>NC_090824.1:125564183-128500433 GCF_028021215.1 Eschrichtius robustus
AGGTACTTCCTGCAAATAATTTTGAGGTAAAGGGAATGAAGTGGGGAAAGTAGGCAATGTAGATATGCACTGAATTCTTTGATCCATGGTATTTCAGAAACTAAGGTACTGTTATAATCTCTCCTCTGCTCTGAAAATAAAAGCACTTAGTTAAGGTCTCCCTCCTAAATTGGTCAACTGCATAAAAGCTTGAAAATGAAAGAAGTAGATTTCAAATTCTCCTCTTCTGAAGGATTTCCAACAGATTTCATTATATTACCTTTAGCCACAGGTTAAATCTCTCATAAACCAAAACTGCAAGGTTATATACACACTGTACAAGTTACAGTGTATATTTTCACAGGGAACTATGAAACAGCTTTTTCCATCCATCAATAACATATTCTTATAACTCCTGCTGGACATATGGCCCACACATATATCAAGTTGCACAGAACAGGAAGTGAGATGTATAACACTACAGCTAATTTTCAGTCTGTCATAAATTTAACTTGGGTTAAACACACCAAATCAAGGGTAACGGCTTCTTTATCATCTAAGCTGTTACCTAAAAAGATTCCATAATGTATTATGAACAGTAGCTACTCTAAGTAGAGATATTTTTAAATACACATCAGGCTGAGAACTGAAATAGAACCACCTTGAAGCTTTTGGTAATTTGATCACATTATTGCCTAATAATTAGCCTTTCATTCTTTTTGAAAAACTAAATTACCTAGATGTGAAGCAAATTCAAATAAGTCCCATACCTACATTAATACCCAGATGTAAAAGAATAACATCATATAAATACTTCTATGAAAAAATAAGTATATGCTGATGATGACTGTCTTCTAAAGTCAGGGCTGGAAAAAACCTTTAAGGACATAATGGCCTCGGCAATTCCCTACTTTTATTTATACAGTTTGTTTTTTAATTTTTAAAGAGAAGAGGATAGTTTTTCTCCAAAGTTAAGCTGTCCTTGGTCCCATCAATGGTAGCGGCTTTTAGCACAGCTACTGAATGTTCCTTAGTGTTTATGAGAGGTCAGGGAATTACTGACACACAGGGAATTATCACCAGGGGTAATAATAATAATATTAAATAAGTCCACTTAACAAGAAAGCAGAAAGAATAGGCAGACTAACATGATAATATTCCATAGGAAGAAGTGAAAGGGGGAAATGAAAGCATAGGCTTTAAAACTCAGAAAATATAAAAACAATGCATTATTACAAAAATATGAGACCATACATGTGTTTGTTTCTCTTTTAAAAAAAGAACAGAATCCCTCTCATTTCTTTGACTCTGAAAAAAATGCCTTTTTACAATATGAACCAGTTCAACATATGAATCTACTTAAACTGCTGATTTAATAACAGAAAGAGCTAGACCCAAAATTAAAGAATCAGGACTACTTTGCCTTACCTATAATGAAAAATGTTTTACAACTGTCTTGATCACTAGCCTCTTAGGAACTGGAATATCGTCAGACATATGCTCCTAACATGAGCTCAAATTTGTATGGTGGGAGAAGAGAAGGTGAGGAAAGGCAGAGCAGAGGAATAATCTCACATTTCTGAGCCAGAGAAATTGAGCTTTTACAGTTTCTCTATTACATACACACATAATTACAAAGGCCTTAAGCCTCAAAGCAGGTTCAAAGTTTTGTTTATCCAAAGGAGTCAGGAAAGAAAGTCCAAGATAGGACAGATTTCTTCTGCAGCAGATAGCATCAAAGATAAAAAATGTTTTAAAAGTGTGTTGTGTATTGGGGGTGGGATTGAAGGGTAGGGGATCCTTTCTCTTCCCCAAAAGACTAACTCAGCTCAGAACTGGTAAATTTATGGGATAAAAAAAAAACCCCCCAATCTCTGAAATTTTACCACTTTGTCCCTGTGATTAAGTTATATAGACAGGGTTTCCCTGGTGGTGCAGTGGTTAAGAATCCGCCTGCCAATGCAGGGGATACGGGTTCGAGCCCTGGCCCGGGAAGATCACACATGCCGCGGAGCAACTAAGCCCATGCGCCACAACTACTGAGCCTGAGCTCTAGAGCCCGCGAGCCACAACTACTGAGTCCACGTGCCACAACTACTGAAGCCTGCGCGCCTAGAGCCCGTGCTCCGCAACAAGAGAAGCCACGACAATGAGAAGCCTGCACACCGGAACGAAGAGTAGCCCCCGCTCACCACAACTAGAGAAAGCCTGCACACAGCAACGAAGGCCCAACACAGGCAAGAAAAAAAAAAAAAGTTATATAGACAGACTATCTACTGAGCTTCAAAAGCTGAGAGATGATCAATTCTTCTTAACACACACCTGAACAATAACAACTAAAAAGAAAGTTTTAGCTGGCATTTAGAAGGAATAAGAAGAAAAAAAATGAGATTATTCAAAGTACAGTGAACCTCTTCCTGACAATCCTGCCTCACTCCCATTACACTTTCTTTGTCCATGTATCTGCCTTCCCTATGAACTAAGAGAAGGTTGTTTGAAGGCAGTGACTACTATGTGTTAATTATGTTTGTATATCGCTGCCTAGCACCAGTCCAAGCACATGGTAGATAAGGGCAGAATAAGTACTCAGTAAATAAATAAATACAATTCAGTGAAACTGACTTGAGTTTTCTATTTGGAACACACAATATTTAAACCTCAAAATGCTAAAATACACAGAGCAAAACGAATTAATCAGATTTTAAATGTGTGGGAATGCTAACATAATTGATATTTCTGAGTAGTTCTTATTTGGATTTCATGGGAATGATATTTAAGAAGTTCTGTTGGGCAAGCCACCAATATGAAGATTCCAAGTAATTCAGAGTTGTAGTATTTCTACATGGACTTTCTTCTGTGTATTTTCTTCCATAATGGTTGTATATGGTATGTGCAGTTATGTCTTTGCTGTTCCCACATGCAGGTGAACTATGTAGAATTATTCATTTTAGTGAACAGCACTGAAAAACATACACACAAACAAATGTAAACGTCTTCCTATCTCTCAATAAAGCACCTGCCCATCCAAATAGATTAAATGACCAATGAAATTAGCCATCTAAGTTGTCTAATGTGCAAAGGAAGTCTGATGACATCTTCTTATCCTTTTCTTCTCCCACTCCATTTTTAGACACATTCTTTATTTTGGTCCTAACTTGGAATTATATGGTCTTTTCTTTACATACATAGCCCTTTTCCATCTCACTTCAATCTCACAGTCATCTTATGAACAAAAAAGGGAAAATACTAATGACTCCATTTTACATATGAGATAGAGACCCTGAGAGACACTGACCTTTCCTAGCTGACAGGGTGCCCAAGTAACACAACCAGACCTCTCAACTCCAGATTCACTGCTCACTTCGCTATACTAAGCTGCCAACATTCTCCGCCTTCGTTCTTCTTCCCTTTCATTCATGTGGTTGCCAAAGTTATTCTCTGTGCTCCCTACCCCACTTCTTCCAAACCACATGCCTTTTTGGTTAACATTATCCTTCCAGGATATAAATCCGCCACCCTACTATACAGGCAGATTAATCTGGTTAATCTGTCCTACCCACCTCCTTGGTTCCCAATATTTATTTTTGGCTGCGATGGGTCTTCGTTGCTGCCCACGGGCTTTCTCTAGCTGCGGCGAGCAGGGGCTGCTCTTCATTGTGGTGCGCGGGCTTCTTATAGCGGTGGCTTCTCCTGTTGCAGAGCACGGGCTCTAGGTCCAACAGCTTCAGTAGTTGTGGCACATGGGCTGGTAGTTGTGGCTCGCGGGCTCTAGAGAGCAGGCTCAGTAGTTGTGGCATTCAGGCTTAACTGCTCCGCGGCATGTGGGATCTTCCTGGACCAGAGCTCGAACCTGTGTCCTCTGAATTGGCAGGTGGATTCTTAACCACTGCGCCACCAGGGAAGTCCCGATATTTTTATATCGGTTACCTGAATACTATTTTACAGTTTTTGCATCATCTGTCCATCTCTCCATAGTTTTCATTTTTTTAATTAATTAATTTATTATTTATTTATTTAATTTTATTTTTGGCTGCGTTGGGTCTTCATTGCTGTGCACGGGTTTTCTCTAGTTGCAGCGAGCAGGGGCTACTCTTCGTTGCGGTGTGCAGGATTCTCATGGCGGTAGCTTCTCTTGTTGCGGAGCATGGGCTCTAGGTGCCGCAGGCTTCAGTAGTTGTGGTGCACGGGCTCAGCAGTTGTGGCTCACGGGCTGTAAAGCACAGGCTCAGTAGTTGTGGCGCACAGGCTTCGTTGCTCCGTGGCATGTGGGATCTTCCCGGACCAGGGCTCGAACCCATGTCCCCTGCATTGGCAAGCGGATTCTTAACCACTGTGCCACCAGGGAAGTCCATCTCTATAGTTCTTGATTTGTCAATTCCAGTTCTTTATCTGGAATGGGGGCCACCTGGGACATTAGTTTTTTAAATTATAAATGTGATATATACTAATTTTAACTAAATACAATAGCAAACCAAAAACAGTACAGAAACATACGAATAAAAAGTATTCATATCCATAATAGATGATACACATACACATAATTAAAAATACTTTACTGCAACTTCATTTGTAATTTAATATAATGGACATTTTTCCTTGTCAACACATGTATGCACATCATTCACTTTAAAAGTTACATCATATCTCCCCCTATGATGTATCACATTTAAGTTTTCCTGTACTGATGGACATTTAGGTTGTATCCGTATATTTGTTATTAGAAATAGACATTATAGTGAACAGCTATTGCTTTCACCTGACATGCATCCTTTTCTTCCTTCTTCTGATAACATCTTACTCTTCCAGCAGGAAAGCACCATTCCTTCATTGTTACTACATGTGGTTAAAGTGGGGTCAAGCCATTTCCCACTGCCACCCCAAGGATATGACTCAAGCCAGATTAATTAGAGGATTCTATCCTCCTGCCCTGGGGAACTGGGTCAAGGATAGGAGCTTGAACTATGTCGGTACAATGAGAGTCAACTCTGGGCCTTTTTGAAACTATAGAGAAGGAGGAGCAATTTTCGACCCCCTCGATCACTAAACTGGAAGGAGCTTGGCCTGAAGCTACCAGAGACAACCACATGAGAACAGGTAGACTACTTATCTGAGAATGAAACCAACACAGAGAAAGCAGAGCTGAGAGAAGCAGACAGACAAGTATACCACAAACCTGAGGACCAAGGACAATGCTGGTCCTGGATCTGGCTGGCCTGAGGTGAGAATCCGGGACTTCTCAGTCCTGTGAGCCAAGAAATTCTCTCCCGCCCCACCATTCCCTCCATTAAGTGAGCTTGAATGCTATCATTTGAAAATGGAACGTGCCTAGACAGATATGCATACAACACTGCAGAAATATCCTTGTGCCTACATTTTGGGGCATGAATACAAATGTATCTTGAGGGTAGATTCCTTGAAGAGGAAATGCTGAGTCAAGGGTCATGCACGTTTAACATTTTAGTATATGTTGCCACATTGCCAGTTCTAAATCCTCTTTGGTCCCTGGTCTGTTTCCAGTGCTGGGCTTCTTGTCACGTTTAGTACTACTGTCCTATTACTTAAGTATCCAGGCCCATAGAGTATTTAAAAATGTTTTCAGAAGCTGCCTTGACTCATTCTTCCCAAAGCCCCAGCACTAGGTTATCTCCTCTCTTACACGTAGCCAGCAGCAGCATGTTTGGAGGAGTCTCCTAGGTTTTTGCCAAAATTATCATTGATATTTCAAAGTCAGGAGAATCCTTCCTTCCCCATTATTTGTTCAACACTACAATAAGAAATTTCCACTCAAAGCATACTTGCATCACAAAAGTCTATTGGCCATAAACTGCTTTACAGTTTATGAAGTGTTTTTATATAGGCCTTCCCATTTAATCCTAACAAGTACATACAGGAATTACTATTCTCATTTTATGGGTAAGGAAATTCATTTGAAGTGATTTGCTCAGGTCATACACTGAGTGGTATAGCCAAGACCTAAAACCCCACTTCCGCCTCCAAGTTTCAGGCTCTTTTTTTTTTTTGCCCGTGCTGTGCAGCATGTGGGATCTTAGTTCCCCCACTAGGGATTGAACCCTGCGCCCCCTCCATTGGAAGCACAGAGTCTTAACCACTGGACCGCCAGGGAAGTCCCCTAGGCTCTTTTACTATACCACATATACCTATCTGCACCCTGAAGTCCACGGACATCTAGAGTGGCAGCGAGGACTACTGGGTCACATTACTTTCATAGGAGATTAACCAATTTAATGAAGATTCAGTAAAACGTAGTCTGTGTATGAACCTAAGGGACAATCACAAGATATTGATGATGTTGATAGGTTATGAACTCAAGTAATAAAGAAAGAGTAATTTTTTCCTTACAAAAAGCACAGGTAAGACTCTATCAGGAGTGCATTAGCAGTATTTTTCGAATACAACTACCAATCTTTAAATTAAACCTAATAAATTAAACATATCATTAGGAATTCAGAGGGCAACTTGGCATATGTTTAGATTAATACAGAAAGTATAAAAAGCAGATAAGCATATGTTTTCATTAACTTTGGACCCATTTAACAAATTTTTCCCAGAAGTCTCCTGGTTGAAAAAACAAACCCACTAAAGCATACAGTCTAATCATAGCACAGAAGCAGAGTGTCCCCTATTATTGAACTCTCTTAATACTTAATACCCTTCCTTAAGCGTCAAAATAGCCATGGAAGAGTAAAGTACCAAGTGTCACCCTCATTTTCTGAATGGGAAAGTAGAGGTTAACTGGCTTGCCACAGAACCGGTCAATGGAACAGATGCTACAGTCTGCCATTCTTTCCTCATTTGAGCCTTCACCCAAACACCTCTCCAGTCAGAACAGATGTGACCTGGTGGAACATTTGAGATGACCTTATAATTCTGGTCACTGAGGAGGCATGAAGACTTCCAAGGAGGCAAAGTGAACTCACTTATCTTGCTGATTTTCACTTAATCTAAGGAATAAGTGCTGCAATGTCCCTGCTTCCAGTTTCAAATTCATTTAAGTTTAAAATGTCTGGTAGTCAGTTTGTCCATTCATCAAACATCACAAGTGAGAATAGAGTGCCAAGGGAACAATAAAGAGAAGCATATAACCTTGACTGAAGGGATTGGGGACGGCTTCGCAGAGAGCCGGGGTTATAGGCTGAGTCTTGAAGGATGGTTAAGAGCCGATCAGGTTGGAGCGTGGGGAGAGGGAATAATCTTGCAGACTGAGGGGCCAGCAAGCATACAGGTAGCTCAAAGCACAGTGGCAAAAGCAGGGTAACAGCTCTCCGAAATTAGAAAAACTAAGACTATTTTACTCTCACCTGGAGTTTCTTTAAATTCTGAACCACCTACTAGTTAAGCAGATGTCTCTAAAAATTATGGCAAAGGCCATTAACAAAGTTGAAAAGGCAGAGATATCTGAGTAAATAAAAAGAAGATCAAAAGAATGAAGAAAAGGAAAAATAAGGATTTTATCTGAGTATTATACACCCATATTGCCTTAGTACATCTTTAATAACAGAACTAAGTATACACTAGGACCCTAGCATTGCCTTATAACAGTGCTAATAGAAATGTAATGCAAGCCATGAATGAGAACCATGGATTTAATCTAAAATTTTCTAGAAGTCACATTTTAAAAGTAAAAAGAAACAGGTAAAATTAAGTTTAATAACAGATTTTATTTAACTCATATCTAAAATATCATCACCTCAACATGTAATCAATTTAAAAATTATTGAGATTGCAAAGCAGAAATAGAGTCACAGATGTAGAAAACAAACTTATGGTTACCAAAGAGGAAAGGGGGGATGAACTGGGAGATTGGGATTGACATATATACACTACTATATATGTAATAGATAACTAATGAAAAACTACTGTATAGCACAGGGAACTCTACTCAATGCTCTGTGGTGACCTAAATGGGAAGGATATCTAAAAAAGAGTGGATATGTGTATATGTATAACTGATTCACTTTGCTGTACAGCAGAAATTAACACAACATTGTAAAGCAACTATACTTCAATAAGAATTTAAAAGAAATTATTGAGATATTTTACATCCCTTTTTGGGATACTAAAACTTTGAAATTCAGTGTGTTTTTTTTTTTTTAATTATTTTTAAATTTTATTATTTATTTTTAATTTATTTATGGCTGTGTTGGGTCTTCATTTCTGTGCGAGGGCTTTCTCTAGTTGCGGCAAGTGGGGGCCACTCTTCATCGCGGTGCGCGGGGCTCTCACTGTCATGGCCTCTCTTGTTGTGGAGCACAGGCTCCAGACGCGCAGGCTCAGTAGTTGTGGCTCACGGGCCCAGTCGCTCCGCGGCATGTGGGATCTTCCCAGACCAGGGCTCGAACCCGTGTCCCCTGCATTGGCAGGCAGATTCTCAACCACTGCGCCACCAGGGAAGCCCTTCAGTGTGTATTTTAAATTTATTTTTATTTTATTTATATTTGGCTGCATTGGGTCTTTGTTGCTGCACGCGGTCTTTCTCTAGGTGCAGTGAGCGAGGGCTACTCTTTGTTGCGGTGCGCGGGCTTCTCATCGTGGTGGCTTCACAGGCTCTATGCACGCAGGCTTCAGCAGTTGTGGCTTGCGGGCTCTAGAGCACAGGCTCAGTAGTTGTGGAGCACGGGCTTAGTTGCTCCGCAGCATGTGGGATCTTCCTGGACCAGGGCTCGAACCCGTGCCCCTGCGTTGGCAGGCGGATTCTTAACCACTGCGCCACCAGGGAAGCCCCCAGTGTGTATTTTATACTTAGAGCACATTCGGATTAGCCACATTTCACGTGCTCAGTAGTCATATGCGGCTAGTGGTTCAGCTCTGTAAGGAGTTGTGAAAGATATAAGTGAGGCTGACTTACATACAATAATGGAGCAGACAAGAGGTTCTGTACTTAGCAATCTGTATGATCCCGACCAAGAAGCTTTCTCCAGCCCACCACCCTCTCCTTCCTCTGAAACTCTCTAGAACTGCTGATTCTGCTTACCTGGAGCCAATCACAGGTTGTCTCCCTTTTAGAATGTAAGTTAGTGGGGGCTTCCCTGGTGGCACAGTGGTTAAGAATCTGCCTGCCAATGCAGGGGACACAGGTTTGAGCCCTGGTCCAGGAAGATCCCACATGCTGCAGAGCAACTGAGCCCGTGCGCCACAACTACCGAGCCTGAGCTCTAGGGCCCGTGAACCACAACTACTGAGACCACGTGCCACAACTACTGAAGCCCGCGCGCCTAGAGTCTGTGCTCCGCAACAAGAGAAGCCACCGCAATGAAAAGCCCGCGCACCGCAACAGAGTAGCCCCCGCTCGCCGCGACTAGAGAAAGCCTGCGCGCAGCAACGAAGACCCAACACAGTCGAAAATAAAAAGTAAATAAATATAGAATGTAAGTTAGGGGCAATGCCTACTCTTATTCACCACTGTATCCCCAGGGCTTTAGCTTAGACCAGTATTTAACCCAAGTGGGATGCTCAGTGAACACTTCTTTAATAAATGTATGAACAGACACATACCTGCCTCTGGGCCTTAGCTTATTTTATTCTTGGAAAGCTTTCTTTACCCTTCTATTTGAACATGTTCGAGTAAATTATACCTCTTTTTGAAAGTTCCGCCCCATAGCTACCACCCTCTTTAAAAAGCCTTCCCTGTTTCCCATAATTAGAAACCATTTTTCCCTTCAGAACTTCCATATAATTTTATAGGTAACTTAAAAAAATAACATTCCACACATTCTGTGTGCGTTATAGTTACTTACATACCTTAGTGAGCTCCTTGAGAGTAGTACAACAATGTCTTACAAAAAACATTATGAAAGCTCAATAAACACTACATTTTCCTTCCAATGGGCAGTGACCATGTTATTTATAACTCTGTGGCCCTCAAATTACTCACCGTAGTGCTATGGGCACAGCTGATGCTGAGTTCTTGCTAGTGAAAACTTCATCTCCTTGCGCTATGACTAAAGTAATTATTAGTAAGAGACTCTACAGGTTGGTAAGAAAAGATGAATTAAAGCAATATGAAGCATAAAGAAAGAGGAAAATGGAGAGAAAAGTTAAAAGTGTGTCAGACTGTTGAAAGCACAAAAGAGTGCAGAGGTGTACAGAGCTGACAAACTCTTCTTTTAAGTGGGTGGAATATAAAGCACTTACTTAGAAGTCGTTGAAAGATGAAAATATTGGTCACAAATGTTAAAACTTGATCTTTTTGTTGGTTTTTGTCTTAAGTATGCATATAGATACATTATATTCTACAAATACAAAAGGGTTTAGCTAGCAACTGGACTATCATTTTGATAACAGATGTGAGGCGTTATCTATCTTCATGTAGTCTGTTACTGGAACTTAAGGAAAATATTCTCTCTCACAATGACACTGAGAGACACTGGAAAGGAATTCACTGAGATTTAATACAAGACAGTAGATACGGGCTTTCACCTTCTCATAACGCATAGGAATAATTCACTTCAACGACTCATCTCTTTCATTCCATAGTATTCCATAGCTTTGGGGATGCTAAATGCTACCTTCTCTCTTAATGATTAACCTTGACAAATTATGAGTTAAGGAGGGGGAGTGACTGAGGGCTGTGGTCAGTCCTATGATGGTCACTGAGACTTCTGCCTCTGCCCTCCTTCAAAAGGCATTCTCTAAGGGCAGCCACTAAGCTATTCTTAATGCCTGAAGAATGGCTTTGAGGACATAGAAGGAAGAGAAACATGCAGGTACATAGTAAGAGAGATGTGAG
Organism: Eschrichtius robustus; assembly: GCF_028021215.1. Taxonomy (NCBI): domain Eukaryota; kingdom Metazoa; phylum Chordata; class Mammalia; order Artiodactyla; family Eschrichtiidae; genus Eschrichtius; species Eschrichtius robustus. The sequence goes on from NC_090824.1 coordinate 125,574,910, forward strand.
TAAAGACAGAAAAGTAAAGTATGATCAAGAATTAAAGGGAGAAAATGACATCAGAAACTTTAGGGTCTGTGCAAACTTATAAGCAAGCTTCCTCTGACAGGCTTTGGCGCTTGACCTTTTCTAAACCTTTGCCTGCATAAGCACTATAATAGTTTTCTGGAACTAATCACCACTCCAGCCCAGGCCACATACATATAAGTTACTTGGGTCTATTTTTGGAACTCTACCTTCTATTTTTCATGAAGATCCTTAAAAGAAGTCAAAATCCAAATAACAAATTCTGCCTTCATACTGAGCAAATATCTCTAGCAGTTCTGTACTTTGCAAAACAATGCACTGAAAAGGCGTCAGTACTTTGTGTAACTGTGAGGTGCATGCAGGCCACACAATTTCTATAATAAACTCACAACTCCGAATTTGCAATTAAAGGAATTACTGGCCCAACAAGTCTTCACCAGCCAAGTATCTAAAATAGAAGTGGTGCTTTTTTTTTTTTTTTTTTTGCAGGAGAGAGGAATACATTTTATGCGTATAATTAAAGGTAATTACTCTCTATGCCTCATGTGACTTAGAGCTATTTGAGAGTTTTAAGGAGCAGAGAAGGGCCACAAGGGTTTGGCTCTAACAGATAAGCAAGTCTCTCACAGCATTACATATGAACTTTTATGCTTATATTTCACGATACTGTAGAGTACATTGTTAGCCGTAACATGAGAAATGTCCCAATGCTCGAAACTATGGAATATAACACAAAGGACACACAACCATAGAATTTATCCTAGTCCAGAAGTGTACTGAGTGTTGGGCTTCAGAAATATCTGTTCCTATTTATGGCTAACTACTGTGGCTAGCTAATAAAGGTTAAAAGTTATGACGTTTTGTCCTTGGAAGAACGGAAAGGAATTCATAGTGCTATCACGACTAAATTAGCTCCATCAAAGACCAGCAAACTAGTACGGAGTATGACAATTATGCCTTTCCAAGCCCAGTAAATGAAACAATCCCTTCTATTTTTGCTTCACAAAATTTTTGCTACAGATTGGATTTACGCTGTAACATCAATAGAAGCATTTAAATGTCCTTTTAAAATGTTTTCTGGACAAGGTAGGTAGATTTGGAAATGTACACACATGCACACACACTCTTTAAGAGGAAAAGATGAAAAGCACAACACACTTTCCCTTGTCTGAAGTTTGCTCCATATACTGTAAGACAGAGTTTTTTTGTTTTTTGTTTTTTTTAATTTATTTGGCTGCGTTGGGTCTTCGTTGCTGTGCGCGAGCTTTCTCTAGTTGTGGCGAGCGGGGGCTACTCTTCGTTGCAGTGCGCGGGCTTCTCATTGCGGTGGCTTCTCTCGTTGCGGAGCACGGGCTCTAGGCGCGTGGGCTTCAGTAGTTGTGGCGCACGGGCTTAGTTGCTCCGCGACATGTGGGATCTTCCCGGAGCAGGGCTCGAACCCGTGTCCCCTGCATTGGCAGGCAGATTCTTAACCACTGCGCCACCAGAGAAGTCCCCCAGAGATTTTTTTTAAGATTGAAGCATAGTTGATTTACAATGTTGTGTTAATTTTGGCTGTACAGCAAAGTGATTCAGTTATACATATACATACATTCTTTTTATATTCTTTTCTGTTATGGTTTATCATAGGATATTGAATATAGTTCCCTGTGCTATACAGTACGACCTTGTGTTTATCCATCCTATATAAACTAGTTTGCATCTTCTAATCCCAAACTCCCAATCCATCCCTCCCCCACACCCCCTTCCCCTTGGCAGCCACAAGTCTATTCTCTATGTCTGTGAGTCTGTTTCAAGACAGAGATGGTTTTCATATACCCATCACGGGCTCTTGCTACTGACTCACCAACTCAAGCACACTTTCATATTTAGGTTCTTCTCCCTGAGAGGAACAACCCTGGTGCTGCTCCTTCTGCAAAGTATATCCAAATATACTCCTCATCCTTTACCCAGTGGACAGGACTTTAACTTTTTTGTTTGTTTTTAATATGAGGCTTCTGCTGTTGCCCTGATGTTTATTTATTTCAAATATGCCACTCATGCTGAAAGGAGCAGGTCCTTCAAAGGGTGAAAGTTTGGCAGAAATGGCTTTAAATTCATCATTCCAGACCCTTCTAAGTATGAGAAGCTCTGTCTCTCTTAACACAGGCCCAAAGCAGATTTTTCTCTTAAGATTATTCTTTTCCAACAAGCGTATGATAAGTACAATAAACACAGGCACAATCAGCAATGAAAGAGGGAGTTCTTTTTCTGGGAGTACGCACTGCCCTTTGCCAGGACATCACACGGTGGTTGTTTTCAGGCTCTACTCCCCACTTTGAGAATCTCAAGATGCTGAACTGTCTTAAGGCAAAATGTTTTGTTTTCTAGCAACGGTTACATGAAGAGAAAGAAAAGTATGGTCTGTGAGTCCACCATTTTCTTGTCACACTGTCAACTGTCTTCTCCCAGTTCTTAAGCCACATTCTTAGAGAACGTGCTCTATGCTGAGTGGTGGAGTCCATGTGATCCTGCGCACCCTCATCACGGCATTGGGACCAGAACTGGAAGGCTGTTCCAAGCTAAGTCAGCCGGTCTCTTTCCTAGGAACTTGCATTTTTTTTGGCCACGACGTGCGGCATGCGGGATCTTAGTTCCCCGACCACGGATCAAATCTGTGCCCTCTGCATTGGAAGCGTAGAGTCTTAACCACTGGACCACCAGGGAAGTCCTGGAGCTTGCAACTGAGATACAGGACTCCAGTCAATCTCTGCTGGTGCTTAAATGGAGAAGGGCTGCATAAAAGGCTTTCTTCCACCAAATGTTAAGGAGAAGCAGAGAAGGCTGGTAACACATAGCAAATGAAGAGGGCTAACAGAAGCCAAGGCATAAAATTTTATGACCCTAAGCAGAAGGAGGGTCAAATACAGTGTCAGAGTCCAGAAGAGTTAGACAGAAAGCCAGGGACAAAGGGCAGTTGTTTTGGTTCCTAGAGGCTTTCTAAGTGCTTTGTTCCAATCCCTAGTGAGACCTGTATATTTCCTTCCTTGGTTCCATGATATGTCCCTATGATTTTTCAGTAAATTCTCCTTTAGAATCATAGCTAACTGGAATAGATTCTGTTATTTGTAATCAAATGGTGTTTACCAATACACACACATAACTGTCCCTCTTCCTCTTCTTTAACCATCACTTCCTAAACACTATGTGCAAGACACTACACTAGATGCTTTAGGGAGAGAAGAAAAAAAAAAGATAAGTAAGACACAGACTCTCTCCTTAGGGAGCTTACAGATAGAAAACAGAGAGGCAAACAGCTAACATAGTACTAGGTCAAGTCTTTCATAGAAATTAGCAAAAAGAAGGAAGAGTGAGACATGGAATGGCGTAAGCATCAAATCCACTTACTTAAATTTAATGATATATGCTTGGCCAAAAAAAATTTTAAGAAATAAAAAAAACTACCATATTTTGAAGATGCATACCTTATTACATAAATTCTGCAGCACTGTATATACTAAACATCCATACCATGCATATTTACTGAGTATGATCATATACACAAATCCAGTTAGACTACACTCTATACGCCATGGGCAATTTGAGAGATTTTTCAAGGCTGACTCTGATTATGTGTGATTTTCACCTGTGTGCTAACTTTAGCTCCTGACCTCAAATGTGACTACACTGTGTTTAACAGTTGGTTTCCTTAGAAAAACTGTCAACCTTGAAATCCTAGCATTTTATTTATTTATTTATTTATTGGCTACGTTGGATCTTCGTTGCTGCATGCGGGCTTTCTCTAGTTGCAGTGAGCGGGGGCTACTCTTCATTGCGGTGTGGGGCCTTCTCATTGCGGTGGCTTCTCTTGTTGTGGAGCACGGGCTCTAGGCTCACGGTATTTAGCAGTTGTGGCTCGCGGGCTCAGTAGTTGTGGCTTGTGGGCTCTAGAGTGCAGGCTCAGTAGATGTGGAGCACGGGCTTAGTTGCTCCACGGCATGTGGGATCTTCCTGGACCAGGGATTGAACCTGTGTCCCCTGCGTTGGCAGGTGGATTCTTAACCACTGAGCCCCAGGGAAGTCCCGAAATCCTAGAATTTTAAATAAGATACCTATAAACTAGTATATAGGTGTGAGATATGATCTGTGACTGCTGGTGGTGGTCTAGCTATTGACTGATTACTAGGTTATCCCAGCAGCTAACTGAACTGAAATACGGTGTTCTGAGAATTATCTTAGGATTTTGAACAAAGCCTCTATACTCAAATTAGGCTACGAAGCTCCTATAGTTGATGGTGCCTCAATACAGGAGACATGACAAACATATATGGGCCCCAGCAACTTATTCTCTAACATTTTTTATTATCTGCCTAGAAATGTTTTCAGTATCTTCAATATTTCAACTGTTTTCCAATCATAATATTCAACTTGACATTTAACTCATTCTATCCCTTTAGCATCTCATCTCTCAAATCCATATTGGATAGTAAAGCTAAAAGAACCTCAGCACTGTGTGAAACTTACACCTTCCCATTTGATAAACAGACCCCCATCTTATATTTAAATCAGAAAATTTTTTAATGAAAATATATACATAAAAAGACTAAGGGGGACTTCCCTGGTGGTGCAGTGGTTAAGAATCCTCCTGCCAATTCAGGGGACATGGGTTCGAGCCCTGGTCCCGGAAGATTCCATATGCCGCGGAGCAACTAAGCCCGTGTGCCACAACTACTGAGCCAGCGCTCTTGAGCCTGCGAGCCACAACTACTAAGCCCACGTGCCATGACTACTGAAGCCCACATACCTAGAGCCCATGCTCTGCAACAAGTGAAGCCACCGCAACGAGAAGCCCGTGCACTGCAACAAAGAGTAGCCCCCGCTCGCCACAACTAGAGAAAGCTTGCGCACAGCAATGAAGACCCAACACAGCCAAAAATAAATTTAAAAAAAAAAAAAAAAGACTAAGGAAGTACACATGAGAATAGTAGTTGTGAGTAGAGAGATTAAATCTTTCTATTATATATTTTTCTAAACCTTCAATGATATTAGTTTTCTCCATAAGTTAACAAAATAATTTTTTAAGTGAAAAAAAAATTTGCCTTTGGGCAAGCTGCACACAGTTGTAAATTCCTTCTTCAAAGTTACTCTCTTTTGGGACTTCCCTGGTGGTCCAGTGGTTAAGACTCCGTGCTCCCAATGCAAGGGGCCTGGGTTCGATTCTGGTCAGGGAACTAGATACCACACGCATGCTGCAATGAAGATTCCACATGCCACAACTAAGACCCAGCACAGCCAAATAAATAAATAAAATTTTTTTTTTTTAAAAGTTACTCTCTTTTTTAGGTAGCATAGTAAGAGATCTAGAGTCCTATCTTTTCTGAACTATAACTGTTGAGAGTGGACCCAAGCAAAAAGTTGACAAATTATGACAACCGTTTCAATGTGATTGTGTCCAGATAATTTTCTACCTGCTGATGGGCCATTTATGTATGAAGATGTGCACTACTACAGCCATTATATTCATGAGAACCACACATAATTCCTACCTTCAAAGGGCTTAAATTCCAGAACTTTTGCCAGGCAGTTCTTGGATGCTCTAAGTTTGTAGGTAATAGTGAATATACATGTCTCTGACTGTACACCAAATCCCTGTAGAAAAAATTTGGAGGACTTCATTCTAATATCTTGAATTATTCATTAGTATCTCTATTCTGCTTCCTTAATACAGTTAATCAAGAATTGCTAGCATAAGCAAATAAAGAAGACGCTGAGATCTTGAAGAGGAGAGTGTACACATAAAAGAAAGAAGCTGCCACTTAACTTGGTGATCTCACTGCCAGTGAAATCCTGCTGGAAGAGTTTATATACTGAGATTTCATCAATTTGACATTTGTTGAGTCTCTTCTTTGGATTAAGTGATATGCAAATAATACTATAATGAATAAAAGATGCTTCTCACCCTTAAAAAGTTCACAACCCAGGGAACCCTCCTACATTGTTGGTGGGAATGTAAACTGGTGCAGCCACTATGGAAGACAGTATGGAGGTTCCTCAAAAAAACTAAAAATAGAGTTGCCATATGGCCCAGCAATCCCACTCCTGGGCATATATCTGTAGAAATCTATAATTCGAAAAGAAATATGCACCCTGATGTTCACTGCAGCACTATTTACAATAGCCAAGACATGGAAACAACCTAAATGTCCATCAACAGATGAATGGATAAAGAAGATGTGGTGCATATAGACAATGGAATACTACTCCGCCATAGAAAAGAATGAAATAATGGACCTAGAGATGATCATACTACGTGAAGTAAGTCAGAAAGAGAAAGACAAACACCATATGATATCAATTATATGTGGAAGCTAAAGTATGACACAAATTAATTGATCTATGAACAGAAACAGACTCACAGACATAGAGAACATACTTGTCGTTGCCTAGGGGGAGGAGGGTAAGGGAGGGATGGATTGGGAGTTTGGGATTAGCAGATGTAAACTATAATATATAGAATAAACAACAAGGTCCTACTGTATAGCACAAGGAACTATATTCAATATCCTGTAATAAACCATAATAGAAAAGAATATGAAAAAGAATGTATAACTGAATCACTTTGCTGTACAGCAGAAATTAACACACGTTGTAAATCAACTATACTTCAATAAAATAAATGGAAAAAAAAAAAGCTCACAATCCAGCAGCATACTACACTGTGAAAAGTCCACAGAATGAGGGATATGGCTCTCTCTCTGTAAGTTCTCTCATTACAGCGCCTCAAGGGTAGAACGTGGACTTTCCTGGTGGCTCAGTGGTTAAGAATCCGCCTGCCAATGCAGGGGCATGGGTTCGAGTCCTGGTTCGGGAAGATCCCACATGCTGCAGAGCAACTAAGCCCGTGCGCCACAACTACTGAGCCTGCGCTCTAGAGCCCAAGAGCCACAACTACTGAGCCCGCGCGCCTAGAGCCCGTGCTCCACAACAAGAGAAGCCCTGCACTGCAACGAGAGTAGCCCCCGCTCGCCGCAGCTAGAGAAAGCCCGTGCGCAGCAACGAAGACCCAATGCAGTCATAAATAAATACATAAATTTATTTTTTAGAAAAGGGTGGAATATATATAAGGAATAAGGAAGTATTCCTTGCGGTAATTCTTTTTTTTTTTTGGCTGCACCACTCGGCATGCGGGATAGTTCCCCCACCAGGGATTGAACCATGTCCCTTGCATTGGAAGCATGGAGTCTTAACCCCTGGACCACCAGGGAAGTCTCGAGGTAATTCTTATGTTATGCAAACTGAGCTAAGTGATAAAAAAGAATAAGGAGTTTTGGTCACTGCCATGTTAGAGCAGAGATCAGCAAACTATATAGTCTTTAGGTCAAATCTGGCCCACCTACTTTTGCATGATTAGAGAACTAAGAACGGTTTCTACATTTTTAAATATTTGAAAAAAATTTAAAGAAGACTACTTCATAAGTGAAAATTACATAAAATTCAAATTTCAGTGTCCATGAATAAATCTTCATTGGAATATAGCTCATTTGTTTACAAACTGTTTATGGCTATGTTTGTGCTACAAGGACAACAAGAGCTGAATATAGATAACACGAGTTGAAAAGTTACAACAGACACAAGTGGCCCACCAAGCCTAAAATATTTACTATCTGTTCCTTTACACTGTCTGGCTTCCTAAGAAATCTCACCTTCTACACTGGAGGCAGAAGGCAGCCCAGCCATTTGTATGTTTCATTTTGGGGGGCAATGACATTCACTAACATTCCCACAGACCACTGTAATAAACCTTACTTGTGATGTTTCAGTAGTTCATCACTAGTAAGACCACTTCCTTTGAGAATTCAGAGATGAATCCAGTTATGATAAGGACCAAATATTAATGAATCCTTTGGCCTGGGCCTTGCATAGTGGTTTCAATTCCATTTTACAAAACAAAAATAGGTATGGCAATTGGATTTTTTTTTTCTGGGGTTCTTTTCCAGGTAGTACAAGATGGCTGTGGCCAAGTGTCCCCTCCAAACTGGCACGAAAGGCTGTGGAGTTGTAGAAGCAAAAGTGGTCATTCTCACCAAGCAGGCTCATAACTGTATTTCAACACGACCACATTCAGCTCCTCTGAAAGAACCAAACATCTCCCTCAAGATCACAGATGTGATGGGTTCACCACAGCAGAATTCTGCTCTATTAAGTCAGAGAAAGGACTGGGAAATATTAAGTCACTATTGTTTGAGAATCCATCAAAAATTCTTCAAAAATGAAACTGTTATCTCTTCATTCTGATATTTTTCAAAGCTATAAGAAATGTAAATAGGATATTTCCATTTCTACAGGAAAGTTAGATCTTTGGTTTCAATGTAAAACAATACTGCCTTGTGTTTATATAGCACTTTTTCCTTAAGGATTCAAGGCCTTTACAGACATTACCTCATTCATCCCTAGAAGGTCTGCAAACTCAATAAGAAAGAGGAAGTTTCCCGTTACATGAATAAGGAAACTGAGGCATAGCAGGGGCACAAGGTTAACAGTAAGTCACCGAAAAACAGTGGGAAAACGGGCTAAACTTTTCTCCTTGCTCCCATTCTTGGCTGTCTCCACTTATGCACACTGCCTGTAATTAGAGATGGCAAGTGTCTAAATCTCCAGTTCTCAAAATGTAATTTCAAGACTGCCCATTTAAACTAATTAAGATTGGTTTTCCCTGAATTTAGTGGTATATGTCTCCTCTCTCTGTAATATCTCTGGCAGAGAGACTTCTGAAAAACTTATATATGGCAAGAAAGAATCCAGATTTCACTTTCTTTTACCAAGTTCACTATTTCATCCTTTCTTCTCTTGTTACGAAAACTTTCTGCCCAACTGGAGACGAAAACGTTTCTTCTCAATTCCTTAAAGCACTCCTAACTACTGAACATCTTAGCTGACCCATGTTACTTGTTCGTAACTACTCTTGTTGTATGATTCACTTCTATTTTCAGTAAAATCCCCATCTTTCCAGCATCTCTTCAGATGTTCTTATTTTTTATTTTCCTGTGTACTGCTTCCTGTGTTTGCCCAGCCTATTTATAATGTACTCCTAAGGAAGTCCACAACACCATAGGACGGTTTTGCCAATCTCACACTTTCTCATGATTTTCTTCAGATTTATGCTTTATTTCTCTGTTGAAGTAGAACCATGTTCCTGTTAATTTAACAGTTGCCTAGATTCAAAGCTCTTTTTCTGGTACCAACCTGTACCTCCTATCTTTTTTGATGACATATAAAACCATTCCTTCCCAGAAACTTCAAAATTGCAGAGTATGAATACTTCTTTTAAAAATTTTATTGGTGTATAGTTGATTTACAATGTTGTGTTAGTTTCAGGTGTACAGCAGAGTGATTCAGTTATACACATACATATATTCTTTCTTTTTCAGATTCTTTTCCCATATAGGTTATTACGGAATATGAATACTTTCTTTATTCATAGCATAAAGGTTTCAGTGGGTGAAAATGGCTTGGGTGGGGCAGCTCTGAGCTCCTCAGTTGCACACATGGCACAAGTATTCAACCAAAATGATTAATTTACTTTGGAAAGAAATGTTTCAAAACCTAGATCACCTAAGGCCATAAAAGATTTTGGAGGTTAACAAAGGCATGAAATTTGGGGGCACCATATGAAACAGGAAATCCTACTGTTTCACTGGGGGAAAGTTCTGGGGCTTTGCATCAATTAACACTTTTACAACTATCTTCCACTATTCTATTACAATTAGGCAAGGGCTAATGGGTAGAAGGTGCCAGGCATCTGGCCTCTGCTCGGTATACACATAAGACAGAAATCTGTACGAAAACATGGGACAAACACATTCCTAGCTCAGGTTTTCCTATTGTGTGACCCTGGGTAAAGTAAGTTACTAAACTTCGCTGTGCTCAAAATGGGAAAAATGAAATAACCATAGAAAGTACCTAGTGGGCACTTAAGTTCACTTGCTTTCTCTTTCCAATGAGATTTTGCCTGGGCTTTGTTACACTGTGAAATATCACTGTGAAAGTATCTTATTGTCTTTTTAATTTTTAAGATTTTATTTATTTATTTATTGGCCTTGCCGTGAGGCTTGCGGGAGTTCCCTGACCAGGGATATAACCTGTACCTCCTGTAGTGGAAGTGCGGAGTCCTAACCATTGGACCGCCAGGGAATTCCCTTTTGCTGTCCTTAATTTGAGGATTACCATCTCCTTTACAAGAAAGCCAAAGCAGAATAGTCATTAGCAGATTAGAATAGCTGCTTAAAAGCCAGGACATGGCAGCTCAGGCTTAGATTGTCTATGATATGATATTTATTCCCAGAGCCCCTGAGAATTTTTCCCAGGCAGGTTGCTGGGTGGAAGTGGAATTAAATGTTTAACCAGAGCACGATGAGTTCCTCTACTACCTTTAGGATCTCTCAATACAATTAAGAAGGCTCCAGAAGCAAAGAGGTCATTGTACTATCTGTTTATATTATAAATTAGGCCTTTCCAAATGCCAAGTGAAGTGATGGGAATTTACCATAACCTACCCTACCACTTTTACTAAAAATGTCAAAGCTATTGTTCAAAACCACTGTTCCTAAGAAACAGAAAACTCGGAGAACAGTAACAGAAGGCAACTTTATTGCTCCTTCTGGCTAAGTCAGAGGCCTCCACCAGGCTTTATCACTTGCACTCTCACTTCTGTCTCTAGAATCCTATTTTCTTGCCATTTGCCTACTCACCCCTCCCCCCATCTTCTTTGATTTGCTCCTGCTCTTGTTGACTCATTCCCTCTCCCTTCCTCCCTCTCTCTCCTGCCACTTCAGCTGCGTGCTTGGTTCTGGTTTATTCATCTTTTACTTAATTACCAAACATATACTGACCCCTATTACGTGACCAGTCCCTATCTAGCTATGAACCTTCATGCTCCTACTGTCCCTCTCTTATGTTTAGGCCTCCTCTCTGTTGAGGCCACTGGTTTTGCCTATCTCTGCCCCAAACCTGTCATCCACATGTCCTGTTCCTGTGTGTTAGGACATGAGCAAAAGTGGGAGGTGTGCTGGATAAAAGATTTGTTGGCTGGGAAATTTAAAAACTGACAATGTATATACTCTCCTAAGTAAAAGGACACTCAGAGCATAGGGAAACCTAAAAACATTCCCATAACAGGAAAATAAGTTTGAGACTTACCCATGGTGACTATAATACAATTAACCCAACACTGATCACTGAAGAAAATGATAAGAAAATAAGAAAGATGGTTATAACTCACTGGGTGCTTTCATCTGCTGAATGCAAGGCTTACAGTCTTTAATTACCATGATTAAATACTGTTCTTTCTTGTGAAGCTGGCCCATTGTACCAAACAAATACTGAAGCTACCAGGAGGGCAAGCCAGCCCCAGGGAACCCAGAGTCAATCTTTAAGTCCCTTATTTCTAATCTTGTGTACTCAGAACAACCTATACAAAGTTACATCTGAAAAGAAAAGTATAATTGCGCTCAGTGCCAAAGCTCTTTGTACTGTGAAAAATCAAAACAACGATATAAGAGAAAATGAAGCAAAAATAAGACAAAACTGAATAATGTATTTGGTTTAGTCACTGGAGAAAACCTAAAACTTTGATGTTCCAACAGTGAGGAAAAGAATAATATAATAATTTTTCATAGTCATTACATATAGTTGCAGAGTTCACATTTTAAAAATACTGTTTTTCTTTGTAATAAATTTGGAAATTCTCCAGCAATATCAGGCTCAATAACTGAACCATAATTTGCAAATAAAAATCTACCCCACCTGCACACATCCAAGTATGTGAAAATAGTAGATAATGTTCCCATTTGGAGTCACTGACTACTGGGTGTCCACTTTGCCAGGGTTATATTTATGACGTAATTAACTTAGAAAAATAAGTTTATGTCTTCTGAGACTGAGTAAGGCCCCAAGTATAAACATCTGCACCAGGATGTTTTTTGCATGGTAACATGGTCTTTAAAGTTTTGAATACAATCTCAGTGTTCAAATAGGTCTTAAAAAGTCACGTATTCTAACTTTCTACCCAGTGCACAAATCTCCCTTACAAAATCCAGAATGCATAACTGTTTAACTTCTGCCTGAAAACTGCCCTCCTGCTAAGAGACAGGAAATCCTATTGCATAAGACAGCTTATTCCAGTTCACAATTTGGTTTTTTTCTTCCTACAAGAAGGTGTTTGGAAAGAAAGGAAACACAGTATTGCACCACTTTATCATCATTTGTTGACCTTATGCCTGAAACTGTTAACACATGGCTCCAGATAAATGGGGACAGAAACAGGTTGCTTGGTGATGGAAGAGGTAAGAGAGAAACCATAAATCCACTGCTGCAGTCTTTTAAAAAATTAGCTATTATAATAACAACAACAATACAATAATAATACATGATCAGGGCAAAAAATACAACCAACATGAAAGGATTAAAGTGCAAACCTAAAGACTGCTTCCCATTTCTAATCATTCTCTTCAAAGATAATCATTAACTTTTTAATATATCCATTCAGATATTTTCTGTGCTCATGCGGACATATCTGTATTATATATGTTTTTCTTGTATTACAGAAATATAATCACGCTATACTGTTTTGCAAAACCTTTTACTTAAAAAATATATTGGGGCATCTTTTCATGTTAGTACACAGGGCTCTACTTTCTTTTTAATAGTTAATTCCATGGTATAAATATATCACCATTTATTTACCCAGATCCATATTGATGACATTTAGATTACTTTCACACTGTTTTAATTGTTATACAAAGTCAAACTTACCTTACTGAAATTTCTTTCTATAATTTTTGCTCTGGAATCCTTTGGAATAAACTTAATCTATCATTTAACAGATCTTTAAACATTTGAAAATCACCATCGTATCATATGGGGAGTAAATGGCAGAACATATGAAAGAAAAGTTTTGAGTTATACACTCAGGTATCAGAAATCAATAGGAGAAATGCTTTCTTCAAATAAAAACAAGCTAAAAGTCTGACAGCACAAAATGCATGCCTAAATTATGGTCTACAAAGCTGACAGGATATTATACAATGATTAGAAACATGTATCTAATGCAGCATCAAGACAAATGTTACAATGTTCAGTGAATGAAGACATGCAATTGCATGTGAACTGAGATTAACTATGAAATATGTCTGCATATGAAAAAGAGAAATATTCAAATAAAATGTGGCTGAGTTAGGGTGATAAGAACATGGACCACCACCTCCTTTCAAAATATCCTTTAATATTTCATAATTTGGTTTCTACAATAAATGAAAAAGGAAAAAAATGGTAGCTTTTAGGAAGACCGAAGTCCTCAGTTTCAAGACTCTCAAGGCCCTCCTCTTTCTTCCCTGATTATCTTAGAGATAACCTTCATAGTAAATAATCAGGTCTTGAAATTCTTGATGGCAAAGTTACAATCAGCAAAGAAAGCTTGAAGTGTGACTGTTCACTGTAGAACACGACGGTATAGAAGGGAAGAAGTTAGAGATCAAACACGGAAAAGAAGGGACAATCAGGAAGAGCTCCACCTTAAACCATGTTCACAATCAGCCAGTACTACCATTTTTGTTCTATCTACACATGAGTAGAGAACTGGTATGAATTTCCAGATCATACAGTCAGGGCAACGTAGGGGTCAAAAAGCAAGGTAGTGAATAAGACTTTTGTACTTAAGGAAAAAATGGTCATATTCTCAAGCCAACACAGAAGTTCTTATTTTAGGAATTTAAATAGCTATACCAGTGTCCTTTAAATTCATGATCACTCATTTCTCCCCCCAGATTTCATCCACTTATTTCTTAAGTACTGATTAATTCCTTGAACAAACCTAAGTCACAATGGGCTTTTTTTTCTTTTTAAGTATTCCTTGTCATGATACCCAAATAGCTTGCAAATCTTCGGCCTGTGCTGAATAATGACAGACAAAGCACCAGTGAGTAGAAACAATGATTGCATAATTTTGGTTTGTGTGCTTTCAGCGTGAAAGGTTGTTTATTTACAGTGCCACAACATCACCTTGGTTCTGAAGAGAAGGGCATGTGTGCTCTAGCTGCTCATACATTAACTACTGATGAGTAACATTTGCAGCTGGGAACTTCACTCTAGAAAAACAGGAAGAGAAATGCTTGTGCCTGTAACTTAGGAACAAGCTCTAGTGTTCATGCTCACATTTATAGGGAGACATGGTGAAATCTTGTCTACTTTGTCAACTGATCTACTTTCAAAATAAATTTCCTGGCCTCTCGCCTTCTGAGACGGCCCACACTCTGTGGAGTGTGTTTCTCCCAGGGCCATTCTCGCCTTTTGAGACGGACCACGTTCTGTCTACGGAATGTGTATCTCTCTAAACAAATCCACTTCTTACCTATCGTAAATAAATAAATAAATAAATTCCCTTTTTTAGCCATCCCCAGGGAATATTTTTCTTAATAACTTGGCAAAAATCTAAAACGCATGCTTATCAAATCTTCCTAAGTTCCTTCTGTCACCAGAACTCTTCCCAGCTTCCTATTATGTGAAAGAACTATGTAGGGTCCTGGGATACATTTGAGACACCAGGGTGAAGAAGGCAAAAGCCTGTTCTTAAGGAGCTTATAGTAGTCTTAGGGAAGGGGCAGGGGGGATATGCAGTTATAATTAAAAAACAGTCAATACGTAATCATCAGTAACAGAATTAGGATTGAAAAGCATCCCAATACTTAGTAATAATGGGATAAAATAAGATGACATTTAGGAGGTTCAGGTGATCAAAATCAATTATATAACCAGAAAAATTCAGAAAGCCTTGGTTGATGGCAGCTTATGTAAAAAAGACATAAAGGTTTCAACTGAGTAGAACTCCATAAATGCATAAAAGTCAACTATGTAAAATGGCTGTTAAAATAGCTAACCTAAATTAATAGAACTATTGTGTCTAGATCAAGGAAGATAATAATCCCACTGTCTCCAAATCCAGAGTTACTGGCGCTGTTTTATGAGGCTCATTTAAGAGGAACATCACAAAACCAGGAGTGTGTGCGTGTGTACATTCATGCTTCCTAGTGGAGCAATGACAGTGAAGTATCTGTTAATCACATAATGCAAAAAACTGAAGGAATTGAAGACACGTAGCTTAAAAGAAGACTTGCGGGTGAGCAGTGGAGGGGCAGCATATAACAGCTGAGATGAATGCATTTGAGCTGTCTGCAAGAACTCATGTTAGGTTCAATGAAAGACAAATGCTCATCCCGGCCTCCCTAGGTTATGACTATGGCTGATTATTGCCATGGTCAGGGTATAAGATGACTTGAATAACACCCAGTGGCTCTTATATAATTGTATATATTTTAGGAAGTGAAACTCAAATTCCTTCAACAGCACCTTCAATAATGGTACTTGAAATAGAAACTATGTTTCAGTCATTCACAAAAAACTGTCACATTGAAGAAGCATAAAGCAGAGGAATGTCTATTAATGTCAAATAATTAAACTAGCACTGAAGGATTTCATCTTCTGCAAAAGGAATCCTATGGGTTCAACCTCCTTAGGGTTGGTAACATTTGTTCAGTCAATATATTTTTCTGCAAGCCAGTAAGATATTTCAGAAATTTGACCTTTTTGGCAAAAAACAGGAATGTTTTTAAAAATTATAAACTTAATTTTTAAAAAATCCTCAGAGGTCATAGGTTATTACAATCATATAGATAGGTCTTCCAAATTAATGAGAACAATAGATAAAGTGACAGTGTTAAGGTATTTCAGAAGATATATTTTAGCAGTATGTCTTTAAAATGGATATATAGTCTCAATGTGGTAAAAACAGCTTGAAAATTACCAACACCTCCTCCTTTCTTTCTGTATACATAAAGGAATGAAAAGAGAATGAATAAACTACCAAAAAGCAAAAACCATACCATGTGTATTTCAGGTGGATGAAAGCGTTTGGGCAGGCATGGTAGCACAGACCCCTCATCAACTCAGCTGCCCTTCTAGATGCCAGAGAGTAAGTAGCTTTTTAGTTGACTATGTGTATTTACCTATCCAGCAAGTAGGGGAGATACATGGTCTGGCAAAAAGGGTAGACAAGAAAATTTACATATGTTAGGGCTTCCAGCTAAGCTATATGCTGAATAAATGGAGGAAACATTGACTTACCTGCACTGCCGAGCTGTTTATAAAACCTGTACTCTAAATGAAGCTGTGGAGCACGTGATTTTATTGGTTCCTGAAACCCAAGAAGAGAAATTGTGATCAGATTTAGACAGTTTTTTCATTCCTAGGTTTTCAGAGTAAACCAGGGCTAAGACCACTTAATATTTTAGAGATGATATTCATATATAATAGCATTTTCTTACCACAATTTCTCTTTGAAAGCACATCTAGGGGAAGATGAAGCTGAACTATATACAATCCCTGCCATGGATATTTAAATAAAAATACTCTGTATGAGACATCACTCAAGGATAGCTCTCTCACCATGAAGTATTCTTCTGAAATATATTCTCCTAGGAAACCAGGTGCCAAATCTTTTAATTAAATACCAGCAAGTATTTCCTTCTTGTTTTATTATGAATTTTGGGTAGTAAATGGTTTTATTATTTATAGAAAAATGATATATGCTCAGGAAAAAAATTTCGTACACACAAAAATTAGAAAGAAAGTAAAAATAACCTGAGATCCTATCATTTAAAAGAAAAGCACTATTAACATTTTGGTGAATGTTCTTCCAAATATTGATTTATACATGTATTTATATATAATATAGACTCAAAAACGTATTTTAAATAAATGAGAGCATACTATATTTGGTGTTCTATGTCTTTAAATTCAACATGTGATGATGACATCATTCCATAGCAGTAAGTAAAACTATGTATTATTGTGTGTGTGTGTGTGTGTGTGTGTGTGTGTGTGTGTACATACACACAAACCTTAACTTTTGGACATTTGAACTGTTTTCAGTTTTCAATATTATGAATAAAGCTGTAGGAACAGTGTTATGTATATTTATTTTTACACTTTAGAGAATTAAAGACTGTAAGTGCAACTAAGATATGTAACTTGTAACTTTAGTTAATACAGTGTTCAAGTTTTTAAAAATAGAGTTTTCTAAAGAGCCCAAAGATAAAGCAGCCATACTACCACACTTTGCTCTATACCAAACTTCAAGAATTGGCTGGCTAATCATTCTGAATTGACAGTGTATCAGGCAACTAGTTAACAAGAAAATCAAACATTACCCTGAAAGATACATCTGTGTATCCATTAGGATGGCTAATATCAAAAACACAGAAAATAGCAAGTGTTGGTAAGGATGTGGAGAAATTGGAACCCTTGTGCACTGCTGGTGGGAATGTAAAATGGTGCAGCTACTGTGGAAAACAGTACAGCAATTTCTCAAAAAATTAAATATAGAAGTACCACATGATCCAGCAATTCCACTTCTGGATATACACCTAAAAGAACTGAAAACTCAGACTCAGAATGGTATTTGTAGACCCACGTTTGTTGCAATATAATTCGCAATAGTCAAAAGGTGGAGGCGACCCAAGTATCTATCAACAAATGGATGGATAAATAAAATGTGGTTACATTTTGTTCCATATGTGGAGGCGACCCAAGTATCTATCAACAAATGGATGGATAAATAAAATGTGGTTACATTTTGTTCCATATGTGTGATGGCATATTATTTAGCCATAAAAAGGAAGGACATTCTGACACATGCTACAAAATGTATGAACCTTGGCGATGGTATGTTAAGTGAAATAAGCCAGACCCAAAAGGACAAACACTGCATGCTTCTACTTATATTAGGTACCTAGAATAGTCAAATTCATAGACAGAAAGCTGAATGGTGGTTGCCAGGAGCTGGGGGGAGAGGGGAATGCTGTTGGTGTTTAATGAGTACAGAATTTTAGTTGAGGAAGGTGAAAAAAAGTTCTAGAGATGGATGATAGTGATGGGTGCACACCCATGTGAATGTACTTAATGCCACTGAACTGTACAACTAAAAATGGTTAAAATGGTAAATTCGAGAATCAATTCCTTATCAGATATATGATTTTCAAATATTTTCTCCCATTCCATGGGTTATCTTTTCACTCTGTTCAGAGTCCTCTGATGCACAGAAGTTTTTGATAAAGTCCAACCTATCTATCTTTTCTTACTTGTGCTTTTTTGTGTTATATCCAAGAGATCACTGCCAAATCTAACGTTATGAAGCTGTTCCCGTAAGTTTTCTTCTAAGAGATTTATAGTTTTGGCTCTTATGTTTAGGCCTTTGACCCATTTTGAGTTAATTTTTGTGTATGATGTAAAGGGTCTCACTTCACTGCATGTGGATCTCCAGTTTTCCCAACACCATTTGTTGAAAAAAACTGTCCTCTCCCCATTGAATGGTTACTTGTCTTATTTTTAATATAGGCTCAAAGGAAGGACAGTCTCACAGCTTCCCTTATTAATTCATGCTGGTGTTTAACAAGTTTCATGGTTTAGAAGGTCTTTATATGTAACTGCAATCTCCACTTACTGAAACTTTAGCCTATTTCTCTTATATCCTCAATAACAAAGACAAAACAGCTCCCGAATAACCTGTGAATACTATAACAGCTATCTTCAAATAACAAAGCTATTCAGTCATTTCTTAAACTTCCTTTATTCAGGCAAAGTAATTTCAATTTTTTTAACCTTTCCTCACTGGTCCTATTTTTTAGTTATTTGATCACCCCTGAAGGCTCTTCCTGAGCCCACTTGAAGTTTTCTGCATTTTTCTTAAAATATAGAATCCATAAATCACAGAATTCAGAACTTTCCTTGACGTTATCTAGTCTACAC
Source organism: Eschrichtius robustus (assembly GCF_028021215.1). Lineage (NCBI taxonomy): Eukaryota > Metazoa > Chordata > Mammalia > Artiodactyla > Eschrichtiidae > Eschrichtius > Eschrichtius robustus. Next base: position 125,593,762 of record NC_090824.1, read on the forward strand.
CTTTGCTTCTAGGAAGGTTTTACCTAAATCAATTCAGGTAGGCTGGAATACTTCAAAGCCCTAAGGAGCTCTATGAAAGAACTCATACCCTTCTCTGATTGCAAAATCAGCAAGCATCAGAGGTGGCCTTCAAGTTACTCAAGATTCTTGTAGTCCAAAAAAATGTATTTAAGACTATACTGTAGAGTCACTTCCTTATTCATTTATCTCTTCAGCTACACAGTCTCTATCTATTCGGGTTTTAGATCTTCTAATATACCACCATCAAAGCAGCCAATTTCAGAATCTGTCTTTTAGCAAAATCATTAATAATTCACAAGAAACCAAAAGAGACAGTTGATGACAAATTGATATGGAACCAGAGCTTGATCTAAACACTAGAAAGAGGAGTGTTCTTTCTGCAGAAACAGTCTTGAATTCTGACAAACCACAAGGGTCAATGAATTTTAAAAAACACAGGTCCTTCTTCAAACCTAATACCTTCAAACTTCATACTGGAAACATTAATAGGAAATATTCAATCTGATCTTGGGTAAATAAGTTAACAGATTAAAAAAAGCAATATCGCTTTAGAGTTATAGGGCTGAAGGTGGGTGTACACATCACATATATTCAGACATGAGGGGCTTTTTATCACAGACGGAAGGACTTACATCCTTCAGCCAACCCCTTCAGCACGTAGTCGTAGACTGCTCAACCAACTGGAGCTTCAAGTGCTCTTCTGAAAGCACTATGAATAAAGGACACTGCAAACAATCTATAAGATTGTAAAAGGCAGTAGGATTAGCAGCATGGAGAGAAAACTTTTTAAACAACTGTTAGAAAACCTCTGTTAAAAAGACCCCCAGAAACCTGGATGACAGGGGTAAAGGAGGGGTTCATCACACTAGTTTGTTTACACTGTATCTGATTTTTAAAAAAATGTTCCTAGAAATCCAAGAAACAAGAGCCCACAATGAAGATCTAAACAAAGTAGAACTGAAACACTACCAGCAAGGGCTTCCTTGTATTTCTGTGCCAGATGCTGATCACATTTCCATAGAGGGCTGGCTATTTGCCAGAATCATGGTTATTCTGGAACACACATGCCTGCCTGAAATCCTAAACTGACAGCAGTAGTCCTTGTAGGACTGTAATGCTGAAGGCAAATTTTGCTGTTACAGTGAAAAGAGCTCAATCACTGCCATCATATCTCCCACAGAGAATACAGCCCCACAGCAAGAGAGGAGGCCCACAGACAAGATTGTTATCCTCTAAAAAGCCTTTATTTAAGGTTTATTTGAAAGGGAAATGAGGTACTGAGGCACACCATACTAGATGACATGAAGTCTATCTACCTTTAACTCTTGGCCATACAAAGAATAAAACTTTAATAAAATGTAAGTGAAATGCAATGGTCAGTCATGTCAATAATGTTATGCAACCTTATCTAAACAGGTCGACTAGTATGAACCTGGAAAGAGAAATCTAGATAGAATGAGTTGCCCGTAACAGAAAGCCTCAGAAGAAGTCTTGATAAATAAGGGGACAATTACAAATATACAGTATTGAGGCAACATTTTAAAGTGTTTTAGGGGCTGCTTCTCCCTATTACTAGTCCCAAAGAATCAAAATTATTCCAACTTACCAAAACAATAAAACAGAAAAAGTAAAAAAGAGATGAACTAGATAACACTTTCACAGAATAATCAAATTCCCATAAATAAAAATATACAGTTAATGCTTTGATATTCAAGCTGAGAAAAATATTTGGTCTGCATTGTTACATGCATTGTCTCTCTTCCTGCTCCCATTTCTCCAACAAAAGTTCCAAGTCAGCAAACAAAACACTTGGTTCCCAAGGAGCTACCTGCTCTAAGACCTGCTCCCTGTCCACCTCTTTGTAGAGAAACTAATCTGATGCCTGTCAGTTCTTCACAGGACAACTCTAACTACTCCACAGACAAGCTTAATGAGAGGAAAGGACCAGCCACAGAGCAGGTGTGGATGTGGTAGGGGCAATTAATTAGAAAAAAACAGCAATTACCACAAGATACTTCCTTCAACTATTAACGTCTCTGCCTTCCAACTAATGAAGCCCAAAACTACCTTCAGATCCTGGGAAATGTACTAGGATTTATTAAGAGGACAATATTTATACAGTTTCATAGAAACTAGTTATATAGAGCATTTCATACGGCTAGAAATGGTTTTTCATCAATCTTAAATATAAGATAAAGAACTGTTTCTTCTAAAACTATTCATCCTTAAAAATAATAGAATTATTCTTTTTTAACAGGATGTTATTTTCAGTGACTAGGTTAGTTATTCATAAGATTAGCACTGACAAAACCAATTGAACTCTTTGCTTCAAATCTGACCACATAATGTGTTTTTCACGTTTGACAGCTTTTTAAGGCAATGATTAGATGATCACATTTGGAAGTATATTAATAAATACCTTACATTTTTTAAATGGATCAGTCATATTCAAGAATAAGAAAATGATAAAAAAAAAAATAGCACTGTGAAAGGTACAAAGTTTACAGCAGTTACTAGGGTTTTTTTTTCCTTCCAGTTATGTTTTATTAACTTTTTTTGATTTATTATTGCTAACACTATAGTTAGCATCTTCTAACTATATAGTGTTTTACAGTATACAGTGATTCATCACTGTAACACTATATATATTTGAAGGAAATGACTATGTGGGACCATATGCAAGGAAAAATAACATTAGTATTTTTGTGAACGCTTACAATCATTTCCTGTAAAAAGCTATGTGAAGGGTGAGAGCACTAAAACATAATTACCACAAATATAGATTCTACTCACCAGTTTGATAGCTACGTATTCATTGGTGTAGAGATTTTTACCTAGGGGAAAAGCAGAATGTATATGTTTTAGTGACATTTATTCTGGGAAATGCAAAGCAAAATCTTAGCTTACAGGGTCATGAGAAAGGTCACATTCCCAACGCTGTTCACATATATGAAACATGATTTGTAAGTGAAAAGCCAAACAGAGATAATGAGACCCAGCAAGACAAGAACAAAAACAGCTTGAGAATTTGAAAATTTAAGTTAGACATGAGAATCTTTTATTTTAAAGAAAACAAATCTTGGGGACTTCCCTGGTGGTCCAGAAGTTAAGACTCCACGCTCCCAGTGCAGGGGGCCAGGGTTCCATCCCTGGTCAGGGAACTTGATCCTGCATGCATACCTCAACTAATAAGTCCGCATGCCACAACTAAGAGCCCACACGTGGCAACGAAGATCCCACATGCCACAACTAAGACCTGGCACAGCCAAATAAATAAATAAATATTTTTTTTAAAAAAAAAGAAAGAAAAGAAAACAAATCTCTTTGTCTGTCACACACACATTTTGCTATTTAATATTTCCCAACTATTGAGCTATGAGGCAACCCAAGAAGAAGAAATGCCAGAATTACAAAGATAGAGAGATTTTAACTCTTGGCACAAAAACCACAAACCCTCATTTTTCTAACTCACTGACAAGTAAGGCTTTTTTATTTTTTGCCATGGTATTTAGTATCAACTTTAGCTGGCATAAAGGACAGTGTGAAATAAAACCAATTATTGGCCTACTCCTTTTGGAAAACTCATCTACTGTCTCTAAGTAGATGATTCTCAAAGCTGTTTTGACTCTTCACCAGAACTCAAGCTCTACATCTTCACCTATGTGCAGAAACAGCTCTCCACCCGGACAACACTTAACTCAAAGTTCTTCCTGCAGTTGTAACCCTTTTTCCTCTCAACTTCTCTACTTATAGAAATGGAATCAATATTCTTCTGCACTAGACACTTAGAGTCAGAACTTGGGGTGAGTATAAGAGCAACAACCATCAGTTAGTGAGCCCACACTACATGCTGGGTACTTAGCTACCTTTACCTCTTCAACTCCATTGGTCCTTGAAGGCTAATTTTAATTCCTTGTGAGTGCTTAGTATAGACCATATAGCTCAGCCACTGCACTGGACTTCACATTGCTTCTTATATATTTGTCCTATCTTAGTCAGCTGGACTATAAATATCTTGAGAGTAGCGATTTTATTTAATGGATCTATCAATGCCCCATGGTGCTTAAGACCATGTTCTGCACATCTCAGACACTCAAAACCTTGACTGATTAAAAGTTATAAGTACATATAGTATGACTACTTTTTAAATAATACATGGAGGTAAAGGTTATATATACACATAAACGTACATATACATATGTACATAGCTGAATATATATACATGGAAAAGGATACAGAAAGATGTACATTAAGGTATTAAGATGACTGTTTCTAATTTTCATATAAAATAGGTTGTTTTGATAATGAAAAAAAAAAAAACAAACCCTGCATTTTGGGAACACAAGGCTGTTTGTAATATTGGTTATTTTTAACAAGCTCTAGACAATAGATGGCCATTACACTTTTAATACAGTTAAAATTACACCATTTTACTTTTAATACTGTTTTCAGTTTTCCCAGTACTTTTATGTGGAGAAGAGTACACTAATTTAGGAATAACTTTTGTCTGCAAACATTAATAGAGAGGATTCACAGGTTGCCAGACAAACACCTAAGACATTATAAGATGCATAACTTCTTTTTTTAAAGGAGCAAAAGTAGAAAATAGCCATTTTTTCCTCTATATATTAATTGCATTAAGTTCTAAAAGTTAATTTGTGTTTCTGATTAATGTTCCCACCAAAATCATTTTAAAAAATATATTTGATGAAATTGTGAAAAGGATACCAACAACCGGGAGAGGACGAGATGAGGTAGCAACAGCCAGCTCCCAGGCAGATTAAAACTCCAACTTGGCCACAGACTTCTTCCACGCCATAGGATGCTGCATGCATAAAGATTTTTCAGGAAAGCCCTTCCTGGCACTGTATAAGCACTGTTATTGTGACCTAAAACCTATTTTAGCAAAGGGCTGACCCTAAAAACTTATTACTGCTTAGAGGAAAATGGTCAAGTTTAAAACTGTAAATGTGTTTGGGGAGGGGGATGTCTTTCCGAATTGGACACCCCCACTAGTTTTAGCAGTAAGAATTACTGTGGGGTAGGGAAGTAGGGGCACCGAAATTCACCCCTTACTCATTTAGAGTACAATATGACTTCACTGTTAAAGAATTAAATTAAGTTTTGAAGTATACACTTAAAGTAACAGATCTTTAATTCAAATAGATTACAACTTTTAAAGTGAATTGAGATGGTGGTATCAGTGTAAGCCTAGTAATCAATCTGGATTCTGATCTGTGAGCAAGAAAAAAGAGAAGGCAATCACAGGAGTCTCAGAAAGGATGTACTTTTCTTTCTTTCTCCCACCACCTCCCCACAGGGTGCGAAAAAATGAGCAGAATTTTAACAGTTGAAGAAGGGAGAAAAAGACATCTCAGGGAGAAGAAACTGTATGAGCAAAACAATAAAAATGAGAAAACAGACGGTTTAGGCAGAGAATGGGTGATGGTCTTGGGGTAGATGGACCATAAGTTGCACCATGAAGATCAGGAAGGGGTAGGGATGGGCAAGGAGTGGTTAGGGCAGCAAAAGAAACTAGAAAAGTTAAGGGTGAGTCCACATTAGGAAAGTCCTCAATGCCATCTTAAAGCTTAAAATGAATGGTTTCTGAGTAGGGTAGTGACATGATCAGATCTCTGATTTAGAATAACTATACCTCCTTTGTAAAGAGGTATAAAAGATTAACCAGAAAAATAAGACACCAGAGGTAAGGGAAAGTATTTGAGTGTTTAATACCCCTCATATGCAAACATCAGACACCTAAGATGAGCAACACTCAGTTCTCACCCTTCAGAGACTGTATTCTAGATCCTCACACAAGACCCTGCACATGGTGCCTCAAAGTCTGATAAATAAATCACGTAAAGTGATAAGTGTTAAAAAAAGAAATATGAACAAGTCAGTAGATGACTTAGATGAGGGAAGGTAAAGCATTTGGGCACAAATGGCACTTGAGGTGAGCCTTTGAGGACGAACAGGAGAGGATAAAGAGCATTTCTTATAAAAATACTAATTTGAACATTGAGGTGGAGAAATGATAGAAAATGCAGAGAATGTGATAAAGTATGAGTGGACCAATATGAAAGGAGCACAAAGTATATGGGGGAGAATGGTGAGAAATGAAGCCAGAAAAATCCATACGAACAGAGTATGAATAACCTTGAAAGCCAGCTTCTTACACTGAAGTAAATACTTTTTCTAAATCCTCACTTTTTTTGAAGATCTGGGGGAATCTTTTTTTTTTTTTTAAAAGTAAAACAAACTTGCTATATTATAGAAATCGTGCAGGGACTTCCCTGGTGGCGCAGTGGTTAAGAATGCGCCTGCCAATGCAGGGGGCACGGGTTCGAGCCGTGGTCTGGGAGGATTCCACGTGCCACGGAGCAATTGGGCCCGTGAGCCACAACTACTGAGCCCACGTGCCACAACTGCTGAAGCCTGCGCGCCTAGAGCCTGTGCTCCGCAACGGGAGAGGCCACTGCAATGAGAGGCCCATGCAGCACAGCGAAGGCCCACACGCAGCAACGAGGACCCAAGGCAGCCAAAAAAAATAAAAAAATAAAAAATAAAGAAAGAAATCCTGCATAGTTTTCTTTTGGAAGAAAAACAAACAAACAAACAACCAAACAAGAGTTCAAAGAAATCCCAGGCACTTATGCATCTGCTTATTCCAGAGTCTCGGAGGCCTCACCAATCAGAGGGGAACCTTTTCCTCATTTTCCTGTGTTCAGCTGGGCGGCCCAGTTTTCACAGCTCAGTTTACTTTCAACAGTGTGACCTTTACATCTCCTGTGAAGGTGGGAAAGAGTAGCTGCCAGGCGATGCCAGGGAAGGAGGGGATTTAGCAATGCAGCTGCTCCATATATATATATATGTACATACTTGCAACTAATCTTCCTGTTTTTAGCGCCTTCTGCATCCCAACTTTTTGAAATTCCTACTGTCTCCAATTCTTGAACTTACTGATATCTGGTGTATTCTATGTTACAAACTGGCCTACCTGTTAAATCATTCAGCTTTCTCTGGACTGCTAAATTAGTTACCACTTAACTGCTTTCCAGCTTCCAGAATTTTGTTAAAATTTCTCACCTGTTTTTTATCTTCTCTCTCTCTTTTTGGTTCCTGGTGGTTCTTATGCCTTTAAAAAAAAATCCCTTTTCTAAATATACACTATAAAACTGAGGCAGTGGACTTCCCTGGTGGTGCAGTGGCTAAGAATCCACCTGCCAATGCAGGGGACACAGGTTCGAGCCCTGGGCCAGGAAGATCCCACATGCCATGGAACAACTAAGCCCATGCGCCACAACTACTGAGCCTGCGCTCTAGAGCCCACAAGCCACAACTACTGAGAAGCCCGCGCACCACAACAAAGAGTCGCCCCCGCTCACCGCAACTAGAGAAAGCTCACGCGCAGCAACGAAGACCCAATACAGTCAAAAATAATAAAGTAATTAATTTAAAAAAATAAAATAAAACTGAGGCAGCACTCAGTTTCATAAACTTACACATATATTATAATTAGTTATTCATGCATCTTTTTATCTCCACTAGGCAGTGAATTTCCTAAGGACAAGAATGTTCCACTCATCTTTTTATCCCTAACAACCAACATAGTATCTGATATATAGTAGGTAACAGATGCTTGCTGAAGTGAACCAAATTGACTTGATATACAGAGAAGGTTCTTCTGAGAAAGTTTTAGGGCAATTAAAAAAGAAATTTAGTTTAGAATCAGATTATGGATAATCCTAAATGCGAATACAGGAGTTTTGACTTCATTATTCAGCTTGTGAAATCACCAAAGATATTTGTGCTAAGAGGAAACGTATAGTGGTGCAAGTTGTATTTTAAAAATATTAATCTGGTCCCAATGTATAAAATAAAAGAGACAAGAATACCTACGAAGAAAATGAATAGGAAGTTTTTATAGTAGAATATTTAAAGAATAACATCTATCACACAGTGTGGTTATGAGGATTACATGAGTTAGAATATGTGAAAGTACTTTGTAAACTGCAATGTCCTAGATAAATCTAATTTTTATGACTTCTATTATCACTGCAGGTATGATGCAATAATTCCTGGAAGATAACTTTAAAAAATAGGATTTATAATCAAGGCATTTAGAAGAAAAAGCTAACAACCTTTGGATTACATACAAACGTGAGGGAAAAGGAAAATAGAAGGGTTAAAGTTGATGCTCTTAATTAGAGGAAAACAGAAAGAAAACCAGGAGAGTAGGCAACAATCATTTCACTCTACCATGATGCCTTCCTCCAAGTTCTCACTAAACCTAAAAGCAGCAGAGAAATTATGAAATGCCTCTCAGCTTCAATTTTTGTACCTGTATAAAAGAATATAAACACAGAAGCATAATGACACAGCTTATGTAACACCAAACATGACAGCTTATGTAACACCAAACATGATACATTATAGAATGCTAGCTTGCTTTTGTTTGCTTACTTTCTCTGCTTATTTCAAAACAAGCTGAACACGTCACCCTCTTAAAAAGCAATTATCTTTATTCCTAAGAGGCCCTGGAGGTGACTAGATAATTCTCCTCAGCTATGCATCATTCAAATGAATTCCTTTGCCAGGGGACATCATTAAGACTGAAGAGGTCACGGGAATTCCCTGGCGGTCCAGTGGTTAGAACTCCATGCTTTCACTGTCATGGCCTGGGTTCAATCCCTGGTCAGGGAACTAAGATCCCACAAGCCATGCGGTGTGGCCAAAAAAAAAAAAAAAAAAGACTAAGAAGTCAATACAAAACACAGCCAAGTGGAAGGCTAGACAAACACTAAGCCACTATTCTCAGTGATACACAAAAATTTTGCTCTAGAAGAATTTAATTACAAAGATAGAGGGTTACAATCCTGCCCATTTAAAATGAATGACTGCTTCAGCTTACAAAAAATTATATATATATATGAATGATATATCAATAACTGTGAGAAAGGAAGTTTACCGAACAGAAAAATACCATTGATGAGGTGGCATAATTCCAAACACTCAAAGCTTTTAGTTGCTGTACAAAATCCACAATGCTTCCCAAGGTCACTTCCTGGCTATGGGTTCTTTTATTGTTAATGTAAAAGAAACTGCATTACATAGTAGATTTGGGAGCTTTACATCCAAACTCAGCCCTTTTGAAGCAGCAGTCTTAGATGTGAAGCTACCCATAAAATCCACTGCGTGAAGACTTCCTGTTTCAGTAAGTTGCCTACAGAGACCACATTTATGGTAAGCTTCATCAGACAAAGCACTATTTCAAAGAACCAGCAGGTGTCAGTTCTCAGAGTCATGCTGATAAAGGAACATACAAGCCTCAGGTTCCCAGTTTAGTTGGATCTCCAGCTGTCAGATTTCTTGCCATAAAGTGAAAGTAGTACATTTATAAATTACTACCTAGAACTTCTTACAAAAAAAAAAAATCCAGCCAAATGAATGTGAGGCAATTAGTAGTTAAAACAAGAAACCGATCTATGGTTCAAGATGGCAGAGCAGAAGGACATGCTCTCACTCCCTCTTGAGAGAGCACTGGAATCATAACTAACTGCTGAAAAATCATTGAAAGGAAGACACTGGAGCTCACCAAAAAAGATACCCCACATCCAAAGACAAAGGAGAAGCCACAATGAGAGGGTAGGAGGGGCACAATCACAATAAAATCAAATCCCGTAACTGCTGGGTGGGTGACTCACAAACTGGAGAACACTCATACCGCACAAGTCCACCCACTGGAATGAAGGTTCTGAGCCCCACGTCAGGCTTCCGAACCTGGGTGTCTGGCAACGGGAGGAGGAATTCCTAGAGAATCAGACTTTGAAGGCTAGTGGGATTTGATTACAGGAATTCGACAGGACTGGGGGAAACAAAGACTCCACTCTTGGAGGGCACACACAAAGTAGTGTGCTCATCGGGACCCAGGGGAAGAGGCAGTGACCCCATAGGAGACTGAACTAGACCTACCAGCTAGTGTTGGAGGGTCTCCTGCAGAGGTGGGGGGTGGCTGTGGCTCACCATGAGGACAAGGACACTGGCAGCAGAAGTTCTGGGAAGTACTCCTTGGCATGAGCCCTCCCAGAGTCCACCATTAGCCCCACCAAAGAGCCTGGGTAGGCTCCAGTGTTGGGTCACCTCAGGCCAAACAACCAACAGGAAGGGAACCCAGCCCCATCCATTAGCAGACAAGTGGATTAAAGTTTTACTGAGCTCTGCCCACCAGAGCAACAGTCAGCTCTACCCACCACCAGTCCCTCCCATCAGGAAACTTGCACAAGCCTCATAGACAGCCTCATCCACCAGAGGGCAGCCAGCAGAAGCAAGAAGAACTACAATCTTGCAGCCTGTGGAACAAAAACCACATTCACTGAAAGAGACACAAGATGAAAAGGCAGAAGGCTACGTACCAGATGAAGGAACAAGATAAAACCCCAGAAAAACAACTAAATGAAATGGAGATAGGCAACCTTCCAGAAACAGAATTCAGAATAATGATAGTGAAGATGATCCAGGACATCGGAAAAAGAATGAAGGCAAAGATCGAGAAGATGCAAGAAATGTTTAACAAAGATCTACAAGAATTAAAGAACAAACAAACAGAGATGAACAATACAATCACTGAAATGAAAAATACACTAGAAGGAATCAATAGCAGAATAACTGAGGCAGAAGAACAGATAAGTGACCTGAAGACAGAATGGTGGAATTCACTGCTGCAGAAAAAGGAATGAAAATAAACGAAGACAGCCTAAGAGACCTCTGGGACAACATTAAACACAACAACATTCACATTATAGGGGTCCCCGAAGGAGAATAGAGAGAGAAAGGACCAGAGAAAATATTTGAAGAGATTATAGTCGAAAACTTCCCTAACATGGGAAAGGAAATAGCCATCCAAGTCCAGGAAGCGCAGAGAGCCTCATACAGGATAAACCCAAGGAGAAACACACCGAGAAACACAGTAATCAAATTGGCAAAAATTAAAAACAAAGAACAATTATTGAAAGCAACAAGGGAAAAACGACAAATAACATACAAGAGAACTCCCATAAGGTTAACAGCTGTTTTCTCAGCAGAAACTCTACAAGCCAGAAGGGAGTGGCATGACATATTTAAAGTGATGAAAGGGAAGAACCTACAACCAAGATTACTCTACCCGTCAAGGATCTCATTCAGATTCGATGGAGAAATCAAAACCTTTACAGACAAGCAAAAGCTAAGAGAATTCAGCACCACCAAACCAGCTCTACAACAAATGCTAAAGGAACTTCTCTAAGTGGGAAACACAAGAGAAGAAAAGGACCTGCAAAAACAAACCCATAACAATTAAGAAAATGGTACTAAGAACATGCATATAGATAATTACCTTAAACGTGAATGGATTAAATGCTCCAACCAAAAGACACAGGCTCGCTGAATGGATACAAAAACAAGACCCACATATATGCTGTCTACAAGAGACCCACTTCAGACCTAGGGACACATACAGACCGAAAGTGAGGGGATAGAAAAAGATATTCCATGCAAATGGAAATCAGAAGAAAGCTGGAATAGCAATACTCATATCAGATAAAATAGACTTTAAAATAAAGAATGTTACAAAAGACAAGGAAGGACACTATATAATGATCAAGGGGTCAGTCCAACAAGAAGATATAATAATTATAAATATATATGCACCCAACATAGGAGCACCTCTAAACATAAGGCAACTGCTAACAGCTATAAAAGAGGAAATCGACAGTAACACAATAATAGTGGGGGACTTTAAACACCACACTTACACCAATGGACAGATCATCCAAACAGAATATTAATAAGGAAACACAAGCTTTAAATGACACGATAGACCAGATAGATTTAATAGATATTTATAGGACATTCCACCCAAAAACAGCAGATTACACTTTCTTCTCAAGTGCGCACAGAACATTCTCCAGGATAGATCACGTCTTGGGTCACAAATCAAGCCTCAGTCAATTTAAGAAAATTGAAATCATATCAAGCATCTTTTCTGACCACAACGCTATGAGATTAAAAATCAATTACAGGGAAAAAAACGTAAAAAACACAAACACATGGAGGCTAAACAATATGTTACTAAATAACCAAGAGATCACTGAAGAAATCAAAGAGGAAATCAAAAAATACCTAGAGACACATGACAACGAAAACACGACAATCCAAAACCTATAGGATGCTGCAAAATCAGCTCTAAGAGGGAAGTTTAGAGCAACACAAGCCTACCTCAAGAAACAAGAAAAATCTCAAATAAACAATCTAACCTTACACCTAAAGGAACTAGAGAAAGAAGAACAAACAAAACCCAAAGTTAGTAGAAGGAAAGAAATCATAAAGATCAGAGCAGAAATAAATGAAATAGAAACAAAGAAAACAATAGCAAAGATCAATAAAACTAAATGCTGATTCTTTGAGAAGATAGACAAAATTGATAAACCGTTAGCCAGACTCATCAAGAAAAAGAGGGAGAGGACTCAAATCAACAAAATTAGAAATGAAAAAGGAGAAGTTACAACAGACACAGCAGAAATACAAAGCATCCTAAGAGACTACTACAAGCAACTTTATGCCAATGAAATGGACAACCTGGAAGAAATGGACAAGTTCTTAGAAAGGTATAACCTTCCAAGAATGAACCAGGAAGAAATGGAAAATATGAACAGACCAATCACAAGTAATGAAATTGAAACTGTGATTACAAATCTTCCAACAAACAAAAGTCCAGGACCAGATGGCTTCACAGGTGAATTCTATCAAACATTTAGAGAAGAGCTAACACCCATCCTTCTCAAACTCTTCCAAAGAATTGCAGAGGAAGGAACACTCCCAAACTCATTCTATGAGGCCACCATCACCCTGATACCAAAACCAGACAAAGACACTACAAAAAAAGAAAATTACAGATGAATATCACTGATGAATATAGATGCAAAAATCCTCAACAAAATACTAGCAAACAGAATCCAACAACACATTAAAAGGATCATACACCATGATCAAGTGGGATTTATCCCAGGGATGCAAGGATTCTTCAATATATGCAAATCAATCAATGTGATACACCATATTAACAAGCTGAAGAATAAAAACCATATGATCATCTCAATAGATGCAGAAAAAGCTTCTGACAAAATTCAACACCCATTTATGACAAAAACGCTCCAGATAGTGGGCATAGAGGGAACCTACCTCAAAATAATAAAGGTCATATACGACAAACCCACAGCAAACATCATTCTCAATGGTAAAAAACTGAAAGCATTTCCTCTAAGGTCAGGAACAAGACAAGGATGTCCACTCTCACCACTACTATTCAACATAGTTTTGAAAGTCCTAGCCACGGCAATCAGAGAAGAAAATAGAAATAAAAAGGAATGCAAATTGGAAAAGAAAAAGTAAAACTGTCACTGTTTGCAGATGACATGATACTATACATAGAGAATCCTAAAGATGCCACCAGAAAACTACTAGAACTAATCAATGAATTTGGTAAAGCTGCTGGATATAACATTAATGCACAGAAATCTCTTGCATTCCTATACACTAATGATGAAAAATCTGAAAGAGAAATTAAGGAAACACTCCCATTTACCACTGCAACAAAAAGAATAAAATACCTAGGAATAAACCTACCTAGGGAGACAAAAGACCTGTATGTAGAAAACTGTAAGACACTGATGAAATAAATTAAAGATGATACCAACAGATGGAGAGATATACCATGTTCTTGGATTGGAAGAATCAGTATTGTGAAAATGACTATACTATCCAAAGCAATCTACAGATTCAATGCAATCCCTATCAAATTAGCAATGGCATTTTTTACAGAACTAGAACAAAAAATCTTAAAATTTGTATGGAGAAACAAAAGACCCCGAATAGCCAAAGCAGTCTGGAGGGAAAAAAACGGAGCTGGAGGAATCAGACTCCCTGACTTCAGACTATACTACAAAGCTACAGTAATCAAGACAATATGGTACTGGCACAAAAACAGAAATACAGATCAATGGAACAGGATAGAAAGCCCAGAGATAAACCCACACACCTATGGTCAACTAATCTATGACAAAGGAGGCAAGGATATACAATGGAGAAAAGACAGTCTCTTCAGTAAGTGGTGCTGGGAAAACTGGACAGCTACATGTGAAAAACGAAATTAGAACACCCCCTAATACTATACACAAAAATAAACTCAAAATGGATTAGAGACTTAAATGTAAGTCCAGACACTATAAAACTCTTAGAGGAAAACACAGGAAGAACACTCTTTGACACAAATCACAGCAAGATCTTTTTTGATCCACCTTCTAGAGTAATGGAAATAAAAACAAAAATAAACAAATGGGACCTAATGAAACTTAAAAGCTTTTGCACAGCAAAGGAAACCATAAACAAGACAAAAGGCAACCCTCAGAATGGGAGAAAATATTTGCAAATGAATCAACGGACAAAGGATTAATCTCCAAAATATATAAACAGCTCATGCAGCTCAATATTAAAAAACAAACAACCCAATCCAAAATTGGGCAGAAGACCTAAATAGACATTTCTCCAAAGAAGACATACAGATCGCCAAAAAGCACATGAAAAAGCTGCTCAACATCACTAATCATTAGAGAAATGCAAATCAAAACTACAATGAGGTATCACCTCACACCAGTTAGAATGGGCATCATCAGAAAATCTACAAACAACAAATGCTGGAGAGGGTGTAGAGAAAAGGGAACCCTCTTGCACTGTTGGTGGGAATGTAAATTGATACAGCCACTATGGAGAACAGTACAGAGGTTCCTTAAAAAACTAAAAATAGAATTACCATATGACCCAGCAATCCCACTACTGGGCATATACCCAGAGAAAACCATAATTCAAAAAGACACATGCACCCCAATGTTCACTGCAGCACTATTTACAATAGCCAGGTCACGGAAGCAACCTAAATGCCCATCGACAGACGAATGGATAAAGAAGATGTGGTACGTATATACAATGGAATATTACTCAGCCATAAAAAGGAACGAAATTGGGTCATTTGTAGAGACGTGGATGAATCTAGAGACTGTCATACAGAGTGATGTAAGTCAGAAAGAGAAAAACAAATATCGTATATTAACGTGTATATGTGGAACCTAGAAAAATGGTACAGATGAACCGGTCTGCAGGGCAGAAATTGAGACACAGATGAAGAGAACAAACGTATGGACACCAAGGGGGGAAAGCGGAGGCAGGGGTGGTGGTGGTGGTGGGATGAATTGGGAGATTGGGATTGACATGTATACACTAATATGTATAAAATGGATAACTAATAAGAACCTGCTGTATAAAAAAATAAAGAAAATAAAATTCAAAGGAAAACAAACAAAAACCAAGAAACCACTTTTATGTAACTCAGATTGTTTACCATGTCTATTTAAGGCAAAGAGGCTGGCCTACTGCCTTCACCACCCAGATAGCATCTCTTTAAGTAGGCAGCATGCTCAAGGGTAAGAAGATAATAAACACTACAACTTTAAAGAAAGAAGCCAGAGGTTTTTTTCATTTTTACTAACTTAATTCTACTAGTTTATTAGTACACTATGCAGAAAGATTTCCCAAATGGTTAATAGTTAACAGCAATGATAATTCCTTCTTGTGCTAAGTTTTTTGAAGGAATTACTTATCAACACCAGTAAGTAGTTTATTATAAAAAATCTTATTAAATCTTGCTTAACACCACTGGTAGTGGTATAGAGCATGTTTACTATTAATATGTAAGACATATCGGTTTTAGACAATGTTGAAATGTTTTCTAAACTGCAGAACATGATCGATTAAGGAGTGTGAAATAGGTAAATTCAGTGGGTCCTGACCAACACATTATTTAAGGAAAAGTAGTATAAAATTTAAAAGAGTATATCACACTTAGTAAACTGTATTATTTCATAAAACTTTTGCTTCAGACATACACAAATATTAAATTCTGTATATACTGGATCACAATATAATATGTATTTTTTTAGTGTGAGTCATGGTGAAAAAAATAAAAGCCATTAATAAAAACCTTCTGAAAAGCAATTTCAATTATTTCATTTTGAGATGAAAAGCTCAGGTCAGTGACAACTAGCTCCTATGACTTTCCTAAACTGTTAAACATAATAGTCTGTTCTAATCAATCTGTTAGAAAAATCCTCATTTTCAGCTGAAAGTCTGGAGTGAGACTGAGCAGAGTGAGGAAGAAGAGGGTGGATGATGTCATTGATAAATGAGGCCAAAGAAGGACCTGTACTCCATTTCAAGAGGGTGACCTATGAAGTACTTACAGAGGCAATGCTTTAAGCAAGTGTGTAAAACTTTCTACATTATAGTGGTGAGGAAAAAAAAAAACAACAAAGCTGGAATGAATCACTCCAGAAAGCATGATACTCTACAGCAGAAAAATAACGAAGTACTTTAGTTTTTTAAAATGTTATTATTCAAAATCTCACTTATGCAATGATTCCCCGATGTAACCTCACCCAATTTCAATAACGAAATGATTTTGAAGCAAATCCCAGATGTTATATTATTTCATCAGTAAATATTTCATTACAGATCTTTAATAGATTTGAAGTATTCTTTAGAGCAGATGGATTACTTGCTATTTGAAGACTTGCCACATAAATGTGAAAAATTAAAAGACCAAATGGACATTTGCGGATACTGAAAAAGTTATAGTACCTAGTCGACATTTCAGCCATTCAGGAAGAAAAGTCCAAATTGTCCTTTGAAAATGCAAAAGGGTTGAAAGTGAAAAAAGCACAATTATGAACAATTATGTTAAAGGTAAAACAATTGATTCTAGAAGAACTAAAACTATGGATTGTCAATGACTTGAACCTGATCATCAGGCAAAAATTGTCCAATATTTCATTAATATTTTCCTGCCAAGAAAAATACAACCTCCATTCTAAATGATAATGCAAGTTTTAAGAAGAAATACATTAATGAAGTTGCAGGAGTAGAAAAGTATGCACGTTTAAAATTAGGCATTCAACTAATGTACAAATTGGAGAAGCCACAGTACCTGAAAACTTCACAGTACCTGAAAACTTCACAAATCCCAGTGATGCAGTCATGTCCATTTCTTTCTCATTGTAATGAAGGTACTTACATTAAAAGCAATGTTAACTTACTGTGTTTTTTTTTTAAGTCTTGCTTTACTGTTAATTATTTGGACAATTTCCTGGAGTCTGGCATATAATTTTTCAGCTTTGTTTAGAGCCAGTGATTGTGAAGTAGCTCCTCCTGAGGAACAGTGGAAAGCTGTGTGAGGGTCACTAACACATACTGCTAACATCTAAAACCAAATTTTAATCCTCTTGCACAAATGATACCCCCTAAAATTTTTTTTACGTTTATTCTTCTTTTTAATTGAGGCATAATTAACATGAAGTAAAGTGCACAAATGTAAAATGTATAATTCAGTGAATTTTTACATATCCATACATATACCTATGTAACCATCCAGGGAGAGAACATTTTCAGCTCTCCAATAGGCTTTCTTGTGCCTCTTCCAAATCAATAACCCTCATTTACCACTACCCAAAGTTACCTGTTCTGTTTAATTGCAAGAAATTAGTTTTGCCTATTTTGAACATCTATTAATGGAAATATACAGTAACCACTCTTTTGTGTCTGGCTTCTTTTGCTCAACATTATGTTTGAGACTCATCCATTTTGTTGCATGTATTAATAGCTCATTCTTTTCCTTTTTTTAAAAAAATTGGGGGGGGGTAGTTCATGTTTATTAGTTCTGCGTAATGACTTAGATGTTCTGTTTGAACATTCTCGAACACATTTTTTGGTGCACATAGATATGCATTTTCCTGGGCACATACCCTGGGTCATATAGAGTATTCACATGTAGAAATAACTAAAATGTCCATCATCTGATGAATAGATAAAACAAAATGTGGTATATCCATACAATGCACAAAGAAGTGACCTGCCTCCAATGAAGTGATCCACAATAAGAAAGCACAAGGCTTCCTACGGCAGAGGACCATGTTGTTAGTAATAAAAAAAAAATAGAGGTCTCAGTGTGATCAAGTCTTTTCTTTTTGAGTAAGGACAACAAAATTGTCAAATCCACTTTGCATTCCATCTAGTAGCATATTGGGACATAAAAGACAGTCCTCCTCAGGAAGAAGTCTTTGGGAAGTATAAGTTGAGCTGATATCATAAACTACTCTCACTGGCCACCAAGGAAAACCAAGGCAAAAAGGTAGTCACCCTATTCAGGATTACCTTTCCTCATTTTTTAATCTTATTTTGGAACTGCTGTTTCTTCCTCCACAACAAAACTTTAATATCTTAAGCTAAACATTAAGAAGCTACCAACTTAATTCCACTCACAATAGCCAAGAGGTGGAAGCAACCCAAATGTTCATCAATGGATGAATGGAGAATGGGTGGATAAAAAAAGTGTGGTATATACATACAACAGAATATTATTCAGCCTTAAAAAGAAATTCTGTCATGTGCTACAATGTTGGTGAACCCTGAAGACATTACGTTAAAGAAATAAGCCAGTCAGAAAAAGGCAAATACTATATAATTCCACTTTAATGAGGCATCTAAAGTAGTCAAATTCATAGAACAGAAAGTAGAATGGTGGTTACCAGGGGCTGTAGGGAGAGGGAAAAGGGGATTTTGTTTAATGGGTATAGAGTTTCAGTTGGAGAAGATGAAAAAAATTTCTGGAGATCTGTTTCACAACAATATGAATATACTAAACCCTACTAAACTGTACACTTAAAAATGGTCAAGATGGTAAATTTTATGTTGTTAAAAAAATGAATTTGGGCATCCCTTTCAGACCCACAAATGCCATTTCTAGGAAAATAAGAAATTGCAAGACTTACCTTGTCAGTAATAATAACTATTATCATTTTGAGCAGGGTCACTCCCAATTTGTAATGGGAGAACATGGTCTTTGGAGAGACCACATCAAGATATTACAATAAATGGATTTGTACTTAAGAAGAAGAAGAAGAAACTAACTTAATTCCAAATAAAGTATAAGTAACTGAAAGCTTAATTCAATGGACTTGCTAAACTCTAATTTGTAGAATCTACGCAATGTAGTATTTTTTAGTAAAACTTTTGCTGCTCTAGGGGCTGGAACTGAAAAGTTCTTAACCTACAACCATCAGATTCTCATTTAAAGTCAAAAAATCTTTCCATGTGGGTAATAAGAATAAACATCAAAGCAGCACTGTCTGTACTGAAAACTGCATTTCTTTAGATTACCTTAAACACCTTGCAGGAAAAAAAAAATCTCTCTTGGTTATTAAAGTGATTATGAAACAGTGAAACAGATATGCATAATAATACGAAATCATGATTTACAAAGTATAACTTAAGACTGACCACAAATGAAATAACAGTTTTATCTCTAATCAATAATTTATTGAAAAATAAAAAAATGTTCAAAATGTGATGAGATTTGAAACTTTCCCTAGTTTAATTCTAAAAATAGTTTCGCAAGAGGGAAAAATCATTTCAACCTATACTAAGTGATTACACTACTTAATTCTAACATGAAGTTACATAATCATATTTGTAAGTCTGCATATTAATTTTGACTAAGCCTATGTACATTTTTTGGTAACGGCTTTTGAGATGTAATTCACATAGCATACAATTTACCCACTTAAAGTGTACAATTCACTGGGTTTTAGTATGTTCTCAGAATCATGCAACTGTCACATCAATCAATTTTAGAATATTTCTATCACCTCAAACCCCCCCCAAAATAAAATAAACCCCATACTCTTTAGCTATTACCCACCCACCAGTCGTCCTGTCCCTCTCTCACCTCCAAACACCAGTCCTTAAGCAATCATGAATCTACTTTCTGTCTCAGTAGTTTCTGTGAGTCAATAGATTCACCTATTATGGATGTTTCATACAAATGGAATCACATAATATGTGGTCTTTTTTAACTGGCTTCTCTCATTTAGCATAATGTTCATCAATAGCATGTATTTTTATTCCTGGATTCATTTGTTCATTCATGGCCAAATAATACCACATTTTGTTTATCTATTAATCAGGTGGTGGACATTTGGTTTATTTCCACCTTTTAGCTATGAACAATGCCGCTATGAACATTCATGTGTAGGTTTTTGTGTGAATAATGTTTTCATTTCTCTTGGGTATGTGCCTAAGAGTGGAATTGCAGGAAGAAATGGTAACTCTTATGTTTAACTTTCTGAGGAACTGCAAAACTGTTTTCCAAAGTGGCTGTACCATTTTACATACCCTTCAGCAGCATGTGAGGTCTCTGATTTCTGCACATCCTCACCAGTCAACACTTATTATCTGTTCGATTCCAGCCACCCTAGTAGGTATAATGTGGGATCTCATTGTGATTTTGATTTGCATTTCCCCAATGACTACTGATGTTGAGCATCATTTCATGTGCTTAATGGCCATTCCTATGTCATCTCTGGAGAAATGTCTATTCAAATCCTTTGCCCATTTTAAAATCGGGTTATTTGGGGACTTCCTTGGCGGTCCAGTGGTTAAGAATCCTTGCTTCCACTGCAGGGGGCACAGGGTCAATCCCTGGTTGGGGAGCTAAGATCCCGCATACCACGTGGTGTGGCCAAAAAAAAAAAAAGAATAAAAGTAAAATTGGGTTATTTGTCTTTTTATTGTTAAGTTCTAAGAGTTCTTTATATACTTGAAATACTAGTCCCTTATTAGATATGATTTGCAAATATTTTCTCCCATTATATGGATTTTTTTTTACTTTTTTTCAGGATGTCCTTTGCAGCACAAAGAATTTCATTTTGATGAAATCCAATTTATCTGTTTTTTCTTTTGCTATTTGTGCTTTTGGTATCATGTCTAAGAGTCCACTGCCAAACTGAGGATCTGAAGATTTACCCTTATGTTTTCTTCTAAGAGTTTTACAGTTTGGGCTATTACATTTAGTTCTTCGATACATTTTGGGTTAACTTTTGTATAGTATGAGGTAAAGGCTGAAATTCAATCTTTTGTATGTGAACATGCAGTTGTCCTAGCACCATTTGTTGAAAAAATTATCCTCTCCCCACTGAATAGTCTCGGCACACTAGTAGAAAAGCAATGGACCATAGATTCATATCTGGATTCTCAATTCTATTCCGTTGACCTATATGTCTATTCTAATGCCAGTACCACAGTGTCTTGATTACTGTTGCTTTGTAGTAAGTTTTAAAATCAAAAAGTGCGAGTCATCCAACTTTGTTCTTCTTTTTCAATATTGTTTTGGTTCTTCTGGGTCCCTCGCAACTCCATATGAATTTTAGGATCAGCTTGTCAATTTCTGCAAAAAAGCCAGCTGGGATTCTAACAGGGGTTGTGTTGAATCTGTAAATCAATTTGGGGAGTACTACATCTTAACAATATTAAGTCTGATCCCTGAATGTGAACGTTTTTCCAGGTATTTAGGTCTTCTTCTTCTTCCTTTTTTTTTTTTTTTTAATTTACAATGCTGTGTTTCATTTCTGCTGTATAGCAAAGTTACTCAGTTATATATATATATATATAGTCTTTTTTTAATATTCTTTTCCATTATGGTTTATCACAGGATATTGAATATAGTTCCCTGTGCTATACAGTAGGACCTTGTTATTTATCTAGGTCTTCTTTAATTCCTTTCCAAAATGTTTTGTAGTTTTCAGAGTATAAATTTTACATTCATTTTGTTAAATTTATTCTCTTTTGATACTATTGTAAATGGAACTGCTTTCTTAATTTCATTTTTGGATTAAACATAGATACTTTTGTATAATAATGATTCAGACCTCTTCTTTCATTATCCATTCTCAGAAGCATACTGCCTTTTCTTTTTCTTTTTTTTTTTTTTGGCCAAGCCGTGCAGTTGCGGGATCTTAGTTCCCTGATTAGGGATCGAACCTGGGCCCCTGGCAGTGGAAGTGTGGAGTCCTAACCACTGGACCGCCAGGGAATTCCCCATACTGTCTTTTAATTAGAAAAGTATTAGTATCTCTTAAATCTCAAGTAGGGAACTCTTTTATATAAATAAATTTTTCAGAAAAGTGAAGTGACACTCTTTCAATTAAAGTTAAAAAGTAAAATCATTTACAAGGGAAATGTTTCTAAAGCTTCATGTTTCATAAAGAGAATATCGGGTGTTCACTCTGGCAGCATACTATTTACTAAAATTGATAGAGATTAGCATGCCCCCCCACCCCCGTGCAAGGATGACATGCAAATTCATGAAGCATTGCATTTTTTTACAAACTTGAAGTTATGAAATAGATAAGTCACAGGGGATGCTATGTACAGCATGATGACTAAAGTTAATAATGCTGTACTGCATATCTGAAAGTTACTAAGAGAAGAAATCTTACAAGTTCTCATCACAAGAAAAATAAATTTTGTAAATATGTGTGGTGATGGATGTTAACTAGACTTACTGTGGTGATCATTTTGCAATATATACAAATAATGAATCATTACGTGTACACCTGAAACTAATATAATGTTATATGTCAATTACACCTCAATAAAAACGTTTCCATGAATATCTGATTTTTTTTCCTTGATGAATCTACTCAAGATGAGTAATAATTATATTACCCCACTTGAGCAAACACCCTTA
The DNA here is from genome assembly GCF_028021215.1 of Eschrichtius robustus. NCBI lineage: Eukaryota > Metazoa > Chordata > Mammalia > Artiodactyla > Eschrichtiidae > Eschrichtius > Eschrichtius robustus. The sequence goes on from NC_090824.1 coordinate 125,616,449, forward strand.
AAGGTTAATCCAGTATATAAGGCTATTCTGCCCAGACTGCTCTGCTTTGTGACTTTGTTACCTTCCTTGCTATCAGTCTATCAGTGATCACTTCTTGATACATGTAATTCCCTCTTCCTTCTGTGTTTGTACTCTATGGAAGATTAAGAAAACTAATAAGCTTGTTAGAAATGCATATAAAATAAGAACACAAAGGCTTTAAGAAAAAGACTGAAGGTCTGAAGCACGGGAACTTCTGGATACACAGATCCTAAGATATCTATTTTGACTGCTAAGAAATTTTTTATTTTTATCGTTGTTTTGGTTTGCTAGTCCTCAGCTTTGATGCAGAGAGCTGGAGCTTATTAAGAAAAATGATACCATGTACAGTTTTACTATAACATGGATAAAAGTTTCAACAAATGTAATTTATAATTCTAATTTACAGTAATGTTAATTTATATTCTATATAAATTTTTGTGAAAAAATGCTACATTTAGCCTTGTCTATTCTGAAGTGAGTATTTTAAAGAGTATAATAAAACTGTAGAAAAATAATTACACTTTCATCACTGATGTGTAAATTTTCTGCCCTATATAAAACTAATTTATCTAGCAAGCTAGAGAGGATAATGTGTTATAGTTCTAATAATAACCTATCTTCATGAACATGTTTATTGTGTTATTTACTTATAATAATAATAAAAGCTAGAAGAAAACGAAGCCCAATTATATGGTAACGGTTGTGGTAATCCACTTGAAGAAACAGAATAGCCATTAAACTTATAATTATGAAAGTCACATATAGGAATTTAGTAAATAAAAAAGGCAGACTCTCAAAGCATAGCCAACTTCATTTATACCAAAGTACATATATATGTATATGCATGTATATATAGACATATATACATTTACACACAACTGAACAAAGAGCTGCTCTAATTTTCTGTAATGTTACAATTCTGTCTACAAAAACAAAACCCAAACAAACAAAAACAAAACATGCTTCATGAATTGGAATTACCATTAACTTCTCTATAGGCTGGGTGCTCAAATCCAAACAATCTATTATTTAGATTAATATATCTCTGAAGTAGTTTATAACATAAAGTAGAAAAAGGAACATGACAATCTCAAAAAAAAAAATGTTAACTTTTAGTTTCACAGTACAGACATTAGCCTAAACTACCTACAAGAGTCCTTTAATCAAAGAAACACTTGGAATTACTTAAATCACGAGGCATTTACTGTTTCAGCCTTCTATCATCCAGACAAACTGGAGAACTCCCCTACTATTCTTTAATATCAGCACCACTAGATAAAAAAAGACTGCTCTGTGTTTTTTAACAATACAGAAAAATTAAATACAGAAAAATGATACCTTTTGTGGGAAGGGGCAGTGAGATCAGAAGTTCTAATTAATTTATGATCTCTGTGGAGGGGCGGGGTACGGGGGTGGAAAACATGACATGCAATTCCTTCCAAGTTTTTTTTGTTTGTGTTTTTTTTTTTTTAACTGCCTACAAGACAAAGTCCAAAATCTGTATCGTGGCCCACAGCTAGTCAAGAACAGACTCTGCTCACATCTCTACCCTCATTTCCCACTGTACCTTATTCAAATAAAAAGCTAAGGGTAGAATAAAGAACAGTGTTTATAATCTCCTCCACTTTGATTTTACTCTAAATTTAAAATCTATACTTTGCAAAACTAAAAATAATAAAATATTAATTATTAATCAATTAGCCAACGTTTTCCCTCCTTACCTCCCAGAAAATCCCTGAAGATTAAAGTTGGTCCAACATAGAAACTAGATAGTGATACTTAGAGAAAAGATTATTGGCTATCATTTTATACTTTATATTTCTTTTCTTGGTAATAGGTATAATTATACTGAATGTAAATGATTATCACCTTTGGAATTAAAAATTACTTCTTATGTACTTTTAAACCTTTTTTTTCCCCAGCATGTAGTATTTCAACTGCACACTTAACCAATAAGTAGGGAAACTACATGATATATAATAGAAATATCTGTCTAGGATGTCCCAGACCTGGGTTCTAGTTCCAACTCTGTGGCAAGCTAGTTTATTTTACCTTGACTAAGTTGTTTAATTTCTAATTTCTTTCATTTTTAAAATGATGAAGTTTGGACTAGACAATGCCAAAGTTCCTTAGAGGTCCAAAACTTAAGAAAGATCTTATCTATTAAATCAGTCTAAGTTACCATGAGCTTTTTGGGGGCAAATCCCACTCCTGTCTCATAGTAAACTCTCAGCCACCTTTTTCATATAAGTGTTGCCAATCTAGTTGTCAGACTTGAAATTGTAGAGTAGGATTCCTGACTCATGGTCAGGTCTTTTGTTCAACTCAATGCTTTTTCGATTTAATGTTGAATCTTGATTCTGTTAACCAGTCACTGCATTAGCTGGCCCACCTCAAACACTGTGTTATGTGAGGATTTCATTACTATGTCCTTCAAAGATCTCCATCCAATTCACGGTTGAACTGAACGGAACCAAAATACAGAGCTCTACTGTTCAGCATCAGTGATGGCAATGATCCGATCCTCTTTGGTGAGGTGGTTAAAACAACTACAAATCTCAACTATCTTCTCAGCCAACTCATATTTCTAAACGTGTTACTAGACTATCACAAAAGTCTGTCAAATAAATGCCTTGCTGAATAAAAATATATGATACATAGAGACATCTGGTTTAACACGGCAGAGAAAATGTAGGCATTGCACTCTATTCCTTTCCAAAAGCCCAAGGAAATGACAAAAGGAAGAAAACAGAACAAGTAAAATAGGTGGGAAAAAAGCAGACTAGAGATGTCAACATTTTGGAAGATGGGCTCCATTTTCTTTGGTAAGAGCTTTGCCATTTTCTGGAAGAGTATGGCCATAAGTTCAGACAGTTTTCTCCTTAGGATGCATGATCATCACATAAATATTGATTCTGAACTCTCTTCATAATTAAATCCTTAATCGTCCTAGTTTTGTACTCCTGCTGAACAATTCCAAACTGGTTTAGCAATCCTGAAAATTTTACTGTTAAGTTCTCCTGATTAACTAGCCAAGATGTCAATGCATAATCCTGAAAGTATATCTGTGAAACTTCTAAAGTTACCATATTAACATGACACAGTCTGTGCGTCAGTGAATGTGGTTAAAACTATTTGCTCCTACTATTTTTTGGTGGATTATGCTACTGACAAAAGAATTCTTCCTCAACATCTGTTAAAGCTGTTTAACCTCAGCAAACTTGTGCTTGAGTTAGAACCAACAGGATGCAATTCCAAAAGAAATTTAAACTACAATACTATTAGGAACAATAACTTTATATTCATTTGTAGTTTTCCAAGAAAGTTAAAATACATTATTTCTGGGATCATAATTTAAATTGAATCCCTCCACAACATACTGCAGAAAACAAATGATATAATTCGTTACATATCTGTGAAGCAGGAACCTAAGTATCCCCTTCTTAGGGGGAGAAAAATACCTTTGGTCAGTCTTACAACTTACTACAACACATACACAAATGTACACACATACATATCTCCAAAGAGGTAACGTACATGGGACAAAATATTAACAACTGGTAAATCTGGGTGTTATTATGGATCCTCACCATCCTATCCTTTTTAGTTTTTTGTAAAATGTTGAAATTTTTCTTCATACAAGTTGGGAAAAAATAAAGCAAAAATTTAAACAATGTTTTGTGTTACGTATACAAACCAAGTGCTCACTATCTGTCAATCACTGTCTTAGGTGCTTATACGCATTATCTAAATTTCATCTCTACAACAAATCTGTAAGATAGATATTATTATTACCCTCCTCTTACGGAGGAAAAAAAATGAAACTTGGACAGGAAATCTGACTCAGGGCTCTTACTTTTAACCACTTGAGGCAGAAAGTAATGACACAACTTCTAAAACTTGTTTTCAGTTTGTTCCATCCACAAACCCCCAACATTTGCAAATTTATAGGGAAACTTTAACAACGTTATAAAAGCACAATACAGTAGCCCCTTACTCTCTGTGGAGGACTGGTTCCAGGACCCCCATGGACACCGAAGTCTGTGGCTGCGGACGCTCAAGGTCCCTTTACAAAATGGTGTATTATTTGCATATAACCTAGGAACATCCTCTGTATACTAGATCTAGATCCCTAGATTACTTATAACACCTAGTACAGTGTAAATGCTAGGTAAATAATTGTAAATACAATGTAAATCCTATGTGAAGAGTCACCTGTAACAGGGCAAATTTAAGTTTTGCTTTTTGGAACTTTATGGGACTATTTTTCCCCAGAGTATTTTCCACCCCTGGCTGCTTGAACCCAGAGATGAAGAACCTGTGGATATGGAGGGCCAACTGTGTATCAGTTTTTCTGTTTTGCTGACTGGCTTGATTTTTGGCTGATATAGATTGAGTTTCATTTTTTCAAAATGCTAAGATTTCCTACGAAACTATTAATAAAAAAGTAAACATTTGATTTTACAACTAGAGAAGAAACACTTTTAAATCTTATTTTATCTTAAGCCTATATTCTTTCAGATGAATGCTTTTCAAAAAATTTTAACACAACAGACCCATACCTTTTAAACAAAATCTTACTGAAAACTCAATATAAAGGTAACAGAGAGAGTCCTGCCTGCTCACTTTTCCTTTCCCATTCTCTTGAAGTAGGAAATCAAGGGCTCCAAGACTTTGTGGGATGTAATATGAAACCAACTGCTTTATATAATATGCAACTGTAAACTGTTAATTATCACAACTGCCAAAAACAGAACTGGCTGGTAAGAGCTGAAGTTACAAGTTCCAATTTAAGTTCATTAGTGATAGTTAAGTAATTCAGATATGGAAAGAACAATATGCAGAGAAGTTGTCATGTACACTCTACTTTAGTCATAGAAATAAGTGTCTTATTTTAGAAGCAAGGGAGGAATGTGTCACAGGACAAGCTGATATCCTTAGACAATTTACCTTTGTCAGAAACATCCTTCTGTTCTAATGTACTTTTACATATTTCACCAGATACCAAAGATGGAATAGAACAAAAAGGTCAATTCTTTGTGCCTCCATTTTCTTATTGGTAAGTAAAAACATTCTCTAACAGGATACTATTTCACAAAGACAGTATAAAAATTATTAATAAAATTTATATGCAAGACTGTTTAGTCTAAAGGGTCTCCCATAAACATAGGTACATACCTATTAGGATATGAAATCACCTATCTACTTATTCTTGCAACTAAGAAGGAAAAAAAAGCTGCTACTTGTAGACTAGGGATACATATTTTCTAAATTCTGGAGGAATAGAATCATTTTTATCTTAATGTTTACATGATTCTTTCCAGGCCTGATTCAACAGGAGACTCAAAACTTTAATTAAAAAAAAAAAAAAAAAAAAGGCCTCAAAATATTCCCCATGCTTCACAGTTAATAAAAAACAACCTGCAGATCTGTTTCCACTGCATCGTGTCCTCCTACCTTTTATCCACGATCATCCTTCATCAATCTTCCTTTCTCAAATCTTCAAAATTCCCCTTTTTATTGAGGCAATATACATAGGTAAGACTCCACAGAAATAATCTTTCCATTGAAAAATATGCAAAGGCCACAAACAAGCAACTCTTAAAAGAAGAAATATAAATAAATGTGTAAAGATGTTTAACTTCACCCATGAACACATACACATTTAACAAGATACCATTTTCCCCATCAGACTAGCATAGATGAAAAGATTCTCAATAATGTTCAAGGTTTTCGAAGGAGAGACACAAACACACACACACACACACACACACACACACACACAGGCTCACACAGAAAATAAAGGAAAACCATCTTTCTGGAGGGCAAATTGACAATGTGTAACAAAATCACAAATATGTATGTATCTTTGACACAGAAAGTACACCTCCAGGATTTATCCTAAGAAAATAATCAACCAAGTTTGGACTACAAGGATGTATTTATTACAAGTATCTACAAGGATGTTCAGATAGTATTATTTATAATTAAAAAACAGAAATAATTTATATGTGTATTAAGACTAGCTAATAAATTTCTAAATATAGACATTAAAAATGATCTATATTTAAGCTGAAACAATAGAAGTTCATGCTGTATTAAGTGATAAAAGCAAGTTTACAGCACAGTTTGATTGCATTTCTAAAATATGTCCTGATACATATTTTTTATTCTGGAAAATTAAATTAATTAAACAAAATTAGTGATTATCTTTGGAGATACTTTTAAGAAAAATTTTTTAAATATTTTGGGCAACAGCATGTTTGCTTTTTAAAAACATTCCTTTAAAGGATATGTTTATTGCTATTTTTCCCCTGGTTACAAAATACATGTATTCATTAAAAAAAAAATGAAGAACGAAAAGGAAGGAAAAAAGGAATCATCTCAGAAATATATAAACAGAAGTCAAAGACCAAAGGCTATAATAATCAGCTTCTCCTGTTTAGCCTTAGGGCACAGGCTGTGCTTAACACCCCACCCCTCTAGAAACTCTTGTCTTGACTTTTTGACTTCTCTACTCCTGAGGCTCTTCCTCTCTCAGCATCCCTTAAATGCACCCTCTTTCTCTCCTCACTCACACAAGCTCTATGAGCATCATATCATCACCGATGGTTGCATGCTCATTAACACCTACATGGTAATGATTTCTTAACCCCTATCTGAAGTCTAATTTTTCTAAGACTCAGAGTCACATTTCTGCATATGTGCTACACAATCCTCAAAGTCAATATATTCTCAAAGTCTAACTTACTTGCCTTGCCCATCGCCTACTCTAGTCCCGTGTTTCCTAGCTCTATTAAAGGTTTCCTCATTCACTTGGTCTTCCCAAGCTGGCAGAATAACTGGTAACCAAATCCTGCCTATAGTCTACTTCTGAAATTTCTCCCTAATTCATCCCTTCCTCTGCATCTCACTGCCATTTTCAGAGATAAGGCAGGCCTGGCCACTTCATTATATACCATACACAGTAAAAAGGAATTAAGAATACAAATAAATATGAGAATATTAATAAAGCAAATTACTACCATCAAGCATGTCTTGAGGTAGAGAGATGGAGGAACATGACACAATGTGACAAGTACAATTAGAACAAAAATCCACACGATGTCAACCTCTTTACTATCTGATCTAATCTTATACTGGGAATTATCTTTCTAGAATACAAACCAGATAATGTCACTCTTCTGTTGTAAAACCCTTGATGATTCTACTCCACTGCCTACCGGATAAAGTCCAAATGCTTTAATACCAAGCAAACACTTCACAATCTGCTCCCAACGTATCTAATAGCCTCATCTATTACTCTTCTTTCACTTCACACCCCATAACCCAGCCGTGTATAACTAGTTGCTGCTCTGACAATATGCTAAAGCATTTTACAACACCTAGTGTTTGTGCATCTGGCTGTTGGAGAGTCCTTTCCTTGTGCTCACTGGTGAAGTCCTGTACTACTCTCAATCAAACCATGCTCCTCTGTGAAACCTTCATTAACCTTCTCTACCAGTGTAGTTTTTATACAGTCTATTACAATACTTATCACTTTATGTTGTAATTTGTTTTTCTTTTTCTGTCATTAGACTGTGAGATTCTTTTTTTTTAAATTGTAGTTGATTTATAATATTGTGTTTGTTTCAGGTATACAGCGAAGTGATTCAGTTATACATACACATATATATTTTTCAGATTCTTTTCCTTTATAGGTTATTACAAGATACTGCCTACAGTTCCCTGTGCTATACAGTAGGTCCTTGTTGGTTATCTATTTTATACATAGTGGTGTGTATCTGTCAACCCCATACTCCTGATTTATCTCCCCACCACCTGACACTGTGAGATTCTTAAGGACATCTTGTTATTCTTTGTATCCTTCCCAAGTCTAGCAAGACAGTAAATATTCAAGAAGTGTTTGTTAAATGGATGATGAGGTGGAAACAGATTTACAGAGAGCCAAAATACACTAATCATCCCTTTTTTTTTTTTTTGGCTCTCTGGCTGGAATTCAGAAGTCTATCGAAGCAGTAATGCCACTACCTACCATGACCCCCACATACCAGGAACCCAAAGGAGCCCATGTGTTTTTTTTCTCCCCCCTTCCTACTCATCTCGCTATCTATCCATCCATCCCACAAATAACATCAGCAAATAATACAGAGAGAATCCCTGCCCTCCAAGGGGCTTATATTGGCGTAAGGAGAGACAATTAACAGGTAAACAAATATATAAAATAATGTCAGACAGTGATCAATGAGATGAATAAAACAAAGCAGTTTGATGAGACAGAATGTGGTTAGGGGAGTAATGTGCTATTTTATTTTTTATTTTTTTATTTTATTTTTTTAATAATGGGGGTAAGAGTATTACTCATCTCCACAGGTGGAAGTCTGCAAATCCCAGCTCTGACCCTGCTGGGTTTCCCCATGAGATTTTTTTTTTAAATTTATTTGTTTATTTATTTTTGGCTGTGTTGGGTCTTCGTTTCTGTGCGAGGGCTTTCTCTAGCTGTGGCAAGTGGGGGCCACTCTTCATCGCGGCACGCGGGCCTCTCACCATCGCGGCCTCCCTTGCTGCAGAGCACAGGCTCCAGACGCGCAGGCTCAGTAACTGTGGCTCACAGGCCCCGTCGCTCCGCGCCATGCGGGATCCTCCCAGACCAGGGCTCGAACCCGTGTCACCAGCATTGGCAGGCAGACTCTCAACCACTGCGCCACCAGGGAAGCCCAGTAATGTGCTATTTTAAATGGAGGTGGGAAAGAAGTCACAGAAGGTTTCTCTGACACAGTAACATGAAAGTTGAGGCCCAAGGGATGAGAAGCAACCAGCGAAGCAAAATTTTGAAGAAAGAATTCTTCAAGCAGAAGGAATTGTAGGTGCAAAAGCTCTGAGGCACAAATGCACTTGGCTATTTGAGGGACAGAAGAAAGCACAGCGTTGTAATGGTAGCCTGGGTGGAGGCCTATCTGCTCCTGCCTTGAGTTTGGAATTTTCCAGTTTTCACCTTCTGTTGTCTGCACAATCTGCTACTTACTAATACCATAGCAAGAGGACAATGGAATGGGGTATACAGCACACCCTATTGTCAGGAGACGTCAAATGATTCTGAAAGTTACTTTTCTGGTTTCTGTTGATAAAAAGTACTCCTAGATACAATGCCCTAACAATAACGGTCCCAGGGCTAATGAAAACCTCATTAGCACACAAGAATAAAACCACTTGAAAAGAGAGAAAAGTTCTTTCTACTGACTACAATGCAAGTCAAAATGGGACCCATCATAATCACCCTAGATTCGTTAGAGGAAATAAAACACAACACTTTACCACTCTGAAAATATACATGAGCTATCCTTCTACATGAATAGATTTTTCCATTCCTGTGTAAACGTAATGATCATATAATACAAATCTAGACTTAAGTAATTAAATAAAATACATTTGCAGTTTTCATTGACCAGGGTTTTACTTCATCTTTATAGAAATTAAACAATTTTATGATGTTTTGAGAAAGCATGAATTTATATGCATTATAAACTGCCTCTCAGTAATTTTGTGGATGTTTATGTCATAATCTATTTAATTCAAGTACTACTGTGATGTTAGAGCAAAGTCAATCCATTATATAAATGTATAGTCACAAAACTAGCTACTAAAGCAACTCAGTAGTTGGTAGGAACTCAAGCAGTGTGAAATTACACATCTTACTCCTATTTTCAGTAGCATCTGCTGGCTTTGCTAACCAGAACATGAACACATCACTAAATATAAAAGCCTTTCATTATCCTAGTCAGGTCTTAAAATTCCAGGCTCCCAGCCTTCTAGTGGTAAAAATAAATTCATTCTCAGCATCCCTAGATTCAATTCTGCACCCAGTGATCTCTGGCTAGTACAGTGATGTTTCCCTGAATCTCTCTATGGGGGGATGAGAGGTAAGATTTTTTCGATCTCCTTTTGAAAAATCATCAGAAGTAGCAGAGGTAATCAAAAATAATCATCTTATGCTCCCACGCTCCCACTTCCTCAAAGGGCAAAGCCTCTTACAATGGGTCTTCATAATATGACAGTCTCAACAGCTATGAAAAATAAGAAAACACTTTAGCTTAAAAAATGACCTTGTCACAATCTGCAAGTTGATGACCAACTTCACATATTCACAAGATCCTTCATTTTCTCTTCCCCATTCACCTAGGGAGGGCCATAAAAAGTTTCTAAATACCCAATGTACCTTCTTCCCAATTTCACATCTTCAAACTGGTTGATGTTATCATTATTCATCATCTCACTCATAAACTAATACTTGAAATAAAAAATCCTTTCCTTGGTTGGGAAATAAAAATTGCAAAGTTTCTCCCTGGACTTCTAGCTCAATCCTGATGTTGGGACTTCCAGGAAGGAATGCAAACATGTTATCAGTTGGAAAACCTCTCTAAATACTGATGTATCTCCTTGCAGACTAAGTATGGGTATTACTAAGTATTGACTCTTCCCTTACTAAGGGTAGATTCTGAATTAAAACAAGGCCTTAATCCCTTCTCAAAGTGTGGTTCAAGGACCAACAGCATCTTAATCAACTGGGAGTTTGTTAAAAAGACAGTATACAGGGCTCTACTCTCCAACCAACTAAATCAGAATCTTCGTTTTACTGATATCTGTATGCAGATCTCCCTACATCACAAAATCTCAGAACTGGTGGAAAATCTAAAATCCTATCACACACAAAGAGGGATGAACCTTGGATAACAATTACACCTGATAATGACTATAGTCTCCTTCACAAATTCTTCAGTTCTTTTAACAATAGGTCCTCATTACAAGAACTTCTCATAAAATTATAAACTGCTGGTCTTGAAACCCACCAAAGCTTATTATTGCTGCTGTTGTTCTTGTTAGTCTAAGCCAATAATATAACCAAGTTCTTACCTAATCTGAGCTCTCCGAAGTTCCCACACCCTATCTTCTTGCCAACCCTGAAGTTGGGTCCCACCATAAGAACCCCAGAGGATGTTGAGGAGCCAGATGGTCGGGAACAGTGTCCACTCCTTTGTGCCATGGGTTTAGCTGTCCGTTGTCTTTCATCCTTTTCCCTACTAGGATGGTCCATGATCCTACACGACAGAGTCTCTGCACAGGTCTCCTTAATTTGTATACCTCTCTTCAATACAAAAGTACGTCCGAATAAACTGGAGTTAGAGTAAGGTAAGGAGTTCTTTTGGCACCATGTTTATGTTTCTAATTTATCTCCAGGAGATGAAAAACCATTGATTAGTTCTGGTAGGACACGTAGTCTGTAGGTCTCAAGCATAGGAGGATATTGTGCAACCTAGGTAAAAAATCAAGAAAGCATACAGTTAAAAATTATATTTTAAAACAAAATTAAGAGAGTTACCACTAATTAGAATGGACTCTATCCAAAACTGAGCAAAGTGGACAGCTTCCTGAAATGGATTTTGGTTTTACATCCTCCAACAGTTTAGCCATCTGGACTAGTAATTCATCTGGTAACATAGGCTCAGTAGGCTACAGACCAGGGCAGCTAACAGAACACAGAACCCTTTAACATAAAATGCTTTCTTCTAGTGTTGTACATATGACTCAAAAGAAAGCTATTTGTTGGCTTTTTCATCACTGGCTAACAAAGATATGGTGGGGTTCAGCCAAGTTAAATAAACTGAGGGCAATTAAAAGCTCTTCCCCTTAATTTGGACAGAACCTATCAGAAATAAGCTACTCACTACTCACTGTCCCCCTCCTCCATCCCCACCATTTATCAAGCACTGACAGCAATCACGAAATCCAAAGCAAGTTACGGATTGACACAGACTACTTCTATGAAGGCCTTTCCAAAACCCTAGTGGTACAAAGTAGTCCTAGACTAAAGGTTTGGAAAGCTCAACTTTCGGTCTAGTTTTCATTGTGGGCTGAGTACACAATGACAGAGTGCCTGAAGCAGGTCCTTTGCACAACCCCAAAGTGAGAATAAATCTGAAGAACAAAAAATCTTAAACAAAACTCATCCCTACCAGAATTCTCCAGTTTCTCAATTTAGGACTAAGCCCAAGACAAAGTTTGCAATGAGATAATTTTGATGCTATTTTTGATAATCTAGGTGAGTATCCTTAACAAAAAAATATTCTGTTACCACCAATCACAGACTAAACACATACTTTTGTTTCACTTTCACTGAAGATTTCCCTTAAAATTTTAAGGAAGAAGAGAATTAGAACTGCTTGGTTATTATTGCATGTATACAAGAAAGCAAATATGTCTAGACTGTAAGCTTCTTACGGACACCTTTAATTCCCTAGTACAGGAATGGGCACATACGTGTGAGCTGAATGTACAAATGGGCACATAATCCAAGAACATACTCTGTTTACTTCATTATAGTAGTTAACTGTTTACTTTCATCTTTTCTGTCTGCTTTCTTTGCATTATTAAAACTGTATAATGACTTTAGGCTTCCGTAAAGCTAATCATCATTAAAATACATTTCCCTGAATTCAGGAAATAATACATCTACATTCAAAATGTAGAGTAAATTCAAATGCAGAGTAAATTCAAAATTTACTCTGTTAAAGTAAAAAATCAGGGTGGTAAGAATATGTCAGTAATTACTGGATTTCCTACATGAACAACATTATGAATTTATATTTCTCCTCACTCTTTCTCTTATTATAATTTCATCTAATATCCTTCAATTATCTTTGTTGTCTACACAAAGTCCCTCAAACAATATGAGTAAAGAAAGAGAAATAGGGAATTCCCTGGCTGTCCAGTGGTTGGGACTCCATGCTTTCACTGCCAAGGGTGCGGGTTCAATCCCTGGTCAGGGAACTAAGATCCCGCAATACACGCAGTGCGCCTGCCCCACCCACTCCAAAAAAAAGAGAGAGAGAGAGAGAGAGAGAGAGAAATAAAATTTGAGATGTTTTATTTAGATAGTCCAACTTAACAGGTGGTCGTGTGTCTATAGATGATAAACTGTCAGGCTATACTTTCTTCCTTTATATCACACATTTTTTTGAGAACAGGTAAAGGGTGTCTTAGCCTATCCAGACAATTTTGAGCACTGAACTAACTCCTAAAGTTTTATCAGTTATCACTAGTATAATAGCCTCATTTATAAGATTTGAAAAACTGTACTACCTTGTCTATTGCTCTTCATATTTTTCATTGTGTTCACTTCTTTCCTAACAAATGGATGTTATTTTTATAATGTTTGTCATTAGCTTTCTCCATTGCACTTAGACTCATGTAACATTAGGTTCAGTAATCACTCACAGCCCTCATATCCATGTATACTTGCAGGTATGTATTCAAAAAACATACAGTAGTACTTGCCAGGTTAGAAAACTGCAGAAAGCCAACAACCGTATTCAGCTGGGAAAAGGGTGTTTCTTTTTTTTTTAAACATCTGCTTGTAGATTAGAACAATCATTTTACTTCCTACAAACATGGCAAACACACTTATCAATGTTGGAATCTATTCATGAGACATTAGCACGATTTAACCTGTAACTATGAAAGATGAAAAATATTCAATACTACTTTATGTGGCACCTCTCATTGGAGAAATCAAATTGAATGATTAAATTTTTTAAAATCCTATTTCTTTATCACCACTCGCTGCTCAAAACTATTTCCTACTTCCCAATTACAAACTCTTTAGCTTGTCACTTGAGTCCCTTCAATATCAACTCCCTATTTAAATTCATGTATTAAAGCTACTACATAAAGCAAAGGAACATCCGCCCTTAGCTCTTATACCTAGAATGGTCTCTTAAGTCTTCTGTCTTATTTAAGGCCTGACTCATATCTTACATCCTTTGTGAAACCTTTTATAACCAATTCATCATTAATGCTTGGAGCACCACTGTCTATACCACCATTTGCTACCTACCATATATCAGATTATATTGATATGTATTCTAATATTCAATTTGATTATAAGCCCTTGAAGTTAGGGATCCTGTCACATCTCTTTTAGTTTCTTGCATATAATTGGTACTTAATAAATACTGAGTAATAATTATGATCTTGAAAAACAGAAGACAGATTCCTAGCAACATAACCTAATATTTATACAAAATAATATGTAAAAGTAAGGAGAACCCTAATTAACCCTAAGAACTCCTAGAATTCATCTAGCAAGAAGCTGGTATTACTTCATTTAAATTCATTAGTGTTAAGACATAGGCTAGTTAGAATTTCCATTTCACAAGGATATTAAATGGTTTATTTACAGTTACTAGCAAATAACATATGAAAAAGTGAGCTCAAGAATCAGGTCAAATGGAATACCCAAGGTAAGCATTATGTTATACTTTAACCTTATTTTTAAAAAATGGCTTCTAAGGACAGCAGTAAAAGATAAACTAAATGTTTATATTATTTCTCCTCTTTTTTTTTTTAACAGTAGAAGGAGAAAGGAGAGAAATTATATAAATGCAATAAGTAGATGTTTGTTTTTCTGGTGAATAAACTATTCAGCAATCACTTGGATCTCATTAAACATGTTAATGTTACAATGCATATGTATTTGAATTTTTAGAGTCATACCAGCAGGTTTCTTAAAAAGCCTAATTCTAGTAGTTTCTACCACTTTAGGCATGCCTGAATTAGAGAAAAGGTATTTTTAAAATATGACAGGGACTTCCCTGGTGGTCCAGTGGGTAAGACTCTACGCTCCTAATGCAGGGGGCCCGGGTTCGATCCTTGGTCGGAGAACTAGATCCGGCATGCATGCCACAACTAAGAGCTCCATGCTGCAACTAAGAAGTCCGCATGCCACAACTGAAGATCCTGCGTGCTGCAACTAAGAGTCCATAGGCCGCAACTAAGAAGTCTGCATGCCACAACTAAAGATCCCACATGCCGCAACGAAGATCCCACATGCCACAACTAAGAAGCCCGCAAGCCACAACTAAGAGCCCGCATGCCGCAACTAAAAGATCCCGCATGCTGCAACTAAGACCCGGGGCAGTCAAAATAAATAAATATTAAAAATAAATAGGGCTTCCCTGGTGGCGCAGTGGTTGAGAGTCTGCCTGCCAATGCAGGGGACACGGGTTCGAGCCCTGGTGTGGGAAGATCCCACATGCCGCGGAGCAACTAGGCCCGTGAGCCACAGTTGCTGAGCCTGCGCGTCTGGAGCCTGTGCTCTGCAACAAGAGAGGCCGCGATAATGAGAGGCCCGTGCACCGCGATGAAGAGTGGCCGCCACTTGCTGCAAATAGAGAAAGCCCTCGCACAGAGGCGAAGACCCAACACAGCCATAAATAAAAAGAAAGAAAGAAATATGCTTGTACTTTGCAGATTTGAATAAATAAATAAATAAATAAATAAATAAAGTATGGCACTCCACATATTCTTTGCAATCAAAAGTTTTAGGAACCAGTTTTACCCTCCCCAGCAGCCATCAGTCTATCAATCAGGCTCCACTTAGTGAATAAAAACAGATTTATACATATGGCTTTCCTAATTGGGAAATTTTAAGAGCTCTCTAGCAGATTAAAGAATTACTGCTAATAGTAAAATCAAGAAATCCAATTCATCAAATTGTAGATGGGGAACTGATGCCAAATCTGCCTGGTTTACTGTTAGAGTTGAAGAATATGGCTATCTTCAGCAGTGGTCAATGAAAAGTTTTCCTTCCTAGACCGTCCTAGAAGATATCTCATAGCATTCCGTCACATAGAAACAGGAGAAATTTATTTTATATATTTTTTTTTTCATTTTTGCCACGCCACGTGGCTTGCAGGATCTCAGTTCCCTGACCAGGGATTAGAACCTGGACCACGGCAGTGAGAGTGCCAAATCCTAACCAGTAGACCACCAGGGAACACCCTAAAATGGGAGAAATTTATGTTTCCAATATCTACCACCCTGAGCCAACACATAAAAAAATTAGGTCAAAACCAAGAGTTCCTCTGGCCCAAAGTCACTCTCTGTAAGGCAGCAATGGCTGCTTTGTGGGAGAGAGAGGCGTGGTTTTCCATTATAAATGAAATTACTAAAGTGAATTTGTTGTTTTACGTAAAAGTATTTTGAGAAGTTGCGTGAAGACTAAAAAAAAATTAAGTCATATTATAAAATCATCAAAAAAATATTTAAGACTTCCCTGGTGGCACAGAGGTTAAGAATCTGCCTGCCAATGCAGGGGATGTGGGTTCAAGCCCTGGTCCAGGAGGATCCCACATGCCACGGAGCAACTAAGCCCGTGCGCCACAACTACTGACCCTGCGGTCTAGAGCCAGCAAGCCACAACTACTGCAGCCCGCGCACCTAGAGCCCGTGCTCCGCAACAAGAGAAGCCACTGCAATGAGAAGCCCGTGCACTGCAATGAAGAGTAGCCTCCGCTCACCGCAACTAGAGAAAGCCTGCGCACAGCAACGAAGACCCAATGTAGCCAAAAAAGATTAAAGAATTACAGCTGTGAATCTGTCTGCTAAGTGAAAATAAATCAGTGATTTACAGTTTTTTATTTCAGATTCTCATATACTGGCATTGTCCAAAACGAGGAACATAAATATTTAAATTTTAAAGTCAAAACACTCAGCCTTTGTGGATAGTCATGACAAGAGATTGTCAAGCTTATAAATCTCTCTCTTCTGATATAACTTATGATGAAATTCTTTATGGATGTAGGACTGCTGGATCATATGGTAAGGGTATGTTTAAAAAAGAATCTCCAAAGTGACCAGACTCTCTCTTCTACTATCCCTTCATTACTACATGCTGGCCTTGGTCCTAATGCTTGCAGCCTCCTGGTCACAAGTTTCAGCTTTAGGTATCACTACCCATACCAGTGGAAAACAGAAATGAAAGGGCAAGAGCAAGACCTTCTCATCATGCATCTCTTTTTTGGTAAAGAAGAAAATTCTTTGTAGAGCCCCCAGCAAAATTCCCCTTATGTTGAGTTGCCAACAGTGTCTGCAACAATAGCTGAAATTCCTACTGTAAGCTCCTCAAAGAATGAGATCAAAGCCTAATTTGAACATAGGATAAATTTCAAGGGCAGTATCACACCCAAAGAAAGTATTCAGTAAACATTCAGCAAAAATGATATCTGCACATGTGAACGTGCTTGCATGTGTGCTAAAAAGAACTATCAAAAATTACAGGACAATTTTTAAAAGTATAATACAATTTAAGTACACACAAAATGCTCATACTCATTTTAACTTTTTTTAAAAATGGACACAATAAGAACCTCACTTTAATTAACCTAACAAATGATCAGAATCTATTTATCTTAGCCAAAATATATTATGGGAGTGCTATTACTAAAGGGAAGAAAAATGTTTACAGATTCTGGTTTGGGGGTGTGTGTGTGTGTGTGTGTGTGTGTGTGTGTGTGTGTGTTTTCGGGAGAAGGAAGGATTTATTACTTGCAGCAAGTAAAAAGAACACTGGAGGTCTTTCCCAAAGAAGTGTCTCGGTTCTGGTGTTATTAATCTTTCCTTTTTCCACAAATTCCAATTCTTAATTTCTCCCATTCTTACTATTCCAACCCTCACTGCTCAATCTATTCCCATCTGATAATTACGTTTTCCAATTTTATTGCTATACTACTGACATGTAATATTGTATGTTTAAGGTATACAACGTGATGATTGGATACAGGTATTTATTACGAAACGATTACCAGAATAAGTTAACATCCATCACCAGAGAGATTCAATTTTTTCCTTTTAAATCAGAACTTTTAGGATCTACTCTCTTAGCAACTTTGAAATATACAACACAGTATTGTTAACTATAGATCCAATGCTGTACTCACCCCCAGAAATTATTTATCTTATAACTGGAAGTTTGTACCTTTTAATCACCTTCACCCATGTTGCACCCCCCTTCCCAATCCCCCAACTCCCACCTCTGGCTACACCAATCTGTTCTCCTTTTCTATGAATTTGATTTTTACAGACTCCACAGATAAGTGAGATCATACAGTATTTGTATTTATCTGTTTGACTTATTTCACTAAGCATAATAAGTACCCTCAAGGTGCATCCACATTATTGCAAATGGCAGGATTTCCTTCATTTTTATGGCTGAATAATATTATTCTGTATGTCTGTCTTGGGGGGGTGGTTATTCATTTATCTGTTGACAGGCACTTAGGTTGTTTCCATGTCTTGGCTATTGTAAATTATGCTGCCAAGAACATGGGAGTGCAGGTATCTCTTCAAGAAAATGATTTCCTTTCCTTTGGATATATACCCAGCAGTGGAACCTCCATACTGTTTTCCATAGTGGCTACACCAATTTACATTCCCACCAACAGCACACAGGGTTCCCTTTTCTCCACATCCTTGCCAACACTTATCTCTTGTGTTTCTGATGACAGTCATTATAACAGGTGTGAGGTGATATCACATTGTGGTTTTGACTTGCATTTCCCTGATGATTACTGATATTGAGCACATTTTCAGGTACCTGTTGGCCACTGTATGTCTCCTTTGAAAAAATGTCTATTCAGTTACTCTGCCCATTTTAAAGACTGATTTTTTTCCCTACTAAGTTGTATGAGATTTTTAATATATTTTAGACATTAATCCCTTACCAGATATATGATTTGCAAATATTTTCTCCCATTCTGTAGGTTGGCTCTTCATTTTATTGATGGTTCTCTTTGCTGTGCACAAGCTTTTTAGTTTAACATAATCCCACTTGTTTATTTTTGCTTTTGTTGCATTTGCTTTAGGTGTCAAATCCAAAATCACTGCCAAGGACATGGAAGCAACTTAAGTGTCCATCAACAGATGAATGGATAAAGAAGATGTGGCACATATATACAATGGAATATTACTCAGCCATAAAAAGGAATGAAACTGAGTTATTTGTAGTGAGGTGGATGGACCTAGAGACTGTCATTCAGAGTGAAGTAAGTCAGAAAGAGAAAAACAAATACCGTATGCTAACACATATATATGGAATCTAAAAAAAAAAATGGTCATGAAGAACCTAGGGGCAAGATGGGAATAAAGATGCAGACCTACTAGAGAATGGACTTGAGGATATGGGGAGGGGGAAGGGTAAGGTGGGACAAAGTGAGAGAGTGGCATGGACATATATACACTACCAAATGTAAAATAGATAGCTAGTGGGAAGCAGCCACATAGCACAGGGAAATCAGTTCGGTGCTTTGTGACCACGTAGAGGGGTGGGATACGGAGGGTGGGAGGGAGGGAGATGCAAGAGGGAAGAGATATGGGGACATATGTATATGTATAACTGATTCACTTTGTTATAAAGCAGAAACTAACACAAACACCATTGTAAAGCAACTGTACTCCAATAAAGATGTTAAAAAAACAAACAAACAAACAAAAAAACCAAAATCATTCCAAGACCAATGTTAAGGTGCTTACGCCCTATGTTTCCTTCTAGGAGTTTTATGGTTTCAGGTCTTACATTCAATTCTGTAATCCATTTTGAATTGTTTTCTGTATATGATATAAGACAGAGGTCCAGTTTTCCCACTACCATTTACTGAAAAGACTATCCTTTCTCCATTGTATATTCTCAGCTCCCTTGTTGGAAGTTGACCATATATGCATGGGTTTACTTCTGGGATCTCTATCCTGTGCCTTTGATCTATGTGTCTGTTTTTATACCAATACCACCATACTGTTTTGATCACTATAACTTTGTATCATAATTTGAAGTCAGAAAATGTGATACCTACAGTTTCGTTGTTTTTTCTCAAGACTGCTTTGGCTCTTTGGGGTCTTTTGTGTTCCATACAAATTTTGGGATCGATTTTTCTCTTTCTGTGAAAAATGCTCTTGGAATTTGGTAAGGATTGCACTGAATCTGTAAATTATTTTAGGTAGTATGAACAATTTAACAATATTAATTCTTCCAATTCATGAGTACAGAATATCTTTCCATTTATTTGTCTCTCCCTCAATTTCTTTCATGAATGTCTTATAGTTTTCAGTGTACAGATCTTTCACTTCATTGATTAAATTTATTCCTAGGTATTTTATTCTTTTTGATGCAATTGTAAATGGGATTTTAAAAATTCCTCAGATAGTTCATTATTAGTGTATAGAAACCCAACAGATTTTTGCATATTGATTTTGCATCCTGCAACTTTACTGAATTTGTCAATTAGTTCCAACAGTTTCCAATTTGGAAGCCTTTGGGAGTTCCCTGGTGGCCTAGTGGTTAGGATTCTGGGCTTTTGCTGCTGTGGCCTGGGTTCAATCCCTGGTCAGGGAACTGAGATCCTGCAAGCCACTCAGTGTGGCCAAAAAAAAAAAAAAGGAAGTCTTTTATTTCTTTTTCTTGCCTAATTGCTCTGGCTAGGACTTCTAATACTATGCTGATTTCTCTTTTGATTTCTTCTTTGACCCACTGATTGTTCTGTAGCATGTTGTTTAAGATATTTCTGAATTTTCCAGTTGTCTTCTTGTAATTGATTTCTAGTTTCATACCATTGTGGTCAGAAAAGATGCTTAATATGATTTCAATCTTCTTAAATTTATTAACGTTTGTTTTGTGGCTGAACATATGATCTATCCTGGAGACTGTTCCATGTACAATTAATAAGAATGAGTATTCTGCTGTTGTTGGATGGAATGCTGTGTTAATGTCCATTAAGTCTATCTGATCTAATGTGTACTTTAAGTCCAATGTTTCCTTACTGATTTTCTGTCTGGACGATCTATCCACTGTTGAAAGTGGGAGTACTGAAGTCCCCTACTATTATTGTGTTGCTGTCCATTTTTCCCTTCAGGTCTGTTAATACTTATAGGAATGACTTGGAGATACTGTAGGTTCAGTTCCAGATCAACACAATTGAGTAAATATTGCAATAAAGCAAGTCACACAAATTTTTTGATTTCCCAGTGCCTATAAAAGTTATGTTTACACTACACTGTAGGCTATTAAGTGTGCAATAGCATTAGGTTAAAAATAAAAAATAATACACACCCACACACAATGCATATACCTTAATTTAAAAGTAATGCTCTTGGAAAAATGGCACCTGTATACCTGCTCGACACAGGGTTGCCACAAACCTTCAATTCGTAAAAACAAAACAAAACAAAACAAAAAAACAGTATTTGTGAAGCACAATGAAGTGAAGTACAATAAAACAAGGAATGCCTGTACTTTATATATTTAGGAGCTCTTACGTTGGGTGCACATTTATAAAAGTTACCTCCTGTTGGATTGACAACATTATCATTATATAATGGCCTTGTCTCTTATTACAGACTTTGTCTTAAAGTCTGTTTTGTCTGACATAAGCATAGATACCACTGTTTTCTTTGGTTTCCATTTGCATGGAATATCTTTTTCCATCTCTTCACTTTCAATCTGTGTGTGTCTTAAAAGAAGAAGTGTCTCTTGAAGGCAGCACATAGTTGGATCCTTGGGTTTTTTTGTTTTTTTTTTAACATCTTTATTGAAGTATAATTGCTTCACAATGGTGTGTTAGTTTCTGCTTTATAACAAAGTGAATCAGCTACACATATACACACGTTCCCATATCTCCTCCCTCCTGCATCTCCCTCCCTCCCACTCTCCCCATCCCACCCCCCCAGGCGGTCACAAAGCACTGAGCTGATCTCCCTGTGCTATGCGGCTGCTTCCCACTAGCAATCCATTTTACATTTGGTAGTGTATATATGTCCATGACACTCCCTCACCCTGTCACATCTCACCCCTCCCCCTCCCCATATCCTCAAGTCCATTCTTTAGTAGGTCTGTGTCTTTATTCCCATCTTGCCACTAGGTTCTTCATGACCTTTTTTTTTTTTTTCCTTAGATTCCATATATATGTGTTAGCATACTGTATTTGTTTTTCTCTTTCTGACTTACTTCACTCTGTATGACAGACTCTAACTCCATCCACCTTATTACAAATACCTCCATTTCATTTCTTTTTATGGCTGAGTAATATTCCATTGTATATATGTGCCACATCTTCTTTATCCATTCATCCCATGATGGACACTTAGGTTGTTTCCATGTCCTGGCTATTGTAAATAGAGCTGCAATGAACATTTTGGTACATGACTCTTTACGAATTATGGTTTTCTCAGGGTATATGCCCAGCAGTGGGATTGCTGGGTCGTATGGTAGTTCTATTTTTAGTTTTTTAAGGAACCTCCATACTGTTCTCCATAGTGGCTGTATCAATTTACATTCCCACCAACAGTGCAAGAGTGTTCCCTTTTCTCCACACCCTCTCCAGCATTTATTGTTTCTAGATTTTTTGATGATGGCCATTCTGACCGGTGTGAGATGATACCTCATTGTAGTTTTGATTTGCATTTCTCTAATGATTAATGATGTTGAGCATTCTTTCATGTGTCTGTTGGCCATCTGTATATCTTCTTTGGAGAAATGTCTATTTAGGTCTTCTGCCCATTTTTGGATTGGGTTGTTGGTTTTTTTGTTATTGAGCTGCATGTAAATCTTGGAGATTAATCCTTTGTCAGTTGCTTCATTTGCAAATATTTTCTCCTATTCTGAGGGTTGTCTTTTGGTCTTGTTTATGGTTTCCTTTGCTGTGCAAAAGCTTTTAAGTTTCATTAGGTCCCATTTGTTTATTTGTGTTTTTATTTCCATTTCTCTAGGAGCTGGGTCAAAAAGGATCTTGCTGTGATTTATGTCATACAGTGTTCTGCCTATGTTTTCCTCTAAGAGTTTGATAGTGTCTGGCTTTACACTTAGGTCTTTAATCCATTTTGAGTTTATTTTTGTGTATGGTGTCAGGGAGTGTTCTAATTTCATACTTTTACATGTACCTGTCCAATTTTCCCAGCACCACTTATTGAAGAGGCTGTCTTTTCTCCACTGTATATGCTTGCCTCCTTTATCAAAGATAAGGTGACCATATGTACGTGGGTTTATCTCTGGGCTTTCTATCCTGTTCCATTGATCTATATTTCTGTTTTTGTGCCAGTACCAAACTGTCTTGATTACTGTAGCTTTGTAATATAGTCTGAAGTCAGGGAGCCTGATTCCCCCAGCTCCATTTTTCGTTCTCAAGATTGCTTTGGCTATTCGGGGTCTTTTGTGTCTCCATACAAGATCCTTGTTTTTTTAATCCGTTAAGCCACTCTGTGTCTTTTGACTGGAGAATTTAGTCCATTTATATTTAAAGTAACTACTGATAGGTATGGACTTACTACTACCCTTTCGTTAATTGTTTTCTGGATATTTTGTAATTCCTTTGTTCCTTTCTCATTCTCTTTACCTCTTTGTGTTTCTATTATAGGTTTTAGCCTTGTGGTAGCAATGAGGCTTATATAAAGCATTTTATATTTATAGCAGTCTTTTAAGCTGATAACAACTTAAGTTAAAATGCATACTAAAACTCTATATTTTTACTCACCTCCCCTTTCAATTTTTATGTTTTCGATACCACAATTTACATCTCTTTCCCTTGTGTATCCATTACCAAATTACTGTACAGCTATTTTCACTACTTTTCCTTTTTTAAAAAAACTTATTTATTTAATTTATTTTTGGCTGCATTGGGTCTCTGTTGCTGCGTGCGGGCTTTCTCTAGTTGTGGTGAGCAGGGGCTACTCTTCGTTGCGGTGCACGGGCTTCTCATTGCGGTGGCTTCTCTTGTTGCAGAGCATGGGCTCTATGCGCCCGGGCTTCAGGAGTTGTGGCTCACGGGCTCTGGAGCGCAGGCTCAGTAGTTGTGGCACACGGGCTTAGTTGCTCCGTGGCATGTGGGATCTTCCCGGACCAGGGTTCGAACCCATGTCCCCTGCATTGGCAGGCAGATTCTTAACCACTGCGCCACCAGGGAAGCCCCTACTTTTCTTTTTTAACCTTCATACTAGATTTATAAGAGATTTACTCACCATTACAACATTAGAGTACTCTGATTTAAATATATTTACTGTTACCAATGAGATTTATACTTCCATATGTTTTCCTGTTACTAATTAGCATCTTTTAATTTCAGCTTGAAGCAGTTGCTTTAACATTTCTTCTAAGGCTAGTCTATTGGTGATGAACTCCTTTAAGTTTCTGCTTGTCTGGACAACTCTCTCTCTCCTTCAATTCTAAAGGACTCCTGAACTTGCTGAGCATGTAGCTTTACGACCATTATTTCCAACTCTTTATCAGGTAAATCACTTATCTGTATTCCATTCAGGTCTGTTTCTGGAGTTTTATCTTGTTCTTTTGTTTGGCAAATACTCCTCTGTTTCCTTGACTCTCTGTGTTGGTTTCACAGCATTATTAGGTAAAACAGAAACCTTTCCCAATATCGATGGAGCAGTCTCCTGTGGGAGATGAACCTTATTGTTCAACCAGGCCCTATCCCCTAGTTGTCTCTCAAATCTTTGTGATTGCCCAAGCCACCTTCTTTGGTCTCTGGTTCCTACTAGTTGAGGGTGTGCCGAGACCTGCCAGTGTCCCTAAGAGGGGCTCTCAGTCAGCACCTAGATGCAGGCTGACTAGAAGCTGGACCCTCAGTAGCAGCTTTTAAAGTACACAAGTAGATCTTTCAGGGAGAGACTGGGGACTGGGCTTTTTAGTCTGCTCCCTCTGAACTAAGCTCTGGGGGGATAGTTAGGTAAGAACTGTTTCTTTGTTACAGTTCCCTGGGACCCGTGGATGCAAGAGATCAAGAGGTGCATCCTCTAAGAGGCAGCCACAAAAGCCAGGGCACCAGACGAGTGCACAGCTCATGCCAGAGAGACATCAGCGACATGGAGTGGACCAGAAGGAGAATGTGGAAGTGGTACCCGCCAGCCTCTCAGGTCTCCATGGAGAACTGTGGTCCGTCCCTAGATGAGTGCTAAATTAGAAGCTTGACCCTTATGCAGCAGCTTTTAGAGTACGCAAATAATCCTCTTTCAGGGAAAGACTGGGAGATGAGCATTTCTGTCTTCTGCCTCTGCACTTAATTCTGGGGGGATAACCATGGTAAGGACCTGTTAAGAACAATTTCTCTGTCTGCTATACTCTTCAGGGTCCCACAGATACAAGCCCCACTGGCTTTCAGAACTGTTTTGGGGACCCATCTCTCCGGTGGAAGACTTAACTGTTGAGGTGCTACATGTTGGGTCCAAACCCTTCACTCCTCAGAAGCTGGGAGCTGTAAGTTCTCTCCTGATTGTACGTCACTGTGCTGGGGATGGGTTTTATGGAAAGAGTATGTCTCAGTTTTTCCTATCCATTTTGACGTGGGTTTTTTCCTCATTCACCCAATGTGCAGGAGTTACTCATCTAGTTTCTGGATTCCTTTCAGAGGGAATTCTTCTGTCCACAGCTGTAAGATTTGGTGTGTTCGTGGGAGGAGGTAAGTTCAGGAGCCTCCTATGTTACCATCTCGGAGTGGAACCAAGGCCAAGCCCATCTGACAATTTTCAGTCCTTCAGTACCTCACAATTTTTCACATCTCCCCACTTAGAAAAAAATTTTACTAACATTTTAAAAACATACTCTCAGCCAGTTATTTTGTGAGCATCGACAAACTGATTCTAATGTTTATATGGAAAGGTAAAAGACCCAGGATAGCCAACATACTATTTAAAGAGAAGAACAAAGTAAAACAACAGACACTACTCAATTTCAAGACTTATTATAAAGCTATAATAATCAATAATCAGTGTGGTATCAGCAAAAAAAAAAAAAAAGACAAATAGATCAATGGAACAGAACAGAAAGCCCAAAACCATACCCACACAAATATAGTCAAACTGATCTTTGACAAAGGAGCAAAGGCAATTCAGTGCAGGACTATCTTTTCAACAAATAGTGCTACGTGCATTCAACAAATGGATACTACATGCAAAGAAGTGAATCTAGACACAGATCTTACACCTGTCACAAAAATTAACTCAAAATGAATCACAGATCCAAACACAAAACTATAAAACTACTAGAAGATACTACAGAAGAATATCTAAGTTACCTTGGGTTTGGCAATGATTTCTTAGATACACCACTAAAAGTGCAATCCGTGAAAAAGAAGACTGATAAGTTGGACTTAATAAAAATTAAAAACTTCTGCTCTGCAAAGTCACTGTTTAGAGAATGAAAAGACAAGCTACAGACTGGGAGAAATATTCACAAAACGCATATCTGAAAAAGGACTATTATCCAAAATACACAAAAAACTCTTAAAACTGAACAATAAGAAACAACCCAATTCAAAAATGGGCAAATGATTAACAGTTACTACCCCAAAGATATACAGATCACAAATGAGCATATGAAAAAATGCTCAACATCATACACCATTACGGAATTATCTCATAGCAAATTAAAATGAGATATCACTACACACCTATTAGAATGATGGAAGCCCAAAACACTGACAACACCAAACGCTGGTGAGGATTCCACTGCTGGTGGGAATGCAAAATGGTATAGCCACTTTGGAAGATAGTTTGGCAGCTTCTTACAAAACTAAACATACTCTTACTATATGATCCGGCAATCCTAGGTCTTTATTCAAATGAGCTGACAACTTAAGTCCATACAAAAACCTTCACGTGAATGTTTACAACAGCTTTATTTGAAATCTCCGAAAACTGGAAGCAATCAAGATGTCCTTCAATAGCTGAATGGATAAACAGACTGTGGTATAACCATGAAATGGAATGTTATTCAGTGATAGAAAGAAATGAGGGGCTTCCTGGTGGCGCAGTGGTTAAGAATCCGCCTGCCAATCCAGGGGACATGGGTTCAAGCCCTGGTCCAGGAAGATCCCACATGCTGCGGAGCAACTAAGACCGTGCACCACAACTACTGAGCCTGCGCTCTAGAGCCCGCGAGCCACAACTACTGAGCCCGCGTGCCACAACTACCAAAGCCCGTGCACCTAGAGCCCGTGCTCCACAACAAGAGAAGCCACCGCAATGAGAAGCCCACACACTGCAACTAAGAGTAGCTCCCGCTCACCACAACTAGAGAAAGCCCGCGCATAGCAACGAAGACCCAACACAGCCAAAAATAAATAAATAAAATAAATTTATTAAAAAAAAAAAAAAGAAATGAGGTATCAAACCACAAAAGGACATAGAGGAAACTTAAATGCATATTGCTAAGTGAAGGAAGCCCATCTGAAAAGGCTACATACATTCCAACTATGACATTCTGGAAAAGGAAAAACTATGGAGACTTTAAAAAAAATCAGTAGTTGTCAAGGATTAATGGGATGGAGGGATGAACAGGTGAAGCACAGAGGATTTTCAGTGCAGTAAAAATACTCTGTATGATACTGTAATGATAGATACATGTCATTATGTCGTTGTCAAAACCCATATTAATACACAAGGATTAGACCCTAATGTAAACTATGGATTTTAGTTAATAAAAATATATCAATATTGACTAATCACATGTAAAAGTTGTATGTGTATCACACTAATGCAAGGGAGAAATACTTATTAACAGGAAAAGTGGGAGAGGGGGTTGTTGTGAGGGAGTATATAGAAATTCTCTGTACTTTCTGTTCAATTTTTCTGTAAACCTAAAACTGTTCCTAAAAATCTAAAAACAGTCTATAAAATAATAATAATTCCATCTAAAATAGCATCAAGAAACTAAAAGTACTTATGAATATGTTTTATAAAATGTGCAAAATCTCTATGCTCAAAAGTACAATATACTGCAGAAATAAATCAAAGATCTAAATAAATGGAGAGGGGCTTCCCTGGTGGCGCAGTGGTTAAGAATCTACCTGCCAATGCAGGGGACA
The DNA here is from genome assembly GCF_028021215.1 of Eschrichtius robustus. Taxonomy (NCBI): domain Eukaryota; kingdom Metazoa; phylum Chordata; class Mammalia; order Artiodactyla; family Eschrichtiidae; genus Eschrichtius; species Eschrichtius robustus. The sequence continues at coordinate 125,644,159 of NC_090824.1, forward strand.
CGGGTTCGAGCCTTGGTCCGGGAAGATCCCACATGCAGCGGAGCAACTAGGCCTGTGCACCACAACTACTGAGCCTGCGCTCTAGAGCCCGTGAGCCACAACTACTGAGCCCATGCGCTTAGAGCCCGTGCTCCGCAACCAGAGAAGCCACCACAATGAGAAGACCGCACACTGCAACGAAGAGTAGCCCCCACCAGCCACAACTAGAGAAAGCCAGCGCACAGCAACGAAGACCCGATGCAGCCAAAAATAAAGTAATAAATAAATAAATAAATTTTTTAAATGGAGAGAGAAACTGTGTTTATAGATTGGAAGACTCAAGATTGTTGTGATGTCAACTTTCCCCAAACTGACAGATTTAATGCAATCCATATAAAAATCATTATGGAATTTTTATAGGAATTAAGAAGCTGATTAAAAAGTACTTATGGAAAAGAAAATGACTTGGAATAGCCAAATCAATCTTTTAAATACACACACACACACACACACAACACATGAGGACAAATATGGTATGATTCCACTCATATTGAGATGTATAGAGTTGTCAAAATCACAGAAACAGAAAGTAAAATAGTGGTTCCAGGGACTGGGGGGGGAGGGAGAATAGGGAGTTGTTGTTTGGTGGGTATAGAGCTTCATTTCTGCAAGATGAAAATGAGAGATGTGTTCCACAACAATGTGAATATAGTTAACACTATTGAACTATACACTTAAAAATGGGTAAGAGGGTAAATTTTGTATTCCGTTGTTTTTACACCACAATTAAAAAAAATTTAAATTTGGAAGACACACTTTAAACCTACAATCATTAAGACATATGTTTATTCAAAATATAAAGTTCAACAACAGGCAAAGTTAATCTATGATGTGAGGAACCAGAAGTGTTTGACTATAGGAAAGTGGAAATTAAAAGGGGACACTAGGAAACTTTCTTGGCTGTTGAATATCCACAGGCATATACATTTATCAAAACTCATCAAAGTGTTCATCCAAGATCTGTATATTTCATTACATGTAACTCAATTTTAAATGCATAGGACCATAGAGTGGGAAAGAAACGAGGGACCCAGTAGTGTCAGACCCTGAAAAGGGTGATGAGCCCAGCATGGAGGTCCTAGGTCCTCGCCCAGCATGGAAATTACAACTCAGCATGGTATGTTGGAGCACAGGCAGGGTGAAGATGGCATCCATGTGGAAGAGGGAGTCTGGCACGGAGTATCAGAACCCAAGTGAAATGAGGAGTGAGTGGAGGTGGCAAGGGGAGGTCAGTTACATACAGGCATATTGATCAAATAAGTAAACATACTGAGAACAATGATAGTCAGGTTTTTCACTGTAATAGAAAAGAATTACCAAAGTGGAAAGGGAGGGACTTTCCTGGTGGTCCAGTGGTAAAGAATCCACCTTCCAGCGCAACAGACTTGGGTTTGATCCCTGGTCAGGGAACTAAGCTCCCACATGCCACAGGGCAACTCAGCCCACGTGCCACAACTACTGAGCTCACGTGCCTCAACGAGAGAGCCGGCGAGCCGCAAACTACAGAGCCCACTCGCTCTGGAGCCCGTATGCCACACTAGAGAAGAGAAAACCCGCACTCCACAACTAGAGAGAAGCCCATGTGTCGCAACGAAGAGTCCACGCATTGCAACGAAAGATCCTGCATGCCTCAACGAAGATCCCATGTGCTGCAACTAAGACCCGATGCAGACAAATAAATAAACAAACAAACAAAGGGAAAAAACTAGAATGAACTGGGTGGTGTTGGACTGGCACTGGAAGTATCAGTGTAAACTCATGATCTTATATATACGCATGTATACATGACAAATAAATACGGCAATAAAATAATTATGAGCTCTATCCACTAACAGGGCCTAGGAAGAACAACACCCAGTAGCAATGAGCACATCTGTCACCCAGATCTTGGATTTAAAAACCATTCTCAAGGAACCAGAGTTCCTCAGAAATAGCTGATTCCAGAGCTGAGGAAGTAGAGTAAAAGATGAGCCTAGAACATCAAAGTAAGAAAGTGATCAGTGAACGATGGGGACATGTCAAAAGGACATAGGAACTAACTCGCAGGGATTCCTACTGGCCAACTGTGAACATCAAAAAAAAATGAAAGTAAAAGATTATAGTCCACTGAATAAACCAGTAAACCAGGAATTTACACAGATATAACTAATAAATTGAAAGTCTGATTAGGAATGGGATATTTACTTAGTCTGAAAGTACCTCTTCCTAAAATATTTAGCATAATTCTGAAATTATGAAGTGGATCCTTTTGCTATAAAGGACATTATTGGTACAACTTATAAAACTTAAATGGCGTTGAAAGATTAGATATACTCCAATAATATAAGAAATAAAACCAAAACAGTGGGGCTTATAGGGAATCTTGTCAGCAATGTACTCTCAAATGGTTGAGGAAAAAAATGTTCTTTCAACTATACTTCCCAAAAAGGCACAGAAAACTATGTCTACTTAATCTATAATATTTCTTTTAAATATTGTTTCTTTATTGTAGATCTGTGGCAATCACTGGATCCTACAACTGAAGAAGTAAATTAAAATGAAATGAATGTCTTTGTTCCACATTTTTAGAAGAGCTGCCCATTCTTCAAGTAAAAATAAGTAAAGAAGTTGAAGTAAACACAGGGACACTTTAATTTTATTTGTCTCTAGCTCTCTCACTCATTTACTCCCATTATACTTGTTCTGTGATTTCATCAACCGCTGGGGACCCTCAATTCTCTAGCAGTCCCTTCTAGTCTTCACTTTCTTCTCCAGCCTGCTTAGATTCCGTAATCTGTTACTTTAATGACTATCATGCCAAAGTCCCTGTCCTGTGTGAATCTAACTATTGGGCTTCTCTGTACCCAAACCTGGGTTCTGCTGAGCACTGATAGAGAAAAATGTCACAACTAATATCACTATAAATATGTGGTTTCTTAATTCAGTGGAACCCTGAACCAAGCTAAACAGTCCTTCTGCTATCTGTTTCCTTATGTGTAGCATATGATCTACATCATGCAGAAAATAGAAGCCACATCCACTACTGGAAGAAGAATGGGTTGGCACATTAGTGGAGGATAATTACACTATCTAAAAATTTAAATTTACACACATATTGCCTTCAAGTAAATCCAGTGTGGTCAATTTTCCCCTGAACATTGGATCAGATGGCTATTTTTTTAGTTGAGTGCCAGATGAAGTTTTAATGCATTCTAGGGCTATGAGAAATGGTTATCTTCAAACAATAAAATTACATTCCTTTTTGTAAGATTCACATACATTGAGAGCCTTATAAATGTAGTATGAGGAAACAAGATTCACTTCTCGAATTTGTTGCACCCTCAGCTATTTCATTATTGAATGTAATGTTAGGTGGGGATGGGCTTCACTATTTTATTTACTTATTTATTTAGCTAAGGGCATAAAGTTTACGTGTATGTGATATGAGTCCGTTATATATTTTAGTACAGTTTTCATGAATTTCTGTACTTATTTATGGATTGTTGAAATGGTATTTAAGAGTCAAAGGAATTGCAACTAAATTTTATTTAAATTTTTATTTTTTTATTTTTTACTATTTTATTTATTTATTTATTTATTTATATTTTTTTAGCTGCACTGGGTCTTCGTTGCAGTGCGCAGGCTTCTCATTGTGGTGGATTCTCTTGTTGCGGAGCACAAGCTCTAGGCGTGTGGGCTTCAGCAGTTGCAGCATGTGAGCTCAGTAGTTGCAGCACGCAAGTCCTAGAGTGCATGGGCTTCAGTAGTTGCAGTGTGTGGGCTCAGTAGTTGTGGCTCATGGGCTTAGTTGCTCTGTGGCATGTGGGATCTTCCTGGACCAGGGATAAAACCCTTCTGATTAGAATGTTTAAAGTTATATTTGCTCCTCTCTTTTCCTTCAAAGGGCCTTTATCTGCTTATTCTCTCATTTTATAGCCTACATGGTAATGCAAAAGGAAGATTTCATCTCGTACTTTTAATACATAGCCACTCTTTCCCCATAGATTTTATTATTCTCTGCATACACTTCATAGAACATAATGAAAAACTCGAAAAAGTTCACATCTGTCACACTGCAGAACAGTGACAACTATAACATCTAAAATTTACTCGGCCCTTTATGTGCCAGACACTCTTCAGGTGCTTTAAATGTATATTAATTCATTAAATTCTTCCACAACCTATGAGATAGTAATATTTTCTACTATCATCCTCATTTCACAGATGAGGAAACCAAGCAAGGTGTCTAAGACCACAAAACTAGAAAGCAGTGGAGCTAGGATATCTGACAGCCTCACTCAACAGCCCGTGACCACTGTGCTTTTATAAACACCATACTGATTACCAAAGCCTATACGAAGAGATGTGTATGGTTGCCCTAAGACAGCATACTGTTGTAGGCTGAGATTATAAATGAATCCTATCCAAATTCTTCAATGGTTCTTAACATTCATCACTAACTTGCAACAAATGCAGATTATCGCAAGGATTATTGCAAATTTATTCTTTTAGGAAATATGAGCACATTTTCATGTATAAATACATGGGAGTTTTGTCAAGAGGATGCTGCTGAATTAATGTGTAAGGTAAATTTTATTTTTATACAGCCCAGTGCTCTGTAATGTCTTAGGTAGGGTAACTTTTGAACATATAAAAGTATGTGAACCATAAGAACTTGATTAATACAAAATTTAATACAAAATCCCTTTGGGCCTTCCAATTTTTGCGATATCTGGAACAGTGGACACTGTTTTTCCTGTAATCATTCTCTACAGCTAAGTTGTAATAAAATAAAAGTATTTATTTTAAGGATAGTGGAACAACATAAATTCAAGTGGTCTTCAGTAATATTTTACCTTCACTGGGATATGGCTCTAGTTACGTTATATAACTCAGAAGCAGCACAGTACAAGAGGTTTCTATTTGAATTTTACAATTGTATATGTTTAGCCTTAAGCTTCATCTTTCATTATTTTCAGTAAGGAAAGATAACGGAATTCCATTAACTGGAGGAGGTCAAAGTGGGGAGTTCAAGCCTAAAAGACAATTCACACAACTTGACAGCTATTAGCATTACATTATTCTCACATTACCGAGGTCGGTTACCGCGGACCAAGAAAAACTCTACAGTCCTAAAATCACAGAAGATTATCTAACCATTTGTATGAAAAATTAATTAACATTGGGGAGCACTAGACTCACAACTACTTTAAATAAAGGTTTCTAAAGCTCCATAATTACAGCTACCTTTAACTATCATAACTTTAGGGTTTAGTTCATAGCTCTGAATTTTTTACAGTAATAAGAGCATCGTTTGACTGCCTACTGCATACTAGGTACTATACAAGACACTTCACCTGGGTTATCATATTTAGCAACTATCCTATGGGATAGGTATTATGATTCTCACTTTACGCATGGGAGAAATAAAGTTTAGAGATGTTAACTAATTTGCCTAACACTACTACAGCTAAGAAATGGCAAAGAAAGACCTAAATAGACATTTTTCCAAAGAAGACATACAGATGGCCAACAGGCACATGAAAAGATGTTCAATATCACTAATTATTAGAGAAATGCAAATCATAACTACACTGAGGTATCACCTCACACCAGTCAGAATTGCTATCATCAAAAAGTCTACAAATAATATGGGAATTCCAACCACTGCGGAGGGCCCGAGTTCAATCCCTGGTCAGGGAACTAGGATCCCACAAGCTGTGGGGTGTAGCAAAAAAAAAAAACGCCTACAAATAATAAATGTTGGAGAGGGTATGGAGAAAAGGGAACCCGCCTACACTGTTGGTGGGAATGTAAATTGGTGCCACCACTATGGAGAACAGTACGGAGGTTCCTTATAAGAGTTACCATGTGATCCACCAATCTTACTCCTGGGCATATATCTGGAAAAGACAAAAACTCTAATTCGAAAAGATATATACACCCCACTGTTACAGCAGCACTATTTACAACAGTCAAGACATGGAAGCAACCTAAATGTCCATCGACAGATGAATGGATAAAGAAGACATGATATATGTATACACACACACACACACACACACACACACACACACACACACAATGGAATATTACACAGCCATGAAAAAGAATGAAACAATGCCACTTGCACCAGCATGGCTAGACCTAGAGATTATCATACTAAGTGAAGTAAGCCAGACGGTGGAAGACAAGTATCATATATCACTCACACGTGGAATCTAAAAAAAGATACAAACGAACTTATTTACAACACAGAAATAGACTCACAGACACAGAAAACAAACTACGGTTACCAAAGGAGGAAGGGGGGGAGGGATAATTTAGGAGTTTGGGATAAACAGACACACTACTGTATATAAAATAGATAAACAAAAAGGACCACAAGGACCTACTGTATAGCACAGGGAACTACTTTCAATATCTTGTAATAACCTGGGACTTTCCTGGTGGTCCAGTGGTTAAGACTCCACACTTCTAATGCAGGGGGCACGGTTTTGGTCTCTGGTTGGGGAACTAAGATCCCACATGCCGTGTGGCATGGCCAAAAAATAAAAACAAAACAAAACAATATCTTGTAATAACCTGTAATGGGAAAGAATCTGAAAAAGAATATACATATATATATAACTGAATCACTGTACTGTACACTTGAAAGTAACACAACTTTGTAAATCAACTATAATTTTATTTAAAAAAAAAAGAAGTAAATGGCAGAGAGAGAACTTAAACTCAGATTTGCCTGATTCCAAAGCTCTCACCCACACCATATCATATCTCATCATATCACATCACACCTCACCTCATTCACATGAAAGAAAACAGCTGCACCTTGGTTTTCAGTTAATTTTACTGTGTTTTAAGATACAGATTGCAAAAGGAAAGTACTTTTAATGTCATAAAAGAGATTATACTTTTATGCTTAATTTTGAAAACATGTAAAACTTATCAACTGATAAACATGTTGACTTATACACATTAAAATCAGTTCATCTGATAAACACAACTTATACTAATTTACCAAACTTTTAAATCTTAATATAAGACTTCCCTGGTGGCGCAGTGGTTAAGAATCTGCCTACCAATGCAGGGGACACGGGTTCGAGCCCTGGCCCAGGAAGGTCCCACATGCCACGGGGCAACTAAGCCCATGAGCCACAACTACTGAGCCTGCGCTCTAGAGCCCGTGAGCCACAACTACTGAGCCCGCGTGCCACAACTACTGAAGCCCACATGCCTAGAGCCCGTGCTCCACAAAAAGAGAAGCCAATGCAAAGAGAAGCCCACACACTGCAATGAAGAGTAGCCCCCACTCGCCGTGAGTAGAGAAAGCCCGCACGCAGCAACAAAGACCCAACGCAGCCAAAAATAAATAAATAAAATAAATTTATATTAAAAAAAATCTTAATATAATAACTATTATAGGACCAGGAAATTCATCTTTATTTTCAGAGATTACATACTCAGCTTAAACACGTGCTAAAGTTACTTGGGAAGAAGGAATAAAGAAATCCTAGCATGTACATCTCAGGAGTAAAACACAAGGAGTACTATTTTCTAAGAGCATCTCATTCAAGTAGCTGGAAAGAGACACTTTTAACTTAAAACTAAGGCAATGATATCAACAAGGGCTGAGCTACTGAAATCTTTTATCTACTGTAACAGATGACAGCATTACGCTTACCAAAAAGCTCATTCCTACAATTACCTGGTTTTCTCTAGCTTAAGGTAAACCTAGAGATCACAATATTATTTCCCTCTGTTAATACAGAGATTCCCTCTGTTATTATTTTCCCTGTTAATACAGAGATTTAGATTATTGACTTATTTTACAAGAATTGCTTTGTTAAGACAATCTACAAAGAAAACAAACATTTGTTTCAAATACTTCTATCTACTACTATTTTAGAACACACCCTGTATGAGAAGTATAAACCAGCAGAGGCTAATAGAAAAAATATCTTTCAGTATCTGGTGAAAGGATTTTCTTTTTCTATCACACTAAAACTTTTTTCAAGCCAAGTTATGCTAAAAAACAAAAACATAATAATTTTCACTGAGCAGATTAGCTTTTCTTTTCTGTTCAAGAAACATAAACACTAAAACTGTCACAATGAAGCCAGTAATGAAGAGCCACAAACACCTCTCATTGGCATAAAGTCACAAAGGTCCTGAATCGTCATTTTTCTTGCAATTATTTATTTATTTTTTAAAATAAGGGCTTTGATAAGTGCAGTTTAGTAACACAGGAACAATAAGCATAAGAGGCCACAGAACACCAATAGGCAGCCTTGATGACAGTCCCAAATAATTATCGGATTGAGTTCTTTCCATTGACTGCCTCACCCCTATCTACCTTCCAAAGAGCTAGTATGTTTCCTCCATAAATATTTACTTCGTGGTTGAATTTTTAAGCTTTAAAGTAACTTTTCATCTAATTATTACTTTATAAAAAACACCCTATCACAAGCTAAGTAGTAGAGAGTCCCTCCAATATTGATGGGGGAAATGAGAATTTCAACCTTTTCAGTTGATCAAGGGAATATTAGATTGTCACACAAACTACATTCTGATTTGAGTTCTTCCAGTGTAGAGAGTCAGCTTACTCCTGCTGTTTCCTGTCTTGTTTTACTTACTTCATTTCAAAACCTTAAGGATAGGGACAAAATAAAACCTGCCTGTAAGCTCCTTCAATGGAGGAGCAAATCTTTCTTGTTTGTCATTGTACTCACAGTGCCAACATTGAACTGAACACAGAGTAGTTGCTCAATAAGTTTATGACACATAAATGAATAATAATATCCTTAGTTCATACATTCATTTGTTGCTACACCAATTAATTGTGGCTATTTTTTACCTGTCTACTAAACTAGACTGTGGAACTCTATGGAACCAGGAACTGCTGTCTTACGTACCTGCATTGTCAAGCACTGTGCCAAAACAGAGTAGAATGAATAAATGTTTAACTGAATTGACTGTTTCCAATTAACTGAAATTTACTTAATAAGTACCCTCAATTTACTAGATCCTTTCCTTCCATTTCACTATTCTAATTACAAAGAAATTATAAAACAACAAAAATCACAACTTACACAAAATCCATCAACAACACTCTACACACTTCCTTTTTTTCTTCCTTTCTTTCTTATTTAAGGCCAGGAAGTCTACTGGAATCAGCATAAATGCAACCTGCACTCAATACTTATCTGAATATGCTTCTTATAGAGAGTAAAACATTTATAATAGCCACAGGTTCTATTGACATAGAAAGAGCCCATTCTATTCCCTACAATATTAAGGATATCAGTTTTGTATTTTTAAATGATCAAGAAAAAAAGAACGACCATAATACAAGTCTAGTTACCCTAATATACTGTAAGCCTCTTAAGAGCAAAAACCCATTTCTTCTTCATCATGCCCCATAGTACTTTAAGCATAGTAAATGTTCAAAATAAAACAAGTTTTGAAAAGTTTTGAAGTTCTTCATAATCTTCAATTAAACAGAAGTCAATCCTGCTGCCTAAATCCAGGCATTCTAGGCTTTCTCTGTTCTAATCGATTGAACTTTTACTAATCTGTGTTACAAGAGTTTTAAAGGAAAAACATTATATGAAATTATGAGCTTCAGAATTTATACAACTAGCTATTCGAACAGCTAAAACAATAAATCAATCATTGGTTTAATTCCCTCCTTTTAGCCCCTTCTCCCATCACAAGGCAGGTCATCCCTCTATCACAGGAAATCAAAGGGAAAATTAATTAGATAATTAATTTCCCAAGGGAAAATAACTAGTGAGAAGCAAAGTTTCACAGAAATTTTCAATTTGTGATCTATGATGCTTTCAGAAGACATGTAAGGGTCTTATGAAAATACTTTTTCTGACTGATGAATAATTAATTAAAATAATTATGTCCCTCACTCAATTACCACATTAAATTAAGAACAATGCTTACATGTCCCTGTAATAGTAACTTAAAACTTCTTACACACACAGTTTAAAATAGGTGAAATTATTATTATTATTCATATAAATACTGCCTCATCTTTTCCTATGCTTCTTGGGGCAAGAGCTAATAATCTGAAGTTCTTCCTTTATAAAAACTCTACATTTATAGGAAATTATACTTTGAATAGGATTTATCCGGGGTCTATGAAAGAGTGGTCCAGTTCTCCTTATGGTCAGTGTCAAAGAGCATGCAGAAGCTAGTTGGGATATGTGTTGTAGTCTGTACTTACAACAAAAAGAGTAAGACAGTCTGTACTTGAACAAAAAGATCTGTTCAACTGCAATGGAAATTATCACATTTCCCTCATTTAATACTGTATCTTGAACTAAACAGCCATAAATACTTTCAACAGAACAGAAGATATCAGATAAAAGATGAGACTAAAAACAAAATTTCTTTTCAGGTTTAGTTGAGGAAAGAATTCCAGAATGGCTAATAAGTAGAACAGATACTGCGGAAACTGAATGACCAAAGCTATCCTCTTCATTTTGTGGATGTGCCAAAAAAAAGGTGTAAAGCATGTTGCCTTGCGATCTCTGACTTAAAAAGACATTCCTATACAAAACTCTACTAAATAGCTGACTATTAGGTATTGGATATGGCATATATGTCTTAATTGATACATTTTAAAAATAATTTTTCAAGATGAAAACAGAAGCTTAAGAATAATTGATACAGATATAACAAACTAGAAAATATCTATAACCAATGAACTTGTTAGTGAGGGTACTTAACTGACTCCTGTCCTATGGAAAATCATCTAGTCAAGTCACCTAAAAAAGATTTTTTCTTTTTTAAATTAATTAATTAATTAATTAATTAATTTTTGGCTATGTTGTGTCTGTGCGAGGGTTTTCTCTAGTTGTGGCAAGCGGGGGCCACTCTTCATCGCAGTGTGCGGGCCTCTCACTGTCGCGGCCTCTCTTGTTGCGGAGCACAGGCTCCAGACGCGCAGGCTCAGTAGTCGTGGCTCACGGGCCTAGTTGCTCCACGGCATGTGGGATCTTCCCAGACCAGGGCTCGAACCCGTGTGCCCTGCATTAGCAGGCAGATTCTCAACCACTGCGCCACCAGGGAAGCCCCCCACCCAAAAATTTTAATTGGGGAGATGATCAACAATCCGTACAACTTGGATTCACTAGACAAAATTTTCCTATACGTACACACACACACACACACACACACATACACACACACACCTTTGTTATATACTTGCTGTTTTCTGATCATTTTTTCTAATAAGCATGTGTTTCTATAATCAGAACTCACAGAAAAATATTATACAAAGTAAAAAGTGAAACCTCACCACCAAAGATTTCTGATAAGTTCTTTCCAATCATGTACTAACATTTTTGTTTGCTTTTTATTGTAGCAAAATAAACATAATACCATTTAAACCATATGCAAATATACAACTCATAGGCATTGAATACATTCACAATGTTGTGTTGCCATCATCACTATCTATATCCAAAACTTTTTTATCACCCTCAACATAAACTCTGAATACATTAAACAATAATTCCCTCTCCTCCCACTCCCCCCACTGGCCCCTGTCATCAACCCCTGGTAACCTCCATTCCACCTTCTGTCTCTATGAATTTGCCCATTCAAGGTACCTCATATAAGTGGAATCATACAATATTTGTCCTTCTGTGTCTGACTTATTTCACGAAGCATAATGTTTTCAAGGTCCATCCATGTTATAGTATGTGTCAGTTTCCTTCCTTTTTAAGACTAAATAATATTCCATTTTATGTATGTACCACTTTTGTTTATCCATTTATTTGTCAATGAACACTTACTTGGTTTGCTTCCACCTTTTGGCTACTATGACTAATGCTGCTATGAACATTAATGTACAAATATCTGTTCAAGACACTGATGTCAATTCTTCTGGATATACACCTAGGAGTGAATTACTGGGTCATATGGTAGTTCTATTTTGAACCGTTTGAGAAACCACCAAACTGTTTTCCACAGCAGCTATACTATTTTATATTCCCACCAACAATGCAAAAGGTTTCCAATTTCTTCACATCCTCACCAACACTTGTTATTTTGTTTTTTTGATAACAGCCATACTAATGGGTATGAAGTATCTCATTGTGGTTTTAATTTACATTTCCCTAATGACTAACAATTTTAAGCATCTTTTCATGTGCTTATTTGTGTATCTTCTTTGGAGAAATGTCTATTCAAGTTCTTTACTCATTTTTGAATTGGGATTTTTGGTTGTTGTTGAGTTTTAGGAGTTATATAAATATTCTACATATGAACCCCTTATCAGATATATGACTTGCAACTTTTTTTTCCCATTTTGTAGGTCATTTTTTCACTTCTTTGACAGTATCCATTGATGCACAAAGTTCTTAATTTTGATGAAGCCCAATTTATCTGTTTTTTTTTTTGTTGCTTATTGATGTCATATCTATAAAATTGTTGCCAAATCCAATATCATGAAGCTTTTCCCCAATGCACTCTTCTAAGAGTTTTATAGTTTTAGCTCTCAACTTTAGGTCTTTGATCCAGTTTTAGTTAATTTTTGTGTATAGTGTAAGGGTTCAACTTCATTCTTTTGTGTATGTATATCAAGTTTTCCCATCATCATTTGTTGAAAGATAGTCCTTTCCCCATCAAATGGTCTCAGCACCCTTGTTAAAAATCAATTAACCATATAACATTGTTTAACATGTACAGTTTTTGAAGTGAAATAAAGAAATGGGAGGGACTTCCCTGGCAGTTCAGTGGTTAAGACTCCGTGTTTCCATTGCAGGGGGTGCAGGTTTCATCCCTGGTCAGGGAATTAAGATTCTACATGCCATACAGCAAGGAAGGGGAGGGGAGGGAAGAGGAGGGGAGGGAAGAAAGAAGGAAGGAAGGAAGGGAGGAAGGAAGGGGGGGGAGAGAAAGAGAGGGAGAGAGAGAGAGAGAAAGAGAGAGAGAGAGAGAGAAAGAAAGAGAGAAAGAAAAGAAAGAGAGAAAGAGAGAAAGAAAGAAAGAAAGAAGGAAGGAAGGAAGGAAGGAAGGAAGGAAGGAAGGAAGGAAGGAAGGAAGGAAGGAAATGGGATAATACTACACAAAGCAGGGACTTCCCTGGTGGTGCAGCGGTTAAGACTCCACACTCCCAATGCAGGGAGCCTGGGTTCGATCACTCGTCCGGGAACTAGATCCCACATGCATGCTGCAACTAAGAGTTTGCATGCCACAACTAAGGAGCCAGCCAGCCACAAATAAGGAGCCTGCAAGCCACAACTAAGGAGCCCACCTGCCACAACCAAGGAGCTCACATGCTGCAACTAAGAAGCCAGCGAGCCACAACTAAGGAGCCCGCCTGCTGCAACTAAGACCCAATGCAACCAAATAAATAAATAAATATTAAAAAAAAATTACTATACAAACCAAAAGTTTCAGAGCTTTGGTGTTTTTTTGTTTTTGGTAACTTAATATATCTTGGACTTGTTTCCTGTCAGTATATTTCATTTTTTTCTTTTTAACAGTCACAGAGTATCTATGCATATTTCAAAGAAAATCTCTATAACAATTCTGAATACGATTACATAGTTTACTGAAAACCAGTATCTGAAATTAAATTAGTAGTGTGAATCTGTAAACTGATTAACAGGTTAACGAATCTTAATTTCCACTTTGTACTTGCACTGCTATTAAAATCAGACCTGTTAATTAAGATTAAGCCTACAGCATCTAAAACTTGAAGTTGAATAAAGGTTAGAAGGCTGAAATATCCATAGCACATGATCAGTTTGTGTCAGCAAGACTCTGACATTTTCCTAGTTTTGAAAGAAAACAGGATTGAATAGGACAAAGTTTAACTCAAACTTCTAGCTGTACTCATCTATTTTTGTTAATTCACACCAATATCACTAAAGAGGATTAGACGACAGAATATGGTAAGCCCCCAGACTCCATTCTCCAAGAGCTGCTACTACAGCTAGTGTAATCTAGTTTACATCTAGAATCAAGTGTGACTATGGCGGAAAGGATACTTTGATCAAATACAGTCTTCACTAATTCATTAAACATCACTACGCAAAACAAATACAGACCAATCTCAAACCCACTTATTAGGTCCCTACCCTTTTTATTTGAGTATTTTCTTTGAACCCCTTATTGCTACAAAACACTGGTTCTCAGTTGTGGCTGCACAGCAGAATCGCTAGTAAAATATAAAACTACACAAAACCAGAACCCATGCCTCTTGATATCCTGATTTAATAAGGTGTTAATAAAATATCCTGCTATTTTTTAAATATGCAGCTAGAGAATCATTACTCTAATATTTGTTATCAACATTTTTCTAAGTGTGGTTCAAAAATTCCACGCCTTTGCTATTCTTTATAAAAACAAATATTTTTGGCCCCCAACTCCTGACCCGCTTAATTTAGAATCTTGGTGCAAGGCTCATAGGTCTGCATTTTAATAAGCTCCCCAGATGATTCTTTTGCACTGAAGTTAGAAAATCACTGTGATAGAAAAGTACTGAAAATTTTACTTAGTGTATATACATATCTCTAAAGTGTGTGATGGCTTCTATAATGTGTCAACTTAGCTAAGATAAAAAGTTTTCTCAGAAACGTTTCCCTTTTTCTCTTCCCTTGTGGTTGAGCCACAAAAGACATTTTCATCCAGGATCTGGAGAGTGGAAGTGAAGCAGCAGACATTTTGGTTTTTACACTCAGAAGGCCGGGCTAGGTGCTTTTACTGCTTTCACACATCTTGTCACTTATCTGCTAGCTCACTCTGTTGGTGTATGCAAGCAGCCCAGGTCTACAATGACTCCACCTTCCTTTGGATCCACCTTCAGCTTCTCTTTCTCTTGGGCCAAGTACGCGTTAGCTCCTTAAGTAAGAATGCCTAGCTTCTCCTGCAGGATTACTACATCAGCAAGCTTGAAGGCAGTGGCAACTGATAAGCATTCTAGTCTGCCTTTGTCAGTTCTAGCTTGCGCTCATGGCTTCCAACTTCTCATCTTCTCTTACCAACTACCTGCCTTTGAACTTCAAGCTCTAGCTACAGACTCAAAGCTTTACAGACTGTTTGACCAGCTCCCACAATTGTACAGTCAAATCCCTTAATAACATACAATATATCCTAGTAATTCTGCTTTCAGACTGATACAATGAATTAAGGAAAAACCACTGGCCTAATTCTTTATTTTGTCCTTATTAAATCCATTGCCAATAGTCCATTTCTCATTTCACCATCTTTATTCCTGTACCCTTATGTTCCAGCAAATGACATGAAATGGCAGGAAGACAAAAGGAACGAACCTTTCCAAACTCAGGTTACCTTCCCAAAGTGTATTTAACTGTATATTTCTGAATATACAATGTATAATTTTTTTAAACACTGTGTTATACATAGTCTTAGATAAATTTCCATAATTGTTTCTTCCTACATAACACAATCAAAATATGGATGGCAAGAGCCCATTTATTTATTAACAAGTATTTATTGACTGCTTTTTATATAACAGGTACAAAGACTCTGGGGATACAAACACAAAACATAACTCTTAATGCTTTTAAAAGAGCATGATTAGGATTCTTACAGATGTGCAAAAGGTATTTGTGAGTATAAGGAAGCATAGACAAGAGACATCTGACAACTTGGTGGTTAAAAATACTTCCAAGAAGAAAGAGATTTAAACTGGGGGGCTGCTGAAAAAAAGTATAAGATGGGAAAAGAAAAGTATCGATAGTTGCAGGAAAATAATAGCAGGTACAAAGGATCGGAGTCAAGATAAGTAGTCTCTACAGTGGTTCTCAAAGCATGGTCCTTAGGTGAGTAGCATCAACATCACCTGGGAATTTGTTAAAAATGGAAAATTTGAAGCCCCACCCAGTTGCACTAAATTAGAAATTCTGGAGGGAGGGCCCAGCAAGCTGTGTTTTAACAAACCGTCCAGATGATTCTGATATACGCTAAAGTTTTAGAACCACTGATCTAGTCTGATGAGGGAGTTGTAATTAGTTTATTAAGGTTAAAGCAAAGGAAACATGAAGGGACAGTACTGCCTGCTGACAGCTGTCAAAGGTCAAACTGCACAAGGCTATGTATGCTAATGTTAAACCACTGACAGTTTTCAATTTCTGAGGCTCTTCTCCTCTCTTAACTACCACTGCCCTCAACAAACTAGAAAATGCACATTCTTTTCAAGCTCTCACAGAATATTTATGAAACTTGAATACGTTCTATGCCTTTAGGGGGGCCATTATTCAGCTTCCCACAGGTGTACTTCAGACCTTTTCAGTCCTTCTCCTGTGTCTTACTGATATTTTCTCTTTTCTCTCCCTGTACAGCATTCCTAATTATTTCTTCAGATCTATCTCCCACTTCACTAATTCTCTTTTCAAGTCAATATGCTGTTAAACCTGCCCTTCAATTTATGATTTTAATTATTTTATTTTTTGTTTCTAGATTCTAATTATTTTGGACAATCCCTTGTTCCTGAGTCATACTTTCATTTCTCCCATTTGTTTCTTCAGATATATTAAGCACATTTGGCTGGGGGGTAGGCAGATAAAGGCTTGTTTTTTATTGAATGAGTGATCTATGTAATTGCCAAGGCCACTATGTACACAGAAGAGTGGGAGAACTTTATTTCTTGGTCTCTTCCTCCTTGGACAGAGTCTTTTTTTTGGCCACACTGCTTGGCATGTGGGATTTTAGTTCCCCCACCAGGGATTGAACCTGCGCCCCCTGCATTGCAAGCACGGAGTCTTAAGCCCTGGACCGCCAGGGAATTCCCTGGACAGAGTCTTGATGATTTCCTCCTTCCTGGCCTGAAGCCACTCTTCACAGTGCTTGCAGTGCTTCCTTGATCTTAAACCTCAGGCCTCAGCCTGGTCCGCCAGAAGTTTCTTGCAAACTTTGTCTGCCTTCAGCTTGTGGATATGTTCCATGAGAATCTGCGTGTTTTTAAACATGTTACCCTTCACTTTCATGTACAGGCTGTGATACATGTGGTGGTCAGTCTTCTTAGAGTCACTGTATCTTTTGAGCAGCCAGCGCAGAACTCTCATCCTCCTCATCCAGGTTACCTTCTTGGGCATTCAAGCATTGGCAGTACCCTTTCGCTTACCGATGCCCATATGCCTGCCCTTTGGCGGGCCAAGGTGCTTTTCCAGCATCAAGCCCTGTAAGGGACAGTCACAGGCTTCCGGATGATCAGCCCATGTTTGATCAGCTTCCGGATCTGCTGACGGGAGTTGGCATTGCCAATTTTGTTAGTCTCATTGGGGTCCAACCAGACCTTCTTTTTGCCACAGCAGAGGACACTGGAGGCAAACCTCTTCTGAAATCTGAGCATACTCATGGCTGTGGCCACAGTGGCAAAAGGAAAGCACATTTATTTATTTATTTGTTTTTAATTAGTTAATTTTTTCTTAATTTTGGGCTGTGTTGGGTCTTCGTTGAGGCATGCGAGATCTTTCGTTGCGGCACCATGGGCTTCTCTCTAGTTGTGGCGTGCAGGTTTTCTCTCTCTAGTTGAGGCATGCAGGCTCAGTAGTTGTGGCACACGGGCTTAGTTGCCCCGCGGCATGTGGGATCTTAGTTCCCTGATCAGGGATCAAACCCACGTCCCCTGAATTGGAAGATGGATTCTTTACCACTGGACCACCAGGGAAGTCCCAGCACATTTATTTTTATATTCAGTATCCAATAAGATAATACCTGAAACCTTTGTGAGTCTGATTTTGGTATTTTGTTTTGCTCATGGTGACCATTTCCTCATATGCTTTGTGGTTTTTTACAGGAGCTCAAGCTCTCTGGATTAATATCTTTGGCAATTCTTTGAGGACTTCGAGAGGATGTTCCTCTAAAAGGGATTTGAATTCACTTCTGTCTTTGTCTGGGCACAATACCAAGTAAACTGTAATCATTCAAAATGAATCTCAGCTTAAAGACTTTTTTTTTTTTTGAAAACACACAGGTAGTGGGGTCCTAAACCTCTATGAGGACATATTTCTAATTATAAATATTCAGGAAAAACCTCGTTCTCCCTCTATGCATAGCTAACGCTAAGAAGGATAAGTTTTCTGACTCTCTTTGCTAGGGTCATTTTTTTTTTCTATCTCCTTTTCCCAGTGGGGATATAGCCTTTTGTGGGTTCTGGTTTTAGGAAGGTAGATCTCTAGCCTGACTCCCTAATGCATAGCTTCTATTCTTGTCTCCTGAGTTTCATGAGTACCTCTTAAAAACTGACTATACAAGTTATCAAGCGGGCTTCCCTGGTGGTGCAGTGGTTAAGAATCTGCCTGCCAATGCAGGGGACACGGGTTCGAGCCCTGGTCCGGGAAGATCCCACATGCCACGGAGCAACTAAGCCCACGCGCCGCAACTACTGAGCCTGCACTCTAAAGTCCGCAAGCCACAACTACTGAGCCTGTGTGCCACAACTACTGAAGCCCACGCACCTAGAGCCCGTGCTCCGCAATAAGAGAAGCCACTGCAATAAGAAGGCTGCGCACTGCAGAGAAGAGTAGCTGCCGCTCACTGCAACTAGAGAAAGCCAGCACACAGCAACGAAGATCCAAAGCAGCCAAAAATTAATTAATTAATTAATTAAATTTTAAATATATATATATATATTAAAAAAAAAGTCATCAGGAACTAGCAGATGCCCTAGGGCAACAATAATTAAGTGCTTGCAAACACCTCTGCATTTGGGCTCTCTTTTTGTTTCTTATCTTAGTTTTTTTGTCAGCTCAACCATGGTTTTATTAAGCTTTTTTAAAAAAATAAATCCAGGGACTTCCACGGTTGTCCAGCTCTTAAGACTTGGTGCTCCCAATGCCAGGGGCCCAGGTTCCATCCCTGGTCAGGGAACTGGATCCCGCATGCCACAACTAAAAGATCCCACATAACGCAACTAAAAAGATCCCACGTGCTGCAACTAAGACCTGGCAAAGCCAAATAAATAAATAAATAAATAAATTTTTAAAATAAATAAATAAATCCATCATTTGTACACGTTTAATAGTAGGAAAATTTTTTCTTTTAAAGATAGTTTCCTACGTCACTGGAAATAAAGTATAATAAATGTACACACCTATTATTAACTGATAATAAATGTAAGATACTGTTACACTAGGGTTCTAAAATTACTTCATTTCCTGATTCTTCTCTTTCACCCTTTCAAAGTTCCTTCCTAAGGGGTGTCCTTTACCAAACAACTATAAGGAAGTATTACCTTCCAGTCTTTGCCACCCATCTCCAAGACCCCTAAAACGTTCCCAATATCCCTAATTTTTAAAATATGGCTTCACAGACTATAAATATGTATTTATGACATTATTACTAAATAACAAAATTATATTTTTAGTCAAACACAAGTACAAGAATGGAAAATAAATGATCTGTTAGGATGATGACGTTTTCACTTTCTTTTTATTTTAAATTATTTTCATTACATTACTTATGCAACAAAATGAATACCATCATCCTTGGTTGAAAAATTATTCATACAAATATGCTACTTATCTCTTGTCAGCCATCCTCTCATGTAGTTGTTTCAGAATGTTGGTAAATTTCAATGCGCAGCCAAATTTAACAGTCATCCTAATGTCTGCCATGCTGCAGTTTTAATTTCAAAGGTATAGAATCACATCCCACTCTTTGTGGCTTTCAGAAATCAGCCAGAAGTGTATTTTATGATCAAAACCAATGCAGTCCCATTATCGCAAACTGTCAATGAAGGGAATCAGGCTGAAACCACTAACCACTAAATGACTACTATCTCAAGGCACCATCTCTGTAAAGAAGGAAGTTAGGATAATTTCACAAACCCAAGGGTAGGGAAAACACATGGACTCATAAAGGGTTTCAATGATAAAGCAATGAAGAAAGAATTAAGGGAAATAGTAACCTCTGACTATGCCTTAATTTCTTTATTGGTAAAATAAGAATGACCAACACAGAAAAACAACATTGATCAGAGATGTGGGGCAACCCACAGAGTGCTCTTTCCCCTTATCCTTTTTCTCCCCATAAAACAGCTTCAAAGCAGGAGGAGGAGGTAACTAGGTAAGGAAAATTAGTAGACAAAGACAACCATAACCTGTTGAGGGACCTCTCCTCATATCCACACAGAGAGCCAATGACTTTCTCCTGTTCTTCTTGCACCCCCACACAAAACAAACAGAATCCTGAAAAAAAAAAAACTTGAATTTGTTCTGGCTTGTTTGTGAGTTTATATTTATTACTATTGTAGACAGACCCAGAAATTTCTCCTTTCCTTCCTGTGACTCCTTACGAATTCACAAAAATCCATTAAGTCTTCTGGGTCTATTTGCAGCAGTAGTAGTCTCTGGTAAATAGCCCCTTAATTGAAACCCAGTGAAAACACCACAAAGATAGTGCTTGAGAGAAGTAGAGGAGGAAATAGCCTCCCACGGCCTCAAAGGAGAAAAAGTGCTGTTAACTCTGTATTAAACACCATTATACCAAAATAAGAGATATACATATGGATTTCACTTGGAAACAGTAAAAGCAGTGAGTAAGAAGAGTGTTTCTTCTTTAAAGCCAAGAAAGGCATAATGAGAAAAGAAACAATTGGTAGGCCCACTACAAAGAAGCAAACAAAACAACACCCAAAAATCCGTATTTTAGCTTTGCTTTGTAAAGTATTTAACTCTCCTCTAGTAACTTGCTCAGAAGCCAAACGTACACACACCCACAGGATTCCCATGAGCCTGGGCCAAATTCAATTATCAAGACAGTGTAGTGAAATTATTTTAGAATAATTTTGTACATTTGGCTACATAAAAGTCTGTCTCTAAAACAATGTTTTATAATTCTAGAACAGGAAAAATGCTGTTACTCAAAAGATAACTGGGTTTCACTTGCCGCTCTTCCTTTTATACCACCTGTTAATAATCAAAAATCATTTTTATCAGTTATAGAAAATCTCTACTCTTAAAAACTAAAGGACAATATCTAGAATATTTACAAAATGCCTAGGGAAAACTAACACAACATTGTAAAGCAATTATACTCCAATAAAGATGTTAAAAAAAAAAAAGCCTAGGGAGAATGTGACATTAAAATATAAAATGAAAAACTTCCTTTTAATGAATATTCCAAGAATAAAATTATTAGCCTATTTATCTTGAAAGTAGTTTTCTCCTTCCCAACTATCACTCATACTTACCTAACATTTCTACTCTTTTTCATAATTAGCCTTTATCTTGTTCCACCTTCTAATCTACTCATGCCTCTACCAACCACAATTCTGTCTAACCAAATACTTCTAAAAATAAGTATATCCAGTTATATATGCCAAACTGTACCTGTGCATAGATATAAATCTCTTTAAGCATAATAACCCTTCATTAGTCTAATGATTAGGAAATTATGTCTTGAATAGATGAATTTGCTAGAGAATTGAAGTTTATCCTTTTAAACCCTAAAACTAAGATTGAGATATACATACTTTAGGGACTTCCCTGGTGGTTCAGTGGTTAAGAGTTTGCCTTCCAATGCAAGGGATACGGATTCGATCCCTGTTTGGGAAACTAAGATCCCAAATGCCGCGAGGCAACTAAGCCCATGCGCCGCAACTACGGAACCTGTGCACTCTGGAGCCCTCGTGCCACAGCTAGAAAGAAGCCTGCACGCTGCAACAAAGAGCCCACACGCTGAAACAAAGAGCCCGCACGCCACAACGAAGGATCCTGCATGCCACAAGGAAGATCCCGCGTGCCGCAGCTAAGACCCGATGCAGCCAAATAAATAAATTTTAAAAAAATAAAATCTTTTTATTTATGAAAAAAAAGTTTTAAAAAAGACATATATACTTTATACTTAAATAAAAGCCACTATAAAAATAACTTAATCAATGGTCAATATGGAAAAAAATGAGATATAAATATTGGAAAAGACGAGAAGAAAGGAAGAAATAATAATTTTAGAGCATGAACTCCTAGCACAGCCAAACACAAGACATGTGAATTTAACCTTTTTGATGACTGAGAACACCACTGTATTTTTCTATGAAAAATTATGTCACCCAGGGGGCTTCCCTGGTGGCGCAGTGGTTGAGAATCTGCCTGCCAATGCAGGGGACACGGGTTCGAGCCCTGGTCTGGGAAGATCCCACATGCCACGGAGCAACTAGGCCCGTGAGCCACAATTACTGAGCCTGCGCGTCTGGAGCCTGTGCTCCGCAACAAGAGAGGCCGCGATAATGAGAGGCCTGTGCACCGCGATGAAGAGTGGCCCCCGCTTGCCACAACTTGAGAAAGCCCTTGCACAGAAACGAAGACCCAACACAGCCATAAATAAATAAATAAATAAATAAATAAAATTAAAAACTTAAAAAAGGGAATTTTAAAAAAATTTTAAAAAAAAAATTATGTCACCCAGCCCTAATGAAGTATGTAAGGCCAAATGCTGCTATACTAAATGGCTCCAGGGTACTAAGTTTTAATACTATATTTCCTTCTCTTTCTTACAGTTGTTGGTGTGTTCAGCTCTAGCAGCACCTTCCTCCACTTATGTGTAATGCACCTCCTTTAATCTGCTATGAGCTACAACCAAACCTGTTAGTAAAGTTAGGTGACTTAGTAAAGTCAGGTGACTATGTTCCTAAAAGCTTCAGAAGTATACTTTTAAGAAAAGTACATGAGTTTTAGGACTCAGACTTTAAGAATACAGACTTTCTAGCCTACACTCAAGTTCTCAGCTATGTACATAAAGAAGTTTCTAGGGAAATAAAACTACAAGAGTTTCTATGGGCATAAAACTATGGTTAGATAAAGGACCACTTCATTTCATAATTAGGTCAAATGGAGCAGATCCAGGAGCAGTGCTAAAGACATGTGATTTGTATAATGAAAATCATAAATGCTCTTTAATTCATAAGAGATTGCCTCACGTTTCAGAAAGGGCAGACTAGTTTGAAGATCAGCCCAAATAATGTCTTCCTTAACTTATGAATTGTAATAATTTTAAAACATTAAAGAAAAAAAGAAATGCTATTCATTGCTTTCAAATACACAAATCAAGTTAACAGAAAACAATGTCTAATTAGGAGTTCTTTGAGTACATTCCTAATACAAACAAATAGGAAGAATCTGTAATTAACATGTCAAATATAAATGTCTCTCAAGCAATTTGCTCTGTTAGGTTGGCCACTGCCTCTATGACTCTGATTCCACCAAACTATTTTTTTTTTATAATTAATATTTATTGAGCATTTATTAGGTGCTCAATAAATAGTTCTAAAGCTTTACATGCATCATGCACTCTTTTTTTTTTTTTAATTTTATTTTATTTATTTATTTTTGGCTGCTTTGGGTCTTCGTTGCTGCGCACAGGCTTTCTCTAGTTGCAGCAAGCAGGGGCTACTCTTTGTTGTGGCACATGGGTTTCTCATTGCGGTGGCTTCTCTTGTTGTGGAGCATGGGCTCTAGGCGCACGGGCTTCAGTAGTTGTGGCATGTGGGCTCAGCAGTTGTGGCTCGTGGGCTCTAGAGCGCAAGCTCAGTAGTTGTGGCGCACGGGCTTAGTTGCTCCGCAGCATGTGGGATCTTCCCGGACCAGGGCTTGAACCTGTGTCCCCTGCATTGGCAGGCGGATTCTTAACCACTGAGCCATCAGGGAAGCCCCAAACTATTTCTTAGCAAACTATATTTTTCACAGATGATTTTCAGCCATGGGTGAAAAAGATTCTTAGTAGCTGTAACCCAACAATTTTCTGAGCCTCAAAATAGTTAACGCCACATCAAAACTCAAAGTGGACTCATCAGCAGACGCTACAAAGCCTTACACACATGACAATGCAAACTAGAAAAAGCACGTCCTTTGAAATTTTCATTGCCTTCTAACATTTCAGAAATTAAAACAGTATTGATGTGGCTCATCAACTTATTTTACATAAATTTTATTTACTTCTACTTTTTACTTTACGGTTAGTTAACAAATACATATGATACCCAAAAGCTACACAGCACTTCATACGTATTATACATATGAAGTACACATTAGAGATGTTATACAAAAATAACATTTTTCATCTATGAAATTGGTAAAGATGAAAGAAAATCGTGATGTCCCACATTAGGCAAGTCCAGAGGAATAAATTCTCATGCCTCGCTGAGGGGACTGTACCACCTCTCCAAAAGACTACCTGGTAAAATATTCATTTATTGAATCTTAGGGAATAAATAATAATGTTCATTAATTAAACCCTAAGGAAAGAAGTTTCCTAAGGAAATAAACAAAATATTTCAGAATTTATAGCAGCAAATATCTGAAATAACCTAGAAACCAACAATAGAAGTGTAGTTAAATAATTTGTGTGTTTTACAGCCATTAACTATCTGATGACATGGAACAATTTTCTCAACATTAAGTGAAAAAAGAATACTAAACTGTATTATTTAAAATACAGGGACTTCCCTGGTGGTCCAGTGGTAAAGAATCCGCCTTCCAAAGCAGGGGAGGCAGGTTCAATCCCTGGTCAGGGAACCAAGATCCAACATGCCGCAAGGCAACTGAGCCCACGAGCCCCAACTACAGAGTCCATGCGCCCTGGAGCCCGCACACCACACCCAGAGAAGAGAAAACCCTCACGCCACAACTAGAGAGAAGCCCACGCGTCGCAAGGAAAGATCCTGCGTGCCTCAATGAAGATCCCATGTGCCGCAACTAAGACCCAACACAGCCAAAAATAAATAAGTAAATAATAAATAAATCTTTTTAAAAAATATGTATATATTATACATGTATCTCTCTGTCTCATATAATCACAGAACAAAATGGAAAGAAAATTTACCTGCTAATAATGATTACTCTCTAGGAAGTATTATATGTGGTTTTATTTTGTTCTTTATAACTTTGCTACACTGTTCAAAATTTTTGAAAAACTCTTCACATATGAAATAATCACATAAATTATTTGAAAAGAGAAATCAAACCAAACACCTTGTCCAAAATGTTGTGACAAAATACTGAGATACTGCTTTAAAAAAAAAAGTTTTTAAACAGGAAAATAATAGTTCATACTGTAGTTAATAACAAGAGAACTGAAAAAATGTTAGCATATAGAAAGAAACACAATTTAAAGGATTACCTACCAAACTGCCAAATTTCTAAATCAAGATAAAATTACAAGCACTTACACTTTGTTAAAATTTGCAAAACATTACTTTTTATAATGAATATTTTACCTCTGTAAATAGCTTACGATAATAGAAAGTCTTCCTAACACTGTTTAAATTAAAAATGACACTTGCAAGGAAACAACCAAGAGTTTAATTAAACTGCCACCATAAAAACAAGTAGTCACTGATTAAAAGTAGACATTATGTCAAAATTAATCATACTTTATCTTTTATACCTTATAATACTGTGATTGAACTTCACTGGATTTAGAATGTTATAAAACTAGCAATCATATGTATGCTAAAGTTATACATACTGTAGTCCTAGAAAAATTAAAGTTCCATAGTGTCATGCTCCCCAGTAGAGGTAATTTGATTATTTAAAAACCAAAACTTTTGTGCACAGCATACATGACACCTTACTGGGCAAACCAGAGACTATTCTCAAGTCAAATAGAGGTCTGAACTCTCTGGTCACTTTACTCAAAGCCAAAATTAAATTCTCCCAACTCTGTAATTAGTCATCATGGACCTAGGATTTTATAACAATGTGGAGAATCAATATAATTGTTATACTAAGGATTAAGTGGACTCAGTGTTTAGCTCCCTCAAATGAAAAATACTTGATCCTGCATTACCAACTCAACACCTTAATATATTTCAGTACCACAACAAAACCAAAGGCATAACCCTCGTGAACAGGGAAGAATGTCTCATGTAGAGGAACTAAATGGAAGAATTGAACTAAGGGCTAAAAATTCTGAATTCTAATCACAGATAAGCCAGTGACCCAAGCCAACACTTACCTCAACTTTTTCAACCACAAGTTGAAACTTATTCAAAAATAAGTCATACAATGTTTGGGAAAAAAAAAAGAATTAAACCTTAAACTTTTTAACCAAGAAAAAGAATTCATTGTCCTAACCTGGTCCACACATAGATAAACCCCATGGCCCTGAAATCAGTACTGGTAAGTGTGGCAACTTAGAAAGACTTAAAGTATGTTTAGCAACTGGGAGGTGGCATTTTAATACCTTAAGCTTAATCATAGCTGAGTGCATAAAGAGGTTTATGCTGTCAGTACTGTCCTAACAAGAAGGATACAGCACAGCCTTGCCTACAAAATGATTAAAAATGTGCAGTTCAAGAAAAAATGATTAACTATAGATTAACTATATATACAATAGAAGTATAAATTGTTATTTATTTACTATTATCACATATTAATTAAAATACTAAATCAAATTATATCTATGTTAAATACGCAAGTACAGTTTAAAGGTATAAAAATGTAGATATACTTTGTGAAATATAATCTGTATTTAATCATTCTCAAATATTTCTATATTATATACTTAGCACTTTCTTTAACAATATTAGTCCTTACTGCCTTCATTCATCATCTTGGTTATGTGCCTGCTTTTTGGATCCCAGCATTTTTATCTTTTATTATCTGCAAAAGCAGTATTACTGACATTCTTCATTTGGTAAGTTAAAACTAAGATGAAATTGTTCCCAATTTTTTAAACTTAACACTGGGTAAAGTTAATGATAAGAAAAATGATGAAACTGGTTAACAGCAAAATTTGGGAATTACTATATAAAAAAAAGCTTGCAGGGGGTGGGAAGGCAGGGAGGATGGAACTTTGCAAATGGAAATATGGCAGATTACTCAAACAGCCTGCCTCCTAAAAACTGAAAGTGCTAAATTAAAAGCAACAAGTCAGGTATTTTTCAGCTTGAAAAGTTTTTTATTTATTTCTATCTTACATCTTATACCCATTTCTCGCCTAAGTATTTTCACACTTGCCTTTAAGTCCTTAAACTTTTTTAAATAATTGTTTTGAAAGTCTTGGTGTACTAATTCTATCATTTCAGCATTTCTAGGTCTATTTCTATAGACTTATTTTTCTCTTAGCTATGGATGACATTTTCCTACTTATTTGCATGTCTAATTAACACAAATTTCAGGATAATGATTCCTTCTAGGTCAGAAAAAGGAAAGGGCACATAGAAACTTCTAAGATACCAGTAGTGTTCTATTTCTTTAATGGAGTGATGGGTACACAGTGTTCACTTTTAGTCTTTAAACCATATGTGAATCTTTATACATATGCTGTACTTCTTGAAAAAAATACTGTAAAAACTTAACTTTGATGCTTTGAAAAGATACAGTAGGAAGAAAAAGGAGGGCAGCAGGGGAAGGCCATCATCAAAAAGGGCAAAGCAGGGAACTTCAGGGCTTCACCCACTGCACATACACATACACACATACACACACACACACACACACACACACACACACACGCTGGAAAAAATGATCAGAATCAACTTTTGCAGAACTCTGGAATCTAATAAAAATTACAACAACCAAGAAGGCTTGGCAAAGAAAGAAGCTGCTACACTGCAGTAAGAGAGCACTGTGGTGTTTCTAACTGCCTACCAACCATCCCCCACTCCCCAGTTCAGAAGGGGCAGTAAGGATGGCAGCTGCACTCCTGGTGCAGGACAACAGTGCCAAGGGGGCAATACAAACCTTAGTCTCAAAGAACTGTGGCTGAATGCAATGACCTGACTGGCAACTTCCTCAAAAACTGGCACAAGAAAGTGCTTTTGTTTTGCCTGACTTGGAGCACTCCCAGGGCAAGCAGCCTAGGATAGGGGAAAACAGGCAGGATAATAACGCATATATAGAACTAAAAGCCTGGGAAGGAAGACATTGAGAAAGGAGATACGTGGGGAGAAATGGGCTTTGTAAACCCTCATATATAACGAGGAATCTAGACGGCCACACATATGCCCAGGGCTGAACACATGCACAGAAAAAGGCCTAGAAGACCTTAAACTTTTACCTTTAGCTGACCTTTAGGCTCCACACAAACAGGAGGTAAAAGCTAAGGCAGGGTTGTAAACAGCCCGGCTAAGCACTGGAGTACCCAAACACAGAACCACCCAGCCAAAAGTAGAGTATTTTTTTCTTTTTCTTTATTTTATACTTTTCTGGTCTCCAGGTGTTCAAGGAAACTGGGAAAAACTCTAGTTGACTGCTAAGGTAATGGAACACAGACTTCAATAATCACACATGACAAAGCATATATACCTAACAAAAATAATTTAGAAAAGACACTAAACAAACAACAATGAAACTAATTGTAACAACCCACAACAAGCAGCAACAAAAAACCCAGAGAAGGGGAGGAATCTGATGTCTAGAGTCAACACATAATATTCAAAATGTCCAGTTTTCAACAAAAGATTATGTGGCATGCAAAGAAACAAGAAAGTATAAACCAGTCACAGGAAAAAAAAAAGAATACAGAAACTGTCCCTGAGGAAGCCCAGGCAAAGGAAACCACAAAGAACTAAAAGGAAACCAAGAAAACAGTTATCTCATTAAGTAGAGAATATCAATAAGGAAACAGGAATTATAAAAAGGAATCAGACACTGAGTTAGCATCTCTCCACTACTAGGGCACCTGCTGGTCACTGGTGGGGGACCCTGACACCCAAGGAGAACGGAGGAACCACCAAGTGAGCCGGTAGGACATGGGGGGACTGAGGGGGAGGAGAAGTGGAGGCCAGACAGGATCAGCACCCCTGAGGCCAGGGAGATCAGGAGAGGCAGGCAGGAGAGGCAGGTGGGAGGGGCCCTCCAGGAATGGAGGAGCAAGAGAGGAGAGGAGGGCATTTGCCCCACCCACTAGAGCCCACAAAGCCTGCTGGGCTCCCAGGTGAGGTCCCCTGCCCTCTGAGACCAGGGGTGGGGGGCACGCCTGGGCCCCTTCTGTTCTGTTGAGCCTAAGCCCCACCCTCCACAGCCCTCAGGGCCTTTTCCAGCCCTGTGGGTCCTAAGCATAGGCCCCAACCACTGCCCAAACCTCGCCCTTGCTTAGGCCCCGCCCTCCACAGCCAAGGCCTCCCCCCCTTTTTTTTCCTTTTTCCCCTACTCCTCTTTTTTACTATTGTGGTACTGTTGTACCTTCCGGTTGTTGATTCATCTATATTTTTATATTCTTTCTAACATATCTGTTAGTTTCCCAGTCTAATTTTATTTTTTACTTTGTTATCATTCTCACTCTCTCTTTTTTTTTTTTTTTTGCGACCCCACGTGGCTTGCAGGATCTTGGTTCACGAGCTGCGGGTCAGGCCGAAGCTCCTGTGGTGGGAGCTCTGAGTCTGAACCACTGGACTGACAGAGAATCTCAGACCCCAGGGAATATTCATTGGAGTGAGTTCTCATGGAGGTCCTCATCTCAGCACCAAGACCCAGCTCTACCCAACAGCCTACAAATTCCAGGGCTGGAAGCCTCAGGCCAAACAACCAGTAAGACAGGAACACAATCCCACTCATAAAAAAAAAAAAGAGAGAGAGAGAGAGACAGCCAAATAATATGTCACAGATGAAGGAGCAAGGTAAAAACCTACAAGACCAAATAAATGAAGAGGAAATAAGCAATCTACCTGAAAAAGAATTCAGAGTAATGATAGCAAAGATGATCCAGAATCTCAGAAATAGAATGGAGGCACAGATTGAGAAAATACAAGAAATGTTTAACAAAGATCTAGAAGAACTAAAGAACAAACAAACAGAGATGAACAACACAATAACTGAAATGAAAAATACACTAGAAGCAATCAATAACAGAATAACTGAGGCAGAAGAACGAGTAAGTGAGCTGGAAGACAAAGTGGTGGAAATAACTGCTGAGGAGCAGAATAAAGAAAAAAGAGTGAAAAACAAGACAATCTCAGAGACCTCTGGGATAACACAAAATGCACCAACATTCGAATAATAAGGGTCTCAGAAAACGAAGACAAAAAGAAAGGGTCTGAGAAAATATTTGAAGAGATTATAGTGGAAAACTTCCCTAACATGGGAAAGGAAATAGTCACGCAAGTCCTGGAAGCACAGAGAGTCCCATACAGGATAAACCCTAGGAAAAACACACCAAGACACATATTAATTAACAAAAACTAAATTCAAAGAAAAATTATTCAAAACAGCAAGGGAAAACCAAAAAATAACATACAAAGAATCCCCATAAGGTTATCAGCTGCTTTTTCAGTGGAAACTCTGCAGGCCAGAAGGGAGTGGCAGAATATACTTAAAAGTGATGAAAGAGAAAAACCTACAACCAAGATTACTCTACCCAGCAAGGATCTCATTCAGATTCGATGGAGAAGTCAAAAGCTTTCCAAACATGCAAAAGCTAAGAGAATTCAGCACCACCAAACCAGCTTTACAACAAATGCTAGGGAAACTTCTCTAAGCAGGAAACACAAGAGAAGGAAAAGACCCACAAAAACAAACCCAAAACAACTAAGAAAATGATAATAGGAACATACATATCAATAATAACCTTGAATGTAAATGGATTAAATGCCCCAACCAAAAGACACAGACTGGCTGAATGGATACAAAAACAAGACACATATATATGCTGTCTACAAGAGACCCACTTCAGACTTAGGGGCACATAAAGACTGAAAGTGAAGGGATGGAAAAAGATATTCTATGCAGATGGAAATCAAAAGAAAGCTGGAGTAGCAATACTCATATCAGATAAAATAGACTTTAAAATAAAGAATGTTACAAGAGATAAAGAGGGACACTACATAATGATCAAAAGATCAATCCAAGAAGATATAACAATTATAAATGTTTATTCACCCAACATAGGAGCACATCCATATATAAGGCAAATGCTAACAACCATGAAAGGAGAAATCAAATAATAGTAGGGGACTTTAACACCCCACTTACACCAATGGACAGATCATCCAAACAGAAAATTAATAAAGAAACACAAGCTTTCAATGACACAAGAGACCAGATAGATCTAATTAATATTTATAGAACACTTCACCCCAAAGTGGGAGAATACACTTTCTTCTCAAGTGCACGTGGAACATTCTCCAGGATAGATCACATCTTGGGTCACAAATCAAGCCTTGAAAATTGAAGAAAACTGAAATTGTATCAAGTATCTTTTCTGACCACAAGGCTATGAGATTGGAAATCAATTACAGGAAAAAAACTGTAAAAACACAAATACATGGAGGCTAAACAGTGTGCTACTAAATAACCAAGAGATCACTGAAGAAATCAAAGAAGAAATAAAAAAATACATAGAAAAAAATGACAATGAAAACACGACAACCCAAAACCTATGCGATGCAGCAAAAGCAGTTCTAAGAGGGAAGTTTATAGCAATTCAATCTCACCTCAAGAAACAAGAAAAATCTCACATAAACAATCTAACCATACACTTAAAACAACCAGAGAAAGAAGAACAAAGAAAACCCAAAGTCAGTAGAAGGAAAGAAATCATAAAGATCACAGCAGAAATAAATGAAATAGAAACTAAGAAAACAATAGCAAAGATCAATAAAACTAAAACCTGGTTCTTTGAGAAGATAAACAAAATTGATAAACCCTTAGCCAGACTCAACAGAAAAAAAGGGACAGGATGCAAATCAATAAAATTAGAAATGAAAAAGGAGAAATCACAACTGACATCGAAGAAATACAAAGGATTATAAGAGACTACTATAAACAACTATATGCCAATAAAATGGACAACCATGAAGAAATGGACAAATTCTTGGAAAGGTATAACCTTCCAAGACTGAACGAGTAAGAAATAGAAAATATAAACAGACCTATCACAAGTAATGAAATTGAAACCATAATTAAAAATCTTCCAACAAAAGTTCAGGCCAAGATGGCTTCACAGGCGAATTCTACCAAACATTTAGAGAAGAGCTAACACCCATCCTTCTCAAACTCTTCCAAAAAATTGCAGAGGGGGAAACACTCCCAAATTCATTCTATGAACCAACCATCACCCTGATACGAAAACAAGACAAAGATATCACAAAAAAAGAAAATTAGAGACCAATATCACTGATGAACATAGATGCAAAAATCCTAAACAAAATACTAGCAAACAGAATCCAACAGCACATTAAAAGGATCATACACCATGATCAAGTGGGATTTATCAAGGGGATGCAAGGATTCTTCAATATACCTAAATCAATCAATGTGATACACCACATTAACAAATTAAGGATTAAAAACCATATGATCATCTCAATAAATGCAGAAAAAGCTTTTCACAAAATTCATCACCCATTTATGATTAAAAACTCTCCAGAAAATGAGCACAGAGGGAACCTACCTCAACATAATAAAGGCCATATATGACAAACACACAGCAAGCATCATACTCAATGGTGAAAAACTGAAAGCATTTCCACTAAGATCAGGAACAAGACAAGGATGTCCACTCTCGCCACTATTATTCAACATAGCTTTGGAAGTCCTAGCCACGGCAATCAGAGAAGAAAAAGAAATAAAAGGAATATAAATTGGAAAAGAAGAAGTAAAACTGTCACTGCTAGGGCTTCCCTGGTGGCGCAATGGTTGAGCGTCAGCTTGCCAATGCAGGGGATGCGGGTTCGAGCCCTGCTCTGGGAAGATCCCACATGCCGCGGAGCAACTAGGCCCGTGAGCCACAACTACTGAGCTCTGCGCGTCTGGAGCCTGTGCTCCGCAACAACAGAGGCCGTGATAGTGAGAGGCCCGTGCACCGCGATGAAGAGTGGCCCCCACTTGCCGCAACTAGAGAAAGCCCTTGCACAGAAACGAAGACCCAACACAGCTAAAAATAAATAAATAATAAAAATAAAGGAATCCTTAAAAAAAAATAGATTAAAAATAAAAAGTTAACTAAATGGGTTCAACAGCAGATTTGAGCACGAAAAACAAGGAATCGACAAACCTGAAGATAAGTGAATTCAAATTATTCAGTCTGAGGAATAGGAAATGAGTGAAGAAAAATGAACACAGCCTAAGGAGTCTGCAAAACACCATCAAGCAAACCACCATAATGGATAATGGGAGTCTCAGAGGGAGAGCAGAGAAAGAGATAGAAATTATATTTGAAGAAATAATGGCTACAAACTTCCCAAATTTTATGAACATGAATCTTCATATCCAAGCAGCTCAACTAACTCCAAACAGCACGAACTAAAAGAGATCAACACCAGGACACGTTATAGTCAATCTAATGAGACACAAAGAACCCTGAAAGCAGCAAGACAGAAGGGACTTATCACCTACAAGTGATCCTACATAAGATTAACGGCCAATTTCTCAACCAAGAATTCTACATCCAGCAAAATTTTTCTTCAAAAATGAAAGAAAAACTAAGACATTCCCAGATAAACAAAACCTGAGGGTGTTTGTGACTAGTAGACCTGCTCTATAAGGACTCTGAAAAAGAGTTCTTTAGATTGAAATGAGAGGACACTGGATAGTAATTCAAAGTCACACAGAGAAATAAAGAACAAGAGTAAAGATAGCTGGGACTTCCCTGGTGGCACGGTGGTTAAGAATCCGCCTGCCAATGCAGGGGACATGGGTTCAATCCCTGGTCCAGGAAGATGCCACATGCCATGGAGCAACTAAGCCTGTGCACCACAACTCCTCAGCCTGCACTCTAGAGCCCGTGACCCACAAGTACTGAAGCCCGTGCGCCTAGAGCCCGTGCTCTGCAACAAGAGAAGCCACCACAATGAGAAGCCCATGCACTGCAACAAAGAGTAGCTCCCGCTCACTGCAACTAGAGAAAGCCTGTGTGTGGCAACAAAGACCCAATGCAGCCAAAAATAAATAAAATAAAATAATTGTTTAAAAAAAGAGTAAAGGGCTTCCCTGGTGGCGCAGTGGTTGAGAATCTGCCTGCCAACGCAGGGGACACGGCTTCGAGCCCTGGTCTGGGAGGATCCCACATAACGCGGAGCAACTAGGCCCGTGAGCCACAATTACTGAGCCTGCGCGTCTGGAGCCTGTGCTCCGCAACGGGAGAGGTCGCAATAATGAGAGGCCCGCGCACCGCAATGAAGAGTCGCCCTCACTTGCCGCAACTAGAGAAAGCCCTTGCACAGAAAGGAAGACCCAACACAGCCATAAATAAATAAATAAATAAATAAATAAAAATAAAAAAATAAAAAAAGAGTAAAGATAGCTACATAAGTACATATATAAGCCAGTATTATTGCATTAATGATTTGTACCTCCTCTTTTTCTGGCTTACATGATTTCAAATAAGAAAGCATAATAACTATATGTTTAAAACTAAACATCTGTGTTAATAGGAACACAAGGTATAAAGATACAATATCTAACAATAACAAAATAGGGTGCAGGGGGAACAGAGCTGTATAGGAGCAAAGTTTTTGTGTACTACTAAAACTAAAGCTATTAGTTCAAACTTGATTGGCATCATGTTAAGATGTTAATTGTAATCCCCAGAGTAACACGAAGAAAATAACTTCAAAATATACAGAAAAAGAAAGAAAAGAAAAAAACAGTACACTAGAAAAAATCAACTACAGCTGACCCTTAAACACAGGTTTGAACTGCACAGTCCACTTATACATGGATTTTTTTTCACCACATACACACAGTACTATACAATCCATGGCTGGTTGACTCTGCAGATGCAGAACTGCGGATATGTAGGTCTGACTGCAGGACTTGAGCATCCGCTGATTTTGGTAATCAAAGGCAGGTCCTAGAACCAATCACCTGCAGACACTGAGGGATGACTGTAATCACAAAAGAAGGCAGTGATGAAGGAACTGAGAAACAAAAAAGATATAAGACAAATAGAAAACAAATAGGTAAATAGCAGAACCACGTCCCAACTTATAAGTTACTTTAAATGTAAATGAATTAAATTTTCCAATTAAATGGCAGAGACTGGTATAATAGATTAAAGCCAATCCAACTAAATGCTATCTACACACTTAATTTATATCAAACGATACAATAGCTTAAAAGTAAAAGGATGAAAAAAGGCAGTCCATGCAAATAGTACCCAAAAGAGGAATGAGGTGGCTATACTAACATCAGACAAAATAAGAGTTTAAGACAAAAGTGTTACAAAAGACAAATTGTTACAATGACAAAAGGGTCAATCCATCAAGAAGACATAGCAATTACAAACATAAATACACCTAATAACAAAGTCACAAAATAATATGAAGCAAAACCTGACAGAACTGGAGAGAGAAACTGCCATTTCTACAATAACAGAGTTCAAAACTTCACTTTCAATAATGGAAAAAACAAGCAGACAACAGATCAATAAGGAAACAGAGTATTTGCAAAGCAATATAAACCAACTAGTCCTAACAGACATATACAGAACATCCCACTGAACAAACAGTGGAATACATATTTTTCTCAGGTGTACATGGAACATTCTCCAGGAGAGATGTTAGGCCACAAGTCTCCATAAATTTTATTTTATTTTTTTTAAAGATTTATTTATAATTTGCTTATTTATTTTTATTTATTTTTGGCTGCATTGGGTCTCAGTTGCAGCGCGCGGGATCTCCACTGAGGTACGTGGGATCTTTCATTGTGGTGCGTGGGCTCTTGGTTGTGGCATGTGGGCTTTCTCTTCTCTAGTTGTGGCGCGCAGGCTCCAGAGGGCATGGGCTCTGTAGTTTGTGGCATGCGGGCTCTCTAGTTGAGACACATGAGCTCAGTAGTTGTGGTGCATGGGCTTAGTTGTGCCGCGGCATGTGGAATCTTAGTTCCCTGACCAGGGATCGAACCCTTTGTCCCCTGCATTGTAAGGCGAATTCTTTACCACTGGACCACCAGGGAAGTCCACATAAATTTTAAAAGACTGAAATCATACAAAGTATTTTTTATGATAACAGAATGAAACTAGATATTAACAGAAGAAAAACTAGAAAATTCACAAATATGTAAAAATTGAACAACATACTCTTTCTTTTTTTAAAATTTAATTTAATTTTCTTATTGAAGTACACTTGATTTACGATGTTGTGTTAGTTTCGGATGTATAGTGAAGTGATTCAGTTATATATGTATATATATATGTACGTATGTATGCATGTGCACGTATACATACATACAGATATATATATACTTTTTCAGATTCTTTTCCCTCATAAGTTATTACAAAATAGTGAGTATAGTTCTCTGTGCTATACAGTAGGTCCTTGTTGGTTATCTATTTTATATATAGTAATGCTTATATGTTAATCCCAAACTCCTAATTTATCCCTCTCCCCTTTCCCCTTTGGTAACCATAAGTTTGTTTTCTATGTCTGTGGGTATTTCTGTTATGTATATAAGTTCCTTGGTATCTTTTTTTTTTTTAAGTCCACATATAAGTGATTATCATAGGATATTTGTCTTTCTCTGTCTGGTTTATGCAATTAGTATGATACTCTCTAGGTCCATCCATGTTGCTGCAAACGGAATTAATTCATTCTGGCAAATGGCTGAGTAATATTCCATTGCATGAGTGTATATATATATATTATATACATACACATAATATATATGTTTTTGATATATATACACCAAATCTTCTTTATCCATTCATATGTTGATGGACATTTAGGTGGCTTCCATGTTTTGGCTACAGTAAATAATGCTGCAATGAACATTAGGGTGCAAGTATCTCTTCAAATAATGGTTTTCTACAGATATATGCCCAAGAGTGGGATTGCAGCAGCATATGGTAGCTCTATTTTTAGTTTTTTAAGGAATCTCCATACTTAAACAACATACTCTTAAACAATCAATGGTTCAAAGAAAAAATCACAATGGAAATTAGAAAATGCCTTGAGACAAATTAAAATGAAAACACAATATACCGAAACTTATGTGATATACAGAAAGCAGTGCTAAGAGGTAAATTTATAGGTATAAATGCGTATATTAAACAACAAGAAAGACCCCAAATCGGTATCCTAAGTTTACACCTTAAAGAAGTAGAAAAAGAAGAGCAAGCTAAATCCAAAGCAAACAGAAAGAATGAAATAATAAAGATTAGACTGGAGATAAAAGAGAATTAAAAAAAAAAAAAGATAGAATCAACAAAACCAGAAGCTGATTCTTTGAAAATATGAACACAATTGAAAAACCTTTAGCTAAACTAAAAAAAAGAAAGAAAGAAAAGACTCAAATTACTAAAAAATCCAGAGATGAAACTGGGGACAATTCTATGGACCTTAAAAATAAAAAGGATTATAAGTGAATACTATAAACAACTATACACCAAAAAGTAAGATAACCTAGATGAAATGTACATGGTTCTATAAACAGACAAGGTACCAAAACTGACTCCAGAAGAAAAGGAAAATCTGCAGCAAGAGACTGAATCAACAATCAGCTTCCACCAGGGAATTTCCTGGAGGTCCAGTGATTAAGACTCTGTGCTTTCACTGCTGAGGGCCTGGGTTCAGCCCCTGGTCCGGGAACTAAGATCCCACAAGCTGTGTGGCACAGCACGTAAGAAAAAAAACAAACAAAACACTTCCCCCAAAAGAAAAGCCCAGGACCACATGGCTTCACTGGTAAATTCTACCAAACATTTAAGAATAATCATCAATCCTTCTCAAACTCCCCCAAAATCCAGAATAGGATAGAACCCTCCCTAACTCACTGTGTGATGCTAGCATTACCTCAATACCAAAACCAGGTAAAAACATTCAAGAAAATTATAAACCAATATCCCTTACAAATACAGATACAAAAATCCTCAACAAAATACTAGCAAATCTAATCCAACAGCATATTAAGAGGATTACACATTATGAGAAACTGAGATTTACCCCAGGTGGGTCAATAATGAAGACCTATCAATATAATACACCACATTAATAGAATGAAGGAGAAAAACCATAGGAACATCTCTATTGATGCAAAAAAAAGCATTTGACAAAATCCAACACTCTACCATGATAAAAAATATTCAAACTAGGAATAGAAAAGAAATCCTTGGGACTTCCCTGGTGGTCAGCGGCTAAGAATCCGCCTCCAATGTAGGGGACACGGGTTCGATCCCTGGTCAGGGAACTAAGATCCCACATGCTGCGGGGCAACTAAGCCCAACTAAGCCCGCACATCGCAGTTACTGAGCCTGCGTGCTCTGGAGCCCGCGCGCCATAGCTGGAGAGAAGTGTCACAACTAGAGAAGCCCGAGCGCCACAACGAAGATCCCGCGCATGCAACGAAGATCCCGCGCATGCAACGAAGATCCCGCGCGCCGCAACTAAGACCCAAAGCAACCCAAAAAAAAGAAAAGAAATCCTTCATCGTGATAAAATGACTTTTATTGAGAACCCACAGTTAACAAACTCAATGGTGAAAGACTGAAAGCTTTCCCCCCTGAGAACAGGAACAAGACGAAGATGCTCTTGTTTGACACTTCCATTCAACACTGTACTGGAAGTTCTAGCCAAAGCAGTTAGGCAAAAAAAAAAAAAAAAAAAGCCATCCAAGTTGGAAAGGAAAGAATAAAATTATCTCTATTCACAGATAATATAATCCTACATATGGAAAACCAAAAGAATATACACACACATATTATTAGAGCTAATAAATTCAGCACAAAAATCAGTTGTATCTTACACACAAACAATGAACAATCTGAAAATGAAATTAAGAAAACAATTCCATTTATAATAGCATCAAAAAACATACTTAGGAATAAATTTATCTAAGGACGTATAAGAATTGTACACTGAAAACTGGAAAAAATTGCTGAAAGAAATTAAAGACCAAAACAAATA
This sequence comes from Eschrichtius robustus, assembly GCF_028021215.1. Classification (NCBI taxonomy): domain Eukaryota; kingdom Metazoa; phylum Chordata; class Mammalia; order Artiodactyla; family Eschrichtiidae; genus Eschrichtius; species Eschrichtius robustus. Next base: position 125,682,947 of record NC_090824.1, read on the forward strand.
AAAAGATATCCCACTGCCCAAGGGTTAGGAGACTTAATATTGTTAAGATAGGAATACAACTCAAAGCAACCTACAGATTTAATACAATTCCTGTCAAAATTCCAATGGCCATGGGGAGGGTGAGAGGGAAGCTCAAAAGGGAGGGGATATATGTATACATATAGCTGATTCACTTCCTTGTACAGTAAAACTAACACAACGTTGTAAAACAATTATAATCCAATAAAGATGTTAAAAAAAATTCCAATGGCCATTTTTGCAGAAAAGGAAAACCTGTTCCTAAAATTCATAAAAAGATTACCATTTTCTGCTCTGACATGTAAAGAGCATGGAAGTCACTGTTCCTGTCCTCACAAGAAAACCGAAAAACAAAAACTCTTCTTAGCTCCATCAGAGAATTCAGGTCGCAGGGTAAATCACTGCCCTGAAAACTGGAGAGAGAGGAGGACAGGGAAAATCCCAACTTACTGGAAGCAAAAGCCCAGGAGTATAAGCCGTTGTTGGCGACATTATTTCTTTTTCATAAACTCTATAAGCAAGGAGAGGATGAAATATTTGAAGTATTAAAAAAAAACAAAACCTAGAATTCTGGATCCAATAAAATTATCTTTCAGTAGAGGAGAAGTAAAGAATTTGTCAGACAAACAAAAACAGAGGGAATTTATCATCAGCAGATCTGCCTTGCAAGAAATGTCTAAAGAAGTTCTTCAGAGAGAAGAAAGATGACATAGGTCAAAAACTATATAAAGAGCACTAGAGAGGAATAAATGAAGGTAGAACAAAAATTCTTTTTCTTAACTGATCTAATAGATAAGTATAGGTTCAAAATAATAATAGTAACAATGTATTAAGTGATTACACTTTATGGATAAGTGAATGAATCACAGAAATGTTTTAAGGGAAAGGAGGGAGGAATTGGATATCCTGTTACAAGGTACCTGCATAAACCATGAAACAGTACAGTGTTATTTGGAAGTAGGCCTAGATTAGTTATAAATGTATAAAAGCAAACCACAGAGTAACCACTAAAATTTTTAAATTAATATGCAATTGCAAGGGACAACAAATAGCCAAAATCCAATCTTGGAAAACCTTGAAAAATAAAACCTTGAAAAACAAAACAAGATACCACTTATACCCACTAGGATGGCTATAATTACACACACACAGACACACTATAACAAATTTTGGTGAAGATGTAGAGAAATTAGAACGCTTGAAAGTTGCTGGTGAGAATGTAATTGTCACACTTCCTAATATAAGACCTAAATATAAGTAAGAGCTAAAACTATAAAACTCTTAGAAGATATACAAATGGCTAATAAGCACACGAAAAGATGCTCAACATCACTGGTCATTGGGAAAATGCAAATCAAAAACCACAAGACACCTCATCACGCCTACCAGCATGGCTATAATCAAAAAATGGAAAATAAGTGTTGGTGAGGATGTGGAGAAACCGGAATCCTGCTTATGTACTGCTTATGGGGATGTATTTAAAACAACTCAGGGAATTCCCTGGTGGTCCAGTGGTTAGTACTCTGCACTTTCACTGCCTAGGGCATGGGTTCGATCCCTGGTCAGGGAACTAAGATCCTGCAAGTGGCATGGCACAGCCAAAAGAAAAGAAAACCAACCTCAGCAGTTGTAGAAAACAGTAGGTAGATTCCTCAAAAGAACTAAACATAGGGACTTCCCTGGTGGTCCAGTGGTTAAGAATCCACCTTCCAATGCAGGGGACTTGGGTTCAATCCCTGGTCAAGGAACTAAGATCTCACATGCTAACTGAGCCCAGTGCCCCAGAGCCCACACGCCACAACTAGAGAGCCCTCGTGCCCCAACTACTGAGCCCACGAGCTCTGGAGCCCACGTGCCACAACTAGAGAGAAGCCCGTGTGCTACAACTAGAGAAGCCTGCACGCCACAATGAAAGATCCTGCATGCCACAACGAAGATCCCGCGTGCCACAACTAAGACCCAATGCAGCCAAATAAATTTTTAAAAAGAAAAAGAAAAAGAACTAAACATAGACTTACCATTTGATCCAGCAATTCCACTTCTGGATATGTACCCAAAAGAAGTGAAAGCAAGGACCTGAACGGATATTTCAAACGTGTTCCACATCGTTTCAGTTAGGGAAAATAAAAAAGTTTGGAGATAGTGGTGATGGTTGCACAACAATGTGAATGTACTTAATGTCATAGAACTGTACACTTAAAAATGGTTAAAATGGGGAAATTCATGTTACACATATTTTACTACAATTTTTCTTTAAAGCAAGGAAAGGTAGAAAAGGAACCATTATATGCATCTGTGCACTAATCACTTAGGAAATATGACAGATTGAGGAGGAGCTCCATTTAATGAATAATTATTTAATGAATAATTTAAGTAATGAATAATTACGTAAAATGTGAAATCTAACCAATCATAAACAAATAAAATGGAAACTCTCTACAAAAAAAAAAAAAAATTGGCAAAGGACTTGCATAGACATTTCACCAAAAAAGATACACAAATGTCCAATAGGCACTAGAAAATACACTAAACATCATTAGCCATTAGGGAAATGCAAATCAAAATCATAATGAGATATCACTTATACCCACTAGGATGGCTATAATTAAAAAATAAATAGGGGGGACTTCCCTGGCGGTCCAGTGGTTAAAACTCCGTGCTTCCACCGCAGGGGGCATGGGTTCAATCCCTGTGAGGGAACTAAGATCCCCGATTGCTGCAGCACAGACAAAAAATGAAAATTAAAAAATAATAAATAAATAGGGAATTCCCTGGCAGTTCAACGTGGCCCAGGTTCAATCCCTAGTCAGGGAACTAAGATCCTGCAAGCTGCACAGCGAGGCCTAAAGAAGTAAGTAAATAAATAAATAACAAATTTCGGAGGATATAGAGAAATTAGAACCCTTGGACATTGTTGATGAGAATGTAAAACGGTGCAGTCACTGTAAAACAGGTGGTGGTTCCTCAAAAAATAAAAAGTAGGATTACCATATGACCCAGCAATTCCATTCCTAGATACATATACCAAAGAACTGAAAACAGGTATTCATACAAAAACTTGTATCTCAACATTCATAGGAGCACTATTCACAATAACCAAAAGATAGAAACAACCAAAAATGTCCATCAACTGATGAATGAATAAACAAATGTGGTATATCCATACAATGGAATATCATTCAGCCATAGAAAGAAATGAAGTGCTGATACATGCTACAACATGGATGGACCTAGAAAATGTTATGCTAAGTGAAAGAAGCAGACACAAAAGGTCACACATTATATGATTCCATTTGTATGAAATACCCAAAATAGGTAAATCCATAGAGATAGAAAGCAGATTAGTGTTTACCAGCAGCTGTGGAGAGAGAGGAACGGGGAGTAACTGCTTAACAGGTTTGGGATTTTTCCTTTGGGGATGATGAAATGTTTTGAAACTAGATAAAGGTTATGGTTGCACAATACTGTGAATGTAGCAAATGCCACCAAATTGTGCGCTTTAAAATGGCTGATTTTATATTATGTCAATTTTATCTCAATGAATAAGAGGGTGCTAGAACAGAACTGATAATATCTTATGAAAACAATTACCCAAACATGTTATTTTACTATTTGCTGCTTCCCAACTAAAACAAAATAGCACTTAAATATTTCTTAAACTGTCTTAAGATGTTCCTGACCTTTTTCTAAATCACAATATCTCTCTAGAGAGGGAAGAGTGGTATTACAGAAAGCTTCTCAGGCATAATTGACTCAAAGACTTATTTACTCTAAAATCTAAAAGATATTTTTTAAAAGATGGGTGAGGTTTTAAACTCACTCACCATGAGCAAAAAGGCCAAACAAAACTCAGAAACTCAGCTATCCCAAGTTACTTTAAACTTTTTACGTAAAAAGCACAATACAAAAATTTCCATTGACTACTTCTCACGATCACTTTTACAATATAGTTTCGAATGGGCTAAATGACTTGCCCTGGTACCCACTGTAAGCACTATTTCCCTTCTGACAGTCACTTTCCCCTTGCTCTCTGTCACCTAGGGCTGAAACTTTTGAGTCTTCCTTATCTCTTGGTCTCTAGTTACTATGAGCTGTTTCTTCAAGAGACTTTTGAGGTAGAAGTACTTGAGCTTGACATCTGTGTCTCCCACTTATCAACAGTGTGAAAGTTGGAGGTAACCTTCCTTTCTTTGCCTCATTTCCTGATCTGTATAATGGGAATAACAGCCACACCTCAGTGGCTTGCTGTGAGAATGAGATAATGTATACAAAGCACTTAGCAAACTCCCGTTATATAAACACTAAACAAACTGCCATCACTATTATTACTGTTCTGTGTTTTCACTAATATTTCCCTAGAACAGGCCCTCCCTGCTGCTAGATTATATCCACTAGATTATGTCTGCACCTCCTCAACTGGCTTCCTTCATTCCTCTTTCAGTAGTCCAAAGGATTCTGCACATCATAAACAGATTTACCTTGTACATACAAATACATCCTGTTACTCCCCAGCTTAAAAAACCTTCATTGGGTCCATACTTATTACGACATCAAATCTAACATTCTCTGCCTTTCATTATCCTCTGTTAACAGCTGTTCTCAAACTTTAGTGTACATCAGAATCATCTGGATTGCTTGTTAAAAACATATTGTTGGAACCCACCCCTGGAGTTTCCAATTCAGTAAGTCTGGAGCAGAGCCTCAGAATTTGCTTTGTAATAAACTTCCAGGTGATTCTGATGCTGTTGGTTGAGGAACCACACTTTGAGAAGTGAGAAGTACTGCTTAAAATATGACCCCCCTCTGCCTCCTTAATCTTATTTCTCCCTACTCCCTAACCAGTACATACGACTTTCATTAGTTTTAACCAATTCTTAACCAATTCTCCCTCCCTGCGTTAACTTTGCTGCCCCAAAAGACTTTCTTGCTTGCCCAAATCATAACCATCCTTTAAGCTTGCACATTACAATCATCTTGGGAAGGCTTTTAAAAACTATGGATGGGGGAATTCCCTGGCAGTTCAGTGGTCAGGACAAGGGCGCAGGTTCAGTCTCTGGCCAGGGAACTAAGATCCCACAAACTGTGGCACGCCACCCCCTCCCACCCACCCCCCAAAACAAAACAAAACAAATAAAACTGTGGATGCCCCACACCTGAGATTCTGATTCAACTGATCCTGGGACAAGTTTCCCCAAGTGATTCTAATAAGCAGCCAAAGATGAGATCCACTACTTTACCTTCAATCTCCTTCTGATCAGAATTATGAACGCTCACTAAATTCCTACAGTGTTACCAGATTATATCATCAAGTTTGCACTTAGTTACATATCAAACTGTTACTCTCTTTCATTTTAACTTAATTCTCACACTTGATCAATGATCACATCTTTAATTTCTATATTACTACAGTACTAGTATGGTGATAATACACAGTAGGAACTCAGTGTTTATTTCCTCACTGACTGTGGATTCAAATTGGAATTCAAAGCTTTAAGTATTTCTACTCTATCCAATTCAGGAAACTATACTCCTTCTTTTATAGTCTGCAACAAACTCATTTTGTTACTGAGTCATTTAACTCCTTCCTTCCCCAATAAATAAATTAGAAAAAAATACTAATGTATCAAAATGCTGTGGAGAATAATAAAATGATTAACAGAATCATAATGGCTTCAGAGTTGCTTCCTTAGAGCAAATAGCCTTTTCTAAATCCGTTAAAGACTGTTTCAAAACAGTTAAAGAGAATCAAAGCACACATATTTAAAGATGCTGAAGCTCTGAATAGTTCTATGATTTGTTTTCTCAACAGATGTGCATCCTTCAAGCCCTGAATTCACCAGATGCATATTAAATTAATCTGTACTTTCAGTTTTATATAACACTCCACTCTAGTTTTATAAATATACCACCACATAAAGCAGAATTCCATTGTTGCTTTATGACATTAAATATTAACAGATCACCTCCACTGTGCAAAGAAAAAATACATTAAGATTCATTTTAGGGACTTCCCTGGTGGCGTAGTGGTTAAGAATCCACCTGCCAATGCAGGGGACACGCGTTCAAGCCCTGGTCCGGGAAGATCCCACACGCCGCGGAGCAACTAAGCCTGTGTGCCACAACTACTGAGCCCGTGTGCCACAACTACTGAAGCCCACATGCCTACAGCCTGTGTTCCATGCCAAGAGAAGCCACCACAATGAGAAGCCCATGCACTGCAAGGAAGAATAGCCCCCGCAACTAGAGAAAGCCCATGTGCAGCAATGACGACCCAACACAGCCAAAAATAAATAATTTTTTAAAAAAAGATTCATTTTAATACAGCCAAATATGTCCTTGCTAAATATAGGCTATAATATCTTCATTATTTCTGAATTGGCTGATTTCTATCTAGAATGTGAAAAATAAATTTGCTCTTAACTAAAGATCCAGTAACACCTGGTATTTAAAGATATACTAACTCAACGCTTCAGAAATTAACCAGGATTTCAACTAAATACCTGAATTCTAATACTGTAGAAGTTTAACTGTCTACTAAAATTTCCTGGAAATTTTACGTCTCATACAATCATCATTTCTTCATTAACTAAAGAGAACGAATTAGTGTATTATATATGTCAGGAGACCTGGGTTCCAGTGTGACTCATTAGCTATACAATCTAGATCAAGTCTCTTAGTCTCTCTGCACTGAAGTAGTCTCAGCTGTAAAATGAGACAGTCTAACTAGACCATTTCCATGTTTTCTTTTACTTTATGATTCCATAATCTATGAAACTCAAGAAACATAAGCACTAACCAGATGGATCCCATTAAAGACAAAGTGAGCTTATGTATTGATTGATTTGGAGAGCAGCTATCTTTGGAAAACCTAAGTGCTTTCACACAAACACATCGTGTCTGTTTTTATTTAACTAGGTGAAAAAGCAAACAAAATCCATCAAACATGGAGTTATTAAACGTTTTTTGCATCATACTATAGATGACTGGAATATTTGGATGTCACAATACCAATTAAGTTAACATGTTTAGAAAATAGAAGCTGTCCTAGAAATCCAGACAGGACAATTTTAAAGCCAACTGAAAGAGGCTGCTAACAATTACTACTCAGGCTATGTGAGAAACAGTGCCTCAGGACAGCATTTTATTGCTTTTAAAATAGACACTTCCACTCTGAATCCAAATTGGAAATATCAGGCAACTACAGCAGTATCCATGATATCTCTTCCTACTCAAACTTTGCCAGCTCAAGTTTCTGGATGGCCTTCAACAAATGTAACAGGAAGAAGCAAATACTGGAGATGGCAGCCAAGAAATCTGTATAGCTGAAACCTGCACAACTATAAAATGTAAGTGGCAAAGGACCTTAACTTTAGTGACAGTTCAAAAATCCTGAATTTAGATCTATCAAGCCCCTTTACCACCTACAACTGTCATGTGAACAGTACCACATTTAACTCACACTTCCTAATGCCCAAATACATATCTCAAAGAATTAAAGCACCTGTCAATTAACACCTAATGACCTAGTATCAATCTATTTGAAAGGGAAACTCGAGACTCTGAACAATGCTTCCAATTACATCTCAGAATGTCAGAAAAATCTCTTTTCAAAACGACCCCCAGGAATTATTTCATACATTTAGTTTCTAAAAAAGAAAAAAATACTCAAGGGTTGGGGTGTGAGGGAGGGATAAACTGGCAGAGCACAGAGGACTTTTAGGGCATTGAAAATACTCTGCATACTAAAAGGATGAATAATTGTTACTGTACATTTTTCCAAACCCATAGTAAGTACAGTACAAAGAATGAATCCTAAATTAAACTACAGACTTTGGGAAATTATGATGTGTCCATGTAGGTTCATCAATTATAACAAATGTACCGCTTGGGTAGGGGATATTGATAATGGGGGAGGCTATGCATGTGTGGGAACAGAGGCTATATGGGAAATCTCTGCACCTTACTCTCAGTTTTACTGTGAACCTAAAACTGCTCTAGAAAGTAAAGTCGTTTAAAAAATACCACATTAACATTTTTAGAATAGAAAACATCTTAATAAAACAATTGGGCAGGAACTTCCCTGGTGGTGCAGTGGTTAAGAATCCCCTTTGGCAGGGGACACGGGTTTGATCCCTGGTCTGGGAAGATCCCACATACCATGGAGCAACTAAGCCTGTGCACCACAACTACTGAACCTGCGCTCAAGAGCCCGCGAGCTGCAACTACTGAACCCGCATGCCTAGGGCCCATGCTCCACAACAGGAGAAGCCACCGCAATGAGAAGGCCATGCACTGCGACAAAGAGTAGCCCCCCTCGCCACAACTAGAGAAAGCCCACGTGCAAAAATGAAGACCCAATACAGCCAAAAATAAATAATAAATAAATAAATAAAATTTAAAAACAAACAAAACAACTGGACATCCTTGTGCAATAATATGCATATAGACACAGTCCTTAAACCTTCTACAAAAACTCAAATGGGGCTTCCCTGGTGGCACAGTGGTTAAGAATCCGCCTGCCAATGCAGGTGACACGTATTCGATCCCTGGTCCGGGAAGATCCCACATGCCGCGGAGCAACTAGGCCCGTGCACCACAACTACTGAGTCTGCGCTCTACAGCTGCGAGAGCCACAATTACTAAGCCCACGTGCCACAACTACTGAAGCCCTCACGCCTAGAGCCTGTGCTCCGCAACAAGAGAAGCCACCGCAACAAAGAGTAGCCCCCGCTCTCTGCAAATAGAGAAAGCCCACGCACAGCAACGAAGACCCAATGCAGCCAGATAAATAAATAAATAAATATTTAAAAAAAAAAAACTCAAATGGATCTTAGAACTCAGTGTAAAATGCAAAACTATAAAAATTCTCAAAGACAGCATAGGAGAAAATCTATGTGCCCTTGGGTTTGGCAATAAGTTTATAGATACAACACCAAAAGCATGCACAATGAAAGAAAAACTTGTAAAGCTGGACTTTATTAAAACTAAAAACTTTCATACTATTAAAGACACTGCTAAGAGAATAAAAAGACAAGCCACAGATTGGAAAAACATATTTGCCAAAAATATAACTGATAAAGGATTCCTATCCAAAATATACAATGAACACTTAAAACCCAACAATAAGAAACAATTTAACAATGGGCAAAAAGACCTGAACAGGCATCTCACCAAAGAATATATATAGATGGCAAACAAGCATATAAAAAGGCAGTTCAACACTGTATGGCATTAGGAAATTACAAATTAAAACACCTATTAGAAAGGCTCAAGTACAAAAAACTGACTATATCAAAATCTAGCAAGTACTCAGAGCAACAGGAACACTTATTCATTGGTGATGGGAATGCATATTGGTATAACCACTTTGAAAGACAGTTTCACAGTTTCGTACAAAATTAAACATAGTCTTATCATACAACCCAGCAATCACACTTGTTATTTACCCAAAGGAGCTGAAAGCTTATGTACACACAAAACCCTACACATGCCCACCCCCCCAAAAAAATGGAAGCAACCAAGATGTCCTTCCATAGCTGAGAGGATAAACAAACTGTGTTACATCCATATAATACAAAATTATTCAGCAATAAACGGACGGGAGCTAGGAGACTGGTTCAAGACGGTGGAGTAGGACATGCACTCACTCCCTCTTGAGAGAGCACTGGAATCACAACTAACTGCTGAACAATCATCGACAGCAAGACACTGGAGATACCCACATCCAAAGACAAAGGAGAAGCCATAATGAGACGGTAGGAGGGGCACAATCACGATAAAATCAAATCCCATAACTACTGGGTGGGAGACTCACAAACTGGAGAACACTTATACCACAGAAGTCCACAGAAGTCCACTGGAGTGAAGGTTTTGAGCCCCACGTCAGGCTTCTCAACCTGGGGTTCCAGCAACGGGAGGAGGAATTCCTAGAGAACCAGACTTTGAAGGCTAGTGGGATTTGATTGCAGGACTTTGACAGGACTGGGGGAAAGAGAGACTCCACTCTTGGAGGGCACACACAAAGAAGTGTGCGCATCGGGACCCAGGGGAAGGAGTAGTGACCCCATAGGAGACTGAACCAGACCTACCTGCTAGTATTGGAGGTTCTCCTGCAGAGGCAGGCGGTGGCTGTGGCTCACCATGGGACAAGGACACTGGCAGCAGAAGTTCTGGAAAGTACTCCTTGGTGTGAGCCCTCCTAGAGTCCACCATTAACCACACCAAAGAGCCAGGTAGGCTCCAGTGTTGGGTCACCTCAGGCCAAACAACCAACAGGGAGGGAACCCAGCCTCACCCATCAGCAGACAAGCAGATAAAAGTTTTACTGAGCTCTGCCCACCAGAGCAACACCCAGTTCTACCCACCAGTCCTTCCCATGAGAAAGCTTGCACAAGCCTCTTAGATAGTCTCATCCACCAGAGGGTAGACAGCAGAAGCAAAAAGAACTACAATTCTGCAGCCTGTGGAAGGAAAATCCCATTCACAGAAAGATACACAAGATGAAAAGGCACAGGACTTTGTACCAGATGAAGGAACAAGATAAAACCCCAGAAAAACAACTAAATGAAGTGGAGATAGGCAACCTTCCAGAAAAAGAATTCAGGATAACTATAGTGAAGATGATCCAGGACCTCGGAAAAAGAATGGAGGCAAAGATCGAGAAGACGCAAGAAAGGTTTAACATACACCTAGAAGAATTAAAGAACAAACAGAGATGAACAATACAATCACTGAAATGAAAAATACACTAGAAGGAATCAATAGCAGAATAACTGAGGCAGAAGAACGGATAAATGACCTGGAAGAGAGAACGGTGCAATTCACTGCCACGGAACAGAATAAAGAAAAAAGAATGAAAAGAAATGAAGACAGCCTAAGAGACCTCTGGGACAACATTAAACACAACAACATTCACATTATAGGGGTTCCAGAAGGAGAAGAGAGAGAGAAAGGACCTGAGAAAATATCTGAAGAGATTATAGTCTAAAACTTCCCTAACATGGGAAAGGAAATAGCCACCCAAGTCCAGGAAGCACAGAGAGTCCCATGCAGGAGAAACCCAAGGAGAAACACACTGAGACACATAGTGATCAAACTAACAAATATTAAAGACAAAGAAAAATTACTGAAAGCAACAAAGGAAAACCAACAAATAACATAAGGGAACTCCCATAAGGTTAACAACTGATTTCTCAGCAGAAACTCTACAAGCCAGAAGGGAGTGGCACGATATAGTTAAAGTGATGAAAGGGAAGAACCTACAAACAAGATTACTCTACCCAGCAAGGATCTCATTCAGATTCGATGGAGAAATCAAAAGCTTTACAGACAAGCAAAAGCTAAGAGAATTCAGCACCACCAAACCAGCTCTACAACAAATGCTAAAGGAACTTATCTAAGTGGGAAACACAAGAGAAGAAAAGGACCTGCAAAAACAAACCCATAACAATTAAGAAAATGGTCATAGGAACATACATATCAATAATTACCTTAAACGTGAATGGATTAAATGCTCCAACCAAAAGACACAGGCTTGCTGAATGGATACAAAAACAAGACCCATATATATGCTGTCTACAAGAGACCCACTTCAGACCTAGGGACACATACAGACTGAAAGTGAGGGGATGGAAAAAAATATTCCATGCAAAAGGAAATCAAAAGAAAGCTGGAGTAACAATACTCATATCAGATAAAATAGACTTTAAAATAAAGCATGTTACAAGAGACAAGGAAGGACACTACATAATGATCAAGGGATCAATCCAAGAAGAAGACATAACAATTATAAATATATATGCACCCAACAAAGGAGCACCTCAATACATAAGGCAACTGCTAACAGCTATAGAAGAGGAAATCAACAGTAACACAATAATAGTGGGGGACCTTAACACTCACTTACACCAATGGACAAATCATCCAAACAGAAAATTAATAAGGAAACACAAGCTTTAAATGACACAATAGACTAGATAGATTTAACTGGTATTTATAGGACATTCCATCCAGAAACAGATTACACTTTCTTCTCAAGTGCACACGGAACATTCGCCAGGATAGATCACATCTTGGGTCACAAATCAGGCCTCAGTAAATTTAAGAAAACTGAAATCATATCAAGCATCTTTTCTGACCACAATGCTATGAGATTAGAAATCAATTACTGGGGAAAGAAACGTAAAAACCACAAACACATGGAGGCTAAACAATATGTTACTAAATAACCAAGAGATCACTGAATAAATCAAAGAGCAAATCAAAAATACCTAGAGACAAATTACAATGAAAACACAATGATCCAAAACCTATGGGATGCAGCAAAAGCAGTTCTAAGAGGGAAGTTTATAGCAATACAAGCCTACCTCAAGAAACAAGAAAAATCTCAAATAAACAATCTAACCTTACACCTAAAGGAACTAGAGAAAGAAGAACAAACAAAACCCAAAGTTAGTAGAAGGAAAGAAATCATAAAGATCAGAGCAGAAATAAATGAAATAGAAACAAAGAAAACAATAGCAAAGATCAATAAAACTAAAAGCTGGTTCTTTGAGAAGATAAACAAAATTGATAAACCTTTAGCCAGATTGATCAAGAAAAAGAGGGAGAGGACTCAAATCAATAAAATTAGAAATGAAAAAGAAGTTACAACGGACACCACAGAAATACAAAGCATCCTAAGAGACTACTACAAGCAACTCTATGCCAATAAAATGGACAACCTGGAAGAAATGGACAAATTCATAGAAAGGTATAACCTTCCAAGACTGAACCAGGAAGAAATAGAGAATATGAACAGACCAATCACAAGTAATGAAATTGAAACTGTGATTAAAAATCTTCCAACAAACAAAAGTCCAGGACCAAATGGCTTCACAGGTGAATTCTATCAAACATTTAGAGAAGAGCTAACAACCATCCTTCTCAAACTCTTCCAAAAACTTGCAGAGGAAGGAACACTCCTAAACTCATTCTATGAGGCCACCATCACCCTGGTACCAAAACCAGACAAAGATACTACAAAAAAAGAAAATTACAGACCAATATCACTGATGAATATAGATACAAAAATCCTCAACAAAATACTAGCAAACAGAATCCAACAACACATTAAAAGGATCATACACCACGATCAAGTGGGATTTATCCCAGGGATGCAAGGATTCTTCAATATACGCAAATCAATCAATGTGATACACCATATTAACAAATTGAAGGAGAAAAACCATATGATCATCTCAGTAGATGCAGAAAAAGCTTTTGACAAAATTCAACACCCATTTATGATAAAAACTCTCCAGATAGTGGGCATAGAGGGAACCTACCTCAACATAATAAAGGTCATATACGACAAGCCCACAGCAAACATCATTCTCAATGGTGAAAAACTGAAAGCATTTCCTCTAAGACCAGGAACGAGACAAGGATGTCCACTCTCGCCACTATTATTCAACACAGTTTTGGAAGTCCTAGCCACGACAATCAGAGAAGAAAAAGAAATAAAAGGAATACAAATTGGAAAAGAAGAAGTAAAACTGTCACTGTTTGCAGATGACATGATACTATACATAGAGAATCCTAAAGATGCCACCAGAAAATTACTAGAGCTAATCAATGAATTTGGTAAAGTTGCAGGATACAGAATTAATGCACAGAAATCTCTTGCATTCCTATACACTAACGACGAAAGATCAGAAAGAGAAATTAAGCAAACAATCCTATTCACCACTGCAACAAAAAGAATAAAATACCTAGGAATAAACCTACCTAGGGAGACAAAAGACCTTTATGCAGAAAACTATAAGACACTGATGAAAGAAATTAAAGATGATAACAACAGATGGAGAGATATACCATGTTCTTGGAGTGGAAGAATCAACACTGTGAAAATGACTATACTACCCAAAGCAATCTACAGATTCAATGCAATCCCTATGAAACTACCACTGGCATTTTTCTGAAGAACTAGAACAAAAAATCTTAAAACTTGTATGGAGAAACAAAAGACCCCGAATAGCCAAAGCAGTCTTGAGGGAAAAAAACAGAGCTGGAGGAATCAGACCTCCTGACTTCAGACTATACTACAAAGCTACAGTAATCAAGACAATATGGTACTGGCACAAAAACAGAAATACAGATCAATGGAACAGGATAGACGGCCCAGAGATACACCCACAAACCTATGGTCAACTAATCTATGACAAAGGAGGCAAGGATATACAATGGAGAAAAGACAGTCTCTTCAGTAAGTGGTGCTGGGAAAACTGGACAGCTACATGTAAAAGAATGAAACTAGAACACGCCCTAACACCATACACAAAAATAAACTCAAAATGGATTAGAGACCTAAATGCAAGACTGGACACTATAAAACTCTTAGAGGAAAACATACGAAGAACACTCTTTGACATAAATCAAGGCAAGATCTTTTTTGACCCACCTCCTAGAGTAATGGAAGTAAAAAGAAAAATAAACAAATGGGACCTAATGAAACTTAAAAGCTTTTGCAAAGCAAAGGAAACTACAAAAAAGACGAAAAGACAACCCTCAGAATGGGAGAAAATATTTGCAAACATATCAACAGACACAGGTTTAATCTCCAAAATATATAAACAGTTCATGCAGCTCAATATTAAAAAAAACAAACAATGCAATCAAAAAATGGGCAGAAGACCTAAACAGACACTTCTCCAAGGAAGACATACAGATGGCCAGGAAGCACATGAAAAGCTCCTCAACATCACTAATTATTAGAGAAATGCAAATCAAAACTACAATGAGCTATAACCTTACACCAGTTAGAATGGTCATTTGTAGAGATGTGGATGGATCTAGAGACCGTCATACAGAGTGAAGTAAGTCAGAAAGAGAAAAACAAATATCGTATACTAACGCACATATGTGGAACCTAGAAAAATGGTACAGATGAACTGGTTTGCAGGACAGAAATAGAGACACAGATGTAGAGAACAAACGTATGGACACCAACGGGGGAAAGTGGTGGGGGAGGGGGAGGTGGTGGTATGAATTGGGAGACTGGGATTGACATATATACACTAATACATATAAAGTAGATAACTAATAGGAACTTGCTATATAAAACATAAAATAAAATTCAAAAATTAAAAAAAAAAAAGGACAGGAGCTATCAAGCCACAATAAGACATGGAGGAACTTTAAATGCATATTACTAAGTAAAAGAAACCAGTCTAAAAAAAAGCTACAGGGACTTCCCTGGTGGCGCAGTGGTTAAGAATCCACCTGCCAACGCAAGGGACACGGGTTCGATCCCTAGTCCAGAAAGATCCCACATGCCGCGGAGCAACTAAGCTGCGTGCCGCAACCACTGAAGCCCGAGCGCTGCAACCACTGAAGCCTGAGCGCTGCAACAAGAGAAGCCAGTGCAATAAGAAGCCCGTGCATTGCAACGAACACCCAACGCAGCCAAAAAGAAACAAACAAACAAAAAAGCTACATACGGACTTCCCTGGTGGTGCAGTGGTTAAGAATCTGCCTGCCGACGCAGGGGATATGGGTTCGAGCCCTGGTCCGGGAAGATCCCACATGCCGCAGAGCAACTAAGCCCGTGCGCCACAACTACTGAGCCTGTGCTCTAGAGCCTGCAAGCCACAGCTGCTAAGCCCACGTGCCACAACTACTGAAGCCTGTGCCTGGAGCCTATGCTCCGCAACAAGAGAAGCCACTGCAATGAGAAGCCCACGCACAACGAAGAGTAGCCCCCGCTCTCCGCAACTAGAGAAAGCCCGTGTGCAGCAACGAAGATCCAACACAGCCAAAAATTAATTAATTAATTAATTAATTTTTTAAAAAGCTACATACTATATGATTCCAACTATATGAAGTTTTGGAAAAGGCAAACTATAGAGACAGTGAAAAGGTCAGTGTTTGTCAGGAATTCTGGAGGAAAAAGAGGAGGGATGAATAGGTAAAATGGGGTTTTTTTCCGGTGGTAAAACTATTCTGTATGAAACTGTAATGGTGGATACATGTTATTATGCATTTGTTATAACCCACAGAACCGTACAACACAAAGAGTGAACCTAATGAAAACTATGGATAATAATAATGTATCAATATTGGTTCATTAATCGGAACTAGTGTACCACACTAATGCAAGATGTTAATAATGGGGAAGGGACTTGCCTGGTGGCGCAGTGGTTAAGAATCCGCCTGCCAATGCAGGAGACACGGGTTTCAGCCCTGGTCCACAAGATCCCACATGCTGCGGAGCAACTAACCCACGTGCCACAACTACTGAGCCTGCGCTCTAGAGCCTGCGAGCCACAACTACTGAGCCCACATGCCACAGCTACTGAAGCCCACACGCTCTAGGGCCTGTGTTCCACAACAGAAGAAGCCACTTCAGGGAGAAGCCTGCGCACTGCAACTAAGAGTAGCTCCCAATGGCCACAACTAGAGAAAGCCCACACACAGCAATGAAGACCCAACGCAGCCAAAAATAAATAAATAAAATAAATAAATGTTTTTTAAAAATGGGGGAAAATGGGGTGGAACTGGTTGGGAATTAAGTGAATATGGAGAGAGATGGAACTCTCTACCTGCTTAATTTTTTTGTAAATCTAAAACTGTTCAAAAAAGTCTTAATTTTTTTTTAAAAAATTGGGCACCCACAATCTCAAAGAGTACCTATTGCTACTTTAAACTACAGAAATCCTAGCAAAGTTGGAAAAAAAAACCTAATAAAATCAAATTTGAATAAGCATTTAAATAAATTTAAATGAAAAGAAATTAACTTTTTCTTTTTTTTTTGGCCACGCGGTTTAGCTTGCGGGATCTTCCCCAACCAGGGATCGAACCCGGGCCCCCACAGTGAAAGCAAGAAAGTGCCAAGTCCTAACCACTGGACTGCCAGGGAATTCCTGAAAAGAAATTAACTTCAATCTCCTTGCCTTTTTATTGGCTTGGTCATATCTCTGCTCACTAGCACATACATCAGAGAGTGATCTCTAGGAAAGAGAGAAGAAATCCAGCTGGGAAACTGCTTCACCACAGTTATGGTTAGCAATTTAGCCTGAAGAACTGAAATTTGGTAATCATCATGGACACTCAAGCGCACGCACACACACACACAGACACAGAGACACACACACACACACACACACAAAACTTAAAACATTTTCACATCATTCACTGATGCCAACAGACAAAGTAAAGTGTATTTATAAATCTATCAAGATGGATGTAATGTGTGATACTCTCATTCAGAAGCCCAAAAGTCCTCAATACCTCTTTTTCTAGATTAAAGAATTAGAATGTGAAAACTACAGAAATCAATGTGGTCCAATGCTGCTGTTTCTTAGAAAATTTATGTGGCATTTTGATGGAGACATCAAACTGTAGCATTTTGATAGGCTTACCCAGCACCCAGAGGTGTTACACCAAGTTCTCTTTGACAGCAAGGGCAATGGTTACCTGTTCACTCAGCTTCTCTGGCCAAGACAAAATCCAAGAGAATTCCCCTTTCCCCAGTATGTCTATGCCTCCATTATGATGGGTGAGCAATTATTAAAGAACAATTCCCATCCCTGACACCCCAGCCCCTGCCATAACTGCACTGCCTACTTGGAGCTTCTGGGTGAGGAACAGACTACAAGGGCAGTTTATCTGTCTCCCCGCTTCACCAGAACATTCCTACTGCAGACACAGCATGGCTCTCTTCTATCCAGAAGAATCTCTCTTCAGATCATTTCTGGGATACCATACCAGTTTTACTTTACAGTTTTTCAGAGATGCCTGGGTCTTTCTGGTCCATGCTAAGTGCCCGACTACTGTAACCTGAACTAGACACATTCTTTTCCAGCTCAGTAAATCCAAAAGCCTGTCCTCAGGATTATTAAAGATTCAAACTGAAAAGTGACAAGTATGTGCCCTATGAACTGTATGGTATCACTTAGATGAAAACTATAGCAATTGGCATAAGGTAAGGCAAAACTCACTACTCAAAGAATAAGTTTAAGTGGATTCATCAGTAAATAAAAAAAAAACGACAACAGAAACTTCTCTTCTGGTTGTAATATCAGAGGAAAAAAAGGATTTATTCTATATCTCTATAATCCATTTTTTTAGCAACTTCCACCAATAAGTGGACTGTGGTAAGCACTAATGACAAGAATGGTTTATTAAGCAAATGACGACAAAGATGTATGAAGCTATCTCATGTTCAGATAGTTTGAAATAACAATTACTTTTAACCAATGTCTGTGATCCTTCTTTGTAACTCAATATAAAATGCAACTTCTTTTAGTTACAGGTTCACCGATATAGCTGAAATTATATAACCTAAATCTACTGAGGGTTTTTATGTAAAAAAAAACCAATCTGACAAATTCAAAGCCACAAAACATGAAGGGGTGAGGGAACAGGAATCTGAAGCAGATGGCATCTCTCTAATTTTTTTTCCCCGAGTCCATCTTGAACACAGTCCCAATAATGTCAAAATCCAATTTAGCTCTCCAAATAAGTAACCTACAAAACATAAAATGCTAATTCTGAAGTAAATTCATTCTTTTTTTTTTTTCTTCCCAGCTTCTCAAAGTTTCTATATTAGGCAGAAATGAGTAGAGACAAGTTAGATGTTAAATAGAGAAAAACTATCGTTCCACAAATTCTTAAGTTCTTTCATGAAAATCTACCTCCACTTATTTGAAGCCATTGAAGCAGTTTCTATCAAGATTGGTGGTAATAAAATCTGTCTGTGATATCAGCCTTTTTTTCTGGATACAATGATTATTTATCTTTATTAGAGAGCAAATCATAGTCCAAAAAGAAATAAGCTCTAAAATAGAAACAAGCTCTGGAAGAATACTCATTTGGTTTGAGGAGAGCACTGCCTGGCATTTTTTAAACATTTCCACAGTAACTCACTCCTGATTTGGCAGCACCAATAAAGTTAACTGTACTTTGTTCATTATATATTCTAGTATGGTATACAAACCTTCCCAATCTCTCCTAAAGTTTACTGAGATCATCCAAGACATAGACATTAAAGGAAGGTTTAGTCATTTTTAGATTTCCTGACCAGCAAATTCCATAACTGACAATTGCAAAGATCTGTGGAATGGCCACAAACTTTGTTTAAGTGGAAAAGGTCATTGAGAAAAGCATTATCTGTAACAGTCTCTATTATTGCCCACATTTTAAATATACCTTTTTACAGCTAGTATCCTAACTCTTATACCAAAATGAATTATTTATTAAAGTCTTATGAGAAGATAAGGAAAAAAATGGGAACTTCTCATGGCTTTACCAAAGCAAGATAATATCGTCTCAACTTTAAGATTCGAAAGATACTGAAAAATAATGATCCAGGAAAACGCAGTTAAATGCTTACATATACACTAAAGACTTTACAGTGTAAAGAAAAGCCACTTAGAAAGTTGAATAACCTTACAAACCATGTAGTAAAAACATAATTAGAGGGCTTCCCTGGTGGCACAGTGGTTGAGAATCTGCCTGCCAATGCAGGGGGCACGGGTTCAAGCCCTGGTCTGGGAAGATCCCACATGCTGCAGAGCAATTAGGCCTGTGAGCCACAACTACTGACCCTGCGCATCTGGAGCCTGTGCTCCGCAACAAGAGAGGCCGCAATATTGAGAGGCCCGCGCACCGCGATGAAGAGTGGTCCCCGCTTGCCACAACTAGAGAAAGCCCTCGCACAGAAACGAAGACCCAACACAGCCAAAAATAAATAAATAATAAATAAATAAAATTCAAAAAAAAAACATAATTAGATACCTTATTAATAATTTTAAATATATTCATCCATTTATCAATTTGACCAATATTTATTTGGTGCCTGTTATGTAGCTGCAGTGGTGGATAAAATTTAAAATAGTATTTCTACCTCAAGAAGCATGCAACATAGCTGGACAGTTTTATTTTTTAAAAAAAAGTTCAACTCTGTTTAAGAGAGACACGAAGAAGAAATATATTTGAAAATTTCTCTCGAAATTATGGAAAACCTGTAAACTTCTCTAAAAAGTGATACTGAATTACAAACTTTATAACCACTTTTCTCACACAAAAAAACGATTACTAAAGCAAGTTATTTGATTTTTATCTTTTGAGTATAAAGTACATTAAAAAATTAATAATTAAAAATTACTGGGAATTCCCTGGCTGTCCAGTAGTTAAGACTTGGCACGTTCACTGAGGGGGCCCGGGTTCGATCCCTGGTCAGGGAACTAAGATCCCGCAAGCCACGCAGTGTGGCCCCCCGCAAAAAAAAAAAAAAAATTTACTAACTTCAAGTTACATCAAAAAGCAAACTACATTAGCTGAAAATCTGACATATAATAGGTTACAAATAACTGTATTGTTTTAAATCTACAAAACAAATGAATATAAAGACTTCATGTGAGCTTCCCCTGTGGCGCAGTGGTTAGGAATCTGCCTGCCAATGCGGGGGACAAGGGTTCAATCACTGTTCCGGGAAGATCCCACATGCTGTGGATCAGCTAAGCCCGTGCACCACAACTAGTGAGCCCACGTGCCACAACTACTGAAGCCCGCATGCCTAAAGCCCGTGCTCCACAACAAGAGAAGCCACCTCAATGAGAAGCCCACGCACCGCAACTTAGAGTAGCTCCCACTCACTGCAACTAGAGAAAGCCTGTGCACAGCAACGAAGAGCCAATGCAGCCAAAAATAAATAAATAAATAAAATAAATAAATTTATTTTTAAAAAAAGTGATTAGCCTGGTACCTGACCAAAAAAAAAAAAAAAGACTTCATGTTTCTGAGATATATTTCTATATCATCATCACAAATGATTTAAAGGCAGAAATTCATTCCATTTGCATTTATTTTACAGATTATACATATAAAAATTCTGTAAGTTTTGCTAATAGTTTAAATCTAATTAAGATGAGTCATGCTACTTGTGTTGATTTTATTCTTAAAATTACAACTACTTTCTTCTATTTTATGCCCCAATTTTAATTCTCTCCAGACATGTGATGTTAATTAAGATTTATATACATTACCTTTTAAATGTTTTTCTTACCAATCCATACTACACACATCACAAATCTGAGAAAAACCTTTGAAACATTATTGGTCATTTCAGTTAATGCACATATTCTGCTTTATTTTTAAGAGTTTTAACAAACTACTGATATCTGAATTTCATGCTACTTATGATCAATTTCTAGAAACTACTGAAAGTCCTGTACAATTGTATATATATGTTTTGGAATATTATCCAGTTCTGTTCCTATCTCAAACCTCACTCCACAAAACTGGGCTACCTTGACTGTGTAAGATTATTAATAATTCATCTTTCAACTGGAAGGTGCTTCCATTTAAAGTGGACTGTTATTTAGATACATTACCCCCCCCTTACAATACTGATTAGAATTTTAACTCGTGTTACTTAAGAAACTGAATCTCTGGTAGGTTCCATGACTTGCCCAAGGTCAACAACTAGCCAGTGGCAGTCCGAGTTCAATCCCAGATTTACCTAACCTCAAAACCAATACTTCCACTTGACCACAATTATCTCCTTAAAAGATTATGAGACAGGCTCAAAAGCAGGGAATCTTGTCTCTCCGAAGGTTCACGCAACTATTCTGAGACATTGATAACCACACAGTACCTACAATTCAGTCACTGATTGAAATATAAATGAAGAGGATCTGTGTGCTTCATTTAAACTAGGTCAAGCTTACTGGCAGGTAAGAAAGATGTTGGAAAAGGCTTGCCTCAACACGTCTCGCCTAGACCTCTGTATCTTTACGGTTCCCCCAGTCTGTTTTTTAAAAACACGCATATCTACCAAATAAGGCTATGCCAGACCAGCTTACAGTTTGCTGGTTTCCAGAACTGCACTTTTCTAAAATAATTTAGACCAGACTTAATATTGAGCTGGGAGACTTGGTTGAATATGTCAATCTGGCACTTTCCAAACATTCGAAGTATCATTTGGGGCCACAAACCCAGTTCCACCCTCTTTCTTTTACGCTGTGATGCCTACCCGCTTGGGGAGGGGGCTACCGCTCCTGTAGGACACTGGGGCAAGAGACCAGTAAAGGAAGAAGTGGGGGAAGCGCACGTAAGTTGGGAGGAGGGAGGTCTCCTTACCCACTCTTCTGCCCTAGCTCTGCCAAGGGCGGCTCCCCGCGGTGCCCAGCCGACTCACAACCCCCGAAGCCGGGCTCTGACCCAGAGGGGTGGGCAGAAGAAGCAGGCAATGGAAGTATGGGATTGCCCCATCCACCCCGCCGGGGTCCATGCTCTCCTTCTGGACCCAGAGAATGCTCCCTCTTTCGGAGCTAAACCTCCAGGTGGCAAACTCCCCGTCCACACCGGCCGAAGTCTTCTGCATCTGAGAGGGCGCCTCCTCCGCAACCTCAACACGGCCACCCGAAACTCTCCGCCAGCCGTCATCCCCAGCCCTTCCCTTCCACCCCCGCAACCCGCCAGGGGCACACACGCCGGCCTGCGCCCCACCCAGGATCTCCGCGCTCCCCTCCCCGACCCGGAGAAGGGGCCCCCACCACCCCCCAGATACACACACACATCCTCAAGCTCCAGCCTCCCGGACCCCGTCGAAGCCGGAGAGAGTACCTGGCAGTGCTCCGGAGTACAGATGGGGCGGGCGCAGCCCCCTCCCGGAGGCGCCGAGTGCTTCTCTACCCACCCGCAGCTTTGGCTTCTCCCGTTCCCAGGAAAGGGAGGGAGGAGAGGTGCGGGAGGGGAGGGGGAAGACGAGGAGCCGAGGTGCCTCAGAAGCCGAACCGGAACCTCTAGCGCTGGCCCCACCCTCGGCCCGGCGCAGAGCACCCTGGCGCTCCCGATAGGACAAACTGAAAGCAGGCAGTGAGAAATAGACACCACCACTTCCGGGTCATCCCCCCTACCGTCCCTCCTTAGCAACCGCGTGGGGTTGCTAAGCGGAAGTGCCTTCAAAGACAACCACCCCCATTACTTATGGGACTAACAGGAGGTAGCTGGGAGCGTGTACTCCTCTTTGGCAACACACTCTTACCTTCTGCTCCTGGTCTTGGGCTGAGCACGGGCTTCGCTGCCAAAGTCACGAAGCCAATCCTGCTTTTCCCTTCACCTGTACTCGCCTTACCAGACCCCAGCCACTATTTACTCCTGTTCCCTCCCGCCTTGAATCCCGGGCGGACCTATTGGCTCCTGTTAAGGCTCTCTCAGTCCCTCGTGAGAGTTACTTTCTGGCGGTTTAGCAAGCATCTCCCTCTTGTGGATTTTCAGTTGTGTTTCTACTGAGCTTTTAAAGTCTCCTCCAATGTTATGAAACCTTTTGCATGCACTTCGTTCTCCTGTGATAGCCCCTGAAACCGAATGGTGAGAAAGTTTGTCTTCACCCATCTCTTTTGTAAGGATTGCACATGCTTGTGTATGATCTGGAAATAATTAATCCTTAAAAGAAAAACAATGAGAAAAGGCCAAAGGAAGCCGGTGATCAAGCTTGGGAAGAAGGAAGACATTTAATCCTCCACTCAGAATAAACTTTCAATCCTATACTGTGGACAGGGAAAGTTAATAAGAGACCTCATTTTTTCTTGTGTTGGGGTGATCTGAGCTTGAAAAATACTGGCAAAACCACTGCTTGGAGCAAAAGCCAGCAACATAATTAATCCTCTTTCTAGAAAAATGACCTATATTATTATGGCAGTTAAATATTCAGAGAAATGTAGTAGGGCATTCAGAGAAAAATGAGTAAAAATCTTGGCTTAACTTTCCTATCTTGAGTAGGTCTGCTTAAAAGCAATAAAGCTTAATAGTAGCTCCTGAATTTGTTCTCTAGTCCATGGCAGTGAATGTCTTTGCAACTGCTGGCTATTGGTCATAATAATTTGGTCATGATAATTTTATTGGTCATGATAACCTCTTAGTCACCGATATTGGACTGTTGTCCACCTAGCTGGGGCAGAGGAAATGACTTTTGGTAACTTCAAAGAAACAGCAGGTCTGTTGGTTTCCTGTACATGTGACACAGCATTAAATTGATTCACCAAGAGAGTCAGTTCAGCAAAACCTTTAGGAAATCACTTCAGGTTCAAATGTCACTAGTAGATTGTTAAAGAAGTCTAAAACATTTCCACCCTTGCCATGGACATGCATACATGTGGGAGTATACACACACAAAATTCAAATGGAATCTGAGCACATCCAGTCAGTAATTGTTCTTTAAAAAAAACCTGGCTGTACTTGACAAGTGATAAATCTGTTACCATGACAAAATAGAGCTTGGTATTTCAATTGGCAACAGGTTTAAATATTTAAAATTTTTTAAAAATTAAAAACATGAATACGGTAAATCTGTTCTATAGAAAGAAATGTTTTATTGGATAAAAATAGTTAAGATCAAATGTGGTAGTTTAAGCCAATACAAAAATGCAAATTCCTATGCATCATTCATTTTTCCTGTTGTCTGAAGAAATATGACTTATAATAGCATATAACAGCATTTATTTAGATCCTCTCTTCCTACAGTTTTTAAAAAATTATTACTGAGTCACTTTTGTATAGGTGTATGAATAGCTGGCTTAATTCCTAAATGATCACGACGTGTATAATTCCATCACTTTTAACATACTCATTACTTGGAGACCTCTAAAGATGTATAGCACAGGTACATACATTTTATTGTACACTGAAAACTTATACATTTTATTGTAAGTAAATCAACCTAAAATGTTGATAAATGTTTAAAAATTCAAATAAATAAATAAATATGTATATAGCACAATCCACACCTAAAACTAGCTATGTGGGTTTAACTATGCTTTTAGGATTTTGTGAGCAGTATCACAGGAATCCATATTCTTTTTTTAAAAATTATTACCCAAATCAACCTTTTATTTTATTTTTTAAATTTTATTTATTTATTTATTTTGGCCACACCACGCGACATGTGGGATCTTAGTTCACCGACCAGGGATCAAACCAGCGCCCCCTGCATTGGAAGTGTGAAGTCTTAACCACTGGACCGCTAGGGAAGTCCCCAGGAATCCATACTCTTTTTTTGTTTGTTTGTTCGTTTTTTGTTTTTTTTAATTTATTTTTATTTTTGGCTGCATTGGGTCTTTGTTGCTGCGTGCAGGCTTTCTCTAGTTACAGCGAGAGGGAGCTACTCTTCGTTGCGGTGTGTGGGCTTCTCATTGCAGTGGCTTCTCTTTGTTGCGGAGCAAGGGCTCTCAGCGCGTGGGCTTCACTATTTGTGGCACTCGGGCTCCGTAGTTGCGGCTTGCGGGCTCTAGAGCACAGGGTCAGTAGTTGTGGCGCACGGGATTAGTTGCTCCGTGGCATGTAGGATCCTCCCCGACCAGGGCTCAAACCCGAGTCCCCTGCATTGGCAGGCGGATTCTTTACCACTGGCCACCAGGGAAGTCCCCAATGAATATTCTTAATATGAACCATAATTAAGACAGTGCTCTCAAATCTATGCTAGATCTCAAATAGCCTTCAAGGTCAATATAGTACCTTCATTCTTCAAATCAATATAGGACCTCTAGCCTTTTTTCTCAATCTCTTGAAAGCTTTTTGTCATTTTTCAATTGTCTCTTGTAATCATTTAAGAAAGAATTAGGTTGTATAACGTTTATTTTTGGGAAACCCAATACTCTGTTAATAATTATTACTTAAAAATTCAAATATTCTTAGAGATCCATTGGCATCTCCAAATACAAAAGACAAAACAGACAAACATAAAAGATACCAAAATCAATGAATACTTGGGATCAGTTAGAAGAAATAGAGCCAGATTTACTTTTTATCTGTCTAAGCAATATACAACACACAAGGCATGGCCCCTTGTACAAGGGACTTAGAGAAACTCACTTAGGATACATGTGACATAAACAACATAATGTTTAGCCTTAGGAAGAGAAGGCTAAAGATGTAACAGCTATCTTTAAATAATTGAAGGTTGTCATGTGGAAGGAGTAACTTGTTCTATGTTATTTCAAGGACAGAACCAAGAAGAGGAGGAGGGGAGTTAAGAAAAAAATCAAATTTTTAACTTGTAGCACTTTCGATTGCCGTCCAGCTAATAAAATAGTCCATCTAATGAAAAGCTATAGCTGGCTTGGGTTGAACAAGGTAGCTTCTAACACTCCTCCCAGTTTTGATTCAGTGACAATCTTTCCCACCTCCATAGGCTATCCTCAAAGGTAAAAGGAACCATTTTAACAATGTTGGTTGGACCAAGGTCCAGCTGAATCTTCAATTTTTCCAAAAGTGAGTTAGCGTGAAGAATTTTAAGTACGGTGAGATTTATAAGCAGTGTATATATACATATGGGAAAAGTTCAGTTAGTTTAGGCTTTATTTTCTGCTTTTTAGAAAAATGACAAGTATTTGTCATCTCATAAATAACTCTGGGCATACTTTATAATTTTCACTATAGTATTATCTTCCTTTGTGAAACTATGTAAACACAAAATTCATATGATCCTCACGAATTCCATTAGCATTCAAAAATTCCATAAAAGTAGCTTTAATCATTGTTTGCTCCGGAATTGAACACTAACATTAATTATTTGAATAATCCATCCAAAAATGAAAACCAGGTTAACTTTGTGAAGGGTACAAAATTAAAACTTACTTTATATTTTTAATGTATAAACTTTATTTTTTGATTCAATTTCAATGTAAATGGGGAGTCTGTACTTCTCTTATGTTTAGAAGAGGCTAAATTGACAATCTACATTTTAAAAAACCTTTGACAAGGAAACAGATTACATGGGACCTCTGCCTAATAAAGTTAGACATCACCAAGTATTATATATTTTGAAAGGATTGTATTTGAAAAGACTGTAGGTTCTTTAGGTCAAATTTTTTGGAAACAATTACATACCAAAATTAGACTTCATTGGACACACCACCATAAAGTTTCTCTCTCCATCAATGAAAAATAGCAAATCAGGTTTCATACCCATCAAAAGCCTAATTGTCAAGGAAGCACTTAGGATGAAAACTCTGGTCTCAATTCAGTATCATTACGTTTAATACCCACCTCTAAAAGACAAAGCAAAAAATACAATCTACAGTCATAAGGACTTATTTTGGAAGTTGATAAAATCAGGTCAGTACAGTGATTTGCATTTGGAAGGAATAAAATAGAAATACCTAGTAGGATATAATCTTAGAAAGCACACATATGGATAGTATTGTGACAATGAGTATTCGTTTATTAAAAACAAACTTCAGGAAAGCATTCCTGTTAAACATGGTTAGTTTTGATAACAGGATGTCAGTGAGCAAAAAGCCTGATGAGGAAGCAAGAATACCAGTTACTAAGCACTATTATACCCACCTCTTCAACTACACCCTTGATTATCTTGAAAAATATAATAGTAGCTCTAAGGACTTTAGACATAGTTCTGGGTTTATGGCATGATTTGCCTTTCATATTTTATTCATTTCCAACTTGAAAAGTATAGGCCCAAAGGGTAATATTTTATGACACTAAGTCAAATGCATATTCTAGGAAAATTCCTCTCTTTTAATGTAGACTATGGAATTTTCCTGCCCAATTCTATGCTAGTATTTTATCTTTTTGTTGTTGTTTTTAGAAGCTTCATCAACCCTTTAAATCCTTAGGACAAAACTGCCCTTAAATTTTTCTAAGAAGAAGGTAGACAGCCATCCAAATTTTTTCAACATTGCATCTTTGGCCCCCTTTCTTAAAAAGGGTATGGGTTCAGTTTAATTAATACTGACTTTTTTAATGTGCAAAAATCTACCTCTGCTTTTTAAAGCAAATAAAAGGAACAAAAATATGGCATCACTCCAATAATCAAATGCCAATAAAAATGGCAACAGTACAAATACCTAAGCAAATCTCAAATACAGCAGATTCATAATTAGACCACCATGCAATAATTCTAGCAAGCAAAAGCTTAACAGGTAAAAGAAACCGAATACTGCATTATACTGAATACTAAGTTAAGTAACCATAATTAGTCTTATAAACTTTCCAATATCATAACTACTTGCTTTTGAATAACTAAATGTAAGCCTCATTTTTTAACTTAAATGCTTATTCAACAAAGCTAATTGGAACAAGTACGTTTATGCAAATTTACATCCTAGAATACCAGAGTAAACAGGAGACATCAGTCAAGAGTGAATAAGTAATTTCTATTCATTTTCATCATCTGTATGATCAGGTGGCAAAGGACATGATCTGTGGAAAGAAGAGAGAACTTCGATAGTAACCTGAGTCAAATGTTTAAAAAACAAAACATAAGTAGTTTTTAAAAACTTATGTAAATCAGGAACATTAACAGTGCAGTGGGTCTCGTCAATAGACTAGAAATGGGAGAAAATTAAACTCCATTAATTGACAAACTCCTACAGATTCCAAATACTAGAGCGACAACATTTTTAATAATCTATTTTGCCTGTTAATTTGCCAAATTACTTTCCCCTTTAGGATATGTTGCCATTTTTATTAAAGAGGGAATCTCTATTTCTATAGCATCTTCTTTCGATATGTTAAGTGGATTGATGAAGAGTACAACCCTTCAGCAAGAACTCTGTGATTATGAAAAGCAAAAGAATTTAACCAATCCATTTGAGCAGAGAAAACAGCAAGTTGACATATTTGACTGTATACCCTTTGGAACTATATGAATGTATTATCTAATTAGAAAAACCCCCAAATTGTCTTAAGTTGGCATATGGTAATCACAGCTTTTGAAAAATAATTTATATTATCCCAAAGCCATTTTGTACTCATTATACTTTTTTTAAAAAATACATTTATTTATTTATTTATTTATTTTTGGCTGGGTTGGGTCTTCCTTGCGGCACGTGGGCGTCTCATTACGGTGGCCTCTCTTTGTTGCAAAGCATAGGCTCTAGGCGCGCCACCTTTAGTAGTTGAGGCACATGGGCTCAGTAGTTGTGGCTCGAGGGCTCTAGAGCACAGGCTCAGGAGTTGTGGCACACGGGCTTAGATGCTCCGTGGCATGTGGGATCTTCCCAGACCAGGGCTCGAACCCATGTCCCCTGCATTGGCAGGCGGATTCTTAACCACTGCACCACCAGGGAAGTCCCTCATTATACTTTTTATAGAGAAAAAGTCAATTAAAAACTTAATCATAAATCAGAATTTTTTAGAACTGATAAAGATTTGTGAGATCTATTTTAAAATAGTTTTCAAATTAGATCCAGTAAGCCTGAATGGTCATAGGGCAAGTGAGTGAAAGAAGGAAGCTAAAACAAGGATATTCTGACTTGGAATAAGATTACTATTGACTCACCTACTCTTATATTACCAAGACGTCTTCATTGTACTTTCCTGGAAATTAAATCAAGTTAACAAATGAACACTATCATAACCCAAAATTCCTTTTTTTCAAGGACCTGATTTAATTTACTTTAGGTATCATAGTTCTGTTCAAGGTTTTAAGAAGATAGTTTTTCTTGATTCTGATTCTCCCCCGTGCATCTTCCTTTGTGAGAATAAAGCCATAGGAGTAGCCATATTCCAGATTAAGAATTAGGGAGACAGAAGTCCTTCTGATATACTGATAGTTTTCTATTTACTATCAATAGTAAATCTATTGAAAGAGCTCCTATCAAAAGGAAAAAATATTTTCTATTTCTTTAACGTATCAGTATGAGATAGATGTTCACTAACCTATCGTGGTAATCATTTCATGATGTACGTAAGTCAAATCATTACACCCTGAACTCATATAGTACTGTATGTCAATTATGTCTCAATAACACTGGGAGAAAAAAAAGCCAATCTATTGATTTATTATAAATAAAGGGATAACTACAACTCTCTTAAAAACATATCTAAGACAGAGGCCTAAAGTAATAATATAAACCTCTATTACCTAGTTTTATGTCACAGATTTTATTAAACTATGGATCAAAGTGCTTTATGAGACTATATGTGTAATCTTTTCCATATGATAGGAAGCCTGTAATATAGCTTTTATTGCTGTCATGATCAATGGTATAGCCATATTTGGCTATATTGCCAAATATTTTCTTTCATTAATGGAAGTCACAAATAATTCAAGAGGATTGTCATATATTCTAGAGCTAATATTGACTATTAGCTTGTTCAAATTAGAATGAGAAAGAACAAGGAAGAATGGTGCCAGTAAGTGAGAAGGAACTAAAGGAGACTTACAGGATCATGAAAACAAGTCTATTAAAAAACTCTATCCAAAAATGTATCCCCTTCCTTGTTGATTTTATTGAAACAGAAATGATAATAGTGATGTAGCAACAAAGTATAAAATTTAGTTACTGCTCCAGAATTTGACACTCCTTTTAAATATCTCATTAGATGGATAGTAGGCATTCAATAACAATTTACTAAATGACCTATGAACAATATTGAGTAAGTCTTAAAATTTTATATGCATAAACATCATTTTATATGTCAAATACTTTGTTTTAACTGCCCACTAACCATTTATTTTTATTTAGTTGTGTTCAATGCAAATCAATTCCAAACACAATGTACAATCCAAAACAGGTGTACAGTGTTCAGATATGAAGCAAGAGGTGTTCATTCACACACATAGATCTCACATAACCTGAGATCAGGTGGATCTAGTTGTTCCTGTGTAGACTTCTAAAGATGGCAAATATTGGCTTAAAACTTATTAAGAGTACTATGGCCATATTGGATATTTAACATCTAAGCATCATTGTGTGAACCTGTGAACCAAAGATTTCACAGAGTTTCTATTTCTAAAAAGGTTTCTGTACATCAAGGCAGTTGCAAAGTTTTATTTTCCAGGATCAAGTCCACTTAGGCTTAGAACCATCTAAAAATAATGACTGATGTAGAAAGTGCTCCACGTGTAGCTATTCTTATTCATCAAGTTTTATATTTATATATATATGTTTACGGAAAGGGCACAAAAGAGCTATGAATTTAATGCAGGCAAGTTTCCAGTCTTCACTTCCCAAATACCTAATACACATTATTTTTGCTGCCTTCATATATTTGCCTATTAATTTCAAGATTTGTCAAATATGCCTTCCAAACAGATCAATTTTTTAAGTTGTAAAAATTATTCAATATATGCAGAAATAAAAAGCAATATTTTAAGACTGGTTGAAGTCAATGCACTTCTAATCTTTGGAATCAAGTTAAATGACCCAACTTAGCTAAATGAATCTGGATGGGAATGTGTGATACGAAATACCTGTTATTTGACTTTTAAGTGCATTTGCTGGGATTACTTATGCTTGGATTTGTAGTAGATTCCAATCCGTCATTGCCCTGGAACGTGTCAGTTACTGAAGAAAGTCAAATGCAATGTCAAATCCAAAGCCCCAGAGAAAAGAGTTAAGTTCCCAAGAGAACAGTGAAAACAGTGTAAAACCTGATGGAGAGTATATCAGCATTAAACCAGGACTGCTGAAACAATACACAGAGGATTTGCAGTAATACCTGGTGGTTCCTTCCAGTGTACATCATAAATAGAATCACTGAAGCTTTTTATATTACCTAATCATTTTACCGCCTTCTAGATTTCGTGAACAAAATGGAAACTGAATCTCCATTCCATAGCTCATCCTTTTTCTCTAGATGAAGATGAAATTATTCTTATTTGCAAGGTACAGTTTGAAGTGTCCATATTTCTTAAGTTATACTTAATCACATCATTAATTCTCGATGTTGTCTCTTTCCAGTCTTGTACATGAAACTCCAGCAGATTTAATATTGGCTTTCATTATCTGGTCAAATCCTTCAGATGCTCTTTAAACTAGTCCAATTTGGGAGTCTCAACATTCTCTGTGTTAATAAAACAAGGGATGGAATTAGTAGACTTGATGAAGACCTGTTTATTTTCCTTGCCACACTGGACTTCTAGATGGCGTACGGATTGGGCTTTAGAATATGGGTTGGTAAACTGTAGATGTCTCTTGGCCAAGTCTCTTAACGGTAGAGATGTAAAAGGGCAAGCAAGACCACAAGGAGACTAGCTGTTGACTGCAAAGCACAGCTGACCGTTGTGGTTTCGAACGGAGGACCTTCCGTGCTGGTTAAAGGAACGAATGAATAAATCTGCGTGGGTAGGAGCAGCACCAGAAGCAGCAGCCCCAATCTGAGCCTGACCACCATCCCTTTGCCCATGGTGGTCACTCCGCCCTCGGCAGGGCTCGCTGCTTGGTGCCGTGGAGGAGGATCACAGGCTACTGGCTGGTGCAGGGGAGGTATCTAGCAGGGTCTTAAATCTAGCCGGAGGCTTCATAATGGCGGTGACGTGGCACCACCCGCGCTCACCACTCCCCACCTCCAGTCAAATAATTTGTTTTTGAAACAAAAATTTCAAAATTCTTTAGAGAGTCTGGACACTATTACTTATAAATCTATTTAAAAAGCAGGTTTCCATTGCTTTTTTCCCCCCAATGGTATTATTTTTTTTCCTGATTCTTAAAATATTTGCTGTTGAAAGTTGGTAACACTGAGTATGAGAGGTTTTTACCCAGATATATCACTATTGATATTTGGTATATTTTGTACAGAGATTTGGTATATTTAGATACATGTCTTTTACACAATAATGATTGTACTTTTGTACCAGAATTTTTGCTTAACACTTATCATGAGCATTTTCCTGACATTAAAAGCTTGAAAGCATGATTTAATTATCTTCTTAAAAAGTTTACACAATGAACTCTGCATGTTTGCAGTTTTATACCCACCTTGTTTTGCTTTGAAGTTTTCTTATGTATTTACAGAGAAGTTGTAAAGAAAATACACCACGGTGTTAGTTTTGGTTGTTTCTAAGTGATGGGGATTTCTATATTTTCCAACTTTTCTACATTGGGTATATATTTCCTGTGGAGGCTGAACTAGTAGTTTTTGAAAGGTGAGGTTACTGGAATTCAAGCTAGATAAACCAACATGGAAATTGCTTTTTGAAAAAAGACTACAGAAAACAGACAGAAAAAATTAAAGAATAAAGACCAGAAGTTCATGATTAATAATGTAACACTTATCATCTGAATGGGAACTGATCCTCTTTGAGTGACTGAAATGAGTAAAAATAATACCTTTCATTGATGTTTGAAATTTGGGAGTGACTTATAATAATAGGTTAGCACAGTTTTAAAAACCTCTGGTTTGTATTTTCTTATCTGCTCAAACAGAAATTTTAAAGTTACTCAATATTCTGTTGTCTTTTATTTTCAAGAATATAAGTATTTCTTTATATGCCAGAATATAGAAACTTACTTTCTCTTTGCTTTTCCCAAGCCACTGCTTCCTGCCTCCTCAGGAATCCTATTCTCTTTTTCTGAATCTTTAGGGGACAGCCTGAAGAATTCTCCGATTCCTTTTTGCCACTTGGGAGTTGGGCGCACACAAACTGGATTCCCTCCTGCGTACTTATTTTCAGCTATAAAATATAAACAGATAGAACTAGATAAAAATTAAGAATACAATCACCATTCCTTAAAGGGAAAGTTAATTCTTTAACGTCAAATCTAAAGGGTATTAAATGGTGTTACATCCATCTTTAAATTTTAAAATGTGACATGATAAAGCTGTATTCAGTTATAATATAATGTATAACACTTTATTACATTTATCCTTCAGCCTAGAAAAATAGCATTAACAAGATGTTTACAACTAGAAAATATTTTTCATATTTTGTCCACAAGCAGAGCTATTCAGTTAGTCTTATGTACTGTCATACTAAAGTTTGACACACTTTTTCCTGTATGTTCTTAACTAGAGCTTGTGGAATTAATCTTCCAAACTGCTCAACTTCCTCCTAAAAGGAATGAGACAGCAGATGGCATGGTATTTTCTCAACTTCTCCTCGCACAGAAGGAACGATGTGAAGCTATTTCCCTGGCCCAGTTTTCCCTCTTAATGTCCCAAAAGCAGTAACAGGAGCTGCAAAGTTGTAAAACACACACACCGACACCAAACTAAAAAAAAAGGAAAGAAAGGAGAGAGGGAGAAAGGGAAGGAAGGACAAAGAAAAATATGTAGAAATGAAAACCAAAACGTGATTAGCACTGTCAACTATAGTCCCGATTCTTAATCTAGTAAAGAGGTGCTTACATAGCCTCTTACAAGAAAAAGCCCAGTTGTCAATACTAAGAAAAATAACAACGCTAAAGTAGAAAAGAAAAACGGGTTTGAAGAGAAACTGTGTCCGTCCCTAACCCGAGACTTGAAATTCTTTACAATGCGACCCACTCCGCCCCGCACCCCTACCCCAGCCCGCCAAGAGACAGGCCCGCTCATTAGAGCAAAAGGCAAGGAAGAAATTCGGGGGTGAGGATCTCAGGAAAAGAAATTCCACGGTGGGGCAGGGGGCTCGCAGGTCAGGAGAACTGTGGTGCCAGGCCTGATCTCCTTTTGAGAAGGTTTCTCCAGGATCTTGCAGGGGCGCTTTTTACCTTTCCTTGACGAAAGCGGCGTGGAATTAGTGGCAGAGGTGGAGGAACCAAGCACCTTCCTGGGGGCTCGAGAAGCCACCACTGCGGAGAAAGGCAAAGAAGGGCATTCAGAAGGGGGCACGAAGAGTCTCAGAGCCACTTTCTCACCACACTCTCCGACCCAGCCTATTGGAGAGGAGAGGCCCGCGATCCAGAACAGCAGATAACCCTCCCCTGTCCCCGCCGCTTCTTCCTCCTGGTTAAAGGGATCGGGCCGCTGCTTCCTGGCGGGCTGGACCAGTTTGGCGGACAGGGTTGTGGGCAGGTCCGGCTTCTCCCGCCCGCGGCGGAGCTGCCCAGGGAACCACCTGCCCTCCACTACCATGCTCGCCTGCCTCACCTTTTCTGTAGGTGCCAGGGACACCGTCTGCTTTAGTTCGCACCATGTTCAAACACGAGATGAGAACAACCAACTGACTCCCCAGCCGGAGATGTTTCACGGGACAAGGCCCCAAAAACGAATCTCCCGCCACAGTTTATATTGGTCCCTTTCCCGCGCGCTCCACTGACTCTCCCAGGCCTCCTCTCCCATTGGTTCCGCGCCTTTCACGCGCAACCAATCGCCAGTGTCCAGTGCTGACTGCGGCGGGGTTGGGCGCAGTGCTGACTCGTCCATCAACTTGCAGAAGCTTGTGATTCGTACCCGCCTGAGGTGGGCGGTGCCAGGGCGCTTTCCTGGGGTGCCCCATGTGTGGGTGCTAAGATCAAGAATTAGGTAAAGGGGCCTGCTTAGAAAAGAAAACCCAGGAAAGACAGCGAATTCCAACATTTCTTTAAAAGTTAACCACAGGCTTAAATCCATAATGTCACTCCTGGAAGTGACACCTGAAATGAAGAGGACTTTTTAATATCTCAGGTATGAACACTCTTTACAGCATCCGTAACTAAAACGAGTCTATGGAATGGGAAAAAGCTAATACAATTTATTTACAGGGATTTTTTTTTTTTTTTTTTTTTTTTTTTTTGCCAGGCCGTTCAGCTTGTGGGATCTTAGTTCTCCGACTAGGCATCGAACGCTGGCCCCAGCAGCAGTGAAAGCTCCGGGTCCTTACCACTGGACCACCAAGGAATTCCCTATTTACAGGGATTTAAAAAAAAAACAAAACTTTTTAGAATGTTGTGAAACAAGAAAAAAACAGTGAATTGTGTATACATACATACATTAAAAGAAACATTATTATAATAATAAAACGTTTTCCAGAGACCTGTATGGTCTCAGAATTCCTTAAAAATATGTCATATGTGCCAAGGGCACATCCCTGGCACGTAGTGAACATGATTTTAGAATAAGAGCTCATAACTATTTTCCTTCCCTATGCTTATCTTTAGAACTCACAATACGCCCTGGGCAATGATTTTCACTCTCTGAATACCACGCACAAAACCTGATCAAAAGAATTTGCCTTAGGATGTACTTTGTTAAATGTGCACTTGAAAGGCAAACCTGAAAGTGTAAGCATGGCATTAATTCTCTCCAATAAATTATGCTTGAACTTTCAGAATAAAGGCTTCTCAGTACTTTAACAGAATCAACAACTACTTTGTGTTTTTGAATTACAGAATCTAGACAGCAGATGAAATTAACATTATAATAGGAGGAAAGGTATTGCAAATTACCTGTAGCTTTGTCTAAATCTTAGTGTCTAAGATTACAGCCAAAGTCCTATCAGAAAAATCAACAAGCCCTAGGGTATCCCTCCTTGTTCTTTGTCATCATGCCCCTCTCAATACACAATGTTTCTTCAATGCACATTTTTTCCTTTTCAGTTAAGTGGCTTCTACAAAGGCCTGAATTACCTAATTCCCAGATCCTTGCAGAGATTAGAACTGAGCTGAGAATCTGCTGGTCTTTTCTCTTAGTCCACTTGCCAAGTAAATTGTTAGAAAGAATTGCAAATATACCTTTGCACACAGGGGCAATCTGCATATTACTATAGCTGTGTTTGTATGTCTGTCTTTTTAATGCCAATTATGATAAGGAAGGATGCAAATTAGAGTAAAAACTCAGGAAAAAAGCAGTGATGCCTTGTAAAAATTCTTAATTTAAATGTTTGCTTTGCAGAAGTGCTTCTCCTTTACAGTTAAAATAGTTCTGTGGTGTGAACCTGAAAATTTTAAAGGCCTAAGGCATTAAGAAAAGTTATAGTATGTACAAATGAAATTTCCGCCTAAATTTATACAAAAGAATATCTTTAAGTCATATTAAATAGGTGTGCTTGCTTTGCTCAGGCATAAATTCATTTTAATAAATGGTAATACGGTAAATGGCATTACATTACATACATTACAAACTAGAGATTTCAATCAATAACATATTCCTTATGAAAAAGAACACTTTTATTCTTGAGGACCTAGTAATTTCATCATAATGTGTGATATACTGTCTTATTGTACAAAACGCTTGTCAGTCTGTCTTCAAGAAGTTATCATTTTAGTTATGGGAACAGAACAGATATAAAAACAGGTAAAGGATTTGGATATGTTATAATTAGTATTAAATGTAGCAGATATCTATGAAGAAACAAAACTTGTACCCACTATTTATGAAAATTCAGTCTTTTTAAGCTGGAAAGCCATATATTTTGCAAATTAACAACAAAGATAATCCAAACTCAATGTAAATCAACACACATATGATTTTGATTATTTATATCGGTGAAAACACTAACAAAAAGGTGAAACAACATCCAGTTGATGTAATTATTTAGTATAAATAGCCTAATGGGAATGAAGAGCCTATCCATGTAACACAAAGCCAGTCAAATTGATCCATGAAATATATCAGAAGACATTATGTTATGCGCTCCAGAAAAATCTGGCTAAATTTTCCCCAGTCCGTTGTCCCAATGGAGTAGGGAAGTAGCGAAAGACCCTTAAATCTGGTCATCTTGAGTTGAAATACCTTTAATTTCTTAAAAATCAACACAGAGAATTTATATAGAAGGTCTTCAAAGCCAAATCACAGCACCTGTTTTTAATTAAAGTTTTTTTTTTTTTTTCTCCCTCGAGCTTGCAGAGTTGTCTTGGCCCTGCTGGAAAAGACTTGGCTCAAAAAAGCAAAAAGAGGTTTTAGGAGCGTGAATCAGGTATTAGACTACAAGGGGTATTAATAAAACCACTACCACCGGAGCAAATCCTTACAGCGTTTACTCTAGCTTTCAAGTGCTATTTTAAATATTTTACATAAAACCAGAACAGTTTAAAAACTGGACCCTCAGGTTACGGGGTATTGTTTTGTTTTTTCCTAAACTGTAGTTTTTAATAGGTATTTGTATTGTCTTAGCAGATTTCCCAATTCTCGAGTCCTGCATTTAACGACGCGGAAGAACCACTCGCAGATGGACCTCTGATACAAGCGGCAACATCAGGAAGCGGGCAGAAGCAGGAGGAGGCACAGGTGGGAGGGATCTGTGCTGGGGGCGGTGCTACCGCGCGGGGCAGTGCAGGCTGACGGAACCTGCGCGAGTGAGGTCGGTGTTGCGCAGGGGACTAGTCCGTAGTGGGACGCTGAGCTTTTGCAGCCCAGCTGGTTCCGGCTGGGGAAAATGGCGGTGACTGGGGCGGTGTCCCGGGAGCAGCTGGTGGGCTGGTGCACCCAGCAGTTGCGGAAGACTTTCGGCCTGGATGTCAGTGAGGAGATCATACAGTAAGACCGGTTCGGGTCAGAGGCGGGAAGGAGCTCTGGGATGTGCACTGGCTGAGCAAACGGGGAAACGGAGAGGGCTAAAAAGTTGATGAATGAGAGTGAAAAAATGTGATAAAAGGGCTGCGGTCTATCTACGAGAGCCGAATTTTGACCTCTGGCTTTATAGTTTAGGTTCTGGAATAGGGTGTCATGCTCCACAATCGGCTGGTGGGGCCTTTTTTTCCCCAGGAAAACGCCAAATCCCTGATAATTAGACCTGTAAGTCTGTCCCAGGAACCAGTTTCCTTATAGATTTTGGAGAGAAGGGGCAAGCCAAATTGTCTTTCCAGAAATTCCTTACTCTGAACATTTCAGTTTGCCCGATCCGGGTTGTGTCAAATAGGACCTGAAATTTAAATAGGGGTAGCGTGGTACTGTGTAAAAAATAGCTCCTGACTCGGGAGTCCCGGTTCTATTTTCTGTGGTCATTCACCAGTTTTGGAGCCTTAGGCAACTTAATTTTCCATCTTTGTACCTTAGTTTCCTCGTCTGTAAAATGAAAAATTAGCAGAGATTATCTTTAATAACGCGTTATGATTGTAATGAAGTGGAAATGGTGACATGATTTAATATCTGCTTTCAACTGATTTAACTTTTCTTTTTTTGGCGATACTGCATGCCAGGACAACAAAGACGGTTGATGAGTGAGGAGGTGGGGGAAGTGCAGTGTATCGAGGAGCATAGGAAAAAGGACTCTCATTAAGATTTGAGAAACTCGTAAGGTTAACTGCAAGGGATGAATTTAACTTGAGAACTAAAAGATGGGTAGGTGGCAGTGCAGAGTTCAGGAGGAGGGAAAAACTTCTGCAAAAATTGGACTTAAAGAACCTGGAAGTGTTTCTTGATTTGGTTCCTTGCTCATTGTCGCTGAAACCTAAATTGCAGTTCTAGGGCTTTTGTAGGAAGTAAGGTGAATTTCTGATTTTGGGAGAAAATAGACTTGTTGACAAGGAGAGAGTTAAGAGAGCCAATTTTAGAGGATTATTTTGAACACTGGAATAGACTATCAAAAAAAACTCAGTTAAGCAAATATATGATATCACTTATATGTGGAATCTAAAAAATAACACAAATGATTTTATTTACAAAACAGAAACAGACTCAACAGACATAGAAACAAACTTATGGGGGAAAGGGGGGGGATAAATTAGGAGTATGAAATTAACAGATACACACTACTGTTTATAAAATAGTTAAACAACAAGGATTTACTGTATAGCACAGGGAACTACGTTAAATATCTTGTAATAACCTACAGTGGAAAAGAATCTGAAAAAAAAATATGTAACTGAATCACGTTGCTGTACACCTGAAACTAACACAATATTGTAAATCAACTATACATCAATTTAAAAAAATTGACAAAAAATATTTTTTAAAGAGACAAAAAAAGCACAGCCAAATTGTATGGCTTGGCTTTACCCTTGTTTGAAGGCAAGATCAGGTTAAGTAGCTTTCAGGCATTTTTTAAAGTAGTGGA
This sequence comes from Eschrichtius robustus, assembly GCF_028021215.1. Taxonomy (NCBI): domain Eukaryota; kingdom Metazoa; phylum Chordata; class Mammalia; order Artiodactyla; family Eschrichtiidae; genus Eschrichtius; species Eschrichtius robustus. The sequence continues at coordinate 125,722,587 of NC_090824.1, forward strand.
ATGCTGTCAAATGAAATAATGAAGCTTTGTAATATACCAAACAGAAAAAAGTCAATCAGTTAAAAAAAAAAAAAAGATTGAGTCTATTTTTGATGAATCAACAATGGAGTATGAATAGTTGCAATCTTCTCAGTCTCAGAATCCAGTTGTATTTTGTTGCTTACACAGTATTAGGAAAATTCCTAAGTCTCATAGATTGTGGTTTAATAGCTCATTGTGCAGCCTTAGGTTTTCCTCAGTTAAACTTATCCACACCCTTAAAAGAGGAGTGATCAGAAATTTCTGTTTTAAAGTTGAAGCAATAAGTATGGCTGTACACCTGCTTGCATTTAAAAATATTTATAAATATAAGTTAGACAAGAATTATTCAAAACTTAAAATAAGCCCTAAAGCTACCTATAATATAATGCTATTGGAACCACTTCCTAGGTTTTCACTAGTTATTGCACAACAGGCTATGATGGCACAATGAAAGTGTTGGCTGTGTAAATTTGCTGTGCCTTTTCTTGCCTGATATTAATTGAGAATTACCTAGGTGTACTATACTAGTGTGCTAGCTAGAACAATTTGACATGAGCAGCCTGAATGTTTTTAAAAGACAGCACAGGGCTTCCCTGGTGGTGCAGTGGTTGAGAATCTGCCTGCCAGTGTAGGGGACATGGGTTCGAGCCCTGGTCCGGGAAGATCCCACATGCCGCGGAGCAACTAGGCCCATGTGGCACAACTACTGAGCTCTGCGCTCTGGAGCCCGTGAGCCACAACTACTGAGCCCACGTGCCACAACTACTGAAGCCCACGCATCTAGAGCCCGTGCTGTGCAACAAGAGAAGCCACTGCAATGAGAGGCCCGCGCACCGCAACGAGGAGTAGCCCCTGCTCACTGCAACTAGAGAAAGCCCGCACACAGCAACGAAGACCCAACACAGCCAAAAATAAATAAATAAAATAAATTTATTAAAAAAAAAAAAAAAAGACAGCACAGAGCTACTACCTTCCTAATCAGTGATACATTTATGAGACCTTAAGGTCTATGCACAGAGTTAGCAAAATAAACTTTGTTCCACAATCTGCATTAGTTCATGTTTTGGATGAATCTATTTTGTTAAGATTTGGTACATAACACATTTGAATATATGTTGTTCTTTATTATACTTTGTTAAATAGTTAAATGACATTTATTCAATTGTTTCTGAAACTCTTTAAATAATTCCCTAGTGGTTTGAATACTCCAGAGTTAAATGATCCTTGAGGTTCCTTGCAGCTCTGTGAGTTCTTGATGCCAATTAATCTTTTAATGGGGCCTGGTAAGTTTGGGGATCAAGTTGATTAAACCTTGAAAGTCCTGAAAAACAGTTGTGTATTTTTTTAAAAATTTTGTGATGGATTAGAAGATGCTCTTAAAGAGGCACAAAGGCACAGGTTTATTCATTTATAGATTGTAACTCTGCAAATCCACCACCACATTAGGAAAAGAACCCAGTACATGTACTACCAAGGATGGGACAATTACATGATTTTTTTTTAATTTAAAGGATATAGCATTATTGTAATAATTTTTCTTACATTTCATACCAGTGTATCTACTTTACAGTTTCTTCAGATCATATAATGCTTTCATGGTCTGATATCTTAATTTTTTCACTTCTTACTTCTCTAACGACGTGACATAGTCCCTGTAGAAAACTAAAAAAATCAGAAAAGCTTAAAGGAGGAAACAAAGATTACAATAATACCACAACCCAGAGATAACCATCATTTCTCTCTTAGTGTTTTTTCCTATGCATATTATAATACATTTTCAAAATATATTCATTGTAGGGAAAAAAAGAAAATAAAAATAAACCCAAACTCTTTTTAATCATCTCTCTTAGTGGTAATCATTTTGGTGTATAACCTTCTAGCCTTTTTTCTACACATAAGTGTATGGATATGTACATTCCTTTTATAGCAATTGGGATCATATGCTGTACAGTCTGTCCTACTATTTCACTTTATATGAGAGCATTTTCTCAAGTAATAATAATTACTGAGAAATTACTGAATTACTGAATTCCCTGGCAGTCCATTGGTTAGGACTCCGTGCTTTCACTGCCAAGGGCACAGGTTCAATCCCTGATTGGGGAACTAAGATCCCACAGCTGCATGGTATGGCCAAAAATAATAATAATAATAAAGTAAAATAAACAAGTCAGTGATTTTTTAAAAATAATAATTATTCAAAAATTTCAGTTTTTGTGGTCGCATATTATATTTTGTAAAGTCCAAAAACTTGAATTCATTTGCCCCTTTCATTGATGAATGTTTTAAATAGTTTCCAGTTTTTCACTAACTCAAATAATGATGTAGTTAATCTTTTTGCATAAACTTTCCTGTGTCTCTTATTTCTTAGAGAGTTCTGTAAATGGAATTATTGGATTCTTTTTAAGGCACTTTAAATACATTGGCTGCTTGATTTATAGAAAAGTTGTACTGACTTGTACTCCCACCCCATTTCACTTTTAGGAACCCTTCATACCATTTTCTTAAAATAGATCTGCTCATTCTGATGTGATGCTGATCTTGATTTATAATTTTTAAGAATGTTAAATCAGTAACTGGTTAGCTTGTAGTATATATTCATATTTTTAGCAAAAAAGAAATTTTAGGTTTTGCAGTATAAAGATGAAATAATTTGTATTTTTCCTAGGAAAATATAATGACTGCAGATGTGTGGTTATGGAAAGTATTCTTTTTTTTTTTTAATAACAGTTATTTTTAACAGTTTTTTTGAGATGTAATTTTTATTCAAGTCACTTGTTTTAAATGTAAAATTTGATGAGTTTTGACAAGTATATATAGCCTTGTAACCATCCCTCAGTCAAGACATAAGTAGTCCTTGCTTTGCACAGTAGTATGGAACCGTAAAAATGACCATGCAATCTGCAATAAAAAAATCTTAATAAAATGGTCTTAATAAAAAAATGGGGAAATTTTTGATTATTCCATGACCTTCAAAAATGTTTGTCAAAATATTAAAAACTATCCTGCTGTCAGAATAGAGAAATTTAAAAAATAGTAAAACAAACACTTATTTAGTACACTGTAAATTTTTAAAAAATTTTTATTTTATATTGGAATGTAGTTGATTAACAATGTTGTGTTAGTTTCAGGTGTACAGCATAGTGATTCAGTTATACATGTACATGTGTCTATTCTTTTTCATTCTTTTCCCATTTAGGTTAGAAAGTATTCCTATGTTAAGGACAGCTCCACAAACCTATCTTCAAAACACTGATTTGATTCTAGAAATACAAGAAGATTACATGAAGGTTATATTATGAACTACTTGAGGTCAGAGTCTTTGTTCTAATCAAATTTATATCCCTAACATCTAACCTAGGACTTGGCTCAAAATAAACACTCTAATGGATTAATGAATGTTTTTTACTACCTTGATCTCTGTTACGATTATTGAAAAACATAGTATAAGCTAGCCTTGTTTTAACAACTTATTTCTTTGCTTCTTGAGGTATGTTTTGTCAATTGAGAGTGCTGAAGAGCTACGAGAATATGTTACTGACCTTCTTCAGGGAAATGAGGGCAGAAAAGGTCAATTCATAGAAGAGCTTGTAACTAAATGGCAAAAGAATGATCAGGAGCTGATTTCTGATGCTCTGCAGCAGTCCTTCAAAAAAGATGGTAAGTTAAGTTAATGTAATTAACTTAAGTAAGTTAAAGTAAAGGTTGAAATATTGGTAAATTAGCTGGTTTATAGGACCTGGTATGTTCTGTCACCCGTATTTCCTCATGACTAACTTAAGCAGAATCATATGTATACATGTTTTTAGTTCAGTTCTACTTGATCTGTAATGAGTATTGTTTTAGTTCAGACTTTTTCAACTTAGAAAATATCACAAAAATACTTGTTTATAGATACAAATGTGGCTTCAGAATAACTTGAAAAATTTATACATAGATTAAAGAAAAACTTTAGTTATGTGTATACATGAATGTAAGTAAATGTTGACCAGTTTTAGTATGAACAGCATTTAGAAGTAACTATTAAGTTAAACAGTACAAAAGATGAGCACCAAACTAAATAAGTCATTATTATTATACAGTCTAAAATATCAGATTTTAATTAAACTTTTTTTTTTTTTTTTGGGTGTGCCGCACGGCTTGCGGGATCTTGGTTCCCGCACCAGGAAATGAATCCAGGCCCTTGGCAGTGAAAATGCAGAGTCCTAACCACTGGACTGCCAGGGAATTCCCTTTAATTTAATTTTAGCCAGTAGTCTTTATTATTGACTACAATCTTGAAAATGATGGTTTAAATTTAATTCTGATTTGAGAGGAAAATATAATTTGAAAACCTGCCTGACTTCTTATCTTGACTCTAAATATTAAGCATTGCCTTCTCTTTATTAGCTATTAATTCACCAATGAATCCTACTATTTCCAATCTATCTATGTACATATATATATATATATATATATATTTTTTTTTTTTTTTTTTTTTTTGTCTTCTTCTTTAAAGAAATTTTAGATGGGCAGAGGTCAGGAGACCAGCTAAAGAGGAGTAGGCGGAAAGGGAGAAACAGACAGGAAGTTCCTGCATTTACTGAACCTGATACAACCATAGAGGTCAAAACACCTTTTGATTTGGCCAAGGTGAGTGCTTAGAAAATGAGGCTTTTCTGGCTATATGGAGAAGAGCAAACAACTGATACATTTCATAGAGCAAAGGGTATAAATTGGTCTAGAATGGCAACTTTTCAACAAATGCATGAATTTTAGAGAGTGATAATGATAACATATTACTTTCTATATGGTAGATATTTTTTGACAACCTGATTAAATAAGTATTAAAAGGACATCTTCGGGCTTCCCTGGTGGCACAGTGGTTAAGAATCCACCTGCCAATGCAGGCAACACGGGTTCGAGCCCTGGTCCGGGAAGATCCCACATGCCGCAGAGCAACTAAGCCCGTGCGCCAGAACTACTGAGCCTGCACTCTAGAGCCCGCGAGCCATGACTACTGAGCCCGTGTGACACAACTACTGAAGCCCACGTGCCTAAAGCCTGTGTTCCACAACAAGAGAAGACACCGCAATGAGAAGCCCTCGCACCACTACGAAGAGTAGCCCCCACTCCCTGCAACTAGAGAAAGCCCATGCGCAGCAACAAAGACCCACTGCAGCCAAAAATAAATAAATTAAATAAATAAATTTATTTAAAAAAAAAAGGGACTTCTTCGCTTAGAGATTATAGATAGATAGATAGATGTGATAGAAAATATTTAATGAAATACACCAGGACTTCAATTTCAACATTTTTTGTGGCTTTGTACTAAAAGAATGCACAATTCTAGCTGTTTTAAGAGCGTTCCTATTTTAGGCCATTCACTACCCATCATCATCATCATTATTTAGCATTTAGAGCTCTTTCATATTCTCTCTTGGCTCTAAAAATAGCCCTGTGAGGTAAGCAGAAATATTTATATTCAGGGCAATTTGACAAGCTAAATTTCCCAGCAGAAGGGAATAGTTAATTATGCTAAGATGGAAGAGTAGTGATCAAAAAATTCTGAGTGATGACCATGCAAAAAAACATGGAAAAGGGTTTCCAAAATAATGTGAACTTAAAAAAAATAGTCTTAAGCCTTTTATTAATTGGAATAAAATGAGCAAAGACTATCAGAAGCGAAAGAAAAAACACAAATGACCAATAAACATTAAAAATGTTTATCTTTACTAGTAATTAAGGAGTCCAGTTTGTCACCCTAATTGCCTGGACTCTCCTGGTTTTAGCACTGAAAAGTCCTGTATTCTGAGATTTCCCCTAAGTCCTGGGCAAACAAGGATGGTTGGTTACTTTACTAGTAATCAAATAAATACACATTAAATCCCTGAGATATGGCATATCAAATTGTCAAAGATTTTATTTAAAAAAATTTTTTTGGCCATGCCATGCAGCGTGCGGGATTTTAGTTCCTGGACCAGGGATTGAACCTGCGCCCCCTGCAGTGGAAGCTTGGAGTCTTAACCACTGGACTGCCAGGGAAGTCCCTCAAAGATTTTAAAAACAGATACAGTGATGATGAAGTTGTATTAAAACAGGAACCTCCTATACACTACTGGTGGCAATGTAAATTGGTTTAAGCTTTCTGGGGGCAGTTTGGCAGCATATATCAAGAACTGTGGAAATGTTCATATACGTCTGACTTATTAATATGACTTAAATATCTAACAAAGTAATCAGAAATACACACAAAAAATGTATGTTCTGTATAATGTTATTTATAATATTGAAAATATGAGCTGACCTGATTTTTTAGCAGTAAGAGACAGATTAAATAAATTATTGTTCCCTCATTTGGTGGGATATCATGCAGCTCATTTCTTGTTTTTTTTATAAATTTATTTAATTAATTAATTTATTTTTGGCTGCGTTGGGTCTTCGTTGCTGTGCGTGGGCTTTCTCTAGTTGCGGGGAGCAGGGGCTACTCTTCACTGCGGTGCACGGACTTCTCATTGCAGTGGCTTCCCTTGCTGTGACGCACAGGCTCTAGGTGCGTGGACTTCAGTAGTTGTGGCACACAGGCTCAGTAGTTGTGGCTTGTGGACTCTAGAGTGCAGGCTCAGCAGTTGTGGCGCACGGGCTTAGTTGCTCCGCAGCATGTGGGATCTTCCCGGACCAGGGCTTGAACCCGTGTCCCCTGCATTGGCAGGCGGATTCTTAACCACTGAGCCACTAGGGAAGCCTGCTCATTTCTTTTTAAAGCCGTGGTGTATACAGAACCATTGTTCCTAGGGGAAATACAGGGTTAGGTTTCTGGGAGCCTCTGATCACATTTCCATCAACCAATCAAAACATAACCTCATTTTATGTGTGTTTCTGTTTAAAGACACTTTATTTAATATATATTGTTGATCATTAACATTGAAGTCAAAGCCAATAGCACTGTAACTCGTGCCTGAAGAAAGCTTATCTAATATACCTTTCTTTTTTATTATTATTATTTATTAATTTTTATTGAATTATAGTTGGTGGACAATATTATATGTTATAGATATACAACATAGTGATTCACAATTTTTATTTTATTTTATTTTTTTAATTTTAATTTTTATTTATTTTTGGGGGGCTTGCAGGATCTTAATTCCCCCACCAGGGATTGAACTCTTGCCCCCTGCAGTGGAAGTATGGAGTCCTGACCATTGGACTGCCAGGGAATTCCTGGTGATTCACAATTTTTAAAGTTTACATTCCACATATAGTTATTATAAAATATTGACTATATTCCCTGTGTTGTACAATGTATCCTTGTAACTTATTTGTTTTATACATAATAGTTTGTACCTCTTAATCCCCTACCCCTATCTTTTATTCTCTATATATCTGTGAGTCTGTTTCTATTTTGTTATATTCACTAGTTTATTTTTTAGATTTCACATATAAGTGATATCATACAGTATTTGTTTTTCTCTGTCTGACTTATTTCACTTAGCATAATACCCTTCAAGTCCATCCATGTTGTTGCAAATAGCAATTTTTCATTCTTTTTATGACTGAATAGTATTCCGTTGTGTATATATACCACATCTTTATCCATTTATCTGTTGATGGACACTTAGGTTGCTTCCATATCTTGGCAGTTGTAAATAATGTTGATATGAGATTGGGTATATGTATCTTTTCAAATTAGTGTTTTCATTTTTTTTTTGGATATATACCCAGGAGTGGAATTGCTGGGTCATATGGTAGTTCTACTTTTAGTTTTTTGAGAAACCTCCATACTGTATTCTTTTCTTTTTTAATTTATTTATTTTATTTTATTTATTTTTGGCTGTGTTGAGTCTTTGTTGCTGTGTGCAGGCCTTCTCTAGTTGTGGCGAGCTGGGGCTACTCTTCGTTGCGGTGCACAGGCGTCTCATTGCAGTGGCTTGTCATTGGAGAGCATGGGCTCTAGGCACGCGGGCTTTAGTAGTTGTGGCTTGCAGGCTCAGTAGTTGTGGCTCGCAGGCTCTAGAGCGCAGGCTCTGTAGTTGTGGTGCACGGGCTTAGTTGCTCCGTGGCATGTGGGATCTTCCTGGACCAGGGCTTGAACCCATGCCCCCTGCATTGGCAGGTGGATTCTTAACCACTGTGCCACCAGGGAAGCCCCTCCATACTGTTTTCCACAGTGACTATACCAAGTTAACATTCCCACCAGCAGTGTATGAGGGTTCCCTTTTTTCCACATTTTCACCAACATTTGTAATTTGTGGTCTTTTTCATGATAGCCATTCTGAGAGGTGTGAGGTGATATCTCATTGTGGTTTTAATTTGCATTTCTCTGATAATTAATGATGTTGAGCATCCTTTCATGTAATATACCTACTTTCCATATAAGGTACAGCCTCTTGTGCTTAGGAACATTAGATAGCACTTCCTATTATACATGGGGGCCATATTAAATGGTGAGATTGCCAACAAAAAGCACAGAAATGCAAAGAAATGGCACTAAACAGACTTAGGATACTTGTTTACAGTATGAGAGCTGAAGCAAGAAGGCAGATCACTGCATTGCTCAACCTTAGCTGGAAACGTGTGCATTTGGTGACTCAAATGTTTTGCCATTCTATGCATGTCCGTGAATGCCTGTGAAAGCACCTGGAGTATTGATTTGGGGGTTACAAATAAATATTAGCAAGTAGGCGAATTTGAAGATCTGGAACCATGAAAAATGATGGTCAAACTGTATGTCCAGTTCCATTTTTGGACATGTAGGTAAATCTTAAATCTGTCTTCAGTTTTCACAGGCAATTCATTTGTTATTCAGAAGTTTTTATTGTATGTCTGTTGTGTGTCAAGAACTGATTTAGGCATTTGAGATATAGCAATAAACAAGACTCATTAAGGTTTCTTGCCCTCCTAGAGTTTACATTTTAGTGGTTCAGAGGAGAGGTAGAAAAGATAGTCAAAGAAATTTTTTTGAAGTAATTATATATTGTGAAAACTAACATGAAAGAAATGAAAAGGGCAGTGTGATAGGCAGTTATTGGAAGGGTGGGAGCTAATGTAGGTAGGGTATTCAGGGAAAGCCTTTCTGAGGGAGTGAAATTACAGCTAAGACCTGAACACTGCAAAGGAACCAGTATGTAAAGAGATGGGCTGGGAACAATGCAGAAAGAGGGAATAACAAGTGCAAAGGGGCGATGGAGAAAAGTGTTCTCAGAAGTATCAAAAGCCCTGTGTGGCTGGAGCATAGTGGACAGGGGAAGAATGATGTGTAGGTGAGGCTAGAGAGCACCTGAGGGCCATATGTAAGGCTTTATAGATCATTATAAGTAGCTTGGATTAAGTTTTAAGCGCAATGGGAGGAAGCCAGTGAGTGGTTTTGTTTTTCGTTTTTCGTTTTTTTGTTTTTTAATTATTTAACCCCTCCTCCCCACCCCTCTGAATGGTTTTAGGCAGAGGAGTGATATGTTATGAATTTTCTGGCTTGCCCTGTTCTCCCCTTCTCTCCTCTATTACTCTGTCTTTCCTCCTTCTCAATAAATACTTGCTGCCTGTTGTGGATAAAAGACCTAATCAAAGCACAGCCCTCAATCCCTCAAATGTGTTATTTTAATGTAACTGGATACTTTAAAGGGAGTGAAATAGAAGTTTCTGCTTAGAGATTTTAGTCTTCCCCTCACAAACATCCCTGAGAGCAAAGGTATAATTGACCAGTTTGAAAAATGGCAACCTGCTAGAATTAGATAACATCCTTAGCACTTGTCTTAGATTTTAACATTTACCTCCATTGACTTATTTGATACTGTCTGTATATCTCAAGTTTTAGCTTTGGACATTAGGGCATGTTACCTCTCTTTATAGTAACCAAAGAATTGTTACCTTCATTGTTATAACTCTCCTATCCACTAGGACTCCTGAGATTTTTCTTTGAAACTTCAGTCTCTGGAAATGATTGAGAAACTCTCAATTTAAAGGGAAAGTAGGACTACACCAGAGGAGAGGCATCTATGCACCTTAAGTGTCAAAAGCTGCTGTGGTCTGAATGTTTGTGTACCACTCAGAATTCGTACCTTAAAATGCTAATGCCCAGTGTGAATTAGGAAGTGGGACCTTTGGGAGGTTCTTATGTCATGGGGGTGGAGTCCTCATGAATGGGGTTAGTGCTCTTATAAAAGAGACCTCACAGTCCCTAGCCCCTTTTGCCATGTACAACACAGTGACCTAAAAGAAGTAATTTCTGTGACCTGGAAGAGGGCCCTTGCCCAACCATGCTTGCACCCTGAACCTGGACCTTCAGCCTCCAGAGCTATAAGAAATAAGTTTCTGTTGTTTATAAGCTACCTAGTCTGTGATATTTTGTTACAGCAGCCAGAATGGACTAAGGCAGAGGCTGATATAGTTCTCTTTTTAAAGTTTTATAACATACATACAGAAGTGAATAAATGGATTTTCACAAACAGACCATACCTGTATAGACAGAAATAAAACATTACCATTCCTCTAAAAAACTCCCATGTGCCCCACAATGATAACCCTCCCAAGGGAACACACCATTTTGACTTTGAACATCATAGATTAGTTTTGCCTGCTTGTGAACTTTGTATAAATGGAGTTAAATAGTATATACTCTTTTGTGTCACATGGTTTATCTCATTGCTGTATAGCATTCTGTTAAGTGAATATTCAATCTACTGTTGAACATTTGGGTAGTTTTCCAATTCTAATGCTGCAATGAATGTTCTTGTATATGTCTTTTGTTGAACATATTTACTCATTTCTGTTGAGTATATGTCCAAGAGGTGAATTGCTGGGTCACAGGATATACATATGCTCAGCTTTAGTAGATACCAGTTTACACTCCCACGAACGGTGTGTGAGAGTTCTAATTGTTCTATATCCTTGCCAACACTCTGTATTTTCTGTCTTTTCAATTTAGCTATTCTGGTTGGTACGCAGTGGTATTACACTGTGGTTTTATTCTGTATTATCTTGATGACTGATGAAGTTGAGCACCTTTTCATGTGTCTGTTGGCTGTTTGGAGATCTTCTTTTATGAAGTTCCTGTTTAGGTCCTTTGCCCATTTTTCCACTGTGTTATCTGTCTTTTTCTTATTGAGTCAATATTTTATAGATTTTTCTTACTTTACTGATTGTTCTTATTTCCAGATCTGTGAATATCATCTGCTTTTAGAGGCATTTTTGTTTTCTATGATCTCCAATTTAGCTATACCTAAACATGTCACATAAACAGCTTTTATTGCTACATTTACCTTCCACCAGCTATAATACAGGGCTGACAGCTACTAGCAGAAAAAGCAGAGTATATTAGCTAGTTTTTCTAGGGCATAATCTTTCCTTAGACCCTTGATTATGACTCATTTGTATTTCTCCTACTTCCTTCTTTCATGGTTGCTGGGGAGGGTATAAGTTATTATTGAACAGAACTGAGGTTTTTCTCTCTTGACTGTTTTCATTGTCATTAATTATTTGATGTTATTTCTGATATCTTTTTACGATTAGGCACAAGAGAACAGCAGCTCCTTGAAGAAGAAGACGAAGTTTGTCAGTTTATATACAAAAGAGGGACAGGACAAGCTTGCAGTCCTGATCCCTGGTCGCCACACTTGTGATTGCCTGGGCCAGAAGCACAAGCTGATCAATAACTGTCTGATCTGTGGGCGTATCGTCTGTGAGCAAGAGGGTTCTGGCCCCTGCTTGTTCTGTGGTACTCTGGTAAATTGTCTCTTTCCTATTTTACTACTCTTCAGTTTTATACATAGGGACATTCACACCCCTAGTAATTTCTCTTTTTCTTAGTAAATTTCTTCCCTAAGGTGTCCAGTAAATTCTTTTTTTTTTTTTAATTTTATTTTTTTTTATTGAAGTATAGTTGATTTACATTGTTGTGCCACCAGTAAATTCTTGTAGCAGGAACTTTAGTCAAAAACCCAAGTTGATATCCTAGAACTGAAGCCTATTTGTGAGAAGCGTTTTGAGAACATACCTTGTTGAGGGATCCAAGTCTTGTGTCAGATTAAGTTCAGTTCAGGAAAACTTCAGGGCCTGAAATGTCAAAAATTTTTGTCAGTCTTCAGATGTGGCTCATATTCCTAGGGTTACAGACCCACTGTGATGTAATCCTCAAGTCTATAGCTTCTTTTTCCAGAACACCTCCTTTTTATAGCTCCTCATTATCTGAGTAAGTGACCTCAAAAGTGTAGTTGTAATGACTCTTTTACAAACACCCTAGTGAGTTGTCTGGAAGGCTTATTCTGCCAGTTGAGCTGACTGGCAGAAGCAATGGCATTTGGTATTGGTGAAGGTATACATTTTGTGTTGCTTTGTTTTCCCTTCTCTGGTGGGGCCTTTAATTTTTTAATATACTCAGATAATAAGCTGATAGACAATGGATGACCTGAAAAATGTAGTATCTAACATCAAAAATGTTCATAAAACAGCAGTAAATGTCTTCCCATGTGGGGCTTTTCTCTAGAGAAACACCCTACAGCTGCTGTGTGCCACTCAGGCAACTGCTAACAAGTACAGTGTTTCCTGTTAGGTCCCTTGGATCCTTTGGTTCAAGAAACAAGAGTGATGTAAAGCAGATTGGCCTTGAGGTCTTGCAGTTTCATAAACTTAATATGAAATTGTTTTTAAGTAACCCCTTCTGCGTTTAAGTAACCTCCCTTCTTACACTTCTAGTGATTTTATAATAAACAGAACTTTTTCTTTGCTTAATGTGTTTATTACTTTATAAGCAGGTAATGTTTGAAGGCAAAGAAGCAAAATACATATAAAATCTAGACTAGTTTTCACTGCTTCTTTTTCTGGCTCTTTTTAATAAGACACTTGCGGGACTTCCCTGGCTGTCCAGTAGTTAAGACTCCCTGCTTCCATTGCAGGGGGCATGGGTTCAATCCCTGGTCGGGGAGCTAAGATCCCGCATGCCGCATGGCACAGCCAAAAATAAATAAATAAATAAATAAATAAGACACTTGCTTAGCAATTCTCTTGTAAGACTTGGATTTCACGATTAGAACTGGAAGGCTATAAAAAAAAAAAGTCTTGTATATTTTTTCAATATTCTCAGTGGTGGCAAATCTTTATCTTTTGAAAGTAGGTTAGATTTTTTTTTTAACTGTCATTCAGGGACACTTGTAGTGAGATCAGTTTTTTGTATGGTTCATAAAAGAAGGGAGAAATGGAAAGAGACTAGGGCAAAACTCATTTGGGTATACTTTTTTTTTGGTATATTTGTCTGGATTAAAAAACACTGACAGTCTATTTTATTGCCGTATCTAATGTGTAATTTGAGGTTACTTTTTAAGTATATCAAGCAAACACTATCATTTAACTATTGGATCATGTGTCTTACTCTTATTACTTTATAGGTATGTACTCGTGAAGAACAGGATATTTTACAGCGTGACTCAAACAAGAGCCAGAAACTGCTGAAGAAGCTCATGTCAGGTAGGCAGCAGTCTTCTAATTGGGTCACTGTAGTGATGGATACATTTTGTTGTATCTGTGATTGTTTCTCTTACTTGTATCCTGTTATGTAAGATGCAGTTTATTTACTCGTTTTTTTTTTTTTTAAGTTCTTATTAAAACCACCTAACATTGAGCAAAAAAACTAATAATAATACTATTGGATTATAACCCAAAGAATAAAATTAATGTCATGAAGTAACTGAATAAATTAATAAGTGGGAGGGAAGGGGCTGCTCTTATAGAATTCCAATTAATAAAGTGAAGGAATTATGGTAACAGAAAATCACCATGTCAACACCACAGTAGTATTGATAGTAATTGCTACAGGCAAGATCCACCAATAGATGCTAAAATTACTGGATGAAAGTTTAAGAATTGGAGATGTGCTAGATCGTGAAAGACAAGGAAAGACTGAAGAATCGTCACGGTTTGGAGGAGACTGAGGAGACACTACAACTAATTGCCTTGTAGGATCTTGAATCGGATCCCTAAACAGAAAAACAGTATTAGTGGAAAAAAAGTTGAAATCCAAATAAAGTCTGTAATTTAGTTAATGGTATTGTACTAATGTTAATTTCTTACTTTTGATAATTGTACTATGGTTATGTGAGATAAGATACTAACATTAAGGGAAGATGAATGAAAGGTATACAGGAACTCTACTTTTTTTGCAACTCTTCAAAGTTTTTTATAGTTGAAAAAGGCATGACAAAAATAGTTAAGGACATTTTTAAAGGGAAAACAATATACTCATTACTTTCCATTTGTGCAAATATTTTGTTCCTGCTTTAATTCATAGTTGTTTTTTAAATATAGATAGATTGGTTGGTATTATGAAGTAGTAATCATAGTGTATATAGAATTTTATGTTTTTCCTTTTTTAACTAAGATTTTATAATTATTGTTTATGTTGCCATATATTCTTCATATTTGTAATTTTTAGTGCTTAAAAATAGTCATTAAATTTATTTATTATAATTGATTATCTATTTCCTCATTACTGGATATTTTGACTCTTTCTGAATTATAAATAATACCACAAGGGGTCAACTTTGTTAATATTATATCTTTGATTTGTTTCCTTGGGATAAATTCCTAGGAATGGGATTACTGAGTCAAAGAATATTATCATTTTTGACACTTAAGATGTATTTGCCATATTACTTTACCAAAATATTGTACTAGTCTACAACAATATTAGTATTTTACCCCAAAACCTGTCACTATTGGGTTTTGACATTTCGTGTTATTTTATTTTTATAGTCGTAATTTTTTATTATCATTATTAATGAGGTAGAACATGTCTCCATATTTTTTTCCATTTGGATTTTTCTAGGGTCGTTGTTATGAGAAAAGGTAGTTCTCAGTGTTTTTCTTATATTCAGAACACAAGAATCAACCTCTCTTTTTTTTAAGTTTGAAAGATTTGACAGGACTTTTTTTTTTTTTTTTAGGACTTTAAATAGGCCTAGAGTTTTAGGTAAAGAGAAAGGTTAGCCTTCATTACAGCTTAGTTGTTTTCCTAACACATTTTATATCTTGGTTCTATCATAATTTATGACTATTTTTTCTGGGATATATAGATTTATGGTATGTTGTCACAAAGGAAGATAACACATGGGCCGAGGAATGAATGTGGGCTTTAGAGTTAGACAGACCTAACTTTATTTTATTTTATTTTAAATTTATTTATTTATTTATTTTCGGCTGCTTTGGGTCTTTGTTGCTGCACACGGGCTTTCCCTAGTTGCAACGAGTGGGGGCTACTCTTCGTTGCAGTGCGCGGGCTTCTCATTGCGGTGGCTTCTCTTATTGTGGAGCATGGGCTCCAGGCGTGCGGGCTTCAGCAGTTGTGGCACGTGGGCTCAGTAGTTTTGGCTCGCGGGCTCTAGAGTGCAGGCTCAGTAGTTGTGGCGCACGGACTTAGTTGCTCCGCAGCATGTGGGATCTTCCCGGACCAGGGCTCGAACCTGTGTCCCTTGCATTGGCAGGCGGATTCTTAACCACTGCACCACCAGGGAAGTCCAGACAGACCTAAGTTTAAATTTTGTTTCTACCTTTTAATTTCTGACTTAATGAACTCAGTAAATTTACTAATGTCTCTGAATTTCAGTTTCTTTATCTGTAAAACAAAGATAATATAAGCTGTCTTACAGGGTTATTGTGAGAATTAAGTAATATAGTACGTATGAAGTGCCTTAGCATCTGATAAGTTCTCGTTATTCATTTCTGTCCCTCTCTGCAATTTCTTCTCTTTTTTCCTTTTATTATTTAGTTTTTAGCTTTGATATATAAAAGTATGTTTAAAGGTGATATTTAGCCCTACTCAATAAAGTTTTTCTTATAAGGCATTTTTATATTGTGTTGTTAAACAGTTTGTTACCCTTAGTGATCCACATTTCCATAAGGGAAGAAGTGGATCCTTAACATTTATTGAGAATGTACTATGTGTCAAGTGCTGCTTGATGCCTGACAAGTAAAGCCTGGCCTGTGTACCTGTTTGTTTTCCATTGAAATGAATGCTGTCAGTCATTAGGGGCACAGCCAGATCTACTGATATTTTGTTCTTTGCTGCACAGCGATACAACTAACTGGTATGATTCACTGACACCATTTGATTTCCTTATTGAATTTCAGGGACAGAGAATTCTGGAAAAGTGGACATCTCTACCAAGGACCTTCTTCCTCATCAAGAATTGCGATTTAAATCTGGTCTGGAGAAGGCTATCAAGCATAAAGACAAACTGTTAGAGTTTGACAGAACTAGGTATGATGTGGTTAGAATAAAAAATGCTAAGAAATAGAGTAGTCCATTATTTTGGCACTTGATACCTTCTTAGGGTGGACTATGAAAGTGTTTACAACAAAAGAAGAGCCAGATGCTCTGTGGAGGAGGTCTACAGCTTGTTTTTGAATCATGTCTTAATAAGATAGGCTCCCACTGAGAGGATCCTACCCTGCAATATTTTTTGATTCTTGGCAAATGCTGGTGTACCCCATGGAAAGTTGATTTGGGTTGACACTGTTCCCCACTTGTTTCACTTGAAACCATCCGTTTATTCAGTCAGCATATGTTAGAGTGCCTACCATGTGCCAACTGTTGGGGGGCCTCTGGATACTCCATAAGAAACTGTCTCTGGGAGAGTGTTAACACCACCTCATGGGAAGACATGATTTACCCTCCCTTTTTCCTTTGACACTAAATTTGTTTTCTGATTCAATAATGTCCCTAAATTGAGTTTTACACTCCTACACTTTTGTCATTGAGCCCACTCACCTCTCTTTAGGAAACAGATTTATGGATTTGTTAGTTCTATTTTTTATTTTTTTCTCTTTCATTTTTTTCTTCTTTTGGACAAAATATGTATTGAAGACCAATTAGTGGTAAAGAATGTTTAAATAGGACTTAATATGCTCACTTCTCAAGTGGCCATGTGAGAATCCTTAGAAAGACCCTGAATCTCTTACTGTGGTAACTGAATATGTCTATTCCTAGCATGATAATCCTTCGGTTATACACACCTACTACTTTCAAATCATTTGCTGTGAATACATGAGATATACTTTGAAAGCTCTTCGTTAAGTAAGCCCATCACAAGGTTTGTAACTAATATTTGCTCTTCATCCTTAAATATCACTTTTATCCTTACTCAGTGAAACTTATCATTAGAAATAGAGTACGTTTTTTGATAAACAGAAACTGGAAAAGGCTCTCTCCCTGTTGGTGTTGTTGCCCTTATGCTGGTGAGTTTCTAAGGGCGCCAATTTCATTATGTAGGTTTGTGTATAGGACCACTCTCAGTCTACTTTAAAACTTTTATAATTCCAGCTGAGTCCTGAAAAAATGAAATCTGAATCTGATTTCAGTATTTCCCTATGCCTGAATATATCATTACTGATTATTAATTATGCAGTTGAGACTGATTTATGATTTTGGAGTAGTCACTTAACTTCTTTGAGGCCCAGGTTTATTATCTGTAGAAGGAGAGAGTTGGATCATCAAGATTCCTTCTAGTTCTTAATTTCTTTGTTGGTATGATCTTAGAAATAGGCCTGATTGTCATATCTTGGAACTTGGCCCTTGTAAATATGTTAAATGAGGGACTGGGGATAGGGTTGGGGTGGGGATGGGGGAGGTGGTGAAAACTGACATATAGTAGTAGTAGAGTAATAAAGATATCCTAAGAATAAGCTTATAGGACTGAGAGTCCAGGATGGAACTCCAGTTTCTAAGGGAAATAGCAGCAATTGGGCCTAGCAGGAATAGTCTAGGTCCCAATTGTAGAAGGACTAGGATATTGAGTAAGCTGCCAGGACATGAACTCAGATGCGGCAAAATCAGACATAAGCCCAGTTATAAGAAGGTGAGGGCTGGACTAGTAAGAAAATAGGAGGACAATAGATTATGGTGCTGTGTCTTTTCCTCCCCGAGGGTGAGATTCGTTCTAAGAGCTGAGCTGAGCCTGCAGTGGGAATAAGGTATGTGCAGAAGCTGGAAATCAGGCAGAGTTTGACCTAGTTTTGGAACGTTCTTGAGCATCTATATTTGAGATAATAACCTTCAGGACAGCAGAAGAGTGAGCTACTTGAAACAGCTTCCAAGTAATCAAGTCCCTGTTTGTCAACAGGTGACCTAATTGCCATGTGTTCTTTTTTTCTTCCTTAGCATTCGAAGGACCCAAGTCATTGATGATGAGTCAGATTACTTTGCCAGTGATTCTAACCAGTGGTTGTCCAGAATTGAACGGGAAGCCCTACAGAAACGAGAGGAGGAGCTGAGAGAATTTCGACATGCCTCTCGGCTCTCGAAGAAGATCACCATTGACTTTGCAGGCAGGAAGATCATGGAAGATGAAAATCCTCTAGCTGAGTATCACAGCAAGTAAGTGGGCAACACCAGAAAGGGTCTGAAAGAAGGGGGCAGTTTAACTGTAAAGGATTTGCCCCCCCCCTTTAATGAGTCTGTTATTTTTGTTAATTTTTAGAGCAACATATTCATTTGGAGTAGAAACATGGAACAGTAGCTAAGAAAATTTTGGAATTGAACAGTGAGGGCCACTTGTCCTACTAGATAACTGCTGTAGTTTTATAAAAAACTGTTTTTAAAACAGTGAGGTACAGTTTGGGCACAGGAATAGATGAATGAAACGTAATAGAATCCAGAAAGAGACCTGTGCATCTGCATTGTGTGTGTATGGGTGTGTGTCTATAGTTGTGTAAAACTTTTCTAAACAGTAAGGGAAGGATTAAATAAATGATGGGCCATCAGCTTTGAAAAAAATCTACATTAGATCTCTGCCTCAAAGCATACTGTGAGAATAAGTTTGACTAAAGAGTTAAATGCAAGGACTTCCCTGGTGGTGCAATGGTTAAGAATCCACCTGCCAATGCAGGGGACACGGGTTCGATCTCTGGTTCTGGAAGATCCCACATGCCGCGGAGCAACGAAACCCGTGCGCCACAACTACTGAACCTGCGCTCTAGAGCCTGCGAGCCACAACTACTGAGCCAGCATGCCACGACTATTGAAGCCCATGTGCCTAGAGCCCGTGCTCCACAACAGGAGAAGCCACCACAATGAGAAACCCGCACACCACAACGAGGAGTAGCCCCTGCTCGCCGCAACTAGAGAAAGCCCGCACACAGCAACGAAGACGCAACACAGCCATAAATAAATAAATAAATAAATTAATTAATTAATTAATTAAACAAAAATGTTAAATGCAAGGGAATTTCCTGGCAGTCTAGTAGTTAGGACTCCAAGCTTCCACTGCTGGGGGCCTGGGTTCGATCCCTGGTTGGGGAAGTAAGATCCTGCAAGCCAAGTGGTGCGGCCAAAAAAAAAAAAAAAAAGAGAAGAAAAGTAAGAGTTAAATGCAAAAGAAATAGAATAGTAGAAATTTAGGAGAATATAGTTAATGTCTTGGTATGATAAAGCTCCTTCTAAGCAAGATACAAAACCCAGAAGTCAAAAAGACAAAGATATTTTAAATAACATAAAGAAGTACAGGACTGCGAGAAAACATTTTAAACGGTTTTAACAGTTCAAAAGAGCAATATCCGTAGTATATAAAGAGCTGCAAGTTAAAAAGACACATCCAGTAGAAAAATGGGCAAAGGCTAAGAACAGACAATTTACAGGTGAGGAAATACAAATAGCCAGTAAACATTTGAAAAGATGCTCAACTATTTACCAGGGAAATGCACATTTTGAAACATAATGTATCATTAAATTGTCTGAAATTTATAATTTATAATATTGCATAATCTGTGAGTGTAGGAAAATGGATATGCCCTCTTATTAAGGAAGGGAATATTAAAATGTTAAGTCTCAACACCAAGAGTGAACCCAAATGGAAACTATGGATTTTGGTGATAATGATGTGTCAATGTAGATTGATTAATTATAGCAAATGTACCTCTCTAGTGAGGGATAGCTGATGATGGGGGAGGCTATGCATATGTGAGGGCAGGAGGTAAATGGGAAGTCTCTGAACCTTCCATTCAGATTTGCTGTAACCTAAAGCTGCTCTAAAAAATAAAGTTTATTGAAAAAATTTACATCATGGCCAATTTCAAGTTACCAACATGAAGTCACTGAACAGAGTTGAGAAAAGATACACATATTGGCTCTAGCACAGTACTGAAAAGAAAGTATGTGGAGATCTCACTCCACGTTTTGGAAATGGCATACATATCTCTCTGTCTCTCTTGTCTCTGTCTCTCTCTCTCTTACACACTCACACACACACACACACACACACACACACACACACAAAACTGGATATTGGTGAACACAGTAATGCTTTCTACACGGCCCAGTCCTCGGTCTTCCTCTTTCATTTGTGGCAAATCCATCACAGAATTTTCCTAATCAGAGGTTATTCTATCCCTAAAACAAATTCTACCACTAGCTTCAAAATAATTAATTTGTTCTCAACTATTACATATATGCTACACAGATATAAAGAAAAAATAAAATTATTTCTGGGTGATGGGTTTAGGAATTTTTCATTTTCTTTCTATTAATTTGCATTTTCTAGTTTTTCTGTAATAAACATGGATTGCTTTTATAGTAAAAATCATTTTTATGTGTAAGAAAAATCATTTTTATGTGTAAGAAAAATCATTTTTATGTTCAATAAAAAATGGTACAGCCTTTTAGAAGTGAAATTGGACAGTATCTCAGAATTTAAATTGTGCATATTTTTTGACTTTTTGACACCAGGTACCAAGATGCTAGTTTCTTCATCTCTTTCTCAACAATTAAAAAAATACATTTGCCATTCTGATACATGAAAAATGGTATTTCATCATAATTTTTATTCACTTTTTTTTGCTTTGCTTGTGTGCCAGTAAGTCTGAGCATTCTAAAAATGTATTGATTCGCTATTTATATTATTTCTTTCATAGATTGTAGAGTTCTAGATATACTTAACCAGTGTACTATGTCTCAAATCTATTTCCTTCCTTTAGATTCCGTTATCCCCATCCTATTTTAGACTTGCCTCTTACCTCCAGTTCTTGTACTTTTTTTTTTTTTTTTTGGTTCAT
Organism: Eschrichtius robustus; assembly: GCF_028021215.1. Lineage (NCBI taxonomy): Eukaryota > Metazoa > Chordata > Mammalia > Artiodactyla > Eschrichtiidae > Eschrichtius > Eschrichtius robustus. Next base: position 125,743,614 of record NC_090824.1, read on the forward strand.
GCCTTTGTTTCTGCTTTTTCCTTGCTTTGGATACCCGTCCTCCCATCTTTGCCTTTCAAATATCTACCTCCCCTTTGAACGTACTTCGTACAACACATGGGATGATGGGATAATAACCACCAAATGGATTGTATCTATCTTACAGTAATAATTACATCCTTCCTTGTTTTGTTTATCATCTTTAAAGGTGTCTTAAACCTGCCACTTAGATTTAAAGCTTCCTGAAGGCAGGAGCCCTGTCCTCCTCCCCTTTTAAGTTGCCTTGTGTATAAGAGGTTCCTAACAAATATCTCTTTAATTGTATTCAAGGTCAGGTTCAGCCTTTCCTACTAGTAGAAGTTTTTCATTATATCGTGCTTTAGAATCATCATCCACAAACATTTGTCAAGCATCTGTCAGGGACATGGAGTACAGCAGCAAGTAATGAAGAGCTGTAGAGCAGAATAAGATATGGTTCCTGCAAGACCTATGATCTCTTACTAACCAGTAGGGTTAGTTCCATAATCTTTAAATGAAATCATCACATTCTTTTATAGGTTGAGAGCCAAATATCCATAGCAAACACCATAGACGCTGGATAACATTGGGTATATTTGATGACTGTTTAAATAGTAAGTGCTACAGGACTTCAGAGAAAGGAATAAGTACTTTTGTACTGGGCTGGTAGAGGGCCTCCTTAGAAGTTTTGGGCCATGAAGCAAGGATAGACTTCAGATCAGCATGGAAGAATGGAGAGGGACTGCTGAGTGGGCAGAAGAATAATTGAAGGTGTTGAGAAATAGGCTGCCATAGAATACTCTTCTGTGGGTCAGACTGTTTCTAGGCACCTTTTCTAATCTTGGCATTTCTAATAATATTGTTAAAGAGATGAATGAGTGTCTTGTGCCATACCTATTTTCTTAGTGTTCTGGAACTTTTACCAACTCCTACTCCTTAGGGTTCTTGGAGTGAAAAGAAGGGGAAGTTGGTAGAGGGAGCAGGGAAGGTCATCCATGGACCCCTCTTTGAGTGTCAAGTTTTATTACTGTTGAAGAGTTTTATGTGTGTGCTAAGTAAAGATATTCTGAGCATAGGACATTACCAATTATTGCATCCTTTTGTTTGTTATCACAGACTAGATGAGGCAATACATGCCATTGCCAATGGAACCTTGAACCAACCACCGACAAAATTGGATAGATCTTCTGAAGAGCCTTTAGGACTTCTGGTGAATCCCAACCTGTACCAGTCCCCTCCCCAGGTTAGTGGACCTTTGCTCTAACTGATGATGAGAAAAGTTTGGGCCCAGATATTTCTCCTTTCAAATGTGCCTGTTTCATAGGCTGTAGATACCAGTCTGCTCTCTCAGTACTCCTACCCAGCTTATACTCTGACCCAATTTTTCCAGTTTTTTTGCAGCACTTGTGACAAGTTATCATTTGAGTATTTCCCAAGAGAAGGTTTTGTTAAGTACTATAGAGATTTTAAACAATAATCCCATGGTCCTCTTGTTAATGTTCTTTCTCTGTCTTTTATAGAATGTGGGTAGTCCCATAGTGTGGTGTTTTAAATTAATACATTAATTCACTTACTCATTGTTGTCATTCATTTTTCCATCAAGTACATTGAGCATCTAATATGTATAATCACAGAAGTAAGTGATCAACCAGACACTGCTTCTATCCTCAAAGAACACATAGACTAGTAGAGGAAAAGATTACATAGGCAGCTCTAATATTAATAGAAATATAAATAAAGTACAGTGGAAACCCAAAGGAGGGAAAGACAGTTGAGAGGAATAAAAGAGGCTTTTTATAGGGAAGCTGGCATTCCTTAAAAGTAGATATCCAAGAAAATGGTGTTTGGGGATGGTGGGGAAAAAAATTCCAATCAGAATTAGCTATAGGAATAAGGCATGGGATACACACACACACAAACACGTATATACATATATGCAGTTAAACAGTGCAAGGGAGGGTTGGGAGCACTGGCCCTCTGCATAGTCGAATATCTGTGTATTAATTATAGCTGGCCCTCTGTAAAGCAGTTCCACATCCACAGTAGGTTCCACATCTACAGATTCAACCAACTGCAGATCATGTAGTTCTGTAGTATTTACTATTGAAAAAAATCCACCTATAAGTGGACCCACACAGTTCAAACCCATGTTGTTCAAGGATCAACTACACAGGGAATAGTGAATTTAGACTACCAAGATAGTACTCATAAAAAGGATTATCGCGATTTCCCTGGTGGCGCAGTGGTTAAGACTCCATGCTCCCAATGCAGGGGGCCCAGGTTCGATCCCTACTCAGGGAACTAGATCCCACATGGATGCTGCAACTAAGAGTGTGCATGCCACAACTAAGGAGACAACGTGCTGCAACTAAGGAGCCAGCGAGCCGCAACTAAGGAGCCCTCGAGCTACAACTAAAGAGCCCGCCTGCTGCAACTGAGTCCCGGAGCAACCAAATAAATAAATAACCTTTGCATTCTCTTTCCCTCTCCAAACATGGCGGCCTCAGCAAAAAAGAAGAATAAGAAGGGGAAGACTGTCTCTGTAACAGACTTCCTGGCTGAGGATAGAGGGACTGGTGGAAGAAGCACCTATGTCCCCAAACCGGTCAGCTGGGCTTATGAAACAGATGACCTAGAAGGAGATGTTTCAACCACTTGGCATAGTAATGATGATGACGTGTATAGGGCACCTCCAACTGACCGTTCCATTCTGCCTGCTGCTCCACAGGCTGCTTGGGAACCCAATATCAACCAGAGCCGTCTTCCCAAATCACCACCCTACACTGCTTTTCTAGGGAACCTGCCCTATGATGTGACAGAAGACTCCATTAAGAAATTCTTTAGAGGATTAAATATCAGTGCAGTGCGTTTACCACGTGAACCCAGCAATCATGAGAGGTTGAAAGGTTTTGGTTATGCTGAGTTTGAGGACCTGGATTCCTTGCTCAGTGCCCTGAGCCTCAATGAAGAGTCTCTAGGTAACAGGAGAATTCGAGTGGACGTTGCTGATCAAGCACAGGATAAAGACAGGGATGATCATTCTTTTGGCTGAGATAGAAATCTGGATTCTGACAGAACAGATACAGACTGGAGGGCCCGTCCTGCTACAGCTTTGATGACTACCCACCTAGAAGAGGTGATGATAGCTTTGGAGACAAGTATCGAAATCGTTATGATTCAGACCGATATCGTGATGGGTATCGGGACAGTTATCGTGATGGCCCACGCCGGGACATGGATCGATACGGGGGCTGAGATTGCTGTGATGACCAAGGCAGCAGAGACTATGATAGAGGCTACGATTCCAGGATAGGCAGTGGCAGAAGAGCATTTGGAAGTGGGTACCTTAGGGATGACGACTACAGAGGAGGTGGGGACTGCTGTGAAGACAGATATGACAGATGAGATGACTGGTCATGGAGCTCCAGAGATGATTACTCTCAGGATGATTATAGGTGTGATGATAGAGGTCCCCCCCAAAGACCCAAACTGAACCTAAAGCCTCGGAGTACTCCTAAGGAAAATCATTCCGCTGCTAGCACGTCCCAGTCCAGTCGAGCAGCCTCTATCTTTGGAGGTGCAAAGCCTGTTGACACAGCTGCTAGAAAACGAGAAGTAGAAGAGCGGCTACAGAAGGAACAGGAGAAACCGCAGCATCAGCTGGATGGGACAAAACTAGAACGACAGCCTCGGGAGAGACACCCAAGCTGGCGAAGTGAAGAAACTCAGGAACGGGAACGGTCGAGGGCAGGAAGTGAGTCATCACAGACGGGGACCTCAGCCACATCTGGCAGAAATGCATGAAGGAGACTGAGAAGTCTCTAGAAAATGAAACACCCAATAAAGAGGAAGACTGTCAGTCTCCAACTTCTAAGCCTCCCAAATCTGAACAGCCTCTAAAGGTAATGCCAGCCCCTCCACCAAAGGAGAATACTTGGGTGAAGTGAAGTTCTAACCCTCCTACTCGATCTCAGAGCTCAGACACAGAGCAGCAGTCCCCTACAAGTGGTGGAGGGAAAGTAGTTCCAGCTCAACCATCTGAGGAAGGACCAGTAAGGAAAGATGAAAATAAAGTAGATGAGGTGAGTGCCCCAAAAGGCCAAAGTGGAAATTCCAGCCGTGGTCCAGGAGATGGAGGGAACAAAGACCACTGGAAGGAGTCAGATAGGAAAGATGGCAAAAAGGATCAAGACTCCAGATCTGCACTTGAGCCAAAGAAAGCTGAAGAAAATCCAGCCTATAAGTTCAGTTCTGCAAGCAGGTATGCTGCTCTTGCCATTGATGGTGAAGATGAAAATGAGGGAGATTACACCAAATAGACCTCTGCATTCTGTGCTTTCTCCTAGTCTCTCACCACCCTGGAACATTCGAGAGCAAATCAAACCTCCATCCAGACAAGACAAAATAAAACTCATCGTCTCCTGGAGACCTTTCTTAACTTTTTTTTTTTTTTTTAAAAAGAAACAAAATGAAATTCTTTTGCATGCTGCTGCAGCCTTTCAAGTATTGAACTAACTGGAGAATCACCAATGTAGCCAGAGAGACGTACAGCTTTTAATGCTGTGCGTTTAAAGTTGTGGTGCGTTTTTATGACACGTGCAGTTGCCTGTGTGACTAGTGGCTAGGGGCCTCCGTTTAGCAAAATGGCAGTGATAGTGATGCAGTGTCTGGAATCTGGTTGGGCAGCAGGCAGGTATAAGGCAGAGTGTGAGGTTTCTACCTTTAATTCTTATTATCCAGTGTGGCATACATGAATTCTCAAACATTATCTGAATAAATTCTCCATCCTCGGCAAGGTAGGTTTAGTCTCTGATGTTGTTTTAGTCTCCAGGAGGCTGCCAGCCCCTCCTCTTATTTATTTCTGAGTTACTGGGGCCAGCCTATGGGGGAGTTCCTTCATTTGTACCCCCCAGGGGGGTAGGTGGGAGTGAGTCTACAGACCACTGAAGAATAGGACTGTTTGGTGACCTAAATGAATGGGGAAATCGTGGTTTGAAAAGTAGCTTGGGGATTTGATGAATTATTTTGCACCAGTAATAGGGAAAATGGTATGACCTCCAGTGAACACATAATCGTTTACCTCCTGGAGCAGGAAGCACTTAGGGGTTGTGGGAATTCCCAGGTCTTTTATGTGTCCTGGTTTCACCCTTTCTTAAACACTATCCCTTCTGAAAGTTCAAATATATCCATATTCTGTTGAAATCTTGAAGCTTTAAAAATTTAGACTCTTGTCATCGTCTTATGTTCCTCATGCTACTCTTTCCTGTTACCTTCCCACAGGCAGCTTCTACTTAAGTCACATACTTGACCTCCTAAGCATTCTCTAGAGCCCCTGGGAGCTGTTCAATGAGGAATCATCATTGCTTTTTCTCAAGCAAATCTTGGCTCCTTCATGTTTTGGCACTCACTCCTTCCCTCCAGCCATTCATGCTCCTGCTGCTTTGACCCCTTTTACACCTCAGAAAACTTTAGTATTACCAGTCTTAGGTGGTGAGCGAGGTTGGTTAAATTGGGAACCTTTCTTACAACCCTGATTGGGGTTTGGGGGGCTTTTTAAAAAACAAAAGTTTCCTTATCTCCAAGTGAAATCCCACACCAGTGTTTGGATTTATAATGTGGCCTAGACCAATGTGTGGTGTTTTTGGTTCTGTTTTTTTTTAGCATCCCTTGAGAGAATAAATGATAATGGAGAAGAACAATTTCACAAGGTCCTGGCTTCTCTTGCAACACAGTATCTTTACTTGCCTGCTTTTATGTGCACCTTGGTACTGTCAGCTCAACAGATGGTGTCCTTACGGGCAATATTGGTACCTGCAGAGAAAAGACATCTTGGTCTCTTCTCGCATCAGTCCTAGGTTAGACCCTGTCCAGCCATGCAGGGGTGTTGGTTTATGAGTGCTGCAGCAGTGAGCATAATAATCATTTACCCAGTGGACATAAAAGACATACCAAGTGAAGTAACTTTAAATAATTGGCTTGGAGTGCCTAGTAGCTAGGAAGTGGCTTTTAGAGATACCCAAGGTTGAGAGGGTTTTTTTTTAAAACCATTTGCTATAGATGATGAAAAAGTAGGGTTTGCTCTCTTCATGTCTGCTCCTTCCAAATAGATGTGTCCAAAAAAGCTGTTTTTTCCCCCATTCCTCTACCCTGCCACCCTGTTAAAACAAACAGGGATTTATGACCCGCTCCTCAATACATGTAAAATTTGTACAAAAATATCTTCTACGAAAATGATTTGTAATCTATAGACTTCATACCTGGGAGAGGTCTTGAGATGTAAAATCCCATCCTTTAGGTTGTGGGTTTTTTTGTTTTCTCCAAACAAATCTGATCTTTAAAGTTCAAAATAAATTAATTAAATAAATAAATATTTTTAAAAGGGATTATCATGAGAAATGGAGTAGTTAGGTAGGTGGAGTCAGATCACTAAAGAGTTAAGTGTTTAGCTAGGAAGTTTTCACATTTTTATTTTGTAAATAAATGTGAATCATAGAATGTTCTTGAGCAGAGAGATGCAATCAGAACAGTGCTTTAAAGAGTTTAACTGGAGATACTCATTCAACACTGTATACATGCCAGGTTCTTTGCTAGGTGCTGGGAAATTAAAAGGTAAGAGCCCTTGAAGTTTTTAAGGACTTCAAATTTAGTGGGAAGATGTGTTTGAATACAAAGAATTTCAGTTCCTTAAGATAATTGCTATGATAGACACATGTCATGGATACAGCAGGAGTTTAGGAGAGAGATTATAAACTCACAGAGGAGTCACAGAAGAAATGGTTTTTGAGAGGAGACTTAAGGGATGAATAGGAATTTCCAAGCAGACAAATTTGGGGAGGGAATTCTAGGTAGGTGGTATAACATGTAGAAAGGCTCAGCAGCTTGAGAGCATTGTAGGTTGGGAGAACCACAAGTAATTAAGTACTGTTAGAAATTAAACTGAGCTAGTAAGTGTATTAGTTTCCTAGGGCAGCCATAACAAAATACCACAGCTGGTTGGCTTAAGACAACAAATTTATTCTCTCACAGTTCTCAACACTGAAATCAAGGTGTTGGCAGGGCCATGCTCCCTCCAAATGTCTATGGGAGAACGCTTCCTTGCCTCTTTGAGGTTCTGGTGGCCCCAGGCATCCCTTGGTTTATAGCTACGTCACTTTACTCTGCCTTTGTCTTTACATGGACTTTTTCCCTGCATGTCTTTGTCTCTGTGTGTTTTCTCCTTTTATATGGATATCAGTCACTGGATTGGGGTCCACCCTAATCCAGTATGACTTTATCTTACCTTGATTATATCTGTTTCCAAATAAGGTCAATTTCACAGGTTCTGGGAGGACAAAAATTTGGGACGAATGCTACTCAACCCAGTATAGCAGGTAACATCTTACCATGAAAGTCCTTATGTCTCATGCTAAGGAGTTTCGTTTTATTCTACAGTAGGCAAGGAAGAGTCCTTGAAGAACCTTAGCAGACAGTTGGCATGACTTCCATGCCTATGTAGAGAATGGATTAGAGGGAAGACTAAGACAGAAGCAGGGAAATTGCTAGAAAGATTATTGCAGTAGGAACTTCCCTGGTGGTCCAGTGGTTAAGAATCCACGCTTCCAGTGCAGTGGGCGCAGGTTTGATCCCTGGTCGGGGAACTAAGATCGCACATGCCACGCTACCAAAAAACAGGTTATTGTGGTAGCACAGTGGGAAGATGATGAGGGCCCAATTTAGTGTTGCAGTTAGTAAGGCGGTAGAGAGTTACTTAGAGGCTAAAAATGGAGATGAGACTAGTTAGCAGGCTCTAAAATAGTGTTATTGAAAGACAGTAAGATTAAGTTAGGAAAGTAGCTGTGGAGTAGAAAAACAGGTAGTATAAACAAGAACTGTAATAGAGATAGAACAGACAATTTGGGCCTCGGGATTGTTCATACACCAACAGTTTTATGAAATCACCTATTTCCCCTGTAATGGATCAGTTCTGCCTCTGTGTTCCCGCTTAAGGACTTAAATCCCTGGGTAGTATTTACTCAAATCTGCTTTATGTTTTGGATAGTTATTTATGTGTCTGTCTTCTCGTAGGATTGTAAGTTCCTTGAAAGCAAGAACCATATCTTTTTTATATTTTATATGTCTCCTGACTTTATATGCTTTTCACATATACTGAGTTAAATAGTAAATGTTTGTGTGTTTTTTTTAAGCTATGACACAATGATTACAGTCATAAAATTTTATTGCAGAAAGATTCTTAGAGATTCATTTAGTCCAACTCCATCATTTTACATTTGAGAAAACTGAAACCTTTAGGGGTTAAATGATTGCTTAGAGTCTCTAGACTACCATTCTAGTATTTTTGTTTTCCCTATAAATTATTAAATAAAACATCAAAAAGTTAACACAACTAACTCTAAACCTCATCATCCTAATAGAGCCTTTTTTTAAAAAATAAATTTCAGAGCACTCAGTCTTCTTGCTCTGGAAGAAATGTTACCCTTTGTCATTCTCTGACTGAACTACTGCCAAGACTCTTTAGTCTCCTGTAATTATCTGTACCCTGTAATTTTGTGTTCTCGTCACATGATGGGAGCCTTGTTTCAGTAGTGCTTCATCCTGTCTTTTGGGGGACAAGTTGTTCATTTCAGGATAAGAGAATACTTCATGCATCCAATAGTCAGAACTGCTGCCCCCCGAAAGCATCTGTTTGGCTTTATCATCGTAACAGTATGTGACCCTGTCCCTTAAGCACATGAAGAATGTATGGACCAAAATGTTGAACCTTCATTTGGCTGATAGAATTATATTGGGAAATTGTCCAATACGGATCATTAATCATTTTAAAGTGGAAATAATTACAGGCCAATTATTTGGTCTGATTGTTGTACTGTTGCTGGAATTAGGAAGCTGTGTGTGGAGAATTCAACATTATCTAACTATCCTTTAAGATGGGACCATGTTATCATACCTGGAACTCCTACTGAATTTATACCTTCTGTACCTTTTTTGACCCTGTTTCAGACAAAGATGGGATACATTTTTCTAAGAGAATGTTTCCAGTACGATTCATTAATGTTAGAATTCATCTCATTTTGTATACCTACCCCAGATTTTTCCCTTGTCAGACAAAATTATATGTTTGGTTTCTTTCCTGTATAGTGGATAGATCAGACGGGTGCAGCCTCACAGAAGAAGGCTTTCCATTCAGCAGGATCAGGACTAGAGTTCAGCTCATGTCGGCATCAGTTTCGAATCCAGGACCAAGAATTTCAGGAAGGCTTTGATGGTGGCTGGTGCCTCTCTATGCATCAGCCTTGGGCTTCTCTGCTTGTCAGAGGGATTAAAAGGTAAGGGCAGAAATGAGGGGGACTTCCCTGGCGGTCCAGTGGTTAAGACTCCGCACTTCTGTTGCAGGGGGTGTGGGTTCAATCCCTGACCAGGGAACTAAGATCCCACATGCCATGCGGTGCAGCCAAAAAATAAAAAATTAAATTAAAAAAAAAAAAAAAGAGGTAAGGACAGAAATGAATCTTGGAAGATTTTATATAAACTTGATATAGAATTATGGACTGGAATTCATCTTCCCAATCTAGCGATGATTTATAATACTCTTCAGCACATAGAACTTTAAGCAATGTATTCATGTTATGGACTTGTTCTTTACTGAATAGCTTAAAAAAACTGAGGTTAGAAGGACTAAGGGTCCTAGTCATAATAAAGAATAGAACATAAGTTTTTTCATCTTTGGAAGGAAGTCTATTGAGAAAACTTCTCTTGGCTTTGCCTTTGTACAATAATATATCACTCAGCAACCTTAATGGTTTGATCCTATTGGAAATACAAAGTTTTTATGCCTATTTATTAGTTTTTTAAAGATACCAGCCTAACTGTGATTTTGTTTTTCTATCTATACATCTATCTTTTAATCTGAGTAACCATATTGAGAAGCTATTTTACCACAAATTCCTTTTCTACAAAAAGTGGGGGAAGTAGTGAGGGATAAGTAGAGGTATTATAAAGTTAAGTCGTTATACATGTTAGTGATGGTAATAGCTTACCATTCCATGGTTTCATATGTTTCTTCTCAATTCAACTTGTAAAAAATAGTTCTTTCCTTTTATAAATGTAAACAGAAAATTGATAAATACAGAAAAGCAGCTAGAAAAAGAAAGATCATCTATAATTCCACCACCTAGAAACAGCTACCATTAGCATTTTGGAGTATTTATTTATATTCTTTTTCCTGTGCAAATTGTTACATAATGAGGTCATAATATATATTTACGTTTATGTTTTTCTTCTTTCACTTATTATTACATGTTCGTTTTCCCTTGTTTTCTCAGTTTTATTGAGATATAATTGATATATAACATCGTCGGGGTGTACAACATAATGATTACATATATATGTATATATTGCAAAATGATCACCACAATAAATTTGGTTAACATCCATCACCTTGCATAGTTACAAATTTTTTGTTTCTTGTGATGAGAACTTTTAAGATCTGTTCTCTTAGCAACTTACAACTATACAATACATTATCGTTAACTGTACTCACCGTGCTGTACATTACATCCCCAGGATTTATTTATCTTATAATTAGAAGTTTGTACCTTTTGACTACCTTCATCCAGTCTGTTCTCCATATTTATGAGTTTGTTTTTTTCAGATTCCACATGTAAGATCATAAAGTATTTATCTTTCTCTTACTTATTTCACTTAGCATAATACTTCAAGGTTGATCCATATTGCTGCAAATGGCAAGATTTCATTGTCTTTTATGGCTGAATAATCTTCATCCATTTTCTTTATCCATCCATTCATCGATGGACATTTACATGGTCTCCATGTTTTGGCTATTGTAAATAATGCTGCAACGAATGTGGGGATGCAGATACCTCTTTTTTCCTTCTTATTTTATCTCTTAGAATTTTATATCCCTGGGAGGGTCCTAACTCATAACAATAATAATGCCTTATGTATTTATATTTAAATAGAATTTTACAGTTTTCAAAGCAGTAGCTGTATTGAAGTAGATCAGACGAGTATTATTACAGTCTTGAACACCTAAGCCGGCAAAGGTAAAGGAGCTTGCTATGAATTACAAAGCTAGTTAATGGCAGAGATGGAACTAGAGTTCAGGTTTTCAGAGTGCTTTTTCCACTCTTACTTTGTAAGCCTCAGTCATTTCTCTATTTCCTGAAAGAAAATTTATTATCAGAATTTAGGAACAATCATTTCTACTTTGGTGGTTTCCATGGTTAGTTGAGATTTGCCTCCTTCGTGAAGGTGTGTTACCATTTTTCTCCCCTCTTCAAGGTCAGGCTTTCTTTCTGTGGCTCCTAAGTGTTTCATAATCCAGGTACGTAGTGGCATTACAACAAGTGCATGTGAATCTGCTTCTGCTCCAGGGCACCTGGGCCCTCAGATGTCTCTTCCTCTCATTCAGTTCTCTGCAGTTGAGGTGTCTTCCTTTTCCTAAGTAGAAAACTAAACAGCTTGCTTTCTGCAGAGGGAATCAGAATGTTTACATTTCTCTCGTCCTGTTTTGGATCTGTGTTATCCAGATTTTCTCACTGAAAAGAACAGGATGAACAGCATCCAGCCCACAATCACTAATCCCACCGAAAGAAAGTGGGTGGTTCTGCCATATTTGTGAAAACGTTTTCCCAGTAACCCTGTGGATCATTTGGTGTAGAGGGAGAAATATATTGATTCATTCCTCATTTATTGAGTACCCACTGTGTGCCTGGTACTCTTCCAATTCATCTATATTGGAAAACTAAGGGTATGAGAAATTCCGTTTCCCCTTATAAGGCAAGTATAATAGGGTTATATCATCAAGCTACTTTATTTCATTTTGTGGGAACTAAAGGAGAAACATCTTTTTGTAATCCTTGGAAAGTAGGCAGTAATACATTCTCTTGATTGCATTTTGTTATTCTACTTAAAGATTCTTTCAAACTAGCTAACGGATTGTTTAATTATCTGCAAAAAACATAACCCTTTATAAAATACTTAGAAAATATAAATGAATGTGGTTGCAATTTAGAGTAAAGATGATAAGCATTTTTATTTACTTAAATTCTATTAAGTGGTAATTATGAAAGTACTATTCTTGGGGAGTTATGTGTGGGTGAGGATTTTTCTGTCAGGTTGGAGAACAATGAACAAAATCTTTCATGACTCAAAGGCAAGGATTTTCATTTTTGTGGGACAGCTTGGATGCCTTGAAAATAGAAGATTTGGACTGTGGAAGTCCCAAGGCTAGTGAAATCTTCATTTCTGAGTTACAGAGATCAAGTAAAAAATAGGAACTGAGAGAGGTGAATTGCCTTTGTTCTGATGATAGGGAAAAGTAGAGAACAGGGTTTATACTCAAGTGAAAGGTATTGTAGGAAAAATGTTTTTTACAAAAAATACCCTTCTTGGTGAGGTATCATCTATAGATCTCTTGGTTCAACTGGATAATTTGCTGTACGTTATGAGATCTTCCAAGACACTAAAATTTAGGTTCTTTCTACTAAAGTTGTATTTGTTTAAGGGTGGAGGGCAGAAGCTGGTACACCCCACATAGAGGACGACTTTGGATAGCAGCCACAGCCAAAAGACCCTCTCCTCAAGAAGTTTCAGAACTCCAGACTACATATCTTCTCCTTCGTGGGAAAGGTAACGGCCATATATTCTTCTAATTTCAGTCTTACTTTGTGGAGAGAAGTCATTGATGTTCATCTTCTTTCACCTCCTTCTTCCTGTGGCTTTTTTGTGGGTTTTTTTGGCTGAAAGGGACTTTAAACTTTGTGTTTGTTTGTTTGTTTGTTTAGTAACAAATCATGGACAGCTGTTCAAAACATTAATTCACCAAACAGTACAAATAAAAATATCCGTTCCCAACACCAGAAATCAACCAACTAGTCTTAATTTTCTACATTTTTTTTATTATGAGAGTAAAATAACTACTATAAATTCTGGGATCTTTAGATTGGGAAGAACAACCACAAATAAGACTTTTTATTATCGGAAGTGACTCAAATAGACATCTGCTATCAGATTTGGACAGATCAAAGTTGGTTGACTTAAGCAGTGAGTTTTGACAGTCACCCCAAACACTCAGTTTGGATCCTAAAAAACACTTCTGACCCTTGGATGTCTTGGCTTCCTTCCTCTTATTCAGCCCATACAGTAGTTTTGAAGGTAAAGTGAGAGGATAATTACAGAACCACCTTTAAAAGTTAAGAAACCAAGCTTTAGGAATCAAAAGTGTATGTTTCCTTAAAAATGTGTTTCTGTTTTGACTGGTATGACTGGGTTCTTTTATTTATTTATTTATTTATTTATTTATTTATTTATTTTTATTTTTTAAAATTTATTTATTTATTTATTTTTGGCTGTGTTGGGTCCCCGTTTCTGTGCGAGGGCTTTCTCCAGTTGCAGCAAGCGGGGGCCACTCCTCATCGTGGTGCGCGGGCCTCTCAATATCATGGCCTCTCTTGTTGCGGAGCACAGGCTCCAGACGCGCAGGCTCAGCAATTGTGGCCCAGGGACCCAGTTGCTCCGCGGCATGTGGGATCCTCCCAGAGCAGGGCTCGAACCCGTGTCCCCTGCACTGGCAGGCAGACTCCCAACCACTGTGCCACCAGGGAAGCCTCTATTTTTATTTTTATTATTATTATTATTTGGGGGGGTGTGCACCTGCAGCATTCAGGATCTTAGTTCCCTGACCAGGGATCGAACCCACGCCCTCTGCAGTGGAAGTGCAGAATCTTAACCACTGGACCGCCAGGGAAGTCCCTGGGTTCTTTAAAATTCATGTTTTGACATTCTTATGTTTCTTAACTGCATTTTTATGTTTTTCTCTTGACACCTTAAGCTTGTTTCCAGAACCCGTCACCACCAAACTCTAGTCTGATCCAGTTGGGTATAGTGGAATTGATTTGTTTCGAGTGAAGTTGTGGGGTCCTTGAACTTCAATGGTATGAGGCTTCTTTTCCTATAGTTTAGGATGTGGATAGTGGACTAAGCCAGCTACTCACTAAATGTTTTGCTAAAATACAAACAGTTGTGCCAAGTAAAAAGCCTCATTGTTTTCCTTATGTCCATAAATAGATAATAGAGAAAGCGATTTGTTCAGAATTGAAGACAGATTTGTGAGTTCCAGGATCACAAAGAGGAAATTTATGTAATCCTTCTGTTATTCTCGATTTAGATGTGGAATTTCCCAATGACTATCCATCAGGTTGTCTTCTGGGCTGTGTGGACCTAACTGACTGCTTGTCCCAGAAGCAATTTAAGAATCAGGTGAGTAAAGAGTATTTCTCTGGGACAGATGCTTTGTTTGCCACAGTAGCTGACCTGTAGGTCCTTCAACTCAGAGTATCCTGTATATAGTAAGGAGCTAGAAACTGAATTTAGACATGTGAGGAGAATCTTCTAAGGAGGGAATATTGGGGAGAGAAAAGACCATGGGAGAAATGGAAAAAATTTAGTGATGCTTTGGTTCCTAGTGTGTGGAGGACTGGTACATATACATTTCTGCCTAAAAAGCTATTGCCACAATCCAGCTAATAGTGTAGAGTCCTCATCCCTTAATAAAACTTCTGCTCTTGGCAAAGAAATCCTGCGTTATTCCTTGAATTATTTCAATTAGGTAGTGGGAATGGTAGAATTTGTTATTACTTACTCTGGAACGTTTGGTCCAGACCAGAGAATTCATGAAAGACAAGTATGTTTGAACTCTGATTTTGCCTGGACTGTGCCAACTTTGGGTGTGTGTGTGTGTTTGTATGTACATATTGTATGTATGTATTTTTATTTATTTTGATTACTGAAGATTGAACTGATGTAACTAGAGTACATTTTTGAACAGCAGAGGGAGCTGAAGGACTTTAGCTTAATTGGAAAATTGTTGAAATTTAGAACCTTATGTTTAGTCTAGCAGGAATCCAAAGTGGGAAAGTCCATCCTTAAAGCCTAAAAAGTCTTACCTAACAGTATGGTTTTCCTGTTTTTTGAACAGTTACTTTACGCAATAGCGGTTCCATCACTGTGCTTAAGAACATATTCTTCAGCTTAATTTTCTCAGTAAATTCTTTGCTTTACAGACTCTTCTGTGCCTTTCATTACTGCTATTAGTGTCTGCTTTTTTTTTTAAATAGGTGTATTTATTTATTTATTTATTTTTGGCTGCATTAGGTCTTTGTTGCTGCATGCAGGCTTTCTCTAGTTGCGGTGAGCGGGGCCTACTCTTCATTGCAGCGCGCAGGCTTTTCGTTGCACTGGCTTCTCTTGTTGCTTAGCACGGGCTCTAGACACACGGGCTTCAGTAGTTGTGGCACACGGGCTCAGTAGTTGTGGCTCGCAGGCTCTAGAGCACAGGCTCAGTAGTTGTGGCACACGGGCTTAGTTGCTCCGCTGCATGTGGGATCTTCCTGGACCAGGGTTTGAACCCGTGTCCCCTGCATTGGCAGGCGGATTCTTAACCACTGTGCCACCAGGGAAGTCCCAGTGTCTGCTTTAAAAAAACAAAACAAAACAAAACAAAACAAAACACTGTTCCCATCCATCTCACTCCCTCTGTTCATTCCTCACAGGTTTTAGCCAGTAATTATTATCCCTCTAGTTTTCTGTCTCTATTCTTTTTTTTTTTATGCCGCGCCGTGCGGCATGCATGATCTTAGTTCCCCGACCAGGGATCTGCACTGGGAGCACAATCTTAACCACTGGACCACAAGGGAAGTCCCTCTAGTTTTCTGTCTTTCATTTTCTTGTGGATTGCCTCCTCAGCCCTTTTCTGATTACTTTATGTATATGAGTACAGTGCTCGCGTTTTGGTGTGAATTTTGTGTGTTTTTTTTTTAACATCTTTATTGGAGTATAATTGCTTTACAATGGTGTGTTAGTTTCTGCCGTATAACAAAGTGTGAATTTTGACTCCAACCCTTTTGTTCTGCTCTTAGTACCTGATCTAGACCTAGGCAAAAGTGTAGATACATGGAGGCCCTTTGTTTTCCACAACCTTGTGCCTGTTCTATCTATCTATGGACCTTTTGCTGATTTTTTTCAATGTCTTCTTTCCTCTCCTCCCTTTTTTTCATTCTAGAAGTAATAATTGTAAAAATTCCTTACATTGGTGTAGGCTTTACAGTTTTAGAGACTCATGAAGAGCTTAGTATCACTTGATGTATTATATTTTCTTATGAGGATATTTGCATTCTAAAAGAGAACTGAGGAGCATCTGGCAGTGTGGGCGGTGTTTTGGCCAGGGGCCTTCCCTTACTTTCTCATTTGTTTATCAAGCAGACCATGACTTGATACAAGGTCAAATGAATTCAATTTCTAGGCAGTTAACCAATCTTCTTTCTGCCACAAATTTGTGTTGAGAAGGGTAGGGGGCTGTAGTCCTAATCTATAGAGTACCACAAGGCTTATGGGAATTAGAAATATAATTAACAAAACAAATCTTTTTGGTTTCTCAAGGGTACCTCTCTTTCAGGTCAGCATGATACTCCTACCTGAGCTTATATTCTGTCTTTTATCCTGAGGATGCTGAGGGCAGCACATAGAAGTGTAGGAATCCTCCCATATGTTCCCAGCTGGAGGTCTTGGCAACTCTTTATGAATTTCCCTGATGTATATGACATTAGAATATCCTAAAATGCCAAAAGCCACGAGGTTTCATCATACAGGAGTCCCATATCCATTTTCCCTATGGTCAGCTTTTCTGTGGCTTTTCCCCATTGTTTCTTTTCTGTGTTTGAGAGTAGCACATGAATGTATTCAGAATTGATATTAGCCCTATTTGGGGATTATTTATTGAGTAAGGATCTTACCACTTTTAAAGGTCGTAGCTTTGGTATTTGGCTGTCTTTTGGAAAATGTCTCGAGCACCTTTGGTAATCTACCTGTCTCTGTTTGAGCTAGGGTTCTGTGATGTAAGAATTGTGATTGCTTAGTCTGTTTTACCAATGTTGTTCTCGTTTTTTCAAGAATGAGTTGAGAGTTTAGGAGTAATACCCCTAGACTAGCATTCCCCAAACTATTCCATGGCATAGGTGTTCTCTGGAAAGAAAGGGGGGTGAGGGGTTTCTGTTGACACACACATTTGGAAAATTTATTTGGATTAAACAAATTTGTTTACTGCAGAATTTCTCAGAGCCCTGAATGTGCTGGTGCGCATTTTGACTCTGATACAATTCTCTGATTTATCTGGTGGATGTAATATGCAGTGTTCTCATACCTTTCTGACCACAACAGCCCCCACCAACATATTTGCATACTGGTATCTTGTGGTATATATATATATAGTTAGCAAGTGCTAGCCTAAGTATGTTTGGGTTTTTTTGTCCTCATAGGTCAGTTCACTGAGGGAGAATGATCCAGGAAACAGTTAAACAGTTTCCTGACTTATGTCTTCTTTCTGCATCTTCACACTCATTCCTCGTCACCCAGCTGAATTGCATTTTCCTTTTTTTTTTTTTTTTTACTTTTTTGGCTGCACTGCGGGGCCTGCGGGATCTTAGTTCCCTGACCAGGGATCGAACCCGTGCCTCCTGAAGTGGTAGTGTGGAGTCCTAACCTCTGGACTACCAGGGAAGGTCCCGTATTTTCTTTGAAAACCAGTGTGGATCTAGTAATTTTTATTTCAACTGAAACTAATCTCCTGTGTGACTTGGAACCATGTTTTAATTCTCCATCTTGTTCCTAACTTTTTCCTTCCCCAAAGAAACTCAGTAATTTACTTCCTGACCTTTCATTCTTGGCCTTTCTTTGATAAGTTAAAATATACTAAGCCCTCACTATTTTTTGGCATAGTGTGATCATTTAGTTTCTTAAAAAAAAAAATAACAGAAAAGGTTTTATTAGTGGTTGTTTAAAATCAAGTGCAGCACACTGTAAGTGGCTTTAAAAATATGTGCTTAAAGTGCTTTCCCCTGAGCTAAGAACTCATCTTCCTTTTATCTTCTAAAGTAGTATGGCTGGCATGGCCGATTTGTGCCAGAAAAAAATCCTGCTAGACCATCAGTCCTCCTGAGTAATGGCAGGGGATCTACCTAAACAAGGTAGGAATGATACAGCAAAGGCTGTAGGCTCAACTCAGGAAAGAAAGGTAGATGAGAGCCATCTAGTTAAAACTTCTCCTGTACTCCCCTGGAAGAAGCCCATGCCTTGCCAGGGTTTTATCTGCCAGCAGCAGATGTAAGCTCTCAAAAACAGCAGGGAGGATGTTGACTGCAACAATGCACCAAGGCTGTGGTTTGTAACCTCAATAGTAAGGCAGTTAAAACCTTTTTTTTAACAAAGACATTTTGATTGCCAAATCCATAACCATTAGCAGCTGTGGTTTGAACAGTTCTCTAGACCTAACAAGTTGTCAAACAGAAAGTTGAGTTGGTGGCTTTTGTTTCTATGTGTCTGTATTGTGTTTGTGCTATTTATATCTCTGCCTTCAATAGAAAATCTGATTTGTCTGAAATCTCTGAGGTCATTGATTATTCTACTTCTTTTGTACTGAATCCATTCTTCTCCTGCCAGCTTACTGACCTTTTAGTCCATTTGATCTTATGGCTTTTGTAATAGCCAAGATCCTGTATTTAAGGAATTACGCTGAGGCAGTTCTACTGCTGGGTGCCTACAAATTGACATCAGCAAAAGAATTACTGTCTTCCAGTGGGGAAGAGAGTATTACTTGTTCCTTTTTATATGAGTATCCATGCGATACAGATCTTCAGGAAGATTGCTTATATCACTTCATGTGTGGAAATCATCGGTTTCTATCACCAAAGGATTGTCTGAGAGATGAGAAATTAGAGAATGAAGGAAATAATAGTCAGTATTCAAACCAGGCATTGGCGTTGAAAAATGCAGAGTCCCCAAATTCTCTTTTGAATTATGTGAAAACGTCCTCTCTGTTTTACTAAGAAAACCTGCCAATTCATAGACCTAAAATGTATGATTCCTAAGGGATTGTGAGGGCTGCATCTGAGACCCAACAAAGGGGGGAACTGTGTGTCTGCAACAGCTAGCCCAACCCTAAGCAGTTCTTTAACATCATAGCTCACTTGAGGGAGACAGGGGATGTATTTTCAGGATTCTCACGAAGACTAGAATATTTACTTGAGTTTCTAGGTCAGAACAGACTGTCTTTAGAGTTGTTTGCAACCTGGGTATCAAGTGCCCACTTGATGAGTTGAGGACAGCCATGCTCATTTTTAAATAATCCGGGAAGCATTATGCTTTCTGTTTCATTTTTTAAAATTTTTTTAAAAATGTATTTATCTATTTATATGGCTGCATTGGGTCTTTGTCGCTGCATGCGGGCTTTCTCTAGTTGCGGCGAGCGGGGGCTACTCTTCGTTGCGGTGCGCAGGCTTCTCATTGCGGTGGCTTGAGAAGGCTCTCATTGTGCCACCAGGGAAGTCCCATGCTTTCTGTTTCTTATCCTGAAGAGAAGAAGGGAATATTAACACTCTTGTGCATTTATGTAAATTCTTTAATGTTTAGCTTTACATCTGAAAATGAACTTATAATTCTTAAGATTTTCTTAATTATTTATAGATCAGTAAATACTTGAGTGCCTACCATAAATCAGACATTGTTTTAGACCTAAGAGAAATAAAAAGGTGAATCAGCCATGGGTTCTGTCCTCAGAATGTTTGAAAGACCACTAGGTAGATAAGATATGTATACAACCAAATTTGTAAACAACCAAATACAAAATAAAAAGCAAAGATAACTGTCTTAAGAGAAGTAAGGACTGCCTCTGAGGAATTTAAAGGAGGGAAAGGTTGCTTCCAGGTGGGAGGAAGACTTCAAAATGTGGCTTTTTTTTTTGTTTTCCCTACGGGGACTCAGTATTTCTTCAGGATAGATTCTGAGAAGTAGAACTTAAGGGTCTAAGATACATACATTTAAACTTTGATACAAACTGGTAAGTTACCATTCTTAAAGAGGGATCTAATTTAAAATTCCACCGATGGTGTGAGTCTTTCCTATACCAATACCCTGACCAAAACTGGTTATTAATAATCAATTTAGGGCTTCCCTGGTGACGCAGTGGTTAAGAATCCACCCGCCAATGCAGGGGACACAGGTTCGAGCCCTGCTCCGGGAAGACCCCACATGCCGCGGAGCAACTAAGCCCGTGTGCCACAACTACTGAGCCTGCGCTCTAGAGCCCGCGAGCCACAACTGCTGAGCCTGAGTGCCACAACTACTGAAGCCCGCGTGCCTAGAGCCTGTGCTCTGCAACAGGAGAAGCTACCCAATGAGAAGCCCGGGCACTGCAACGAAGAGTAGCCCCCACTCGCTGCTTAGCCCGCGTGCATCAACAAAGACCCAACACAGCCAAAAAAAAAAAAAAATTAATAATAATAATAATAATGATCAATTTAATTTCTGCTAATAAAGTGGTGAAAACATATTTTGTTACTTTCATTTAATTTTCCTGATCATTGGTGACATTTATCTTCTCTTCAAATATTTACTAGCCGTTTATATATATATATATATATTTTTAAATTTGTTTATTTATTTTAGGCTGCGATGGGTCTTCCTTGCTGCGCATGGGCTTTCTCTAGCTGCGGTGAGGTGGCTTCTCATTGCAGTGGCTTCTCTTGTTGTGGAGCACGGGCTCTAGGCGTGTGGGCTTCAGTAGTGGTGGCACATCGGCTCAGTAGTTGTGGCTTGCGGGCTCTAGAGTGCAGGCTCAGTAGTTGTGGCACACAGGCTTAGTTGCTCCGCGGCATGTGGGATCTTCTCGGACCAGGGCTCGAACCCGTGTCCTCTGCATTGGCAGGCAGTTTCTTATCCACTGTGCCACCAGGGAAGTCCCTATATATTTTTTAAAATTTATTTTTTTATTGAAGTATAGTTGATTTACAATGTTGTGTTAATTTTGGTTGTATAGCAGAGTGACTCGGTTATACACATATATCCATTCTTTTTTATATTCTTTTCCATTATGGTTTATCCCAGGATATTGAATATAGTTCCCTGTGCTATACAGTAGGACCTTGTTGTTTATTCATTCTATTGGTTTGGCCAAAAAGTTCGTTCGGGTTTTTGTACAATGTCACTGGACGACCCGAACGAACTTTTTGGCCAACCCAATATATGTAATAGTTTGCGTCTACTAACCCCAAACTCCCAGTCCATCCGTCCCCCACCCATCCCCCCCCTTGGCAACCACAAGTCTGTTCTCTATGTCTGTGAGTCTGTTTCTGTTTCGTAGGTAGGTTCACTTGTGCCATATTTTAGATTCCACATAAAAGTGATATCATACGGTATTTGTCTTTCTCTTTCTGACTTACTTCACTTAGTATGATAATCTCTAGTTGCATCCATGTTGCTGCAAATGGCATTATTTTGCTCTTTTTTATGGCTGAGTAGTATTCCATTGTATGTATGTACCACATCTTCTTTATCCACTCATCTGTCAGTGGACATTTAGGTTGTTTCCACGTCTTGGCTATTGTAAATAGTGCTGCTATGAACATAGGAGTGCATGTATCTTTTTGAATTATGATTTTGTCCAGGTACGTGCCCAGGAGTGGGATTGCTGAATCATACGGTAATTCTGTTTTTAGTTTTCTGAGGAACCTCATACTGTTTTGAATAGTGGCTGCATCAACTTAAATTCCCACCAACAGTGTAGGAGGGTTCCTTTTTCTCCATACCCTCTCCAGCATTTGTTATTTGTAGACTTTTTAATGATGGCCATTCTGACTGGTGTGAGGTGGTAGTTCATTGTAGTTGTGATTTGCATTTCTCTAATAATTAGCAATGTTGAACATCTTAGGAATGTGGCTTTTGAATTAGCCTTGAAGCGTATTAATGATAAAATCTATCACTTTTTGATCAGTTATTATGTGCCAGACCTATTACGTATGTTATTTTCTAATCCTCACAACAACTTGATACCAAGCAAGGTATCATTACTCCTCTTTTAGAGGTAAGAGAACTTAAGACTCAGAGTTAAGATAACTTGCGTACTGTCAGTCAGTAAATGGTAGAATTGGGGTTGCTGTTCAAGTCTTCCTCCTTCCATGGTAGGAAAGCATATTCTAAGGGAGAGGGAGTAATGTGAGGTGGAAAGTCATGGGCCTGTATGGAGAATAATAGCAAACCACTTTGTTGAATGGAAAGGTATGTTGTGGTCAGATGGTAGATAGCTTTGAGTGATAGGCTACAGAGGTAAGACTTCTTTCTCTAGTCCGTTGTGGGATTGGGGAGGGGTGTTTTGAAGGTCATCGGAGCCATAAAATGAATCTGGCAGCAATGTGGAAGATGGATTGCAGTGAAGAGACTGAAGGTGGGAAGTCTAGTGACTAGACACTTGTCATCCAGGTTGCATATACCTTCCTATGTCTCCATGCTTTTGTCCCCCATGAGAGTTCTATTCATTCTTTGAAAGAGCTCAGGTGTCCCTGTCTCCTGTAGAGTCTTCTCTGACCTCAACCCATTTCCTCCCTGACAGGATTAATCACTTCCTTCTCTGGGCTACTGTGTTCATATTTCTTTTTACATTTTTAACCTTTTTTTTTTTGCTTTTTGGTAATTATATGTTCACATGTAGTTCCTTTAGGTCACCATCTATGTCAGCTCACCTTGTTGTCTCCAGTGTCCTAGCATATAGCTTGGCACTTAGTAGGTGTTCACTTAACGGTGGTGACAATAAATTGAGGGGCAGGCACTGGTTGATATATGAAAAGCCTTAAATGCTATGTTAAAGAATTTGACTTGTATTCTGAAAGCAACCATGTAAGTGATGTAATAAGATAATAAGATGTGCATTTTAGAAAGATTGTTCTGGCAGCAGCAGGAAAGATGGACTGGATGAGGCAAGCCTGAAAACAAGTAGATGAGTTAGGAAATTATCATGATTGTCCAGGTGGAGGCATGATGGAGGCCAGCAACAATGCTCTGGCAGTTGAGTTGGAAAGAAAGGAACAGATGTTTGAAATGTTTAGGAGATAAAGTCTATAGGACTTGGTGATTTGATTGGATGTGAAGGGTGAGAGAAAGAAGTCTAAGATAAACTTTGGTTTCTGGCTGTGGTGAGGGGCTAAATGGTAGTACCATTAGTCTAAATGGGGTATACATAAGAAGAGAATTTTCTTTTAAGGAAAATGACTTTTTAAAATAAAGGAGCTGTGTGGCAAAGGAAGCCTGTATTGTAGCAGTAAAGGAGAGATGTTCTGTAGTATGTGATCACCATACAAAAATCAGTTTTTCTATGATTTTCCATTTGGACTTTTAAAAATATTTTAATCTGTTTTGTTCTAAAACACATGTTATTTGATAAAGAGATATTGTTGCTGTTAATAACACTATATTACTTGATAATGATCTTACCTTGATATGTTAACTCGTGTCAAAGGATTCGCTGAGCTCTCCCTCAGTAGTTGTTCTCAGTTGAGTCAGACAAGCCATTGGGAGATAAAAATCTAAAATTGGCAGAGCACTTAACACAAGAGAAGTCTTAGCATTCTGAGATATTAGGGTAGATTTGAATGGTTAAGGACCTTACAATGTAGCATCTTTAATTAAGAGCAATTTTCTTTTGGTTCTTACTAGTTTAAGTTGGAGTGAAAGCCTGCTATATGCAAATTAAGACCAAAAAAAATTGTCATGAAAAAACAACAACAACAACAAAAAACCACAAAAATAATTGTCATGAATGGGTGATTCCCATTTAGGTCTTGAAGAATCAGGGCAGAAAATCTATGAGGTTAATTTTAGAGAAAATATAAGTTCTTGGGTTCTTTTGTGTGTGGAGATTTCAGTATAGATAGGATTCCCGAGGGCACAGAAAGTCACACTGGGACCAAGATACCAATGCTGTGTGGCTTCAACCAGATCACCTTCCACAAGTGTCTGGAAGACCCAAAAGCTGCATCTTGCTTATCCCTTATTCCTCTTACCTGGAGCAAATATGGATGGTCTCTGTAGCACTGAGCTGGAACCCTCTGTATTTGCTACTAGGCACATAATTTGCACTGGGTACTGGTACATGAGTTCAGCTTTCCCACTTAGGGCCAATTGGCATGATCTTTATCCAACTCCAGTCAAATATGCAGTAGTCATCTCATCAAAGTATCATGATCAATATGTTAACTCTGATGTGAGAAAACTCTTATCCTCCAGTATAGTGGGGCCCAAGGTACTAGTTATCCTGTAAACACCTTGAATTGCTTTGAAGGAAAATGAGAACTATGTTTTTTTTTAATGAGAACTATTTATCAGAGAACGCACTTGCTTTCAGGATATGCTTCTTTGGATCTGTTGTGCTTGTGGCCTTTTTATCATACTCATTTCCTTCTCTCTTTCTGAGTATTATCACCTCAATCTTCTTGGAGTTGGTTTTCAGCTAACTAGATTTCAGAGCCTGATTTCATGTCCTATCTAGCTCCTCAAAGTTCAGACCAAGAAAACCGACAGCAAATATATGTTCTTTGTCAATGAGTTTCTTCTTAAATGTTTGCTTTAGCTGTTAGTCCTCTGGAGACAGGTGTAAGATTTACATATAGGTCATCTGGGGATTTGTTGGGAAGAGTGACATCATTTAGGACTTTCTGATCATTTCAGTACGAGGATTAAATGGAGGCTTGTGGAGTTGGTGAAAATGCCCACTTGGCTCTGAGTCAGTAGTGGTTGCCAAAAACCACTAAACTTTTTTTTTCTCTTATGAAAATGGCAAGAGAAATGTTTTCTAGATGACTGGTGAACAATTTCCCTCTGGATTGGAGAAGAAAATGGCTGTTTAGTAGTTAATTATCTGTTGTGTTAGACAGCTATGAAACTTATGAGGCATGAAAGAAGAATAGGCCCACCTCCCGCAATCGTCAGGCTGGAAACCAGGTGATAGGAGTCATGTTATTTTTTTTTTTTTAATTTTTATTTTATTTATTTATGGCTGTGTTGGGTCTTCGTTTCTGTGCAAGGGCTTTCTCTATTTGTGGCAAGCGGGGGCCACTCTTCATCACGGTGCGCGGGCCTCTCCCTGTCACGGCCTCTCTTGTTGCGGAGCACAGGCTCCAGACGCGCAGGCTCAGTAATTGTGGCTCACGGACCCAGTTGCTCCGCGGCATGTGGGATCTTCCCAGACCAGGGCTCGAACCCGTGTCCCCTGCATTGGCAAGCGGATTCTCAACCACTGCGCCACCAGGGAAGCCCAGGAGTCATGTTATTGAAGGCAAGAACAGCAGTGTCCTGAGGAGTCTATTACTGAATTTAAATGGTTGCTTTGAGTTGGTTGGTCTTATAACCCACATTCCCTATCCTATCTATTGTGCCATCTCAGTGACCCTTAGTCTAGCATCCTCTCTAAATTGGATATGACATCGAGAGTTTATTCACGTTCTTCACATATATGAACCTCCTTTTTCTTAATTTACTCTTTCTTTGAGTCAGCTGCATTTTAGTCTTTTGACTTTCAAACCAAAAATCCCTTTCTTGTAAGTCTTGTTGGTGTTTAATGTGGTCTGTCATGTCTAAGACCCAGTTGCAGAGATTATACTTTTTTGCAGGTACTGAGGCTCTGCCAAGCTGACTTTGCTTTAATGCATTTTACCGTGAAAAATAATCCCTTCTCCCAACACATAGGCCTTACTTTTCTTTATTCCTGTAGGCTTCTTAGCACTTCAGCTCTGTTTCTTGTAAGCCTCCTGAAGTTTAGTGATAGACCTTGGGAAAAGGAATATTCACATGAAACTTGCATTTAGATTCAGCTGGGAAAGTTGATTTTAGTTTTTATTGTAAGGCATGAATGGGTCCAAGGAACCTCTTGTTCTATAATTTCATTTATCCATCATTTTTCCCATTATTTGACATTTTCTTACTCTGTTAATATATGTCAGGGTAGTTTTCATTAAACATAGGGCCTTACTGGCCATTTGCCAAGACACAAAAGTTCTAATTTAGCTTGAGGGATAACAGGTTACAGAGTAGCACCTGCTTTTATCTAGAGTTTAGTCCTAAGAGTGTCCAGTTCCCAGCATGTGCATATTTAGCATGGTTAAGATAACTTAAAAGCACAAGTTGGTAAATTTTTTTGTTCTTTCATCCAACAAATATTTATTGATTGCCTACTATGTGCCAGGCATGATTCTAGGTGCTGAGGAGTAAACGAAACAGACAAAAGATCCCTGCCTTTGTGGAGCTTTTATCCTAGTAAGGAAAGTCCAAATTTAAAAATTTAAGTAAGTGAATTACATAGTATCAGATGATGGTAAGTGCTGTAGAAAAAAAAATAAGGTAGGAGATGGGGGTTAAGAGTGCCAGAAGACCCACTACGAAGTTGACATATAAACAAAGTCCTGAAGAAAGAGAGAGGAAACCATGTAGATACCTAGCAGGGAAAGCATCCCAGGAAGAGAGGCAAGCAAGTACAAACATCCAGAGGCAGGAACAAGGAAGCCTGTGTGGCTGGAGTGGAAAGTGGGGAGAGTAGTAGGAGAAGGCATCAGAGAGGAAATGGGGGCCAGATTGTCTAGGGACCTGTAGGTCATAGTGAGGACTTAGTCTTTTATTCTGACTGATGAAAAGCCATTGGAGAGTTTTAAACAGGGGAGTGACATGATCTGATATATTTTTAAAAAATAGCTCAGGCTGCTGTGTTGAGAATAGGCAAGAGGGAGGTTAAGGGCAGAAACAGAGAAACCAATTAGGAAGTTATTGTGGTAATCCAGGGAGACATTGTGATGGCCTGGACCAGGGAAGTAGCAATGGAAGTCTTAAGAAGTGGTGAGTTATTGGGTATCTTTCGAAGGTAGAGCTAACAGGATTTCCCAGCGGGTTGGTTGTGGGGTTTTTGACGTGAACAACTAGAAAGATGGAATAGCTATTTATTTTAAAGGGGTATGACTAAGAGAGGGGCAGGTTTGGAAAGGAAATCCAGGACCTTGATTTTTTATTTTATTTTATTTTTATTGTAGTAAATATACATAACATAAACTTACCGTTTAAACTATTTTTAACTGCACAATTCAGGCGTATTAAGTACATTCACAGTGTTGTGCAACCGTCCATCTCCAGAAGTTTTCATCATCTCAAACAGAAACTTTGTACCCAGTGAATACTAACTCCTCTTTCCTCCTTCCCCCAGCCCCTAGTAACCTCTATTATACTTCCTTTCTGTATGAATTTATCTTTTTTTGCTTGTGGGATCTTAGTTCTCCGACCTGGGATTGTACACCAGCCCTGGCAGTGAAAGCACCAAGTCCTAACCACTGGACCACCAGGGAATTCCCGAATTTGTCTATTCTAAGTATCTCACATAAGTAGACTCGTATAATATTTGTCCTTTTGTGTATGGTTTATTTCACTTAGCATAATTTTTCTAGGTTCATTCATGTTGTAGCATGTATCAGAATTTCATTCCTTTTTAAGGCGTAATAATATTCCATTGTATGTATATGCCATATTTTGTTTATCCATTTATCTATCGTTAGACATTTGGATTGTGGAAACCATTGGCTATTGTGAATAATGCTGCAGTGAACATTGGTGTACAAATATCTGAATGCCTACTTTCAGTTCTTTTGAGTATATACCTAGAAGTAGAATTGCTGGATCATACGGTCATTCTACAGTTAACTTTTTTTTTTTTTTTTTTTTTTTTTACGGTTAACTTTTAAAAGAACCACCGAACTGTTTTTCACAGCAACTGCACCGTTTTACATTCACACCAGCAATGCATGAGGGTTCCAGTTTCTTCACATCCTTACCCATGCTTGTTATTTTTCCTGTTTTTTATTTTCGTTTGGTTTTATAATAAGTCATCCTAGTGAGAGTAAAGTGGTATCTCATTGTGGTATTGATTTATATTTACAGGACCTTATTTTTTTCCTGTTTTATTGTGATATAATTGCATATAACATTGTATTAGTTTAAGGTTGTACAACATGAAGATTTGATATATGATCTGTATATTGCAAAATGATTACCACAATAAGTTTAGTTAACATCGATCACCTCTCCTAGTTACAAATTCAGGACCTTATTTTTTAACTTTGAGACTGAAGGAAATAGCCAAGGTTGTGAATGTAGAGAGAGATGAGGTCTGAGGTTTGACTCTTGAAGTACTCCAGCATTTAAAGGATGGGGAAATGAGGAGCAGTCAGTGAAGAAGCAACATCGGAAGGAGAATTGTATCCTGGAAGCAAAGTGAGGAATGTGCTCAAGAAAGAGGGAGAGGAGAATTCTGTCAAGTTCTACATAAATCAATTAAGATGAGAACTGAGAATTGATCGTTTGATTTGGCAGCATGGAAGTGAACGATAACCTTTACAAGAACAGTTTTGGTGGAGTGATGGGAGTGAAAGCCTCTCCATAGTGAATTCAAGAACAAACAGAAGGAGACGAATTTGAGGCAGAGTGTATAGATAATCTTTTAATGAATCTTGTTTTGAAAGGAATCTGAGAAATGGAGCAGCAGCTGGAGGAGAATGTGGGGTCTGGGGAGTTTCTGTTTTACGGCAGACATTATAGAAAGGATGTTTGTTAATGGGATTGATCCAGTAGAGAGAGAACATTTATTGATGTGGAAGAAAGAGGAGTGAAATAGCTTGTCGTTTTGGAAAAGCAGAGCTGTGAAGTCCTGGCAGGTTTGTCCTCTGCCTTGACACTCTCTAAGACACAGAGAAGAGAGGGCAGGAAAATCGAAGAGATGTGAATGGTGACTGTTGCTGCTCTGGCCTCTGTAGAATTAGGTTTAAAGAAATTGATGGCAGCCTCTGGTTTTATTTGTCCCAGAGCACCTCAACAGTAACAGCTGACCCTGCTTTTCTTTGCATTCTAAAGATCCAAAGGATAAGGAAAGAAGAAAGTTTCTCCTTCCATCTTTAGTCTTTATTTTCTACCATGAGCATTTTGAATGTTCATGTGAATATAATTGTGAGTGCCTGTGAATATAAATGTGGCTGATACTTGATATTAAGCTATGTTTTATCAAAGTACATGCCACACCTGTCCCACACAGAAACCCATGGTATGTGGGCAGGACTAAAAGCCACTGTAAATCCCTTCTGTTTCTTCACAGCATTAGGACAGAGTAGTCAGTAAAGAAGTTACCTGTTTATGCTTCCACTAGTTACAGAGACATTTGAATTTTCTTATTTATTTTACTGAAGCCTCCATTTTTACTTTAAAGCCTTTCATGTCTTAGAGGACACATCTTAACAGGTGAATAAGAGTGGAAAATAATTTCATACTTTTTAATTACTAGGAGAAAGGCTCCTCCGGTGATGAAGTCTGACCCACAGCCATAGTCAGCTTTTGAGTCGTATTTATCCAACATGCTAAACACAAGACATCCCAAGATAGGAAATAATGAAATACCAGGTCAGTTGGGCATTGCTAGACAGCACTTACTGCCAACCTCAGTTGTTCCTTAAGTTGTGATTGTGTGGCCAGATAGTCTTACTCCACGTTCTGTGTCTGTCTTTGCAGAAAGAGTAAAAGTCCTAAGTATTCACACAGATTTGTTTTGTGATATGAGATCCAAAGGAGGCTTCTAAATTATTTTCAGAATTGCTCTACCATTACCTTTTCACCCTAAGTGAGTCTGGAATGCATCCAGCAAAACAACTTTGGCATGTTCATACCTTTCAGAATGAATCATCTTCCTTCCCTTTAGTGAGAGAAGGGCTCTGTTGATTGTTTCTGGCAGAATTTCCACAAATGTTCTATTTTTCTTAAATCTTCCACTGTTTCACTTGAGCTGAACCTGGGGGTGCCTGATGTTCCTGAAGGAGACCTCTGAATCTCCCAACTCACAGTCACTTATATTGAAAGACTAGTCAGTTTTGATTCTCTGGGAAGATGTCAGGCATCTTTTTTTAAGAAGTTGTTTCCATTATAGGAAGTCACAGATGGTGGGCAAAAGACTGTATGAGAATACTGTGCTAAAGCCTGGGGAAAGTTGAAGGTTTGTTCTTGCTTATTGAGCATAATCCTCTTTACCTGACTGTGTAATGGAGAGTACTATTATCAGAATGTTGAGGTGGATTCTGGGACATCCTTTGATCTCCCTGAAATTCAAAATTTGTTCCAACTAGCCTGAACTTTTTATTTTTATATTTCACAGTATCCAGACATGAGTCAAGAATCTGATTCTCCATTTGTTTTCATCTGCACAAATCCCCAGGAAATGATTGTGAAGTTTCCTATTAAAGGAAGTCCAAAAATCTGTAAGTCACAAGCTTTGATGGTCTCATCTTTTTCTTTTTGTCTTGAATCTCACTTGTTTAACTTAAAAATTTTTTTCTCTTTTTACCCTGTTCTATGTCATCTCAAATATTTGGAGGATTAGTAAAATTCTACTTATCATATACCTGAAACTAACACAACATTGTTAATCAACTATACTTCAATAAAAAAATTCTATTTATCAATAACTTTAATGTTATGTTAACTACAGTATAGCCTTTCCAAAATATACCTCGATCCACAATTATTGGTATATGAGTGAATCACTCTAAACTTCCATTTAGGACCCCATTAACTTTAAAATCCTATTTGTCAGCCAAAAGAGTACGTTTGCCCCACTGTACTGTTCTTATTAAAGGAAGTATTAAGCCAGTGCCAGTGGCAACATTGTCTTTTTTCCATTGTTCCTCAGTATTCAATCTGAGAATAAGACTTAACTTTTTAAGTGTCTATTTTTGAATGTCTATTTTGGAGGTACCACTTCCCACTATTCCCTTGATTACTGCTTCCTAGAGCTCTGCTCTAGCCCTCTTGCTTTTCATCCTCTTTTTGAAACCTCCTGATGGTTTTCTTTTCTGTAATGTTTGCTTTTATGTGTTTGTGATTATAGTACCCTCTGCATATTCACTTCTTAGGAAGTGCTTGTGAGTTTATTCTTTCAACTTCCAACTCTTCTTCAACTCCCAACTTCTCTTCCTCTGTCTATTCCTACAGCAGCCTCTTCTATTTCCAAGGAATCTCAAGAAACATATAGTGGTGTCCTCTTTGCCTAACTTACCTTTTTTTTTTTTTTTTAATAAATTTATTTATTTTTGGCTGTGTTGGGTCTTCATTGCTGTGTGTGGGCTTTCTCTAGTTGCAGTCAGCGGTGGCTACTTTTTGTTGCAGTGCATAGGCTTCTCATTGCGGTGGCTTCTCCTGTTGTAGAGCACGGGCTCTAGGCGCGCAGGTTTCAGTAGTTGTGGTTCGCGGGCTCTAGAACGCAGGTTCAGTAGCTGTGGCGCGTGGGCTTAGTTGCTCCACGGCATGTGAGATCTTCCTGGACCAGGGATCGAACCTGTGTCCCCTGCATTGGCGGGAAGATTCTTAACCACTGCGCCACCAGGGAAGTCCCTAACTTCCTTTTAAAAACATCAGCGGAGGAGCTTCAAGATGGCGGAAGAGTAAGACGTGTACTTCAGAAATACATCTATATGTGGAACAACTCCTACAGAACACCTACTGAATGCTGGCAGAAGACCTCAGACCTCCCAAAAGGCAAGAAACTCCCCACGTACCTGAGTAGGGCAAAAGAAAAAACAGAGACAAAAGAATAGAGATGGAACCTGCAACAGTGGGAGGGAGCTGTGAAGGAGGAAAGGTTTCCACACACTAGGAAGCCCCATCGTGGGCGGAGACTGTGGGTGGCGGAGGGGGGAAGCTTCGGCACCATGGAGGAGAGCGCAGCAATAGGGGTGCAGAGGGCAAAGTGGAGAGATTCCCGCACAGAGGATCGGTGCGGACCAGCACTCACCAGCCTGAGAGGCTTGTCTGCTCACCCGCCGGGGTGGGCGGGGGCTGGGAGCTGAGGTTCGGGCTTTGGAGATCGGATCCCAGGGAGAGGACTGGGGTTAGCGGCGTGAACACAGCCTGAAGGGGGGTAGTGCGCCACAGCTAGCCGGGAGGGGGTCCGGAAAAAAGTCTGGAGCTGCGAAGAGGCAAGAGACTTTTTCTTGCCTCTTTGTTTCCTGGTGCGCGAGGAGAGGGGATTAAGAGCGCCGCTTAAAGGAGCTCCAGAGACGGGCGTGAGCCGCGGCTATCAGTGTGGACCCCAGAGACGGGCATGGGACGCTAAGGCTGCTGCTGCCGCCACCAAGAAGCCTGTGTGCAAGCACAGGTCACTCTCCACACCTCACCTCCAGGGAGCCTGTGCAGCCCGCCACTGCCAGGGTCCCATGATCCAGGGACAACTTCCCCAGGAGAACACACGGCGCGCCTCACGCTGGTGCAACGTCACGCCGGCCTCTGCCGCTGCAGGCTCGCCCCGCATTCCGTACCCCTCCCTCACCCCAGCCTGAGTGAGCCAGAGCCCCTGAATCAACTGCTCCTTTAACCCTGTCCTGTCTGAGCAAAGAACAGACGGCCTCAGGCGACCTACATGCAGAGGCAGGTCCAAATCCAAAGCTGAACCCCAGGAGCTGCGCGAACAAAGAAGAGAAAGAGAAATTTCTCCCGGCAGCCTCAGGAGCAGCGGATTAAATCTCCACAATCAACTTGATGTACCCTGCATCTGCGGAATACCTGAATAGACAACAAATCACCCCAAATTGAGGAGGTGGACTTTGGGAGCGATGATATATATATATTTTTTCCCTTTTTCTCTTCTTGTGAGTGTGTATTTGTATGCTTCTGTGTGTTTGTCTCTATAGCTTTGCTTTTACCATTTGTCCTAGGGTTCTGTCTGGCCGTATTTTTTTTGTTTTTTTTTTTTTACTGTAGTTTTTAGCACTTGTTATCATTGGTGGATTTGTTTTTTGGTTTGGTTGCTCTCTTCTTTCTTTCTTTCTTTTTTTTTTTTAATACTTAAAAAATTTTTTTTAATAATTATTTTTTATTTTAATAACTGTCTTATTTTACATTATTTTATTTTATTTTATCTTCTTCTTTCTTTCTTTCTTTTTTTTCTCCCTTTTATTCTGAGACATGTGGATGACAGGCTCTTGGTGCTCCAGCTGGGCATCAGGGCTGTGCCTCTGAGGTGGGAGAGCCAAGTTCAGGACACTGGTCCACAAGAGACCTCCCAGCTCCACGTAATATCAAACGGCAAAAATCTCCCAGAGATTTCCATCTCAACGCCAAGACCCAGCTCCACTCAATGACCAGCAAGCTACAGTGCTGGACACCCTATGCCAAACAACTAGCAAGACAGGAACACAACCCCATCCATTAGCAGAGAGGCTGCCTAAAGTCATAATAAGGCCACAGACACCCCAAAACACACCACCAGATGTGGACATGCCCACCAGAAAGACAAGATCCAGCCTCATCCACCAGAACACAGGCACTAGTCCCCTCCACCAGGAAGCCTACACAACCCACTGAACCAACCTTAGCCACTGGGGACAGACACCAAAAACAACGGGAACTACGAACCTGCAGCCTGCAAAAAGGAGACCCCAAACACAGTAAGTTAAGCAAAATGAGAAGACGGAGAAACACACAGCAGATGAAGGAGCAAGGCAAAAACCCACCAGACCTAACAAATGAAGAGGAAATAGGCAGTCTACCTGAAAAACAATTCAGAATAATCATAGTAAAGATGATCCAAAATCTTGGAAATAGAATGGAGAAAATACAAGAAACGTTTAACAAGGACCTAGAAGAACTAAAGAGCAAACAAACAGTGATGAGCAACACAATAAATGAAATTTAAAATTCTCTAGAAGGAATCAATAGCAGAATAACTGAGGCAGAAGAACGGATAAGTGACCTGGAAGACAAAATAGTGGAAATAACTACCACAGAGCAGAATGAAGAAAAAAGAATGAAAAGAACTGAGGACAGTCTCAGAGACCTCTGGGACAACATTAAACGCACCAACATTCAAAGTATAGGGGTCCCAGAAGAAGAAGAGAAAAAGAAAGGGACTAAGAAAATATTTGAAGAGATTATAGTTGAAGACTTCCCTAATATGGGAAAGGAAATGGTTAATCAAGTCCAGGAAGCACAGAGAGTCCCATACAGGATAAATCCAAGGAGAAACACGCCAAGACACATATTAATCAAACTATCAAAAATTAAATACAAAGAAAAAATATTAAAAGCAGCAAGGGAAAAACAACAAATAACATACAAGGGAATCCCCATAAGGTTAACAGCTGACCTTTCAGCAGAAACTCTGCAAGCCAGAAGGGAGTGGCAGGACATATTTAAGGTGATGAAGGAGAAAAACCTACAAGCAAGATTATTCTACCCAGCAAGAATCTCATTCAGATTTGACAGAGAAATTAAAAGCCTTACAGACAAGCAAAAACTAAGAGAATTCAGCACCACCAAACCAGCTTTACAACAAATGCTAAAAGAACTTCTCTAGGCAGGAAACAGAAGAGAAGGAAAAGACCTACAATAACAAACCCAAAACAATTAAGAAAATGGTAATAGGAACATACATATCGATAATTACCTTAAATGTAAATGGATTAAATGCTCGCACCAAAAGACACAGACTGGGTGAATGGATACAAAAACAAGACCCATATATATGCTGTCTACAAGAGACCCACTTCAGAGCTAGGGACACATAGAGACTGAAAGAGAGGGGATGGAAAAAGATATTCCATGCACATGGAAATCAAAAGAAAGCTGGAGTAGCAATTCTCATATCAGACAAAATAGACTTTATAACAAAGACTATTACAAGAGACAAAGAAGGACACTACATAATGATCAAGGGATCAATCCAAAAAGAAGATACAACAATTGTAAATATTTATGCACCCAACATAGGAGCACCTCAATACATAAGGCAAATACTAACAGCCATAAAAGGGGAAATCGACAGTAACACAATCATAGTAGGGGACTTTAACACCCCACTTTCACCAATGGACAGATCATCCAAAATGAAAATAAATAAGGAAACACAAGCTTTAAATGATACATTAAACAAGATGGACTTAATTGATATTTATAGGACATTCCATCCAAAAACAACAGAATACACATTCTTCTCAAGTGCTCATGGAACATTCTCCAGGATAGATCATAACTTGGGTCACAAATCAAGCCTCAGTAAATTTAAGAAAATTGAAATTGTGTCAGGTATCTTTTCTGACCACAACGCTATGAGACTAGATATCAATTACAGGGAAAAAGCTGTAAAAAATACAAACACATGGAGGCTAAACAATGCACTACTTAATAACCAAGAGATCACTGAAGAAATCAAAGAGGAAATCAAAAAATACCTAGAAACAAATGACAGTGAAAACACGATGACCCAAAACCTATGGGATGCAGCAAAAGCAGTTCTAAGAGGGAAGTTTATAGCAATACAAGCCTACCTCAAGACACAAGAAATATCTCAAACAACCTAACCTTACACCTAAAGCAATTAGAGAAGGAAGAACAAAAAAACCCCAAAGTTAACAGAAGGAAGGAAATCATAAAGATCAGACCAGAAATAAATGAAAAAGAAATGAAGGAAACGATAGCAAAGATCAATAAAACTGAAAACTGGTTCTTTGAGAAGATAAACAAAATTGATAAGCCATTAGCCAGACTCATCAAGAAAAAAAGGGAGAAGACTCAAATCAGTAGAATTAGAAATGAAAAAGGAGAAGTAACAACTGACACTGCAGAAATACAAAAGATCATGAGGGATTACTACAAGCAACTATATGCCAATAAAATGGACAACCTGGAAGAAATGAACAAATTCTTAGAAATGCACAACCTTCCGAGACTGAATGAGGAAGAAATAGAAAATATGAACAGACCAATCACAAGCACTGAAATTGAAACTGTGATTAAAAATCCTCCAACACACAAAAACCCAGGACCAGATGGCTTCACAGGCGAATTCTATCAAACATTTAGAGAAGAGCTAACACCTATCCTTCTCAAACTCTTCCAAAATATAGCAGAGGGAGGAACACTCCCAAACTCATTCTACGAGGCCACCATCACCCTGATACCAAAACCAGACAAAGATGTCACAACGAAAGAAAACTACAGGCCAATATCACTGATGAACATAAATGCAAAAATCCTCAACAAAATACTAGCAAACAGAATCCAACAGCACATTAAAAAGATCATACACCATGTTCAAGTGGGGTTTATCCCAGGAATGCAAGGATTCTTCAATATACGCAAATCAATCAACGTGATACACCATATTAACAAATTGAAGGAGAAAAATCATATGATCATCTCAATAGATGCAGAGAAAGCTTACAACAAAATTCAACACCCATTTATGATAAAAACCCTCCAGAAAGTAGGCATAGAGGGAACTTTCCTCAACATAATAAAGGCCATATATGACAAACCCACAGCCAACATTGTCCTCAATGGTGAAAAACTGAAACCATTTCCACTAAGATCAGGAACAAGACAAGGTTGCCCACTCTCTCCACTATTATTCAATATAGTTTTGGAAGTTTTAGCCATAGCAATCAGAGAAGAAAAAGAAATAAAAGGAATCCAAATCGGAAAAGAAGAAGTAAAGCTGTCACTGTTTGCAGATGACATGGTACTGTACATAGAGAATCCTAAAGATGCTACCAGACCACTACTAGAGCTAATCAATGAATTTGGTAAAGTAGAAGGATAAAAAATGCATGGAAATCTCTTGCATTCCTATACACTAATGATGAAAAATCTGAAAGTGAAATTAAGAAAACACTCCCATTTACCATTGCAACAAAAAGAATAAAATATCTAGGAATAAACCTACCTAAGTAGACAAAAGACCTGTATGCAGAAAATTATAAGACACTGATGAAAGAAATTAAAGATGATACAAACAGATGGAGAGATATACCATGTTCTTGGATTGGAAGAGTAAACATTGTGAAAATGACTATACTACCCAAAGCAATCTACAGATTCAATACAATCCCTATCAAACTACCACTGGCATTTTTCACAGAACTAGAACAAAAAATTTCACAATTTGTATGGAAACACAAAAGACCCCGAATAGCCAAAGCAATCTTGAGAAAGAAAAACAGAGCTGGAGGAATCACACTCCCTGACTTCAGACTATACTACAAAGCTACAGTAATCAAGACAGTATGGTACTGGCACAAAAACAGAAATATAGATCAATGGAACAGGATAGAAAGCCCAGAGATAAACCCACACACATATGGTCACCTTGTCTTTGATAAAGGAGGCAAGAATATACAATGGAGAAAAGACAGCCTCTTCAATAAGTGGTGCTGGGAAAACTAGACAGCTACATGTAAAAGAATGAAATTAGAACACTCCCTAACACCATACACAAAAATAAACTCAAAATGGATTAAAGACCTAAATGTAAGGCCAGGCACTGTCAAACTCTTAGAGGAAAACATAGGTGGAACACTCTATGACATAGATCACAGCAAGATCCTTTTTGACCCACCTCCTAGAGAAATGGAAATAAAAACAAAAATAAACAAATGGGACCTAATGAAACTTAAAAGCTTTTGCACAACAAAGGAAACCATAAACAAGACGAAGAGACAAGCCTCAGAATGGGAGAAAATATTTGCAAATGAAGCAACTGACAAAGGATTAATCTCCAAAATTTACAAGCAGCTCATGCAGCTCAATATCAAAAAAACAAACAACCCAATCCAAAAATGGGCAGAAGACCTAAATAGACATTTCTCCAAAGAAGATATATAGATTACCAGCAAACACATGAAAGAATGCTCAACATCATTAATCATTAGAGAAATGCAAATCAAAACTACAATGAGATGTCATCTCATACCAGTCAGAATGGCCATCATCAAAAAATCTACAAACAATAAATGCTGGAGAGGGTGTGGAGAAAAGGGAACCCTCTTGTACTGTTGGTGGGAATGTACATTGATACAGCCACTATGGAGAACAGTATGGAGGTTCCTTAAAAAACTAAAAATAGAACTACCATACAACCCAGCAATCCCACTACTGGGCATATACCCTGAGAAAACCATGATTCAGAAAGAGTCATGTACCAAAATGTTCATTGCAGCTCTATTTACAATAGCCAGGACATGGAAGCAACCTAAGTGTCCATCATCGGATGAATGGATAAAGAAGATGTGGCACATATATACAATGGAATATTACTCAGCCATAAAAAGGAACGAAATTGAGTCATTTGTAGTGAGGTGGATGGACCTAGGAGTCTGTCATACAGAGTGAAGTAAGTCAGAAAGAGAAAAACAAATACCACATGCTAACACATATATATGGAATCTAAAAAAAAAAAATGGTCATCAAGAACCTAGGGGCAAGACAAGAATAAAGACGCAGACCTACTAGAAAATGGACTTGAGGATACAGGGAGGGGGAACGGTAAGCTGGGACAAAGTGAGAGAGTGGCATGGACATATATACACTACCAAACGTAAAATAGATAGGTAGTGGGAAGCAGCTGCATCATATGGGGAGATCAGCTCGGTGCTTTGTGACCACCTAGAGGGGTGGGATAGGGAGGATGATGCAAGAGGGAAGAGATATGGGGACATATGCATATGTATAACTGATTCACCTTGTTATAAAGCAGAAACTAACACACCATTGTAAAGCAATTATACTCCAGTAAAGATGTTAAAAAAAAAAAAACAACATCAGCATCTCTCCCATTTGCTCATGTCAGTTACTATTTCATGACTCTGAAATTGCTTTCCCATTGTGTGAACTGGATGCTTCTGGGGCATGCATTGTTGTCGGCTGTGCACAAGACTATGTCACCTTGTTCGTCGTGGACCAACTATTTTATAAATCTGTTCTGTAAAGAAGTACTTCTCAGACTGTAATGTAAATAAAAATCACCTAGAGAGCTGTTAAAACACAGGTTCCTGCGCCCTTCTCCCAAGTGATACTAATGCTGTTGGTTAGCTGACTGCACTATGGTTAATACTGCTTTTGATCACAAAATGAAATGCTTGGAGTATGAATTTAGATTCATGTATATTCACTGCAAAATTCAGGCAACCCTCATGATTTGTGAAACATATTTCTGAGATTCCTGCAAGTCAGAAAATCTGAACATAAATTGCCCTTGACTTACACAAATTATTTACTTCATACTTTACCTCACCTGTTAGCCAAGTGGCCCTGGAAATTCTTTTTCCTTCTTCTTCACTATTTAGGATTTAAATCTCCCTTTTTCTCTCCTTTTTAGGTTGAGAAATTTTACCCCTTCCTACTCTACTCCATTCTTACCTTACTGTAGGCACTGATGGCAACACTGGTGGTAGGAGGAAAACGTGGTCAGTCTTCTCTCCCAGACCCACTGCTACTTGATCTTTAGTCCCAGTTACCTTTTCGTAGCTTCCTTTCTATCTTGGTTTTCATCTGCTGCTTAAACTCCTGTGAGAAAATGTTTTGTGTAAACAGAGTTTATATATTTCTCTGAAACGTTTTACTTCAGTACTTTCTCTTCCCAGAGACCCACCTTCAGCACACGTACGACCTTCATTTTTCTCCACAAGGTTTAATAGGGGGCGGGGTGGGTGATGGTCTTAAGAGAAAGCTTTTCCCCGTTCCTTCTGTTGGTTAGAAGCTTTAAAAAGCCAAAATGGGCTGTGTGCTTGTTTTAGGGACAGCAGGGCTGGAGAGAAATTGTGAGACTGCACCTTCTTCCATGGTAGACCAGACAAGGTGAAACATGGGTCAGAAACAATAGGTAAAGTTGGGGGTTGGGGGGGTGGAGAAAGAATAGGTTGACCAATTCCTGTGTCTCAGAAAAAAACTTCTCTTGAGAGGGAGCCAGCCTACCTGAGGATTTAGTCTGGTGTGAAGTTTCTGTTCCCTGTAACTCTTCATTCCTTTGTCCTTCATTCATCCTTACTGTCTTTAAAAACCTTACACGCTGCCAGAACTTCCTTCCCTTAAGCCATAGGGACCACCTCCAGTAGTTTACAGCTGGAAAAGTCTTTAATCTCACTGCCATAGGGGAAAATACATACTTGGCTCTTTTTATATATATATATATATATATATATATATATATTTATTTATTTATTTATTTAGGGCTGTGTTGGGTCTTTGTTGCTGCACGCAGGCTTCTCATTACGGTGGCTTCTCTTGTTGCGGAGCACAGGCTCCAGGCGCACGGGCTTCAGTAGTTACAGCACGTGGGCTCAGTAGTTGTGGCTCGTGGGCTCTAGAGCGCAGGCTCAGTAGTTGTGGTGCACGGGCTCAGTTGCTCTGCGACATGTGGGATCTTCCCGGACCAGGGATCACACCCGTGTCCCCTGCATTGGCAGGCGATTCTTAACCACTGCGCCACAAGGGACTTCCTATACTTGGCTCTTAATTTGGAATGCTTCACATTTTCTTCTAGAATATTGTTACATGAAGTGGTTAAGTTCCATGGTATTAATAATATTAATACTCTACTTCAGTTACAGCTCTGTGCCTTAAATATTTGTTTCTTGTGGGATGGCTTAGGAACCTAAACCACTTTCCTTTTGTTTTAAGTTTTTTTTAAAAATTAATTTATTTAATTTATTTATTTTTGGCTGCATTGGGTCTTTGTTGTTGTGTGCGGGCTTTCTCTAGTTGCGGTGAGCGGGGGCTACTCTGTTGCGGTGCGCGGGCTTCTCATTGCGGTGGCTTCTCTTGTTGCAGAGCACGAGCTCCAGTAGTTGTGGCTCGCAGGCTCAGTAGTTGTGGCTCACAGGCTCTAGAGTGCAGGCTCAGTAGTTGTGGCGCACGGGCTTAGTTGCTCCTTGGCATGTGGAATTTTCCCAGACCAGGGCCTGAACCCACGTCCCCTGCATTGGCAGGCGGATTCTTAACCACTGTGCCACCAGGGAAGCCCCTAGCCACTTTTCATAGATTAGTTCTATGAGAAATTTATTCTAAGTTCCAAACTTCTGACTTGCAAATAAATGTCTATAATATAACTCATTTATGTGTTGTATCACGTGTATATATTTGCTTTAAATTAAAGGCATATATTTTTATTTATGTTTTTGGACATGTAAAACTTGAGCTTGCTTGACCTGAGGATAATTGTGCTTCTTGAAGTTGAAATAATTCAGAAAACAATGTGCAATATGAAATCACTTGGCTGTGTGTCTGCTCAAATTAAGAAATGCAAAAAAGTTAAGTATAGTAGAATATGTAAGATGAATGCTCAAAGAGATGAAGGTAATTTTTTTACTTTAAATGAACTACATGCTTTATAAACTCATGCAAATTCTGCCTTATATCTTATGCAAAACATGTGAAAATCCCTATGAGAGTTATATCGATTGATGGCAAATAGTTTTTTCCCTTTTAACTTCTTCTCCATCTGCTGCACATGCATTTGATTTTCTTTTAGGCACCATGATTGAGGATGTGGTTTAACACTGAAATGCTGTATGTACTAAATATAAAAATATTGGGGAAATACAGAAACTAAGCATTATCACTCTGCTTTTAAGAGAGTGTACTGTATATTACTGTAGTTAACTGTCCAGATCCCAAGTCTTAAAAAACCATGCTAAACTAGAACTCAGAGTTCAGAGGGCATCCACGATAACTGCTTCTTCATGCTAGGAGCCCCAGTCCCTGGCCTTCATTGCCCAGCTAACCCAATTGCTACTATTGGCAGTCACTATGGTAGATATTAGGGATGCAAAGAAGTTTTTAGTTGTAAGGAGCTCACAGATTGCTGGCACATGTATGGTTTTCTTAGGTTAGTCTAGGGGATGAAAGACTTTCTGAATCCCTGGGAGTGCCCTGGAAATCCTTCGTCCTCTGTATCTCCTTCCTCACATCAGTTTTCCATTTTATGACATCATCATTGAAGCCAGAGATTAGTTTGCCTACTATTGAGTGCTCTGCTCCAATGGGTTGATCTTACCTGAGCTGGTCTCATGTGAGGGCTTTCACAGTCAGACTGGAGTTTTATGAAAATTATATTTGGAATATTCTTATACAGTAAAGCTTTGGGGAGCCTGAAATAAATATAGTTAAAAGTCTTGCCTAGAGTTATCTGGTAAATATGGTAAATTAAAAGTAAAACTGAGACCATAACTAAGAAACACAACTCCCAAGCCTTAGCATAAATAACATGACTACCATTAATTTTTCAGAGAACTTTGAACTCATGAAGCATTTTAATGTATATATTTTTTAATAAATTTATTTATTTATTTATTTATTTTTGGCTGCGTTGGGTCTTCGTTGCTGCGCACAGGCTTTCTCTAGTTGTGGCGAGCGGGGGCTACTCTTCGTTGCGGTGTGCAGACTTCTCATTGGGGTGGCTTCTCTTGTTGCGGAGCACGGGCTCTAGGTGTGCGGGCTCAGTAGTTGTGGCATGTGGGCTTAGTAGTTGTGGCGCACGGGCTTAGTTGCTCCGCGGCATGTGGGATCTTGCTGGACCAGGGCTCGAACCCATGTCCCTTGCATTGGCAGGTGGATTCTTAACCACTGTGCCACCAGAGAAGTCCCTTTAATGTATATTATTTCAATTAATTATTTGATTAAATGATTCAGTGTATGTAAAATACTTGGTACAGTGCTTAGTATATAGAAAAACACTTAGCCTTAGCTATAATCCTCTCAACAACTTTGTATGTTAGTAGAAATTTTTTCTTCCTTTCATTTTATAGCTGAGTGAACAGGTTTACAGAAATTATATTTTGCTCAGGTCTTTCTACCTCTAGGTTTCCTGCTCTTCTCACTTTATCGCATTGCCTCAGAAACAAAGTATTCCAATTTACATTTCATTTTTAGGGCACAGTATCACAGAGCTGCAAAGGGCCTTCAGTACTGTGTAGTCCAGTTTCCTCATAGCATTGAAAAAGTTGAGGACAAGAGTGACTAGGTGACTTCCTCAAGGTTATACAGATAGGTAGTCTTAGGACTAAAACTGGGACCTGGGTCTTCTAACTTATTCAGTACAGAGAACTAGAAGCCTGTAGTCCTAGATGGAATTCTAAATTCTGTCCTAGCTTGTCCTAAAAAGCTTAATGAGACGCAATACTTCTTTGTACCTCTGGGTACCACCACCTTTACAATGAGTACTCTTTTATGTTTATCTGATATCTGCTATTTTTGGTCACTAAGTAGTCCCTATAAAGTAAAGGTTTTGAAATTTGTGGTGTCTGCTTTTCTTTGTTTAATTCATTTATTGAGCACCTACCATTTGGTAGTCTTAGGGATACAACGGCAAACTTGCCTCGTAACAGGGCCCTTTGCCAGATTGCTGGCACATGTTTGGATTTCCAGCAAGACAGCCTGGGGGATGAAAGAACTCCTAAATCCCTGGGAAAACTCTGTGCTCTAAAGCCCAAATTAAAGTCAACATCATTGTGACTGTTGTGGACATCATTTAGGGTATCACATAGTGATGGTTTCTAAGGAAGCCCAGAGAAGGAAGTAATGTTATTCCAGAGGCAGATGTAGCCCTGGAAAGATGAGGAAGAAGAAAAAAAATTAAGAAAACAGAGAAACTTGTTAGATTGAAGTAATTTTTTTTCACACTCTCCTTGTGCAGTAGTCCGGACATGTATTCTTACCTTAGTTGGACAAATGAGGATATTGAAGTCCAGAGAGATCTAATGACTTGCCCCAAGTCACTCATCTAGTTGGTATCAGACAAAGGAGGACTGGTACCTGGGTTTCCTGGCTTCTCGTTCAGTGCTTTCTCTCTTATACCTGATTACTGCAACAAATGAAAATGACAACATACAAGGGGCCGTGGTTGTGCATATAGGTGTGTAGTACACCCAGCTGCTTTTGTTTTTGTTTGTTTGTTTATTTAGTGCCAAGGCTGAACTGAACTATTTCTGTTTCCAGCATCAGCATCTCTACTGACTTAAATAAGACTTTTTGTGAGAGAAAGCAACCTGCAAGCTCTGTTCTCAGGCCAGGCAGACAGGAACTCTCTTAAATTTTTCTTCATGAGATGGATATTTCCTAAGGCAGCTACCACTGAACCCAACTTTATCCTGGTAGATCTGAGGAGTCAGAGGTCGGAGACCACATCCGTGAAGTACCTCTCATTAGGGTCACCTGGGACAGGAAGGTTGCTTGTTTTCTAACTTTTAACACTTAGGAGAGTCATACAGCCTATGACCTTTGCCCTTCTTAACTGGTGATAGGGGCCCTTTGTCAGTAAAGCATTCATGTGGATTCTACTCCACTGTTTCAGGTCACTCCCCCTATTAAGTCTGAGGCAGCAAAGGAGTGAGTTGAACTGCTTTTCTCACTGTGAGGGAGGTACATGCATTATGCTCAGCCAGTTAACAGGTCAGAGGAATGGGTTTCCCACTGTGTGAAATGTCTTCCTTTATCATTATGTGTGTATTCTTTAAAAACTTGCCTTAGCATCAGGCACTCTGGAAAACGCAATGTTTCTTTTCTAGTAACTACAAAATTAGAAATATTAACTTCTTAGATTTTTAGGTGAATACTCATTGTGTTTGTGTACGTACGTACATTTGTGTGTCCCTATACAGTGTTCCCATTGCTTCCTCATTCTTACAGAATGAAACTCTGAACTTTGAAAGTGTCTGAGTCCTGAAGCAAGATAATTGAATGTGACAGAAACACAGTAACCAGAAGACCTGGGAGGCCATGAAAGATTTGCATTGCAAATATAAAAAAATAAATAATGAGGCTTCTTTTTCTCCCTTACAGGGAAACTGGATTCCAAGATCCATCAAGGAGCAAAGAAGGGGTTAATGAAGCAGAATAAAGCTGTCTGACCCAGGAAAAAAGGAACTATACAGCATAGTGGAGTTTTGTGTACTAAAAT
Organism: Eschrichtius robustus; assembly: GCF_028021215.1. NCBI lineage: Eukaryota > Metazoa > Chordata > Mammalia > Artiodactyla > Eschrichtiidae > Eschrichtius > Eschrichtius robustus. Next base: position 125,788,243 of record NC_090824.1, read on the forward strand.
TGCTATCCACTGGTCCTTTGGAATTGAAGCAGTAGACATCTAAAGGCTTGGCATCAGGCTTGAACCTCTCAGAATTTAAACTCATCAAAATCTGTATATTTTTCTTAAAGAGTGGGATTCTTACTTTATGTAGTGGGTCAAAAATCTTTGGATACATTATTTATAAAGACTTATTTTAAAAATTCTAGATCTTTGACATTTTTCTCAGAATGATACAGAAGAAAAAGGAACAAGTTGGAGATTATTTTCCTCTCTGAGGCTTGGATTTGTTTTAGTTAGGAAAATTCTTAACCTAGGTTAACAGTATTTTAAGGCACCACTTGAATTTTAAAGTTTTTTTTTTTTCAAAGTGATAACCTGGTAGAGTATTAGGATGTTTTTGGAATTGTGTTTAATAGAAACGTGTGATGGGACAGAGAGGTTTTTAAACAACTTTGCTGCTCTAGTCCAACGTCTCTTCAAGCAAATAGTATTCAGCTGAGTAACCTTCCCTGGCAGATTTTGGTGGGGGGTGGGGTGGGGGGATAACCTGAAGAGGTGCTGCTACTTTGTTCTTTGGTTTGAGACATTAGGACATAAGAGGATCAGACTGGGATGAGATAGAGCCACCTGCTAAAGCAGCATGAAACCGCCCTGTTTATTTTGTTGGTATTGCAAAAGTATCACTTGGATGGAGCAATTAGAAACAAACAAAAATAAAATCCCTTCAGTAAATGCATCCAAATATCCCAAAATGCTTAAACCAAACCCTTTAAGCCATCCATACCCCAAGAAGCTATGAGCTTTGGAAAAATAGGAGGTTGGTTTGAAATGAGATTTTTACTAGTCATTCTGGTCCCACTTAGTGAAGCACTTTTTTTCTGAGGCTGTTCAGAAGAGCTGTCAGAATCTCAGTTGCTGGCATCCTCAGGAAATTCACGGTCTTAAATGTGTATGTTCTGCTTTTTATAAAGCAGCACTACCACACTGGGGAAGTTGGATTCCCTCCAGCAGTTGTGTGCATGACTTAAAAAAGAGAGCGCAAGGGAGAGAAAAAAGTGCCCTGTGTTATGAAAAAGATTAATTTCCCCTTTCTTTAATCCTTCATATTCAGCGTTTATTTGCATTGAAATGCCTCCACTCATTATGCATTGATGCTCACTCAACTGTGAACCCTGCTTGTTGCAGAGCTCTGGGCATTGGTTTTGTAGGGGCCTGATCACTCTGGATTCCCAGGCGAAACCCACCCAATTCTTGTTCTAGTGATGAAGGCATGTTGTATTCTTTTTTTTTTTTTTTTTTCTGTTCAACTTCTGTAGAGAAAGTTGGAAAGGACGCCAATGGCTGTTCTTTAGGGGGAAAAAAGTCTCTCTCTGGCCTTCTGCAGACCCTACTACTATTAATGAAGCCACACTGGGTTTACTATGCAGTTAATAGTTTACCAAGCAGTAGCAATTTGAATTCTGTGCTGGAATTGTCTGGTTTTCTTAATACCAAAATAAAATTGAAAGGTAGGAGGTGAAGAGCCAAAGGAGAAAAAAAAAAGAAAATGTTTATCTTTCTGCCTTTTTATTTGAATGACAGCCTGAACACAGAGGAGTATGGATTGATTTTTCCACCTGGATAGATTGTGTGTGCATGCCTAAAGAAAAACATCAGGAGACGCAAGAGTTCAGGTTATGCAACCATTTTGTGTGCTGTGATAAAGTTTACAAGAACTTTACAAGTTTATGAGAAACCCACCTCAGCATCCAAAATATGCAGCTGGAGCCACATGAGTAAATGGCAGAGTAACTTGGAAACTTCTCCTTTTCATGGTTAGACTGTGAAAGACTCTCTTCAGTTCACGTGGTGGTGGTATAAGGTCTCTCTTTTATTTGTGGAGACACCCGGGAGGAAATGTGGGAGAGACTTGGGGGTAGATGGCCGTCAGTTGCTCAGTGATGAATAGCATAATTTAAAGCCTAGTGGAAAATCTTAGCAGCCTGAGTACAAACTTGCCCAGGAGTAGCCTTTCAGTACTTTACAGCACTTTGCACTGACCCTGTAACTCTGGGACAGCTTGGCCTGAGGGAAGGTCCACATTTCTGAGCTGGTTTACTTCTACAGCCTAAATATCTGTACCCTCTTTTGGATGGTTGGGTTCATTGGCTCTCAATTTGTATAGTAGCTAAAGGATTCAGCGTTTTTGTTTTTCTAGGCAGGACACAGTCTCAATTATATAAGCTCAAAGTAGGATATATATAAAACTGGAGTCTTTCTCTGCCAGGATTTTTAGGAGGCTTTGGCCTTGCAGATGTTTGGAATGGAGTAGGGGTGGGGGGGTGGTGTTTGCTTGCTACAGCTAATCTGGGGAAAGAAAACTAGGTGTCCCTTTTTTTCTTTTTAAGTTGGCAGCTTACAGAAACCCGTTTTTCCCTAGGGAGTAGGTATAAAAAATTGACTATAAAGATTGCTTTTACAAATAATTACAAAGTTATGGCTTTTTATGAGTTATAACCCTAATCTCTTTTCATTTTTAACTACTGTCTCCACTGAAGTCCATTTATGTGGATTTCATTTTGTTTGGTAAGTTTTTTTTGTTTTTTTGTTTTTTAATGCTTTTGCTAGAGCTCCTAGCCAAGATAGAGACAGTATTGGGGTTGTTCTCTTGCCCAGTTAGACAAGGCCAGTAAAAAAGCAAGCATCTATTAAACTAGAGAAATCAGCTAACTTCAGTTTATTAGTCCTCGGAGGGCAGGAAAGAAAGTCCTGTGATGAAGGATTTTTTTCCTTGAGATTCAAGTAGCAAGTGCACATCTGCTGTTCTCAGCTTCTGTGAATGTGTTTGGAGGGAGGTGATCCATATTACAGGCTCCAGCAGATCAAGGAATCTAGCATGTGGAGGGCTTTCTAATTCTCTCATGCAGAGAAGAAAGAACATAGCCACAGTGCCATCCTCTGACACAAAGAAACTTGTGTAAATGTGTGTCCATTTATGTGTGTGCACATAATGTGGATTAATTCATGCAGTGAAACCTGGAAGACTGATCAGATTTCTGTTGTGACAATGAAGAGTCTAGAAAGAAAATCTAGTAAATATTGTACCCTGACTTGCAGTCAGGTAGATAAGGTGGGGCAGAGAGGGCAACTGAGAATGTGTAGATGTGTCACAGGAAGGGAGTGAGATGTTGGGACAAGGGGCAAAAAATGTCAATACATAAGATTTGAGGAGCGTCTAGAGCTGTGCTGTCTAATATAGTAGCCACTAGCCACATGTGATTATTTAAATTAAGTGAAATTAAGATTCAGTTCTTCAGTCACAGTACCATATTTCAGGTGTTGACATAACTACACGTAACCAGTGACTTCTGAATTGGACAGCTCAAGTATAGATTATTTCCATCATTGCAAAAAGTTCTATCAGACAGTGCTTGTTCAGAGCAGGGGTCAGCACACTTTTTCTGTAAAGGGCCAGACAGCAACTATTTTAGGCTTTCCAGGCCATATGGTCCCTGTTACAACTATTTACCTCTGCTGTTGCAGTGCAAGTGAAATGAATCCATAGATAATACGTAGGTGAATGAGCACGGCTATGAGCCAGTAAAACTTTTTTTATGGACACTGAAATTTGAATTAATATATTAATATAATTTTCACATCACAAAATAGTCTTCTTTTGATTATTTTTCAGCCATCCAAAAATGTAAAAGCCATTCTTATTCTTAGTTCATGGGACATACCAAAACAGGCACTGCACCTGATTTGACCTGTGGGCCATATTTTGCCAAACCCTGGTTGAGAGGAATAAGAAGTCAAAACTTAAGATTCTTTTACTGTATAGGACATCAATTGCTTGAAAATTTTTAATGGTTCTTCTAGGCTTGAAAAATTTCTGTCTAAAAATAGGAGTTCACTGTAGGAATGTTTGCTTTGTTCCCCATTTTTGCAGTCCAGTCTTTTTCAGTGGTAGAGTCATGCTCTTCAGTAGGAGATGACTACTCAAATGTTAACCTTTAATTCATACCTAAGTCTCTAAACCCTTCTCTTTGTCTGCCTGCAAGTAGCTGAATCCTCACTTGTAACATCGTCCAGTACAGATTAGAGGTTTTCTGTCACCTGGGGTCAGTTTTGTTCTTGTATGGTCCTAGAACAAGCTGAATATGGGTGGATCAAGGGGAGATTATTTTTACTAGGCCAGATAGGCTTAGTGTTCATCTTTAGCCATCATCCCCTGACACACACACACACACACACACACACGCGCGCACACACACCTTTTGCATGTGTATTTGGAGATATAAAGGGATTTTATGACCTGGCTCTATACCCAAGTCACATACTCTCTTGAGTGGCACTGTTGAAGGATGCCTCAGGGTAAGGGAAAGGAAAGATAAAAACTGCAGAGCTGGGAATTCCCTGGCGGTCCAGTGGTTAGGACTCTGCACTTCCACTGCAGGGGGCACAGGTTTGATCCCTGGTCAGGGAACTAAGATCACACATGCTGCTCAGCCAAAAAAAAACCCTGCAGAGCTAAGATGGTCAAGGACATAATTGAGACTAAGACTTGAGAATTAAGATAAATTTCTTTTCGCAAGGGAAGGGGGTGGACGTTTTAGGGAAGAGGTGGTGAAAAGTATGATAAGTTTCATGAGTGAGAGGTGAGTGGGAGGGTTCACTTAAACAAGGACAGGATGCCTACTAGATAGCGTGCTGGGCAATCAGATGAATGGCAGATAAGATAAAAGTTACAATAGTTAGAATGGTGGGTTGGGAAAGAACCGTAGGACTTTTAGATAATAAAAGGCAACAAGATTTGGTGATATGGGCTGGTGAGGTGAAAAGAGATATTAGAAGGATTAGAAATGGGTACTTTTAAGAGGAAAACTAGTGGTAATCCTACAAAAGAAATTGGAGAACAAAGGATAAAAAATTAGGGGATTGATACTTTGCTGAACCAAGGGATAAAATGGGTGAAACACGATGAGCCGTGCTTGCTCTTCTGTTCTTTGTGGATGTTCACGTTCAGACCCCTTGTGACCCTTTCCTCTCCCCACGGTTAGACACCTATAGAATTGGTGTCTTCCGCATTTAAGGTATGATACTTCCCCAGAGACCTCTCTGCGAGGAAGTCTGGTCCAGCGAGAGGTCTTTCCACGAGGAGAGAGCGTTAGGTTCGAGCTCTCCAATCCAGGTTTCTTCGAGTTTATCTCTGTTTTAACCGGCTCGCCGGGTTTTCCAGCATTCCCAGAGCTCCGAGTCTCTAATCCGGGCTCCGAGTCTCTAATCCGGGCTCCGTGTGACCGCGCGTTCCGAGACCCAGGATTTGGTTCATCCATCCAGGTTCCGGGTTTCCCCTGCGCTCTACCGCTCCAGACTGCACACCAGCCCGGGATCCGGATCCGAGGGCCCGGTAGTCCAGTGTCCGGGTCTTGCGGGCGGCCCTGGTTGTCCCGGATCGCGGCGGCGGCGGCGGTGGTGGCGGCGGCGGAGGGACCCGCGGCCCCGGACACAGCGGCACCGGCGGGCGGGGCGGAGCGGCGCGAGGAGGGGGCGGAGAGCCGCAGACGAGGCGGGGTGGGGTGGGGTGGGGGGGAGGGGCCGCGGGAACGGATGGCGGCCTGGGCCCCGTAGCAGCGGCGGCTCGACGGCCCGGGGCCCGGGCGGGCGGAGGTGGCGGCTCCCGGGACCGGCCGCGCGGTGAGTCCGGAGCTTTGTGTGGAGCCGGGGTTGGGGGAGGAAAGAGGCGGCGGCGCCGAGGGGGCCAGGGGTAGCGGCGCCTGACAGAGGAAGTGGGGGTTGCGGGGCCGGGGCGGAGCGAGGGGAAGGTGTGTATGGCGCGGGTGGGGGGGGTCGTTGCGCGGGTGGGGGAGGGGGCGTCGAGGGGCGCGGGGTGAAGTTCAAAGCGCGGCCAGGGCCGGTTGCGGCTGAGGGTAGGGGTGCCCGAGAGGGGATTAGGGTCTGGCCAGGTTGTGGGGACAGGCCAGAGAGTTTCAAAGGCGAGTCTGGGTATCTTGAGGGGGCCCAGGGCGACTGGAGCTAGTCAGGGAGTTAGGGGGGTTCAGGGCGAGGGTCTGGGAGCAGGACGTGTGCGCAGCCCAGGAGGGGGGAGCAAGGTGGCCGGGAGTGTGCAGTAAGTAGGTTGTGGGTGTGTACTCCTTCCAGGCTTCAGGTCACATTTACTCCTGTCCTTTTCTTCAAGATGGAGGGATTCCTGGGCCTGGCCTTAACTGCTATCCTAGTACCCCCGGGAGGGTTTGTGACCCTGTCCTGTTTGGAAAACCCATGCTGCCCTCTTTCCCTTTATGTGTAATTACGGTTGGATCATCTCTGTGCTTTGCTCAGATTCTCCTTCCTCCCTCTGGGGTTGAGGAGGAGGAGACACATCTGACCAATTAATGTGTGTTTGTGAAACAGGCAGCAGCAAACAGTCATTTCAGGTTCTAGGAATTAGGCTCACACAGGGTGGAGAGATCAGAGCCCTTCAGGGGGAATATTTCTGAACAAATCACAGATGATTAAATTATCTAAGAAACAGCTTCCAACCTAAATGAGAGTGGGAAAGATGGGGAAGAAAGCCTGTCTGTTTCCAGCCATGTGTCCAGAGCCCTAGGGGTTGAGGAGAGTCCCCAGTCCCCTACAGGCCTCTCTTTTCTGTATGAGGCTTTGCTCTGCAGCCTTGAGTTAATTTCACCCCTGCTGCTTTGTGTTGGGGGAGGGAGTGCTGGTTCAGGCTGTTGTGAGGAGATGACTGTTCTGCTGCCACACACAATAGTCGTGTCATTTTATCGGGACTGCTACCCCAGGGCTGAGAACTGCTGCTGCAGAGATAAACCGGTCCCTCTCACCCGCCTATTGTGTACACAGTGAAGGTCATAGGTTCAAGTCTTGTCTGAGAGCTTTGGATATGCTCCATCTCCCAGGCTCCTCAGTGCCATTTTCTTCCTTTTCCAGACTGGGGCTTGCCATTGGAGGAGGCCAGACAGAAAGGCTCTTCTTTTTGAGTGAGGAACAATGCAGAGCTCATTGGCACACATTTTTCAGAAGAATAGGGAATGCCAGCCATGTTGTGCCTGCCTCTTTGGCTAGCCTGTACTAAGTTGAGGAGGAAGAGTGGCTGGGAGACTCAACCCTGATGTTTGTGTCAGACTTTTAAGGAAGAAGACTCCAAGGGGAGGGTTTTACTCTTGTTTGAGCCAGCATATTTAATCCTTTTTATAGAGATGGGACACACACAAAGATTTTTGTTTATTCGTTTAGGAATACCACTAAAAACCTGTGCAGGGTTAAGATAGGAAGTCAAGGACCAAGTACCTTTTTAATGGTGACTTCCTGGTCAGAATAATTGCACAACAAAAAAGCCACAGAATTTGCCTATCTGGGCAAGGGCTGGGGAAACGAAACAACTTTCCTTTTTATCTTTATTTTCATTCTGATGAAAGGAGGTGACTTGTTCATTGTGTAGAAAATCCATATGTGTTTCTGTGTTAGGGAGAAGTTTGCCAGAGAGATGAACATAAAAAAAAAAAAATCATTTGAGATCTTGGGAGTTACTAATGAGAGAAGGATGAGAACAAGCTAGAAGGAAACCTGTCCTTGCATTTACCTCATAGAAGTGCCCAAATAGTATTTAGGTACTATTAATTGGGTAAAGAATTATTGGGGGCTAGAAATGAGGTTTTCCTTTAGGACATTAAAGAAAACTTTTCTTTAAAAAGAGATTAGAAATCAAGCTCATTGTGGGAGGACAGTTGTACACAATGTACACTGTACACAATAGCCAGCCATTTCCTATAGAGTGTTGTTGAAGAGGAACTTTAGCCTTTGGTTGTGGTAAAGGTCTTTCTGAGGCCCTAAGTCTGACCACGTTGCCTCCCTTTTCTCTTTCAATGAGTTTCTTAAAAATGATGGCTTGCCACTTAGATGTTGGGCTTTGTTAGGAGGGAACAGGTTGTTCTGACCTTTATGTTTCTTGATGACAGAACTGTCTTAAGGTCTTACTAGAGGTGTTGTCTGTCTTTAGACTGTTTCCAATTGTATGTCCTAGGTCTCTGAGTGAAGTCTCAGCTAAACTGAGTCCAAAGCTTTTTGCTCTTGGGCTGTTGGCATTCATTTCTTAATCCTGTCAGGTGACAGTGAAGGCAGAAGCCTCAGATTAAATTTGCCCTGATTAGATTTAGTGGTTTCAGAATTGGGCCCTTGCCACAAGGAATCTTATAAGTCTTCTGACTGTGACCATATTTCAGAGAGCACTTTGGATTTTTTTTCCCCCAGCCTCTTGTTAGAAAATGTTTCCTTGTGAGAGGTCTAGATAGCTGGACAGATTATTGCTTATTTTGTGTGAGGATATGGAAGCATAATTTTGGCTCCTGGTAGTAATTATGTTGCAATTAGCATATAGCAACTAAATGACTGGAACAGGATAATTTGTTGAGGGGTTTACTGATTGCTCTGTCAAGTGGAAGTGCCACTCCTTACTTATTTGACTCAACACTACTGCCTGGGCTCAGCCGTGGAGACTTAACAAGTACAGGAATGATGTGTGGTCTCTAGAAGTTCACACTCTGTTTTCTCTCTCATCACTGCCAGATACTACAGAACCTTCTAGTGCCACTTTTTCCTGCTCCATAGGTAACTAAGCAATTGTTATTTCCCTTGTGGAAACTGGTCATGGATGGGAATACTGCCAGACAGATGGGGCCACTCTGAGATGAGGCAGCCTTATGTTGCGTGGCAAATTTTCTTTTAAGCAGCTGAATTCTCTCTTCTGACTGATTTTAAAAAATCAGATTTCTTTAAAAAAAAAAAAACCCTGCAAAATACAAAATCGCGTAGTGTACTAAATATGCCTTTGTGATATCTCATAAAAGTTGGCTATGACAGACAAAATGAAGAGAGGCGATGCTGATTGGCAGGTTCTGGGCCCACTAAGTGTCAGTGAAGGACTGTTTTCACTAAGGAACAGGTAATTCACCAAAGCACCTGCCTAGCTGGGCATGTGGAATTGGCAGCAGCTGTGCAGTTGCAGAGGGATTATTGAGCAGGTGGTTAAAGAATCACATGCCACAGTAACAAGAAAATACTTGGTCCTCCGTGGTTTAGGTTCAGTTCTTATGTGTGAAATTCTTCTTTGTTTCACGTTTCTTAATGCCTGATACTGGTTTGTTAGTGAGATGATAATGGAATAGAGAAAAGAGATTCTTCCTTCTCTCTGTGTTTCTTTTAGATTACTGAGTAGCTTGCCTTAGACGTGGTCCTAGACGGCCCTATTGTATTTCTGTGAGTTCTGGCTTTATGCCCTATGAATGGGAAGGGAATAATGGTAATTCAGTGTTTCTAGCACTTGTTTATTAGGGGGATAGGGAAGGAGAAAATTCTTTGCTTTTAGGGTGGTGAAAAGGATTTAGCTGCTGGGAGGATACCCAGGTGCAAAGGATGTAATTGACTTTTTGTGTTAAGTCTACCTGACATATCTTACTCAAGACTTTCACATGTGTTTTTATTTTATGAATGTAATTCTCCACATGAAGTTTGCACCTCTTCTGTTGTTTGTTTTATTCCATTTTTAGTTTCTCCCAGCACCTTTATAACTCTTTTTTTCTGGCTTTGAGATTAACATCACTGTTAGAATCAAGTCATCATCAGAGGGCCAAATCATGCTAAGGAAGTATCTCAACTAAATGTTTATCTTAAAAACAAGTATAGCATTTCCTATAACTTGGAGGAGGATTTTCTATTTTGAGGGTCTCTGCAAATTCCCAGATTTTCCTTCTAGGTTATCATCATCTTCTGTTAATATTTTATTTTTCTTTCACATGTTCATGCCACTATAGTAGGCAGTGCCGTAGAGCCTAAAATTTATAAACAAGCAACTTGGTGTTTATTTTGTGACTTCTTTAGTGTCCTCCAGTGATTTTCTGTATTGGGCTGACAAGCTGTGTGCTTGAAACATGCAGGCACACACATACACACAATCTAATTGAATTCACAGGGTATTAATTAACAGTTGATTGACAGCAAAGAAGTGACTTTAACTGTTTTGGAGTTCAGAAATCCCTTTTCCAAGTGAAGTGAAGGCTCTGATCTGTCAGAGAGATTGAGACAGAGATTTAGGTAGATGGCTGGCTGGCTGGCTGGATAGATAGATAGAGTTTTTTGATTGATTTAGGGAAAAGGGAGGCAAACAGTGTGACTGAGGCCAGGGCCAGTGGACCACTACAGAGACAGGGACATTTGCAAGAATCTGTTTAAACCTAGTTTGCAACCTAGCTTTAAGTAGGAGCCTAGCAGTCATTTGTATAATACTCACTTCTGGGAAAAAATATAAACTTCTTTATTTCCCCATATGAAGCCATCGCAGCTGTTTGTTTTAAACTGTTCACAAACCACCATGTATTTTCCTAGCATTCTCAGTAGTTTGCTTCCTCATGTTTTTCTCCCTCCCTCATCTCCCATCCACATTCTCTGCTCTGAAGACTTCCCTAGCAGCCTGGAAACACTCTAATTACTGTAGCTATTATAGTCACAACCCAGATCTTCCACCTCCCTTCCACTCACCCCTTTCTATCTTCCTTCCCCCTCCCCTTGCTCTAGCAGCAGGAGTTGAACTGCAGTCTCATGAGCACAGTCAGATCTATGAATGAGCTTTATATCTTGTCAAGGCAGAACTCCAGATCCAACAGGGCTGATTTTTCATGGTTCTCTTGCTGTTTGTTCTTGGATCAGAGTCCCAGAAATAAGAGATGGCAAATACCTATTAGGTCATATCTAATCCATCACTCAGGAGCAAACCTGCGATCTTTTTCTTGTCTCTGTGAGAATTTTTTCCTTCTTTCTTTTGCAGGTGAGAGCTGTCTGATGCCAGGCAAGCTCTGAAACTGCCTTCTTTTTATTATGCTCTCTGGTCATTAGTGTCAGGCCAGCTTTGCTCCCTTGGATTTTTATTCTTATCCCATTTTCAGGATTACTTGCTCCCAGCAAAATCTCCACCCTCTTCAACTTCAGTCCTCTCTTCTTCTTTTTTTTTTAAAATTAATTAAAATTAATTAATGTATTTATTTTTGGCTGAGTTGGGTCTTTGTTGCTGTGCACAGGCTTCGGCGAGCAGGGGCTACTCTTTGTTGCCGTGCGTGGGCTTCTCATTGCGGTGGCTTCTCTTGTTGCGGAGCACGGGCTCTAGGCACGCGGGCTTCGTTAGTTGCAGCATGTGGGCTCAGTAATTGTGGCTCCCGGGCTCTAGAGCGCAGGCTCAGTAGTTGTGGCACATGGGCTTAGTTGCCCCGTGGCATGTGGGATCCTCCTGGACCAGGGCTCAAACCCGTGTCCCCTGCATTGGCAGGCAGACTCTTAACCACTGCGCCACAAGGGAAGCCCCCCAGTCCTCTCCTCTTGATTGTTGGCACCACATTTGTGGGTTCCTTTTGTACCATCAAGTTATCTATGCCAGAAGTTACCACTTTTCAGACCTTTGCCACAAGAGTCATTGTGGCATTCTCTTAAGGAGTTGCATTTGATGGAGCACAGGACACAAATCCCAGCAGGTGGTAATTAATAAAATGGCTCAGAAAATATGTGCGAGGTTGTGCCCTTAAGAACGCCCTGTACTGTATGAACAAATGCTCCTCCTTTCTGTTTGAATTGGGGTACTTCCTATTCTAACCCTTTGTTCTCTTTAGATGGATGAATTTTATTTTTGTGTGGCTTAGTTACAGTTAGTTATTTTCTGATTTAATAGTATAAAATGTTTATTTGCTAATATAGCTTTTCAAAGCATAGAGGAAAAAGCACAGAATTGCGAGTCATAAAACCCAGGTCCTGAGCACTGTTTTGCCTCTGACTAGCCATGCCTTGTGCTAGTCACTCCTATGTTTTCACTTTCCTTATCTGTAAAGTGAGCATATTAGACATGATCATCTCTAAAGGTTCCATATAGTGTTGAATTTTATGCTATCGAGATTATGATGAAAGAATGGGACAAAAATGGTTGATGGTTGACGTAAGGGAGCAGTTTTTTATTATTGTATTGGTATTCAGAAGGGCAAATAAGTGCAGCCTTAGTTCCCGGGGGCTTGACTCTCACTCCTCTTTGATATGTTTATAAAGTTTATGTTGTGCTTTTTTTTTATGAAGTTATCTTCTTTTGGAGAGTCTTGTACCTTCATTCTGCAGGTTCACCGGTTTGTCAAATATACCTTTTTCTAGCCTTCTCAAGCCATAGGAGTGGGGATGAGAAAGCTGTAGAAAAAGAACCTCAGCTTGGGAGAAAGAAATCAAACCTGAAAGGATTTGCCTGATATCATTAAGAAGTAATTTTGTGTATTCAGTCAGGAATCTAAGATCTTTAAATCTCTTATATCTGAAATCTTGAGCCAAGGGACTGATTTTGGAGGTGGGTTGGGCATTTTTCCATTTTTGTCCAGTTAGTGGAAAACCTACTTTGAATTAACTTCTTGGGATTGAATAAGAGTTGCCTACTGTTTTGTTTACAAAATAAAAGTGTTATTTTTAATGCTCAAAATGCAAAATCTGGCAGTTTGACCAACAAGGGGGATCTCTGAAATACCCCCTAAAAGGGACTGAGCAAATTAAAGCTGATGGGTGACTTTAGGAACTTTGAAAGTGGTAGTACAGTTGACCCTTGAACAACACAGGGATTGGGGCACCTCCCCCCCTCCCCCAGGGAAGTAAAAAATCCTCATATAACTTTACAGTTGGTCTTCCAGTATCCAAGGTTCCAACCAACTGCAGGTTATGTATACTGTAGTACATGTTTATTGAAAAAAATCCAGATATAAGTGGACCTAAATTACAGTTCAAACCCATGTTGTTCAAGGGTTAACTGTGATGTTAGAAAATCTTCGCTTTCAAGCGGTTTACAGGAATAAAATTGTATAACCTAGTTGTTAATTCCCCAAGTTAGGATTTTTATCAGCATTTCCCAGTTAGTTTTTGGATTTGGAACTTCCAATAGCGGCTATTTATTGAATGTTAAGAAGATGATGGTCTTTTAGTCTTTCTTTCTTTTTGGGGAATGTGTTTAACATGGCAAAATCACATGCTTAATCTACCTTTGAACATTGGAAGAAGCATTCACTGTTCTTAAATTTGTACTTAAAAGATCCATCCGTCTGTAATAGAAAAATTCAGTGGGAGGAACTATTGTTTATTTTGGACTCATAAAAAGTCCTGGGAGTGTTTTGCTTTATTCCCAGCCATCTGTAGCACATTACTAATTTTCAGGTAATCTAAAGGTTATTTTGAGAAGTGTTCCACTTGAATGAGATTTTTTAAAGATTTGTATTAGAAATATAAGTGGCTTTTGTAGATAGATTTTTTTTTTTAAGTGTCAAGTGAAGGGTTTTGAATTGAAAAGTGACCAGAGTAGGTGCCATGCAACCCTTGGAAATCAAACCACACCATGACTGAAATCCAGGTCTGGCAGTTAGGCCACATTGCCTGCTGGTACTGCATTGCATGCTGATACAACATTGCATGTTGGTACCTGTAGTTTCTTAGGCTGCAGTTCAGTATTTATAGAGTAAGGCAGCAGTGTCTGCTCTATTCTATGTACAGAGTAAAGCCAGAGGCCTTTTGGTATGTTATCAGAGTGTTCCTAGTAACATTCCTAGGTAAGCACTTTGGGTTTGGTTAAGATGAACTTTTATTCATGTGAGCAGAAGTGAATGTTCAAGAATGTCCCTTGTAAACTTCAGTTGCAAATTCTGAGGTTTGGTGTGAAACTCAGCAAGAATGGTATCAGAAATGGAACTATAGAGAAATTGGAATTGTGAGGCTCATGGGGTCTGTGAATCTGAAAGGTATAGTGGGAAGGGGGAAATTTTTTTTCTACTTGGTATTTGCTTTTGAATGTACCTCCAGTCCATCATTTCTGAAACTTGCTTCCCCTTTTCTCCCCTAAGCATTACAGTTCTTCCAGTTGCCATGGCACAAAACTTTGGGTTCATATTTGGTTCCTTTTTCTTCCTTACCACCTCATCTAATCATTCACCAAGTTTGAATCATTCTAGATACTTTATCATTTAGCTTTACCTTTTCACCTGACCTAGTTCAGGCCTTTCATCTGTATATTATTGTAGTAACCTCATGGTTAATGCTTCTTTCTGTATTACATACTACATACTACTGCAATATTATTAGAGTTTTTATTTATTTAGTTAGTTAATACAGGCATCCCTTGTCTTACTGTGCTTCGCGGATACTGCGTATTTTACAAATTAAAGGTTTGTGGCAAGCCTGTGTCGAGCAAGTCTATTGGCACCATTTTTCCAGCAACATTTGTTCACTTCGTGTCTCTGTGTCACAATATTTCTCTAATTCTTACAGTATTTTAAACTTTTTCATTATTATTATATTTGTTAAGGTGATCTGTGATCAGTGATCTTTGATGTTACTACTGTGACTTGCTGAAGGCTCAGATGATGGTTAGCATTTTAAAATTAAGGTATGTACATTATTTTTTAAGACATAATGCTATTGCACACTTAATAGACTACAGTATATAATAAACATAACTTTTACACGCACTGGGAAACCAAAAAATTTGTGTGACTTGCTTTACTGTGATATTTGCTTTATTGTGGTGGTCTGGAACCGAACCTGTAATATCCCCAAGGTATGCCTGTATTTATTGAGCACTTATGTGCCAGGCCAGACATCATCTCTGTCCTTTCAGGACTTACACATCTAGTTGAGGAAACTAGCAATCATTTAATGAATGTATGATTATGAGCTAAAGTGCTCTGAAAGGAAAGAATTTGTTTCTAGAAGAATATGTAACAAGGAATCCCAGTGTAGACTTTTAAAAACACAGTTCTGATTATTTCACTTCTTGCTGAAAACTTTTAATGACTCCTTACTGCCTATATAGGCCAGTACTCAAGATCTTCCATAACCTGACCAACCCTGGCCTTCAGTCTTATTTCTTTCTCACTGTTTTTCCAGCCATTCCTTCCGCTTACCCTGCATTTTTCAGTCTGAACACCTTAGTTTTTTTCTTTTCTTTTTTGTTGGAATGCCCTTCCCTGCTCCAAGGCATTCAGCTTTAAATCTGACCCTTCCTTCAACCTACCAAAAAATTTCATCTCCCTCCTGAAGACTTTCTTAACTTTCTTCTTCCCACCCACCTGTATCTCCAGAATCGATTTTGTATTCCTCTGTATCTCTTTAGCTCTTTGCTAGGATCTCTGTTATAGCACTGTATCACACCTTGTCTTTAATCATATGTGAATATATTTTTTTCCCTACCTCATTCTAAACTCCTAAGAGACCTGAGTCTCCTGTTTCCCATGGCTTCCACCCCAGTGCTTTGAATATAACTTTATGTGTAATGCTTGCTGAATTGAATTGGAATTTGATTTTTGAAAACAGAAACTTCTTGTGATTTTTTTTTTAAGTCCTTCTTTTATGTTAAGGTAACTTCCATTTAACACATTTTGTCCCAAACTGAATAACCTAGGAACAAGGCACAGACTGTGAAAGCCTTTAGAAATCCTTCAGACTCAAGGACAAGCATTTGTGCCCTTTAGTGCCTGCAGCAGTACTGTGGTCCCATATATCCTAGCTGATGGAAGACTTGAGGGGAGGGGGAGAGGTAGTAGTACATGGCAGACAGAAGCAATGTAGGTCGGTCACGGGAACCAGACTGATTCTGTTAGAGGAATATAGGCATGGTTGGGCCCTCTGGGTATTGTTGACCTCCAAGAGGTCTTTTTAGTTTTTCTTATTTACTTCTTTCGTTCCATAAATATTTATTGGATTCCTGCTATATGTGAGGTCCTGTCCTAGCTGCTTAGGATCTATCAGTGAACAAAATAGACAAAAAAATCCCAACTCCATGGATCTTGTCTTTTAACAAAAGGAAATATAAATAAGCATAATAAATAATTATATAGTATAAAGAGGGTGATAAGTAATGTGGGAAAAAATAGAACAGAGTAAGGGAGATTAGGAGTATGGAGGAAGGATAGGTGGGGGAGGTAGGAAGGTTGCAGCTTTAAATAAGATGGTCAGAGTAGACATCTTTGAGAATTGTGGTGCTAGTGTGTTACTGGTTTGTTAGGCACTTCCCTGAGGGTGCTGAATACTCTTCTGCCCAGAAGAGAGATAGAGGCACTGTCTGCAGTTGTTCCAAAGGGTCTAGCTGACAGTGAGGTGGAAAAATGTTCCTTTTTCTTGGCTGCTTCCCTGACTGGCATTCCTGGAAGTTAATCATGGTGAAAACTGCAGTCATGTCTGGAAGACACCAAGGGTAGAACTGGAGGCCTTGTAGCCAGTTCCCTGAGGAGTGGGATTTACTCTTCTGTTGATTGGCCCTTGGGTGCCTAGAGTAATGGGTGAGTTAGGCCTCTGAGCTTTCTCCTTCCTCAGAGGGAAAAGCCCATTATCATGACCTTCCCTCTTTCTAGTGAGACCTCAGCAACTTTGTTTGGGGTAGCTCTTTAAAAATAAGTTTTCAGGGACTGTACACTTTGCTCCCAGCCTAAAAATTAAATTTTAAGGTTTGTGGTATTTCGACTTCCTCTCAATGCATAGGTAACTATGTTCTGGAAGTCTCAGTACCTAATTCATTAGCCTGAGGATGAAGATGTCTTATGATGTCTAGATGCTCTCTTGTTTGACTTGTGTTTTGTAAATTTTCTTATAGTTTCCTTGCTTGCTCTTTACTAACCCTTCTACTACTTCATTATTTTTCCTGTTGCCTCTTCCCTTTTTCTTTACATTAAGCTGATAGGAAACAGAAATCCCTTAGGCTAGACTGCCATTTTGGTAATTGGCTGGAAGCTAAAATTCCTACCTAATGTATAGGAGATGTCTTATTTCTGTCCTTGGGTTATGTAGAATGCAGCTTGTGGACATCAAGCTCTCAGCACGTTTGTTATATTGTATGCTATTTGAGGTAGCTGAGAGGTGCAGGATACCTGTACACTCTATTTTTAGTTATTTATATCATCAGCTTTTGCAGTTGCAGTGCACAAGGAGACCTATTGGCCATTCTGAAAAAATGTGCTATTTTTGATATAAAATTTTAGAATAAAGGTTCTCAATGAACTTGGGGTCGATGCTAAGAAAAATCTGTTAACTTTTAGTCAGATGTGGTTCTAATGTTAGGTGAGCCTCTAGGCAGATTTCACATTGCTTTTCTTTGTCAGGATTTGCTGCATATCAGACTTGAAGTCATACGTTCTCACCACATACACTCAAGTGGTACAATAACATATTACCGATATTGTGAACTTTAAAACCAGTGGCTGTTAATTCAAGTGTGTGTTGTTTTTTTCTCTGGTGGTTAAAAGGGTTTCAGTTTAACTGACCAAGTTGTTTGCTTTATTAGTAAAAATGCTTTAATGTTGCTTAGTTTACTAGTGATAATTGCTTTTTTTAGTAGTAGTGTTTCTGTGGTTTGTATTAGTAGGCCCTTCCAGTCCTAACAGAGCTTGAAATCCTGGCAGTGTGGATTTCAGATGAATTCCATAACACTCTCTGACAAAGAGGGAAATGCAGGACAGTGTCTGGTAGTATTCTTTTTCTTATGGAGCCTTCCTATAAGAAAGAAATTCAGTTTGAACAAGATTACATTGGGGTAGGTAATATAACAGTGACATTTTCTTCCAACAACAAGTCTATAATATATTTTACCTGAATTTGTGATCTGAAGCATTAGATTTGTTTTAAAGTGTTACATAAACATGATGAGTACCATTTCTGTCATACTCATATAATTTTTTTCCCTTCTCCTTTCTTGGTAGGCAAAATAATGATACAATGTATCACAAGTATGATACAAAATAATGTATCAAAATAATGATACAAGTATCACATCTCAGATACTTGATGGAAGGAAACTAATCATTGAAATGTGGTGCTGCTAGGCTCTGCACTTCATAGGAATGATACAGGTTGCAAGGGATTAAATTTTTATAAGGATCGAAATCCTTACTTAAATAAGAATGTCACAGTCCTAATCAAAATAATGTGGCTGAGTTGAAACTGTTAATGGAGATTGGAGAAGCTGCAGAATTAGGCCAGATAATAATAATGTGGGGTTTATTTACTTATACATAGATTGGTTAAATACTTTATTGACAGCAAATGTGAAGATGTGGTTTTGAGTAAGATAAACTACTTCACACAGTTGGCAGTTTTAGATCCCATAAAGCAAAGAAATAACCTGGATTTTGCTTTGAGGAACAAACAAGAATTGATAAACGTTTCTGTAGGTCAACACTATTTAATAGTGATCATAATCTTGATTAAGCTCAACATTCTTCAGGGAGAGCAGGAATAAAATCTATCATATGGGGATTCATTTTTAAGAAATTGAGCTGCGATCAAGTATGTACAGTAGGAAAAGTGGAAAGATTTTAAAAAACAACCCACCGGAAGTTTAAAGACTTAAAAGCCATTTTATTAGAAAGCAAGGGATCAAAAGGACCGTGCAAAACAGATGGTCACTTGGCATAGTCTCAGAGGTTGTGGAGAGGAGAAAAGCATCTTTAAAAAAATTTTTTAAACATTTTCAATCAAGACCAAAGAAGCCCACAAAGTGATGGTTGTTAGTCACAAGTGCTGCCTAGAAATTAGGTGAAAGAAAAAATGATGAATTAGTTAAGCTCTTTGCTGAACTGATGGTAAGAGTTTATGTTTGTTTTTGCTTTTTTAAGAAGACATGTTAAAAATGGAAAGGCAACTAGAAAGTTGTAAGACTGCTTGATCATGATGTGAAAGATCCATTCAGGGACGAAGACGCTGGAGAATTTCCACTTCTGTTTTTCCCGCTTCCCAAGCAGTTTAAAGCTTCTGGTCAAATGATGATAAATGCTTAACTTTAAAAAAAAATTAGGACACGAATTAATCTTTTTTAATGCATAGAAAGCACGGAAAAATGTACAGAAGTCCCTGGAATTATCCCAGAAATGGTAATATTTATTTAGTCTTTCCAATACATTTTTTTCCTAGCTCCCTAGGCTTTTTTTCTTGATCATATCAGTAAATTTGATGAGATTAAATCTATCTACCCAAGAACTGAGAAAGAATTCAAGGATAAACTGTAACTCTTAGTGAAAGTATATCACTTCATGTTTTAAGTGGCATGGTCATTACACTAAGGGACTGGTGTAGATATGTGGTTCTGTCCATAGAAGGGTTTGGAGGTGGAGGGAATAAAATCTATATTAGAAAATTGAAAAGTGTAAATTAAAGATTGAGATGACTTGGTATCATTTGTATCATTTACCGGGGCCAGGGCGATGGGTTAGTTTACATAAGAAGTCACATATGACAAATCATTGACAGTTGTGTGTGGACAGAGTTGTTACCAGTGAACATTGTTTAGTTTTTTTTTTATATATATATTTATTTATTTGGCTGTGCCGGGTCTTAGTTGCGGCATGCGGGATCGTCGTTGCCATGTGCGGGATCTTCGTTGCGGCACGCGGGATCTTTTAGTTGCAGCCTGCGGGGTCTAGTTTCCTGACCAGGGATCGATCCCAGGCCCCCTGCATTGGGAGTGCAGAGTCTAAACCACTGGACCAGCAGGGAAGTCCTGACATTGTTTAGTTTTAAAAGACTTTTTGTTAAAGTCAGGCCAAAGGCTATTTAAAAACTTTAGTCTTGGAATGGGAGAAAATGTTTTGTTGTGCATTAGCAAACTGACTTTCTGACAGTAAACACTTCTGTGTAGGTCCACAGTCCCTTCTCTGCAGTTCTAAAACCCCAAAGTTCTGAAAGCTGAAAGTTTTTTTGTAAGGTAGGCACAAACCTGACTTCAGCTAATGAGGCTATTTATAACCTTTTTTGGTTGTTGTTCTGTTTCAAGTAAATATTTATTCATTTTGTTGTAAGAATATTAATGAGTTTCTTGTCAGGGTGCTGTTCCAGTTCCTACTGAGAGTATTAAACTGTGTATAGTATACTAATTATCTCAGCTTTTTATAGGTGAAATAACTGAGGCTCAAATAAGTGCAGTGACTTGCCCAAGATTCTTACACATCTAGGGGGGAGTAAAGAGTAGACTTGAGCTTTTGCTACCTCCTCCTTTGTTTTGTTTTGTTTTGTTTTTTTTCCATTGTACTGTGCTGGTTTCTCATGACTTTACCTCCAGAAACCATCTTGATAAGTTCTTCTAGGTGGAAGGGTTTAAGCAGTGACACTCATTTTATTTGACATTTTAATAAATGTTTTACAAAAGTGACATATTCAGGTTTTCTCATGACATTAAGCTCTTTCAAGTACTTAGGTTCGCAAATTGTTCAAGATTATACTTCCGAAATATCTTGGCTGTGTGTGGGGAATG
Source organism: Eschrichtius robustus (assembly GCF_028021215.1). Lineage (NCBI taxonomy): Eukaryota > Metazoa > Chordata > Mammalia > Artiodactyla > Eschrichtiidae > Eschrichtius > Eschrichtius robustus. Next base: position 125,808,512 of record NC_090824.1, read on the forward strand.
AAAACTAGAAGATGAGCTTCAGTGTGCATAGTATTACATTTAAAAGAGGCAGAAAGTCCAGGGGACTTCCCTGGTGGCGCAGGGGTTAAGAATCCACCTGCCAATGCAGGGGACACGGGTTCGATCCCTGGTCCGGGAAGATCCCACATGCCGCGGAGCAACTAAGCCCGTGAGCCACAACTTCTGAGCCTGCGCTCTAGAGCCCACGAGCCACAACTACTGAGTCCGTGCGCCTAGAGCCGGTGCTCCGCAACAAGAGAAGCCACCGCGATGAGAAGCCCACGCACCGCAATGAAGAGTGACCCCCGCTCGCCGCAACTGGAGAAAGCCTGCGCACACCAACGAAGACCCAATGCAGCCAAAAAATAAATAAATAAATAAAAGAGGCAGAAAGTCCAAACCACTTTGTTAGCATGAGTAACTTCTAGCTAACAATTATAGCCCCCAAAGGAGACTAGAAATCTTGGTAAGCTATTCCTCAAAAAATTAGCTCAGTGTGCTGCCAGGGAAATGCTAGGCGTCATTAGGAAGAGGACTAAAGAAAGATAAAAATAAACTTCCCTCTATACAGAACCAAGGTTTGTCTTTGTTTGTGATACTCTGCGTTCTTTTCATCCCTAAGAAATACATACCAGAGCTGGTGGCCAAATGAGATGAAGGCTTTAATGAAGACATGTAAAATGAAAAAAAAAAAAATCTTCAGCCTTTAAAGACAGAGGGAGTATTGTTAAACCCTGTCAGGCGATGAGAAGAACATATAGACTTGTTCACCAGTTCTTAGGATTCTGTATTGGATAGAGAACACCTTTTCAAATTAGAGATGAATTTAGCTTAATTATTGGGTTGCTCCTATCAATAGTAAATAAATAAAATTTGTTAACACCAGAGGTAGTAGAAATTTTAAAAAGGGTCTAGAAGGTTTTCTTGTGTTTTTTTAAAATTAAAACTTCTTATTTTAAGATAACTGTAGGAGTCTCATGCAGTTGTAAGCATAATACAAAGGAATCCCTTGTACCCTTTACCCAGTTTCCCCCAGTGGTAATGTCATGCAAGTATAGTACAATGTCACAACCAGATATTGACATTGATACAATCCACCCAGCTTGTTCACATTTCCCCAGTTTTACTTGTACCCATTTATGAGTGTGTGTATTTAGTCCTATGCAATTTTATTACCACCAGTCAAGGTACAGAACAGTTCCATCACCACCAAGGTACCTCACATTGCCCTTTTATAGCCACACCTGCCTCACTTCTGCTACCCCTCTTCCTATCTCTCATAAGATTTTTGATAAATTTTTGGATTAATATATTTTATAGTAACCTGTCAAGGGGATCCAGGAATATTTGGGGGAGTGTATCCTTAACTTTTTATAAAATTATTTTATTTTTTAATTTATTTTTTCAGCATTCCAGTTTACTGTATTTATTGTAATGGAGTAATGACCCCTTTAAAAATCAGTGTCCATTGATGGACAGGAAACAACTATTACAATGAAACTAAAATATTTGAATGTTACAAATGAAAAATAAAATTAAATATACAACCTCTGTCTGAATAGGAATTGCTTTATGCTCTCTTAGAACTTTGCATCTATTTCTTTTTAATTAATTATATGGAACTATAATAACCATATAAAATTATTTTAAAATGTTTTATTTATCAGATTAATACATATACTTTTTTGTTTTTGTCTTCCCATGAACTTTATATTAAAAGTCAAATAGTGGTATGGCTTTTAATGAAAATCAGTAATCCACTGTTTACCCCTTCCCATCACACCAAGTCTCACTCCCACCAGGCACCCGCTTTAAAATTTTCAGTCTTTTTCTTGTATTTACTTCCATATTTCTAAGTAATAAATAATATACACTCCTATTGCCCTCCCCTTCTTATCAAGTCAAATGTTTGGTTTCATCAGTATCCATTATTTATTGTGTTAAGTAAATATTTATTATTGAACCATTTAGTATACTACTATTATGTTTGTTTGGTTTTTTTAATTTTAGTTTGGTTGCGTCGGGTCTTAGTTGCGGCACGTGGGATCTTTCATTGCAGCATGCAGGATCTTTTGTTGCGGTGCACGGGCTTCTCTCTAGTTGTGGTGTGCGGGATTTCTCTTCTCTAGTTGTGGCGTGCGGGCTTCTCTCTAGTTGTGGCGTACGGTTTTTTTCTCTTCTCTAGTGTGGCGCGCAGGCTCCAGGGTGCATGGGCTCTGTAATTTGCGGCATGCAGGCTCTCTATTTGAGGCGCGCGAGCTCAGTAGTTGTGGTGCACGGGCTTAGTTGCCCCACGGCATGTGGGATCTTAGTTCCCTGACCAGGGATCAAACCCACGTCCCCTGCACTGGAAGGCGGATTCTTTACCATTGGACCACCAGGGAAGTCCCCTGTTATGGTTTCTTATACAACTTATGTTTTTTTCCAGGATTTAATATCATTAAGTACCTCACTGTTTTTGGTTTGTTGTTATTCATTCTTTCAGACTCTCCAACAGATCTATAAATTTCCTCACAATATAGTCAAACACATGGTGATCCTTAAATGTAGTTTCCTTCCTTCCTCCCTCCCTCCCTCCCTCCCTCCCTTCCTTCCTTCCTTCCTTCCCTCCCTTCTTTCCATTCCCCTAAATATCCTGTGGGGATTGATGGCATGATTCCCTTTTACTGTGATCACATAAAATGCTATTTTAGGACCAGGACCATGATCCAGTAATACAGTCCTTTTATTCATAGGGGTTTACTATTTTACCTTTTTTTTTTAAGTATAATGTGCATATGATAAAGTGCATTAAGTACACCAATCTTAAGTGTACAACACAGTTTTTACATGTGTACATAGCCATATAACTACCATCTAGCTCAAGATAATAGAACACTTCCAGCACCCCACAAGGTTCCCTCATGCTTCTTCCCACTCAGTAACAACCTCCCAGACATGACCACTTTTCTGACTTCTGTCACCTTTGATTCATAGATGTTTAAAATGTGCTAACTGAACGTTTTAAGTCTGATAGAATGTATCATACATTTAAGTACGAGGCTTCCAAAGGATTGGTTATGTCCAGAACTCCTGATTTGTGGGCTAGCCCTGTTTTGGGTAGCAGGTATGCATGGATGAGACTGAAGGCTGAGAATACTCCAGAGCAGTTAGGCGTTTTTTAAGAAATGTGGGGACTGGATTGTTTTCTTACTTTTCCCCTAGACTTTTGATAAATCTGTATCCTTTATCTGTATCTTAGAAGAAAGAGGAATCCACACTCTGTTCTAGTAAGTTTGAAGACTGTTAGGTAATTGAGACAGCTTATAACTAGTGACAGATCAAGCTCAAGTAAGAATGGAGATGAGGAATGGCAGCCTTGGCAGTGTTACGATTCTGCCCATTGAGGAAAGCAGCGTTCATTCACTCATTTATTGACCAGAATATTTATTGAGGGAGCACTGTGACCTAAACATTGTTATTAGCATACAATGGTGAGCAAAAGAGATGCAGCCCCTTGCCCCCAGGATGCGTGCAGTCCAGTGGAGGAAACAAATGTTAATCAAATCATCACGCGCACTGGGAGGTAGGATGTGAGCAGGGAATGTCTGAGGTAAATGCCAAAAGGCAGTAAGGTGGGAATGGGTTGCAAAGAACAGAGTGTGGCCATGAGATGAGGCTGGAGAAGTCAATCTGGCTTAGATATCCTAAGGGATGTGTGTGTGAATTCCACCATTTTTTATGGTTGGTCTAACAGTGTAGATACTATCTTTTTTTCTTTTGGCCGCCCCACGCAGCATGTGGGATCTTAGTTCCCCGACCAGGGATCAAACCTGTGCCCTCAGCAGTGGAAGCATGGAGCCTTAACCACTGGACTGCAAGGGAAGTCCCTAGATACTATCTTTTGATAGAGAAGTTTTCTTTGTGTGCTCTTTAGAGTTGCTATAGGATAGTAGTTAAGTAAGAGACTTAGGAAGGGAGGTGAGGTCTAGAATATAAAAATGAAGGTAATTCCTCATGTTTCCTGAAAAGTGCTTAGGTTTTTTTTGTTTTGTTTTGTTTTTAAATATTAATTTATGTATTTATTTTATTTGGTTGCACCGGGTCTTAGTTGCACCACGTGGGCTCCTTAGTTTCGGCAGGCAGGCTCCTTAGTTGCGGCTCCAGGGCTCCTTAGTTGTGGCACATGGGCTCCTTAGTTGTGGCATGCATGTGGGATCTAGTTCCCTGACAAGGGATCGAACCTGGGCCCCCGGCACTGGGAGCACAGAGTCTTATCCACTGTGCCCCCAGGGAAGTCCCTGCTTAGGTTTTTTCCTTTCCCCCATTCCTATGAACTCGACCCATATTATTCCCTGTTTTAGAGGTGAGAAAAGCTCTGCCACAACAGTTCTGTGTGGAGGCCCAATTTCTTAGATCTCCTGATTCCTAAGCTAACTCCACTATTCACTTTTTTCTTGAGAATTTGACATCACCTCTTTCTCTTTAGTACAGAATGTTCACCTCTGGGGAAAAGAACTAAATTATAAAGGGCTACATAGCCCTTCAGTTGTTAGGGGAGGGGGGATGGTAGAGCTTTATTGTTACTTTAGATGATCTTTGCCTTCTGCTTCTTGGCTTACTTATACATAGGCCTTGGTAAGGGTTTTCTCTGTGAACCAGTTCCGCCAATGAATCCCTATAGGGTTGGGACTGAATTATTTAGATGTTTAGTATGCTGTTTAGCCTATTGTGAGATGTATGCTGGCACAGAGCAGTATTGACAAACACCAAGGCTCTAAACCTGAGCCCTGTTGAATAGCTATGTCTAGTGGAAGTGTCAGTTGCTTATGTGAAATGAAACAGGTCAAGCCTCATAATCTTACTCTGAGAATAGCAGCCTGTGAGGACCATAAAACTATTCATGAGATGCAGGTTATAAACACTGAGGGACTGGGAGATGCTACACTTTTGCTCTTCTGTCCTTAGGTGACACATGGTCAGATGAGCCCTGTTGAATTGGATCCATCTTCTCAAATTGGCACTCTTAGTCTGTCTTTATCTGATCCCCATTGGAGATATAAGCTGAGAGCTATGGTACTTGAGGAGATGACACAGTTCCTTTGTTACAGTAATTAATGTAATAAATTAAGGAAGAGACCCAAAGGAAAGTTGATTGTTTCTTGTTAGAGCCCCAGTTGGAAATTCAGTTGATTAGTGAGCTCTAATGTGGCAGCTGGAGAGGGAGATGCCTGTGCTTCCAGCTGGGTAAGCTCAGAGTCACCACGGATGGTTCACATGTTGTACTAGCCTCACCTGAGGTTGGCTGAGTATGTGATTTCAGGGTAGCATCTGGAATTCAGGGAAGATGGTATAGTTTGGTTTTCTCTCAACTTTGTTTTATCCCACTGCTTTATTGACAATTCCCTGGGGCATCAAACCCTGTGAACCTCACACAATTTAGTTTTGAAGGCCTGTCAGGGGGGTCAACAACCTACTGGACTGGAACAGTTGGTAAAAGAGATAGTCCAGATGTTAAAACCATGAGCTCTGAGATTGGTACCTTGGCCCTGAGGGATTTTTGAAGCAAGATGGAGTCTTTTTGTCAGTCACTATAGTGTAGGATTTTATGAGCCACATCTGAAGGTAGGAGTAGCCTAAATGGAAAACCAGAGTAAGTGAAAACCACTGAGTAATTGAAAGAAGAAAGGATTGCCATTTTCTTTCGTAGAACTCAAATGGATATCAGTACTACCTGTAATTTAATTTGTAAAAATTTTTTTAATATTTATTTTTCCTTTATTTTAAAAATACTTTAGATCTCTATACAGTGTATAACCATGAAGCAGTCCTCTTTAAGTTGAGACCCTAGAACATTATGAGAATATTTGGGTCATTTTATACTTTTGAGTTGTCATATTTTTCAGATTTGGATCCTCATAATATGCTTAGAACCATGATGGATTCTCCCTCCATTTTATAATAAGAAAATTAATATTTAATGAAGCAACTTGGCTAACATCCTGGCTAGGGTCATTGGAAATCTGAGTCCAGAAATCACATCTCTTGATTCTCAGCTCAGTTATCTGTGTTCTACACCATGCTGCTTCCCTAGAATTGAGTGTAGCATATTTTTCTTTGTCCATATAGCTTTCGGTGAGAACTAGCTAGCCAGACGGATCACCCGCACACCCAAATGTGTGTGACCTGTGTGGTCGCAAGCAGAGTGTACTCACTCAAACACAACTTTCACTTGCTCAGACCAAAGCCTGTAAGAAGATTGATCCAAAAACTGTGACAAGAGGGGAGGACAGATAAATTTACACTGGGAGAGCGTTGGACAGTTTGCTACTTAGACCAGATTAGCTATAAGTAATTGGCAGTTAAAGAGATCCCTTCTCTTTGATGCCCTCTAGGATGGATACAGAGCTCTATCTGGGCAGAAGGAGAAGTATTCTTCTTCATATTGTGTTTGGACATAAGTAGGGTCAGTTGTTGCTTATGTCCTCTGGGCAGGGGCAGAGACCTTGCGTGAAGACTCTTTTTCTCATTCTTAGCCTGGAAGAGAGGCCTTGCTCATTACTGAGGTAGGGAAGTGGTGTAATATATGGCATATGCCCTAATAAAAAGCAATTAATGACCTGAAATGTGTGATTACAAACCAGTCTGTGGGCTGGGAGTCTGAGAGATGGAGTTGGGTTCCAGAGAGGAAACTGGAATTTGAACTTTCATTGTTATAGATACAGGGTATGAGGAGTGATCGTCATGGCCTATCTTGGTCCCTTAGCTATATCCACGCAGAGAAGAGTTCTTGGTGATCAGGTGCAGAACAAAGCACAAATGGCACTGGCAAGTAATTCCAGAGTTTGGTGAATCGTCCTAAATAGCGAAGTACAATTAGACAGAAGGAGAAGAGAGAAGAAAATATATCCAGAAGCTCCTGCAAGTTGAAAGTACTTTGTGGTCTCTGTAAGGTATTGGTTCTCCTGATTCTGCACTTTCTCTGCCATGGAAGCAAGAGGTCAGTGCTTTTCATTTCCAGCTACCATGTTAGTTACCCTACCTCCTGTGGTTAAACATCTCTGCCGTGACCTGTCAGAGAGTTTGATTATTAGCTGTATAAAGCCAGGGATGTGGTAGGGAGCAGATGGAAAGTGGTTTGGCTGCTGTAGCCAGGCTGATTAAAGAATCCTTGGCAATTTTTTACTATATCTTTGGAAAGGTACCAACAAAGTTACTATGAAACCTGCTGGGTTTGGTAAACTGAATTTCTGAGAAGTCACCTGGTTGAAAAGTGGTACTTACTTAGCTCACTCAGAAATTAGAGGACAGTGGCTCTCTATAGAACATCAGGACCACTAAATATCAGTCCTCAGGATATGTTTTCTTTGTTTGCATCCTGGTCATTCAGAAATTCTGGGTAGTTTTCTAGTAGGGAAAGCACTTTAAAAAAAAAAAAAAATTTATTTATTTTTGTTTTTGGCTGCATTGGGTCTTCGTTGCTGCATGTGGGCCTTCTCCAGTTGCGGCGAGCAGGGGCTACTCTTCGTTGCGGTGTGCAGGCTTCTCATTGAGGTGGCTTCTCCTGTTGTGGACCATGGGCTCTAGGTGCGCAGCCTCAGTAGTTGCGGCTCACGGGCTGTAGAGCACAGGCTCAGTAGTTGTGGCGCATGGGCTTAGTTGCTCCACGGCATATGGGATCTTCCCGGACCAGGGCTTGAACGTTGGCAGGCGGATTCTTAACCACTGCACCACCAGGGAAGCCCAGGGAACGCACTTTTTGATAGGTACATTAATAGAATTTCAGATTTGAAAAGGGCCCTGGGCATTTCCAGACTACTCCCTATCACACATAGAAGAATTCTGTAATTTGCTTGACAGGTGATTATGGTTTTTCTGGTCACTACTTTCAGTGATAAAGATATGGCTTCAATAAGCATTGTGGGTCATTGTTGGGAATTCCAGGGTATTACATTTTTTCCTGAGTTAAACATCTGTCTTTCTGTAACTTCTACTCACTGGTCCATTTTATACCCTCAGCATCACAGAATAAGTTTCTCTCTTCCACATTGCAACCATCATATATTTGAAGCTAACCAGCCTATCTCCCTTCAGCTAACTCCTTTCCAGATTAAAGAATACCAGTTTCTAAGACCTTTCCTCTTATGAAATGGCTTTTTGGTGTTTTACTATACTCTAGGATATCCCTCCACTTAATGAGTAATCTCACTTAAGATGTGGAACTTGAAAATGAGCACAGACCATCAGATGTTCTTTTCATCTCCAGCTCCCTTTTAAGAAGAAGCACAATTTAAAAAACATGTCAACGGCAATATTTCTTGCTTACTAGAAAAAACAAAACAATTTGCCACGACATATGGAATTGGGACAAAAGGAATTTGAGGAAGTGTCTTTCCTTAGACTGATGTTAAGGCTGAACGTTCTAGGTTCAGCATTATTACAAGCATTGATTTTGCCTCATATCTTTTCCAGGAATATCTGCATTGAGTTTACTCTTAAGATTACAAAAATCATTTGGTATTTCTGTTTACAAGAATTATTCAACTTTATGCTACACTGAACTGATTTTAATGCTTCAGATAATTTTTAACAAGGTGGATGTATATATGTTCTTACATAACTGAAAATCTGTTGTTTTTACATGTGACAAACAACTTGACTCAGTGAAAAAAGACTCTTGAAAAATAACCTTTTCTCTTCAAAATTCTTTGTAGATTTTTCATTCTCTTTTAACATTTACTATTGCAGAGCAGTCTGAGGTTGGCCTAAGTTTCGTCCTTTGTATTTCAAAAATTTTGTTAGGATGTCTGCAAGTTTGGCTTTTTTTAAAATTGATTTTGCTGAAAAGGTAGTGAACTTTTTCAAGATCTTTTTCAGCTCAGGGTGTTATTCATAAATTATGCCTTGATGGGTTGCTTTTCTCCCATTTGTTCTAGTCTCTTCAGTTTTGCTTTGAGTATTATTAAATACTTCCTCTGTCTTTCAATTTCCCTCATTGTTTTCTTTTTGCTGTCCTTTTCCTTTGCCTTCTGGAACAGTATCTCAAGTTTTCTTGTAATTTACAGATTCATTTTCCACAGTTTTAGTTCTGTGCTTTTTTGATTTCTGTATGAATTTTAATTGCATTTTTCATTTCCTTGCATCTTCCTTTTTAAAAAAAAAATGAGGTTCTTTTGTCTAAGTTCATATCTTTTCATTTCAGCCTAGTATCTTCTTAATGCTATATCTTCTTTACTGTCATATTTTGTTTATCCTGCTCCATATGACAGGTCAGCCAGTGCAGAACTGTCAGAAGCTCTCAGTGAGCACAGACACTTTTATGTACTTTATATTCTTCCCTTTATATACCTTTCCAGAGTCTCTCTTCCATTACCATCCTATTTTCTAGAGGAAGGGTTTTTGTTTATTTGTTTTTTGGAGGAAGGTCTTTTGAAAGTTTTATTGAATAAACAAACATGGGATTGCTCTAATGGTTACATTACATACTGATGATAGTGCAGCTCAAGAGGAAAGTGGGTAAGTGTTAGATGAACGTGGGTTATGCTCTAAGCCTCACCACAACTGCAGAGATTGCAGAGGTGACAGATTATGATGTTGGGAAGAACTATGCTTTAATAATCCTTTGTAGTGCAGATTCAGTTGGCATTCCCATTTCTAGAAATGCCTTTGCCCATCATAATAGAATTATTTTCAGTATCATGTTCCACTGCCTTATACACTCTCATTTGCTACTGTATTCCCAGCACCTAGTTTAGTGCCTGGTACTTAGTAGGCAATTAATACACGTTTTTTTGAATGAATTAGTGTATAGTATAGAGAATTCCAAACATTTTACTAAAAATTTCTTCAGAATTCTAGATCATTATCAGAGGTATCATTTCTTTAATTTATTCAGAGATTATGTTGCCTTTACCTTGTGGGTGGCATTTTTTCATAGTTCTTTTTTTTTTTTTTTTTTTTTTAAATTTATGGCTGCATTGGGTCTTCTTTGCTGCGTGCGTGCGGGCTTTCTCTAGTTGTGGTGAGCGGGGGCTACTCCTCATTGCAGTGCGCGGGCTTCTCATTGCGGTGGCTTCTCTTGTTGCCAAGCACGGGCTCTAGGTGCGCAGTTTTCAGTAGTTGTGGCATGCTGGCTCAGTAGTTGTGGCTCACAGGTTCTAGAGCACAGGCTCAGTAGTTGTGGCGTATGGGCTTAGTTGCTGCGCGGCATGTGGGATCTTCCTGGACCAGGGCTCGAACCCATGTCCCCTGCATTGGCAGGTGGATTCTTAACCACTGTGCCACCAGGGATGCCCCATAGTTCTTATGTCATGTTTTCCCCAACACACAGTTTTTGCTCATCGTTTTATGAAGTAAGATCTGTGTGGACTCAGTGTCAGAAATGGTTGGTTGTTGTTGGCACTAAGCTCTCTACTTGCGTAAAGGATGTATTTTCTTCTCACATCTATGGCTAAATGGCAGATTAATGTGCACTCCTTTCTCTCTTACATCCCAGTTGCTATCAAGCATTCACTTGGTATAGCTCTGCTTTCCTAGGTGACATCTTCTCTTGAACTGCACCCTGGTTCTTTGACACTGCCTTGAGAGAGCAGGTGGAAAAGTACAATGTGTCTTATCTCTGTTTAGAGATACCTATGGCATTTACCTGTTAGATATTTACTTTGTAGGATTCATTGTGCCACCTCTGTTTTACCCTTTCTGCTCTGTCATCTTATGAGAGTTATTTTCTATATGCATATAGAAAGATGGTAAACAGGGGAGTGAGCAAGAACAGAAATCTTTGGCTTCATCATAAAGTAATAGCTGGATGGTGTATGTTGGTTGCCAGGTTTTCTAGATGGTACACTCCCCAAGGAGAGGTATAAATTGCCTTTTTTACCACCCACCCCATGCCACCCCCTTTTTTAGCTATCTCTGTTCCATGTGGTGAGGCCCTGGTATTTATCAATATAGTGCCATCAGTCTTATACTATTAGAATGTAGAGACTTCTCCCACATTCTAGCATGAGGTTTTTTAGTACTGTTCAGTTATTGATAGGGTAACATTTTTTCTGTGTGTGTGTGTGTGTGTGTGTGTGTGTGTGTGTGTGTGTGTGTGTATTTGTCTCTTCCTGGGTATTTTAGTGGGCAGTGAGAAAGACTACATTGAATTCTGCTATTTAGACATAATTTGAAACCTGGAGTTTAATAAGGCTGGCTTAACTGAACTGAAGCTGATTGGTTAAGTCCTCTCTGGGGATTGCCTCCTCTAATTGCAGGTTTTGTCCCTATCCTGATATTGTATTTTTCCCCAGTTCTGTTTGCTTTTCTCTTTTACTTACCCACAATTAGACACCCCCCCACCCAGCAGTAGAATGACAAGGAATCTATATTATTTTTAGTAGGGACAGGCCCTGTTAGTAGAGGGATTTAGCCTTTGCTAGACTATGTTCTGAATCTCTGATAGTTCAAGAAGAAGCAAGGAGAAAAGAGGTATGAGTAAAGTTGTGCTAGAGGATGTGCCAGGGCCTGTATTGATTGAGGGAGGATTGCCACCTGGCAGTGGTAGTAGAAATAAGTCTCTTGGGAATGGGAAACTAACTCTAGAGGATTCCTAGTTAAGACTCACTGCTGAATTTCCGGGCAATTGCAAATATTGTACTCGCCCCTGGGGAGATGGAGTGGGAATTAGCTTTTCCCTTGGTCCAATGTGACTTGGTTAGAAATACAACTGAACCTGTCTATTTGTCTTGTCTATTGTGATGTGATAGCCACCTAGGAAGGGTCTGTTTTTTGTGGGAGTTTATTTCAGCCTCTTTGCCTGTATTGTTTCCTTTAACAGCTCTTTAAATTTTCTTTTTCCAGCAATGATGTTGTCCACTGGGCATATACTGACCAATGTGGCAGGTCTGAGAACATAGCTGAAGCTGAAAATAGGAAAGCTGGGGGCAAGGAAGAGCCTTGAATCTTGAGGTGGGACGTTGACTCTAAGATGTCCTTGAGCAGTGGAGCCTCCGGAGGGAAAGGAGTGGATGCAAACCCGGTTGAGACATACGACAGTGGGGATGAATGGGACATTGGAGTAGGGAATCTCATCATTGACCTGGACGCCGATCTGGAAAAGGACCAGCAGAAACTGGAAATGTCAGGCTCAAAGGAGGTGGGGATACCAGCTCCCAATGCTGTGGCTACGCTACCAGACAACATCAAGTTTGTGACCCCAGTGCCAGGTCCTCAAGGGAAGGAAGGCAAATCAAAATCTAAAAGGAATAAGAGTGGCAAAGACACTAGCAAACCCCCTCCAGGGACGTCCCTGTTCACTCCAAGTGAGGGGGCAGCTAGCAAGAAAGAGGTGCAGGGACGCTCAGGAGATGGTGCCAGTGCAGGAAGCCTGGTTGCTGCTCTTGCTCCCAAGGGCTCAGAGAAGGCGGCTAAGGCGCCCCGCAGTGTAGCCGGCTCCAAAAAGGAGAAGGAGAACAGCTCGTCTAAGAGCAAGAAGGAGAGAAGCGAAGGAGTGGGGACTTGTTCAGAAAAGGATCCTGGGGTCCTCCAGCCAGTTCCCTTGGGAGGACGTGGTGGTCAGTATGATGGAAGCACAGGGGTGGACCCAGGAGCTGTGGAGCCACTTGGGAGTATAGCTCTTGAGCCTGGGGCAGCGCTCAACCCTTTGGGAGCTAAACCGGAGCCAGAGGAAGGGGAGAATGAGTGTCGCCCGCTAAAGAAAGTCAAGTCTGAAAAGGTAAGAGGTGGCCAGATCTGGCTGCCCGCTGCCAGTCAGAACTGCCCTGGACTAACCGCCAAATGCTATGTGCACTCTGTGGGAGGCTCATTAGTTTGTGGGTAATGACTAATTACAAGGTCAGAGCAGCTGGTAATGATAACGTGGTTTTGTTCCAAATTAGGGGATTCCCTACAGATAGATTAACAGCAGCCCTGGACATTTTGGAGAAGAGTATCTGTTGTTGGGGGTAGCTGCTTGGTAGAATGAATTTTCCGTTAAGTCAAGAACCTCCAGCCTTGTCCTTGTCCCACCTCAGATACTTGTTACTAGAGACTGGCATCAACCTTTATATGGTTCCCAGCTTGATTGCCATTTCATCCTTAGAGCCATTGGTAAACTTAACAAGTTGATAAACTTAATAGGCTTTCAATTGAGTGCTGTTTTTAATGGGATAAATGGTGCTGCTGGGTCTCTGGAAGAGAAAAGGGTTAAGTAAGTTTCATTACATGATATCTGCCAAGTGTTCCATTGGTGACTGCCAAAGAGCAAAAGGTCACAGTTTGGGGCAGGTAAACAGTGGAGCAGGAGGTACTGAGGTACTTAATCAGGTCTTATGGATTAGTGTAGTGGCTATGAAAGTTTGGCCTTGAAAGAGGTTCTTTGGCCACTAAAGTATAGTTCTTGGCTGGGTATCTCCCTCAGCTATTGGGAATCAAGGTTTCCTGGTGGTTTAATAGCTGCCAAATGGTGTAATGATACCTCGCCTTCTGCTTGACTTGGAAGGACAGGTGCCTGCAGCCCCACAAGGGGTTCTCCTCCTTTGGGAAGATGATCTTAGTTCATGTCTCAGTAAATGGAGTTTGCAGGGTTAGACCAGAGTGGGTGTGAATCTAGGGTCAGCTCAGGCTGCCTTAAACTTCTGCAGCTTACAATTTCCTGCAAAGCGGCTGACCTGGTAATGAGCTGTTCATTGGCTCTTGATTTTCCACTCTGTGTTCTGCTCACCCTGTGCTTTCAGCTGATCCCAGCAGATGCAGTATAAATTGATTTCTGTGTAATTGCATCAGCTGCAGCAGGGAGTACCTCTTTCCATATGTAAGTGTTAATAGAGGCAGGATGTGTATGTTTGGGTGGTGGTGTCCTCTCAGTGCTAGGTTGCACTTTCTTTGCTGTAGGTGTTTTGGTCCTTGCCTCTGGCACATCTGTAACTCTTAGCAACATCTGGGCTTCCCTGGTAACAGGGCTGTGAATTTTCTTCCACTAATAACACAATGGTTTATTCCCTTTTACCAGTGGCAGCTGCCAGAGAGTCTGCCTATGTTTAGGTGGCAGATGCTACAGTCCACCTCAGCAGAGTCAAGTTCCAGCTGGTTACCGGCATGGTGCATCCTGTGCTGGCTGTGATTTACCATTTTCTCTGGGGTGCAGATGGATAATACTGTTTTAAAGAGGCCTAGGAGTACCAGGAGTTCTTGCTTCTGTTCCAGGCCCATTAGACTGTTCCCTACATCTGGCTCCAGTAAACTCTTGCCGTATATCCATGTTCATAACCTTTGTTCTTCCTGTGCTGAAAATTGGCCACTTCTGAGGGTGGCCTTCAGTTTCCTTTCTGTTTAGAACTCTTGACTCATGTTGCAATCTTCTAACTAAGCCCAGTAGTGGTCTGTGGGTGAAAGGATTAATGATGCTTATCTTCATATTGGATTTAAGTCTAAATGTCCTTGAGAGTCTCCAGCAGAGAAGCAATAGAACCCTTTTTCTTCTTTCAGGTTCAGGGACTGGTTGGGTGGCTGCCCTTCAGATTACAATTGGGCTGAAAGGTGCAGTATATTCAGCTAAGAATACACCTTGGTGCCAGGGAGGTTTGCTTCTTAATAATATAGCTGTGTTATATGCCTTGTCACCCAAGAAGACTGAGAATGGGGCAGTGGAATGAGAGAGAAAAGGGAAAGAGACTGTGCTTCTATTTTTGGAGAAAGATAAAATTGCTGAAAAGTACTCTTAGAAGAGGAAACTTGCTGTGCAGTTTGATGTTACTCTAAGCAAGAACCTGCTTTCTCAGTTCTTTTCCCTGTTCCCTCAACCCTCTTGAATAGTCTGGTTCTGTGGGGTGCCATTCTAAAGCATTTGGCCATTGAAATAAATAATTATGTAAATAAATATTTGGAAGTTGCTAGGAGATGAAAACACTGTGCAGAGAGACAGCGTTTCTGGAATGGAAGGAGGGAAAGATGCAAAAGGGAACACAGGCTAGGAATCTCGGAGTGGAGCAGCTTTTGAGAAACAAGGATCCCAGGGTGTTGGGCATAAGAGGTGTTTGAGTTGGTGTTTGATGATTAATACTATAACTCGTAAGCTAAGTCTTTGAAAACTTCCTTAAGATTTTTCTCTCTGAGATATGGGCTTGCCTATGGCTTAACTGGTTTGGAATGTTTCTTCCATGTGGGGACAACCAACAGAACCAAAACAAAAAAACAGATGTTTTGATATAATCTAGGAATTACATACTCTGAGCTGGAAGCTGTCATGAAGAGGGAAAACTCATAAAATTTGGAAAGTGTCTTAGCTGGAGTCTCCTTACCCATACCCACTCCTCTAACCCCTTGGAAACAAGAGAGAAGACAAGTGGAGTTTGTGGTGTAGGACAGAATTGTCACATGTCTACAACTAGCTAATGAGGGAGATTTGAATATTCTAATTCTCTACCTCAGGACCTCCTCTCTCATCAAGGTAGGTATCTCAGTCTATGGCTGAGCGAATTTCAATCAGCCAAGAATGTGGATTTCCCTTCATGGGATCCCGCTTTTGCTCCACCACACCTCTCTCTGGCAGGGCTCACTGTGCTGTTTCCCAGAGTTCTAGGAGAGACCAGAGATGGCTCTTAGCAACTTCTGCTGCCCTGAATTGTCATTGAACACTCCTGCCTCATACTTCCTGCCAGCTGAAGAGATGGGGGAGGGAATGTTGAGGAATAAACAAGACAGAGCCTTCCAGCTCCTGTCTGTTCCTTGTCTTTGGTTTGATTGATAGGTTGTTGAGTTAGGGATGGAAGGGGAGGTAGGATGAGGGAGGGTGCCTGTCTGAATGTCCCCAGCTTAGTGCTCACGTTACCACTGTGACAGGCAAGAAAAAAGAATTTACAGACCACAGAAGGCAGTGATCTATCTGTGTTGACTCTGAGTTGGGGCTTAAACCAGGAGTTTAAGGTGAGACTCCTTTTTTTCCCAGATCGTATAAAGTAAAGCTCTAGTGGCTAAAGGATCTAAAAGTTTGCAGCCAGAAGCTCTCCTTGTCTCTTCAGCTGCTGCTTTTGATCTTGGAAGGTAGAAACACTGCACTGTGCTTTCCCCATGTTTGTGTCTCAGCTTCTGCTGCTCTCAGAATGCTGCATACACATATTTACCACTTCCCCCATTAGTTTAGGAGACAAAACTAAAGTGTGCTCTTTGCTCTTTCCCCTTCCGATCATGTTTGCGTCATATCCTGTGTTCTAAGAGCATCTTCCTTTGCCCTTGATTTTGTTTTCTTGCCCTAGTTTATGCCTTCCATCTCATTTCTGTCGTGTTGCAATCTCTCATTGCTCAACCAAGGTCAGGTCTCTTTTATTCCTTCTGATCCAGGGCTTTCTCTCTTAACACCTTCCTCCCTCACAAGCTGTTCTTTCTCAGCTAGTGATGACATAGCAGTTAGCCGTGCTTCCTGAAGCCAAATGCCCTCAAGCATTTTCCTTCCTGGAAAAAATTAAAAGAAGTTGATATTTATGTGGGACAGAGATGCATTCTCTAACTACAACGAAGTCTGAGCTTAATTTATTTTTTCTTCAGCAGCTCTGTTTTCCATCCGGGTGTTGTAATTCAAGGAGGGCCCTGAGAAAGATTATCTTGTCCAATCTCCTCACTTTATAGAAGAGGGAACTGAGACCAGGGAGGTCATGTGACTTACCTAGACTCTCACAGGTAGTCAGTAGCAAAGCCAGGTTTTTGTTTACCAAGTTCTTCTGGCATATTGTTACTCTGGGGTTCTTAACAAATCCTTCATTGTTATGAAGGATTCTGTTTTCCCACTTTAAAGACTACCTCAGAAACATTGGATGTAAATGCCTAGGTGCTCTTAAGACTGCTTTCATTTGTTTTCTATACCGATTTTAATATTGTAGGCACTAAGTAAACAAAGGATCTTTGAGTTTCACTTTCTTTGGTAAGGTGATGATGTTTACAAAGAACAACCATTTATAGCTGGCGCTGAACCTCCTGTGTTATATATACAGAGGGAAAATTACTTTTTAAACTGCTACTTTGAGTTTGATTATTGAGAGTGTGTGTTTGTGTGTGTTCTGGAGTATTGCATTCAGTCAAATTTTCATTGTAATCATTGAGGCATTGCCAGTTCCCTCTTTATTTGGCAATTGCAAGTATGAAAAAAAAAAACCCTACCCTTGTGCTTCTTGGATATATCACTAATAGGCAGACCGTAAACGTATTGTGGATATTAACTTTTGTAAAGAGATGGTACTGTTAGATACCATTATCATCTTTCATTCATTCTGTATATTAATTGAGTGCATTTTACACTCCAGGTGTTGTGCTTAGTACTGGGTGTACACTGGTGAACAGAACAGCGATGGTTGCTGCTCTTTGCTTACAGTTTTACCACCTAGAGCAGAGTTCCTGAAATTGTGGTCCATAAAACCATGTGCATCATATCATCTGAATGTCAGAAATGCAGAGTCTTGGACCTTACCCCAGATCTGCTAAATAAGTTTTAGGGGTAGGGGCCCAGAAATCTGTACTTCCAGAAGACTCTCCAGATAATTGCTATATACTTTAATGTTTGTGAATTTTCTTTAACCATCATTAAAGGTGGACACTTCATAAGTTGGGCATTGGGAGCCACTTCTAACCTAAAACACCAGTCTTGTAAACTTAAACTGCACATGAGCTCTTACGCATAACTTAGTGGCTAAGAGTATAAACTCTGGAGCCAAACTACCGGGGTTTGTATCCCAGCTTTGACACTTATTAACTGAGTGATATTGAACAAATTACTTAACTGAGCTACCTCAGTTTTCTCATCTGCAAAATGAGGAAACAATAGTTCCTTAATAGGATTTTTGTGAAATTAAATTAGTTAGTTCATATAAAACACTTAGAACGGTGTTTGGCACATATGGAGCATTTAGTAAATATTAGAAAAGAAGAATAACATGATTTGAGTTGAAATATGTCTCAGTTTGCTCTAGGCAATAACGGGCTGAAATATAACAACATTCCACCTATACCGGACGCCCAGTATGAATAGATAAGCATGTTGGCTAAGACTTGCAGCACTGTTCGCAGGAGAAGTTCCAAACCTGGATTGGGAAGCTTGCATACTGGTGATGTGTTCTAAAGGCCCTGATATTTATAGTGGGGTTTGATGAGGTAGAAACCAGAAATTGGCTTCAAAGGATATTGAAGTGGCCTGTTTAATTTCAGATTTCATATGAATTGAGTTTCCTTTTTGGCCATATCCCTGGTACGGGGTTGAGTATGTTGGATAGATATTACTGTGGGTTTGCCAGCAGGTGCAATCTCATGTATGCTGGAGAAGCACTAAATGTTTTTGTTTCTGCACAAGAGTGCATGGAAAATCTAAGTCCTAGTCCTTAATCTTCCTCCCCCAGCGTGAACTTGTATTTTTGCCATTTGGGTGTAAGAGCTTTTACCAACAGAGCTCATCCAGGGAGGCAGCAGGGCTTGGGCTTTCAGGCTGGAGGTGGCAGTAACATGCACAGCTGAGATCCTGCCACTGCTGGCTGTCTGAGCCCTCCTCTCTGTGGTTTTCACTCTTCAGGCCATGCTTGAGTAACCCGCCTCCAGAGCTGCTGACAGGGCTGTGTTCAGAGGCCTTGGAAATTACACTGTTCATTTCCTTATCATCCCCTGACCTGCAGTGCAGAGCCTTCTGGTGCAGGAACAAGGCAGAAAAAAATCCAGACGGCTCCCAGCCAGCATGTGTCAAGGGCTACAAAGAAGGAAATTGGACTTGCTCACTTAAAAACGTTGGGGTTAGGCTTTGATTTTTGGTTCCTGCCGAGAGTTATTTGTGGGTGTGCGAATGTTCTATCTCAGTGTATATGTATAGAAATGAGTCTGTGCATGGCAAAGCTGTAGAGGAGGAGCATCTGAAAGTAGAGAGCAGAGAGGAGATTGCTTTTCTCTTCAGTTAATTTCCCAGTTGTGCCATTGGGATGGGCCTGGAAGGATTACCGTCAGGAAAGTGCTAGGCCATATTAATATTTTAAAATATATTTCTCTAGGTACAGTTTAGTCACGGTTGAGAGCACCCACCCAAGTATGAAGCTTCCCAGGCTGGCTGAGGAGACATTTTTAACAAATCCTGTTCTCTGAAGTTGTTCATCCTAGATGACATTGACATAGTCAATATTTAAGCTGCCTAAGAAAGTATAGAGTTTGGGTCAGTCTTCAGTAAGAGGAATAGCTCTTTTGAGATGGAGAATAGTGTGACAAAGGAAAGATAGGGATTCATATAGCATTTTGTGATTTTTTTTACTTATGGAGCAAAATTCCCTTGTTTTCAGAGCCTGTCCTTGTGTTTTTAGTGTTATGAAACAAGCTACTTATTTCTTCCTTTGGGCATTTCTCTTGCCTCAGGAGACCCAAAGGAAACACTTTTCAGACTGAAGGAGTAATATGTGCCTGGTAAGGTTCTTGAGCAGAGTTTACAATCATTCTGACCTTAATTTTCCTTCTTCTGGATTTCCACTGCTTTCATGTCATTTGTGACATTGGAGCCCTTGTGAAGTGGGGAAAAAAGAAGTCTTTTAGCTTTCAGAACCTGGAGATTTGTTTTTAACATCTTTATTGGAGTATAATTGCTTTACAATGGTGTGTTAGTTTCTGCTTTATAACAAAGTGAATCAGTTATACATATGTTCCCATATCTCTTCCCTCTTGCATCTCCCTCCCTCCCACCCTCCCTATCCCACCCCTCTAGGTGGACACAAAGCACCGAGCTGATCTCCCTGTGCTATGCGGCTGCTTCCCACTAGCTATCTATTTTACGTTTGGTAGTGTATATATGTCCATACCACTCTCTCACTTTGTCCCAGATTACCCTTCCCCCTCCCCGTATCCTCAAGTCCATTCTCTAGTAGGTCTGTGTCTTTATTCCCGTCTTACCCCTAGGTTCTTCATGATGTTTTTAAATCCTAAGTGTCTCTCTTGTTGGAAGTGCTCCGTAGAGAAGTGTTTTTACATGAGAAAGGTGACAGCTAAGGTGAGAGGGAATTACTTCCTTTTACCTTCTTATAAAGCTGTGATCCCTATACCAGCAACATCAGCATAGCATCTGGGAACTTGTTAGAAATTCAAGTATCAGGCCCCATCCCAGGCCCCCAAGTCAGAAACTCTAGGCTTAAGGCCCAGCAATTTATGTTTTACCATTAGCTATCCCATTGATCATGATACACACAAAAGTTGGAGATCCACTGTTGTAGAGCACATTGTCCTCTTAATAGTGAAGATCAAATTCACCAAAAACTTGAAGGGGTAAAAAGTAACTCTGGACAGTAGGTATGATTTTTTTTTTTTTTTTTAATTTCCTGAGTGATGTTCAAATATATCTTTTCTCTTTATGGACAAACTGACAGGAACCTAAAATTTGAAGCAATCCTAAGGGTTTGGGACTTTGAAAGCAAAAGAGATATTTAAAACTTTTCTAAGCCTCACTTTTCTCATCTGTAATGTGGAAGTGAATAGTAGTACTGGTCTCATAGGGTTATTTTGAGGAGTAGATGAGATAAAGAAGGTTAAGCACTCAGCACCATGTCTAACATGTAGTAAGTACTCAGTAAATGTTAGCTGTTGCTGATATTACAATGTTGTTAGCTATGACGTGCAAGGTCATTGTGAAATTAAGGAGAAAGGATATCCCTAGAGACTTTGAAGAGGGAAGCCCCTAGAGGTTTTGGAAAATAATGAGTTTATAATAGCTAATATTCTGAATCCTACTGATTTCCAGGAAGAGACTGATTCAGAGCATTTGGAACCATTAAGGTTTGGGATTTTATCGTTTGATTGGTTAGTTTGGAAGGGTTTGTTGGACTCCTTTTGGTAGAGCTGATCGCACGTTGAAGAACCATGGCTCTTGCTTAGCTATTTCCCATTAAAGTCAGTTTCTTTGGTATATACTCCAGCCTTCTGAATTATTTTTCTAAGCATTGAAATGGCTATAACATGATTGTTTTAGTTTGGAAGGTTTTTTTTCCCCTCTGTTAATCTTTGAAGAGTGCAAACTTTAGCCTTTTGAAAGGATTAGAACTACAGGTAGTCTAAACGGTCAAGAGAAGAATAAGGATTGAGATGCTTCTTTTTGTGAATTTGTCACTAGCTGCAGGAAATAAAAAGGCAGTTCTTAGATTTTTAGGAGGTGGTCAGTTTTCAACTTGAAATGTTGTCCACTGGGAGAGTACAACTCGACTGTGTGCCTGTGAAAAATACACTAACTGAGTATTTTCAAATTTGAGACCACTGGGTTCCAGCCTTAGTGGCAAATACTAGCTTGGTTTAAATGAGCCAAACCTTTCCATTAAATCCTTTCTTGGCCTTTTTTTTTTTGATGTATAATTGACATAACATTATATTAGTTTCGGGTGTACAACGTAATGATATAATATTTGTATATGTTGCAAAATGATCACTTCAGTAAGTCCAGTTAACATCTTCATTGTTACAAAAAAAATTTTCTTGTGATGAGAATTTTCAAGATTTACTTTCCTAGCTACTTTCAAATATGCAATGCAGTATTATTAAGTATAGTCACCATGCTTTATGTGATATCCCCATGACTTATTCATTTTGTAACTGGAAATGTACCTTTTGACCTCCTTAACCCATTTTGCCCACCCCCCACCCCCTACCTCAGGCAGCCACCAATCTGTTCTCTATGTCCATGCCCTCAGGTTTTTGTTTACTTGTTTTTAGATTCCACAGATAAGTGGAATCATAAGGTATTTATCTTTTTCTGTCTGAATTATTTCACTTAGCATAATGCCCATTCACGCAGTCACATATGGCAAGATTTCATTCTTTTTATGGTCCAATAATATTGCATTGTATATATGTGTATATATATACACACACACACACACACACACACCACGTTTTCTCTACCCATTTATCCATCGATGGACATTGAGGTTCTTTCCATGTCTTGGCTATTGTAAATAATGCTGCAGTGAACATGGGGATGCATATGTGGTTTTTTTTTTTATGTGTCTTTTCAAATCAGTATTTTTGTTTTCTTCAGATAAATACCCAGAAATGGAATTGGTAGATCGTATGGTAGTTCTATTTTTAATTTTTTGAGGAACCTCCAAACTGTTTTCTGTAGTGGCTGCACCAATTTACATTCCCACCAACAGTGCACAAGGGCTCCCTTTTCTCCACAACCTTGCCAACACATGTTATTTCTTGTCTTTTTAATAGCCGTTTTAACAGGTGTGAGGTGCTATCTCATTGTGGTTTTGATTGGCATTTCTCTGATGATTAGTGATGTTGAGCATCTTTTTGTGTACCTGTTGGCCATCTGTATGTCTTCTCTTGGCCTCTGTTTTTGTTTAGTAATGGGTTCTCTTTACTGTAAAAAGTTTTTTGTAAACTGGTACTCCAGCCCATCTCAGCTCAGAGTTGACATTTCCTATTTGATATGTTTCTTTAGAAGTTAAATACTTAACTCTGCACTGACTGGTACAGAGAGTATTGTAGAAAGGAGGTGTACATATTCATCATATACCAACCAAAGTAGCATGAGGTTAGAGAAATTCTGGATGAAGAGTCTCTTGGTGCTGAGGCTTCTCAAGTGGAGACGCATGTCAGAATCCCTTCTGGAGCTTCTACAAAGTAAAAGTGCCCTACTGAAGTAAAATCTATAGGGTTGGGGACCCCAAGCATGTACATATTTTTTTAAAACTTCAGCAGGTGCTTTTAATGTGCCTCTTGGTTAAAAACCACTGTCGTTGCGGAAAGGACTTTGATTTCACTGTACAGCCTCTGGAAATCCCTGTTACTCACTCAGCCAGGGAACATTTAAAGTTGTTCTTGCTTTTTGCCATTTGCAGATGGAGCTGTGCACTGCACTTTAGATATCATGTGATCCTCAAGTGTTTTACAGCATGGTCAAGATCTTCCTCCAGCTTTCCTTTTTCATGCTCATTGTGTTGGGTCAGTCATTTAGGAATATAGACATAATGAATCTGACTTCTCATTATCCCCTTAATTAGGAGAACCAATTAATAAATTTTTGATAGTTATAGCCTTTAAAGTAGAGCATCCATATCAGTGTTACTGATTCATTTTAAAATTATTGTTTCAGATTTTTAAAGCAAATTTGAACAAAATTCCTATGACTAGATATGTTTTGCCATATATAGGCAACTTGTGATTTTTTTCTATTTAAATTGGAGGTGAGCAGAAGACAGGTTTAGATAATCTAAATTTATTGCTAATCCAAAAGCAGCTTCTTTTCTCTTTGATTTGTGAATGCATTTCTGTGCTTATGTTGGACAATAGGTGGTCTTAATTTTCCAGAAATCCATGACACTCCAGTATAAAATAATGCAGCTATCCAATAAAGACCTTGTTCCTGAGCCTCCTTCTGGACATATTCAAATTAAACATGCTGTTTTAAGAAGAGACGGCATCACTTCACAAAAATAGTAGAGGTTCACTGTCTTTCTTTGCTTTTTTTTGGTAAACACATACTATTTCTTTGAAGTCAGGAAGAAAATTAAATGTTTTTGAGTATAAAGTATTTCCCTGCTGGGATTTTAAGTCTCATTATAGTTAGAATGCTAATTGTTATCAGAGATGAACACATACTTGAATATGCTGCAAACTTATAGTTAAAATCATTATGGAATGTCATGTTTGGGGGAAAATTATAATCACATAACCTACAATTTTCATATATTTTTTTTTTTTTAATTCGGCTGCACCGCACAGCATGTGGGATCTTAGTTCCCTGACCAGGGATCGAACCCGAGTCCCCTGCAGTGGAAGCACGGAGTCTTAACCACTGGACCGCCAGTGAAGTCCCCGTATAATAAAATTTAAAACATGGTTTTTAGTACTGATACTTGTATTATCTATGCTCTCAAAATTTACGGTAATCTATACTTTAGATGGATCTTTTTAGGTTTTTGAGTATGCATATACCATTGCAAAGGAGGAGAAAAAATTGGCAAATGTGGGGAAGAAGTCATCATACAAAGTGACTACACATTTATATACACCATATTAGACTAGATCTTAATTCTATCAGTATGCAGATTCCTAAACATCTGGTAGAGTGTCTGTTTTAGATAAAATATGCCATAAGACATTTTTCATTTTGCTTATACATATGTTGGAGATTGCCATACTGGCTTCATAAATTCAACATGAACAATTTTTTCTTTAGCATTGAAACAAACCATTATTTCTTCAGTTGCGGTCTCATGTAAAAGCTGACTTGTGTTTCAGGACTGTATTGATGAAAAATATGTATTTGTAAATACTAGAATTACCCTAACCCTGGCAAAATGCTTACACTATGAGGAGACACACTGCAATGGAAACCAGATAACTGAACAGCCAGTTCAAGTCTCCCATCTCTGGCTCCCTCCAGAGTGTATACTCAATGGATGGAATAACTGCTAGGCCCAAACCATTCACATTGTTCTTTGTTTTTTCTTTTTCTTTTTCTTTTTTTTTTTTTTTTTGCCAGTCACATAAAGTTGATTTGGTTATGTTATCTATTTAGTGTACAGAATTATTTTATGACAGAAGAAATCTTGGGGTCCAGAGTCTCTCTATAGTGGAAATTTAAGGGTCCATGGATTGAATCCAGCCCAATATAATGATTATTCTTCTGTAGCATTTACTTTTCAGTTCTGACTTTCTTTTCTTTTCTTTTTTTTTTTGTTATAAATTTATTTATTTTTGGCTGCATTGGGTCTCCATTGCTGTGCGCGGGCTTTCTCTAGTTACAGCGAGCGGGGGCTACTCTTCATCGTGGTGCGCAGACTTCTCATTGCGGTGGCTTCTCTTGTTGCCAATCACAGGCTCTAGGCACGCGGGCTTCAGTAGTTGTGGCTGGCGGGCTCAGTAGTTTTGGCTCACGGGCTCTAGAGCTCAGGCTCAGTAGTTGTGGCACATGGGGTTAGTTGCTCCGCGGCATGTGGGATCTTCCCGGACCAGGGCTCAAACCCGTGTCCCCTGCATTGGCAGGCGGATTCTTAACTACTGCGCCACCAGGGAAGTCCCAGTTCTGACTTTCTTGTTCCTCACAATACCCACAAATTCCTTCTCTTTAGGTTCCCTTGATCACTGAAGAAATAAAGCCATTTGTATATGCTAACCTCATATCTTACCCTTGAGTTAAACAAAAACCATCCTATAGGCAAACCGAAGAACAGAGCTGTTCTCGTCCTACCAACATAAATATCCTTGAGCCTAGTCTCTCTTTCTTAGGCCCAGTGCCTTTTGTAACCTCCTTCAGCTACTCTTCACTTTCTATCCTTTTCTGACTTACACTTAGAATCTATATCATGCTTCTTTAATATCCTGTAGTTGTTTTAATTATTTTTTGTTATTTATGATACTCACTTTTACATTTGTTATTGGTCCAGCCCTAACCAGATGGGATTATATTTCATTATGGAGATTTAGAGAGGGGCTTTTCTTCTCCTCTCCAATTGAAAGTAATTAACCAGGAAAAAGTAGTCATTTTTATATGTTCTACCATGGGTATTCATTACAGTCTGGACACAGTGTTGGTTGTATCAAGAAAACCACTGTACTACTGACTACAGGTTTTTGCCTGCTGTGAATAGGATACCTTATTTGAAGGCTTGGCGCCAGTGCTATGCTTCTAGCTGTGTGCTGGTGGCAGCTCTTGGCCAGAACATTGCAGTTGGCCTGTAGGACTGGAGAGACAGAAGTTTTCATGTTGAAGAACTAAGTGAAATGTTTCTGGTTGTAGGCCAATGCATCACTGAGGAAGAAGAAAAGTACAGTTTGCCACTCCCTGGGAAGCAGTTTGGCTAAGGCAAAGCTCCCGGAAATGGAATTCTAAACTTACTGATTTAGGAAGCTTTGGGGTTTTGTCCCTTAGCTTTTGTGAAATGGAGCTTCTTTTCAAAGCAGGGGAAGGGATGGGATAGAGCAGACTTAAAGGCTCAAAATAATGTCACTTTCCAACTCTCCAATCAGCCCTTTTAGAACTAAGCATGTAGGTGTCCTTAGATATCACACAAAGAGGAAAAACTGACTGTTGTTTAGAAACCAAGTTAGTTAGGGCTGTGTCTGGCTTCTTCTGGATTAGTGACCTGAAGTGGCATTCAATGCAGAGAAAAGTCTGGGAAGGTACTTGGAAAATAATACTCCAATGACATTTTCATATTTGACTAATATTTTCAGATTTTTCATTTGTTTTTATTCCCTAGTCACATTTCATCTTCCATTTCATATCTAATAACCAAAAGCAGGAGCAAAGAGGCAGACAAATCCCACTTTAATCCTTCCCATTCCCTTGCCCGCATAGAGCTTTGATGCTGGTGAAAGCTTGTTGAAATGAACTGGGAGCAGCCTGAGAGGTATGTTTGGATGATTGTGTCAGTGAGGAAGTAGTGGAGTTGGGATTTGTGATGGTGGGGTGGGGAATGAGTGCCTAAGTATAAACTTTGATGGTTTAGTGTTATTTTTAACAACAACAAATAAATATTAGTACTTTCGCTATCACCTGTTTACTTGCTGCTGGCAAGAAAAATAGCAAATGGCTGGTTTATCACCCTTTAGGGATGGTTTTGGGTAGGAATTTGAGATCAGCGTAGTTTAGGACTTGATAGCAAGAGATGATATCTTTGGCCTAAATAGTACCTCCCAAGAAACAAACTTTTAAAGGAAACTTAGATTTTATTTATTTATTTATTATTATTTTCTTTTTGGCCAAGCCATGGGGCTTGCGGGAGTTCCCCAACGAGGGATTGAACCCAGGCCATGGAAGTGAAAGCTCAGAATCCTAATCACTAGACCACCAGGGAACTCCCGGAAACTTAGATTTTAATGTGGTGCTCACTTAGTAAAAATTATCTTTTCTTAAATGTTCTCGTATTGATCTTATTTTAGGAAAGGGTTCCTTATCATTGTATTTATCCTGCTTATATTCTTCTACATCTTTCAGAAACATTTCCGAAGTTCAACTTGGAGGCTACTGAATAGTAAATCTAGTAGGAGAGACAGAATGGAATCAAATAATCACATGCATATCGGGGTCAGTGTCAGAGAAAATATCCATGAAGAAGTTTGAGTAAATATCTGAAGAATGAGTAGTAGTTAATTAGGAGAAGGGAGTTAAATGAATGAACAAACAAGTGGAAATGTCCCTTACGGTCTGGAGGTTATGAGAGAGAACTGGAAATCTAAAGATATGGGAATTACTAATGTGAACAAATAAATGGTAATTGTTGCCATAAAGGTGGGTGAGCTTACCTAGGGAGAATGTGACCGTTGAATGAGACAAAAAGGAAGGGGCCCAGGATAGATCCCTGAGGAGCACCAAGAATGTAGCTAACTTAGATGGAATACTGGGCATTGCTTCCCTGTGTAATGGAGAGCGTACAAACCTACAACAGGGAACAGATGTCTACAAAAACATTTTTAAATTCTCTGAAAGGGATTGTAGAACTTGCTTAGGGGCTTCCCTGGTGGCACAGTGGTTAAGAATCCGCCTGCCAATGCATGGGACACGGGTTTGAGCCCTGGTCTGGGAAGATCCCATATGCCGCGGAGCAGCTAAGCCCATGTGCCACAACTACTGAGCCTGCGCTCTACAGCCCGCGAGCCACACCGCTGAGCCCGCACTCTAGAGCCCACGCGCCACACCACTGAGCCCGCATGCCACAAAGACTGAAGCCCACGTGCCTAGAGCCTGTGCTCCACAACAAGAGAAGCCACTGCAATGAGAAACCCGCGCACCGCAACAAAGAGTAGCCCCTGCTCGCCGCAACTAGAGAAAGCCCATGCACAGCAACGAAGACCCAACGCAGCCAAAAATAAATAAAATAAATAAGTTTCTTAAAAAAAAAAAAGAAGAACTTAATTAGTTGTGTAGTTAAATTTGGTTTACTGGATTGAGTCATACTTTAAGGAAAAGTTCCTTTCCTATGCTACTTGTGAATAATGAAAGAGTGATCTTTGCTTTTTACTTTAACCACTTTCCATATTTTTTCTGCCTTTCACAGCCTCTTCCAAATCATTCTGAACTTCCACAATGGAATTAAAATGAAAGCATAGACTTTGTAATTAGACCTGTGTTTGAACCCCAGCACTGCCACTGAATATATGTGGAATCTTGCAAATTGCCTCTCTGAATCTCATTTTCCTTAAATTGTTATGGATTAAAAGCACACTGTAAGTGCATAGTATGTGGTAGTCTAGTAGTTGTAAACCAGCAACAAATGTTTGTTCTGTTTTATTTTTTCTTCCTTGCAGCCTCTCCTGTTTTTCCCAGGCAGGTGAGTTTTCTCATCTGTGATCATGGTAGCAGCAGCTTTTCTGCTAGAGCAAAGGAGTTTTGCATTTCAGTGGTAAAAGCCCTTACTGGAGAGAAGGTAGAAGGAGGGTTTCTGGAGGGTAATCCAGAAGTTTCAACAACAGCATCATTGGCATTTGGGGCTGAGGGCAGTCCAGTGTATTGTAGGATGTTTAGCAGTATCTTTGCCTTTACCCACTAGGTGCCAATAGCATTCCCCCCAAGCTGAGACAAACAAAAATGTCTCCAGACATTGCCAAATGTCCCCTAGAGGGCAAAATCCCATTTGAGAACCATTTGCTAAAATACCGTTTCTTGATGTGGGTGTTACACGGCTGTGTTTATGTAATTTTATGTTTATGAAAATGCAGTGAGTTGCATAATATAGCAGTTTTCTGTTGTGAATGTTATGTTTACACACACACACACACACACACACACAAATCTTTCATATTTTTTTTACCAAAGGCAATAGAGAACCAGGCTCTAACCAATAACTATGTCTAACTATGTCTAAGTTTTTACTCTCTCTTAATCCCTAAAAGGTGGGATGGAATTATGGGGGGAAAGGGGTCTATGGTAGGATGGAAAGGCAAAAAATAGTCTAAAAATTTGGCTTCCAAATGTCTCTTTTCAACTCCTAGTCAATAGGGTGTGGAATTTCAATGTAGGAAAATTTCTATTACAAGATTTCAGAAATAAGCTGTGGGTGCAGAACAGAGTTGAATTATTAGCAAAACAGGTATCTTCTTTCCCACCCTCTCTTCTGTATTGTGACAGCAAAGGAGAGGGTCACCCGATTTTGGGTCATTTCAGCTCTTATGACCTCTTTCTTGATGGCCCATTGAAGTTACTTCTGAAAGTGTTTGCTTTTATCTTTAGTATAAAATCTTTCAGTTTTTCTCCACTGTGTATGGGTGGGTAAATTGTCCTTCCATATTGGATGATGTTGCCTGCTCCCTGAGAATACTGTCCTCAGAGAAGTCATTGGATGGGACCTAGGCTGGAAACAGGAGGTCTAGTAAACCACCTCAGTGTCTTAGGAAGAGTCCAAGAAAAGACCCCGTTTTGAAGTTTAAAAGATCCTGCAAAGAGAGGGCAGGCCTTGGGCCAAGCAGCCTTTGAGGTAGTAACGGGGCTCATAAACGAGAACTGGCATGTGCCAACAGAATTTCTCATCCTGGCTCCATGGTTGGCTGAGGAGGGAAGTGTGTGGAAGGCTCTGTAAGTGGAAGGATTGTTCTTGGCTTTGGCTGTCGTGTGGCTGGAAACAGCAGGGACGGAGCTTGGACCTGGTCTCTGGAGTCTAGGCATTGCCCTGAGAAGAAGGGTTTTTTCCTCCTTCCATTTCTTGTTGTTGATGTTTTTTTCCCTCCCCTCCCCAACCCCCCTTAGTACTTAACATTGCAAGGTACAGGAAATGGTTGGATATTGAGTGTTTTACAACTCTTCAAGCATAGCCTATTAATATTGGTCTGCCAAGACGAAAGCCGGAAGGGATTTAACTAGGTAGAATCAAGGCTCTAACTTTTATGAAAGTGCCCTGAGCGAGGTACCCTCGGTTTACTTGGAAGTGTTTAAGTTTTACTAAAATCCCATCATTGCCAGCATGGTTTTTTAAAAAGGATAGACAGCCATGGGGACTTCCCTGGGGGCACAGTGGTTAAGAATTCGCCTGCCAATGCAGGGGACACAGGTTTGATCCCTGGTCTGGGAAGATCCCACATGCTGCAGAGCAGCTAACCCTGTGTGCCACAACTACTGAGCCTGTGCTCTAGAGCCAGTGTGCCACAACTACTGAGCCCGTACGCTGCAACAAGAGAAGCCACCGCAATGAGAAGCCCGAGCCCCGCAACAAAGAGTAGCCCCCGCTCGAAGCAACTAGAGAA
This sequence comes from Eschrichtius robustus, assembly GCF_028021215.1. Classification (NCBI taxonomy): domain Eukaryota; kingdom Metazoa; phylum Chordata; class Mammalia; order Artiodactyla; family Eschrichtiidae; genus Eschrichtius; species Eschrichtius robustus. The sequence goes on from NC_090824.1 coordinate 125,838,653, forward strand.
AGCCGGTGCACAGCAACGAAGACCCAACGCAGCCAAAAAAAAAAGAAAAAGACAGCCATGTTGGCTAAACCAAGGAGTCCGTAAGACCTGAAGTTGGCAGCAACATGAGCCGTCTGAGGACAAAAGGAGAACATTGGTATGGGAAAGAAACCTAACTATGTCTCTGGACCCCTGTCCCCTCATTATTCTTTACTGGCCCTGGCAGCTGCCAAAGCTTGCTCAATAGAGTTGTGGGCTGGGGATTGTTTCTTAATCCCTGTAAGGAGTACCAAACCTCAGCTGTGTTATCTAGGCTCTGAGCCTCTGGCACTTGGCTAAGGCACTTGCTGAGGCATCTGGTGACTCTAGACAAAAGCCTATTTTGTCAGTGAGAAGATTGGGGCAAAGTACAAGCATTGTTATCTCTGATGCCCTCAGGGCAAACTGTCTACTTGGCAAGTGGGAGAGTCTTGACCTTGTGAATTACAGCAACCTGTCCACATGGTTTTAGGTTTCTTTGAGATTATTTTCTACCCCTGAAGTTTCAGCATTCAGGCATTGAAATCCACTATTAATGCTTTTTTTAAAAAAAGTTTTAAATACAAAAGTAATAAGTGCTTTATTTTAAAGAATTTGGAAAACGCAGAAAGGTAAAAGGAATGAGAAAAATCATATTTAATTCTACCATATTCATTTTCTTAATGGAAGAATATTTTTAATGTGAAACTGGCTGAGATTATTCGTTCAGGGCTGGCTTGTACGTGACCTATATACCTCATAAAGCTCAATCCTGTTCCCTTAAGTTTAAGCATCTTTTATTTTACCATTTGAGAACTGACCTGGTCAGTCTCTGCTTGGCTAGATTTTATTACATTTGATGAAATCTCACCCTGGAGTATGAAACTATCTTCTATATTTAAGTTTTTATAACTTGTCTTAAGCCAAGTTTTTATCTTCATCTGTGATTGTCTTTAGAAGTCCGGGTGTTCGTGTTTTAAATTAGTGATGGTGAATGAATGTGCAGGGGGAAATGGTTTTGTTATTTTTAAAGGCTAAATATTGACCTGCTTTCTCAAACCCTTTTTGGAAAGAGGTGTCTGTGGTGTCAGTTAACATAATAATTTGCTTTCATTGACGAGCATTGTCAATTTTGTCTTTTGAGATTTCTTGTTGTATAAAAGAAAAGGGCTGTTTTTCATGGAATCTTGAGACAAACTGAGCTACTGGAACTTTTCCTTTTCCCCTAGAGCAACATTTCAGTTAAGGCAACAGCACAGAAACAAATCCACCCTTTTTCTCTATATAATTTTCTATCTGGATTTATGTTGACCAGTCTGGAGCTTCTGCTTATTAGATGTTTACATAGATATTATAGATTTTTGTTTAACTCTTAAAGGTTTGTGGTAAAGAAGATGGAAATCTTGGCTTAGTAGGGAAATTATTTTGGTCTTATTTATTATTCCTTATACACGTTAAAATGAGACAGGAACTACAAGACACTGGTATCTAAAAGTACTCTTTGACATTTGCAGTATCAGGTATAGCCATTCCCAAAAGAGACCTTCATTAATATACCCTAAGGATCTTTTGACAGGACAGAAATGGGGAGAGATGCTAGTTGGGCCTGTTTTTATTTATATTCTCTGAAAGTGTGCATTCTATACTGATAGGTTATTATCGTAGATTTTCTTTTCATTTAACATGGAATCTCTCCATATAATAGGAGAGAGAGAGCTTCCAGTCAAAATAATCACGCCAGCAGCTCTGAGACTAATCTTTGGAACTATCCTTTTCCAGTCTTTCAAATTTTGGTTTGAAGAAATCAAATCAGACAGAAATGTAGATCAGTGGAACAGGATAGAAAGCTCAGAGATAAACCCACACACCTGTGGTCACCTTATCTTTGATAAAGGAGGCAAGAATATACAATGGAGAAAAGACAGGCTCTTCAGTAAGTGATGCTGGGAAAACTGGACAGCTACATGTAAAAGAATGAAATTAGAACACTCCCTAACACCATACACAAAAATAAACTCAAAATGGATTAAAGACCTAAATGTAAGGCCAGACACTATAAAACTCTTAGAGGAAAACATAGGAAGAACACTCTATGACATAGATCACAGCAAGATCCTTTTTGACCCACCTCCTAGAGACATGGAAATAAAAACAAAAATAAACAAATGGGACCTAATGAAACTTAAAAGCTTTTGCACAGCAAAGGAAACCATAAACAAGACCAAAGACAACCCTCAGAATGGGAGAAAATATTTGCAAACGAAGCAACTGACAAAGGATTAATCTCCAAAATATACAAGCAGCTCATGCAGCTCAATATCAAAAACAAAAACAACCCAAACCAAAAATGGGCAGAAGACCTAAATAGACATTTCTCCAAAGAAGATATACAGATTGCCAACAAACACATGAAAAGATGCTCAACATCACTAATCATTAGAGAAACGTAAATCAAAAAAACTACAATGAGGTATCACCTCACACCAGTCAGAATGGCCATCATCAAAAAATCTACAAACAATAAATGCTGGAGAGGGTGTGGAGAAAAGGGAACCCTCTTGCACTGTTGGTGGGCATGTAAATTGATACAGCCACTATGGAGAACAGTATGGAGGTTCCTTAAAAAACTAAAAATAGAACTACCATATGACCCAGCAATCCCACTACTGGGCATATACCCTGAGAAAACCATAATTCAAAAAGAGTCATGTACCACAATGTTCATTGCAGCTCTATTTACAATAGCCAGGACATGGAAGCAACCTAAGTGTCCATCGACAGATGAATGGATAAAGAAGATGTGGCACATATATACAATGGAATATTACTCAGTCATAAAAGGAAACAAAACTGAGTCATTTGTAGTGAGGTGGATGGACCTAGAGTCTGTCATACAGAGTGAAGTAAGTCAGAGAAAAACAAATACTGTTCGCTAACACATATATATGGAATCTAAAAAAAAAAAAAATGCTTCTGATGAACCTAGGGGCAGGACAGGAATAAAGACAAAGACGTAGAGAATGGACTTGAGGACAAGGGGAGGGGGAAGGGTAAGCTGGGATGAAGTGAGAGAGCGACATTGACATATATACACTACCAAATGTAAAATAGATAGCTAGTGAGAAGCAGCCGCATAGCACAGGGAGATCAGCTCGGTGCTTTGCGACCACCTAGAGGGGTGGGATAAGGAGGGTGGGAAGGAGACGCAAGAGGAAGGGGATATGGGGATATACGTATGCATATAGCTGATTCACTGTTATACAGCAGAAGCTAACACAACACTGTAAAGCAATTATACTCCAATAAAGATGTTAAAAAAAAAATCAAATCAGGATTGACACCTAATAGTAGGTTTTGACCGTGAGATTGATTTAAGAATTTAAGGAAATCTAGGAAAATCTTTGTAAATCTTCCATGTTATTAACTTAAATTTTATATGAATAGAAGGTTGAGAAATGATGTTGCCCAAGCTGTGGGTAGAATTGTTTTTTCCATGTTTATCAGATGGCTTTAATGTTCCTGCCTTTCCTTATTTATTGTCAAAAGGTAGAAATTAACCTATTTCTAGAATCCATTAATGCCTAATAGATAGTTGGAGAATTTGGGTGCAAGAGGTGAGCTAAGCAGGTTATAGATGGGGATTTTTTTCACTTCATACACGATTAAAAAATTTAAGATAGTCAAATTTCCTTTTTTTAACGTGTATAACTCAGTGGTTTTATATCCTGCGACCATCACCAATACTTAATTCCAGAATATTTTCATCACCCCATTAGCGTTGCGGTCCGTGGGCTTCTCATTGCAGCGGCTTCTCTTGTTGCAGAGCATGGGCTCTAGGCGCGCGGGCTTCAGTAGTTGTGGCACACGGGCTCAGTAGCTGTGGCTCGTGGGCTCTAGAGCGCAGGCTCAGCAGTTGTGGCACACGGGCTTAGTTGCTCCGTGGCTTGTGGGATCTTCCCGGACCAGGGCTCGAACACGTGTCCCCTGCATTGGCAGGTGGATTCTTAACTACTGCGCCACCAGGGAAGTCCCTGGTTTTAGTTTTTACAGTTAGATCTTTGATCCATTTTGAGTTAATTTTTGTACGTGGTGTGAGGTAAGGGTCCAACTTCATTCTTTTACATGTGGATATCCAGTTTTCCCATCGCCACTTATTGAAAAGGGTGTTCTTTCCCCATTGGATTGTCTTGACACCCTTGCAGAAAATTAATTAACCATAAATGTATGGGTTTTTATCTGGGCTCTCTGTTCTGTTCCACTAATCTACATGTCTATCCTTATGCCAGTATTACCATCTTGATTACTATAGCTTTGTAGTAAGTTTTGAAACCAAGAATTGTGAGTTTTCTAACTTTGTTCTTCTTCTCAAGAGTTTTTGGATTCTGAGTCCCTTGCCTTACCATAGGAATTTTAGGATCAGCTTGGTGATTTCTGCAAAAAAAAAAAGTAGCTAGGATTTTGATAGAGAGTGAGTTGAATCTGTCACATAATTTAGAGAGTACTGCAGTCTTAACAGTTTTCCAATTCATGAACATGGGATCTCTTTCCATTTATTTAGGTCTTTAGTTTCTTTTAGTGATGTTTTGTGGTTTTCAGAGTACAAGGCTTGGACTTTTGTTAAATTTATTCCTAAGTGTTTTATTCTTTTAGATGCTATTTTTTGTTGTTGTTTTGTTTTTCTTTTTCAAATTCTTTTCCCATTTAGGTTATTACAGAATATTGGGCAGAGTTCCCTGTGCTATACAGTAGGTACTTGTTGGTTATCTATTTTAAATATACCAGTATGTGCATGTCAATCCCAAACTCCCAATCTGTCCCTCCCCACAACCCTTCCCCACTGGTAACCATAAGTTCGTTCTCTTAAGTTGCGAGTCTGCTTCTGTTTTGTAAATAAGTTCATTTGTATCTTTTTTCTTTTTAGACATATAAGCAATATCATGATATTTGTCTTTCTCTGTCAGACTTACTTCACTTAGTATGATAATCTCCAGGTCCATCCATGTTACTGCAAATGGCATTATTTCATTCTTTTTAATGGCTGAGTAGTATTCCATTGTATATATGTACCATATCTTCTTTATCCATTCATCTGTCGATGGACATTGAGGTTGCTTCCATGTCTTGGCTGTTGGAAACAGCGCTGCAATGAACACTGGGGTGCATGTATCCTTTCAAACCATGTTTTTCTTCAGATATATGCTCAGGAGTGGGATTGCTGGATCATATGGTAGCTCTATTTTTAGTTTCTTAAGGAACCTCCATACTGTTCTCCATAGTGGCTGTACCAATTTACATTCCCACCAACAGTGTAGAAGGGTTCCCTTTTCTCCACAACCTCGCCAGCATTTATTGTTTGTAGATTCTTTTTTTTATATATATATAAATTTATTTATTTATTTTTGGCTGCGATGGGTCTTCGCTGCGTGTGGTCTTTCTTTAGTTACCTTGAGTGGGGGCTACTCTTTGTTGTGGTGCGAGGGCTTCTCATTGTGGCAGCTTCTCTTGTTGTGGAACACGGGCTCTAGGCGCACGGGCTTCAGTAGTTGTGGCACGTGGGCTCTAGAGCACAGGCTCAGTAGTTGTGGCGCACGGGCTTAGCTGCTCCGCGGCATGTGGGATCTTCCTGGACCAGGGCTTGAACCCTTGTCCCCTGCATTGCCAGGCGGATTCTTAACCACTACGCCACCAGAGAAGCCTTGTAGATTCTTTGATGATGACCATTCTGATTGGTGTGAGGTGATATCTCATTGTAGTTTTGAATTGCGTTTTTCTAATAATTAGTGGTGGTGAGCATCTTTTCTAGGTGCTATTGTAAGTGGAGTTGCTTTCTCACTTTCATACTCGAGTTACTTATTGCTGTGTATAGAAATACAGTTGATTTGTATTTATTGATCTTGTATCTTGCTTCCTTGCTGAACTCATTTACTAGCTCTAATAGTTTTTTCATGCATTCTTAAGGATTTTCTCTGTATAAGATCATGTCATCTGCAGATAGAGATACTTCTGTTTCCTTTCTAATATGGTTGTCTTTTTTTCTTTTTCCTTGCCTAATTGCCCTGGCTATAACCTTCAGTACAATGTTGGATAGAAATGGCAAGAACAGATATCCTTGGCTTGTTCCTGATTTTAGGGGAAAACATTTAGTATTTTACTATTAAGTATGATGTTAACTGTGGGTTCTTTCAGAGGTGCCCTTTATTAAAATGGAGTTTTGAAGGGAACATTTACACTCTTGTTTGAGATTTAAGAGTATTTTTATTTTTTAATTTTTTAAAATTTTTGGCCACTCTGCGCTTGCGGGATCTCAGTTCCCTGACCAGGGATTGAACCTGGGTCATGGCAGTGAAAGCCTGGAATCCTAATCACTAGGCCACGAGGGAACTTTATTTTTATTTTTCATAACAAATAGTCCTTGAAGTAGGGGTGTGTGTGTGAGGGTGGTGTTGGAGAAACCTGTGGAATGTAAAGTATAAAAGATTGAGAGTACCTGATCCTAGTGTCCATTCTACCACTTAAATTGTGTAACTTAGGATATTCTGTTTTATTCTCTGTGCTTCCTTCATTCATGCTTTCTGTTCATCAGATATTTATTGAACGTCTGTTTTTTTTTTTGTATGAAGATGGAGGTGTTGGGCATATGGTGATTTGTGGGCATGTGTTAAGGCCCTGCTTATTTTCAGAGTTCAGTATGGTTTTGGTGTTAAGACTGGCCTTATATGTAGATAGCATTAGTGCTACTTACGTGTCAGTCTCTTATACTTTCATTTTTTCAAACTTCTGTAGTCACAGCAAGGACCCCCAAATCCTTGTCCTCTGCCCTGACCTCTTTCTAAAGTTTGGCCATTGTTTCCAGCTGCCTAAAATTTCCTGGCTTGGTTGTCCCAAATGTACTTCAAACTCACAATGTCCAAAACAAAATTGTCCCTCAAGCCCACCTCATGCTTTCACAGTTTCAGTAGTGGGAATATTTCCTTACTTTTAGCCAGACTAGAAACTTCTGAGTCATCCTTACCTTTTCCTCTCTGCTCAGATCTAGTGCATCACAAAGGCCCTTTGAGAGACTATCTGCTGTATATCTCTTTTTATGTCCCCTCTTATCTGTACTTGTTGCCACTTCTTTTGTTCAGACCCTTATCATTTTGTACCTGGACCAACTCTAGTCTCACCCTCTTTCATTCCCACTTGGTAAATTAATTGTCATTCAGGACCCAGTTTAAACGTCACTTCTTCTTTATGGCATATTCTTGTTAGCCAAGTCCTCAGACTTCAAGGTGAAATTAAACATCTTTCTATTAATGTTATGGAATATTTGAATATTATATAGGTATTAATAACGTATGTTGTAAAATCATACAGACTTGAGTTTGAATCCTGTTTATTAATAGCTGTATGACCTTGAGCATATTACTCAGCTTCTCTAAGCCTGTTTCCTATCTTAAAGTAAAGCTAATAACTACTTCATAGAGCAGAAGTGAAGATTAAATGCAGTCTAGATAACTAATGAGAACCTACTGTATAGCACAGGGAACTCTACTCAGTGCTCTGTGGTGATCTAAATGGGAAGGAAATCCAAAAAGGAGGGGTTATATGTATATGTATATCTGATTCACTTTGCTGTACAGCAGAAACTAATACAACATTGTAAAGCAACTATACTCCAATTAAAAAAAAATCTCAAATAGGTATCAAAAACAAAAAGATTAAATGCAGTTATAGAGGTAATTAATGATTATAGTAATCATGGCCACAATATATTGAACATTTGTTATTTGCTAAACATTGAGCTAAATATAATACTCAATACAAGTTGCTTATTAAAAGCATCTAGCTTAGTGCCTACTGTATAGCAGACGTTCAGTTAAAAAAAGGTAGGGACTTCCCTGGTGGCGCAGTGGTTAAGAATCTGCCTACCAGTGCAGGGGACATGGGTTCAATCCCTGGTCCAGGAGGATCCCACATACCACGGAGCAACAAAGCCCATGCACCACAGCTCCTGAGCCCGTGCTCTAGAGGCCGCGAGCCACAACTACTGAGCCCGCGTGCCACAACTACTGAAGCCTGTGCTCTGCAACAAGAGACGCCACCGCAATGAGAAGCCCGCGACGAAGAGCAGCCCCTGCTCGCCGCAACTAGAGAAAGCCCGCGCCCAACAACGAAGACCCAATGCGGCCAATAAATAAATAAATTTATTTAAAAAAAAATAAAAGGTAGTATTTTCTGTTTTGTTTTCTTCCACTGTGCAAGAACCATGCCTTATCTTTATGATGACAGTGTGGTAGATCATCAATAAGCAGTTGCTGAATTTGAATTTATTTACTGTGATTTGACGAAATGTTAGGAAGTTTTATAAAATAACATTCCCTGCCAACTTGACTGCACTTCCTTTGGGATTTGAAGATTTTGAGTTTCCTATTAAAGTATACATACCCCTGGAGAGAGATAATACCTTGTGCCATTTATCAAGAACTGTCTTGTGGGAATTAGTTGTTTATCAGCTGCTTTCTATTCTGTGAAAGATCTTGCAAGATGAGACTGGGTGGGGAAGAAAGGGGAGAGGAAGAGACCTGAGCACACAGTATCATGGGAAACAAAATAGCTGTTTCCCATTTACCTGAGAATTACTGACTCTCTTTCCTAATTTGTAATGAACATCATACCACCTAACATGCAGGGGCAACATTTGGTAGCCTTGGCTCTGCTGTAGGACCATAGGATTAGACCATGTAAAAGTAAGTCATTTCTGTTATTTGAAGGTCTGAATTAGTTATCACTTTGTGATGTTATTAGCATGATTGCAGACTCATTCCCTGTAAAGACAGCTAACAGCTTTATATTGAGTATTGAGAGAGAATATTCTAGACATAGCCCCTAATTTTGGCCAGCTGTTTTGTAAATGGATGTCAGCTATCACCTACCCGATAAACTGCCCAGAGGATTATTGAGCACAAGATCAGATGATAAACCTGAAAGCACTGAAAAGGCTGCACAAATGCAAAGTGTATTATTCCAGACTTTAATACAGTACATGACTTTGGAAAACTCATTTAACTTCCTAGGCCTCAGTTTCCTTATCTCTAAAATGAAAAACTTGGAAAAAGATATTTCCAAGGCTCCTGCCAGTTCTAAAATTCTGGGAGACGCCATTCTGTCTTGCTTTCTAACTCGTATCCCTTGCTTCCATGCAGTCTTAACACATCAGCTGCAGTTATTCTTTTAAAACTTGTCAGTCACTATCATGTCTTTCCTCAGAACCCTCCATTGGCCCTTCATTTCATTCCGAGAAAAAGCTGATGGCCTGTAAGGCCTTGCCTCTATGGCCTTATCTCCTATGTTCCCCCTCTCTCAACTCCTCTCCAGCTGTTCGTTGAGCATCTCAGGTGCGCTCCTCTTGCCTTAGGGCTCTCACACTGAAAGTTTCGGCTTCTAGAATTCATAGACAGCAGCATTGCCAACTCCCTCATCTCCTTCAAGTTTTTACTCAAATGTCACCCCGTTTTAAATTTGCAGCTGCCTTTGCACTGCTTCTCCCCTACTTCTTTACCCTGCCCCATTATTTTCTCTCAAAGCACGTATCTCCTTCTAATTTACTAAATGTGTACTTAATTATTATGTTTATTGTTTATTGTCTGACTCTATCTGCTAGAATATAAGCCCCATTCACCCGTGTTTCCCAAGCAACTTTAAGAGTACCTAGCCCATTAAATATTTGTTAAACATATGGATGGGCTGGGCAGTGTGGTGAGTACTAATCTCATTTTTAGCTGATATAAGCCCCAGTTGACTCATTTATGAAATGCTGGTTTTGATCTCTATCTTTATGTAAGAGGCTTTCCTCAGATACCTGATAGTCCTTGGTAGTCTGCTCGTGTTTTAAACATCTTTAAGATGGGGCACTGAATGATTGAGTGGAAGCTGAGCACATCAGCAGAGCATATTATGGTCTTCACGGTGAGATGGTTAAGTTGGCAAACCCTAGATTTCAATATCTTTAGGTCTTTCTTCGTGGGTTTACCAGATTCCTTAGAAAAGCCTCTTCTAATCCTCATGGAAGGTAAGATTTTACTGCCAGCTCTCTTTGGCCGAGTGAATAGAAGAGGACTGGGGCCTTGGCCTTCAGCATTCATTATGCTTAAGTCCACATTTAATCCCCTTATTTTATTTTATTTTTTAATTACTGTTTTTTTAATATTTATTTGGCTGCGTCGGGTCTTAGTTGCAGCATGCGGGCTCTCTAGTTGTGGCGCATGGGCTCTAGAGCGCGCAGGCTTAGTTGCCCCGTGGCATGTGGGATGTTAGTTCCCCGATCAGGGATCAAACCCGCATCCCCTGCATTGGAAGGCAGATTCCTTTTTTTTTTTTTTTGGCTGCATAGGGCTTAGTTGAGGCACGTAGGATCTTTCATGGCAGCGCACGGGATCTATGTTGCGGTGCGTGGGCTCCTCTCTAGTTGTGGCCTATGGGCTCCAGAGCACATGGGCTATAGTTTTGGTGCGCAGGCTCCAGAGCACGTGGGCTCTGTAGTTGCAGCATGCGGACTCTCTAGTTGTGGTGTGTGGGCTTAGTTGCCCTACGGCATGTGGGATCTTAGTTCCCCGGACCCGTTCCAGAGAATAAATCTCTAGTCTTCTGATTTGGGGACGTTATCTGAATGAGAAAAGGGATTGAGGATATAATTGCTTCTGAAACAATTTTCAATCACTCTTATTCAAACTAAATCACCAGGCTATCACCCACCCACCCCCAGCTTGAGGTATCTGGCACCAGCAGTTCCTGAGCTCTTGGGGGCAAGAATCTGTGGTGTTGATTGTTACAGTTGAAAGTTTTCTCCATTGCAGGATTAGTATTCAGCATTCTTATGTTGACTTAGCCTGTTACAATACTTTCATTTGCTATCTAGATTTCCAAAATGTTAACGTTGTTTCTTCTTCCCTTCCTTGTGGGTTCCTCTTTTAGAAAATCCTTCAGTGTAGTTTTAATGTGTTTTTGTCTACTATATTTATTGTAGCTATTTTCTTCTCTGTCATTTGTTTTTAATTGACGTTTTAACTGAGATAGTTATTTAGAGTCACATGCAGTTAAAAGAAATAATCCAAAGATTCCCTTGTACACTTTACCCATTTTCCCCCAATAGTAACATTTTGCAAAACTATAGTATAAAATCAACCAAGATAAGGACATTGATACAATCCACCAATCTTATTCAGATTTCCTTGGTTTTGCTTGTTGCTTGTTTCTATGCAGTCTTATCACATGTGTAGGTTTGTTTATCCACCACTATCAAGATTCTGACCTAGTCCACCACTACGATCAGCATAATTCTCTGGAGATTCATCAAGGTTGTTGTGTGTAGTAGTTTACTGTTTTTTATTGCTGAGTTTCTGTGGTATGGATGTGTATGTGCCACGGTTTAACCAATCACCTGTTGAAGGACATTTGGACTGTTTCCAGTTTGGGGGTTTAACGAAAAAAATTGCTGTGAGCATTCATATACAGGTTTTTGTGCCAACATAAGGTTTCGTTTCTCTGGGATAAATGGTAATTGTGTGTTTAGTGTTTTAAGAAACTGCCGAATTATTTTTTCCAGAGTGTCTGTGCCATTTCACATTCTTACTAGCAATGCATATGAGATCTTTTTTTTTTTTTTTGTATCCTTCTCAGCATTATCACTATTTTTACTTCAGTCATTCTGATAAGTGTGTGGTAATATTTCATTGTAGTTTTAATTTGCATTTCCCCAATGACGAACATTGTTGAAGTTCTTTCATGTAGTTGTTTGTCATCAGTATATCCTCTTCTGTGAAATGTCTCTGAATGTCTTTTGCCCATTTTCTAATTGTTTGTTTACTGTTGTTTTTAGAGTTCTTTATATATTCTAGATCCAGTCTTTTGTGAAATATTTTCGCCCAGTCTGTAGCTTATCTTTTTATTCTCTTTACATGAGCTTTCACAGAGCAAAAGTTTTTAGTTTTGATGAGGTCTGACTATCAATTTTTCCCTTTATAGATTATGTTTTTGGTGTCAAGTCCTAAGAACTCTTTACCTAGCCCTAGATCCTGAATATTTTCTCCAATATTTCTTCTAAAATTTTAATAGTTTTATGTTTTACACTTAAACTGTGATCCATTTTGAGTTAATTTTTATAGAAAGTGTGAGGTTTAGGTTGCAGTTCATATTTTGTGTGTGTGCTTAGGATGTCCAGCTGCCCCAGCACCATTTTTGAAAAGGTTCTCCTTCCATTATTGGATTGCTTTTGCACCTTTGGCAAAAATCATTTGAGCATACTTGTGTATGTCTATTTCTGGGTTCTCTGCACTGTTCCATTTATTTATGTGTTTACCCCTCTGCCAGTAGTACCACATTGTCTTGATTACTGTATAAGCCTTAAATTAGGGTGAGTGATTCCTCCCATTTTATTTTTCTTTGTCAAGATTGTTTTAGTTATTTATATGGAAAGGCCAAGTCCTTTAGTTTATCTGTATCTACAGAAAACCTTGCTAGTATTTTGATAGGAACTGCACTAAGGGGAGAGCTGACATCTGTCCATTTTTTTGGTTTACTTATGCGTTTTTGATCTAATAGAAGTTTATAGTTAATGAAATCTGAGGGTTTTTTTTTTTAAATGACTCCTGAATTTCACGTCTAATTTAAAAACAACTTCCTCACCCAAGCTTATAACAATATTAACCTGTATTTTTTTCTTTACTCTTTGTTAAACCATCTGATATTTATTTTGGTATTCTATAGGAATATAATATTCTGTTTTCTAAAACCCAATTGGTTGGGCTTCCCTGGTGGCGCAGTGGTTAAGAATCCGCCTGCCAATGCAGGGGACACGGGTTCAAGCCCTGGCCCGGGAAGATCCCACATGCCACAGAGCAACTAAGCCCGTGCGCCACAACTACTGAGCTTGTGCTCTAGAGCCCGCGAGCCACAACTACTGAGCCCACGTGCCACAACTACTGAAGCCCATGAGCCTAGAGCTCGTGCTCTGCAACAAGAGAAGCCACCGCAATGAGAAGCCCGTGTACCGCAACAAAGAGTAGCCCCCACTTGCCACAACTAGAGAAAGACTGCACCCAGCAACGGAGACCCAACACAGCCAAAAATAAATAAATAAATAAAATTAAAAATTAAAAAAAAAACAAACCCAATTGGACAGTTAGTTGTCCTCATCATTCACTGATTATTATTCATAGTTTTTCATTGATTTGAGATGCCATCTTTATCATAATCTAATCTATGTATTTGGTCTGTTTCTGGGCTTTCTTGTCAGTCCAGTCATCTATTACATCATCATATCACAGTTTAATGATCTGCTGTAGGCCTATGAGACAATGCAGTGTCTAGGAGGAGGCATAGCATGATAGTTAAGAGCTTAACTCGGAGGTTAGACTTGCCTAGTTGAATGGTATTTCCCCCTTTACTAACTAAATGACTTAGTGCGAGTTCTTTAAATTCTCTAGACCTCAGTATCATCTGTAAGATGAGGATTATAGTATTACATACATTAGAGGGTTATTGTGAAGATTAAAAGCATTAAGATATGTAAAGCTCTTTTAATGCTGTGTAACATAGGGCCATGTAAGAGTTAGACTGCAAAGTTGTGCTCGTATTCCTTCTTTCCAGATTATCTTTCAAAATGTTTTTTATTCTCCCCCAAATCCAATTCAGCTATTGACTGGAATTACATTGATTTTATAGATTTAGTTTGAGGGAGAAATGGTCTTTATAATAATGTAATAAAGTACTGCATTATCATTATATAATATTTGTTTACCACCTAAGAACATGACGTAATCTCTTCATTTACTCAAGTCTAGAGTCTTGTGTCAGTTCTGGCTTAATAGATGGAGAGAGTGTTTTTTGTTCTCATCCAATCTAAAACACAAAAAGAGAGAACTATTAGGACCTATGTAAATTTCACAAGTGTGACATTATTGGCTTCCTTTTTCCCTAGAATAACAACACTAGAGAACTGTGATGCCATAGACTACATCATGAGGTGCTATGTAGGTGTTTGTACCTATGTTGGTGGTTTAAGCACATCTTCTCAGTGTTGTCTCACATTTCTTTACCCTAAAGTGCATGAGTGTTTGAGTAAATAAAGAAGAAAAACTCAAGGAATGATAAACTTTGGAATGATACTAAAACTCAGACTATATGTGAAAAATTATATGTGTGTGTGTGTGTGTATATATATATATATGTGAATATTGAGTGAATATATGGAAATGAAATATATAAATACAATTGATTCCTTTGAATTTGACCATTGGAATTTTCCTAAGGGAGAGCCTCCCCCACCAGACCCCCAGGATCCCTGCTTTAGGAGAGAATGCCTATATACTCAACCCCTATCTTCTTTCCTCAGTCTTTCATATCATCTGCCAATGAACTCTAGCTAGATTCTTTATATTTTAGATTATTCATTTTTAGAGGAGAAACTACTTTTGATTGTGTGTAAATGAGATGCCTGAAACCAAATTCCCAGCCTGCATGTATCAGTTAACTGCTTCAAGAAAATAGCAAGTAGAGCAAAAGACTCTTTAATTCCAATGAGGGCTACAGGAGATGTCATATACACGTGTACTTAAACCATGCTTGTTCCTGTTTTTGTGATTTTTCTCCCAGAATTCTTTAGGTTTGATAGGTGGTTATATTTACACTAGGAAGTGGTGGATTAGGGATAAACAACAAAATAGCTGTATATTTTGATAAGAAGTTTTGAGTTAAAGGACAGATCAGTAGAGATGCCAATCATAATTCACCAATATATACTGTTCTTTCTATATTTGTGTATGTTTGAAGTTTTTAATAACATTTGGGAGTACAATAATATATGTAAGTAAATAAAGGTAATAATTATCAATTATATAGAATAAAATATGCTTTAAAAAAACATTTTAGGGACTTCCCTGCTGGCGCAGTGGTTAAGAATCCGCCTGCCAATGCAGGGGACACGGGTTTGATCCTTGGTCCAGGAATACCCCACATGCCGCGGAGCAACTAAGCCCGTGCGCCGCAACTACTGAGCCTGTGCTCTAGAGCCCACACAACTACTGAGCCCACACACCACAACTACTGAAGCCCACACACTCTAGGGCCCGCGTGCCGCACTGAGCCCGTGTGCTGCAACTACTGAAGCCCGCGCTTGCGCCTAAAGCCCGCTCTCCGCAACAAGAGAAACCACTGCAATGAGAAGCCCACGCACCGCAACGAAAAGAAGCCCCCGCTTGCCGCAACTAGATAAAACCCGTGCGCAGCAATGAAGACCCAACACAGCCAAAAAAAACGATTTTATTATACGTATAAAAAGTGCACTAGTTATAAGCTTACAGCTCAATGAATTTTCACAGTTTGAACACACTCATGTAACTAGCCTGGAGATCGAGAAACAGAACATTGCTTGCCCCTGGAAACTTCCCTTGTGCTGCCTTCTAGTTACGAGCCCCCTAAGGCTAACCACTATTCTGACTTCTAATAGAATATATTAATTTTGCCTATTTTTGATTTTTTTAAAATTGAGGTATATGTGATGTACAATATTATATAAATTTCAGTTGTACCATATAGAGACTGAAAATTTTTAAAGGTTATACTCCATTTATAGTTATTATAAAATATTGGCTGTATTCCCTGTGTTGTACAATATATCATTGTAGCTTATTTATTTATACATAGTAGTTTGTACCTCTTAATCCCCTGCCCGTATCTTGCCTTCTCCCCCCTCCTCCTTCCCACTATAACCACTAGTTCTCTATATCTGTGAATCAGTTTGTTTCTTTTTTTTTTTTTTTTTTAAAGACTTTTTTGATGTCGACGATTTTTAAAGTCTTTATTGAATTTGTTACAGTATTGCCTCTGTTTTACGTTTTGGTTTTTTGGCCGCGAGGCATGTGGGACCTTAGCTCCCCAACCAGGGATCGAACCCGCACCCCCTGCATTGGAAGGCGAAGTCTTAACCACTGGACCACCAGGGAAGTCCCCTCTTTTTTTAAATAATATTTATTTATTTATTTAGGCTGCTCTGGGTCTTAGTTGCGGCATGCATGTGGGATCTAGTTCCCCGACCAGGGATCGAACCCCAGGCCCCCTGCATGGGGAGCTCAGAGCCTTACCCACTGGACCATCAGGGAAG
The DNA here is from genome assembly GCF_028021215.1 of Eschrichtius robustus. Taxonomy (NCBI): domain Eukaryota; kingdom Metazoa; phylum Chordata; class Mammalia; order Artiodactyla; family Eschrichtiidae; genus Eschrichtius; species Eschrichtius robustus. Next base: position 125,854,788 of record NC_090824.1, read on the forward strand.
TCCTTGAATCTGTTTCTTTTTTGTTATATTCCCTAGTTTATTTTTTAGATTCCACACGTAAATGATATTATACAGTATTTGTCTTTGTCTGGCTTATTTCACTTAGCGTAATACTCTCCAAGTCCATATATGTTGTTGTAAATAGCAAAATTTCATTCTTCTTAGTTGTATTCCATTGTGTATATTTATGTATATATACCTCATCTTTACCCATTCATCTGCTGATGGACACTTAGGCTGCTTCCATATCTTGGCTATTGTAAATAATGCTGCTATGAACATTGGGGTGTATGTATCGAGTTAGCGTGTTCATTTTTTTCAGATGTGTACCCAGGAGTGGAATTGCCGGTTGATGAGGTAGTTCTAGTTATAGTTTTTTGAGAAACCTCCATATTGTTTTCCACAGTGTCTGCACCAATTTACATTCCCACCAACAGTGTATTTTTATATACATGAGGAGCCATACACTTTTTTTATCTTTTTATAAATTTATTTATTTGTGTTATTTTTGGCTGTGTTGGGTCTTCGTTGTGGCGCACAGCCTTTCTCTAGTTGTGGCTAGCAGGGGCTACTCTTCATTGCGGTATGCAGGCTTCTCGTTGGGGTGGCTTGTCTTTGTTGAGAAGCCATGGGCTCTAGGCGTGCGGGCTCGGTAGTTGTGGCGCACGGGCTTAGTTTCTCCACGGCATGTGGGATCTTCCCAGACCAGGGCTTGAACCCGCATCCCCTGCATTGGCAGGCAGATTCTCAACCACTGAGCCACCAGGGAAGCCTGGGAAATAATTTTTTACTTTTTTTTTTTTTTTTTAACAATCCACCATATCCATATTTTGCATTTGCTTTTAGGAAAATAAATCCCAGTGTTCCAACTTGACTGACAACTTCTCTTTCGTTTTTGATATGCATTTATATAAACTTTTATTTTCACCTCTGTTTTAAAACAGTGCTTGGAGTGATAAGTGGAACTAGGGCATTCTTATGTGAGAGTGGTATTTTAATTTTATTTCTTCTTCTCCCCCTGCTTTTTTTTCTGTGCTATCCACCTCATCATTCAAGATGCTTAAGAACACCTCTTCAACAAAGCCTTGTGTCATTCCACCACACCCCCACCCTGGCATCCTTCCTCACGAACACCTCATGACAGTATTTAGCATACACAACATTTTATTACATTCAGTTGTTTTCATGTCTGTTTTCTGTTATTAGTCTCCAAGCTTCATTCTGTATCTTCAGAATCTGAGATGCAAGTTTTTTAAAATGATGGATGAAATTGTGAGAGAGCTGCTAGACTTTTTTCCTTTACCAGATCTGTCTTTTCCATTTTAGTACAGAATTGTTTATCCCTATGCTTTTGTTTGGGTGTAAATGCTGCTACTTTGACTGGTTGACAGTTAGTATTTAGATTTAGGTTACTGAGAAAGGTCCAATATCACCATCCATATATAAAAATAATTGCTATTACTTCTTTTTGTAATACTTGTGTTATTTTGATTAATTATTTATTATTTAATTATTTATTAATTATTATTTGATAATTATCTTCTCCTGATATACTATGCTTTTATTTAGAATGTAGTATTTTACATAAATATGCCTTTAATACTTTGGAAGATGGAATAATTCAATACATATAATGACCGTTTGTCTTTTTTTAATGCTACCAATTATCTGAGCCTCTGGCCTTTGGGGGATTTCCTCACCTTATAAGTCCAATGTCTACTGTAACATCAGAAAATAACAGATGCTTACTCTCCCAGCTCTGTTAGCAACAAGGTTTTGAGACCTGACCCAAGCCTCACCAGCTGAATATGTCATCCCTGGTATTTTCAATCAGTCCCTGATGCCAAGGAACAATGGAAAATTGTTTATAGTGGTGGTCACAGCACCATCCAATCTCCAGTGGCATCACTGGTTCAGTGGTGGAGGTAGCAGTGTCCTTTCCAGACTGATAGTGTGGTATGATTTGTAAGTGGTTCTGGTTGTATAGCCTCTTCCTGTGCCTGCTTGTCTTCTGAGCCTAATTCTTCAGACTTCCTGGGAGTTCTACGAGTCACCCACTTGCATCTTTTGTTCTAATCAGCCACAGTTAGTTTCTGTAAGCAACCATGAACCATGAGAGATATAGTAAGTAGTTGAATTTTGAGAGTAGAAACCACAGTATATATCAAAGAAGTGTACCTCTTATTGAGAGACAAAACTCATGAGATGGTAGATCTATATTACATAGAAATATGGTAGCTTATATTAACACAGATTATAAGTGATATAAAGAAAGGAAAAATCAGTGGAGGAGTATTACGAAACAGGTTTATAGAGAAAGTGGGACTCAAATAGTGGGTAGAATTTGGATAGAAAGAATAAATGTTTAGAGAGGTACAAGTCTTATACCTGTATTGTTAATTATTGTCACTGAGAACTTTTGATAGTATTTAGATACCTCTGCTTCAAACTGGGTGAAAACAGGAAAGGAGATGTTAGGAATAGGAAAGGGGGGAATCTTAGGATTATACATTAACGAAGCTAGATAAGTGTGTGCTTTCAGTGTTAGTACTTCTCATGACTCCCACTTCTCGTGGGAGTACTTCTCACTCCCATGTTTCACTGGGAGTGCTACAAGTCTGCCCATGGAAGAATACGTAGACATTTATTTTTACAGAATTTCTTGTTTTCAAGTTCCCTGAAGGCTATCAATAATTTTTTTTTAAGGGCAGGGAGATTTCGCTGTTTCTCTCTCTTTCTCTTAAACTTTAAAAAAAGCTGTTTGATAATGTGATTTACTTTTGGAGCTCATACTCCCTAGAATCTCTTGATAACCAGTAATCCATTTGTTCATCAGGTATCCTAAGCCTCAGGGAGCATATTGGAGCTTTCTCTTTCTTCATTTGGTAAAATAAATAAATAAATAAATAAATAAATTTAAATTTTATTGGATTATAGTTGATTTACAACTTTGTGTTAGCTTTAGTGATTCAGTTATGCATATACATATATTTATTCTTTTTCAGATTCTTTTCCCGTATAGGTTATTACAGAATATTGAGTAGAGTTCCCTGTGCTATACAGTAGGTCCTGGTTAGTTAATCTATTTTATATATAGTAGTGTGTGTATGTTAGTCCCAAGCTCCTAATTTATCCCTCCCCACCATGTTTCCCCTTTGATAACCATAGGTTTGTTTTTGAAATCTGTGAGTCTGTTTCTGTTTTGTAAATAAGTTCATTTATATCATTTCTTAAAGTTAGATTCCACATATGAGTGATATCATATGATACTTGTCTTTCTCTGTCTGACTTACTTCACTCAATATGATAATCTCTAGGTCCATCCATGTTGCTGCAAATGGCATTATTTTGTTCTTTTTTATGGCTGAGGAATATCCCATTGTATGTACATACCACATCTTCTTTATCCAATCCTCTGTCGGTGGACATTTAGGTTGCTTCCATGTATTGGCTATTATAAATAGTGCTGCAATGAACATTGGGGTGCATGTATCTTTTCAAATCCCAGGAGTGGGATTGCTGGATCATATGGTAGTTCTATTTTTAGTTTTTTAAGGAACCTTCATACTGTTCTGCATAGTGGTTGTACCAACTTACATTCCCACCAACAGTGCAAGAGGGCTCCCTTTTGTCTACACCCTTTCCAGCATTTATTGTTTGTAGACTTTTTGATGATGGTCATTCTGACCGGTGTGAGGTGGTACCTCACTGTAGTTTTGATTTGCATTTCTCTGATAATTAGTAACGTTGAGCATTTTGCTTTTTGGCCATCTGTATGTCTTTTTTAGAGAAATGTCTATTTTGATCTTCTGCCCATTTTTTGATTGGGTTGTTTGTTTTTTTGACATAGAACTGCATGAGCTGTTTGTATACTTTGGAGATTAAGTAAATATATTTTATAATTGACTTCGTGCAGGTGAAAGTAAAACTTAATTGAGGCCTGTTCTTCTCCAGCAAATAGATTGCAAATGAGTATCCTTTTTCTTTGCTCCCATGATTATTTTGCACCCTTTATTGTAGCACTGATTTGTATTATTCTATTGTAATTTTTGTTTTTGTATGATTCCCTCCCCTCCCCAACCTCCCCCCTCCCTGTCTATGGGCTATTTGATGAGGACCAGGACTCTTATCTATCTCTGTATCTCCAGTGTCTGGCTTCTAACTAGGCTCTATAAATTTTTTTAAAGATATAATAGTTATTTTCTTTAAGTGCTCTTTGGTAGGAGTTATGAGAAGAATTAAGATTTTCTTTAACTCAAAGTTATCATGGACATTAACATTGTGTAACTGTCCTGGTATGTTTGTTTGTTTTGTTTGTTTGAAAGATTTAAGATACCTTGGTCAAATGTGATTTGTTTTGGGGTCTAGCAATTTCAACAATTCTTTTTTTTTTTTAATAGACTTTTATCTTTTAGAACATTTTTAGATTTACAGAAAAATTGAGATGATAGTACAGAGTTCCTATATATCCCACATCCCGATTCCCCTACTATTAACATCTTACTAATTTGTATGGTACATTTATTACTGTTACTGAACCAGTATTAATATGTTATTATCAACTAACTTTCATACTTTATTCAGATTTCATTAGTTTTTGCCAGATGTCCTTTTTCTGTTCCAGGATCCCATCCAGGAGACCACATTGCATATAGTTTTCATGTCTCCTCTAATTCCTCTGGCTGTGAAAGTTTCTCAGATTTTCCTAATTTTTTATGACCCTGACAGTTTTGAGGCATAGTGGTCAGATTTTTGTGGAATGCCCCTCAGCTGGTATTTATCTGATGTTTTTTCTCAAGATTAGTCTGGAGTTAACGGGTTTGGAGAGGAAGGACAGAGAGGTAAAGTAACATTTTCATCCCATTACTTCAAAGGTAATACTGTTTACATGATTTATCACTGTTGATGTTGACCTTTTTCCCCTAGCTGAGATAGTGTTTGTCAGGTTTTTCCACTGTAAGGTTACTCCCCCTGCCCCATTTCTGTAGTCTTTGGAGGGAAGTCACCCTGTGCAGTGCACAATTGAGTCAAGAGTCAAGTGCTCTCCCTCCCTGAAGACAGAGTAGCTACATAAATTATTTGGAATTTTTCAGCATGGGTTATTCTGTTATGCTTTTTAGTAACTGATTTATAATGGTGGAGGAAGGTAAAAAGGTGCAAGGTGTTAACAGAACTCCCTAGCTCCAAGGGTCTTGTCCCTAGGTTCTTGTTTCTGTAGAAAGTCATGATTCTTTGGTTTAGATGGGTTTTGTTTCACCTCCTTTTTTTTTTTTTAATAAATTTATTTATTTTGGCTGTGTTGGGTCTTCATTGCTGCATGTGGGCTTTCTCCAGTTGGGGCGAGCGGGGGCTACTACTCTTTGTTGCGATGTGTGGGCTTCTCTTTGTGGTGGCTTCTCTTGTTGCGGAGCACGGGGTTTAAGGTGCCCAGGCTTCAATAGTTGCGGAACTTGGCTCAGTAGTTGTGGCTTGAGGGCTCTAGAGCGCAGCCTCAGTAGTTGTGGCGCACGGGCTTAGTTGCTCTGTGGCATGTGGGGTCGTCCTGGACCAGGGATCAAACCCGTGTCCCCTGCACTGGCAGGCGGATTCTTAACCACTGCACCACCAGGGAAGTCCCTGTTTCACCTCCTTTTGCTGCGTAGACTTTCTTTGAAAATAATATTAGTAAGCGTCTGGAAAACACTGAGAGCTTCATCCATATACCTGTGTCCAAAGAAATATACCTAGGGCTCTAGTGGTTTCTGAACAGTCAGCTTCAGTTTTAAGGCAGGAAGAAGAGGTTTTATGACTACATACAACCACATTGCATATTGAAAGGCAATGTTTGTTATAGTGCTTTAGGAACCAAAGATCAAGACCCACTGGAGTGGGTCTTGAAGATATATCTTCACTTTTCCTTAAATGTTTATATCTGGCATATGACTCAAATATGACTACAGTAAATATTTCACTGGTATAGTCTGTTCGTTTAGATCAGTGGTTCTCAGAGCGTGGGCCCCAGATCAGCAGCATCACCATCATATGGAAGCCGGTGAGGGATTCAGGTTTCCATTTTCATCCCAGACCTACCATCCTGGAAGCTCTAGCAGTGAGGCCCAGCAACCCATCTGTCTTAACAAGCCCCTTACCCCTTAATGATTCTGATACCCTCTAAAGCTTGAGTATCTGGTCTGGCTTACTGAGTGTGAATGGTAACCTGGAGAGCAGTTCTTAGGGCATATTGGCTATGAGTAGCATTTGCTTTTCCTACAGGGCCATGAAAAATCTTTCCTCTTTTAATCAGAGTGTCTGATTTCTGAGATGTTAGTTTATATTCTCTTCCCCTAAGATCATATTTGCTGAATTGCTGTATCTACAACAGGGGTTGGCAAACCACAGACTACAGGCCAAATCAGAGCCACCTCCTGTTTTTGTACAGTCTGAGCTAAGAAAGGTTTTAACCTTTTTTAAACAGCAGCTTTACTGAGATATAGTTCACATATCATGAACTTCATCCATGTAAAACATTCAAATCATTGGTTTTTAATAAATGCACAGAGTTCAATCGTTCACCAGTATCTAATTTTAGAATATGTTATCACCCCCACAAAGAAACACAGTACCCTTTAGCAATCAGACCCTTTCTTCCCCACCCTCACCCCGACCCCACCACACTAGCCCAAGGTAACCACTATGCTATTGTCTGTCTCTGTAAATTTACCTCTTCTGGACACTTCCTATAAATGAAATTATACCATAAATATGTGGTCTTCTGGGACTAGCTTCTTCCACTTAGCATAATGTTTTCAAGGGTCATTCATGTTATAGTCTCAGTACTTTATTCCTTCTGTTGCTAAATAATATTCCATCATATGGATGTATCACATTTATCTGTTTATCAGTTGATGGACATTTGGGTTGATTTTTACATTTTTGAGTGGTTGAAAAAAATCAAGAATATTTTATGATGTGAAAATGATAGGAAATTCAAATCTGTTGTCCATAAGTAATGTTTTGTTGACACACAGCCACACTTAACTCCTTTTATGTATCATCTGTGGCTATTTTCATGCTACAGTGGGAGAGTTGAATAGTGACAGCCTTCAGCAGAGCCTAGAATATTTACTGTTCAGCCCTTTGGAGAATAGGTTTGCTGACCCCTGTTTCTCAACCTTTTTCTTCATGATTTTTTCCTAAGGAGTCTTTTTAGACATTTTTTTCCCTACTTGCCTTCCTCTCCATGAAATTTTCATACCAGAGGTATACGGTATATCTCTTTGTGTACTGATGCCTTGGTGGAACACAAACCATTGTAATATCTTAACAATTTTTTTTTGTCCCCTCAGGGACGATATCACCCTAATTGAGAGTGACTACTCTGGAGTAGTGTTCTGGTTAGGTTAATCTTCCTTTGTTACATTAGGAGGTGAAAATTTTTTTCAGATGGGTTATATTTCCCTCAGAAATATTTCTGGTGTTGAGGTATTTAAGCAGTATGTTGTGATCTACTGTTAGGTCTCAAAGCTAAGAGAAATGACTGTCAGCATAGAACACAAGATATTACTGTATTGGCATTTTTAAATTTTGGGAAATTTTGATGACTCTTCATCAAAATATTTGAGGCTTTTGCTTTAGTTCATAGATTGGTTTATTAGATTATCAGTGTTTATTAGTAAATTTGGCTATTGGAAGAGGCCAGAGAGTTTAATTTTTAAAAATTTTATCTGTAAAGAGAGGTTTTTTTTTTATTACCAGCTGGTTTGTGATGCTAGCTCTCTGCATTTCTCCTATGCCTTATAGTTCATTAGAGAAAAGATTCTTTTATCTTCCCTCATCCTCATCTTCTCTTCTTCCCTAGAGTGTATGTTCTTGGAGAGGTAGGAATAGGCAGAGCTTTGTGAGGATTGGAAGGCTGGAGAGAGGAAGGGCTGGTCAAAAGAGGAGATTCTATTCACAATTTACATTGTAAATTGGAGCAGCTGCTATGGAGAACAGTATGGAGGTTCTTCAAAAAATTAAAAATAGGTTGCGGGCTTCCCTGGTGGCGCAGTGGTTGGGAATCTGCCTGCCAATGCAGGGGACACGGGTTCGAGCCCTGGTCTGGGAGGATCCCACATGCCGTGGAGCAACTAGGCCCATGAGCCACAACTACTGAGCCTGCGCGTCTGGAGCCTGTGCTCCGCAACGAGAGAGGCCGCGATGGTGAGAGGCCCGCGCACCGCGATGAAGAGTGGCCCCCGCTCGCCGCAACTAGAGAAAGCCCTCGCACAGAAACGAAGACCCAACACAGCCATAAATAAAAAAATTAATTAATTAATTAATTAAATAAAAAAAAAATAGGTTGCCATATGATTCTGCAGTCCCACTCCTGGGCATATATCCAGACAAAACTCTTAATTTGCAAAGATACATGCACCCCAATGTTCATAGCAGCACTATTTACAATAGCCAAGACATGGAAGCAACCTAAATGTCCATCAACAGATGAATGGATAAAGAAGATGTAGTACAAATGTACAATGGAATATTACTCAGCCATAAAAAAGAACAAAATAATGCCATTTGCAGCAACATGGATGGACCTAGAGATTATCATATTGAGTGAAGTCAGACAAAGACAAATATATGAGATTACTTATATGTGGAATCTGAAAAAATGATACGAATGAACTTATTTACAAAACAGAAATAAACTCACAGACATAGAAAACAAACTTATGGTTACCGAAGGGGAAAGGCAGGGGGGAATAAAGTCGGAGTTTAGGATTAACAGATATACACTACTATATGTCAAAACAGATAAACAACAAGGACTTACTATATAGCACAGGGAACTAACTATATTCAATTATCTTATAATAATATAATAACCTATAATGGAAAAGAATCTGAAAAAGAACAGATGTGTGTGTGTGTGTGTGTGTGTGTGTATAGCTGAATCACTTTGCTGTACAACTGAAACTAACACATTGTAAATTATACTTCAATTTTTAAAAATGGTTAAAAAAAGATTCTAATTTAAAGCAACAGAACACTAATGCTAACTACCTCTTCTTTTTGTCAATTGTTGATGGTTTTGTGTTTAGTAATCTAGAATAGGCCATTAATCTTTACGAAAACAGATATGTTTGTTAAATGTAGATTAAAAAAACTCAAGTCTAGCAGCAAAACAAAATCCAATTTAGTCCCCTTCCTCTTCTTTACCAAATAGGATATATGGAAAAGCAGAAAAGAGTTGCATTTCTTTAAAAGGAGAATACTTGGCAGAATGGAACATTGTAAATGAATTACACTGGGACGATAACTGATTTCATGGAAAGGAATTGTTATCCAGATGGAATCTCTTCTCTTTGCCCTTGCCTTTTGGGTCCTGCTATTTAGTGAACTGAGACTTTTCTTCTCTTCAGTTTGTTTCTTTTCTTCAGTTTAAGTTTCTCTTCTGAGAAAGGTGAACCCAGAACTTAGTCCCCAATGTATATTTTCTATGCTGTATGAGAGTAGGGAAGCTTAAAAATGGTCTAAAACCATTCTTCCTCAAACTTTGAACTTGCCTTACAATATTTGTAGGCCTCTTGGGCAAAATTTAAAATATAATTTTGCCTGAATATTATTAGAATTGTTTTACAAGTAGTTACTGTGAGAAATGGAAGAAGAAATGATAACCCCTTTCAGGTACAACTATGAGATGTAATACATTTTTTCTGTAATTTTACTCCTGACTTACGATTTCTCTTTGTTATTTTTTCACATCATCAAATGGAACTTCAGCCCTGTAATACTGAAATAGGATTTAAATATTGTCACCTTTCAAGGTTCTGTGCACTATAGTCCAGTACTCATGTTTTAATCAACATATCTAAAATAGTTATCTTTCTACTTAAACTTGATTGTCTAGTAATATTCCATATCTTAGTGATGCTTAATGCACATCCACTCAATTGCTGAAGCTGAAAAAGAGAATTGTCCTAGACTCTCTCCTTTTCATTTATCCAGAGGTCAGAAGTCCTGTGAATGATTCCTCTTAAAAATATCCTCTCTTTTCCTCTAAGGCACACAGGCCTTCAGAATCCCATCCCAGTCTGCTTTTTCCTAGCTTCCTCTTCTACCACTCCTCCTTTATTTCAGCCATAAAGGTACTTGCAGTCCTCCAGACATGCCATGGGGTTTCCTACTTCCTATTGTTTCATATCATTGTGCCTTTGTATATACTTTTTTTTCTCTGCCTAGAATACTTTTCTCTGCCATTTTTGATCAGATAACTTCTAATTCTGCTTCACGAATCAGTGGAACTTTTGCTCTGGGTTTTTTTTTTTTTCCAAGACCTCATATGTATTTGTGTCATAGCATTTATCACACCATACGATAAGATCGAATTCTCTCTTTTCCACCTAGACTGTAAGATATTTTTTGAGGGCAAGTGTTGTGTTATCGTTATCTTAGGCTCCATATTACTTAACACAGCACCTGGTTCCAAGTAGCTGCTCCATAAATGCTCATTGACTGAATCTCATTCACGTTAAAAAGAAAAAAATTTCAATGGAGCAGACAGGTTTTCAACTTGAGCTCTGAACCCATTTATTTTGAGTAATATTAATTAGACCCAAAGTCCAACAAAATCAAAGAATTTGAAAGCACTTTGGGGCCTGTTGAAATATAATTTGATGTGCTCTCTATGTTTACTGATTTTTGGTATCCAGATTCATGCAGAATGTGATTAAAGGTAAATTTTGTCAACTAGACAAATGATGCCGAGGTTGAAAGTTCTCTTTTCAGGCTCTCTTTCATTCCTTTGTGTTGAAACAGCAGGCAGCATTCTTTTTTGGTTAAAATGAAGGCCTGGTTTCTTCTACAGCCTCGTCTGAAACCCCTTTACAAGGCCATGGGTCACAGTCATACTTTGCTCAGTTTTCTCAACAGCAATGCCGGGACTAATCCCTTCTCATAAATCCTCTAAGCTGTCAGCAAACAAACCCCTTCTTACCAGTCTAGCACGAAAGCCACGAGCTAGGAATACAGAGCAGGTACATGGCTGTTTTAAGGGCAGTTGTTTTTCGGTCTCCAGATTGCCAGTCAGTGCTTTCTCCTCTGCTGTTGGCCCATCAAGTTGTAGGTGTTGTGCTGGGTGCTTCAGGCTGGCCCCTAAATGTTGAACACTTGCAGAAAGCTGCAATTTCCCTATTATGAGAGACCTCTGTACCTGTGGTTTCTGCCGCTCTGATTAGCAGGTAAAAGAGATTGACTGGCTGCTTTCAGGATTATGTGAGACTAGAAATCCACTTCTTTCTTGACGCCTTTGTGTCATTCTTGGAGGTACTTTCAGCCCTTTCTTTTGCAATCAGATCTGCTTGATAAAAGGGGGAAGGAGAACGGGTTGGTATAGTGAGAAGAGGATCCAGATAATCAGGACTTTAAAAAATCAGTTTGTTGAAGTATAATATTCATACAATAAAAATCATACAGTTTAAGGATACAGATTGATGATCTTTGACAAATGGATGCATCTCTTTAACCACCACCCAAACCAAGGTGTAGAACATTTTAATTTCTTCAGAAAGTTCCTTTGTTTCCCTTTGTAATCAGCCTCCTCCCCCCAGCCCTGTTGCAACCAACTGCTAATCTGATTTCTAGCACTATAGATTAGTATTGCCTGTAAGGAACCATACAGTACCTATTCTTGTGAGTTCTGCTTCTTTCTCTCAGTATAGTCTTTGAAAATTGTCCTTGTGGTTGGCATGTATTAGCAGTTTCTTTCTTTTTATTGTTGAATACTATTTCATTGTATGGATATACCGCAATTTGTTTTCTCACTAATTGAAGAAATTTGAGTTATTTCTAGTGTTGGGCTTTTATAATTATATAAAGCTGTGAATTGCTTTCTGTGGGTTTCATTTTTCTTGGGTAAATACCTAAGAGTGGAATTAACTGGGTCATATGATAAGTGTATATTTATTTATTTATTTATTTTAATAAATTTACTTATTTATTTTTGGCTGTGTTGGGTCTTTGTTGCTGCTTGTGGGCTTTCTCTAGCTGCGGTGAGTGGGGGCTACTCTTTGTTGTGGTGTGCGGGCTTCTCATTGCAGTGGCTTCTCTTGTTGCAGAGCACAAGCTCTAGGCATGCGGGCTTCAGTAGTTGTGGCTCACAAGCTCTAGAGTGCAGGCTCAGTAGTTGTGGCTCACAAGCTGTAGCGTGCAGGCTCAGTAGTTGTGGTGCACAGGCTTAGTTGCTCCGCAGCATGTGGGATCTTCCCGGACCAGGGCTTGAACCCATGTCCCCTGCATTGGCAGGTGGATTCTTAACCACTGCGCCACCAGGGAAGCCCCTGATAAGTGTATATTTAACTTTATAAGAAACTGACAAATGATTTTCCTGAGTAGTTGCACCATTTTATACTGTGGCCAACAATGTATGAGAGTACTAGTTGCTGCAACTCTTTGCCAAAACTTGATATCTCTCTTTTTCATTATAGCATTCTAGTGGGTATGAAGTAGTATTTCATTGTGATTTTAATTTTTGTTGCTGTTCTAATTGGTGTGTGTGTGTATATATATATATATATAGTTTGTTTGTTTGGCTGCGCTGGGTCTTTATGGCGGTGTGCGGGCTCTTCGTTGTGGCATGCTGGCTTACGGTATGTGGGATCTTAGTTCCCCGACCAGGGATCGAACCTGGGCCCCCTGCATTGTGAGCCCAGTCTTAACCACTGGACCACCAGGGAAGTCCCTAAATGGTATTTTTAAAATTTCATTTTCATTTACTTGTTGCTAGTATATAGAAATGCAGCTGATTTTTGTGTATGACCTTATATCAAAGTCACTTCATTCTTCTAGCAGTTTTTTCTTTTGTTTTTGTTTTGTTTTTAGATTTCCTATGATTTTCTACATAGACAACCATGGTGTTGATATTACACTTACCTTATTCAACTTTAGTCAGCAAGGATAGGATCCACATAATCTGGATTTTTGGTTTGTTTAGTTTTCTGGATATTTGAAAGCCTTATCTTTATAGGCCTTTGCATGCATGTTAGGATGACACAATTGAAGTGTGAACCATGAATATGAGTGGATAAATACAGTTGCAGTAATAATTATATATAGAATTGGCATGGCAGATGGTAAAGAAGGCTCTTTTGCCCTTTGGGCTTTTGAAAATTTAGAAAGAAGGCCCTGTATTCTAAAGAACAATAAAATTTAGCTCTGGCCCAAAAGAAGCACTTACTAAAACCAGGTTACGTTGAAAGATATTGGCATTACCTCTGGCCATGTGTAAAGCTGTTTACCAATTCATTCATTGGACAAGTATTTAGTGAGTGAGTGCCCACCTAGTACCAGGAACTATTCTGGTACTTGGGATACACTAGAGAACAAAACAGTAAAAAAAAAAATCCCTATTTTGACTACATTCTTGTTGGAGAAATACATAATAAAATATTAAGCATTAAAATCTGTCTGTTGGGCTTCCCTGGTGGCGCAGTGGTTGAGAATCTGCCTGCCAATGCAGGGGACACGGGTTCGAGCCCTGGTCTGGGAAGATCCCACATACCGCAGAGCAACTGGGCCCGTGAGCCACAATTGCTGAGCCTGCGCATCTGGAGCCTGTGCTCCGCAACAAGAGAGGCCGCGATAATGAGAGGCCCGCGCACCGCGATGAAGAGTGGCCCCCACTTGCCGCAACTAGAGAAAGCCCTCGCACAGAAATGAAGACCAACACAGACGTAAATAAATAAATAATAAATAAATTTAAAAAAAGAAATCTGTCTGTTGGTCTGTTTAGAGTAAACAGGGCTTTGGAGAAAAATGAGGTAGAGAAAGGGGATTGGGGGGATATGGGAAGTATGTTGTTTTTAAGACCCTTATAGACTACTTGATTAAAACTGGAAAGTAGTCAGATTCACCCCAAAAACCAAGTAGCAGGAAAAAAGGTTAATTTATAATTAATTATTCAGTCCATGATGATCCTTTGATGAGGATTATCTCAACTTTAGATACATATTCCCCAATGGTTTTCTTTTCTTCTCCAACCTAATTGTCTTATTTTCAAGGAGGAGTTTTCAGAAGAAACGGTTCCAAGCAAACTACACTAATCCCTCACCACAAAACATCCATTTTCGCAGAAAAAGATAAGAATTTTTTCAGTGTCTACAAACACAACATAGGAAACAAAGGTCATAGCCTTACACAGTTGCAGAATTGTTCATTTTACCATCTTGCTTAGAAATGGTTAATATTATGTTTGAGATCAGTGAAGAAAAGGAAATAGAAAAGGTGCCACTTTTGAGTAATTCTACTTGTGGACATTGTAAAACATCAGATGCCATAGAAACAAAACTATACCAGACGGCTATTAAACCTTACTTTTCATTATAGATTGATGAATCAATAGACATTAGTAAGCATGCCCAGTTAGTAGTACTGGTGAGAGTCCCTAAAGAGAAATTCCTAGAACATTGTTCTCCGCATATCTACTGAAACAAACTACTTGAAATGAAATATTCAAAATTATAAATGACACCTTTGAAAAAATAAGGTATTATGGATATATTTCCTCAGTTTGTGTAAATGGTAGTCTGCTTTATATCAAGAGTTCACCTGAAAACCCTGAATACAAGCACACAGATTGTTTTATCCAATTTTGCATAGGGGAAGCTCAATTTTGCCTGTAGACCTGACTTCCATATGAAATTATGTTTTCAAAATGGTGAATCTAAAAACAATAACAACCATTTAAAAATAGTACTCACTGTGTGCTAGGACTGTTGTGAGAAGTTCGCATGTATTTACTAATTTAATCACCACAACAGGTTAATGATGTAAGTACTATTAATGTCATCCCCTCTATAGCCGAGGAAATGAGGCACAGAGCTGTTAGGTAATTTGCCCAAGGTCACGTAGCTAGGAAGTGGCAGAGGGAAGATTCAAAGCCAGGTAATCTGGTTCCAGAGTCTATACTCTTTTTAAATTTTTTTTTTTAATTAAAAAAAAACATTGTGGTAAAACATACCTAACATAAAATTTAGCCATTTTTTAATGTACACATCAGTCGTGTTAAGTGCACTTTGTTGTGTACCCAGTCTCCAGAACTCTTTTCACCTTGCAAAACTGAAACTATATCCAGTAAATAACTCCAAATTCTTCTCTTCCGCTGCCCATGGCAACTACTATTCTACTTTCTGTCTCTTATGAATTTGACTACCTCATATAAGTGAAATCACACAGTATTTGTTTTTTTGTAACTGACTTAGTTTATGTAGCATAATGTCCTCAAGGTGCATCTATGTTATAGCATGTGTCAGAATTTACTTCCTTTCTAAGGCTGAATAATATTTCATTGTATGTATATACCACATTTTGTTTATACATTCATCTTTTGATGGACACTTGGGTTGCTTTCACCTTTCGGCTGTTGTGAATAGTGCTGCTATGATCGTATTTGTGCAGATATTAGCTTGAGTCCCTGCTTTAACTTCTTTTGGGTATATACCCAGAAGTGAAATTACTGACTCATATTGTAATTCTGTGTTTAATTTTTTGAGGAATTGCTGTATTGTTTTCCATGTTGGCTATAGCATTTTTTTATATTCATACTTACAATGCACAAGCGTTCCAATTTCTCCACATCCTCACCAACATTCGTTATTGTTTCTTGTTTTGTTTTGTTTGGTAATAGCTATCCTAATGCGTAAAATGGTATCTCATTGTGGTTTTGATTTGTGTTTCCTCCCTAATGACTCGTGATGTTGAGCATCTTTTCATGTGCTTGTTGTCCATTCATATATCTTCTTTGGAGAAGTTATCTATTCAAATCTTTTGCCCATTTTTGAATTGGGTTGGGATTTTTGTTGTTACTGAGTTGTAGGAGTTCTTTATATATTTTAGATATTAATCCGTTATTAGATCTGTGGTCTACAAATATTTTCTCCCATTCACCTCTTGATACATGAAAGTTTTTTTATTTTTTTAAATTTATTTAATTAATTAATTTATTTATTGGCTGTTGGGTCTTCATTACTGTGCACGGACTTTCTCTCGTTGCAGCAAGCAGGGGCTACTCTTTGTCGCAGTGTACATGCTTCTCTTTGTGGTGGCTTCCCTTGTTGCGGAGCACAGGCTCTAGGCGCGCGGGCTTCAGTAGTTGTGGCACACGGGTTCAGTAGTTGTGGCTTGAGGGCTCTAGAGCACAGGCTCAGTGGTTGTGGCACACGGGCTTAGTTGCTCCGCGGCATGTGGGATCTTCCCGGACCAGGGATGGAACACGTGTCCCCTGCACTGGCAGGCGGATTCTTAACCACTGAGCCACCAGGGAAGTCCTGATACATGAAAGTTTTTAAAATTTTGATGAAGTCCAGTTTATTTTATCTTTTGTTGCTGGTGCTTTTGGTGTCCTAGCCAAGAACTCATTGCCAAATCCAATATCCCCTATGTTTTCATCAAAGAGCTTTATAGTTTTAGCTCTTATGTTAGGTCTTTGATTATTTTGAGTTAATTTTTATATATGGTATAAAGTAAAAATCCAACCTTTATTCTATGGCTTAATTTCTGGCCCATTGTTTTTACCTCTGGGGGTACTTACCCCTCAATTTAAAGAGTTGGCATAAAAGATTTAGGAAAAGTGGGTGGTAAAAAAGTGGCAGTAGCAAGTATCAATTACTCACTTAGAAATTTTAGTAGTTAGAAGGGGGAGGAAAAGAAAAGGATTGCTGTTTTTTAAGGAGAGAGTACTTTTTTTAAAAAACATACTCATTGGGGAAAAAATGGAGAGTTCAAGACAGTATTAAGAAAAAAGGTAAACATCTTGGATAACAATAATATATAATGTTTATAGATGCATAAATATATAATATGTGCTTAAAATCTATGCTTGGCAGTGATAACCCCTGAATTCATGATAGTGGTTTTACTTGGGGTGTGGACAGATGGAGGGGAACAGGATGAGGGAAGGGTACCTCTGTGTTTTACTTTTTTTTAAAAGGGGATATCTGAAATAATATGACCTAATATTAAGATTCAACAAAACTCATTGATGGGTACAAGGGTATTTATGTTCTTTATTCTTATCTGTTTGAAATATTTTATATTAAAAAGAATCCAAAACAAACAACATAAAAGAATAAAGCTTAGAAAGTTAAGTCATATCAAGGGGAGGATTAGGTCTTCCTTTAACATAGGAGGGGGCAGAGAAAATAGAAAGGAACTTTGAACTGAAAAGAATAGAAATTTAAAGGAGTCCAGGTCATATAAATCTTAGTCTCATTTTAGTGGCAAAGTCATTTGCTGAGGATAAGGTGGGATTACTAGGATAGTTTGGGGAGTTCCAGGTTGGTTGGGAAAGTTTGACAGATTCAGGATAAGGAGTCATGTAGAAAGAAATGAATTGATTTCCAAGTAGCATTAAAGGACTACCAAAGGATGGTTATCAGGAATTTGTTGTTGGGCGAGATACCACAATTATGTGGATTTACTAGCATTGCACTGTAGCCCAGGAGAAAAATAAAAGAATGAAAACAAAATAAAAGCAAAAAATTGAATGATAGGGATTGGGTTAAGGTTATTAGGAATAATTGGGTTGCAAGAGAAGTCCTCTCTAACAAAAGTCAGTGGGGGAGTTATTGTAAGGCTTCAGGAGACAATGATAAGGGCAACCAAAGGCAAAAGTACAGCTAGATACCTCTTGAGTACATTTATCTCTGCATCTCTTCTCTCCTCTTTCTTGACTGGCCTACTCTGCACATGGCCCTACATGCCTAACATAGAACTTACTTTGCCTGAGTCCCCACCCTTCTCATGAATTGCAGATTTGACTGATTAGTGGGTTGTGAAATCATGTTGGTTGCAATCATCATTTTTTAAAAAAGAAATTCAGTACAGTTAGTAAGGTTAAGTTGTATGTGTGTTTGAATGCATACTTATTGCAACATAAAATTAATTCATCCCCCTTAGTGAGTAGCTACTCTGTGCCACACAGGGATACATTAGTAAATAACCCCAACTCCTTGCCCTGTGCTCCTTCCTACCCAAGAACCTTTTAGAATAGAAGGCAGAGTTCAGTCGCCCCATGGGGAGGGAAGGGGGTCAGTGCAAGCAATAGGGATTAGAAGGATTTCAGGATAACTACCTGAGCTATATGCTAGGAAACAGAGGTTGCCTGCCACTGGGGTAATCTCCACCCCTAAGGTTCAGGTGCACAGGGCCTGCCTAAGACTGAAACTGGAGGAAGAGAATCCTGTTCCCACTACTAGCCTTATACCAAGTAACAAGTACTAGCAGTCTACCACTGGGACAGGGGCAAGGACATGGAGAGACAACTGCTCTATGGCACAGGTGTACAAGTTCTGCTGAAAACTGAGGATGGAGCAAAAATTCTGAGAAAAATTCTCTAGCACTCTACTCCTAGTACTAAAACACAAGATAAATTGTCAGTTCACCACTGGAAGAATTTGAAGCCTATGATGCACTGAAGCTAATTAAGCAACAATAAAACCCAAACCCAGCTCACCTAATCACTAGATTGATTCAAACCACCACCCTAATGGCCTGGCAGAAACAGGTGTGCTTATTTCAAAGTAAAATACTGTTTTCCTCTACTGTTCTTTTAGGCACAGTATCTAGTTCAATAAAAAATTAAGAGATACATAAAAAGGCAAGACAAGCAGTGCAAACATAACCAGACCTAGAGGTTGTCCAGATGTTGAAACATGACATAGTGATTTTAAGTAACTGGTAAAGATTCTAGAGGAAAAATTTCTGCCTTTATGGCATTTATAATCTGGGGGACAGAGACAGACAATAAGCAAAATAAATCTGTGGTGTGTTAGATGGTGATGAGTGCTGTGGAGAAAAATAAAGCAAAGGAGGAAGTGTGGGGGATTTGTGAGGGAGAAGGGCAGAGAAGATGACATTTGATAAATGACCTAAAGGAGGTAAGGAAGCAAGCTTAAGAGGACATCTGGAGGGAAAATGTCCTAGGGGGATTTAAAAACAGCAAATGCAAAGGTACTGAGGTGAGAGGGTACCTGCATATTCAGGGAACAACAAAGGAGTCATTGTGACTTAGAGCTAAGAGAGTTGAGGAGGTAAGTAGTAGGAGGTAAAGTCAAGGAAGTAAGTGGTTGGGGTGGAGTACATTATAAGTATTTAGGTTTCTGATCTGAGATTGGAAGCCATTTTTATTGAATTAAAAAAAATTTAAAGATATTTTTTAATAGCTTTGTTACAGTACAATTGACATAATATATTGTACATATTTAATGTGTACAGTGATGTTCTTTGACATACAAATATATATACACACACACCTGTGAAAGTCACCACAGTCAAGATAATGAACGTTATCATCACCCAGAAAAACTTCCCTGTGCCCTTTTGTAATCTCTTCCTGCCACCCCTTTCTGCTCTTCATCTCAGTCTCCAGGTAACCATGGATCTTTTATCATTATACATTAGTTTGCATTTCTAGTATTTTATGTAAACGGAATGTATTCTTTTTTTTTTTTTTGTCTAGCTTCTTTCAGCATTAATAACTTGAGATTGCATGTATATATAGTTTATTCCTTTTTATTCCAGAATAATATAGCGTTGTATGAAATGTATACTGCGATTTGTTTACCTAGCTTGTTACTGGACATTTGAAATATTTCCAGTTTTTGGCTATTACCAGTTAAGCGACCCTGAACAAGTACAAGCCTTTGTATGGATAGGTGCTTCTATTTCTCTTAAGTTGTTAGGATTGGAATGGCTGGGTTACTTGGTAGTGTATGTTTAACCTTCTAAGTAACTACCAAATTGGTTTGCGAGGTGGTTATACCATATTACATTCCTACCAGCAATTTATGAGAGTTCCAGTTGCTCCATAACTTTGCTAACACATCGTATGGTCTGGGGTTTTTTTGTTTGTTTGTTTTGTTTTTTGGTTATTTATTTTTCAGACAGTGGTTTCTCTTTTTTTTTTTTTTTAAAGACATTCTAATGACATGTAATTGTATTTCTTTGTGGTTTTGATTTGTATTTCCCTTTTGACTAGTGATGGTCTCTTTTCATGAATTTATTTACTGTCTGTATAGCTTCTCCAGTGAAATGTCTCTTAAAAATCTATTGCTTATTTTTTTTAAATTTTATTTATTTAGTTATTTATTTAGTTATTTATTTACTTTTGGCTGTGTTGGGTCTTCGTTGCTGTGCGCGGGCTTTCTTTAGTTGCAGCGAGCGGGGGCTGCTCTTCGTGGTGGTGTGCAGGCTTCTCATTGCAGTGGCTTCTCTTGTTGTGGAGCACGGGCTCTAGGCGCGCGGGCTTCAGTAGTTGTGGCACATAGGCTCAGTAGCTGTGGCTCGCAGGATCTAGAGCACAGGCTCGGTAGTTGTGGCTCATGGGCTTAGCTGCTCCGCGGCATGTGGGATCTTCCCGGGCCAGGGCTCGAACCCATGTCCCCTGCGTTGGCAGGGAGATGCTTAACCACTGTGCCACCAGGGAAGTCTCCTATTGCTTATTTTTAAATTAGGTTGTTTTCTTATTACTGAGTTTTGAGAGTTCTTGATATATTCTGGATATATCTCTATTAGATATGTGGTTTGGAAATATTGTCTCCCAGTCTGGTTTATCTGTTCATTCTCTGATCAGTGATAAGAGAACAGAAGTTCTTCATTTTGGTGAAGTTCAATTCATCAGTACTTTCTTTAATGGGTCATGCTTTTGGTGTCATATCTAAAATCTTTGCCTAAACCAAGATTGCAAAGATATTCTCCTATTTTTTTCTTCCAGAAGTTTTATAGTTCAGGTTTTATATTTAGATCTTTCATCCATTGTGAGTTAACTTTTGTATATGGTGCGAGGTATGAATCACAGTATTTGTTTTTAAGCTGGGACGAAGTGAGAGAGTGCATGGACTTATATATACTACCAAATGTAAAATAGATAGCTAGTGGGAAGCAGCCACATAGCACAGGGAGATCAGCTCGGTGCTTTGTGACCACCTCGAGGGGTGGGATAGGGAGGGTGGGAGGGAGACGCAAGAGGGAGGAGATATGGGGATATATGTATATGTATAGCTGATACACTTTGTTATAAAGCAGAAAGTAACACACCATTGTAAAACAATTATACTCCAATAAAGATGTTAAAAAAAATTTTTTTTAAAGTATTTGTTTTTGTTTTTGAGAATCCAGTGCTCTAGCACCATTTGTTAAAAAGACTATTCTTTTTTTCCACTGAACTATATTTCCACCTTTGTCAAAAATCAATTAACCATTTATCATACACGTGTGGTTCTATTACTTGATTCTCTTTGATTCAATTTGTATATCTTAATGCCAACATTACATTGTCTTAATTGCTGTTACTTTATAATAAATCTTGAAGTCAGGTGGTATAAATCCTCCAACTTTGTTCTTCTTTTTTAGTTTTTTTTGGCTGTTCCAGGTCCTTTGATTTTCTTATACATTTTAGGATCAGTTTGTTCATTTCTTTTAAAAAAAAAAAGTCTTCTGTGGTTTTAATTGGGATTACATTGAATCTATTGATTAATTAGGGGACAACTGACATCTTAACAATACTGTCTTCCGATCCATGAACACAGTATATCTCTCATTTATTTTAGGTCTTCTGTAATTTCTCTTAGCAGTCTTTTGTTTTCAGTGTATAGATTTTGCACATTTTTTGTCAGTTTTATTCTTATTTCATATTTTGATGCTATTGTAAATTATATTTCTGAAATTCAATTTCTGAGTGTTCATTGATATATAATAGAAATAAAATTTATTTTTGTAAATTGATCTTATTTTCTGTGACCTTGCTGAACTCATATATCAGTTCTTAGTAGCTTTTTTGTAGTTCAGTAGAATTTTCTAGCTAGACGAACATGTCTTCTTCAAATTAAGAGAGTTTTACTTATTCCTTTCTATTTTGAATACCTTTTATTTCTTTTTCTTGCCTTTATTGCACTAACTATAACCTCCAATATAACGCTCAATAGAAGTGGTGAGAGTAGGCATCCTTCCGTTGTTCCTGACCTTAGGGGGAAGGCATTCTGCTTTTACCACTAAAAACGATGTTATCTGTAGGTTCCTCATAGATGCCCTTTGTCAGATTGAGAAAGTTCCCTTCAATTCCAGGTTTGCTGAGCGTTTTATCAGGAATAGTTGTTAGATTTTGCCAGGTACTCTTTCTGCATTTACTGAGATGATCACATACTTTTTTTTTTTTTTTTAAGATTTAATTTTATTTATTTTTGGCTGCGTTGGGTCATTGTTGCTATGCATGGGCTTTCTCTAGTTGTGGCGAGCAGGGGCTGCTCTTCGCTGTGGTGCACGGGCTTCTCCTTGCGGTGGCTTCTCTTGTTGCGGAGCATGGGCTCTAGATCTGCGGTCTTCAGTACTTGTGGTGCATGGGGTTAGTTCCATGGCATGTGGGATCTTCCCAGACCAGGGATCGAACCCGTGTCCCCTGCGTTGGCAGGCGACTCTTATCCACTGTGCCACCAGGGAAGTCCTGATGCTTACATACTTTAAAAACATTTTTAGTCTGTTACTATTTACTCTGTTAGTGCTGAATTACATTGATTGAGTCTCAGATGTTCAAACAATATATCCCTGGGATAAAACTCAATCATGATGTGGTAACCTTTTTATATATTCTTGGATTTGATTTGCTAATTTTTAAAGAATTTTTACGTCCATAATCATTAGGATATTGATCTAAAGCTTTCATATAATGTCTTTGGTTTGGGTACTAGAGTAATTCTGGCCTCATAGAATGTGTCAGCAAGTATTCCCACCCCTTGGATTTCGTGGAAGAGTTTGTGCAGAACTGGTATTATTTCTTCCTTTAATGTTTAGTAGAATTTACCAGAGAAGCCATCTGGGCCTAGAATTTTTCAGGGGGTGGAGGACTGGGAAAATAGGAGTGGTAATGCTTTTAACTAAAAATTCTATTTCTTTAACAGAGGGAGGACTATTCAGATTATCTTTCTTCTTGAGTGAGCTTTGGTAGTTTGTGTCTTTCAAGGCTTGCATTGTTTCTGTCAAATCTGTGGTCACCCTTATATTTGTTTCTCTGTATGTGAGTCTGCTTTTAAGTTTTAAATAAAATTTAAGTAAATTTAGTGATTAAAAAATTTTAGGCTTGGTTGTTTTAAAATTTTTTCTATCACTCATTTTAATGAGTTTGATTTTGATGTGCCTTGATTTAATTTTCTTCATGCTTCTTGTGCTTGGGGTTTGTTGTGATTCTTGTTGCTGTGAACTTACGGTTTTCATCAACTTTGGAAATTTTTCAGCTATTATTCAAATGTTTTTCTTCCCCTCTTTGCAGACCTGAATTACATGCTTATTATTCTACTTGAAGTTGTCTCTTTTCTTCAGACTTTTTTTCACTGTATTTTATTTTGGATCATTTCTGTTGCTGTGTTTTCAAGTTCACCAACCTATCTTTTGAATTGTCTAATCTGCCATTAATCTCCAACAGTGTCTGTTTCATTTCAGACATTATAGTTTCATCTCTGGAAGTTTTATATAGATCTGTTGTATTTACAAAACCCCACTTAACATTTTTTTAAAGATTTATTTTTTATTTATTTATTTTATTTTATTTATTTTTAGCTGCCTCAGGTCTTAGTTGCGGCATGTGGGATCTTTGTTGAGGCATGCGGGATCTTTCGTTGGGGCGTGCGGGCTCTTCATTGTGGCACGGAGGCTTCTCTCTAGTTGTGGTGTGAGGGTTTTCTCTCTCTAGTTGTGGTGCGCAGGCTCCAGGGCGCGTGGGCTCTGTAGTTGTGGCGCATGGGTTCCAGAGCACGTGGGCTCTGTAGTTTGCGACACGCAGGCTCTAGTTGAGGCACGTGAGCTCAGTAGTTGTGGCGCGCAGGCTTAGTTGCCCCACGGCATGTGGGATCTTAGTTCCCTGACCAGGAATCGAACCCGCCTACCTTGCATTGCAAGGTAGTTTCTTTACCACTGGACCACCAGGGAAGTCCCTCCATGTAACATTTTTAATCTTTCCTCAAGCTTCTTGAATATATGGAATATTAAAATGATTGTTTTAATGTTCTGTCTGTTCTATCATCTGTGTCATTTCCGGGTTGATTTTGATAGATTAATTTTTCTTCTCATTTTAGGTCTTATTTTCCTGCTTCTTTGCATGCCTGGGAATTGGATGCCAGACATTGTGCTGGACAATTTTTTATTACTTTAAATATTCTTGAGCTTTATTCTGAGTTGTGGTTAGATTTCTCAGAAATAGTTTATCCTTTTAAACTTCCTTGGTAGGACCAAAGCAGTGCTAAAGTAGGGCTGATTTTCTCCACTACTAAAGCTGAACCCTAATGTGGATCCTATCTGATGCTCTGTGAATTATGACGTTTTCCTCCCTGGTGGTAGGAACAGGCACTCTTCCCTGTCCTATGTGAGCTACAGGTATTTTTCCCTTCTAATTCTTTTGGGTGGTTCTCTTCCTAGCCTTGGGTAGTTTCCTCACAGACATGTGCTCACTGGCACTCAGCTGACAACCTGAAGGGAACTTCTGAAGATCTCCACAATTGGGGCAGCACTTTCCTTTGTTGTACTCTGCCCTGCAAACTTGAGCTGCTTTGACCTCTCCAAACTTCCAGCTCTGTCATCTCTGGATGACTGCTGGGTTATGATTGGGTTCCTCCTTCCTATACAGCTGCTTAGAAATTCTCTCAGGCAGAGCTGGGGCATTTGGAGAACTTACCTCATTTGTTTCTAATCTCTCAGGAATCACTATTTTCATTTCCTGATGTCCAGGGTCTTGAAAAGTGTTTCATATATTTTTATTGGTTTTTTTCCTTGTTTTTTGGCAGGAGGATAAATCTGATCTCTGTTTTTCATTGGAAGTGAAAGTCTCACCACTTAGTTCTTAATGGGATCCCTCTAGCCTGTCCTGAGAATAGACTGAGGGTTGTCAAGGGTGGAAGCAAGGAGACCATTTGGGAGAGAAATGTATAACAGTCTGAGAGAGATGATTAAATAAAATGTAATTTTCACTATATGTTACAGTCAGAGAGGTTGCAAGCCGTTGATCTAACTCACTCTCCATCTCTTGTTTTAAGTTTTCAAACATTTAACTCTGATCTTTTAGTGGTTCTCCTCTGAGTTAGATCTTCAATACCTCCTGTCCTCCTACTCCCACACAGTCCATTCATTTATTAGAAGTATCCCTGGAACAGGTTGGTGTGGATAGGGGCAGATTTCTTAAAGGAGAGGGGAAAGGAAGAATCAATACTGAAGTGAAGAAAATATCTTCTAAGAAGAACTTCCAAAAGATGTATTCTAAAACAAAGTATCCATGCGTATTTTTTAGCCGTCTTTAAATTCTCTTTCCATATATATTTTATCATCTTCATGTTGAGTGATGGAAGGTGGCCCTGCAGCCTTTTCCAGACCTAGTCTGCTATCCCCAGCCCTTCAGGGAAAAGTCCAGGTACTGCTGAAGGGCAGACACTGATGTCCCTTAACTGCCTTCTGTTCTGTTCTGAAAATTCAGAAGTGACATTCACGCTTCAGTTCTGGTGGCACTAGACATCCTTATGTAAAGAAAATGATTACACAGAAAAAAATATTATAAAGGAAATTTTAAAAATTTGAAAATTAGAAATATTTTACAGCTGAAAAAATTTAATTCTTTTTGTCTTTTTTCTTTACTTCCTGGGGAGGCACTGTCCTTTATTTTAAAATTGCCTTTCCTACTTTTGGTATTTAAATGCCCTTTTGTGAAATTGTGTTGGTAGATGATGGTGTTTGGGGTTTTATTTTGGTATCCTTTTTCGACTAAATACAAAGTTATCAATCATATATTAGTCTCGTAATTTTTTTTGCGTAGTTAGTTGTGGTTTATGAAATCCACCGTAGTAAGATCCTAATTTAAATGGTCTTGAAGTCAAGCCAAGTGCAAGGGAAGTGTTGGTGAGGATCAAGGTAAACCTGGAATATGACCGAGAAATCGAAGTACTGGAGTTCTCCAATGGCTCACAGTAACCGATCGTACAGACCTGTAGGACCAGGGGCCTAGAGATGAAGGGATTAGAATTAAGATCAGAGGGCATTTGTCATTTTAATATCCTAGAGGTGAGGCAGTTCAGAGTGATGATAAAATCCATAGGGTAGCAATGTTTGTGGGGATAAAAGTCATTGTGAAAATTTCATTTTATACCTTGGTCATTTTTTTCTTTATTTGGTGAGGCTCTAGACTGCTGGGGCTAACCCAAGTATGTTTAGTACATGTCTAAAACAAGAAAAGATCTCTTTACTTACTACTGACTTTTGATGAAATCTGAACTCAGGATGAAGTATTTGTTTTCTCTCCACTGTCATCTCATCCTTGCTACCTGCTTGTTCTTCTTAAAAAGATGTTTTTATTTGAGGTGTGCTGCATGTGATTTGCAAAACAAGTAAAAACTGTCACTTCTACTTACTGCCAGCCATACAGTTGTAGGTCCTAATGACTTTGGTACAATCTTTCTTTTTTTTTTTTTTACACAACTTTGCAATAACAGCTTTGGTAGGAATTATTTAGTAGGGATTCTAATTGTGTTTCCAGTTCTTTGCATAGTGGAACCCAAAGATTCTGTGTTTTCCCAACATGTAGCAATAACCACTTGTAACAGTGCCTACATTTCTCTTATTATATACATTTTGCTTTGTACCACTGAGCTCCTACTGCTTTTTCAACTTCTTTATTTCATTTAAAATTTTCTATAAACATTTTTAGTTGTTGCTAAATACTCCAGAGTCAAGGTATATCATAAATTACGGAACAATTTCCTTAACTCCCTAATGTTAAACTTTTAGAGCTTTTTCAGCTTTTTACTTATAAATAAAATTTCAGATTCTTTTACTAGACAGTTTAATCTACATTTATTTTGTGGCTAGATTCTTAGATATTAATACTCTTACAGTGGACATTTTCATGCATACATTTTCATTTGCATCTATTTTCTTGGGTAAATTCTTAGAAGTAAAATAATAGGGTTGAATAATTTTTCAAATGTTTGATACCTATTTCTATATATTTTTTGTAAATTCTGTTTTGATTTTTTTGTTTGTTTAATCTTTGGGACTTTGTGGATCTCAGTTTGTTTTAATTATTTGTATGAGCCCTTTGTTACAACCACTAATCTGCTGTCAATAATAAGCTCAGCACTTACTAATTGCCAGGTATTATTCAAAATGCTTCGTATACGTTAACTTGTTTAACCCTCATGATGATCAGATATTGTTTTATGGACAAGTTAAATAAGTGATCAGTTTCCTAAGTAAAAATTTAACACAGAAATCTTTGTCCTTCTCTCCTAGCCACTAATAACACTACTAGTCTTTGGCATTGTACCAGTGTGTTTAATCTGACTAGATTAAACCTCATGACATCATATTGACAAGTACTCAATTGTTATTAATATACATTGTGTCTTAACAGTTGTAACATTAGCTAGGTCTATTGAGATTTTTTCATGACTAAGATTTAAAGTTATTCACCACTTCCAAGGATTTTAAAATTTTTATTTATATTCTACCTGCTTTGAAAAGGGATTTAATATAACTTACAATAAATGAGACATGCAATAGGACTTTTAAACGTTAAAGATCCAAAACCTTAAAGAGGAAACAGGATAATTATACCCCAAAATCTAGGCTCATTTGGTATTTAATTTCATTCTTTTTCCTGACGTTTCTGGTAAGAATGAAATTCTGGCTCTTGAGGATAGCCCAAATTCATTCACTTAAAATTATGGTGTTCTGTATGTCAGATGCTACTCTGAATGCTAAAATATCTGCCACTGAACAAACCTGAAATGTAGTTTTTTACATACTTTCCATTAGCTGGAGGTAAAAGATTTTTTTATACATGTAATGATTTTAAGGAGCATTGAGAAATATTAAGGTACTGTTGCACAAATTCTTTTCCCTCCTCTGTGCACCCGTTCAAAATTGTGAAACTGTGCAAGTGTGATAAATATATTGTTTGTAGGTTGAAGTATGATACAAAGTGTGAAATTGAAATATTTCTTCCAAATTTTTATTCAGCAAAGAGTGTTTGTTCCAAGGGCAAAAAAATAATTATATCTGGGGCTGAAATTTGTGATTGAGATTGGTAGAAAACAAAGTTTAGAAGAGTGATGGAGGCTGTTTTACAAAGGCTCAATAACTTGGAATGAATCCTATAGTCAATGGAGTGCTACTAAAGACTTTTTGAGCAGTGTAGTGATATCATGAAAATGATGTTTCAGGAAGTTGAATTCTGACGGTTGTATAAGGAAGATTGTCCCAAAGGAAGAGACACCAAGAAATAACTTAATAAGCTCATTGCTGTACTATACACACTAATGATTCTTGGGTTTGATACTGACTGCCTTAATCCAAGGTGTAAGGAACCCCAGCTTAATCTGGTTTCTCTTACATTTCCATTCTTAACCTTTCCCAACAGCCCACCATACTGAGCTTCCTTCAATTCTTGCTGTATCTTTTCTCCTCTCCAAGTTTTAACGCATACATTCCTCTGTCTGTCACACTTTCATTTTCCCTTTCCTTAACATCTCTTTCCAACCCTCCCCATCACCTCCTATCTTGATGTAGAGATAGAGCCTCTAGAGTACGTTGGTTCTAATCCTGGTTTCTGCCCCTACTTAGCAGTGTGACCTTGGCAAATTACTTAATCTCTCAAAGCCTCAGTTTCTTCATCTATACAAGGTAGATAACAAAAATAGTTCCTACTTCATGAGGTAGTTGAGAGAATCAATGGGTAAATATATGGAATATATACAGTACTTGGCACTTAAAAAGCACTATATAATTATTACTGTTATTGTTGTCTGGCTCGTATTCATTTTTCTGATCTCAGCTTAGATTTTACTTCTGGGAAGTCTTTCCTGACCCTAAAACTGGGTTAGATACTCCTTTGTGTTCCCTTAGATTCCTGTATTTCCCTCGCCATGTTATATCATCATTGCCTAGCTGTTTGACTGCCACACATTCTTTTTCTGCTACCATCACATCATCATATCCTCCTTGACTGGCACATAGTAACTGCTCAATAAAAATTTGTTGTCTAGCACACACATACAGTTCAAATAGAAAATTAAAATTGATTACAGTGTGGGGAAATTTTGGTATTTAAACTAAACTATTGAGGTTTATTTCAAAGAGTTTTATAGATTCATTTGTATAGCTTTGAAAGTCTAAAATATTCCTTCCTTCCTTCCTTCTTCCTTCCTTCCTTCATTCCTTCCTCTCTCTCTCCCTCCCTCCCTCCCTTCCTCCCTCCCTTCCTCCCTCCCTCCCTCTCTCTCTCTCTCTCTCTCTTTTTCTCTCTTTCTCTTTCTTTCTTTCCACCCCATTTTCTTTTAGTCAGCAAGTCTTTCATTTGGACCTTGACCCAAGAAGTAAAGGTTTTTCAATTTTACCCTATTTCCATCCCCCAGTTTGAAATTAAGCTATTATACTAAGTGACCTTTTTAGTATCTGTAGGAATTCATGCATTTGCAGTTAAATTCACCCCTTTAGCCTTGGCTGGAATATGAAGAAATGCCCAGAGAGGATAATTCCCAGGCTGGGCCCTAACCTCATGAACTATTTAATGTGGAGCCTCAAAGATATAAATTTTTCATTTTAGACTGTGGAGGTGCTTGTTACTCTGCCTTAATTGCCGTGTCTGTTTGGAAAGAAACGATACCTCAGCTTAAAGATGGAATAAAAAAGTGATGATGGGGAGATTCGATTCCTGGAGATAAAAAGTGGAGAGCCAAAAGCTGACCTGACTTTCTTGGTTAGTCAGCCAGGGATGGGGTGGAGGAAACCTCAAAGATTAAAGTGGCTGAGTGACAACAACCACTGAGGCTCTGGGGTCTGATATAAGAGGGAGACTGACCACTGGTAGCCAAGTGAGGACCTCTTAGAAGGGGCCCTGCGGCTGAGCACTAGAAAAGCTTTTGTGTGAAGTATTCCCAGTTCTGACATTTATTTGTCATCTGCTGTAGTGGTCATTATTTGGGGGAATTAAAAAATGACATGGTCTCCTAGAGAATTTCAGAATCTGATAGGAAAGATGGACATATAATGAATTAATTATATTAATAACTGCTAACATTCCCCACCACTTCCAAGGATATAAACTCCTGCTTCATGAGGTAGTTGAGAGAATCAATGGGTAAATATATGGAATATATACAGTACTTGGCACTTAAAAATCACTATATAATTATTACTGTTATTGTCTGGCTCGTATTCATTTTTCTGATCTCAGCTTAGATTTTACTTCTGGCACATAGTAGCTGCTCAATAAATATTAACTGAATAAGTTAATTTGTTTAATCCTTCACAATTTACAGATATCTCATTTAGTATTCCACCTTTCTCTCCTGTTCACCCCCTTTGTGGTATAAGCAAGATGGATAATAGTATCCATAAGAATAGTAGTGTAGCATAAGACAGAATAATTTTGAGTTAAATAGAACTTCAAATATGAGACTGTAAAGGAGAAAAAATTAATTCTGGCTTGGTAGGGTCACAGAAAGCCTCTCTAAGGACACAGTCTTTTTACCAGGTCTTTAAGGAGAATAAGGTTTTGATAAACAGAGTAGAGGAAAATAGGAGCTTGTGTAGCCATATCTTACACCAGGTGGGTTGCTATGCATCTGTCCTGGATCTAGAGTAACCACATACTTTCAATTTCATTTGCTCTTCCTGGTGTATCCCTAGTTTTTTGTTTCATCTTTATCAACAAAGGATCTTTTGGCTTTCTACAACCCATCAGGTGCTATTTCATCTAGATAGAGTTTATACATTCCTTGTTCATATTCCTCTCTTACCCAGTGAATCCCTTATTTCCTCTTCCTGGAAATGAAATACTCTTTCATACTCATTTAGATTCTAACAAAGAAAACTGAGGGACCTCCCTATAAAATTACCTCTTACATTTTCTGTGCATTCATGCACATGAGCACATGATTGGGAAAAGGGGGAAAAGAACAGAGATGGAAAAGATTTTAAAGTGTGATGCTTGGCAAAAGGAATAAATAAATGATGATTTTGAAGGAGATATTGGCAAGACTTAACTGACTGGATTAGGGAAGCAAGGAATAGAAACAGGTCAAAGATGGCTGAAATCCATAGAATTTGTATTTTAATTTAAGTGCTAAACTTCCTCCATGTATTTCTCATGAACATTGAAAGGCTTTATATGAACCTGTGAACTTTAATGGGAAAACAGCATCTATAGATTTCAGTCAGTCTCAATGTCCCTAATTTCTCTGCTTAGAAATCCTCTGACTCATCAAATTAAGATAAAATCCAAATTCTTTTACCAAAGCCAAAAAGTCCCGCATATCTGACTATGACTGCCTATTTATGTGATCTTAATCACTGTTGCCCATTCATATACCAGTCACACAAGATTTGTGTCTGGTCTTGCCTCAGAGTTTTTGCTCCTGCTGGTCTCTCAACCCAGTTGCTCCTCCCTAATGGTTGATTTACTCACCATTCAGCCGTCAGTTCTTCCAGAACCACTTCCTTCCCCAGTTATTCTTAATCTAACACATTACCTTCTTTTATTTTTGTAATAACGCTTACCACTTTATTTTCTTGTTTGTCAGTCTTTCTATTCTAGAGTAATCTTTGTGGGAATTGGTCCTTGTCTGTTCTTCACTGATTGCTGCAGTCCCATTGCCCAACCTCTATACTATATCAGTCTCAACATAACAAACCAAAACAGAATAGATCTTAATTTCAAAAAAATAATAATGCTATTTATTGAGATTTGATTGCTTAAGACTTAAGGTTTGTGTATTCTAACTTCCTTTTTATAATGCAAAACGGATTTTCTTGGAATAGTTTTCATGTCCTTCAGAGCTGATCTCTAGAGAGAAACTTGTACCAACTAAGGTCTTATGGCCAAAAACCAATGCTAGGCAACAGATCAACTGTTAACATTATGTTGCCTCTCCTCTGAGGACTAGGAACTAAACAGTGCTGTGTTGGGGTATTATGAGGATGAAAGTCATTCAATTAGTATTTTTCAGAGTGGTTTAATGCGTGCCATTTGTTAAGCGACCTTAAGAACTGGAGTTCGTGCTCAAATTTAAGTGAGATAAGGATATACCTACTGCTGCCTGTGAAATTTTTGATATTATGTTTAATAATGTAGCATCTGGCATCTGAATTATCCTTTTGAATTTTACAGATCACCAAACTTCTTGCAAACTCCTGAGAATAAATCCCAGATCCTGGTATAAAACCTAATAATTTCACTTCAATCTTTTCATTCTCCAAGGTCCACTTTTCATTCTTTTAAGTACAAGCCTATCTATCAGTTTGGCATAATACCAAGGATATTGATGAATGTTGGTTGCCAAATAAATGTAAAAAGTCTGTTCACTGAAAGTCATTGTAATTAGTAATAATGGCTATCATTTATTTTGAGTGCCTTCAAAGTAGACCGTGCTAGGCAATAATTTATCTTGATAATCTCACAACAGCCTTGACAAGTAGGGGGTTACTATTCTCGTTTTACATTTGAAGGCACTTTGGCTTAGAAACATTTACTTCCCCAAGGCCACACAACTAGAAAGGAGCAGAAGTTGATTTATCACCTAGGTCTGTGTGTAACTTTAAAGCTGGTCATCTTGCCACAATGCTTGGCTGCCTATATCGTTTTATTTGAGGGAGGCACTAATACAACATCCACCCTGGGTTCATATGTTACTAATAATCCCTCTGTATCACAGCCACACACATTCTTAGAGTTCCTGGTTGAGATAACTCTATTGAATTCTATTAAATTTCTTAGATTTAACTAATGGTGCTAGACAGATAGGAAGTAGGCTTTATATTTGCAATAATATCATAATTGTTATAATTAAACAGTAACCTGAGTTTATGGTTCAGAAGCAGAAGCCAGCAAAAATTTAATCTTAATATTAGCGGTAGCTTCGTGTGTGCTTCCATGTATGTGCATGAGTGCATGCCTGTAAGGAGGGAGAGAGTAGTTACTGTGCCAAGTAAGAAGTCTGAAGTGTAATTGGCGGGGCAGGGGGAGACCTATACTTATAAAAAGGATTAAGATGATAACTAAGTATATACCAAACAATAGATGAGCCAGATGAGTGGTAGCCACAATAATCGCCCTGGTGGCTTAGAGAAGAGAGAGCTGTTGTGGTCAGGGAAGTTGCTTGTTATGAAATCCAGTATAGTGCAAGATAATCACATGAGAGGAGATGTAAGCATACTGAGTGTTGTAGCTTCTCTGGTCTTAGGGGGCGTGGTATAAGGGAGAGGTTAACATTTAGAAGTTGAGAGCAAACAGTGAAGGTTTATTTTTACTTTTACAGAACTTGAAATAAAATGCATTTTGATTTGTTTTTCAGGCATAATGATATCCATCCCGTAGTTAGAATTTATTCTCCATGGTATTTTGTCATACCAGAGGTATGTTTTGTTGTAGAGCAAGTGAAAAGAAGAGTACCCATTTCAGTATGGCTTCAATCTGTATGATCTAAGTTTAATTAAACTGGCTGTATATAAGAGCACGTCAAACTCAGCTACTTCCCTTCAACCCACTTAGATTACAGTGAATGACAGCATTGTCACTGATCCATTGCTATGCGTATTGTTACCTAAACATATCCTTTTATCCACTAATAGTCCTTGCTTTTTTAAGTCCTTGTTTCTTTAGTAGGATAAAGTAAGTTCTTTGTTGATAATTTATAAAACTGTGCCATGTTTACCGTTAATGTCTGCTTAGGCTACTAAGAATGCCCAGTAAGTTACATAAGCATTTTAGTAAATGAATTTAATGTCTTTAATTTTAGCAGCACTGAACGCAAGAAGAAAAACCAGGAAATTAAGGTTTGGCAAAAAGGCATTTGAAGTTATCACTGTGGTGATTCTGATCATCTCTTAAGAGAACCAAGTTAGGAAGGATACTAGAATAAGCATCCTTAATATTAATATAAGTTTCTTTTTTGTGTGCCTTAAAATTCACCACAAGTTTTGGTTAAAGTAAGGAGGGCAGTTAAGTATCCACTTCACACTGACCTATATATTCATTTAAGTACCTTTCTATTGTCGTATTTTATTTTTTTAAATAAATTTATTTATCTATTTTTGGCTGCGTTGAGTCTTCGTTGTTGTGCACGGGCTTTCTCTAGTTGCGGGGAGCAGGGGCTCCTCTTCATTGCGGTGCGGAGGCTTCTCATTGCAGTGACTTTTCTCTTGTTGTGGAGCACGGGCTCTAGGCGCACACAGGCTTCAGTAGTTGTGGCTCACAGACTCTAGAGCGCAGGCTCAGTAGTTGTGGCACACGGGCTTAGTTGCTCCACGGCATGTGGGATCTTCCCGGGCCAGGGCTTGAACCCGTGTCCCCTGCCTTGGCAGGCGGATTCTTAACCACTGCGCCACCAGGGAAGCCCCTATTGTTGTATTTTAAATGAGTCTCCTGGGGTAGTCATGGAGAGAGAAGTAAGCATGACCAGTCAATGGCTGATGTTTGAATTGTCTGAATAGTGGAGTTGGTTTTATAGGAACTTCAAACAAGACTGCATAGGTGGGTACTTGAGATTATGTGTATATGTGATAGATATCAGGATAGGTGGCCATGATATGATTTGCAGAGACTCTTAAGAGCCAAAAACTCTAGCCATTTCTTAAAAGGCCAGTTAGTGAAACATATTTAATTAGGATTAATTTATTTAGTTGACTCACAGTTTAAAATTAAACCTGAGTAAAGGAACAGGTACAGAAGAGATGGGGAAAGGTTTAGAATTGGAGGGTCCTAAGCTGTCAGTGAGGGAAGTGGTAGAGACAGTGTGGCCTACTTTCCTGTTTTACCTTGGGTGACCCAAGTTACAGTTTTCCAGTTCTGAGCTGCTTTTGAGAGCTAGTAGAAAGAGACTATTACAGCCTTGTAGTATGTGATTCGGTTCTGCTGGAGGCCACCATCCTCTTCCAGGTCATGGGTGGTATCACTGAGCGTCATTCAGAGGTGAGGACTATTTCATGGCAGGCAGCCTGAAGCTGCTGATAGCACAGAGGTCTTCAGTGGTAAACTTTGGGAAATCTGATTCCCAGAAAGAGTAAACATCATAAACTCTGAAGAGTGTGTAAGTTTCCCCTGTTAATGCAGTTAAAAGGAAATAATGGGCTAAAAAGGATCTGGCTCAGTAGAATTGAGAGGAAATATTTATAAACAGACTAAATATTTTAAAAGCAGGTTTCTATTTTATACTTTCAATTGAGATAGTGCAAACTGGCATTCTACCTAAAAAAAATTACCAAGATAGCTTTTCAAACATAATAATATTGTGGCAGGAGATTTTCCCTCCCCCAACCTTTTATTATGAACAGTTTTAAATATACAGAAGAGTTCAGAGGAGTAAAATGATCACCTACCACCTGGATTCAATAATTGTTCAAGGTTTGCCATATTCGCTTTGTCTATGTATATGTATTTCATTTATTTGTTTTGCTGAACAGTTTATAAGTTTGAGGCATTATGATGTTTCTCTCCTAAATACTTCAACACGCATTTCCAAAAAATGAGGGCATTTGCTTATGTGACCAAAATACCATTATTATACTACACAATAATTCCTTAATATCATCTGTTATCCATGTGTAGCAAGATATTTTATTTAACCCCTTACTTAAGTATATTTCTCCTTGCTCAAATAACCCTACTCGCCCCAGGGCCGTATTTTTCCTTATGACTTTGCCGTGGACCTGATGCCCAGCAACAATTGATGAAATTGT
The DNA here is from genome assembly GCF_028021215.1 of Eschrichtius robustus. Lineage (NCBI taxonomy): Eukaryota > Metazoa > Chordata > Mammalia > Artiodactyla > Eschrichtiidae > Eschrichtius > Eschrichtius robustus. The sequence continues at coordinate 125,890,509 of NC_090824.1, forward strand.
TTGCATGTTCATATGGTTTTAAATTTGAGAATGTCTAGGGCAGTGGTTCTCAACTTGGGATGCACATTAGAATAACTTGGGTAGCTTTTAAAAATTCGAATCCCCCTTCATCCCAGACCACATATGTCCTAATTTCTGGGGCTAGGGGACTCAGGCATCAGTATTTGTTAGTTTCCCAGGTAATTTCCAGTGCATGGCCAAGATTGAGAATCACAACTATGTAGATCCTACTAATTTTCAGTGAGACTGTTCAGAAGTGTTTGGATGGACAGTTGACATTTTTCTGACCAGTAAAGAAATGAAGAGTGGTATGTGAAGGTCTTTAGGCTTTTTCTTTTTCTTTTTCTTTCAGTAAGCATTTACTAAACATCTACAGTATTTAAAGCACTGAGCTAAGAATAAGATATGTAACTGTGATGTCCTGGAAAGATATTGGACTTGAGGGTCATATTTCTGTGGAGTTCAACTCTAGCTTTACTGGGGAACAAGTTGTGTAACTTAGTAGCTAAGTCCTGAACATCAATGAGACTTTAATATGACCTAGCTTTTCTTTCAGAGGATAACTCTACCACTTCTACCACCTCTCTCTATGCTCCAGCCACACTGGCCTTCTTTCGGTTCCTCAAACACACGAAGCTCATTCCTGCTCTAGGACCTTTTTACTAGCTCCCCCACGCCCACCTCACAGCCTGTAACACAGTTTGGCCCTTAATAGTCATTTACGTTTCAATTTATTTATTTTTTTGTTTGTTTGTTTTTAATCTTTTTTTTTAATAAATGTATTTATTTATTTATTTTTGGCTGCGTTGGGTCTTCATTGCTGCGCATGGGCTTTCTCTAGTTGCAGCAAGCGGGGGGGCTACTCTTTGTTGCAGTGCGTGGGCTTCTCATTGTGGTGGCTTCTCTTGTTGCAGAGCACGGGCTCTAGGCACACGGGCTTCAGTAGTTGTGGCATGTGGGCTCAGTAGTTGTGGCTCGTGGACTCTAGAGTGCAGGCTCAGTAGTTGTGGTGCGTGGGCTTAGCTGCTCCATGGTATGTGGGATCTTCCCGGACCAGGGCTCGAGCCCGTGTCCCCTGCATTGGCAGGCAGATTCTTAACCGCTGCACCACCAGGGAAGTCCTGGGTTTCAATTGAAATGTCATCTCCTTAGTGAGGCTTCCCCTGATCACCTGATCTAAAGTAACCTCCCAGATAGTCCATATCGTATAATCATGTTTAATTTTCATTTGGCACTTATCCTTCTTGAAATTTTCTTGTTTTGTTTGTTATAGACTCTCTCCGTCTTCTATAATGTAAGGACACCATGAGAGCTGCGACCTCATCTTTTTTGTTTCCTGTATTCCCAGTAACTGTAGGAAAATATCTGAGATAAAGAGGATGCGTAATAAATATTTGTAGAATAAATGAATAAGTAAAGTGGTGACAGTAATCCTACCTTACATTTGAGATAACTTGTGAAAAGCTCCTGGGGATAATCTCCTATCAGTCCTCACGTGTCTGTTCCCTCAAGGAGCATCTTTTCTTATGCTGAAAGTTTAGAAAATCTAAGCAGCTGGGAAGTTTGTGCTGAATGTGTAACAGAGTGTGTTGGCTCTGTCATTTCAGTAGCCCCCTCCCCAGACTGGGGTTTTAGGGTTCCTTCTTGCTCTCACCGTGAGTCTCCTTGCGAAAAGGCATCAAGAGTAATTGTGCTAATCTTAATACTTCTCCCTCTGAACAGGAATTTGTTGTTTAACCTTTGGGTAATGCTAGAGAAACAGAATGTGTTGATGTCAGTCTTTCCTTGTGTATCACTAAGAGTCAAGAAGGAGGCAGCATTGGTCAGCTAGTTAACTTTCTTTGTTGTCTTTTACAATCTAAAAAGCAAGTGTGCTAAATACATAAAGAATGTTCTTGACTTTTCTCTTTCTTCTTGGTGTAATTTTTTTAAGCCTTAATTTATGGTCTTGTATTATATCCCGGGCACTGAATGATTAGAACCCATCTCGCAATATCTCTATGAGGTAGGCACTATTTCTTATTCTCATTTTATTCATGAATCTTAGGAAGTTGAAGAAACTTGCCCTAGTTGAAGATTTGTGGAATCAGGATTAAAGTCCAGGTAGTTTGACCTTATATTCCACAATTTTAACTACACTACCTCCCATTATATTCTTTTCTCAACTTGTCTTTATCATTTACAGATTTCTGTAAAATGCATTTCAGATGGCTCATGGTGAATTTATATCTCAAAGCAACGGATACCAGGAAAACAGTTCCCAGGGGCCTTGCTCAGAAATCTTGTTCTATTCCATCAAGATTTTTTTTTTTTCTCCTGTTACGGGTCAGTTTTTATTTACTTCTTTCAGAAATCTTTTTCTCAAATTCTCTTACCAGGTTGATTATTCACATTACATATGAACTGAGTTGCCAATTCTTTATTTTCTTTCCCTCTTCCCTTCTTCCCTTCCTCCCTTCCTTCCTTGCTTCCTTTTTCTTTTCCCATTCTCTCTTTATTTATTTTTTATTGGAGTATAATTGATTTACAGTGTTACGTTAGTTTCTGCTATACAGCAAGGTGAATCAGTTACACGTATACATATATCCCCTCTTTTTTAGATTTCCTTCCCATTTAGGTCACCGCAGATCATTGAGTTCCCTGTGCTATACAGTAGGTTCTCACTGGTTATATACTTTATACATAGTAGTGTATATATGTCAATCCCAATCTCCTAATTCGTCCCACCCCACCTTCCCCTTGGTAACCGTAAGTTTGTTCTCTACATCTGTAACTCTATTTCTGCTTTGCAGATAAGTTCATCTGTAACGTTTTTCTAGATTCCACATATAAGTGATATTATACGATATTTGTTTTTCTCTTTCTGACTTATTTCACTCTGTCTGACGGTCTCTAGGTATATCCACGTCTCTGCAAATGGCACTATTTCATTCCTTTTTATAGCTGAGTAATATTCCATTGTATATATGTACCACATCTTCTTCATCCATTCCTGTCGATGGACGTTTAGGTTGCTTCCATGTCCTGGCTGTTGTACATAGTGCTGCACTGAACATCAGAGTGCATGCATCCTTTCAAATTATGGTTTTCTCCGATATATGCCTAGGAGTGGGATTGCTGGGTCATGTGGTAGCTCTATTTTTAGTTTTTTAAGGAACCTCCGTACTGTTCTTAGTGACTGTACCAATTTACACTCCCACCAACAGTGTAGGAGGGTTACCTTTCCTCCACACCCTCTCCAGCATTTATTGTTTGTAGATTTTTTTTTCTTTTGGCTGCACTGGGTCTTTGTTGCTATGCAGGGGCTTTCTCTAGTTGTGGCGAGTGGGGGCTACTTTGTTGCGGTGCGCCGGCTTCTCATCGCAGTGGCTTCTCTTGTTGCAGAGCACGGGCTCTAGGTGCGCAGGCTTCAGTCATTGCAGCACACGGGCTCAGTAGTTGTGGCATGAGGGCCCTAGAGCGCACAGGCTTCAGTAGTTGTGGAGCACAGGCTTAGTTGCTCCATGGTATGTGGGATCTTCCCAGACCAGGGATTGAACCCACGTCCCCTGCATTGGCAGGCGGATTCTTAACCACTGCACCACTTCTACCAGGAAGTCCTGGTAGATTTTTTTTTTTTAATTTATTTTTAGCTGTGTTGGGTCTTCATTTCTGTGCGAGAGCTTTCTCTAGTTGCAGCGAGTGGGGGCCGCTCTTCATTGCGGTGCGTGGGCCTCTCACTATTGTGGCCTCTCTTGTTGCGGAGCACAGGCTCCAGACGCACAGGCTCAGTAGTTGTGGCTCACGGACCCAGTAGTTGTGGCTCTCGGGCTCTAGAGCACAGGCTCAGTAGCTGTGGCGCATGGGCCCAGTTGCTCCGCAGCATGTGGGATCTTCCCAGACCAGGGCTCGAACCCGTGTCCCCTGCATTGGCAGGCAGATTCTCAACCACTGCGCCACCAGGGAAGCCCCCTGGTAGATTTTTGATGATGGCCATTCTGACAGGTGTGAGGTGATACCTCATTGTAGTTTTGATTTGCATTTCTCTAATAATTAGTGATGTTGAGCATCTTTTCATGTGTTTATTGGCCACCTGTATGTCTTCTTTGGAGAAATGTCTATTTAGGTCTTCTGCCCATTTTTGGATTGGGTTGTTTGTTTTTTTGATATTGAGCTACATAAGCTGTATATTTTGGAGATTAATCCCTTGTCAATTGCTTCATTTGCAAATATTTTCTCCCATTCTGAGGGTTGTCTTTTCATTTTGTTTATGGTTTCCTTTGCCGTGCAAAAGTAGGTCCCATTTGTTTATTTTTGTTTTTATTTTCGTTACTCTAGGCAGTGGATCGAAAAAGATCTTGCTGTGATTTATGTCAAAGAGTGTTCTGCCTATATTTTCCTCTAAAAATTGTATAGTATCCGGCCTTACATTTAGGTCTTTAATCCATTTTGAGTTTATTTTTGTGTATGGTGTTAGGGAGTGTTCTAATTTCATTCTTTTTCATGTAGCTGTCCAATTTTCCCAGCACCACTTATTGAAGAGACTGTCTTTTCTCCATTATATATTCTTGCCTCCTTTGTCATAGATTAGGTGGCCATAGGTGTGTGGGTTTATCTCTGGACTTTCTATCCTGTTCCACTGATCTATATTTCTGTTTTTGTGCCAGTACCCTACTGTTTTGATTACTGTAGCTTTGTAGTATAGTCAGAAGTCAGGGAGCCTGATTCCTCCAGCTCTGTTCTTCTTTCTCAAGATTGCTTTCACTACGTCAAGATTCTTAAAGAATAGTAGCATCTACGTTTGTTAATGTGTGTTAGTGGATGAGTCTGAAAGTGGAACCAAGTCTTTGGACTTCCACTTTCTTTAAGCCTTCTGAATATTTTTTGATATCTTTGGTGTTAATTGCATGGATTCTAGGCTGTCTTTAGCGAGGGATCCAAAAGGAGCATTTGTAGTTAATCCTAAAAACTTTTGAGATACTAATGTTATTAAAATGAATTAACCCCTGTTATTTTCATGTTACATTTTATGAGACAAGTAAAATTAGCCCAGATTTGTTTAAAATCATCAAACTTTGTTACTAAGTTTAGTTTAACATGAGGAAAGCCAGTCTTATGTGACATTCTCTGACGATGGCTGCTTTCTTTATATCATCCTGCAACTTTGTGTTTTCACAAGTACTCAATTCAATTTTTAAAAAATGTAACTGTATTCAAGGGAAAATAGGTATTTGTTTTTAAGTAGGGCAGTCCAAATAAAAGATGCCTGCTTATTGGAGAAGGTAAACTTTAAGAAGAAATGATCCTTGTGCTAATATCTAGTTCCCCTTCAGTATCAAATTAAATTTCCTGATCCTGATGTAAAGTAATTTATCACTTCATTTCCACAGTTCTCAGAGCCTGTCACTGTCCTACATACTGTGTGTTTCACTATACTTCAGAAGCTCATATTTACTCGTACTGCTCTATGTCAGATGTTCCTAAACTTTCTTGGTTGTCAGTGTTCTTAATGTCTCAATTTTTTCACAGCACACCTAGGTCAAAAGACACATGTAATGGTCCTGTATATTAAGTGTTAGGTCTAAAAACTTAATAAGGATTTACAGTCTAACAACACAGTAGTCATAATTTAAAAGCCAATAATAGCAATAAAAGAAAAATAATTTTATTTCATTCTTAATTAACCACAGTTACTTCACTAATGAGTTGTGTGTGCCTGTTGGGACCCATACCCTTCTAAACTTTTGGAGTCATATTTGATGGACACCATCACCCTCGTTTCCCATCCCACACTGATTTTTCATGTACTTGCTTTTTATCACAACAGTTGAAAATCCAGTTTTGTAAAGATACAACATCAGCAAAATGAACATAGAGTGATCTAGTGTTGAAACTATGAACTACTGAACTATGAAACTATGAAACTATGAACTACCTTGCAGTTTGTGTGGTAAGTTTGGTGATCTAACATAGAGTGATCTAGTGTTGAAACTATGAACTACTGAACTATGAAACTATGAACTACCTTGCAGTTTGTGTGGTAAGTTTGGTATAGTTTGTGTGGTGTCCCATAGATATTGAGCACTACTGTCCCTCAAATTTTTAAAATATTCAGCAGTGCCTTTTTAAGTTTGTTATACTGCCCCAGGGCACCTCAACACACAATTGGTAAACACAGCTCTTTACAAAAAAAAAAAAAAGCTCCTGTATACCTAATTTTATTTTGACGCTCTCCCCTGCTGAAACTTTCTACTTCAGTCCCCCCAAAATTAAAAAAAATGAATAAATGTTTGCCTTTCTTTATGTACAGCTCACCCATTTTTACCTCTGGTATACACCATTCTTTCCCTCTCTTTCCCTCTCACGCTAACCCTTCTTCCTCAATCTCCTTTCCCCTTCTTTTCTTCCAAACCCTGTTTATTCCCTCCCAAACTCTACTTTAAGATCTATCTCTTTAGACTCTGGCTACCACTCTACCACTCTAGGAAGTACCTAGACACTCTGTCACCATTTTTCATACTCTACTGTGGGAGGCTGGAAGAAATGTTCCCCCCCAAGAGAGATCCTAATCCCTGGAACCTGTAAAATCCAGGGATCCTAATCCCTGGAACCTGTAAAATCCCTTTACTTTATATGGAGAAAGTGCCTTTGTGAATGTGATTAAGGATCTTGAGTCAGGAAGATTATCCTTGATTATCTAGGTGGGCTCTGAAGGCAATCACATGTATCCTTACAAGAGAGAGGCAGAGGGAGATTTGAACACACAGAAGAGAAGGCGATGTGAAGATGGAGCAGAGAGAGATTTGAAAATGCTGGCCTTGAGAATTGGAGTAGTGCAGCAACAAGCCAAGGAATGCTGGCAGCCACCAGAAGCTGGAAGGGTCAAGGAACAGATTCCCCCCATAGAGCTTCCAGAGGGAGTTTGGCCCTGCTGACACTTGATTTCAGCCCACTGAAACTGATTTTGGACTCTGGCCTTCATAAATATGAGAATGTTATGTTGTTTTAAGCCACTAAGTTTGTGGCAATTTGTTACAGCAGCCACAGGAAACTAGTACATCCACCTATATTAATTAGCACTTTTGTATATGGTGTATCTGGTATATTTATTCTTTATAGAGCCAAAGTCTAAGAAGTTCATTTCCGTGCCATCAAAAGTTCTCTATCATCAGCTTGACCTGCCTGAAAAAATAAACATATCTAACTGGCTAATTACTTCATTTATTTACATATTCATTCATTCAATGAATTTTTGAGAATTTGCTATGTGCCAAGCACTGTGCCAGCTATCATTTTCATGACTAAGTAGTTCCTGAAAAAGACATCCACTCATAAGTTCATTATCGTACTTATTTGTTGTAAATCATAATTAAGCCTTAGTAATTAACTATCCAAGCTGTTCATTTCCCTCTCTTTTCCCTTTTTTCAGACTGATAGCAAGCTGACCTTACTAGAGCTTGTTTAGACAGAAAATCATGTTGCTAATCTAAAAGGGTGTAATGTTCTGTTCTGTATTTGGCTTCAAATCCTATATTGTTAATGTTGAAAGTCACCTTAAAAATAATTAGCCTAACCCTCTCATTTTCTGTGTATAGGAACTGAATTATAAAGAAGAAAAGTAATTTGCTTGAAGTCATAAAAATAATGGCAGATCTAGAATTCTATCCCAGTTAATCCTTCTTTCCACTATGGGCAGAACCTAGTTTACTTTAACACAGTCTTAGAATTTATGTTTAAATCTGGGAATTTTGCACTGAAGGGTGTTTCCCACCAAATGGGGAGATTATTTCATTACAGCTTTTATTTTATTTTTTTTATAAAGTTATTTATTTATTTATTTTTGGCTGCGTCTGGTCTTCGTTGCTGCGTGTGGGCTTTCTCTAGTTGCGGCGAGCGGGGACCACTCTTTGTTGCGGTGCGCAGGCTTCTCATTGCGGTGGCTTCTCTTGTTGCGGGGCACGGGCTCTAGGCACGCGGGCTTTGGTAGTTGCAGCATGTGGGCTCAGTAGTTGTGGCTCATGGGTTCTAGAGCGCGGGCTCAGTAGTTGTGGCACATGGGCTTAGTTGCTCCGCGGCATGTGGGATCTTCCTGGACCAGGGCTCGAACCCATGTCCCCTGCATTGGCAGGCAGATTCTTAACCACTGTGCCACCAGGGAAGTCTTCATTACCGCTTTTAAATATCACACCTATATACTCAAATACTTAACTCCTCTGGATTCAGTACTTTTGCCTCCTAAACTTTAATCTAGTGTTAAAAGCCTAAGATTTCCCCAAATTGAAAGTTTGTGTTTATCTCTTTCTCGGTTTCATTCCTATTAGAATCACAGTATTAGAACAGATTGAGGAGAGACCTATATGATGAACAAATTCAGTTCCCTTGTTCTCCAGGTGGCCACTTTGAACCAGTGGTTCTATGGAGTAATGGAAAAGGTGCTGGACTGGGAGTAAGAGATTTAGATTCTGGTTCCAGGTTCATAGTGAACTACCTATAAGTAACAAGGCAAGTTGGCAAATAACTTCCTTTCTCTGAACCTCATTTCATTCGTGTGTAAAATGAAAGATTAATCTGGATAACCTCTAGCATTCTGTGAATCAATGAATCCAGGGATTTTGGCATCCAGTTCCACACTACCTTACTACTTGCCCTCTAGAGACTTTTAAAGCATATGATGCGGGCTTCCCTGGTGGCGCAGTGGTTAAGAATCCACCTTCCAGTACGGGGGACACAGGTTCGAGCTCTGGTCCAGGAAGATCCCACATGCTGTGGAGTAACTAAGCCCCTGCGCCACAACTACTGAGCCTGCGCTCTAGAGCCCCCGTGCCACAACTACTGAAGCCCACGCACCTAGAGCCCATGCTCTGCAGCAAGAGAAGACACCACAATGAGAAGCCTGCACATCACAACGAAGAGTAGCCGCCACTCACTGCAACTAGAGAAAGCCCGCGCACAGCAATGACGACTCAAAGCAGCCAAAAATAAATTAAAAAAAAAAAAAATTAAAGCATATGATGCATAAGGACGAGCTTATGTCTTTTCCTTTTTTTAAGTCCATGACATTGCCAGGAATGAGAAATTATTTTGCACAGAGTGAGTGTTGAGGTTGATACATAAATTCCTTCTTTAGACTGTTAATCCTAAAAGGGAAAGAAGGAACTTTGGAGCATAGATCCTTTAGTGGAGCAGAAAGCCCAGCAGAGTGCTTAAGATACTTCAGTAGAATAGCTCATAATGCTGCCACTGATGATGGTGGTAATGAGAATGACAGCCAGCGTTTCTTTCCTGTGTGCTGAATACCATGCTAGGCACTTTAAATGTATTAATCGAATGGATCAAGTGGGTTAATAAAAGTAGAACACACAGAATAATGCCTGGTACGTGGTAAGAGCTATATAAGTCGTCATTGGTATTGTCATTTTTATTGTCATGTTATTGTGGTGGTGGTGGTTGTAATTAGTCTTCCTAGCATCCCTGTAAGGCAGGTACTATTTTTATCCATTTTGCAGATGGGGAAGCTAAATACCAGGTGTTAAACCAAGAAATAGAATAGAATTTAAACTCTAGCCTACGTAGTTAAGTTTGGATAGCTGTTTTACTTAGAGCAGCCAGGGAAGGCCCCTTTGAAGAGGTGACATTTAGGCTGAAATTGAAAGATAAAAAGCTAGCCATTCAAAATTAAGGGTAGGGGTGCACCAGGAGGCCTTCTATGCAGATAGTAAGGCAAGTGCAAAGGCCTATATTCACCTTCTTAGTGAATACTCTAAAATTACATACCTACACAAACTTTCTATCCCTTCCTCTCTGTTTTATTTTCTCCCTAACCCTTCTCACTGTCTCACATACTGTATAATTTATTTTGGTTTTGTCCATCTCCCCCAACAGTGGGATATAAGGTCCATGAAGGCAGGGATTTTTGTCTGATTTGTTTGTCATTATACCTAGGGCCTCTCTTAGGCCATGGGGCTTCTTTCAGCAAATTAGGAAAAAAGCCTCCTTTCTAAGAGGTTGCAGCCCCACACCAAGACAAGCAGCTCAGCTAGCATAACATGATCTGGACTTCAACTTCCTCCTGCCTCCTCAGCCAGGAGCCCTTGTGTAAGACATAATTGAACAAGCATTACATGAGAGTCCTACATGCATCCATAGTACCTCCAGCAGTGCCAGCATGTAGGAGGCACTGAATAAATATTCATAGAATGACAGCATAGTTTAGAATGAAGCGGGTGAGTGGTTATGAGATGAGCAGGTAGGCAGAAACCAGATCTGGTAGGGACTTGTAAGGAGTTTGATGTTTTTTTTTTTTCCCCTAATAACAGTCAGCTAAGAACTACTTTTTTTTTTTTTTTTTTGGCTGCGTTGGGTGTTTGTTGCTGCGTGCAGGCTTTCCCTTGTTGCGGCAAGCGGGGGCTACTCTTATTTGCGGTGTGCGGGCTTCTCATTGCAGTGGCTTCTCTTGTTGCGGAGCACGAGCTCTAGGCGTGCAGTCTTCAGTAGTTGTGGCACACAGGCTCAGTAGTTGTAGCTCGCGGGCTCTAGAGCGCAGGCTCAGTAGTTGTGGCGCACAGGCTTAGTTGCTCCGCGGCACGTGGGATCTTCCCAGGCCAGGGATCGAACCCATGTCCCCTGTGTTGGCAGGTGGATTCTTAAGCCACCAGGGAAGTCCAGAACTACTTTTCAATGAATCATAATCTTCTGTATTTTTAGTAAGCAGTGCAAGTAATTCTGTAGTACAGAAAGGCATAGGCCAAGTTAGTTGAAGTCCAACTTTCAATACTTTTGGACCTTGGCTTTAGGAATCTGTCTCCTGCCTACTTTATCCTTATCAATTTGGCATTGCATTTTGCCTGCATATGTTGGTTTATCATGTTCTATCAAGATCTGTGTGAGGGTCATTGGGATAAGCTATATATAAAATGATCATTTTTCTTGCAACCTCAAATCCAGACACAGTAGGGTAGAATTTTTCAATGAGGGCTGTTGCAGAAAACCCAGGACATCTGGTCCTTGTGTTTGAATAGTGACTGAGCAAAGAGAGGAGAGCATCTGGTTATTATTCTCTTTAGGAACTTCTTGTATGAATTAGTCAAGAACCTCTAATTTTTTATCAGCTCCCACCCTCACTCCCCCAAAAACACCAACCTTCACTGATGTAATTTAGGGTTCCCAGTTCACTGAGGAGATGACAGCTGGAATCTTGGCATTAAATGACTGTTTCTTTGAGCTTTTGTTTCTCTTTCGTGCTGATGTTTTTTTGGCACCCAAGGCCACATTTGAGAATTCACTTTCTCTCTGAGAGGTTTTTGTTGGCAGTTTTTATCTTATTTCGTTTCTCTTCTGTGATAGGATAAGGATACAGCTTGGAAAAAAAAAGGAAACTGCAGGGGTTTATTGATGGAGTTCCTGCCCCATCATGCCCTAGGCCTAGTACGTGCATGCTTCTGATGAATCACTGCTGTTAGTATTTAGTATTTACTGATCCTCATATCCCAGTATTGTGCAAAGCATAGAATCTGCCCAAGGGACTTAATAGCTGAATAGCCTACTCGATCTGTTGGTTTCTCTCTCCCTCATCTCTGTTGGTGGCTACAGGGAGGAATATGGGAGACATGAAACTGTAAGCAAGAGGAAATCTAGACTCTGTAGCTTTATTGCTGCCTGGGACGTGGCCTGAGAGATCAGATGCAAGGATCTGATGCTCTGTGCAGCTGCCATAAATAACCTACTCTCATTGGGGTGAGGATGAAGTATTTCCACATGGTTGCTCAAGTCTCTTTTCTCTTTGCCCGGATGCTTCTTCCCTCTTTCTTTCATTAATTGCTTAGCAGTTGCTGATGCAATTAAAATGAGATGTGTCTGCAGTCTCTGTGGTTTGCTGTCAGGGCCCTCTCTCTAAGGTCTTCATCTTGTTGCTAGGGGTGGGTGAACATCTGATGTTGAAGCAAGAGGAGGGAGGGACCTGTGGCTGCAGTTAAATGCATTTTTCTAAACGCAGCAGCTTGCAGAGCTAGATTTCTCCTGACACTCTAATCCTTTTACCAAACCAAGCACTAGTCCCTTGTGCTGTTCATTAATGGAGCTTATATTTGGCAGCACAATATATAGAAATGAATTCTGCTGAATTGCTTTTGTTGGTGATATAGAAAGTGCTTTTCATTTTTAAATAGGCGAGAGCAAGATGGAAACAGCAATCTCAAAGTTCAGAATTCTGAGTCAAAACCTATAATCCCCAGGTTTTTATGAAAAGCAAGAACCTGGAGATGTTAAGAGGGCTGGATTGCAACACTTAATCTGTTTTGGGTCACTGGGTGGAATATACACTACACCTGCAATTATGTGTGTCTCCCTGCTGGCCAGCATTTTCAGCCTGCTTCTGACTTCTGACTTCTGTTCCTTTTTTGCTTGTCTTCAGAATTGCCAGGAGACACTCAGAGGACCTAACCATTGTGTTTCTACTCAGTTTCTGGTAGAGGAGGGCTGACTGCTCTTTACCAGTGCTGCTTGGTAATCATGTGGCAGGTGGATTGCTGTGAGACATGAATTCTCCATCTGCTTACCTGCACCCCAGACCACTGTATGCATTTGCCACATTCACCGAGGGATCACACTGCCTACTCACACTTCAGCATGCATGAGAATCACCTGGAGAGCATGTTAAAACACAGATTTCTAGGTTGAATCCACCAGAGATTCTGATTGAGTAAATCTTGGGTGAGGCCATTTGGCATTTTTAAGAAGTTCCCAGGAAATGCTGATGCTCTCAATCTGGGGACCATACTTAGAGTAATACTGGCCTAGGGATAATGCTTTACACATAAATAAGACTCAGTATTTGCTGATTTGATTTGATTTTTCTAGTAGTTCTATCTTAGGATGTGATAGATTCCAAAGATTTTTATCTGCTTTTACCTTCAAATGTTAGTCAATTGAAATTATCTGAGTTTTTTACTTTCAGCAACCCTCCTACACAGATCTCTTGTCAGATCATCCATGTTCGTTGCTAGCTGTATATCTCTTAGGGTGCTTGATTCTGTTATGCAAAGATGTAGTTACTTTGCAACTTAAATGTCTTATATGTGTTTATGATTAGACATCTGATCTGATATTATGCACCTGGATGACAGGTTCCAAATTTTTTCCTAAGGTAAGGGAAGTATGCAATGTATGTTTCCTTGTGTACTCTAATTTATTAAATTCCTTTACTGTTTTGGAACAGTTATAGAGTTGCAGAAAAGTTGAAAAGTTAGTTTAGACAATTCCCATATACCCCCACACCCAGTTTTCCCTGTTGTTAACATCCTGTATTATTAGATGATCTACACCTTACAATAATGAACCAGTATTGATTTGTTATTATTAAGTCTGGATCTTATTTAGATCAACTTTTCCTTTTTCTGTTCGAGTCTAATCTAGGATACCACGTTACTTTTAGTTGTCATGTCTCTTTCGGCTCTTCTTGGTGGTAGCAGTTTCTCAGACTTTTCCTTGTTTTTGATGACTTTGGCAGTTTTGAGGAGTACTGGTCAGGTATTTTGTAGGAGGTCCCACTGTAGGAATTTGTCTTAGGTTTTTCTCATGATAAAACGAAGGTTATGGGTTATTGGTAGGATAACCACAGAGGTAAAGGGCCATTTTCATCACATCCTATCACGCACACATACTGTTAACATGATTTATGACTGTTGATGTTGGCCTTGATCACCTGGCTGTGGCTTGTCAGGTTCTTCACTGTAAAGTTACTCTCTTTTCTTCTCCTCTTTCCATTTGTACTCTCTGGAGGAAAGTCACTAGACATTGTCTACAGCCTAAGGAGTGGGGAGTTACACTCCCGCTCCTTGAGGGCAGAGTATCTACATAAATTATTTCAAGTTTTCTGCATGGGAACTTTTGATTCTTCTTCCCCATTTATTTGTTTATCCAGTTATTTATTTATATCAGAATGGATTCATGGATATTTGTTTTATATTTTGGGTTGTATTCCAATATCACTTAATTTTGGTTCTCAAATAGTTCCAGCTTCGGCCATTGGGAGCCCTTTCAGTTGGTTTCCACATTCCTTTGCGTAACATCCTTAATGTGTGTGTATGTCCCCGTGCATACTCGCTTGTGTGCATTGTTATTGTTGGTGCACTTCCTTGCTTTCTGGTGCTATAAGATGTGGTAGACTCATCTTGTATATTTCATACTCCAGCCCTAGAATGAGCCATTTCTCCAAGAAGCCCTGATTCCTTTTATTAGAGAATGGTACTAGAAAATAAGATCTAGGCACTAGTCATGCCCCTTGCTACTGGAGTGGGGCCATTATTTATTGTTATAAATTTACTTATTTATTTTTAGTTGCGTTGGGTCTTCGATGCTGCACACAGTCTTTCTCTAGTTGCGGCAAGCGGGGGCTACTCTTCATTGCCGTGCGTGGGCTTCTCATTTCGGTGGCTTCTCATTGTGGAGCACCGGCTCAGTAGTTGTGGCTTGTGGGCTCTAGAGTGCAGGCTCAGTAGTTGTGGCACACGGGGCTCAGTAGTTGTGGCCTGTGGGCTCTAGAGCACAGGCTCAGTAGTTGTGGCACACGGGCTTAGTTGCTCCACGGCATGTGGGATCTTCCCGGACCAGGGCTTGAATCCACGTCCCCTGCATTGGCAGGCGGATTCTTAACCACTGCGCCACCAGGGAAGTACCGGGCCATTATTTTTTAAACAAACATATTATTCCCATTATTTTATATTTTTACTAGTATTAGTAAATAAATTTGTTGTTGCTGTTAAATTTATCTATTTTATTATTATCATTATTTTTAGGATTAAGGTAAAACTTTAATGAATTCTAACGGCCAAGTTTAGAGCCATCAAGTTTTTCCATTTCACTCTAGTGGTTGAATGTCCACATTCATGCTCTTGAACTCTCTGATTATGATTTACACTATTGCCACCCCCCAACCTCACTGCTACAACCACTGCCACCCACCGCCACTTCTACTGTAGAGTCACAGCTCACAAAATGGGTTGTTGCTGTTAAATTTAAATAAATATAGCTCTTACAGAGGGTGAGACTCCACTGTACATAATCTACATTGATCCTCCAAATGCTTATTAATATCTTACATACCCTATGTAGTTGTATGAAGTTAATCAAATTTCTCCCAGCCCTTAGTTTAAATCTCTCCTTTAGTCTGAGAGATTTTCCTAATACTGAGCCTTGACTAATGTGTTTGAGAATGCTGGTTTGATTGTAGGTATTGATGAATGAGAAGACTTCACGAAACCAAGGGAAGGCTAGAATGTCTCCAACTTTAATTTTTCATTAGATGAAAATTTATATAAATTCATTTCAGTTTTTCATGAAGGGAGAAAAAGAGAGTTTCTTTCACCATCAGTGTTTTGAACATTGACACCTAGAGGTTGGGTCTGGGGACGGGAAGAAAGAAGAGGGGAGAAGCAGAAATTGCCTGTAACAATCACAGAGGGGATTTGACTCCTCAGTATATGTATAGCATTTTGCGCTTATGAAATTTCTGGCAATGTGAATCTTTTGGAGACAGGATGGGAATAGCAATTATTGAGGAATTTCTTTTGTTTCCTCAGAAGGGTTGACATTTTTGTTTTCTTGATACTAAATTCCCTTTTCTTATGCAGCGGTTTTGTGTACTATTAAATTATGTAGATTGCTGAGATCCTGGGTGGTATGGCTGTGTGTAGGACTGTGTGTTTACAAAAAGAAGGTTTTGAAATTTTAGCAAGGTGAACTTAATGATATAGCCACTTGAACTTTGCCAGTATTTGGAGTTTAATCTGCATTTCAACCAAGCAAGCTGTTTTTACCCAAGCTGGTTTGTATTAAATATAAATACAATGTAAAATAGGTAGCTAGTGGGAAGCAGTCGCATAGCACAGGGAGATCAGCTCGGTGCTTTGTGACCAGTAGAAGGGTGGGATAGGGAGGGTGGGAGGGAGGGAGACGCAAGAGGGAAGAGATATGGGGATATATGTATATGTATAACTGATTCACTTTGTTATAAAGCAGAAACTAACACACCATTGTAAAGCAATTATACTCCAATAAAAACGTTAAAAAAAAAAAATATATATATATATAAATACAAAAAGAATTACTTGATATATCTGAGAAATTAATAAAATTGGAGACTAATCAGGATTAGGCATCTTGAGAAACCAAAACCCTGGTTTGGCTTCTCTTTTGGGTCGAATTTATCTACTTCATTTGTATCAGAACCTGCAGATGTAAATATGGTTTTTGTTATTAATAACAACTACCATTTATTCAGTGTCTTCTTGCTGCCAATTTCATTAGGCTTTCTTTAAACATTAACACTGAGTCTAGGCTAGCTTAAGTGTATTATAAATTCTGATACCGACTTCTGTAGTCATGTGTTTCTGAGTTCCTATGTCAATTCAGAATTATCAAATTTTTGTTCTGAAAATTAAAAAGAAAGTCAGTACACATCATTGTCGAAACTGTATCCAAGAACAGGGCCTAGATTTTTTTTTTTTTTAATTTAGCCAAACTATCAATCTTGTCTGAAAAGCTAGAATAAACTTGCAATGTCTCAAAAAATGTACTTCCTTCCCATGCACCATTCTAGGAAGCTACTGGAAAATGTTCTCCACAAAATAAGGTCATAAACCAGGAAGGAGGGAGACATGATTGAGGAAACGGGAGATCCAAAAAAGAAGACAAGCTAGGGGATTCCTCAGATTAGTGAATGGAGATTTCAGATAAACAGTTTACCAGCACTGAGAGGTCAGCCAGTCCAGATTGGAGAAGGTTCAAAGTCTCGAAAACAGACTTCTTCAGGAAGATGAAATAGAATACTTTATGGATGTCAGTGTCTTGAGAGGAAATTTAGACCATTGGCAAAGATTTTCTGGGGCAAAGTGTTTATAAATACATAGAAATCTAAGCAAATGAATTAAAAAGATAAATAGGAAAAACAAAGAATTGTGCAGGAAAGGAAAAGGAATCACGGTTTACTGAATGGCTCAAATGTGAATAGGCTTATGTAGTCATTACAATGTACACTGCATATTGAACGAATCAGAATTATAGTATCCTTATAAAGGGTAGTTTGGGAGATAGAAAGGAAGGATGCATGTGTGTGTATTATGGGTACAGAAGGAAGAAAAGAGCTCGTCTTCCAAGTGGGAAATCAATGGATAATTCCCAAAACTGAAGAATCAAGAGGTAGCAACACAACCATGTCATTTAGAAACATGGAGATTAGTTCCAAAATAATTACTTAAAAGATGTGCAGGTGGTTTGCCTCTAGGGAGTAGAAATGGGACAGCAATGGGGGTGAGGGCAACTTTTTTTTTTTTTTTAACAAACTTTGTGAAACTCTTATTCTTTAAACAGTGTGTATGTTTAACTTTAATCTTTGAAAAATAGTTGTGGGGACTTCCCTGGCGGTCCAATGGTTAAGACTTCGCCTTCCAATGCAGAGGGTGCGGGTTCAATCCCTGGTCCGGGAACTAAGATCCCATGTGCCTCGGGGCCAAACAAACCCAAAACAAAACAGAAGCAATATTGTAACAAATTCAATAATGACTTTAAAAATGGTCCACATCAAAAAATCTTAAAAAAAAAAAAAATAGTTGTGTATAGCTAATCATCAGGAAATGCAAATCAAAACCAGGAGGTAACACCTCACACCTGTCAGAATGGCCATCATCAAAAAACACACAAATAACAAATGTTGGTGAGGATGTGGAGAAAAGGAAACCCTAGTACGCTGTTGTTGGGAATGTAAATTGGTGCAGCCACTGTGGGAAACAGTATGGAAGTTTCTCAAAAAACTAAAAATAGAACTGTCATATGATCCAGCAATTCCACTACTGGGTCTCTAACCAAAAAAACACAAACATTAATTCGAAAAGATACATGCACCCCAATGTTCATAGCAGCATTATTTACAGTTGCCAAGCAACCTAAGTATACATCAAGAGAGGAATGGATAAAGCAACCTAAGTGTACATCAAGAGAGGAATGGATAAAGAAGATGTTGTGTATATATGCAGTGGAATAGTACTCAGCTATGAAAAGGAATGAATTTTGCCATTTGCAGCAATATCGAAGGACTAGGAGAGCATTATGCTAAGTGAAATAAGTCAGAGAAAGACAAATACATTATGATATCATTTATATGTGAAATCTAAAAAATAAAACAAACTAGTGAATAAAACAAAAAAGAAAGACTCAACGGATATAGAGAACAAAGCAGTGGTTACCAGTGGAGAAAGGGAAGGGGGAGGGGCATGATAGAGGTGGGGGGAAGGGTGTTATTAAGGTATTATATGAAATCATGTGTGTGAAACTTTTGAAAATTGTAAAGCACTATAGAATTTAAAGAATCTTTCATTCAATTAAAAAAATAGTTGTGTGCCTAGGAGGAAAATGTTAAAGGAAAAAGACCAATTTAAAACACAATTAGTTACACTCTAAACAATAAATTTTACTATGGTGAGAATCCTAGTTCAGTACATATATCTTTGTCCACATTTCTGATTTATCAGTTAATATGCTTTTTCTAACCCTGTTTTTATTCTTTAAATGTGTGTTTTGTTTTGTTTTTTTTATTTATTTTGGCTGCGTTGGGTCTTCATTGCTGTGCGCGGGCTTTCTCTAGTTGCGGCGAGCGGGGGCTCTAGGTGCGTGGGCTTCAGTAGTTGTGGCACGTGGGCTCAGTAGTTGTGGCTCGCAGGCTCTAGAGCACAGGCTCAGTAGCTGTGGCTCATGGGCTTAGTTGCTCCGCAGCATGTGGGATCTTCCCGGACCAGGGCTCGAACCCATGTCCCCTGCATTGGCAGGCGGATTCTTAACCACTGCGCCACCAGGGAAGTCCCACAAACCTTGTTTTTAAATGGCATTAGGAAATTTCTTATCACTCAGAATTTCAGAAGTAGGTCAGGTTTGGGTTTTTTGCTTGTTTGCTTTGGATAATGTGATGACTCCAGCTTTGTAAGGATTTCATTCAAATACCACAACATGAGGTTAAGAAGGGAAATTTCCTATTTCTTAGGAGCAAGGAAGCCTTTCCCAGAAGCTCCCAGCAGACTTTTATTCTCACATCTCTGACCATAACTGGGTCATAAGCCCTCTTTTAAACTACTTGCTGACAAGGGGAATGGGATTTCAATAATTGTCTTTGATGTTCTCAAGTGAAATGGATGTTGGAAGCCAACCGCATCTGCTACCCCAGTCATTACCTGTTAAGTACTTTTTGAGAAACCTCCTCTTTCAAGAAGCTTTACTATTTAGTTAAAGGTAAAAAATGAGTGGATAAAACAATTGATCATCAATATGGACAGTGTCATAGGTCCATATTTATTGAATGAATTAGGTGAGTGTAAGTAAAACTTTTTGACATAGATGTGCTTTAGGAGTTCTAAATTAGGGGAAAATACATGAAAATAGTTTAGTAACTAGACCAGGAAGCTTCTTGAAGAAGAGAGAAGACTTAAAGTACTGTTTACTCATCAGCTAGTCACAGTGCTGTCCTACTTTTGTCCAGTGATGTGCTGGTAAATGTTTAACCAGCTGGGAGAAGGGGACAGGGCTTTTTGTAGTGTTTACCAATTTTCATAGTGTAAATAAAACCCTGGCCTATTTTAATCTATCAATGTGGAGTCAACTACCTTGCACACCACTGCTTCTCTCTAAGAGGACTGTTTAAATTTCTAATTAATCTACTGAGACCCCATATTGACAAAAGCAATATTTCACTTTTTTAGCCTTGTAAATGATCAATAATAAAACCTAGATTACCAATATAAGGTAGTTGGTTTTGGTGTTTTGGACAGTGGTGTGTTAGAGAATTGTAATTTTAAGGTAATACTGGTCTTTGTAGACTTTGAGAAATGAAAAAAACCTTATTGTTAGCTTTAGGTGGTAGGTGAAATGTTACTAACTCAGTTTTTATGGAGCACCAACTATGTGCTCAGTGCTGTAAAAACAAAAATAAATAAGACTAGAATCTCAAGGGCCTCTCTCCTCAGTCTGTTAGGAAGACAAAAATTATCAACAGATAACTTGAAGTGGAAGCGGGATAAGGGCCCTTGAGCTTTAAAGTGCTATAAGAACACAAAGGGGAAGTCAGCTAAATTTGGGAACACCACGGAAGAGGGTGTTTGAATTTTATCTTGAAAGGAAATACGGCATTTGCATTGAGGAGATGAAAGGATCATTTCAGGCAGTAGGAAGAACATGCCCCTAATTGTTGAGGGATGAAAAATCTGATACGTTTCATGCCTTTTTTGGGTGATGTGCAGGTAAAACCCAGGGTGAGTAGAGGATAGAGAAGAGAAAAGAGAGATAAGCCAAGGCCATATTGTGAAAGGCCTTAAGTAATATTATGGAGTTTGGATTTCCTTATTATTAAGTATGAAACTTCTTAATATAAATAAGATTTTAAGACAAAAGTTTCTGCTTCTCCATATCTTTAACCAAACTGGGTGTTTATGATTCTTAATAATTAATGCTAATTTGGTGGGGGAGATGCTTTGTCATTTTAATCTGTGCCTTCCTAATTATTAGTGTGGTTTTTAAATATCTCTATTGGTCATTTGTACTTCTTCTGTATATTGCTTGTTCATATCCTTTACTCATTTTTCTGTTGAATTGTTTGTTTTTCCTAATGATTCATAGGAACGATTTATATGAAGTATAGAAATGAATCCTTCATTGTAAGGCTTTTTTAAGACAGTAATTCTAGCCTTTGTGGTGGATGGATTGGAAGAAGGAGAGACTGTTGTCAGTTTGGCCAATTGGGAGATATTACAATAACCTATAGCCATAGACCGGAGATGATGTGTTGTTAAACTGTGGCAGTGGGGGAAGAGGGCGGCAGATACAGAGATCGAGCTGCCACCCAGTGGCTTTATAGTGGAGCTTGGATTAAATGTCAGTACTACTGCCTTTTAATTTAGTGATTTTTCTAGAATACATTGCCTCCTTTACACTCCTTTCCTTCTGATTCTAGGAAAGAAAAATAAGAGAGTTTTATACAGCAGAGTCTACGGTAAGGTTAAAATGAACGGAGGCTCTAATTTAGGAATCTTGTATATAAAAGAGAAAACAGAGATGAATATTTTTTATCTGTTCTCAGGATATGATGGACTTTTTAAGCATGAATGCTAAGGGAAGAAACATAAAGGAAAAGATTGATAAATTTTTACTTAACAAAAACTTTAAATTTCTTTATATCAAAAAAGATCATAAACATCTCCACAGGATCCTGCTACAGAGCAGTCCTCTGGAGCGGTATCCGTCCTCTCTCTCATGTTCCGTATATCAGTGGACTTAAAAGTGGGTGTCCTCTTTTTTCTTTCTTGCCACTTGCAGATCATTATCTCTCCTTTTTCTCTAAAACCTCCTAGGTTTGTAAGTCTTGTCATTTGTCTGTTTTAGTAACTTCATAGACACTGGGTTGCTTCCCCTCATTCTTTAATTGGAATGTTTAATTTGATTACACTTAACATAATTACTGATGAGATTTATGTCTACCATTTGCTGTTTATTTTCTATATGTTTTTAATATAAATTTATTTATTTTTGGCTGCGTTGGGTCTTCATAGCTGCACGCAGGCTTTCTCTAGTTGCGGCGAGCGGGGGCTACTCTTCATTGCGGTGCGGGGGCTACTCTTCATTGCGGTGCGCGGGCTTCTCATTGCGCTGGCTTGTTGCGGGGCACGGGCTCTAGGCGCGTGGGCTTCAGTAGTTGTGGCATGTGGGCTCAGTAGCTGTGGCTCACGGGCTCTAGAGCGCAGGCTCAGTAGTTGCGGCTCACGGGCTCAGTTGCTCCATGGCATGCGGGATCTTCCTGGACCAGGGCTCAAACCTGTGTCCCCTGCATTAGCAGGCGGATTCTTTACCACTGTGCCACCAGGGAAGCCCCTCTTTTCTATATGTTTTATGTCTTTTCTGTTCCTCTGTTCCTCCACAAAGTCTTCTTTTGTGTTAAGTGGAGATATTCTAGTATACCATTTAAATTCCCTGATTGTTTCTTTTAATATAATGTTTAGAGTTATTTTCTTAGTGGTTGCCCCAGGGATTACAATTAACATCTTAATTTATAATAATCTAGTTTGGGTTAATGCCAATTTAGTTTCAGTAGTATGCAAAAACTATGTATGTGATAGGCAGAATAATGACCCCCTAAAAAAACCCTATAACCCCTGGAACCTATGAATGTTACCTTTCATAGCAGAAGGGATTTTCTAGATGTGATTAAGGATTTTGAGATGGAGAGAGTAGCCTGGATTATCCAGGTGGGCCCAATGTAATCACA
Source organism: Eschrichtius robustus (assembly GCF_028021215.1). Classification (NCBI taxonomy): domain Eukaryota; kingdom Metazoa; phylum Chordata; class Mammalia; order Artiodactyla; family Eschrichtiidae; genus Eschrichtius; species Eschrichtius robustus. The sequence continues at coordinate 125,912,782 of NC_090824.1, forward strand.
AGGGTCTTTATAAGGGACAGCGGGAGGCAGGAAAGTAGGAGTCAGAGATTTAAGGATGTTATACTGCTGGCTTTGAAGATGGAGGAAGGGGCCATGAGCTGCGGAATGCAGGCAGCCTCTAAAAGCTGGAAAAAGCAAGAGAACGAAGTTTCCCCTAGAGCCTCTACAAGGAAATGTAGCCCTACCAACATCTTGATTTTAGCCCAGTGAGACCTATTTCAGACTTGCAACTTCCAGAGCTATAATAAATTTGTGTTGTTTTACGGCTGTAAATTTGTGGTAATATGTTGCAGCAGTAGTAGAAAACTAATACAATCTTGGGGCTACCTTTACTGGCGTTCTTTATTTCTTCATGTGAATTCAAGTGACTGCCTAGTATTCTTTCATTTCAACCTGAAGGATTCCTTTTAAAATATTTCTTATAGTGCAGGTCTGCTAACAATGAATTCTCAATTTTTGTTTACCTGGGAATATCTTAATTTCTCCTAGTTTTTTAAGAATAGTTTTGGTAGGGCTTCCCTGGTGGTACAGTGGTTAAGAATCCACCTGCCAGTGCAGGGGACACAGGTTCGAGCCCTGGTCTGGGAAGATCCCACATGCCGCGGAGCAACTAAGCCCGTGCGCCACAACTACTGAGCCTGTGTGCCACAGCTCCTCAAGCCCGGGCGCCTAGAGCCCTTCCTCTGCAACAAGAGAAGCCACCGCAATAAGAAGCCCATGCACCGCAACGAAGAGTAGCCCCCGCTCCCTGCCACTAGAGAAAGCCTGCGCACAGCAACGAAGACCCAACGCAGCCAAAAATAAATAAGTAAAATAAATAAATTTTTTTAAAAAAAGAATAGTTTTGGTAGATGTAGAATTGACGCTCACCCAGGCAGTTGACAACTCTTCACTTTCTGCTTGGCAGAGCCTCAAGGTCAACCAGAGATGAGAGCTTAGAGCCTCCTCAGGCCTTTCCTGAGCATGTGGTCAGCCCTGGGCATGTGGGTGCTGCCTTCTAGATTCCCAGGAACACATCAGAACTTTTCAAAGCCTCTGTGGACAGCTGCTTCCCTAGCTTTCCTTTTAAGCTTTTTGGTTAGCCTATTATTTGCCCCAACTGTTACCTACTGTCTTAGGCAGCCACAAAGTTAAACACTTGCCTGTGAATATTTTTGGCCATGTTTCCGTCCCCAGGGAAAAGGCTTTTCACACTGGGCAAGATCTAAATCTGGTCAAATATAGACAACCTTGCAAGTGGGGTTTTCCAAGAAGCCACTAGAAAGGTCAAATAATGACAGTTCTTCAGGAACAAAGCTTGTTCTCCCCTTTCCAGTAGTTGTCAGGCTGCTGCTTTTCACTGTGATTGTAGGCAGTTGATTTTCAGAGCCAGGGATGGGAATAGGGTAAGTTCAGACGCCACAGAGCTCACTGCTCTTATTGAGATTCAGCTTATTTCTTGAGTAAAGGCTTCCCTGATTGCTGCAAGCCTTTGGCTAATTTCCAGAATTCTGAAAAACTTAATTCTGACGATTTTTTTTAGTTTTCCTACTTCTTTTATGGAGGAGAGAATTTTCAGAGATCTCCCCCATTTTTGCTGATGTGTCCCCTCATTCTTTAAAGGTTTTAGTTCCTGGCTCACAGTCACTCTCTCCAATACTACTCCTGGCTTAATTCTTCTTAAACTCAATGTTCATACTAATGACCTTACTAATGCCTTTGCTTCTTAGTTCCTTGGCCACATCTCTCCCAGTGATTTTATTCTCCATCCTGTCTCAGCTACTAATCCTATGGTCATATCCTAAACCAGTGCCCCTGGCAGTGCCTCTGCCAAACTATGCATTTTTGTAAATAAAGTTTATTTAAGTACAGCCTTGCTCCTTCATTTATGTGTTGTCTACAGTTTCTTTCACACTATAGCAGCAGAACTGCGTATTGCAGCAGAGACCAGTGGTTCTCAAAACCTAAAATATTTACTGTCTGACCCTTTGCAGGAAAAGTGTGCAAGGCTTCTGTCCTAGACCTAGTCATTTAGAGCTGCATCTCCTCTATTATCCCAATTTCAAGCATCCTGTTCTTCATCCAGCCCCTCGTTTTTAAAAACTTCTTAAAATTTGTTTATTTTTGCGGTTCCCTTCCTCTAGAATCCATCAATCCTTTGACCTCACCACCTTTTGTACTGTGCGTCTCACTTTTTTCACATATTTACTTCCCTCCTTACCTCCTTACATTATGATTACTTCCTTCTATACACTCTTAACTTGCTCATTGATAAAACCCCAACCATGGTTAAACCCATCTTTTGGCTTACTCCATGCCTACACCTTTGCATCTAAATGTGGCTAGAGAAAACTACGCAACTATTTTGCCTGTTCTCATATTAAGTTCATGGTTATTACCCTTATGTAGGCCTTTAATACTTCACGGCAATCCTACTACATTTCCCTATCTATTCACTCTTTCTTACCTTCTTTTCTCTTCAAACTTCCTGCATCCCTCTCTCATCTTCAGTCTCACCTTGCTTACTGAAAAAATAGAAGCAAGAGCTTCTACCCATTCTACACACATCTTCCCATTTATTTTTTTACTCGCATATACCCATTTATCTGCGTGTTTGCTCATGGGCTGCTTGTGAACCTATCTAGAGCTAATCGCTCCTCTCATACACAAGATCTCTTCCTCCTGTCTCTCAAGGACTTCACTCCAACATATCGCCTTTTTCTCTATTGCAGAATTACTTTTTTTTCCTGTATATAGATTATTCCCATCAGCAGCACACATGCACTAAATTTTTCTAATCTCTTAAAGACAACCTCTCTTGATCCCACGTCCTCATCCAGAGAGTGCCCTATTTCTCTGCTCCCTTTAGCAAAGCTTCTCAAAGAGCAGTCTATACTCCAGTTACAGTATAGACTCAAATTATAGTCTTCACAATCATCTCCATTCTTCTCCTTTCTCTCCTAAACCAACTTTAATTTGGCTTTTTCCTCTGCCATTCTACAGAAACTGCCCTTGTCAAAGTCACCAGTGACCTGTACATTGGTAAATCCAATGATCAACTCTCAGTATTTTTTTAAGTAGGAGTTTCCTTGAGACACAATTCACATGCCATAAAATTCACATTTTGAAAGTATGAAATTTAGGGGATTTTAGTATATTCATAGTTATGCAGCTATCACTATTATCTAATTTTAGATCATTTACATCACCCCAGAAAGAAACCCTGTGCCCATTAGTAGTCACTATACATTCCTGCCTTCCTGTAGCCCTTGGAAACCATTACTCTGCTTCAGACTCTATGAATTTGCCTATTCTGAACATTCGTTATCACTGGAATCATACAGTATATGGCCCTTTGTGTCTGGCTTCTTTCACTTGGAATAATGTTTTTAAGGATCATCCATGTTATATAGCATGTATCCATACTTTGTTCTTTTTTATAGCCATATATTCCATTGTATGGATATATATATACCACATTTTGTTTATCCATTCATCAGTTGATGGACAAATTTGAGTTGATTCCCCTTTCTGGATACTATGAATAATGTTGCTGTGAACATTCATGTGCACATTTTGTGTAGACATATGTGTTCAGTTCACTTGGTTTTATACCTAGGAGTGGAATTGCTAAGTCGTGTGATAACTCTGTTTAACATTTGGAGGAACTGCCAAACTTTTCCAAAGTGGGTGCAGTCCCACCAGCAATGTAAGAAGGTTCCAAGTTCTCCACATCCTCATCAACACTTGTTATTGTCTTGTTGTCTGTGTTATTTGAGCCATCTTGGTGGGTGTGAAGTGGGATCACATTGTGATTTTAATTTGCATTTCCCTAATGATTAGTGGTTCTGAGAGTCTTTTCATTTGCTTATTGGTCATTTGTAAGTATACGTGTATGTGTATGTATATATGTATATATATATTTTTTTAAATGTCTATTCAGATCCTTTTCCCATTTTTAATTGGGTTGTTTGTCTTTTTATTGTTGAGTCATAAGAGTGTGTTTGTGTGTTTGTATTCTGGATACAAGTCCCTTATCAGATATGTGATTTGCAAATATTTTCTCCCATTCCCTAATGGGTTGTCTTTTCACTTTCCTGATAGTTCTCAGTTCTCAATCCTTATCTTTCAGCAGATTTGATTACTTTTTCCTTCATATACTTTCTTTACTTGATTTCCAGAATACCACATTCTCCTGAATTTTTTTCTCACCTTACTGTATTCTTCACCTGTCTCCTTTGCTGCTTATTTTTAATCCCTCCAACCTCTAAACATTGAAGTGCCCCCGGGCTCAGTCCTCAGACTGCTTATTCTGTCACACCACTCTTTGTTATCTCTTCTGCTCTCATTCATATTCTGACAACTTCACATTTACTATCAGTCTCACATATTCATCTGCCTACCTGACTTTTTTTTTTTTTTTTTGGCTGTGCTGGGTCTTCGTTGCTGTGCACGGGCTTTAGTTGTGGAGAGTGGGGGCTACTCTTTGTTGAGGTGCACGGGCTTCTCATTACGGTGGCTTCTCTTGCTGCAGAGCACGGGCTGTAGGCGCGCGGGCTCAGTAGTTGTGGCTCACGGGCTCTAGAGCACAGCCTCAGTAGTTGTGTCACACGGGCTTAGTTGCTCTGCGGCATGTGGGATCTTCCCAGACCAGGGATTGAACCTGTGTCCCCTGCACTGGCAGGCAGATTCTTATCCACTGCGCCACCAGGGAAGCCCCTACCTGACATTTTGACTTAGATATCTGATAGGCATTTCAAATTTAAAATGTCCAAAACCAGACTTTTGAATTTTTTCTCCAAAACCTAATCCTTCCTCAGTCTTCATCATCTCAGTAAATAGCAATTCCATTTCTCTAAGTGCTTGGGCCAAGGAGTCATTCTTCTCAATCCACCAACAAATTATACTGGCTTTATCTTCAGTATATTTAGAATCCAACTCCTCTTACCACTTTCACTGCTACCAGCTGGTTTAAACCACTGTTTAACCTCTTCTGGATTATTGTAATAACCTTTAATTAGTCTCCCTGTCTTTAGTGCCTTATATTTTTTTCTCAACATAGCAGAGTGATCCTTTTTAAGCATGTCAGATTATTTTACTCCTCTACTTAAAACCATGTAGTGGCTTCCCATATCATTCTAAAAAACTCAAAGTTCTTGTAGTCACTTAGATCATCTAGCCCCTATTTTCATTCTGACCTCCTTTACTCTCTTCTCTCCCTGTCTCACTCTTTTCCTTAATATTCCTCAAATGCTCCAGGCACATCCCTACCTTATGGCCTTTATGCATGTTGTTCCTTCTGTCTACAATGCCCACCCTTCTGTTATTCTCATGGCTTCAGTAACAGTGCTATGCAGAGCCATATTGAAGCCAGAAGCAAAAGGAAAAATCAATGAGATCAATCTAATCTTTATTTAAATTTCAGTATTTTGTTCATTGTGGATTTTTGCGTTACATTTGACTTTTTAAAAATACTGCATTAAAATATCATTTATCTTTATTACTGAGGTTTTTGGTGCCCCCTTAAATTTTGTACCTGCGGTTGATACTTCCCATGCCTCATTTGCCTCACCCTGTTCAAGAAGAAGGAATAGAAGCGAATCTCTTCCTGATAGAGTGTATCTACCATAAACCTACAGCTAATATCATAGTTAATGTTAAAAAACTGAATGCTCTTGCCTTAGGATAAAGACCAAGGTAAGGATGTCCTCTCACTACTTCTATCCATCATTACACTGGAGGTTCTAGCTGGTTCAGTAAGGCCAGGAAAAGAAATAAAATGCATCCAAATTGGAAAGGAAGAAATAAAACTGTCTTTTTTTTTTTTATAGATGTTATGATCATCTATGTGGAAAATGCTAAGGAAAAAAAAAAAAACAGATAACATGACTTTAATAAAGAAATATTTATTAGAATCATAAAAAAAGAAACTGCTAAGGAAGCTACAAAAAAGCTATTAGAATGATAGTAATATGTGAGTTTAGCAATAGTGCAGAACAGAAGTTCATTGTATGACAATCAATTGAATTTCTGTATTCTGGCAATCACATTGAAGTTTTAAAAACATAATTTATAATAGCATTAAAATATAAAATAGTGAGGGATAAACCTGACAAAAGATGTGTAAAACCTGTACACTGAAAACTACAAAACATAGCTGAAAGGAATTTAACAAGACTTAAATAAATGGAGAGATTTACCATGTTCATGGATTGAAAGACTCAACAGTATTACAGTGTCAGTTGTCCTCAGATTGATTGATAGGTTCAGTGAATCCTAATTCTCAGCAGTCTTTTTAATAGAAATTGACAAACAGATTTTAAAATTCATATGGAAATGCACTTACACTACCTGACTTCGGTTCTTATTATAAATCTATTTATCTATTATAGATCTTCTAGTAACTGTCTACTTGGTGCTATACACGTCAAAGCTTATTAAATTATATACTTTAAATTTGTATGGTTTATTGTTTGTCAGTTATACTTCAACAAAGTTGGTAAACCAACTAACTAACTAGACTCCCATTGTAATCAGAATGTGAAGCATCTCATGTCCTGTTACTAGGAAAGTTCACTGATGTGAATTTACTAAAAGATAGCTTAAGAATATGTGTTGAAAACCCTACAATTTCACTTGTAACCAGTTTACGCTTATAAGAAGTAACGGGAAACATTTTGCAATAACTTATGGACAAGTATGCTTAAAACACAAATTCAAGCAACACAAAATTCTGATTATAGGAAGCAAGTTAAGAAAAATTTCAACATGTGTGTGTGTGTGTGTGTGTGTGTGTGTGTGTATATATATATATATATATATATATATATGACATGCAGCCATAAAAAACTATATTCTCAATGGCATAGGCAAATATTCCTGTGAAAGTGAAAAAAATGCTTAAAAATAAGTATACTGGGTATGCCCAGCTTTTTTTTTTTTTTAAGGTAAGTATTAAAATATTTATAATGATTTTCTTTGGAAATGAAGCTTTTACTTTCTTTATAACTTCCTGTATTTTAAAATATTTTTTGCCACAAACAGGATTTATTATGCAAATATAACCTTAAATTTTTAAGTAAAAATTAAAAAATAAATATTGGCTCTAATATGGTTTGGAAGAATCTATAAGGTACCTTGTGGGAAGGGAGATTTTTTTCATTCTTGGACAGAAAGAAACTCTACAGCTTCATGAAACTGCCCTATGCCAGAAGAAGTGGTTGATTTTTAGGAAGAGAGTCTTATCAAAGACCTTGCATACCTATAAGCACATTGTTTTCAGAATGTAAAATCCTTTCTAATTTGAATGGTGATCAACTTTATAGTTGATTCTTAGGTGGGACTATTTCCCAAGAAAAGATTCAGCTAAGGTATTTAATTTTGTATTCTCTAGTGGTATTTAGTTTTTGTCTTTGTCTACCCCCACCTCAAAAACAAAAAACAAACAAAAAAAGCCCAACACCCCAGAATCGGGAATAAAATAGTATAGTTCCAGAAATCGGCTCAGCAAAGTGCATTTTGTCATGGACTCATCAGCTAGGCATATCAAATTCATCTAAGGAAAAACCCCATCAATCAAATTTTTAACATCCATACTCTTATGTGTATTTCTGTAGGTCATGCAAATTAATTTGATTGGTGTTTTATATGGAATCTCTTGATGTGTAATTTTGAAGTGATTAATTTAGATGGCTTTCTAAAAGGATTAGTTTATTGTAACTAAGGGCTTTATATGCAGGTTATTTAATGAGATTATATTTAATTTGGCATACTGCCTTGAGCTATCTAGTTATTAAAGTAGTATCTGTATATAGTTTTTTTTTAATCTTTTCTTTTTTTAATTTATTTGTTTTATTTATTTATTTTTGGCTGCATTGGGTCTTCGTTGCTACGCATGGGCTTTCTCTAGTTGCGGTGAGCGGGGGCTACTCTTTGTTGTGGTGTGCGGGCTTCTCATTGAGGGTGGCTCCTCTCGTTGTGGAGCACGGGCTCTAGGCGCGTGGACTTGAGTAGTTGTGGCACGCTGGCTCAGTAGTTGTGGCTCGCAGGCTCTAGAGCACAGGCTCAGTAGTTGTGGCACACAGGCTTAGTTGCTCTGCGGCATGTGGGATCTTCCTGGACCAGGGCTTGAACCTGTGTCCCCTGCGGTGGCAGGCGGATTCTTAACCACCACCCCACCAGGGAAGCCCTGTATATATAGTTTTAAAAGCTAAAAGTGCAACTTGGCTTATAATAGAACAGTCCCATGCCCTATCTCTCCACACTCTAGATTCTTGCTCCCCAGAGGCAACACTTTCAAGTCTTTTAGTTGTTTCTTCTGGTATTAACTTCCATAGTTCAAAAAATATGCTTATTCTGCTATTTGTTTTAATATTTCAAATTTATTAAATTATCTATTAACTTACTATGATGAAGGATGAAATTTAATTCTCTTACCCCTCCCACCTCCACTGCATGCACACTACCTCTCTTATGCTTCCTTTCTTGCACAGCCTTTTGTTTTCCTTGGATTTGTTTTTTGTTTGTTTGCTGATAGTTTTATGTATCCATCAGTAATTCATGTCCAGGGACTTCCCTGGCAGTCCAGTGGTTAAGACTCCATACTTCCAATACAGGGGGCCTGGGTTCAATGCCTGGTCAGGAAACTAAGATCCCACATGCCACACAGTGCAGCCAAAAAAATTTAAAAAAAAAAAGTCATCTCCAAACTCTTCAATAGAACTGAAAATCTTTTCTTGATATGTTATAAACATATTTGATTTTTTTTTTTTTTTTCCCCTTAGAGACATTACTCCTTCAGTGCTCTTTCTCTAACTGTGAACTGGTGGCTTTCTAGGCCAGCTCAATAGCTTTTGTCCTTGGAATTTCCTTCTGTGTTGGATCCTTACCTTTCTGGATGCCACATCTTCCTCTTTCTCAGCTTATTTCCTTATGATGCTGGAGCATATCCTTCAGAGTAGCTTTCTGAGAAAAGGAGTATGGGAGGTAAATAATTTAAGACCTTACAAGCCCAAAAAGTTTGTCTAAATATTAAATTCAAGATTGGAGATATTAGGTTGAACTATGAGAAACTGCTGTTAGTTAATAATTTTTGGCATACAAAAGTGGTAGTTTGATGTGTTTAACCTAATAATTTTACCTGATGTGCTTTGGTGTGGGTTTCTTTTAATCTCTACTACTAGTAGCTAAGTTCTAGATAGCCATTTCAATCTAGAAATTTATGTCTGGACATTTTTTGGTTTCTTTTCTTTTTTTCTTTTAAATAAATTTTCTTTCCCTTCCTTATTCTTTCTACAACTCTACTAGTTGCATTTCAGCCCTACTATACTGCTCTTCTCAATTTTTTATTTTTTCACAATTTTTCATCTCTTTGTCTTTTTTCTAGGAGATTTCTTCAACTTTATCCTCCAACTTCCTACTCTATAAATATATATATAGTTTTAATTTCTACAGTATCCTTCTTATACTCTGAATGCTTTTTCATAATCTCTTGTTCTTGTTCCATGGATGCAGTGTCTTATGTATGATATGATAATTATTTCATTTTGTTTACTTCTGCTCCCTACGTTATCTCTACTTGCTACAAGTTCATTCATTGTTTAGTTTAGACTCATATTGGAGTGTTTTTAATCAAATGTCTTGCCATTCTTGATTATCCACTTGTATTTAAAAGCAAAACAGTACAGTCCTTTTTTAGAAGCTGTGTTTTCATTGGTGGAGCTTGTCAATTGGTGGGCTTTACTCTAGGGGTGATTGACTATTTAGGTGAGAGTCACCCAGTTGCCAGCATCTGGTCTTTTGACTTAGGCAAGTCATTTTTCCCTCAGAAGAATCAACCAATCTTTTGCCTGCTTTCACAGAGCCCAGCGAAGGGAAAGGAGTTTTGTGTTTCACTGTTGCTGTCAGTGTTGTACTTTATCTCTGTTCTCAGTTGTGCTTGGCGTGGGTGAGTATGGAGCCTGTCTGTCCCACATATCCAGAGAATAAACCTTCAGACTTCTACTAGAATTGTGAGGGGTAGGGGGTGGGGAGATGGGAAAGCTGCATTGTTGATGAAGATGGTCTAGAGTTCTGATGTATCTTTTAAAGATTTGGAACTGATCTTTCTGCTTTTAGCCCTGTCCTCTTTTCAGAAGTACCTGAGGCCACTGAGCTTTTCCTGGGTTTTGAGTGTTTGCTAGTATAGTTCCTTCACTTCCACTTTACAGGCTGAGGTCTCTCACAGGCTTATGTTTCAGCTTCCTTTGGTCTGCTAGGTTAACATTTGTCCATCTGTTTTCTAGTTTCTTAAATGTTTTTGATATCTCATGCCTGCTCTTCTCTTCTCTCTTGCTCTCGTAGTCCTCAGAGATTTGTGCCTCTTCTTCTGTTGACATGTTTTCATTTTAATTAGGTTTTGGAAGAGAAAGAAGAAAAACACATACATAGGGCATTCACCCTCAGTTGTACAGGGTGTGCCCTTCAGGAGGGTCCCCCCTCCTAAGAGGGGTTGAATAAAGGGTTGAAATCCAGCCTGAGCTTGGCTCACAGTATCTTGAACCTGGTCAGTATCTTGACGGCAGCTTCTCTCTAATTCACAAAGGTCTTATGCTGTTGGTAGCCCTGGGTGTTTTATTTGTTGCTGTTGTCTTTAGGTAATCTGAACCTGATATACAGTTCTGCTTTATTTTTTCAGTTCTACAGCAAGTTACCCAGTTTTTTGGTAAATAGCCCTATGTATTCCCTTTGAATATAGTAATAAATAAATTTTATTTCTAAATTTTATTTCTTTTTTTTTGGCTACGCAGCGCGGCATGTGGGATCTTAGTTTCCCGACCAGGGATCGAACCCATGCCCCCTGCAGTGGAGGCTCGGAATTTTAACCACTGGACCGCCAGGGAAGTCCCAATTTCTAAATTTTCTTGACTAGTTTCCAGTGTAGCTACCTAGCACCTAATTGGGTGTTCAGTATCCTTAGTTAATGCTCATTTGCCTTTGGCCTCATTGACCCCTGTGCCAACCATTCTCAGTAGATTCAGGCATGAATGAATTACTTCAGCAGTCTGAGTGTTAAATTCTTGTTCTATAAACAGTGACTCACAGAGATGAAAACTGAATATAAGATATTTGGAAATGCATACTTTTAATTGAGATAATGTACAAAAGGAAATATGCCTTGCAAAGTCAAATTAGCGATGACTTTGTTAAATTTTCAGGAAGAAGTTAATTGCCTAAAAAGAAAATAGAAACACAGTCCGTTTTGAGGGGTGCTGGTTGTCCCCTTCATGTCCTACTTAATTACACTACTCCTCACCAACTTTCATTTCTTAACTTTTAGGTTGGCTTAAAGAAGAAGAAGGAAGGAGAAGGGAGTCAGGAATAACTGGACCTGATGATAATAGGTGTCAGCAACATTTTCTACTGTGGCCTTTAAAGGAATGCTGGGTAGAATGATGACTGTATTGAAACAGAATGAGAGGCAGCAAAGTTTTGAGTTTAGTGAAACAAAGTAGTTCTCAAGCTTATTACAACCACCATTTGATGGTTTTTCATTAGTTGTCTTTAATTTTAACCTTTCCTATAAATCGCAGGCAGAGGGGCAGCTGTAATGTGGCAACCTATGGCTCTTCTCTTTTATCTCCAGAATAGAGATGTTTGTCTTCAAGATAATAATTTCTTTCCTTTATAGCTTTTCTTCCTATGAGTGATGTCTCTGCCTGTTGCTTTCTAGACGAGGTTCCAGAAGGCCGGTGCTTTGCTGTTTATTCAATACTTTAGGAGAGGCTACTTTGCAGAACAAAGAATGGTATAATTTAACTCAACAAGGATGGCAGAGACTAAAGGAATTAGTTCATTGTTCAGAGCAGCTGAAGGAAATAGCAGCCCATTGTTTTCCAAAGTGGATCTTGCCACACACCATTTGTTGAAACCTCAGGCTTGCCTTTGTATACATTTCAGTGTCCTAAGAGGTCAGAGGGGAAAAATCCTATCCTGCCATCTCCTTTATGCCATGGAGTGGCTGTTATGTAGATAAATGAGACTATTCCATCCTGTCAGTGCCATATTTTTAGCACCTAGCACAGTGCCCACTTATAGTAGGACCTTAGTAAATTTTGTTGTGTAAATGCTGAAATAACTACTAAATTCTGGGAAACTGGTTCAGAGAGCCGAATGACAGGGATGAAACATCAAGTTTCTGAAAAACTGTGGTGTGTTTTCCTACATTTGTGGAGAGACTAGTAAATTATCCCAGCCTAACTAGATTCTCAAGATCATTCATTTATTCATTCTTTCAGAAATTTTTATTGAGTACTTCCCATGATCATGCACAGTGCTAGACTCTGGATAGAGTGTTGAAGGAGGGAAGGCCTTCCTTCATGGAATTTCCAGTTTATTGTGGAAGGGAGACATTATAAAAAGTGATTTTGCATGTGATAACTGTGCTACAAAGGAAACATACCTCTGAGATACTATGGAAATGGACTCTCTAGCTTAATTTTTCTGAAAACTAACGTGGTTAGTCGAATCTCTTTACTACCTAAAAAGGTCATCCTTCAGAAGGCTTGGCATATTTCTTCATTGTAGCAATGTGTAGACACTAGATAATAAGGAATAGCTTAGTATAATTTGTTTCCTTTTGTTGGTTTTAAACTGTGAAATATATCCTGTAAGTTTCAAAGACTAACAATAAAAAGAACACATGTACATGTTACCCATCTTAAGAAGTAAAGCATGACAACGCTTTAGGTTTAGAACCTCCTGTGTGACCCTTTCCTCATTGTACCCTCTCCTTCCTCTTTACTTCCCTCTGTGTAGCATTTTATGTTAGTCACCTGCTTATCTTTTATGTTTTTCCATTTGTCTGTATCACTAAGCTATCTTTCTTAGTTTTACCGGATTCTTTTTAATTAATTGATTGATTGATTGATTTTTGGCTGAGTTGGGTCTTTGTTGCTGCGCACGGCCTTTCTCTAGTTGCGTCGAGTGGGGGCAACTCTTCGTTGCGGTGCGCAGGCTTCTCATTGCGGTGGCTTCTCTTGTTGCAGAGCATGGGCTCTAGGCGCATGGGCTTCAGTAGTTGTGGCTCGCGGGCTCTAGAGCGCAGGCTCAGTAGCTGTGGCGCACCGGCTTAGTTCCTCTGCAGCATGTGGGATCTTCCCGGACCAGGGCTCGAACCCGTGTCCCCTGCATTGGCAGGCAGATTCTTAACCGCTGCGCCACCAGGGAAGTCCCTGATTCTTTTCTTGATTTAAGTAGAATCACAGTGTCACGCCTTTTTCTGTGACTTGCTTTTTCCTTGTCTGTGTTGATATATGCAGTGTAGTTAGTTTATTTTTACTGCTTTTAGTGTGCCACTGTATGAGTACATGAAAATATATCATCCATCTGTTGATGGGCATTTAGGCTCTTTCCAGTATTTTTGCTATTACCACCATTGCTGCTTTGAACATTGTTATGTCTCTGGGGCACAAGTGCCAAGGTTTCTCTAGTGTACACACCTAAGGGTGGAGTTGCTAGGTAGTTGGATGTGCACATGTTCTACTTCACTAGGTAAGGCCAGTTTATGAAAGTGGTTGTACCAGTAGTTTATGCCTCCACCAGTTTTGCTTAATCAGTACTTGGTACTGTCAACTTTAAAGATTTTTGCCAGGGCTTCTCTGGTGGCGCAGTGGTTAAGAATCCGCCTGCCAGTGCAGGGGACACGGGTTCGAGCCCTGGTCCGGGAAGATCCCACATGCTGCGGAGCAACTAAGTCCATGTCCCCCAGCTACTGAGCCTGTGCTCTAGAGCCCTCGAGCCACGTGCCTAGAGCCTGTGCTCCGCAACAAGAGAAGCCACCTCAATGAGAAGCCCACGCACAGCAACGAAGACCCAGCACAGCCAAAAATAAATTTAAAAAAAAAAAAAAAAAAATTTTTTTTTTTTTTTTTTTTGCCAGAACGGTGGGTGCCTAATACTGTTTTAAATATGGCCAGTAAGTGATTAAGGACAATGTGAGCATCTATCAGTATGTTGTGTACTAAAGTCTGTCTTTTCTTTCCCTTAATCTCATTCTTTGAAAGAAACAAACCCAAAGAAGGATACAGCGGTAGAAATTTTAAAATTCTCAGGGCATACCCTTAGATTTATAGGGGAAAAGTCTTGCTTCCTCTGAGTGCTGTAAAACAAGGCCAATGTACTAAGATAACATCCTTCTAAATGTGTGTGTCTATAGACTTTCCCTCTGAATGGAATTCTTACTTGTCTTCCTCATTCTACTCTTACTAGGCTGGTAATGAAATAACTTGGTACTTTGCCACATGGCTTGGAATATACTGTATATGAAATGAGAGCTTCTTGGAATGTGACTTTATTTTATTTTTTTCTTATTTCTCCAGGAGATTAGAAATTTTTTGGTATACTATTAGGCAAAACCTTAGTGTGAGGGAGAACAGGAAGACCTGCTTTGGGTCTGTTGGTGTGATCTTACTAAAGCACAGGATGGTGCCCATTGTGAAATTTTACTAGGAGTTTCTCTTTAGACCAGTGGAATTAATTGGATGCTGATTAAGGATGTGAGGTAAACAACAATGAAGTTAAAAAGCGTGTGTTTCTGCCACATGCATTTGTTAGAAATATAAATGCAATATATCTCTTCTGTACTGGTCCCTTTCTCCCTTCTGGCAGTTGTGCCTTGGTTTATTTCATTTCTTGATAATTCTTTGTGTGTGTGTGCCTGCTGGCTCACTCTAATCTTTTCCTCGATCAGATCAGCCCAGCTTTGAGGCTAGAAATCCATAGAATCTCTTCTAGCAACCCAAGCAAAACCTATAAAGGAAAAAAAGTAAGAATATCTTTAGAACTAGACTCTAGAATACTAGAAATGTGAAAACCATACCAAAGTAGGCCATTTTAATATTTTATAGATTGAAAGAAAATATTGCCTAAGAGATAAATGCATCTCAACTTTTTCATCGTTTATTATATTTGAAATACACATATCTCTATGGAGCTCTAAAATTGTGTTTCTTCCAACACCTGTCATGCTTGGACCCTAAGCCTGATGTTAGTCCAAAGCCACTGGTTTAGGTGCTGCCTTTATCTCATTTATATCATTTTGAAGAGGTTCCTGGTTGCAGCGTCGTTTTATTTTTGTACTGAAAATGTGTGTCTGAATGTAGAGGTCTTCATTTTGATGAATACCCTTGTAAGAAAGCTGAAGTTAATAGCAGTGAGCAGTGGTATTAAGGATAGCTCCATCTGACAGTTACACCAGTTTGGAATTTAAGCTAGATTAGAATTTAGGAGAATAAAATCCTAGCTTTTTTTTTTTTCATCTCATAAGGAAACTGAGGCCAAGCAAGCTTAAATGACCACAGCTATTACCTAGAAATCTTTTTTTTTTTAATTGTACTATTACTGCTTTACAATGTTGTGTTAGTTTCTGCTGTACAATGAAGTGAATCAGCTATATGTATACCTATATCCCTTCCCTCTTGGACCTCCCTCCCACCCATCCCACATCCCACCCATCTAGGTCATCACAGAGCACCGAGCTGAGAAGCTGAGCTTCCTGTGCTCTATAGCATGTTCCCGCTAGCTATCTATTTTACGCATGGTAGTGTATACATGTCAATCCTAATCTCCCAATTCGTCCCACCCTTCCCTTCACCCCCTGTGTCCACGTGTCCGTCCTCTATGTCTGCATCTCTACTCCTGCCCTGCAAATAGGTTCATCTGTACCATTTTTCTAGATTCCACATATATACGTTAGTATACGGTATTTGTTTTTCTCTTTCTGGCTTACTTCACTCTGTATGACAGACTCTAGGTCCATCCACATCTCTACAAATGACCCAATTTCGTTCCTTTTTATGGCTGAGTAATATTCCATTGTATATATGTACCACATTTCTTTATCCATTAATCTGACATTGGACATTTAGGTTGTAGAAATCTTGAGGGTGCTAGAAAACAGTACTAGAAGCCAGGAAAGCTTCCTTTGCAAAATTAAGGTCTGCTTTGTTATAAAGGACATGAGGAGCAGATTGAGGGAGGGCCTCTCTGATCTTTGTAAAGACAGCTAAAGCATTTGTGCTGTAGGCATTTTTCCCTTACTAGAAGATGGCCTACTCATTTGTTTTTCCTTCTCCAGCAAGTGATTAGCCAAATGCCTCATTGAAGTGAAGATTAAGTGCTTTCTCTCTAACTCCTTAGAGAATTAGAAGATTATTACCATTTGTCACCTGCTGACCAGTTTTATCTACCTGGGCAGACTGTGCTGGTAGGTTATACAGTTTCTTCTACAAGAAGGAGACAGATGTACAGACTACTGGAGATTATGGCAACCTCTTTCTCAGTCTTCGTGGTACAACAAGGACGATGTTTCAGCTACCCATATAACACAAATCGTTTAACTACACATCAGAATGTCATTTTGGGAGTTTCTCTCCTGGGTTTGTTCCTGGGTTGCTCAGATGGATACTAGTGAGTTCCATTTTAACTCTTCTGATGGAGCCCAGTGTAGAGTAGTACAAGAATTATGGAAGGGGTACTCACCTTATGTACACATCTTCCAACCTGAAATAAGAATGGGCTTGAAAAGCTAAAAAAAAGAAAAACTCATTTGATTTTTTAAATTGCTGATTTAGTAGCCAGCTCTTGACCTGGCTTTTAGCCTGAAAAGAGAATGCTGCTATTTGACTTGTGAGCCTTCTAACCTTTATTCTGTAGTAAAGGTCAGTGGATGATGCCCCTTTGGAGGATCCCTAGGACACATTTAATAATAACAGAAACTGCAGCAGCAGCATTTAACATTTATCAGAGTATGTGCCAGCCAACAAGGCTGAATGCTTTTTATATGATATTTCATTTAACTCTCACTGTAGTTCTGTGACACATGTATTATTATGATTTCCATTTTATTAATGGGAAAACTGGCTAAAAATGGTTAGATGACTTGCCTAACGTTGCACAGCCAATAGTGGAGGATCTGTTTGAACCCAGGTTGACTGTCTTCAAAGTCCATTTCTCTTAATCATCTCTCTTTACTTATCTTCACCCTTTTCTCCTATTTGAAGAAGTCTTTCAAACCCTTATCACATTCATTCATTCTTTTTTTTTTAAAATTATTTATTTATTTATTTATTTATTTATGGCTGTGTTGGGTCTTCGTTTCTGTGCGAGGGCTTTCTCTAGTTGTGGCGAGCGGGGGCCACTCTTCATCGCGGTGCGCGGGCCTCTCACTATCGCGGCCTCTCTTGTTGCGGAGCACAGGCTCCAGACGCGCAGGCTCAGTAATTGTGGCTCACGGGCCTAGTTGCTCCGCGGCATGTGGGATCTTCCCAGACCAGGGCTCAAACCCATGTCCCCTGCATTGGCAGGCAGATTCTCAACCACTGCACCACCAGGGAAGTCCATCACATTCATTCTTAAACCAGAATCCTCCTCTACTACTTTCTAAAATAGGCCATATCTATGTAATTTTTCAAGGATATTCTTTTAGGATATTCTACAAGGTAGAGCTTATATTGGTTTGGCCAAAAGGTTCCTTCGGTTTTTAAGTAAAAATAAAAGACACATTTTTCATTTTCACCAAGAACTCTATTGAACAACGTATTCACCATTTTGTTCCACTACATTCTGCCATTTTTCAGGTAACTTCATAATTCCATCTTCTCAAAACTTTTTATCTTTTTGAGCAAAGAACTATTCCAGGTGCCTTTTACAGTCTTCCAGGGATTTGAAATTTTTTCCATTAAGAGAATTTTGTAAAGACCGAAATAAATGGAAATCCGAAGGTGCAATGTCTGGTGAATACGCCGGATGAATCAGAACTTCTCGGCCAGGCTCTAACAGTTTTTGCCTGGTCGTCAAAGAAACGTGGTCTTGCGTTATCCTGATGGAAGATTATGCGTTTTCTGTTGACTAATTCCAGACGCTTTTCATCGAGTGCTGCTTTCAGTTGGTCTAATTGGGAGCAGTACTTGTTAGAATTAATCGTTTGGGTTTCCGGAAGGAGATCATAATAGAGGACTCCCTTCCAATCCCACCATATACACAACATCACCTTCTTTGGATGAAGACTGGCCTTTGGTGTGGTTGCTAGTGGTTCATTTCGCTTGCCCCACAATCTCTTCTGTTCCACATTATTGTACAGTATCCACTTTTCATCACCCATCACAATTTGTTTTAAAAACAGAACGTTTTCGTTATGCTTAATTAGAGAATAGCATTTGGAAATACGGTCAAGAAGGTTTCTTTCCACTTAATTTATGTGGAACCCAAACATCAAAGCGACTAACATAACCAAGCTAGTGCAAATGATTTTCATCGCTTGCTTTGGATCTTTTGAGTATGTTGGCTATCTCACGTGTGGTATAACATTGATCGTTCTCAGTGTCTCGATTTGATCACTATCAGGTTCAACTGGTCTACCCGCCTGTGGAGCATCGTTCAGGGAGAAATCTCCAGCATGAAACTTCGCAAACCACTTTTTATTTATTTATTTGTTTGTTTGTTTGTTTATTTAGGCTGCGTTGGGTCTTTGCCACTGCGCGTGGGCTTTCTCTAGTTGCGGTGAGCAGGGGCTACTCTTCGTTGCGGTGCGCGGGCTTCTCATTGTGGTGGCTTCTCTTGTTGCGGAGCACGAGCTCTAGGCACGCAGGCCTTAGTAGTTGTGGCTTGCGGGCTCTAGAGAGCAGGTTCAGTAGTTGTGGTGCATGGGCTTAGTTGCTCCGCGGCATGTGAGATCTTCCTGGACAAGCGCTTGAACCCATCTCCCATTCATTGGCAGGCGGATTCTTAACCACTGCGCCACCAGGGAAGTCTGCAAACCACTTTTGACATGTTCGATCAGTCACAACACCTTCTCCATACACTGCAAAAATCTTTTTTTTGTGTTTCAGTCACATTTTTTACCTTTCTTGAAATAATAAAGCATCATATGCCAAAAATGTTGCTTTTTTTCTTCCATCTTCAATATTAAAATGGCTACACAAAAATTCACCAATTTTGATAAGGTTTTTTTAAATGCACACTAATATGAAAGCTGTCACAATACAATCTAACAGAATTGTTTCAAATGAAGTTAAAGACAGCTAAGCACTACTAGAGCCGTCTCACGGAAAAAACCGAACAAACCTTTTGGCCAACCCAATAAATAAAGTGGTTAAGAAATTTTACATGTTGGAAACAGACCGAGAAACTTAAGAGGTTTGTTCATTATGGAGATTTGTCAAGAAAAACTCTATCCTTTTAAAAAGCTCTCAGTTGTATTCACAGATAAGTGACTGAAAACTGAGACTGATAGATGCTGGTAAAATAGTAGATGGTATGGTTGATCCTACTGGTTATGGTAAAAGCTAAAACATTATCCTAGTTTACTAGAAAGTTGAAGAGCTGCCAGAAGAAGTTGGAGAGAGGAAGAAGAAACACGTGCTACGCATGGCCCCCATTTCGTTTATGAACTTAAGTCTTTCCTGTCTGCCAGCTACTTGCCGATTAGAAATCTCAACCCCCAACCTGTACTCTACGAAATCTAGCCTTTTATTGTCCTAGCTTAAGAGGGATTCAGACTCTGCCCAGTATTCAAGCTCTTGGGCCTGAACTGTTTGAATATTACCTATGAATAAATATAACGTCATGTATATAGGAGGGGGCATGAGATAAATGGAGCCATATATATATATAATGCATATTGTATGTTGTATGTTTTGTGTTATATATTAAATATATCTGGGTTTTGGGTAGTCATTTGTAACCCAGGAAAGGAATCAAGAATTAGTGTAGACCTCCTTAAGTGAAGGCAAGAGCAGTGGCTATAAATGTCAGTTTACAGGGTTATAGTCAGGAAGACATTAAAAACAAACAGAAAATGTTATAATCCTTTGGGAATAACAACAAATAAGTTTAAAAGTAGAATACTTTGTATAGTCTTGGTAATACCTAAGGAAGGTCCTGAGAAGGGTAAATAAATTACCCTGGAAATGTAAGCAGTACTATAGACTTTTTGTTTGTTTTTATTTTTTTAAGCTCTATAGAGCCTGAAAGTTGATGGAATAGTGTGTATCAAAAAACTGTAAAATATGCATACCCTTTTATTCACTAATCTCATATATAGGATGTTAGCCTGTGAAAATCGTAAAACGGGTACAAGATATGTAGCCATTAAGATACTCCACTCAGCCTTGTTTATGCAAGTGAAAATTGGGACAACCTAAATATCCACCTGTAGTAAATTGGTCAAATAAATTATGGTTTGTTTGTTCAAAAGGATTCTATTCAAACATTTAAAATTATGTTTTAAATTAATCAACACAAAAATGTTTGTGGTACAGTGAAATTCTGATAAAATGGTTTTTTGCAATCTGAAAATTCCATTTGGTCTTCAAGAAAGTTCCCATATTTAATAATAATTCAGAATGTTCTGATAATCCAACTATAACTCAGTTCTGTAGTATAATTGAGTAGATAAGAAGAATTGATGTTTGCCGTCTGGCCATATTAATACTTTTGTGATGAAATGCCTCGACTGTCATTCAAGTGTTTTGTTTGAGGCAGCTGCAGAAATTTAATGCTTTTAAGAGCAGGAGAGATTTGAAGGGTTTTATATCTTAAACAGGCATATTAAGGATGAAGCATGACTCCACCTTTTAAAAAAATGAAATAAATATTCCATCAACAGATTATTTTAGAAGAAATAAATAGATTGATGCGGAACCCACTCCAGAGACAGGCGACTGGAGAGACACTGTGATTGCCTATCTTACTAGAGCACAAGGACTGGGGAAGGGACGGTTTTCTATGAAAGATGGATGCTGGGCAGACAAAAACTACATATACACTATGGTTTTAAAAATTAAAACTTGAAAAGGTAAAAACTTGGAGGGAATATGCTTAAATATTTACAAAATATAAAGATTATAAAAATTGTAAGGGACATCAACTCTTACATTCCGGAAGCTGGTCCAAGCAGAAGGAACTTCAGGATTTTTGTTAGATGGCTAGAAAAGAACCTGTCTGTCCACTGAGCCTGGAATTAAGAGCTTGTAAAACTTGAACAGCTGCAGCTGCCTTGCCACCCAGGAGGAGAGCCTGTCTGAAAATGAAGCAGAACCGAAAAGACACCACCAAGGGAGGAAGGGATAGAAACCTGGCCTCCATGACATCATGTGAGCCTCTATATCAGGCCATGCCTAATTTGGACTTTTTAAGTTATATGATAGCCTAATTTGGACTTTTTATTTAAGCCAGTCTGGTGTGCTCTTCTGTCACTTGTAACTGAAAAAGTCCTAATACAGTCTCCTTAGAGATCATAAAGTCCAACTACTTCATTTCATAAGGTCAAAGTTTGGAGAAGTGAAATGACTTGTCTAAGGTTATACAGCTAAGTGGTGGAAAACTGGGACTAAAACCTGGCCCTGCTGCCTCCTTTGTAAGCTCATTACTCCAACATAAATCAGTTTAAGTAGATTTGCGGTGAAGTCTTTGATGGGTTTGAGGATGCCATTTAAGATAAAACTAAATTAGCCCTACACAGTGTGTCTTTTGGAATGACAGTGACTGCTATTGGCAGAGAACTGACCCCAGTATTGTAGCTCTTACTTTTTCAAACTATTAGATAAGAGTTCTGTCTGTACACCATAGCATTTCATGACTGATAA
Organism: Eschrichtius robustus; assembly: GCF_028021215.1. NCBI lineage: Eukaryota > Metazoa > Chordata > Mammalia > Artiodactyla > Eschrichtiidae > Eschrichtius > Eschrichtius robustus. The sequence continues at coordinate 125,934,384 of NC_090824.1, forward strand.
CTTAATGACTCATTCATCTGTGAACTTAGTGGATAATATTCGGCTGACTGTTCTCATGTTGCCCATTTCCTGGGTCTCCTTAAGCTTCTAGAATAAGCAGACTCAAACATTTTTCCATGGGCTTGCATAGTAATACGAAGTGAAATATGGACCTCAAATATATACCAAGCTCTTTCCTGCCTTAGGGATTTACATATGCTGTTCCTTCTGCCTGCATTGCTCATTCCTAGGTTCTTCATGTCTTCTCATCTTTTAGGTATCAGCTTAAATCATCCTCTTCAGAGAGGCCATCCCCCACTATACCGGAGATAACTCACATTGTCCTCTTACCTCTTACCACTTGCCCTATTTGTGCCTTAGTAGGTTTCTATTATAGTTATTTACCAGTCTCTTTCATTTCCCACTGCATACCCAGTGTCTAGGACAAGAGGGGGGGTACTCAATAATTATTTGTTAAGTGATTGAATTTTAAAGGTATTCAGGGCTTAAAGAAAAACAATAAAAAGCACTAAGTATTTGGGCCCTTCCCTAGCCCCATCCCAAGTACCTTAATTGCCCTCATACCTTCACTGACTGAGCATATGGCATGAATCCTGAATAGAGGAAACTAAAAGCTGTACTTAACCACTGTACTGATAATTGTCTCAGGCATTTTTAAGTTAATATTTTATTGCCTCTGTTCTTCAGCCTCTCGTGCCTTGTTTTTTCTCTTCTCTGTGACTTCTCACCTACCCACTTGACTCTGACTCAGATTCCTCACACTGAAAGGGAGTATCAGAGAAGTGAGGTGGCCCTGAGAGCAGGGGAGGAAGGATGGAATGATGAGGGCCGCGAGAAATCTCTTTTCAGGACTCTAATTGCTCTAAGGTCACCGTTTAGACTCTAGAATGAGGAAGACTTTGAGTGCCTCTTTTTATTGTTCAGTGCCCTCAACTTGAGTGCTTCGCTGGCAGGCGGGCACCTTTTCCTCCTCAGTTACTGTCAGAACAACATAAAGGTCAGACAGAGAAAGACAAATGAGAGCAGCTCAGGGAAGGGAGGTTACCACAGTAACAAGCAGGCCAGACTGCTATTTGGAAACAGGCCTAATCTTTCTCCTCCTCCTCCCTCCTTCTCGGCACAAGAAGATGGGTATTGTTTAGCTGACCTGCATCCTTGGGGTGGGCACCATAATCCTTTTCTGACACTTCCCAGTGACACTGGAATGAGCTGCTTTGCATTTTAATTTGATAAGCAGCAGCCACAGTTTTCTCAGAAGTGCTGGAGACATGGCTCTTTCTGGCCCTGTTCCAGGTAGGATTCTGGTCGCCACAGAGAGGGGTTTGGGATTGTTGTTTATTTCTCAACAAAGAGTTTGCATATTTGCACATGCGTGGAAGATGCCACTCAGTTCTTGGCAATTAGAATCAAATGAATATGGGCAGTGACTGGTTTATGAATATCTGCCTTACGAAGATCACAGAAGTGTTCGTGTAGTACTGCCCATATCCCCAGCTCTTAGGAACCACCCAGCTGTTTGGGGCCAGTCCTATGGCCCGTTGTCCCAGTGACCTATGCAATGGAAGTACTGACTTAATGTCATTACCCTTCTGCCTCCCCCCACTTCTACTTATGTGCCCCAGTATTCTTACTCTTTTCACCTGCCTGCCTATTTCCTCATTAACCTAGGTCCCTTTTCTTACAATAAACGTAAACCTTTACATATGTAAACATTACTCCCTTTCCATTAAAAGTAGCTTTTTTAAAAACTAAATTTTAAACAAGTTCTCAAATGAAAAAATCAAATACTGAAAAATATAAAAGAGAAACTAAATATCATCCAGAGTCTCACTACCCAAAGATGATTGGAAGAACATCCTTCTAAATCTCAACTTCTGTTTCTCACTTCTGATCTGCATAGTGTGTAAGAATTGTACATAGGGACTTCCCTGGCGGTCTAGTGGTTAAGACTCTGAGCTTCCATCCCACGTGCTACACAGTGCGGCCAAAAAAAAAAAAAAAATCCTATATAGTTACATAAAGATCAGTTTAACATTAATGGGCTAATTTAATACATACTGTACTGTAAACTTTTTTTCACTCAAAAATATGCTGTGGATATCTGCACTTGATGGTAGTTATAGATCTATGCTATAATAGACATTCAGATTGTTTCTGGGTTTTTGTTTGTTTGACTATTAAAAACTAACACTGAAGCAAACTGTACGTGATACATTTTTGTGCACTTGTCCTTTTATCTTCTTAATATAAATTCTAAAAGTGGAATTTTTGGACAAAAAAGCATGTACATTTTACATCTTAATACCTATTGCCAAATCGCCCTCTCCAGAGTTTCTACCAATTCATATTCCCACCAACTAATACTGCGTAACAGTGTCTGTTTTTTGTCCATATTCTTGCCAGATTGGATATCGTTCAACTGCTTCATCTTTACCAGTCATATAGGTGAAAAATTATATTGTGTTTTCATTTGTATTTATATATTATTCTGAAGTCCTTAAAAAAATACTCAGAAGACCCCTTCAGATTGTGCACTGATGACCCACCTCTTCCTTGTAACACACTTCCAGTCTTCTTTTCCTGGAATGCTGGCAATTAAGCAAAGTAAAAGCAATATAAAACTAATCTCACTCATCTTTCTCCAGTCTCCCCAAATCAAAACTGAAACCTGTTCCTCCTCTTTTTTCTTTTTCTTTCAGTAATAGAATACCATCCACTTGAACTTAAGCTCCAGAGACTGGGATTTTGATCTGTTTTGTTCATTGCATATCCTCTGCACTTAGAATAGTGCCCGGCATATATTAGGTGCTTATTAAATATTTGTGGAATGCATCATCTCCCAACCATCTGAATTAGAAATTCTAGTCATACCTGACTCCTCTACTGATTACCTACATGTCTCATACGTCGTGAAGTCAAACTGCTTGTATGTCCTGAATGTCTCTTGAGGCCTTCTCCTACTTCTTACTTACTGGGTTTGTTGCAACAGGCATCTAGCTAGGTGCCCTCCTTTTCAATCTCTTTCAGTCTACCCCCTTCCATTAATTTTACTTTTAAATATACAAACCTGATATCACTCCTTTGCTTTAATTCCTCAGAAGTTTCTTAATACCTGCCAAGTTAAGTCCAAATTTTACTCTCCCTGTACTACTCTCTCCTCCAACCAAACCAAACGACCTGCGGTTCTTTGAATATACTAATTGTGTTTGTTCGTGCCTGTGCACCTTTGAACAGGCTGTTCCTTCTGCTTGGAGTATGCTTTCTTTTTTCTTTTCATTTTTTTAAAATTGAAGTGTAGTTGATTTACAGTGTTGTGTTGGTTTCTGGTATGTGACAAAGTGATTCAGATATACATATATATTCTTTTTCATATTCTTTTCTATTACGGTTTATTACAGGATATTGAATATATTTGTCTGTTGCTGTACAATAAGATCTTGCTGTTTATCCATTCTATATATAATAGTTAGCATCTGCTAGTCCTAACCCCCCAATTCAACTCTCTCCCAACCCCCCACCCCTTGACAACCACAAGTCTGTTCTCTATGTCTGTGAGTCTGTTTGTTTCATACATAAGTTCATTTGTGTCATATTTTAGATTCCACATATAAGTGATATCATATGGTATTTGTCTTTCTCTTTCTGACTTATTTCACTTGGTATGATAATCTCTAGGTCCATCCATGACACTGCAAATGACATTATTTCATTCTTTTTTTATGGGCAAGTGATATTTCATTGTATATATGTACCACATCTTCTTCATCCATTCATCTGTTGATGGACATTTAGGTTGTTTCCAAGTCTTGGCTATTGTAAGTACTGCTTCTATGAACATAGGAGTGCATGTATCTTTCAAATTATAGTTTTGTCTGGATATATGCCCAGGAATGGGATTGCTGGATCATATGGCCACTCTATTTTTAGTTTTTTGAGGAACCTCCATACTGTTCTCCATAGTGGCTGCATGAATTTACATTCCCACCAGCAGTGTAGGAGGGTTCCCTTTTCTCCACACCCTGTCCAGCATTTGTTATTTGTAAACTTTTTAATGATGGCCATTCTGACCAGTGTGGGTGGTACCTTGTAGTTTTGATTTGCGTTTCTCTAATAATTAGCGATTTTGAGCAACTTTTCATGTGCCTATTGGCCATCTGTACGTCTTCTTTGGAGAAATGTTTGTTTAGGTCTTCTGCCCATTTTTTGATTGGGTTGTTTGGTTTTTTTGTTATTGAATTGTATGAGCTATTTATATATTTTGGAAGTTAAGCCAACTTAACTTCATCACATCATTTGCAAATATTTTCTCCCAGTCTGTAGATTGTCTTTTCCTTTTGTGTATGGTTTCCTTTGCTGTGCAAATGGAGTATGCTTTCTATTATTTTCTTGGGAAACTCCTTTAGGTCCACTCCACTATGAAGTCTTCCCTGTTGCCTCTTGGCAGTCACTCCCTGGGCAGGGTACTTGCAGCCCTCTGTTCACCTCTGTTACGATTATTTGTTTAACAGTTGTCTCCTAATATAAAATGAAGTTTTGCAAGCTAGGATATAAACTTTGTGTTGACTCTACAAATACAGGATATCTGTTTTTTCTGAGCCTTATAGAGTTCTTCATTTTATTACACTGTTGAATGGATTTGTGAGTATTACAATAAGGACCATGTTTAGTAATGAAGGCTGTAAAAATCTGTTACCTAGAATATAGCAACTCTTATTTACATTGTTGGGTTTGCCTAATGCTCTACCTTGGTGAAAGATTTTTAAGGCCAGAGTTTTTTCCAATATTGAATGCTCTGATGCCTTTCTAAGTTACTCTATTTAGGAAGCTTAACTTTACTGGCCCTTGAAAGATGAAGTGCCCCTCTCAATTTCTATAAGATTTTGTGAGCCCTGTATGTTAAGTATGTTGTACAAAATTCTAAATTTCATATAGTGTTGTTATTTGGTATTTTCACTTTTGTTGGTCTATATTAGAAGAGCTAAGCTAAGGAATTGTTGAAAAGTGAAACATAGTTTAGCAAGGCTTAACTGCATTATGATAGGTGTTTCAGTTCCACTTCAAAGGATATTTGTACTGGAAAATCAGAACCATATTATGATGCAACTTGAAGCAAAAAAATCATTGTATGAAATCAGGGATTTACCAAAACAAATGTGCAAATTCAGATCTAAAAAACAGATTAAAGACACTTGAACAACCTTTGTTCTTTTTATAAAAGATGAGTTTGCTTTACCAAATTCTAAATAGCAACCACCTCCTTTCCTCTTTGACAAAGCACCTCTATTTTTGACAGAATTCAAGTGTCTAAATCCAAATTAATCACATTGGAAAATATTGAAAGAGTTTGCACATGTAGTCAGAGATCCTTTTGTCTAGGGAATCCTGGTAGATGGGAGAGAACCATAAGACTGCAGACAGGCAAATGTCCAAATTTTCAAAATTGTAGACCATCAAACAACATTGAACTTTAGCGAAATCCTAGAACAAAATGTTAAACAGATAGTTTGTGAAGTACTTGCACTCTTCTTCCTGGTCATGCCTAAGGTTTTTTGGAGTAGCATGGTATAATGGAAAAGAGCACAAGCTTTAGAGTTAGGCATACCTTGGTTCAAATCCTGGCCCTGCCACTTAGTAACTGGTCATTATGGACAAATGAATTAACCTTCATGGGGCTTTGTTTATTTTCTATCAAACAAAGCATCATCTGCTTCCTAGGGGTGTAGGAGATTTACTAAGATAACTCTGGTGCACGGTAGACACACAATAACTTCTGACTATCTTTCCTTCACCTCTTGATGCTTTCCCTTAGCCAGTGCAATTTAGCTTCTGTGCCTTACCCTTTCCTGCAATTTCGGCTTGCATAACAGCAGCCCGTTTTCTTCTTGAAACTTCATTTTCCCTTGACTTCTTGTGACACCATTCAGTTTGGGTTCTCACTTCTTTATAGTTGCATGGGTTCTAGAGCCAAATTGCCTGAGTTTGAATCCCAGTTTTATCACTTGGTAGCTATATGACCTTGGCCAACTTACCTAGCCCATATAGATTTAGTATATTCATCTTTAAAAGGAGATACAATGTTAATTACCTCAGAGGGTCATTTTGAGGAATACATATAAAATGCTTTGAAAAGTGCTTGACACACATACACAGTAAGCAGTAATTGAAGTTTGCTTCTATCATTTAAAAACCTTATTGGATCATATCACTTTCCTGCTTAAAACTCCACAGTGACCTTCTTTAGCATGACATGTAATCTCCCACCGCTTGACCATTCCCTCCATGCCAAACTATTGTGGTTCCCTCTCAGGCCATGTATTTGGTATTATATCTGACTAAAATAACCTAATTTTCCTTATCTTCCTGTTGAACTTATTTCTAAGACTCAGCTGAAACGTCACCTGCCTCTCTCCCAGGTGTACACAAGTGATTTTGCCACCTTTGTACTTCTTTTACATCCTTTATGATACTTCTTTAATTACTTGTTCACATTTGTTTACCTGCCCAGACCTAGGGACAGGGACCATATTAAGATTCATCACTTGCCATAATACAGTGCTTAGATTATAGTAAGTATTTAATGTTTCTGAATGAAGAAAGGAATCCGGAAAAATAATGCTTATTAGAAACCAAATTAAGTTCTAAAACATGACACTCTAAACTTTCTCTCTTTTCCCAATAGAGTTTTTGGGTGGGTAGATTGGAGTGCCTTGATTTCTTCAAGATATTTGAAAAAGCCTTTTATGATATTCTTGATGACATGTCAGTGAAATGTGGACTGGATGGTGATACAGTTGGGTGACTTTATAGTTGGCTGAAGAGCTATATTTAAAGAGTATTGATCACTAGATGTTAGCTAGGTTAGTATACCACAAGACTCTGCCATTGATCCAGTCTTGTTCAACATTTTCATTATAACTTGTGACTAAATAGAAAGTATGCATATAAATTTGTGGGTGATATGTAGTGGTCAGGACTTTTTCAGTTGTGATGGAAACCTGGCTCAAGCTAGTTTAAGCAAACGAGGAATTTGTAGGTTCTCACCAATGGAGTTTATTTGTTTCCGGCAGGGGCTCAAATAATGTCTTTGGGGTTCTATCTTTGCTCATTTCTATTCTACTTTCCCCTGAATTGGCTTTATTCTTAGACAAGCCTTCTCAAGTGTTAGGGGAAATGGCCACTAGCAGTTCCAGGTTTAATTAGTCCTTCCAGCTTAAGGGACCAGGGGAAGAAAGAATCTCTGTAGCCTGTGGAGAACCTATTCCATGTAGTCTGAGTAGAGTTGGGCCCACTCCTATAGTGGAATGAAGTTGGGGGAATGGATTTCCCACAGGAAAGAGAAATTCCTCTACCAGAAGAAGGGAAGACATAATGAAGTCAAAACTATACTAGAATGAACCACTGCAGATGGATAGTTCAAGTACTGAATGTCTGAATAGAGATTGACAATGTCATAAAAGACTGAAAGATAGAATTAAATTGTAAGATATTGTTGTTATTACTATTATTATCATCATTATTGTTATTGGCTAATATTTATTGAACTTTTACTGTGTCTTGGGCACTATACACTAAGCACTTCGTATTCAGTTAATTGCTACAATGACCGTATGAAATATAGGTACCCCTGATGTTTTTACAGAGCTGAGATTTCATCATCAGTCTGTCTTTTAGGATGATGAGCATTTAAAGTTTAAAACAGTTACCTCCATTTTTATTACATGAAGAAATAAGGTACAGAACAGTGTATGTAGTGCACTGTCATTTGTGTAAAAAGAATGAAGGGAAGGTACATATAAACAAGCAAATACATATGCATTGGGTTGATTGCTTCTGGGAAAGGAAACTGGTGGTGGTGGTGGGGGTCAGAGGTGGAAGAGAATGTTTTCAAAGTTTGAGCAGAAAAGATTTAGGGAGTTTTAATGGCTATGAAATTCAGTATGAGCTTTCAAGAGTGACTTGACTCTTAGAGTAACTAATAATGGCTACCATTTGAGATTGCCAGAATACGGTAGACATATTGCTAGGCCCTTGACATATGTTAAAGAATTTAATCTTTTAAGCCACCCAGTAAAGTAAGGGTTATTTTCTCACCACAGGGTTAGGGCGGGGTGGATAAAGTTCAGATAGGGGTTTTATTTTTATTTTATTATTTTTTAAAAACTTATGTATTTATATATTTATTTTTGGCTGCATTGGGTCTTCGTTGCTGTGCGCAAGCTTTTCTCTAGTTGTGGCGAGCAGGGGCTACGCTTCATTGTGGTGCACAGGCTTCTCATTGCGGTGGCTTCTCTTGTTGCAGAGCGTGACTTCTCTTGTTGCAGAGCATGGCCTCCAGGTGCACGGGCTTCAGTAGTTGTGGCACGCGGGCTCAGTAGTTGTGGCTCGCAGGCTCTAGAGCGCAGGCTCAGTAGTTTTGGCGCACGGGCTTAGTTGCTCCGCGGCATGTGGGATCCTCCTGGACCAGGGCTCGAACCCGTGTCTCCTGCACTGGCAGGCAGATTCTTAACCACTGTGCCACCAGGGAAGCCCTATTTTTATTTTTTATTTATTTTTTAAATATTTATTTATTTGGTTGCGCCAGGTCTTAGTTGCGGCAGGCGGGCTCCTAAGTTGTGGCACGTGAACTCTTAGTTGCAGCATGCATGTGGGATCTAGTTCCCTGACCAGGGATCAAACCCGGGCCCCATGCATTGGGAGCACAGAGTCTTAACCACTGTGCCACCAGGAAAGTCCCCAAATAGGGGTTTTATGACTACCTATTATAGAAAAGATTTCACCCTTGAGTGGTTAGGTTAGTTTAGTTAGATGATCTTGAAGGTTTTTCCACACTATGATGCGATTTTATAATTTTGTCTTGCACATGCTCTCTAGGAACCCAAATAGCTTTGCTGCTTAAGGTGCTTTGTTTAGACAGAATGACCTCTCATTGGAATCACCCATTGTTTCCTGTCAAATCTGTAGGTCTTATGTGGAAGTTATACAGAATCAGTTGATATTCTGTGACCTTATATTATAAAACACAAAGTCACCTAGGAGACACTTGGGCATTGAAGCATATCTAAGCAGATGGCCATTTCCCACTTGGTTCAGTAGTGCTAAGGTGTCCATAATCAGGAGTTAACTCAGACTGTGCAACACCCTTCATACCACTTTGAAGTTTTATCTCTATACCTTAGCTTAAGTAGCAAAGACAAGGAAGACTTCTGTAGGAAGTGATGGCTTCTGGTTAATTAAGGGGCCCATTTTAAAATTTCTTTTAGATAAGCCATGTTTAATTTCTGAACTACTAAATTACAATTTCAGAGAAGTCTTATGCTTAGCAATTTGAGAACAAATAGGCACTAGAGAGAGTGATTCCCCCCCCCCCCCCGCCCACAAGGGTAAGGATCAATTTTATTAGTAGTTAATGACCATCATTCTTTTGTCCGTTTTATAAACAATTAACTGAGCGCTTTATTCTCCCAAATTTTTAAAATACTCACTCATTACTCAATTGCTGAAATTTATTAATACCTAACTTGTGAACATCCCTTAGTTAAAAGATCCTTAGTCTGGATCTTAGGAGCTGTCTTTCCTACTCCACTCTTGCTAATAATTTTCCCTGCCTTTGTGTCTCTTTTTCCTTCACTGTCTTTCCAAACTGCCCTGTTGTGGCAGACACTGTTGTTTGCCTACTGAACAGGCAGCCTCCCTCAACTTCCTTGCTACCAGAATCCCAGTTTTGTATAGGAATCAGATGGCATATGCTTCTGGAGAAGCTGATCACTTACCCAATCCCAGAACATGAAACTTGATTAATTCTCAAAATATAGCACTCAGACCCCGAAGTATCCCTGAGACCTTTTCAGAGGTCCTGCCAGGTCAAAACTATTCTCATAATAATACTAAGACACTTGCCTTTTTCACTCTGTTGACATTTGCACTGATGGTGCAAAAGCAATGGTAGGTAAAATGGCTGACATCTTGGCAGGAGTCAAATCAATGGCACCAAATTGTACTAGTAGCCATAGCATTCTTAACTGCTGTGCCCTCACAGTAAAAGGTAAACATCTTTATATAGCTAGTTTCACTTTAAAATATCTTTAATAAAGCAGTAACAATTATTAGCTTATTAAATCCTGACCTTTGAGTACATGTCATTTTATATTCTATGTAGCAAAATGGGAAGTACACATAAAGCACTTCTTCTGCGTCCTGTTTGTCTCTAGGAACAGCGCTTGTGCAATTGAGTTGCAAGCTGAACTAGACAGTTTTTTCATGAAATGCCATTTTTACTTGAGAGAACAACTAACAAATTATAGTTATTCAGACTTGGGTATTTAGCAGACATTTTCTTGAAAATGAATGAAATAAGTCTGAGACAGGCTGGGACCAGGGACCCTTTGCTGCAGTGCTTGCACCTGTCTCCTCCAGCAACAAAATACCAAGAAACTATATGGGACTAAAAATAGCTTTGTGCATGCCCAGTTGGGGCAAATTATGGAAAACAAGATACAAAAAGACCAAAAACTCAACTGCCACTTCTGAAGAGCCAAGAGCAAAAAAGCAGGGTACCAGGAGCAAAAGCAAGATATTGTGCTTGCGCCCTGCACACAACACCACCAAAGTGGTGGACAGACCACCTAAACTACCCCTCTGGCCCAACCCCCGGACCCACCCCTACCGTTACCCCATATAAAGAACCAGCTCGCCCTGCCTCAGTGAGCAAGCCAGGGAACTTGCTACTTGTTTTTGCTCTCTCCTGCTGCAGCCTTGCCTGAATTCCTTGTCTTGCATCTTATCAATTTCTACTGATTAGAGAAGGCCAAGAATGCTGGTTGGTAACAAGCCTATTATTCCAAGGACAACAACTGACAGTTATTTGTTGTTAATGATAAAATTTGAGCTTTCAAGCTAACATTACAATTTTGGAAAATTTGTATCTACCCCACTATGAGTTTGACACCTTACCAGTATTTTAAAGACTTTTCTGATAAGCTCAGAGACAATATTAACAAATAACACTTTTCAACATTAATGGAATATGTCAACATTTGAAAGAGCTGTCTAACTCAGTGAACCAGTATTTTCCAAATGACTAATGCATGATGTTAAAAAAAAAAAAATCATGCAGTTAAAGGAACATTCCAAGTGCAAGCTAGACCAATGGATTGTAATCTAACAGAGTACAAAAAGTTTCAGATTCCACATTGTCAATAACTTTTAAGAACTATCACTCATTGGGACTTCCCTGGTGGTCCAGTGGCTAAGACTCCGTGCTTCCCAATGCAGGGAGCCTGGGTTCGATCCCTGGTCAGGGAACTAGATCCCACATCCCGCAACTAAAAGATTCCACATGCCACAACGAAGATCCCGCGTGCCGCAACTAAGACCCCACGCAGCCAAATAAATAAAATAAATATTAAAAAATAAAAAGAACTATTACTCTTTGCGTTTTGGGGTCACATCAAAGGAGAATATCCACAATTATCTGAAAAGGACATACATATCTGTGTGAGACCAGTTTTCTTTTGGTTTTTTTTTTAATAAATTTATTCATTTATTTTTTGGCTGTGTTGGTCTTCGTTATCAATGTTATCACATGTCTAGTCTGGGTATCTACCACATAGTCAAGGTACAGTTCAATCACTGCAGGGATCCCTGTGTTGCCCTTTCCTCACTACACCCACCTTCCTTCCTCCTCCCACCAACCCTTATCCCTGGCCACTGCTAGTCTGTTCTCTGTGTCTCTAATTTTGTCACTTCAAAATTGTTAGTTGTTTTAAATTAGTTAATTAGTACGTACTAAAATCTTTCAGTTTTAATTTCTAACACAGTGAATATCAATAGATATAGCCTACATAAATAAAAGCTGTGTAAGGTTCTCAATTTTTAAATCTGGGTTCCCAAGACCTGGAAGGTGAAGAACAGCTGGCTTAAAGCCGGGAGAATCATTCGCATTTCTCCTTCCCAAGCTGCTGCAGAGCAAGATGTGGTTTGTGATGTCTCAGTTAAAATGCTCGTGTTTTCTCATAGGACCATCAATACAAATGATGATTAGGTTCATAAGTACAGTTTGTCCATCCATGTTGGAGGATATGTTGAGACTTTTCTTTTGACATCTGTGATTCTGAATGATTCAGAGAAAGGCTTTAACTTGCAGTTGTGTTTACTTTCCTTAAGGGGAAAGAAGATGGAGTAGAGAAGACACGTTACAGCCGTGACGTTTTTAGGAAATGAGTATGTAAAAGGAGGTAAGAAGCGTGTTCAGGAGAGGAAGTAGTTGCAGCCAAAGAATGAATTTTTCTCAGATTCTTTATTCTTGAGAGCTAATTCTAGTGCTTCCTTTGGAACAATGTAGGAATGGGAGGAGGTATCATCAACCTTGTGTGGAAAAAAAATGTAGTCAGTTTCAGAGGTAGGTAGTACTTAGGTCCCTATGGTTGCTCATCAGCTACAAAGTTAATAGTTTTGCTGAAGGCAAATGTGGTGCATTTCAAGCAGGCAGGAGACTGTAGAGTGAGAAGACTTGGAAGAGCAAAAGAGATGCTTCATTCAGCAAAAACCTTTGCACAGTATTGGACACTGCCATGTGATTTATGTTGTGCATTGATTTTGCTTATGAGATTTTTTCTTTTGTTCAATTTCCAGCATAATTTACTCAGTCCCACACATTGGGAGTTTTAGACAGGCTTGAATATTAGGATCATTTGATCTGCCATCTCCTTCTCTTTACCAGAAGAGTCTTTAGGGTCTGAGCCTGAGACTCTATAGGGATCATCTCGGAGACCTCCCTATGGCTAATCTGTAGTCTTTAGATTATGTGTTCACTGCACTTGCATTTTGTAGTACACACTGGAACAGCCTTCACTGCTGATCTTGACCAGGTGATGATTGGTTAAAACTGAATGCTAAAGTAAGTCTTCTTTGAATAATAGAATATGTAGCTTTTAAGAACTGTTTGATGTTTGGCTGTGGTGCCAGCTACCACGTCTTTCTTTTTCTCTTTTACCTCCTTGTCTTCTACTACAAGATGTCTGGGAAAGTAACCAGAGTTACAACCAAATTCTTCTTCAAAGCAGCCCAAGTGAAATCTGGAAGCTCAGGAAACCAGCAAGCCTCGTTTTCCCCCTCTCCCCTCCTCTCCCCTCTCCTTCTTTCCTTCCTCCCTCCCTCCCTCCCTTCTTTCCTCCCTTCCTTCCTTTTTTCTTGGAGAGGCACTTGGAAAGGTACTTAGTGTTTGAAAAGGAGCTGATTTCCTCCTTCACTAGTAGTTAAATGTTAAGCTGTTTGGGGATTTACTCGGAATATTCTGTTGCTTTCTGACAAGAGCCTCACGGAGAGGAAGAATTCGGATTCCTGCCTCCATCTTCAGTTATTCCATGATTTCCACCCTCCAGCCTCTCATAATAAGGATCTTTCAGAATAAGCAAAAATAATCCTAAATTATTAAAAAAGAATACAGTGAACTTATTTTGTCTCAAATTGGCAATCAACAGAAGGCAGTTCAAACAATTGAGGGTTTTATTCCGTGTTTTAATTTGAGAGAAGTATAAATAACACAATAAACTGATAAATGGGATTTTTTAAATTACCTTTTTTTTTTAATAACCACAATAAAAACTGTGTGAGCAAATCAAGTTTACTATAATACATCAGGGTGAGTACTTACATTTTGTCCACGAATCAAGATCGTATATTACTGTTAGTGTTGCTGATGCCGAGTCGCTATAAAATCTTGAAGGATCTTCTTTGGAATTATTGAAGAAAGAGAACTTCTTATTAATATAGTATTTAGTATATTTGATGACATTCTACTTTCTGCACAGTCTTTCCTGATAAATGTGAACATTCATCTAACCATGATCCCCAGTAATCTTTCACTCTTGGATAAAAGGGAGTTTCTTAGAGCTACCGCAGTTATCAGTCAAACCAGCTCCTTTTCTGCCTTTTGACTGTGAAGGTAAAGATATCAGACTCACATTTGTGAAGAGGAGAGTCTGTCCCAAATATTTCTTTGCTACATTTTCTACCCTTAAAATTATGTTGCAGCCTTGAAATTTTTTTCCTCCATTAGTGCCTCTCAAGTATGGGAGGCAGCTGAAGTCAGTGTATAATTGCTTATTGTGGGGAGATTAATGGCTCTGGCTTGTCTTTATTCTCTCTAGTCCTCATTTTTGTGTCACCTGCCTATCAACACTCAGACCCCTAGTAGGTGCTATTAGACTAATATCTAAAGGTGAATTGAAAAGAAGTATCATTAAAAAATAAAGGACATGAAATATTGGGAAACTTCAGAGATCTCCATCTTTAAATTCTCTGTCTCTTTTCAGGTTTGGTTTTGTTTTGTTGTTTACCTTCCCATTTCAGTGAGCTCCAGGAGCCATGGTGGCACTTCTTAGCATTTCAGAATCTGAGAATTGGCCCAGCTTTTATCATTGTCATAGTTGTTAAGGTATTTAATGACCTTAACTTTTCATATTTCTATTGCTTATTTTCCCTGCTGGCATCAGTCTCTTGACAATCCCTGCTCTTATATCCTAGGCATTACAGGAAAGATGGCAAAATGAGTCCTTTTTTTATTTTTATCCTCTCCTGGAGAGTGTTAAATGAAGCTATGTCTGTTCCGATGAATAGTAGAATTTGAAATCCCACAAAGCCACCTAGGTTATTAGATGAATATCACAGAGCTGCTTATTATGCAGTATGGCTTAATGTAGATTATAGATGTGACCAAACAGTAATTAGCAGAGCTAGAGCTGTAATTAAACATTATTGTGCTGCTCCTTAGATTTCTTTTGCAAAGTAGAAGGAAACTGAACAGTAGTTCCACATCCATAGGTAGATTTCCTCACTTCTCACCCTCAGAAATCTCGTTTAACTAATCAGATAGTTAAATAAAGTCATCCTCACACAAACAGAGATCCTGAACTCTAGTAACTTAACTCTGATCAGTAAGGGTGGTTTGATGCATACACACGTTAATCAGCTCCTCATGTGTATTAGTTCTGTTATTCTTAGTGATCAGTTCAGCTAAGTTTCTTCTCTTCAGATGTTCTACCGCGGGGTTTAATTTGGCAAGCTGCTTGAATGCAGCAGTGGTGTTTTGTACTTATATCTTAGATGTTGTTTTCTGGGTCTGTTAGTATAGAATTGGGAGCTTAGCTTGTCTAGATATTAGCAGCTTATCTTTTCCCTGGCCTCCCAGCAGCACTGAATAACCTAACAGGAAATGAAACCACTTACAGAAAAGAGCTGTCCTTGATGGCAGAGTGTGTAGGTGACTCCCTGGGGACTTACCGCCTTCTCTGATTAGGATTGCTGCCTCAACGATGGGACAGGTTGGCAATAGGACTTGCTCAAGCGAGGCAATCAGAAAGTTCACAGGAGTGACCCAAAAGGTTCAGGCCAATTTCTTTGTCCAAGAAAGAGGACTTTGCAGGAATTTCTCTTGCTAGTAGAAGAAAGGTATAGAAAAGGGAACAAACTCTTAAGCAAAGGAAATGCACATACTAACTGTGAAGTTGCTTCTGTCTTAGTTCTTCCCCAAGAGAAAGAACCAAGAAACAGAGGTGAGGCTAAGAGTAAAGATGGTTTGTATACTCTGTCTCTGATTTCCCCTTTCTAGTAACTCTCACGGGTAAAATCTCCAGGAAACTTTCTTTCCAAAGAGTTAATGAACCACCTTCTTATAGCATTCCTGAGAGGACTTAATGATTAGAGCCAGAGTCCAGCTCTACACAGGAGTAGTAGGAAATCCAGTTTATTTTTTCTGTTGTTTTCACCTTCAAATCTGTGCTTAGAAGTTTAAAAAAAAATTTTTTTTTTTTAAATATTTATTTTTGGCTGTGTTGGGTCTTCGTTTCTGTGCGAGGGCTTTCTCTAGTTGCGGCGAGCGGGGGCCACTCTTCATCGCAGTGCGCGGGCCTCTCACTGTCGCGGCCTCTCTTGTTGCGGAGCACAGGCTCCAGATGCACAGGCTCAGTAGTTGTGGCTCACGGGCCTAGTTGCTCCGCGGCATGTGGGATCCTCCCAGACCAGGGCTCAAACCCATGTCCCCTGCATTGGCAGGTAGACTCTCAACCGCTGTGCCACCAGGGAAGCCCTGTGCTTAGAAATTTTAAAGGGTTTTTCAGGCATCTACCACATCCCAAGAAGTTTTCCAAACTGGATTATAAATGCCTGATTTTCAAGAGTACAAAAGACCAAAAATGCCTTTTGGCATTTACCATGATGCAGAAGATTCATTAGACAGGCTTCCACTTCCATTTTATGAAAAGGGTGGAGTTAGGGAAGTACAGGGTGGATGTGTGTAACAACAAACAGATAAGGATAAGGTTTTGGCAGCTTTTCAGGGACCAGAATTGATCAGAATCAGTGTTCTAGCATTCTGTGGACTCTGATGGTGATGGTCTGCAAATACCATCACTTGACTTGTAAGCCAAGAAGTCAGAGAGCTACCTGTAGAGAATGGATGCAGTACCCAGATCTCAGCTTCCAGGGTAGTGTTCGAGGCCAGGAAGGTGTAGGGGTGTGTGTGTGTGTGTGTGTGTGTGTGTGTGTGTGTGTGTGCGTGCGTGCGCGTGCATGTATGTGTTTAAAAGGAGGGAGATGGATTATAGATAGAGTGGTGGTCATGCAGTAAACTATTTCAGAACCAGAGTTCTGTTGCAGAGCTGTCCAGCAGCTTGGATTATGGGTGCATGTGTGCCTTGCTTTCAGTGTGGGTCTGTTGAAGGAGTACATTCAACCTATCTTTCACAAGGGAAAGAGGGTCCCAATCCTTGACTCTTATTTTCTAGGTCTTCTGATTGGTATCATACTTAATCTTTAGGGAAGATCAGTCAGTGTGTGTATTGAGTGCCTTTGCATATTCCAGACACTGTTTAGTTAGGGTGTAGGCAATATTGACTCAGAGTTGGTACTTTGTCAACCTGATAAATGCTGGGGTTTAAAGAATTAAGGGATTATTGCTTTTTATTACAATTTTTCTTTTAACTCTAGATGTGTTGCTTTCTTCTTGGAATCTAAGTAATTGCATTCTTGTGAGAGGGTCTAGTTTTTGAGGTAGATTGCTGGTTCTTGTGTTTGACTATAGACTGCTATAGATTGGTTTCTGGATAGTAACAGTACCTCCTGTTTCTTACACGTACACTCGATGTTAGATTCACACTCCGAAATGCCATTCTCATTAACCAATCGCTGTTATAATCTCTGTGGGTTAGAAACCCCCGACAGGTTGCTCCCAGCCCTCCTGTAACTTTTAAGTAGATTTCCTTCTACCCAAAGATGAATTAAAGCTCTAGTCTTCCTGAAGTGGCATTCCTAGGATCTGGATATTTCTCCCCTTCTTTAATCCTACCTGTATTCTTGGATTTTATACCTGATTAATGTATTATTTGTTGAATGATAGATTGGAGGGAAGCAAAGTGGTAGCAGTAGAACATGCCTCAGAAGCTGAGCCTTTTCTTTCTCATCAATCTGTGTGCTCCCTTGCTGTTGAAGTCTGGCCCTGATTCTCTTTCACTAGAGATTTTGAAATGAGACAAGTTTTTTAATACACTTTTAGCCAAGCACAGTTTATGAGGAGGATTGTTAATAAGAAATAGAGCTTCTCCTAGTCCAGGGTGCACTCATCGAAACCACTTAGATTTGTAATGGTGTCGTGAGCTAGAACTTGAAAGTGAGGACCAAAGTCTTACATTTAAAGCCCTCTGCACTCTGGCAGGAAAGGATGTAGGACTAGATTAAATACAGAGAAGTTATTTCCTATAAATATCTTCCTTGTAACTCAGCTACTACTTTCTCTTCCCCCACAGATGGAGTCCCCTGTCTCCACACCAGCAGTGCTGCCACTGCACCTTTTGGTGCCAGTGGCCAATAATGAGATCGCATCCCCCTGTGAGCAGATCATGGTTCGTACCCGATCAGTTGGGGTCAACACATGTGATGTGGCTCTGGCCACAGAGCCCGAGTGCCTGGGCCCCTGCGAACCTGGGACAAGCGTCAACCTTGAGGGCATCGTGTGGCAGGAAACAGAAGATGGTAAGTGCTATGTGTGGCTTTCCCATCCCTTCTCAACCTGCTTCTGTCAACAGGGGGCTTATTGTTATAAATAATACCGAGTATTTATTAGGAGTCCAAATGACCATAGTTTGCTGGGGATACCTACCCAGAGGATTATAGCAAACTTGTCTGTAAAATTGCCTAGCTTCTAGAGATTGACAGTTTTTTAAATTAATTATCTCCCCTTCATAGCTATTCAATGGTGTTGGCCCTGGTACTTAAGCAGTCATTTGATAGGTGCTGGCCATGCAGTAATTCAAACTGTGTCTATACTCTCCATTTCCCTATCATTTTATATGGGAGAATATGAATATAAATGAACTTTTGGGTCAGGCTTGAAGAGAAAAAGTAATAAAAGGGCAGCCGTGGGAGTCAAGAAAATGGAAAACAGTCACCCCTAAGTTGACTTAGTTGGCTCATTGGATATGCAACTCTTGCCTTTTTTAGCACCTGGAGGTGCAGCCATCTCCTTCCCACTGGTTGCCTCATTGCCCAGCCACCCACGCCACTTTACGCATCTGTCACTTAGTACAGATTTTATAGGCCTAGGCAACAGGGAACTGTTTACATGGTCTTGTTTTCAGGTATCCACTAAGCAGTTGGCTCACTGTAGGGTGCTGCTGCCCAAGGCTACCATCCAGACTTCTTGTATGTTCTACTTGCCCCTGAGAACAGAATCTCTTCTGCTTTGAAAGTTTGTAAACCTGAAAAATTAGGGGTGCAAAGGGACTTAACCAGGTATTTCAGATCCCTTGGTACCATCTGCGGCGATTTGATTTCAGTATACCTTCTTTTTATAAAGAATCCAAGTCCTTGTGAAAGAATATGTGGTTAGAGAGGCTGGTCCTCCGAGTCCCATCATGTCTCTGCATTAGTAACCAGGCTTTCAAAGCATCCCCACTCTGAGGAGTTTAGAGGCCCAGAGGAGCACAGCTAATTATCTCTGATGATCATAAGCAATCTTATCAGTCTGCCTGTGGAAATTCAGGCACTTCATTCTAGTCATTTCAGTAAAAACCAGTCTGCCTCTCTGAATATTTTGCTGTGATCCAGTATTTATTTAAGGTTTTCCATGCAGTAGGTGCTGATGTGATACAGGTTAAGAATTCTGTGTTCTTGGCTCTCTCGTTGTTAGCAATATAGTAAAGTTTCAGCTTTCAGAATAACATTGCTGATAAGGTTTTATTGTGTGCCTGAGACCATAATGCAAAAAGAAAAAGAAAATAATCCTATTGTGTTAGAAACTGATGCAGAGACAGTAAAGAGACAGGTTGACCTAGAGGTTGACTCTGTATGTGTGTATACAATATACAATCTGGAAATCACAAGTGGCTATCTCTGATTTTAAAAATCTCATCTGCCTGTGGCCAAATATCTAAACAGCCAGAGTCTGTTGGAATGACAAACATATCCAGATCACAGCTCTGTGCCACCAAGCAAACTTCAGGGCCTCTTGCTTCAATATATTGAAGATAGAAAACATCAATTTTCTGCCAATTTACTGTATTCTTCCCATCTTTATGGTAGTGACTTTCTCCAAGGGCAGTACGCTTTTTATGTATGTGAACCTGATAAAAACTCTGAGAGTGAGGCTAATAACCCTTTCACTCTCCTGAGAACAATGGTTACCTTTTAATCTGAGGATTCCTGTTCTCCCTCCCTGCCAGGGGGGATGTTAGCATAGATTTTTTTTTTTTTTTTTAATTGTTTGCTCTGAAAGACTTTCTGGTTGTCACTGGCAGCCTATCACCAAGTTCCCGTGTTACACACTTACAATGCACCCTGTACTTTATTTCACAGCACTTATCACAATTTGCAATTTTGTATATAATTGTATTTTTCTGTTAATGTCTATCTCTTCCACTGTTCCAAAAGTTCTGTGAGCTCAGAGACTGTGTTTTGCTCACCATTATATCCCCAGTACTTAATGGCTGGCATCTATAGTAGGCCCTCACAAATATTTATTTGAATGAATGGATGCTTACACCATCTCATTGTCATTTCTGGATCTATGCTAATATATATCTAATAGATACTATAAAATCAGATACTTTCCAGAATTCTATACCTTCTCTGAAACTCAGAATAAATATTACTTTCACCAAGTTTAAGATCACTCTAACTTATTTAAACCTGTAAGATGTTAGTCCTCTACGTTTAATACCATATTTTCTCCCACCTATCATGTTGTATTTCAGGGCTTATTACCTCTCTTTTCTTTTTCTTTCATCCCAAGGGAAAGAGAACTGTTCTGCAATGATATACTCTACTTTGCTTTCTGGCCGTCCCAGAGGGCCTTCACCTGAACTGTCTGTGGGCAAAGTTCTGAATTAGGATCAGAACTGGTTCACATTCCTTTTCATCTTTAAACAGAGATTTCCTGCAAAGATCATTCTCTGCAGATCTGTAAGATCTAGTGTACTGAGTCAGTTTTCAAGTTAATGATAAGAACTACATACAGATACTTTTTTAAAAAATCCTTCCAGCCTTCTAGGTTTTTTTGTCTGCTACCCCAACTTTTTATACTTTCTGTCTCTTTGCCTGGCAAACTACTGTCTTCAAACTGAAAAACCCTTACGGCTTAGAGAGAAGCTATGAATGCTTGGCCTCTGAGGGGAATGGAAGATCCTGCGGTTCCTATAGAACTGAGCAACCTTGCTGAGAACAGGTGTAGGGGTCATGACCTCAATTCTTCCTGATTTCTTTGCTTACCCGTCCTGCATTGTTGCTTTCTTTCCTATCTCTCACTGTAAACCTTGCCTTGGAGGCATTTTGAAATTCCTGCAGATCCCATCTCCTTTTTAGACTGTTCGTGATTCAGCCAGCACTACAAAGATCCTCCTTAACTAGGCTCAACCTTAGGACTATTAAGAAGACCCAAGTATAACCTGGAGTGTCTTCCTTGGCTTTTTTAAGACGTATTCTTAGCATTTATACAGAGGTCTGATTCCCCCGATTTCACTTTGTCCCACCTCACTTCAAATCAAAATAACAGGTTCCAAGTCTATTTCTGGTTCACAAATCTTACCTTAACCCATGGTCCTGGAAACATATACTTTTGTTGAGGCAAAATTGCTTACTGGCTTCTACGGCATTTTAAAGAAAGGCAAAGCTGACTTATTAGATAAGAATTCCAGGAAATGCTACAGGTTCTTTCTAGACTACAGCACTAAGTCGAAGGCCATCACTAGTGATATATTTTACTTCAGCAAATGAGCTTTCTAGACAGAATTTGTGGTATAGTGGAAAGAGCCCTAGAGTGAAAATCAGGAGACCTCTATATCTCTGCCACTATTGTTGTGTGACCTTGGGCAAATTCCTTAACTTCTTTGGACTGTAGTTACCTCATCTCTTAAGTATAGTTGAACTAGATGACCAATAAGGACATATCCAGCTTTTAAGTTATTAGAATCTATGGCTTAAACCTTGGAGTCAGCGTGGATCCAATACTAGTTGACTATGGCATCTTGAAAATGAATCGTTTCAGAGCTTCCCTGGTGGTGCAGTGGTTAAGAATCCACCTGCCAGTGCAGGGGACACGGGTTCGAGCCCTGGTCCGGGAAGATCTCACATGCCGTGGAGAAACTAAGCCTGTGCACCACAACTACTGAGCCTGACTCTAGAGCCCGTGAGCCACAACTACTGTGCCCATGTGCCACAGCTACTGAAGCCCCCATCTCTGCTACCCAACCAGATGCAACCCAGAGCGGTTCTACTTTTGGGTGATTTATATGTTAAGCTCCTTTGTAAAACTATATTTGAAGAGGATTCTGCTGTTAAAAAAAAAAGCTTTGATAATCATTTATCTAGGTTCACCATCCCACTCCATGTAGAAATCCCTCTTACAACATCTCTAAAATTCTTTTTCTCCGGTCTTCTTTACCAAAATATCAGAAAGACAGAAGTTGTAGTGCTATAAGGCCACATTTTTGAAGCTGAAGTGAGTGCAACTCCGTTGTATTCCAGAGGGTATGAAAAGCTCTGTGATAAGCTTGGCCTTATCCTCCACAGCTGAATTCTAGCTTAATGATTTGGTGAGGAGGAGAAAGTTTTCAGTTTTTGCACTTGGTAAGGGTTTTGTCATATATGTGCACAAAAAAACATGGAAAGGCTATGCGTCCCCATCTCCACATCAGGGTATACATTTTTAGTCCAACAACTAGGAGTGTCTGCAGCTGTTTGAGATGAATTGTTTTAAGGAATAATAGTGCCCTAAAGGCATAGTAGTACAGAACAAATATCTCTGAACTAGAGTCTGGAGAGTTGAATTCCAGAACAGATTGTGCATTTAGCTACCCATGTGATCTTGGATAAGTCTCTGAACTTCTCCTGGCCTTAGATTTCTAATTTATGGGGTCTTGGGTTAGATCTGTCCTGTCCAGTAGAACTTTTTGTGGTGGAAATATGCTCTCCAAAACCATAGCCTAGTGACACATGATATTGAGCACCTGAAATGTGGCACGTGGAACTGAGGGACTGAATTTTAAATTTTATTAAATTTAAATATTCATATATAGCTAGTGGTTTACCATGTTGAATATCATAGGGGCTAGGTGGTATTTAAATTACATATACTCTAAAAGTGTGTATTTGCTCTGAGATGGAAAGAGTAATCTATGGGAGAAGGATGAGGGTGGGTAAATAGCTGACATCTACACAGAGCCAGGGTGACTTCTGTGTACTCTGGCCCCTGTTACCTAGCAAAACAGTTGGCCCTGCTTCAGACTCTGTGGTTGAGCCCTGTACTTTGGTCTGTGGGACAAAGTTTTCTCATTATCAGAGTAATAGGCAGTGGTTTTGCTTAGCAGGAAGTTAAGTTAGCCTGTGGTAGCTCCGCTGAGAACCTGCCTCAGCGGTTCTTCATCCTCATCTGATTACAGATCCCGACTGTGGGTGTCTTTGTCCTTCTCACTAACAGGAAGAGGCTATCCATTAATCTTTCATGGAAATGGTAACCTTGATAGTTACCCTTGGTTTATTCTGTGTGATTCTGATGTAGGAAAGTACGTGTGTGAACTATGAAATATCTAATTTTAGGTATTTGTACTGGAAAGTTAAGATGGTTCTCAGCTACTGATTTTTCTTTTTCCTTGGCTATAATTAACACTCCTTCACCTTCAGTCTTGCCTCAGGCAGCACTTACCCGGAGAGGGATGGTGCACAGTGACCA
Source organism: Eschrichtius robustus (assembly GCF_028021215.1). Taxonomy (NCBI): domain Eukaryota; kingdom Metazoa; phylum Chordata; class Mammalia; order Artiodactyla; family Eschrichtiidae; genus Eschrichtius; species Eschrichtius robustus. The sequence continues at coordinate 125,957,599 of NC_090824.1, forward strand.
GGGTTTCTCCACTGCGTAGCCAATTGCTTACTAGCCTGACTCCTGCAGAAACAGCTCTACCAATAGCACAGGCATAAAGAGCCAGCAGCCATTGTCTGGCACCACAAATCTCATAGCAACAGACCACCACATGGCAACGGCAGCCACACAAAGGAAACATTGGGGAAATCAACACTTACTTTCTCCTAGCCCCTCCTCTACACAAAACAACAGCCAACATATTCTTTCCACCTAGCAGTTTGCTCCCAGGGGGTGCCTTAGGGCAGTTACATGTTTGAACAGCCCTGTGGATTATGTTACCTGTCCACTGTCACAGATTTAAATCCGGAAGCCCTAAGGAAAAATTTCAGTTACAGCCTTTTTTGAGTTTCATTTTGCAAATTGCAAAATAAACTAATCTCCAAAGGAAAGAGATTCTTTTGTGCACTCTTACCCACCTCCTCCCTGCCTGCCAGCAAAGGACAGTCCGGCAGTTAAGTTGGCCAGGCTGCAGGCTTGCCAGATAGGTAAGGGTTGTTTCAAATGAGATTCTTTTGGTATTTCAGTAACAAAACCCTCTCAGATGGGCTCAAAGACAGACCTATGTTGTTACTAATGCCATCCTCTAACAAATAATTTAGTTCCTGATAACTTATGTATGAACCCCGGAAGTGATACCTAGGCAATAAATACAGTTCTGGTATAAACTGGGTCTAATCACTAGCCCTGGCTGATTGAGCTTTGGCACATGATTCCAAGGGGAAAAGGCTCCATTAGAGACCTTCGAGTTCTCTTGCTCTGTTGATAAGGTTATCTAACTGGTCTGATATTTAGTTTGCTCATTTGTAAAATGAGGAGGTTGGACTGCATATCTCTGTGGTCCTTCCAGCTCTGATATTTATGATTCTGTGATCATTTGTGTGGGACAGAAGAGGGAACTGTCTTTGTTAATCACTGGTTGTGGCAAGATCTGCTGGAAGATGTTGTACCCTCCCATTTCAGTGCTTACACTGCTAAGAACAGGTCCTGGGGCTTCCCTGGTGGCGCAGTGGTTAAGGATCTGCCTGCCAATGCAGGGGACACGGGTTTGAGCCCTGGCCCGGGAAGATCCCACATGCCGCGGAGCAGCTAAGCCCGTGCGCCACAACTACTGAGCCTGTGCTCTAGAGCCCGCGAGCCACAACTACTGAGCCCACGTGCCACAACTACTGAAGCTCACGCACCTAGAGCCCACGCTCCACAACAAGAGAAGCCACCGCAATGAGAAGCCTGCGCACCGCAACGAAGAGTAGCTCCCGCTCGCTGCAACCAGAGAAAGCCGGCACGCAGCAAGGAAGACCCAACGCAGCCATAAATAAATAAATAAATAAATTTATTAAAAAAAGAAAAAACAGGTCCTGGCCCTGCCCTGATGGATAAAGCTGCTATAACAATGATGGGCAGAAGCTGTTAACAAACTTGGCAACTAACCTTTTTCTCCCACAGCAGGAGTTTCAGACCAGTTCAGGCAGAGCTTTGCTTGCAGGTCGCTGCTGCTGCCTCTTGATACCAGTGAGATTTTCTCTCTCTCTCTCTCTTTCTCTTTCTCTTTCTCTTTCTCCACACCCCCTCTGTGTCTCTGACTATTCTGTGAAACGAGAGGCTGTTCTCTACCTCTTCTGCTGCTTCATTATCCCATCTCCCTTAGGCTTTACAGAACAAAGAAATCATAGGGCATCAACTTTATAATTTAGGCAGCTGGAGATAATTTCCCCAGGACAGGATGGATAGGTAGCTGATTCCCCCTGGCATGAGGCAGCACTGCTAAATGGCCATGTGTTTTGTCTGCCAGCCTTAGGCTTTGTTAGGCCCATTTAGGCTTCTCTGTATTTGAGTTAAATTATAGTGGCAAACCAGGCCCATGTACTTTTAGAGGGTTAGGGGTTAGGAAAAAATGGAAAGTGGGTCATTTATAGGCCCTGCTACTTGCTAATTACATAAGGAATTTTTGTTTAAACCGCTGTCCCTGTGCTTACTCCTGCCAGAGCCTTTATTTCCCTTAGTTGCTGCCTTCATGGCCTTCTCCATAGCAACAAGGTCTATGACAAAAAGGCTGCGGGGAGAAATTGAGTAGCTCCCCTCCCACAAATTGTACTCTATTTTCTTTTTAGGATGTCTAAAAAAAGCCTGAACGACTGCTATCAAATAATTTTCTACCCCCATTGAACTCATAATCAAATGAAACTTTTAACCCTGGACTAATTTAGTGAACAACCTGCTTTCTTCTTATTTGACTCTGATTAGTCCCATCTTTTGAAAATTTTCCCATATCATTCAATACACTTGAAATACAGTGCATCTTCCCATTAAGCAAGATACCCTCTGCTTTTTAGTTTTTACCCTGCTCCTTAGAATTGTTGTATTTTAAAAATCTCCCAGAATTGACTATCAATATGGAGAAAGAATGGGTGAAGAAAGTAGGAACCCCCCCGCCGCCACCCCCAGATGCTGTTGCATTAGATATTAGACTGGTCTGCCACCCTGGAGGTTGCACAGACTGCCTAAAGTATAGAACTAGTCTGCATTTCAGCTGCTCCTGGCACTGATCTACAGGAGTCACAAACCCAAAGTTTTTCTTTTTGTTTTTCATTAATAGGTCTTATTTAACAATAATATAAATATAAGTATGTGCACAAATCATAAGCATACAGGTCCTTGAATTTTCAAGAGTAGTGTTACACATTTTGAACATAGAGTATGTACTTTCTTACGTGTTTGTATACCCTTGTAGCTGTTCAACATTATGCCAGTGAAATTCATCCGTGTTGTTGCATGTAGTTGTACTTTGTTTATTCTCATTATTTTACAGTATTTCATGAATATAATGTGAATATAACACTACTTACTTTCAGTTGTTGATGGACATTTGGGTTGTTTTTAGTTTGGGGCTGTTGTGGAAAATGTCGCTGTGAAAAAAATTTTTGTTATTATTTATTTATTTATTTATTTATGGTTGCATTTGGGTCTTCATTGCTACTCATGGGCTTTCTCTAGTTGCAGGGAGCAGGGGCTACTCTTCATCGCGGTGCGCAGGCTTCTCATTGCAGTGGCTTCTCTTGTTGCGGAGCACGGGCTCTAGGCTCGCAGGCTTCAGTAGTTGTGGCTCACAGGCTCTAGAGTGCAGGCTCAGTAGTTGTGGCACATGGGCTTAGTTGCTCTGCGGCACGTGGGATCTTCCCGGACCGGGGCTCGAACCCGTGTCCCCTGCATTGGCAGGTGGATTCTTAACCACTGCGCCAGCAGGGAAGTCCTGCCGTGAAAATTTTTGTACTTGTCTTTTGGGGAAATATATTCTATTCTGTGTATTTCTATTGTAGAAATATAAATATATTTCTATTCTGTGTATACTTAGGAATGGAATTCCTAGATCATAAGGTAGGCATATGATCAGCTTTAAGAGATGTTGCCAGTTTCCCAAAGTGTCTGAACCAATTTATACTCCTACTTCCAATTAGAATCCTGGTTGCTCTGCATCCTTGCCAACACTTGACCTTATGTCTTTTTCATCTTAGCCATTCTGGTTGGTGTGTAGTGGTATCTCACTGTGGTATTAGTTTGCATTTCCATGATAAGTCATGAAATTAAGCATCTTTTCATGTACTTATTGGACATTTGGAAATCTCATTTTATAATTACATGTTCAAATCTTTTACCTATTTTTGGATTGGGTTGTATGTTTTCTTACTGATTTGTTAGGAGTTCTCTGTGTAGTGTGGTTAAGAGTCCTTTGTCAGATATACATATCATAAATATCTTCTCCTGTTCCCTACTTTTTCGTGAATGGAAGTTCTTTGTTTTTATACAGTCTGGTTTATCATTTTTTTCTTTTATAGTTAGTGCTTTTTTGTGTCCTGTTTAAGAAAACTTTGCCTTTCCCAAAATAATGAAGATATTCTCCTATTTTTTTTTTCTGAGAACTTTATTGTTTTTCATTTCATATTTAGATCTGTAGTGTATCTGAATTTGATTTTTTTTAGGATGTGAATTTACAGTCAAGATTCTATTTTTTTTCATATGGATACATAATTGACCTAGCACTTTATTGAAAAGACCATCCTTTCCCGCACTGCAGTTCAGTGTCACATAAGTCATAAGTCAAGTGACATATGAATGGGTTTATTTCTGGGCTCTCTCTTCTGTTCCAGTCATCCATCCGTCTAGTCTTGTGTCAGTGCTATACTGTCTTAATAACTATAGCTCTATATGTCTTCATATCTCGTAGTGTAAGTCCTCCAACTTTATCATACTTCTTCAAGATTGCCTTGGCTATTCTTGGCCTTTTGCATTTCCATATAGATTTTAGGATCAGCTTGTAAATTTTTACTTGGGGAAAAAAGAAAAACCTGCTGAGATTTTGATTATATTGAGTCTACAGATCAATTTGGGAAAGACCTGAAGTTTTATCCTTTTATTTAAGCTTAGGATTACTCAGTTGGGGGGTGGTACAAAATCAGAGCAAGTCAGTGATACCACTTGCAGAGCTTGTTTAAAATACATGTTAGCTATCCCACACTCATATTCTGAATCATCAGGTTCAGGGTGGAGCTTGGGCAGGTTTATTGTGAAATAGCTCCCAAGATTTATGATTTGCTGCCATCACCACTGTTCTCCACCCACCCTACTGGTGAACCACTGACCTAGACTGTAATCTCCTTGGCTAGTGGCAGTAATTCACTGAGGCTGAAGTAAAATCTGACTTGTGTAATAATTACCAGTCTGCTTTTGAGGCTGTATTAGTGGGCCGCCATAACAAAGTCCCAAAAATTGGATGGCTTAAAACAACAAATTTATTGTCTCATGGCTATGGAGGCTAGAAGTCAGAAATCAAGGTGTTGGCAGAGCTGTGTTCCCTCTGATGGTTTGAGGGAAGAATTCTTTCTTGCCTCTTCTAGCATCTGGTGTTTGCCAGCAGTCCTTGGTGTCCCTTGGTTTGTAGGTGCCATCACTCCAGTCACATGACTTTCTTTTTCCTGTGTGCCTTCACATTTTCTTCTCTCTGAGTGAGTCCGTCACTGTGTTCAAATTTATCCTTTTTATTAGGACACCAGTCATATTGGATTAGAGCCCACTTAAATGACCTCATTTTAACTTGATTGTCTCTGTAAGGACCCTATTTCAAAATAAGATCACATTCTGAAGTACTGGGAGTTTGGACTTCAATATATCTTTTTGGGGAGGGACACAATTCAACCCATAACAGAGGCCATCAAAAATTTTAGAATACTTGGGCTTCCCTGGTGGCGCAGTGGTTAAGAATCCGCCTGCCAACGCAGGGGACACAGGTCTGAGCCCTGGTCCGGGAAGATCCCACATGCCATGGAGCAGCTAAGCTCGTGTGCCACAACTACTGAGCCCGCGCGCCTAGAGCCCGTGCTCTGCAACAAGAGAAGCCACTGCAGTGAGAAGTCCGCGCACTGCAACGAAGACTAGCCCCCACTCTCTGCAACTAGAGAAAGCCCGTGTGCAGCAACGAAAACCCAACACAGCCAAAAATAAATAAGTAATTTAATTTAAAAAAAGAGAGAGAGAGAATAACAAAGAAATAGAAACAGGGGTCTTTTTAAATTAACAGATGATAGAACTGGTGTTTACACACCCAGGAATAAATCTCTTTACCAGAGCTTCTCTTAAGATGTGAGTCTTGGGGGTCAATTGTAAATTGCATAAAATGTATAAAACTATTTAATACCAAAGGGCTGTTGCCAAGTGTACTAGTTTTTAAGTCCAAAGTAGACACTGTGCACTGACATGTAGTTGGTGAGCCAAATTGATGAGCTCTTTATCCAGTGCGTAGCTTTGTTTTCATTATGAAAGTTGATAAGTTGAAAGTTTGAAGTAAAGAAGCTTTTTTTTTTTTAGAAACAGCATATAGATTTATTCTTGTTTCTACAACTTTTCGTTAAACAGATAAATTATATTCTTCATGATCTTAATCTTGACTGTTTTTAGTAATCTTTTTTACAAAATCATAAGTAATCCCTCTTATGGTGATTTTCATAGTATTCCCCAGAACATATTTTAATGTTGATTTGAATTATTTTTATTTATTGAGGTATAGTTGATTTATGATGTAGAGAAGCTTTTATATGTACCTTTGGACCAAGAGCTCCTCTACCAGGCCATATTCTAGTAAGAGGAGGAATTTGGACACTTGAAACAATCTTTGTTTTAAGCTGTGTTATAATGTGCTTTGTATTCAGAATGAGAGGCAATAAACTATACCTCCTCCTACATTTTCTTTTTTTTTTTTTAACATCTTTATTGGAGTATAATTGCTTTACACCTCCTACATTTTCTACCCCACTACTAGCAACTACTTTTTCCCCCTGATGTTTTTTAAAAATTACATTCTTTTAAAACTGATTTAAAAAGTAATGCTTGGTTCCTTGGATATGACACCAAAAGCACAGGCAACAAAAGAAAAAATAGATAAATTGGATTCCATTAAAATTACAACATTTGGGCTTCTCTGGTGGTGCAGTGGTTGAGAATCTGCCTGCCAATGCAGGGGACACGGGTTCGAGCCCTGGTCTGGGAAGATCCCACATGCCGCAGAGCAATTGGGTCCGTGAGCCACAACTACCGAGCCTGCGCGTCTGGAGCCCGTGCTCCGCAACAAGAGAGGCCGCGACAGTGAGAGGCCCGCGCACCGCGATGAAGAGCGGCCCCCGCTTGCCGCAACTAGAGAAAGCCCTCGCACAGAAACGAAGACCCAACACAGCCATAAATTAAAAATAAATAAATAAATAAAAATTAAAAAAAAAATTACAACATATTGTTCATCAAAAGACACTATCAAGAGAATGAAAAAGACAACTCACAGAATGGGAAAAAATATTTGCAAATCATATATCTGATAATGAATTAATATCCAGAATATATAAAGAACTCCTACCTCTCACCAACAAAAAAACAGAACGACCCAATTCAAAACTGAGCAAAGGACTTGAATAGATGTTTTGCCAGAGAAGATATACAGATGACCAATAAGCACATGAAAAGATGCTCAGCACCATTAATCATAAGAGAAATGCAAATCAAAACCACAATGAGAAGAAGACGTGGCACATATATACAATTACTCAGCCATAAAAAGAAATGAAATTGAGTTATTTGTAGTGAGGTGGATGGACCTAGAGTCTGTCATACAAAGTGAAGTAAGTCAGAAAGAGAAAAACAAATATCATATGCTAACACATATATATGGAATCTAAAAAAAAAAAAGTGGTTCTGATGAACATAGGGGCAGGACAGGAATAAAGACACAGATGTAGAGAATGGACTTGAGGACACGGGCAGGAGGAAGTGTAAGATGGGACGAAGTGAGAGAGCAACACTGACATATATACACTACCAAATGTAAAATAGATGGCTAGTGGGAAACAGCCGCATAGCACAGGGAGATCAGCTCGGTGCTTTGTGACCACCTAGAGGGGTGGGATAGGGAGGGTGGGAGGGAGACGCAAGAGGGAGGGGATATGGGAATATATGTATACGTATAGCTGATTCACTTTGTTATACAGCAGAAACTAACACAACATTGTAAAGCAATTATACGCCAATAAAGATGTTAAAAAAAAAATCACAATGAGATACCACTTTGCACCCCACTAGGGTGACCTTATTTTAAAAATGGAAAAATAAGTGTTGGAGAGGGTGTGGAGAAATTGGAACCTTTGTGGACTGCAGGTGGGAACGTAAAATGTTGCAGCCATTGTGGAAAACAGTTTGGTGGCTCCTCAAAAAGTTAAACATAGAATTAACAAATGATCTAGGAATTCTGCTCCTACGTATGTACCCAAAAGAGTTGAAAACAGGTGTTTAAACAAAACTTGTACACGAATATTCATAGCAGCATTATTCACAATAGCCAAAAGATGGAAACAACCCAGTGTCCATCCACAGATGAATGCATAAACAAAATGTGGTATATACTTACAATGGAATAGCAATAGAAAGGAATGAAATTTTGATACATGCTACAATGTGGATAAACCTTGAAAATATTTTGCTAAGTGAAGTAAGCCAGACACAAAAGAACAAATATTGTATGATTTCATTTATATCAAGTTATCTAGAATAGGCAAATTTATAGAAACTGAAAGGAGAGAATAGAGTTACTAGGCGCTACGGGGCAGAGGGAATAGTTAGAGAGTTTCTGTTCAGGTGATGAAAAAGTTTTGGAAACAGTAGTGATGGTTCCCCCAAAAAAGAAACAGCTTTTTATTGTTGGAAATTTGGGAACAGAAGAAAAAGGAGAAATCCTAAATCACAAAGAAGAAAATCATAAATCACCCAGAGATAAAACTCCTATTGTGATTTCGTTATGTTATACGTACACTTTTTCTTTTTTTTAACAAATTGGTACCCATCTCTGTATATTTGTAATCTTCTTTGTTTATAGAGGAAAATACCGTGAACATTCTCATGACATTAAATGGTCTCCTATAACATTTTAAATAACTACACATTATTCCATGTTAAGGATATATCATGATTGATTTAGGTTAAGTTACATTCTTTTTATTTTAATGGCTTATAAAAAGATACTTATGAAATTTTGCAGCTCTTTAAGAACCAAGCTTTGTTTCTCATATCATCAATAAAATACTCACAAAGGAAACACATTACAGATGGCCCTCCATATCCACAGGTTCTGAATCCACAGATTCAACCAAGCATGGAACAAAAATATTCAGGAAAAAAAATTCCAAAAAGCAAAACTTGAATTTTCCACTCACTGGCAACTGTGAACATTTTATTTACAACTATTTATATAGCTTTTACATTGTATTAGGTATTATAAGTAATCTAGGGGTGATTTAAGGTATGTGGAAGGATGTACATCGATTATATGCAAATACTATGCCATTTTATAAAAGGGACTTGAGCATCCTCGGATTTTAGTATTGGGCGGGTGTGGCGGGGGGGGGGGGGGTTGTGTTTTAGAACCAATCCCCTGAAGATACTGAGGGATGACTGTATGTGTTTCACAATAGCCTTGAAGCTTTGGACTTTTAAGTTTCTGTCCCCTACTCTTTTTCTGTTTCTATCCTCTTGGTGCCTTTTGCTTACTTTGACATTTTCTTTTTGCTTCTTGCCTCTTCTGCTCCATATATTTTCCCCTTTGCCACCAGCATGCAGTTTTATTGCTGCTTCTATTTCTTCTCTGGTAGAGAGAGGTCAAACATAAAATCAATAACCTGCTTCTCAGCCAAAAATAAACCTACAGGTGTTGATGTCTTTCATTCTAGTCCACAATTTTATTCTCAAGTACAGTACATGGACTGTTTAGTGTTTTACACCTGGAAATGTGAGCTGCTGAGAATCAAGAAAGTGTATCCTCATCTTGTGAGACAGCACAGTTAAAAATACAGGTTTTAGTTTAGAGCCAGACTGATTTGGATTCAGATCCTGGCTTTGCATCTTATTTAGCTATGTAACATTGGAACAGATTGCTCTAAGTTTCCATTTCTTCATCTGTACAATGGGAATGATAATACTTTGGGGGTTGTTCAGAGGATTAAACATGCAATAATATATGGAAGACTCTTAAATACAGTAAATGGAAACTATTATCTTAAAAGCCATCAAGACTTCACCGAAATAATGTACACCCCACTCCCCCCATCAAAAGAAAAATATATCAGAGAAAGCAACAAAGGATTTAACCCATTGTGTGTGGGACTAAGCATCTTTTTGTATCATTAGGATTTGGGAAGCCTCTTCCACAACTTTAGTGAGATTATATTGGAGTCTAAATCTTAACTGAGTGGGCATATTCAGTGTGTCATGATGGTTAAGGTCTAGGATGCTACTGATGGTTCATCTCATGGAAAGGGAAGATGGATACTTATTGCAAAACCTACAACAAATTTTGTCTGACAGCAGGACATAAAAGGCAAGAGTTTGAACTGACTGCAGCTTTGGCTGGACAAATTCAGATATTTGCTTTTAAATATGAGCCCGATGTAATAAAACGTGTCGGATTTTTACAGTCAATGTTTAACCCTTAGATGATTTTGAAAAAGTAGAATTTTAACTTGAAATGAAGCATCAGAAATATAAGACCCCCTTTAGTTGTATTTGTTGTTCAAAAAAAATCTAAATCTTTACACTACATATTAATACCATAAATTCATTATTGCTATATAGGATGTCACTTAGGCTTACCAACACTCCTTCCCCAAACTCTAACCTGCGTGTGCATGCACACGTGCCCATGCTGCTGGAAATTTGGTGAACCACACTGGGTAGATAATCAGGAAGTGAAGTTTTTAAGTAAGTAGTTGAGGAGTTCCTATTCTGCTGTCATCTCATCAACCAGAGGTGAGATCTGATGCTTATCCAAACCCTGCCTTGATGGGTTGAACTAGTATTGGGGTTATTTACTCTGTTCAGTAGTTACCGAGTACCTGCTAAGTATTTATGTAGGGAAAAGGAAAAGATGTAGACGTTACCTCTTCTAATACAGCATCATTGGGGTTTTGGGGGGGGAACACGGGTTACTTTTCATTTTTTACATGCATATATAGTGGCTCAGTAGAACCAATTTGACAGTCCAGAAACAGGCCCTAATTTATAATCAAACTAAGGGAAATGGAAAGGATTTTTTAGTAATAGCTATTGGTGAAACCCTATGTGAGGGAAAAAAGTTGATTTACAGACCCATCTTACACTAACATAAATTTATATAAAACTATACATATCTTGAATCATCACGTTGTAAACTTTAAATATCTGACAATTTTATTTGTCAATTATATGTTAATTAAAAAAAGAATTTAAAAAATAAAAATAAAGAAATAATTTCCAAAGTAGAAAAAATAAGTTTTTATGTGTGTACATGTATATGTATATACATACACACACACATATATTCAGGATTCTTAGGTATGTGGTTTTTTTTTTAAATTTTTATAAAGCCATTCAGTTAAAATAATACATAAGTAAATATCCAAATTTCTAGATACAAAGGCTTACCATAAACGTAATGGAAGAAATCACAAGGAAGATTGATGGAATTGGTTACTTTAGAAATGTAAACCTTCACTAAGTCAAAGAACATCTTAAACAACTTGGCCTAATGCTAGTCCTGTTTACTTTCAATGGGCCAGAATGAAAAGAAATTTATACCTTGACACATTTTTGCCATATAATGCCAAAAAGACAGCTTTGGTTCTTAAATTTATGGAGTTGTTTTTTCACATTTGCTTTGTATATGGGAGCTCGTTTTCAGGAAATCTTGTAGCTGAAGTATCTTCAAATAAATAATATGCAAATAACTAGCCCACCAAATAGCATGTACTAAGAGTTCCACAGACCACAGCAGCTCTTCTTCAGCCTAGTTATTTTTAACTAGGAGACCAGGTAACTACAGTAGGTGCCTGTTATTATGAAGGATTAGTTATGAGCAGTGAGCCATTGCTCAGCTTCTTTTCAGTTTGGGGGAGGGGGTGCCCAGCCAGTTAATCACTAACATTGGAGGGGAAAGAATGTAACATGAGCTTTTAAGAGGCCTATATGAGGAGAAAGCATCATTGACACATCAAGGACATAAGATGACCTAAAGGTTTGTGAGCTGCTTTGGCAGGGATAACTGATAGAGAGGGCCTGGTTAGAAGTTTGTCACAAGTGTTCTCCAGACACCAACACTGTAGTTTTCTACAGATGCTGCCCTCACAGGGAGGAAGTAGAAACTGTTCCGCTTCTATTCACATTTTATGTATTAGCTTTCTCACCTTACTCTCTGATTAACCACTGCCATCACCACCATCCCAAGCTCTCTGTATACTAGAAGTTCGGTTATTCAAAATTTTTTAAAAAACAAACAAAAAATCCTTATAACATGAAATCTTAGAGCTCAGTTCACATCTCTCTATCATTATACCCCATATTACATGAGATACTGAAAGTCTTTGCAGAATGCACACTATGGCTGTTCCTAGACAGGGCTTCCATCTGGATATATCAGATGCCTGATGTAGCAGTTTTGGGGAGCTACGATACGTATATCCAACAATAACTTTATTTTAAGCCAATTTTTAAAAACTTATTACTAATCTTTAAAGAACCCATTATTTCCTTAGGCAAGTTAAAATATTCATTACCTACCCTTGTTATTTCTGTGATCTTTTAGATTAGTAGTGGTAAACATTGCTGGTGATAATGTCTTCTGCTTTGTATTAGGAGTTCTGCCCCTTCATTCTAAATTATAAGTTTCCTGGAAGCAGAGACTGAAAATTATTCAACCCCACTTCTCCACCCCAAACACACACAAATAGTACATTGCTTTGAATTAATAGTTCTTTGTAGATTGGATGAGAAACCATTGGGGTTTAAGTTGTCTGTGATTTAAATTTCTTAGCAGTGTCCAGGATTTCCCACTATCCAACATGCAAGCAAAAAGGCAATAAAATTGGTAGAGGAGCCATCAAGTTGTTAATGAGTCATTAATTACCTCTTACTCTTTATAATGTTAAAGGAAACTTGAGTTATAAAAGACAATGTGGTTGTTCTAGCACCATCTAGAGGAAAGCGTAGAAATGATTAACAACATTTTACAACTGCACCATATCAGTTCATTTAAATCCAAATACCACATCCTTCCTATCTCTCCTTTTTCACTAAATATGTCATATTTTCACTAAATATATAGTAAGATATAGTTCATTTGGCCATTCAACCAAGCTTTACTCTGTCTTTATCAGCTGCTGCCTGTTATCTTTTTGTGTGTTTATCTGTTCCAGCTGGATTGTAAGATAGGATAGGCACCATGGCTTTTATTTCTGTATGTTTCCATAGCTCCTAACTACTGATAAGAACTCATTAAATATTGATTATTAAATGATAGGTATGGATATTACAAATAACCTTATGGGTTAGATACAATATAGCAAAATATAGATGATTCTTAACAACATAGTGCCAAGTTGTCTCTGTTATTTCTTTTTTCTTTTGCCCTACCCAGGTACGTGGGGAGTTTCTTGCCTTTTGGGAGGTCTGACATCTTCTGCCAGCGTTCAGTGGGTGTTCTATAGGAGCAGTTCCACGTGTAGATGTATTTCTGATATATCTGTGGGGAGGAAGGTGATCTCCGCGTCTTACTCTTCCGCCATCTTGCCCAGACCCTCCCATAGTGCCAAGTTGATAAAAAAAAAAAAAACCCAGAATGAAATCTGTGACATAATACTATATATGTATATGAAAATACATGAAATCAAAACAATAATATACTACAAACAAAAATGTTTGTATCGTTTATTTACATTAAACATAAAAATGACAGTGGGGGGATGGGCATGAGAATTGTGTAAAACGAATCAAGTAATAACAAAAAGAAACTGAATACCATAACCTTCATTCTTACCACATTTAGAAAACAGTGGTGAGCAGCAGCTGTTAGGGGAGGGCAAATTAAGCAACCCAGCACACCAATCAAAAGTTTTTATCTTATTTTCTATCTATAATTTATTTATTTATTTATTTATTTTTATTTTTTGCGGGGGCTGCATTGGGTCTTCGTTGCTGCGCGCGGGCTTTCTCTAGTTACAGCGAGCGGGGGCTACTCTTCATTGCGGTGCACGGGCTTCTCATTGCAGTGGCTTCTCTTATTGCGGAGCACGGGCTCTAGGCACGCGGACGTCAGTAGTTGCAGCACACAGGCTCAGTAGTTGTGGCTCTCAGGCTCTAGAGCGCAGGCTCAATAGTTGTGGCTCACAGGCTTAGTTGCTCCGCGGGATGTGGGATCTTCCCGGACCAGGGCTTGAACCCGTGTCCCCTGCATTGGCAGGCGGATTCTTAACCACTGTGCCATCAGGGAAGCCCTGTAATTTATTTTAATGCATTAGTGTACCAATCAGTAATTAACAAGTATTTTTTTTAGCATGAAGTATTAGACTATCTTCTTTTTTTTTTTTTTTTAATTTATTTATTTATGGCTGTGTTGGGTCTTCATTTCTGTGCGAGGGCTTTCTCTAGTTGCAGCAAGTGGGGGCCACTCTTCATCGCGGTGCGCGGGCCTCTCACTATCGCGGCCTCTCTTGTTGCGGAGCACAGGCTCCAGACGCGCAGGCTCAGTAATTGTGGCTCACGGGCCTAGTTGCTCCGCGGCATGTGGGATCTTCCCAGACCAGGGCTCGAACCTGTGTCCCCTGCATTGGCAGGCAGATTCTCAACCACTGCGCCACCAGGGAAGCCCTAGACTATCTTCTTCAGATCTTCTTCCTGCTCTCCAACACGTAGCCTCAGCTCATTATCACATGGTTTCACTCTTCCTTATGTGTACCAAGCTCATCCCAGATCCTCTTAAGAGTTACCAAAATCCTACCTATTCTTTCTCTGATCTGTCACACTGCATGTCTGTACCACAGTATGTGTAGCATATTTTTTTAATAATTATGTGATATATATTCATTTCCCTCCCCCCAAATAGAATAAGATTTTCAGTTAAGTGAAAGTTTTGAATCTCTACGAGCACTTGGCACAATGATGGAGTATAATAAGTAATATATATTTGCTGGCTCATTGCATGAAAGCACTGTTTGAGGTAGATTAATCTGACAGTAGTTTACTGGCTGGATTGACAGAAAGAATTAAAGATTGGAGTTAGGAGCATAATTCAAAGTCTGTTAGAATAATCTAGAGGTGAGTTAACGAGGACCTGGATTCTGATGGTTGTGGTTGGGGATGGGGAAGAAGATATTATTCAGAGAGAGTTCAAAGGCAGAACGTACAGGCCGTGGTGACTGGCTCATATCCAGATGCCACAGAAAGCCAGCTCTGCTTCCTCCTTTTTCAGCCCATGATCCCTTTTCATTATGCCCCAAATTCCCTGCTTCCATTAGAGATCATCAGTTGCCTCTCTTCAGGGTCCCAAATTCTCATAACTTAGGAGAATTCCAACTGGGCAAGTGGATCCCCACAAGGCAAAACTGACAGCAGTGGTAGAACTGGCTGGTCCCCAATTTTCTGTCTTCCAGCATGAAGATAGCAGCAGCTTAGTTAACATCTTTATAAAAAGGCAGAAGTAAAATAATGCTTGGGTTGTATCCCTTAAGTCAGCAGTTTTGAAACTTTTTAGACTCAGGACTCCTTTCCATCCTTAAAAATTATTAAGGACCTCTAAGAGCTTTTGTTTATATCTATTGATATTATAGTTATTGATATTTGCCATACCAGAAATTAAAACTGAGAATCTATTAAAAATAGAATGGACTTGAGGACATGGAGAGGGGGAAGGGTAAGCTGGGACGAGGTGAGAGAGTGGCACGGACTTATATATACTACCAAATGTAAAATAGATAGCTAGTGGGAAGCAGCCTCATACCACAGGGAGATCAGCTTGGTGCTTTGTGACCACCTAGAGGGGTGGGATAGGGAGGGTGGGAGGGAGACGCAAGAGGGAGGAGATGTGGGGATATATGTAAATGTATAGCTGATTCACTTTGTTATAAAGCAGAAAGTAACACACCATTGTAAAGCAATTATACTCCAATAAAGATGTTTAAAAATACATATATTTATTAATCTATTTAAAAATAACAATAATAAACCTTTTACATGTTACCATATTTATGAAAATAACTACAGTTTCTAAAACAAAAATATTTAGTAAGGAGAGTAGCATTATTTTACATTTTTACAAATCTTTTTAATGTTTGGCTTAATAGGAGACACTCTGGATTCTCATGTGTACTTCTATATCCAATTTGTCGAAATATCACGTCATGCCTCCTCTGGAAAACTCTTATGTACACTCATGAGAGAATGAAAATAAAAAGCCAAATTTGTCTTAATATTATTATGAAAATAGGTTTGACTTTGCAAACCCCTTGAAACTGTCTTTGGGACTGCCAGACATCCCTGAACCATACTTTGAGAACCACTGCCTTAAGCAGTGTTTTTTAGTTTCTCTGTCTAAGAGAGTCTTAAAGATGTATGTTTCATTTTTTTGCCATGTCTAAGCATTCTTGGCACCTTTACTGAGACCCTCATTACCTGTTGGTAGAAATAACACACTTAAAAGAGGAATAAAAACAAGTCTTCAATTTTTAAAAATTTGTTTATTGGACATTGATCACATACACCCCACACTGCATTCAAAGCTCACTGATAAATTAGTTGTAGGGAGTTACCAAAAATGGTTTTGTCTGACTAACTGATTCCTTTGGCTAATATCTATAGAATTTTTCCCCATGGACTTTGCATTCCAAATATAACAGACTCTTAAGAGAATCATGGAATTAATGCATGTGGAATGTATATGGCCGTGAAGTCAGTTAAGAGGAACTATAGGGCCTGATGATAGACCTACGTTAGTACTGGCTCCCTGATTTCCTCATCTAAAGTAGATTATAAGAAGCAAGTTGGATGTGATACAGAGGTTGGGAATATGGAAATGACTACTACTGCAAAAGGTAGACATGTTAATGACAAAAAGTGACTGCTGACAACCAGGTAGGAGACTGAAAAGCAAAACACAAAAGCTCAACAGAGAAGTCTGATCACAGTTAATAGAGTCATTGACCCTTAAGGCCTCGGTAGCCTTTAAAAGGACATTCCTTTACCACACCACCGGATAATCATATCTAGAATAATGTCCCTGAGTCATGAAGAAAAAGATTAAAATATCCTCTGTATATTGAGTCCTCAATTTATGAATGGCTTGTGTTCCAAAGTTAATTTTATTTTCAAAACATTTATTTATAGAAACAGATAAATAATTGTTATTTTGGGTTGCAGACAATCTGCTTTTTCAGTTTATCTATTCAACAAACAACCTTTGAGTGCTTAATGTCAATAGAAGTGTTTCAGTTAGCTCTCATTTATAGCTTTGTTTCAGTGAAGGATACATTCTGAGGCCAAAGCCTGGGCATATATATTCTGTTCCCCTCTGGCCTCCATTATTTGCGCTATAAGGTGCTAAATTGTTGATATCAGGGGCCTGCAAATTACAGTCAAAGTGCCAAATCCAGTCCACTGCCTGTTTTTGTAATTTCATTGGAGCACAGCCATAACCCATTCATTTGTGTATTGTCTGTGACGCTTTGTGCTACAAGGGTTGAGAAGTTACCACAGAGATTGTGTGGCCTGCAAAGGCTAAAATATTTACAATGGGTTCCTTACATTAAAAGTTTGTAAACCCCTGGTCTGCATGATGTGGGCTGCCCTCATCTCTGACCTCGTCTCTTCCTACTCTTCCTCTCACTTACTCCACCATAGTCTCACTCCGCTTTGCGCTTCCTGAGAACATGCCAAGCACATTCCCACTACAGCGCCTTTGTACCTGGTTTTTCCTCTGCCTCAAATGTTCTTCCTTCTGATTGCCTCATGGCTCACGCAGGTTTCTCTGCTTAAATGTCACCTTCTCAATAAGGCTTCTCTTGACTGCCCTTTATAAAATAGCAACATCCCATCCCTCACATTCTTTATTCATTTGCTCCTGCTTCATTTATCTCCATAGGGCTTACCACTGTCTAACATATATTTACTTGTTGTCTGTCTCCCACTACTTGAATATAAGTTGTATAAGAGCAAGAGCTGTCAACTTTGTGCATTGCTATATCCCAGATACTCTGAGCCAAAGTAGGTGTACATTTGTTGAAGGGAGGGAGGGAGAAAGGTAGGAGGGAGGGAGGGAGGGAGGGAGGGAAAGAGGGAAAGGGAGACTTGCATGCTAACCTGCCCTTTATTCAGGGAGTAGTTGTCAACATCAACCAGGATTGGCAGTGGGGATTGAAACAAGATTTAAAAGCAGCATATAGGTAAATACTGATGTTTCCATTTGAAAACTCAAAGCTACTGGCGTATTCAGTCACATGTGACCTCTTCCCCCTAACCTATTTTTCAGTCCCTTATGTTGAGAGCAAGCAGCTGGCCTTGTTTATCTTTGTTCTCCAGTACCTAGTCCAGTGTAGGCTCTTAATAAATATTTGCTTCCAGCCCAGAAATGGACCTTGGTATCTTCTTAGTTGTTTTTTATAACTTTAATACTTACCATAATGCCTGGCAAATAAGAGGTTCAGTAAATATTTGCTCCAGGAAGGAATAAGTTGAATGAATTCTTTGTCTGCTTAGGATAAAACGCTATTCTAGGTTATCTGTTGTTGTATAACAAATTATTCCCAAAATATAGCATTCTAAAACTTATAGTTTCTGTGGGTCAGCAATTCAAGAGTGGCTTAAGTAGCTGATTCTGTCTCAAGATTGCTCATGAAGTTGCAGTCAAAATGTCAACTGGGCTGCTATCATCTGAAAGCTTATTTGAGGATCACTTCCAAGTTGGCTCACTCACGTGTCTGTTAGCAGGAGGCCTCAGTCTCTGGCCTCATGCACCTCTCCATAGGGTAGGCTACTTCAGTGTCCTCATAACACAGCAGCTAACTTCCCCAAGAGAAGTAATCCAAGACGAAAAACTAGGAGGAACCCACGTTGCCTTTTATCACCTAGCCTGAGAAGGCTACTTTCACCACATTCTGTTTATTAGAACCAAGTCGCTAATTGTAACCCACAGTCAGGGTGAGGGGAATTAGGCCTCTCCTTTTAGAGGGAGGAATATCAAAGAATTTGTGGACATATTTTAAAACTGCCACAATCACCTTGATACTCTGAACTAAATAAAGAGAAATTACCCATTTACAAGAAGTGAGACAGGGTTTCAGAGATGGTATTCATCCTGCCACTTATTTGCCCTCTTCAATTATAATGTTTTCCTTTCCTAAAAGGAAAAAAAATTTAGCATTTTGTCCTACCAAAATTAATTACTATTTTTACCTTTTTTTTTTTTTTTGAATAGGTAACACATGTGTATGGTGTAAAAATTCAACAGTAAAATGAATATACAATGAAAAACAAGTTTCCTTCCCCTGAATTCCAACCACCCAGTTTCCCTCCCTAGGGAAGACCTCTAATACTAGTTTATTTATCCTTTCAGAGACCTTCTGTGCACTTACAAATAGACACTTATATGGTTATTTTTACACACATGGTAGCATACTGTAATTACTGTTCTGTACCTTGCTTTTTTTTTCCATTTGCCTGTATATCTCAGAATTTGTTCCGTATCAGTTTATTTATAGTTGTTTTTTAACAGCTGCATAGTATTCCATTGTATGGATATGCAGAAATGTATTTAATTGCTTCTTCATTGAAGGACATTTAGTTAGTTTCCCATCTTTTTCTATTATAAACACTGCTGCAGTAAGTACCTTGTTCATTTTGTGCACTGAGAATATTTGTGGATAAATACCTTCAAGTGGATTTGTTGGGTCAAAGAGAATGTGCTTTTTGAAAGATAATGCCCGATTGCCACCAGAGGTTGGGCCAGCTTTATACACCCACCAGCAATATATGAATTTCCTGTGCCCTCTCTAGGCATAGTAGCAGTAGAAACATTTAGAAGTGTTGCCAGTAAATAAAGAATTATTATATGTATTTTACACTTTATGCCCGACACAATCCCCTGATACATGTTGATACCAAAAAGTTCTTCATTTTTGTTTGTTTGTTTTTGGGGTTTTTTAACTGAAGTATAGTTGATTTTCAATGTTGTGTTAGTTTCTGGTGTTAAAAAATTGTTGATTAACCTCGGGGGAGATAGACTTTCTCTGAGAAGTAGAAGTTTACTGAGTTGGTCACTATATTCCAGAGAGTTTTTTAACTCTTTGATAGAGCAGAATGCTACTGAGAGAGAACCTACTGCCTGCTGTAGATTGCTTTAATGTTTTATTATTTTTTTTAAATTTATTCATTTATTTATTTATTTTTGGCTGTGTTGGGTCTTCGCTGGCTGCATGAGGGCTTTCTCAAGTTGAGGTGAGCAGGGGCTACTCTTCGTTGCGGTGCTCGGGCTTCTCATTGTGGTGGCTTCTCTTGTTGCGGAGCACGGGCTCTAGGTGCGCAGGCTTCAGCAGTTGTGGCACGTGGGCTCAGTAGTTGTGGCTCGCGGGCTCTAGAGCGCAGGCTCAGTAGTTGTGGCACATGGGCTTAGTTGCTCCGCGGCATGTGGGATCTTCCCGGACCAGGGATCGAACCTGTGTCCCCTGCATTGCATTGGCAGGTGGATTCTCTACCACTGTGCCACCAGGGAAGTCCCTGCTTTAATGTTTTATTGAAGTATAACATAAATAAAATGCACAAATATTAAGTACGTGGTTTGATGAATTTTTACATATGTATATAGCTGTGTGACTACTACCTACATCCAGAATTAGAACATTACCAGTACCCCTAGAAGATTCTCTCATGCCCTCTGCAGTCAATACCACCCCAAAAGGTAACCACCGTTCTGATTTGTATCATTATAGATGAGTTATCCTACCTTGAAATGTGATCACATGGTATGTACTCTTGTTTGGCTTCTTTCACTTAACATTATGTCTGTAAGATTCATCCATTTTGTAATGTATAGCAGTAGTTCATTCTTCAGAGCATTATAGTATTACATTATGAATATACCACAATTTATCCATTCTACTTTTTACAGACATTTGAGTTGTTTCTGGTTTGGGACTATTATGAGTGAAGCTGCTATAAACATTCTTTTACATGTCTTTTGTTGGATATAAGTTCTTGTTTCTGAGAACTGCTGGGTCATAGGGTAGGTGTATGTTTTGCTTTAGAAGATCTGCTTAGAAATACATGAGTTTGGTAGAAACAAAATAGTTTTCCAGAGTGCTTTTACCAATTTATACTCCCACTCAGATAAAAATTTTTTCTACCAGGTAAACAATATCTGAAATGACATGCCTTATATTTCATGCCTTGTATTTTGTTTAGCTTAAGTCTTTGATCATTGTTAAAACTCCATGGGAAATAGCATTTTATTAGTCATTTATACTTTTAAGTGCTTGAGTTTCATGGCCTTTCATAGAATCACAGAATTCTAGAGGTCTAGTCCAACGAAGGAGGATAAAGTAGCTTGCCCAGAATCATACAGCTGGTTACTGACTCAGTTGGGTAAAGTAGATGCTTATTCAACTCACAAAATAAACTATTACTGTATTCAAACACTAGTAAGACTCCCATTATGTATAAGCCCCATTATGTATAAGAATGGAACTACTTGGAAGTTCTTCTTTTATTGACTTAAAACAAATAAAACTGCCAAATATTTCTCCAGCAAAGATGGGTTTATTCAGGATAGGCAGAGAATTGCAATTTGGGGTCTGCAACCATGGTAAGCCACATGCAAGTCCCTACATGGCAGGGGAAGGAAAACACTTTTATAGATGGGAAAGGGAAGCTGGGAGTGCTAAAGTAAACAAAGAAACCACGATTGAGTCCTTGCCAGGAAAGAAGAGGAGTCATTCTTCTTCCTGTTGGGCTCTGCTGTTATCACAGAGCATAAGAGCTCCTTCTTCTGGTCTCCCAGCTCTATTTAATTGAGGTTTCTGTTTATTAATCTTTTACATTTCCCCCTTTTAATCAAGATCTTTCTCTGAAAACATCACTGACCAAAAGTCAGTTTTTCCAGTTTCAGCAGCTTTTTGTCCCTCAGTGCCAGGAAGGACCTTTCCTAGGCGTAATGTCTCAAGGCAGAGGGAAAGTGCACAAATTGGAAACCTATTGAGGTCACGTTCGAGTGAAAAGGGAGGGTAGAAGGCAGAATTCTCAAGCACTTTTTATCTGAAGTCCGTATGTTATCAAGATCATAAACATTTGAGATCATCTGAAGTGTTATATCATCATCAGAGGTTTGGCAACAAACTTCCAACAGGGCTGGTCCAGATATCTTGGGAAAGCTGTCTCATCAGATGTTGTGGCTTCTGTTCTGGGAAATCTTCACTTTCAGGCAACTCAGATAATGTGCAGGTCCAGTCAGGGTTTGGTGCTTTCTTTACTTGTATCACATGACTCGCCAAGAATCTGTTTCTTGGAGTTTGGTGGTACAAGGGTTGGTTAGCAGTACCCGATAGGGGCCTTTCCAGTGAGGTATAAGAGAATTCTTTCCCAATAGGTGAAATCTCCAGGTTACAAGGTGTGATGCTTAAGGTCTTCGTCTCCCAAGGGTACACTGTGAAAAGACTGCTTTACCGAAGCATGGTTATTTTTTTTTTTTTTTAACATCTTTACTGGAGTATAACTGCTTTACAGTGTTGTTAGTTTCTGCTGTATAACAAAGTGAATCAGCTATATGCATACGTATATCCCCATATCCCCTCCCTCTGCGTCTCCCTCCCACCCTCCTTATCCCACCCCTCTAGGTGGTCGCAAAGCACGGAGCTGATCTCCGTGTGCCATGCAGCTGCTTCCCACTAGCTATCTATTTTACATTTGGTAGTGTATATATGTCCATGCTACTCTCTCACTTCGTCCCAGCTTACCCTTCCCCGTCCCCTTGTCCTCAAGTCCATTCTCTATGTCTGTGTCTTTATTCCTGTCCTGCCCCTAGGTTCATAAGAACCATTTTTTTTTTTTAGATTCCATATATATGTGTTAGCATACAGTATTTGTTTTTCTCTTTCTGACTTACTTCACTCTGTATGACAGACTCTAGGTCCATCCACCTCACTACAAATAACTCAGTTTTGTTTATTCTTATGGCTGAGTAATATTCCATTGTATATATGTGCCACATCTTCTTTATCCATTCATCTGTCGATGGACACTTAGGTTGCTTCCATGTCCTGGCTATTGTAAATAGAGCTGCAGTGAACATTGTGGTACATGACTCTTCTTGAATTATGGTTTTCTCAGGGTATATGCCCAGTAGTGGGATTGCTGGGTCATATGGTAGTTCTATTTTTAGTTTTTCAAGGAACCTCCATACTGTTCTCCATAGTGGCTGAAAGCATGGTTATTTTTAATAGAAGCAGTTAGGCCTTTGCAGTATTAGAGTATCTCTCCTTTTATCACTTGTGGGTCAAAAGAAGCAGAAGCCAAGTGCATTGGACATCTTATGACTATCTCAAAGGGTGAGAGTTTATGAGTTCTAAGAGGGGTGGATCTGAGATTTGGAAGGACTAACAGCAATGCTTTTGGCCAAGGTATTTGGAGGGCCTCTACCAGTTTTGCCAATTCAGTGTTAAAAATGCGGTTGGTGTGTTCCACGAAACCAGAGGATTGAGGGTGGTAAGCACAGTGAAACTTGTAAAACCGGATAAACAGCACAGGCTCATTGAAGTACCTGGCCAGTAAAATGGGTTCCTCGATCACTGTAAAGTTTGAGAGGAGTTCCCCAGGTAGGGATAATCTTTTCCAAAAAGACCTTAGCCACAGAAGAGGCAGTAGCCTGTCTGCAAGAGAAGGCTTCAGTTCATTGTGAAAACATACAGACCATGACTAAAATATATTCACATCCATGAGATGGAGGGAGTTGTATGACATCGATTTGCCAAACCTCAAATTAATCAGTTTAGTAGCATTTTTAAAATTTTATTTATTTATTTATTTATTTGGCTGTGTCGGGTCTTCGTTGCAGCACGCGGGATCTAGTTGTGGCATGCGGGTTTTCTCTTCTGTAGTTGTGGCGCGGGCTCCAGAGCACATGGGCTCTGTAGTTGTAGCGCGTGGGCTCTGTAGTTGTAGCGCGTGGGCTCTGTAGTTGTGGTACGCAGGCCCAGTAGTTGTGGCACGCGGGCTTTGTTGCCCCGCAGCACGTGGGATCTTAGTTCCCCGACCAGGGATCGAACCCGTATCCCCCGCGTTGGAAGGCAGATTCTTTACCACTGGACCACCAGGGAAGTCCCGAATTAAGCAGTTTAAAACGTCCAGGAGCAGTACAAACAGGCTTCCCTGGGTTGTACTTTGGGCAAGTGGGACAAGTGCGGTAGTCACTTTTTGTAGCTTTCTTAATGTTTCCCCACTCATACTGGTTTATAAATGCGATCATTTTGTCAGTACACCAGTAGTTTAATGCATGGACAGTGGTGGAGAGTGGGAATTTTAGAGTCCTCTGTAAGACTGGGTTGTTATTTGGTCCAAACCAGAGCTTTCTCTTTTTATCAAACCAAAAATGGTTGAATTTCCAACCTTGCTTTTCCTTTTCTGAGGCCAATTGTTGGGCTTCTCTAGCCAGTTTCCCTAAGTCATCATTTGGGGAAATATCCCTTTGAGCCATGACAGAGATTTGGCTGCTTTCGTTTGGCTGCTGAGAAATGTTGAGTGTGATGAGAATTCAGGAGAACTTATACCGCATGAGGTATAAAAATGGCTAAAGGGCATCCCATAGTGATTTTCTTGGTTGCTTTAACTAAAAGGGCAGTGGCTGTAATGGCTCTAAGGCAGGGGCAGGAGGTGTTCCCATGCCACAGAGTCCAGTTACTGGCTATAATATCCTATGGGTTGTTGGTGGTCCCTTGTTTTTGGGTGGGTACCCCAAGGGCATTCCCTTCCTTTTCATAAACAAAAAAGGAAAAGGGGAATTTGATAATTGTGATGCCCAAGAGCAGGTGGATTCATAAAACTCCCCTTTAAGGACTTAAAGGCCATGTTGTCCAGTTCTTCCCATAAAGTTGGGTCAGGATTGTTAATGTTGAGTAAGACATACAGAGGTTTGGCCATAGAGAGAAATTTAGAATCCAATTTAAGCAATAACCAGTAGCTCAAGAATCCCTCTCAGTTGGCACCTAGTTTTGGGTTTGGGGAAACTTAGGACACCATGAAGTCTATCTGGATCTGATTGTAGCCCTTATTTTGAGATCAGATGCTCTAAATATTGAAACTAGGTTTGGGCAAACTGCAGTTTTTCTTTGGTGACCTTGTGTCCCTTTAAGCCTAAAAGTTTGTTTGTTTGTTTTTTAATTTTATTGAAGTATAGTTGATTTACAGTGTTGTCTTTAATTTCTGTTGTACAACAAAGTGACTCAGTTATGCATATATATATATTCTTTTCCATTGTGGTTTATCACAGGATATTGAATATAGTTCCCTGTGCTATACAGTAGGACCTTGTTGTTTATCCATCCTATATATAATAGTTTTAAACCTGAAAGCTTTAGCAAGTGGTCGCTGTCTTCCTGTGAAGAGAAAAGGAGAGCAAAGAAGCAAATCATCTACATACTGCAACAAAGTAGAACCCCTGAACTTTATATCATCCAGATCAGCCTTCAGGGTTGGTGAGAAATGAAGGGCTCTCAATAAAGCCCTTGAGACATTACTATCCTGGTGAATTGTTTTTCTTCCCAAATGAAAGCAAACAGGTGTTGGCTAGCTTCATCAACTGGAATACTAAAGAGTGAACTCATAAATCAGTTACAGTAAAGAATTTACTTCTGATAGGAATAGATGTTAGTAACGTATGAGGGTTAGGAACAACAAGGTATTGAGGGATAACAATGTTTTTTTTGTTTGTTTTTGGCCGTGCCGCGCAGCTTACGGGATCTTATTTCCCCAGCCAGGGATTGAACTCGGGCCACAACAGTGGAAGTGCCAAATCCTAACCACTGGACCACCAGGGAACTTCCTACAGTGTTGTTTTTTTTGCTCAGAGGGCCTGGGCCTCCACCCTTGGCCCTTAGGTTTTCTCACTGGGAAAATAGAAGTGTTACAGGGGCTAGTACAAGGGGTAAAGAGGCCTCAAGCCTTGTAATCTTCAATTATGGGCTTTGTGCCTTGAAGGGCTGCTTTACTTTATATGATATTGATTAATTCTGGGAAGAGGTTTTGAGGAATCTATGTGAAACTTGATGGGAGATGCACTATTAATTTTGCCAATATCAGTTGGAGATTTTGCCCATAAGGAAGGTGGTAGCTGATTCAATAGGGACAAATGATCAGTGTTTCCAGAATCAGCTCTAGAACAAATAAAAAGATGTCAAAGGATCATTTAATTCACCTGGCTGGTTACTTTGATGACTACTGTCAAATTCTAGAGTTAACTCTTCCTTTTGGGAGAAAGAAATTTTGGCATGATACTTCTCTAAGAAGTCTCGGCCTAATAAATGGGTAGGGACAGAGAAACTAAGGAGGAAAGGGTGTATGTATCTGAAAGGGCCTAAACAAAAGGGAATTGGTCAGAGATAGGAACCTTTTGAGGTTCATTAGCGATCCCCACTATTTGAACTGGGGTTTTTGGGGGGTTTTTTTGGCCACGTCTCGTGGCATGTGGGATCTTGGTTCCCCAACCAGGGGTCGAACCCGAGCCCCCTGAATTGGAAGCATGGAGTCTTAACCACTGGACTGCCAGGGAAGTCCTGAAATGCTTTAATATTCCCAGGCAGGGGCTGCTTTATATTAGCTGGGTTGAGCACTGAGAGTGTGGCTCCAGCATCATTTAGGACTGGAAGAGACCCATTCCCAATCTGGAGAAATGTTTCTCCAAGTCGATTAAGAGGGAGAATTGGGAAAATCCCTGGTAGTTCCTTAGAGCCCCATAATTGAGAGTTGGGAGGATGTTGGAAAGGCTGGTTAGAGAGCTGAAGATGCCTAAAGTACTTAAATTTGTAGCAATCTCTTTTCCAATGTCCTAGCTCTTTGCAGTAATAGCAGAAACTAGGAGGGTTTTGGTTTTGTTTAGGAGCCTTCATTTGCTGGATTTGAAGATTAAGAATTTTGGTGGTCTCCCATTTAGGTGACTCATCTAGAGTGCAAGAGAGCTGGCTTGTCAGATTAATTAAATCTGGGATGAACATGGTTTCCCATTCCATCCTGGTCTTTTTTACTAGATGAGAAAGATCCCAGTTCAGCCCATTAATAAAAATAGAGTTAAAAACTACTAGGTGGAATCAACACATGAAGGAAGACCAGAATTTTTTTTTTTTTAATCTGAAGTAGATTATAATAGTTATGAACAGTTTCATCAGATTTTTGTATGCAAGCCTGAAGTTTGTTCCAATCAACAAGCTTTGGAAAAGCCCTAAGAATTGCTCGATGAAGTCGCTTAGCCATATCTCGAACCTGATCATGTAGTAAGTTAGTGGGCTGGTCTCCCAGTTGTAATTCTAGAGACATTTCAGGATTTTCCCAATTAGCAGTTTTCATCCAATGCTGGGCCTGGCCTTCACCAACAAGTATATGAACTAGCTGATATAAGTCAGGGAAACCAAATTGGTAAATTTGAATGACTATATTAAATTCCTCAGGGACTTCCCTGGTGGTGCAGTGGTTAAGACTTTGTGCTCCCAATGCAGCGGGCCTGGGTTCAATCCCTGGTCAGGGAACTAGATCCCACACGCATGCCGCGACTTAGAGTTCACATGTAGCAACTAAGGAGCCCATGCGGGTGGGATAGGGAGGGTGGGAGGGAGGCTCAAGAGGGAGGGGATGTGGGAATATATGTATACTTATAGCTGATTCACTTTGTATATTCCAATAAAGATATTAAAAAAAAAAAAAAAAAGAGCCCACGAGCCACAACTGAGACCCGGTGCAACCAAGTAAAAATCAATTAATCAATAAAATTTTAAAAAATAAATTCCTCAGAAAATCTGTGAGGATCTTCAGTTACTTTGGGAAAATCTTTGACAATGGCTCACAGTTCAATATAAGGGAATATAAGAAATTAAGGGTTTAACCTCTGGATCCTCAGAAGGCTTAATTTTTTTTTTATGATTTTTTTAAAATTTTATTTTATTTATTTACTTTTGGCTGCATTGGGTCTTCGTTGTTGCACGCAGGCTTTCTCTAGTTGTGGCAAGCGGGGGCTACTCTTGGTTGCGGTGCACAGGTTTCTCATTGCAGTGGCTTATCTTGTTGCAGAGCATGGGCTCTAGGTGCGTGGGCTTCAGTAGTTGTAGCACGCAGGCTCAGTAGTTGTGGCTCGCGGGCTCAGTAGTTGTGGCTTGCGGGCTCTAGAGCGCAGGCTCAGTAGTTGTGGCACACTGGCTTAGTTGCTCCGTGACATGTGGGATCTTCCCAGACCAGGGCTCGAACCCGTGTCCCCTGCATTGGCCGGCGGATTCTTAACCACTGTGCCACCAGGGAAGCCCAGAAGGCTTAATTTTTAAGGGACAGGTTCTAACAAGTTGAGAGGAAAAGGGAGCTGGGAGAGTTTCAGAGAGGGGGTAAGTTCCGGGAGAGAATTTGTATGAGGGAATTGAGGGTAAAGAGGAGGCATAGGCAGTATAGAAGGAAGGATTGAAATGGTGCTGGAGGCAGAGTCTGGCCACAAGAAGCCAAGGGAGAGAAAGGTGGTGCCAGAGGTGGAGCCTGAGACAAAGAAGCCAAGAAGAAGAGCCTGAGACTTCAGGAGCCATTTTATCTTTCTTTAATCATTTATTTGCCTCAGTTAATCTTAAAATCTTATTTTGCGGAGAAGCAGTTTTAGGTTCCTGATAATGTTTGGAAGCCTTAAAATGCCAGTTGAAATAGGCATACCATTCAGCTCTGGAAATTTCTGAGCTATTGTAGTCCAGTTCAGTTTTAAGGAAATTAAGTTTGGGGATTTTAAAAGTTCCCCAAAATGGCCATTGATATTCTAAATTGCCTTTGGACAGGTTGGTCCATTTAGTTAGAAATGTGCATGAGGAAGGACCACAGTTTTTAAACATAAAATTGGCCAGAGTCCCAGGGTGTGGGGGCCCACAGATAACTGGGATCCCAATTCTCAGAGGTTTTCCTCTAGAGTAAAAGAACAATTTTCAAACAGCTCAAACAACTTACAGTTCGAACAGCTCAATTCAAACAGCCTGCAAGCTAACACAGCCATTTCTAAGGAAACAGCCCGTACCTGGAGGAACCAGGCCAAAGGCTTTTCAGCCATTTTCCAGAGAACAGCCCCTAGTCCATAGGAATGGGCCAGTGACTGAACTGGCACAGTTTCAGTGAAGCAGCCCCTGTTCCCAGAGGAATGGGCCAATAGCTTCTCACCCAACTTCAGTTAAAACAGTCTGATTTCAAAATCACACTGAAGTGCCAAATGAGTGCCAAACAAGGCCATACAGAATAAGGCCTTAACCAGAAAAACAAAACCTTAAAATGGATCCTGAGTAAAGCCTGGAGAGCTTCATACACAAAGAGGGCATGAGCTTGGATCCAGGAGAAAGACCCTCCAAATTCCAGGGTCAGCCAGAAAAGCGGTGAGCTCAGTGGGTTCAATTGTGGGTACCTCACCTGTTTGCTCACCAGTCCTGGAGTCTTCAGGGGTCTCCTCTGGTCCCCGTATGGGCCACCAAAATGTTGACCTAAATCAAATAGATGGCCAGATATTTCTCCAGCAAAGATGGGCTTATTTGAGATCAGCAGAGAAGTGCAATTCAGCGTCTGCAACCATGGTGAGCCACATGCAAGTTCCTGCACAGCAAGGGAAGAACACTTTTATAGAGGGGAAAGGGAAATTGGGAACACTGTAGTAAACAGAGTCCATAGCTTTTCATTGGCTGAGTCCTTGCCAGGAAAGAAGAGGAGTCTTTCTTCCTACTGTTTGGGCTCTGCTATCATCACAGGGCATGAGAGCTCCTTCTTGTGGTCCCCCAACACTATTTAATTGAGGTTTCTGTTTATCAGTTTTTTATACCTTACTTGAACAGAGTTTCTGGAGAGAAACAAGGAGCATTCATTCATTCAACATATATTTATTGAGCATCTACTATATGCCAAAAATGTTTCTAGTTCTTATAGATACAGCAGTCCAAAAAAACTGACAAAAATCTTGCTCTTCATAGAGCTTACATTCTAATAGGACTGAACAGACAATAAGCAAGATGAATAAATAAAATTTCTGCTATGTTACATACTGATAAATATTATGGGGAGAGGAAGGTAGGAAAGGGAACTAGAAAGTATATAAGTGGGGAGTGGGAATGAGGGATGGCCTCACTGAGATGACTCTTGAGAAAATATTTGAAAGAAGTGAAGGGAAAGTAGCTTTGAGAATATGGGGGACGGGGGGAAGGGATGTTACTGATGATGGAATGGCAAGTTCAAGGCCCTAAGATGAGAACATGCCTCTTGTGTTCAAGGAACAAGTAGCTCATGTGCCAGAACAGAGTGTGAGGGGCAGAGTAGTAGTAGATGATGTTGATCAGAGAGGTAATGAGGGCCGAGATCACATGAATCCTTTAAGATCACAATAAGAATTTTGCCCTTTAATCTGGGTGAAATGGAAAGAAGCCTTTGGAAGGTTTTGAGTAGAGGAATGATAGGCTATGACTTGGATTTTAACAGGATCTCTCTGGCTCCTGTGTTGAGAATGGGTCAGAGAGGGATAGGATGGCTATTGCAATAATTAGAGGAGTACTTGGAGCCAGAGAAGTGGAGATAGTGAGATATGATCAAAATCTGGATATATTTTGAAGGTTAAGCCAACAAGATTTGCTGCCTGTCGGATGTGGGGTATGAGAGTAAGAGAGGAGTCAAGCAGAACTCCCAAGGTTTTTGACCTGAACACCTGAAAGGATGGAAATGCCATTGCCTGAAATAGGGAAAACTCAGAGCCAAGTTGTTATTGGGAGCAGGGGGCAAGGGAGTGGTCAAGGGACAGGTGGATATGAGGAGCTCAGTTTGGGTCATGTTAAGTTTGAAATCTCTTTTGAGACATCAAATGGAAATGTCAAATTTGCAATTAGATATATGAATCTGGAGTTCAGGGAAAAGGTAGGTGCTGGAGATAGAAGTTTGAGTCATTAGTTAGATATGAAGAAGTAACAGCAAAAGGTGCTGAGAAGGAGTGAGCAGAACAATAAGAAGAAAATCAGGCCAGTGTGGTGTCCTTGTCCTGAAAGCCAAATGAAGGAAGTGTTTTCAAGAAGGAAAGTGGAAGCTAGGAAGCAAGGAAGCACATGGCATACACGAAGGAAAGTGGTCAACTGAACAGTAGGTTATTAGATCCCTGAGAGAAAGCATGTACTAAGTGGAAATGGTAAAAATGAGGGCTCTGGAGGTAAAATTTACTCTTTCCACTATTGTGCTTGTATCAGTCTTGACTGCACGACTGTTTTTTTTTTTTCCTTCCATATTTATTTATTTGGCTGTGTCGGGTCTTAGTCACGGCACGCAGGTTTTGTTTTGTTTTGTTTTTTTGGGTTTTTTTGTTTTTTTATAAATTTATTTATTTATTTTTGGCTGTGTTGGGTCTTCGTTTCTGTGTGAGGGCTTTCTCCAGTTGCGGCGAGCGGGGGCCACTCTTCATCGCGGTGCGCGGGCCTCTCACTGTCGCGGCCTCTCCCGTTGCGGAGCACAGGCTCCAGACGTGCAGGCTCAGTAGTTGTGGCTCACGGGCCTAGTTGCTCCGTGGCATGTGGGATCTTCCCGGACCAGGGCACGAACCCGTGTCCCCTGCATTGGCAGGCGGATTCTCAACCACTGCACCACCAGGGACGCCCTTTTTTGTTTTTTTTAATGTTTACTTATTTATTTATTTTCTTATTAGTCATCCATTTTATACACATCAGTGTATACATGTCAATCCCAATCTCCCAATTCATCACACCACCCCCCCCACCCCTAGCCACTTTCCCGCCTTGGTGTCCATACGTTCATTCTCTATTTCTGTGTCTCAATTTCTGCTCTGCAAACCGGTTCATCTGTACCATTTTCTAGGTTCCACATATAAGGGCACGCAGGTTCTTCGTTGCAGCATGTGGGCTTCTCATTGTGGCAGCAGAATGCATGGGCTCAGTAGTTGCGGCACGCGGGCTGTCTTAGTTGTGGCCCAAGGGCTCTAGAGCACGTGGGCTCGGTAGTTATGGTGCGTGGGCTTAGCTGCCCCGCCGCATGTGGGATCTTAGTTCCCCATCCAGGGGTCAAACCCGCGTCCCCTGCATTGGAAGGCAGATTCTTACCTCTGGACCACCAGGGAAGTCCCTGCACAACTGTTTTGAATTGTCCTCGAAACAAAGTGGTGCTGCTTTGGGATTGGGTTTTGTCTTAACACTGCACTCCTCCTGTGACCTGGGGGAACCTGATTGCTGCCTCATACCTAAGTCATTTCCCCTTTACCGTGTTCCGGTGTTGATCGCCTTTAAGAAGGGAGAATACTTAACTCAGCACTCTAAAACTTAGTAATGTTTAATGAGATTATGTCTGTGAGGCCCTTGGTAAATATGAAAATAACCACCTAGAGAAACACAAAGCACTACTTTTACTACTACTTTTAGCATATTATTATTTTTATTATCTTCAAACATGCCAACCCTTTCCTTATTTTGTGAACACTTATTCAAAATAGAAAGCTTTCTAAAATGAAAACTGACTTTTCTCTTTCTCTTCAGCCTACTTTGCTGCCTTAAAGCTAGCCCTTAATAGAGAAACTAGGTCTGTTAAGTGTTATTTTCTGCTTTTTCCTTCTTGTCTTCTTATTCTCCCAGCTGTCTCAACTCAGAACCTTGTAGGAAGAGAGTTATACTTCAGAAAACTGTTTGCTTTGACATTTAAACAAGCCTCCATTTTGTTTTTCCATATTGGAATTTTTCCTCTTCCCCTCTCCCATTTCCAGCACTCTGACCTGTGATCTTTTCAGCTCATTCATTATTGTTAACATTTGCAGATTATACAAGAGGAGGGAGACAAATTTATAAACACGTGTTCCTACCCAGCTGTTTCAAGAGTAGGAATAACATTCCTCTTCTAATTGTATACCTGCTCTCTATACACAGCTATGCTCATCTGCCCTTGTTAATGAGGTGCCTACTTCTAAGTCTTACCTTGTCTAGAAATAAATGTACCCTGTTCCTATTCAAATTGGTTATACAGTAATCAGAGCAGCCCATCACTGGGAGGAGACATCCATATGAATTCACTTTGCTAACAGCCAGAGAGAATTTAGCCCAATTGCTTTCTTAGGAGGTTTGTCATTTCCCTTAAGATGCCAGGGCCCTAGAAAGGGATAGGAATCCTGTCCTTTTCCCCCCTGGATGCCTCCCTACAGTCCTTTATGTATCTTTTATCTAAGATGAAGATAAAGGGACATATTAAGGAAGTTGTGTAAAAAGAATCAGAACCCATTAAGAGATAGATGTGTAATGCCTTGAAGATCTGACCACTCATCAATAATGAGTAATGAGTAAATTACTTAACCTTTCTGGGCTTCCATTTCCTTATTTACAAAGTAGCTTTTTTTTTTTTTTTTTAATTTATGTATTTATTTATTTTTGGCTGCGTTGGGTCTTAGTTGCGGCATGCAGGCTCTTAGTTGTGGCATGCGGGACCCAGTTCCCTGACCAGGGATCGAACCCGGGCCCCCTGCACTTCGCGCGTGGAGTCTTAACCACTGGACCACCAGGGAAGTCCCAGAGCAAGGATTTGGACTAAGGTTTTCTGACTG
This sequence comes from Eschrichtius robustus, assembly GCF_028021215.1. Lineage (NCBI taxonomy): Eukaryota > Metazoa > Chordata > Mammalia > Artiodactyla > Eschrichtiidae > Eschrichtius > Eschrichtius robustus. The sequence goes on from NC_090824.1 coordinate 125,990,759, forward strand.
CAAGTTCAGTGATCTTTAGACAGCATTCTACATCAAAGAAGAATATAGTTGAGTTATTACAGATAGGCCCTGGGAGTGCTTAATCAAATAGTATTTTATTAGTCTATGACCAAAGACAAACAAAAGACTAATTCTGGAGTCTTTTAAGTTGTTTTTTTTTTCTTTTCTGCTCAGTTCTTTTTTTTTTTAATATATATTTTATTTTTAGCTGTGTTGGGTCTTCGTTGCTGCACATGGGCTTTCTCTGGTTGTGGCGAGAAGCGGCCACTCTTCATTGTGGTGCATGGGTTTCTCATTGCAGTGGCTTCTCTTGTTGCGGAGCACGGGCTGTAGGTGCGCAGGCTTCAGCAGTTGCGGCTCGCGGGCTCTAGAGCGCAGGCTCAGCAGTTGTGGCGCAGAGGCCTAGTTGCTCCGCGGCATGTGGGATCCTCCCAGACCAGGGCTCGAACCCGTGTCCCCTGCATTGGCAGGCAGATTCTTAACCACGGCACCACCAGGGAAATCCGAATTCTAGAGTCTTATTCTCTAGATACATTACATAGAAAATGTGCCTTTGGGCACATTGAATTACTGTATTCAAACTTTCGACACATCCCTTTTGTTCTGAACACATAGCAAGAAGTAAAATACATAAAGTGAAAATCAAAGAACATGTTTGGGCTCACAAACAAAATAATCTTATCCATGGACCGAAAACAGAAGAGATGCAAGTCACTGAGTGAGGCTGAAACTGTGGGCCAGCCGGCCTCCAGGTATGGGACCAGAGAACGGTGCCTGAGAGATGAGTTCCTGGTACTGAAAATATCTATAGAGATAGTTCATAAATAGAGAGAACTTGAGGCCAGGGGAGTAGGATGCCAACCCCCCAACCAGTCTCATGGAAGGAGACTTTTAAAAAGTTAATTGAACTTAGCAACAAAAAGAAATGAACTACTTACTGATACATGCAACAACATGGTGAATCTCAAAAGCATTATGTTAAGTGAAAGAAGCCAGATGTGGAAGACTGCATGCTGTCTGATTCACTGTATATGAAATTCTGGAAAAGGCAAAGCTATAGGAATATAAACCAGATTAGTCATTGTCTGGGGCTGGGGATGGTGAAATGAGATTGATTGCACAAGGGCTGAGTACTTTTTGACTAATGGAAATGTTCTATAAATTGATTGTGGTAGTAGTTATACAACTGTAAATATTAATCACACTCATCAAATTATATATTTTAAAACAAATGGATTTTATTGTATATAAATTATAACTATAAAGCAGATTTTTTTTAAAGGGTATATAGGTATAGGGCTTCACACCAGAGTGACAAGTGACAAGTTAGTTGCATGGCAAATTGTGTAGATTCAGACAAAGGTGAAGAATTGGAGCAACTAATGAAATCAATCTACTGTATTAGGTTTGATTATAATAGAACCTACCCGTTGTTGGAGCTTTAAAAAAAATTGCCCTTGATAAAGAATTTGTTACTTAAAAAAGAAAAAAAGTTAATTGAGTGGGGGAGGAGGGAAGCCTAAGGAGTTGTGAAGAAGCTGCCTGCTGGTTCAATGATTAGAACTGTGATATCTTAAATACCTTCTAATGGCTCAGGCCATTAGAAGACCTCTTCAGACTAGGTCCTTAGGGGGCTAGATGGAAGAAATTGCAAAACTATTAAACAGAGAAGGGGGGAAATTAGTAACAAAAACATCTCATTCAAAAAAGAGACTGGAAACCAAAATTATATATAATAGAAATCTAATGCTAAGAAAGATAACCACTAAAAATTAACCAGGACTTCCATTTTGAGGAAGATGGAGTAGACAATACCTTTCCTGATTTCTCCCACTAAATACAACTAAAAAACCTTTACATTTTATATATATATATATATCTCATATACAGAAATATCCAACAGAGGACTAGTATCTAGAATACATAAAGAACTCTCAAAACTCAACAGCAGAAAACAATCCAGTCAGAAAATGAGCTAAAATATGAACAGATATTTCACCAAAGAGGATATACAGATGGCAGATAAGCACATGAAAAAGCTGTTTAACATCATTAGCATTAGGGAAATGCAAATTAAAAATCACAATATGAGATATTACTATACAACTATTAGAATGGCTAAGATTAAAAAGAGAGAGAGAGGACTTCCCTGGTGGTGCAGTGGTTAAGAATCCGCCTGCCAGTGCACGGGACACGGGTTTGATCCGTGGTCTGGGAAGATCCCATATGCGGCAGAGCAACTAAGCCCATGAGCCACAACTATTGAGCCCACGCACCTAGAGCCCGTGCTCCGCAACAAGAGAAGCCACAAAATGAGAAGCCCGCGCACTGCAACGAAGAGTAGCCCCCACTCGCTACAACTAGAGAAAGCCCGCGTGCAGCAACAAAGACCCAGCGCAGCCAAAAATAAAATAAATATTTTTTAAAAAGTTAAAAAAAAACACCAAAACTAAATGCAACTACAGTATGACCCAGTAATTGCATTCTTGGGTATTTATCTTGGAGAGATGAAAACTTAAGTTCAGGGGACTTCCTTGGTGGTCCACTGGTGAAGACTTCGCGCTTCCACTGCAGGGGGTGGAGGTTTGATCCCTGGTCAGGGAACTAAGATCCCACATGCCATGCTGTGCGGCACAGCCAAAACAAAACCAATAAATAAATAAACAAATCTTATTTTTAAAAAACCAAAAAACTTAAGTTCACACAAAAACCTGTACACAAATGTGTATAGCAGCTTATTCATAATAGCCAAAAACTGGAAACAACCCAGATGTCCTTCAGCAGGTGAGTGGTAAGACAAACTATGGTATCTCCATACCAAACCACCAATAAAAAGGACTAAACTATTGATACATACAACAACCTGGATAAATCTCCAGAGAACTATATGCTGGTAGGAAAAAAAAAAAAAAAACAGTCCCAAAAGGTTATATACTGTATGATTCCATTTATATAATTTTTTTGAAATGACAGAATTATAGAAATGAGAAACAGATTACTAGTTGCCAGGAATTGAGGAGGGGTGGGGATGGGAGGGAAATGAGTGTAGCTAGAAAAGGACAACATGAGGTACCCTTGTGTTGATGGAAATATTTTGTATCTTCATTATGTCAATGGCAGACTCTCAGTTGGGATATTATACTATAGTTTTGTTGCAAAATGTTACCATTAAAGGGCATGTGAGATCTCTTTATTATTCCTTACAACTGTATGTGAATCTATAATTATCTCAAAAATTTTAAATTAGTTTTAAAAATTTAACTGTCAGGAATTGAATGCACACCTGGTGAAATTAACATATGGTACAAAGACTGTAATAAGTATGTTTAGAATTCTTAAAGAGAAACAGAATAATAAACTCTATTAAAAATAAAACTATGAAAAAAATAAAAAATAAAACTATGAACCAAACAGCCAGTAATTAAATAATGTCATGTAGATATGAAAAATTAACCAGTTTAAAATTTTGGAAATGAGAAAAAGTCATTTAAATATAATTATATATTATATTCATTGAAATTTTTTAAAAACCTCAATACATTGGATAAATTCTAGGCTACATGTAGTCAAAGAAAAGATTATAAATTGGAAGAATCAAGCACAAAGAAAAACTATATGAGAGATCAACATGAGTCCTAGAAACAAAAAAAAGAAAGAATGGCAGAAAGGCAATAAATTAATATATAATAGGTAATGACTTTCCTGAATTAGAGAAATTCTAATTAGAAACTTAACTAGGTAGGTTGTACACTCCAAGTACTGTATGCCGAACAGATAAATAAAAGTAAATTCAGGGAGACTTCCCCGGTGGCACAGTGGTTAAGAATCCACTTGGCAATGCAGGGGACACGGGTTCCATCTCTGGTCCGGGAAGATCCCACATGCCGCGGAGCAACTAAGCCCGTGCGCCACAACTACTGAGCCTGCTCTCTAGAGCCCACGAGCCACAACTACTGAAGCCCGCACACCTAGAGCCTGTGATCCACAACAAGAGAAGCCACTGCAATGAGAAGCCCACAACAAAGAGCAGCCCCGCTCACTGCAACTAGAGAAAGCCCTCGTGCAGCAACGAAGACCCAACACGGCCAAAAATAAATAAATTTATTTATTTTAAAAAAAAGAGTAAATTCAGTATTCTGGTTAAATATGGTAGATTGAAAGTACATGTTTACCTCCTACCTTCCCCCTAAAACCCATTCAAATGTCAGTAAAGGGATTTTGTTTTTAAGATATAAACTCACAAGGTAAAGAAGACAGACAGGTATAAATCAGTAAAACTTGGGACACTAGAAAGCAGATGCACAATGCTAATTTAAGAGACCTGAAAAAACAGAAGCTTGTTTGTTTGTTTCTTTGTTTACCTGAGGTTGGGAGGAAGGAGAGCCAAGAATAAGGAGTTTGCACCACAGATTTCTAGAAATATTCAGAAATTGGAAATATCAGAGTACCTTTGAACACAGGGAATATGAGGTGAAGCTGAAGACAGAAGACTGGCTGAAGGTCTAGAGAAGCAGCAAAGGCTGTGCATTATTATCCCCATCCTACACAGCCCCTCTGCCATTACAGAAAACTGATGTTCACTCTTCGGAGAGTTTCAACCAGAGCAGGGACACTGGGCATAGAGGAAGGCAGGGTGCTGTACCAAGGACTAAGTGAAAATCCGTATAACATAGAGAAACTGGCAGGCAGGTAAGAAATTAAAGAGTTCCTCTCTGGGGGAATCTGACAAGTCCTGGAAAGGAGGAAAAATCTCTACCAGTATTCATGGCTTAATGGAAAGGCCCACACGTAGTGCTTCCCGTCCAATTTTTATTACCTTTCATTTAAATATGAACAAGATCCGAAGGTCACCAAACTTTTTGAGGAAAACCTGAAAAACAAGAGATTGTAGGACAAAACAAACAGAAAAAAAGGAGTTAGAGGGAAAAAACTACTGAGAGAGCAAAAGACTATTGAGAGAAAAAAATATATAATGAAATATCTTCAGAGAGATAAAATATTGTATCCCATGAAACAAGGATACTTTTTTTTTTGATTAAAAATGGTAAAAATGAAAATTTCAGTATGTAACCTAGAAGATGAAGGAAATCCCTTATAATATACAACCAGAAGACAAAGAAATGGGAAATAGGCTAGAAAGATAAGAGGATTAGTCTAGAAGGTCCAAATAGGAGTTCCAGTAATCAAGAACAAGTGGCAAGTATAATTGATAAGACAGAAAATTAATAAGGATATAGAGGATTTGAAACACATTATCAATCAACTTGATCTATCATTTATGGGCTACCCAACAACTGCAGAGTATACATTTTGAAATATTCTTTTCAGGTGCACATGGGATGTTCTTCAAGATAGACCATATTTTATACCATAAATTAATTCTCAATAAATTTAAAAGAATTGAAATCATATATAGTATGTTTTCTAATCACAGTAGAATTATATTAGAAATCAGAAACAAAAAGATAGTTGGAAAATTCCCAGGTATTTGAAAATTTGACAGCACTCTTCCAAATAAACCCAGAATCCAAAAAAAAAAAAAAAAAAAAAAAAGCCAGGGAAACTAAATGTTTTGACCTGAATGATAATGAAAACATATCAAAACTTGTGGGCTATGAGGGAAATTTACACCTTAAATGCTTACATTAGAAAAGAAAAAAGATCTAAAACAGGGGTTGGTGAACCTTTTCTGTAAAGGGCCAAATAGTAAATATTTTAGGCTTTGAGGGCCATATAGCCTCTATGACACATACTCAACTCTGTCTGCCTTGAGGCGTGAAATCGGGCATAGGCAGTGGGCAAATGAATAAATGTGGCTATATTCCAATAAAACTTTATTTCTGAGCAGTATTTGAATTTCATATAATTTCACATGACAAAATATTATTCTCCTTTTCATTTTTTTCTACAAGTAAAAATGTAAAAACCATTCTTAGCTTGTTAAAGATACCTTTAAAATATCTCATGGTAGAATGTTTATGACCTTGTGATAAGACATAAAAAGCACAAACAATAAAGGAAAAGCTTAATATATTTGATGTCATTCAATGTAAAACTAACCAAAAATAATTTAGAATTAAGGCAAAAAACAAAAAACAAAATTAAAAACTCCATGTCAGGGAATTCCCTGAGTTCCAGTGGTTAGGACTCTGTGCTCTCACTGCCTAGGGCCAGGTTCAATCCCTAGTCAGGGAATTAAGATCCCACAAGCTGTGTGGCGCAGCCAAAAAAAAAAAAAAAAAAAGTCCATGTCAGACATTTTATACCATGTTAAATTTCAGGTGGATCAAAGATTTAAATATAAAAAATCAAACCATAAAAATACTAGAAGAAACCATAAGAAAAAAACTGTTAATAAAGTGATGGAATGGGGAAAGCCTTTTGAAATATGACAAAAATTCTGAGGCCATAAAAGATTGATAAATGTAACAACCTAAAAGTAAGTAATTTCTGCATAGCATTAACCAACGTTGGCAAATGACAAACCGGGGGAAATATCTGATTTGTAGTACAGTCAGAAGGCTTACTGTGGTATATAAACAGTCACAAATAAGAAAAAGACTATAATTCAGTAGAAAAATGAGCAAAGGATATGAACAGACAGTTCATTAGAAGGTAAATACAAATGTCTCATAATGGTATCTTGTAATGAAATGCTGTACAAACTCATAATAAGAAACATGACATTAAAACTACATAAAACACCATTTTTCTCCTATCAGATTGGCAAAACCAGAAAGTTTGAGAACACTATGTTGCCAAAGGGAAAGGACAACAGGTGTTCTCATAAACTACTGGTGGGTTTATAAATTAGTACATCCTCTCTGAGGGCAAATTGGCAGTATTTATGAAAAATCCAAATACAAATGCTCTGTGATTAGCAGTTTTACTTATAGGAATTTATCTTACAGACATATTCTGTGATATGTAAGATAAAACATTTGTACTAGGTTATTTATTCAGCGTTATTTTTAATAGCAGAAGAATGAAGCAACCTAAATGTCCATCAACAGGGGACTGGATAAATAAATGATGGTACGGTTTGAAATCGTTCATATGCAGCCATTGAAAAGAATGAAGTAGTTCTATGTTTACTCATATGGAATGATGCAAAATATATGGTTATGTGGAAAATGTGCAGAACATTGGTGTGCATTGCTACCATTTGAGGAAGAATATATAAACATATTTGCTTATAAATAAATACCTCTGGAGGAGTACATGGATATCCATGGATGTTTCTGAGTATGGGGCCTGAAAAGCTGAAGAACAGTGACAGGAGGGACACTTTATTTTATATTGGGATTTGTTTGCATTTTTTTTGGCTACCTTTTAAATTTTGGAGTGTGACTATGGTATCTATTCAAAACCATTTTTAAATAAAATGAACGTGTCAGGAATGTTCATTGTGATGTCATTTAAGAGCAAAAATGTGCAAGAAACATCTAAATTTCCATCAACAATATGTATAAATTGTGGTCAAATTATGCAATGACATACTTGAGCACCATTAAAATAAATGGGTTAAGCTCTTCATGTCAACATTGATAAATCTCAAATTTGTAATGTTAAGTGAGAAAGGTAAGTTATATACCCAGCATGATCCTATCAATGGCAAGTTTGAAAATATAGTAAACAATGGTTTTCAACTATGATGTTTTATTCTTTAAAAAATAAACCTATTGCAAGTATAGCACAAAATTTTATAAATCCATTGAGCTGGGTGGTGGGTACATGAGTTTTTGTTAAGTTATCCTTTGTATTTTTTTAGTGTATTTGAAATACTGCGTAATTTTTTAAAAGTTAGGAAAATGTGCCTTAACTGGACCAAGGAATCTTTGCAACCGTTGCCCATCCTAAGGGGCCCTGGTAGTGTTGTAGGCAGTTCCTGTGGAACTATTCCAGCCTAATGCTGTTAGGCCCACTGGGACCTAGAGCACCACCTAAACCCTCCTACAGGAGCCAGAATGCTACTCAGATGGAAAATACTCTTCTCAGTGGCCAACAGCGTTTGTCTGGTCTATATCTGAGTCTTCTTGTCTTCCAGGGATGTTGGTGGTGAATGTAACATGGAGGAACAAGACTTACGTAGGTACACTTCTTGACTGCACACGACATGATTGGGCACCCCCCAGGTAAGCACTCTACAGCTTTTTAGTTTATGTTAATCTGAACCACCCTCATCAGTGATCCCTTACACCTTTATCTTGTTAGAGTTGGACAGCTTTTAAAAGACACCCAGCTTTTTTTTTTTGACACCCAGCTTTTAAAGGACAGTTATGTTATAGAAACAAGGGAAGGCATTATATTCATCTGGCATTCAAGAAGAATAAATCAATGGGTAGGAATGGTGAGAAGATCCTATTTAAGCCTTTATCTGGAATGACTGAATTCTGGCTTCTACCTACAGTCACCTTGAGACCAAGGCCAGAATCTGACTACAGGTGAACAAGCATTCATTGATGATGGTTTTTGATAGTAGCTATCTCTCCGAAGTTTAAACTCGAGAACATTTTCAGTTTCATAAACTACACTAGACAGTCTGGGTTTCACAAGGACCTTTTCAAGTTGCAGTTGGCCGTAAGACTGATATTTCAGTGAATAGCACTTTACCGCTTGTTCCTAATATTAATTTCCAGTTTGTCAGGGTTGGGGGAACCCAAATCTTGGGGAATAATTTATAGTTAGTATGCAGATAACATTCTCGGAGCTCACCAGTTAATGCAGTTACCATGCTTTCAGAAGTTCCTTTAACAAATCGTATTCACTGAAAATGATAGTTACCATATGGACAGTTCTTCTGGAGGCTGCAGCTAAACTGGTTTGAAGATAGCTTCTTTTCTTAATAATATCCTGTTGTGTTTGTCATTTGCCAAGGTTCTGTGACTCTCCCACCAGTGACTTGGAAATGCGCAATGGTCGGGGTAGAGGCAAACGCATGCGTCCCAACAGTAACACACCTGTCAATGAGACAGCCACAGCCTCTGACAGCAAAGGGACCAGCAGTAGCAGCAAAACCCGAGCAGGAGCCAACAGCAAAGGCCGTCGGGGCAGCCAGAATTCTTCAGAACATCGCCCAGCTGCCAGCAGCACCTCTGAGGATGTCAAGGCCAGCCCCTCCTCAGCTAATAAGCGGAAGAACAAACCCCTTTCAGACATGGAGCTGAATTCTAGCTCAGAGGACTCCAAAGGGAGCAAGCGTGTCCGTACTAATTCCATGGGCTCAGCCACTGGCCCCCTCCCTGGGACCAAAGTGGAACCCACTGTTCTAGACAGAAATTGCCCTTCCCCAGTCCTGATTGACTGTCCCCACCCAAACTGCAACAAAAAGTACAAGCACATCAATGGACTTAAGTACCACCAAGCTCATGCCCATACAGATGACGACAGCAAGCCAGAAGCAGATGGAGACAGTGAGTACGGAGAGGAGCCCACCCTACATTCAGACCTCGGGAGCTGCAATGGTGCATCTGTCTCACAAAAAGGTTCCTTGTCCCCTGCCCGCTCCGCTACCCCCAAAGTTCGGCTCATAGAGCCCCATAGCCCTTCTCCTTCAAGCAAATTCAGCACAAAAGGCCTCTGTAAGAAAAAGTTGAGTGGGGAAGGGGACACAGATCTCGGGGCCTTATCCAATGATGGCTCTGATGATGGACCCTCAGTAATGGATGAAACAAGCAATGATGCCTTTGATTCTTTGGAAAGGAAGTGTATGGAAAAAGAAAAATGTAAAAAGCCCTCTAGTTTGAAACCTGAAAAGATTCCTTCCAAAAGTTTAAAGTCAGCCCGGCCCATTGCCCCTGCCATCCCCCCACAGCAAATTTACACCTTCCAGACGGCCACCTTCACAGCAGCAAGCCCAGGTTCCTCCTCAGGCTTGACCACCACAGTGGTCCAGGCCATGCCCAACAGCCCCCAACTGAAGCCCATTCAGCCCAAGCCCACTGTGATGGGAGAACCTTTCACAGTCAACCCTGCCTTGACTCCAGCCAAGGACAAGAAAAAGAAAGACAAAAAAAAGAAGGAATCTTCAAAGGAACTTGAAAGTCCTCTGACCCCTGGGAAGATATGTCGAGCAGAAGAAGGCAAAAGCCCATTCAGGGAATCATCAGGAGAGGGGATGAAGATGGAGGTGCTCCTAAATGGCTCCTCAGACCCCCACCAGAGCCGACTGGCTAGCATCAAGGCGGAAGCTGACAAGATCTACAGCTTCACGGACAATGCTCCCAGCCCTTCAATTGGAGGCTGTAGCCGCCTAGATAGCACTACCCCTACCCAGCCCATGACCCCCTTACATGTAGTGACCCAGAATGGGGCTGAAGCCAGCTCAGTCAAAACCAACAGCCCTGCATACTCCGACATCTCTGATGCTGGGGAGGATGGGGAGGGCAAAGTGGAAAGCGTCAAATCAAAGGACCCTGAACAGTTGGTTAAGGACGGGGCCAAGAAAACCCTTTTCCCCCCTCAGCCACAGAGCAAAGACTCACCATATTACCAAGGCTTTGAGAGTTACTACTCTCCGAGTTACACACAATCCAGCCCAGGGGCTCTGAACCCCAGCAGCCAGGCAGGAGTGGAGAGCCAGGCCCTGAAGACAAAAAAGGATGAGGAGCCTGAGAGCATAGAGGGAAAAGTGAAGAACGATGCCTGTGAAGAAAAGAAACCAGAGCTGAGCAGTTCCAGTCAGCAGCCCTCCGTCATCCAGCAACGTCCCAACATGTACATGCAGTCCCTGTACTACAACCAGTATGCCTATGTGCCCCCCTATGGCTACAGCGACCAGAGCTACCACACCCACCTCCTGAGCACTAACACCGCTTACCGGCAGCAGTATGAAGAACAGCAGAAACGGCAGAGCTTGGAGCAGCAGCAGCGGGGACTGGATAAGAAGGCAGAGATGGGCCTGAAGGAGCGGGAGGCAGCACTCAAGGAAGAATGGAAACAAAAGCCGTCAGTTCCACCAAGTCTCACCAAGGCCCCCAGCCTGACAGACCTGGTGAAGTCAGGACCCGGGAAGGCCAAGGAGCAAGGGGCTGACCCTGCCAAATCAGTCATTATTCCCAAGTTGGATGACTCTTCCAAGCTCCCCAGCCAGGCCCCGGAAGGACTTAAAGTAAAGCTGAGTGAGGCCAGCCACCTAGGCAAGGAGGCCTCTGAGGCGAAGACAGGTGCCGAGTGTGGCCGACAGGCAGAGGTGGATCCAATACTCTGGTACCGACAGGTAACTAACTGTTCTGGAAGGAAATAGAAATACCGTTTGATAGTTTTTCTGTCTTCCTCACAAATCAGGGCTGTCCTTTTGTAGGGAATCAACAGAATACAGATTAGCAGAAGAAACCTATAATTTTACGGATTCTTTACTTTTGTAAATCATTTTAACTTTTTTTGTTTGTTTGTTTCTTATTTATCTTTGGCTGCGTTGGGTCTTCGTTGCTGCACACGGGCTTTCTCTAGTTGCATCGAGCGGGGTCTACTCTTCGTTGCAGTGCGCGGGCTTCTCATTGCGGTGGCTTCTCTTGTTGCGGAGCACGGGCTCTAGGTGCGCGGGCTTCAGTAGTTGTGGCACGCGGGCTCAGTAGTTGTGACTCGTGGGCTCTAGAGCGCAGGCCCAGTAGTTGTGGCGCACGGGCTTAGTTGCTCCGCAGCATGTGGGATCTTCCAGGACCAGGGCTCGAACCCGTGTCCTCTGTGTTGGCAGGCGGATTCTTAACCACTGCGCCACCAGGGAAGCTCTAACATTTTTTTTTTTTTTTTTTTTTTTTTAATGTGGGATCTTCCCGGACCAGGGCTCGAACCCGTGTCCCCTGCATTAGCAGGTGGATTCTTAACCACTGCGCCACCAGGGAAGCCCTAACATTTTTTTTTAAAAGCACTTTTTACACCAGTAAAAGGTGTTTTTCCCATTTGACAAGAGAGGCCCAGGTAAGTTAGCTTGATTTGTCTGGAATTACTTGAGACTTAACTGGCAGAGCCAGAACTGGAACCCAGGTATCTAGTGATTCCTAGTCCAGTGTTTCTTCCGCAGTGTGGTTCCTATGGAATGAGTTAATGGTGGTCTCTTTAAAGTAGGACAGAAGTATGCAACTCAGACCGAGTTACTCTCAAAAAGATTTTCTAGGCAGAGTTAGAACTAAGAACTTGGTCTTACATTTTGCTCTGTTCCTCAGACTTAGAAAGTCTCCCCTTCCCTCTTTGTGCCACAGTTAGACCACCCTCCTCTGAGCGGGGCAGCACCCATAGCTCTCTGCCCCTGAGTTTGCTCTGAAGAAGGGAAACCACCTAAATATCCTTGGAAAGGGAACGGCTTCTTCTAGTCAAGGAGTCCTTTCCCCAGAATGCTTGTTCTCTCCTAGAGAAGACCCACTGGTGGATTTTCCCTTTCTTTCACCACATCTTATTTCCTTTTATGGGGGGAGAAGACAGGCATTTAAGCAGGAGGGACCAGAGGTGATTTTAAACAAAGGTCAGTAGAGGCCAAGATCCTGCTGTGCCCCAGGTGTCTAGTATTATCTGCTCTGGTGTTTCTACGGGGACATTGGGCTTGAAATCTCTCTCTCTTATCTGTAAAACACTCAGAGCTCATTCTGTGATTGTTGTAGGAAGCAGAGCCCCGGATGTGGACATATGTTTATCCTGCCAAGTACTCAGACATCAAGTCAGAGGATGAGCGGTGGAAGGAGGAGCGGGACCGCAAACTGAAGGAGGAAAGGAGTCGGAGTAAGGACTCTGTTCCCAAGGAGGATGGGAAGGAAAGCACAAGTAGTGACTGCAAGCTGCCCACGTCTGAGGAATCCCGCCTCGGGAGCAAGGAGCCCCGACCAAGTGTCCACGTGCCTGTGTCCTCTCCCCTCACCCAGCACCAGTCCTACATCCCCTACATGCACGGCTACTCCTACAGCCAGTCCTATGACCCCAACCACCCCAGCTACCGGGGCATGCCTGCCGTGATGATGCAGAACTACCCAGGTACGGCACCGAATTCTAGCTGCTGTTCCATTCAGTGGGAAGGTAAATGAGGCACAGATTTCGAATCCAGAGTTTTCTTGCTCAGCTCTAAGGCTTACTGAGGCTCAGGTGGATGACAGCTCTGATTTGAATGTGGCCTTCTGTGAAGTGGTCACTCTAATCCTGAGCTCCTTGAATGACCCCTACTTACAGTCTGTGGGACCACTCCTCCCTCCCTTGCACCAGCTAGAGGGTTGACTCTACAGTCAATTTTTATGAATAACTAAAGGCGAAACCCCCTCTCTACCAGAGCCGTCTTCCCTCAGCTGGGATTTTCTAAACACATACTCTAGGGACTTCCCTGGCGGTCCCAGTGGGTACAGGTTCAATCCTTGGTCAGGGAACTAAGATCCCACATGCCTCGGGGCGTGGCCAGAAAAACAAACAAACAAAAACACATACTCTCTACATTTTGCAATGTGCTAGGCACTGTGGGGAATACAAAAGAAAGAGGGAAGACTATCTCAATCCCCTCAAGGAGCTTACAACTTAATTGCAGCAGGAGAGAACAAATAAAATTCAACCCAGGAGAGTGCAGGTATTCATTTGCAAGATCGTGTTTAGCTGTAAGGTCAGGAGGCAGTCTGTGAGGGGAAGAGCAGTTTGAAGTCAGATTGGGGGTAAGTCCAGCTAGAAAGATTCAGTCTGGGAAAGATAAACTCTTTATACTGCCATCCATGAGTTCTTGGGGAGGGGGGCACAAGGTAGGAGTTTAAGTGTTTTTTAACTTGTTAGAAGAAAAGGCTCACTTTACTCACTGATCTCTGTTGCCTGAAGAGCCATGTGGGATGCTTCTGGGGTGGAAGACTCCTTCTTTCACTTCTCAGAGCTCCCACCTCCCTATAAGAGAGCAGCTGAAATAGTCTTGATATTGACTTTATAAGGCAAATACTAAATAGGACACATAAGCTTTTCAAACTGAGATAGGAAATTGTCTCATCCTGTAGTATTCCTTTCTCCTGTTACCCCAATCCTTCTATATAAAAACAGTTGTTCCATTTGATGAGTACCTGCTCTGTGCTAAGGCACTGGACTAGGTGATTTATGTACATTATCTTATTTAATCTTCTCTGTCAACCTATGAAGTATTGGTATCTTCATTGTGATGGTCAAGAAACTGAAGCTCAGAAGGTTAATTGGAGCTAATTAATTTGTTAATTTTGTTCAGGGTTACCTAACTGGTAAGTAGAGGAAGGATTTGAGCCCAAGGACATCTCCAAATCCAATGATCTTTCAAATCCTACGACTGTATCACTTCTCCAAGATGAATCTGAGATTGGGGCTCTAAGGAAGTTGGTTCGCCAGAAACTGAGGGCCATGTTTCTAATATCCCTTAGCTGTTTGCCTCTAGAGCTCAGTAAAGGAAGTACACACTAAGAGTCTCAGCCCGAAGACACTGTGGTAGAAAATATCTCAGCCTGAGCCTCACCAGGCTCACTGAAGCAGAGTTTCTTCTCCCTCTCCCATTTCTTTGACTGCTTTATTTCTCTTCCCCAGGTTCCTACCTGCCTTCCAGCTACTCTTTCTCCCCGTATGGCAGCAAGGTCTCAGGGGGTGAAGATGCTGACAAGGCACGAGCCAGCCCCAGTGTCAGTTGTAAATCCAGCTCAGAGTCCAAAGCCCTGGACCTCTTGCAGCAGCATGCCAGTCATTACAAGAGCAAGTCTCCCACGGTGAGGGAAGTGCAGTGACACTGACTGTTGTCAGAGACCAATAAGGCCAGATCCAGGGTCTGGGAGAAGACGGACTAGTTCAAGTCCTAACCACAGTGTGGTTTGGCTGACTTGACATTAGCTCTACCAGGCACCTCCTTGATTCTTAGGTGTCCTGCATCTTTAAGGAGTCGTAATGTGGGCTCTGGGCATCTTGCTTTCATGTATGTGTCTCACAGTAGAGCTTTTGTGTCTGTTTTCCTTTCCAGATAAGTGATAAAACTTCTCAGGAGAGAGATCGGGGAGGCTGTGGGGTGGTTGGGGGTGGTGGCAGCTGTAGCAGCGTCGGGGGAGCAGGCGGGGGTGAAAGGAGTGTTGACCGGCCCCGAACCTCCCCTTCTCAGCGCCTGATGTCTACACACCACCACCACCACCACTTGGGGTACTCACTGCTCCCAGCACAGTACAACTTACCCTATGCAGCAGGTAAGCCTCACTTCCCCACTTCCTATCCTTTTTACTCCATCCCAGTAGCGCTGCCCACAGCAGGGGGCCCCTGGCAAGAACCGCCCCCCCCCCTTTTTCTCCCTTGTGCGTCTCATCTGTCCATAATCCTAGCGTCCTGCAGACAATCAATAAAATCATGACATTTGTTTCATCCCTTGGAGCTTGGGGATTCTCAGACTCCTCCAGAAAATTGGCTTTGATATTCAGAAGAATAAGGAGCAGGTGTTCCCACAGCCAAAGAGTAACAACCAACTGAAAAATAGAGCCTGACTATCTATCCCGAGCCGCTATATCTATCCGAGTATCAGATTTTCTTCTGTCAGCACCCCAAAACTCAGTGGAGCTAGGAATTTAAGGAGAAACTCTTCCCAATACCCACTCAGCTGGCAAAAAGGGAGAGTGCTTAAGGGGAGGGTCTGGGAGTGCCACACTAACACATCCTCCTCCTCACTCAGGGCTTTCTTCTACAGCCATTGTTGCCAGCCAGCAAGGCTCGACTCCTTCACTCTACCCACCCCCCCGGAGGTGAGAATGGTAAGCAACTTTTTAATTTGGGGCAACACCTAGAGAGCAGGGGTAGGTGATACCTGGATCACAGAATCCCTGCAGAGCCACAGTGAAGGATAGCTCTGTGGGCTGTGGTCTGGAAATGGTGGAACCCTGGGCAAGCTTCCTGTGTAAGTCTCCCATGAAGCCATCTGCCTCCGCGGAGAGGAGCTGTGGAACACGTCTCCCCTAGCGACCAGGACTGGCCTCCTCTGCAGTTCATTTTCTTGGAGCACCACCCTGGGGTTGTTTTTACCAGCCGGCTGAATGCCTGGTTATCTGTCCATGTTTCCCTTGCAGAACACCAAGTGCCCGGATAAAGTCAGCTTCACGGGCCCGGACTGGCTCACCCAAGGAGGTGCTGGAGGTGCCATTTAGACATCAGTTAAATGGTATTGATCATCCTGTTTGCCGTTCCCACCATGACTGAAGGCAGACCCTTGGTTATCTTGCCTCCACCAGATCCCCGGACTCCCTGACCCTCCCTCTTCCTCAGGAGCTGGAGAGCCGGTACTTAGCAAACATATTTATTCTCTTGGCCACAGCAGTGACTGTTGTGGCCTCTGTGGAGGTGAAGGCACGGGGAGCAACCAGGGGAACATGGCCTCAGCCCAGAGAAGTCACTGGTCTGTTCCCCAAGCCCCTGGTCAGCTGCCGGAGCAGTACCAAGCCCCCCAGGGAGGGACCCCCGAGCACTGGGTAAGGTCTGAAGACAGCACAGCAGCCATACCCCTCTCACCATCATTACCACCATCACCAGACCCTGCATCTCTCCAGTGGTTTGGGCCCTGGGAACTGGCAGCACGTGGAGGGATTAGAATCTCAGGAAAGAAATTGGGGGCTGTTTTCCCTGCAGTTGTGAAAACAAGGTCTTCAAACATGAAGACTTCTCCCCTCTCACATGGGCACATGTAAACGCTCAGAGCCCAGCCTGGAAAGGGAGACCAAGGCATTTGCCCCACCATGGCCTTGGGCTGCCTGTCAGGCAGAGGGCCAGGGGTCCCAGCACCAGCACAGAGCTCCCCGCGGATTCCGGGCGAGAGCTGGAGCTGGAGCACGAATTGGAGTCTGTGAACTAGAAGCTGCAAGCCCACTAAGCCCTGCTGCTGCTTAGCCCCCACTCCTGGCCCTTTTCTCACCTCCCTCCCGACCCCTTGGTGCCTCTCCCAGGGGGATCCCCACACTGATCTCTCCTCCTCTTTTCCACTGCTTGGCTCTTAAGGCTCAGGCAGGTAAAACAGTATCCCCCAGCATGGGGAGCTTTGGAGTCTGCCAGGTCACCTGAGCGCAAGCCAGGAGGCAGGCCCTGGGAGCACCCAGCCCTTCTAAGAGATGTCCTGTCCAAGCAGCCATCTGAGAATCCTCCTCATCTAGGGCCGTAAGTCTATACGGCCCAATTTCTCTGTACACAACTACATGACTTTATGTAGCTCAACCTGTAACCCCATGTGTGCCAACATAAGCCGTGTTTTTTTGTAACACACTTTTTTGTTTTAGGGGCTACTGACCATGGGAGATTATCTGTTCCTTAGACCCTGGGATAACACATGCAAGCCATTACTCCTCGGAGCCACAGAGTGTAGTCAGTGGAGCTGTGCTTTGAGGCAGAGACATTTCTCTGCTCTCCTTAGAAATGCAGTCCCAGTCCAGGCTTTATGCTGTGTCACTGGGAAAGTGACTGTGATTTGGTAGCTTTATTGGAGTCACTTCTTCCCCAAGGTGTGGGGAGCTTTAGCTCTTACTTTTTGAGGTATCATCCCTTTGTCTTCCTCCTCTCCTGTCTTTCGTTGACCTTGTGGATTGAGAGAGAGATGAAGACTGACAGACACCAACCTAGGTTAGAGACGGGTGTTTGTGACCAGAGTGCCAAAAATGACCATTTAAGAGCAGGGACTTGGCTCTGACAGTTTGGGGCATGGAGGTGGAAGACGGTAAGCACAATGCCCGGTGGAGGCTGCTTTCCAAGATCCCCAGAGCCCTGTTCTAGAGAGGCTTAGGGTCTCTTGCCCAAGAGGAGCCCCTCTGACCTACAGACCTTTCCTCTAGGTTTCCATGTCCTTGTTTTTGTTCAAGTTGGGTTCTGAGCCCTCCCCAAAACCCCACTGATTTAGACCTCTTAACAGGCCCCAGGCAGCCTCCCTTCCCCATTCAGTCCTTCTGCCTCCTGATGCCCCAGCGGGCAGTGCTCTGAGCAGTGACTTCCCTTTTACCCATGGAAGTCGTTGGTGTGGACACCTTCATCCCACCTGAATTTCAGCCTGATTTTGCCCTCCCAGACTCTGTCGGGTGGAGCCAAGGCCCCATCTCTGTTCCTGTTTGTTTTTAAATATTGTTGTGTGTTTTGTATCTGGCGCTGGCTTTTACAGCGTGCTCTGTACATATTGTGAAGAAACCATTTGGAGTCATTTTCTTTCCTGTTGGGCAGGCATGGCCCCTTTCCACTTTGTTCTGTAACAGAGAAGAAGAGCTTCTGTATTAGCAGGGCATCCTTGGGTTCTGCAGAAGGGAGCAGTTTTTTCTTTTTTTTCCTTAAAAAACATTTGGCTCTTTAATCCTTATATCCAAGCCTCCCTTGAAAGGCAGGAGCTGAGCTGCCCAGAAGAGCAGGTAAAAGGAACACTGGCAGAATGGCACTGCCTTTACCTGATCCTCCTGGTCCCCGATCCTTGCCAGGTCCAGTCTTCCCTCCCTGAAGTAACACAGAACAGCAGCAGTGATGGATGAAATAGAGACCCTTAACGAGTACTGAGTGAAGGGTTTGCTGTCCACCCCTAACCTCTCTCCATGGGGAGAAAGAACACAGAGGGGGAACCTGTGGCACCCATGACCTGGTCATAGGGATGAGACACTCAAGGATTCCCACCCACCTTACCCCAGCGAAGGCTGGAAGTGTTTGCTGCTAAGGGCCGAGACCACCAGACCAAGGCTCTCTCTGAGCTACCCCTGCCCAGTTCTTTTGACAGACATTGCTCCTCCAGGCCCCCACAGAGAAGCTGGAGGGAAGAAGCCTTGTCCCCAGGTAGGACAGCCAAGGCTTGGAGAGCTGCTCTTTAGGATTCACATCTGCTTCTTCCTCATTTAAGCTGTGCCAGTTCCCTTCATCCCCTTTCCCTGCCTGTACATGTATGTATAACATGTGTATTTCCTTCTCTTACCTCACCCTCTCCACACATCTCAAGGTCAAAGGACCAAATTCAGAAGGGTTAAGAGGGCACCCCATGAAATGAAATGATGCTTCTTGAACCTCTTCTCTCCAGGCTTCAAGGTGGGGGTGGAAGGGCTTGGTCTCGGGAGTGGGAGGGTAAGACTACAGAAGGGCTAGAGTGTTAACTGTATACGGCCTTTGAGGTCACCCACGCCACTTATTATCCCATGTACCCTACCACCATCTCAGTGTCTACTCTGATGCCCCCAAGATTCAACTGGGCAGCTAGTTGGCCCCGTAATTCTGGGCCTTTGTTACTTGTTTTATTATTAGGGCATCCCAGGAAGCTTTCTGATGATCCTCTGCCATGGGCCCCTCCTGGGATCAAGCCCTTCCCAGGCCCCGTCCCCAGCCCCTCCTGCCCCAGCCCACCCGCTTGCCTTGGTGCTCAGCCCCCATTGGGAGCAGGTTGGGGCGAGCTGGAGGCCCGGGCTGGAGGGGCAGTGTTGCTGTTCATAGCTTTTGTCCCACTGGCATTGCTCTGTTGGATTTAATTAATTTCAGTCTTCCTGATTCTTCCCTTCTGTAAAGTGTACATTACCAAGTTCCTTGTTTTTTTATATATATATATAAATATATATATATACAAACTGTACTCTTTTTGCCTTTGTACATTCAGGCAAGAAGAGAAAATAAATCTTTTTAAGAGACAATCACAAATCTGTGAGGGCTGCTGGTTATTTCTCCTGGAGTTTGCTGCTGAGCTGCCTCCTCTCTCCTCACTTTTCTCCCTCAGCTTTCCTCATCTTCCTGGTCCTGCTCCACATGTATCCTCAGCTCCACCTTCCCTGGCTGATGGCAAGCTGTTGAATCAGTGTCCAGACTACCTGCCCTGCAGCCCTTTCCTGCCCAGCAG
Organism: Eschrichtius robustus; assembly: GCF_028021215.1. Classification (NCBI taxonomy): domain Eukaryota; kingdom Metazoa; phylum Chordata; class Mammalia; order Artiodactyla; family Eschrichtiidae; genus Eschrichtius; species Eschrichtius robustus. Next base: position 126,010,527 of record NC_090824.1, read on the forward strand.
TATTTTCCAGCTTGGCCGCGGGCTTACGCAGGAGCTTTATCCTGTGCCCTGGCCTCTCCTGTCTTCTCCCATAGGTCCCATTCACCAAAGTGGCTTTGGACCCCTGGGTACTCTGGGACCTGTCTCCCAGAGGCCCTGGCTTTGGACACTCACCTGTGAAACTATGCAGCTGGGAGCTCTCTGCCTAAGAGTTTGCACTACTTCTTAAACCTGCCTGGGCATTAGATCAGATGGTTTTTAGGAATGAGTGGGAAACTAGCCTCTAACACTCCCCCAGATGCCAGCCTCCAAAGTTGCTCTGATCCAGAGCCCAGAGAATCATTCCTGCCGGTGAATTCCTGTGGCTACCCCATCAGAACAAGGGCTAAGGGCTTATGGGTCAAGAGCATTTGATCAGAATTTCAAAGGGTGGTACATTCGGAAACACAGCCCAACCAAACCATTGTTCCACCTCTTGAACTTTCTCCTTTTCCTCTGACTTCCTCCTCCCCTCTTTTTTTCCCCTTTCTCTCTACTTCCTTCTCTTAATTGGCTTTGGACTTGAAGTATATTTTTAAATTATTTGTTGTATTTATTGAATAAAGTTTTTAATGTCCCTGTTCTTAAATTTAGACTTAGTTTGCCTTTCACATATCTCCCCTATCCTACTCCACCCTCCCACTCCCAAAATATTTCCCCTTCTAAGTTGCTTTCTTAATTGCAGATTTGGGGTACCATATTTCTTTCCTGACAGTGGTCTTAACCTAGCAGAAGTTTTTTCTTTTTGAAAGAGAAATCTTAGCTGAGTGCCTGGGTTTCCAATTCAGCCTTTCTAACTCTGGCTGTGTTAAAGAGGCGCCACCAGCAGATGGCAGCAAAGTCTCAGGCATGTTTGCTGTCCACTCGCTAGCTTTGCAGATGAGAACTGTTTTTCTTGGTTCCTTATCCCTGCCTTATAGATTCCTTGGGTTTGAATTTAACATCTAAATCCTAAACTGCCTACATTAACTTGGCCATTGTCAGCATTCATGTGGATCTCTGTTGTAAATATCACTGTAATGACCACTTTTCAGTCACAGACTTTATGATACCTCTAAGGATTATGTGCTCAGTGGAAGACATCTTCAAAACCCTTCATATTTCAGTTGAATCATCTCTAGGCCCAGACTTTTTTTTTTTTGGCTGCAATGCATGGCATGTGGGATCAGATCCCCGACCAGGGATCGAACCTGTGCCCCCTGCAGTGGAAGAATGGATTCCTAACCACTGGACCGCCAGGGAAGTCCCTAGGCCCAGACTTTCTACTAATACCATGTGGGGTAGAGGTGCTGAACTCCTTTTCATGAGTATTAGGTAGAGTCCAAGGTTAAAGACTTGTCTAGGGTGAAAACACAAGTAAGCTCCACACAGAACAATGTGAAAATGGGCCAAAGACTCAGAGGATGTAAAGACAGCCACAGCTCAAAAGTAAGTAAACAGTTCTAAAGCTGTAGGAGGTGGAAGAACATGCCCAGCACTTCATTTGGGAAAACAAAAAGCAAAAGGAAAAAAAGTACTGGCGAGAAATTAAAAAAGAGAACATAGGTGAAGAGGATTCTAGCCCCCTCCAATGCCACTGAGAGCTTATCCATCAGGCTGGTGGTACAGGGGAAGGGCAGCCATGCCTTAGGGCACTGGGCTCCAAAAGGAGAAAACTATCTTCCTAGGGAAGGTGTGTTCCCCTTCCCTCAGACACCCCCAGGAATGGGAATGTCAGGCAGCTCCATGTGAAAGCCAAAACCCAGTTTCAGGACCCAGCCTTCTACACAAAAACTAAGAAGGGCTTGGATCCTGGTATGTATAGCCTCTATTCTGGATGAAGCTCTGTGTACATACCTGTCTCTAGGGGGGCTCCAGCATTCTGTCCCAGACTCCTAGCAACCCCGAGTTTTGCGTTGTAGCGTGGCCCCAGAGACCTCAGCCGTTCATCTGTCCTGATGCACACTGCTTCTTTTTTCCTGAGAAGCATGTATCACACCCCTGCTGGGTTGGGCTCTAGACTCAAAAGACAGCAGTAGAGGAAGCTGGCCCTGGTACAGGAATAAAGGACAGACCAACCACAACTTTAAATCAGTTTATTGACACAGTAACACAACACACTTACCTCCCTGACACCCCCACCCCCTCGCCCAGTCTAGACCTCTCCCCCTTCCTACCCCCCTTAGAACAAGCTGTTCAGTGAAAACAGAAAAGGGCAGGCCACTTCTACGCCCTCAGTGCCACTGCCAAGCCCTGGGGAGCAGGGTCTCAGGCACTACTCAGAACCTGTTAGAGAGGGGCGCAGTTAGCACTAGACTTAGCCAGGCAGAGGCATCCAGTCCCTCGGAGCAGATTCTCCCACAACCCCCAGGCCCTGAGCTGCTCTTCCTCTTCCCCTCTGCTGTCTGTGACCCTAGGAAGGACATACCTTGGGCCTGCGGCCGAGAGCGAGAACTCCTGGCCGTAATCTGAGAATTGGAGTTTGGCTAGTGTTTTTTTAAGGCCCAGGCACCCCAAAAAAAAGCCCTGATGGTGGGAGTGAACTTCAATGCCCCTATTTTAAATGCACTGATAACATGAAACAGATTAAGCCAGCTTAACCAAATGCCAGAATAACACGAAGCTGTAAAGGAGGGGTCAGACCTGCTTTCTCCAGGCCAGACACAAATGCACAGAGAGAAGCCCAGGTGGAGTGTCAAAAAACAACTGAAGGACACTGCCCAGGAGCTGAAAAGCCTATAGTCCCGAGTCCCCGGGGTGACAGGAAGCAAGGAAAGAAAATACACAAGTCTTAAAAACCAAAAAAGAAACCCCAACAGCAGGGGAACCTCAGCCTGAGAGTGCTGTCCACCAGCTCTCCAGGCCTTGCCCCCGGACCCAGACAGTCCCTCCCCCTCTAGGCAATGTCCTCCCCTAGGCTAGATAGAGCACATCACACAGCGCAGTTTAAAAAGCTTCTAATGCCAGTTCATAAACATCTTCATTTACTATTGGTGATTACATGTGAATAATATGTTTATACTGTTCTTTATGGAAAACAATTTCAATGAGTCAACGCCGAGAACACAATAGGCAACCCTCACCCTGAGCCCCTCAGCGTCCTTCCCTAGACAGCAAGAAGCCCCCTCCTCTGTCCCAGGGCTGCCTAACTTCCCCTCTTCCCCCACTGTGGCTCTTGGGCAAAGCATCCTCTATGACCATTAGTCCTCATCGGACAAGTTCTGGTCCAGGGGGTAAACCATGAACATCACATCTGGTCGAGAGGGGACACAGGGATGGCCTGGACGCACAATCTCAAAGCCCAAGAAGCTGAAGGTCTTCAGGAGTGGAGCTGCAGAAAAGAAGAGTGTAAAAAAGGATTCTGGTAAGAAACAACAAGGGTAGGCTCAAATCAAGGGAAAACCGAAAACAAAGATGGAATAAATAAGCACTAGGCCTTTCCTAAATTTGGACACTCCCAATCCCATGATCTCCCAGGGTTTGTATGTCAAACTCAGGAGACCCACCTCACTAAGAGCCCCCTTTTCCCCTCCCAAGCCTGGGCAGTAGGTCTCAAGCTGCTCTGCCCCCTCACCTCTGTCTTCCCGGCCCTTCCTGAAGCAGATGAAGACGTAGTTCACTTTCATCTTCTCTTCAGCAAACTCTAGCAGTGCTAACAATCTGCAAGAAGCAAGGAAAACAACTCAGGCCCACTGCCCCCTCTAGACTTTGGCCTCACCCCTCTACACCCCACCCAAGGCTTTCCTGAGGCTTACAGCCAGCACTGTAAATAGGGAAGCTTCAGGAAGAAGGTTCCTATTTCAAGACCTCCGGAGCCCCGAGTTCAGAAAAAAATAAACCACAATCCCTAAGAAAAATGTCACTGAATTCTCTCTTCCTGGAATAAAGGTTCTTCATCTGAAATTAACACTAACCAACTTAACTAATGCAGTTCACAAGAAAGTATGGGACCTAGGAAGAGAACCCAGTTTCTCAGAGGTCCTCCAAAGTTGCCAAGTTTAATGGTGACCACCTGCTGCTGAGAGGGACTTTGGACCCTAACACTTCCTAAAAGGATTTCCTCAAGAGGCTGGAGCCACTCAAGAGAACTCCATTCTCAGGACTGTTTCTTCCACAGCTGGGTGCTTGGAGGGCCTTGCCCAATCCAATGAAATCCCACTGTATCGCTGAGCTCCTGGCCTTTGAACTGCACCATTATACAATGGCTCAAGGGGAATTTGATGTCCACTGGGGTGATTAAATGACAGGAATTTGGCTAATGTGTGATAATGATCTGCTTTCATTATAACAGGCCTGTTTTACTGGCTGAAACTAACCTGTTACAAAATGGTATCTGCTTGGGCAGCCGAGAGCTAGGGGAGAAGGCTGGCCATCTGTTGTCTCTAGTAAGCATACGCCCTTCTCTAGAGCAGGCTTCCTGCCCTTCCCCAGCACTTGCTCCTTACCCTTCTTTGCTCCCATCAGCTAATAATCCATCTGGGATTTCTACAAACAGGCTCTGGCTGGACAGGACTGCATCCCAGGAAGAGACCTTCACCTCGGTGACCTCATACTGGAAGTGGACGATATGAGGTTTTCCATCGTTCACAGGGAGGTCCTGTGTCACAGTGAGCTTCTCGTCCTGGGAGGAGATGAGGTCAGAGGACCAGGTCACTACTGCTTCTGGCCACATCAGAGGCTCCCTAACCTAGGTGGTGTAAGGAGTCCTCTTGGGCCAACCTCAGGGTAGCACGGGATAGAGGGCACGCTGAAAACGCAGAGCAGCGTGCTGGCTAAATGGAGCCATCGGGCACTGAGACCAGTTGGTGTCGGCTAAAAGCCAGCATGATGGGAAGGGAATATTTACCAAGAATCCACCAGATGCCAAGTCCTGTACAAAGTACTTTCCCATTTTTCAATCACCACAACAAGCACTTGAGGTAGGCATCAGTATCCCCACTTTAAACGTAAGATACTGGGGGCCCAGAACAATTAAGCAACTGACCCAAGGCACCACAGTGAGTAAATGGCAGAGTTGAGATTCAAATCAGGTCTCCCTGACTAAAAGCCCATGCTTATCCCCCCAACACCATGTTCTTTCCCTTCCTTCTCTGAAAGAGAAACATTAGAAGCAAATGAGGATGTTCATGAGGGCTCAGCTGGAGCACAGGTCAACCCAAGCTGGCTTCCAGGTGGCTGCAGAGTCCATGTTGTCTCCCCTGCCACAGTCTCAAGAGACCAGGACTCAGCTGCCCTGCCACCCTTCAATGCCAGTCTTAGAGAGAAGCTAAACCACTTCTGGCCTCACAGGAGATTAAAAGGCAGCAAAGGGCTAGCTGCTCCAGCCTAGATCACTCTCAGGACAGACTCCCAGGGTTCTCTACAGCTCCTGGGCTGTGCCCTATGCTGCCAGGGTGATGGATGACTGAGATGCAAGGCGCCCTCTCCTTACCACCCACCCCCGCCACTGCCCTGCCCCATGCCCCCCAGACTGGTAAGGGACAGAAGTCAGAATGCCCGAGAGTCGAGGACATTGGGAAAACTCCTGGCCCTTGGTATTCCTCAAGAAAAAACTGAGGAGCAGCACGAGGCAAGAGCTCTTGCATTCTTCCACTCACTGTTCCCCCTCCCCACTTTTTCTTCCACCTCCCACTCAGGGCCCAGAACCAGCACTAAAGTGCTGACCTAAGCTGAGAAGATGGCAGGGCGTTTGCTTGGTGCTGATATCCTCCTGGTACTCCCCAAAGTTGAAAAAGTCCTCCCCAGACCCCCTGCTGGCCTGGCCTAAGACTCAGAAGACTAAGGAGAGTGATCACTGCCCTTAAGCAGATGCTCAGCAGTGTCTGAGAAGGTGCTGCTCCAAGCCTTCCACCCCCCAGTCCTTACCTTATATATTAGAGCTGAGAGAGAAGGATCCCTGCCGCCCCCTCGCCCACCGGGGATCTTCGACAGTGGGTGAGGGGCATCAGGAGCACCACAGAGGCCCCGGAACAATGTGCCTGCAGCACTGGAGCTGGGGACAGTTACTCAAAGGCAAAATACTACTGCAAGAGATAAAGTGAGACAGTAAACACAAAGTCTTGAAGATTTAACTCAGCATCCTGCCCCACCCCTGCCCTGGCTCTCCCTAAACAAGTACTCCCTCAACAACTGCCCCAGTCTTTCCAGCTACAGCTCTCAGAACTACTTCTCTCTTTTTTTTTTTTTAAGCCGATATTCTTTTTTTTTTAATTAATTAATTAATTAATTAATTAATTATTTTTGGCTGTGTTGGGTCTTCGTTTCTGTGCGAGGGCTTTCTCCAGTTGCGGCGAGCGGGGGCCACTCTTCATCGCGGTGCGCGGGCCTCTCACTATCGCGGCCTCTCTTGTTGCGGAGCACAGGCTCCAGACGCGCAGGCTCAGCAGTTGTGGCTCATGGGCCTAATTGGTCCGCGGCATGTGGGATCTTCCCAGACCAGGGCTGGAACCCGTGTCCCCTGCATCGGCAGGCAGACTCTCAACCACTGCGCCACCAGGGAAGCCCAGAACTACTTCTCTCTTAAAGGGCAGGAACCCACCGTCCTACAGAGGCACAGAGAGTCCCAGAAGGGCTCAGGGTCAAGGGGATATGTCTGACCAAAGGAGCCCCTGTCAAACATCAAACAAATCTCTGTGGTACCGGCAGACCTTGGGAAGAACCAGATGCTGGCTTGCCTAGTAGGCCTAGAGGCCCAGACCCCCACCAGCCCCTTTCCTTACCCTAACAATGTCTCAACAACCTATGTGGCAGAATCACAAAGCCTACACAATCCCTTCAGGCTGGAGAGGCATATGGGCCTCAGGAAGTCACATGGGCTAGATACGGAGTCCCTGAGGAACTCCCAAGGCCACTTTTCCAATGATGGCCTCCCTGATCTGAACAATGGAACTAAAGAAGAAATCATTTACCCAAATCCCTCTAGGGTCAAGAACTGAATCAAATCCAGGGATTTGGCTCCCGGAGAGGAGGTGCACTATAGTACAGAGTATTATGATGGCATCTGAGTTAGTCCCTGGTGTGCCACCAAACACAGGGTTGCCCTTCTTTGCTGGAATCTGACCTGGGCGTGGGAGTTCAGGTGATACTGATGCGGTTAGAATGGACACTCAACACGTATATATTGCGGGCATGGTGGTTGCTAGGAGGAGGTATACATGCCAGGACCTGAGTAAGGAAGCCAATTATCAGATGGATCACAGACGGTGAAAGGCTCCTAAAGGAGCTCCCTGTCACCTTCAGGTGTGTCCCCTTACTGGCCACCAGGATTTTCAGGTGGACCGAACAGGGCTCCAAATCTACTCCACTCCTTCTTTGAATCCAATTTACTGGCTCTTTAGGCTGAGATGCAGCTCACGCCACAGGCGAAGAGCAAGTGAAGCAAGGAAAGAGGAAAACTGTGCATTTAACACCATGACTCAGCAGCAAGGCCTGGCCCCAGCACACCAGCCTCAGGGCAGCTGGAACGCAGTGGGTAACATAAATGGGAGGGTGCTGCAGTGGGGTGCTGGAGCCAGCTCACCCAATTGTGCACATCTCTTCCCAACTATAGTTGCGTTTAGTGATGGCATGTTAGTTAGCTTGAATCAGCCACAGGGGGAATATTTAAACCACAGAAAACAGCGAATGCTATAAATCAAGACCTTTTTTCCCTGAAAACCCTTTGTAAAATGTTGAGAGGCACCATTCTGCACGCTGTCCTTTGCTTTACATGGCATGGCGTGCCAGATTTGGATTCTTCGCTTAGGCTCAGAGCAACAGAACTAAACTCACACCTAACATGGCAATGGTACAGTAACCAGAGGCGCAGCCCACTGAGACCCTCCGTACTAAGAGACCTACATGAGCATTCCACCTGTGACAGGAAGTCCAAACCCATCACTGCTATAGCTCAGCTCCTCTGTTCTCTCAAGGATTTCAACCAGGGGCCTGAAATCACACTTGGAAATTTCACTGGGAGATGGAATTCCCAGGCAATATCAGTGGGCCCGGAGAAGCATCAGCACCTGGGGATTAACCATGTGCCCCTCCTTGGGCCTCTGGAAAGCCTCAGGGCATCCCATCTCCCCTCCTCAGCCTCACCAACAGCTACAAGCAGAAGGAGCGTGACAGAGGCCTGGGCTACAGACTGTTCTTAAGAACAGGACTTATTTTCTGCTGGGGACAATGAGCTGTTAACCCCTTCCAAGGGGTGGGGTGGGAGGAACTGGGAGACTGGGGTTGACACATACACATTATTGATACTATGTATAAAATAGACAACTGATGGGAACATACTGTATAACACAGGGAACTCTACCTAATGCACTCTGGTAACCTAAATGGGAGGGAAGCCCAAAAGGGAGGGGATATGTGTATGGCTGATTCATTTTGTTGTGCACTGGAGGCTAACACAACATTGTAAAGCAACCATACTCCAATAGAAATTAAAAAAAAAAAAAAAAGAAGAAGGGCTTTCCTGGTGGCGCAGTGGATAAGAATCCACCTGCCAATGCAGGGGACACGGGTTCGATCCCTGGTCCGGGAAGATCCCACATGCCGCAGAGCATCTAAGCCTGTGCGCCACAACTACTGAGCTGCACTCTAGAGCCCGCGAGCCACAACTACTGAAGCCTGCGCACCTAGAGCCCGTGCTCCGCAACAAGAGAAGCCACCACAATGAGAAGCCCGTGCACCGCAACGAAGAGTAGCCCCCGCTCACCGCAACTAGAGAAAGCCCGCGTGCAGCAATGAAGACCCAACACAGCCAAAAATAAAAATTTAAAAATTAAAAAAAAAAAATTCCCCCCTTCCAGTGTGCTAAGGGACAGAATAATAAGACTGTCCAGGCCAGAAAAAAAAGAAAACGAAAGTGGGAGTTTCCCCAAATAAAGGCACCCACACACACCCCACATGGGACGGTTCCCTTCCCATTCCCTAGTGACCACCTTCAGGCCTCTGTTGAGGTTGCTGCAGGAGCACCAGGACGGCTGGGCTGCTGGAGAAAGCTGCCTTGCTTGTATTGGTCAGTGGAGCTACCCAAGGACTGGGCAAACCTCCGGGGTAGATAGATGAGATGTAGCCTTGTATACCAGGAGAATTGCATGGGTTCACAAAACAACCAGATCACCAAGGCCCTAGCAGTTCTAAAATTCTGGTGCTAACTCACTTCCAAAGAAATTACTCCTCAATGGTCTCTAGATGGGAGAGCTACATTCAACTCCTGACCTGCATTCCAACCACCATCTTGATTCTGAACTAATTTTCACTTGCAAATAGCAGAAGCAATGGGGCCAACCCACTGAAAAGATCAGAATAAGGTGGGTTTTTTTTTTTTTTTTGATCCAGAATCCCCTTTGTCTTCCTAGAAATAATCCCTAGGGCCTGCCCTGCGTCCAGCACTAATCTATGAGATCGTGATATTTCTGATGTCATGATCTCGCTCCTCCTTCAAATAAAAATGCAAGCAGTCCATCCCACGGTAACAAATCATTTACTTCCCCACTCACACAAGGATCCTGGAAACTCTTTCCTCCCCCACAAAGTCTGCACAGAAAGCAAGTGTGTGTGTGTGTGTGTGTGTGTGTGTGAGTGGGGGGTGGAAGGGTGTTTAAGGTCCCCAACCTGGCACCCAGTTCCAGTTCCCCAAGAGAAACAGCTGGTGTTTGGGATAAGCTTAGTAGACAGTAGATCACAATCAATAGTTACTTTAATCACCCATCATAATAAATGTTTTTAGTTACTTGCTGTGCGAATGGCAAATTGCTCTCTTTCAAAAAAAACCTGGCTGTCATTTCTGACATGAAAAGGGAAGGGATATGGGTACATATGTGGTGGTTAAAGTAATTCAGGGGCATAAAATTGCCCAGCAACGTCCTTCTCGTATCAGCTTTAGTGTTCAAAATGGTATTGTGCCAAAATATGCCACCAACCTCAAAAGGAATAGTGAATCCTGGAGGAACTTAAGCACAAGAGAAAGTGGCTTTTAAACACAAGTCTCCCTGTCACAAGATCCAAGTCAGGTTAGGTTTCATATTCAGTTCAGTCATGTTTCTACTGGCTCCAATGCCCAGCTTCTTCCATTCCTCCCTCATATCCTGTTCACTCCACTGGGGGGCAGGCATGGTTTAATCTCTACCACCAAAGGATGATTTAAGAAGCTCAGTCTACAGGCTGAAAAGATCAGGCTGATTAAGGAGAATCAAATGTATCAGACTGAACTCAAACATCCAGCTGGGCTGGTCTTGCTTTTGGAGAAGAAGAAAAAAAATACCATGCTGGAAATGAGGGTGTCAGGTATCCAAGTCAATTCGGAAGATAGATGGGAGATTAGAGCCAATGTGTTAGTGCCTTTTATTTTCTCAGTTGCTATCAGACATGCCCTTGGAAACACTCCTCAGGATACATATGAATGCTACCAACTTATCACATCCTGCTGCCTCTAATTTAAAGTGTTCTGTGAAACTGCTGTCTGAAATGTCCTTAGCAGGTTATAATTTCATACGCTGGCTACAGACAGGCAGCGTATGCCACAGATGTATTCCTGGGGAACGTTGCTGGTAAATCATATTTTTATAATTCAAATCCCATTTTTAAATCTCTAGGTGCTTACTATTTAAAGGAGGTAACCTAAAATCTCTTGAGAAAATAAAAGATCTCCTGTTAAAGAATCACCTCCAGTTGACTTTATGTCAGTTTTGATTTTTATATTTAGTTTGCTCAAAGCAGAGTACAGCCTGCTACACAGAGCAGAGATTTAATATTAAAGTAATTCTGTGGCTAACTTCCATTCAGCTACATTCAACAAATACTTGAATCCATATTCTCCTTGATATACTTTTGATCATGTTTCACTTGAATCAGTGGCCTGAGCTTATTATTCAAGTCTACACCCTTTCTCTCTGGTTTCCATTACCTGTTAGAGGAGGATCAGACGGCCTTAGTATTACCTACCTTGTGGTATCAAGTGAAAAGACATAAAAACCACATTCCCAAGCATTCTATATTCATTCCCCTCTTTCAACCTCTTCTGACCCATTCCTGTCTCAGCCCTCCCTCACAGAACACTCTCTAGGGTGTCCTGACTTCCCTCACACGGGCTGCTTTTACTCTGAGACTAGGAAGGTCTCTGATGACTAATCCCTACGCAGCAAAGAGGGACCAATCCAGGGCTGCCATTGCAATTAGCTAAAAAGAAATAGGAAGAAAGATGGGAGGTGAATGGCCACCTTCAGTCTAGTGTGAGCAGACAGGCTGATCTCCAGCTGCCAATTCCCTTTCCATATGAGAAGGGGGCCTTGGTCAGATGCCAGGCATAAGTCATTTCACTAGGGCTGTTCGGTGTGCCAAAGGGAGTCTACTTGCTAAGCACGATTATAAAATTATGATTATAAAATTATAAAATGACATCACCACTCTGAATCACAGACTGAAAGCGAAACTGGGTTTTGGTTGATTTTCCACAAGAAACACACTTATGGTGGCAGCTAGATAGAATATCTGTGCCTCTGAGATTTGCTTATCTTGTTACACAGCTGACATTGGTAGATCTTCAGCCAAAGGTAGGCACAATCACATATGCTATCAGAGATGGGTAGATACCTAGGTGATCATGCTTTAAAATAGGACCTTGGTACTTCCCTGGTGGCGCAGTGGTTGAGAGTCTGCCTGCCAATGCAGGGGACATGGGTTCGATCCCTGGTCTGGGAGGATCCCACATGCTGCGGAGCGACTGGGCCCATATGGCACAGCTTCTGAGCCTGCGCTCGAGAGCCCACAAGCCACAACCGCTGAGGCCCACGTGCCTGGAGTCCACGCTCCGCAACGGGAGAGGCCACCACAATGAGAGGCCCGTGCACCGTGGTGAGGAGTGGCCCTCGCTCGCTGCAACTGGAGAGAGCCCGCATGCAGCGACAAGGACCCAACACAGCCATAAATAAATAAATTAAAAAATAAAATAAAATAAAATAGGACCTTAATTTTTCATTACGAGTACCTCAATCTAGTTTGTATAGTAAGCTCATCACCCAGTTCCAGCCTCTCTTCCCAGGACAGAATTACTTCATTGTTTATACAATATCAAAGACCTGGAAAATTTTCTTAAGGCTTATCTTATACAAAGCATTTTACTCTGCTGCTGCTAACCAGAAACTACCTGTTTTGTTCACTTCAAGTAACAAAATTCTTGCTCACCTACTTGGCCGTTTCTGGTCTATAGAATTCAATTAGGCTTCACAGCCTTCCGAATCATGGCACCAACTTGAATCAACACTGTGTATTGTTGTGTATCCCATTCAAAAAAGGGATGAATTACTCTTTTTTTTTTTCTAGAAATAGACATACATAACATCCCTCTACCCCACTCCTCAGTCCCCTTTTTTTATATTTCTGAGCTGCTCTGGGGCTAAATTTGGATATCCTGGCAGTGAGGAATTACTATTATTAGTCCACACAGCTTTCTGAAGCATACCTCCAATTTGGGGGGATTCCTGACTATGCTAGGAGTGTCTCTCTCTATGGGATGACCTTGAAGGCACATCAAAGGAAAATCTGTTCTCCCTACCACTCCACAACCACAAGCCACAGTGCCAGTAAATAAGGAATAACCAAAAGCAAATTCTTAGGGGGAGAGACAGAAATTCCATTACCCAGGGAACCATTCAGTGAAGATGCTCAGAGTAGCTATGATGTGCCACTGTAGCCTGGCTGCCCCCCGCCCAGGAAAACCACCTGTGGAACCAAATGCTTCTCCTCAAAGCCCATCAGACACAGACTAATTGTAATTAAGGGTATCAAGCCAGAGCAAGCTCTTCTCCACATACTGTACTGTCACAAGGTACTAAGCAAGCCCTAGACAGAGACTATCTTCCTGACCCTACAAATCCAGGGAGGGAAAAGCCATGAAGCTTGATTTACTTGGATTTAAACCTGTTGTTCAAAAACCATAATAAAAGTTCTTGTACTGTGTCTTCTTCCCTCCCCCACCATTAGTAATTTTGACATTTTGCAAGTACTAATCAGAACAAAACTGGAAAGGAAGAACCTTGTTTTCAAAACATACTGCAGGCTCCTCTGCAACTATTTCTTCCAGGAAACCAAGCTTCCACCTCTTGAGTATTTCACTGGAGCCAGGGAAGCTGGAAAGCCCATCCCCCACCCAATGGGCCCTAAACTCCCAGCCAGCTCACCCATCTGTGGATACAAAACATCAAGAACACTGACTGGGAAGAACATCCGGCTCTTAATCCAAATCCTTAGTTAGGGCCCTACCAGGATTCCTTTTAGAAAGTTAGGGGCAGGCCAGAGGAGGCTTGGAAACATGCTATGGAAACAAGATTGCCATAACTCAAAGAAACCAGACACCCTGCACACCCCACCCCACCCCCAGGCCAAAGTGGAGGAGCCTGATCCCAGGCCTTGCTCCTGCCCAGGCCCTGGCAGGTCAGCTGGCTCCTCCCTTCACCTGCCTTTCATATAGCCAAGCCCCTCAAATTACCAACACACTAAGCAGAAAGAAAAAAAAAAAAAAAGCAAGGGCTCTGGAGACAAGCAAGCCTGTTTTGCCACTTAGGAATCTGGAAGGAATCTTAATAGTTAAGCAAACCCAACTCTCTCTTTTTTACATGTAAGCACACTGGCAAGGCCAGAACTAGAATTCAGGTCTCTCACACTCACAGTTGGTGAAAAGACCCTTACGTGTTGGTCCTAAGTGCTCAACTCTCAGGGCTCGGCCTGCAAAGGACTTGGCACCTAGACCAGTTCAGTCTGGAGGACTCCAGAGAAGGCCTGCTGAGACCACACCACCTTCCAAACCCCACTGCAGAGACAAAAACATAAGACTAGAAAAGAAAAATCCTTCTCACAATGCCCTGGGATTTCCTGTAGGTTCCTCTGCTTCCCTCCACCCCTGCACTTCATCATGCCCCCTCATACCTGCACTCTATCCTCAGCACACACAGCCTTCTTTACCACAAGTAACACCTTTTGCATCCAGTACCATCCAAGTATATAGCCACCTCCACCTCCTCAGCTCCAGAGGGACTGGTTTCGAGAAGATGAAATAAGAGGGGACTGCAAAGGGGGATGGACATGGAGAGTCTTGGAAAAGGAAAAGAGAGCAGCAGAATATGACTGCAGGTAAAGAGGGCTTGGGAGGAGGGGTTAACGGGTCAAACAGGACTATAACAAACCAGGAAATGAGGAGTGAATTTTCTTTCTGCATGTAAGGAAGAAACAGAAGTGTGGGAGCTAGATAAGAGTCTAAGAAATAAGGGAAGAAAATGGTTAATGGCTGAGAACAGAGTTACTTGAGGTAGGAGAACTGAAGAGGCTGTTGCAGGTATTTTGGGTATTTCTGGATCGTTCCTGGGAGAGAAAGACTAAGACAACACCCTTTTCCGCAGAAAAAGGGCTGACACCCACTAAAGGAATATGATGGGAAGGGTCTTCTGGCGGGAAGGGAGGGGAGGCAGTGTTTCTCAACCCTGGTTGCCCATTAGAGAGAGCTTCGAAAATGTATACTAATAACCAGGCCCTACCCTAGGCTAATTACACCAGATCTTTGAAGGGGGGGCCCAGGTGATTGATTTTTCACACGTGTACCTAGGGTTGAGAAACACTGAGATACAAGAAAAGCTGAAAACCCAGCTGGAATATTTAAGAATGGTGCTGTTAAAGGAATGGGAAATGGCAAGTTAGAAACCATTTTTGTGAGAAGGGAGCCCAAGTTTGAGAGGAACCTTGAGTGGTACTTAGAGCTGTGTGTGAAGAAAAGCAATTAGGAGGGCTGTGTTGTAAGAGGAACCAAAACCCAGTTTTGGACAGGCCATGGCACAATTTAAGGAGGATTTTCAGGGAATGGATCTGCTTGCGAAACAATGTGGCCCAAGTGAGAGGCAGAGGCCATAAGGCCAAATCTGGAGACAAAGGGTCTGGTGTGGGGAACTAATGAGCTTCAGACTCATTTTGGACGGAGCAGCAACAAGTCTTGGGAAACAACGAGGAGGAGAATTAGAACCCAAATTGTAAATAAAAGCCATTCTGATGTATAAGCAGCAGCTGGGGTTAAAAATTATGGGGAATCAGGAAATTAGGAAACAGTTTCACAGAAGAGTTTGGGGCAGAAATATGGGATATGTTGGAGGGAAAGATGCATGACAAGGACTGCCTCAGAGAAAAAGAGGAGAGGTAGAGAGGAAAATTGAATAATGAATTCTGCCTAGTTTGGGCAGCGGGGAAATATATATGAAGCAAGTTTAGAAAACTACTGGTGCTCAGTTTCAGAAAGATGTGCAGCTTTTCTCTCCAATTAATGGGGGAAAGCTGGGGTCAGGTTTTGAGGAAGGACACTTGCAAAGGCCCGGTGAGCCGAGTATGGGGACTAATTTGAAAGCACTGGAGGTGCAGGGAAAGAGGGCAGGTCTTCAACAGAAGCAGAGTGGGCTGAACTCTGTGATCTAATAGTCTAGAGATGGGGTTCAGTTAAGATGGGAGGAGTAAGAGTATAGATGAGAGAAAGTGTTTAAAGGGGTAGGAATGTTTAGAAGAGCGTTGGGGGGAACATCATTAAGGGAACAGGATGGAGGACAGGAATCAAGCCCAAAGTGAGAAATAAAAAGGATGATGTTGGCAGACCGGGAAAATGGGGCCTAATTGGGAAAGGGGTGCCAGGGGGGGACGGGAGGGAAAAGATGAAGCTGGAGTGAGGGACCAAGGGGAGCACTGAGCGTCACGGTAAAGACTATTAGGCCTGACTGGGGCGGGGGGAGGGGGGCGAGGGTGACAGGTGGGGGTAATGGGTCCAGTTAAGAACTGAAGGACGGAGCCTGACCTGGGGGGTGGGGGGCGGGCAGTGATAAAAGAAGCGTCTGGTTGGAAGGTGCAGTTTAAATTAGGGAAGGGATTCAAAGGGAAGAATTTTAAGTGACTTGAACGAGCAGGAAGAAAGATTCGGGGAAGACGGGAAACAATTTGGGGAATCTGGATGAGAGAGAAAGCACAGTTTCGGGAAGGGGCCACCGTTCGGCGGGGCTGAAGGGAACTGGGGACTGGATTGGAAGACTGGGTCCGGGTCTTTGGGGGCTTCACCGGGCTGCACGCTCGGACGAGGGGGATGGGCCAGGCTGGAGGAATGGGCGCTAAAGGACGGAGGGAGGCCCAGTTGCGGGGCTGCGGCTCGGACTGGGGTGGCTGAAGTAGGGAAGGGACCCAGTGGGGGCCGGATGGGGCCCCGTAGGAGGGTCGAGAACCGGCTGGGGGGTGGGGAGGAGGCCCTCTGGAGCAGAGGAGGGGAGGATGGGGGCGGGGAGCCTAAACCGGGCCGTTACCTGTCCTGGGTGTTTATCATCCTCGGCGGCTCTGCTCAGGGTGGGAAGAGGCGGCGCAGGGAGTGGGTAGGTGGATGAGTGGGCGGGTGTGGGGTCGCGCGCGCGCGCGGGGCCGAGCTCTGCGGGCTAAGTCCCTGTCAGGCAGCGGGCCCAGAGCCCTCCTCCTGCCTCAGCGAGCGCCTGCCTCCAACTGACCCTCCCCGGCCGCCGCCGACGCCGCCGCAACCGCCCCGCCCCCGAGTGCCTTATCTGCATAGCCCCACCCCAGCGCCGCGCGGTATCCTGGGAAACCGGGGCCCACAACAAAGGGCAAAGCACCGCCCCGCCGCCGCGCAGGCGCACCAGGGGCGGGGGGCGAGGGGCGGGAGGGGCGAGGGGCGAGGGGCGAGGGGCGGGAGGGGCGAGGGGCGAGGGGCGGGAGGGGCGAGGGGCGGGAGGGGCGAGGGGCGGGAGGGGAGGGGGCGGGGCGGTGGTCCAGATGAAAAGCGGCATGTGGGGGTGGTCGTGGTCGTGGCCCTGGCGGTGTCGTGGCCGTGGCGGCAGCCTAGCGGCCCGAACGAAGCGTTGAATTTCAGGTACCGTTTACTGAGCCTTGACCTGACAGTCCTGGTCTCTAGCCCGTGTTTGCATGGGGCCGATTAGGGCTGTGTCATTTGTAGGCCCTGGGAGGATATTTTATTAAACAAATTCGGAAATCTAGAAGTACTACACATATTATATTAGCGCCATTCGAGACTAAGCCCGGGCCAACAGATCTCAGTTACCTTAGCTAATATTGCAGATCAATAACTTCAGCTATCAGCTGAGATCAACAATCTCTGCACCTTACAGACATATCTCAGGGCAACGGTCAAGGCCTGCTACTGGCTGGGGTCATCTGAAGCCAAATGGCTGTGAGTGAGGATCACAGTCACCTGACAGCAGTGGTGGAAGGCATCAACGCTGACTTGTTTACAAGCGCTTCAGATCACAATCATGCAAGGTTACTAGTTAACAGTCACTATCCCTGCTGGTCCTTATCACAGATCAGTGTCAACAGGTCACAATCAATGGTGCATAGACCCCTCAGATCACAGGCACTTCAACACAATCATCAGAGCTGTGACCCTGTTCATGGTCAACCCAGACTGCACAGAAGAGGGGTCACGTTATCTCAGAGCACAATGGGTAGCTGTCACCTCAAATCCCATTCATTCATTTATTCAACTAATAATTACTGAGCAGCTACTTACTCCGTGCTCCAGGCATGTGCAAAAGTCCAGGAATACTCAAGGATCAACTAGGCAAAGTTCCTGCCTTGGATGTCACAATCTGATCAGAGGGAGGGACACAGACAGGCCATCATAATATGAGGTAAGTGCTCAATCTGAGGGAGGCCACAGAGAAAGTAACTAGGGAATTAGAGATGGCTTCACAGAAAGAATGATCACGATCACTCCGGATCAAAGGTCACTATGACACCCAGTTGATAATAGCCCCAAGTCACAAATGTCCCACATTAAAGCCATCCAGGACACTGTAACTCCACTTCACAAACATGCTTATGGTTTTTAGATGATGGGAATTCAGGGATGGAAGAAACTTTGGAGCTGCCAAACTAAGGCTTTTTCAGCAGAAGTTGAAGTGGTAAACGATACCAGAACTGCCCAGGTTATCATTAGATATTAAGCACAACTGGTCCCATACTCTGGCTCACTTTAGATCTCTACCTTGTCTCCATGACTATGCCTACCTGCTTTTCCAAGTTCAAGCCAGGTATGTTCTGACCTTAGTGCATAGCAGAATTGAACAATTAAAACCACCCCTGATCTACACCATGTCATAGTCCCAGAGACCTGGGCAATCCTCCTGCTCCCCAAAGGGAGCCAGGTGGTTCATTTCTGCCAGACAATCAATCCCTGGATAAGTAACCCCTTGGCCTAAAGGATAGTTTTTGACCAACCAGCAGATATTAACTCACTCTGTCAATAATAGCCACCATTTACTGAGCATCATGCTGAAGCGCTAATTTTTACAACAGCTCTCCACTCCTGTTTTACAGATGAAATGAACTGAACCTCAGGGAGCTTTTGCCAACTAATATTTTTGAGGGCCCATATATACCAGGCAAGTTAATTTATTTGCTCTAATCCAAAGCTAGTAAGTGGTAGCGTTAGAATTTGGGCCCAGAGTTGCCTGATCCTGTGCTTTGTCTGTATTCACATGGTGGAGGAGTGAGGAGGGGTCTCGCACAACTTGCTGCTTGAAGGAGTGACCAATCTGATGGCTGCCTGACCAGCAAGTGAAAACTTCACAAAAACGGGGAGCCACCTTCCTCTAATCTGTACTGTCTGATATGTCAGCCACTAGCCACTAGTGGCTATTTAAACTTAATTAAAATGAAATAAAGTTAGGGGACTTCGCTGGTGGCACAGTGGTTAAGAAGCCACCTGCCAATGCAGGGGACACGGGTTCGATCCCTGGTCCGGGAAGATCCCACGTGCCGCGGAGCAACTAAGCCTGTGTGCCACAACTACTGAGCCCACGCTCTAGAGCTGGCAAGCCACAACTACTGAGCCCACGTGCCACAACTACTGAAGCCCGCGTGCCGCAACAACTGAGCCGGCGTACTGCAACTACTGAAGCCCGCGTGCCTAGAGCCCGTGTTCTGCAACAAGAGAAGCCACTGCAATGAGAAGCTCATGCACCGCAACAAAGAGTAGCCCCTGCTCGCCACAACAAAAGAAAGCCCGCGCACAGCAACGAAGACCCAGATGCAGCCAAAAAAAAAAAGACATAAAGTTAAAAATTCAGTTCCTCAGTCCCATTAGCCACATTTCATGTGCTTCACAGCCACATATGGCTAGCGCTTACAGTACTGCATAGTGCAGGTTTTCCATCCACACAGAAAGTTCCAGAGAGCGCTGTATCCCATCATTCCCCATCCCTATATCCCTCTCATCCATTATAACCTCTATCCTTGTCCTCACACTGGCTCCCACCTTCCTGCCCCCAGCCATACCTTTCCCCCGTGCCCTCTGCAACCTGTGATCAGCAATTCTTCCACATCAGCTTTTCTCAGGATGCTGCCTTCACCTCCTTGCCTTACCTGAAACCTGGCTCTCCCCTGAAGACACTGCTTCTTTAGCAGCCCTCTTAGATTAATGCTATTTTCTTCTCAGTCTTGTGTACCTCAGGGTCAGGAAGTGGGGTAAGTCTATTCCTCTCCCACCCCCAATGCCATTTCTAAACGCCTCCTTCCTACAGTGCTTCCCCTCCGTCCTACAAAACCCCTGTTCCTTGGAAACTTCACCATCTGGACATACCATTTTGGTTGATGTCATCAATCAACCTCCCGGTCGATGCCCCTCATTTAGCTCTTAGCTCGCTGCCTCTCTCTCCACCCTCAATTTTGTTATATTTGGTGAGCTCAACGTCCATGTGATGGCCCCTCCAACATCCTGACCTCCTCATCTCCAGCACTATTTCCCACACTCCACAGCAGCTGCCCACTCCTGCAGTCACACCCTCAACTTTTTCACCAAAAATCATACCACTTGCAATATATAGACCCTCTGACCGCATTTTCCTTAAGCCTTCCTCAACAATTCATGAGCTCTGATCCCTTGACCTCACTAACTTCTCACTATTCATGATCCCCAGTTTCCACATTCCTTCTTTTCTAGCTCTGTTTCCATCATCATGATAACCACTCTCTCGCCCTGTCTCCTCCTTTGGTGCTTGCTGGCAAAACCCCTACTCTGGATCAATCCACCATTTGCCTTTTCAGTACTTTTGCTGGAGCAAAATCACACTGCCAGGCAGATTATCTTCTCTTCACAAATCCTAACCTCAGATGGGCTCTCAACACTGCCTGGGACTTCCTACTATATTTCCCCAATTTTTCCATTCTCTAAGATGAATTTTATACCTACTCTCTCTCTACAAAACCTCTACCCCTCTCATCTTAGCTGATGACTAGCCTCGTAAGTTTTTTTCCCCAGTTTTGTTGAGCTATAATGGACATATAACATTATATTAGTTTTAGGTGTACAACATGGTGATTGAATATGTATAAATACATACATAGGGACTTCCCTGACGGTCCAGTGGTTAAGACTTCGTGCTTCCAATGCAGGGGGCTCGGGTTCGATCCCTGGTTGGGGAACTAGGATCCCGCATGCCACGCGGCATGGCCAAAAATAAATAAATAAATAACACCATACATGTGTATGTATATGTATATATATACACACACATCTCCTTAACCTCTTTATTTTTTAATATTTTTATTTTTATTTTTTTGGCTGCGTTGGGTCTTGGTTGCGGCATGCGGGATCTTCATTGAGGCATGCAGGATATTTCCCTGAGGCACACGGGCTCTTCGCAGCGGCACACGGGCTTCTCTCTATTTGTAGCGTGCAGGTTTTCTCTTCTCTAGTTGTGGCACGTGGGTTCCAGAGCACGTGGGCTCCGTAGTTTGCAGCACGTGGCTCTCTAGTTGAAGCATGCAAGCTCAGTAGTTGTGGCGTGCGAGCTGAGTTGCCTGGAGGCATGTGGGATCTTAGTTCCCCGACCAGGGATCGAACCCACCTCCCGTGCTTTGGAAGGCAGATTCTTTACCACTGGACCACCAGGGAAGTCCCCTTAACCTCTCATGTTACTGAGGAAAGAGAAGCAAAGAAGAACTCCCTCTCATTCCTAATACAACCTGCAAAACAATCTGCCTCTCCACCCACCTGTGTCCCCTTCTGGTACTCTGAGAAGTGTCCCCTCCCTTACAAAAGACCAGACAACCCCTCCACAGGAGATACGGGGCCCACCCTCTCTCCCCCCTTTTTTAAAAATAAATTTATCTATTCATTCATTTATTTATTTTATTTTTGGCTGCACTGGGTCTTCGTTGCTGCGCACGGGCTTCCTCTAGTTGCGGCAAGCGGGGGCTACTCTTCGTTGTGGTGCGCGGCCTTCTCGTTGCCGTGGCTTCTCTCTTTGCAGAGCACAAACTCTAGGCATGCGGGCTTCAGTAGTTGTGGCTCGCAGGCTCTAGAGCACAGGCTCAGTAGTTGTGGTGAAGGGGCTTAGTTGCTCTGCGGCATGTGGGATCTTCCAGGACCAGGGCTCGAACCCACGTCTTCTGCATTGGCAGGCGGATTCTTAACCACTGCGCCACCAGGGAAGCCCTCCCATTTTCAAAGACCTGGCTCAAGCGATCTAATCTCGCCCTTCAGCACACAAACATGCTCTCCAATCCTTAAAAAATAACAACACAGCCATTCTGGAAAACAGTTTGGCAGTTTCTTAGAAAACTAGCCATGCAACTATCAGAATTGCACTCCTGGGCATTTATTCTGGAGACATGAAAACTTATGTTCACATAAAAACTTGTACATGTATGTTCCTAGCAGCTTTATTCATAATAGCCAAAAACTGGAATCAGCCCATACGTCCTTCAGCAGGTGAATAGTTAAACAAACTGGTACATCCAAACTGTGGAATATAATTCAGCAATAAAAAGGACTGAACTATTGATTGATACATGCAACAACCAGGATGACTCTCCTGGGAATTAGGCTGATTTTAAAAAGGTCACATACTGTACTATTCCATTTATATAACATTTTGAAATGACAAAAATTTTAGAAATAGAAGACAGATTAGTGGTTGCCAGGGGTTTGGGATGGGGTGGAGGAAGGCGGGGAGGGAGTGGGTGTGATTACACAAGGGCAACACTGGGGGATCCTGGTAGTGATGGAACTGTTCAGTATCTGACAGTGGTGGTGGAAACATGAACCTACTCAGGTGCTAAAACTGTATAGAACTAAACACACACAGGCACATGCAAATGAGTACAAGAAAAACTGGGATAACCTGAATGAGATAGGTGGATTGCATGAATGTCGATATCCTGATTATGAGGTTACACTATAGTTAGTTTTGCGAAATGTTGCCATTGGGACAAACTGGACAAAGTGTACCAGTGTGTATTATTTCTTACAACTGCATGTGACTCTACAATTATCTGATCAAATTTAAAAAAAAAATATATATATATATATATAATGTGATAAGTTTGCACTCAGGTAAAATCATATATGTAAATATAACAAAAATGTATTTAACAAGAACAACAAAAGCTATGAACTAGGTTACAGGACAGAGTATTCTAGTCCCTAGGAACTGCTCTTGCAAGTATGAGAGTAACAAACTCAAGGGAACAAAAACAGGTAAGTAAGGAGAATATAGGACAAGAGGTAAGAAGGAGGCTAGAGGGGTAATCAGTGGACCTTAGTGTCTGTAGGATCTCATTCAAGAAAGCTATATGGTTGATATCACTTATATACGACACAAATGAACATATCTACGAAATACGACACAAATGAACATATCTACGAAACAGAAACAGACTCACAGGTACAGAGAAGAGACTTGTGGTTGCCAAGGGGGAGGAGGGGTGGGGGGAGGGAAGTATAGGAGTTTGGGATTAGCAGATGCAAACTATTATGTATAGGATAAACAACAAGGTCCTACTGTATAGCACAGAGAACTATATTTGATATCCTGTGATAAACCATAATGGAAAATATGGAAAAGAATCACTTTTCTGTACAGCAGAAATTAACACATTGTAAATCAATTATACTCCAATAAAATTTTTTAAAAAGAGAGAAAGAAAGAAAGAAAGCTATATGCCATGTGGCTCAGACAAATCGGAGCTTGGCCACTGCCTGGCAATATGACCTTGAACAAGTCACATGGCTACTGAGGGCCCATTTCCTCCTCAGTGAAAAACAGGGCCACGGCACTTGCCCTCCAAGACTACCATGGGATCAAATAAAATAATGTATGTGGAAGTACCTAGCCCAGCGTGTAGAAGACGTTCCATAAGTGTAAATTCAGTCCCACTTCCCTCTGTATAAACATCTCTCCAGGGCTTCCCTGGTGGCACAGTGGTTGAGAATCTGCCTGCCAATGCAGGGAACACGGGTTCGAGCCCTGGTCTGGGAAGATCCCACATGCCGCGGAGCAGCTAGGCCCGTGAGCCACAATTACTGAGCCTGCACATCTGGAGCCTGTGCTCCGCAACAAGAGAGGCCGCGATAGTGAGAGGCCTGCGCACCGCAATGAAGAGTGGCCCCCGCTTGCCGCGACTAGAGAAAGCCCTCGCACAGAAGCGAAGACCCAACACAGCCATAAATAAATAAATAAATAAATAAATAAATAAAATTTTAAAAAAAAAAGACAAAAACAAAAAAAAACATCTCTCCAGAGGGAATTCCCTGGTGGCGCAGTGGTTAAGACTCTGTGCTCCCAATGCAGGGGGCCCAGGTTCGATCCCTGGCCAGGGAACTAGATCCCACACGCATGCCGCAACTAAGAGTTCACATGCCACAACTAAGAAGCCCATGAGCCGCAGCTAAGGATGCTGCCTGCCAGAAATAAGACCCAGCACAACCAAATAAATAAATATTTTTTTAAAAACTCTCCAGAAAAGATCTAGTAAAAACTAATTTATAATGATAAAATTCATGAGTGCTTATTGATGCTCAAAAGGAAAGAGAAAGAGAGAGAAAGGAGAAGTTAAAGGAAGAAAACCCATCATCGACCACCTTTAGAGAATTCAAAGGAACCAACTCATTTTCTGAAAACTGGTAACTAAAGGGAGAGAATTCAAGTCAAGCATTTAACTTGCCTTTCTTATCTGAACTATATTTCAGGTTAACAAAATAATTGATGGGAGATGATTCTGAAAACTGGCAAGAGTAAGAAACAAGCATTCAATCTGATTTTCTTTACAAACATGCCTCAAGACAATCAATTAGGTAATAAATGAAGAAGAAATAACAGAACATCACCATTTTGCAAACCCTTAATGAGATCATGATCACCAATAGCTGTTAATATGACAAAGGAGAGAAACACATGAAGGTTATGTGCCTCCTGATGAAAGGATACATCAGACCTATTAAGTATTTTTGAAAAAGAACTTGAACCTGAATCAGAGTAAGACTTTATATCTAACTACAGTTTACAGTTCTGTAAAAGGAGACAAAGGATGGCATCACAAGAATGTTCAATGCAATCAGCAAAATCCCAAATGTTGGAAATTTCTAAAGGACAGAAATCTCTATTTCTTCACCAAAAAATAAAGAGAAACCTGTAGATTAAAATAGATTGAAGGGGGCTTCCCTGGTGGCGCAGTGGTTGAGAATCTGCCTGCCAACGCAGGGGACACAGGTTCGAGCCCTGGTCTGGGAAGATCCCACATGCCGCGGAGCAGCTGGGCCCGTGAGCCACAACTACTGAGCCTGCGTGTCTGGAGCCGGTGCTCCGCAACAAGAGAGGCCGCGATAGTGAGAGGCCCGCGCACTGCAATGAAGAGTGGCCCCCGCTTGCTGCAACTAGAGAAAGCCCTCGCACAGAAACGAAGACCCAACACAGCCAAAAATAAATAAATTAATTAAAAATAAAATAAAATAAAAGATTGAAGAGACTTACCACCAGATGTAACCAGTGGCCCTTTTTAGATGGTGATTCAAACAAACCAACTGTTTAAAATATACATACAGGGACTTCCCTGGTGGTACAGTGGTTAAGAATCCTCCTGTCAATGCAGGGGACACGGGTTCGATCCTGGTCCGGGAAGATCCCACATGCTGCAGAGCAACTAAGCCCATGCGCCACAACTACTGAGCCCATGCGCCTAGAGCCCGTGCTCTGCAACGAGACAAGCCACTGCAATGAGAAGCCCATGCACCACAATGAAGAGTAGCCCCCGCTCGCTGCAACTAGACAAAGCCTACGCTCAAAACTGAAGACCCAATGCAGCCAAAAATAATAAATAAAAATTTTTAAAATATATGTTAAAAAAAAGAATATATAAAATAGTGAAAATAAAATAAAATATACATACATACACACACACACCCCTGACAGTGCACCCTGTGGGGAATTCAGGAATCAGAAAAACAGGATACTGGCCCTAGATAGTTGAGATGCATATCTAAAGAATAATTTCAATGAGCCCAGACTCTTGCATCTTCCCATATACAGAAAAATACTAAAATAATTAACTTGAGACACCTTTTTTTTTTTTTTTTTTTTGATGATTAGCAGTAATCCTTTGACATTGAACAACATGGTTTGGGGTTGTTTTTTTTAATTAATTAATTAATTAATTTTTGGCTGCATTGGGTCTTCGTTGCTGCACGCAGGCTTTCTCTAGTTGCAACGAGCAGGAGCTACTCTTCACTCTTAGTTGCGGTGCACAGGCTTCTCGTTGTGGTGGCTTCTCTTGCTGCACAGCACGGGCTCTAGGCATGTGGGCTTCAGTAGTTGTGGCTCACGGGCTTAGTTGCTCCGCAGCATGTGGGATCTTCCCAGACCAGGGCTTGAACCCGTGTCCCCTGCACTGGCAGGAGGATTCTTAACCACTGCGCCACCAGGGAAGTCCCTACATGGGTTTTTGTTTTTTTGTTCCCCACCCCCCCACCAGCAAAATTCCTATATATCTTGGCTCCTCCCTTACCCCTTTGGAACAGTTTCTCAGAGCCATCTCAGAGGCTGGTTCCCAGGCTATAGTCCTTAGTAGGTCCCCAAATAAAACATAACTCACAACTTTTAGGTTGTACTTTTTCTTCAGTCAGCAGCAACGGTGACTACAGTTAACAATACTGTATTGTATATTTGAAAGTTGCTAAGAGAGTTCTCATCACAAGAAAAAAAATTTTAACTATGTGTGGTGATAGATGTTAACTTATTCTGGTAATCATTTCCCAGTATATACATATATCAAATCATTATGTTGTACACCTAAAACTAATGCAATATTTTATGGCAATTATGTCTCAATTTAAAAAATAATTTTTAGATCTGATAATCATTTTTTTTTCTTTTTTCTTTTTTCTTTAAAAATTTTTTGGCCGTGCTGTGCGGCATTTGGGATCTTAGTTCCCCGACGAGGAATCGAACCCATGCCCCCTGCAGTAGAAGCACAGAGTTTTAACCACTGGACCACCAGGGAAGTCCCAATTGTATTATTTTTAAAGGAATCCATGTCTTTTAGTGAAATACACTGATATATTTATGGATGAAATGATATGCCTGAGATTAGCTTCAAAAGAATATGAGGGGAGAGCATATGGATGAAACCAATAGCTATGAGTTGATAACTGCAGAATCATGCTTTTAACGTGAATGTTTGACATTTTCCATAATAAATTTTTTTTAATTTAAAAAGCAAAACAGGGGGGCAATTCCCTGGCAGTCCAGTGGTTAGGACTCCGAGCTTTCACTGCCAGGGCCCGGGTTCAATCACTGGTCGGGGAACTAAGATCGCCGCATGGTGCAGCCAAAAAATAAATAAATAAAAAATTGAGAAAAAATAAAAAAACAAAACAAATAATAATAATAGCAACAACAACAATAAATCTCAAACCACACCAATCTGACATCCACCCCACCACTCTACAAAGACTGCTCATGTGTAGGTCCCCTCTGATCTCCAAGAGGCCAAATCCAGAGTTGGCTTTCTGTCCTGTGGACTTCAAGAATGCTTAAGAGTTGACTTCTCCTTCCCTCCTGGGACACTCTCCTCTCTTCCATGACACTCTCCCAAGTGGCTCTCTGGCCAATTCGTCTAAATGTCCTTTTCAGTTTCACCAACTCTACCTGCCCTCTAAAGGTTGAATTTCCCCAGGATCCACTCCTGGACCCTCTTCCCTATATCCCTAGGTAATCTCATTCATTCGCATGGATTTCAATATCATCCTAGTCTGCTGGCTCCCAAATCCATGTCTCTAGCCTAGAATCCTCCTTTAAGTTACAGACATAGGTCATATGACATGACATGACAAGACTAGCCTGACATCTCTATTCAATGGCTTTAACCTTACATGCCCAAACCCTTATTTCCACCTGCCACCTCAAACCTGGTCCTTCCCAGGGCTTCCCCATCTTTTCCATCTACTATTTTTTTTTTTGGCCACACAGCACGGCATGTGGGATCATATTTCCCTGACCAGGGATTGAACCCACGCCCCCTGCAGTGGAAGTGTGGAGTCTTAACCACCAGACCACCAGCTAAGTCTCATTTCCATCTCCTTAAATGACCCCACTACCATCCAATTGCTCAGGCAGGTACCAAGGTGTTGTTACAATTCCTCTCTTTTCCTCACTGGCCCCCTCTTGTCATCCAGCTCATCATAACAAGTCCTGTCAGGTTTCCCTGGTGGCACAGTGGTTAAGAATCCACCTGCCACTGCAAGGGACACTGGTTCGAGCCCTTGTCCGGGAAGATCCCACATGCCCGTGGGAGCAACTAAGCCCACGCGCCACAACTACTGAGCCTGCGAGCCACAACTACTGAGCCTGCGAGCCACAACTACTGAGCCCACATGCCACAACTACTGAAGCCCGCACACCTAGAGTCCGTGCTCCGCAACAAGAGAAGCCACTGCAATGAGAAGCCCGCGCACCGCAAAGAAGAGCGGCCCCTGCTCGCCACAACTAGAAGAAAGCTCGTGCGCAGCAACAAAGACCCAACACAGCCAAAAATAAATAAATAAAATAAAATAAATAAAACATTTAAAAAACAAGTCCTGTCATTTCTGTCTCCAAAAGGAGTATATGTATCCTCCATCTCTCCAACCCTGAGCCAATTCACCACCATCTTTTGCTCAGATTACTGCAGCCCCCTAAAAGTCTCTTTGTCTCTTTTCTTGCCATCTTCCAATCCATTCCCCTCAAAACAGCCAGAGCAATTACTATTTTAAGTATTTAAACATTATAGGGACTTCCCTGGCGGTCCAGTGGTAAAGAATCCGTCTTACAATGCAGGGGACGTGGGTTTGATCCCTGTTCAGGGAACTAAGATCCCACATGCTGCGGGGCAACTAAGCCCGCGTGCCACAACTACTGAGCTCACGCACCTCAACTAGAGCCCACGTGTTGCAAACTACAGGGACCACGCACTCTGGAACCCACACACGACAACTAGAGAAGAGAAAACCCGCATGCCACAACTAGAGAAAAGCCTGCTCACCACAACGAAGAGCCCACGTGCCACAATGAAAGATCCCCCATGCCTCAGCGAAGATCCCACGTGCTGCAACTAAAACCCGATGCAGCCAAAAATAAATAAAATAAATAAATAAATAATAAAAAATCTTTTTTAAAAATTAAAAAATAAAAATAAAAAATATAGATTGTGTCATTACTGTACTTTAAACCCTCCAGTGGCTTCCTATCTCACTTGTAATAAAATCCAAATTCCTCACCTCTCCTACACAGGAGACCGTTCAGGATCTGAGCCCTCCTACCCTCCAACTGCATCCCATGCCCTCTCCCTCCTGGAGTGACTCTGGCTCTTTTTCAAGGTCTTAAACATGGCACACTGCTTTTTGGCTCAGGCCATTTATTCCTACTACTCCCTTGGCCCAGACCACACTCCCCCCGGATCTCCACCAGGCTGGCTCCCCATCCTTGAGACGGCACCTGAAACACCACCTCCCCAGAGAGCCCTTGGGAGCATCACTGTTCCCTGGGCATTTCCTTCACAGCAACTGTCACATCTGTAATCATTTAGTCAGTTGTTTCCTTGTACAAAGTGTCTTGTGTCCTTTCAACTGAAAACTCCATAAGGGTGAGAAGCAAAGAGCCTGGGCCATAGTAGGTACTCAATGAATTTCTTTTATCATGGTAGAATTCCATGAATCTTTTGTGAAGCACAAAAGCTTACAGTCTGATTGGAGAGACACGGTTTATAAGTATGAAACAATTAGGAAGCAAATGCAGACAGCATAATCAATGCAAAAGTGAGTTGCCCAGCTTGTGAGTGCAGGAGTGCAGAAGAATTCACATCAGGTTCTCTGCTAAGAACAAAGACAATTCACATACCACTTTTTCAAGGTGGAAGTAGAGCCTGAGGCACTGAAAAATGCAATCAAAAGAAAGGGTCGGAAAAGCCCAAGCAAGACGATCAGGATACCAAGAGACTGGCATTTCTCTTCCGTCCCCTCCCAGGGTTATGCCAAAACTGCCTTAGAAAGTCGTAGAAGATTGCAGAGAGACTTTGCCTAAGAGTCAGAAAACCTGAGGACCCCTATCCCCGCCTTTAGCTGGTTGTTGACCTTGGGCAGGGCACCCGTGCTCTTTGTGGCTCCATTTCTCACCTAACATTCAAGGCTGGGAGTGGGCTCTTGAGGGCTCTCTCCTGCTCTCGACTTTTTAGGTTTCCGAGCGACCACGT
Source organism: Eschrichtius robustus (assembly GCF_028021215.1). NCBI lineage: Eukaryota > Metazoa > Chordata > Mammalia > Artiodactyla > Eschrichtiidae > Eschrichtius > Eschrichtius robustus. The sequence continues at coordinate 126,040,053 of NC_090824.1, forward strand.
GTAGCTGGGTGAGCTACACAGGGGCAGAAATCACTTTACAGGGTGAAACCAACCATCAAGGGAAAGCCACTGGGATTCAGGGCTCATCTCACCATGTTCTGGAACCACACTGGGTGTGGCAGGAGATCAGCCTATTGTCACCTACCCAGTAGCTGCTTCCATCCCACTCCTGGAGTCAGGATCCAGGGAAGAGAGGGGAGACTGGCTTTCAGACACAGCAAAAGATTTGTGTGGAACCCTTCCCCTTGGCTCCCAGGCCAGGAAATGCCTGGCGGAAGGCGAGGCAGTTGAAAGCACTAGGACGGGAGCCAGCCAGCAAGGAGCAGGGCTGCCTGGGGCGTGGGGTTTCGGGCCCAGGCAGAACATTATTTTAGACCAACAGGAAAAAAAAAAAGTCATGGTTCCCACCAACTTCCCAGCCCCTGGAAACTGGAAATCACTAGCGATCCACAGGCCTGCGAACACTTCCACCCTCTCCCGCCCAGCAGAGATGGCTCTGTCTGGAGGGGAGAATGAGACCTCAGGGCGCACGCTTCCAGTACAGTCTCCATTTGCAGGACTTGCTTCCACGTCTGGAGAAAAACTTTTGAAAAAAAATGACCTTTTCTTCCCACCCACCCCTGCTGGCCAAAATCTCTCTCAGAGCTTGGTTTCAGCCCCTCATACTAGGAATTATACCCAAATGGGAGGGTGGCAACCAGTGGCTACCACACAGTGGGGAAGGAGAGAAGGAGATGTCAGCCACCTGAAGTTCCATGGGGATGGGGAGAAGGTGGGGAGAAGGGTCTGACGAAGGCCAACCTTCAGGGAAACCAACTGAGGGGGCGGGGTGTGAGGTGGAGAAGGGCAGCCATGGGTGGGAGTCCACAGCCTGCCAAGGACCAGTCCTGGGCCCTGGGCCCGGTGCCCATTCTCTGATCTGCCGCATTGTTCAGCTATTTCCTTCCCAGGAAGTAGTAAGAGGGTGGAGGGGGCCGGGGGTTGCATGGCGGGGAGTGAATGGAGCAGGATGGAGCTTCCACTGGGGGAGGGGACCGTGGGTCCATTCCCATGACCAGCTGCCCTTCCGGCTGCCCTGGAGCTGCGTGGGAAAAGGTCTTGGAAGTGCTGGGGACAGTGTGTGTGTGCGTGTGTGTGTGTGTGTGTGTGTGTGTGTGTGTGTTTTCATTTTTGTCTGACTGCCTTGCTTGGCTTTAGTCACAGGACAAAGCCCTTTGAGAGACAGTCAACAGTCTACATTCCCACTGGGCTGTGTCTTGGGAGAGGTGTAAGAACCTGCCCCAGCGCCTGAGAGAAGGACACTGGAGGCCTTAGGTCCAACTCCCTGGAGGAGTCTTGGCTTCTAGTGAGTCTAGATTGGCTGACTTCCTGGATTTACAAGGATGCTTCTGGAACCTTCTGCTAAGCTCCCAGCTTCCTGGCAGCGCTGTGTTACTAGCTGGATGTTGGGAAGGGGGTGGGAACTGGACATGGAGAGTGAAGTCAACCATTCCCACAGCATCCCCCTAAGAAGCCCAGAACCCTTCATGACCACTTAGATCTTAGCGCCAAGCGGCATGCTAAGAGATTATATGACAGGCCAGTGCTCTGCCTTCCGGCAAGACGCCTTAAAGCAGAAATCACAAACTAGCAGCCCACAAGCCAAGTGCATCCTGCAGACACATGCCTTGTTTGGTAAGCACAGCGCTTAAGAAGGTTTTGAGCCAATACTGAGACTTCCCCAAAAAACCTCCATTTCTGGTCTTTTGAAAAAGAAAATTGAAGCCATATTCTCCCGAGACAGCAGTTGCTGCTGATCCCATGACAAAGCTGAAACTCCTCAGTCTAGGTGTTGTCTCATGAAGAGACCTGCCGCATGTGAGTGCAAATCCATGGAAACACAGCTGAGAAAGCCAACACCAAACTGAAAGCCAAGGTCACCTCTGGGGAGGTAGGGAGGGGACCAGAAATGGAAGAGATGGCCCCAAGTCTGACCATAAAGTTTTACTTTTGTATAAGGAGATTATAATCACACAAAACTTGCATAATTAAAATGAACAAGAAATAGAAATGCCTTAGCCTAGTAACTGTTAGTCTGACCTCAGTTTACCTTCCCAGTTTATCTCAGATTACTCTCCTCCAGTCACAGTTCCCTGAACACACTCTCTTTCTGCTTGCATACCTTTTCTCTCTTCTTCCTACCCACAACGCCTTTCTCCTCCTCCTCCTCGTGCTCTGTGAAGCCAAATCCAGCCCATCCTTCAAGACAGTAGTCTTTCAATAATTTAGCTCACGTACACTCTAAACAAAATTTTAAATGATGTACCCCACAATGAAGCTGTTTTTTTTAAAAACTATGTATTCTCTTGAAATTTTTAAATAACAAAAAAAAATGTTTTTTTCCAACCGGGTTTAAATAGTTGCAAAGGATGTGATTTCTGGTATATTGGAAATATTAACATTTAAAAATAAAACTTGTATTAAATGCATCCAGTGGAATCACAGTGGTTTGATACCCATCATCAAGCATTTGCAAAATACATAAGCAAGCTCTTCTTTAACAAAGGAAAATTTACGTCATTGCTTTTTCTCCTTGAATTCATATTTTCTTTCCATTCCCCCCCACATAATGCTATCCTAATGTAATATATAGTTTATGTTTGAAAATCTCTTATTGATCATCAAACCACACTTCGCTACCATAAAAAATATATATATAATATAAATTAAAACTGTAATGAATGAATAAACTGTGGTATATACATCCAACGGTATATTTTTCAGCCATAAAAAAGAGTGAAGTACTGATACATGCTATAAACATTATACTGACTGGATGAATCTCAAAAACATTATGTTAAGTGTAAGAATCCAAGCACAAGAGGTCACATTATTGTATGATTCCATCTATAGGAAATGTTCAGAAGAGATAAATCCAGAGAGACAGAGCACAGATTATTGGTTGCCAGGAGCTGAGCAGAAGAAGGAATGGGGGTGACTGTTTAATGGGTACGAGGTTTTTCTTTGGAGTGATGGAAATGCTTTGGAACTAGATAGAAGCAGTGATTGCACATTGTGAATATACTAAATGCCACTGAATTGTTCACTTTAAAATGGTTACTTTTAGTTATGTGAATTTTACCTCAATAAATTATGTTTTAAGAGCTTAAAAAATTAAATTTGTATCCTTTTCTTATTTTTTGTGACCATAAGGCTCTAGAGTTTAAAGTTTTCTTCTGGATTGACTTATCATTACAGTGATCATTAGTTCACTGTCAAAACAACAAATATATATTGCAAATGTTGATGGGGAATTATGAAACATTAGAAGTAGAATTTTATAGGAAATACAACTCATATTGAGATAGATGTATACATGCTGGGATGAGACAGTGATCAGCACCAATTTTATTTCCACATTTCATTTTTATAGATGTAAACGCTGAGAAATCTTGTTCACATAAATAAGTACGTGGGAGTGGGAGAAGTTCCAGCAGAGCCACTCAATAGCACCTAATCATCCAGCAGGTGACAACTGAATTTGTTTCACCTCCTTCAACTGTTAAAAGCAAAATATTGCAAAATCTTTGATTTGCAAAAGGATTTATTACCCAGTCATTTTGAGTCATTTACGTTCTCAATATTGAAATCACTTATTTATTTATTTATTTATTTATTTATTTATTTATTTATTTTGCCTGAACTATGTGGCATGTGGAGCTTCCCCAACCATGGATCAAACCCACGCCCCCTGCAATGCAAGCACAGAGTCTTAACCACTGGACAACCAGGGAAGTCCTGAAATCACTATTTTAAATTTTGGAGCTTTGTTTGGAGCCTCAGAGAATTTTACGCACCGAGGCAACATACTAAAATAAGATTTAGGATGGGCAGGAGATAAGTCCTTTACGTAGTATAGGCGAAGTTATGCTAAGCAACCTCAAAATCTCAGTTCCTTAAACCAATAAAGGCTCTCTTCTCCTCCACCCCAACCCCCAACTCACGATGCATGTCCATCGCAGGTCAGCTGGAGGTTCTGATCTATGCCATCATCACTCAGGGATCCAGACTCCACCATCTGAAATGTCATCGGTCACCATGGCAGAGAGAAGGTAAGAAGAAGAATCACACACTGGCTCTTAAATGCTTCCACCCAGAAGAGACTCACTTTTGCTCCTATTTCACTGGCCGAAGCAAGTCACATGGCCACAACTAACTTCTAAAAGGTGGGAAAGGACCTGGAAGGAGGAAAACAGGGAAAGTGGGTGAACAGCACAATGATCACACCTTTCGTCTGTGAAGTGGGAGGCAAGACATCGGGAAAAGGAAACTGGAAGAGGCATTCTCAGGTGTGGAACACTACTTCTTGACGATGTGTTTCTGGAAATGGATTCCCTTCAACACAATCCCGCCACCTACCCTTAGAAAAGCCTTTTTGTATCTCTAGGCGTACACATGCCCAAGCGTGAAGATCACTGCTGCCTTTGCAAAGCCTTCCCACCTTTTAGGTGCAGGGACCTCTCTCTGAGCTCTTGCTGTTATTATCGCCTGTACTATCCATTTGGAAGCTTCTGAGAATTAATTACCTTTTGTACATGCGTATCATGGTTTCCTAACAAGCTGTAGTCTCTTTGAAGACGGGGACGATATCTTCAAGTTTTTATATCCCTTATACTACCTAGCAAGGATGGTCAGAAAATATGAGTTCTGCTGAATGGCTGAATTGGTCACTTTCTCTGTGTGCTTCCATCTCCTCATCTGTGAAACTGGAATTCCAAGGCTTGCCCTTATGATTACAATTAAGATGACAGGAAAGCTCCTTCCACTCTCCTTTACTTAACAAGGATCCGCATCTTGACACTGCACATCTGAAAAGCTGTATATGATGATGAGCCATTGAGGGCTCTTGAGAAAGTCTGTGCAAAGTGGGTTTAGTCACATCAGTCTGACATCAGTGATTGTTGGGGGATTGTGGTCCACTGGGAGGTGAGGCAGGAAGCAGCTTGGGCAGGCAGCTAAGGGCAGGAGGTCCAGGTAGAACATTTCTCCATTGATACACAGGTGAGGCTATAGCACCCACTGGGAGGTGAGGCAGGGAATGGCGAGCTACCCTGCATCCCCAGGGAACGACCCCAGATGCCTTCCTGAACACCCAAACCTGGATTCAAGACAGACCTGCAACCTTGGCAGAATGTGATCACAATCCTCACTTGCCCGCCAGAACAAATCACTTTCTGCACCCTGTCCCTGCCCCCTGGTGGCCTCTGGAGGCACTGCCGATACAGTGTCACAACAAAGCTGAATTCTAGTTCCCCATAGGGAGATTCCGGATTGATGTTGTACAGGGAAAGATGCCCAAAGTTGCTTCTGTAGTGAAAGAAGAGAACAAGGGAGGGAGAGGAGGGGGCCAAACACATGGGTAACCGCGAACCTGGGGGCAGTTTTTGTCCCTAGACTCACTTCACAAAGTGAAAACGATTGAATAGAAGCAGTCTTTGACTTGCAACCCGACAGCACATGGACCATGGTTTAGCCTATGCAACAGTTTTAAATTTTGGTTAGTTGCCAACATCCAGAATCATGAATTTTCACATTAAAGTCTTAATGTCCAGTTTCTCTTGAAAAATCAAGACATCAAGCCACATGGCGTCCCCATCCTGCTGACCAGAAGCTGACTGGAGCTGAGGAGAAGCCCCGGCCCCTTTCAGTGGGGCGTGAGCTCTCCTGCCACCCAGTCATCCAGGCTGCCTCCCTCAGTCCCATCACCCCCTGCTGGGAGCTTACAGCTCCTAAGGTGGGCACGTCACGATAGAGAACAAGGTCAAAAAATATCAGGACAGGGGCCAACCAGCCATCTAGTGCTTGACTTGCCTCCGGAACATCCCCACTAAGCATCATCCAGCAAGCATATGCCTGAAGACCTTCGGAGACAAGAAAGTCATCGCCTGTTATGTACGGCAGCGCACAGCACCTTCAGAGAGCTCTGACTGCTTTCACAGGGTGGGAACCTTTGTCGAGGCTGCATTCCCATGAGGACACATGTCCAGAGAGGAGAAGAGACTTGCCTGCTATGTGTCCCAAAAGTGAAGGAGCCAGTTAGCAGGCTTGTGTTAGGTACCACCAGGTGCCCTAGACTATGCTGGTGAGTGAGGGCGGCATGACCTAGGCCCTACAGAAACACCCCATCTGGGCAAGGACCAGCAAGGTCCACACAGATGAGATCAATGCCTGGCAGTGCTGATAGAGCAACATCTGGGAAGAGTGCACTGAAAGGAAACCATCCAAATCAGAGCTCCCAGGGAGGTCTAGCCCTGCCATTCCAGTGGGTAAAAAGTGTCTCAGATATATAAGCTCTGAAAATATCAGCTGTGGTTATTAAACTCTGTGCCATTCCTGGCTTATTACTATGGACATATTGGGATTTTAATCAGTGAGATGGAAAGGGATGCAGGTAACTGACTGTATCGTCTATGAAACTGTGAGTCAGGAAACCTGAGTTTTATGTCAGTTCTGCATAACTGAATGAACTTGGGCACATCTCCTTGCCTCTGAGTGCTGAGGTTTCTCCATCCATGAACTAAGGGGGGGGTGGGGCGGGGGGGTGAATCCAATTTCTTCGGACCTCATATTCACTTTCTAGCCCCAGTGCCAGCACAGGGACTGGCTATCTAGAATATAAACTAGGTACGAATGGAGTAGGTGCTCCATACATGTCTGTGGTTTACTGCTGACTCTGCCTCTGAGAGCACTGGTCAGAACAGAGGCTCCCAGACAGCCCCGAGCAAATGGACCCTAGAGAACTCTGCCAGGCAGTTCCCCCTGGAAGGCCAAAGGGGGAAATATCTGTGCGATGCTCATGAGCATTTTTGACCACAAGAGGGCGCCAGAGCCTCACTCCACCCACATAGCACCTGGGAAGAGAGAGGCCCCATCAGAGGCCAACTGTATAGGGTGGTCTTCAGTGAGCAGAAGCCTCACCTTGGGTACCACTGGGCCAAGAAGAGACGCCTGAGATGTAAAAACAGGAGGACATAGGACAAAGGAGCAATGGAGGATGCAGGGGAGGCAGGACCAGCGAGGAGCCAAAGAGAGAAAAAGGGACTTGCTGGGGTCATAGAGAATGTCTAGACCTGGGGTGAGGTTACAACGAGGCCCCCCGCTTGAGGATGCATGCAGTGCTCAATTTCATAGGGAAAAACCTCTCCCTGTGAGTATCTCAGAGCCTGTGCAGTGGTCAGCACATGTCCTGACTTGAATGCACAGGGAAGAAAGGGCCAGAAGCCAGACTGGGGTGGGTCCTGAATGCCTGACTCTGGCCATCAGCCCATAGGCTCTAGAGAACCATGAAAGAAAGCTCTTTGAAACCGTGAAAGTGTGTTTTGGCACGATTCATATGGCGGCTGTAGACAAGAGAGATTTAAATATATATATGTCCGTGGAAAATATAAGCAAAGAAATATTTAGGAGTATGGTCTTCGGGGAAAATCCTAGTGGAGATAATTGCTCTGGGGGCTGTTGCTCCTTGTTCCCCTTTTATGGTGCTTCTCCCTGAATCTCTTCTGAGCTAGTTTCCAGGACACACTTTTGTTGGTTCCAGGAATAAGAACCTGGGTCTGGAGAAGCAGGCACAGCTGAGAAGCCTCTATTGTGAGAGCCTGTCTTCTCCAGGGGCCTGCATCTGAATGTCCTGCTCTGGAAGCTGAGGAGTGCCCTGGGGGTAAGAAATGAGGCATCTCCCTCCATGCTCACCTCTTAAGCTGCCCACACAGCTGTTCTGAGAAGCCAAGCACAGAACCACAGCAACACAGGCCCACAGTAGGGTCTGGACTCATGCAGGGGAAGGCAATAGGACAGCATCCGGGAGAAAAAGGGCAACAGCCATTTGCAACCACCGACTCCTAAATCTTCCCCTGCCCAGTTAAGTACCCATTTAAGTACCTCCACAGCTCAGACCCTCAGACCCCAGGCTGGGCTCTGAGAACAGTGACTACACCTTATCCACCTCAGCACCAAACACAGGCTCCAGAGAGCAGACGCTCAACAAGTGTTTGCCAAAAGAAAGAATGAATGGCTGAAGAGAGAATGAATGGGTAGGTGGTGCGGTGCTCCCCCAGGGGTGACAAGAACCCAGAGCTCAGTGCCTTGCCTTGGCTCCTCACGGCCAAATGTGACTTTAACACCTCTCCACACTTGAACCTCCTGTCCTCGAAATGGAGATGGCCGTTCCCCAGACCACGTCCCAGGGCAACTGTGAGGATCAGAGATGGGAGGACTCGTGGCTAAGCCTGTGGACTTCGGTCCCCTTATCCCCACGATGTTACAGTATTGAAAACAACAAACTCAGGTAATTCATCGTGAGTAGTTAACAACTACCCATTCAGGCAGCACTGTGAAGATACAGTCGCTCATGGACCCTAATGAGATAATCAAACTCAGATACAGGTAGTTGATATTGGCAACTACCTGTATAATCCTGCTCCGGCCAAATTAGGAAACAAGCCCACTGTAAAGTTTTGAGCTCTGCTCACCCTTGTCCAGGGGACTTTTTCCCTCCCACATACTTTAATGGTTGTAGCCTTTGTTTTTTGCTTGTTTGTTAGTCTATTTCTTAGCCAGGTTACTAGAGAGGTTTGGGTAACTGCTGGCCCTTCTACCTGCCCACTTGGGCTTTTCTGTTCCCCGTGAGGCCCTCCCAGAGTCCCCCCTCCCAGAGCCCTGGCCTTCATGGAACCCTGTGGCCCAGAGTCCAGAGAATTAACTCTGGATGGCAATACCAGAAAACCAGGGTCTTAAGCCTTGTGCTTGCTGTGGGACCTTCTTAACTTCGGTTTCCTTAACTGCAAAAAATAGGTAATAGTGCCTTTCTTGCTTATCTCATAGGGCTTTTGAGGATCAGAGACGGCATATGAGAACATGTTTTGTAAACTACACAGCAGTATATGAATGTATTTACTATTACTACTGCTGCTACTGCTACTATTGTCAAGAACTCTGAAATCCTGAGTAGTTTGATCAAAAAGCTAGAGTTAGATCCAAAGGTGCCTAAGTGCCAACAGCTAGCTCTGGGCGCTTGTAGACGGTCTCCATAATTCCTGGGCCCCTGCTCTCTCCTTCCTCCACCTCTTCTCCCAGTAGGGGAAGGGTTAAACACCTTTCGAGGACTAATGCACCACTAGAAAAATAACCAAGGAGAGTATAAATTAGAATCAACTCAATTTCATTCTTGTTAAGGATGAAAGAGGAAACTGTGCTCTTCTTAAGATATCTACAGCAAATATTTATTGAGTATTCCCCCTGCATGAGGCACGTTCCTGCGTTTTCATTAACCCTCACAATAGCCCTGTGAGAAAAGGGCACAGATTTTCAAAGAAATAGATACACCTTGAGAGGGGGAAAGATGGGCTTTCATGGAACTATGTAGCCATTCTTTATCTCTTAGACTCCGCCTACTAAATTGAATTGCATTTTCTCTACCATGGGCAGAAATGGAGATACACAGTCTTGGTTCCTGCATGCCCAGATGGGTCCTGCAGGCCCAATGACTCTACCCCCAGGTTAAAAGGCCAGAGAGACTGCACAGGGCTGGGCTGAAGCTAGATTAGTCACTGAGGGGTTCCCTTTGTCCCTTACTCAGGGAGCGGAACCCAGGTGCCCCGTAAGAGATCGGGCCAGAGTGAGGCAGGGAGGAGACCCGAGTTCTAGTTCTGGTTCTGGAACTGCAGGAAGAGGCCGCCAAGCCTGCAGCCATCCTGCATCTGCTGCCTCTCTGCCCCTGCGCTGGAGGGGGTGTGTGTGGTTCTGAAACGGCCGTGTGGGACGGTGGAAGGCGAAGGACTGGGAGTCAGGAGACACATGTGGAGCACACCTCGGCCAGTCTTCAAGACCTTAGAGCAAAGCGCTTCACCTCTCTGTGCTTCACCTTCCTCATCTGTAAAACGGGAGAGGGGACTGGATTAGAGTCCCGGTGCCGACATTCTGACCCCGATGCACAGAAGCCCTTCTGATGGTTTGCTCTAAGGTCATGAAGACAATGGCCTGGGGCGCCTGACCTCGCTCACCGACCTCCCTTCAGACCCCTGCCGGCGCTCCCACTCCCCCAGCCCAACCAGAAGCCAGAGGGCGAGGGAGCCCATGGATGTTGTTCACACTGACCAGAGGGTGTGGGTGAGCTGGGTGATGAGCAAGGAGGTTCGGGGAAAACAGGGGCTCAGGCCCCTTTCCTGTCGGCCCAGGAACACTGCTGGGGCAGTGCCCAACCCCTCTCCTCACAAGGGCGGGCCCTCAGCTCCTACAGCCCCACCCACCTCTGTTCCCGAGGGAGCACATCAGGGAGCAGGGCCTGCTCTCCCGGAGACGGCCAGTCCACGCACCCGCCGCCCGCCCAGTGCAGGCCCTGATGGACGGACAGAGGCAGGGCAGGCTGCAGCCGGGTGGAGAGGGTTTTGCTCCCTCCTCCTGATACTTTGCAGGAAAGTCTTTCTCACTCCACTGGTACTTCTCCCTTCCAGGGTCCCCTTTTGGCACTTTCCCTAATCCTATCCTGAGGGGCTTTGCCCTGTTTCTCAGGGATATCTGTATTCTGTCAGAGAGCTCCTGGAGATCGGAAAGGCTTCACTCCAGACCTCAGCAAATGAGGCGATGCAGGGCATGACAGGCAGGGCAGAGTGCAAAGGATGAGGAGCGAGAGCCTGATCCCTTCTGAGACCTCTGGGCCCCTCGGAGCCTGAGCATTTACCGGCACAGAGTCCCACGGAAGCTCAATGTCAGGGCTTGGGGAAATGCTCACCTGTGAAGGCTCCAAGCTAAGTCACATTCCTAAAAATGCTGGCCAGGCAGCAGTGCCCAAGAATGGCCCGGTCTGGGTGACAAGCATCATCCCCGTCCCAGGAAGTACAGAGCTGGCTGCAGGCCAAGGTGCAGGGTGCAGCCCGGGCTCCCCAGGGCCTCAACAAGCATCCGCTTACCACCAGCCTCATCTATGTGTGAAGCGGGGTGGGAGGCACTTATGAAGACGGCCTCCTCTGCCCTGGGGGAGATTTCAGTGCTACTGAAGGGAAGGGACCCCTGAGCAAAAGAACCCTGGTTATTCCAAGGCCTAAAATCTTTTCAGAAAGGAAAGAAGGCTTTCACCTGTCATCAGATCAGGATTAAACACCTGGAAAGGAATAAGGTGCTTTCTGAATGGGGAGTCAGGACCTGGCCGCTTCTGACCCCAGCTTACTGTGTCCTTGCCAGGAAGCCCTTTAACTACTCCAAGCTTGTCACCTCCACACTCAGTCCGAACACGGTTGTCCACTAAGGCCTCTCTGCAAAGGCCTAACCCTGAAAAAGGCTGCCGTCCAGCTGGAGAGTCCCCTCTGGGATGGCTTCAGGGCCTCCCTCCCCTTCCCAGCTCCCGCTCTCGGAGGCGGGCCCTGCTCGGTAAAGCGTGACGGAGGCGCCCCAGGGAAGCCAGAGGAGCAGGGGCCTTTGAATTACGGAGCAGCTCTCTTAGCCCCTCTCAGAAAGGCCCAGGTGCCCCAGCTAAATAATTCACCACCTCAGGAAGACCCAGTGGTTCCTGCCACAGCTGAAGTAGGTCAGGCATCGGCTTGGCCCTGGGTGGGGCGGTGGGTCTCAGAGCCGCTTCCCCACCAGCGCTAGGAGGGGCGGCAGGCTGGGAAGGCCTTGCTTGCTTGGCAAGTGCCTAGCTGGTCCAAATACTGCAGTGAGGCAAGGGGTACAAGGCAGGAAAAGCATCAACCCCCCTCCTCCCAGAGCCTCCCCCTGGAGCCCAGATAACCCACCCACCTGCCACCCAGTTACCTACAGGGCCAGCGCCTGGCCAGGCTCCTCCTCCCTCACAGCACAGTTCTCTCTTCACATGCAGGTACCAGCTGGGGCTGCAAATGTCACCCATGAGCCTTTAACAGCTAACACGGTCATCAGCAGAACACCTTAGATACAAGTTGCTCAGTGCAGGCCTGGGATTTAGGAAGGGGGGGGGCGGAGTGAGGCAGGGAGTGGAGAGGGACACCAGGGTCACCAAGGTGCAGGCGAGGAAGTGACCAGGGCTAGCCACTGCCACTTCAGCTTTGCTCAAAGCAAGGCTGGGAGGAAAGCCGGCAGGAGGGAGGCTCTAGGGCCTCTCCTGCCCTCCCTTTCTAGGCTGGCTTTGAGTCAGGCTTGGAAGGGCATGGGGGCTGGGGGTGGGGGCATAGATGTTAAAGACAAATAGCAAAGCCATCAGGTCAGTGCTCCAACCCTCCAGAAGGAGCTGGAAAGAACTTCAAACCACCATTTCACAGATGAGGAAACTGAGGCCCCAAATCACAAAAGGGAAGAGTCAGGGTCAGCTGCTGGCATCCTGACTGGGTCCAGGGCAGCCCAGGGTTTTAGTACCGTTTCCCTGACCTTCGTACTCATTTGCTCTGGCTCCCAGCAAAACCCATCTCAGGAATCAGAGCTGCAGCTGGGAGCCTACAGGGTGGGTGGTCTTAACCCTTTCCAGGCCAAACTCCTGGGTCCTCTGCTTCCCTCTAGCGCAGCCTCACATGACACACACCGAGGATACTACAGGCAGGAACCCAACCTCCCAAACCACAGTCCTTCTCTACTCAAGGGCCTGAAAAGGCCACAGGCCACAGGGTTAGGACAGCCAGATGACACCATCCAGAGAAAACGAAGGTCCCATTTAGGCGCTTACTCTGGGTGCAGGGAATCTCCACCCCAATCCTCAGAACAGAAAACAAAGAATGAGTTAAACCCAGGCGGCCCCGCTGCACGGCCCTTGGCAGGTCACTTCCTCTCCAGCCTCAAGTCACACAAAAGAGGGCAGGAGGGAGAGGCCACGTGAGCTCTGAGGCCCGGGCCCACTTCACCTCCTTCCCCCTTTAACTCCCAACACCTGTCCTCTAGCTGTGCCCTCCCGACGGCAACCTACAACCCAAGGAAGCAAAGGTCGGAGAGCAGTTACTTTGGATGATTTTTTATTTTGCATTTCATATATTATCCAGTTTCACATTCTCACAGGATCAGCAATTACAACAGCCTCCTTGTCTCCCAAGTCTGAAAACGGCAAGACAGCCACCGCTGCGGCCAAAGGCAATGCACTGATGTGCACACGAAACAAAAAATTGCACAATTTTTCCTTCATTTTTCTTAAACTAACGGCTGATGCTAAGGCTCACTGCTGGAGAACGGAAACCCTCTTCTTCTTCATGCCTCAAACTAAAATGTTAAACTTATCTGACAGGGCGGACAAGGTCTCTTCAATAATTAATTGCACACACACACGAAAAATCCTTTATGTTGCATAAATATTTTGTTACACAGGGTACAAAAATACTTTCACTTTTTGGTTGGTTTTGAAGTTTGGAAAGCATGAGGAGCCATGGCAGGGGTGGGGTGCGCCGTGGAGAGGTAAGCGAAACTGGGCAGAGAAAAGGTTTTCTTAATGGCTGTTGGCCCATCTGAGGGGGAGGAAGCAGAGGACCCCAATTTGAAATGACCAAGAAAACGCTCTATCTTGGCTGGGTGGTCCTTCCTGTTCAGCCTGGAAGTGTGTGGGGTGGTGGAGGCCGCCAGCCGCCGGGCGGGGCTGGCTGCAGGGCTTGGTCCTCACTGAAGCAGGGTGGGTGCAGGGGAGGGGGGTGTGGGGAGAGGGACCGGGAATGATGAACCATTAGTGGCCAGGACTTGTTGCTATGGTGACACAATGTGAGAACAAACTGTACACTCACATATATACAAGTTTAAGTGTCTTAATTCATGCCAGGAAAACATGCAAAATTAAACGCCTCATTTCTTTGAGGTGGGGCTACAGAAGCAAATTTGGACTGGAGGTCAGGCCTTGCTCAGTCCCAGTGAGACCTCCGAGCTGGGTCTGGGTGTCCCAGCGAGAAGGCCCCTGAATCCTGCCGTGAGGCCTTGGTGAGGGGCGCTTTGGGGCAGGACAGGGCTGAGGAAAAGGAGAGAAAGGAAACAGAGTCCACTGAGTCAGGCTTAAAATTCACAGTCTTTGGAGGGAAGCAGCAGCTCTGCACGGGCCACCTGGGGGCAGTGGAAGCTCAGGGTGGCTCCCTCCCCAGTGAGGCGGGCGGGGGGGCTTCGAGCTGTGGTGACCAGACCTGGAGGGAGGGGAAAGAGGTGGCCATGAGCAGATGCATGGGAATGGAGCTGAACCCAGGCCCTTCCCTTGCGAGGAGGCTGCAAGATGGGAGGTGGGGGGCAGGGTGGGAGGAGAGGGGAAAACCAGCCAGAGTGCCCCAGGCGCAAGCTCAGGTTGGGGTAGCACCAGCGAGCTCCTGGACTCAGGCAGAGGAACCACGGCCCTGCAGGGAGCCAGGCTCTAGGACACTTTCTGTCCCAGGCCTCTGAGCCAGCACTTACTGAAGAACTAACAGAACTGACGATATTTCCATCCTTGCTGGGTGGTATCAGAGGAAGGGTACCAGCGCACCTGCAAGAGAAGCCAACGTCAGGAGCTAGCTGTGCAGTCCCTTCGCTTGATGGGGGAGCCTGGGAAACACGGCCTTCAGTGCCCCTGTCGGAGTCCTGGTTCTGTTACTGGCGGCGGAGATCGGGCCAGTTACTCACCTCTGGGCGTCAGTTTCTTCATCCTGAAAATGGGAGAGCGCCACCTGACCTGCCTCCTCTGCAGGACAGAGGTTCAAATGAGAGAAGGGTTACGAAGGCGTTCACGCTCCACTGAGCCTGACTGTACCGGGTGGAGTGCTGGCAGCCGGGGGCACTGGCCCAACAGTCTGCCCTTCCCCCTTAACCGGGAGAGTGCGGAATTCCTAACATCAGGAGAATGCACCCTAACACATTTTGGCTCAACTTCTTTGAGTCTCAGTGTCCTCAACAGCTACAGGATAGAGATGATTAAAAGTCACAGGGTATCCACGAGGATCAGATAAGACAGAATGTAAAAACACATTAGAAACCAAAGTCAGTGTGGTCTCCAAGGGGCAGGACTCCCAGAAGTTGGTCCTGCCCTTGCAGGATTCAAGGAAGTCACAAACTAGACCCAGCTGATGCTCCCCACCCCCGCCGCTGCCCCGTTTCAGCTTCTCCACCACCCCCACCCCCGTTCCCTTCATTACAAGCCTCCTAACTTTAGAGATTTGTAACCTACCAGCTGAGCCCTCTAGTGGGGGCCTGGCAGCTACCTCAACCCTGGTACTTGCTAGAAGGCCCCACAGAGCAATGGCCCCAAAGCAGGATTCCCAGAGACAGGCCAGGAAATGACATGCACCCCATTCCCCATGGGCCAGTCATCTGGACGGTGAGCCGTGCTGGGTGCCAAGCCAAGACTGCGGGGAGGCCGCCTGCCCCGGTTACAGACAGCACGTCTGCCCCGGCCTGACCCGTGGCCACCTGGGAGGGGTGGCGGCAGGGCATCACAGGGCCCCGAGTGAGGGGGCGGGAAGAGAACTCAGGGATGGGAGCCGGGGTTCTCTTAGGAAAGAAAGGGATGGCACAGGAGAGCCGATGAGGAAACCAAGTAGCAGCTGTGCATTATAGACAACCCTCTTGAAGCTCGAGCAATCAGACCCAGTTACCCACTTGGCTGCCAGGAATCCCTGCCTCTGTAAGTAGTGAAGATATAGAGCAACGCCAGGCTATCTGGTGGCTGATGAAAGCTTCCTGAGAACTTGCTCCTGTGCCCCATCCAAATTCTAGGTGCTGTTTTGTACAGCGCAGGACCCTGACCACCCCACGTTCAGCAGGAAGTCGGCAGCTGGTTACTCTGAGATGCCGGGACACTTGGCGCATAGCAGGACCAGGGCCTAGGCCACCTGACCAATGTTGGGATGGCCCCTGGGCTCCAAGGATGTGACACTGCTGTCATCGGCACACAGTTGACCCCGGGCTGCCAGGACCACCTTGATTAAGCCCCACACCACACAGAAAGGGTCAAGAGCCTCTTTGAGCCATCCAGCCTCAGAGGCCACCTTATTTTCTCTCATGTCTTCTAAACATCTGGAAGCAGTTCCCTCCCTTCCTGGCTGACAGCTGAGTGGGAGGAAGCCTCTCCTCCCCTTTGCCGAGCCGTGGGCTGCCCTCTCAGCTGCAAGCCCAGCTGGACACCAGAGCTCATTCCCTAAGAGAGGGACGATGAGGAAACCAGCACCGCTGCCACCGGACAAGGCTGCGACTGGTAAAGCTCAGGGAAGCCCTAGTGGACCCTGACCACCGCACTTCACCCAGCCTCCAGCTGGAGCGGCCCCACGGCAAGGAAGCGCCTGACAGGCTGGGTGCCCTGCAGGGCTGGACAAGGGGAGAGCGTCGGACGAGAGTGGGAGGGACCCTGGAGGCCTCCGACCCACCCTCCTCCACCACCGGCTGCTTAGGGGCCCCCACAACAAGCCTGCTCCATCCAGTCCCACCCTCTCCACGAGGTGCTGCGGCTTGGGCTCCAGAGCAGCAGCTTTCCCTCCACCCTGAGATGAGCCACCGCCTTCTTGGGGAGGAAGTAGAGGAAAGCCCTAATTTCTGAGCTCGGGATGGTCGTGCAACCCAACTGGACAGAACGTACTTGGAGGGCTGCGTTTCCACTCTCCTCAGATGCCTGGGGTAGGCCAGTGGTCCAGGTTCTCTAAAGAAGCACGGTCTCTTCCTGCCCCAGCTCAGAACAAGACCCCAGGCCCAGGGATCACGGCCAGCACAGCAGGGAGCAAGTGGCCAGTCCCCTGTCAGGGCCTCCACTTGTTCACAGGGGGTTTGGGGGTCCTAAGAGGCCACTCCACAGGGACAGCCCATGGGCATCTAGAATGGCTACAGCTCCAAGAGGGGCAGCACCCAAACAAAGGGGTGGGGGGCACACGGTCCTCTCTCAGACCCTCAGACTGACTAACTGAGAAGATACACCAAAAAGTGGGCAAAGGGATGAATCCACACAAGAAGAAACAGAAACAGCCAACAAATAAGGGAGCCTCACTCATCACAAAGTCAAAACAATACAATTAACTCAGACTGGCAAGTCTACACTCTGACCTTGCAATAGTTCTAGGAATTTATGATAAGGAAAGTAAGCAGGACAGGTGCCCAGAGAGGTGTGAACAAGGGCGTCCATGGCAGCACAGCCTAACAGAGCAAAAGAAAATTGTGTAAACAACCTCACTGCCATCTACAGGGAGGCACACACACTTATACATTGGTAGGCTAGCCAGGCATCCAGAATGTAGACCTATACTTACTGACATGGAAGCATGTCTTAATATTTAAGTTTTAAAAAGATTAAATGTGTAATTTTTGTAAAAGGTTCGTACTCATGGATTTACTTATACACCTGTGTCCAACTACCTACCAAGTCTAAGGACTAAACGTAGTGATATTTTGGGGAGCAGGATGATAAGCAAAGGCAAAAAAGAGAAAAAACCCTGTCTTTTTCTTCCCATGAATGCAGACCTCTAACAGCTAATGTTTATGAAGCACTTGGCATGTGCCAGATGCTGGTCTAAGTAGTTTTCATATACTAAGTTCATTTAATCCTCAGAAAAGCCCTATAAAGTTGATGCTATTATCATTTCCATTAAACAGATAAGAAAATAGAGGCAGGGGAATCCGTATAACTTTAAGGTCATCAGTAAGTGGCTGAGCCAGTGTAAGGGGGGCAAAGGGCTGCAGTGAAAGACCCCCATACCCTCAGGTCGAAATGGAAAAAGAAGTCCAAACTGGGAGGACCCTGGGGTGCAAGGGGACATGCAGAATCCCTGCTTTTAGGCCACCATCTTCATGTACCAGACCCCAGTGTGCCCCTGCCACCCACACCCTCTGAAAGGAGAAGATTCTATCAAGAGGATCAGAAGGTCCCGCAAGACAGCCTTGCGCCGAGATAGAGCAGGACTGAACCACCTCCAAGCCCCTTTCTTCCTGCAGGTCTCGTCCCTGCAGCCACATGAGGATGCCTCGCTCAGGCCGAGCTACTGGCAAAGGGCATGAGGTCAGGATGTATATGGTGGGGTACAGAAAGGAAGGACCGGTTTTCATCCCCTTTTGTCTATCAGCTGCTGCCTTCTCTCCAAGTCACCTCCTTACCCCCAGGCACAGAAAAACGCAGTGCTACCTGGTCCTCTGGGTTCAGAATAACCTCCTTAGGATCACCAGTGTCCACCTCCTTCATTTAGGCATTTTCAGCCTCCGCCTCTGGGGCAGTACTATCGGGGGCAGGGAGGGGGCTCTTGCAAGGAAAAGAGAAAGTGATACTACTTAGAAAATGGTTTCATGCCTATCACTACATTTGGTTCTAACAGTGTGTTTTACTGTCGAGGAAACGACTATCCCGAGAACTCAAGTAGCGGGACAGAAGTAGTCACCACCTGATCCAATCGCTTGTCATCAGGCTGCCTCCCGAAAAAAGCCACTATCCTTTGAGGGGGACTTCATCCCCTTCCCCGGGAGACCAGAAGACAGGAACTCAGGCACAGTGAGGCCTCTAGCCTCAGAGAGGACCTGGAGGGAACTAGACAATGATGATATTAAATAAGAAGCATGTTGTGCTCCCTCTATGCTAATAGGCTACCAACCACCCTCTAAAGTAGCTACGACTATCATCATTCCACAAAGAAATCGAGACACAGAGAGGTCAAGAAACTTGCCCAAGGTCACACAGGTGTTGAAAGAGAGAGCCAGAACCTGGACCAAGGTAGCTGGACAGGAGTTGGACAGCCACAGGGCGCGGTGGGGGAGGGAGGGAGGGAGGAAGGAAGCTGGAAAGGAAGACAAGAGGAGGGCACACAGTCCCGTGTACGAAGCTTAGGGACCCGCAGCAGCACACCACTCCCAGCCGGCTGGGGAGCCACCCCAAAAAGGACAGAGATATCGCTCTTGAATAATCTGACATCCTGACTGTCCCTGGCTCCCAACCTCTGCCTCACATTGTCATGGCCTAGCATCTCAGAGCAGATGGGGCAGAACCTCTCCATCCGATCTGGTCCTGCCCTCTCGTTTTACAGATGAGGACAACACGGAGGCCCAGAGGTGAAGTCACTTGCTGAAGATCAGGTAGCTAACTGGTGGCACAGCTGGGACCAGAGGACTCACGGGGCCCCTGCAGTTAAACTCCCCTCTTGGCGGGGAGCGCCATCTGCCTTCCACACTCCGCCGGGTCACAGAGGACTGCCTTCACTCACCGCAGAGCCAGTCTGCGGCAAGTCCCCAAACGTTGCCCTAGAGAGGAAGAGCCTTGCCACCTCCCTACGCCGATCAATCTTCCAGCCGTCTGTGGTGCGCCGCCAGGGTGAGTGCCAAGCGGAACCACGCGCCTGCCCTCGGTACAACCCAAGTTGCCGTGGCCGGGGGAACGCCTTGCGAGGGTGGCAGTCAGGGAATCTGAACCTTCCACCTTGGAACTGGGCGAACCCAGGTCACGAAGCCCTTCAGAGGGATGGACACGCACTTGACCCTCCCATTGGCAGAGCCTCCCACGCCTCCTGCCTCAGCTTCTAGCTTCTGGGAACTCTCCCTCCTGGCTTCTCACACCCTTCAACTCCTCGTCCCCTTCTACTGCCCCAGCCAGGAGGCCTGTTCTCTCCCTCTCAACAGCCAGGTCGTGCTTCCCGAGCCTTGGCTCTCGGTCACCTCACTGATGAGAGGCCAAGGCGGGCTCGCCGCTCACCCCAGCCCTCCCGCGCTGCCTGGCGGCGCCCCACCACCGCTGCACAGAGGCCTGGCTGTAATCTGTGAGGTGCTCGTGCCCCTCTCGGGCACCTGGCGTGGCATTCGGCAAGCACAGAGCCCTCCCGGCTCAGCCGTGCCCGCTCTGCCTCTCCCCTAGAAGCGCTGGCTGCATCCTTCCAGCCCCAGCCCAGGTCACAATGCAGGGTGCCCATGTTCCTTGAACAAAAGAGCAAACACTCACTGGGCACCCCGCATGTTCCAGGTACAACTCTAGCCCCTCACGTGGCTTAACGTTTAATTCTCACAACAACCTGAGGCAGATACTACTATTCCTATCTTTCCAGATGAGCGAAAAAGAACAACCCAGACACAGAAATCTTTCAGAGCTTTCTGAAGTTCATAAAGACAGAAGGAAGCAGAGGCAGGCGGCCTGGCTCCGGCGACCACACTCAGGTCTGTCACCACAGGCAGAGTTGGCACAGCCTGCCCACGCGTGTCCAGTGGGCAGTGGACCCACAGTGGGTCTCTCACACTTTGCATTTGCAGTGTATCCTCGACGCAGCCTCACAGCTTATCCTCTCCTTCCCCTCTGTGGGACCCCAAACCCCAAAGGTACTGTTGTTCCAAGACAGCAGTTCTGCAGCAGCTCTGGGGACCGGGGTGGCCCGTGGCCGGTAGGAATGAAGCCTGGCCATCTCAGAGCCTTTGTTCTCCCCTTTCCTACTTCTCCCCCCGACAGGCTTACCTGAGCATGTAGGGCGGCAGCGGCAGCAGCAGTGGCAGCTGGGTAGGTAAACGCAGCATGTGAGATGGCTGGGGTCAGCTCTGTGGTGTACAGAGGGTAGGGGGCCCAGGCCTCTGGGGATGCAGGGATCAGAGCGGCCCCCATCAGGTCATCTGCGACGGGAGACAACAGCCCCCCTTGTCAGAACGCAGATCCCCCTTTGCGCCACCCCATTCCAAACAGAGAAGGGGACCCAGCACTATCGCTGAGCATAAGCTCCCTTCTCAGGCTCCCCTGAAGGATCCCAAGACTGGGAAAGAAGCCATGGTAACTTGGCCAGGCTTGGTGAGTATCCTGTCTGCTTCAAGAAGCCCTCAGATGGGTCTCTGCTCATCTCAACCAAGAGGGATCAGAAAAGGCTTCAGGGAAGCTGGGCGACACCGACAGCTCAGGAGCTCAGTCTGAGGTCCAGCAAAGGCTGCAGGGGAGGGAGGAAGCATGGGACCCACAGGGATGGGTAATGGTGGATGCAAGAAGCTCCTGGAAAAGGGGCAGGCAGGCAGGACTGATGCCCTCAGTGATGCCCTCTGCACGCAACTCCATCCACGAGGGCCTCCCAGCTCTGCCAGGTAAAGGGCAGCAGATGGCCACCCTGAGTGCCACTCACAGGGGTCTCGTGCGATGAAGTGTGCTCCTAGGGCGGGGTGAGCGTTGGTGGGATTTGGTGTAGCCATTAGCTTGTTCTTGGCCATCTTGGTGTTGGCTTTGGCAAACTCTAGCCTCAGGGTCTGAGGGTTCTCAGGATCAAAGCGAATACCCTACGTGAGAAGGAAAGGAAGGGAAAGGCGTTACACTGTAGGACCCAGCCTGGCCACTGCAGTGGGGACGGAAGGGCCCCAGAAATGATCCAGCCTGAAAGACTCGCCCACACGGGGGCCAAGACAGAGGACACACTGCTCGGGCCTTGTGAGTAGTGGCGTTTGGCACGACAGTGCAGCCAGAGACTCTGCCCCAGGATGCTGGGTAAGGTACATCTGTGGGCCCTTTCCTTGGGCGCGGATTGGGGAAGGTTTGCAGAAGACGGAACAGGAATACCCATTGCCTAGAAGTCTGTGGGTCAGAGAAAGGCCTGTTCTCTGTCTACTCACGTTCAATGCATTCTTGGCCGCTTCTGCTCCTGCCCGGCTGTCAAAGATCACAAAACCAACAGGCTAGTAGGAAAAAGAGAGAATACCCTTGCATCTCTCCCAACATTCCATCTCCCCTTCAAGCATACAAAACAAAACAACAAAGAACAGAAAAATATATAATTCTTGTCCATATCCTCCCTATGTTCAGCTAGAACATAGGGAGGATATGGACAAGAATTATATATTTATACAATTATATATGGACAAGAATTATATATTTTTGGTTTGGGGCACCAAAACTCTCCCATCCAGGTACCGCATTCTGGCAAACGATGCCAATACAGCTTTATCCCACTGCATTAAACATCACCCTTTCAGTAAAAGTCTTTTTTTTTTTAATGTATGCAGGTAATTAAAAGTAAGTTCTAGTGTTTTCCCCAGCACGAAAGGGGACACTAATGTATCAAGGGCATGGAAAGGCTTCAGGTTCAATCAAGGGGCAACAGGTTTTTTTTATATATATATATAAGCTTATTTATTTTATTTATTTATTTTTGGCTGCATTGGGTCTTCGTTGCTGCACACGGGCTTTCTCTAGTTGCAGCAAGCGGGGGCTACTCTTCGTTGCGGTGCACGGGCTTCTCATTGCGGTGGCTTCTCTTGTTGCGGAGCACGGGCTCTAGGCACATGGGGTTCGGTAGTTGTGTCACACGGGCTCTAGAGCGCAGGCTCAGTAGTTGTGGCCCACGGGCTTAAGTTGTTCCGCGGCATGTGGGATCTTCCCGGACCAGGGCTCGAACCCGTGTCCCCTGCATTGGCAGGCGGATTCTTAACCACTGCACCACCAGGGAAGCCCGGGGCAACAGGTTTATGGGACTTCCCTGGTGGCGCAGTAGTTAAGAATCCGCCTGCCAATGCAGGGGACACGGGTTCGAGCCCTGGTCCGGGAAGATCCCATATGCCATGGAACTAAGCCCGTGGGCCACAAGTACTGAGCCTGCATGCCACAGCTACTGAACCCTGCGCACCTAAAGCCTGTGCTCTGCAACAAGAGAAGCCACCACAATGAGAAGCCCGTGCACTGCAATGAAGAGTAGCCCCTGCTCGCCACAACTAGAGAAAGCCCGCGCGTAGCAACGAAGACCCAACACAGCCAATAAATAAATAAAATAAAATAAATTTATTTATTTAAAAAGGGGGGCGGGGGGGAAACAACAGGTTTAAAACTTCTCCAACTTCATTTTGCCAAGGCTCAGTCCAGTCCCCAAACGGCCCCTGAGGGCTCTGGGCCTGGGACTCCCGGCATCAGGAACCAGAGCCCAGCCACCACCTCTACGGTCCTCAGCCTCTGGGTCCCACTGTGGCTTCTCAAGGGCCAGAGAGGGAGGACCAGGAGCTGACTGGTAAGAAGAGGGGACCTGTGGAGGCTACTCTTTCGTCAGCCCAGGACAGGACAGGGGTGACGGGGGCAGGTCTCAGCTGCCAGATGCCTCAAGATTGAGGAAAAGAGAACAGGCTCAGTTCGAATTTCAGCAGTCGGTCTGGGCTGGGAGGAAGAAAAACCTTGGAGAGAAATTACCTGTCTCGATGTGAGCTTGATCAGGGACCCTTCATACCCCTGCAGAGAAAGGTGGTCATTAACAGGGAAGGTCGGAAGCCTCTGTTGTGCTACCCTGGCCACCCCCCAGCCCTGCCTTTCCCCAGCTCACACTCTTCTCCCCTCAAAGGTGACCCACTCTGATCTCCACCACCGCTGAGCGCCCTCAGTCCTTGTGTCCCATATCACACGGCCTAGCACATGGGATGGCCATCACGTGATAGCATTCATCATTTCATGCGGAAATTCCCCTTTGCTCTCCTAGCCTGTCATCTGGAAGCACAGACCTTACCTTTTTAAGTTTTCTTATCTGCAAATTGAAAACGCTATGCTGAATCTCAAAGATTCCTTATACGGTAAAGTCTACTGAGATTCTACTGTCTCCACTTTACAGATGAGAAATCGGAGGCTCAGAAAGGCTAAGCAATTGACAGAAAGCAACATATGAGTTAGCAGAACCGGGACAGAGAGCCAGGTCTGCCATCACAGTTTCTAGTTTTCCTGCTGCCCAATCCAGGTCTGCGATTCATTCCTGATGCTTCTCCTCCATCCTAGGCTCTGCCCATGGGTGGCTGTGTCCAGACTCACCTTGAACGGCCTAAAGAGCAGGTAGAGTTCTCTGGGTTTAATATCCACAGGGAGCCCACTGACGAACAGTGTCCGGACCTGGGGAAGAGACCACAGTGGTCAGGGCCAGGATGACAGAAGAACAAGGATGATGGCTCTTCCTTCAGGAAGGACCTGGAATCCTTCCAGGGCTGAAGGAAGAATTCAGGATTTCCTGAGCCTTCTTTGGAGGCTGAGGCAAATGAGCACCCAGAGTTTCACAGCATTTAACTTTTCAAAACCCTTTCTGGACCCTTTCCTTTCTCTGGGTTCATCCTGCAGGTGTCACATCAAGCACTAGCTGAGCACTTCTGTGCAGACTGTCTGTTGCCGAACAGCCTCAAGGAGAGAGTCCTGTTTAACAAGATAGACGAAGGACCCCTCTGAGACTTGAAGAAAGCTATGGTGTCTTACCTCCAAAATATGCACAAGTAGAAACGTATATATATTTCAGAATATTCCCATGGACTCCTGGTAGAAAGGCTCCGTCTGGTCTAGCGGGAAGGCAAAGATGTAAACTCTGTGCCTTGGAGCGATTTCATCAGAGGGCCCAGCAGTTTCACATCCATCTCCTCCTGCTTCCTATGCTAGATGTAGGCTCTTCAGTGGCCGGCAATGTATTATATTCTTGCTTCTCTGGCCAGCTCTTAGCATGGTGCTGGTACTAAATGTTTACTGAATAAGGGACTTGGGGAAGGAGTCAAATGGAACAATGGTGCTGGGTTTTGAAGAATGTGTAGGATCTTGCCAGCTTCAAGTGAGGGAGAGGATGGTATAAGTTATGAGCCTTGCCCTCAACAAAGTTACAAGTTGGCACTGAAGCCAGGTCTAGACACCTGGTGTCCATCCTGTGACTCCTGCCAAACCTGACCTCCCGAACAGTGGGTGAGGTCCAGGAGAGGGTTGGCGGGAACACTTCCCTAATTCACCACTGCTGGTTAAATGCTGCTGGCACCCAATGCTCAACTAGCGAGGCCAGATCAGCCAATAATTATAATGGGAGAAGGAGGATTTTCCATAGTGTAGATCCATTAAAAATACATCTTGAAACTGTGCTTTCTGAGTAATGAAAAATCCAAAAGATCAGAGCTTCCCCACACACTTGACTCCTGGTTTTTTTTTTTTTTTTGGCTGCATGGCTTTGAGGATCTTAGTTCCCCGACCAGGGATGGAACCCTTGCCCTCAGCAGTGAAAGCACAGAGTCCTAACCACTGGACTGCCAGGGAATTCCCTTGACTCCTGTTTCAAGTCGCATCTCATACCACTAAGCCAAACGTAAGTCTTCTCAACTTGTCACTGCCGACTTAAGAACAAGTTCACATGCCTCAGCCCACCCAACACGTGGCTATTCTTGAAAACATTTAGTGGGCCACATCCCCCTCCAGAGGCACCAAAGAACTTCTTCCATGCTCTAGTGATGGCCTGCTGAAGGAACTGAGGCAACAGCCTTCTTGGAGACAATGGCCTGAATCAGGAACCCAGGGCAGTCAGGCAAAGTTACACCCAACACATACACATACACACACACACACACACACTCTCTCTCTAATGAACACACATGTCAACAACAGAGCCAGGAGTGGCAAAGGAAAACAGCCCCCATAGCTGCCCGTAACAAGTGTTGCCACCCTAGCCACACAGGAATGACTCCAAGCCCATGGCTGATAAAATAGCTAAGGACAGCTTCTTCTGTCACATGAGTTTTCGCCAAGAAGCAAACCCAGGAGAATTCCTTGCCAGTTAGGACACCTCCACCCCCTCTGGTGATGCCTTTCCTCACCACACACACTTCTGCTCCTGGGCCTGGGGTAAAGGTTCTGTACATCTCACAGCCCTTGGCAGCTGTGTCCCTATACACGCAGCTCTCAAGCACTGCCCTGTCCCAGAAGTATCTGGGAGAAACCGGACAGCCCAGGCTCCAGAGTGGGGTGAATTGAGTTCCTGGACTCCAGAGGGCAGCCATCCTCTACACCTCTCTGCCCTTTGACGGAAGGCCTTTCATTTACATGTAAACCCTCAAATAGAAGTGCCTCGCTCAGGTCATGCAGCTTGTTTTTTAAAGGCAGCAGACCTGGGACTCAAAACCCAGGTCTCCCTCCCAACTACTCACCCAGGCTGGTAGAGATGATGCTTGCTTTTTGGTGCCAGGACTTGGGCGCCCAGCCCACCACAGACGATGGACTGAAAGAGTACAAGCCAGCCAGGGCCCTGCTGGATCGGCCTGGACCAGTGCTACTCCCTCCTCCCTGGGATGAGGGGACGTGCTTTGGGTCAAAGATGCAAAGCCAGAGCCGCCCACAGAAACCTCTGCCTCAGTTCTCCCCAGGGGCCACCCATTTCACCCCGGCTAATTTTAAACCCTTCCTCAAATGGCTCCTTTCTGGCCAGACCTCCCCAGAGGCCCCCTTAAATAGAAAGTTCTCAGCACAAAGTTTCCTGCTTAGCGGAGGGGAGGGGAGTGAGTACAGGGGAACTTTCCCTCATTCCCAGCTCAGATTCTGGTTCCCAGCCTTCTCTGGGCCAGATGACTCTTTTCCCTGGCTTCCCATCTTTTAGATTCTAAAGGCTACAATACAGGTTGCATCCTGTGCCTGGTCATTCCTTAGGAGACAAGCTGACATCAAGGCAGTTATGGGTTAGGCGGTGGGTCCCCGTCTGCCAGTTCACATACCCTTTGCTGGGAGGCTAAGTCACAGGAAGCCTGATCTGAATGCTCTCCTTGGTTCTTACTTGACCCTGGACACCCTGGCAGATGACGTGCCCTCTGCCTATCCCCCTGTGCAGACATGGAAACTGAGGCCCAGAAAGGGCTCACGCAAGCTTGGCTCAGCAAGGAGCAGAGCTGGGTAAGACCCAGGAACACTGTTTCAGCCATCTGTGCCATTCTTCTGGCTGTGGGGACAGAGGCAGCCGCACCTGGGCAGCCTCGTTAGCCCCATGGATGGGTAAAGTGCTGCCACACATCCGTTCAGTAGCCAGTCCCTTCTCTGGGTGCCCGTTTAGGATGACGGCAAAGCTGGAGTGACAGGAAGTATGAGCTTAGCAGGCTGGCCGGCCACATGTCGAGAGAACAAGAGTTTCCAGAGCCCACCTACCCACCATGCTACTTCCAACTCCATCAGGTCCTGCTCCGGCCCACAGACTGCGGGTCCCTGACAAGCACCCACATAGGGCATGGCAGCTGCTCACGCTGCCCCTCAGCCCACCCCTTTCTCATTCCTTAACTGAAAGGCATCCACATCCCTCAGGTCCCTCTATTTCCTCACCCCTCTTTCCTTCCTCTGAAGTCTTCCGGGGCCCCTAGGACCCCTTGTCTTTTACTGGTCCCACCATCTGAGCTCACCTGGACTCTAAAACCCAGAGTTAGGAGGCAAGTCTCAAACTTTCCTGTCCTCCAAGGTAGCTAGAGCCAGGCTCAACATCTGAGACCTCCGCCGTCTCTACCCACCTCGGTCCCTCCAAAGAAGGGACTCACAGCCAGACACGGATGTGGTCCAGGGTGGCAGAGTGATGCCATAAATGGGAAAGGCTTTGGTTAGTTAGACCGGAGTTTGCATCCCAGCTTTATGCTTGGCTTGGTGGCGCTGCTTCATCTCTCTGAATGTCAGCTTCTTTATCTGTACAACACGGGTACCCTCTACCTCCAGGATGAAGAGCACACTTTATGCCCAGCACACAGGAGAGGCTCGACCATATGCTTGTTCACTTCAGGGTCCCGTAATCTCAACACTGACCTGCACAAAAACCTCACCTATCAGGTACCACGAGCCATTTAGTTATAAGGTTGTCTAGTGAGGCTGGGTCAGGTCCAGATCAGCCTGGAGCTGGGAACACAGGTGAGACAACCTTACGCGGTCACTGGATTCTTTAGTGTTCCTCTTCCCCAGGGAGGCCATGTCTGAGGTGGAAGGCACCGTGGAGATCAGCTAGTTAAACACTCTCATTTTACAGATGACGGGGGGCTTCCCTGGTGGCGCAGTGGTTAGGGATCCGCCTGCCAGTGCAGGGGACACAGGTTCGAGCCCTGGTCCGGGAAGATCCCACATGCCGCAGAGCAACTAAGCCTGTGCGCCACAACTACTGAGCCTGCGCCCTAGAGCCCACGAGCCACAACTACTGAGCCCGTGAGCCACAACTACTGGAGCCTGCGTGCCTAGAACCCATGCTCCGCAGCAAGAGAAGCCACCGCAATGAGAAGCCCACACACCGCAACGAAGAGTAGCCCCTGCTCGCCGCAACTAGAGAAAGCCCGCACGCAGCAACAAAGACCCAACACAGCCATAAATAAATACATACATACATACATACATACATACTGATGAGGGAACTGAGGCTCAGAATAGGAAGGTGACAAGGCAATCTAATGGCACAGTCGGGATACTTAGGGATGGCAGGGACAGAGACATGCAGTTACTTCTGCAAGGCCTGGCCAACAAGTCCTGTGTCCAGGCCAGCACTGGCAACCACTCTTCCCATGCCACTTGCTGGTGCCAGCCTCACAGCAATAGGGTGCAACATTCAGCAGAGAGGTTGGGTGCAGACAAGGATTCAGGGACCAACCACCACTGATGCCAAGACGGAAAGATCAACCAAAGATCCCACCGCCTATTCCACAAGTTTACTACAAAAATTCAACATGAAAATATTTTAAGGTACTTGGAGGAAGCATAAGGGGTGGCTCACACAATCCCAGGCTGCTAGAAGGAACCAAACGTGTTTACCTAGGCCCTTCTTCCATACACCCACTCTTTTTCCAAAAGCATCCACACAACCCAAGAGAATATCTCCCTCCTGCCCTGAAACACTGAAAGCAACCACGGTCCTGTTAAAATGGTCATCTTCATGGCAAGTACCAGCAGACTGTGCTGGACCACAGCCATGTCCCTGGCACAGATGGAAGGCAAGTTTGGAACAGGCTGGAGAAGGTACTGGGGAGAGGTGGAAAAAGGATAGGGAATCCTTTGGAATTCCCTGGCAGTCCAGTGGTTAGGACTTGATGCTTTCACTGCCATGGGCCTGGGTTCAATCCCTGGTCGGGGAACAAAGATCCCACAAGCTCCGCAGCCAAAAAAAAAAAAAAGGATGAGGAATCCTTAGAGGCCAGTAAAAGAAGACACATATTGAGGAACCCACTGGAAGCACCGAATTCAACATGGACAAGAAACTTGGCCAGAGAGGTGTCCCCATACAGGACATCGCAGACATGGTGTGTAGCCTTCATGATGGTCAGGAGCAGACTTGGCCTCGCTGGAGGTCCCAGCCAGTGCCAGGCCTGCCTAGGGCAACAAACTGGCCTTCAGCACAACGGTGTCCCTGGACGGCAAAGCTTGGGGACTCCCGAGGCTGCTCGTCCCTCAAGCAAGGCCTGCTGCCTATCCTTCCCGGGGGGTGCTGGGAACAAGAGGGTGGGAGAGTCCAGCCCCTTCTAGGAAGTCCACACCACAGGCTATCACTGGTGGGCAGACTTCCTGGGGTTGGCTAGGTATTTGCTGTGTGATCGTGGGCCCTTTCCCTCCAGCTACTGCTGGATCTCGAGTGCCTGGGGCTCCCAACGACCTCTTGCCCGCTCCTCCCTCCTCCACGGGAGGCCACCCATCTCATTCCCAGTGCTCCGGGGAGGGGCAGAGAAGGGCACCGGAAGTGGTGGCCCCCATCCTCAGCCTTATTCTTGAGGCCCCTGGGGAGGGAATGCCCCCTTCAAGGAGCCTCTCCAGCACCTTCTGTAATCCCAGCACGACAGAGGACCCGGGCCCCCGGGTGGTGCAGCCCTTTCCCTCAGTAAAGGTGAACACTGCAGCCCTCCCCAGCCCAGAGGGAAGACAACTTTTTAGAGAGAAGTAGGAAGAAGGGGCTCTGACAAACTCATTCCTGTTTGTGTGTCAGTAATGATCTTCCTTCAGACAAACCAACCAACAGTTGTTTACAGATCTTCAGAAAAAATGAAAGTAAACAGAAGCCTCCAGGAGCAAGGTGACAGTGATACCCAAGGCATCAGCCTAATAGCAGAAATTCAGGCTTCTGCCTAAAAGGCTTCGAGGCAGGACTCGACCTCTTTCCATCAGCCCAGGTGGACATCTCTCTCAGCCTGAACACCCGCACAGGCACACCTGTCGTTCCAGTGCCCCCAGGCCAAGGCCAGCTCCCTCAACAGTGGCTGCTTAGAGGCCTCTGTCCTCCCCTGGGCACACACAGGGCCCAGCTCACACGGGGGCCCTGCAGAAGTCAAGGGAAGGGAGCTGTGGGGGGAGGCGGGGCAGGGGGTGTTCCCGCCAGAGGAAAGCCTCCGTGTGAGACAGGACTGGGGTATGGGGTCCGAGGGGCCACACCACGAGGCCCTCCCTCCCTACTGGGGGGACGCCACGCTCAGTCAGCCCAGGCTGGGGCCTGGCCATACTCCACCTTCATACCGAGAATGGAACACTCAACTTCTCAGGTAAGGGTGGCAGCAGGATATTGTGGCTGAGAGGATGAGCGCCATAAATACCAGTTTTTATTAGAGACGGAAGGGGTAAACACTGCTGTCAAAAACAGTCGTATGTCCATGGATATTAAACCCCCTACCCTTTAACTCCAAAGGACAACCACAGCCTCCTTCCAAACCCCAGCCCTGTACCCTCCAAGACAGCACCCTGGACTTGGACTCCAGGGACCTCCCATCTGGGGCACAAAGGATGCTGAGGTAGGAAAACATCAGGGCCATCCCCACCCTTCCCCCACCCCCAAATAAATCCCAGCGGTCCACCAGAAACACTCCCCACTAGAAGACAACTCCTGCCTTCTAGGTGAATCTCTGCCTCACAAGGCTAAGAAACTTGACTCTGGGCAATAGAAACATCATACCAAAGAGATAAAAATGATATTTGAAAATTGATTCTTTGTGGCAATCCAACAACTCTGAAGTTAGAATTCAATCTGGAAAGGGAACTGTTTCAACCAACCACTTCATCAAAATGTTCAAGTAACTCGCTTGCTTTGAACCCTGCCTCTTCGCTGCTTAGCATGGGGAGCCCTGCTGGTGTCATCTGGATGGAAAACACCCCTTACAAAAGTGGGTGGGGGAGGAGGGAAATCCAAACAGGGAAAAACAAGCCTCTCATAAGCCCCTCCCACATCCTTCCCCAATTCCCAGCCCTCTCCAGCAACCGAAATGCAGAATATCTGAGCTGGAAGAAACCTTATTTTTAGCCGAGGTCCAGTGAGTTGCTCACAGTCACCGAGCATATCAGAAGCAGCCCCGGTGTCCCCAGGTGCCCAGCTCACAAAAGTCAATGCTCTTTTGCAGACCTTGATCTCACACCACCAACCCACTCAGAGCCCAGTGGGAGTCAGCCCTTGGTGCCCAGAACAAGTGACCTTCAGCTTCTGAGCTAAGAGGGCAGCAACAGTCCTTAGCAGAAGGTTGACCGGGGGTGCACGGGGTTCCACTGGATGATCCCATGGCTAGTCCTAAACAGTTAGTTATAGGGAAGTCAAAGGGAAGACTGACAGACTGCCAACTCCCAGAGCAGCCTTGTGCAGCGGGGAACGGGTGGGGGTAGAGCAGGGCCCCTCACAGCCCCAGGAAGCCCTGAGTCCAAACAGAAGTCCAAGCCACCCCATCTCAGTGTCTCACTACCGCCCCACCAGCCAGATCATGGGAGTTTATGAGCTGCAGCCTGCATTATATAAAGCTTGCAGCTTTCCTGCTGTAATGATACGGAAAGGTCCTTTTTAAACTTGTACCAGCCATCATCACGCCCAGTTCGGCTCTGGCTTCTGCAAGGGGAAAAGGGTCATTGAGAACCAAGACACAGGACTCAGGCTCAGCCTCCTGCTCAGACAACAGACCAGACACAGAAACAAAAGAAAAAGAGCCTCAAAGCAATTGTCAAGGAGCCCGATTGAAGTCCCAGCCCTGCCACCAGCCAGGCAAGTGGCTTCGTGGCCTTCACCACTGCCTCAGCAATAAAGAGGAGGGGTGGACTCGCCTCAGGGCCCTTCACACTCTGACCTTCCAAGAAACCAGGGAAGTGGGAGAACGTGATGGAGTCTCAGTAATGCTCGGGCACTGTCCTCCATGGGCTCAGAGCTCCAGTGCTTTCGTTTTGCCCACAAGACGGCAAAGAAAGCAGTAAAGAAGGGGCAGAGGTTGAGAGGGTGAGAAAGCAGGATGTCAGAAGCCAAGCCCTTGGGATTTGAGAGGGGTCTCTCTGCTGGGGCAATACGGGAGCTGCCAAACAGAAACCTCAGAGCAAGTCACTGTACCTCTGCAGAGATCTCAGCGGCCTGGCCTTTTTCTTCTGTATACATATGTAGGGGGTGGGGTGAGCGTTGGGTTCTGCCTGGGTCCTGTGCTTTGGCTTGGCACTGGCAGGTCACTCTTACGCCTCCCGGGGGAAAGAAGTCCCTCTCAGTGGGGCCACTTGACGAGAGGTGGATGGAATGTGGTGACATGGCCCGCAGACCCAGGACTTATAAGGGCTGAACAAGGACACAGGGAAAAAGAGCAAGCAGATACAGCCAGACAGTACAGCAAGCAGACACAAACACACATGCTCCCAGAACGCCAGCACCTCCTGTTTCCTCCAAGGAGCTCTGGGCTGCTCAGCTCCCAGGCTAGGACAGCGCCCAGCTTCCCTCCAAGCAGTGCCCACCTAGGACACCGCCAACGTCAACACGGTCTGACCTGGTGGGGAGAAGTCCAGGTTTAGGGGCTGTTCCACGGTGTTTTGCCTGCCCCTGCTAATTCCAGCCCCAAATCACATGTATCTGGGCTTGGCTCTAAGGCCCCACGCTGGGCAGCACTTTGTCGTTTCCACTTCTTTCACACCTACCATCGGAGTGTGAGCCTGAAAGGCCTCCGAGGTAACAGGCAGATGGTACAGGCCCATTTTACAGTTGAGGAAACCAGCTCAGGAGTTAGGTGCCTGGCCAGCCACTGGCAGAGCTGGGGGTCAAGTCCAAGTTGCCTGGGAAGTTGGGGCTCTTCCTTTAGGGCCTGCAATGTGCCCTAGAGCTCCACCTGTGTGTGGGGCGGGGGGGTGGGAGGAACTAAGCTGGATTAAATAAGGCTTCGGACCTTATACTCCAAGCTACTTCTACCCCCAGGAAGGGAAGGCTTCACATCTTGGGAACACACCTGGTCAAAACCTGCTGCGAACTCTGCGCTACACCTCATTAGGGAACCCAACCAAATAGCGTGACCTGTGCTATGCAGACTCCTTGCGACTAGGCTGGCTGGAGGCAGGGTGGGGGTGGGGTGGGTGGCCTGCTTTCCACTTGGTTCCAGACAGAGCCAGGGGACAAGGCTTTCAGAGGCAACTCAGAAAGACAGGCTCAAGCTGGGACAAAGTGAGAGAGTGGCATGGACATATATATACTACCAAATGTAAAACAGACAGCTAGTGGGAAGCAGCCGCATAGCACAGGGAGATCAGCACGGTGCTTTGTGACCACCCAGAGGGCTGGGATAGGGAGGGTGGGAGGGAGACGCAAGAGGGAGGGGATATGGGGATATATGTAAATGTATAGCTGATCCACTTTGTTACACAGCAGAAACTAACACACCACTGTGAAGCAATTATACTCCAATAAAGATGTTAAAAAAAAAAAAAAAAGAAAGACAGGCCCACAGGGTCTCGAGCATGGAGCTTCTGGGCAAGGCTCCCTTCCCTCCTGTGCCATCAGCCTCCCCTGTCCCTCCTACTGCTGTGTGGTCAGCCAATGCCAATCTATTGCCTGACCCTTGTGGCTGGCAAAGGTTGCAGTTGTCACCACTGCTATATGCTACCCCATAGATTCAAGGCGTTGTCCTAGGGGAATCCCACGCACTTCCCCTAGCTCCGAAATCAATACCTCCAACCCTTAAACCATGTGATGTTAATCCAGTGTGAACACATGGCACCGTGCACATGAACACAAAGCACCAAGCACGCCACACCTGTGCACCACCTGACTGAGGCAGATGAAGTCTGACGAGAGATGTTTCCCAAAGGGACACTCCTGTTGGGAGAGGGTCTCTGTTCAGGGATGGTAACTACTTCTAGGACCTAGATTCTGGTTTGGAGCTCCCCTGTCACCAAGACCCCACAGAAGGACCCCTCCATCCCAAGTTGTGCCCGCATATGGCTACAATTACACATAAGAACAGGGACCAGTCTGGGTGGAAGCTCTTCACAGCCTTGATCGCAACAAAGGTTCCCCAAACTGGTCTCAGGTCCTATTCCAGTAATTTCTCCTGATCTCTCCCAGTTAAAGCCCAAAACTCACTTGGGAAGGGGTGGGTTGGCTAACCACAAAAAGGAGGTAGGGACTCCAGACACTCATACCATGGGCTCGTCCAGGTCAGACCCTGCCCTTTCTCCCTGAGGGTCCTGGGCCTGTTCAGAACTATACAGATGGCCTTAATGACTTATGACAACCAAGAGCCTTTCCTCAGTCGGCTGTAAATGACTGAAGGCCATGACAGATGGGCCAAGGCAGACCCTCCCACTACACCCAGCTCCTGCTATATTCTGGAGGTGCCTGGCATGGATGGATCCACCAATGGACTCTTCAGGAATGGAGGACCCAACGATCTTGCCACCTGTCTAGCCTTGGTACACCTCACAGGTAATCTTATTCTTTCCATCCAAGGACGGAATAGGGAAAAAAGCAGAAAGCAAGGAGGCCGTGCTGGTCCCTGGGCAGGCAGTAGACGGGGTTCGGCAAAGGAAGCTTCGTGGGTTGTCTGCAGTTCCCACCTCACAGCAGCATGGTTTCTGAAGTATGGGAGATGGGCTCTGCCCCACTGCCTCACAGCTTTGCCTGGGGCATGAGGACCCCTCTGAAGCAGCCATGGTCAGGGGACGGCAGAGGAACTGACAAGGCATCAAATGTTGCTGCTACCCAAAATCAATGGCTGAGCAGAGGCTGGAGGCCACCAGGTGCTGCCAGAACCTAGCACTCTAGCTCAGCTCTGGGTAACCAGAGGTGGGTGGCCCTGGACCAGGAGCTTAGCCCTCAGGGCAGGTGGGAGGACTCCTCTCCTCTACCTCTCAGGACTAGTCTGGAGAACCAGTGGGATAAATGGGTGGAGAGCATGAAAGCAGAGCAAAGCATCCCGCAGTTCATGTGTTGCCTCTAGTTACAGTACTCGCCAGACTCCTCCCCCAGCCCCACCCCAGAGATGGAGATGAGAAATCAGAATGTCCAAACATTGAATGATATTTAGAAGTTGGTTCTTACTGGGGCAAACTAGCCAGGCTGCCCACTTACAGGGAAGGAGGAGATAAGGAGACCCAAGAGAATGGCCCCCCAAAACGACAGGCAGTCACTTTAGAATAAGTACCATTTTTTTAGTTAAGATGCCCAAAGCAACAGGGAATCAAGGGTGGGGGTGGGGTGTGAAGGCAGTCAGCCCCAGCCCAGGCTACAAGGGGGATGTACTGTCTGTAGAGAATTCACTTGTTCTGGTTTTTATCACCACGCAATAACAATTCTAAACATTATCTGTGATAAAATGCTCCTCCTGCAGGGGCTGACAGCTCCCACCACCCAGTCTTGGGATGCCACCAACCCAAAGAGAACTAGCCTGGAGCCAGTCCCTGAGCTTCTACTTGGGACCCTGTCATCACCTAAAGCTCAGCCCTAAAAAACTTGAGTTGCAGATCCTCTCCCCTCCCCACCCCCAAGTCTCATCCAAACCCCCAATATAAAACAGAACAGCGGGTATAGTATGTTGTTAAGAGCAAACTCTGGGTCCAAATCCCAACCTACTCAATTACTAGCTACATGAAAGCTAGTTAACCTCTCTGTGTCTCAGTTTCCTCACTTATAAAATAGTAATAAGTACTTCACAGTGCTGTTGTGGAAGTTAAATGAGTTAAAACAGTAAAGTGCTCAAAACAATGCCTGGTACAAAGACTATGTATGGGTTTACTACACATAGTACAGCCTTACCATTAGGTTATCTGAGCAGAGAAGACACATCCACAACAACCCCCAGGGAGGAGGGGAGTCTGATCTACCAGAATCTGCCTGGATCTACCTACTTGGGTCCTGTTTCCAGGTAAAAGCCCAGAAGCATAGATGCCTCCCTCCCCTTATGCCAAAAAAAGTCTGCAGACAGAGCACCAAGATGTCCCAGATTCTGTCAAATATTTTTGATGGCAGAGAAAAGAAAAGGGGTAGTGCCCAAGTCACACACTGGACCCTGAAATTCCTTCACTCATTTGAGTGCTAACCTTGGCCATCCTGCCAGGGGCCAGGGACCTAGCTGGATCCTCAGAGACCCCTAGAGGACACATGATGGACCCTGGGGTACCAGACGTGCAAAAAGCGATCTTGGCCTAGCTTTGGTGGATGCAGTGGACAGGCAAAGATGGGGATGGAGGGCAGTGAGGGGCCAAGACGCTAAGGTCAAGCTGTAGCTCCCTTAGCTACCTTTAATCCCTGCCTTTCTATAGCTTACTATTAGGTTGGCATAAAACTTCTTTAACTCTTAGAAACTTGAACCCCACTCCCCACCCCAAGATTCCAAACACCACCCTCCTCTCAGGGGGCCCCCAACGAGTCATTACTGTAACTTAATACTGCCTTGTGTTAAAATATGTCTCCATTTTCAAAATAAAATATGCTTTCAAACCACATACACCCTTCCCCAGAAACACTGTAACTCTCCAGCCATCTCTCAAGAATCACTAAGACAGGAGATGCTTGAATCTGGGATTGGGCAACACCAGAGGCAAGCCTGCCCTGAACAGGGCTCGTGTGCTGTACTGCCTCACCTTCTGGAGCTCAGGCACCAGCCAAGACACACCTCGGGGTGGGGGTATGGCCTCTAGATTGAAAGGGACACGTAGCTCTTCCCCTTAATTCCTCGCTGCCCTCCTTAGCTTTCAAAGGGTTAAAGGGTTAGAAGTTCCCAAAGTTTCTAACACACCTTCTTCTCAAGTAGCAGAAAAATGCCAATTTCCTCCCAAGCCTGCATGATCTCAGGCTGTTCATAACGTGGCCTCCAATATTACTGCAACATAGCAAATTCCTGGTAGTCACCCAAACAAGCCATGTGGTTCCACAATCCACCCCCCACTTTTATACATGCTATTCCCTCTCCTTGGAACGCTTTTTCCATCCCTACAGGTCTAACTACCTCCTACTCAGCCACATCTCAGGGACAGCTGACCTCTAACTTCTTCCTTGGCTTCCTAGGTTTGCTTTAGCTAATCTCCAAGAGGCAGCCTGGGTCAACCGTGAGAGTAAACCACCACTGCTAATGCGGATTTCCCCAATGGTGGCTCTTGGGGGTTGCAGAACTGCCTACCTAGGGGGCATCTAAGCTAAAGAGAATAAGTCTAGTTCCTGCTCAAACCACCAATCCAAGGTGAAACCCTGGCTGAAGAGCTCTTGGCCCACTGTTCAGAAAGCTAATGAGGAGAAGGGGCCGATTCTTGTGCTTACCTGACCAGAGCAGACGCTGGGCTCCAAGAGATCACTGGGGCCTTTATTAGTCTTAGACCTCTGTTAAACAGGAGCCCATGCTCCCCACCCTCCCCAGCACCAGTTGCACTGAATTCCCTGAAGCACTACAGGGCTGTAGCCCACCTCTGCCCACAAGGAGGGAGAGCAAGGATTCCACTTCTCGATGATTCTGCCCTCTCTCTTAAAAAGCTACTTAGAAAAAAGTGACCAATACCTCAAACGATTCCTCCAAGACTTTAGACTGGCCACGTGGTTCACCCTTCCCACTTCAAAGGGGTGGGTCTGAGGGTCTCTTCAGTGAGGTAAGTCCCTGCTGGTCAACCCTCTAGCAGAAGTGGTTCCGGGTCCTTGCCCAGCTTCACAGGAGAGGGCTTCCCTCCCTCAATTTCAGCAGAGACCACACACACACTAGCAACCCTGTCAGCCTCCCCCAACTCTCAGGGGAGATTCTGAACAACCAGGAAGAGTCAGGATGGGGTCCCCAAAGCCAAGGGCCTATCAGCATCAAGGTCCAAGAAGGACAAGGACTTTAGGAGCCAAAAGAACCCCAGCCCACTAGAGCCCACACCACACTCGTGGACATATGTCAGGCCTTCCTTCGCCACTCTTCAGAGTGAAGGGTTGTAGATTCCTCCTTTCCTTCCCCACAAAAAGCGGGATCTAGACCTAGATTGTCAAGCTGTCATGCCATTGGTGGACTGGGGCTGGCAGCAGGCCTCTGAATTGCTAAGAGTGGGAACTGGCAGTGTGACCCTCCCACCATCCCTCCCACAGTGAGGAGCCCAGCCCAGCCGTGGGCCAGTGCCGCCATTCTGCACCAAACCTATAGCACGGCGGGCGGGCACCCGCCACTGGATAGGAGGGAGGCAGCAACGCCAGCCCCCATCAGGGGCTCTGCGGTTTCTCCCCCAGACCAAGGGGAAGGGAGCTCAGGGTGGATAACTGGCCCTTGGTTTCCTGGGCAAGAGCATGCCAGGGCGCGGCAGGAAGGGTCTAGGATCTCTTAGCCCTAGAGTGACACAGCAGAGGCCCCTTCAGGGACAGAGCTGCGAAGGCTGCCCCCTTTCCACACCAGTTTTTGTCTCTGCGGGCCGAGCTTCTGGTCTCCATTCACTGATAGCCTTAAGGCTATATCCACCATCCCACTCCGCCCCCACACACACCCTCCCGGATTTTGCCACATCCAATTAACCACGCAGCTGTTGGTGATTGCACGAAGCCGCCCCTGACTCCCTCCTCTTAGCACATGGCCGGTGGACATTCCTAGCAGAATCCCACTAGGGCCAGCTTTGGGGTCCTGGCTTGGCTGCCAGGGCAAAACCCGAGAGACGAGAACTGGGAACTGAGTGTCTTTAGGCATCTCCTTCCCAACTCAGTCAGCTGACATCTTTGCCAAAGCCCAAGCTCTGGGGCCGTGAAGAAAGCCGTCTACCCCCATGACTACAACTCTAGCGAACCAAGGTAGCGCGCGGCCGGCCCAGGCCTCCAAGGTCACGGGGAGGGGTCAGGGCGGAAAGTGCAAGGGAGTGTGGGTGCCGCCCGCCCGCCGTGCTAATCCCGCTCAGTTCCTCCCAAACGAGGCGGGAGTCCCGGCCACGCGGGAGGAGCGCCACGGAAGAGGGCAGCGAGAGGGGCGGAGAGTGGAGAACGAAGGACGCGCGGGCAGCAGGCGTGGGGCGGACACGGCGCAGCTCGCCCACCTCGGGACGCACTGACGGCCGCCGGCGCACTGCCGGCCCCGAGCCTGGGAGGGCGGGGAGACAATGCCCGCCCGGCGGGGTAGTCCAGGCCGCACGCCCCCGCCCGCCGGACACGGGCTGCTCCTCCCCGGCCGAAGGGCAACGGCGGAAAGGCGCAGGGAGCGATTGCCAGATCGCGCGCGGCGCCCCGCGCGCCCCGTCCCCCGCCCACCTTCGCGTGTACTTCACCCAACAAGTCCCGGGGGCGCAGACCCACCTCCTCCTCCAGGGTGCCGCTGGAGCCCGAGCCCGTGCCGGTGCCCGTGCTGGTGCCGTGCTCGCCGTCCGGCTTCAGGTTGCTCATGGTGCGGGGGGTGGGGTGGGGGTGGCTAGGGGAAGGGAACGCGGAGGGCTAGCGCGGCGCCCGGCCCCGGCGAGGTGGGAAGGGGCGAGGTGAGCGGTGCGCCCCGGGGGTGAGGGGCTGGGTGGCGGTGGGGAGCGCGCGGGGCGGTGAGAGGGGCAGCCGCAGCGTCGGGCTGGGGTCACATCAAGTTTGGCGGGTGCAGGAGGCGGGGAGGGGGTGCGGCGGGGGAGGCACTGGGAACCGGAGCCGAGCCGGAGCGGCCACCGCCTCCGCCTTTTCACTGCGACCGGCGAGTGCGCCCGCGGCGGCGGCGGCGGCGGCGGCGGCGGGGGGCGGGCGCCGGGGGAGGGGGCGGGCGCCGGGCGGCGGCGGGGGGCGGGGGCCGGAACCGGCCTCAGCTGGGGCCTGGCCAGCCCCCCTCCCCCTCCCTCTCCGCGGTCTCCGGG
The DNA here is from genome assembly GCF_028021215.1 of Eschrichtius robustus. Classification (NCBI taxonomy): domain Eukaryota; kingdom Metazoa; phylum Chordata; class Mammalia; order Artiodactyla; family Eschrichtiidae; genus Eschrichtius; species Eschrichtius robustus. The sequence continues at coordinate 126,079,624 of NC_090824.1, forward strand.
GGAACGCGCAGCCAATCCCCGCCGCCCGCTGCGGGCTCGCCCCGGCCCGGGCCGCGGCGCGCCAGTCTCCGGCGGGGCTTTTCCCTTCTCTCCCTCGTCCTTTCTCTCCCTCTCTCTTTCCCTTCTCCACGGAGAGTTTTTAAACTTTGATGAACTCACCCAGCGAACTTTCTTAAAGGGGCCACGCACACCGCGCCGTCCCAGCCCGCCGGAGGTGGGACTGGGTGCCGAGCACCCCGCGCTCCCTCGTCCCTCATCATCCCCACCCCGGCGGCCCCACGCGAGGGGGCGCCCGAAGCGGGACTCCTGGGTGGTCGGCTTCAGGAAGGAGTCTCCGCTTTGTACTTTGATCTGGGGTTATAGGGTGTCCGGCGCAATTTCACCCCCAAATCCAGCCATCCAGTCCCCGTCCACCCTCTGCTTCCTCCTTCCCAGCGTAGGGCTGTTGGGGGCTCGGTTCTGGGGTTGATGGCCGAGGCGAGCCGGACACCTGGGCTTCGGCCTCGGCTGGGCGCCGTTTGCTGCGCGACCTTGAGGAAATCACTTCCCCTCTCTGGCCTCAGGCTTTCAGCCCAGAGGGTGGGACTTAGATCTCAAATTCCCCTGGGCGGGGAGACGAGTCTTGGGGATCCAAATGGTTATTTGCCCCTTGAGGCGGGTGGGGGGGGGGTGCACCTCGAATGACCGAGAAGGTTTCGTTCGTGCCCTCCACCCCCAGCTTCTGGGGTCCTCTCCTCCCTCGGCTTAAACACACACACACACGCCCCTTTTCCCCTCCTCCTCTTCAGAGCCCGAGGTTTGGGCGGGGCTGTGGTGACTCCCCTCCGCGGGTCTCAAGGGCGTGGTCCCGTGTTGGGTTTTCCTCAGACTTTTGAAAACCCGCGCCGACTGGGACCGGCCCCTGACGCCACCTTGTAAAAGCCCGCGCCCAGGCTGGGTCGTGCTTAAAGCGCGGCAGCTCTGAGCCCCGCGGAGCTGCTCGAGGACTGGGCTCCTCCCCAGCGCCCCGGTCCCCGTCCTCGAGCCCTGGGGCATCCTGGCCAGAGACCCTGTCGGGACTGGGAAAGACACTGCCAAGAGGTGAGGGGAGTCCTGCGGGACCCCGCCCAGAACCAGGCGTCTCCGGGTGTGATCTGTCACCTTGCTCCTGGTTCCTATTCTGACTTTCCCTGCCAAACTTGGTAGTGGCACCTGGATTTTAAGGTTGGAAGCGACGCACAGCGTCGGTGGAGTGAGATAAGCTAGGTTTGCAGTCATGAACCAGTTAGGATCCCATACCTTGGACAAGTGACTCAACCCTTCAGCCCCAGTGTGCCTACCTCTAAATGGAGCCGGCACTACCCTACAGGAGTATGGAGTATGGAAATATACACTGTTCCTGTGACTAAGTCTCCCCAATTATAATCTTTCCTAACCTGCCATTTCACAGATGAGTAAATTGAGGTCTATAGGTAAGCAATATCTTTTCCAGTGACATTCATCTAGTAAATAATTGTTGAGCAACCAGTGTGTGCTGTGGCAAGGCCAGGAACACCCTGGCTTCCCACTACCTCCATTGTCAACACTCTGTTCAGGCCCTAATATGAGGGAAACTGCTTCCTATAGGAATTGGGCATTGCCGTGAATGATGGTGCTTCACTTTACCCAGAGCTTTCTAGGTACTTCTCGCCTCTGGCACCTCCAGATAGAGCCAACCTGTGAACCCCCAGATATCCTGACCATCCTGCACAGGCCTCTGTCCTGTCTGGCTCTTTTCCCCACCCCTTCTCCCTTCCCCTAGTATAGATATTCCCATTAGGTGTGTCTCCAACTTTGGCGGAGCAATGTTCTTCCTCCTTTACCTCCTCCTCCTGACCCTCCCCCCCATATCAATCCAAATCCTCCCTTCCCTCAAGATTCTGCTTCAGTCCTACTTGTTCCAAGAGGAGTAGCCTGGCCCATTTTCAAAACTCCGGTATCCTCTAGAAGTTAGTTTGAATTTTTCAAAGAGGAAGGACTTCTCATCTTGTCCTTCAGGTCTACATTTTATAGATGAGGAAGCTGAGTCCCAAAGAGGTGACAAATAGGGACTTCCCTGGTGGTCCAGTGGCTAAGACTCCACACTCCCAGTGCAGGTGGCCTGCGTTTGATCCCTGGTCAGGGAACTAGATCCCACATGTCGCAACTAAGAGTTCATATGCCGCAACTTAAAAAAAAAAAGATCCCGCATGTCACAATGAGACCTCGTGCAGATAAATAAATACATAAATAAAGTGCTTTAAAAAAAAAGTGGTGACAAATAATGCAGGGTCCACAGTTGACTCCCATCACTGTATTTTTCCGTACATGAAGCTGGTATTTATTGCTATTCTGATGATATAGCAATTCATGCTTATTGTTGAATATTTGGAAGATTATAAAATAGTTTAGAAAATAATCTACCATGTAGAGAGCAAGATTATTAATATTTCCTCCTAGTCTTTTTGTCCGTGCATATTTTAAAAAACAAAATTGCCAAACAGTTTAAATAGTCCTTTTTTTTTTCTTAAATCTATCATGAACATTTCTTAAGTTCTCGAGTCATAAATTTTAACGATTGCCTAACCCCCATTAGATGTGCCATAATTCAACTTATCTCTTATTGTTAGGCATTTGCATTATTTTTTCTTATTTGCCTTCATAAGAAACACCTTATATAAGGATGCTTAATGCCTCGGAAAGCTTCCTATATGTGACCAGCCCTAAGCACTTTGAAGGCAGCAGCTGTCTTATTCCTTCCTGTACTTTTTTTTTTTTTTTTTTTTTTTTTTTCCTGGCTGCACCATGTGGCTTGTGGGATCTTAGTTCCCCAACCAGGGATTGAACCCGTGCCCTCGGCAGTGAAAGCGTAGAATCCTAACCACTGGACTGCCCGACTGACCTAGTAACCCAGCCTCTAGCAGCCTCTTCAGTGTCTCCCCCTACCCCCAGAGTCAGGCTCCATGTCACCTCTGAGCTTCTCACATATCTGTTCCCTTTGCCTGGAACCGCCCCCTTCCCAGACACCCACTCCCTTTCCAGAATGCTCTCAGAGTACCTTCTCTATGTTCTCTTGAGCCTGGAAATATCTTGTCTTGAAGTCTCAGCTACCAGATAGGAAAATCTCTGACTGAGATATGTCCACAAACCCTGCTAGTGAATACAGCCTCACCCCTCAATCTCTGTAGCCCCCTAGCCTCCAGCAAAGAGCTTGATGAGTGGTGGGCGTTTGCAGGTGTTCAGTGAACCATTCCTGGGGCCTCTGGGTTATCTGGTGCCTGTGGCCCTTTCTCTTTGATTTCCTGTACATATTGATACATTATCCTTTGATGTTTCATTGTTGGGGTAAGGAAAAGAGTCAGATGGCTTCACTCCTAAGAAATGCTGCCCTGGGACCCAGCATCCTGAAGGTGTGCCTGGCTACTTCAGGGCAGGCCCCCCATCCTAACCCGGGTCCCCCACCATCAGGAAAGTCTGGGCAACAAAAAGGCAGGTAGATAGGGTGACCTTGAGGCCCAAAGGCTGGTGTGTATCTGAGTTGTATTTTCTTGGCCCATAAGGTTTAAGCTGCACTTGAGTGCAAGAGGTTTCAGGAAGGGAAGGGGGTAAGATGCTGGCATTTATAAAGTACCTACTCCTTCCTGCCCCAGGCAGGTAATATGCCTTCTCCTGTAATCCATTGTTCTTGCTATCCCTAGTTATAGATTAGAAAACAGGCTCAGAAGAACTAGGGGAACTCGCCTAGCTACTGGTGAATGGCATGGATGGTGGGGAAAGCATGGAACAGCCCTGTTGTGAGATTATCAGTTCATCTCTAAAATGGGAATACTAGCACACAACTTCAGGGGTGTGTTATATAAGCGTTCATGACAAGCTCTTGATGGTTGTGATTACTGCCTGTGGCCCTCCTTCCAGTTTGAGGGTCAAGGTCAGAGTGGTTGCAGGTCAAGATCAGAGACTGGATCATTTCAGTCCAGAGTTCCTGAGCTCTCTCCTCTCCTCTTGTCTTCCTTACTCTGGGCCACATAGTTACCAAATTCGCAGGTTCAAATCCAAGGCAAACTGTTTCTAAAATAGCTGTGCCAGAATATCTGGGTTTGAGTCCAGGTGACCCTGGCAACCTGTATGACCATGGGCAGGTAGTTTAATCTCTCTAAGGCTTTGTTTTCTCATAGTAAAACTAGAGATGCCTTTCAGGCTCTCACAAGTTACCTAGGTTTTTGCAAGTGTTGACTGAGATCCTGGCACTCAGAGTTCTCAGATGGCCTCAAAGCTCTAGGGCAACTGGAGGGGTGATTATAAAATCAGCAAAGGAATAGAACCAAGAACTTCATTTCAACTCCAATCTTCCCAAGAGGCAGTGTCTCCCCCTCGATGCCCCCTCCCCAAAGATGTTATTTCTTCTGTTCCCACATGGCTGAAAACTAGGGGAGGACCCTCAGGTCAGGGATGGTGTCTTTTTTCATCTTTGAGTCTTCTTGTGCCTGGCCCACGTCCTGGTAGAGGGGGCTCAGTAAATAATATTGAATGAATGAAAAGCTTGGGTTTCCATGGAAAGAGCTCTGAGAGAAGTATTTTTATACTAACATGTCAATGACTGCATTTCCCCTCTCCCAACATGGGAGAGAGAATAGGATACCAGGAACCTGAAAGGGAAGCAGAAGATTTAAAAACAATGATCAGAAACCCATGAGGGGTGTTTGGGCAGGCCAGAGGTTTCTGGTCTGGACTCTAGGCTCCCAACTTACACCTCCCTCTCAGCAGCCAAAGACCCTGCCCCACTGCCAGTTCCTACCCAACCACTGGGCCAGTGGCCTTTGCAGATGGGGAAACTGAAGTTCAGCAGCTGAAATCAACTCACCTGAGGTCACACCCAAGGTACTGAGTTCATTTCATACTTTCTATGGAATTTTACAAGCAAGTGGCTTGGAAATTTTCTTTCTAAGAAAAAACAGAACTAATCAAAGATCTTTTCGTATGGAGTCCTCAAATGATCTTTTATCCCCCAGAAAGTCTATGTGTTTAAAAAAAGAAGAAAAAAAGAGTTTTAAGTTCTGGCAACGATTAAATGGCACTTGCTAAACTTTTACTGGTTTTGAGTCCTTCCCAGGGAGCCAAAGGTCATTGAGAATGGCTCGCTGGCCTGTTTCCCTGCCTGAGTTGCTGGTCTCCCAGAGCCTGGGAGAGGGCTTTCCAGGCCAGACAAACTGCAGAATTGCCTGGCATGGCCAGGAAGTTGGTCCCACAGGGCAGAGTTTCCGAGAAAGACCAAGGGGCTGAAAGCAGGAATGGTTGCACTTGACCGGGGTCCAGTGGGGCAAGTGACAGTCTTTTGGGGACTGGGGCTTTAAATGGAGTGGGGTGGAGCAGGGTGAGGAGGGAAGATGAGTTGGCTCTACCCTCACCACTGAAGGTGGCAGTGAGGCTCCTGTGGCCTCCATCTTAACAGTCTTATTTGCCTTCCAAAAAGCTTATTGTTCAAAAGAGGAGGGGTACAGGTGCAGTCACTCTCTCTAAGGCCTTAGGGATTTAAGGAGGCAGCTGGGGGGAAAGGGCGACGCCTAACCCAAAGGAGTGCTTCCCCCAAGGTGGGCGTTAGGGCATGCAGATCACAGAATCTGTGTTAGAAGGGGCCCTAGAGGTCAATCCAAGCCAGTGGACCTCACACTTGGCTACAGACCAGAATTATCTTTTGAAAAAGACAGATTCCTGGGGCCCATCTGAAAACAACTACATCCATATCTCTGAAGGCAGACCTTGGGAATCTCCTTGTACCCCAGCAGCTAGAACCCCAGTACCAGAATCCAACCCCCTGCATCAAACACTTGAATCTCCACCAAAAGCTAATCCAGCCTCTGCCCGAATTTGGGGAGAAGCAACACCACCCCCACCCCCAAACTGCTCATTCTACTGCTACAGCTATAGCTCTACTTACAGCAGTATTGTTATCAGATAATGACTAGTGATAATTAACATTTGTCCAATACTTGGCCATTGACCTCTTAGCACAGAGGCTAAGCTGCCATATTCTAGACTGAGGCCTGGATTCAAACCTGGCTGCACTTTATTTTTGTGACTTTGGGTAAAGTGACTAAGGACTCTGAGCTTCAGTTTCCTCACCTGTGAAATGGGGAGAGCTTGTGTGGAATCACACAGCAGTGCTTAACACAGTGCTTGGCATTGTGTCCTGTCAGTTAAAAGTTTAAGTTGTTCTTCCATTTAAACCCAAATCTGTCTCCCTGTGCCTCCACCCAACTCCTCCCTGCATTTGGCCCTGGGTTCCATAGCTCCATAGAGCAAGCAGTGCTTCCTGCCCTAGGGCAGTCCTTACAGACAGCAGGCCCCTTTCCCAGCATCTGATCCTGGTTCCTGTACCCTCACAGCCTTGCTGGCCCCTCTTCTGGACTGATTGGCATTAGGGGTGGTAAAATATTATAGGAGGGGGACTTTGCTCAGCAGGTCCAGGCGTCCAGGAGTTCCTTGAGCATGTGGGGAACCAGAGCAGCTTATGTGAAAAGGGCTGCAGAGAACAGTGATCCCAGCAGAGAAGAGGGTGGCTCCCCCAACCTGCTAGTGTAAAGCTGCTAACCTAGGCTGCCAACCATGTGCCAGTGTGCCAGGCATGGGCTGAGCATAACGTCCCTGAGCTCATTTACCTTTCATAGCTGGTTAAGGAGATGATTTTTCCTTATTTTACATTTGAGGTACAGAGCGGTTAAGTAACCTGTACAATAATGCACTGCTGTAACAGACAGGACTGGGATTTGAACCCAGCTCTCCCTATATTCAACTCCTAGAACTAGAATGAAACAAAGGAGTTGAATCTGAATTGAGGTCCAAGTCCAAAATGCAGTTTTCTTCCAGGAATCATCTAGTTAGATATTTACTAATTTTTTAAAAAATTAATTAATTAATTAATTATATTTATTTTTTGGCTGCTTTGGGTCTTTGTTGCTGCCCAGGCTTTCTCTAGTTGCAGCAAGCGGCGGCTACTCTTCATTGTGGTGCGGGGGCTTCTCATTGTGGTGGCTTCTCCTGTTGCGGAGCACAGGCTTTAGGTGTGCTGGCTTCAGTAGTTGTGGCTCACGGGCTTAGTTGCTCCGCGGCTTGTGGGATCTTCCCAGACCAGGGCTCGAACCCGTGTCCCCTGCATTGGCAGGCGGATTCTTAACCACTGCACCCCCAGGGAAGTCCCTGTATTTGCTGATTTCTTATCTAACCGTAATCCCTTGCATTTACTGTATGCTTTATTTTTTTTCCATGAATGTCCACCTTCATTTTTTTCTTTTTCTTTTTCTTGGGAAGAGCTAATATTTGCACATGGTGTCCACAGTTTAAAATTCACAAGGTGCAAAGAATCTTTTTTTTTTTGGTTGTGCCGGATCTTAGTTGCGGCATGCGGGATCTAGTTCCCTGACCAGGGATTGAACCCAGACCCCCTGCATTGGGAGCACAGTCTTACCCACTGGACCACCCATGGAAGTCCCAGGTGCAAAAGAATGTTGGAAACAGTTTGCAATTCTTAAAAAAGTTAAGCATGGAACTACCATATGACTCAGCAATTCCACTCCTGGATATGTACCCAAAAAGAACTGAAAACAAGTATTCAAACAAAAACCCGTACATGAGTGTTCATAGCAGCACTATTCACAAGAGCCAAAAAGTGGAGACAACCCAAATGTCCATCAGCTGATGAATGGATAAACAAAATGTGCTACATCCATACAATGGAATATAAAAATCCATAGAGGGACTTCCCTGGTGGTCCAGTGGCTAAGACTCCGTGTTCCCAGTGCAGGGGGCCTGGGTTCGATCCCTGGTCAGGGAACTAGATCCCACATGCCACAACTAAGAGTCCGCATGCCGCAACTAAAGATCCTGCATGCCGCAGCGAAGATCCCACGTGCCACAACTAAGACCTCGCACAGCCAAATACATAAATAAATAAATAAATATTTTTAAAAACTCCATAGAAAGTATGGATATGGATAAACCGCAAAAACATGCTAAGTGAAAAGAGCCAGACGTAAAAGCTCACCTATTATTTGATTCCATCTTTATGAAATACCCAGAATCGGCAAATCCTTGGAGATAGAAAGCAGATTAGTGGTTGCCAGGGGCTAGGGGTGGGGAGATGGGAAGTGACTGCTAATGGGTACAGGGGTTTCTTTTTGGGGTGATGAAAATGTTGTGGAACTAGATCCAGGTGATGGCTGAGCAACACTGCTAATGTACTGAATGGTATACTTTTTAAAAAATAATTAATTAATTAATTATTTTTTGGCTGCATTGGGTCTTCGTTGCTGTGCGCGGGCTTTCTCTAGTTGCGGCGATTGGGGGCTACTCGTCGTTTCTGTGTGCGGGCTGCTCGTTGTGGTGGCTTCTCTTGTTGTAGAGCCTGGGCTCTAGGCATGTGGGCTTCAGTAGTTGTGGCACGCGGGCTCAGTAGTTGTGGCTCGTGGGCTCTAGAGTGCAGGCTCAGTAGTTGTGGCACACAGGCTTAGTTGCTCCGTGGCATGTGGGATCTTCCTGGACCAGGGCTCGAACCTGTGTCCCTTATTGGCAGGTGGATTCTTAACCACTGCGCCACCAGGGAAGTCCTGAATGGTATACTTTTTTTTTTTTTTTTAAAAGGGACTCACCAGCAGTTTTTGATTTAACATCATTAACAACCACTTTTTTTTTTTTTTTTAATTTATTTATTTTGGCTGTGTTGGGTCTTCGTTTCTGTGCGAGGGCTTTCTCCAGTTGCGGCAAGCGGGGGCCACTCTTCATCGCACTGCGCGTGGCTCTCACTATTGCGGCCTCTCTTGTTGCGGAGCGCAGGCTCAGTAGTTGTGGCTCACGGGCCTAGTTGCTCCGGGGCCTGTGGGATCTTCCCAGACCAGGGCTCGAACCCGTGTCCCCTGCATTGGCAGGCAGACTCTCAACCACTGCGCCACCAGGGAAGCCCGGGAAGCCCCTGAATGGTATACTTTTAAATGGTTAAAATGATTCATGTTATGTGGATTTTACCTCAATTTTATAAAAAGGATATTGAATATTAACCCCAACCCATCCCTTAGCAACTGGTACTAGTTCCAGAAGATATTCTGAGCATTTATAAACATTTGTGTGTATAGTTTTTCATATAAATGGTAGCACCCTGTATATATTGTCCTGTACCTTGTTTCCTTCACTTGGCAGAGATCTTGGGGATTATTCAACATCTGCACTTAGCAGACTTGCTGTGTTCTTTTTTTTTTTTTCTTGATTGAGTCTTTATTTATTTATTTGGCTGCGTTGGGTCTTAGTTGCAACATGCGTGATCTTCGTTGCAGCATGCAGGATCTTTCGTTGCAGCGTGGGCTCTTTGTTGCAGTGCTCCGGCTTCTCTCTAGTTGTGGCGCTCGGGCTCCAGAGCATGGGGGCTCAGTAGTTGAGGCATGGGGGCTTAGTTGCCCCATGGCATGTGGGATCTTATTTCCTTGACCAGGGATCAAACCCGAGTCCCCTGCATTGGAAGGTGGATTCTTAACTACTGGACCACCAGGGAAGTCCTGCTATGTTCTTTTTAATGTCTCTATACTCTTCCACGTTGTGGATGTACCCTGATTTGTCAAGCCTGTCCCCTTTTGATGGACATTTAGATTGTTTCCAGTCTTTTGCTGTTTCAAACAAGGCTGCTCCCTGTGTGTGTCTCGTGAAAGGCTCATTGGAAGTCTGCTGTAGCCTTATCCCACTTAGAAACAGGCCTGAGGGGTCAGGTGTCCTGAAAAAGTGTGCTGGAAAGAGGGCCAGGAGCGCTTTGGTCCGGCCTTTTTTAGATATGCGTGCGAGAGCAATGACTGATGAATAGGATTCCTGCTGGATTAATGGGCCAGAATGGAGGCTTTGGGACTGTGAGGCTGGAGAGGAAACTACCAATCTGCCTGATGGACCTAATATGTTTTGTAAATCCCCCAGCAACCTCAGGTTAAACTGACAAGAAAGGCCTTTCGTTTTGCACTATGATGAGAACTCAGACATTCTGGTTTATTAACATTCCCTGCCCACCCCCCACTTCCAATAAAACGTCACATGAGAGGCCTAGGTCAAGGGATTAACATGATATATTTAGTTGAAAAACGGTGCCCCAGATGGTACAGAGAATGAAAGTGCCAACTCAAAATATGATACTGTTGGACTAGAAGGCAAACTGAAGGATGTAAATAGCTTAGTTTTGTCCTGGTTATGAGTTGCTAGCAGGATGAGGGAATCTAAACCTTGTGCATATCATGCACCACTTAAGTCTGTTGTAAGTACTAAAGGCACAGACCAGGACAAATACCTGCTTTGAAGGGGTGGAAGATTGAAAGTTTGGTGCTGCTGGGAAGAAAAATCAAGCCAGCAGAGGGACATCCTCTGATCAGGCAAACCTAAAAACTAAAATGAACCATTGGAGAATCTACTGTATAGCTCAGGGAACTCTACTCAATGCTCTGTGGTGACCTAAACAGGCAGGAAATCCAAAAAAGAGGGGATGTATGTATACGTATTCACTTTGCTGTACGGTAGAAACGAACACAACATTGTAAAGCAACTATACTCTGATAAAAATTAAAAACAAAGTAATAAAATGAAAAAAAAAACCCAAGGCTGCTGTGAATCGCCTTGTACATGGGTCATTTCACACATGCCTCTTAGCTGTGGAGAAATTCCTACAAGTGGAATTGCTGGGTCAAAGGGCATGTACATTTTAATTTTTCCAGTTGCAAAAATAATGCATACTTGTTACACGAATTTCAAACAACTCTGAAGCTTATAGGTTAAAAAGTGAAAGAAGCCCTCCCCACAACCCCAACCCCACGCCTCTGGTGGAGTTGCTCCTTCTTCTTTGTCTGCCTCCCTTTTGGGGGCACTTCCTCCCTGGCCCTGGCCTGCAACTCTCAGAGCCATCCCTGCTTGCCTGATTCTGGGCCTCCCCTCCTCCTACTGCCCCGCCTCTTCCCTCTCTCATCCCTCAGTAGAGACTTCCCCATCAATCCCCAGAGCCTGGGCTAGGATTGAGGCTCACAGTCAAATATAACCTATTCCCCAACAAACCTACCAATGTCAGGCCCCTGGCAAGTGCTTTCAAATCACAGAGTGTTCAAACCAAAAGGTTAGGGGCTTCTCATCCAACTCTCACATTCTACCTTACATAGTTTTACACAGGAGGCAACTGAGGCCCAGAAAAAAGTATTTCACATGGTGGTAAGTGCCCTGTAAGGATAAACAGTGACTTGGGTCCGGGAGTCTTAACTGGGTGGTGATATCTGAGCTGGGACCTAAATGACAGGAAAGAGCCAGGTAAACCAGCATATGCAAAGGTCCTGAGGTAGGAAGAAAATTTGTGTATTTGACAGACAAGAAGAAGGCCAATGGACTGGAGCAAATGAAGTGGCAAAGGTACCCAGGGCTAATCACTTAGGGCCCTGGAGGCAGAGTGAGGTCATTCTGCGATGCCATAACGTCAGCTTCTCTCCTGCTCCTGTGCCCCCAGTAGCTCAGCCTGAAGAACACAGCAGGGGCTCCCTGAACCTTGCTGAATGAATGAATGAATGAGCACTGTGTGTTAAAGTGAGTGAAGAAGAGGGGCAGAAAGGTGTGTTACAGAATCCTTGAACAGAGACATAGATTCAGACCCCAGATTACTAATTGTATGGCTTGGGACCTGCTGTTTTTCATAAGTATAATCATCATCATAATGGTAGCCAACCCTTAGAGAGCTTTGTAGGTCATATAGTTAACATCTGTGTGGCAGCAACTCAATTCTGCCCTGGTAGCTGTAGTAGGGAAGCAACCATAGACAATGCAAAAACATGGGCATAGCTGTGTTCCAATAAAGCTTTATTTACAAAAGCAGGCTTTGGGCCAACCCATGCCTTAGAGAGCACTTAAAAAGTGCCAGATACAGTTGTAAGAGCCTTAAGTGTATTAACACCTTTATAATGAGAGGCTCAACAGATCATTGTTCTGTATCTCATTTGGGTCTTGGACCCCCTTTAAGTCTCAGGTGGTGTCTCTGGATGTTTGCTCCAGAAATCTACACATACTCAGATACAGAGTTGTGCACACAGTTGGGGGGGGGGGGAGGCGTTAAGGACCTTCTGAGGCCTTTGTGGGCCTCCTGGATGGATAATCCCTAAGGCCTCTTCTGCCTCAGTGACCAGGTCGGGGAACACCGGGGCGGCGGGTGGGTCTGAGAGGTAGAGTGGGAACCAGGGACTTCTGGGATGGATACTACAGTCTGGGAGAGTAGTTGATGGGTTGGCTGACAAGAGGCCACCCAACCTCTCTGCTAGAATCTGTAGTGTGAGCTCTAGATGGTTGTCTTCCACCCCAAAATGTGCCCACTTGGTTGCTGGAGGAGTTCCTTCCCAACTCAATGGCAGAAAAAGCCTAGCTTGGGGCGGAGCCCTGCAAGAGACCCCCTTAGTCCTGTCTCCTGGTGGCGATGGTGGGTCAAGCACAACTCTGTGCCTCTACTGTAAAATGAAGGAGTTGGATTAGACTCATTCTTTCCAACTACAGACATTTATGGGCACCTACTGCATACCAAAGACTACATTGGAAAATTGTGAGCCATTATGTTGTACACCTGAAACTTATATGATATTATACATCAACTAAACCTCAAAAAAAAAAAAGAGTACATTGGACTCCACCAGTGATGAAATAGCCTCAAGTACAAAGAACTACGCCAAGAGGAATGAGAGGCCACTTGCAGCCTTCAGCCAGGTCAGCTGGGAAGGTCCCTGGGAGGCCCTGCACTGGAGCCAGACCCTGAAGATGGGTAGTTAAGGGCATTCCCGGCAGAGGGAAGGACATAGGTGTGGGAAAACTCAGGGTGTGCAGGGCCTGGTTTGGCTGGCGTGTCAGGTGAATAGAGAGGAGGTCTCTCAGGAGCAAAGCAAGAAGGAGAATTGGGTCCACAGCTGGTTCGGGCCCTGCCTGGTGGGAGCTAGACCAAGGGCCATCAGGAGGTGACAACTGCAGGGCCTTAGGGGTAGAGAAAGGGGCAAGCACTGGGCCTCCCCAAGCTTTGTGGGAGGGGAATGGTGGGGGACAGTGACACTGGAAGGGGGGCACGTGGGCGGAGGGCGCTGGTGGCAGGACACAGAAGAAAGTTGGATTTGGAGCTTCCCTGGTGGCGCAGTGGTTAAGAATCCACCTGCCGGCCTTCCCTGGTGGCACAGTGGTTACGAATCCGCCTGCCAACGCAGGGGACACGGGTTCGAGCCCTGGTCCAGGAAGATCCCACATGCCGCGGAGCAACTAAGCCCGTGCACCACAACTACTGAGCCTGTGCTCTAGAGCCCGCAAGCCACAACTACTGAGCCTGCGTGCCACAACTACTGAAGCCCGCATGCCTAGAGCCCGTGCTCCGCAACAAGAGAAGCCACCACAATGAAGCCCGTGCACTGCAATGAAGAGTAGCCCTCTATGGCCGCAACTAGAGAAAGCCTGCACACAGCAACAAACACCCAATGCAACCAAAAAAAAATAAAAATAAAAATAAATAAATTTATTTAAAAAAAAAAAAAAGTTGGATTTGGTAGGATATTTGTCTCTCAGGAGACTGGAAATGGAAGGCTGGAGCTAGGGAGATATTAGGGAAAAGACTGCCCAAGGTTAAAGGCAGGCAGTGGCCGCCTTCTCAGAAGAGAGATGTTGATAAGTGCTTTCAGAAGTTAAGTCTGGGAGGCTCCGTTGCTCTCCTTCCACCCCCAACAGTCTCTGGGAGGTTCACAAAGTGCATTAGCATGTGAAAGGCTCAGGAAGAAGTGGGGTGGGGGGGAAGAGAGTGGTTTAGCTCCATTCTACTCACTGTGAGGTTGCTGTGGGTCTGGGGGTCGCTCAGGATCACACATGGACTTCCTGGAAGAACATTTCAGACAAATAAATAAACTTAAGCAGGCGTCAAAAAGATTTAATCATCTGTCAAAGTTAAGTATTTATTAGTTTGCTTCTTTGTTTATTAACGTTTTGAAGTAAACTAGCTTCAGCTCGAGGTCTGGATGGAGTCAGTGCGGTGGAGCAGGTGTGGCCTGAGCCTTGTCCATCTCTACCAGAACCGGCTCCCCTTACAACATTTTAACCCACGAGGGTGGAATGACTATGTCTTTTCCAGATAGGGAAGCTACGGTTCAGATAGGTTCAGAAGTTGTCCCAAGATCACAGAGCAAGAAAGTAGGGAAGCCAGGACTGGGCTGGAACCAAGTGTCTCTCACCTCAGATTCCTTGCTCTTAACCTCCAGGGCGTACAACCTGGCAATTAAATTTAACTCTTAAAAAGTTGAAATTTAAAAATTCGTAGCAACATTAAATCCGTGGTTAGCAGATGAAGCAGACAAGCTCCCCTCTCCCTCCCACGGTGTCAGTGCGGACCGCCTGCCAGCTTGCTGCCTGAGCCTCCAGCTCTCTCAGGGTTGCTGGTTGTCCTGAGACACAGAAGGTAGAGGAAATGGCAGAGTCTCACCAGACCTGGGGGTTTGGTGGTACTGCTGGTAGAAAGGGGCAGGCTGAGAAGAGGAAACAATTTTGCAGGATGATGATAGTTCATTTGTCACCAGATAGACTTGGATCACCACTTATCAGCTATGGGACCTGGGACAAGGAATAAACTGTCTGAACCTCAGTTTCCCCAAGTTGTAAAATGAGGATGGTCATAGTATATGTGAAGGTGAAACACACTATCATGTGTAACACACTCAGCTTAAGGCCTGTGTGTGTAGATGGTAGCAGCCATATACGTGAATTTTATTATTGGTGTTGTTCTTGTCAGGTGGTTGAGATGGGTCCTGAGGTTTCTTTAACGTTCTGCAGGACTCTCATGAATTCCCATTTTGAGTCCTGTTAGAGCTGCAGGACTAGGAGTCAAGAGAGAGGTCTGGAGTGGAAACTCTGATCTGAGAGTCTGCAGCACAAGCAAAGGTGGTCTCTGGGTATCCGGAGCCAGGGTGGGGGTGGGGCATCTTCTGGAGGACAGCAGGCACAGGAACTCGAAGATGCTACCTGAGCTTCTCTCCTTCTTCAGTCCCTGCTGAACACTCACAGACCGACTGCCCCTCCCCTGCCTCGTTGTCATCATCCTTGGATAGGGAACAAGTCAGGGCTCTGGGGTCAAAACCCTGGAGCTTGCCCTGCCAAGCTGTGTGAACTTGAGCAAGTCACTCAACGTCCCCAGTAGGCAGTTTCCCCATGTGCAAAGGGGTGTATAATAATGTTAACCCTAGAGGAGAAGTTGAGAGGATGGGTCTAGACTCTAAAAAGAGGATATGAAAGCACTTAGTAAGCTTCAAAGGCCACACGAATTCAGGGCATAACTTCTCTCACAGGCCTGATACCAGTGGCACCTCTTCCACAAAGCCTTCCCAGATTGCCCAATTGGAAGTGCTGCCCCCATCTAGAGGCACAATTATGAGCACAGGAGAGGGCAGATCTCCTGAATTCTGGCCAGTGTCTTGGTAGTATCTCCCGACAGCCCTCTTGTTGTCTGTACACCAAACACTTTCCTAGCACTTGTCCTGTCCTCCATCTGTAGGACGCAAGACCAGCCAGGTTCATACTATGTGGCCCTGCCCTCTGACCACACACCTTGGTGCATGGTGGAGTCCTTAACCCAAGTGCACCAGTAAGGTCTTTCCCTGAGGATTTACACATGGGCTTAGGATTGACAGGGAGACAATTCAGCATCTCTCTGAGTAATTAAACCTGTACCATGCAAAACTCAGAAGCTGGTAGCTTTCCTATTCGACCACGTAGATGGGGAAACGGAAAGCTGTGATCAGGGAAGCAAAGATGAGGGATGAACAGAGAAGGCTTCCTGGGACCCTGCAGGGCTCCGTCACTTTCTGAAACTTCCTTCCAATGAAGTCCCTTTTTGGCTTAAACTAGCACTTACAGGTTCTGGTACTTTCTTTTTTTAAAAAATTTATTTATTTAGTTTATTTATTTTTTGGCTGGGTTGGGTCTTCATTGCTGCACGAAAGCTTCTCTAGTTGCAGTGAGTGGGGGCTACTCTTCATTGCGGTGCGCAGGCTTCTCATTGCGGTGGTTTCTCTTGTTGCGGAGCACGGGCTCTAGGCAAGCGGGCTTCAGTAGTTGTGGCACGCGGGCTCAGTAGATGTGGCCCTCAGGCTTAGTTGATCCATGGCATGTGGGATCTTCCTGGACCAGGGATCGAACCCGTGTCCCCTGCATTAGCAGATGGATTCTTAACCACTGCGCCACCAGGGAAGCCCGCTGGTACTTTCTAACCTTTTACAGAAAAAGAAACTTAAGTCTCAGAAAAGCTTACCAGTGTGTCTGGGGTCCCATAGCAAGTTAGCAGAGATACCATATCACATATACATCCTTTTAATCAGGTTTTGAACAGATTGAGGTGTAATTGGCATATAATAAACTGCACCTATGTAAAGTGTGCAATTTGATGAGCTTTGACATAGGTATATATCTGTGAAACCGTCATCACATTCAAGATAATGAACATATCATCACCCACAGAGGTTTCCTCCAGCCCCTTCTTAATCCCTCCAGCTCCTCCCTGACCCTTACCCCAGGGAACCACTGAACTGCTTTCAGTCGCTGTAGATTAGTGTGCATTTTCCAGAATATTATATAAATGGAGTCATACAATATATACTCTTTTTTTGTGTTCTTTCAGTCAGCATAATTATTTTGAGATTCATCCATGTTGTTGTATAACTTAATAGATGCATTTTTGTTGTTGAGTAGCAATCAATTTCATGGACATGCAACAATCTGTTTACCATTCACCTCTTGCTGAACATTTGGGTTGTTTGCAGGTTTTGGTTATTACAAATGAAGCTACTATGAACATTCATGTATAAGTCTTTATAAGGCTCTGTGCTATTTTTTTTTTTTTTTTTTTTGGCCGCTTGGCATGCGGGGGTGGGGTGGGGTGGGGTGGGAGGTGTTCCCCCTGCAGTGGAAGCTCGGAGTCTTAACCACTGGACCGCCAGGGAAGTCCCTATGGCTATGTGCTTTTATTTCTTATACAGAAATACCTAGGAGTGGAATGGCTCGGTCGTATGAAGGGTGGTCATATGAAAGTTATGTTATGTTTAACTTCTTAAAAAACTGCCGAACTGTTTTCCAAAGTGGTTACACTGTTTTACATTCCCACCAGTAGAGTAGGAAAAGTCTAGTTACTTCACATCCTCACCAAACACTTGACTTCAGTCTTTATAATTTTAGAAATTCTAACAAGTGTCCATAGTTTTAAGTTTTACCTTTAGGTCTGTCATCTATTTTGAGTTAATGTTGGTGTATATATATGAGGTATCGATCAAATTTAATTTTTTTGTGTGTGTATGAGTATCCAATTGTTCAAGCATCATTTGTTGAAAAGATTTTCCTGTTTACAATGAATTCACTTTCTTTAATAGATACAGGGCTATTTAAATTATTTCTTACTTTCTGAGTTAGCTTTCACACTTTGTATCTTTTGTTACGGAATTTGTCCATTTCATCTAAGTTGTCAAATTTATTGGCAAAAAGTTTTTATGAATGATATCAAGCATCTTTTCATGTGCTTATTGGCCATTTATATACCTTATTTCGAGTAATGTCTATTCAGATCTTTGGCCCAAGTTTTTAGTTATTTATTTGTCTTTTTATTGTCTATTTATTTGAATACTTGCATCGTAAGAATTCTTTATGTATTCTATATACAAGTCCCTTAACAGATTTATAATTTGCAAACATTTTCTCCCATTCTGTGAGTTATCTTTCCCCTTTCTTGAGAGTGTTCTTTGAAGCGCAAAATTTTTTAATTTGATAAAGTCTATTTTATCTAATTGTTCTTTTGCTGCTTATGCATTTGGTGTCATATCTAAGAATCCATTGTCTAATTCAAGGTTTACTACTGTGTTTTCTTCTAAGAGTTTTATAATTTTAGCTCTTACATTTAGGCATTTGATCTATTTTGAGTTACTTTCTGTATATGATATGAGCTAAGAGTTTCAACTTTATTTTTTTGCATGTGAATATCCAACTGTCTCAGCACAATTTGTTGAAAAGACTATTCTCTAACAATGGAATGGTCTTTGCACCCTTGTTGAAAGTCAATTGACCATAGACACACAGGGTTTATTTATGGACTTTCAATTCTATTCCATTGATCTATTTGTCTGTCCTTATGCTGGCACCACACTGTCTTCATTACTGTTGGCTGCTTTGTAGTAAGTTTTGAAGTGAGGAAGTATGGATCCCCCAACTTTGTTCTTCTTTTTCAAGATTGTTTTGGCTATTCTGGGTCCCTTGCAATTCCATATGAATTATAGGATCAGCTTGTCGATTTCTACAAAGGTGTTAGCTGGGATTCTGATATGGGTCGTGTTGAATATGTAGATCAAATGGGGAGTATTGCTATCCTAACAATATTAAGTCTCCTGGAACTTCCCTGGTGGTCCAGTGGTTAAGACTCCATACTCCCAATGCAGGGGGCCCAGGTTCGTTCCCTAGTCAGGGAACTAGATCCCACATGCTGCAACAAAGGTCCCGCACTTGGCAATGAAGATCCCATGTGCCACAACTAAAACCCGGCCTAGCCAAATAAATAAATAAATATTTAAAAAATATATATATTAAGTCTCCTGATTCATGAACATGGGGATGTTTTTCCATTTATTTACACCTTCTTTAATTTCTTTCAACACTGTTTTCTTTTTTTTTTTTTAACACTGTTTTCTAATGTTTCTCATTTCTTCTGTTAAATTTATTCTTAAGTATTTTATTCTTTTTGATACTATTGTAAATGGAATTGTTTTCTTAATTTTATTTTCAGATTGTTGATTAGTATATAGAAATACAATTGATTTTTGCATATTGACCCTTTACCCTGAAACCTTCCTGAACTTGCTTATTAGTTCTAATAGTATTTGTGTGTGTGTGTGTGTGTGGATATCTTAGGACTTTCTATATACAAAATGATGTCATCTGCAAATACAGGTACTTTTATTTCTTCCTTTCTAATCTTGATGCCTTTTATTCCTGTTTCTAATTGCCCTGACTAGAACTTCTAGTACAATTTTGAGTAGAAATAGTGAGAACAGACATCCTGATCTTAGGGAGAAAGCACCAACTATGAAGTATTAACATCATATTAAGGATGTGAGCTGTGGGTTTTTTGTAGATGTCCTTGATCAGGTTGAGGAAATTCCCTTCTATTCCTAATTTGTTTGTTTTTAAATTATAAATGGGTTTTAGACTGTGTCAAATGCTTTTTTTGTTTTGTTTTGTTCTGCATCTTTTGAGATAATCATGTGCTTCTTAAAAATTCTATTGATAAAGTATATTACATTAATTGATATTTGGATATTTAACCAACCTTGCAACGTTCCTGGGATAAATCCCACTTGGTCATGGTCATGGTGTAATTCTTTTTATATGTTGCTGGATTCAGTTTGCTAGTATTTTGTTAAGGATTTTTGCATCCATATTCCTAAGAGATATGGGTCTGTAGTTTTCTTGTGATTTCTTTGGTTTTGGTATCAGGGTAATTCTGCCTGATAGAATGAGTTAAGAAGTGTTCCCTCCTTTTCTGCTTTCTGGAAGAGTTTATGAAAACACTGCTATTAATTCTTTTTTAAATATTTGGTAGAATTCATCAGTGAAGACATCTGAGGCTGTGGGTAATTTTTTAAGTTAATATTTAGATGTCTTTACTTGTTATAGGTCTTTACAGATTGTCTGTTTCTTCTTAAGTCAGTTTCAATGGTTTGTATCTTTCTAGGAATTTGTCCATTTATTGGTATCTAATTTATTGGTATATAATGTTCATAGTATTTCTTTTTAATCTTTTTTATTTCTGTAATGTCAGTAGGAATGTTACCTCTTTCATTTCTGATTCTAGTAATTGAGTCTTTTTTTGTCTTTTTATATTTATCTATTTATTTTTTTATGGCTGCATTGGGCCATTGGGTCTTCGTCGCTGCGCACAGGGCTTTCTCTAGCTGTGGCGAGTGGGAGCTACTCTTCGTTGTGGTGTGCAGGCTTCTCATTGCGGTGGCTTCCCTTGCTGCGGAACATGGGCTCCAGAGGCGTGGGCTTCAGTAGTTGTGGCATGCGGGCTCAGTTGTTCCGCGGCATGTAGGATCTTCCCAGACCAGGGCTTGAACCCATGTCTCCCACACTGGCGGGTGGATTCTTAACCACTGCGCCACCCGGGAAGTCCCTTTTTTTTTTTCTTGATAGTTCTAACTAAAGGTTTGTCAATTTTGTTGATCTTTAAAAAAAAACGAAACAGCTTTTGGTTTATTGATTTTCTCTGTTTTTCTATTTCACTAATTTACACTCTAATTTTTATTATTTCCTTACCACTGCTTGTTTTAGACTTAGTTTGCTCTTCCTTTTCCAGTGTCTTAAGGTGGAAGGTTAGGTTATTGATCTGTGATCTTTCTTGTTTTATAATATAGGTATTTACAGCTATAAATGTCCCTCTAAGCACTGGTATAGCTGCATCCCATAAGTTTTGGTATGTTGTATATTTATTTTCATTTATTTCAAGTTATTTTCTAACTTCCCTTGTGATTTCTTCTTTATTTTCTTGTTTTGTATGTTTTGTTTTCTTTTTGTGTGTGTGTGATTTCTGCTGTGATTTCAGAGTTGTTGCTTAATTTCTACATATCTGTGAATTTTCTAAATTTCTTTTTGTCATTGATTTCTAATTTTATCCCATGTGGTTTAGCTTTCATTTCTGAAAGTTATTTTTCCTGGATAAAACATTTTAGGTTGATATTTATTTTTCCTTTCTGTATTTTAAAGACTTGGCTCCACTGTCTTCTTGCTTGCATTGTTTCTTTTTTCTTTCCTTCTCATTTTATAAATCAATACTCCTAAGAGGTTAGTAAATGTTTCACATGAGAAATACTTAAGTTTTATGTAGGAGTATAATTTGCCTTTAGTCACCGTTAATAATAAGTTACTCTTATTATGACTTAATAAGTCATAAATCATGGGTATTACTTGCCTTGTGATGAGCCTAGTTTCACTTGAAAATCTTGGAGAGAAGAGGTTAGTTATATATATTCTCAAATTCAAATTTTGTAGTCACCAAATCTCTTGATTTCCTTTTTGACTCAGTGGTTAAGATTGTGTTACTTAGTTTCCACATATTTGTGGATTCTCCTGTTTTCGTGATTCAGTTGATTTCTAGTTTCATTTCATTTTGTTCAGAAAAGATTCTTGGTGTGATTTCCATATTCTTCAATTCATTAAGACTCTACTGTGACATACATGTCATCTATCCTGGAGAAAATTCTGTGATTGCTTGAGAAAAATGTAAATTGTTCTGCTATTGGGCAAAAAGTTTTGTATATATCTTTTAGATCCATTTTTTGTAATGTTGTTCAGATCCACAGATTTTTAAAATTGATTTCTGTCTCAATGTCTTATCTATTATTGCAAGTCCTGTATTAAAGTCTCCTACTATTATTGTGTTTCTCTCAATTTCTCCTTTCAGATCTGCCAATATTTGATTTACATACTTAGGTGATTTGATGCTGGGTGCATATATATTTACAATTGCTATATCTTCCTATTGAATGACCCTTTTATCATTATGTAATGATCTTCTTTGTCTCTAGTGACAGTGTCTGGCTAAAAGTCAGCTTTGTGTGGTTTAAATATAGCCACTTCTTTGTTTTGGTTAACATTTGCATGAAATATCTTTTTCCATCACTTCACTTTCAGCCTATTTGTGTCCTTGAATCTAAAGTGAGTTTCTGGTAGACAACAGATCTTGGCTTTTTATCCATTCAGCCACTATGTATCTTTTTGAAGGTCTAATTGTCTTTATTAGGTGATTCATGACTCAGGTAGCATTCCATCTAGGAACTAGAAGGAGGCCCAGAGGGGAAGGCTTTTAGAGGCAGAAGGATGGTGGGGCAAGGAGGTTACTAGCAAAAGGAAAGAAAGAATTGTTTCAGGCCAGGTCATCTTCTTTGGCAGGGAAGGGAAGGGTGGGGGGGGGGGGGTGTCTCATTATGCAAATTGTCTCACTGGTTAGTGCTAATTAGGAAATTTAAGATATTTATTTAAAAGCCACATTCCTGGGAGAGGTTGAAAGTACAATTAAGTCTCGGTTTGCTGTCCTGGGGGCAAATAACTCCATTTTAGGCTTGTTACTTCTTTTTAACAATTCCCCCCTTTTGATCAAACTCTCACCCTAACTGAGAGATGTGATCAAAATTTAAGGTATTAGTGCCACTCTGAGCTATGTATTTATGGAGGCTTGGTGTGGTATCCACAGATCATAATGTTTTGTGTAATCCCTGTTACATTCACAGGTCATGGTTCCAGTTTCCTGATCCTTAAAGTGGTCTTTCTCCTTATTCCTTTTCTGACATCCCAGTCTTAGGGAGATCATTTGCTTGACATTTAACAGCTGTGAACACGTATTTAAAAGCTTTTGAAAGAATATAACGCACCAGGGGGATTTTTATGATAACTATAAGCAGGAGAATTCCCAGTGTTTGGAGTGTACTTTGGAGCCATGGTCTCCAAGACCCAAACCAATCAGAATCAAATAAGTCAAAGAAAGACGCCATTGAAAGAGTCATCTTCTTAAGTCAAGTTTGCTCAATAATATTACATAACTGAGTTTCAACTTTCCCAGAAGTATTAACCCAGGTATAACAAGTTCACTTGCATTGTTTCTGACAAAAAAAAAATCTGCTATTCTTATTTTTGTTTGTTTGTATGTAATGTGTCTTTTTTTCCTCAGGCTGCTTTTAAGTCTTTCTCTTTATCGCTCTTTTTTTTTTCTTTTGGAAACTATTATTTTATTAAGGAATCCACTTCTATGACTTATGAAGCCCAGGCTGAGTTAATAGTGATGAGTTCTGGAGGTAATGATACCCCACTCTGACTTTCTGGTTATAACCACTGTCTTCTCTCTCTATCCCAACTGAAATCCCAGACTCATGAGGCCTCAATCCCTGCCCTCCTATTCCTGGAAGATGCTAAAGCCAACTATGTAAGAGCCTTTTTCAGAGGAAAAGATGATTTTTGTCTTCCCAGAAGACAAACCCTCTACTTTGCTTTATGAGGCAGACAGCAACCCCAAACCACAGAAAGGTTGAGAATTCTCTTTATCATTTTTTTAAAACAATTTTGATATACTTAGGTATAGGGGTTTTTTTCCTTTTTCTTTTTTTTTTTTTCTTGGCTGAGTAGAGAGTACTTTATTGATGGTACATGACAAAGTAGGGGTCCTCCAAAGTAGGGCTTGGGAGAGCCCCAGCTGTGATGGGGGTCACAGTTTCTTGTTCTTGGAAAATGTCAAGAACGAGAGATTCTCAGAGTCTTGGGAGATTGAGTTGAGGCAAGGACTCCCCAGCAGCTGAGGACCTCTCTCCTCCTCTTGTGTTCTTAGTAGGGCTGATGGTCCAGGGACTCTTACTCCTTGGAGGCCATGTGGACCATAAGGTTCATCACCCTGTTGCTATAGTCAGATTCATTGTCATACCAGAAAATGAGCTTGATAAAGTGGTCATTGAGAGCAGTGCCAGCCCTAGCATCAAAGGTGGAAGAGTGGGTGTCACTGTTAAAGACTCAGGAGACAATCTGGTCCTTAATGTAGCAGGATGCCCTTAACAGACCCTTTGATACCTGTTTTACCACCTTCTTGATGTCATCATATTTGGCACATTTCTCCAAATGGAGGTCAGATCCAGAACCAACACATTGTGGGTGGGGACATGAGAGGCCATGCCAGTGAGCTTCCCATTCAGCTCAGGGATGACCTTGCCTACAGCCTTGGCAGCACCAGTAGAAGCTGGGATAATGTGCTGGGTAGCCCCATGACCATCACACCACAGCTTCCCAGAGGAGCTATCCACTGTCTTCTGGGGGGCAGTGATGGCATAGACTGTGGGTATGAGTCCCTCCATGATGCCAAAGTTGTCATGGATGATGTTGGCTGGGGGGAGCGGGGGCAAGCAATTGGTGATGCAGTAGGCATTGCTGACAATCTTGAGTGAGTTGTCATATTCCTCATGGTTCATGCCCATGACATACATGGGGGCATCAGCAGAAGGAGTAGAAATGATGACCGTTTTGGCTCCACCCTTAAAATGAGCCCCAGCCTTCTCCAAGATAATGAAGACACCAGTGGACTCCACAACATATTTGGCACCAGCATCATCCTACTTGATGTTGGTGGGATCTCAGTCCTGAAAGATGGAGATGGGCCTTCCATTGATGACAAGCTTCCCATTCTCATCTTTCTGCCATTGAATTTGCCATGGGTGGAATCATACTGGAACATGTAGACCATGTAGTTGAGGTCAATGAAGGGGTCATTGATGGAGACATTATCTACTTTGCCAGAGTTAAAAGTAGTCCTGGTGGGACTTCCCTGGTGGGTCAGTGGTTGGGAATCCGCCTGCCAATGCAGGGGACACAGGTTCAAGCCCTGGTCCGGGAAGATCCCACATGCCAAGGAACAGCTAAGCCCGTGTGCCACAACGACTGAAGGCTGAGCGCCTGGAGCCCATGCTCTGCAACAAGAGAAGGCCCCGCTCACCACAACTAGAGAAAGCCCACGCACAGGAACAAAGACCCAAAGCAGCCAAAAATTAATTAATTAATTAATTAATTTAAAAAAAAGAAAAAAAAGTAGTCCTGGTGACCAGGCACCCAATACAGCCGTATTCGTTTACTCCAGCCTTCACCATCATGTCTCAGTGACATAGCTGGCACTGCACAAGAAGATGCAGCTGTCTTGGGAATTCCCTGGTGGTCCAGTGGTTAGGACTCTGTGCTTTCACTGCCGAGGGCCCGGATTCAATCTTGGTCTCTCTTGTGCTTTCTGTTGGATGGGGAAGACCAGAGAGCTTGGTATAGTTTCTTTATGTTTATAGTGCTTGGGGTTAATTATCTTAGATCTATGGATTTATCGTTATCAAATTTAGAAATGTTTCAGTTAATTTTTTCCTTCAAATATTTTTTCCTGTCTTCTTCCCTCAGGTTACACGTATAGAAATATTAGGTCACTTGAAGTCATCTCACAGCTCACTGATGCCATGTTATTATTATTATTTTTTTTTTAGCCTTTTTTCTCTAGGTGTTTTATTTTGGATAGTTTCCATTACTATGTATTAAAATTCACTAATCTTCTGCCATGTCTAGTGTTCTATTAATCCATCTAGTGTATTTTTATCTCAGACATTATAGTTTTCATAATTTCAACTTGGATCTTTTAAAAAATACCTTCTATATCTCTACTTAACATGGTCAGTCTTTTCTTTATCTTCTTGCACATATGGAATATAGTTAGAATAACTGTTTTAATGTCTGTGATAGGGACTTCCCTGGCGATCCAGTGGTTAAGACTCTGTGCTTCCACTGTAGGGAGAATGGGTTCGATCCCTGGTTGGGGAACTAAGATCCTGCATGCTGTGCAGCCAAAAAAAAAAAAAAGTCTGTAATAACTCTATCATCTGGGTAATTTCTAGGTAGGTTTCCATTGATTGGTTTTTCTTTTCATTATGGGTCATATTTTCCTGTTTCTTTTTTACCTGCTAATTTTTATTGGTTGCCAGGCATTAAGAATTTTATTTTATCAATTGCTGGATTTGCGTGTGTGTGTGTGTGTGTGTGTGTGTGTGTGTGTATTCTTATAAATGTCCTTGAGCTTTGTCCTGGTGTGCAAAAGTTACTTGAAAACAGTTTGGTCCTTTCAGATCTTACTTTTGTTAGTGGGGGCCAGAGCAGTGTTTAGTTTTTTCCCACTTCTGAGCCAAAAACTCTTCTGACGCTGGCTCTACTCAGTGTCCCATTAATTGTGCGGTTTCTACTCTGGTTTGTGGGAACCAACACTATTCGCAGCTCTCTGTGAGCTCCAAGGATTATTCTCTCTCATCCTTTTGGGTGGTGCTTACCATGCTTTCTGGTGGTTTCCTCACATGCATGCATTGAGCAGAATTACTGCAGAGGTACCCTGCGTAGAGCTCTAGAGTTCTCTGTGTGCAGCTCTTGCCCTTTTGGTTCTCTGCTTTGTGTTCGGTACTCCCAGCTTTTCAGTGTCCTCTCAGTGTGGGGAGGCTGCCAGACTTCACCTGCCTTCCTCTTGCTGCGCTCTGGTCTGGAAACTTTCTTCAGGCAGTGAGGTGGGGCATTTATAGGGCTCACCTCATTTGTTTCCTTACTCCCAGACGTCACTATTTTTCCCTGTCTGGCATCCAATGTCTTGAGAACCACCGTTTCATATATTTTGCGGGGTATTTTAGTTGTCTTAGGTGAGGATGTAAATCCAGTCCCTGTTATTCCATCTCAGCTGGATGCAGAAATCCTTATGATCATTGGTTGATTTGTTCAGCTGGCATTTATTGAGGGCAAGCTTGCTGTGTGCCCACCTCACACCAGGCTTGCTGATCTCCAAACACTCCAAATTTACCTATCTCAGGGCCTTTGCATGGGCCCTCTTCTCTGTCCAGAATGCTCTTTCTAGCTGTACTTCCCTCCCTCAGCGGCCTTCTCAGACTAACCTGTGTAAAGCTAATTGCTCTCTT
This sequence comes from Eschrichtius robustus, assembly GCF_028021215.1. Taxonomy (NCBI): domain Eukaryota; kingdom Metazoa; phylum Chordata; class Mammalia; order Artiodactyla; family Eschrichtiidae; genus Eschrichtius; species Eschrichtius robustus. The sequence goes on from NC_090824.1 coordinate 126,106,164, forward strand.
TTATTTCCATCACACTTACGCTTTCCTTTACAGCTTCTTTTACTAGAATGTAGGCAGGAATTTTTGTCCAATTCCCCACAGCCAGCTCAGGGCCAGGCACACTGTCAGTGTTCAATAAATATTTATTGAATGAGTGCGGTCTTTGCATATTTCAGGGTGCCTGTCATATAACAGAGCGCAGTCAACTTGGAGGTGCTCGGCCGATGGGAACAGAGCTCCCTGCCTGAAGGTGCCCAGCAAGGAAGGGAGACCAGGCCCCTGAACTGAGGCCCCCCTCAGCCGTGCTCTCCTTAGTGATAACCAAAGGCCCCACGTGCCTGCCTGGGAGGGCTGACAGGTGGGGCTGATGAGTTGCAGACCCAGGCCTCCGCCCAGCACAGAACCAGATGCTGGGCAGGAGCCAGAGCCAAGCTTCCATGACACTGTTGTCTTCAAAGCCCCTGTCCCACCCTAGGCCCTTGGTGGGGATTTCGGGCCTCACCAAGCCCCTCAGAGTGTCTGCCACCAGCCTCTGGGGAAAGATGGAGCCATCCCCTGGTTCTAGTTCCAGATCTAGTTGTGTGACCGTTGACAACTATTAGAAGGCTCACAGGATTAGAGGTTGGCTCTATAAAGTAAATAGTACTTTGTAAACTGCAGACCTTCTACAAGTACTCGCTGAGCCTTAGGAAATTTCTGTTCCAAACCCCTACTTTTGACAGAGGAAGGGACTGTTTAAATGAGAGGATGTATGTAGACTGCTTAGCACCAGGCTTGGGACTCTGTGTTTGTATTCTAGCTACTAACCAGCTGCCTACCTCTGGCTGAACAGCCAACAGCCTGCACCCCCTCAGCTGGGGGCCTTGATCCATCTGTCCTCAATAAGGATTATAGCTACCATTTTGTGAGCATTTACGAAGTGGCAGGCCATGAGCTCAGCACTTTGAGTGCATCATCTAATTCTCTCATCATAGGATGAGATAGTTATTATTCCCAATGAGGAAACTGAGGCTCAGAGACATTAGGTAATTTTCCCAAGACCCTGAAACTAGTAAGTGGCTGAAGCAGTGTTCAGACCCCAGGGTGGGAGGTCTCCAAGCTTCTAGGTCCTGGCTTCTCTTCCCTTAGCATTCTCTTCTAGTAAGTGGTATTTCCTGCCAGCTACTCCTTCCTGGGCCTTTGGGGAAGGTTTCTGAGAGTCCATTTGGCCAGTCACTGGATCAGGGCAAGACAGGGTCTAAAACCTCCAGCTGAGAGTCTGCCCCGAGGCCCAGCTATGAGCTTGTGGAGTTGGCAGTGAGGAAGTCTCTGAGAGTCAAAGAAAATCCCATGTTAGAAATACCGCCCTGGGGGAAGGAGAGGGGGTTGGGCAGGAGCCCACAGACCCAAGGGTTCGCTCAGCAAGTGCCTGCCAGCTGGTTCTCCGGGAGCGGCCAATTGTACATTCCCCACAGGATGGCAGGAGCTGCAGATACAGGCAGGCGAGTGAATCTGGCCCCGTGGGAGCTCCACATGGGCAAGGTCACTCTGATGGGGCCACCCAGGGGGCCTGGCCTCCCTAGGAGGGGATGAAGCTTGAACCAGCCTTGGAGCACCTCACCAATTTGGATGAAGGAGTGGGGGTGGCATGGGCAGCCTTTTCAGCACAGAGAAGCCCTGAGTGCCACTCAGGCCATCCCGCCTTTCCTGGGCTCCTGGCCTGCGCCCCACTATGTGTCCACACCACAGTCCCTAAGTGAGGGGCCGTTAGTGCTTGGTAGATGAAGAAACTGAGCCCAGGGTCCAAGACTGCGGGTGGTATGTGCTGAATGCCAGGTGATGAGTTGGATTATTCTTAGGGAAGCCATGGAGGGCCATGGGAGATTCCTAAGCATCAGTAGGTTACCTGGGCAATGTCTGGGGCAGCTTATTGCAGGGGATGAGAGTGGAGGCCCGAGACAGTGTAGAGGCTGTTGGAGCAATCTTTTTTTTTTTTGGCCATGCCGCATAGCATGCGGGATCTTAGTTCCCCGACCAGGGATGGAACCCGCACCCCCTGCCGTGGAAGTGCCAAGTCCCAACAACTGGACCACCAGGGAATTCCCTGTTGGAGCACTCTTGAGGGGCTATGAGGCAGACCTGGGCCTGGGCGAGAGCTGGAAAGGCCTGGGGGATGGGACTGGGCTGATGGGAGGTGCAGAAGATGTAAACAGTAAGGGATCTTAAAGACCATCTACCCAACCCACTTGTTTTACACAAGAAAACTGAGGCCCAAAGAGGGAAAGGGGATTGTCCAAGGGCAAACAAGAGGTAAAAGGCAGAGCCAAGCTAGAAAGACCCTGAAAAGTTCAAGGACACCCCACCCCGACTAAACACTGAGCTGAGTTTCCTCCTATAATTGACCCTCCTTCCCCTGGGATCAAGCCCCACCTGAGGGTACCAGGGGTCCCAGTAAGACCCAGATCAGTTTCTGTCTCACTGTGAGCCCCCGGGGCCTCTCCTCCTCTTCCCTGGGCCACAGTTGCTCATCTGTGAAATGAGGCCATTGGACCAGCTGACCGCTTTGGCCCCTATCTGCTCTATGTGCCCAGAGGAAGACAAGGCTAGGGCTTCTTCCTCACTCTGGTCCCCCACCCCCTAGTCCAGCATGACACCGACATGCGGGTGGGGCTGGCCTCTTGGGGCTCACATGCCTGAGGAGGCAACATGATCTGTAAAGGATCCCTGACCCTCTCCTTTTGAACCCCAGAGAGGGCGTCTCCGTCATGTGAGGACCACAGGGGGATTAGCCACTCTGAGATGGGAGGCTGGGGAGGCGGCCAGGACACCTGGGGGAAAGAGGGAGAGAAGGAAGCAGGAGAGGGAGGGCCTCCGGGCCTCACATGGTGGGAAGAACAGAGTGGCTGGGAAGGGCCCTGCAGGGGTCCTGCAGTGGGAAGGAGCCTAGCCTCGCTGCTTCACTCCTTCAGAGGAGTGTGGGACATGCCACTTTCTGGCTGTAAGTTTCTGAGTACGTGACCAAGTTAAGGTGAGCTAATCTGGGGGCCGGGCCAGAAGCAGGGGGATGCCTGAGCCAGGAACCCGGGAGGAGGGGAAGGAGAGGTGTGGTTGGCCTGGAGAAAAGGAGAGGGAGGCAGAAGCGGAGTCAGGGTCCCTGCCTGGGAGCTATGCAGGCAGGAAGTGTGTGTGGGCGGACTTGGTTTTTGTTTTTGTTTTTTTAATTTTATTTTTTATGTATTTATTTTTGGCTGCGTTGGGTCTTCGTTGCTGCGCGCGGGCTTTCTCTAGTTGCGGCGAGCGGGGGCTACTCTTTGTTGCGGTGCACAGGCTTCTCATTACGGTGGCTTCTCTTGTTGGGAGCACGGGCTCTAGGCACCTGGGCTTCAGTAGTTGTGGCATGTGGGCTCTAGAGCGCAGACTCAGTAGTTGTGGCGCACGGGCTTAGTTGCTCCGCGGCATGTGGGATCTTCCCAGACCAGGGCTCGAACCCGTGTCCCCTGCATTGGCAGGTGGATTCCCAACCACTGTGCCGCCAGGGAAGTCCCATGTGGGGGACTTTGAATGATGCCTGGTCCCTGATGAGTCACTGTCTGGTGTCACATACAGCCCCAGACACAAGGAGACCTGGCATGGAGGGGCAGAAAGCATAAATTTGGAACAGGGCCAGGCCAAGATTTCAGACCTTTCCACTCACTAGTTTTGTGGCCCTGGGCTGGTCTCTAGTCCTCTCTGAGCCTCTGATTCTAGAAGCAAACAGCAGTTGTTTCATCCTTAATGGGCAGGCTGTGAGATCAGATGTCAGTCTTACCCCAGACCCTCCCACTCCCCTTGCTGGTCAAATGCCACTTCTTCACCCAAGCACGCCACCCCCCAGGCCTTGGGAGTGGCATTATTCCTCAGTCTCCCACACCACCACAGTCCCTGGGGCTACAGGAAGCCTTCTGGGAGTGCCCCAGTCCCTCTAAAGGGGTTGGAGCCAATCCAGGGCCTGTGCAGTGAGGGGACCAAATGGGAGGCTGGGGTGGGGAGTGCAAGGACCCTCCCATACCTGCTTCACCACCGTGTCTCCCGTTCCCCCCACTCTCTGATGGGATATTTGCAACTCCCTCCCCTTTTTCTAAGCTCAGGCTCTGCTTGTCTGTTCCACGACAAGGAGTGAATGTTATTTAAAAGGAGATCAGGAGATTTGCCTTAAATAGGCATGGAGTGCTGTGCCAGGGCCCAGGGTGCCGGGCGGGGGAGGAGGCCACCCTGGGTGTTGGAGAGAAAGGACTGGAGCTGAACAGAGAGGAGAACACCCTCCCTAAGGGTGTGCACAGCCCTTCACAGTTTACCCAGATTAGTCCTGGGCTGTGGTGGATCGGTTACACAGGGCTTATTCCCACCCTACCCCCATTCTGAGGATGGGGAAACTGAGGCCTAGCTTAGGGAACTGACGGGTGTGCTAGCTGCCAAGTGGCATCTGAGGAGGATGCCATGGTCTTTCTGCTTCAGCCCCCAGGAGCTGGGGCCTCCTGCAGCACGGATGGGGCTCCTGCAGGGTTGGGGGGTAGGCCTTGAGGCCCCCCCACACACCTACCCCCACCACTAGGTTCCAGGCCTTTGGCTCCTGCCCCTGGGTTGCCCCTGCTTGCCCTCCCAGCCCCAGCTTGTAACTGGACGCCCTCCTCACTCGACACCTTCCCAGGTGAGCTGGGGCTCTGCTTACTGAACCCAACACCAGCTGGGGGAGGGGAGTGAGGGGGCACCCCTGGGGCGGGCATCTGCCAGGAGGCTGCGAGGCTGAAGGAGGGAGCTGGAGGTGGTGGGAGTCCAAGGAGTGGAAGGCGGGCTGACTGTCAGCCTCCTCCCCGCAGGGCTAGTCTGGCACCCGGGGTTCGCTGCCCCATTCAGGGTCTCCTACCAAGCCCCTCCCCTTCCATCTCATCCCCTCCCAGCTATTTATGTCTCAGCAGGTGATGCTCTTGGAATCCTAAAGAAATGGAGTCTTGAGTGTGGGGTTTCTGGGACAAAGCTAGGGGAAAGGAAGCAGCGCCTGCTTCCTCCTTTTTGCGAAGGTCCTGAACACCAAGGTGAGGCTTCAGACACCTGGGTGCCATCCTGGCTCTGCCATTTACAGCCCTGTGACCTTGAGCTGCCCACCTTCTGTGAGCCTCCTCTGTAAACTAGGTCTAAAGATCCCCCTCATAGAGTCATCAAAGACGCTCAGATAAGAAGGTGGACAGAGGCGAGAAGAGGGGCAGTTATGATACACACAGTCACCCATCAGGGCTGGGACTCAAGTTTGTTTTGGGAAGGAGAGGAGACAAGACCTCATTCTCCCCTTCCCTTTAGAGGCTGGGCACAGCCTGGGTCCTCCAGGAGGGAAGACTGAAAGAGAGTCTTTACTCTGGGCTCCTGCTAATTCTCTTTGTTATTCTCTGGCCACCCTAGAGGCTGGGGGACAGGGGGAGGGAGAGATGAGGAGGGTTGCAGGGTGGCCTCTTCAGGTAAGTGCAATAAAGGCTAATAGGAGCTAACCATGAGGGTTTACCACATGCCTGTCCCCACCCCAGCTCTTTACCTTTCCTAAGTCCATGGCTAATGATGAAATTTGGGTTGAGGTTTTAGGCAGCATGTCCAAGGTGACACAGCAAGTGGTGGAGCCAGTATCTGGCTTCAGTGCCCTCTGCTGACCTTGCAAAAATCCCAGGACCCTGGGACTTGGGTTCCAGACCCAGCTTGCAGTGTGACCTTGGCCAAGTCACCTAACCTTACAAGGGATTAGTTTCCTTTCCCCATAAGGTGGGGATAATGTCCCACTCTCCTCTTGGGGTTATTGTGGAAAAACAAGGGGGCTAATGAACTCAAACCATGAGACACTCAACAGATACCTGGTACTAGCTTCTCAACAAAGAAGCTTCCCTATGCCTACTGGCCGCCCCAGGTCCTGAGGTGGCCCACCCAGGCACAGAGACTGGAAGACAAAGGACCCGACAGGTCTCTGGGCAGAGCCCTAATGACCACTTGGCGCCACCTAGTGGTGCCTGGTGTGTGGTGCTTGAGGAGCAGGAGGCCCACTGCTCTGGGATGCAGGGGTCTGAGCACCACCATTGGCCCTGTAGGGGTGAGAAAACTGTGCCAGGATCTCAGAAAGGAGCATGTCATGCCTCGCTAAACCCTCCCGTGGCCTCCGACTGAGGGTAGGGTGAAGGTGGGCCCTCCACCAGTCCCTCTGTCTCAACCCCACCTCTCACTCCCTTTGGACAGCTCGGTGAACACCAAGTGGAGGGCACAGGGTTCCAGTTCCAGCTCTGCCACTGCCTAGCTCCCCAGGCCTCAGCTACCTCCTCTGCAAAATGGGAGTAAAAATCCCCACCTCTCGGGGGATGGCACTGTCCCTGAATTCTTTAAATATCAAACATTTTATGAAGTGTCTCCTTTCTAAAGTAATTGTGCTCAGTGCTTTGGTGCACGAAGACATCTAAGCCAGGTCTCTTGCTACTGTGGGGTCTCCAGTGTCTAGCCAGCACCTGGATAAATATTTGTGGAATGAATGAATAAATAAATGAACACACAAGACGGGCAGGAAGTCTCCTTTATCCCAGTGTGACAGGATATTACTGAGGATGTTTTCTTGGTTCTGTCTGTCCTTATCACATTTAAAAGCCCCCATGGTTGCCCACTTGTGTTTGTGGGGTCACCCTGATGGGCTTGGCTTCTCCTAAGACTGTCTTGTATTTGGGGCAGAGGAAAGGGTTCATGCCACAGAAAAATAACTGACTCCTCAGGGTCAGGAAGGGTGGTGGCAAGTGCAAGACAGGCAGGGGTCATCCAGGGGGCCCGGCTGGCACCCCTCTAAGACCCCACATCTTGTTTGCCAAAGGAGCCAGTGTAGGAACAGGCAGGACTGTGCTCTATGGACACCACGGTGATGATAACCATTAGTCATCATAAATTTCATTTATTTTGGCTGCATTGGGTCTCCGTTGCTACATGTGGGCTTTCTCTAGTTGTGGCAAGCAGGGGCTACTCTTTGTTGCAGTGCGTGGGCTTCTCATTGCGGTGGCTTCTCTTGTGGAGCACGGGCTCTAGGGGCATGGGCTTCAGTAGTTGCAGCACGCGGGCTCAGTAGTTGTGGCGCATGGGCTTAGTTGCTCCGCAGCATGTGGGATCTTCCTGGACCAGGGCTCGAACCCGTGTCCCCTGCATTGGCAGGCGGATTCTAAACCACTGCGCCACCAGGGAAGTCCCATAAATGTTAATAACAGCTACTGATTGACCTCCTGCCATGTGGCTGGCCTTTCTCCCAACAAACCTATGTGGATGTCAGTTACCACCTGCACTATATAGGTAAGGAAACCCTCTCAGAGAGGTTGTGTAACATGCCTAAAGTTGCACAGCTGGTGAGTGGTAAAATCAGGATGGAAAGCCAGGTCTCTCCCCGATCTATAACCATCAGTCAAATTCTCCACAGGCTGTGCCTCCTCCACGAAGCCCACCGTGAAGGTCTGAGGCCCTGTAGCCCCTCTGAAACACCATGGCACTGAGCCCCCATTTAAGCAGACACTCCCTGAGCACCCAATCTTTGTGTGCTGGAGCCTCTGCTGGCTTTTGGGAGACAAGGATAAACACCTTCAAGCACCCGAGATTTCATGTCCCCTAGCAACCAGCATGGTTTCCACCTTCTTGAGGTCTCCCACCATTGGCAATTTTACATTTAAGTAACCATTGCTCTCTAGAGCTGTCAATGCATGCTTCCACTATAACCTGTACTTATCAGCCAGAACTGATACCTTTTCACTCATAGCAGTGAACCTTAATAGTCTTTGCCAGCCTATGAGGGCCCCTGAGCAATTTCCAACAGGCTTTTTGATCAACTGAAGCTATGATGATCAGAACATCCAAGCTGGAGCCCCAGCAAGGCACAAAGTGAGAAAGTTTCAACCAAGGCCCCCAGCATTTGGACATTGTGACAGGCCCATTTCCCACCGTGTGAATTCTCTAGTGTGTCCTTGTCAGACTGTTGGGTGACGGCGATTCACTATGAGTCACCAACCTCAGGTAACTCAGCTTTGCCAAATAACCAGTGATACTAACAAAACCTCATATAAGGGTGCTCTGAGCTCAGCCATCAAGGCGTTAACAGACACCTCTGCGTGACCAGGTATGCGGGATGGGGTAGGGGTAGCACCCCGGAAAGGGTCAGCCAGTGCCCCAGGTAGGGGCTCTTAAAGGGAGCATAAGACTCAACTCACAGTCCTCACACGGTTCACAGGTTTATTTGTCCAAAATAAATACAGTCTGAGAACATCCCTTTCAATACTCCTACACATGATTTCTTCACCGAAAGAGCAGCGTTAAGATATAGACACACAGTTTGCAGTGCATGTTCTCAGGTTAGGCTCAGGAGGGTGTTTGTCCTGGCTTGTGCTGGGCTGGGTCTAGCTGTGAAGATCCCCCCCAGGTTCCCTTCTCTGCTTGGGACCTGAGTCCCCTGCCAGGACCCCTACAGCCTGTTCCTGCTCCTGGAGGACCTGCCACCTCTCCTCTCTGCAGCCTAAAGGGAGCGGCATTCACAACCGTGTGGCCCTGTGGCCAGCCCCTCGCAGAGAGCTCTGTCCTATAACACCAGCTACCACTGCAGGCCCATTGCCAACTCCTGACCCTGGAAGCAGCTCACCCAGGGCAAGGGGAAAAACTGAGGCACAGCTGGCAAATGGATGGGAAGCACTCTCTCCTGAGCCCTGCCAGGAGGCTGAGAGCCCCTGATGAAGGGAGAAAGGGACATTCACTACCCTCCCCCAGGTATCCCCTGGGGCCTGGCCCACCAGGGAGCAGGAAGAGGGGGAGACCACCCTTTGTCTTCTCTTTGCAGATCAAAGGTTCGGGTCCACGTTCTCCTGGTCTGAGGCTGCCTCATCGTCATCTGGGGACTCCTATATCAGAGCCAGAGAAACCCAGTCATGGGCTTGTGCCACCCCCGAGTCATAGCCTGGGGGCCAGCATCTCCTTCCTCTTGCCCCTGCTGCCAACGGAGCCAGAGGAGGCTCTGCCACCCCCTCCCCATGGTCCTTTGGCCTTCCCTCTGTCCTAGCTCCCAGGCTGCCCATGGCCACATGGCCCACCATTGGGTGACTCCCTCTTACCAGGCTGAGGCCCCTGTCCTGCCGCAGGGTAGCATAGAAGCTCAGCACACGGGGGTCACAGCGAACCACCATGGGGTCAAAGTCCAACACACACAGGCCCTGCAGGCTGCGGGCCCGGGAAAGGGCCACATAGGCCTGGCCGCTGGCAAACACACGGCCCAGAGAGATCTCCACGCAATCCAGGGACATGCCCTGGGGGATAGAGGGACAGGGCTGGAGCCAGCTCAGCCTGAATTCACTTGTGCCCAAGAACCTGACCCCACCTCCACCAGCCCAGCTATTGCCCCTGATCTCCTTGCCCAGTCCAGAGATTCTGAGTCAGAGAGAGACAGGATGATGGGTGTCTGAGTAGGGGGGTGTCCAGGAAATACAGATCCAAGATAAGAGTAGAGGGATAAGGGTGAAAGGAAAGAGCTCAGGTCTGGGTCAGACAGTCATGGAAATGAATCTTGGCTCTGCAGGGCACTAGCTGTGTGACCTTGGACAAGTTACTTAACCTCTCTGAGCCTTCGTTTCCTCTTCTGTAAAACAAGAATGATTATTACAACTATACCTCCTACAGTTGTCGTAATATGTTAAAATTAACATATCCAATAGTGGCTCAGAAAATGGCAGGGCCCGAGATGACAGAGGGGAAGTGTATGTGTCCAGGAAAGAGAGAGGAAGTGGGATGGGAAATGCACTAAAGAAAGGTTTATTCTACAGCTGGTCTGGAACTTTCCATCAGGGCAAGTTCAACCCTCACAAAGCCTCTAAGACCCCCCACCCTTCAACATGCCCCAGGCCTATCCTGCCCCCATCCCCACACTCACCTGGCTCTTGTGGATGGATATGGCCCAGGCCAGCTGGAGGGGCAGCTGCTGCCGGCTGAGAAGCCGGCCCCCAGTGGCCTGCACCATCCAGCGGTCAGCACGGATGACCTCGGTGACTCCACACAGGAACCGCACCTGGGGCAGCCCTGAGGGAGGCGTGGAGAAGTCCCACCTTTCAGTCCCGCTTCAGGGCTCCGAGGTGAGGACAGGCCTCACCTTTCCATGCTAGCCTTTTCCTCTGCACACTAACCCCCAGGACCCTGCTGCAAACCCGAGCAGTAGGACTGCTCCCCTATCACTTACCTCTCCCCTCGGCTTCGAACCCAACTACCACCCCTCGGGCACCATTTACCAGGCCCCGAGACACTGCCAAGTTCTTCACCAGCATCACCTGCGAGAGAAGGAAAACCGGAGGCATGGACAGCAGGGCATCCCTACGCCTGGCCTCAGCTCCAGGGGTCGCTTCGGCGGATCTCTGAGGCTGGGGTCTGTCATGGAGGGGCACTGAGTCTGCTGGGGCCCCTGCGACAAACTGCTTTATTTCCTTAGGTCTCAGTTTCCCCTTGTGTCAAAGGGCAATGACATTTGCTCAGTTTGCCTCAGAAGGAGGGGGTAAAGAACAATAAGGTGACAGGGCACAATGACCATGTCTATTACAGGGAATGTGTATGGACCTCAATCTTGAGGGACAGCCCTCTTCCAACCACTGTGCCTGCATTTCCCCCTAGGTGCCCTTTGGAACCTGAGAAAAGGATCCCACCCTCGCCATTGTGGAAGGAAGGAGGAGGCTCACAGTGGAGGGTACACTACAGAAGACAACTGAGTGCGGTAGGTGTTTTACTCTGAATTTAGAGATGGGGAAACCCAGCTTCAGCAAAGGAAAGGGATTTGTCTAAAGCAACACTGCTTGGAGCTTCAGGTGGAGGAAGAGGAGGGCAGTGGAAAACGGAAGACAGGAAGGTGGCTGGGAACAGGAGGGAAGAAGTTTGCTATGGTCACAGCTGGGCCCTCTGGCTGTGGAGCAGCCTGTGCAGAGGGGCAAGGACCAGGGAGGCCGATGCTCCCAGGGTCAGGGCCCTGCTTCCCACTCACCTGAGCCCCCAGCTTTAGCTGAAGGAGCTGGCTGACGGGACACTGGGCATCCAGGGTCCGGGCTTGCTCAGGATCACTGTCCATGGCCTCAAAGCTGTGTACCTCACCTGGGAAAAGAGAGTTGGGCAAACAGATTACAAGTCACTGACTTGTGGCTCAATTTCCAAAAAAACACATATTAGACTAGGGCATGGGGAGAGGTAGTGAGCACAGCTCAAACCTAGCTGGGGCTTTGGAATCAGAGGCCTGGGTTCAAGTCTCATTTTTAGTGTTTGTCGGCTGAATGACTTTGACCCAGGAAAGGTCACATCTCTCAAAGTCACAATTACATCTGCAAATGTAAGGGACTTTATGGTCACAGAGGCTGGGACCGAGATATCTAAATGACACCAAGGGCCCAGGCTGCCTGGGGGGCCATGCCTGCCTGATGGCCTCTCCCAGCTGGTCTGGCCCAGCCCCAGCTCCCTGCTCACCTGGTAGTTTCTGCAGCTGCCTCTCGTTGGTAAGGGCCACATCATCCTGGTGGGTGCAGAGCCTCGTGGCCACAATCCCATCTCGCCCCACCCTGTGGGCAGCCGTGGCCCGGAGCTGGCGGGTGACCTCATCTGAGCACCTGCGGAGGCCAGGCTATCAGGGTAGAGCCTACCTGAACACCAGGGAAGGCGGGGCACGTGGGTGATATGGCCCATGCAGCAGGTCGTGGACCAGGCTTGGGGACTGGATGGGGCACCAGGGCAAGATTTGCTGGCTCCCCAAGCTGGCCAACTTGTTCCTTCCTCACTTGGACCCCAGACATGGAGAATGAGCACGGGGGTGGTTCTTGGCTGTGATCATGGGCAGGCACCCTTCCCTGTGTCTGCCCCCAGGTTGGAGCTAGCCGCTCTCCTGAGGAAGTTAGATATGATGAGTGAGCATAGGCCAGAGATTTAGAGACCGAGGTGAGGCTCTGATGTTGATACCCTGTAATACTGGTACCCTATAATCAGATTGGCCTCCAAGCTACAATATTCTATCCCCTTGCCTGCTGCCTTAGGGGGAAAAAAAAATCTAGCCTGTGTTTCTATTTTCCCCACTTCAAGCCTTCCTCCAGGGGAAGCCTGGGTGCTGCAGCAACTCAAGTGAGAGGAGGAGGAGGAAGAACTTGGGAACACCTCTCACTGCTCTGCCACTCAGCCTTTCTCTGGTCCCCCACACTTGCTGGTGTATGCTGTGCACCTTCCTACCTGCCTCCTGTCCCCAGGCATAGAAAGCCCCTCACCACCACCACCTGCTTCCTTCATCCCATCCCAATCTGACCTGGGTCTCAAGACCCAGCTGTGGTCCATATCTTCTGCCCTCCTAGACTCCTTTCCACTCCCAAGTTAGAGTACCTGTAGCATTTCAACCTTTTGTCCTAGCTGGGGTGGGATCACGTCTGCAACCTCCTCTCCCCCACCAAGTGGCCGCACAGGCTCTAAGAGTACAAGGAACTTGGGTTTTAGAGTCAGACCTGAGTTCAAATCCCAGCTCAGCCACTTACTAGCCATGACTTTGAGCAAATCACTTCACCTCTTTGAACCCGTTTCTGCATCTGTAAAATGGGAGTGTTAACATCTCTGAATAACTCTTGTGTCTCCATCTGCCCATAATTCCCTGAGATGTACTCTGTGCCAGGCCCTGTGCTGGATGTTAGGGACCCAGCCCTGGGGGAGGCTGGGCCCCAGTGCTCACAGAGTGACCATCCCAAATGGGGCCATGAAGTATTTCTCCCCCTTCTCTGGGTTCCTGGGCTCCTCTCTGACCCACGCTTGGATCCGCATCCCATGGCCCCTTCTCTTTTCCCCAGGGCCCACCTGCCCAGCCGCACAGCTTGCAGCAGAGAGATGAAGGTCTCGTCCGTCTGCCTCCACACCTCTGTCAGCTCCAGGGTCACTGGGACACATCTCCTCCAGCTCTTGGCCTGGTGGGGGCAAGTGGGGCGTCAGGGAGCAGAGCAGACCCCCATGGGGGTTAGGGCCAGAGGGTGAGTGCTACCTGGAAGCAGAACTGCGGGGGCTGGGATCCCTTGGTTACAGGCGGCAGCTGCAGGAAGTCCCCACAGATGATAAGCTGGATCCCTCCGAATGGCTTGTTCTGCTGCCGGACAGCTCTGGAGAGGAGCATGGGGTGCTTTAGGCGCTGGGGTGAGCGAGTTCCACGTGGAAGACCACCAGAACCCAGTCCTCACTGCCCATACTGACCTGGCCACAGCCTCCAGCTTGTCAAATAGGTCCGCTTCCACCATGGAGATCTCATCAATGACTAGCCGCTGGCAGTTCAGCCAGCTCTGCCGCACACCTGGCCGCTGGGCCAGGGCCACACACTGGGCCAGGGGAGCCTGGCCCGAGCCAATGCCTGTGAGTGACACTATTCAACCTGGGCTGAGATCCCAGCCCTGTCTCAACTCTGACCTCCCCTCTCTTCCCACCTGCCTGGCTTGCTCCCAGCTTAAGCCCCAGAGGCTCTCACTTACCTGCAAAGGCATGGAGGGTAGTACCCCCGATGTGGCAGGCTGCCACCCCAGTGCTGGCAGTGGCCACAGTGCCTGTGGGAGGCAGTGAGCCCAGGATACGCTTCAGCAGATAAGATTTCCCCGTCCCTGGGCAGAGGGCAAAGTCAGGGCCACTTCTCCTCCATCCTAGCACACCACTGTTCTCCCCACACCCACTCTGCCCCCCACTACCTGCACTCCCAGTGAAGAAAATGCTCTGGCCTTTCAGGACAACCCTCAGCACAGCAGCCTGTTCCCTGGAAAGCTCTGGTTTGGTGGGGGGCAAGCTCAGCTTCTTCACAGGCAGGGGCCACCTTCGGACTTCCTGGGGGGATAGGGCTGTCTCAGGGCCTCCCCACATTCCCTAGACATTGCCCCCTCCCTTCTTGGCCTGGTAGCCCTTTGTGTCTCTGCTGGCTTCTCTCCTTGGAGCCCTTGGGCAGCCTTGGTTCACCTGGAGATCTTGCCAGTAACCAGATCTTGCCAGGGGTCCAGGTAGGAAGGGACTCCTTGAGGAAGGGACCGAGGCTGGATCTCCACTGACTCCTGGTGCCCTGAAGACCCCAGTGTGCAGGTCCAGATTCTCCTTCAGCTTTCTCCCCTGGGTTCCCTAACTCCCCTGGTTCTCTTACCCATCCTTCCTTCTCACTACCCTTCCTGTCACAGATGTGTCTCTCTTGCCTCAAAACACCCAAGCAAAACCCTGCCTAGCCAGGGCCCCTTCTTGCCGCATCTCCGTCTTCTCACCAGCTTGTCTCAAACCTCTGTGGTCTGTGATCCATCTGTTCCAGTTCCCGAACACTGTCAGACCCACCAGGCTTTGTCCCCCTATCTGATTGGACCCGTTGGCTCTGCCCCTACACAGCTGACCACTTCGTTCTCTCCAAAACCTCCTCTCCTCCTCCAGGGCGACCAAGTTCCCACTCTTCTTCTGAAGCACCTTCTCTGCTTTCTCTTTTAATGTGACCTTGGCCCCCTTTTCCTAGTCTCGTTACTCAGTCTCAGGGATTGCACCATGAGAAACACATGCACAATTCCCATATTCCTGTCATTCTCAGAAGTCTGACGAGCATCTCGTCTGGGATAACCAGTAGCCATCTCGAATACCGCCACCATCTTCCCCCCAAACTTGGGCTTTCTCGGTCTCTTCCGTCTCCGTGGCACACCCACTCCCCAAGGCGTCCCCCCTTTCCTGTCCTCACGGTGCTGGGCTTGGCCCCCGACCGGGGCTCCGTGGGCTGCTTCACCGGCGTGGAGTCCGTGACACAAGTGGCCGCCGCGCGCCGCAGCTCCTCGGGCTGCACCGGGCTGATGGTGACGAAGTCGCGGGGCCGCGGGCCAAGCAGCTGCGTGCGGGCGGAGGCCGGCCCGGGACCCGGGGCCGTGGCCAGCTTGAGGCGCAGAGTGCGCAGGAAGCGGCGCAGGCGGTCAGGGGGGCAGTCGGAGAGCAGCAGCTGCACGGCGCCGGTCCGGGGAGCGCCGTCGGCTGGAAGCCGAAGAGTGCTGCGCCCGGACGCGGCGAAGCGCGTGAAGAGGCGCGCGGCGCGCAGGGGAAAGCACCGCGGCCGCCCCGCGGGCCCGGGCGCCTGCAGCCTCAGCATCAACTCGCGGCGCTCGTTACGACCCAGTCTCAGCTCCGCGGTGCGTAGGGCCTGGCGCCTTCGCGGCTGCCCGCCCGGGCTCAACTCCTCCACAGCAACACGGCACCGCAGCTCCGCGTCCGCGCATTCCGCTGCCGCTGCCTCGGTGCCCGACAGCATCGCCACCAACCCTGCAGGTCTGCAAAAAGACCGGAGCGCAGGGGTCACGGGGACTCAGGGGACATCATAGGTGGTATAGAGGTCAGGACGGGGAGCCGGGTCATAGCCACAAAGGGTCCCGGGGCTGTCACTGGTAACACAAAGAGTTCACGGAGAAGGTAAAAGGGTCCTGGGGCGAACCGGAAATTCTCTTAGAAATTACTCTCCTACACAGTAATTTCCAGAGCGGCGGATGGGCAGCGTCAAGTGCACCCAGGGTTGGGGAACCTCGGCTGTCCGACAAGGGCCACAGAAGAAGGGATCCCCTGAGCAGAAAAGAAGCCTGCTTCTAAGTGACCCAGGGCGGGCACGAGAATCCTGAGTCTTCTCCCCAGGAAGCAGGGGACTCTCACGTGTGGAGGTAAGGAGGGGACTGACATGTAATCAGCGCCTTCTGTCTTCCAGGTACGTTCACTGGCTTATATGCAGCCAAGCAGGTCTCACTATTCCCCGTGTACAGAAGTGGAAAACAGGCTGAGAGAGGCCACAACGGCTGGTAGGAGTCAGGGCTTGTGTGATTCTGAAGCCCCGGCGCTTCCCATCTCCAAGGTGGGATGGGGTAGAAAATATTTGGCTAGGGAAATCGCGGAGGGACCCTGGCGTCCGGGTTTCCGTTCACCGTCCGTCTGACCCACTTGTACGCACCCTCCCGGTAGGGACCCCTTGAACAAGCAGGCGCTCTGCCTCCCACCTCTAGGATCGGGTGAACACTCACTTGCGCCAGCACTCGGACGAACAAGCTGAGCAAAGTCGGCATGCAGTCAAAAGTAGGACACTAGAAACTTTCAAATACTGGGTGTAGAGAATCACCCTATCACCGGCCGGATCTTTAAATTTTCCAGCCAATCAGAGACAGCGGGCGTGACAATGGGAGTGTCTTTCTTTGGGTTTCAACTCTCGGGGCTTGGGCTGTACCAATAGCACCCCGGAGGAAGGAGGCTAATTGTGGTGGCGGAGCATACCAAGTCGCGGACTAGTGGGTGTGGTGGGAGGGGTCGGGGACTGCAGCTGGGCCGTGTGTGGTGTTGTGTCACCAATCGCGTCTCTGAAGGTTTATTTTAAGAACCTTGCCTTCAACACACACTCCCTCCTCTCTAGCCCTCGCACTAAGGCTGAACTTGGCCTTGCGGAAGAGCTGCCTCTGATCCCTCTCTGTTTACACTCACAGGACCTTTGCCCATTTCTGGGCAGACCCCCCCAACCCTCGCACACACACACACACACACACCCCACGGCCTACTGCTCTCGCTGCCCACCCCGCCCCCCACCAGCTCTTTCCACACTTATCTGTCTCTGTAACCATCATTTTACGCATTTGTCTTTCCCATGCGTCTGAGACCCATGAGTGAGGAACTCTTGAGACCTGTGGCCAGGTGCTCAGAGAGTACAAGGGAAGTGTGTGGGCCTCTGTCTTCAGGGAATTCGCATCCCTCTCATTGAACTGAATGCTTAGGGAATTCATTTTTAATTATCTTTTTCCTCCCTCATTAAATCTTGGAATGACATAGCTAGAAGGCATCTTACAGGTGAGTCAGCCTGCTCATTTATTGAATTGCCCCATTTTCCTTTTTTTTTTTTTTATAAGGGATTTTAATGGTTCTTTTTTTTTTAATGGTTTTTAGGTTCTTTTTTTTTAAATTAATTTTTGGCTGTGTTGGGTCTTCGTTTCTGTGCGAGGGCTTTTTCTAGTTGCGACAAGTGGGGGCCACTCTTCATCGCGGTGCGCGGGCCTCTCACTATCACGGCCTCTCTTGTTGCGGAGCACAGGCTCCAGATGTGCAGGCTCAGTAGTTGTGGCACACGGGCCTAGTTGCTCCGCGGCATGTGGGATCTTCCCAGACCAGGGCTCGAACCCGTGTCCCCTGTATTGGTAGGCAGATTCTCAACCACTGCGCCACCAGGGAAGCCCGCCCCCATTTTTCAAATGAGGAAACCAAGGCTCCAAGAAGTTTTACCAGATGTCACATAGCTTGTAGATAGCAAAACAAAGCCTTGAACCCAAGTCTAAGCCTGCTAGTTTAACTGCTACACCACACTGCTCCCAGGTGACTGGTCTAACTTGGTGAAGGGAGTCCAGCCCTGGACTGGAATCTCAGCTCCTGACAGCCACTGCATTGCCCCAGGCCTGCCAGTCAGATGTTACTCTAAGCAAGTTTCCTTAATGTCTCAAGCCTTTGTTTCCTCATATTTAAAAATGGAGAAAGATGAAGATGTGATGATTGCACAACTCTGTGACTATACTAAAAAGCATTAAATTATTTGCTTTAAATTGTATGGTATGTGAATTATATCTCAATAAAACTGTTAGGAAAAAATCATGAGAAATATTTTTCCTCTTAAGTGTTGTCTTGACATATGAGTACTAGTGGCACAGGAAAAATTTTAATGTCACTGTGGTAGGCAGAATAATGACCCCCCGACCCCCCACCACCGCAAACCGCAAAGATGTCTGCATCCTAATCCCCAGATTCCTTTTGTGAATATGTTACCTTACATGGCAAAAAGGACTTTGCAGATGTGATAAATTAAGGATCTTGAGATGGGGAGATTACTCTGGGTTGTCTGGGTAGGCCCAACTAGGATTCTTATAAGGGAGGCTAGAGAGTCAGAGAAGGAGACGTGATGAAGAGGAAGCGGAGGTGTGTGTGTGTGTACGTGTATATGTAAGAGGGAGAGACAGAGAGAGAGAGAAAGATTGATTTGAAGATGTTACTGCTGGCCTAGAAAATGGAAGAAAGGGACATGAGACAAGCCATAGAATACAGGAGGTTTCTAGAAGCTGGAAAAGGTGAGGAAGTGGGTTTCCCCCTCTAGATTCTCCAGAAGGAACACAGCTCTTGATTTTAGTCTAGTGAGACACATTTTAGGCCTCCAGAACTGCAAGATAATAAATTTGTGTTGTTTTAAGCCACTAAATATGTGATAATTTGTTACAGCAGCTATAGCAATAAGAAACAAATACAATCATAAGCTAGAAAGCGAAAGCTGGGATTATGAACCCATGTCTGTCTATTTCCAAAGCCTGTGTTCTCTCTTCCCACTACCCTCTGCTCAAAGTGGGCCTAGTACACTCACACTGTCGGCTACCTTCTCCCTTCTCTCTGTGTAGTATTCCAGACCAATTCTAGAGAAAGCATGGAGGCTTCCACATGAATTTTCCCCCAACATTTTTTTTCTTTTAGTTTTCAATTTTTTTTTTTTTTTTTGGCCTCGCCACTCGGCTTGCGGGATGTTAGCTCCCCGACCAGGGATCGAAACCCGCCCCCCGGAGTGAAAACCCTGAGTCCTAATCCCTGGACCGCCAGGGAATTCCCTCAAGTTTTTTTTAATTGTAAAATATACATAATGTAAAATTTACCACGTTGACTACTTTTACGTGTACAATTCATTGCCATTAAGTACATTCAAATGTTGTATAACCATCACCACTATTTCGAGAAAAGTTTCATGATTCTGAAACAGAAACTTTGTACCCATTAGACAATGGTTAGACAACCATTAGACAACTCCCCATTCCTCTCTCCTCTCAGCCCCTGGTACCCCAAA
This sequence comes from Eschrichtius robustus, assembly GCF_028021215.1. Taxonomy (NCBI): domain Eukaryota; kingdom Metazoa; phylum Chordata; class Mammalia; order Artiodactyla; family Eschrichtiidae; genus Eschrichtius; species Eschrichtius robustus. The sequence goes on from NC_090824.1 coordinate 126,125,008, forward strand.
CATTTTATTCTGAAAATAGTCCAACATATACAGAAAGATAGAAAGACTTTCACAGTGAACACCATATACCTACCACCAAGATTCTACAATTAATATTTTGCTGTATTTCTTTTAACACATCTAACCATCTATCCATCTCCCCATTCATCAATCTATTTTTTTTAACATCTTTATTGGAGTATAATTGCTTTACAATGTGTGTTAGTTTCTGCTTTCTTACAAAGCGAATCAGCTATACATATACATATATCCCCATATCTCCTCCCTCTTGCGTCTCCCTCCCACCCTCCCTATCCCACCCCTCTAGGTGGTCACAAAGCACCGAGCGTCAATCCATTTTTTGTTATTCATTTCAAAGTTGCAGACAACAGTTCACTTCACATCTAAACACTTCAACATGCATAGAATTAACTACAGTTTATGCTTACCTTTTTTTTTAAAAAAATTACTTATTTATTTGGCTGCGCCGGGTCTTAGTTGCAGCAGGCGGGTTGTAGTTCCCTGACCAGTGGTCAAACCCTGGCCCCCTGCATTGGGAGTGCAGTCTTAACCACTGGACCACTAGGGAAGTCCCTATGCTTACCTTTTTTTTTTTCTTAAATACATTTATTTATTTATTTATTTATTTTTGGCTGCATTGGGTCTTCGTTGTTGGGTCTTCGTTGCTGCCCGTGGGCTTTCTCTAGTTGCAGCGAGCGAGGGATACTCTTCATTGCGGTGCTCGGGCTTCTCATTGCGGTGGCTTCTCTTGTTGCAGAGCTCGGGCTCTAGGCAAGTGGGCTTCCGTAGTTGTGGCACGCGGGCTCAGTAGTTGTGGCTCGCGGGCTCTAGAGCGCAGGCTCAGTAGTTGTGGCGCATGGGCTCAGTTGCTCCGTGGCATGTGGTATCTTCCCGGACCAGAGCGCAAACTCGTGTCCCCTGCATTGGCAGGCGGATTCTTAACCACTGCGCCACCAGGGAAGTCCCAGTTGGTTCCTTTTATTTTTGGCTGTGTTGGGTCTTCGTTTCTGTGCCAGGGCTATCTCTAGTTGCGGCAAGCGGGAGCCACTCTTCATCGCGGTGCGCGGGCCTCTCACTATCGCGGCCTCTCTTGTTGCGGAGCACAGGCTCCAGACGCGCAGGCTCAGTAGTTGTGGCTCACGGGCCCAGCTGCTCCGCGGCATGTGGGATCTTCCCAGACCAGGGCTCGAACCCGTGTCCCCTGCATTAGCAGGCAGACTCTCAACCACTGCGCCACCAGGGAAGCCCCTGGGATTTATGCTTTAATTTCTCTTGAATAAATACCTAGGTGAGAAATTGCTGGTCATGGAGTTTATATTTAGTTTTATATGAAGCTGCAAGAGCTTTTTCCAAAGTGGTTTTCTGCCCACGAGGTTAACAGTGAGTCTTTGGAGCGAAAGGAGTCGGAGGAAAACTAGATACCGCCTGGCGATGGATTAACGGTCCTCAGACTCCGCCCTCCTCCCCGCCCCAGCGCCACCGGCCGTCAGCTGGATTCTGATTGGCCGATGGAGGAGGGAGGCGGAGGCAGAGGGACTCCTCAAATCTGGGGCCGGACTTCCTCACATCTGGGGCTGGACTTCCTCACATCTGGGGCCGGACTTCCTCCCTCTGGGCTTTGGGCCCTCTTCGCATCCGCAGGTCTTCTGCTCGCTGCTGCCGCCGAGGGGTCAATTCCGAGTGAAGCGCAACACTGCTCCCCGATCTCCTCGCCTAATCCAAAGCCTGGTTTTAACGCAAGCTGTCAGAAGGAACGGGTTTTCTTCACTATGAAATTTCCTCCTCCAGAACTCTTTCTATACGTCTTATCTGCTTTCTCCCACTGGCGGTCTCAGTCCAATCCCCGGCTCACTAATAACAACGACGACATCAGCACAAGACTAGGTGGTTTACTAATTGCACTTTCGGCGTTTTCTCATTTGATACTTGAAAGAGCCAGCCCCTTCCTTCCTCTGCCCCTGCGGTCCTTTCTCGCTGTGCTTTTGCCCTCCCCACCTTTACAGCCCTAAGCTTACAACAGTCTTGCAGAGGAGCTGAAAGGGTGTTTCGCGGTCTTCCAACTTCCAGAGCACTTCACCTCGTGTTGCTTCTTCTTTGGGCAGCTGACACTCATTTTATTGAACCTCTGGTACAGCTGATTATACCTCGCTGAAATACTCTCTTAACTTCCACAACATACTCCCCTCGTTTTTCCTACATATTGGCTGCTTCATGTCTGTCTCCTTTGCTAATCCCTTTCCCTCAACCAGACCTCTCAATGTGGGAGGACTTTATTTTTTTTTCCTATCTTTTCCAATCTCATGGCTTAATTATCAGCTACATGCTGATTCTCAATATTATAACCCCACCCTGCCCTTCTCCCCTGAACTCCAGACTGTATTGCCATTTGTCCTCCTGATGATATCTCCATACAGATGCCTAAATGGCATGGTTTTTTAAAAAATTAATTAATTAATTAACTTATTTTTTGCTGCGTTGGGTCTTCATTGCGGTGCGTGGGCTTCTCTTTGCGGTGGCTTCTCTTGTCGCGGAGCACCGGCTGTAGGTGCGCCGGCTCTAGAGCGCAGGCTCAGTAGTTGTGGCGCACGGGTCTAGCTGCTCTGCAGCATGTGGGATCTTCCTGAACCAGAGCTCGAACCCGTGCCCCCTGCATTGGCAGGCGGATTCTTAAGCACTGCGCCACCAGGGAAGCCCCCAAATGGCATGTTAAACTCACTCTCTCCAAAACAGAGCTTTTAATCTCCTTCTCCAATACCATATAGACCTGTTTTTCTCCTGTCTTCATCATCTCTGTAAATGGCACCTCCATTTTTGGCTCAAGTTAAAAACCCACACCATATCCTTGATTCCTTCTTCACCTACCACATCCAATCCACCATCAAAACCTGTTGTTTCTGCCTCCAAAATGTTTTGTTTTGTTTTTTAGAATTGTAGTATAGTTGACATGAAAAGACAACCTATGGACTGGGAGAAAATATTTGCAAAGATTGCGACTGACAAGGGCTTAATTTCCAAAATATACAAACAGCTTATACAACTCAGTAATAACAACAACAAAAAAACCAAACAACCCAATCAAAAAATTGGCAGAAGACCTAAATAGACATTTCTCTAAAGAAGACATATACAAATGGCCAATAGGCACATGAAAAGATGCTCAACATAGCTAATTATCAGAGAAATGCAAATCAAAACTACAATGAGGTTATCACCTCACACAGGTCAGAAAGGCCATCATTAAAAAGTCCACAAACAACAAATGCTGGAGTGGGTGTGGAGAATGCGCACTGTTGGTGGGAATGTAAATTTGGTGCAGCCACTGTGGAAAACAGTATGGAGGTTCTCTAAAAAACTAAAAATAGACTTACCATATGATCCAGCAATCCCACTCCTGGGCATGTATCAGGAGAAAACTCTGATGCAAAAAGATACATGCACCCCAATGTTCATAGCAGCACTATTTACAATAGCCAAGACATGGAAGCAACCTAAATGGCCACCAACAGATAAATGGGTAAAGAAAAAATTGAAATATAGTTGATTTAAAATGTGTTTCAGGTGTATAGCAAAGTGATTCGTATATATATATATATATATATATATATATATATATATATATCATATCCTTTTTCAGATTCATTTCCATTATAGGTTATCAAAATGTATTTTGAATCTATTCACTTCCCTCCACCTCCACCCCACAACCTAGAACTAGCAATCTGTCAGCTCTCCCCTGGATTACAGCAGTAGTCTCATAATCTCACTGGATTCCTAGATTCCACTCTGGTCCTACAATCCTTTCCGAACAGAAGCAGGTGGGATCTTTTCAAACACATAAATCAGATTTTGCTACTGCTCTAGTTAAATGCCTCCCCAGGCTATTCCTTTTAGAATAAAATCCACAGTCCTTACCATAGCCTGAGGCCAACTCCCTCCCCTTTTTCCTCTGTGATCTCACATCTACCACTTTCTTCTTTACTCACTATACTTCTGTCACACTGGCCTCCTTGGTGTTCCTTGAAGACCCTATGCCAGAGGCTTTGCATTTGCTCTTTCTTCTGCATGAAATATCTTCTGCCTTTCACTGTGACTGTCTGCCTCTTTTTGGTGACTGTCTCTTTCTCATCTTTCAGGTTTCAGCTGAAATTTCCACTCTGGAAAAGCTCCCCCCCACCACTCACACCATACCTAAAATTGGCTCCCCAATTATTATTTTATTACCTGTTTACTTTCCTTAGAGAACTTATCACATTCTGTTGTTATCGTGGTCATTTGTTTATTTGCCTATCATCTCTCTCTTCCGGCTTCAAGAGGGCAGAGATCACCCCTGTCATGTTTATGGCTTTGTGCCCTGTGTTTAGAACAGTGCCTGAGACATGGTGGCCTCTCAACAGATACTTATTGAATGGATATTTATCAATGAATAATGAAACCATCCTCTCCAAGCCCCGCCCCCTCTATCTCTACTATCTCTTGAATCTGCTCCTGCCATCCTTATAACCACTGGCCTGGTTCAAGCTCCGTCACCTCCAACCTGGATTTCTGTAACAATCTCTGACCCAATGGGTCTCCATGTCTCTCTTGCCCTGTCACCATTCTTCACACAGCAGTTATGAAAATGAGGTTTCAGAATGAAAATCATGTCAGGCCCTGCTTCACTGCTTCAGTGGCCCCCAGCTATTTGCAGGAGGAATTTCAAATCTCTCAGGTCAGCACTCAAAGCACTTAGTGCCCTAGCTCCTGCTGCCTCCTTGGTGCCATCTTTCTGAACTCCCCACCACCATCACACGCATATGACCACAGAAATCTGCCTACAGTCCCCTAACAAGTCAGGGTCTTCTACAAGTTCGTACTTTTGTGAGATGTTCCCACTTCCTAAATTCCCGCTGCACCCCCTCTGCCCCCATCCATCGAACCCTGCTAGAATACAACTTAGTCACTCCAGCCCCTCTGGGAACCAGCTCTCAGCACACACCGTGTACCCTTCTCAGGACATGTCTATCGTCCTACTGGTTCATCAGCTCTACAAGGCAGGGCCTGGGCCTTTCTGTGGCCTGGTCACACAATGCTGCCAAAACACATCATTTAGAGAGAGCACTGGAGTCAGGAGAGGTTTGAATCCTAGGGCCACCACTTACCAGTCAAGTGACCTTAAACAGGTCCAAGCCTTGGATTCTTGATCTGTAAAATGAGGATAAAAATTCTATTTATTTCATGGATGGGTACCTACTTTTATGAGGAGTTTAGTACAGTGAACAGATAACAGAGGTGCCCCAAATTCTTTTGAGTGAACAGATAAATGCCAGGATGAAGTATTGGAAAACACCCCACTTCAGAGGCACTCAATAAACTTTGCTGATTAAATGGCACATATGCAAAATAGACTCCATCCCTTCCACAGCCCCAGACTTTCAGTGACTTCCCATTGGCCTGAGGTTGAAATGTAGTCTCCTCAACACAGCTTCAAGGTCCTCTCTACACCAAGCTCTGTCTGCTTCTCCAGCCTGGCCTCCCTACACACACACACACACACACACACACACACACACACACACACAATACTCTTTCATGCCTCCATGCCTCCATGTTGTTCACACTGTCTCCTCTGCCTGGAATGCCTGTTACTTCTGTCCCGGTTTTAGTGCCCTTCCTTCCTCTATGCCTTTATCCTCACTTTTAACACATAGTTTTCTCTGTTTACATGCCTTTCTCTCCTGAAAAAGGACAGGGACCCTGGGTCCTGCCATTATCTTCCAGCCATTAGTGTAGGGCCTGACGCATAATCAAGGCAAATAAAATATTTGTGATGAAAAAAATGCGTGTGGTGTGGAGGCAACAACCAGAGGGCCAGTATGGGCTGAATGGGGAAACTGAGACCAAAGTGGTTATCAGTGGCTCACTCTCAAGGGACAGAGCTGCCTGGATATCAAAACTGACCTCACCCCCACCCCACCATGAGTTGCTTCTGTGCAACAACACGAATTCCCCAGGGGCTCTGGTCTCCAGCAGGCGGAACATGAGTTTCCAGATACAGGATCTTCTGAGTCCTCAGGCACAGGGTACAATGGCTGCACAGCTCTGCAAGTTGAGGGAATAAAACCGTGTGGTGGCCACAAGAGGTTCTTGTCATGTATACTGATTTTCTCAGTTTCCCAGGCTGGGTTTTCTTCATCCCTTTAGATAAAGGAACCCAGGCCTAGGTATGAAGAAAAAGTCTGACTCCATCTTCTTTCCTCTTGGCCCTGGAGCTCCAGGCTGCCCTTTTCCATGCTGACTGGAAGTGACTTGGAAGCCTGAGGGCCAGCAGAAGGCAGTGAAAGGGGAGCTGGGTCAACTGGCACAGCTGCTGCTATGGCAGCCAGAGCCAAAGGAGGTCACCATTGATTCCACACGCACTTAATTCTTCCTGCAGAGGCACTGGGCAGGGTTGACCCAGAGAGCTAAGAGGGAAGAGGTGTGTGTGTGGAGGGGACAGGACCATGCTGGAGGTTGGGATGTAGCCAGTCACCTTGTCTCCCTAGGCCTCTGATTCTCTAAGTGTAAAGTGAGAGTACAAGGTATAACTAACACCATTATCTGGTCCCTACATTTCACTCCTCGGCAAGGTTGCCAAGGCTGCAAGATTCACTGCTGGATGGGGGTGGGGGCGGGGGCCCTCAGATATAGGAACCAGAGGAGGACAGCTCTGAACAATGCCCAACGAGGGCAGGAGAACACTGCATTTGGGGACCCCCGAGAGTCAGAGGCAGACCTCCTCCCCCAAAGGGACCCTGGAGTCCAGACTCTCAGCCCCAGGTCTTCCCGTTAAACGACTCTCCGGACGGGATCCGAGCTCCAGGCGCCGCCCTGCCAGGAGGTTCCAGGGAGAAGAGGACCAGGTAGTCGCCACTACCCTAGCGTCAGGTAGGAAAGAAGGACTCTCTCGATGCCCCCATTTCTGGGCCGCCCAGGCCGGCTTGGCCCGACCAGGCAACCCCAGCCCACTCAGTCAGGAGACCTGAAATGCAGAAGCCGCCACCTCCTCGGGCGCTCTCTCGGTCTTGCCCCACCCCGGCCCCGCCCTCGGACCCCGCCCGCTTCCCTCGCCTCTGCCTCTGGCCGGAAGCCCCCTCCCCTCCCCCTGCCGGTCCCCGGACCCTTTATTCCTTTCCAGTCCCTCTCCTTCCGCGAGTCAGGGAAACCTCTCTCCGCCCGGTTCCCCACCCCACCCACGTCTTCCTCCAGCTCCGGCTCCTCCATCCAGTCCCCAAGCCCCCGCCCGGCCCCGCCCAGGCTCCTCCCTCAGCCCGGCCCCGGCCCTAGTTTCCCGCCCCAGACCAGGGCCTCAGGGCCCCGCTAGTCCCCTCCTCGGGCCCCGCCCCCGGCCCCCGGAAGCCTCTCCCCGCCCTCGGCCCCGCCCCCCCGAAGTTTCTTGGGCCCCCGGCAGCCAGCGGGACAGAACGCACAGAGCCGCCGCCCGGCCGGCGGTGGATGGAGGTAACGGAGACCGCGCGGCGCCGGGAGTGAGCGGCCGAGCGGTCGAGCGGCCGGACCTCAGAGGACTCGTCATGGAAGAGGAGGTGAGGGCCGGGCCAGTCGGGGGACCTGGGCTGGGGTCTTCGAGACCCTCGCGGCGGTTGGGGTCCCTGGCTCAGGCCCTTGTTCCAGCCAGCCCCTCTCCCGCGGGTCTCCAGGCAAAGCCTAGGCAAATGAGATGAGCAGAGGCGGGGGTAGGGATCGCAGACCCATCCTCCTTCATTATTTCTGTCTTCTCTCACCAACTATGGGCATGGTGGTTGTTATTGTTCCCATTGGATTGATGGGGAGACTGAGGCTCTGGTCAGTTTGATGACTTGCTGAAAGTGTCCTAGGTTGCTGGGCTCGAACCCTGTTTACCACTGACTCCCTGTACCGTCCACGTCGGATCCTTAGGGCACACTGTGTGTGTGTGTGTGTGTGTGTGTGTGTGTGTGTTTTGTGGTGGGTCTGTGGGTTCTGGAGTCCCTGTCTCAAGGAATCTTGAGGCTGTGACCCTGTCTGGTGGCCGCAGGACTGGAAAAGTTGCGTTTTCTCCCCTGTTTAAGTACCTGTGAGTCCCCTTTCCCCTGTGAGTCTACCTTCTCCCCTGCTTGGGTGTCAGGCCCTTGTAGGGGCTGATCCCTGCCCCTGCCTTCCCCACATCCCTGGAGGGCTGACTCCCTGGAGGAGCTGGGCAGCTGGACCAGCAATGCCCCTTGAGCCTCCCTCTTCCCCCTCAGGACCCTCTTGGTCTGGGGTGGGGTCAGGCACTCTGTGACCCCTGCCCTTCACTTGCAAACTCAGTTCTCTCAGTAGCCCCCTCATCCAGGCACACTGCCAGCACTTAATGTGTGACTGTGGAATGCATAAACTAGGGAGGGGCCTGCTGTGGCTAGAGGATTTTGCTTCTGGTCCCCCAAGGGGGTCTCAGCTTCTGCCCCTCCCAGACCGAGGGGAGGAGATGTGTCTTTGCCTGGATAAGTGGGGAGGAAAGATGAAACCTTCACTCTTGGGGCAACCTTGGCCAGCTGGGGACCAGGCTGCCTGTGTCCCCATCAGTGCTCCTCTCCCTGCTTCCTGGGACCACTGCCCAGGGGCAGCTGGGGTATCTGTCAGAGTTCCCTCCAGGCCAGGCCCTGCATTTCTGTGGGATGGTAGATAAGTCACTTCCCCTCTAAGCCTGCATTTCCTCTTCTATAAAATATAGGGCCTGGTCTCCTCCCCGGGTCCTGATTGTAGCCCCTTCTCTCAGAGTGGGTGGAAATAGGGGGCAAAGTCAGGCCACTATGATTGGCTGTGGTTTCTTGCTGACAGGGGTGGGGCTTCCCCACCCCTGCTGTGAGGGCTGGGCTGTCTGGCTGTGGCCCCTCTTCTTCTCCCAGGGGATTTGGGACAGGATTACTCCATCTCCTGATCTGCTCTGGCCCCCAATTAAGGGAAGTTCTCCTGGGGCCTCCTGGGCCAATGGCTCGTCTGGAGGTCAGCCCAACCCTGTACACTCTCTGGTCCTGAGTCTCTAACATTGCCACTTACTGACTCCCAGATACCAAAAGCTCCCCGCACATCTGGGCTATCTAAGGTCTTGCCCACCACCTCCCCACACAGCCGGGGGCTCCCTGTTCCCTACCCCGCCCCTCCTGTGACATCCCTCTTTTCCTCTCATTTCTTCTCCCCTTAACTTCCTCTTGTTTCTCCAGGCCTCAGTGCCCATCCTCCTTTCTCTAAAACACCTCTTAGATCTTAGTCATCTGCTCTGCCCCATGACCCCGGGCTGGCCTCATCACCTCACTCCCAAATGGCTGCTTTTAGTCCTCCCCCTGGCTTTGAACTTCCTCCCCATGCCCCAGGAACCCTGATGCCAAGCCCCCTCAGCCTCAGTGACCTCCTCCATGCAATGGGTTGGTAGTCCCCATCAGGCTGAGATTTGGTGCAGAAGTGTAGGTCTGGGCATGGGGCATCTAACCATTTGTGTTCTCAGGGCCTCAGTTTCCCCATCTATAAAATGAGGGAGGTGGGCAGTCCAGAAATGCGATGGTTTATGTGCAAAAGCTTTGAAAGCTTCAGTTATCAGTGTGAGGTATTGTTGCAGCTGGACTCAGGCTTTCCTATCTCCGCCCTGGGGTTCTGCCCCTCTTCCTCTCAGTCATGCCTTTCCCTGGCTTGGCCTCCAGTGGCACCAGGCTGCTCCTTTGCCCTAACACATCTAGAGAGAGGCAGGGCAGTGTCCTGTCCCAGCACTGGTTTTGTGACCTTAAGCTAATCTTCGACCCTTTCTGGCCTGCACTTTCTCATCCTGTAGTGAAGGGGTTGAGAGTATAGGGTCTTTGATACCCTCTGTGCCTTTCCTTCTTCTCTGAGCCAAGATGTGTGTCTCTTTCCCTCCTCACGGTCCTACCAAAACCCTTCCTTCTGCAAGGGCTTCCCAAACTAACCCCAAGTCCTTACCCTACCAGAGAGCCAAGACCGGGGTATCCGTCTGGGTCATTGCTAGAGCCCTCCCAGTGGGCTGGGATCCTCTCAAGCAGGGGATGCCTACCCAACCCCCAGACTGGGGATTTCCCTTATGCAGGGTCTGTGTTGCCCCCATCAGACTGGAAGTTCTCCAGGTCAGAGCCTGTGCTTCCTCTCTCTGATTGCCCCATCACAGGGCTCTGACATGGTAGGTTCTTAGCAGAGTTTGGTCAGGGCATCATGGGGTTTAGTCAAAGGGCAAAGGTCATTATCCTAAGCTCCCTGTGATGTGAGGTGCCAACAAGTTCTCTTCTGCTGGTCTCTGTCTCCCTGTCATGGCCTGTGTTGTGGCTTTCCACATGCTCCTTTCTGTGCACAGTGTTGGGCTGACTGACCTGGTATCTTTTTCCTCTTTTTTTTTTTATTTTTAATGAATGACCCAGAGGCCCTCCCATCTCAGGCAAAGCAGAGCCAGGCTGGTGCCCAGGGGTGTCTCAGGAGCTGCTCGCGGTGGGCGGGGGGGAGGGCCTGAGTGAGGATGGGTGGGAGAAGAGAGAGCGAAACAGGAAGAACAGTGGTCAGCTGGTCAGTAAGAGGAGAGGAGGCCGAGAAACTGGGCTGAGCAGGACAAAACCTCCCCTGTGAGCCCTGCCAAGGGGAGGGCCCGCTTATTAAAACTTACTGGGGCATCTCCGGCCCCCTGGTGGGAGAGTGTCTGAGGGGCAGGGAGAGGGGCTGGTGAAGGATGGCAGGACTCTGACCTCCAGCCAGGCCTGTCTTCTGGTGGCTGTTGCTGTGGCTGATTCTGGCAAGGAGACCCTCCCCTGGGCTTTGGTTCTTGCCACCTCCAGCCCCTCAGCTGTCACTCCCCTCATCCTCAAGTGCCTTCTCTCCTCAGTGCCATCCTGGTACTCCCATCCCTAAAGGCTCTGGACTGGCTTCCCTAGCTAATCCAGTCATGGTATTCACCGGGCACTTCTCCGCTACATGCCGGGAGGATGGTGGTCTGGGTACCAGGTTCCAGCCTGGCCCCCGGGAGCTTCCAGCTGGCAGGAAGTTTTCACGTCTCAGGCTGTGGGTGAGGTGAGTAGGGGAGGTCACAAGTGGAGGGGGAATGTGAGATCCCAGGGGGTCGTGGGTGGGCCTCTGCAAACAGGAGGCGAGCTTGGAGCTCAGAGGTAGATCTGGGCAGCATGCTCCGCAGTCTTGTTTAAGAGACGCCTAGAGTCTGCAGGCCTAGGGGGTGGCCAGCTGCTGTAGTTGCTAATGGAGGGGTGTGACATGGCAGATGTTGAGGTGGGGTTTCCCATTTCCCACTTCTACCCCTCCAGCCCTGGTGGGGGCCAGCATGGAGGGGTCTCTGTGTGGATGAGGCCCCAGCGGGTCACACAGCCCATGGGGCTGAACACAGGGTCTCTGGTGATGGGGGGGGCATTGGGTGCATGGTAGGATGCTAGAGCCTCCCCCTTCTTGTCAAAGGGCCCTGAAGTCCCCTCTTTCCCTGATCAGGGTGGCTCATAACTGGCCTGTCAGCAAGCCTCTCACTTCCTCATTTCTCCATCCAGGAAGACCATTTGGGACCATTCCACTTCTCCATTTCTCTTGCCATCTACAAGTTAGGGAGAGACCCTGAGGGGCACCTCATGTTCCTGGAGCTCCTGGGAGCATTGAGGCCCAGCAGCTAAGCCCAGAAAGGGCTTGTCCTGAATTCTGAACCAGGCCCAGGGATGGGGTTCCAGAGAGCCAGAGAGGATGGCAGTGACAACAGTAACAATAATGACAGCTGCCATTTACTAAGTTTAGGGTATCTTAGGCATTGCTTTGTATGTCGTATCTTTTCATTCAGCAACAAACATTTATTGAGCACCTAGTATGTGCCAGACACTGTCTAGGCATTGGGGATACAGCAGTAATCAAAACAAAAACCCCTGCCCTCACGGAGTTATAATCCTTGCAACTTCTGTTAATATCATCATTTCACAGATGAAGAAACTGAGGCTTAGAGGAACCAAGTGACCTGCCTCTGGTCTGCGTGACTTGGGCTTCAAAGCTCAGACTCCTGACCACTGGAGTATGCAGTTCAGAGGGGGAGGGGGCCATAGTAAGAACCGGACTGGGGATTCCCTGCCATGATGGAGTGCAGGGAGGCCATGCCCTGTCCAGCCCCTGACAGCCCACCACACTTCTGTCTGGACTTGTCCTTCCAAAGGCAGCTGTGGCCACAGGGTATCCCTGGGGAGAGATATGCTCCCTTTAACTGGAGCCCCTTTCTTAAACTTTATGTAAATTATAAAGCAGTCAGAATTAGTCAGTGCTGATTTCCTTCTAGCATCCTGTAGATTCTGACATGCTCTTAGCCCCCCTCTCCTCCACTCTCCCCTTCACACTCACCACTGTGGGTACCAGTCATTGAAGCAAAGTGGTTAGCAAATTGGGTGTATTTTTATTTTCATTTCACAGATATTTCTTGAGCACCCATTATGTGTAAAGGAATGGTACTGGGTTCTGGGGACTAAATGTGAATTCGACCCCATCTGGTAGGCATATACCTGGCGCCCAGCTACTCAAGCAGGTAATCAAGAGGCACAAGATGTCAGTGACTGGCCTGGAGACTCCAGGGTGGCTGCCATGTCCTAGGGAAGGGTTTGAGTTTACCTCCTATACCTGCTTGTGGTCGAAGGCAGCGACCTTGGAGCCCTCGCCAGACAAGGTGGCTACCCTAAAGTCCCGGCCTGGGGCAGGGATTAGGGCAGTGGAACCTCCTGTTTTGGGGTAGGATGCAGGGGCTGCAGAGTGGGCTCTCTAGAAGGGCAGGGGTAGGGAGGAAGATTACCACTCTGCCTGCCTGCCTCCTCCCATCCTTCTGATCCTGCGTGAACGTCCTTTCCTCTGGGAGGCCTTCCTGAGCCACCCTGACCTGAGCCAGGTCCCCCACTGTCCTTTCGCACTCCCTCCTCTTCACTTCCCCTTCACGGATTCCTTCATAGCATTTCATGGTTGTTAATGTATTTATGTCTGGTGTTTATTTGTTCAGCTCCTCCTTCCCCGCATTGCCAGCCCTATGAGGGCAAAGATGCATTATTTTTACTCTTCCCTGCCTACTGCAGCATCCGTGACATTGTAGGTGCTCAGTACAGCGTGTGTTGATGAGGTTGAATGAATACACGGGAGGCAGAATGGTGGAGGGGAGAACATGGGGTCAGAGAGACCCAGTTTGAATTCTGGTTTTGTCCTTCCAGGGGTGTGACTCTGGCGAGTCACCTCCCCTCTCGGAGCTTCAGTCTGCTGTGACATGTGGCTAATGATGCTACCACCTGGGAGGGTAGTCGCATGGGTTAAGTGAGACAGTTTGGGTAAAACATAATACAGTGGTTCAGTATAAGGTGACTGCAGCTGTTATTGTTGTGGCTGCTGTTATTAACTGTTGTTTCTGATATTGGATTGAGAATATCTGCCTCAGGGGTTGTGGGGAAGCTCAAATGGGGTGATATCAGTAGGTATCCAGCAGAGGGACACATCCCTGTGTGGCCTCACGGCAGCAACCCTCACGGCATGTCCGGATGCTATGTTACAGGGCGTGAAGGAGGGGGGCCAGAAGCCTCGGGGAGCGCAGACAGCGGACAAGGCTGGCTGGATCAAGAAGAGCAGCGGGGGCTTCCTGGGCCTCTGGAAAGACCGCTACCTGCTCCTCTGCCAGGCCCAGCTGCTGGTCTACGAGAACGAGGTAAGGAACTGCCTGGTCCTGAGTTTGGGGGTGCCGGGTCAGGGAGCAAAGTGAGGGCAGCCCAGGCCAGAAGAGGATTCCAGAACCCGGACTGGAAGGCCTGCTTCGCTTTTGACCTGCTGTGCAACCTTGGGCGATTGCCTGGTCTTCTCTGGGTCTCTGTGGTACAAGGATGATGCCTCTAGGTGCGAGTGTAGGACTCCTGGATGAGGGGCTCTTTGAAGCATATGTACACAGGGATGTGTGTGTCTCCTCAGCTGTCCACCTACACTGCAGCTCCCTGTCCCGGGGTAGGTTCCACATCTGGGAAGTTTCCAGAAAACTGAAGCTTGCTCCACTCAGTAATGATAGTAGAAATAATACTTGTTGCTCATGCTTGTTTGGAGGTCTTACATACCTCTCAGACGATGCTCACGATAGTCCCTTAAGAGTGGTCATCATGGGGACCTCCCTGGTGGTCCAGTGGTTAAGACTCCGTGCTCCCAATGCAGGGGACCTGGGTTCAATCCCTGGTCAGGGAACTAGACCTCACATGCCGCAACTAAGAGCCCACATGCCGCAACTAAAGATCCTGCACACGGCAACGAAGATCCTGCATGCCTCAACTGAGATCTGGCACAGCCAAATAAATAAATAAAAAAAAAAAAAAAAAAAAAAAGAGTGGTCATCATGTCACATTCTACAGAGGAGCACCCTGAGGCCCAGGGTGCTCAAATCCTGTTCAACATCTCAGTGAATGAAGGTCAGGTCTAGAACCAAAGTCAGGGATCTCTCCATCCAGCTATGCCAGCAAGTAAACTCTAAAACTTATTCTTGGTGGAAGTCCTCTAAAATATGTTGGATATTGTCTGCCCTTCAACAGAAGGTGCTGGCCTAAACGGAGTCTTTCCTTGGTGGCTCAGAGTCACTGATGATCAATCAGGCTGCTCCGTACTGCCAGACTGTACTTTTCAGCTTTGCATTCTCCTCTGACATCAAGCTGCCAGTTGCCGCTTCTGCCGTCCTTGTGCCTCTCACAGTCCTCATATCCTCCCACTTCAGGCTTGTGCCCCTTTTCATTTCAGCAGGCTTGGAACTTGGACAACCCAGGATGTGGAAGTTGTGTGTTAAATAAGTGTCAATAAAGTTCTGCGTGAAGACCCAAGGCGAAAAGGTGGCCTTTACTTGGAGATGCTGTTTATGTGCTGGGGTTGAGGCTCTCAGAGGGCCTGTCCACTGCAACTGGGCTATCACTGTATGACTCTGACACACGGAGTACACGGGGAAGAACTGGCCTGGGGGCAGAGGAAGGGGGATCCTGCCTGTTCCCCATCAGCCTCTGTCAGCATGCCTCAGGCTGTCTTGGCAAATTCATAGTTGTCGCAGACCGACAAAGATCTAGGTGTTCAAAGGAGCTGCCTTTGAGAAGCATCTCACCTTTCCTGACCGAGTCCCCAGGCTCATGGAGTTGGGGTGTCAGAGAAGCAGCCGGAGGAGGCCAAGGGGGTGAATGGTGCAGACAGCCCCCCAGATGTTCTCTACTGCCGCTGTCACCGAATTAGGATGTGCTGTGGCGGCAGCAGGGGGCTATTTTTATAAATAAAGGGGGCTGTCGCAGCTTCCTCCGGTCCCAGCTGCCATAAGAGTTGAGTGACAGGCCCCCCAGCTGTCAGCCCGTCGTCAGGCGCTACCAGACTTGTCCTGGGTCACCTCTCTACATCTGGCCCACGTCTGGGAAGCAGGAAGGATTTCATATCCCCTAAACACAAAAAGTCTAAATCATGCTTTTAAAAAAAAAATCACTATTAAAAACCTCAGGGCAGTTTTAAGAACTTAGCACTCGGGGGTGGGGGAGCTTGGCGCAGGAGAAGGAGTTGAGAAATGCTTACTAGTTCAATTCCTCTTTCTGATGTAAGGAACTAGGCGAGTGCGAATGACTCTTGGCTGTTTCTTTGCTGTCAGTGAGGCTGACGTTCCAAAAATGCTGCCCCCGCCCTGTGTCTGCTGGTTTATCCGATTTTTCTGAGATGCAGAAGGGCCGGATGATTCAGCGTTTCAGGTTGAGAGGAGACCCAGGTCAGGCAGCCGTGGGGAGCCGGGTGGTGGAGATGGAGTGACTTTTGTTTCCAGACAGAGGAGGGTATGTTTGGGCCAGTAGCTGCCTAGTCGGGGGAGGCCTGTGCCCATGGGGTAGGTGAGCCTCTCTCTCTGGGATGGGGTCGGGGGGACGTCCTTTCTGGAGTCTCACTCTGAGTCAGGCATTCAGTTCAGCAAACTTTTCCTCTTGAGGGCTGCCCCTTGTAGGGTGCTGTAGGGGGAACAGAAAGGAGAGCAGACACATGCAGCAGAGGGTAGAGAGAGATGGCTCAGCAGGGAGTTAGGACCATTCTTTCCCATGACAGGGTGTCCCTAGTACCTAGTAAGATGCCTGCAGAAGTGCCCTCTGATGGGGACCCTTAGAGGAGGGAGAGAGCACTGAGGCTTCGGCTCTTGCGGGTGAGCAGGGCAGCTTCCTGGAGCAGGTGGATTTTACCAGCCCTTGTGTTGAGTGCAGGAACCTGGAAGGGACTGGAGACTAAGGATTGGAAAGAGATGCGTGGAGGCAAAAATGGGAAAAGACACCTGTTTGAATCTAGATGGGAAAGATCAGGCCACCCTGGCCACCTGTTCCCCTTTCCCTGAAAGGCTGAAGAGAGAGTAGGTCAGTGGTTACTCACCTTAGCTGTACAATCATCTGCTTTGAAAAATACTGATGTCTGAGCTCTATCCCCCAGGGATCCTGATGTAATTGGTCTGGGATGTTACCTGGGCACTGGGGTTTTTTAAAGCTACCAGGTGCCACCAAGGTTGAGAATCTCTGGTATAGAGCAGAGGTTTGCAAATTTTTGCATAAGGGCTTGTTAAAACTCAGATTGCCAGGCCCATTCCCCCAAGATTATGATTCAGTAGGGATGGGGCTTGAGAATTTGCATTTCTTTTTTTTTTTCCAATTATCCAATTTTTTATTATTAGATTTAACAGACAGAAAATTATATTTCAATAAACTTAACCAGAACAAACGTAACATAGGGGTAAAAAAAAGATTACAAAAACTGTACCATTATTCACTGAACATGTGATTAATTTAAACTACATCTTGACGAAGACCTGTAGGAAATAATGTGCAAACCAGCGCTGGTCCCCAGATACACTTTGCATTAACTTTTTTTTTTTCACACACACACACACACTGTATTTTATTTTTACAAGAGATAAATAAACTGACGCCAAGCATTGTAAATGGATGACCACAACAAAAACAACAATGATTGCAATTACCAAACACGAAACACACTCATACTATGTCATAATATTGACATTCAGTCCAGTAATCCTCCACTGTAATAGCTCCTTTACTTTGCAGTGAAAATTGATTTGTATATTTTTTTCCTCTGAGTCCTTGTGGGATATATATATATTATATATTTTTTTTTATTCAAGAGAATTTGCATTTCTAACAAGTCCTCAGGTGATGCTGCGGCTGCTGGCCCAGGTACCACACCTGGAGGACCACTGGTGCAGAGCAGCCTGCTGCTAGGGCACTGTCCAGCTTCTGGCTCTGGCTGGGAGGAGTGTGGTATGCTACAAAGGGCTCTGGCTTGGGAGTCAGAGGATGGGTGTTTGCGTTTGGCCCTGCTCCTTATATTTGGGTCTGTGCCCAAGGGCAAATCTCTTCGCCTCCAGGTCTCATTCTCTTCCTCTATAAAATGAGACAAATACTGGGGCTCTAGGATTTCAGGGTGCTTGAGGGACTCAGGAGAATTGGGGATGCAAAAGTGCTCGCTAAGTGTCAGGGTTTCTTAGTATATGCGAATTATCATGGAGGGAAATTGGGGCATTTCCTCTGCAAATAATCGAGTCACTGCCTCCCAGATATTCCGCCCCAAACTGTGGAGCACTGAGGCGGTCCCTGGTTGGATGCTCTGCATGATGTCCAACAGCAAGAGTTTGCTTAACTTGCTTGCCAGTCTCCAGGGACTGCATCTACTTCCCTCGAGTCTCCAGGGGGAGAGTGTGCCACACCCAGGAAGCTGTTCCAGCTGGGTGTCCCCTGGAAGTGGAACTAACTGACCACCATTGAGGGAGGAGGGTGTCCCAGACAGCCGGCTGGAGAGGCACCTGGTGGGTAGAGCCCACGAGGAGAAAACACTCAAGGGCCAGGGCTGGCAGGCAGAAAGGCAGCCCAGCCAGCGTCCAGGGGTGGCCGAGAAGAGGCTGGCCGCTGTCCTGGCCACCAGCCTTACTAGTGATGAGGCCTCACGGTGGCAGACTCAGGGGGTACTCTTGAAGGAACCTTTGCCTTCTCCATTGTGCAGGCCATGGAGAGTGGCCTCTCACCCCAAGCCAAGGGTCAGCAGAGGAAGATGCCAAGTGGGGAAGTCAACTCTGGATCACTGTGGTGAAGGCAGGTTGTGTAACCTCAAACAGCCTTATTCACGCTTCTCTCTGTGGCTCTGCCTGGAAGGCCTTTTTTCCCCTCATTTGTGACAACTTGCTCCTCCTTCCAGACCATCTCTTTCACAGGTCTCTGCCTGGCTTCTGGGCCTGCATGGACTCCCAGGCACACTTTCCTAAGCCTTTCTAGCTTCTGCGTTTCCTCCTTTGACCTTAGGCACATTTGAGTCAGCCCTGCTACACACCTTCAGGCTGTGAGCCCCATTTCTCACATGGATGGTGAGCCTTGAGGGCATCCCTCCAACCAGCGTGGACTGAACACCGTCTCCTTGCCAGGGTCTGAATGCTGCATCTTGGTGGTTGATTGGCAGCCCGAGGGCCCCTTCTGACCAAGCAGTGCCCTCACCGAGTGGGATCAGGGTCTGGGGCAGGGCCTGGGTGTTTGAGGGTCTAGGGCATCTAGCTCTCACCATGTCCCCTCTGTCTCCCTCCCCAGGATGAGCAGAAGTGTGTGGAGACAGTGGAGCTGGGCAGCTATGAGAAGTGCCAGGACCTTCGTGCCCTCCTCAAGCGGAAACACCGCTTTATCCTGCTGCGGTCCCCAGGGAACAAGGTAGGGCTAGGCCTGCTGCTGACTGACCTCCCTCCAGGCCAGGGTCTGCTGGGGAAGGTCACCCCTGGGAGGCTCTCTAAGACAGGCTGGGCCCCTGGATGCAAGTCTGCCGGTTCTCTGTTGAATGTGGCTGAGGCTCAGACCCAGGGGCTGCCACAGGTTGGACCCCTGGCTTGCTTTTATCTTGAAGTCGCCCCAGCCCCTGGTTGATAGGAGGCGCATTTAGAGCTCTGCTGAGAGCTCTGCTCCCCCGTCCCCTTCTAGGCCCTGGGGCCTCCTTCCCAGGCTGTAGTTGGAAAGTAGCCTTTGGGAGGTGGGGCCCTTGGCCATCTCCTGTACCCAGGAGGCCCAGGACTGAGGCAAGAAAGCTGGGGATGAGGCCTTCACCCCACCAGGCCTCTGACACCCTGACGTAATCAGGCGGCCACACCCTCTCCTCATCCCAGGCCTTCCTGGGTGGGCCACCTCTCCTACCTTTCATCCTAGGCTCAGTGCTCGGACCTGCAGCCCCCCAGCTTTCCTCCCTTCGCACTGTTCTTTCTTGGCTGAAGCTGGAGGAAGTCTCTTGCCTGAGAGGTTCTTGCCCTGGGACATGCTGTGTGTGTGGATGAGGTTCGCTGTTTGCATCCCACACCTCTGGCAGGGAGTCCGGCTGGGTGTTAACATGTGGTCGAGTTTCACAGATGTCAGGAGGGAGATCAGATTGGAGGCTGGCATTTACAGCGCCTCTCGCCAGCTCAGGCCAATCTGCAGCTGGGCCGTGCCTTGCCCCGACCTCTGCATGTCACGTGGAGCCTCGCAGAGCGGGGCTGAGTCACAGAGGCTGGGGGTTGGAGAGTGGGCCTCATCTGGGCTTGCCCGAAGCCATTCTGTCTCTTTCATAGGTTTAAGGGCCAGGAACCCAGTCCTCTGTGGTCCCCGGAGCTCTGGGCCCTGGAGGAGACCATGATGCTTTACTCACTAACCCTCTGTCCCACTTGGCGGTGGGTGGGGGCAAGGGAGCCACCATGGAGCTCTGACCCTGGGGGTGGCGGTGTGCCAGGGTAGGGGCAGGTTTCATTGACCTCTGATGCTTAGGGCTCTGTGAGGAAGGGGAGAGCCACATTTTGGTCTTTCAGGCCCTGGAGCCCCGACCCTGTCCTGGAGGTCCACTTCCTCTCTCAGTGGCGCTGTATTTGTGTGTGTGTGTATTTGGGAGAGGTGTAGAGTGCGCTATATGTGAAGGTCTGCCTGTGTGCCTGATGGGCGTGTGTGCACCTCTTTATGTGCCGCTGAGTGTTCGCCTGGCCCAGGGGCTGCCTGGGTCTTTGTGTGTCCCTTAGTGAGCTTATGTGGGTGTGAGGTGGAGGGGGCCTTGCTCCTCTGTCCTCTGCCAGCACGGTTCTGTGGGCCACCTCCTTTCGCGGCTCTGAGAATCATCTGGTGGTGGGCCAGGTGGGTCGGGCCCCACGGTGGGGGGGGGGCATCACCTTCCGAGAGGCCTGTTTGTGCAGCTGCATTGTCAGCTGCTTCGGCCAGCACCCTCCCTTTCATCCCTGAATCGTGCCAAGAGTTCAGGTCAGCTCTGGGTGACCCTGGGAGCAGGGCGAGGGTCGGGGAGATGGGGCTGTGGGGTGATTGGTGGGGGCTGCTGGGCAGCGGGAGCGCAGCCCACCCTGGTTCTGGCTCAAGGGCCCCTGACCCTCAGCACCCAGGAGCTCACACAGAGAGTGGGCGCTCTCCAAAGGCCAGATGGTAGACAGCCCCGCCCCCCCCCCCCCCCCCCCCAGCATCCTCTCTCCTTTCCTATCGCCCTGGGTGTTCCCCTCCTCAGGGAGGCTGCAGGCTGGCCGGGAGGTCACATGACCCTGGCTGTCTGGTCCTGAGGCCGCCTTTTTTTCCCTCTAATCAAATAAACAAAGACTCCAGTGTCTTGCGTTCCCCTCTCTCTCCTGCCTCCCTGTCCCCACACCCCTGCCATGAGGTCACAGGCAGACGCTGCCAGGAAGCAGGGTGGCCTCTGCTGGGCCTTGCTGCCCCGCTGGTTTCAGCCAGCTTGGCCCTTTCCTCTTTCCTGCCTCCTCTCTCCCCCTCCTGCTTCTTTCCTCTCTGCCATTTTGTCCTCCCCCCTTTTCCAGCCATGTGTGGGCCTTCTCTGTGTCCAGTCCCGTTAGCTTCTAAACTCCTAGCGGGGCCTGTGCTAGGAAGGGCTTGAGGAGGGACGTGTGCAGCCTTCAGGACACAGGGGTGGGGCAAGAGGAGCAACTTCTTGGTCCTCTATTTGTCCCTATTCGGACCACACTTGTGGGATGCCTGGCTCATTCAGCAGGATTTCAGGGTTCCTTAGGGTGAGGCTGGGTCCCATTTAACCTCGTATTCCCTCTCCTAGGGGAGCCCCTGGGCCAACACCCTCCCCCCAGCCTGCCTAGGTGGGCTGTCAGTGGGAAAGGGTCACAGTTTGGGTTGAGTCCAGTGGTTGTGTTTTTGTCCCATTGAGGCCCTGCATAGTAAAGAGACCTGTGCAGGTCTCATTGCAGGTTGGTGTGACTAGACCCTGTGATCTTGACTCTCAGGCCAGTGCTCTTTCTCTTGCTGCATCTGTTGCTGAGTTCAAGTGTATGCCTCTCAAGCTCTCTGGGATGCTAAGTCCTGCACCAGGCAAGGACCCCACCAACTCAGGGCCTGTGAGCAGGAGAAGTGTAGCTGGGCTCATGGGCTGCCCTGGGCCACCTTACTCGCAGCCCCCATTCAGGGTTGGATGGGCCCTTTCAGAGCCCAGATGCAGCGCTGTCCCTTCCTGAGCCCCTACTGGCCCTGATGGCTGGGCTGAGGCAGTTGCCAAGGTGCCCTGGGGTTTTCGACTTAGCTGCCGATCTGCTGCCAGGATCAAATTTACCCTGGTCATGCAAATGAGCATTTGGCTGTGCCTGGCGTGGGGAGGTGGGTGGGACCAGGGCCCTGTGTGAGGAGAAGGCAGAGGCAGCCAGGAGGAAGTTATATAACAAGGATGCTGAGGGGGCCAGGCGGGCTGCATGTTACATAACTGGGAGAGCAGCAGGAGGGAAGGCGCTATCTTAACACCCGGGCAGGGATGGGCAGCTGGTGACCCGCCCGACAAAGAACTAGGGCATCTTGAGGTCAGAGTGGGCAGCGGCCCCAAAACGGGAACCTTGGGCCAGTTCATTCATTGATTAGCTATTCATTCAGTAACTATTTACTGAGTACCTACTATGTGCCAGGCTGTGGCTTTAGTCATGTTTAATTCCCTCAGCATTGCTTTGTGGTAGGCGGTGTCATCCCTTTTTCCAGATGAGGAAACTAGGACTGTTTTGTCCAGAAGGAGAGAAATGGTGATAATTCCTATTACTGAGCACCCCCTCTGTGCCCACTTCCACGTTTAACACTTTGCTACATCACTGATCTTCATAGCTCCCTGAGGCTCCGAGTCAGCCAGCTGTGAGTGCTGGTCTGTGCAGCTCAGAGGCCCTACTGCTGTGTCCACCATAGGGGCGGCTCCTTGGTTTCTGTGGCCTCACTCCTTCCGCTGTTTCCTGTCTGACTGTGGGGCCTGGCAGGAAGGGGCCTCTCTGAGCTGCCTTCTGATTCTAATGTAGGAGTTCGGAGCTCCTGCCTGAGGTGGGAAGGAACCCATGGGGTGGCGTGGGATGAGGTTGGGTGTGAGGTCAAGTTATGGTATTACTTTAGGCCACCTTGGCCAAGTCCCATCCCATCTGATGAGCCTCTTTTTCCTCATCTATATGATGAGGGGGCTGGAGTTGACCCCCTAATGCCCTTTCTCTCTTGCAGTCTGTGATTCAAGGCCAGAAAGGAGACCCAGGGACTTTTTCACTTGTCCAGGACTGGCTGTGGGGCCCACTGGGCAGCTGCGGGCGGCCCTGGTTCCAGTGGGCCTTCACCAGTGGACACCCCTCATGCCTGTCACCTCTGTCATTGTACTCAGTCTGGTGGAAGTAGACTGGGACTACTCCTACTTTACAGAGAAAACTCAGAGGTCAGGCAGCTGATCTGGGTGAGTCACATGGAGTGAGACCAGATCTGGGCAAGGCTGATTCGAATCCAAATCTCTGGCAGCTGTATACATGGAGAGGGCCCCTTCTCTGCTGGATCTGTCCCCTCCCTTGCTCTGAAGCCCCAGTGTCAGACCTGATGTGGGGGTCACTGTGGTTTGCTCCTGACCAGCTGTGCGGGGGCAGACTTCAATCCAGAGTGGGAAGCTTCCTCAAGACCCCAAATGTGAACCCTTTTAAACATCTACTATCCACCCCACGCATGCCCCTTGCAGGTCAGCGACATCAAGTTCCAGGCACCCAACGGGGAGGAGAAGGAATCCTGGATCAAAGCCCTCAATGAAGGGATCAACCGAGGCAAGAACAAGGCTTTCGACGAGGTGCGATGAGGTCCTGTGGACGGCTCTGGGTCTCCTTTCCCACCATGTGTGTGATCTCAGAGTGGACCCTGCCCCACCCCACCCTGACAACCCCTTGATTATGTCACTGCTACAAACACTGGGGCATCTGTGGTTGTTACCTCGTTTAATCCTCACAACACCCCTCAAAGTAGGTGGTTGTGTTCCCATGTTACAGATGAGGACACTGAGGTGTAAGGAAGTTAAGTAACTTGTTTTAAATTAAAACGTGGGTAAGTGGTGGGGTAGAATTTAACTGGGTGCAGCCATGCATCCTTTCCAACCCAGCCCCAGCCAGAAACAGCAGGAAACAGCAGAGAGGTCTGTGGGTGAGCTGAGAGCCTGACAGCTCACTCTTCAGTTGGGCGGTGAGGTCCAAGCTTGGCTGGCTCTAACCCTGGGCCTCCTTATCTGCCTGCAGTGGCCACCCAGCCCCCTGTGCTGTAGTGGTGACGGCAGCAGGGCCATGATCAGGCTTTGGGCAGGCAGGGTGTCCCAGGGGGCCAGATCTCCTAGGGAGGGTTTATCTTTGACATCATGGATTCATAGCTGTTTGGGCAAAAATGGACTTGGGGGCCACCTAGAGTGACCCCTTGGATTGCAGAAGACTGAGACCCAAGGGGAGTGAATTTTCCCACACAAGTTCCCTCTTAACACCCAGGTTCCCTGCCTCGCAGCCATGGCTCCTGGATCACGTCTTACGTGACTGTGCCATGCTCAGCCCTTCACTTGCTTGGGAAAGTGTCCCCATTTCCGGGGAGAGAGTGTTGGAGGCCACAGGAGCATGGGCTGGGTCTCGGCCCACAGCCTTGGCAGAGCAGGACCAGCTCCTCCACTGCAAAGACCCTCAGGTGGGCCTGAGCCTCCCCTGTGGGCAGAAGAGTCTTAGCCCACCCCCCCACCGCAGGGACAGGCTGCTCCGGGATTCAGAGTCTGGATTTCCCATGTGACTCTTCCTGTGGCTTCCCGGCTACTCCTCACCCTCATTCCTTATCCTTAGAGAGGAGATTGCTGCCCCCCAGACTCCCCGACCCTTGGGGGTGGAGGCCCTGCTCTTTCTTGAGCTATCCCCAGGGGTCCTGGGAGAGTGACTGGGGCCAGGGAAGGTCTTTTCTGGAAGCCAGGTACTAGGGGATCATGGGCTGTCTTCTCCCCGCTCCCCCCAGCTAAGCACAAAAGCAGCCTCAGGGCTGCTTCCATATTGCAGTGGACTGAGGGGTGAGGGCTGAGGGCTGATAGCCCACATTTGGGCAGGAAGACTGAGGCACAGCGAGCAGCTGCAGAGGAGGGAGAGCCTCAGACTGCAGAGAGACGACGCAGGCTGTGTAGAGGCAGGGAGAAAAGCAGGGAGATGCCTCAAAGAGAGGGACAGCTGGGGCACTTGACCCTGTCAAGCAAGGATGCAGGTGCAGACCCCGCCTCTGAGTCTCAGGTTAACGCCCGGGCATTTCCTCCCCTCCTCAAGGCCTGCTGGGGCCTGACGTGGTTCCCTGTCCTTCCCAGGTAAAGGTGGACAAGAGCTGTGCCCTGGAGCATGTGACACGGGGCCGCGTACGTGGGGGTCAGCGGCGCCGGCCCCCTACAAGGGTCCACCTGAAGGAGGTAAGGACTTGGCGCCAGCTTGGGAAGGTTGGGAGTCAGATGAGCCTGGGACCACGGCTCCTTAGGTGGCAGCGGGCTTGGGCCACCTTTTTCCTGAGCACTCTTGGTATCGGGCTGCCTGAGTGGCATGCGCGGTGTCGGTGTGGAGGCGCGTGTGCTGTATGTGCTCAGGGCGTGGGTGCGCCTGCTTCCCGTGTTGAGCCCACGGGCCTTAACCCAAGCTGGTGCTGGAGGGAAACTGAGAGCCTGAGGCTAGTCCCCGCCTCTCAGAGCTCAGCTTCCAGCTGGAGAAGAGACCTGTCCACAGCCTGCTCCAAGCAGCGCTGTCTAATTTTGGTACAGAGGGCGGCTCAGGGAGGCTGAGCAGGAGGGACCACAGAGGACCCACAGACACCTGAGCTGGCCCTTGAAGCATGGGAACGGCTTCAGTGGGCAGACTTGGAGTGAGGGAGGTCCTGGGTGGAGGGAATGGTGCGAGCTTGAGGCCCAGGGCAGGGGAGTTTGAGGTGTGCCTGGTCCCTTTGACTGGGACATGTGTCTGGGAAGGCGGGGTCGGGGGGAGGAAATTGTGGAGGCCTTGAAAGCAGGAGTCGGGGGCAGGATGGATGGGAGGGTGCGTTCCAGGGGTCAGTTGGAGGCCCTGGGTAGGATGGGTCAGGTTGATGGAGGGAAAGGCAGGGGCCCAGGAAATAGAGGCAGGGGTGGGGTCTCTAGGCTCCAGGAGGGGGTGAAAAGGGAGGGGCTGGTGGGAGAGACACTGGGAAGCAACAGCCACCTGGGCTTGTGATTGAATTCAGAACTCGGTGAGGCGGACTGGACAAAGAGGGAGGGTTGTCAGGAGTGCCCCCAAGCCTGGAGACCCGGCGAAGGGAGGCCCTGGACACAGGGAATGTGGGAGAAGTTATGGGCAAGGGGGAGGGGGAAGGGAGGAGCCCTTCGTCAGACCAGTGTTACTGATGGGTGTAGATAGTTGGGGGAGAGATCTTGGAGGCCAGGAAAGAACCTCAGCAAATGCTGCCTTTGGGGAATGGGGGGCAGTAGGGAGCAAAGGAAGAGGAAGCCAGAGAGTGGCACGTCCAGAGAGAAGGGCACAGGACTGGGGGTCATCAGCCGGGTTGGCAGCCACAAGTCACGAGGCAGGACTGAGGAAAAGGCAGATGGTGACGTTTACAGCATATTTTCTCAGAGAAGGAGTCAGCTTAGGGCTGTCATGGGGTGCAGAGCTGGGGGTGCTGGAGAGAAGGAGATAGACCATGGTGGGGAAAGAGGGAGACAGAAAGGGGCCAAGGTCATTGGAGGGTTTGCTGGTGAGATGAGATAGCCTGTTCATGTCTGTCAGCTGAGGGAGAAAAGCTTGCAGAGGGAGTGACTGAAGTAGCCAGAGAGGAAAGGCATGTCTGAGGGAGGAGGCCTAGGAGGTGTGGGGCAGGCCAGCCTTGGAGAGGGGAACCCTCTGAGAAGAATTCAGGGAGGGACTCGTGTCCAGTGACTGAGAGCATGTGTAGGCCAGGTCACCCTGTGTGTGTAAAAGGGAGTGAGGGACCTTGAGGGACCTTGGGAAGGGCCTCCTGCCCAGCCCCGCTCCAGGCTCTCTGAGGCTCCCTGGGAGTTGTCCCCATGACTGTGGGGCTGCTGGGTGTCCCTGTGGGCCCCTGGGGCCAGGTGGGGACAGCTGCCTGCTGGGTGCAGCTGTTCTCCTCTGGCACTCAGCTGTGGTCTGGGGCTGCCCGTGTCTGGGGCCACATGTGACAGCACGAGGAGAGTGGGCACCGGCTGCTGAGCAGCTGGGCAGGCGAAGGCTGGAGAGCTCTGGCCCGGAGGGCTGGCAGACCTGACGGAGGTCTGCAGGGCGAGTGAGCTCAGGATGATGCAGGAGACCCATCTGTGAGTTCTGGTCCTGTCGCCTGCTGACTGTGGGGACCCTGTGTGGGTGGTTGCAGAGAAGGGACCCTCCCAAGGCCTACAGCCAGGTACGGGCCCGAAAACAGGGCTGGAACTATGTCCCCTGCCACCCAGGCCAGCACAATTGCCATTCAAAAGAGCGGCCTATCACACAGGCTGGAAGAAGCCAGGCTGGGGTGCTGAGAGGACACCCTAGCTCTGGCTTCCTGGCCTGTGATTTCAAAACCAGGAACTCTGTGTAAGTGAGAGAGAGGAGAGGATTCATCAGAGAGTCACTTTAGCTTCTAATCAGGTGGCTTTGGAAACCAGAGCAGAGCGCATGGAGAGTAGGGGGCCAGGGGTCTGGGCAGCCTGGATGGGAGGGCTTGAATACCTTGTAGGTGGGCACACCTGACCCAGTGGCTGGTCATCCAAGTTGATGCCCATATCCTGCCCCTCCACCCAGGTAGCCAGTGCAGCATCCGATGGGCTTTCGCGCCTGGACCTTGATGTTCCTGACAGCGGGCTGCCAGTGCTTGCCCCCAGCAATGACGTCAGTGCAGCCCAGCCCCGGGAGACACCCCGGCCGCCCATGCCTCCTACCAAGCCTTCCGCAGCGCCTGAGACGACCAGTCTTGGTGACGGAGTGGAGACCCCTGTAGGGGAGAGAGCTTCCACCCCTGTCCCAGCAAGCTCTGAGGCCCACCCTGAAAGCCGAGAAGACTCAGAGACTCCAGTGGGGGAGGACAGGGGCTCTGAGCAGCCCCCCAGCAGGGTCCTGCCTGACAAACTGAAGGTGAGCTGGGAGAGCCCCAGCCCTGAGGAGCCCCCTGACCCTGAGAGTACAGAACCGCCCCAGGTGCCCGATTCTGGGACTTCCAAGGCCGTGCCTAGGGAGGGTGGGAAGCCCCCTACACCCCCACCCAAGATCTTATCGGAGAAACTGAGAGCCTCCATGAGTGGCATGCAGGCTTCTGGGCCAGCCCAGAGTCCTGGGGCCTCTGAGACCTCTGCCCAAGGCCCAGCACAGGTCTCGGTGAATGGTATGGATGACAGCCCTGAGCCCATCAAGCCATCCCAGGACGCAGGCACCCCAGGAACTCCCCCAAAGGATGCAACAACGTCCACAGCCCTGCCCCGCTGGGACCTGCAGCCTCAGTTCCATCCCCGCTGCTCCTCCCTGGGGGACCTGCTCGGGGAAGGCCCCCGACGTCCACGACAGCCTGGGGAACAGCTGTATCGGGCCCAGCTGGAGGTGAAGGTGGCCTCGGAACAGACGGAGAAACTGTTGAACAAGGTGCTGGGCAGTGAGCCGGCTGCTGGGAATGCCGAGGCGTTGCTCAGCCAGGCTGTGGAGCAGCTGAGGCAGGCCACCCAGGTCCTGCAGGAGATCAGAGATCTGGGCGAGCTGAGCCAGGAAGCACCTGGGCTCCGGGAGAAGCGGAAGGAGCTGGTGACCCTCTACAGGAGAAGCGCACCCTAGGGCCTGCCGGGCCAGAGCATGGTCCCTCCTGGCCGGCTCAGTCCATCGGAGCCCAGCCCTGCCGAGAAATGTGCTTCTTTCCAGGCTGTAGAAGGGCCATCAGGCATGTCAGGGTTTGGCCAGGACCTGCAGAGACTCCTGGGATCCTTCTCGCCCTGCCTTGGCCAGAGGTGCCAGGTGCCACCCAGGGCTGCTGTCTGGCCGGGCCTCCGGCTCTGGGCTTGGGCTGGGAGCACACATGCGGTACCTCTGTGCTGGCGTGATCGTTCCGAACAGCCCCAGGGCCCTGGCATAGCGCTCGGGTTTTTGAGGGCGGTGTCATCTCTGCTTTGCGCCCTCAATAGTTTACATTCCTGACTTCTGAATAGAGCACAGCTGAGCCCCCCTGCTGCCTCCATGTCCAGATGTTCCCAGGCAGAGGCAGCTTCAAGCCATAAGCAACCCTCCCCACCCCCCTATTCCTAGTAGCTGCAGGGGCCTTGGGTCTAGACTAGAGGTTTGTCCTTCAGCTGAGTGAGACCTGGAACCCAGCTAGGGCCTCTGAAGGCAGGTGGGAGGCATCTGTGTGAGAAAGCCATTAGCTGTGGGCCCCCTCCCTGGGCCTGTTTCCTATTCTGCAGGCCTTCCCCTCTGGTGAGCCGTGATTGGAGGACTCCAGGGTGGAGGAGGAACTCGAAGGGTCTCTAGTCTAGTCCCTGCCCCTGGACCCGCTTGTGTCCAGCCTTGCACATTCCTGTACAGGTGAACCCGATGTCGACATCAGAACATCCTGTATGTAATTCATTATAAATCAACCTTCAGAAGAGAAGCTGCCCCAACTTCTGTGCCTCCCACATGGGATTTATAGCTGGGTCTCTGTGGTTGCTTCTCAACCCAAACAGGTCCAATATCCCAGTTATTTCTTCGAATGCCGATGGGAGTGTGTTGGGACCTGAACCCACTTCCCTCTCCCCTTTCCCCTCACCCCTCTGGCTCAGGCTAGAGGGACTGCTCCTCCTGAACCTCCTTGTGGAAGGAGCATTAGCTCCTTCCCTTTCCTGGTCCGTGCCTGCACCCTGGGCCTCTCCCGAGCCCCTTCCCGCCATCGTCTCTGGCTCCAGGAGCACATCCAGTCTCCATCCTGCTTCAGCGGCCGGACTGAGGGCAGTCTATAGGTGCAGAGGCCCTGAGGGCCACAGCCACTCTCCCTGGGGCCTGTGGGAGTAGGCGCAGCTTCTGACAGGCCTGCTCAGGGGTTTCTGCAAGTGCACTTTTGTTTACTGAAAGAGAAGGAGGGTCACAGCTGCGTGCCTGGCCTTCCTGCCCACTGCCTCACCCCCAGCCACCAGTCATGCCCTCTGAGGCCCACCGGCACAGGTCACTGTCTTCTTTACTTCTCCTTGGTTCTTGAGGGCAGTGTCCAGGGATCGGGAGGGGCACGTGTCCACTCTGCGGCCTGTACTGGGCAGGGATGGAGGCAAGCAGCAAGGTCATGGCTCGTGAGCCTGCCTTGGCCTCCCTAAGCCACACTCCTTGAACAGACTAGGCTCCCACGCCACAGTCTGCCTGTCTCTCCATCTGTCTCCAGTATGAGAGCAAGAATGTCGCCAGGGGCCCACAGTCACGTGGCCCCCTGCAGTCTTCCTTTGGGGAACAGCCTTGCTCCACCAGCAGCCTGGGCCGGCTGGAGCATTAGCCAAGTCGCCTCCTTCCTGGGACTAGAGCCTCAGTTTCCTCCTCTGGTAAGTGACCAGGCTGAGCAAGTAGCTCTGGGATCACCTTAGTGGCCTAATGCCATTGGTTTCTGTGGGGTTCCTGTGCCTTGGCAGCCTGGACCCGAGGGGGAAGCCAGCTTCCAGGGGAGGGGAGAGGATCGGGAATTCACAGGGGCTGCCTGGCCTGCCTCCTTGAGGAGGGTGGCATTCCATGCCTTCTGCTTATGAAGCGCCTTTCTTGAAGTTTGGCAATAAATCCCTTTTCGTGGAACTTCGCTGCCACAAGCCTGTTTGTTGGCGTGGGGACCAGCTCCAGGGCCTCATGGAAGCGGAGGGTAGGTGGTGGTTGACCAGGGCATCACCTTTCCTCCAAGCTCTTTTCGAGGGCCCACTTCTCATAGGCCAGGCTGGGGGCCTCGCCCTCCCTCAGTGCTCCACCTTCGCTAAACTTGGCCAGGCGCTCCAGTCTCACCCCCTGCCCTCAACACGTTTCTACAGCCCGGAGGCTAAGTGTCATAGGGAACAATGCTTTTCAGTTTTTAAAAACTTCATTTGGAAATAATTTCAAACACAGAGAAAAGTTGTGAGAGTAAGTATAGGACAGAGAACACGCATATACTCTACTCAGATTGACCTGTTGGCTTGTCTTTCGAGTGCCTTCTCTGTAATGTACACACATTTTTTTTTTTCTGAGTCTTTGGAGAGTTAGTTGTCATGGCCCCTTTCCCCTAAATACTTCAGTGTGTATATCCGAAAAATAAGTATATTCTCTCATTAATCGTAGTGCAGGTATCAACTTCAGTAAACTTAACACCGATAGAATACTTGCTGTTCATACTCTGATTTTGTCGTTAGACCCAATAATATCCTTTAATCACATGTTGCCTCCAGTGTAGGGTTGAATATTACATACATGTCTCTTCAAGTCTCCTTTAATCTGAAATGTTTCCACAGCCTTTATCTTTCATGATTTGGGTATTTTTGAAGAATACAGTCCTCCCCAGCTTTTTAATAGAATATTGTTCATTTGGGGTTGGTCTGCGGTTACTTCATAATTAGATCAAGGTTATAGAGTCTCAGCCAGAGAACTGCATAGGCGATACTACGTCCTTCTCAGGCAATCACATCTGGAAACACAACCTCCATCCGACTTTTACTGGTGATGTTTATTTTGATCAGCCAGTCAAAGTGTCTGATTTTTCTGTTGTATGGTTACATATTTTTCTCATGTAACTAACAAGCAATCTGGGAGACTTTTTATTAAAGACCATGCACAACTATGCTGCACTTCATCAAAATTTCCCCTTAGATCTAATCTCCATTGATGATGCTTGCCTGAACAGGTGTTTCCTATGATGGTTCAAAATGATTCCAGCTGTCATTTTAACCTCAGAGCCTGGTCCTGGTTGGGGTGATCCTGGGCCCCGCCTTATGCCTGTGGTACCCCTAATACATCTCCGCAGGACCCCAGGGCTTTGCTGAGTGCTCTTTGGAAGCCCCTGGGCCAGTAGACAGAGCTCCAAGTCAAGCTACCAAGTCAAGTCAAGCTGCTGGGAAGGTGTCAAGTCCCACCCAGGGACTTCAGTGAATCTCAGCCTCTCAGGGCCTCAGTTTCCTCACCCATAAAAGGGGGATTGCAGTGCCACCCGCTCCCCACGTGGGAAAGCACCACAGTGCTCCCCAAAGGCCGGCTCCCTTCCTTATCTGTGAGGGCTGCTGGAAAGGCCTGGTGGTCAACACAACAGGAAGCACCTGACCCGGGCTTGTTGACTGTTCTATGACTTTCGTATCCCTCCTGAATTCCCCTGCCACTGGCCTGACGTGTGTCCACCATACCAAGTGGGTGGCCTGCAGAAGGTGAGGGACCCCAGGCGAATCATTTCACCTTATCGGTAAGGAGGAACCAAGGTAAGGGAGAGAAGTCCCTTTATTGACAAGGACGTGCTCCCACCCTGGCCCAGGAATAAGGTCTCCTCCCGAGGGACGCCTTGAAGGGAGCAGCTGCTGGGAAGGTGTCAGTGGCCAGCCAGCCGCAAGACTGAGGAAGGATGTGGTGAGAACTTTCTTTCCTTCTGGCCCTGGGGGCTGGAGGCCTGTGCAGAGAAACGGAGCCTTTTTCTTTTGAACACGCGTCCCCCCGATATCTCAGTGGCCTGAAGTCCTGTGGGGTTTTGCACAACACAGGTGGCTGCCTTCAGGCGGGACCCAGGACAGAGCGGGAGGGTCTGGTGGGGAAGGGGACATCCAGATTGCCCCTCCCTCTGCCCCCACCTGAGCCTGGGCCCTGGAAGCTCCCTGTGTCTTTCTGGAGCCACCATATTTTATGTCCTCCAAGTCCTGTGTTCCTGCCTCCCAGCCTCCCTGACCCCTACTCTCATGTCCCAGACATGAGGCAGGACTGTCAGAAAAGACCTCACGAACTCACTCAAGTGGAGGTTTCTGTGACGTTACGAGGAGGCTCTGTGGGGGGGACGTGGAGGGTGGAGAGGTGATGGTGGAAATTCTGCCCTGTTGTCATAATCGTATTACAGGAACAAAGTTCCTGGAGGAAGCAGCAGGGTGTAAGTAGAAAAACATGACTCTAGATTTGGAGGCAGACATATCTAGATTCAGACCCCAGCCATGAATGAGTGACCTTAGGTAAAATGTGCCTCAGTTTTTCCTGTCTGTCAAATGGGCTAACTCTCCCTTCTTCACAGGATTGTTGTGGAACACTTAGCCCATGGTCTGCCTCACAGAAGATGAAGTTAGTAAACCCTAGCCACCCGGCCTCACAGAGCACCTACTACTTGGCAGGCCTGTTTTGGCCTCTCACTGTCACCAGTGGTCTCATGAGGAAGATGTATTTCTGTTCACTCCTTTGACAGCTTAGGAAACTGAGGCTTAAACAGCTCGCCTAGGAGACCACAGGTTAGTGTTGGGAACTGGGATTTGACACTCTGGGTTCCTGGCCTGGGGTGACACTCGACTGCTTCCTGTTTCTTCTCTGGAGAGTCTCTGACTTCAGATGGACGCTCAGCCCAGGGGAATTCGGGTTGACTTGGGGCTTGGGGCATCCCCACCTTTCCTGGCCCCTGAAGGACACCCCGAGGCTGGCCTGGCTCTCCAGCAGCCAGCCAGAGCCCAAGGGAGAGGCTCGGGAGGCCCTTCCCTTATAAGGACAACAACTCGGCAGTGATGAAACTTCTCGGCCTCCCGGCTGGGTGGGCGGGGAAAGGGAAACGACAGGCTCCAACGGCTACAGCTGAGAGCCTGAGCCTCCACAGGAACTCGCCCACGAGCCTCCCCTCTCCCCTTCCTGTCGGCTCTGAGTGGGGCTTTCCAGAGGGTCCCACTGGCAGGAGTGGGGAGGAGGAGCCAGCGCCTGGGAGGTCAGAGTGGGTGGTGACCCGTGGAGGGAAGATGAGTAAACAGGCCAAGAGTGGGGACAGGACCCTTGCAGGTGCTGCAGGAAGCATGCAGTCTGGACTCCAAGCTGTAGGCCTATCTAGCCCAGCCCATCCCTCAGGCTGGTCAGGCAGGGCCAGGCGAGAGAGAGTTGGGAGGAGGCAGGAGGAGGCCCTTGGGCAAGTGTCTTTCTCCCTTTGCCCTCTAAGGTCAAGTCCTAAAGGGAAGGAGAGCTGGGTGGGGACTAGGCAGCCTGCAACAGGACCCTACCCTCCTCCTTCCTTAGCTGTGGCCCAACAAAACCTACCAGCCCCTGTCCACCTGAGAAACTAATTGAGGAATCACAGGATATCAGGACTGATAAGGATCTCTGAGACCATTGAGTACCTCCTGCTGGTTTTAGAGTGGAGGAAGTAACAGCTCAGAGGGAGGACCTGAACTTGCCCACCTGTTTTGTTAAAAAAAAAAAAAAATTATATATATATATATATTTTGGGGTGCTTTTTCTTGGTTTCCTATTTAAAGTTCCTTTTCAACAAATCCCAACTTGTTAGTTGAAGAAAAGGACAAAGGGCTTTTTCCACACCCAGTTCTGGTTAGCTCTGGTGATTGGTGCTTCCTTGGAGGCCCTCGGGTTGGCAGTGGGGGTGAGGCCAGATCCTAAGGGGGAATCAAGTGTAGCAGATGGAGAATCAGTCTCTGACGCGTCTGTGCACAAGCTGTGTGACCTGAAGCAGCTGCTCAACCTCTCTGAATCTCAGTCTCATCTCTCCCAGCAGCGTGATCTTGAGGATAAAATGAGGTAATTTCGATAAAGCATCTAGCTCAGAGGCTGGCACAGAGTAAGGGCTTAGTAAATGGGTAACAGTACTGTGTGTCGGACAGCCACGCCTTGCCAACATTACATTAGGTGCTGTGGATTCCAAGTACGATAAAATGAGACAGACATCCTGACTCAGCGAACACAGTGGGATCAGCCCTGAGTTAGAGGGGCAAGTTCTGCAGCAGCTTAGAGGAGAGATCAACAGGCTGCTTTTGCTGGGGGAATCAGGCAAGGCCTCATGGAGGAGGTAACCTTTGCCTGGCCTTGAAGGAGGAGTAAGAGTTTACCGAACAGGAGCTGGGGAGAGTATTTGAGAGAGGGAACAGCATGTGCAAAAACAGAGAATCACAGCATATTCTTGGAACTGGGCAAATTCTGTGTAGTATTCTGTAGTAGGAGGTGCTGAGGGAAGGGTGAGGGGATGGGAAATGAGGTGGCAGAAGGCAGGGGGTCATGATGTTCCCCAGAAAATTTGGACCAAAGGAAGTCATGGGAGGGTTTTAAAGAGGGCAGGGACAAGCTGCAGGATGGGGACTGGAGGCAGGGAGACCAGTCGGGAGGTGGTTGCAATGGACCAGGTGTGGAGTGGTGAGAGCCTGAGCTGGGACACTGACATGGGAGGTGGAGTGGAGGAATAGATCCTTTTTAGGAAGCAGAATAGGGGATTTTGGGTCTTGTGGATGTGAGAGATGGAGTGGGGGGAGGGGAATCAGAGATGCCTCACGGGGCGGGGGGGGACTGGGGGTGTGGAGGTGCCCTTTCCTGAGATGGGGAGCATCTGGGGAGGGGCGGGTTGGGGAGAGGACAGCAGCTGTGCAGAGTAGTCCAGTGAACTACCAGAACTGGGCTGGGGCAAATCTGAAGGTCACGGACATGTAGACGGTGGGTGATTGAAGCCGCAAGGATAGCAGAGTTATATCTTATGTGTTACTCAGGATTAGATTTGACTGTGACTGACAAGAGGCCACGGTGTCAGGAGAGTTCATCAGAGGCTAAAATCGGCTCTGGGGGAGATAGACAAGATAGCAGTGACTCAAGTTCAGTCCTCCCATGTGAGAAGTCCGGCGGTAGAGCCCATCTCTACCACAGCAGCTCCATGGTCACCCAGGACCCAACCTCTTTCTCTCTCACCATGTGTTCTGCCATCTTAGCACTTGACAACAACTTCATGACCCATGAGTGACCCAGCTCTGGTTACCATACTTGTATTCTACCCAGTGGGAATGGGGAAGAGGTCATAAGGACACACACCTTCCCTTTAAAGACACTTCCTGGAAGTTGCACTTCTGCCTGCCTCTCCTTGGCCAGATCTTAGTCACATGGCCACACACGACTGCAAGGGTGGTCTTGCTCCTTGGTCTTTGATCCTGATGGCTATGTGTCAGCTGAAAATCAAAAGTCTTATTAGCAAAGAAGGGAAGAATGGATCTAGAGCAGTGGTTCTCAACTGGGGACCATGTTGTCCTCCAGGGGACATTTGGCAGAGGCTGGAGATATTTTTGTTTGTCACAACTGGGAGGGGTTTCCAGGGGGGAAGACCAGGGATGCTGCTGGACATACTGCAAGGCGCAGGACAGCCATCCACACCATCTGGGCCAAAATGTCACTCGTGCTGAGGCTGAGAAACCCTGACCTCGGCAGACAATTTATAGCCCCATTGTCACAACCAGGAAAGTGAGTGCAGAGTGAGTGGTCAAGTCACTTGTGGGCCAGCAAGACACCTGTCCCCCGTAGGCCACGTGTCGGGGGGGTTCAGGAGCTCAGATCTAGGCTCAAGGGTTTTGTCAGATTTGCCTCAGCTTGGAGGGGCTTCTGCCCTCTTACGAAAGCGAAGAGCCTTCGTTTGTTTGTTTCATTTGTGTATCTTGGTTTTATTCGTTTCTTGATGTTGGGCTCAGAAGTGCAGATTCCCAGGCTGGACTCTCAGGGAAGGGGCTTGTTTAAGCTATAGGTGTTTCTTTGCCCACCAGCTGCCACCCCCCCGCCCCTGGCTGCTGGTGAGGGAAAAAGCCCCATAGTCTGGGCAGCCAGGGCCAGGCTTGGGCTCATTCCCTCATTTACAGTGCGAAATCATCAGGTCTCTTCCCCCAGCCTCCTAGCCACAAGCCAGGGCTGGGTGGCCCAGGAGAGGCCCTTGTGGCCCTGAATCTACAGAGACGCCAGGGCGGCTTTGCTGGTTTTGCCCACAGCCCTGGGCCGGGCCTTTCTGTGCTTCCTCCCTCCCAGGCGGCTTTCCAACAAAGTCAGCATTTCTGGGCTCCTCCCACCTTCATTTCCTTCCCGGCCTGTGGCCTTGGGTCTGAAGGGAAGCAGGCCTGCCCAACTGCGGCCAGTGCCAGGTCATGCTGGGTTTAGGCCTGTGGGTCCCCAGAGTCCCCAGGACATGATGTGGCCAAGAGTGTGCCTGTCCGTGGGTGGGGAGTGTGTGAACAGCTCTGCCCCTGGGGAGGGCTAGAGAGAGAAATAGCCCCCAGGCCACTCTGAACTGCCTGGGGTCCCTGCTGTGGGTGAGCAAAGGTCTCCCCAGGCCAAACAGCCCCCCACTCTTCTCTGGCTATGCAAAGGCCTCCTGAAAGAAACTGACCTCAGAATCACCTGTTGGACCTGGGCCAGGGTCAGTCTCCGCAGTGCGTCTGGGAGGCAGGCTATCCGCAGGCTCAGGAAGGGGTAACTCTGGCCTCCCAACCTGTTTCTGGATACCCAGAGGGACCCTGGAGATTTTCAGCACTTTCAAATATCCAAGTTCTTCAACAGGGCTAGGTGATGGATTGGATTGGTGGCACAGACCTTCCCGCCCTGTGACCTCTGACAAGTTGCCTAACCTCACTGATCTCAGTTTCTTCATCTGTTAAATGAGGAGAATAATGCCCCCCTGAGAGTTATAAGCATTACATAAGGTCAGGCAAGTGAACTGTCTGGACAGTGCCTGGCCCGTGGGAGGCACTCAGGAAACAGCAGCTGTTCTTATTGTATTAGTAGTATACTGTCTCTCAGGAGAGCCTTTTCTACCCTTTACCAGAAGGTCTCCTCAGAGCCACCACTGTGATCTTATCACAGAAAGTCCATGGTGGGAGGGATCTCAGTAACCTGCATTTTGCAGATGGAGAGACAGGGAAGGGACTTGCCCAAGGTCACACAGGGAGCCTGCGGCAGGGCATCAACCGGCCTGGGTTCACGTGCAGCATTCTCCTCCCGCCCTCTCCGGGGCTCTCCACCCCCACTCAGGAAATAGGCCCAGTCCTTTCATTTGCACCACTGTTGGGAAGAGCCCCAGACACCGAAAGGCTGTTTTCCTTCTGTCCAGCTCAGCGCTGATGCCTGGAATCAGGAAGCAGGGTGATGGGAAGTGTCCTGTCTGACGTCCTCCTGCCAGCGGGGGTGGGGGGGGGGTGGTGCGGGGAGGGGTGGGAGCCTCAATGGGCTGGGCTTCCTGAAATACAGCTGTGGCAGCAACTGCAGGAGTTGACATAACATTTAGCATTCATTAAAAAAAAAATCACTGTGGATCAAGAGGTCCCCGGTTCAGATCTGGGTGCCCCCTACAAAAAAAAAAAAAAATCAAATATTGAGAATGGGGTGAGAAGGGAGGAGAGATGGGGTAGATGTAAGGAAACTAACTTTTCCAGCAGAGAATACCTAGAGCTATTCTAGAGTTGATAAATCAAGAAATAGAGGCACCAAGCACATTATTTGCAGTCAAGGAGAGAATTCATGAGAGCTAAAAATCATTACTAAGCCACTACTGAAGTGATTACCTCTGGGCAGGAGCTCTGGAGGTGGGAAAATTTAACTTCATTTGATACTTTTGAGCACTATTTGGATTATTATTATCATTATTTGCCATATCTGTGTGTTACATCTTTTTTTTAAAAATTTATTTATTTTTGGCTGCGTTGGGTCTTTGTTGCTGCGCACGGGCTTTCTCTAGTTGCGACGAGCGGGGGCTACTCTTCATTGCGGTGTGTGGGCTTATTGTGGTGGCTTCTCTTGTTGCGGAACACAGGCTCTAGGCACACGGGCTTCAGTAGTTGTGGCATGCAGGCTCAATAGTTGTGGCACACGGGCTCTAGAGCTCAGGCTCAGTAGTTGTGGCACACGGGCTCTAGAGCTCAGGCTCAGTAGTTGTGGCACACGGGCTTAGTTGCTCCGCGGCATGTGGGATCTTCCCGGGCCATGGCTCGAACCTGTGTCCCCTGCATTGGCAGGCGGGTTCTTAACCACTGCGCCACCAGGGAAGCCCTGTGTGTTACATCTTTAATAAAATAGTTAATGCTGAGCTCAGATGCAGGCAGGGGCTGCTTGGGCAAAGCTTCCATGTGGCTTCTTTTGTCTCTAGTCTCCTTGGATGTGACCCCCCCCTCCGGAAGTCCTTGTCAGGAGGGAATTCTGTGTCACTCAGACTTCATCTGGGCCCTCCCTTCCTGTCCCCTCAAAATCTGTTAAGATTGGCTCCGGCCGGCGTCGGGGGCGGCGGAGGGAAAGAAAGTTGGTTGCAGGACTGGTCCACAAATGCAGCTAGAAAATTTAATCATCCTCATGGAAAAGATAAAAACCCCACCTCACACCATACACCAAAAATCAGCTCTAGATGGATCAAGAACTTAAAAGTTAAACATCAAAACCTTTAGAAAAAAATTTGGTGAATATCTTTCTGATGTGCTACTTCATTAAAATTAAGAACTTCTGCTCATCAAAAGACACCTTGAATAAAATGAAAGACAAGGCTACAGACAGGGAGAAGATAATTGTTTTATACAACCAACAAAGGATTAGTATTAAGAATATATAGAAAAAAACAGAAATCCTACAAATCAGTTAACAAAAAGGTAAACAATACAACAGAAAAATGAACAAAAGATGTGAATATGTGTGACTAGTAAGCATGAAGAGGTACTCAACCTCATTAGCATTCAGGGAAATGCAAACACACACCATAATGAATTCCATTTTACATCCATTTGGCTGGCCAAAGTTTGACAATACAAAGGTAGAAGAGGATATGGACAATGAGATCTCTTAAACCCAGCTGTTGGGAATATACATTGGCAGAACCACTTTAGAAAACAATTTGAGGGACCTCCCTGGCCGTCCAGTGGTTAAGACTCCGCACTTCCACTGCAAGGGGTGCGGGTTTGATCCCTGGTCAGGGAACTAAGATCCCGCATGCCGCAAGGCATGGCCAAAAAAAAAAAAAAAAGAAAAGAAAAAATTTTGACATTTTCCTGTCAAGCTGAATATACATCTACCCAGCAGTAGTTTGAATTATTATTCCCAAATGAGGAAACTGAGGCGCAGAGTGGTTAAGTGACTTGCCCAAGGTTATAGCTAGTAAGTGTCAAAGCTGGGATTTGAACAAGACTGTCTAGCCCCAAAGAAGGAAGAGAGGGCATTGATGAAACTCTCTGGGGAAATGCCAGCTGGCGCTGAGGTTTTCTGCAACCCCAAAGGGGAAAGCTGAATGAAATATCTGAAAACAATACAATTGTAGACATGTGATCATAGTCTCCCAGGGAGGTAAGGGGCCTTCCTGGGCTTTGGGCCCTGCTTACAGGTGTCCGGCGTTGTGAGTATAAGATGAGAAGCACTGTTCTCTCTTGCAGGAATCAGCCCAGTGAGGAGATCAACACATATGAGGCCCGGACAAGTGCCGTGCTGGGTGGCAGCATGGGGGCTGGCACCCTGGGAGGCGGGGTGGGTGGCACTTCACCCTGTGACCCAACTGCAGGCGTTTCTGTGTCTTGCACAGTGAACACATGAATCCTAGGAAGACCCTGCTGAGTTGGGGGTTATCGCAGCCCTTTTACTCACAGGGTGTGTAAGCTCAGAGATGGCCAGTGACCTGCCCACGGACACATAGTTTCGGCATGGCAGAGCAGGGTCTGGAATTCAGGCCTTCTGCTGCTAAACCCTGCATGATTCCCAGCAGATCACCCTCCAGGCCCCCAAGCCAGCAAATGCACTCCTCAGCTCCTGAGGTGCAGCACCTCTCCGGCTTCCCTCCTCAGAAACAGATGCTCCATCCGTCCGTCTCCCTCTTGGCTCGACAGTGATTGAGACAAACTGGGTGAATCACATCTAAAGCAGAAGCAAATCTGGATCGCCGCAGCACCTACTTGGTCAGTTTCCTGGGTTGGGTTTAAGGGGGTTTTCTTTCTTCAGAGTTCTCAAACTCCCACTCAGATCCAAGACCAGACTCTGCCTATAAGAGCATGTCTTGCTTGGGGTATGATTTAGGGGATGGGGTGGGACTATGTGGCAGGGCCCTCTAGTTAAATGGATCTTTACCCCTCCTGAAACACCACCACCGTCATTTCTCCAGAAGGACCCTGGTAACTGAAACACATCAGACAGCTTGTCAGCCATGATGAGTCCCATATTACAGCTCTGAAAATGCTTTACAGTTTATGAAGTGATTTCACATCTAAAAATGTTCTTGGTCCTCCTAACAGGTATGAAAGGTAGGTAGGGCAGCAATTTAAACACATCATGTAATAGATGAGGACATTGAACAAGGTTCAGAGAGGCAGAGGACTTCATAGCTAGTCAGAGCCAGGACTTGAACGAAGGTCTTTAACTCCAAATTCCTCGTACCTCAGGTAACTGGGAGTTAGTTGCCTTAGAGCAGAGGGTGACGGGACACAGAACAGGTGGGTGTTTTTTTTGTTTTTTAAAGTTTTCTTTTTTTAAAAAAAATTAATTAATTAATTAATTAATTTATGTTTGGCTGTGTTGGGTCTTCGTTTCTGTGCGAGGGCTTTCTCTAGTTGCGGCGAGCGGGGGCCACTCTTCATCGCGGTGCGCGGGCCTCTCACTATCGCGGCCTCTGTTGTTGCGGAGCACAGGCTCCAGACGCGCAGGCTCAGTAGTTGTGGCTCACGGGCCCAGTTGCTCCGCGGCATGTGGGATCTTCCCAGACCAGGGCTCAAACCCGTGTCCCCTGCATTGGCAGGCAGATTCTCAACTGCTGCGCCACCAGGGAAGCCTGAATGGGTGGGTTTTGATAGGAAAGTGGAAGGGATGAGGGGGAAAGTTTCCAGAGAAGGGGCAGTTGGATGTCAGACCTTGGCTAGAGGGAAGAGCATGATCCCCAGGGCACTGACATTTCTGGCACAGAGAAGGGTGGCCCGGCCATGGGGAGAGGCTGAAAAGGAGGAGTGGGGCATGAACTCTAGGGAGTCAGAGCCTGATGGCCTGGAGTCAGCCTCTGCTGTAGGCCTCCGTCTGCCCTCTGGGCTCTGAGGACCTTCCAGCTCGGCCGCCACTGTCTGCTGCCTGATTCCCGGCCAAGTGTCTCGTGAGCCTGTAAGCAATGACCTGGTCACACTAGCTCGTGACTGTGTTCCTCATGTGACCACAAATGAGTCAAGAGGGGAAGCAGGTGCCTAAGGGCTTCCGGGGAATTCCCGGGATGCAGGCAGCTCGAGGCTCTGGGTGAGGGAGCCTCAGGGTGCCTCAGAGGCTGGGGCTCCCCAGGGCTGGTTGTGAAGCCACCCTCCTCCCAGGGTCGAGGGCCAGTCAGAATTTTCCCAGACCCAACGCAATTCTTCTCCTGCCAAGTGGCATCAGTGTGAGGAGGGGCACAAAGGCCCCTCTGGTGGAGGAAGGCCTGGCTCAGTGCCAAGCGGTCTGCGGGCATCTGGGGCACAACGTCTTGATGTAGCTCTGGGAGCTCCACTTTGTGGAGCCACTTTGTGGGTGAGCAAACAGAGGCTCTGTTTTCCCTAAAAGAACGAATGGAGTAAACTTAGCAGGAGCTCCAGGCCCTGGGCACAGAGATTCTCATTTGTGGAGACCTACCTGTCAGGCACTTTATTTATTTGTAAATTTAATCAGATTCTGAAAACCGCATTTGATACAATTACACATATGTGCTATGAAAGATGGATCTAGACCTGGAGTTCTTAATCTGGGGTCTGTGGGATCCCTAGAGATCAAAGGATAGAATTCAGAAGTCTGAAAATCGGGAAGAGAAAAAAAATACATCTTTATTTTCACTGACCTCTACCTGAATTTTTTTTTTTCCTCTTCAAAGATGTGGCAACAAACCACAGCAGTATTAGCAGGACCCATGATGGTGTCACTGACAGAATTACAGATATTTTCAAATTAGCTTTTTCAGATATTTCAAGATATGGTTTACATTCATCACTGTTTTAAAACTACAGTAGTTATGAGACCTATTGCTAGATCTTGATATTTCATGCATTAATTAGGAAGCACCATCTACATCAAAAAATTTTTTTAATGTTTGATAACTACATTTTAATATAGTTGTTTCCTTCATAGGCCGATGTTATTTATTTTATGCATTTAAGAACATCATTCTGAGATGGGGTCCATAGGCTTCACCATATGACAAAGGAAGCTATGGCACAGACACACAAGGGTACAAGCCCCTGATCTAGGCCTGCCCTGCAGTATTTTGAGAGGATCCTGATTTTTAAAAAACTATTTTCTAGTTATATCAGAAAGTTGAATGCTGATCTGTTTATTTTACTTACTTGAGTGAAATTCAACTCCCTGCCATCACCGGACGGTGAGCAACCCACAGCTCTCCAGGTGAACACTTTTAACAGCCTATTAGCAGAGAAATCTTTCCCCCAAACAGGCATTGACATTGTTTAACATAACTGAAAAACAACCTTGAGTCATCCGCATGTTTTTCTCATACTCACTGTAATTAGGCAATGTCCTAAGAGGAATGGTTAAGAATGGAGGTCTTATGGCTAGAAAAGAGGATGGCGGTGGTGGGCTGTTGGGGAGAAGACACAGAACAGCTGTCTTGCTTTCATGAAGGGCAGCCCTTACATTCCTGCAAGCAGCCCTAGAAGCCCACCAAGGACAGCCAAAATCAGGATGACCGGCAATCGTGCAGATAGTCTCTGTTTTCTCCTTGCAGCCCACTTCTCTCCCTCATTGCCCTCTCTCTCTGGGGTCCTGGTTCCTCACGCTGGCTCCCCTTCCTCTTAACAAAATGTGCTCTGGGAGAAAGGTCCTGAGAGAGAAGGGCTGTGGGGTGGATGGAGTGGCCCACCCAACAGAGGGGCAGGTTGCAGTGCTAGCCAGGGCATTGCAGAACCCGCCACCACACTTCCCTGAGTCTTGTGTTCCTCAGCTGTAAAATAGGCATAATGATATCTGCTCTTCTGGGCATGGACTAAATAAGATGCTAAGTGAGAAAACATTTATGGTACACGGTCACGATGATCATCCACTCGCTCACACTAAGGTATAGGCGACTAAAGCTTCAAGGATGGCTATTCTCAATGCGCTTGGTACTGAAACTGGGGATGGAGTTAGGTGGAAGGAACCACCTTCTTCTCTAATGGTGAGCTCTCCCTTCACAGGGATGGGGGAAACAGCACAGGTTCAGAATCAGATCGAATCCTGGCTATTCCCTGACCTATGTCTGACCTTGGGCAAGATGGTTTCACTTCTCTGAGACTCAGTTTATCACCTATTAAGTGGAGATAATAACAGGATCAACCCCAGTGTTGTGAAGTTTCATAAAATCCTGTGTCAAGAGCACTGGGCCCAGAGCTTTGGGGGAAACACCTGAAAAATGTTTCTTGATGAATGTGATCTTGATCATTCAGGATTCAAATCCTAGGTGGGTGAATAGGCTGTGAGTCATTAAGGCAGGCTGGGCCCACCTGGGGGCTAGTGCAGTGAGGAGGTCGAAAGAAGATGGAGTCCCACCCCCACCGCCACCATGGGGCTTCCTACTGACACAGGGAAGATGCTGCCCAGAGGTTCCTCTGTGTCAGGCCTTGGAGTGAGCTCACTCAACCTCCTTGATGGCCGGCCCCTGTGGAGCTGACCCCAGACTGCCGGGTCAGCCAGCCAGGCCCTCGCTGGGCTCTGCGTCCTCCCTCAGTCCCCTGGGTCCAGGCAGCTGGCGAGGGGCCAGGCCTGATGCTCAGCTGCTTGGAGCTGGCTTCTAGGCCAGGCCTGGAGACCCGTGAGGAAGGGCCCAGGAGTGGAGCTGC
This sequence comes from Eschrichtius robustus, assembly GCF_028021215.1. Lineage (NCBI taxonomy): Eukaryota > Metazoa > Chordata > Mammalia > Artiodactyla > Eschrichtiidae > Eschrichtius > Eschrichtius robustus. The sequence continues at coordinate 126,168,970 of NC_090824.1, forward strand.
CTCCTTGGGGAGGCCCAGAGTCTCCCTCCTGCCTGGATGGCTTCTCAGAAAATGAGCAAAGGGACTTCCCTGTGGTCCAGTGGTAAAGAATCCACCTTCCAATGCAGGGGATGTGGGTTCGATCCCTGGTCAGGCAACTAAGATCCCAAATGCCGCGAGGCAACTAAGCCCGTGCGCTGCAACTACTGAGCCTGCGCACCTCAATATGAGAGAGAGAGAGAGAGAGAACCTGCACACCACAACTAGAGAGAAGCCAGCACGCCGCAAAGAAAGGCCCCACATGCTGCAACGAAGACCCAACGCAGCCAAAAATAAAAATAAATAAATTTAATTTAATTAAAAAAAAGAAAAATTATTTAAAAAAATAAAGAAAGAAAATGAGCAAAGCTGAAACTGGTAGGGACATAAGTGAGTAGGAACCAGGACCCAAAATGAGGAGCTAAAACCGAGAGAGGAAGCGGGCACCCACACAGGGCAGGCTGAGTGGAGAGCTCTCCTCAGAGTTGACACGCCCCCCCCTCCCTCCGCAGCAGCTCAGCCTGCTTTCCTCTGTCTCACCTCCCCCGGGGTCGGCATGACCTAGGATGAACTGCCCCCCTCCCACACACCAGAGCCTGAGCTGCATGGCCAGGACGGACAGGTGGATGGGGTGGGAGTGGAGCACACACTCAGGAGTCACCCTGTTGTTTGCCAATAGAGGCCCGTATTCACTGCCTCCAACCGAGAGTTTTCAAGGATTGTTCCTAAAGCTTCAGCCATTCATGCAACACTTTCCAGAGTTTTGCTACCTAAACTATGATCCATTTAATATTTCTCAACTCCTTTCAAAACGTAGCCTAGTCCCAAGCAATACTGTCTGTGAATTCACGAGTATGACGGCTGATTTATTTTTTCCTGATTTATATTTGGATCAATACGTTGGTTTTGTTTCATTTTGTTTTTGTTTTTTTAAATTTGGCCACGCCACGTGGTTTGCAGGATCTTAGTTCCCGACCAGGGATTGAACCCACGCCCTCGGCAGTGAAAGCACACACTTCTAACCACTGGACTGCCAGGGAATCCCGGGATCAATATATTGTTAAAAAAAACAAAAACAGTTCACTCACATATCATCTAAACTCACCTTGTGGATCGTGTTTTTAAATTCATCTTGTGATCTGTGTGTGGGAACTTGTTAGTGGAAAGACAAAGATTTTGGGGTCATACCACATAGGTCCTAGTTGTGTGAGCTTGGGAAAATCACTTAACCTCTCTGGGCTTCAGGTTCCTCATCTGTAAAATGGGCACAGGTGTGAGTACTGAGCATGGAGCCCAGCCATGGTAGCTTTACTCCTCCTCCTGGAATCTTGCCCCCTTCCCTGCAGGATAACTTAGGCAGGAAGCCTGGTCTCTCCAGCCCTCTTCCTAACCATGAGGAGCTACTGCATTCCAGGGACTCCTATACTCTAAAGGCATGCCTGGGAGGAGGTAAGTGTTCCTTTGGCACCTGTCCTGGAGAATCCCTGGGGAAGTGCTTCCTGGCATCTATCCTAAGTACCCACGCTACAATGTCAGTTCCTGTTCTTGTGTTCCACCCTCAGTGGAAATGAGAATTTGTTAGGTACACTCCTTCACTGAGGGGTAGCCTGATGATGTGGAAAGGCATGTGGGAAGCTAGGTGCAATCCTGGCACCGCCACTGTCTCACTGTGTGTTTTCTCATCTGTAAAATGTGGGGGGCCAGCTTTGACTGTGAACCCAGCCCCTCCTCCACTTACCCTCCCCCACTGCAGATGGGGTGCGTGGAAGGGGCAGGGACTCCTGCCCTTTCCTACAGAGGAACTGATTTGTTTCTCTTCTGGTTGAGGATGTGGGAACTAGGAGGGAGCAGGTCAGGGTGGGGATGGGAGTGGAGAGGAAGTTGCTGATGAGGGTGGGAGACTGGCTGCCACTAGCCCTTCCCCACTGGAAACATCCTCCCTCTCCCCTCCCCCATACAGCCACAGGGAAGAGTCTAGCCTAGGTTTTCAACAATGGTCTGGGAAAGGTCAGATCAATATGAGGTCAGGGGCATGCCTGGTGGGATTTCGGACTGTGTGTGGTGTCTCCATCTGAAGAGTGTACTCTGGATACTAATCTGTCTCCATAAATGAGGGGGTGGGAGGGTTCAGAGATCACCTAGCCTAAATCCCCCATCCTGCTTTTACAGAAAGGGAAACTGAGGCCCAGAGAGGTGTTGTTCGGGGTCATGCAATGACTTGGCAGCAGAGTCCTGCCCTCTGCTCCCATCCTTCCTGCCCTTCCCACCTCTCCTCCCCTCCCCGAGCTCTGATGACACTCTCAGGGAGATTTGGGGCTTCTGTAAAAGATGCTCTAATTGATTCTTAACAGGAAGTGTGGGCTTTTTTTGCTCTGAGTTGACAACCACAGCAGCTACACACACATACAGATAAGCACATATGCCCCCACATACACCCACCCCAAGGTTTTACACGGTTGCGTGCACACACACACAGCCACCTGCTTGTACTTGTTTGGCATTTAGGCACATAGATGAGACACATCTGTGCACTTCTCTCCCTGGTGCCAGGAGATGCCCAATCAGAGGCTCTCACCTGGTGCGCCGTGACCTGCCTTTTGTTTCTGTAGTGGAGGGTGGGTTTGAAGGGGTAGAAGTGAAACAAGGGGATCGGGCAGGGCTTTAATGGGTAACAAAGGCCCCCATGACCCAGGCTGGGCCCCAGGGCTGATGCCCATCAGTCCTGGGCATGGAGGGGCTGCTCATTCACAGGGCAGACTGACAGGGAAACCACCAATGTGTCTTGGGGTGTGTCAGTAAGGCCGAAGAGTGGGGGCCCCTGAGAGGTTAACTGACTTGCCCACAATAGCCCAGCATGGAAGTGGCAAAGCTTAGATTTGAACCCGGTCTGTTTGACCAAGAGCCCAGGTTCCTGGTTCCACAGGCACACCTTTCTTCGTTCCAAAGAGGCTGATGCACAGAACTTCTCATGGACAAAATAAAGGAAACAGTATCATTGGGTGTCTAGGTGGGGTTGAGGGAGGCTTCATAGATGAGTTGGCATTTGAAGCTGCTTCAAGAATGAATGAGAGGGGGCTTCCCTGGAGGCGCAGTGGTTAAGAATCCGCCTGCCAATGCAGGCGACACGGGTTCGAGCCCTGGTCTGGGAAGATCCCACATGCCGCGGAGCAACTAAGCCCGTGAGCCACAGCTACTGAGCCTGCGCTCTAGAGCCCACAAGCCACAACTACTGAAGCCCACGTGCCTAGAGCCCGTGCTTGGCAACAAAGAGAAGCCGCCGCAATGAGAAGCCCGCTCACTGCAACGAAGAGTAGCCCTTGCTCGCCACAACTAGAGAAAGCCTGCGCGCAACAAAGACCCAGCTCACCAAAAAATAAATAAATCAATAAATTTATTTAAAAAAAAAAGAAAGAATGAATGAGATTATTAGATGAGCAGAGGGGAGCAGAAGGGCATTCCTGGCAGAGGGAACAGCATGAGCAAAGGCAGTGCAAGAAGGTGCAAGGGACAGGGCAGGGCACAGTAACAATGGAACGGGGGGCAACTGGCCTGAGAGGTGTGTGATCAGAGCTCTGGGTTGGAGCTAGAGGATTGATGTGCAGGTCGGAGGGGTTGGAAGAACCTTGGGTGCTAGGCTAAGGCATTTGGGTCCCAGGATATCCTGGTAGGTGCTTAAAAAAGGGTGTGCCTCCATCAGTCCTGTGTTCCAGAGGCTCACTCTGACTCCAGGATGAAGGACGGTAGTGAGTGGCTGCAAGGAGGAGAGGCTGAGGAGGAAAGTGTCCAAGCAGAGGTTGTGGGGCTAGAACCAGGCCTGGGACAGTGGGATGGAGAGCAGGGTGGGTGGGAGAAGAGAGACAGCCTGAGAATAGATAGGGGAACGGAGGATTATGCAGCCACCAGGCAGAGGTCCTGAGACCACCGAGTGCCCACCTCCACCCCAGCCCAGGCCACTGGGTTCAGGCTGGAAGTTCTCAGAGAAAATCGTACCTCTGCCCAGACTCCCTGCCCTTTCCAGGTTCTGCCCACCTCCTCTACTTCCCTGGGGGGAAGCAGCAGGGACCCCACCTGCAGGCAGGGCAGGATTTTCTCCTTTCTCTACTAGCTAAGGAGAAATACTCAAAATTTCTCTGCAGAAAACAAACAAACAAAACAAAACAAAAACTTCTCTGCAGAGCTGGAGGGACAACACTAGCTCCCATCACTGGGTACAGACACTGTCTCCACCAGCAGTGAACGAGGGAACCTGCCCTTACAAATGGCTGCTGGTGCCTCTGGGAAGTCAGGTGGGGCTCCTGTTGTTACGGCCCTGATTGCTGTGATGGATCTGTACAATTACTGCTTCACAATACCAGGTCTGGGGTGGTTGTGCTGATTGGCCAAGCCTGGTCACATGCCCAGCCTTAGCTGCAAGGGAGGCTGGGAAAGGGAGTATCTGTCATACTTAGCCTCAGGAATGGAAGCTGGGCTCTTCCTCATGCGTGAAGAACACCCCACACAAAGGAAGGGGTTTCAGATGCTGGGTGGCCAACACGAATGACAAATGTCTGATACGCTACCTTATGGGGATGTTGGTGAGAATTAAATGATTTATTCCATGTAGAAGTGTTTAGCAAAGCATCTGGTGTAAAGAACATGCTTGGTAAATGTTAGTTTTCACTCTATTAAACTGTAAGCTCCATGAGGGGGCAGGAACTGGACCTCGTTTTTGCTCTCTACTGTGTCCCTAGTGCCTAGCATGGTGCCTGGCATGTAGCAGGAGCTTGACAAGTGTTTGTTGCATGAATGCCTTGCTCCTCAAAACTGTGCTCTGTCCAGCCTTTCTCTCCTACCCTTTTTCACTTTGCTCTGACCGTGACCACGGCATTGTCGAAGGAGGAGGCACATGCCAGAGCGGAAAGAGCACTGTAGCAGGAGTCAGGTACCCACAACTCAGCTTCACCATCGGCTCACTGTGTGAGGCAAGCCACCATCCCTCCCTCCCTTGGTCTGGGTTTCCACACCTGCAAGATGGGTACAGCAACCTTAGTTGCTGTGCCCCATATCTCTGGTGTGAGAAACAAATGAGAAAATGTGAGAGGTTGATTGCGAAGCCACAAAAAGCCTTCTGCACCAAAGCTGGGGAGGAAGCTGCCGCTCAAGCCATTCACACAGAAGTGTTAAGACCCCACCCCAGAGGATCCGCTTTTTGAATAGGGGCCAGGGGAATGTGTGTGGGGAAATGGCCTTCCTCTTCCCTCAGTGGAAAGGCCTGGTGCTCATGCATCTGTGAACTGAAGCTATTTTTATGTAGCGCAACTGTGATTATGACAGGGCCTCTTCCGGAAGGGGAAGGGTGGGGAGGAGACCTGATTCATCAGTGGGGCTGCACAGCTGACACAAGTCTGCCATGAAAACCAGCCCTATCCCCAAAAATGACTCCTGCCCTTTGCCTTCCTCAGGGAGAGGTGCCCAAGAGAGCAGTGCAGAGGACAACCTGCTCCAGGAAGGACTAGGTCAGTCATTGGGCTCAGAGCCTGTCAATCATTGTTGATCGTCCAATGAGCTGTGGGCCGGCGGTGTCCCTGGGCGGAAACCTGAGGCCCCACTGAAAAGAGCTGGAAGAACAATGGATACGTGCCTGACACATCCTTCCTGCCCTCTGCGGGCTAGGCCGGCTGGACTTGAAGTTTCACATAGGGTTTATTGGGCACCGATTGTGTGTCCGCACTGTGCTTAGGGGCTTTACATCTCCTTTTCTTGAATTCTTCCGACACCCTCCCCCTTAGGTAGAGGTGACTTGCCTCCATTTTATAGATAAGGGCGCGCGCGGAGGCTCCGTGAGGGTGTGACTGACTCAGCTCCACAGCACTCCTGACTGTGAGTCCTGGGTTGAGGGAGCCAACAGGAAGGGTGATTATTTTCTTTACTGGAAGGACAGGGAAAGGCTTCCCAGAGAGGGTGACATTTGAGCCTGGCCCTAAACAATGAGCAGGATTTAGCTTTCCTGGGGGGTGGGGGGGCGGGGGCAGGGAGAGGGGAGAAGGAAAGGCATGTGACACAGAGGGATAGGGCATGGACAAAGGCATGGAGGTGTGACAGTGCATGGCTTGTTCGGGGATGTCAGGTAACTCTAGGTGGCTGGGGAGCGGCAGGGACGGAGGGGACATTAGGGGAGGGCCTCGCATGCCAGGCTAAAGGCTCTTTGGGTTTCCTGCAGAGCTGTGCAGGCACAAGGCATCCTCTCGGAAGTGCGGTCATGCAAAGAGAGGGGAGGGGAGCTCACACTGGGGGAGCCCACACGGGGAGGAAGGCGGGAGGCTGTCAGGCCCAGAGGAAGCCAGGTAAACTTCCTGCCCTAGAGCCTGAGCTCAGGCAGTGGTGGGCCTGTGCCTTGCAGGGCTGCTGTCCCTCCGTCAGAGCCTTGGAGCCTGGCTCCCCTGTGTTCCCCAGGGCTCCTTTCCTCTGCCGTTCTCTGAGTGCCTCCTCTGTGCCAGCGCCTTTGCATACAATATTCCCTTTAATCCTCACAGCCACCTGCAAGGTGAGTATCACCCCCATTTCGTGGGGGAGGAAACAGGTTTAGAGAGGTTAGGGGACTTGACCCAGATCACACAGCTTCTCTGGGTGACCTCATGGGGCCTCCACCATCATCCTTCAACAAAAGGATCCTCTCTGAGCCCTGCTTTCAGTCAGGGCAATGACAGCCTTCTTCCTTCAGTGAAAAGGGGACCCTGAGACCAACCTAACTGTAACTCATCTGTCTCCCAGTCACCCGCAGTGCAGACTCAGATGTTCAATCCGGAGAGCCCCTTAGAGATCATTTTGTCCATTCTGCATATTACAGATGGGGTAACTGAGGCCCAGAAAGGAAGAGACTTGCTTGGAGTCCCACAGATGGCCCTAGAGGTGATTGGCCAGCCTCTTTTGAACAAGAGTCTCTCACTAGGGCTCTAGCCCAGCTGAGAAGTTGAGCAATGAGGGACAAGTGGGTTAGAGCACAGACCTGGCGGGGGGTGGTGGCTTGTGGGACAGGGGATGGCTTGGGGCTTCTTGGAGATCAGAGCCCAAATGCACTCAGCCCCTTCATCCCACTCGGCTCACTTCAGACAGATGCCCCCTCTCAGGAACTTTACTGCCATCTGCCTGAAAAGTGTGCCAATAACTGAAAATTTTGGTGACTTTGAGGTGACTGCATCCCCTAGAGTTGTGCAGTGCACAATTTGTACAACTGTGAGTGGCTGCCCAGCCCTGAAAATGGAGTGAGTTCTCTGGCAACTCTTCCCACTTTTCTGTCCCCTCTCTTCTTTCCCTTAACCCTTCCCACAGAGCCAGGGAGCAGGGGGCCATGTCCCACCAGGGTGGGAGAGGGAAGGAAGGACAGAGACAAGAGAGGAGGAAGGAGAGTAAGGCGGGCCGCAGAGGGAAAGGGTTGGACTCATTTCTGCTCTCAGAAACTGAAACCAAAAGTCCTGGCAGGAGTCAATGTGAAAGGCAGATCTGCAGCAAGATGCTAAGATTGCAAAGTGGCACTGAAAGAGCACAGCCTTCATAACTGACTGGTCAGAGACTCCCTAGCTGCAACCTTGGTGTCACCTAGACCAGACCTTGCCCTTCATGCTGACAAGAAGTGTGCAAGGCCAGAGGCTCTTTTCTCTGAGGATTCAAAAGACCCCTCCAGAGATTACAGTGCCTAGCACTGGGTTTAGGATCTTTGCTGAAAGGGGGAAGGGGCACTCCTCAAGCCATGGAGTCACCTAATGCCCCAAGACTGGGTGACCCTTAGCCTTGCCTGGTGTTAGTGTCTGTGTGGACATGCACACATCCACGAAGTGGGGGCAGCTGGCATCTCTGTGCCTGGAATAATGGGGACTTTGTTTCCCCAAGTCGAACTCAGGACATGTGAAGTCACATGGATTTTTGTGACCCATCTAGCCGTGAGAGGTTATTTAGATGCCACAATATTGGATTCTTTGGGGCTCTTGATGCTTTATTCCAACAGTGGGATGGAATATTTGAAACTTGGATTGTCTATAAAAATTCAGGTTGTATGTTTACCATTTCTTATGACCCTTGTGATTCAATGAGCCAGTCCTGTATCAGGGACCCAGGTGTCACCCCTCCACAGAGGTTTCTGGATCCTTTATGTAGGGAGGGATACTGTTCCCAGAGTGCTGTGGCTCTTGGCTTCAGAATGGGCAGCCTCTTTTGGGCTTGTGTTTAATTAATCTTTGTATCTCCCATTATGACAGGAGCCTCCCCTCCCCTTGGGGGTTCTCAGAGTGTAAGCTCCTGGCTTCTCCATTTGTAAGCTGACACCTACTCTGTGCTGGCCTCACAGAGGCAGGGAAGAAGGTGACAAGTGCAGGGGTGGGCACAGGGGCATTGGGCTCCACCATTTCCCAGCCCTGTGGCCTTGGACAAGTTCCGTTCCTCTTTGAGCCTCAGTTTCTTCATCTGGAGATGGGGACAACTTAAATAGCTGACTTTTCTTGGGCACATACTATGGGTCAGGCACTGTGTTAGGCATATTATATGTAGTAACTTATTCAGAAAGTACTTACAAGGGCTTCCAATGTGCAAGGGACACCACGAGGTCAGCTGAGGAAGTGGGGGCTTGGAGAAGTTAGGTGACTCCCCAAGGTCAAGTGCAGGTGAGTGGCAGAGCTTGTGCCCCAGAACCCACTTTTCTAACCAACCCTCTGTACTAGATGGACCCCAGAGGGCCTGTGAGGATAGGCTTGCAGAGAGCTCAGCATGGAGCCAGCTTGGGGAAAGTGTGGAAGGGTGGTGCTGTTATCTGTGGAGCCCAGGCCCGGCTGTCCCAGAAGGTGCTCAGCCTGACTTCATGGGCTGGGGCAGGGCTTGGCCCAGCCAAGTGACCCCACGGGATGCTGTGGGAGGAGGTCCTCCAAGCCAGGATTTGGAAAAACCATGGCCAGCAGGAGGGGCAAAGGCTCAGGGCCCTGAGGAAGGGAGTTGGGCCACCCCTGAGCAGGACCTTTACTCTCCCCTCGCCTTGGATGCCCCCACTGAGGGCTGGAGCCCGAGAGGAAGCCAGCCGAGTGAGTGATGGAAGAAGAAGCAGGTCACATTCAGTTCTGGCTGACCCCCAGAACCCAGGTTGAAGAGCGTGGGTCCCTTAGAGGATAATTTGGCACTCAGCAGTGAATTTAAGAACATGTGTACCACATGGCTCAATGCAGCATTTGCACATCTGAGTGCATACCTAATAGAACTCTTACACACGCATACAAAGAGACACACACAAAGAAGCATTTCTCCTTAACAGCAAAATCAAGGGAATAACCTGTGTGTGTACAAGTAGAGAAATGGATAAAAACATTCATATGTTAGGACATGATCTCAGGATGGAACATTATAAAGCAGAGAAACTGTGGATACATCTCAAAAATATAATGCTGCAAGAAGTAAAATGATCTATACATCATCTTTTAATGTGTGGCAGTTAAAAAATACACCAAAAATAATACTCTTGGATTGTTTGTGAATGCATTCCTCTATGTGTAAAATGGAATAAAATGATAAATACTAAATGTATGGTATTGGTTGCCTCTGGAGTTGGAAGAAGAATAGGAATGTAGATGTTGGTAAAAGGAAAGGTTAGTCATATCTATAATAGCCATAGTATATAATAATAATAATCTCTTTAGATTAAAAAAATCTAGAAGCAAATATGAAGAAATGTCAACCATTATTAACTCTAGGTGTTGGATATATTATTGTTTGTAATTCTGTGTACATTATCTTCCTCAAAAAATAAAAAAAGTACCTTCTCTACATTAAAGAAAAAAAAAAAAAAAAAAAGCGTGGGTCTGGGAGTGCCCCAGAAAGCAGGTCACTGATATGGCAACTCAGTCAGCTCACTCACTGGGGCTGCTTCTGGGGATCCGGCTTAGCCTCCCTTCCCAGCGCCCCAGGGGCTGAATCCACGGCTGACCCTGAACCAGGGACATACAGAGAGATGGCCCTGAGCAGAGGGGGCTGCGGCTTGCTCAAGGACCCCTCCTGGCCAAGGCTGGCAGACCTCTAGGCCTGCCAGAGAGGAGACGGGTCTGCAGTGTACAGCCCCAGGGACTGGAGACACGCACCCAAGCATGCACGCACATCTGCAGCACTCAGAGGCCCAGGCTGGGTGGATGCAGAGAAGCCACAAGAAATCTAGTAACCCAGCTAAATCCAACAGGCCAGAATCCTTGGAGCACCCTTGCCTTTTTTCTGTCACACCCCACCTCCAGTCATTAGCAAACCCTGTGGCTCATTCCTTCCCCACTGCCAACTGAGCCACCATTGTCTCTCCCCTGGGACTCTGCAATACCCCCCTCACTGGCCTCCCTCTTTCCACCCTTGGCCTCCATAATCTGTTCTCAACACAGTAGCCAGAGTGATAACATTAAAGATCATATCACTCCTCAGACTGAAGCCCTCCAATGGCCCGCTTTCCCAACACATGCCGCTTCGATACCACTTCCTACTGCTCCCCTCACTCTGCTCCGGCCACTCTGGCCTTGCTTCAGAAAAGTCAAGCATACCATCCTATCTCCAGTCCTTTGCATGGGCAGCTCCCTCTGCCTAGGACACTCTTCCCTTGGATATCAGCATGGCCTGATACTCAGCCTGCTCAAATGTCACTGTATTTCTCAGCGTTTCAGCAGAATACAGCACTTAAGTTAGGATTATTCAAGGACTATCTGCAGAAGTGTGGATGGGATGTAAGGAAACCCCAAGGGAGAGTGCAGTGCAGCGTGGGGCACCTTTGCTATTCCCTGGACTGAGCGGGAGGGAAAGAAGTGGCTGCTAGAATCGGAAAGGAGAGCTTGGGGGCGAGGGCCTCCTGGCCAGAGCTGTGACCCCGCAGGGAAGGGCCCTCCTTTCCTCTCCTTCCTGCCTCCCCTGCACAGGCTGAATCCGGCTGGAGGGCAAATGCACATTCCCCAGTAACCTCTGCTCCTCTGCCCCCAACTCCCAAGTCCTCTTACTTGGCCCTGTTGTCTTCCAGGGTACTTCTCCTAACATATTTACATTTTCACTCTGGTTATTTTTATTGTCTGTAAGCTCCAGGAGGGCAGGAATTTTGATCTCTTTTATCCTCTACTGTATCCCAAGAACACTGACTGGCACATAGTAGGCATCAATAAATAATCCCTGAATAAATGAATGCACACTCAGTCTCCCTAGGCACCTGGGGGAAGGCCTTTGGGTCCCTTGGGCCCTGCCTGGGGAAGGAGTGGGTGGAGAACGCTATTGTCTGGGGCTCCAGATCAGAGAGAAGCCAGCGGAGCCTGACTGGGTTGGGAGGCAAGCCTGAAGGCCTGTGTTCAGAGCAGCCTCCCCTATCTCTGGTTCCCAGAGCAGATCCCTGCCTCTCCCCAAGGTTGTGATGTTGAGACCAGAGGATTGTCCTTGGCAAAGGCATTACTGTGTTTGATCTCCTGAACAAGGCACCACTCTGTGAAATCTCCTACCTTGTGAATCAGCTCTCTGAGGGGACGTCTGGCCCCTCTCCTGGGCCTGCAAGGAATGTTTCTTTCAAGGAGGCCTGAGTTCACCCTGCAGTGGAGGTCTAGGAGTTATAGGCCTTCCCTGGCCAGGCCTCAGGTTCCCACGGACAGGGCTGTGGGGAGCCTGTCTGACCCCAGGGCTGCCCTTTGGGCTCTTGGGCTCTTTCTCGATAGGTACCCAGAGTGCTGGGGCTCCCTGAGATGGCACTGCCACCCCCTCATTAAGCCTCGATGTCCTATGGAAGAGAAGATTCAAAACAAGGTGACTTCCAGCCCTGCCCTCCAATTGTAAAGTTGTGCGTTTTCTTTACGGGGTCTGTCAACTGAAAGCTATTTCAATCCAAGCACCAACAGGTTTGGAGAGGAAGCCTCGGAAAATGATATTACTCTCTTCTGGAAAAATAAACATTTGAAACTAGCAGGAAAATTCTGAAAAAGGAAAGGAACGCTCCACATAAAACTCAGAAGTCTTAAAGTAAAAGATTGATAAATTGAACATGTAAAAACATTGAAAAACCTGAATGGAGAAAATAATAAAAAAACAAAGTCAAAAGGCTATAAAAACTATCTGTAACACAATGTCAGATAAAGAGCTAATCTCCTTAATATACACATTTCAGAAACCAATATTAAAAAAAAACAACCAAATTTAAAAATGGGCAAAGTATGTAAACAGACAATTCACAAGGAAAGAAAAAATTTTAATGAACAGTTATTACATGAAAAGATACCCATCTTCACTCATAATTAAAGAAATGCATAATGAAACAGCAATTAAATATACCATTTTCAACTGCCAGATTGGCACCAATTAAAATGTTTTACAATGGATAGTGTCAGTGAGGGTGTGGGGAAAGTCAGACTTGGACATTTTTGGTGGAAATGTAAATTGACCAACATTTTGGAGGGCAATTTGGAAATAGCTACTGTGGTGAAGTAAAGGTATCCGCAAATTCTTTGACACTTCTCCCACAGAGAGATGGGGTCTAGGTCCCCTTCCCTTGAACTTGGGCTAGTCTATGAGTTCTCTAATAACCCTAAATCCAAGTGTATCCCCTTAACTTGTCCAGTGGGTTCCACTTCTTACCTCTTACTTAAACTGTGATTACCTGACATCACCTGCTCTTATGAAGGTCAAACCATGTGGTAAAGCCCTGGAGGATATGGCACCACGTGGAGAGAGAGAGGTCAAGGAGCACTGAGCCTCAGTTATATAAGTGATGAAACCAGCTCGGAAGAGAATCAAAGATGAGCCATCCAACTGAGCCCTTTCTGACCTACAAAATCATGAGTAAAATAAAATGGTGGCATTAAACACTGAGTTTTGGGGTAGTTTGTTATACAGCCATAGGCATCTGGAACAGCATCCAGATTTAAATTTATCCTTTGAGCCAGCAATTGCACTTCTATGAATCTAACCTACTGAGATGTTTGCACAAGTGCACAAAAACACCCGACTGAAGAAATTCATCGCAGCATTGTTTGTGATAGCACAAGACTGGAAAAATCTATCTGCCCATCATTAGGGGAATGGCTAAATTAATTCTAATATATCTAGTTATATACTGTGCCTGCTGAAATCCTGAGACAAGAAAAAGCCTCATTCATGGTCCTGTGAGCCTCCGGTGACATAACAGAATAGTTAAGAGCATAGATTCTGGAGCCATAGACCCTGGCTCTGCCATTTATGATCTGTGTGACTTTGGGAAAATTGTTTAATCTCTCTACACCACATTGTCCTCATCTGTAAAATGGGGATGATAATCATAGTACCTACTTCAGATGGCTGTGGTGAGAAATAAGCGAGTTAAGATGACAAGCCTGGTATGTATCTGTGCTATATGTACTTTGAAGATGCAAAGAACTTGGAATTTAACTTGGGTTGGACAAGACTGTCAATATCCTAAAGGGATTGCATAGCAAAGGATCTGCCAGATTGCCATCCTAGGACAGGGAAGGGAGAGTCAACAAATAAAGTCTTGAAGGCAGTGGTGGGAGAATGTTTTTCAAGAAATGGACTCATCCTGGGACTTCCCTGGTGGTGCAGTGGTTAAGAATCCGCCTGCCAATGCAGGGGACACAGGTTTGATCCCTGGTCTGGGAAGATCCCACAAGCCGCGGAGCGACTAAGCCCGTGCGCCACAACTACTGAACCTGTGCTCTAGAGCCCTTGAGCCACAACTACTGAGCCCACATGCCACAACTACTGAAGCCCTTGCACCTAGGGCCTGTGCTCCGCAACAAGAGAAGCCACCGCAATGAGAAGCCCGTGCACCACAACTAGAGAAAGACTGCGCGCAGCAACAAAGACCCAACACAGCCAAAAATAAATAAATAAAATTTTAAAAAAAAGAAATGGATTCATCCTGTACTTTCTATTCTGCATCTTGCTATCTTTCGGAGATTCTTCCTACCTCAGTACTCATAGACTCACTCAGTTCTTTTCAACAACTGCTCAGCATTCCATTGAATGGCTGCACCTCAATTTATTTTACCATCCTCTATTGATGGACTCTTGGGTTGGTTCCAGTTCTTTGCTATCATTACAGACAATACTGCAGCAGACATCCTTGCACATTTATCTCTGCCCTCTCACTGCTATTACTTTTGTGGTGTAGATTCTTACAAACGGATGTGTTGAGCATAAAGTCTACGTACATTTTAAAACATTCTGATAACTCCTGGCAAATTGTTTCACTATCTGGTCCCAGTTTCCCTCCACTGCTTTTGTTTCCATACCTTTACTGTCTGTTTTCACATGTTTGTTTTTTTAGGTGAACTTTAGTATCGTTTTGCCAAGTATTATCAGGCCTTGTTTTCGAATGAGTTTAGGGATGAATCAGCCACCATGCATGCCTTGAAAAGTTCACCGTCTGGCAGGGAATGGAGTGGAGAGAGCAGTGTAGTGGGGGATGATAGCTGCAAACAGTTATTTCCATCAAGGCCAGGGCTGGCACCAAAGGCTGGACCATTGGCTCTGGGGACACTCAAGAAAGAGTAGCATTTTGGGTCTGGGGCAATCAGGGAAGCCCCCACTGAGAAGGTGTCCTGCCTACCCTTTGCCCTGGTTACAGAGCACTTTTAGAACACTGACTCATTAAATTCTCACAATAGCCCTTTGCATTAAGTAGTAGTATTATCTCCACCTTTCAGATGAGGAAACTGAGTCCTGGAGAATGAAGGTCTTGCCCAGCTCCATCCTCCCAGCTCTTAACTGCCTTTCCCTTTCTCTTTGCTGTGCTTCCCCCATCACCTCTACCCCCAGCCTCCTGCCCCACATCCTGTGCCACGCTGGCTGGGCTGACAGAGCCCTGGGCTGTGGGCACTTGCCTATGGACTCTGCCCAGGGCTGGGTGTCCTCCTTCCAGAGGCCTGGGACCCAGACCCCACTGTTCCACTTTCACAGCAGGCTGGCCCCTGCCACTGCTCAGGGGCCCAGACCACACGAAGCTGCCTCATTTCCCAACCCAGGAATGCCAGGTCATCCTATCCCATCCCTTCTCCAGGCAAACACCTCCTTCAGAAATTAGGCCTTCAGAAGTTCTTTTGGGTTAAGCATTTGCCACATTCTACATTTTTCTAAATGCACATCACTCTGACAGGAACCCACAGTAATTCCCAAAAGTTCAGTGTGAATAAAGTCATTCTATCTTTTCCCTCAGGTTAAGAAAGCCCTGAGGCGCTCTGACAGGTCCTTGTGAAGTGGGAAATAAGGGGAGTGGGAATTAAACTGGCAGTTAACCCCACATTACTAACATCTCTGCCGCAACTCTTTCTCCCTCACCCCGGCCTCACCCAAGTCCTTAGCCTGGCGTTTAAGGACCTTCCCTGGAAATTCTGGGGAAAGCCTCATAAAGCAGAGCAGCAGGAAGCCCGGAGTGGAGGACCATGCAGGGAGAGCCTCCTCCTTCACCGGAGGACATAGCCAACCTCAGGTCAGACTACAGCCTGTGTCCATCAGCCTCTCTGGTGATGGGAACAGATTACGTATGCGCACACTGGAGGGAATTACGGTATTTCCCGACTGCGGCTCTTTGCCGGCTCTGGCTCCCCAGTGTGTCCAAAACAGGAACTGCAGTCGAGCCAAACCGGCTCCGCCCACTCCCGGCGGAGTTCCGGGAGGAGGCGCCGCTTCTGGAAACCACGCGTGAGGTAACTCTCTCGTCCGTCTCCTGTGTACAGGGGGACTTGCTTGCGCTGTTTTCTGAGGTTTTCCCCCAAATAGCTTTCTTTCCTGACGACATAGCTGCCCCCTAGAGTTGGGGTGCGCAGCGGAAGCTGGCCCGAAAGACGTCCTCGGGCCTCATCTGCAGCCGCTCCCGCGGCCCCGCCCGGGACCAGCACTGGCTGCGGCGCCTTGGGGGTCCACTGAGTTCGCCTTTGGAGAAGCCCACTCTGAACTCTTCAGTTGCTTGCAGTGTGTCTCTGGGCGAGTCATTAACCTTTCTGAACTTCACCTGTCTCCTCTGTAAAATGGAGCTTAGATTTACTAGCACTTGGGTTGTAAGGTGACTCAATGGGATGATCCACGTGGCAGGTGGAGAGCAAGATAGTAATCACCACCATAATGGGATACTCACTGTGTGCAAGGGACTGCTCTAGGCATTTTGAAATGGCCCTATAAAAAGGTATCATCCACAGATGAAGAAATTGAGGGAAGAAACTGAGATTTAGTGATTTTCTCAGAGTCAGACATCTAGAGAGGCAGAGCTGGGACTGGACTCAGGAAGACATGGGTACACAAGTGCTGGGGGTGTGGGTGGTGGTCCAAGGTTTGTGAGTTTAGGGGGGTGCTCAGAGGCCTGAAAAATATCCAGCTCTGCCTCCTTTTGTGTCGTTAATCAATGCTTTCTTATAATGAATTATTCATGCCTTCTTGATATAATGCTTCAGTGGGCAGGGACCTAAAAGACCATCCATGCCTATTTCCTTATGAAGAGCCAGGGAGAGACTTGTCCAGGGTCACATGGCCCGGCAGCTCAGAACTAGATTGGAGCTCGGTTCTGTCCCTGTGTCCTGCTCCTCCACCCATCCTCCTGCTTTGGGGGGAGCAATTCTAGGAGAGGGGGAATGCTCCTTCCCACCCACAATCAAACTGCCCACTCAGTATAGGCTCCTCTCCAGGGGCTGCCCACTGGCCAGTCCTGTCCCCACTTGCCAGGACCTTCTGCCACTCCCTTCTTCTCTCTCCTGTACACACTCTGGGCCTCTCTCCCCTCACAGGGGTAGTGCTCTAAGCAAAGAGGAAACCAGTGCAGCCTCTGGCTCCCAAGGGCTGGCACAAGATCAGCCAATATTTTACCACTGTGTGTGCTTGTGTGCGTGCGTGTGCACTTGTTGTTGTTAGAAAGGGGCTAACCTAATATATATAACAAGTGACTGACAGTGGCATCTTTGGGTAGATGAATTGTGGGTATTTTTTTCCTTGTTTGCGTTTTAAATTTTCTTTAGTAATAAACAAACATTATTAATAAGACAAGAAATAAAAGTTGCTCTAAAATGCTGTTAAGAAAAAGGCCGGGACTTCCCTGGTGGCGCAGTGGTTAAGAATCCGCCTGCCAATGCAGGGGACACGAGTTCAAGCCCTGGTCCGGGAAGATCCCACATGCAGCGGAGCAAGCCTGTGTGCAGCAACGAAGACCCAACGCAGCCAAAAGTAAATAAATAAAAATTTGAAGAAAAGAAAAAGGCCAACAATCATAAAGAAAAATGAGCTAGAGGTAAGAACAGATTGTTCGCCGAAAAAAAGAAAATGTTTCTTAAACATAGAAAAAGACTTTGCTCATAATGATAGAAATGCAAATTAAAATTACACTGAGTTAGCATTTCTTACCTATCAGATTGGCAAAAATCCAAGTTGGACAAGTTCTGTTGGGAAGGCTGTGAGGAAACACTTTCATACATTGCTGATGGGAGTGCAAAATAGTATAGATCCTACGTAGGGCATCTGGCAATAGTTGGCAAAATCGCGTGTGTAGTGTGTATTGACCCTTTGACCCAGAAATCCACTTCTAAGAATAGATCCTTTAGATGCACTGGTTAAAAAAATACCAAATGATGCTTGCAAGAGGCTACTCACCATAACGCTATTGTAATAGCAAAAGACTGGAAACAGGGCAAACATCCATCAGCAGGAACTGGTTGAATAAGCCACATGCTGGAGGACTCTGAGGCTGCAAAAGGAATAAGAAAGAGCTTGTACTGCTGCAGAGATGGCTGAGGTGAGCTGTTCGGTAAATAAAGCAAGGTAGGTGTCCAGAATAGGCAAATCTGTAGAGACAGAAAGTAGATTAGTGGTTGCCTGGGGCTATGGGGGGATGGGAATACTGGGGAGGGGAAGGAAAACTGTAGGGTATGTGGGTATGGGGTTTCTTTTTTTTTGGGTGATGAAAATGTTCTAAAATTTACTGGTGATGATTACACATGAAAACCATTGCATTGTACACTTAAATGAGTGAATTGTACAATATGTAGCTTATATCTCCATAAAGCTGTTACTAAAAAAGGCAATGTGAGAAAAGTGTGTATAGTATGCTACTGTAGGAAAGGGAGAAAAAATTATACACATATGATTGAGTTAAACAATATAAGGGTAAGCAACAACAACAAAAAAGGTTGTTGTATCAGTCAGGTGTCAGTCAGGATTCAGTTGGGGAACAGAATCACTTTGAAGTTGTGGTATGGAGGCTTTTTAAAAAATTTTAATTAATTAATTAATTTATTTGGGCTGCGCTGGATCTTCGTTGCTGCGCACGGGCTTTCTCTAGCTGCGGCGAGCGGGGGCTACTCTTCGTTGCGGAGCGTGGGCTTCTCATTGCGGTGGCTTCTCTTGTTGTGGAGCACGGGCTCTAGACGTGCATGCTTCAGTAGTTGCGGTGAGTGGGCTCAGTAGTTGTGGCTCACGGGCTCCAGAGCGCAGGCTCAGTAGTTGTGGCGTATGGGCTTAGTTGCCGCACGGCATGTGGGATCTTCCTGGACCAGGGCTTGAACCCATCTCCCCTGTATTAGCAGGCAGATTCTTAACCACTGGACCACCAGGGAAGTCCGGGATGGAGGCTTTTTGATGGTAATTCGCTTTGCACAATTGTGGAAGGAGCTGGGGAAGACAGAGACCAGAAGGAGAGTAAGAGCATCAGAGGAGGCACTAGCCACTCTGAGAAACCAAGTTGGTCCAGCTGTGAAATGTAACCACAGGCGAAGCTGCAGGAGGTCTGTGGGAAGCTGTTTCCTCTGTGTAGAGGATGCCACTGGGTCTGCCGCTGAGCATCTGTGGTGGCAGGAGGCCGCTATTGGTCAGCTGTGTCATCAGCTGGGAATAAAAGCTGGATACGGAGTGAAGGAGAGAGAGAACAAGGTGGAAGCTGCAGGTCTTAGACAACTGACTATGACAACCTTCAGAGACTTGACTTTGAAACTTGTAAACATTTTACATAATTCTAAAACAAAATTAATGTTAAAAAATATCTAAAGAGTCACTGCAGTATGTTATATATCCTAGGACTTCTCATCACATGGAAAAAAATTTTTTTTCTATTTCTTTAATGTTGTATCTCCCTGAGATGATGGATGTTCACTAAACTTATTATGGTGATCACTTCATAATGTACGTAAGTCACATCATTATGCCATACACCTTAAACCTACGCAGTGCTGTATGTCAATTATAGCACAATTATACCTCAATAAAACTGGAAGGAAAAAAATCTAAAAAGCAAAATGAAACAAATAAACCTATGCCTGTTGAGTTAGTAGCATAATCACATAGAGAGGAACTATTCCAAGTGGCTTTATTTTATTTTATTTTTTAAAATTTTTATTTATTTATTTATTTTGGCTGTGTTGGGTCTTCGTTGCTGTGCGCGGGCTTTCTCTAGTTGCGGCGAGCGGGGGCTACTCTTCGTTGCAGTGCACGGGCTTCTCATTGCAGTGGCTTCTCTCATTGTGGAGCACGGGCTCTAGGCACGTGGGCTTCAGTAGTTGCGGCACGCGGGCTCAGTAGTTGTGGCTCACGGGCTCTAGAGCACAGGCTCAGTAGTTGTGGCACAAGAGCTTAGTTGCTCCACGGCATGTGGGATCTTCCCGGACCAGGGATCGAACCCGTGTCCCCTGCATTGGCAGGCGGATTCTCAACCACTGCGCCACCGGGGAAGCCCCCAAGTGGCTTTGAAACAGTAGTGTGACTATACAGTTATCCCTCGGTATCCTGGAAGGATTGGTTCCAGGACCCCTGATACCAAAATCTGCAGATGCTCAAGTTCCTTATAGAGTGGCATAGTGAAACAGGAGGGAAGGGGGCAGGGCACAACCTTTAAAAGAATGACATAGCCATAGGACATGACAAAAACTTGTTAGAACCGATTAGGTCCAAGATGGCAGAAGATTCAACTTCCAGTGGACCTTGAGCCTCATTATATGCTCCTTGTAATACTTTAGCATCTAAATAACATACCCACCAGCGCCATGACAGTTCTGAGGCTAACCATAAAAGGCCAAAAAGTGGGCAGTGGTCCAATTTCTGGAAATCCCCGCCCCTTCCTCAAAGTAGTTGTAATAATCCCCCCACTCATTAGCCTATGAAATTACCCAGTCCATAAAAGCTAACCACACCGTATTTCAGGGCCTCTTGCCTTCTGAGATAGCCCACGCTGTCTGTGGAGTGTGTCTCTCTAAATAAATCCATTTCTTATCTATCCCTTTGTCTCTCACTGAATTCTTTCTGCGAGGAGACATCAAGAAACTGAGCTTCATTAAGTCCTGAAACCAGGTGTGTGATCTCAATTAAAAGACCGTGGGTACAAGTCCCAGTCTGGGTTTTGGCAGGGTTCGAGTCCAGGTGCGTGGGTTCAAGTCCCAATATGAGTTGCACGGTTTCAATAGTATTTGCATATAGCCTACCCACATCCTCCCACATACTTTAAATCATCTCTAGATTACTTGTAATACCTAATACAATGTA
Source organism: Eschrichtius robustus (assembly GCF_028021215.1). NCBI lineage: Eukaryota > Metazoa > Chordata > Mammalia > Artiodactyla > Eschrichtiidae > Eschrichtius > Eschrichtius robustus. The sequence goes on from NC_090824.1 coordinate 126,189,445, forward strand.
ATGCTATGTAGATAGTTGCCAGTATGCAGCAAATTCAAGTTTTCTTTTTTGAAACTTTATGGAATTTTTTTACAAATATTTTCAATCTGGGGCTGATTGAATCCTTGGATGCAGGTCTTGCAGATATGAGGGCCAACTGTATGCCCCTAGTGGGATATATCCAAACGACCAGACAAACTTTAAAAACAGTTTTCAGGAATCATGTTATTGGTTATTATGTTGAAATTGTTATTCTGAGACTGCTGTGAGTAGATTATAGGGTAAAGTGAATGCAGGATTTCCAACATGGGAGAAGGAAAACACAGATGTAATTTTGATGATGTTAGGTAAAACCCTGTTGTCTTGAATTTGAGTTGATAGTCATGAGTATGAACTCATGATGCATTTTATCAGAAGAAAAACAAATGAACAGACATTTCCTAGCTCTATCCACTGAGAGGTCCTAGAAATAAGACCAACCCAATAGCAGTTATCATTCCTATGTTTACCAATGTATTATAAAAGGATATAGCCCAGGAACAGCCAGAGGGAAGAGATGCACAGGGCAAGTATGGGAAGAGGGTGTGGAGCTTCTCTGTCCACTCCGGGGTCGTTGCTCTCCTGGAATCTCCATGTGTTCACCAACCTGGAAGCTCTCCGAATGCCCTCCTTTTGGACTTTTATGGAGGCTTCATTACATAGGAATGATTGATGAAATAATTGACCACTGTTGACTGATTCAAACTCCAGCCCCTCTCCCCTCCTCAGAGGTAGGGGAGGGAAGAGGACTGAAAGTTCCCACTGTCTAATCTCAGTTGGTTCCCCAGGCAACCAGACCCCAATCTTAGGTCACCTAGAGGCTTCCCAAATCACCTCACTAGCATAACAAAAGACACCTTTCTAACTCATCACACGTGGGAGATTCCTAGGGTTTTAGGAGCTCTGCTCCAGGAACAGGGACAAAGACCAAATATATATTTCTTATTATGAATCACAATATCAGAGTGGTTTAAAAAATGGATTTAGGAAATCATCAACGGCCGCTAACATCACACAAAAAGGGACAAGACATTGTGTATTTTCTGATGGAAATACACACCACTTCTATGAAAGGAGCCTCTCCAAAACTCCGTTTACAAAGCTTTGATCAATCTACCAGTTTGTAGGAAACACAGGAGACAGAGGAACGTGTTAAATGACATACTAGGGAGGTCATCAGCAAAACAGGGACTGTGGGAATCTCTACAGGATATACGACCCAGTACAGTGAATCAACAAATAAATTGTGAGAGGGAGGGAGGCAGAGTGGGAAGGAGAGAGAAAGAGAGGGCGGGAGAGGGAGGGAGAGGGAGTGGAGTGGAACTTGTAGACTAAGAGACAAATCAGCCAATTTCAGTGTATGGAGCTTGTTGGAATTCTGATTTGAATAAACTATAGTAATTGGAGAAAGTTGAACACCGACTGAATAGTTGATGATATTAAGGAATTACTGTTAATTTTTAGGTGTGAAAATGGTATTTTGGTTATGTTTTAAAATGAGGCTTTACTTATAGAGGTACTCACATTTATGGATAAAATGGTATTTATGAATCTGCTTCAAAATAATTCAGGAGGAGGAGAAAGTTAGCCATGGATTGTTAATTGTTGAAACTGGATGATAGATAGGTATGTGGGGTTCATTATATTATTCTCTCTATCTTTGAGTATATTTAAAAATTTCCGTAGTATTTACAAGATTCATATCTCTTAGATAAGATAAATATGGCAAAATATTAATATGTGGTACTATTCTTTCAACTTTTGTGTAGGTTTAAATTTTTCTAAACAAAACATTAGGAGAAAAGAAATAGTTGCTTTGTCTTGATCCTTTTGCCCCAGCAGGAGTCCTCACAACCCAGACCTTGCGCCCCCAGGGGCGCTTCTGAACAGTCCTTTGGGCTTGGAAGAAGTCTTCTGGTCACAGGCTACCACCTGGAGCAGCCCCCAGACGCAGCAAGGTCAGAGCTAGGAATAAAATCCAGGCGTTTCTGGGCTCCTCCCAAATGTTGCCTGGGGCACCTGGAACTTCAGACCTTCACGTTCAGGGCTCCCATCAACTTAGAGAGTCCTGTACCGTTGAGACTTGCCCTCCACTGTCCCTCCCTGTGATTTAATGGTGAACAAAAGTGCTTAAAGGGAAGTAGGGGAGGTAGATAACAAGCCAGTAAACAAACATTCACGTGACATATTCAAAAGTATTAAGCTAGGAGTCTTTACAGCCTCTGAAGGAGGAGACTGCTTGGGGGCACCCCAAAGGGCTGTTGGGGCAACGGAGGAGGTCCCAGTGGCAGGAAGAGGTGAGCAGACAAAACTGTTCTGTATGAAAAGCAAGGCTGCGCAGAGAACATTTGGATGTTACAAAGAGTCTGGTTAAGGAGAAGAGCGGCGGCGGAGATTTGGAAGAAGTGGGGGCCCTACTGGGATGAGTGGACCTTTGGGGAAAGAGATGTTGAAATACGGTTTTTAGGACATTTTTCTGTGTCTGAACTTCCCTGAAATCCTTGCCACTTGTGTATTGGTTTGATATGATTTCAAACCCACTTGTTTATGACTTAAGCGCACCTGTTTTAATCTACTTGTTTGTGTCAAAGACAAAAAAAGAATTGTTTTTAGAAGTAAAGTTGTTTTGATATGAGTGAAGTAAGCTGTGTCAGGATGTCTTCATCTCATCTGTTGCTGTTGATAAGCACTTAGTAGCTCAGCTGCTGAGAGGCCCCGGTGGGGGCTTATCAATAAGAATGTGTGGAGAAGCCACTATGGCAAGGGGCATTTAAACTATAAATACCGAGAGTTTTGGGGGGGATGTATGAGAGTTTCGGTCTGGGCAAAGCTATCTTTTGCTGATCTAGCTCTCCAAAGATCTTGGGGCATTAGCTCCTGCCCTGGTAAAGACTACTCCTTTATCAGCGGTGGTGACAAACCATGCAGCCTAGAAGGACGCCTGCCTTCCAGATAATACAGGTGCCATTGTTGCCTAGCAACAGGCTCTAGCAACAAGGGACTTTTATTTTTGCGTTGATAGCTGAATGTAGCTGTCTGTTGGCAAAGATGTCTCTCCTGAGAAACCAAAACTGGTAGAAAAGATACACCTCAATTGAATTTGGACTTTGTTCTCTACATCTGCCCCTGCCTGGAACAATAGTGTAATTAATCTATCGTTTGTTTGGAGTATGTTATTTCTTTATTGGCTTTTTTTTTTTTAAACATCTTTATTGGAGTATAATTGCTTTATAATGGTGTGTTACTTTCTGCTTTATAACAAAGTGAATCAGCTATGCATATACATATATCCCCATATCTCCTCCCTCTTGCGTCTCCCCTCCACCCTCCCTATCCCACCCCTCTAGGTGGTCACAAAGCACCGAGCTGATCTCCCTGTGCTATGAGGCTGCTTCCCACTAGCTATCTATTTTACATTTGGTAGTGTATATTAGTCCATGCCACTCTCTCACTTCGTCCCAGCTTGCCCTTCCCCTTCCCTGTGTCCTCAAGTCCATTCTCTACGTCTGCGTCTTTATTCCTGTCCTGCCCCTAGGTTCTTCATAACCATTTTTTATTTGTTTTAGATTCCATATATATGTGTTAGCATATGGTATTTGTTTTTGTCTTTTGGACTTACTTCACTCTGTATGACAGACTCTAGGTCCATCCACCTCACTACAAATAACTCAATTTCGTTTCTTTTTATGGCTGAGTAATATTCCATTGTATATATGTGCCACATCTTCTTTATCCATTCATTTGTCAGTGGACACTTAGGTTGCTTCCATGTCCTGGCTATTGTAAATAGAGCTGCAATGAACACTGTGGTACATGACTCTCTTTGAATTATGGTTTTCTCAGGGTATATCCAGTAGTGGGATCGCTGGGTCGTATGGTAGTTCTATTTTTAGTTTTTTAAGGAAACTCCATACTGTTCTCCATAGTGGCTGTATCAATTTACATTCCCACCAACAGTGCAAGAGGATTCCCTTTTCTCCACACCCTCTCCAGCATTTACTGTTTGTAGATTTTTTGATGATGGCCATTCTGATAGGTGTGAGGTGGTACCTCATTGTAGTTTTGATTTGCATTTCTCTAATGATTAGTGAAGTTGAACATTCTTTCATGTGTGTGTTGGCTATCTGTTGTATATCTTCTTTGGAGAAATGTCTATTTAGGTCTTCTGCCCATTTTTGGATTGGGTTGTTTGTTTCTTTAATATTGAGCTGAATGAGCTGTTTATATATTTTGGAGATTAATCCTTTGTCCGTTGATTCGTTTGCAAATATTTTCTCCCATTCTGAGGGTTGTCTTTTCGTCTTGTTTATGGTTTCCTTTGCTGTGCAGAAGCTTTGAAGTTTCATTAGGTCCCATTTGTTTATTTTTGTTTTTATTTCCATTACTCTAGGAGGTGGATCAAAAAAGATCTTGCTGTGATTTATGTCAAAGAGTGTTCTTCCTATGTTTTCCTCTAAGAGTTTTATAGTGTCCAGTCTTACATTTAGGTCTCTAATCCATTTTGAGTTTATTTTTGTGTATGGTGTTAGGGAGTGTTCTAATTTCATTCTTTTACATGTAGGTGTCCAGTTTTCCCAGCACCACTTATTGAAGAGGCTGTCTTTTCTCCACTGTATATCTTTGCCTCCTTTGTCATAGATTAGTTGACCATAGGTGCGTGGGTTTATCTCTGGGCTTTCTATCTTGTTCCATTGATCTATGTTTCTGTTTTTGTGCCAGTACCATATTGTCTTGATGACTGTAGCTTTGTAGTATAGTCTGAAGTCAGGGAGTCTGATTCCTCCAGCTCCATTTTTTTCCCTCAAGACTGCTTTGGCTATTCGGGGTCTTTTGTGTCTCCATACAAATTTTAAGATGATTTGTTCTAGCTCCGTAAAAAATGCCATTGCTAATTTGATAGGGATTGCATTGAATCTGTAGACTGCTTTGGGTAGTATAGTCATTTTCACAATGTTGATTCTTCCAATCCAAGAACATGGTATATCTCTCCATCTGTTGGTATCATCTTTAATTTCTTTCATCAGTGTCTTATAGTTTTCTGCGTACAGGTCTTTTGTCTCCCTAGGTAGGTTTATTCCTAGGTATTTTATTCTTTTTGTTGCAGTGGTAAATGGGAGTGTTTCCTTAATTTCTCTTTCAGATTTTTCATTGTTAGTGTATAGGAATGCAAGAGATTTCTGTGCATTAATTTTGTATCCTGCAACTTTACCATATTCATTAATTAGCTCTAGCAGTTTTCTGGTGGCATTTTTAGGATTCTCTATGTATAGTGTCATGTCATCTGCAAACAGTGACAGTTTTACTTCTTCTTTTCCAATTTGTATTCCTTTTATTTCTTTTTCTTCTTTGATTGCTGTGGCTAGGACTTCCAGAACTATGTTGAATAATAGTGGTGAGAGTGGACATCCTTGTCTCGTTCCTGATCTTAGAGGAAATGCTTTCAGTTTTTCACCGTTGAGAATGATGTTTGCTGTGGGTTTGTCATATATGGCCTTTATTATGTTGAGGTAGGTTCCCTCTATGCCCACTTTCTGGAGAGTTTTTATCATAAATGGGTGTTGAATTTTGGCAAAAGCTTTTTCTGCATCTATTGAGATGATCATATGGTTTTTATTCTTCAATTTGTTAATATGGTGTATCACATTGATTGATTTGCGTATATTGAAGAATCCTTGCATCCCTGGGATAAATCCCACTTAATCATGGTGTATGATCCTTTTAATGTGTTGTTGGATTCTGTTTGCTAGTATTTTATTGAGGATTTTTGCATCTATATTCATCAGTGATATTGGTCTGTAATTTTCTTTTTTTGTAGTGTCTTTGTCTGGTTTTGGTATCAGGGTGATGGTGGCCTTATAGAATGAGTTTGGGAGTGTTCCTTCCTCTGCAATTTTTGGGAAGAGTTTGAGAAGGATAGGTGTTAGCTCTTCTCTAAATGCTTGATAGAATTCACCCGTGAAGCCATCTGGTCCTGGACTTTTGTTTGCTGGAAGATTTTTAATCACAGTTTCAATTTCATTACTTGTGATTGGTCTGTTCATATTTTCTGCTTCTTCCTGGTTCAGTCTTGGAAGATTATACCTTTCTAAGAATTTGTCCATTTCTTCCAGGTTGTCCATTTTATTGGCATAAAGTTGCTTGTAGTAGTCTCTTAGGATGCTTTGTATTTCTGCGGTGTCTGTTGTAACTTCTCCTTTTTCATTTCTGATTTTATTGATTTGAGTCCTCTCCCTCTTTTTCTTGATGAGTCTGGCTAATGGCTTATCAATTTTGTTTATCTTCTCAAAGAACCAGCTTTTAGTTTTACTGATCTTTGCTGTTGTTTTCTTTGTTTCTATTTCATTTATTTCTGCTCTGATCTTTATGATTTCTTTCCTTCTGCTAACTTTGGGTTTTGATTGTTCTTCTTTCTCTAGTTCCTTTAGGTGTAAGGTTAGATTGTTTACTTGAGATGTTTCTTGTTTCTTGAGGTAGGCTTGTATAGCTATAAACTTCCCTCTTAGAACGCTTTTGCTGCATCCCATAGGTTTTGGGTCGTCGTGTTTTCATTGTCATTTGTCTCTAGGTATTTTTTGATTTCCTCTTTGATTTCTTCAGTGATCTCTTGGTTATTTAGTAACGTATTGTTTAGCCTCCATGTGTTTGTCTTTTTTACGTTTTTTTCCCTGTAATTCATTTCTAATCTCATAGCATTGTGGTCAGAAAAGATGCTTGATATGATTTCAATTTTCTTAAATTTACTGAGGCTTGATTTGTGACCCAAGATGTGATCTATCCTGGAGAATGTTCCGTGTGCACTTGAGAAGAAAGTGTAATCTGCTGTTTTAGGATGGAATGTCCTATAAATATCAATTAAATCTATCTGGTCTATTGTGTCATTTAAAGCTTCTGTTTCCTTATTTATTTTCATTTTGGATGATCTGTCCATTGGTGTAAATGAGGTGTTAAAGTCCCCCACTATTAATGTGTTACTGTCAATTTCCTCTTTTATAGCTGTTAGCAGTTGCCTTATGTATTGAGGTGCTCCTATGTTGGGTGCATATATATTTATAATTGTTATATCTTCTTCTTGGATTGATCCCTTGATCATTATGTAGTGTCCTTCCTTGTCTCTTGTAACATTCTTTATTTTAAAGTCTATTTTATCTGATATGAGTATAGCTACTGCAGCTTTCTTTTGATTTCCATTTGCATGGAATATCTTTTTCCATCCCCTCACTTTCAGTCTGTATGTGTCCTTAGTTCTAAAGTGGGTCTCTTGTAGACAGCATATATATGGGTCTTGTTTTTGTATCCATTCAGCAAGCCTGTGTCTTTTGGTTGGAGCATTTAATCCATTCACGTTTAAGGTAATTATTGATATGTATGTTCCTGTGACCATTTTCTTAATTGTTTTGGGTTTGTTTTTGTAGGTCCTTTTCTTCTCTTGTGTTTCCCACTTAGAAAAGTTCCTTTAGCATTTGTTGTAGGGCTGGTTTGGTGGTGCTGAATTCTCTTAGATTTTGCTTGTCTGTAAAGCTTTTGATTTCTCCATCAAATCTAAATGAGATCCTTGGCCGGGTAGAGTAGTCTTGGTTGTAGGTTCTTCCCTTTCATCACTTTAAGTATATCATGCCACTCCCTGCTGGCTTGTAGAGTTTCTGCTGAGAAATCAGGTGTTAACCTTATGGGAGTTCCCTTGTATGTTATTTGTCGTTTTTCCCTTGCTGCTTTCAATAATTTTTCTTTGTCTTTAATTTTTGCCACTTTGATTACTATGTGTCTCGGCGTGTTTCTCCTTGGGTTTATCCTGTATGGGACTCTCTGCGCTTCCTGGACTTGGGTGGCTATTTCCTTTCCCATGTTAGGGAAGTTTTCGACTATAATCTCTTCAAATATTTTCTCTGGTCCTTTCTCTCTCTCTTCTGCTTCTGGGACCCCTATGATGCGAATGTTGTTGCATTTAATGTTGTCCCAGAGGTCTCTTAGGCTGTCTTCATTTCTTTTCATTCTTTTTTCTTTAGTCTGTTCTGCAGCAGTGAATTCCACCATTCTGTCTTCCAGGTCACTTATCCGTTCTTCTGCCTCAGTTATTCTGCTATTGATTCCTTCTAGTGTAGTTTTCATTTCAGTTATTGTATTGGTCATCTCTGTTTGTTTGTTCTTTAATTCTTTGAAGTCTTTGTTAATCATTTCTTGCATCTTCTCGATCTTTGCCTCCATTCTTTTTCCGAGGTCCTGGATCATCTTCACTATCATTATTCTGAATTCTTTTTCTGGAAGGTTGCCTATCTCCACTTCATTTATTTGTTTTTCTGGGGTTTTTTCTTGTTCCTTCATCTGGTATATACCCCTCTGCCTTTTCATCTTGTCTATCTTTCTGTAAATGTGGTTTTTGTTCCACAGGCTGCAGGATTGTAGTTTTTCTTGCTTCTGCTGTCTGCCCTCTGGTGGTTGAGGCTATCTAAGAGGCTTGATGGGAGGCTCTGGTTCTGGGTAGAGCTGACTGTTGCTGTGGCGGTCAGAGCTCCGTAAAACTTTAATCCACTTGACTGTTGATGGGTGGGGCTGAGTTCCCTCCCTGTTGCTTGTTTTGCCTGAGGCAACCCAACACTGGAGCCTACCTGGGCTCTTTGGTGGGGCTAATGGCAGACTCTGGGAGGGCTCACGCCAAGGAGTACTTCGCAGAACCTCCGCTGCCAGTGTCCTTGTCCCCACGGTGAAACAGAGCCAGCCCCTGCCTCTGCAGGAGACCCTCCAACACTAGCAGGTAGGTCTGGTTCAGTCTCCCCCAGGGTCACTGCTCCCTCCCCCCGGGTCCCGATGCGCACACTATTCTGTGTGCACCCTCCAAGAGTGGGGTCTCTGTTTCCCCCAGTCCTGTCGAAGTCCTGCAATCAATTCCCACTAGGCTTCAAAGTCTGATTCTCTATGAATTCCTCCTCCTGTTGCCAGACCCCCAGGTTGGGAAGCCTGACGTGGGGCTCAGAACCGTCACTCTAGTGGGCGGACTTCTGTGGTATAAGTGTTCGCCAGTCTGTGAGTCACCCACCCAGCAGTTATGGGATTTGATTTTACTCTGATTGCGCCCCTCCTACCGTCTCACTGTGGCTTCTCCTCTGTCCTTGGACGTGGGGTATCCTCCTTGGTGAAGTCCAGTGTCTTCCTTTCGATGATTGTCCAGCAGCCAGTTGTGATTCTGGTGAGTGCGCTTCTCATATTTTGATGTACACAGGAATCACCAGAGATCTTGTGGAAATGAAGGTTCTGATTCAGTCCATCTGGGGTGGGGCCTGGGATTCTGTCTTTCTAACAGAATGTCACCCAAATAACAAAGGAGCATGAAATCAACTAGGTAGATTGTGAAATAGAAGTCACAGTTCTATTTTGTAAAACAAAGAAACCCTCTCTAATTTCTTAAGATACGAGGTAAGAACAAAGAAAAACCAAGAGGGCCATCTTGTGGAGAAACCTGTCACCAGTGCTAGAGGCCCTCAACCCACTTGAGTAATCTTAGGAAAGATCACTGTGCCTTGTCCAACCATGGACCATCAGGGCTGGATGGCTCACAGGCCCTACCTCCAACCCAGTGGTTTTACAGATGAGGAGACCGAGGCCCACAGAGGGGAAGAGGACTGACCTAGATCACCAGCTAGTTATAGCATCTACAAGGGAGCCTTCCTGGGAAGCTGGAGGCTAGGGGTGGGTGCTGTGGAGTTTAACTTGAAGGATGAAAAGGGGTTGGATAATGGGCCAGTTTGGTCCAGACTGAAATGGTAGTGTGGTGCAGTGAGTTTGAATCCAGCCTCTACCACTATTTGTTGCTGTGACCTCGAAAAGCTATTGGAACTTTCTGAGCCTCAGTTTCCTCATCCATTAAATAGGAATGACAGTGTCTGTTTTGCAGAATTGCTGTGAGGATTAAGTGGGATAACGGATTTAAAAATCCCTGGCCAGACAACTACTGAGCCTGCGCGTCTGGAGCCTGTGCTCCGCAACAAGAGAGGCCGCGATAGTGAGAGGCCCGCGCACCGCGATGAAGAGTGGCCCCCGCTTGCCGCAACTAGAGAAAGCCCTCGCACAGAAACGAAGACCCAACACAGCCAAAAATAAATAAATAAATAAATAAATAAATAAATAAATAAATAAAAGTTATAACAACAAAAAAAAAAATCCCTGGCCAGAATGTGGGATCATTGAAGGCTGGGGAGGCCTCCTAGGGGAAGCCCATAGAAACTTCTGGGTTTACCTGGAAGCACTGGATGGGTGTGGCCTAGGCTGGGCCAGGGCGGCTGGTCTGGTAGGGACAGCCAGGCTTCTGTCAGTCACCCACTTCCCAAGGGTTTCTCTAATGCTGACTCATGGTCACTTGGGTCTCACCTCCAGGTGCCCCAGGGAAAGTGTGGAGACACAGACTATCTCCAGGCAGCAGTGGCTGCAGGAGGAAGATGATAAAGCAGCAGTCACTTCATTCTGCTGGTTCAGGGCCATGGACATCAAGGATGGCAGCTGGGCAGCTGTGCCAGCCAACTGCTCCCTGGCACCTCTGCATCCATCAGGGAGGCCAGGGCGTGGAGAGTGACCAACTACCAGCTGTCTGCAGGTTTGGCTCCATCAATGTCCTATCCACCTACCAGATGTTCATGCCGTGGCTCTTAAATCAGACCACCTGGGTTAGAACCCTAGCTTCACCACTTACTGTGGGAGGTAGGAAGAGTTATTTACTCTCTCTGTGCTTCAGTTCCTCCCCCATAATCTGGTGGTAATAATGTCCATTTCATAGGGTGGTTTGGGGTACAAAATAAGATAATCCACACAAAATCTTACCGTGGAGCTCATTAACTGTTAGCTATTATCATTATGTTATTTTTCAAAGCCCATTCCAAGTACTTCCTCCTCCAGGACTACACTAATGACTGAAAGATATTTGTCCTCCTCTGATCCCACAAGAAATAGTAATGACTTATTGCCTTGGGATAGAGATGCCTGGGACCCCACTATCCCCAAATCTAAAGAGGCTGTAAATGCCTAAAAGGCAAAGAAGAGAAGACATGGACATCCCCCAGGGTCTGAAGTACAACCCATTCTGATATGTTTAATGTGTATTGTTTTGTTTGTACTGTATGTACCTTTGCAAATCTGTGTTGTTTTGTGTGCAAGCATTTTTATTGGTATTGTGTTTTAGGTCTCATTTGGTTGTTTTACTCTTTCTGCTCAGCACTTGGTGTTTCAATCCATGTTGCTGTAAATACACGTGGTCCTTGCATCTGTAGTTGCATAGTAGTACCACATTTTACCTATCCATCTACTCCTCCAATGTGGACACTTAGGTTGCTTCCAGCTCCCAGTAACCACAAAACAACAACCCAGCAACAAAATCCTCTTACATGTCCCCTGATGTGCCTGTAAGAGAAGGAGCTGGCTTTTAGGGTCAGAGTTCGCTGTGTTTAGTTTCCCTCATTACTGCCAAGACTCTTTGCTGGAATGGCTGCCCCAGGCTACCCCCCACCAGCAGTGCACCTGGCCATGACACCCCTCATTCCCCACCACCATCTGGCATTTTCCAGTTTTTCTAATTTTTGCCAGTCTAATCGGTGTAAGTGGTATCTCATTGTCATTTTAATTTGTATTTTTCTGATCATGAACAAATCTGACCATCTCTTCATATGCCTGCAGGCTTGCGGAGGTTACTGTTCCTTAAATGCCCACCCAAGTGCTTGGGGTCTGACTTTCAGCGCCTGGGGGCGCCAGACCAGGCTCCCGAGTCGCGAGCCAGGGGCCTGCGGGAGGTCGTGCATCCGGGACCGGGAGGCTGGGACAGCTCGCAGAGGAGACAAGCCCAGCGGGACCTGCGGAGCCCCAAGTGGCTCCGAACCGCTGGGCCGTGGGCTGGTCGAGGGAGCCCCAAGAGAGACCCGCAGTCTGGCCCGGGATGGGGGGCGGTTGGGAGGTCGGAGCAGCTGCGCCCGCATCATACCCAAGAGCCGAGGAGGGGCGAGGGCTCTGGAGGAGTGGCTGCCGCCTGCCTGCACTCCGTCGCTCCCGGGAGCCTCGTCCTCACCCCTAGCTCAGCTCCCCCTCCCTCAGCTCCTGGGCCCAGTCGGGCGGATGCGCCGCTCGCGACCAGGCAGAACGCAGAGGAGCTCCGGAGCGGCGGCATGGAGGAGGAGCTGGCGTGGGAGACCCAAGGCCGTGAGTCCGCCTGGTGGGGGCCGAGACACGGGCGGGTAGAGGCCGAGAGGATGCGCCGCAACCCAGCGGGGGCGACCGAGCCTGCAATCTGTGCGGTCCGCGTGGCCACCTGCGTCTTGGGCTTCTTTGTGGCCCCGAGAGGAACTCGCACCTGGCCGAGGGGACATTGGCTGCTCACCTGGGACTTGGGGTGCTCCCCGCCCTGGAGCGGAGAGCTTGGGTGGAGGAGACATTAGCTCGAAAGAAGATGGTAATACGATCCTTTATTGGGTACTTAACTTTGTGTGCCAGACTGAGCCGGGGCTGGCACTTTATTTGATCTCCACGGCAGCCTTCTGGGTAGGACCTACTGTTATCTCCATTTTGCGGAAGAGAGAGCTGAGGCACAAAGTGGTTAAACAAGTTGCCCAAGGTCACACAGCCTTAAACTGGTAGAAATGCTGAGGGTCACGGCTCCCTGAGAATGTCGGGGCTGAATGGGGAGTGGAGGAGGTACGGTGTGCTGCAGGGGGGATGAGGGCACCTCAGAGCCGCCTCCAGGAGTGTGCCTGGCTGCTAGGGCCTCTGGGCCAGTCAGTGGCATCCCTGTGGACATCAGCCAGCTTGGGGGACCTTTGGCTGCACTGCCTGGTAAAGGGAGAGAAGGACTGTGCCATTTTCCTCAGTGGGATGCAGATGGGAGTGGGGGTTCTATCAGGTGCTAAGTCTTTCAAACAGTACAGGTTCTGCTTGGGGCAGACATCACTTGAGCAGGCCCTTAAAGAATGTGCAGCAATGGATCATTGGGGTGCGCGGGAGGGAATTCTGCGCAGAGGACCCAGCATAGGCAGAGGCTCAGAGGCCAGAGTGCAGTGTGTGTCTGTTGTGGCCAGAAAGAGGATGCATGAATTGAGATGGATGGAAGAGATGAGACTGAAGTTGATTTCACTGGCACTCTGCAGGGCCTCCATGCTCTCCTTCAGGCTCTTGGCTGTTTGCCAGCACAAACCAGGCTACTCTTCCAGGCTTCCGCCAAGAGAAAGGGAGTCAGAGCTGGTAGGGATCTCTACAGATCACTTTTTCACCCTCCCCTGATTCTACAACGGAACTGAGGCTCCCAAGAGGGATGTTTCCTGCTGTTAGAAAGTGGCAGTGTGGGTACTAAACCCCAGCTTCCCTAAGCTTACGCCTGAACTGCCAGATCTTTTGCTGAACCTGGATCTTGGTGGTTTTCGTCCAAGAGTTTAAGGAAAGGAACGCTCAGGACAGTTGCTTCCCGGAGATGTTTGAGATCTGAGAGGGATTCTTCCAGAAGGACCCTCTCCTCCCCTATAGGAAAGGCAGACCCTTTCGGGGGTGAGGAAGGGTGGCGCCATCAATGGGGACCACACTTGGAAGGAGATGTTTTCCCCTCTCCCCTGAAGTATTGACATGAAGCTCCCCCTGTCCCCCCCGTACACCTCTTTCCTGCCATTTACCTGAGCTTGTGGTTTGGTTTTCCAGGGAACAAATGAGTCTCAACTGGGGCAACATCTTATATAGTTCAAAAGCCCTGAAGAGATTTAATGATTTGTGTGTCACTTATTCATTCAGCAAATATATGCCAGGGCCTGAATTTTGGGATATAGTAGTTCACAAGTCAGACAAAAATCTCTCCCTTCATGGGCTTATATTATAATGGGGGAAGCAGACACTAAAGCTAATAAGTATGTAAATATAGCATAGGTCAGTGGTGAGGGGTGCTGTAGAGAAAAGCAGTGCAGGGAGGTGGGTAGGGAGGGTGTTTCCTTGGTTGGGGCTTCACTGGCTCAGAGAACCCTGAACAAAGGAAGCCCCACCACCCCCAGGTCTTTGGCCGCCAGAATTTATTCTCTGACTCTTTGTTTTGGAGGAATAATAGTGATGATGACGATGGTACTATTTGCCAGATACCATGCTAGGAGCTTTTCACATACTTATATCCAATCATTACAATAACCCTGCAGGGCAGCTCATGTCCCCATTTTGCAGATGAGGAAACTGAGGCACAGAAAAATTAAGTAACCTAAGTCACACAGCCAGGAAATGGCTCAGCCAGAGGGCAGCAGCTCTGAGGTCCATAGGTTGCATCTATGAGGCCTCAGAAAGCCCCAAACCCTCTCCTGTATCTGGAAAGCCACGTGGAATTTATCTGGAAAAAACAAATTGATGGCCGGCTTCTCTGTCACTTTAATGCATCCTAGCTTTCCCTGCCAAGACACTGGCGACCTGTCCCTGGATACACAGAGGGGCTGGGTCTGGACATTCACAGTGGACCAAATGTGCAGGATGTAGGTTCAGCAACAATAAAACCTCAAGTTACATGTCCTGTACTGATTGTGCAAAGGGCCAGCCAATATTGCATTGGCCAAAAAGTTCGTTTGGGTTTTTCTGTAAGATATTACGGGAAAACCTGAACGAACTTTTTGGCCAGCCCAATATTTGTCCCTGTGCTTGTGTATCTAAGCCTTTCTGAAGGGGGGACAGGCATCTGTCAGCTTGGGGATTTTCAATGTCACTAATGGAAGCAGAGTTTTGTGGATTCCTCCATGTGCTCAGCCTTGGGCCCACTGTGAAATGTGGGTGGGTTGGCAAGTGTCAGGTGTGGCCAGAGCCCCTAAGGAGCTTGAGGTCCAGCCAAAGAGACCGGACATCCTTATAAGCCAAGAGCAGTCAGGATGACGGCAGCATGGGGGTCTGGTGAGATGAGCCCTGGACCACGTCGTCAGGCCTGAGTCCCCCTGGCCTGGCCACCAACCCTCTGAGCCCACCACTGGCCATGGCAAGGGGCCGGAAGGGGGGCTTGGAGGTTCCTTCTAGTCTGAGACTGAGATGAAGGTGCAGCGACAAGGATGAGAGGAGTGCAGAGACCACAGAGAAGGCAATCAGAGAGGCCCCACAGCCGGGAGGCGAAAGCTGGTTAGGATTTGGGGATGAGGAGAGAAGAGGTGGAGGGACCAGGACAAAGAAGCCGGGTGAACACGTGCCTCTGGCCTCGCCCGGGCCTGACGCAGTGGGTGGCTCAGTAAATCCTGGCTGCCTTCTTCACTGATGGAGCCATGGAAAAGGTGGTTATCGACTCCAGTGGGAATGAATTGCATTCCCTTCCTCAAGAACAGCAATAGCAGTCAGGAAAACTGGATGACGGGGCACCTCTGAGGGGAGGGGCACACACCTGGCTCCTGTGGATGGTCTCTTTTTTTTTTTTTTTTTAATTAATTAATTAATTAATTTATGGCTGTGTTGGGTCTTCGTTTCTGTGCAAGGGCTTTCTCTATTTGTGGCAAGCGGGGGCCACTCTTCATCGCGGTGCGCGGACCTCTCACTATCGTGGCCTCTCTTGTTGCGGAGCACAGGCTCCAGACATGCAGGCTCAGTAATTGTGGCTCACGGGCCCAGTTGCTCCGCGGCATGTGGGATCTTCCCAGACCAGGGCTCGAACCTGTGTTCCCTGCATTGGCAGGCAGATTCTCAACCACTGCGCCACCAGGGAAGCCCCTGTGGATGGTCTTGCCCACGGTCTCCCAGCTTTAGGGTTCTGCCGAGTCCTGGTCACGTGGACATGAGGTGCGTTGGAAGGAGAAGCAGCCTGTCTGGGGAAGTTTCCAACATTAAGAAAGAGGAGAGGCATCCACCCACCATTCTGAGCTGGAAGACCCCCTGCCTAGGAGACATTTAGTCCAGGGAGGGGCTGTTCCCCGATCCTCCTTACACAGTGTCGGGGGTCCTCCGCCCTCATCCTGCACCTCTTTTTGTCCCCACAGTGCTTCCTCTGGAGAGGCAGCTCCATGAGGCTGCCCGCCGGAACCACGCTGGGAGGATGAAGGAGCTGATCGGGAGGAGAGTACACATCAGGGCCAGAAATCACGTGTGTAAAGGGGCTCCGGCTGGGAATAATGCTATAGTGTCACCTCCACACAGGAGGGACAGTTCACAGAGCCTGGGGCAGGCACATCAGCACGTGTTAACTTGGGGGAGGCTCAGGCCCTGTCCTCCTTGTCCACTTTGTCTCAAAATCTCTGAGGCCCAAAGTCAGGGTCAGGATTCCAGCGCTCTTAACTCTTAATCCTGGTGACCCATTCAGTAGGCTCCTCCAAGAAATAGATTTAGAGTCAGGAGGGCAGGGGGTCAAAGGTCAGGAGTCGGAGGCTGGCAGATAGGGACAGGCACCTGGAGAGACAAAGGTGGCCTGGTGCCTCTGGTCAGAAGTCCAGGGGTTCTGGACCAAGGGAGGCTGATGTGTCCGTTGCAATTTTTTTTTTTTTTTACAGTGTTTTGTTTTAAAGTCTTTATTGAATTTGTTACAATATGGCTTCTGTTTTATGCTTTGGTTTTTTGGCCACAAGGCATGTGAGATCTTAGCTCCCCGACCAGGGATCCAACCTGCAGCCCCTGCACTGGAAGGCGAAGTCTTAACCACTGGACCGCCAAGTCCCCGAGGCAGCAATTTAGTTCAGTTCTCTGAGGGCCCGCTGTGCCCACTGAGTGTGTAAAATTGTTGTTGTCCCAGGCCTGCCCTTGGCCTGGTGGGGAGGCAGACCTGGCCCTGCTGACGAGGCCTCACGGAAGGGTGCAGGTGGGCTGGTTCACAGCCCTGCTGGAGAAGGGGGCAGAGGGAAAAGCCATTCTTCTGGTTGGGGGCACTGGGACGGGCCTGGGTACCACGTGGGGTAGCCTCTCCATGTGCTGGGGCTTCTAGCTGTCAGAAGCATCTTAGAGGAGATGCCAGGGCCTGGGTGAGAGGTCAGTGGAGGCTGAAAGGGTTGGATGCAGGATTCCTGACTGCAGCAGTTATCCTCTGTCGGTTTGATGTGACAGGGGTACAACTTGGGTCTTCACAGCCTGCCTAGGGCTCAGTAATAGTAGCAGGAATTCTAGGGTGTGTCTGGTGTGTTTTGGTTTTCAGAGCACTCATCTACCTGTTTCCTGGTGGTTCTCACTCACCCCTGGAGAGGGGAGGAGAGCAGGGAGGATTAGTCCTATTTATAGATGGAGGCAGGCACAGAGGGCAGCAAGTCACCTTAGGTCACACAGCACATTATTGGTGACTGGAGCCTTGGTCTCATTTCCTGGACAAGCACTTGCAAGGAAACATGGACTTGCAAGTTGAACTTGCATCTTATGGATGATAGGTTGCTAATGCCAGATTCATTCATTCATTTACTCATTGAATGATTCATTTGTTCAATAAGTATTAAGGGCTTACTCTGTGCTGGCACTGTGCTAGGTGATGGGGACAGCAGAACCCATGGCAGACATGGTCCCAGCCCTCTTGGAGCTGATAGTCTGGTGGGGGAAAACAGACAGTAAATAGAGTATCTCACAAATAGTTCATTCCCACTGTCACAATTTGGGAGCATGTGGGCGTCAGAGGGGCCCTCTCGGCCAGAAGTCTTCCCAAGGAAGTGGCATTTTTGTGGGAGCCAGTGAAAAAGGGCAGTGTTTCCAGGCAGAGGGGACAGCATGGGAAAGGAGGGGACAGCTCGTCCCCAGAGAGACCACACAGAAAATTAGTATTTTCTTTTGTTGCCCCATCACATGCTGAAAACTGTGGAGGGAAGTGGGTTCTTGGGTTGGAGGCTGGCTTCCCCAAGGCCTGCTCAGATGTGCTGAGGGCCAGAGACCAGGGTGAACTGCCAGGTCGGTCTGACAGTGAGTTTGGGGGTGGGGGGTAGGTCAGAACCCTTCAGCCCTGTTCTGAAGGAAGGAGGGGACAGAACCCAGGCACTCAGGATGCCTCAGGGACTTGGAAAATAATCCTCAGACACAGGTGGCTGCCCAGCAGAGGGAGCAACAGGAACAGACTTAGAGACAGGATGTTGTCTGGCGTCTCTGAGAAGCAGTGCCGGGCCACGCAGGGCCTCATAGGCCCAAGGTTTAGGAGTTTGATCCAAGAACAGTGGGAAGCTGGGAAGAGTTTTAGGTGGGGGACAGACGGATCTAGACATGGTGTTTTACTACGTTCATTTCAGCAGCTGCAGAGTGGAAGAGGAGGGGGTCAGAGCAGAGCTCTGGCCCCAGCCGACTGGTCACCAGAGCCAGCAAAGGTCCTTCCACCCCGCAGACCAGCTGTCCTGGCCGGGAGGTAGGGAGGCTGTGCGAGGTGGGCCGGGCAGCCAGCTGGTGCCTCACAGGTTTCCTCTCCCTCCTGGCAGGTGGGCAGGGTGGCCCTGCACCGGGCCGCGGGCGCAGGGCACGAGCAGGCTGTGCGGCTGCTCCTGGAACACGAGGCTGCTGTGGATGATGAGGATGCGGTACGGGTCCCCTCACGCAGGCATGTCTGTGTGCGTGTGTCCGTCTTCCTGTCTGTCTTAGGGTGGGGCAGGGGCATCAGAACTCATTCTGGGTCTATGAGCCAGCTGTCAGTGCCGAGGTTGTCACTGATACACAGATAAGCAGGTGCAGGCTGGGCAGGGGGTCAAAGTCTTCAGGGACCAATGACACTGAACCAATCCCACTTTCCCTTTGCACAGTCATAAAGATCTCTTCATTTTCAAGGGCCTTTCAGTTCTCAGCCTTTTCAGTCCCTCGTGATGTCATGTGAACAGGGAGAGATATGGGCTGTAGAACAGGTAATTGGGTGGGTTGACAAAGGCCTCATTAGTAAAGTCATCAGGAGGGAGGTCTCTCATGATATGCCACAGGGCTCTGCCCTGGCAAACACTAACTCACAACCTGGATAAAGACTAACAGTCTTACTTAGCAAATTGGCACGGAGCACACTGCTAAGAGAGAGAACAGAATAATAACAAGGTCTACAAATTTATCCCTACGGGTTTGGGTAAAGAGCTGAATCTGACAACGGCATTTGGCAGGGATACATTTTTTTTTTTTTTAATTTATTTCATTTATGGCTGTGTTGGGTCTTCGTTTCTGTGCGAGGGCTTTCTCCAGTTGCAGCGAGCGGGGGCCACTCTTCATCGCAGTGCGCGGGCCTCTCACTATCGCGGCCTCTCTTGTTGCGGAGCACAGGCTCCAGACGCGCAGGCTCAGTAGTTGTGGCTCACGGGCCTAGTTGCTCCGCGGCATGTGGGATCCTCCCAGACCAGGGCTCGAACCCGTGTCCCCTGCATTGGCAGGCAGATTCTCAACCGCTGCGCCACCAGGGAAGCCCCAGGGATACATTTTTTAAAAATTATAAACTTCTCTGCAGAAACTTAGCTTCCACGGAAATACTTTTCTTTGTCCTGACTCCTCTTTGCTCTGAGGCCCCACCACGAAGGGGGCTTGATTACAAGTCAGGGCTGGGAGTGGGGCAGCAACACCTGCCTCCCCACTCCCTCACCCCATCTCCCTGCTCCTGCTTAGGCTTCATTTAGAGATGACCCTGGAAGGAGAGTGTCTGGGTTCCTTAGTCTGAGTGTCCCAATAAACCACTGGAACTTCTTGCATCAGCCTTTTGCCCACAAAGACCCTCACTGTTGGGACTTGCCTGGTGGTGCAGTGGTTAAGAATCCACCTGCCAATGCAGAGGACACGGGTTCGAGCCCTGGGCCGGGAAGATCCCACATGCCGCGGAGCAACTAAGCCCATGCGCCACAACTACTGAACCTGCACTCTACAGCCCATGAGCCACAACTACTGAGCCTATGTGCCACAACTACTGAAGCCCGTGCGCCTGGAGCCTGTGCTCCACAACAAGAGAAGCCACGGCAATGAGAAGCCCGCGCTCCGCAACGAAGAGTAGCCCCCGCTCACCGCAACCAGAGAAAGCCCGCGTGCAGCAAGGAAGACCCAACGCAGCCAAAAATAAATAAATTAAAAAAAAAAAAAAAAAAAAAACCCTCACTATCACCACCATGCTCTGTTATTTCTTCCTTGAGGGACTGAGTGAGAAAAGAAGATATGAGGGAGAATAGTAAGAGAGGGTGCTTACAAATCTTCTCTGTTTCCTTTGCAAACAGCAATAAATACGTTTTGAAAAATAAGAAGGCTGGTAGGCATGCCTACTTTAATAACAGGAGGGTGGAGGAGACACTGGAGAAGGGAAATCCTGTTGTTGGGGGGATAGTCTCTAGTGAAAAGCCACAGGGCTCTGTCCTAGATAGTTCCTGGAACTAGGCCAGTGAGGTATCTTGGGGTTCCCACTGGCAAGAGGCTCTGTCTCCCATGACTCTCCTCCCCCAGCCTTGAGCCTTGACCCTTTTCATTCCCAAGCTCCTGTGGGCTTCTCCCCTTGGACTCTGTCCTTCGTCCTCCAGCCAGCCCACAGTTACTGATACTCTACCAGTGGTTGAGCTCAGTGCTGGGTCTCCTGGCCTCTTTGGTTCTAGCTGAGACCAACTCTAGTCCCCATTTGAGGTGCTATGGTGGGTCCAGCACCTTCCCAAGGTTTCAGGAGGAAGGACTTAAATTCTTGTGGTCACTCTTGGCTCTTACTTCCAGCTTCTGCTCAGTTTTTGCCGTCCTCTTGAAATTTTGCACATAGTCCTTTGTCTCTACCTTGGCATCACCCCTAACATGGACCACAGTCCTTCTCCCCACTTTCCATAGAGACCCCATTCACATACTTTGATGTGGGGCAGGCTTTCCAAAATAAGAGATGGAGGGGATTTACATTACACACAAAAACAATGTAAAAATCCTAAAATCCTGTCTTTGACTTTCCTGTTCTTTATTATTTTCTTTCCTTTACCATATGCTTTATTTTTTTCTTTTTTTTAAATTTATTTTTTAAATTGAAGTATAGTTGATTTACAATGTTGTGTTAATTTCTGCTGTACAACAAAGTGACTCAGTTATACATATACATACATTCTTTTTTATACTGTTTTCCATTATGGTTTATCCCAGGACATTAAATATAGTTCCCTGTGCTATACAGTAGGACCTTGTCCATCTATTCTTTTTTTTTAAAATTTATTTATTATTTATTTTTGGCTGTGTTGGGTCTTTGTTTCTGTGTGAGGGCTTTCTCTAGTTGCGGCAAGCGGGGGCCACTCTTCATCGTGATGTACGGGCCTCTCACTGTCGCGGCCTCCCTTGTTGCGGAGCACAGGCTCCAGACGCGCAGGCTCAGCAGTTGTGGCTCACGGGCCTAGTTGCTCCGCGGCATGTGGGATCTTCCCAGACCAGGGCTCGAACCCGTGTCCCCTGCATTGGCAGGCAGATTCTCAACCACTGCGCCACCAGGGAAGCCCCATCTATTCTTTATGTAATAGTTTGCATCTACTAACCCCAAACTCCCAGCCCATCCCTCCCTCCTCCCCCCTCCCCCTTGGCAACCACAAGTTTGTTCTCTATGCCATTCCTGTTCTTTAAAGTCCCTTGGTCCTTTCCTTGTCTTGAGCTTGGCCTCTTTCCCTGCCCCACTTTCAGTGCTGTCCTTGTCTGTACCATCCCCGCCCTGCCTCCAAATTCCTGCCATGATGCCCAGTCAGTTCTTTCTGGGTTTCACCTTTCATCCCAACCACTTGTCACGGCTTTTACCCAAACCCAGTTCTGTCCCTAAGAGGGATTCTGGTGCCAACCACTAAGACCCCTTTTCCTGGTACCCCCCAGAAGCTCTTTGTGGAGCCAAGTGGGGAAGCGGTTGTGACTAGGGTGCTCTGTGCAGGTGCTGGGGTGAGGCACCCTTTCCCCCAGAGGTCCAGACTGTGAAATTGAGGCTGATTCAGGACTAGGCCAACCCTGTTCTTCTGGCAGCTTAGAGTGTGCTGGGGATGAGGACACATCAGGGGACACTGATCCCTTAGCCCTTCCTGAGGTGGGCTCTGCATTTCTGCTCCCAGCTGGACTTGGGTGCATTTTCCCACTGCAAGCCTGCTTCTTATGCTTGTGGGGAGGTTCTGTGGCCCATCAGTACCAGGTCACCCTGTGAGCTCATTCTATGAATGACAGGCCAATGGCCTCACCAGAGGACCCAGAGCCACACATGACCCTGTTTCTGTGGGAAAATATGTTCTGGTCTTTGAACGCCCAACTTAGAGACAAACTTTGGGGCTGCCCAAAGCTGAGGGAGGCCAGTGCAGCCTGTAGGCGGAAGGTGGTGATGATCTCCCAGGCCTCTGTTCTGCTCAGACCCTGCCGCATCCCACCACACTCAAGGAAAGACAGAGAAAAACCACTTCTAAGAGGGTGGCTGGCTGTCAGTGCATCCTGGGAGGTGAGTTTGGAGGCTTGGGGGTGCTCTTCACAGAGAAGGAAAGACTCAGTAGAGGTGGGGATAAAGGCTGCCCTCAGATGCAGAACCCCATGAAGGTGGAGGTCAGTGCAGGGGCTCTGGTGACCTGGAAACACTTCGCAGATGTTGAGGAAGAGCATCCTGCAAATAGGATCTGGGCTGCCATCAGAAGAAGGCCTAGATGTATTTTCAGTTGCTCCAAAGGGCCAGCCAGTAGGATGGAAAGCACAGGGATGCAGATTTCAGTTCAGCATGAGGAGGGACATTTCACTGTGAGAAGTGTTTGACGTTGCAGTGGTTGTCTTGTGCAGCGGCGAGATGCCATCCCTTCATGTGTGCAGACCTAAGCCATCTGCCTGCAGGATGTGCTGAAGGAGATTCAGACAGTTGATTCTCAAACGCCAGTCCAGGATGAGGTCTTCACCGGTCACAGCAAATCAGAAAATTAGAACAATGCAGTGTATGTTTCATGAAGCTGTATTTGGAAAGAGTATACTCTGAGATCAGCTCCTTCCAAATTTTTTCTGGTAAAACGGTCCATCTTTATGAACTGGTGGTGAGAGGAGATGGCAGCTCTTTTATTTTAAGTTTTATTTGGTATCCCCACAAAGGTTTGCAGTTGTTGGGAGAGTAAATCCTCAGAATTATCACAGGGAGAAAATCTTTTTCCCTTTTTTCTTTTCTTTCTTTTTATTGTATCTATGTGAGAAGACGGCTGTTAGCTGAACCTACTGTGGTGATCATTTCACAATATATGTAAATCAAACGATCATGCTGTATGCCTTAAACTTATACTGTGATGTATGTCAATTATTCGTCAATAAAACTGGGGGGGAAAAGTTTGCAATAGTATATCAGCCTCTGTTTAAGACAATTTCCTGGACTTTAAGTTCCTAAAGCCCAGAGCTCCCCGGCCTGGGTGGCACTTAAGGTCCCTTATGGTTGCACGATTTTGCAAAGCACACTTGGGCCCAGGTGGCACAGCCCCGCCTCCTCACAGTCTCCTCCCTTCCTCCCCCATGTCCTCTCCCCGAGTTTGGGATGAATGCGCTTCTCCTGTCTGCCTGGTTCAGCCACTTACGGATCCTCCAGATCCTGGTCAACTCTGGGGCCAAGATCCACTGTAAGAACAAGGTAAGGCCTCAGCTGGCAGTCCCCTTGCCCCCTCTAGCTCCTGCTGCACAGGGCTGCCCCGACCTCTGCTGCCCGTCCCCATCACTGCCCCCTCTGTCCCCTCATGTGCCTCTGCCTGCCCCAGCTTGCCTTGACCCTCTGAGAACCGTCCTGAACCCCCAGCTGAGCTCAGCCTTCTGAAGCTGGGACCCTCACTACTTCCAACTGGGGCTGGGAGAAGGGCCTGCGGACGCCTCTTTCATCAGCATTGAAAGCCCCTGGTCCCTACTCTTTACCACTTTGTGATGTTGGGACAGTCCCCAGTCCTCTGGCCAGCCTCTTGTTCACAAAGAGGAATTAAAGTAACACCCTCAGAAGATTAAATGAGAAGGAGGTAGGGCCTTCTCCCTCCCACGGGGCCCCGGCTCCCTTGTGGTCAGTATGGCCAGGTAGAAGGAGCAAAGCACCATTTACCAAACTCTGGGACCTTGGGCAAGTTATTTTACCACCTGAGCCTCAGTTTTCCCACTTGGAAATAGGGGTGCTAGTACTCATCTCTGAGCTGAGGCAGAAGTAAGTGCGGTGCTGTATCTAAAGTACCTGGCCCAGTGCCTGGCACGTTAGCGACCCTGGCAGTGCCCCGTTGCTCACTGGTGTGTGCTATGGTTTGAGGGAGGAGAGCCCCAGGGAGTCAAGAGTGCCCAGAATCCCTGAACTGGTGTCTCAACTTTTAGGGGGTTGGTGGCCCTTATGAAAATGCAAACATTTCTGGGCCAAATACCTTCAGCCAGGAGTTCTCAACCTTGGTCCTTAGAGAGACAGAATTTGGGGATCCATGAGCTTTGAAGGGAAAACAAGGACCTTTTTTTTTTTTAAACTGCCCTCTGCTTGAAATTTTAGCATTTCTTTCCATGATGAATGCAGGTAGAATTAATATTACCTGTGACATTGTCTCTAAGACAAAATGTAGCTCTTTTCATATCACATTACAGTTTTTGCAGTTATCTCAAAATACTGTTTATGCTCATGATTACTTTGAAATCATGGCGGTAGTTATTAGACCTTTCAGTAGATCTTGTTTAATGGATCAGTAAAGCACATATGCTACTAGATAAAAAATTTGGGTTTTAATATTTTGATAATTCTATTTCAATATCATTGTTTTTCTTTTCTTGTAGGCAGAATACTGTCTGCCCCAAGATGTCCATATCCCTATCCCTAGAACCTGTGAACTCTAGAACCTAACATGGCAAAAGGAATTTTTCAGATGTGATTAAGTTAAGGACTTTGAGATGGGGAGACTATTCTGGATCATCCACATGTGCCCACATGTCCTTTTAGGGGAAAGAAGGAGGGAGGCAGGAGAATCAGAGAAGGAGATGTGATTGAAGGAAGCAGAGGTTGGAGTGATGTGACCCACAAGCCAAGGAATGCGGGTAGCCTCTAGAAGCTGGAAAGGCCAGGAAATGGATTCTCCTAGAAACTCCAGAAGAGAAGCAGCCCTCCCAGCCCATTTTAGACTTTTGACCTCCAGAACTGTAAGGTAATAGATGCGTGTTCACCAGACAACAAAAAGGGCCATGGCACACAGGAGGTCTGCCCTAGGGTTTTAGGAGCTCTGTGCCAGGAGCCAGGACAAGGACCAAATATATATTTCTTACTATAAATCACAATATCAAGCTTGATCTCTTGGTTAAAGTGGTGTCGGCCAGGTTTCTCCACTGGAATGTTAACATTTTTCCCTTTCCATACTCTATTGTTAGAAACTCTTTGTCGTTTTAATTTGCATTTCAATAATGACTAATGACGTCATATATTTTTTCATGTGCTTATTTGCCATTCCATATATCTTCTTTGGTGTGCAGATTATTATTATTATTATTTTTTTTAAATGTTTGCATTTTTTTTTTTTTAAAGAGAACATATATTTTATTATTTATTTATTTTTGGCTGTGTTGGGTCTTCGTTTCTGTGCGAGGGCTTTCTCCAGTTGCGGCAAGAGGGGGCCACTCTTCATTGCGGTGCGCGGGCCTCTCACTGTCGCGGCCTCTCTTGTTGTGGAGCGCAGGCTCAGCAGTTGTGGCTCACAGGCCTAGTTGCTCCGCGGCATGTGGGATCTTCCCAGACCAAGGCTTGAACCCGTGTCCCCTGCATTGGCAGGCAGATTCTCAACCACTGCGCCACCAGGGAAGCCCCAGATTATTTTTTAATTGGGGTAAATTCTTTTTTTTTTTAAATTAATTAATTTATTTTTATTTATTTACTTTTGGCTGCGTTGGGTCTTCGCTGCTGCGCGTGGGCTTTCTCTAGTTGTGGCGAGCGGGGGCTACTCTTCATTGCGGTGCGCGGGCTTCTCATTGAGGTGGCTTCTCTTGTTGCAGAGCACAGGCTCTAGGCGCACGGGCTTCAGTAGTTGTGGAGCGTGGGCTCAGTAGCTGTGGCTCGCGGGCTCTAAAGTGCAGGCTCAGTAGTTGTGACGCATAGGCTTAGTTGCTACGCGGCATGTGGGATCTTCCCGGACCAGGGCTCGAACCCGTGTCCCCTGCACTGGCAGGCGGATTCTTTTTCTTTTTTAAATTTATTTATTTATTTATTTATTTTGGCTGTGTTGGGTCTTTGTTTCTGTGCGAGGGCTTTCTCTAGTTGTGGCAAGTGGGGGCCACTCTTCATCGCGGTGCGCGGGCCTCTCACTATCGCGGCCTCCCTTGTTGCGGAGCACAGGTTCCAGACGCGCAGGCTCAGCAGTTGTGGCTCACGGGCCTAGTTGCTCCGCGGCATGTGGGATCCTCCCAGACCAGGGCTCGAACCCGTGTCCCCTGCATTAGCAGGCAGATTCTTAACCACTGCGCCACCAGGGAAGCCCTGGCAGGCGGATTCTTAACCACTGTGCCACCAGGGAAGTCCCTGGGGTAATTTCTTATTGATGAGTTTTTAGAGTTCTTTATAGATTTTGGATGCATTTCACAATAAATTGCAGACATCAATGTACTTCCCTCTAAATATGTCAGCATGCATATTATTATTATTATTAAAAATTTTATTTATTTATTTATTTATTTATGGCTGTGTTGGGTCTTCGTTTCTGTGCGAGGGCTTTCTCCAGTTGCGGCAAGCGGGGGCCACTCTTCATCGCGGTGTGGGGGCCTCTCACTATCGCGGCCTCTCTTGTTGCGGAGCACAGGCTCCAGATGCGCAGGGTCAGTAATTGTGGCTCACGGGCCTAGTTGCTCCATGGCATGTGGGATCCTCCCAGACCAGGGCTCGAACCTGTGTCCCCTGCGTTGGCAGGCAGATTCTCAACCACTGCGCCACCAGGGAAGCCCCAGCATGCATATTATTAACTAGAGCTCAAATTCTTTGTATACAATGAAATACAAGCTGAGTTTTTAAAAATATATTTATTTATTTATTTATTTTTATTTGGTTGCACCAGGTCTTAGTTGTGGCTTGCGGGCTCCTTAGTTGCAGCTCCAGGGCTCCTCATTTTAGCTGCGGCTCACCAGCTCCTTAGTTGTGGCATGTGAACTCTTAGTTGCGGCATGCATGTGGGATCTAGTTCCCTGACCAGGGATGGAATCTAGGCCCCCTGTGTTGGGAATGTGGAGTCTTATCCACTACACCACCAGGGAAGTCCCTGCACACTGAAATTTGACAAGTGCTACTCCTCTGTAACCCAAACCACTGTCAACATGTAGAAGACTTCCATTGATTTTTATGACCCATTGATGGTTACAATCTATTCGGAAAAGTACTCCAAATAATCTAGATGTAATGCAAGGCCTGGGTAGGAGCTCTCGGCTATGAACATAGGATTTGCAAACCTCCCTCACTTAAATATTGCTTCTGGGGCTAAGAGACCTTCAATAAAGTGAAGCACAATACGCCTGTATTATCCTAACTTGACCTATGAGGAAATGGGGGCTCAGAGAGGTATAGGTAACTTGCCGAAGACCACAGAGCTGATAAATACTGGAGCTGGGATTTGAACTCTGGCATCCTGACTCCCACCAGCCCCTGTGAGGCTAAGTGGGTCCTGCGATGTCCCAGGGGCCTATCCCCATTTTCAGTGTGGTTTCCTTTGGAAAGCTGTTCTGATCCCAAACACTCACTGGGAGACAGCCAGTGCGTGAGCAGGGCCTCCCTTCGCAGACTGCAGGGACAACCCTGGGCTTGTTTCCAGGACGGCCTGACCTTACTGCACTGCGCAGCCCAAAAAGGCCATGTGCCAGTGCTGGCGTTCATAACGGAGGACCTGGAGGACGTGGCCCTGGACCATGCTGACAAGGTGAGTGTGGCCTCAAGGCTGTGTGTCCTTCCCATCGGGCTTGGGATTCCTGGGGCCTCTCCTGTACATTCCTTGAGTGCATCCCTTGAGCCATGGGTAGTGCAGACTGGACCCCACCTGAGGGAGTTGCTGGTCTAGAAGGGGCATTAGGGCACAAATGAGCAGGACGCCAGCAGCACATGGTCAGTTCCCTCAGAGAGACTCTGATATGGACTAGACAGGTTAGAGAAGGGAGACATTGCTTTCTGCTTCCTGGAGGAGGTGGAATTTGGTAAATGAACTAGATTTCATCAGTAAGATTAGAAAGTAAGGGGCATTCCAGATGGAGGAGAGACAATTGCTAGAGCTTTAGAGGAAAAGGGCTTTTGGTGTATGAGTTCAGATGGGTTAGAATCTTGGGAATAAAGACCTGAGAGGTTGTTAGGGGCCTTCATGGAGATCTCAACCCCCAGCCTCAGGAATGGGTCCTTTATTCAGGAGCCACAGGAGGATTTCAGTGGGGGAGGGACCCACCAAGTGGGGTCTTGTTGGGAAGATGGTCTGGGCTTTCCAGGCAGGGTGTATAGGGCAAGGTGGGGGAGAGTGTCTGGAGCACTGCAAGCCCAGTGTGGTTGGGGAAACTGAGGCCAGGTGGGCAGGGCGAGGAAGATTCACTTTCTTCTCTTCCCCCGCCAGCTGGGAAGGACAGCGTTTCATCGGGCTGCAGAGCACAGGCAGCTGGATTCTCTGGACTTCCTTGTGGGCTCTGGCTGTGACCACAGTGTCAAAGACAAGGTACTGTGACCATGGGTCCCAGGGGGAGGGCCGGGCTCTGGGCTCCTGACCGGGGTGGTCACAGGCAGCTCACCTGTGTCTACTGCCAACTGCAGCGTGCTAGAGGGGCTGGTGGCCCAAAGACCAGCGTGTGTCTGATGCTCATGCAGCAGGCATTTTTCAAGCACACACTATGGGCCAGCCATGTGCTATGGGTGAAGAGCACAAAGATGCCCAAGACACAGTTTCTTAATGAAGGAATTCAACCACAATCCTAGGAAAGAGCTGTGAGCCAATGTGGGGAGCCAGGATGGCAAATCTGATTGGTTGGTAGTGATGCCTGGGGTGGGTTTGAGCGGGGCTGTGATTCCACTGGGGCTGTCTGTTGCTGGGGGGAATGGGGAGGAGTTGGGGGATGGTAGCCACATGCCTGCTGGTTATTTGCTTTCTTTGTGTTTTAGTAAGCTACTATGATTATGGCAAAAGTAGGATGAGACCGCTGAGGAGGGAGCAGTTCATTCAGGGTGGAGAGCTTATAAGCAGGAATTCACCTATCTGAGAATAGATGAGGGGTTGGGACCCAAGGGACTACCCTACAAATGACTTGTATCAATGGACCATTGCGAGTCATTAGGCAAATGTGTTGCAGCAAATTCTAAACAGTGCTTCCAGCAAAGGGAAGAATTCCACTGTTGATTTTCTGATTAATATGCTTGGCTAGGATACAAGGAGTTCTGTTTATAAAGCTAGTGACAGAGCTCACAGACCAATGGATCACAGGATCTTAGATCAAGAGCCAGTTCAACCTTCTCATTTTACAGATGTGGAAGCTGAGGCCCAGAGAGGGGGATACTTTAGCCAAGGTCACACAGCAGGACAAAGGTCGAGCTGGGTTTGGAACCAGCATCCTGATGCCTACCCCTGTGCCCCTCCTTCTCCTCAGGCTGCCTCCTACGGCCCTGAGCCCTGGGGGTCTGCACCAAATCTGTCCGCCCACACTCATCCTTTCAGGATGAAAAGGCTAAGTCAGGTTCTGAGATTCAGATCAGGCTGATTTCCTTCATTTCAGAAACATGGGCAGAGCAGGTTGTGCTCTGTGCCAGGCCCTGAGCCAGGAACTGGGAGCACAGAGAGGGGTAAAGGACGACTCTTGCCAGGACACATCTACCCAGGAGGCAAAAAAAAAAAAAAAATGATGTACTCAGGGCCCCAGGAGAGCAGGAGCTCCAAACTAGAAAGCAAGAAAATTCAGCTTTGGTGAACTTACCCAGAATCTTGCAATCAGCAATTCTAGAAAGAAGCTTTTAAAATTACATGTCCCTGTTAAGTGTTGTATTTTCCAATGAGGAATGTTTTCATTTTGAATTTCATTTGGGGAGAGGTCACAGTAAGCTTTTCAAGGCTTTGGGCCACTGAAGGTCTGACTCGTGCTAGGGCCCGCCTGCCTGTGTAGGCGGACAGACCTGTCAGAGCAGATGACAACATACCTCACAGGTGCTGCAGGTGCTGTGGTAGGGAGGCTTTGAGAGCCCGGAGAGAGTGATTAATTCCTCCGGAAATGTCAAGGAGAGGCTGACAGGGCCCTACAGAGGTGGAGAGGCTGGATGTCCCCACAGGTGGAGGGGAGAGGCCAGGCCCAAGGCCAAGGCCTCCTTCCACCCAGCCCCCTATCCTGCCTGGGCAGAGTGTGAGGGCCCTGGCAGGGGGTCCATGCCATCTGCAGCTTCAAAGGGCAGGAAGTAGATATTTATAATCCAGAAGGAAGGGGGAAGCCCTGCCCTGTTTCCACAGCTCTGCTAACTGGTGGCACGTGCCAGACCCCAACGTTCACACACTTCCTTCTGGTCTCTTTGAACACAGAGACTTCAGGCTGTGGCTACACCGCCCACAGCCTGACCCTTGCTTGCTGTGGCGAGCCGACCACGGAGCGGGTGGGAGAGGAGCCGAAAAAAGCTGTTGAGAGGATTTTTTAAACTTAATTTTATTTATTAATATAATATAATGATGATCATAAAGGAAATGTAGATGTTTCCTCCTTGACCCTGTAAGATAGTTATAGCTGTTTATGTGTGTGTTTATCTATCATGGGGGCAGGGTATGTTTTTAACTACTTTAAGTACTGCTTTGGCTTCTGTATGTGTTCACATCCTCATTGGGCCCTTTATAGATATCTGTGCCTAAACTGAATGTCTCCTGGGGAAGGTACTGAGACAGGCCAGGGCAGAGGAAAGCACTTGACCCAGGAGGCCCCCATGACTGGTTCAGCTCGATCGTCCCCATGGCCTTCTGGGCATGATGCATGGCTGAAGCTGGGTCTTCCCTTCTGGATGCTTTTGTGGGTCCCTCCGAGGTCCTTGTCCTGGTCCCCCATCTGTGGTTCCTCTGTAGGGACATACCTTTTCTCGGGCTGGCCATGTCCAGCTGCCTCCTCTTCCCTGGGGCCCCTTACCCTCCTGCAGCAAGATCCCTTTAAGGACGATCCCAAATAAGCTGCCCTCTGTGGGACCACTTTCAACACAAAGAACACTGGGCCCTTTGCCCGCCCAGTGGAGCCACCTCTCTTGGCTCTGTCACTGTCACCTTTAGACTTCTCAAGGGCGAGGCTGCTCCCAGTCCTGTGGTTCTCAAGTTCCAGGAGACACAGGTCAAGCTCTCCATCACATTATGTATTATCATTGAACAAATATCTACTGAGTGTCTATCATGTGCCCAGGCCCTATTCTAGGCACTTGGGGAAACTTCAGAGGACAAAATAGACAAAAACCCTTGCCCTTGTGATGCTTATGTTCCAGCCAAGAGAGTCAGCCAATAAACAACAAGCATAGTATACAAGTGGATTGTAGAGGGTGTTAGGTGGTCAGTGCTATGGGGGAAAAGGAAAAGTGGGGCAGGATAAGGGGATCAGGAGAACAGGAGGTGGGAGTTGTGGTTTTCAATATTGTGATCACATCGGGCTGCACTATTCAATGAGAAGCTAACATCTTGAGCAAAGACGCAGGAGGCGAGCGATTGGGCCATGTGGCTGCTGGGCGCAGCCTGAGCACAAGGCGAGTCTCTGGGGCTGTGGCCTGAGCAGAGGGAGGGGATGGATCCGGGGTCACCGAGTTGGGACTGGCTTTAGACTGGAGCATGGAAAAATAGGGATTTTTTTTTTTTTTTAAAGTAATGTGTCCGTCTTAAAGTGTAAGAAAAGAGACCAGAACTTGGCCCTTGAAAGTGCCCCTGGTTTTTGGTAGTTTTTGGCACAGTTCTCAGAGCAGGGTGGCGTTGGCCCAGCATGCAGGGCTGCAGCTCGTCACCAACTTGCTCTGGACATGTCTCCCCTCTCTTGATCTCAGCTCCAGCGGGTCCCTAGGGCCTGCAAGGGTCTGTGATTCCACTGACCCCTCAGGAGCCCTTCTCCCCGCAGGAGGGGAACACAGCCCTTCACCCGGCCACCCGCTGGGGCCACCTGGCTGTGCTGCAGCGACTCCTGGACGTCAGGCTGGACCTGGAGGAGCAGAATGCGGTGAGTCACCACCTGGAGGATGCAGAGGTGTGTGACACTGGCTTGCCCCCTGCCTTCCAGGAGCCCAGAGCCCATGGTGCAGCCTGATCTCCCCTGGGAGGGGCTCTGAAGCCAGGAGCGAGGACGTGTTCTCAAACAGCCCACGAGGAGAAGATGAGCAGCAGCACAAAACTCCAGGCTCAGAGGGGCACTGGGCCTGAGGGATGACGGAGGAGTCATACACGCGGTGTGTGTTCAAAGAAGGTAGAGGTCACTGTGGCCAGGATGGAGTAGGAGGGAATAGACAGAGCAGGGATGAGGCGGCTTGGAGGGCAAGGAGAGCACGAGCGGAGCTGTGGCGGAGGGAGTGAACGCACCACGTGCCCTTCAAGGTGAGAATCAGGTGCGGGGCTCCGGGAACCACAGATCACCAGGTCATGTCTGCAGTAGCAGGGAGGGGAGAGCTCAGAGAGCCCTGGAGCCCTGGCAGAAGGGGTGTCCTCCGGTCTCAGGCTCTGGCCTCAGCCTCCTGCCGTCCTCACACCGCTGCCCTGTGTTTCAGGAAGGTCTGACTGCCCTGCACGCAGCTGCTGAAGGGATCCACCCCGACTGTGTGCAGCTCCTCCTCAGGGCCGGGAGTAGCGCGAGCGCCCTCTCCCAGGTAGCCGGGCCTCCTCACGACTGGCGTGTGCCCTCGGCTGCCTGCAGAGCCGTGACTGTGTCAGCTGTAGCAGCCACGATGATTCCTGAACATCGTGTGAACAAGACTGTGAGGGAGCAGGCTCAGGTTCCGGACTTGACTCTCTACTGCTGAGCTCTGTGACTTTGGGCAAGTTACTTAATCTCTCTGAGCCTTGTTTCTCAACTATAGATTGGGGGTGATATATACTTACTATTTTATATTGCTATGAAAACTAAATACCTAGCATATTGCCTGGGACATAATAGGAGCTCAGTACCCATTAGTGTCTTATTGCTGGGCACATGACAGTTCACAAAGCCCTTTCATAACTATTACCTCAGAAAAATTCCCCCCTTTTTTTTTTTTTTTTTAAAGTTTACCTTCATTTTATTTATTTATTTACTTATTTATTTTTGGCTGTGTTGGGTCTTAGTTTCTGTGCGAAGGCTTTCTCTAGTTGCGGCAAGCGGGGGCCACTCTTCATCGCAGTGTGCGGGCCTCTCACTATCGCGGCCTCTCTTGTTGCAGAGCACAGGCTCCAGACGCGCAGGCTCAGTAGTTGTGGCTCACGGGCCTAGTTGCTCCGCGGCATGTGGGATCTTCCCAGACCAGGGCTCGAACCTGTGTCCCCTGCATTAGCAGGCAGATTCTCAACCACTGCGCCACCAGGGAAGCCCAATTCCCCCCATTTTGCAGATGAGAGAGGTTCAGTGACTTTCCCAGGTCACAAGTTGGTAAGAAGCAAAGCTGAGTCTGAAAACCCTATTCCCCTGACTCCAGAGCTCATGGCCTGAAACGTTTGCCTTGCCCAGCGTGGGTCGGGGTGGGGTGTCCCCAACATGAGGCCCACACTGCAATTAGTGCTGGGGCCTGGGTGTGACTCTGGGACAGGCCTCTTTCTCCCTTACCATTGCACTGTGTGAGTTGGCCATTAGAAATTCTCTGTGTCCTTGAAAAGGGGGTTGTGGCCTTTCTTTAGGTAGAAAGTTGGTGTTTTTGTTTTGTTTTGCTTTTTATTTTTAAATCAATGACAATCTTTCTTGGCTGGTTGAATGGCTGCAGGGTCTGGAATTCTCTTTTTGTTCTAAATTTCAATAATGTAGCAAAAATAATATTAATAGTGAATAATATAAATAATAGCAAAAATAGTTTAAAAACAGAGGAATGAAAATGATATGCTAAAGATATTTAACACAAAAGAAGGTAGTCAAGGGGAAACAGAACAAAAAAAACAGGAGACATTCAGAAAAAAATAGCAAAGGGAATTCCCTGGTGGTTCAGTGGTTAGGACTCTGCACTTTCACTGCCGAGGGCCCAGGTTTAATCCCTGGTCAGGGAAGTAAGATTCACAAGACGCGCAGCTCGGCCGGAAAAGAAAAGAAAAGAAAAGAAAAGAAATAGCAAAATGGCAAATGTAAATATAATAATAATATAAATCTTAAATTCCCTTAAATGTGAATAATGCTTTATAAACCACAAAACATTTAATTTGCTCCCCTGGAAGGTGTGGAGACTACTACCCCAGGGGCATAGCGGGGGACATTACAGCCAAGAGGGGGAAAGTAGCTGTCCCAGGGCACCAGCCATGTCCTTCTGTTGCTGGTGAATTTAAGGCTCTTTCTTCATTGCAAAAGAATTTGGAGACGAAGTGATATGTAGGAATCAGATTTATTTAGAGAGAAACACACTCCACAGACAGAGTGTGGGGTATCTCGGAAGGCAAGAGGCAAGAGGCTTCGAAATATGGCGTGGTTAGTTTTTATGGACTGGGTCATTTCATAGGCTAATGAGTGGGAGGGGTATTCCAACTATTTTGAGGAAGGGGCGGGGATTTCCAGAAATTGGGCCACTGCCCACTTTTTGGCCTTTTACGGTTAGCCTCAGAACTGTCATGGCACTGGTGGGTGTGTCATTTAGCATGCTAAGGTATTACAAGGAGCATATAATGAGGCTCAAGGTCTACTGGAGGTCAAATCTTCTGCCATCTTGGACCTAGTTGGTTCTCATTAGTTTTCATCATGTACTATGGCTATGTCATTCTTTTAAAGGTTGTGCCCTGCCCCCTTCCCTCCTGTTTCACTTCCATCAGCAAGGTGTTGCTCCTTAGTCAGAAAGGCCCTTTCTCTGTGCCCAGCACTAGGCACTGGGAGGGGGCACAGACAGGTCATGCCATGGCCACCTCCCCAGCAGTAACAGCACAGGAGCTTAGAGACTCAGGGGGTTAGATCCAGCTGGTGGTCGTTGGTGGCTTGGAGCTGCCCACCTCACCAGGTCTCGTGCTCCAGCCTTGACTTGAGGTTTCTGGCAGAGGCCACGGTCTATTCTGACACTCCCACCTCTGGCAGTGTCGTGCAGCAGGGTCTCTGAGGAGGGGGCAAACCCAAAGTGATTGCATTTCCCACTGGGAGGTGGATGAATTCCCACCCACCCTGTAAACTTGCTCAGACTCGACTTTGGGAGGGTGACCAACTCATCCTGGTCTGCCCCATACTGTCCTGATTTTAAAACAGAAAGTCTCGCATCCAGGGAAACTTCAGTCCCAGGCAATCTGGGACAGTTGGTTACCTAGTGGGTCCTGCCTGAGATGAAGTCTCATCCAGGAAGAAGCCCTCCCTCTGGCCCTGCCAGGCTCCTCTTCGGATGCACTTAGACCAGCTCCAGCTGGACAGTACATGCTGGGTGGGATTTACCCTGTACAGGTAAATCTTATTGGTCCCCCTCCTTGAAAACCATCTCCTCAGCGTCTATATTCCACGTGTCTTTACTGGCTTTGGCCTTTGTTCCGGAGTCTGTGACTGGAGGTGAGGAAAATCCTGAGACCATAGTGAACTCCTTTTACTAGTCACCAGGACTGGGCAAGTCATTGATTTCTCCTGCCTCAGGGTTTAATGGGTATAATAGTCCCAGGGGGGTTGTGAGCTGTGAATGGGATAATGAATCTCAGAGTGCTTTGTAAACCCTGCTGTGAGGGGTCCTTAAGATGCTGCATTGATGCCTGTTTCCCTCTAGAAAAAACAGAGCTGCTTCCACTACGCAGCCCTCGGTGGCTCTGAGGACATGGCCTGGGCCCTTGTCCATGCAGGAGGCAGCACTGACGTGGCTGATCATGTACGTGTGGGGCCTGGATGGAAGGTGGGGAGGCGAGGGATACACTGCCAAGTCTCCCAGGACCTCACTTCTCAAAATAGAAATGGAGAACAGATTAGTGGTGGCTGGGGGCTAGGGATGGGGGCGTGGGGCCGAGAAGGGAGGAGGGTGTGGTTATAAAAGGACTACACAAGGGACCCTTATGGTGATGGAACTGTGCTGCATCTTGACTATGTAACGGATACACAAACCTACACGTGTGATAAAATTACATAGAACACACATGTATATGAATGACTACAAGTGAAACTGGGGAGATCTGAGTAAGATGGTGGGTATTATCAATGTCAGTGTTCTGGTTGGGATATTGTACTGTGGCTTTGTAAGATGTTACCACTGGATTGGGGAGAACAGAGCAGATGGGTGTTGAGGGTGGGAAGAAGGCTCTTCACCAGATACCTTTTGTTCTTTTTGGTTCTTTAGATTTCTATAAATAAAATGTAAAACAATGAAAAGCAATACTTGCTCTCTTGCCACTCCCCTTTCCTACCACATTCCCACAGACCTATTTCCAGGACGATGGAGGCCATATCCAGCATCCTTGGTTATTTTATCTCCGTGGCGTGCTGCTTCCTGGAGAGCCACTGTTAGAGCTCTGATAAGTTTCCTAGCTCATCTGAGTTGTGCACTTGAGCCAGTTTCCAGTGTCTGCCCATTCACTCTCACAGGACACCTTCTTTTGGCCTGATTTTGATTTCACAGTTATCTAGCAATGATCTGAGGACACTGCTGAAATTCTGTGGTAGTTTTATCTAGGTTTTTAAATTTTTTTCTAGATGTGTTTCAGAATACTTTTTGTCCTTTATTGCTATTTGGGTTTGGGATTACATTAAGCCTGTAAATAATATAAGAGAAAATGGTCATCTTTGTAATATTTTATTTTTTCACTACGAACATGTCTTGCCATTTCTTTATGTCTTCTTTTGTATCCCTCAGTGATGTTCTATGGTTTTTGTTTGCCTTTGTAATAGCCATTTCCAATTATACTCTTCATAGGTACTTTATATATTTTGACCGTCATTGCAAATAGACTATCTTTTTAAAATATGTCATTTCTTGTGGGCATTCAATACAGGAATGCTATTGACTTTGGTATTTTTATCTTCTATATGACTTTTCATTGATTTTGCTAGAGGTTTTTTTTTTTTTTTTGGTGGGAGTATAGTAACTATTTTGACCTGTGTAGATATACAATCACGTTGCCTACAAGTAATCATATAGTTTAAATCTTCTTTTCCAATATCCATAAACTGTTTTTTTCTGGCCTAAACTAGTAATGGCAGTCATGGGCATTTTTGTTGTATGTGTGTGTGTTCTGTTCTGTCACCTTTTGGTACTCAACATGTGAGGGTGTTTTTCCACAGTAAGTATAGATCTATCCCATTGATCTTTCTGGCTTTGTACTACTCTACTAGATGTGTGTCACCATACACCTAGACAGAAGGATGCTGTGGCAGTATCTCCACTTTGTCACGTAGTCAGTGCTCACAAGGAACCACTGGAGATGGAGTCCTCCAGGCCTTGGGTGAATGTTGGGTTTGGGTGAGACCTCTGTTCTGGTCCCGGCTGGCTCTCTCATTCATTCGTTTCATACATAAATAGTTGCTGAGCACCTACCTAGATGCCGGGGGTAGGAAGTCCAGTAACACAAGGTCTCTATTAGTTACGTGTCCTTGGGTGAGTCATGTAAGTTTTATGAACTTATTAAGTGTTCTCATTTGTAAGATGAAAGTATGAATAAGAATACCATTCCTATATACTTGCTAGGTTCATGTGTGGAGTAAATGAGATAGCAGAGAATCTTAAGGTGTTGTTGCCAGAAGGGACCTCAGCAAGCATCACTTGCCAGATGAAGAGCAGCAGAGAAGCGAGATGACTTGCCCAAAGTCACGTAGTGAGTTCCTGGCATGGCAAGGTCTCAAACTTGGGATTTCAGGCTCCCACCCACCATGAGGATCAATTGTGGCCCAAGGGATTCAGGCTGTGGGCTGTAAATTCTTCAGGCCACTCATGTCATCCGAGAAGTGGGAAGGTCCAAACTCAAGCACTATCTGTACAGTAAGTCCCCTACACATGAACCGGTTCCATTCCGAGAGGACATTCGTAAGTCCAATTTGTTCATAAGTCCAACAAAGTTAACCTAGGTACCCAACTAACACAATTGGCTATATAGTACTGTACTGTAATAGGTTTTTTAATACTTTTCACACAAATAATACATAAAAAACAAACAAAAAATAAAGAAAACATTTTTCATCTTACAGTACAGTACCTTGAAAAGTACAGTAGTACAGTACAACAGCTGGCATACAGGGGCTGGCACTGAGTGAACAGGCAAGAAGCGTTACTGACTGGAGGAGGGAGAGGAGGTGGGAGATGGTAGAGCTGAAGGATCATCAGCAATAGGAGACGGAGGGCAAGCTGCAATTTCACTCACGCCTGACGTTGATGGCACACGTTCTGGTTCCTTGCTGGATTCAATTCTATCTACCCTCTTGAAAAAATGATTCAGTGATGTCTGGGTAGTAGCTCTTTTTTTCTCGTCATCGATGACACAATAGCACTGGATTGCATTCTGAACGGCTGCTGCAACTTTCGTGTACTGTTCTGTGTTCGGGTCCTGTGCCTCAAAAACTAACAGCGCCTCCTCAAATGAAGAAAATCCCCTTGCCATTTCCTGCGTCGTGAATCGCTTCGTTTCTTCAGTTACTTCTTCTTCCTCTTGTGTCTCTTTGTCCTTTCTCTGAGCCTCCAATTCCATCAGGTCTTCATTAGTAAGCTCCTCGTGTTGCACAGCAACAGTACTGTACAGTAAAGTACACAAAAGCACGGCTAGTAGAGGATGCACGCATGTGACAATGTACGCCAGACATGTGAATTAATTTATGTGATCGGACACGCACACGCACATTCGCATCTTTGAAAGTTCGCAACTTGAAGGTTCGTACGTAGGGGACTTACTGTACTTCTCCCAACTCCCATCTTCTAGCACCACCCTGCAGCTGGGCAGTCCTGGGAGGGATCCATCAACAGATCTGTGCCTCTCCACCCCCCCAGCAGGGCGTCTCTCCTGTGCACATTGCCGTGAGGCACAACTTCTCCGTCCTGGTGCAGCTCCTCATCGACACCGGCAGTGACCTGGACGCGGCTGACAATGTAAGTGGCTGCAGAAACCATCTGGGCCCCATGGAGCCTCTGGGCACCCTCCCAGGTTGGCAGGGCTTGACTGTGGTCTACTAGCCTGGCCCAGAATTGAGGAATTGCTCTTTTAGCTTGTCAAAAGTTGTTTGAATATTTGTTGAAGGTAGCATTATTTTATCAACCATTCCTCTATTTTGAACATTTGAGTATTTCCAAGTTTTTGTCATGATATATAGAACACTGTGGTAAACATCTTGCTACATGCAACCTTTTCCTTTCATTGATTTTTTTTTCCCCTTAGGGAAAATTCCCAGGGCAGGGGTGACTAGGTTAATCTTGTATAACAAGAGGCCTCTGAGTCCTGAAGTTGTGATCAATCAGGAGCATTTAAAAATCCCCATCCCCACAATCCACCCCCCAACCGTACAATCTTCAGGGCCGCCACACACAACCACTAGTGGTGGAAAGCAATTCGACAGAATATAACATATAACTTTAAAATGGTCAGTATTTGCACGTCTGAGAATTGAGCCTCAAGAAATATATTAAGAGCTCATGCACCAAGATGTTTGTTGTAGCAGTCTATCAGTTTTCATTTCAAAAAGGGCCCCAAATAGTTAATAAGAGAGAAGTGGTTGGTTAAATTATGGTATAGGCATAGATAGGCTCTTATGGAGTTATAAAAAATGGTGTTTATAGAGTTTATAATACGCAGGAAGTTATACAGATGCAAAATGTATATACAGGATGATCCCAAATATGTAAAACCATAAAACTAAAAGCATTCTGCATTAAAGAAAATACTAGAAGAAATGTACTAAGACTGTTAACAGAGGTTGACTTAGGTGGGATAGCAAGTGGTATTTTTTCTTTGTTCTTTCTACTTTTTTGTTATTTACTAAGTTTGCTGAGTATTATGTTTATGATTAAATCCAGTTTACCCTCCCACATAACTTCTTTTTTTTTTATAAATTTATTTTATTATTATTATTATTTTTATTTTTGACTGTGTTGGGTCTTCGTTGCTGCACACGGGCTTTTCTCTGGTTGTGGCAAGCGGGGGCTACTCTTCGTTGTGGTACGCAGGCTTCTCACTGCGGTGGCTTCTCTTGTTGGGAGCACGGGCTCTAGGCCCGTGGGCTCAGTAGTTGTGGCTCATGGGCTCCAGAGCGCAGGCTAAGTGGTTGTGGCGCACGGGCTTAGTTGCTCTGCAGCATGTGGGATCTTCCCGGACCAGGGCTGGAACCTGTGTCTCCTGCATTGGCAGGCAGATTCTTAACCACTGCGCCACCGGGGAAGCCTCACATAACTTCTTAGAGAAACTCTGTTAAGGCCCAGTTGGGAGTGTACCCACCTTGGTCCTGTCCTGGCTTTGAGCCACAGGCCATCTCTACGTGCTTTTCTGCTCTCCGTCCTCTTGGCTTCTTTCCAGAGGCAGCAGACACCCCTCACCTTGCCTCCGAGCACGCCTGGGAGGACATAGCGGATATTCTCTTCATTGCTGGGGTTAACTTAAACCTGAGAGATAAGGTACCTCTGCTCACAACCAGCCTCCCTTGCAAGCTTTCATGACTCCCTCTTTGCCAGAGACCCTGATGCAAATGCCTCCTGCTCCCAGAGTGTTCAAGGCTTCCCATCTGTTATATATCAGCTCAAAGGCAACCTCCTCCAGGAAGCCTTCCTGCCCCTCCATCACCTTCCCCTGCCTCCTCTGAGGTCCCTCAGCACTTGGCCCGCCCCTCTCCTGGTCCTTGCCTGTGATACGTTTGTCTTCTGTTTCATGGCCCCCATCGGACTTTGAGCTCCTTGAGTCATCTGCTGGGGAGAGGAGAAGAGAGCTAGAGGAACAGCATGT
The DNA here is from genome assembly GCF_028021215.1 of Eschrichtius robustus. Lineage (NCBI taxonomy): Eukaryota > Metazoa > Chordata > Mammalia > Artiodactyla > Eschrichtiidae > Eschrichtius > Eschrichtius robustus. The sequence goes on from NC_090824.1 coordinate 126,230,217, forward strand.
CACCACCCCACAACTCCGTGCGTATGAAACAGGGTTGGGGGAAGCTTCCCGGGTCACGGTGCTTCTGGGGTGGCCACCTCCTCAGGTGGCCAGAGGTTCAAGAAGAGCTGAAGGCTTAGTATGAGGCTGAAGAGGTCACAGGCTCATGAAGGGAAGGGCCCTTGCACACGTGGCCCAGTCCTTGGGATGGTGTGGGAAAGAGATGGGGGCAGGGAACAGGCCCTGAGGCTGGACCTGGGAAGGGTTTCCTGCTTCCTGGGAGGGAAGCTGGGGCCCGGGGGCAGCTGGCCAAGCTTGAAGAGGAGCTTCCCATCTCCCCGCAGGTCCCTGGAGGTGGTGGAGGCCAGCACTGTGCCGGAGGCCTGGAGCAAAGGGCTGGAAACCTGAGGGGAGGCAGCAAACTTGACACAGGAGCCCAAGCCCCTTCTCTGGGTTCTGGTTTCATCTGAGACATGAGGCTGGTAACATCTATCTCACAGATGACCTTGAAGAGTTATGCAGCCTGAGTTTTATAAGCTTTAAGTCCTCCTGTTCTAGAGGAACACAAGAGGTGGTTGCTGGAATTATTGCCTTATTCTACCTGTGACTTTTCCACACCCAGAGTTACTCCCAGAAAACCCTTCTGCTCTCCAGTGTAGACTGCTGGAAGCCGCTTTCTTTGGGCAGGAGGGTCTGTAGTCAGTGCTAGAGGCCACCCTACACCCTCTTATAGGAACTCTGGCTTCCCTGCTCCCTTCTTACCCGCAGCAAGGAAAAACCGCCTTGCCAGTGGCCGCCCACATCAACCATGTCAGCCTGGTGGACATGATCATAAAAGCCAATCGCTTCTACAGATGGGAGAAGGTACTGAGACCCTGCGCTTGGTCTCTCCGTGTTGGAAAGGGAGTGGCCATGGCTTCAGGTGGAGTTGGCTTTGAACCCCAGCCCTGACCAATTCAGGGGCCCCTCAGTTTCCAAGCGAGTGATAATCCCTGCCTTACCTAACATTAGGGTTCTTTGGGGGCATCCAGAGATGGGTGAACACCCAAACCATACTGAAATAAGGCTGACTGAGGTCCGTGCCAGTGTGGAGATACTAGTAGACCCTGCTGTAGCTCCTGGTTGATGGATGAATGCATTCATGCATGAATAAAGAAATGGCAAGTTGGTTCCAGCTCACTGCCAGCTCCAGGTGATTGGAATTGTGGCTTGGGGTGTTCTATTCAGGCAGCGTTCTGAGCCCAGAAGGAAAGGGTGCTGGGATTGATTAGTGATATCTGCTGTGGATTTGGGAAAGAGGAGCGGCAGATGTAAGGTCCTGCATTTACAGCTCCAGTGTCAGCAAATGGGGGTGGGTGGAGAGTTTTTCTGTTGTCCTTAATGGTTACTTTTATACACAGAAAATAAATTTTTGCATTTATTTCAGTTTTAGAAATTAATACTAAATTGTTTACAAAATTTAAATCCTACTTTTCCTCAACCTTTTAAACTTATTTTTACAATCTTATTACTATATTTATACAACGAGTAAATTTTAACAGTCACTTTCAAGGAAGCCTTTTGATTAAAGTTTGGTCCCATGTTTAAGGTTAATTAAACAACCTTAAACGTTTTAAACTGAACGAATAAATTTAATATAATAGGTTTTCTTTTTAAGCATTTCAAATGCTTCCTAAATTCTTAAATTATCCCATTAAATCCAATAAATTAAACCTATAAAGTGAATCTCGAATATCATAAACATTCTGATATTGTCTACAAACTTAGTAAACTTCTCTTACACTTCTCAAAAAAATCACTGTCCAAAAATCAATCAATTGATAAATTTCCATAGGAATCATAAGATTTTCTCTTTCACTGACATGCTGGATTCTCGTAAATATTACAACCCCTTTACATACAACAGATTACTCCTAAATATTAATACCAATGGTTTGATGAACTGATTCATCTCTATGCTTAATTTTAAACCACCTCAGGCTTTAAAAGTTTTCAACACTAAGGCAGTGGTGCAGTTAGAATCACAAATCCCTCCTTCCTACCCCTAGACCAATTCAATCAGAATCTAGGGGGTAAGGGCCAAGCTTCTGTGGTTCTTAAAGCTCCCAGATGATCCCAATGTAAGATGCAGCTGAGAACACTGCTCTAAAGAAACAGTTTTTACCACCCGAGGAGAGAGCCAAGCTCCCAGGTCGTCACCTCCCAGGTGACTGGCCAGACACAGTTAGCCAGAATGTAAGATTCAGAGCTGCAGATGCCAGAACTCACCTGAGCTTTTTAACAACTAGAAATCTGCATCCACATCCTTTTGAGGGGCTTTTGTGGCTTTAACTAAGACTTTTGTGGGTTTAACTTAAGCTATTACATAATTTTTGGTAACCTCTCATTTTATCACCTGCTTTGCATAGAAAGAATTCTGTAACCCAGACCTTCTCTACTTGTTGTCATTTGGCAAGTTTAGTTAGTGCCTGATTCTTGGCTTGCCTGGTTTTAGCCACAGCTGCTGAGTCATTCTACTGACACTCGTGCTATAAGAACACAAAGAAAAGAGAGAAATTGGGAATCCTTCCTAGAAGAGGTGGCACCCAGGTGGTCTTTTGACTGTGGCAATGGGATTGAGAGACAGGGAGGTGAGAAAAGGAATTCTGGTTGGAGAAACAGTGTAAGCAACTCAGGTTCCAGCACTCAAAGCAAGGCACAGAGTCAGAAACCAGAGTAATGGACACTACGCCCCAGGCCTGTGATGACACCAGCTCTGTGTCCAGGCTCACGAGGGAGAGCCTGGCAGGGATTTCCCCCAGACAGCTGCTGCACTTCTGGGATCTGCCCCACAGGACCAGCTCTCATGCAGGGACCTCTGTGACCCCTCTGGGAAGAGCTTGACCTTTAAGCAGGACCATCAGCAGGAAACGCAGCAGCTCCGCTCTGTGCTGTGGTGACTGGCCTCCAGGTACCTGCGGCCCCACAAGTGGAAGAAGCTGGCGTATTGCTGGGAGTTCACCGAGGCCCACGTCCACGCCATCGAGCAACAGTGGACAGGTACCACCTTGCCTTGGTGCCCCAGAGCAACCGGGTGGAGGGGTGGGGGCACGCGGGGTGTGTTCAGTTTTCTGTGCTTCTGGGGGAAAAGCCTCAGCAAGCCACACGCCACTTCCAACACATCACGTGCTCTTCCCCTCTCCAGGCCTTTACACAGACTGGGCCCTCTGCCCCTCCCTCCACATTGATCTGTGAACTTCACATTCCTCACGAATGTGCTTGAGCTGAAACCCATCGTTCACACGTGAAACTAAAGGTGCTCCCTGTAAAAAGGAGAGGAGCTGCTGTCGCCACTATTATTTAACATCTATTTGGAAATTCTGGCCCTGGTATTAAGGCATGAAACAGAAATAGAAATTGAGTGTAAATACTGGAAAGGAAGAGAGAGATTTATTAATTTCAGATGCGATACACACACACACACACACACACACACACACACACACACACACACACACACACACACACACACACACACAGGAAGTCCAGAAGAATCAACGGAAAAACTCTTAGAATAAAATAATTCAATGAAATGGCTAAACATGATTAAATATACGAACACCATAGTATTGCTCTGTACCATCAATAAGTGGGCAAAATATATAGAGGTATACATATGTAAAAAAATATATATATATATGTAAAAAATACGTATATTTTAAATATACTTTAAAATATTTTAAATATATATATAATATATATTAAAAATATATGTAAAAAATATACTCCATTTACAATAGTGTGTGTTTCTAAGAAGAAATATGAATGACATATGAGTAAGACAATACAAATTATTTGAACTATAGAAGAAGACTTGGGTAAGTGGAATGACATTCTGTATTTCCAGCTAAAAAAGTGTCATGTAGATATTGATTTTCCCCAAATTAAAGCTTTGATCCAATTTTAATCAAATCAAAATAGAAGGTTTTTGAAACTTGACTAAAGGATTCTACAGTTCATCTGAAAGAAGAAACGGGGAATATATAAATGAATATTCTGGGGGAAAAAAGCGAAGAGGGTCTAACTCAACCAGACTCAACCTTAGAAAGCTAAAATATTTAACACAGAGAGATACCTGACATAAACATACGCAAATCAGGTAGTGGAATAGAGTGGGGAGTCCACAAGTGAACTCTATTACTGGTGCAGATTTCATAGATGACAAAGGAGCACTGGTAAATTACAGGGCTGGGGACAAGGGGTAGTGAATAAATGGGTCAAATGAAACTGCTACATCACGAGCAGCACCAGGAGGAAGTGCCTGCTGGGGGCCCACAGACACCAGAACGTCAGGGACGCAGTGGCTGACTGACTTGGACCTGATGGCTGTGCCCCCATGGCTGTGCCAGACCGTCTGTCCCCAGCTGGGAGAGCTGACCTGGTCACAGTTGAATAACAAGTTAACCCCCCCACCGGCACTGAAGAGCATGGGCACTTATTTTCCAAACATTGGAATCACCTGGGAAGGCTTAACACTGATCTGTTGCCTAGGCCACACCCAGACCCAAGTACATAGGAATCTCTGAATGGGGAGGGGGACCCAGGTGTCAGTGTTTGCTAAAGCCTCCCAGGTGTTTCCAATGAGCACTTATGGCTGAGAACCACTGGTTCAGGGGAAAGAACAGGGCCACTAGCATGCAAGTCACCGGTTACTGTGAGCCGCCAGAGAGATGAACTGTATAGTCGTGTGTGCATCGTGGTACCACAGTGAATGCCAATTCTTTCTCTCTTCCCAGTGACACCAATAGGATACATGGTGGATGCTCAGGGGAAAGCCTGGCACTGGGGAGATCCAGGTGTCCCTGATATAAAACTCCACCCCCCCATCCCATCTAAGGCTGCTCCTCCCCTTCCCTCCCACGCCCTCCCCATCTCTGGGCTGAGTTCTGCTGGAACTTGGAGAAGGGTCTGATGTTCTGGCGGCGGTAAGGGGTGTGCTCAGGCCTGGCTCTGGTAAGGCAGGCGGGGTTGGCGCCTTCTCTCTCTTTCTCCCCTCATGATCCTCAGGCACCAAGAGCTACTGGGAGCACGGGCACTGGTCACAGCCAGTGAGAACCCCAGCAGAGCGCTATTCAAAGGCCTCGTCGCCATTGGCAGGAGGGACCTGGCTGGTAAGTGTTCCCCCTGCCCGGCTTCTGCTCAGGGCAGCGCCGGGCGCAGAGTCAGAGTTGCATAGCCCCGCTGGACTGCAGCAGGGCCCTCCAAGGCTGCTCAGACCACAGCGCTGTGGCGCTGGCTCTGAACCTTCCAGATTGATGTTCCTAGCCCTGCCTCCTCCTGGAACCCAGACGGAGCCTTGGGCAACTCACAGTACCTCCTGGCCCCAGTCTCCCCATCTGTGCCATGAGGGTGGCCCAGACGATCCCTATGACCTTCACAGCCCCAAGGCCACTGAAGCTACAATCTCTTCTTATCCAGCTCTCTATACTACTTTGATTTTTTTTTTTCCCTCCAGTTTGGAATAAGGTGGGAACAGCCTGCAGAGTTGTTTTTCACAAACATTAAGACCTATGGGCCAAAACTGGCGTAAGATGAGTTGAACCAGTAAGATCTGGTCAAATAAAATTTCTGAGGCCGTCACAAACTATTTGAGTCTGTCCATCCCAACAGCTTTTTTTGGGATTTGGGATTCAGGGCACCATGTAGAACCATTAGGCAAGCGGAGTAACAGGTTCTAGTAATGATCCCTCATTAAAAACAAAATCGGCTCATGATGAAAAAGGCTTAAACTCTGTAACGTCCATTGCCATGGTGCATTACAGGGCAACCACAGGATGGGGTACTAGGCAGCCATCCATAGTAATGAAGGTACATCAGTCACTTGGCAACAAGGAAAAGCGTGGATAGCACGTTATCAAGGGGCAAAGGGAAAGTCCCCCATGTGGTGGGTCTCCCCCAGCTGCCACACAAGGTGCGAAACAGTCATTTCAGAGGGGAGGAATTAGGGATGACTTGGTTCTTTTTCCAGCATGTTCTTAAATATTATTCTGCGTCGTCTTTTGACACAAACTCTTGCAGGCAATTAAAGCATCAAACTAGCCTTGTGAGGCAGCGCTCAGGCAACAAGAGGCAACAGGATTCTTGTCTTTTGCAGAAAGCATCAGGAAGAAAGCAAACGAGGACTCTAGCGCCCCAAGGAGGTGCACAGCCATGTAATTGGAGGGACTGGACCTTCAGGAGCATGGGACCTCAGAGTGGGGGCCACTGAACAGAGGAGGACCACCATTTAAGGGCTTAAAAAACAAGTACTGTAAACAGACTTCCAGCTGCTTCCACTGAAACCCATAGTTAGGCAGGACCAGCAGGCAAATGTTTGTGATCTTTTTCACGGGGGCCTGTCTCAGGTTTTGCAGGTAATCCCTTCCCAGAGGTACGGTCCTTTGCAGCTCTCAGCTTATTTTCATCTCCTGCATCTCACTGGAGCCTCACAGCAGCCCCCTGTGGTGCAAGGGATGGCTTTTCAGAGAGGACTCTGGGCACAGCGTTTATAAGCAGCTCATCAGGTGGTGAGGTCAGGGGCCAAATTCAGCATTCCTGTCTCCCCAACCGGGCGAAGGGCTTCATCCGTCCCTTACGCGAAGGACCGCCCTTAATTCAATCCCTGACTTTTATGAATGCTGTGCTTACTCCACAACTGTTTCTATTCTCAGCTTATTTGTACATTTTGACAGTTCCAGGAGGCACACACTCGCATTTTTTCCCTCTTTTTCAAAATACCTTTTAAAGTTTTAAACTCTTAATTTTAAAATCATTTCAGACTTAACGAAAAAGCTGCAGAAATAGTTCAAAGAATTTCCAAATACTCTTCACTCAGCTTCCCCAAATGTTAACATCTTACATAACCAGGAAATTAACACTGCTAGGATACTAATTAACTCACCTTCACACCTGATTCAAATTTTGTCATTTGAGCCTGGAAGTTCTGCCTGAAAGCTGTTTCTGTCTAATGTGAGCTCTCCTGCATGTGGCACAGCTGGCTGTGGCCAGTTTCGGAGCCCATATCTTAGAAAAACTCCCCACAAAGTTAGCCTTTGGGCCTGCGTCCTGGGAAGAAGATAGAATAAAAACTGCTAGAGCTGAAAGGGGCTCCAGCTCTCACACATGGTGGGAGTTCACAGTGGTACAATCCTCTGAAAGGCAATTTGGCATTACCCACCGAAATTACAAATACATTTACCCTTTGACCTAGCAGTCCCACACCTAGGAATTTATCCTACAGAGAAACCTGCAAACATTATATAATACTAACACGCATGCAAGTGAAAAAAGGGGAAACTATGCCGTGAGATGAATGTATGGGAACTGTGTACTATCTGCTCAGTTTTCTTTAACAGTTTTTTAAAAATAGTCTATTTTTTAAAATAACTGAAACTAAAACTTACAAAGAGGCTTTGAAACCAACCCATCAGCTTGATGATTTGAGAGGTGTGTCTTGCCTGAGGCCTCACAGTTTGCAGTGGGATTCAGTCCCCAGCACAGCACACAGCCTCCCTGCCATTGTGTCACCCTTCATCTGCACATGCTGTGTTGAGACAGAGAACCTTCTTCTACCATCTATTCCATATGAGAAAGGTATTTCATACCACATGGGACTTGGATCACTTACCTGGATGAATTTTGTTTTTTGTTTTATTTTTTATTTAGTTTTGACTGCATTGGGTCTTTGTTGCTGCACACGGGCTTTCTCTAGTTGCGGTGAGCGGGGGCTACTCTTCGTTGCAGTGCGTGGGCTTCTCATTGTGGTGGCTTCTCTTGTTGCAGAGCACAGACTCTAGGCACAAGGGCTTCAGTAGTTGTGGCACGCAGGCTCAGTAGTTGTGGCTCATGGGCTCTAGAGCACAGGCTCAGTAGTTGTGGCGCGCAGGCTTAGGTGCTCTGTGGCATGTGGGATCTTCCCGGACCAGGGCTCGAACCTGTGTCTCCTGCATTGGCAGGTGCATTCTTAACCACTGCGCCACCAGGGAAGCCCTGTTGTTTGTTCTTTGAGACGAAAAAGCAAGTCCATAAATAAAGTTTAAACGTTGAAATATATCTCTCAAGTTCAATACTTACTTCTTTTGTTTGGGAGATCAATAGCAAAATTTCAAACAAGCTATTGTGGATTTTTTTTTTTTTTAAAACAGGATTTACAAGATTGATTTATAGGGTTCTCATGAATGAGCTCTTGTTGCCTACTCAATCAACCTGTAAACATTTTTTTTAAACTTAAAAAAAAATTTTTTTAACTTTTAAAAATATTTAGATCAATAATTTTTTATTGAATTATAATTGATTTACAATATTGTTTTAGCTTCAAGTGTACATCATAGTGATTCAGTTTTTTTTCTGATTATATTCCATTATAGTTATTTACTAGATACTAAATATAGTTCCCTGTGCTATACAGTAAACCTTTGTTGCTTATCTATTTTATGTATAGTACTTTATATCTGTTAATCCCATATTCCTAATTTGTCCCTCCCCACCTCCCTCACTCCTTTGGTAACCATAGGTTTCTTTTCTATGTCTGTGAGTCTGTTTCTGTTTTGTAAATAAGTCCATTTGTACTATTTTTTAGATTCCACATATAAGTGATATTATATAGTATTTCTCTGTTTGACTTACTTCACTAAATATAATATTCTCTAGGTCTATCCATGTTGCTGCAAATGGCAATATTTCATTATTTTTTATGGCTGAGTAACATTCCATTGTATATATATATCACATCTTCTTAAGCTGCTCACCTGTTGATGGACACTTATTTCCATGTCCTGGCTATTGTAAATAGTGCTGCTATGAACAGCACTATTCATAGTGCATGTGTCCTTTTGAATTAGAATTTTCGTCTTTTCTGGATACATACTCGGGAGTAGATTGCTGGATCATATAGCTGCTCTGTTTTTAGTTTTTTTTTTGTTTTTTTTTAAAGCTTTTATTATTTATTTATTTTTTGGCTGTGTTGGGTGTTCGTTTCTGTGCAAGGGCTTTGTCTAGTTGTGGCAAGCAGGGGCCACTCTTCATCGCGGTGTGGGGGCCTCTCACTATCGCGGCCTCTCTTGTTGCGGAGCACAGGCTCCAGATGCGCAGGCTCAGTAGTTGTGGCTCACGGGCTTAGTTGCTTCGCGGCATGTGGGATCTTCCCAGACCAGGGCTTGAACCCGTGTCCCCTGCATTGGCAGGCAGATTCTCAACCACTGCGCCACCAGGGAAGCCCTGTTTTTAGTTTTTTAAAAATATTTATTTATTTGTTTGTTTATTCTTATTTATTTGGGCTGTGCCGGCGATCTTAGCCGCAGCATGCAGGATCTAATTCCCTGACCAGGGATCAAACCCAGGCCCCCTGCCTTGGGAGCATGGAGTCTTAACCACTGGACCACCAGGGAAGTCCCTATTTTTAGTTTTTTAAGGAACCTCCATACTGTTTTCCATAGTGGCTGAACAATTTACATTCCCAACAGTGTATTAGGGTTCACTTTTCTCCACATCCTCTCCAACATTTGCTATTTGTGGACTCTTTGATGATAGCTATTATAACAGGTGTAAGGTGATATCTCATTGTGGTTTTGATTTGCATTTCTCTAATCATTAATGATGTTGGGCATCTTTTCATGTGCCTATTGGTCATCTGTATGTCTTCTTTGGAAAAATGTCTATTTAGATCTTCTGCCCATTTTCTGATTCGGTTGTTTGTTTTTTGATATTGAGTTGTATGAGCTGTTTGTATATTTTGGATATTAACCCCTTGTATGTTGCATCATATGCAAATATTTTCTCCCATTCCGTAGGTTGTCTTTTTGTTTTGTCGATGGTTTCCTTTTTTTTTTCACACACACACACACACTGTATTTTATTTTTACAAGAGATAAATAAACTGACACCAAGCATTGTAAATGGATGACCACAACAAAAGCAACAATGATTGCAATTACCAAACACGAAACACACTCATACTATGTCATAATATTGACGTTCAGTCCAGTAATCCTCCACTGTAACAGCTCCTTTACTTTGCAGTGAAAATTGATTTGTATATTCTTTGCCTCTGAGTCCTTGTGGGATCTTTTTTTTTTATTCAAACAGAAAGTCACAAAAATTATAATCATCCTCATCAGTTCACTCAGTCCCATGTAATTAATTTTTTTTTCATCTTGAAATTTTGTTAACACTTTGATGAGTTCATCAGTTTTCCATTAGAGTTCTGAAAATGCTTATTCATTCAGTTCAGCAGTACAGTCAGTTACCAGAAACCTGTACTTGTCAGAGTCTTTTCCATGAATTGCTTGAAGATGAAACCCTTTTATAGGAACATTTTTGCAAAAGCATCAGAGTACACCCAGAACTGTCTGTAAATGACAAAAGACTTAAAAATGACCACGGTTAAAGATTTGATGAAAGTTCATAATAATGCAATTGACAAGGAAATTTAGTTATTTCTGAGATATACATTTTAAAGTAATAACTAGAATTATGACTTATGACATTATACCAGAACATATAAGATTTTTAGAAATTTCATGTAATGTCTGAAACATTTATATTAACATATTTCCATACAAATAACCCAAAGAAAGTTTAGTATTAGTTTTTTTTGTTTGTTTTTTATACTGCAGGTTATTAGTCATCAATTTTATACACATCAGTGTATACATGTCAATCCCAATCGCCCAAGTCAGCACACCACTATCCCCACCCCACCGTGGTTTTCCCCCCTTGGTGTCCATACGTTTGTTCTCTACATCTGTGTCTCAACTTCTGCCCTGCAAACCGGCTCATCTGTACCATTTTTCTAGGTTCCACATACATGCGTTAATATACGATATTTGTTTTTCTCTTTCTGACTTACTTCACTCTGTATGACAGTCTCTACATCCATCCGCATCTCTACAAATGACTCAATTTCGTTCCTTTTTATGGCTGAGTAATATTCCATTGTATATATGTACCACAACTTCTTTATCCATTCGTCTGTTGATGGGCATTTAGGTTGCTTCCATGACCTGGCTATTGTAAATAGTGCTGCAATGAACATTGGGGTGCGTGTGTCTTTTTGAATTATGGTTTTCTCTGGGTATATGCCCAGTAGTGGGATTGCTGGGTCATATGGTAATTCTATTTTTAGTTTTTTAAGGAACCTCCATACTGTTCTCCATAGTGGCTGTATCAATTTACATTCCCACCAACAGTGCAAGAGGGTTCCCTTTTCTCCACACCCTCTCCAGCATTTGTTGTTTGTAGATTTTCTGCTGATGCCCATTCTAACTGGTGTGAGGTGATACCTCACTGTTGTTTTGATTTGCATTTCTCTAATAATTAGTGATGTTGAGCAGCTTTTCATGTGCTTCTTGGCCATCTATATGTCTTCGTTGGAGAAATGTCTATTTAGGTCTTCTGCCCATTTTTGGATTGGGTTGTTTGTTTTTTTAATACTGAGCTGCATAAGCTGTTTATATATTTTGGAGATTAATCTTTTGTCTGTTGATTCGTTTGCAAGTATTTTCTCCCATTCTGAGGGTTGTCTTTTCGCCTTGTTTGTAGTTTCCTTTGCTGTGCAAAAGCTTTGAAGTTTCATTAGGTCCCATTTGTTTATTTTTGTTTTTATTTCCATTACTCTAGGAGGTGGATCAAAAAAGATCTTGCTGTGATTTATGTCAAAGAGTGTTCTTCCTATGTTTTCCTCTAAGGGTTTTATGGTGTCCAGTCTTACATTTAGGTCTCAAATCCATTTTGAGTTTATTTTTGTGTATGGTGTTAGGGAGTGTTCTAATTTCATTCTATTACATGTAGCTGTCCAGCTTTCCCAGCACCACTTATTGAAGAGACTGTGTTTTCTCCACTGTATATCTTTGCCTCCTTTGTCATAGAATAGTTGACCATAGGTGCGTGGGTTTATCTCTGGGCTTTCTATCTTGTTCCATTGATATATATTTCTGTTTTTGTGCCAGTACCATATTGTCTTGATGACTGTAGCTTTGTAGTATAGTCTGAAGTCAGGGAGTCTGATTCCTCCAGCTCCGCTTTTTTCCCTCAAGACTGCTTTGGTTATTCGGGGTCTTTTGTGTCTCCATACAAATTTTATGATTTTTTGTTCTAGTTCTGTAAAAAATACCATTGGTAATTTGATAGGGATTGCACTGAATCTGTAGATTGCTTTGGGTAGTATAGTCATTTTCACAATATTGATTCTTCCAATCCAAGAACATGGTATATCTCTCCATCTGTTGGTATCATCTTTACTTTCTTCCATCAGTGTCTTACAGTTTTCTGCATACAGGTCTTTTGTCTCCCTAGGTAGGTTTATTCCTAGATATTTTATTCTTTTTGTTGCAGTGGTAAGTGGGAGTGTTTCCATAATTTCTCTTTCAGATTTTTCATCATTAGTGTATAAGAATGCAAGAGATTTCCGTGCATTAATTTTGTATCCTGCAACTTTACCAAATTCATTGATTAGCTCTAGTAGTTTTCTGGTGGCATTTTTAGGATTCTCTATGTATAGTATCATGTCATCTGCAAACAGTGACAGTTTTACTTCTTTTCCAATTTGTATTCCTTTTATTTCTTTTTCTTCTCTGATTGCCATGGCTAGGACTTCCAAAACTATGTTGAATAATAGTGGTGAGAGTGGACATCCTTGTCTCGTTCCTGATCTTAGAGGGAATGCTTTCAGTTTTTCACCATTGAGAATGATGTTTGCTGTGGGTTTGTCGTATATGGCCTTTATTATGTTGAGGTAGGTTCCCTCTATGCCCACTTTCTGGAGAGTTTTTATCATGAATGGGTGTTGAATTTTGTCAAAAGCTTTTTTGGCATCTGTTGAGATGATCATATGGTTTTTATTCTTCAATTTGTTAATATGGTGTATCACATTGATTGCTTTGCGTATATTGAAGAATCCTTGCGTCCCTGGGATAAATCCCACTTGATTATGGTGTATGATCCTTTTAATGGATCTGTTTGCTAGTATTTTGTTAATCTGTGGGATTCTGTTTGCCAGTATTTTGTTGAGGATTTTTGCATCTATATTCATCAGTGATATTGGTCTGTAATTTTCATTTTTTTGTAGTATCTTTGTCTGGTTTTGGTATCAGGGTGATGGTGGCCTCATAGAATGAGTTTGGGGGTGTTCCTTCCTCTGCAATTTTTTGGAAGAGTTTCAGAAGGATGGGTGTTAGCTCTTCTCTAAATGTTTGATAGAATTCACCTGTGAAGCCATCTGGTCCTGGACTTTTGTTTGTTGGAAGATTTTTAATCACAGTTTCAATTTCATTACTTGTGATTGGCCTGTTCATATTTTCTATTTCTTCCTGGTTCAGTCTTGGAAGGTTATACCTTTCTAAGAATTTGTCCATTTCTTCCAGGTTGTCCATTTTATTGGCATAGAGTTGCTTGTAGTAGTCTCTTAGGATGCTTTGTATTTCTGCGGTGTCTGTTGTAACGTCTCCTTTTTCATTTCTGATTTTATTGATTTGAGTCCTCTCCCTCTTTTTCTTGATGAGTCTGGCTAATGGTTTATCAATTTTGTTTATCTTCTCAAAGAACCAGCTTTTAGTTTTATTGATCTTTGCTGTTGTTTTCTTTGTTTCTATTTCATTGATTTCTGCTCTGATCTTTATAATTTCTTTCCTTCTGCTAACTTTGGGTTTTGTTTGTTCTTCTTTCTCTAGTTCCTTTAGGTGTAAGGTTAGATTGTTTATTTGAGATTTTTCTTGTTTCTTGAGGTAGGCTTGTATAGCTATAAACTTCCCTCTTAGAACTGCTTTTGCTGCATCCCATAGGTTTTGGATCGTCGTGTGTTCATTATCATTTGTCTCTAGGTATTTTTTGATTTCCTCTTTGATTTCTTCAGTGATCTCTTGGTTATTTAGTAACGTATTGTTTAGCCTCCATGTGTTTGTCTTTTTTACGTTTTTTTCCCTGTAATTGATTTCTAATCTCATAGCATTGTGGTCAGAAAAGATGCGTGATATGATTTCAATTTTCTTAAATTTACTGAGGCTTGATTTGCGACCCAAGATGTGATCTATCCTGGAGAATGTTCTGTGCGCACTTGAGAAGAAAGTGTAATCTGCTGTTTTTGGATGGAATGTCCTATAAATATCAATTAAATCTATCTGGTCTATTGTGTCATTTAAAGCTTCTGTTTCCTCATTTATTCTCATTTTGGATGATCTGTCCACTGGTGTAAGTGAGGTGCTAAAGTCCCCCACTATTATTGTGTTACTGTCAATTTCCTCTTTTATAGCTGTTAGCAGTTGCCTTATGTATTGAGGTGCTCCTATGTTGGGTGCATATATATTTATAATTGTTATATCTTCTTCTTGGATTGATCCCTTGATCATTATGTAGTGTCCTTCCTTGTCTCTTGTAACATTCTTTATTTTAAAGTCTATTTTATCTGATATGAGTATAGCTACTGCAGCTTTCTTTTGATTTCCATTTGCATGGAATATCTTTTTCCATCCCCTCACTTTCAGTCTGTATGTGTCCCTAGGTCTGAAGTGGGTCTCTTGTAGACAGCATATATATGGGACTTGTTTTTGTATCCATTCAGCAAGCCTGTGTCTGTTAGTTGGAGCATTTAATCCATTCACGTTTAAGGTAATTATCGATAGGTATGTTCTTATGACCATTTTCTTAATTGTTTTGGGTTTGTTTTTGTAGGTCCTTTTCTTCTCTTGTGTTTCCCACTTAGAGAAGTTCCTTTAGCATTTGTTGTAGACCTGGTTTGGTGGTGCTGAATTCTCTTCGCTTTTTTTTTTTTTTTTTTATTACAGTTGCCCTTTGAACAACCTGGGTTTGAACTGCACAGATCCACTTATACATGGAGTTTTTTTCAATAAGTAATACAGTACTACATGATCTGTGGTTGGTTGAATCCTCAGATTCAGAACCACAGATAAGAAGGGCCGACCATAAAGTTATATGTGGATTTTTGACTGCACAGGGAGTCAGTGTCTCTAACCCCTACATTGTTCAAGGGTCAACTGTATTTTCTTGAGGAGAGAATTTCCTATTCTTAGGTAGGGAGCAGAGGGGAAGATCACCTCAGTCACTGGACCAACTTCATACTCATTTTCCTTCTTTATAAGGTTCAATGTAGATGTTGCATCAACCTTCCTAACACACAGACGCACACACACACATATGTAGAGACTTGCAATGTCCTAATTCATATCATTACTTTTTTTTTAATTTTTAAAAACATTTTATTATAGAAAACAATAAAAACAATAAAATATAAACAAAAATAGCAGTATAATGAACTCTTCTGTATCCATCATCCAGGTTCAACTCATAGTTAATCTTTTTTTTTTTCTGAGATATACATTTTAAAGTAAGAACTAGAATTGTGACTTATAACATTATGCCAGAACATATAAGATTTTTAGAAATTTCATGTAATGTCTGAAACATTTATATTAACATATTTCCATACAAATAACCCAATGAAAGTTTAGTATTATTTGTTTTGTTTGTTTTTATACTGCAGGTTCTTGTTAGTCATCAATTTTTTACACATCAGTGTATACATGTCAATCCCAATCGCCCAATTCAGCACACCACCATCCCCACCCCACCGCAGTTTTCCCCCCTTGGTGTCCATATGTCTGTTCTCTACATCTGTGTCTCAACTTCTGCCCTGCAAACCGGCTCATCTGTACCATTTTTCTAGGTTCCACATATATGCGTTAATATACGATATTTGTTTTTCTCTTTCTGACTTACTTCACTCTGTATGACAGTCTCTAGATCTATCCACGTCTCAGCAAATGACTCAATTTCGTTCCTTTTTATGGCTGAGTAATATTCCATTGTATATATGTACCACAACTTCTTTTTCCATTCGTCTGTTGATGGGCATTTAGGTTGCTTCCATGACCTGGCTATTGTAAATAGTGCTGCAGTGAACATTGGGGTGCATGTGTCTTTTTGAATTATGGTTTTCTCTGGGTATATGCCCAGTAGTGGGATTGCTGGATCATATGGTAAATCTATTTTTAGGTTTTTAAGGAACCTCCGTACTGTTCTCCATAGTGGCTGTATCAATTTACATTCCCACCAACAGTGCAAGAGGGATCCCTTTTCTCCACACCCTCTCTAGCATTTGTTGTTTGTAGATTTTCTGCTGATGCCCATTCTAACTGGTGTGAGGTGATATCAGTAGTTTTGAAAACTACCAGTAGTTTTGATTTGCATTTCTCTAATAATTAGTGATATTGCGCATCTTTTCATGTGCTTCTTGGCCATCTGTATGTCTTCTTTGGAGAAATGTCTATTTAGGTCTTCTGCCCATTTTTGGATTGGGTTGTTTGTTTCTTTAATATTGAGCTGAATGAGCTGTTTATAGATTTTGGAGATTAATCCTTTGTCCGTTGATTCGTTTGCAAATATTTTCTCCCATTCTGAGGGTTGTCTTTTTGTCTTGTTTATGGTTTCCTTTGCTGTGCAAAAGCTTTGAAGTTTCATTAGGTCCCATTTGTTTATTTTTGTTTTTATTTCCATTACTCTAGGAGGTGGATCAAAAAAGATCTTGCTGTGACTGATGTCAAAGAGTGTTCTTCCTATGTTTTCCACTAAGAGTTTTATAGTGTCTGGTCTTACATTTAGGTCTCAAATCCATTTTGAGTTTATTTTTGTGTATGGTGTTAGAGAGTGTTCTAATTTCATTCTTTTACATGTAGCTGTCCAGTTTTCCCAGCACCACTTATTGAAGAGACTGTCTTTTCTCCATTGTATATCTTTGCCTCCTTTGTCATAGATTAGTTGACCATAGGTGCGTGGGTTTATCTCTGGGCATACTATCCTGTTCCGCTGATCTATGTTTCTGTTTTTGTGCCAGTACCATATTGTCTTGATTACTGTAGCTTTGTAGTATAGTCTGAAGTCAGGGAGTCTGATTCCTCCAGCTCCGTTTTTTTCCCTCAAGACTGCTTTGGCTATTCGGGGTCTTTTGTGTCTCCATACAAATTTTAAGATTTTTTGTTCTAGTTCTGTAAAAAATGCCATTGGTAATTTGACAGGAATTGCCTTGAATGTGTAGATTGCTTTGGGTAGTATAGTCATTTTCACAATATTAATTCTTCCACTCCAGGAACATGGTATATCTCTCCATCTGTTGGTATCATCTTTAATTTCCTTCATCAGTGTCTTATACTTTTCTGCATACAGGTCTTTTGTCTCCCTAGGTAGGTTTATTCCTAGATATTTTATTCTTTTTGTTGCAATGGTAAATGGGAGTGTTTCCATAATTTCTCTTTCAGATTTTTCATCATTGGTGTATAGGAATGCGAGAGATTTCCGTGCATTTATTTTGTATCCTGCAACTTTACCAAATTCATTGATTAGCTCTAGTAGTTTTCTGGTGGCATTTTTAGGATTCTCTATGTATAGTATCATGTCATTTGCAAACAGTGACAGTTTTACTTCTTCTTTTCCAATTTGTATTCCTTTTATTTCTTTTTCTTCTCTGATTGCCGTGGCTAGGACTTCCAAAACTATGTTGAATAATAGTGGTGAGAGTGGACATCCTTGCCTTGTTCCTGATCTTAGAGGAAATGCTTCCAGTTTTTCACCATTGAGAATGATGTTTGCTGTGGGTTTGTCATATATGGCCTTTATTATGTTGAGGAAAGTTCCCTCTATGCCCACTTTCTGGAGAGTTTTTATCATAAATGGGTGTTGAATTTTGTCAAAAGCTTTTTCTGCATCTATTGAGATGATCATATCGTTTTTATTCTTCAATTTGTTAATATGGTGTATCACATTGATTGCTTTGCGTATATTGAAGAATCCTTGCATCCCTGGGATAAATCCCACTTGATTGTGGTGTATGATCCTTTTAATGTGTTGTTGGATTCTGTTTGCCAGTATTTTGTTGAGGATTTTTGCATCTATATTCATCAGTGATAATGGTCTCTAATTTTCGTTTTTCTGTAGTATCTTTGTCTGGTTTTGGTATCAGGGTGATGGTGGCCTCATAGAATGAGTTTGGGGGTGTTCCTCCCTCTGCAATTTTTTGGAAGAGTTTCAGAAGGATGGGTGTTAGCTCTTCTCTAAATGTTTGATAGAATTCACCTGTGAAGCCATCTGGTCCTGGACTTTTGTTTGTTGGAAGATTTTTAATCACAGTTTCAATTTCATTACTTGTGATTGGTCTGTTCATATTTTCTGTTTCTTCCTGGTTCAGTCTTGGAAGGTTATACCTTTCTAAGAATTTGTCCATTTCTTCCAGGTTGTCCATTTTATTGGCATAGAGTTGCTTGTAGTAGTCTCTTAGGATGCTTTGTATTTCTGCGGTGTCTGTTGTAACTTCTCCGTTTTCATTTCTAATTTTATTGATTTGAGTCCTCTCCCTCTTTTTCTTAATGAGTCTGGCTAATGGCTTATCAATTTTGTTTATCTTCTCAAAGAAGCAGCTTTTAGGTTTATTGGTCTTTGCTATTGTTTTCTTTGTTTCTATTTCATTGATTTCTCCTCTGATCTTTATAATTTCTTTCCTTCTGCTAACTTTGGGTTTTGTTTGTTCTTCTTTCTCTAATTCCTTTAGGTGTAAGGTTAGATTGTTTATTTGAGATTTTTCTTGTTTCTTGAGGTAGGCTTGTATAGCTATAAACTTCCCTCTTAGAACTGCTTTTGCTGCATCCCATAGGTTTTTGATCGTCGTGTGTTCATTATCATTTGTCTCTAGCTATTTTTTGATTTCCTCTTTGATTTCTTCAGTGATCTCTTGGTTATTTAGTAACGTATTGTTTAGCCTCCATGTGTTTGTCTTTTTTACGTTTTTTTCCCTGTAATTGATTTCTAATCTCATAGCGTTGTGGTCAGAAAAGATGCTTGATATGATTTCAATTTTCTTAAATTTACTGAGGCTTGATTTGTGATCCAGGATGTGATCTATCCTGGAGAATGTTCTGTGCGCACTTGAGAAGAAAGTGTAATCTGCTGTTTTTGGATGGAATGTCCTATAAATATCAATTAAATCTATCTGGTCTATTGTGTCATTTAAAGCTTCTGTTTCCTTATTTATTTTCATTTTGGATGATCTGTCCATTGGTGTAAGGGAGGTGTTAAAGTCCCCCACTATTATTGTGTTACTGTCGATTTCCTCTTTTATAGCTGTTAGCAGTTGCCTTATGTGTTCAGGTGCTCCTATGTTGGGTGCATATATATTTATAATTGTTATATCTTCTTCTTGGATTGATCCCTTGATCATTATGTAGTGTCCTTCCTTGTCTCTTATAACATTCTTTATTTTAAAGTCTATTTTATCTGATATGAGTATAGCTACTGCAGCTTTCTTTTGATTTCCATTTGCATGGAATATCTTTCTCCATCCCCTCACTTTCAGTCTGTATGTGTCCCTACGTCTGAAGTGGGTCTCTTGTAGACAGCATATATATGGGTCTTGTTTTTGTATCCATTCAGCAAGCCTGTGTCTTTTGGTTGGATCATTTAATCCATTCACGTTTAAGGTAATTATCGATAGGTATGTTCCTATGACCATTTTCTTAATTGCTTTGGTTTGTTTTTGTAGGTCCTTTTCTTCTCTTGTGTTTCCCACTTAGAGAAGTTCCTTTAGCATTTGTTGTAGAGCTGGTTTGGTGGTGCTGAATTCTCTTAGCTTTTGCTTGTCTGTAAAGCTTTTGATTTCTCCATCAAATCTAAATGAGATCCTTGCCGGGTAGAGTAGTCTTGGTTGTAGGTTCTTCCCTTTCATCACTTTAAGTATATCATGCCACTCCCTTCTGGCTTGTAGGGTTTCTCCTGAGAAATCAGGTGTTAACCTTATGGGAGTTCCCTTGTATGTTATTTGTCGTTTTTCCCTTGCTGCTTTCAATAATTTTTCTTTGTCTTTAATTTTTGCCAATTTGATTACTATGTGTCTCGGCGTGTTTCTCCTTAGGTTTATCCTGTTTTGGACTTGCTGTGCTTCCTGGACTTGGGTGGCTATTTCCTTTCCCATGTTAGGGAAATTTTCGACTATAATCTCTTCAAATATTTTCTCTGGTCCTTTCTCTTCTGCTTCTGGGAGCCGTATAATGCGAATGTTGTTGCGTTTAATGTTGTCCCAGAGGTCTCTTAGGCTGTCTTCATTTCTTTTCATTCTTTTTTCTTTAGTCTGTTCCGCAGCAGTGAATTCCACCATTCTGTCTTCCAGGTCACTTATCCGTTCTTCTGCCTCAGTTATTCTGCTATTGATTCCTTCTAGTGTAGTTTTCATTTCAGTTATTGTATTGTTCATCTCTGTTTGTTTGTTCTTTAATTCTTCTAGGTCTTTGTTAAACATTTCTTGCATCTTCTCGATCTTTGCCTCCATTCTTTTTCCGAGGTCCTGGATCATCTTCACTATCATTATTCTGAATTCTTTTTCTGGAAGGTTGCCTATCTCCACTTCATTTAGTTGTTTTTCTGGGGTTTTATCTTGTTCCTTCATCTGGTACGTAGCCTTCTGCCTTTTCATCTTGTCTGTCTTTCTGTGAATGTGGTTTTTGTTCCACAGGCTGCAGGATTATAGTTCTTCTTGCTTCTGCTGTCTGCCCTCTGGTGGATGAGGCTATCTAAGAGGCTTGTGTAAGTTTCCTGATGGGAGGGACTGGTGGTGGGTAGAGCTGACTGTTGCTGTGGCGGTCAGAGCTCCGTAAAACTTTAATCCACTTGACTGTTGATGGGTGGGGCTGGGTTCCCTCCCTGTTGGTTGTTTTGCCTGAGGCAACCGAACACTGGAGCCTACCTGGGCTCTTTGGTGGGGCTAATGGCAGACTCTGGGAGGGCTCACGCCAAGGAGTACTTCCCAGAACCTCCGCTGCCAGTGTCCTTGTCCCCACGGTGAAACAGAGCCAGCCCCCGCCTCTGCAGGAGACCCTCCAACACTAGCAGGTAGGTCTGGTTCAGTCTCCCCCAGGGTCACTGCTCCTTCCCTGGGGTCCCGATGCGCACACTATTCCGTGTGCGCCCTCCAAGAGTGGGGTCTCTGTTTCCCCCAGTCCTGTTGAAGTCCTATAATCAATTCCCGCTAGGCTTCAAAGTCTGATTCTCTAGGAATTCCCCCTCCCATTGCCAGACCCCCAGGTTGGGAAGCCTGACGTGGGGCTCAGAACCTTCACTCCAGTGGGCGGACTTCTGTGGTATAAGTGTTCGCCAGTCTGTGAGTCACCCACCCAGCAGTTATGGGATTTGATTTTACTCTGATTGCGCCCCTCCTACCGTCTCACTGTGGCTTCTCCTCTGTCCTTGGACGTGGGGTATCCTCCTTGGTGAAGTCCAGTGTCTTCCTTTCGATGATTGTCCAGCAGCCAGTTGTGATTCTGGTGCTCTCGCAAGAGGGAGTGAGAGCACGTCCTTCTACTCCGCCATCTTGGTTCTGTAATCTTCGCATGTGTCTTTTTGAATTATGGTTTTCTCAGGGTATATGCCCAGTAGTGGGATTGCTGGGTCGTATGGTAGTTCTATTTTTAGTTTTTTAAGGAACCTCCATATTGTTCTCCATAGTGGCTGTATCAATTTACATTCCCACCAACAGTGCAAGAGGGTTCCCTTTTCTCCACACCCTCTCCAGCATTTGTCATTTGTAGATTTTCTTTTCGTTCTTTTTTTTTTTTTTATGATGGCTAGCACTTTTTAACAATCAAGTATTTTTTAATTAAAAAAAAAAGAGAGAGACCACTCAGGCTGCTTTGTAGGAAACAGACTTGCAGGCGGGACTGGAATAGAATCAGAGAGACCAGTTAGGAGGCTACTGGAGTATTTCAGGCAGAGAAGATGGTAGTTTGGATGGTGACAGCAAGAAGAATTGGTCTGAGTCTGGCTATAATTTGAACGTTCTTGCTGCTGATTGGATGTGGAGTATGAAAGAGAGAGAAATCAAGGATTGCTCCAGAATATATTGCCTGCTCATTTGAAAGGGTAGAGGGACCTCTAGAGGCAAATCTGGAGTTTGGTTTGGGGCATGTTTGAGACACCCAAGTGGAGCCATCAAGTTGGCATTGAGTCGTCAGCATATGGATGCACTTTGAAGTCATGAAGTTGAATGTGTTCACCAAGTGAGTGATGAGTCGAGATAGAGAAGAACTTTCTGGACTGAATCATGAGGCAGCCCTAACTCTTGGAGGTCAGGGACATGAGGAGGAACCACAAGGAAATTCTGTACCAACTAGAAGCCCCTGGAAACCTTGGAAATCAGCAAAGAGTATCTTAGCATGTGCTGCTTAAAGGGTGGTCCCTGGGGCAGCTGTATCAGCATCACCTGGAAACTTGTTAGAAATACAGGTTCCTGGGCTCCACTGCAGAGCTGTTGCATCAGAATCTTTGGAGGTGGCATCCAGCAGTCTGTTTTAGCAATCTCTTGTGGTGATTTTTTAAAACTCTAAAGTTTGCAAAGCACAGTCCTGGAGGATCCTGAAGAGTCGAGTTTGAAAGGCATTGTTGTGGAGGACTTGTTGCAGATCTGGCCTCTGCTTTCCTTTGCCCTTTATCCTCCATATAGGAGGTCAGCAGGTGACCCAGTCTTCCACACTTGCTTCGGAGAGAGCGATCCTAGTGCAGGGCAGGGCATACATGGTGTGAGACAGGTGCCTGGCAGAGCAGGCTGTGCAAAGGTCCAGGACAGGTGGTTAGAGGAAAGGAGGGCACCTGAGCTCCTGAAGCACCACAGTCCAGGGTGCATCTTAGAGTGGACATCCCAAGCGGGTGTATCTGTTTGTCTGAATTTGCCCTGGGGCTTGGATCTAAGGGAAAAACAGGTAAGGGAAGGCAGAAGTTCCCGGTCAGTGTCTTTGCACTACCTACTCACTAGCTCCAGGCTGATTTTGAGAGTTCTGCTCGTCTGTGTGCATCACAGACTGTTGATGGGATTTGCTAAGTGCATCTGAGGGGCCACACCTGTCCAAGATAGTGAAGATAAATAAAGGAAGAAGACTGGAGTCCCTCAGTGATTTAGAGATGTTAACAAGGCAGGCTGTGTGAAAGGTGCTAAGCCAGCATTTTAAACAGAGTGTGGCTGGGGCCCAGAGTGGTTCATCCGATCTGGTGCTGACAGGAGAAGGCTTCATTAGTTCTTGAACTCGAGTCTATGGTGTAATGCAGCAGGTCCATGAACTTGAGTGGGAAAAAAATGTATACTTGTCAAACTGAAAATTAGCACTTCCTTCTATTATGAATGTAGGCAGCAAACCACAATAGTATTAGCAGAACCTGTGACTCTGTTATCCATGTAAATCATAGATATTCTTTTTTTAAATTATTAATTTATTTATTTTTGGCTGCGTTGGGTCTTTGCTGCTGCATGTGGGCTTTCTCTAGTTGCAGTGAGTGTGGGCTGCTCTTCGTTGTGGCGCACAGGCTTCTCATTGCGGTGGCTTCTCTTGTTGTGGAGTACGGGCTCTAGGCATGAGGGCTTCAGTAGTTGTGGCACACAGGCTCAGTAGTTGTGGCTCACAGACTTCAGAGCACAGGCTTAGTTGAGAGCACAGGCTTAGTTGTGGCGCATGGGCTTAGTTGCTCCGTGGTGTCGTTTGTAGATTTTCTGATGATGCTCATTCTAACTGGTGTGAGGTGATACCTCATTGTAGTTTTGATTTGCATTTCTCTAATAATTAGTGATGTTGAGCAGCTTTTCATGTACCTCTTGGCCATCTGTATGTCTTCTTTGGAGAAATGTCTATTTAGGTCTTCTGCCCATTTTTTGATTGGGTTGTTTATTTTTTTTTAATATTGAGCTGCATAAGCTATTTATATATTTTGGAGATTAATCCTTTGTCCACTGATTCGTTTGCAAATATTTTCTCCCATTCTGAGGGTTGTCTTTTCATCTTGTTTATAGTTTCCTTTGCTGTGTAAAAGATTTTAAGTTTCATTAGGTCCCATTTGTTCCAGGACCATTTATTAAAGAGACTTTTTTCCATTGTATATTCTTATCTCCTTTGGCATAGATTAATTGACCATAGGTGTGTTGGTTTATTTCTGGGCTTTCTATTCTGTTCCATTGATCTATATGTTTGCTTTTTGTGCCAGTACCTTATTGTTTTTATTACTGTATCTTTGTAGTATAGTTTGAAGCCATGGAGCATGATTCCTCCAGCTCTGTTCTTTCTCAAGATTGTTTTGGCTTTTTGTGGTCTTTTGTGTTTCCATACAAATTTTAAAAGTATTTGTTTTAGTTCTGTGAAAAATGCCCTTGGTATTTTGATGGGGTTTGCATTGAATCTGTAGATCACCTGGGTAGTATGGTCATTTTAACAATATTAATTCTTCCAATCCATGAATTTGGTCTGTCTTTCCATCTGTCTGTGTCATCTTCAACTTCTTTCATCAGTGTCTTACAGTTAGTTTTCTGAGTACAGGTCTTTTACCTCCTTAGGTAGGTTTATTCCTATTTTACTCTTTTTGATGTGACAGTAAATGGATTGTTTCCTTAATTTCTCTTTCTAATAGTTTGTTCTTAGTGTTTAGAAATGCAACAGATTTCTGTATATTAATTTTGTATCCTGTAACTTTAGTGAATTAATTGATGAGCCTTGTTAGTTTTCTGGTGGTGTCTTTAGGATTTTCTATGTATAGAATCATGTTTTCTCCAAACAATGACAGTTTTACTTCTTCCTTTTCAATTTGGATTACTTTTCTTTTCTTGTCTGATTGTTGTGGCTAGGACTTCCAAAACCATGTTGAATAAAAGTGGCAAGAGTGGGCATGCTTGTCTTGTTCCTGATCTTAGAGGAAATGCTTTCAGCTTTTTACTGTTGAGCATGATGTTAGTAGTGGGCTTGTCATATATGGCCTTTATTATGTTGAGTTATGTTTCCCTCTATGCCCACTTTCTGGAGAGTTTTTTATCATAAATGGATATTGAGTTTTTATCAAAAGCTTTTTCTGAATCTATTGAGATGATCATATGGTTTTTATTCTTCAGTTTGTTAATGTGGTGTATCACATTGATTGATTTGTGAATATTGAAAAATTCTTGCATCCCTGGGATAAATCCCACTTGATTATATTATATGATTCTTTTAATGTATCATTGGATTTGGTTTGCTAATATTTTGTTGAGGGTTTTTGCATTTATATTCATCAGTGATATTGGCCTGCAATTTTCTTTTTTTGTGGTATCTTTGTCTGGTTTTGGTATCACAGTGATGCTGGCCTCATAGAATGAGTTTGGGAGTATTCCTTCCTCTGCAGTTTTTTGGAATAGTTTCATAAGGATAGGTGTTAACTCTTGTAGAAATGTTTGGTAGAATTCTCCTGTGAAGCCACATGGTCCTGGACTTTTTTGTTGTTGTTGGGATTTTTTAAAGTTTCTGATTCAGTTTCATTATGGGTAATTGATCTGTTCATATTTTCTATTTATTCCTGGTCCAGCCTTGGGAAGTTGTATATTTCTAGGAATTTGTCCATTTCTTCTAGGTTGTTCATTTTATTAGCATATACTTGTTTGTAGTAGTCTCTTATGATCCTTTGTATTTCTGTGGTGTTGGCTGTAACTTCTCCGTTTTCATTTCCGATTTTATTGATTTGGGCCCTCCCTCTTTTTTCTTGATGAGACTGGCTAAAGGTTTATCAATTTTATCCTTTCAAAGAACTAGCTCTTAGTTTCACTGATTTTTTAAAAATCTCTATTTCATTTATTTCTGCTCTGATCTTTACAATTTCTTTCCTTCTATTGACTTGGGGTTTTGTTTGTTGTTCTTTTTCTAGTTCCTTTACGTGTAAGGTCAGGTTGTTTGAGATTTTTCTTGTTTCCTGAGGTAAGCTTGTATTGCTATAAACTTCCCTCTTAGAACTGCTTTTGCTGCATCCCATAGATTTTTGGATCATTTTGTTTTCATTTTCATTTGTCTCTAGGTATTTTTTATTTCCTCTTTGATTTATTCAGTGCTTGTTTAGTAGCATATTGTTTAGCCTCCACCTGTTTGTGTTTTTTGCAGGTTTTTTTTTCTTGTAGTTGATTTCTAGTTTCATAGCATTGTGGTTGGAAAAGATGCTTGATATGATTTCAATTTTCTTAAATTTACCAAGGATTGTTTTCTGGCCTAGCATGTGATCTATCCTGGAGAATGTTCCATGAGCACTTGAATGTGTATTCTACTGCTTTTTATGGGATGTTCTATATATATCTATTAAGTTCATTTGGTCTAATGTGTCATTTAAGGCCAGTGTTTCCTTATTGATTCTCTGGATGTTCTGTCCATTGATGTAAGTGTGGTAAGGTCCCGTATTATTATTGTTACTATCAATTTCTGCCTTTATGTCCATTAATATTTGCTTTATGTATTTAGGTGCTCCTATGTTGGGTGCATATATGTTTACAATTGGTATAACTTTTTCTTGGATTGATCCCTTGTTCATTATGTAATGTCCTTCTTTATCTCTTGTAACAGTCTTTATTTTAAAGTCTATTTTGTCTGATATGAGTATTGCTACCTTGGCTTTCTTTTGATTTCCATTTGCATGGAATACCTTTTTCCATCCCCTCAGTTTCAGTTTGTGTGTGTCTTTACATCTCAAGTGAGTCTCTTGTAGCCAGCATATATGTGGGTCTTGTTTTTTTATTCATTCAGCTACTCTGTCTTTTTTTTTTTTAATAAATTTATTTATTTTATTTATTTTTGGCTGCGTTGGGTCTTCATTGCTGCGCGCAGGCTTTCTCTAGTTGTGGCGAGCGGGGGCTACTCTTTGTTGCGGTGTGTAGACTTCTCATTGCGGTGGCTTCTCTTGTTGCAGAGCCCAGGCTCTAGGCGCACGGGCTTCAATAGTTGTGGCACACGGGCTCAGTAGTTGTGGCTCGTGGGCTCTAGAGCAGAGGCTCAGTAATTCTGGTGTACAGGCTTAGTTGCTCCGCGGCATGTGGGATCTTCCCAGACCAGGGCTCGAACCCGTGTCCCCTGCATCGGCAGGTGGATTCTTACCCACTGCGCCACCAGGGAAGCCCCTACTGTGTCTTTTGATTAGAGCATTTAGTCCATTTACATTTAAAGTAATTACAGATATGTATGTTCTTATTGCCATTTTGTTAATTGTTTTGGGTTATTTTTATAGGTCTTTTTTGTTCCTTTCTTCTTTTGTTCTCTTGTGATTTGATGACTATCTTTAGTGTTATGTTTGGATTCCTTTTTCTTTTTGAGTGTGTGTGTCTATTACAGATCTTGTGTGTGATTACCATGAGGTTTTTTTTTAATATTTATTTATTTATTTTGGCTGTGCCACGTCTTAGTTGTGGCATGTGGGATCTTCATTGCAGCATGCATGTGGGATCTAATTCCCTGACCAGGGATTGAACCTGGGCTCCCTGCATTGGGAGCATGAAGTCTTAGCCACTGGACCACCAGGGAAGTCCCCCATGAGGTTTTTATATAGCGATTGATATATATATATATGTGATTGTTTTAAGTTGCTGATCTCTTAATTTCCAATGCCTTTTAACAACCCTGCATTTGTACTCTCCTCCCCTCATGTTTATTACTGTTTTTGATATTATGTTTTTTTTTAAACATCTTTATTGAAGTATAATTGCTTTACAATGGTGTGTTAGTTTCTGCTTTATAACAAAGTGAATCAGTTATACATATACATATGTTCCCATATCTCTTCCCTCTTGCATCTCCCTCCCTCCCACCCTCCCCATCCCACCCCTCTAGGTGGTCACAAAGCAGCGAGCTGATCTCCCTGTGCTATGTGGCTGCTTCCCACTAGCTATCTATTTTACATTTGGTAGTGTATATATGTCCATGACACTCTCTCACCCTGTCACATCTCACCCCTCCCCCTCCCCATATCCTCCAGTCCATTCTCTAGTAGGTCTGTGTCTTTATTCCCGTCTTGCCACTAGGTTCTTCATGGCCTTTTTTTTTTTTCCCTTAGATTCCATATATATGTGTTAGCATACTGTATTTGTTTTTCTCTTTCTGACTTACTTCACTCTGTATGACAGATTCTAACTCCATCCACCTCATTACAAATACCTCCATTTCATTTCTTTTTATGGCTGAGTAATATTCCATTGTATATATGTGCCACATCTTCTTTATCCATTCATCTGTCGATGGACACTTAGGTTGCTTCCATGTCCTGGCTATTGTAAATAGAGCTGCAGTGAACATTTTGGTACATGACTCTTTTTGAACTATGGTTTTCTCAGGGTATATGCCCAGTAGTGGGATTGCTGGGTCGTATGGTAGTTCTATTTGTAGTTTTTTAAGGAACCTCCATACTGTTCTCCATAGTGGCTGTATCAATTGACATTCCCACCAACAGTGCAAGAGTGTTCCCTTTCCTCCACACCCTCTCCAGCATTTATTGTTTCTAGAGTTTTTGATGATGGCCATTCTGACTGGTGTGAGATGATATCTCATTGTAGTTTTGATTTGCATTTCTCTAATGATTAATGATGTTGAGCATTCTTTCATGTGTCTGTTGGCCATCTGTATATCTTCTTTGAAGAAATGTCTATTTAGGTCTTCTGCCCATTTTTGGATTGGGTTGTTCGTTTTTTTGTTATTGAGCTGCATGAGCTGCTTGTAAATCTTGGAGATTAATCCTTTGTCAGTTGCTTCATTTGCAAATATTTTCTCCCATTCTGATGGTTGTCTTTTGGTCTTGTTTATGGTTTCCTTTGCTGTGCAAAAGCTTTTAAGTTTCATTAGATCCCATTTGTTTATTTGTATTCTTACTTCCATTTCTCTAGGAGCTGGGTCAAAAAGAATCTTGCTGTGATGTATGTCATAGAGTGTTCTGCCTATGTTTTCCTCTAAGAGTTTGATAGTGTCTGGCCTCACACTTAGGTCTTTAATCCATTTTGAGTTTATTTTTGTGCACGGTGTCAGGGAATGTTCTAATTTCATACTTTTACATGTATCTGTCCAATTTTCCCAGCACCACTTATTGAAGAGGCTGTCTTTTCTCCACTGTATATGCTTGCCTCCTTTATCAAAGATAAGGTGACCATATGTGTGTGGGTTTATCTCTGGGCTTTCTATCCTGTTCCATTGATCTATATTTCTGTTTTTGTGCCAGTACCAAACTGTCTTGATAACTGTAGCTTTGTAATATAGTCTGAAGTCAGGGAGCCTGACTCCCCCAGCTCCATTTTTCGTTCTCAAGATTGCTTTGGCTATTCGGGGTCTTTTGTGTTTCCATACAAATTGTGAAATTTTTTGTTCTAGTTCTGTGAAAAATGCCAGTGGTAGTTTGATAGGGATTGCATTGAATCTGTAGATTGCTTTGGGTAGTAGAGTCATTTTCACAATGTTGATTCTTCCAATCCAAGAACATGGTATATCTCTCCATCTATTTGTATCATCTTTAATTTCTTTCATCAGTGTCTTATAATTTTCTGCATACAGGTCTTTTGTCTCCTTAGGTAGGTTTATTCCTAGATATTTTATTCTTTTTGTTGCAATGGTAAACGGGAGTGTTTTCTTAATTTCACTTTCAGATTTTTCGTCATTAGTGTACAGAAATGCAAGAGATTTCTGTGCATTAATTTTGTATCCTGCTACTTTACCAAATTCATTGATTAGCTCTAGGAGTTTTCTGGTAGCATCTTTAGGATTCTCTATGTATAGTATCATGTCATCTGCAAACAGTGACAGCTTTACTTCTTCTTTTCCAATTTGGATTCCTTTTATTTCTCTTTCTTCTCTGATTGCTGTGGCTAACACTTTCAAAACTATGTTGAATAATAGTGGTGAGAGTGGGCAACCTTGTCTTGTTCCTGATCTTAGTGGAAATGCTTTCAGTTTTTCACCATTGAGGACAATGTTGGCTGTGGGTTTGTCATATATGGCCTTTATTATGTTGAGGAAAGTTCCCTCTATGCCTACTTTCTGCAGGGCTTTTATCATAAATGGGTGTTGAATTTTGTCAAAAGCTTTCTCTGCATCTATTGAGATGATCATATGGTTTTTCTCCTTCAATTTGTTAATATGGTGTATCACGTTGATTGATTTGCGTATATTGAAGAATCCTTGCATTCCTGGGATAAACCCCACTTGATCATGGTGTATGATCCTTTTAATGTGCTGTTGGATTCTGTTTGCTAGTATTTTGTTGAGGATTTTTGCATCTACGTTCATCAGTGATATTGGCCTGTAGTTTTCTTTCTTTGTGACATCTTTGTCTGGTTTTGGTATCAGGGTGATGGTGGCCTCGTAGAATGAGTTTGGGAGTGTTCCTCCCTCTGTTATATTTTGGAAGAGTTTGAGAAGGATAGGTGTTAGCTCTTCTCTAAATGTTTGATAGAATTCGCCTGTGAAGCCATCTGGTCCTGGGCTTTTGTTTGTTGGAAGGTTTTTAATCACAGTTTCAATTTCAGTGCTTGTGATTGGTCTGCTCATATTTTCTATTTCTTCCTGGTTCAGTCTCGGCAGGTTGTGCATTTCTAAGAATCTGTCCATTTCTTCCAGGTTGTCCATTTTATTGGCATAGAGTTGCTTGTAGTAATCTCTCATGATCTTTTGTATTTCTGCAGTGTCAGTGGTTACTTCTCCTTTTTCATTTCTAATTCTATTGATTTGAGCCTTCTCCCTTTTTCTCTTGATGAGTCTGGCTAATGGTTTATCAATTTTGTTTATCTTCTCAAAGAACCAGCTTTTAGTTTCATTGATTTTTGCTATTGTTTCCTTCATTTCTTTTTCATTTATTTGTGATCTGATCTTTATGATTTCTTTCCTTTTGCTAGCTTTGGGGTTTTTTTGTTCTTCTTTCTCTAATTGCTTCAGGTGCAAGGTTAGGTTGTTTATTCGAGATGTTTCCTGTTTCTTGAGGTAGGCTTGTATAGCTATAAACTTCCCTCTTAGCACTGCTTTTGCTGCATCCCATGGGTTTTGGGTCGTCGTGTCTCCATTGTCATTTGTTTCTAGGTATTTTTTGATTTCCCCTTTGATTTCTTCAGTGATCACTTCCTCATTAAGTAGTGTATTGTGTAGCCTCCATGTGTTTGTATTTTTTACAGATCTTTTCCTGTAATTGATATCTAGTCTCATAGCGTTGTGGTCGGAAAAGATACTTGATACGATTTCAATTTTCTTAAATTTACCAAGGCTTGATTTGTGACCCAAGCTATGATCTATCCTGGAGAATGTTCCATGAGCACTTGAGAAAAATGTGTATTCTGTTGTTTTTGGGTGGAATGTCCTATAAATATCAATTAAGCCCATCTTGTTTAATGTATCATTTAAAGCTTGTGTTCTGTTATTTATTTTCATTTTGGATGATCTGTCCATTGGTGAAAGTGGGGTGTTAAAGTTCCCTACTATGATTGTGTTGCTGTCGATTTCCCCTTTTATGGCTGTTAGTATTTGCCTTATGTATTGAGGTGCTCCTATGTTGGGTGCATAAATATTTACAATTGTTATACCTTCCTCTTGGATCGATCCCTTGATCATTATATAGTGTCCTTCTTTGTCTCTTGTAATAGTCTTTATTTTAAAGTCTATTTTATCTGATATGAGAATTGCTACTCCAGCTTTCTTTTGATTTCCATTTGCATGGAATATCTTTTTCCATCCCCTCACTTTCAGTCTGTATGTGTCTCTAGGTCTGAAGTGGGTCTCTTGTAGACAGCATATATATGGGTCTTGTTTTTGTATCCATTCAGCCAGTCTGTGTCTTTTGGTGGGAGCATTTAATCCATTTACATTCAAGGTAATTATCGATATGTATGTTCCTATTCCCATTTTCTTAAATGTTTTGGGTTTGTTTTTGTAGGTCTTTTCCTTCTTTTGTGTTTCCTGCCTAGAGAAGTTCCTTTAGCATTTGTTGTAAAGCTGGTTTGGTGGTGCTGAACTCTCTCAGCTTTTGCTTGTCTGTAAAGGTTTTAATTTCTCCATCAAATCTGAATGAGATCCTTGCTGGGTAGAGTAATCTTGGTTGTAGGTTTTTCTCCTTCATCACTCTAAGTATATCCTGCCACTCTCTTCTGGCTTGCAGAGTTTCTGCTGAAAGATCAGATGTTAACCTTATGGGGATTCCCTTGTGTGTTATTTGTTGTTTTTCCCTTGCTGCTTTTAATATGTTTTCTTTATATTTAATTTTTGACAGTTTGATTAATATGTGTCTTGGTGTGTTTCTCCTTGGATTTATCCTGTATGGGACTCTCTGTGCTTCCAGGACTTGATTAACTATTTCCTTTCCCACATTAGGGAAGTTTTCAACGATAATCTCTTCAAATATTTTCTCAGTCCCTTTCTTTTTCTTTTCTTCTTCTGGGACCCCTATAATTCGAATGTTGGTGCGTTTAATGTTGTCCCAGAGGTCTCTGAGACTGTCCTCAGTTCTTTTCATTCTTTTTTCTTTATCCTGCTCTGCAGTAGTTATTTCCACCATTTTATCTTCCAGGTCACTTATCCGTTCTTCTGCCTCAGTTATTCTGCTATTGATCCCATCTAGAGTATTTTTAATTTCATTTATTGTGTTTTTCATCGTTGCTTGGTTCCTCTTTAGTTCTTCTACGTCCTTGTTAAATGTTTCTTGCATTTTGTCTATTCTATTTCCAAGATTTTGGATCATCCTTACTATCATTATTCTGAATTCTTTTTCAGGTAGACTACCTATTTCCTCTTCATTTTTTAGGTCTGGTGTGTTTTGACCCTGCTCTTCATCTGCTGTGTGTTTTTCTGTCATCTCATTTTGCTTATCTTACTATGTTTGGGGTCTCCTTTTCACAGGCTGCAGGTTCGTAATTCCCGTTGTTTTTGGTATCTGTCCCCAGTGGCTAAGGTTGTGGTTCAGTGGGTTGTGTAGGCTTCCTGGTGGAGGGAACTAGTGCCTGAGTTCTGGTGGGTGAGGCTGGATCTTGTCTTTCTGGTGGGCACGTCCACATCTGGTGGTGTATTTTGGGGTGTCTGTGGCCTTATTATGATTTTAGGCAGCCTCTCTGCTAATGGATGGGGCTGTGTTCCTGTCTTGCTAGTTGTTTGGCATAGGGTGTCCAGCACTGTAGCTTGCTGGTCGTTGAGTGAAGCTGGGTCTTGATGTTGAGATGGAGATCTCTGAGAGATTTTTGCCGTTTGGTATTACGTGGAGCTGGGAGGTCTCTTGTGGACCAGTGTCCTGAAGTTGGCTCTCCCACCTCAGAGGCACAGCCCTGATGCCTGGCTGGAGCACCAAGAGCCTTTCATCTACACGGCTCAGAGTAAAAGGGAGAAAAAATAGAAAGAAAGAAAGAAAGAGGATATAATATAGTGAAGTAAAATAAAGCTATTATAAAGCAAAGCTATACAGACAAAATCTCACCCAGAAGCATATACATATACACTCACCAAAAAAGGAAAAGGGGAAAAATTAATATATCCTGCTCCCAAAGTCCACCTCCTGAATTTGGGATGATTCGTTGTCTATTCAGGTATTCAACAGATGCAGGCACATCAAGTTGTTTGTGGAGTTTTAATCCGCTGCTTCTGAGGCTGCTGGGAGAGATTTCCCTTTCTCTTCTTTGTTCGCACAGCTCCCGGGGTTCAGCTTTGGATTTGGACCCGCCTCTGCGTGTAGGTCGCCTGAGGGCGTCTGTTCCCCGCCCAGACAGAACGGGGTTAAAGGAGCAGCTGCTTCGGGGGCTCTGGCTCACTCAGGCCGGGGGGAGGGAGGGGTTCAGAGGAGGCGGGGCGAGCCTGCAGCGGCAGAGGCCTGCATTGCACCAGCCTGAGGCACGCCGTGCGTTCTCCTGGGAAAGTTGTCCCCGGATCACAGGACCCTGGCAGTGGCAGGCTGCACCGGCTCCCGGGAGGGGCGGTGTGGAGAGTGACCTGTGCTTGCACACAGGCTTTTTTGTGGCGGCAGCAGCAGCCTTAGCGTCTCACGCCCATCTCTGGGGCCCACGCTGATCGCCGCGGCCCGTGCCCTTCTCTGGAGTTAGTTTAGGCGGCACTCTGAATCCCCTCTCCTTGCGCGCCGTGAAACAAAGAGGCAAGAAAAAGTCTCTTGCCTCTTCGGCAGCTGCAGACTTTTTCCCGGACTCCCTCCCAGCCAGCTGTGGTGCGCTAACCCCTTCAGGCTGTGTTCATGCCGCCAACCCCAGTCCTCTCCCTGCGATCCGACCGAAGCCCGAGCCTCAGCTCCCAGCCCTGCCCGCCCCGGTGGGTGAGCAGACAAGCCTCTCGGGCTGCTGAGTGCTGCTCGGCGCCGAGCCTCTGTGCGGGAATCTCTCCATTTTTTCCTCTGCGCCCCTGTTGCTGTGGGATCCGCGCTGATAGCCGCGGCTCGCGCCCGTCTCTGGAGCTCGTTTAGGCGGCGCTCTGAATCCCCTCTCCTCGCGCACCGGGAAACAGAGGGAAGAAAAAGTCTCTTGCCTCCGGCAGCTGCAGACTTTTTCCCGGACCCCCTCCCGGCTAGCTGTGGCGCACTAACCCCTTCAGGCTGTGTTCACGCCGCCAACCCCAGTCCTCTCCCTGCGATCCGACCGAAGCCCGAGCCTCAGCTCCCAGCCCCGCCCGCCCCGGCGGGTGAGCAGACAAGCCTCTCGGGCTGGTGAGTGCTGCTCGGCGCCGAGCCTCTGTGCGGGAATCTCTCCGCTTTGCCCTCCGCACCCCTGTGGCTGCACTCTCCTCCGTGGCTCCGAAGCTTGCCACCCGCAGTCTCTGCCCACGAAGGGGCTTCCTAGTGTGTGGAAACCTTTCCTTCTTCACGGCTCCCTCCCACTGGTGCAGGTCCCGTCCCTATTCTTTTGTCTCTGTTATTTCTTTTTTCTTTTGCCCTACCCAAGTACAGGGGGAGTTTCTTGCCTTTTGGGAGGTCTGACGTTTTCTGCCAGCGTTCAGTGGGTGTTCTGTAGGAGCAGTTCCACGTGTAGATGTATTTCTGCTGTATCTGTGGGAAGGAAGGTGATCTCCGTGCCTTACTCTTCCGCCATCTTCTCTCCGGCATGATATTATGTTTTACATCTAATTGTTTTGTGTATCTCTTTTCTGCTTACTGTGGATGTAGATTTTACTACTTTTGTGTTTTAACCTTCCTACTAGCTTTGTGTGTGGGTGATTTCCTGCCTTTACTATTTGCCTTTACCAATGAGATTTTTTTCCTTTCATGATTTTTGGGTTTCCTGTTGTGGCCTTTTCTTTTTTGCTTAGAGAAGTTCCTTTCACATTTCTTGTTTGGTGGTGCTGAACTCTTTCTGCTTTTGCTTGTCTGTAAGGCTTTTGATCTCTCCATCAAATCTGAATGAGAGCCTTGCTGGGTATTCTTGGTTGTTGTAGGTTTTTCCCTTTCATCAGTTTAAGTATATTGTGCCATTCCCTACTGGCCTACAGAGTTTCTGCTGAAAAGTCAGCTGATAGCTTTATGGGACTTTACTTGTATTTCATTTGTTGTTTTTCCCTTGCTGCTTTTAATATTCTCTCTTCATCTCTAATTTCTGCCATTTTGATTACAATGTGTCTTGGTTTGTTTCTCTTTGGGTTAATCCTGTGGGGACTCTGTACTTCCTGGATTGGATGTTTGTTTCCTTTCCCATTTTAGGCCAGTTTTCGGCTATTATGTCTTCAAGTTTGTTCTCAGCTCCCTTTTCTCTGTTTCCTCCTTCTTGGACCTCTATATTAGTGCACTTGATGTTGTCCCAGAGGTCTCTTAAATTGTCCTCATTTCTTTTCATTGTTTTTTCTGTTCAGCTTCAGTGATTTCCACTTCTCCATCTTCCAGCTCGCTGATCCATTCCTCTGTCCCATTTAGTCTACTGTTGGTTTCTTCTAGTATATTTTTCATTTCAGTTATTGTATTCTTCATCTGTTTGGTTCTTTACATTTTCCAACTCTTTGTTTAAAACTTCCAACTTTTCTGTTTATCCACTCTTCTCCCGAGTTCTTTGATCATTTTTATGATCACTACCCTGAACTCTTTCTTGAGTAGACTGCATATCTCCACTTTGCTTAGTTTTTCTTCTGGGGTTTTATCTTGTTCCTTCGTTTGGAAAATACTCCTCTATTGCCTCATTTTGCCAAGTTGTTGTTTTTATTTTTATGTATCTGGCAGGTTGGTTCCATTTCCCCACCCTGGAGAAGCGGCCTTTTGTAGGAGATGTCCTATGCATCCCAGCAATGCATCCCCCTCTTGTTACCCAAGCTGTATGTCCTCTAGGGGTTCACCCTATGAGGGCTGCATGGGTCCCTCTGTTGTGGCAGGCTGTGTGGGTAGTTTGGTAGGCTTGATTGGCCCCCGGTTCAGTTGATTGCCAGGCCTTGCCTTGTGTGGGGGGTGCTAACTGCTGGTTGCTGGGACCAGGTCACGTGGTGGCTGACTGTGGAACCCAGGAGGCCTGGGACTAGTGCTAGGCACTGGTGGGCAGAGTCAAGGTCCAGGAGACTCTGGGGCTGTTGCCCACCCACTGGTGGGGGAACCCAGGTCCTGGGGCTAGTGCCAGCCTACTGGTAGGCAGAGCCAGATCCTGGAATCTAGTCACAGTGACCAGGGGTCCCCGAGCTGGTGTCAGGTCGCTGGTGGGTGAGGCCCATTCCTGACATGGTTGAGTGCAGAGTCCAGAGCATCCTGAAGTTTCTGTTGGCCTGCTAGTGGGTGGGGCCGGGCCCAGCTGGTCCTAGTGCAGGATCTGGCCTGCTGGTGGCGTGTCCTATCCATCGGCCGTGGAGCTGTGGTTTTCTTGCTGTTGGTGTCTGCTCCCTGGTGGGTGAGACTGGTCTGGAGGCTAGAGCAGACTCCTTAGAATGTGGGACTGTGGCCCAGGCACTGGTGCCTGCCCATGGGTGGGTGGAGCTGGGCCCTATGGTGGGCAAGGCCATGTTCAGAGGTGGCTGGGGGCTCAGGGGGTCTCAAGGCAGCCTATCTGATGGTGGGTGGAGCTGTGTCCCCACCCAGTTAGTTGCTTGGCCTAAGGTGTCCCAGCAGTGGTGCCTATAGGCTGTTGGGCCAGGGCCAGGCTGGGTGCTGGGGCTAATAAGCTGGAGGGAGGATTCCACAATGACTTGTCAGCACCAGTGTCCACGTGGTAGAATGAGCTCCCAAGAATGGCTGCTGCCAGTGTCTGTGTCCCTAGGGTGAGCTGCAGTTGCCTCCTGCCTCTCCAGGAGATTCTCTAAGAGCAGCAGGTAGGTCTGACCCAGGCTCCTATATAATCAATCACTGCTCCTGCCCCGGGTCCTGGAGCATGTGAGATTTTCTGTGAGCCCTTTGAGAGTGAAGTCTCTGTTTCCGCCAGTCCTCTGGTACTCCTGAAAGTAAGCCCCTCTTGCCTTTCAAAGCCAAATGCTCTGGGTGCTCATCTTGCCAGTGCAGGACCCTTGGGCTGGGGAGCTTGACTTGGGGCTTGGAACCCTCTTTTGGGAGAACCTCTGCAATTGCAATTCTCCTGTATGTTGGTCCCCCACCTGGGGGTATGGGACTTGGCTATATTGTGACTCCACCCCTCCTGCCTGTCTTGTTGTGGTTCCTTCTTTATATTATCTTTAGTTGTAGAAGAGCTTTTTGGTAGGTTCTGGTCTTTCCAAGTGTGAACTTTGGAAGCTGATTAGAACAAGTCAACTGTGAAAAGACATTTATGAGATAATCACAAATAAGAACATTGACTGGATGTTAGACAGTATGAAGGAATTATTGGTGAATTTTTTAGTGTGATAATGGCATTACTTTATCTCTTGAAGGTACATATAGAAATGTACAGATGAAATAAGGTATCAGAAATTGCCTTAAAATAATTCAGTCATAGGAGTATGTGTGGAAGAAGTGAGGGTGGGCTAAGAGATGATACAACACTGTCCATGAGTTGATAATTTTTGAAACTGGGTAATGGGGCTGTAGTTCATTATACTGTTTTCTCTACTTTATGTGTGTTTGTTTAAAATCTTCCACTGAGGTGGAAAAAAAAGCAGGTATGAAAAGTACCTTGCACATAGCAGCAGCTCAATAAAGGATTGTTTCTGTAATCTAACAAACAATGAGAAAACTGCGCTTTAGAGAGAGAGATTAAGTAACTTAACCTAAAGAAAGACACACAGGCTTGGCAAACACAAGTCTACTTCTCAGAGAGTCCTATGTGTAGGTAGCCCAGTTGGCAGCTATGATAATCA
This sequence comes from Eschrichtius robustus, assembly GCF_028021215.1. Lineage (NCBI taxonomy): Eukaryota > Metazoa > Chordata > Mammalia > Artiodactyla > Eschrichtiidae > Eschrichtius > Eschrichtius robustus. Next base: position 126,268,214 of record NC_090824.1, read on the forward strand.
CAAAAGCCACTCACTCAAATTGAATTTTTATTCCAAAGAAAGACTGTAATGGGTAGAAAGACAACAGCCAAAACTGAAAACAATTTGCTTAACTGGAAATTAGAAGTAGTTCATTTGCAGGAGAGCAAACAGTGGGTGACAGCCTTGGCACTCTGGTTATTTTTATGCTTTCTTGGTTATAACTTATCAATGTCCTTCTGATACACAATGTGGATGTGCAGCATTTACAGCAAATAACAGAAAGAAAGAAAGGAAGAAAAGAAAGGAAAAAAATCCACAGAATCCCCAAATTCAGAAACTAACATTCACTTAACAACACAGTGGTGAAGACTTTTTTTGGTAGCAAAATTTTCACAGTTCTTAAAATGGGAATCTTCAAAAGTACTTCTTTAAGTTCAAAAGCTAAAAAAACTGAAGAGGGAATAGTTACACTGGCTTAGAAGAGCTGCCGCCTGTCACGAAGATGACAATCAGTCCTAGTTCCAAACACAGTGATAACCGGTGAACCTGACGAACCGAAGAGAGAGGCCGACTGGTGGGCACTGATGTCACTGATTGTACGAACACACTGGATCCCTCATCACTAACAGCCAACGCTAACAGCTACTGCTCCTCCTGACTGATGCCAAGGTTGCCTTTCTGCACCTCGAGTTCCTCAGCACTGACCATCGATGGGTCAATAGCCGCATATTTGGTTCCGTGGAATTGCAGCAAATGTATCTGCAGAAATGCAGAATAATTAAACATCACTGTCGTGTATTAATGGTTTCTAGTTCTAAAATTACAGAGTACTGGGGGAATGGGAAAGATAAGCTCAGGGAGTTAAAAGGTACAAACTACTATGTATAAAATAAGCTATAAGAATATATTGTACAGCACAGGGAATATAGCCAATACTTTATAGTAACTTTAAATGGAGTATAATCTATAAAAATGTTGAATCACTATATAGAACACCTGAAACTAATATTGTAAATCAACTATACCTCAATAAAAATAAGTACATACACTAAAAAATTAGAGTAATACATACTAATTAGAAAAATTAGAAAACAGAAAAGTCAAAAAATTTTTAAAAACCACAATTTGGGGACTTCCCTGGCAATGCAGTGGTTAAGAATCCGCCTGCCAATGCAGGGGACATGGGTTCAAGCCCTGGTCTGGGAAGATCCCACATGCTGTGGAGCAACTAAGCCTGTGCGCCACAACTACTGCGCCTGTGCTCCAGAGCCTGCAAGCCACAACCACTGAGCCCATGTGCCACAAATACTGAAGCCTGCGTGCCTAGAGCCTGTGCTCTGCAACAAGAGAAGCCACCTCAATGAGAAGCCCGTGCATCACAATGAAGAGTAGCCCCTGCTTGCTGCAACTAGAGAAAGCCCGTGTGCAGCAATGAAGACCCAACGCAGCCAAAAGAAAAAGAAAAAAACAAACCAAAACCACAATTTGGGATCTTTGTTCCTCACTTAATATGTAACCAGTCTTTCCAGGTAACTACAAATTGTTATTAACATCTTAAATTGCCACGTGCTTCTTCACTAGTAGGTGTTTACCCTTCCCCTCTGCTGCTACGAATCAGGTCCTACCCATCCTCTGCTGTTCTAACACCGTAATGACTATCTCTGGGAATCAAGTTTTTTTTGTATTTATGATCCTCTCCTCAGGATCTGTTGCCACACGTGGACAACAGGATCAAAGAACGTGACTGGTTTTTTAAGATACTACTTGCCAAATTGCAAAGCAACCATTTCTCACCACTATTCTAATATCCATTTAGGCAAGTATTAGAAGAAGTGGTGTTTACTTGTTTGTGTGGTGTGTTTTAATGCATAAAATTAGACCAAGAAGTCACTTCATGGGATTCAGATCGACTCGATTTAAGTCTGGTATCCTGCTCTGGCTGAATTCATTGCATCCAGGAGCCAAGGTCCCATCGTACCAAACGGCTGCTTCACTGTGTGAGTTCAGGCCTGTGGTTCTTAGAAAAGGGATAGTGGGCAGAGAGTCCCCAGGCGTCTCTAATATGCTTGAATTCTCCTGTAAGTTATTAATGTAGACCACCTTTATCAAGTCAATGCTTCATTCCTACAGAGAATTCTGTAGTTCTCTTACTCGACCACCAAAAAAAAAAAAAAAAAACTTTATGTTTCAAACCATAGACTCTGGGTTCAAAGTGCTCTGGGTTCCAACCTAGGACCTACCTGTACATAGAGATTCACCTCTGCGCTTCTGCACAGGTATGGGAAATTGCCTCCTGTTTTCAGGTGAGCCCTCCGGGCATTAGGATACAGTTTGTACATTTCTTCTTTAGCTTCAGTTGAAAGTGCACTCTGGTCAAACACCTTTAAAAGAACATGAGGCCCAAACTCTTATTTCAATGTGTTCTTTTCACATTCAACAAAGTGCCCCCCCAAACCAAGCATTCCTTTCAAGAGACATGGCTGAACCCTTCTAGAGCCTGGGCCACCCCACCCCCTCTTGCTCATCCCTGGTGACTCTAACTCCAATGTAAAACATTAACACAGATTTTACTGCCAAATGTCTCTTGCATTGTTTAGGGGAAAAAATTCTACCATGAATTTCCTTTGTCCTCAAACATAGTTAACTAAATTAACAGAATATTAATAGTGATTTTTTTTTTTTTTTGGGGGGCTGCGTTGGGTCTTCGTTGCTGCGTGTGGGCCTTCTCTAGTTGCGGCGAGCGGGAGCTACTCTTTGTTGTGGTGTGTGGCTTCTCATTGCGGTGGCTTCTCTTGTGGAGCACGGGCTCTAGGCGTACAGGCTTCAGTAGTTGTGGCTTCCAGGCTCTAGAGCACAGGCTCAGGAGTTGTGGTGCACGGGCTTAGCTGCTCCGTGTCATGTGGGATCTTCCCGGACCAGGGCTCGAACCCATGTCCCCTGCATTGGCAGGCAGATTCTTAACCATTGAGCCACCAGGGAAGTCCTGTGAACAATCCTTGAAAATACCAATTTCAAAAAGATTACGAAACCCCAAAAGAACTTATTATTAATTTGAAACAGTTATAGGGACTTTCCTGGTGGCACAGTGGTTAAGAATCCGCCTGCCAATGCAGGGGACATGGGTTCGAGCCCTGGCCTGGGAAGATCCCACATGCCGCAGAGCAACTAAGTCCATGCGCCACAACTACTGAGCCTGTGCTCTAGAGCCCGCGAGCTACAACTACTGAAGCCCACGCGCCTAGAGCCTGTGCTCCACAACAAGAGAAGCCACTGCAATGAGAAGCCCACGCACTGCAACAAAGAGTAGCCCCTGCTTGCCACAACTAGGCCCGGGCACAACAATGAAGACCCAATGCAGCCATAAATAACTAAATAAATAAATTTATAAAAAAAAGAAAAAAAAAGTTTTCTTAAAAAAATAGAAACAGTTATACAAGTAGCATATGCTCAGTGAAAAAGAATTCAAAAAAATTTTTTTATAGTATAAGATAAGAAGTCCAGACCCTTTTCTGGGGGAGCCACTGTTAGAAGTTTGGAATATATGACTCTAGAATCTTTCAGTACTCATACAAATTTATGTTTATGCACATGCAACAAATTATTCAAAATAATTTAAAAGAAGAAACAAAAAAACCCATGAAAATAAAAATAGGTGTATCTCCACCTTGCTAAAACTTGCAGACAGTTTTAAGTGACCATGTACCCAAGTGGTGAACACAACTTTGAAAGGGCAGGCAGAACAAATGCACTGCGAGGACCATGTATTTCACTGAGAGTGTTGAAAAGCTTGCTCTGTGTCATGGTAAATGTTGGAATGTAGGAATTATAGTGGAGAATGATAAGTTATTGTACATGTTTGTAATGGATAATTTCCTGATAAAAATCAGTTCTTAAAAATACCATGTTACTTGCATTTAGGAATAAATCCATTATGAGACAGAACAGTTACATGATTAAAATAAAAAGTCAAAGCCACAGTGAGATACCACTTCACAACCATTAGGGTGGCTACTATCAAAAAACCCAGAAAATAACAAGTGTTGGAGAGGATATGGAGAAATTGGAAACCTTATGCATTGCTAGTGGGAATGTAAAATGGTACAGCCCCTGTGGAAGGTGATAAGGCAGTTCCTCCAAAAGTTAAATATAGAATTACCAAATGATTCAGCATTTCTACTTCTAGGTATGCACTACCCAAAAGAATTGAAAGCAGGAATTCAAATGGGTATTTGTACACCAATGTTCACAACAGCCAAAAGGTGGAAACAACTCAAATGTCTGTCAGGAGATGAGAAGATAAACAAGAGGTGGTATATACGTACAACGGAGTATAATTCAGCCGTAAAAGGGAATGACACTGTAACATGGATGAACCTTGAAAACATTATGCTAAGTAAGTGAAACAAGCCAGATACAAAAGGATAATTATATGATTCCACTTGTATGAGGTACCTAGAATAGGCAAATTCATAGAGACAAAAAGTAAGATAAAGGTTACTAGTAGGGACTGGGGGGGATGGGGAATTATTGTTTAATGGGTACAGAGTTTCAGTTTGGGATGATGGAAAGTTCTGGAGATGGGTAACAGTGGCAGTTGGACCACACTGTAAATGTACTTAATGCCACTGCTCTGTACACTTAAAAGTGGTTTAAATGGTGAATTTTGTTATGTATATTTCACTGCAATTAAAAAATATATAAGAAGCAAGTTTTTGTGTTAGACTTTATGGGATTCTTGATTCTCTGCACTCATGAGGCACCTTCACTTTACTGCCCAGATTTGTAATTTAGGCTAAAGAGCAATATCTGTTGATGAGAATAGCAAAGCAAACCAAAATGGGTAAGGACTACCATGTTTGTTTAAATTTACTTTGATTTCAATGGTGTTATTCCTGCCAGAAAAAATACAGGATAAGCAATAAAAGATTATTTTGGATTTGAGAAAGCTGGGGGGTAAAAAAAAGAAAATCCAAGGCAGTATTTGAAGAGGCACACTGAAAAATCATAAAATAATTATAAGGTGGATCTTGACATATACATATAGAAAAGGCAAAGCATCTATTTTACTTAAAACTTACGTCCATGATGGTCACAGGGATGTCCCGAATTTTATGAGGTTCCACATAAGAATTTTGACAATTCAGGGTAAGTCTTGAAGCCAGTTCACTCTGCCCCAAACTTTCCAGCTGCAGAAAGAAAGAAGGTGAATTTTTTAAAAATTAATTTTGTTTTTCACATTTACATTAAATCCACAGATAATACCTGTGCTCAGAAAGGTGGTATTATGTGTGGTGGGGCCAGTATGGTCACCACTGAGGAAACACAGTGTATTTGAGACCATAACTGGGTCTTGCAAGTGGTGACATTTTTCTATTCTGGGCACCTGGCCTTCCACAGCCCTCAACCTGAGCAGACTCTTCCACCAGGTGCCTGTGGGCACCAAGCCAATTCCAGCAGCTCAAAGAGGACAGATAGACATTTAAGTAGAGGCCTCCGAAGAAAAACGTCTATCCCAGTAGTTCCTAAATGCAAGTCCACAGACCTGCTCCATCACACTTACCTGGGGAGGTGGAAGAGGAGTGAGGTAAAAACACAGATTCCCAGCGCCCTCGGCCAGGGATTCTAGTTCAATGGTCTGGTGTGAGGCCTTAGAATCTGTATTTTTAAAAGCTCCCCCAAGTGATTCTGATGAATTACTTAGCAGCAGGAATATCTGTCTGGATGTAGTAAAGTTAATATGGAAGAACGCTTAACAAATACCTCTAGTACACAGTGAGACAGGTATTTCTTCAGGAACCAAGCAGACATGAAAATTCCAAGTACAAGGTGTCCCCACCCCAAGGCCATGATCCTTACCCTGTCCACCATGAAATCAATGGCATCAGCCATCATAGGGTCCACTGGGCCAGATGAAAAGTTTCCAAGAACTATTTTTTTGAGCATAAATGATGGCATCAGCCAAAAGCTGTTAAAAAAAAAAAGACCTGATAATTTAAATTTCCAAGACTACACATAAATGGCAAATATTCATTCAACACTGAAGCTTCGTATTAGCTAGGTACTTGGGACCTAGAGATTAAAAAAGACCTAGTCCCTTCCTTTAAAGAGCTAGTTTTGAAGCATCTAGTTTTTGTATACATTTTCTCAAGCTCCAAAAGAGTTATGGTTTAATATGATCCAACTTTTGGGGATTTGGAATAATTATAAGCAATATTTCAAAATGCCTTTACAGAGGTAGACATTCTGATGATTCCAAGATTTTATTTTCTATTTGGTCTTATTTCCAATGGCTAACCTATCTGCGGTAAACTGAACACTTACCATATCAACCTTAAGGTTTATATCACCTCTTGATTAAAGATAGATTTCAAAATAGGAAAATCAGAGTTATTATATCTCCTATTGCTACTACTGGGTTCAACTGGGCTAATTCAAGGCAATTCAATCTTTATGTATTTCTATATGTGATCTGTCATTAGTATTTACTCCACTAATTACACTGAGAGCCATTATACAGGGTAAACATGAATTTCTCTACCCTATGCTGAAAATGACTTATAAAAGGTGTAGACCAGGGACTTCCCTGGTGGTCCAATGGTTAAGACTCCATGCTTCCAATGCAGGGCACGTGGGTTCAATCCCTGGTTGGGGAACTAAGATCCCACAGGCCATGGCCAAAAAAAAAAAAAAAACCACACACAACACGTGCAGACCACCTTCTGATGCATATTCTCAGTGGGCTTCCCTCACAAGGACCAGACAGCCGTCTTTCAGTCACCTTCAGTGATCTTTCTAAGTTCTCCACCCCACAGCTCCTTATCTTCTAAAGGTGATGCTGCCTAGGTGTGCCCTGTAGAGGGTGCCTCCTCTTGGCGCTGTTTGCCCCTGCAGCCTCTGTGTGGCACAGAGTAAGCACTCAGACATTTGATAAAAAGTGGCTGATATGCAAGAGCACAAACGAAGTGGGGGAAGTCTTGGCTTCTGACAATTAAAACAACATGAAAAATCATCAAAAATAATCAATGACTTAGTGCATCAACTGGACATGAAGTATCTGTGTCTGATGTACACAAGAAATTGCTGCATGAATGCTGAGTAAACAACTGAGAAAATATCAGGAGAAATATCTTAAAAATCAAAGTGAATGCTGAGTAGATGTGAAAACCATGAAAACAATGTTTACCTAGAACATTATGTGAAAACCAGTCTGATCACACAGGTAGGTTTAGTTACTAGGCTGCTTTTTGGGGTAGAGCCTAGCCTTGCTAGCAATGAAAGAAATATCATGAAGTCAGCTTTAAGGTACCATCAGACATCTATCAAGTTAATTAAAATGATAAAATCAATAAAGGGATGGCTCAGAGGAAACAGGTACCCCACTAGTTGCCCCACAAAGCATTCCACCATTTCCATCTTTCTAAAAAGCAGACTAACGTTGTAAAAGTGTCAAGATGTGCAGAACATCTGCTGACAGACTAAATGCTCTAATCTCTCCCTTTTGGGGAACATATCTCAAGAAAATAACCCAGAAAGGGAAGGAACAAAAGTAATTTATACGAAGATTTACAGTAGAACATGATGAAAAATTGGGAGAAGCCAAAGGCCTTAAAAAACTATAACAGGACTGTGTACACAAAATACTAAGTGGAGCAAGCAGAACACAGTATCAGTTACATATGCACTAAACTGTAAAGGCATGTGAATGTATAGTAAACAAAGCTAGACAATGATTTAGAGTAATGGAAACAACTGAATTTAGAAGTCTTTCAATTCTTTTCTTTTCCAAAGGTGATTGTTTCTAATTTTAAAAGCCAGGGTGGTTTCAAAAGACACAGGTATACATGGCCCCTCCCTCCCTAATGCATCGAAAAACCAAAAGCCAACATTTTCAAAATTCCACTGAAAATAAAAAAATGTTGGTTGAATGTTTACATTCTTACCTGTTTGCAGTCCATGTTTGGTTAAAGATAGAAGTGTCACTGAAGGAATTGCAGAGGATGAGAGAATGGACTCTGGGAGATTTGTGAGTGTATTCAGCAAACTTCTGGGCCAAAAAGCCTCCCAAAGAAGCCCCAAAGAGATGAACCTAATTGGAAACAAACACAAGGATCCTAAAAACAATGATCTATCTTGAAGTATCAAAAAAAATTGTTTTAATTATCACCAACTACAGAATACAATGTCATCACCAGTCATTAGACTGAAATATTTACAGCAGTTAGAAATTTAGGAAATATTGTATTTAAATGCAGTGTCTACACCCTGTCAAGAAAAAATACAACTGTGCATATAAATTACACAAGTTAAAAAATATTATTCATAGATTACATTAGAAAATTAAACTACTTTGTAGTTTCTGTTTAAGAAAACTATGATTCGGTAATTCCACTCCTAGGCATGTACCCAAGAGAACTGAAAACATCTGTCTACACAAAAACTTGTATAAGAATGTTCATAGCAACATTACTCATAATAACTAACCAATGGAAACAAACCAAATGATGAATGGATAAATAAAATGTGTTATATCCATACAATGGGATATTACTTGACAATAAAAAGGAATGAAATATTGATATAATCTGCAACATTGATGAACCCTGAAAATGTTACGCTAAGTGAAAATAGCCAGTCACAAAAGACCACAAATTACATCATTCCATTACATAAAATATCCAAAATAGACAAATCCATAGAAACAGGGCTCCAGCCAGGGAGGAAGGGTGGGGAGTGACTGCTAAGTATGGGGTTTCTTTCTGGGGTGGAAAAATGTTCAAAAATTGACTGTGGTGATGGTTGTACATACTGTGAATATATTAAAAACCAGTGAATTATACACTTTAAAAGGGTAAACTGTATGGTATGTGAATTCTATCACAAAAGAGCTGTCATTAAAAAATAAAAGACAACACCAGACTTAACAATGTATCAATAAATGTTGCATTAAAATCACATGTGAGTAATTAGTTTCAAGGGACTCACTTTATCCAACTGTAAATGGTCTAAAAGTTTTCTGAATCCATCACAGAATTCAAGATGGTCCCAATAAACTGGATACTGCAACTAGAATAATAACAATAAATTTAAAATTTATTTTAAAAACTGTAGAGGTAAAATACAACTCACATATATCTGAAAAATTTAGGACTTTCATAATAGCATTTCTCATTTGCTTTATCTCTGCTCCTTATTCAAAATATGTGGAAAATAAGCTCTCATCTTATCCTAAACTTCAAAATTCACATTTTATCTAATAGAACAATTTAAAAAATAAAAATAAAAAAGCACATTTTAGTGATATTATGTACACAACAATTTTAATTCACATCAATTTCCTTTCCAAATAGCTAAGAAACTGAGGTTTAAGGATGAACAGAGCAGAACCTATTCAAATAAAGAAATTCTGTTTTCTCTTTAAACCAATTTCATTCTGAATTATGGCTCAGGAGAACTAGAAATAAAATCTGTTCTAAGGAGAGTTTCCTCTCTTTTTGGTAGCATTTCTTTAAGGGAATATTCAATAAAATTGTTCCTCTACTTTTAATGACTTAGTCATTCTATCTGATTTCTTGTAGTACTTTTGTTTGTGACCAAAAATTTCAGGTGCTTGACCCTAAGTAGCCTATTAATGTTGACAATAATGAAGAAAAAGAAACACAAGTCATTAATTCCTTTCTAGGAGACTCAGGCTTGTCACCTAAGAGTTCCGCTCTCTTTAATACATGTAAAACCCATCTTAAAGGCTTGCTGTTTTAAGCACTTAGATTCATTTTGCCATTGACAAATCACTGGGATAGATACTGCCATGTAAATTATGGGATAATTTCAGATATGATGTAATATGTTACTTTTACTATTAAAATTCCACTTGTGGATAGGATTCCACTTTTCTGAGGCAGGATGGAGAACAGACTCTCCCTAGCTGCAAATTTAAGAATTTGAGTCAGATGACAGCCTAAAAGAAAGGAGATGACATTTTTATGAATCCTTTAATTTAAAAATGCCTGTGCCTTATGGAGTGTAGCAGAGCTGAGGTGTCAAGCACGGCCATTTCACACTAGAAACTCTGGCTTGAAGTGCCAGGTGGAAGGCCTCTGCATGCAGGACTCTATGAGCAAGTGAGACTGGAAGCACAAAGGGAAAAAAAAAAGCTGGAGACAAGATGGTGGAGTAGAAGGACTTGAGCTCACCTCCTCTCATGAAAACACCAAAATCACAACTAACTGCTCACAAAAAAAACTTGAGCCTACCAAAAAAGATATTCTATACCCAAAGACAAAGAAGCCATAACGAGACGCCTGAGGAACAGAGATCACAAACACAGAAAATTAGACAAAATGAGATGCAGAGAAATATGTTCCAGATGAAAGAACAAGACAAAACCCCAGAAGAACAACTAAGTGAAGTGGAGATAGGCAAGCTACCTGAAAAAGAACTCAGAGTAATGATAGTAAAGATGATCTAAGATCTCGGTAAAAGAATGGAGGCACAGATCGAGAAGATACAAGAAATGTTTAAGAAAGAGCTAGAAGCTTTAAAGAACAAACAGAGATGAACAATACAACTGAAATGAAAAATAGAATAGAAGGAATCGATAGCAGAATAAATGAGACAAAAGAACGAATAAGTGAGTTGTAAGATAGGTTGGTGGAAATCACTGCTGCAGAACAGAATAAAGAAAAAAGAATGAAAAGAAATGAGGACAGTCTGAGAGACCACTGGGACAACATTAAACGCACCAACATTCACATTATAGGGGTCCCAGAAGAAGAGGGAGAGAAAGGGCCTGAAAAAATATTTGCAGAGATAATAGCCAAAAACTTCCCTAACATGGGAAAGGAAACACTCAAGTCCAGAGAGTTCCATATAGGATAAAACCAAGGAGGAACACACCAAGAAACGTATTAATCAAATTTATAAAAATTAAAGACAAAGAGAAGATATTAAAAGCAACAATTTATATACAAGGACTCCCCGTACGGGTTATCAGCTGATTTTACAGCAGAAACTCTGCAGACCAGAAGGGAGTGGCACAATATATTTAAAGTGATGCAACCAAGAATACTCTACCCAGCAAGGCTCTCACTCAGATTCGACAGAGAAATCAAAAGCTTTATGGACAAGCAAAAGCTAAAAGAATTCAGCACCACCAAACCTGCTTTACAACAAATGCTAAAGGAACTTCTCTAGATGGGAAAGAAAGGCCACAGCTAGAAACAAGAAAATTACAAACGGGAAAGCTCACCAGTAAAGGCAAACATACAGTAAAGGTAGGAAATCATCCACACACAAATATGATATCAAAACCAGCAATCATGGGACTTCCCTGGTGGTCCAGTGGGTAAGACTCTGTGCTCCCAATGCAGGAGGCCCGGGTTCGATCCCTAGTTGGGGAACTAGATCCTGCATGCATGCCGCAACTAAGAGCATGCTGCAACTAAGAGTCTGCATGCTGCAACTAAGAAGTCCGCATGCTGCAACTAAGAAGTCCGCATGCTGCAACTAAAAGATCCTGTATGCTGCAACAAAGATCCCACGTGCTGCAACTAAGACCCAGCGCAGCCAAAATAAGTAAATAAATAAACAGATAGATAGATAGATAACACCAGCAATCGTGAGAAGAGAGTACAAATGCAGGATGTTAGAAATGCATTTGAAATTAAGAGACCAGCACTTAAAACAATCTTGTATATATAGACTGCTATAACAAAACCTCATGGTAACTGCAAACCAAAAATCTACAATAGATACACACACAAAAAAGAAGCAGCAGGGCTTCCCTGGTGGCGCAGTGGTTGAGAATCTGCCTGCCAATGCAGGGGACACAGGTTCGAGCCCTGGTCTGGGAAGATCCCACATGCCGCGGAGCAACTGGGCCCATGAGCCACAACTACTGAGCCTGCGTGTCTGGAGCCTGTGCTCCGCAACAAGAGAGGCCGCGATAGTGAGAGGCCCGCGCACCGCGATGAAGAGTGGCCCCCGCTTGCCACAACTAGAGAAAGCCCTCGCACAGAAACGAAGACCCAACACAGCCAAAAATAAATAAATAAATTTATAAAAAAAAAAAAAAAAAAAAAAGAAGCAGCAATCCAAACAAAACACTAAACATAGTCATCAAATCACAAGAGAAGAGAACAAAAGAGGAAGGGAAGAAAAAAAGACCTACAAAAACAAATCCAAAACAATTAACAAAACAGCAATAAGAGCACACATATCGATAATTACCTTAAATGTAAATGGATTAAATGCTCCAACCAAAAGACACAGACTGGCTGAATGGATACAAAAACAAGACCCGTATATATGCTGTCTACAAGAGACCCACTTCAGACCTAGGGACACATGCAGACTGACAGTGAGGGGATGGAAAAAGGTATTCCATGCAAATGGAAATCAAAAGAAAGCTGGAGTAGCAATTCTCATATCAGACAAAATAGACTTTAAAATAAAGACTGTTACAAGAGACAAAGAAGGACACTGCATAATGATCAAGGGATCAATCCAAGAAAAAGATATAACAATTGTAAATATATATGCACCCAAGATAGGAGCACCTCAATATATAGGCAAATGCTAACAGCCATAAAAGGAGAAATCAACAGTAACACAATAATAGTGGGGGACTTTAACACCCCACTTACATCAATGGACAGAACATCCAGATAGAAAATCAAGTAAGGAAATACAAGCCTTAAATGACACATTAGAGCAAATGAACTTAATTGATATTTATAGAACATTCCATCTGAAAGCAGAATATACATTCTTCTCAAGTGCACATGGCACATTCTCCGGGACAGATTACATGCTGGGCCACAAAGCAAGCCTTGGCAAATTTAAGAAAACTAAAATCATATCAAGCATCTTCTCCAACCACAATGCTATGAGATTAGCAATCAACTACAAGAAAAAAAACTGAAAAACACAAACACATGGAAGCTAAACAACATGTTACTAAACCAATGGATTGCTGAAAAAATCAAAGAGGAAATCAAAAAATACCTAGAGACAAGAAAATGAAAACACGATGATCCAAAACCGATGGGATGCACCAAAAGCAGTTTTAGGAGGGAAGTTCATAGCAATACCATCTGATCTCAGGAAACAAGAAACATCTCAAATAAACAACCTAAACTTACACCTAAAGCAACTAGAGAATGAAAAACAAACAAAGCCCAAAGTTAGTAGAAGGAAAGAAATCATAAAAATCAGAGCAGAAATAAATGAAATAGAGATGAAGAAAACAATAGGAAAGATCAATGAAACTAAAAGCTGGTTCTTTGAAAGGATAAACAAAATTGATAAACCTTTAGCCAGACTCATCAAGAAAAAAAGGGAGGGCTTCCCTGGTGGTGCAGTGGTTAACAATCTGCCTGCCAATGCAGGGTACACGGGTTCAAGCCCTGGTCCGGGAAGATCCCACATGCCGAGGAGCAACTAAGCCCGTGCGCCACAATTACTGAGCCTGTGCTCTAGAGCCTGTGAGCCACAACTACTGAGCCTGTGTGCCGCAACTACTGAAGCCCATACACCTAGAGCCTGTGCTCCGCAACAAGAGAAGCCACTGCAATGGGAAGCCCACGCACTGCAACGAAGAGTAGCCCCCACTTGCCGCAACTAGAGAAAGCCTGTGTGCAGCAACAAAGACCCAACACAGCCAAAAATAAAAATAAAATAAATTTTAAAAAACAAAAAAAAAAAGAAAAATGGGAGAGGGCTCAAATCAATAAAATTAGAAATGAAAAAGAAGAAGTTACAGTGGACACCACAGAAATACTAAGGATAATAAGAGACTACTACAAGCAACTCTATGCCAATAAAATGGACAATCTAGAAGAAGTGGACAAATTCTTAGAAAGGTACAATCTTCCAAGAATGAATCAGGAAGAAATAGAAAATATGAACAGACCTATCACAAGTACTGAAATTGAAACTGTGATTAAAAAACTTCCAACAAACAAAAGTCCAGGACCAGATGGCTTCACAGGCGAATTCTATCAAGCATTTAGACAAGAGTTAACACCTATCCTTCTGAAACTATTCCAAAAAACTGCAGAGGAAGAAACACTCCCAAACTCATTCTATGAGGCCACCATCACCCTGATACCAAAACCAGACAAAGTTACCACAAAAATAGAAAGAAACCAATATCACTGATGAACATAGATGCAAAAATCCTCAAAAAAAATAGCAAACTGAATCCAACAATACATTAAAAGGATAATACACCATGATCAAGTGGGATGCAAGCCTTTTTCAATATCCACAAATCAATCAGTGTGATACACCACATTAACAAACTGAAGAATAAAAACCATATGATCATCTAATAGATGCAGAAAAAGCTCTTGACAAAACTCAACACCCATTTATTATAAAAACTCTCCAGAAAGTAGGCATAGAGGGAACCTACCTCAACATAATAAAGGCCATATATGACAAACCCAGAGCTAACATCATACTCAACGGTGAAAAGCTGAAAGCATTTTCTCTAGGATCAGGAACAAGACGAGGATGTCCACTCTTGCCACTTTTATTCAACATAGTTTTGGAATTCCTAGCCATGGGAATTAGAGAAGTAAAAGAAATAAAAGGAATCCAAACTGGAAAAGAAGTAAAACTGTCACTGTTTGCAGATGACGCGATACTATACACAGAAAATCCTAAAGATGCTACCATAAAACTACTAGAGCTCATCAATGAATTCGGTAAAGTTGCAGGATACCAAATTAATACACAGAAATCTGTTGCATTTCTATACATTAACAATGAAAGATCAGAAAGAGAAATTAAAGAAACAATCCCATTTACCAATGCATCAAAAAGAATAAAATATCTAGGAATAAACCTGCCTAAGGAGGCAAAAGACCTATACTCTGAAAACTATAAGACGCTCATGAAAGAAACTGAAGATGACACAAACAAATTGAAAGATAGACTATGTTCTTGGATTAGAAGAATCAATATTGTCAAAATGACTATACTACTCAAGGCAATCTACAGATTCAATGCAATCCCTATTAAATTACCAATGGCATATTTCACAGAACTAGAACAAAAAAATTTAAAAATTTGTATGGAAACACAAAAGACCCAAATAGCCAAAGCAATCCTGAGAAAGAAAAATGGAGCTGGAGGAACCGGGCTCCCTGATTTCAGACTATATTACAAAGCTACAGTAATCAAAACAGTATGGTACTGGCACAAAAACAGAAATATAGATCAGTGGAACAGGATAGAAAGCCCAGAAATAAACCCACGTGCCTATGGTCAATTAATCTATGACAAAGGAGACAAGAATATACAATGGAGAAATGGTGCTGGGAAAACTGGACAGCTACATGTAAAAGAATGAAACTAGAACATTCTCTAACACCATACACAAAAATAAACTCAAAACAGATTAAAAACCTAAATGAAGACTGGATACTGTAAAACTCTCAGAGGAAAACATAGGCAGAACACTCTGACATAAATCACAGCAATATCTTTTTGGATCCACCATCTAGAGTAATGAAAATAAAAATAAAAATAAACAAATGGGACCTAATTAAACTTAAAAGCTTTTGCACAGCAAAGGAAACCATAAACAAAATGAAAAGACAACCCACAGAATGGGAGAAAATATTTGCAAACGAAGCAACTGACAAGGGATTAATCTCCAAAATATGCAAACAGCTCATGCAGCTCAATATTAAAAAGCAAACAACCTGATTGAAAAATAGGCAGAAAACCTGAATAGATATTTCTCCAAAGAAGACATACGATGGCCAAAAAGCACATGAAAAGATGCTCAACACTGCTAATTATTAGAGAAATGCAAATCAAAACTACAATGAGGTATCACCTCACATGAGTCAGAATGGCCATCATCAAAAAGTCTACAAACAATAAATGCTAAAGAGGGTGTGGAGAAAAGAGAACCCTCCTACACTGTTGGTGGGAATGTAAATTGGTACAACCACTGTGGAGAACAGTATGGAGGTTCCTTAAAAAACTAAGAACTACCATTTGATCCAGCAATCTCACTCCTGGGCATATATCCAGAAAAAATCATAATTCGAAACGATACATGCACTCCAATGTTCAGTGCAACACTACTTACAACAGCCAAGACATGGAAGCAACCTAAATGTCCATCGAGAGGAATGGATAAAGAAGATGTGGTACATATATACAATGGAATACTACTCAGCCATAAAAACGAATGAAATAACGCCATTTGCAGCATCATGGATGGACCTAGGGATTATCATACTAAGTGAAGTAAGTCAGACAGAGAAAGACAAATATCATAGGATAACACTTATATGTGGAATTTTAAAAAATGATACAAATGAACTTATTTACAAAACAGAAACAGACTCACAGACTTCGAAAACAAACTTATCGTTACCAAAGGGGAATGGTGGGGGAGGGATGAATTAGAAGTTTGGGATTTATATATATATATATATAGTAGTGTTACTATATATAAAATAGATAATCAATAAGAACCTACTGTATAGCTCAGGAAACTCTACTCAATATTCTCTAATAACCTATATGGGAAAACAATCTGAAAAAGAATGGATATATGTATATGTATAACCGAATCACTTTGCTGTACACCTGAAACTAACACAACATTGTAAATCGACTATAATATAAAATAAAAATTAAATTTAAAAAATCTGTGCCCTAGACAGGTGATAAAACTGTATATGACTTGATACACACACACACAACTGAGTACGAGTAAAACTGGGAAATCTGAACAAGGCTGGTGGATTACATTAACATCAATATCTTGGTTGTGATATCCCACTACAGTTTTATAAAATGTTACTATTGGGAGAAACTGGGCAAAGTATATAAGGGATATCTCTCTATTATTTCTTACTGCATGTGAATCTATAATTATCTCAATAAATATGTAAATGAAAAGAGGATCCATGCATTTTAACTGCTAGGTATTTAACAAATACCTAGTAAATTTCAGAACCTCCTGGGGTTGGGCATTCTGATCAAATCTTAAGAAGGACAAAGTAATTTTGAAGACATTGCTGGCCTTTTTCTTGATTCATTATCTAGCTAAGAAATAGCGAAAGCCCGCATCAGGAAGCAAGAAGAAATATCCAGCCAGAAGGCAAGGCTATGTGCCCTGTCAGTTTGGAGTGATAACCACACTGTTCGCTTTGGACAGCACTCTAAAGTGAGACAGACACCCGGGAGCTGCTCAGGTTCCCCCTCCCTGGCTGATCAACAGTGACCACAAGGACAGAAAGTGTCACGACTTAGGCTGCAGCGGACTGGGATGAGGGCGGTTACCACTCTGCTCTCCTGCAATGCTGTCCACTGAGAGGGATTACTGAACACCCAGAACAAGGGAGGATTATGTTGCAGGGATTCAAACACACCGTACGAGGAATGGTTAAAGAATCTGGAGAAATTTAGCTGCAGAAGAAAAGACCTGGGGGCGGAAGGCAGTAGGCCGCCGATAATAACCAGTTTTTTCAAGAAAGAGAAGGGCTGTCTGGATGAAGAGGAATTGGATTTGTCTTGTATGACCCCAGTTAGTGGAACCCCATTGGAATTTTCAGTTATCATCCAAGAGAAGAGATCTGGTCCACGTTTTCTCTCTTCTAGGCAGTAAATAAAATGTATACTAACGGCAGTACTCCCAAGGAGAGTACTGTTTACATGTTAACATGGTCCCAGAAACAACTGCTGGCTCCAAAGCCAGAGCCTCTCTTTCCAGGGGAAGTTAGGAAACCAACTTCCATTGTCCTGACCCGATCGAGGCACACCAAACACTCCACTGTGAGCAACAGTGCCTTCCTGGGAATTCCCTGGCAGTCCAGTGGTTAGGACTCTGCGCTTCTACTGCATGGGGCATGGGTTCAATCCCTGGTCAGGGAACTAAGATCCCGCTGCCACGCCGTGTGGCCAAAACAAAAACAAAAAAACAAACAGTGCCTTCCCACCTACGCCCACCTCCCAGAGAGGAAGCTTAGAGAATGATCAATGTGAAACTAGATTTGGACCGAACTCAGTGATAACAATTAGAAACAAAAAACTTAACCAAATGCAAAGGCTATGAGCTAATTAATGAGCCTCACCTCACTTGTCAAAGACTCACATTAAAGCAAGCTTTCAGTCCCCTGGATGTCAGCTGATCCCTCTGCTGCCCCCGAAGCAGTGATGTAATAAAAGGGGAGGGTAAATGGGGTCAGAAGACTGAGCTGGGCTCTCCCTCCATGGCCTACTGGCTGTGTGACCCTCGGTCATCACTAAAACGGTCCGGACCTCAGTCTCCTTATCTATAAACAAGGACAATGCTTCCTGCTGGTCAGACTTATTCAGAAAATGCACGTTCAAGCTGAGGGTAGAGAAGGCTTCCAATAGAGGTTTGTCCCCTCTGAGCCTCTGTACGCTGGTGAACCACACCACCTTCCTTCAAAAAACTCCCTTTCACATTTTAACAAAGGAAAACAGTATCTTACCTCAATTAAAAACATGCCTCTTACTACAGTTAATCAGAAACAGAAGCACACATGCACACATGCACACACACACACACACACACACACACACATACACACACACAGAAAACCAGAAAATGTGGACTTGAATTTTAATCCTGAATCAATAATACTTACAGCTATAACCCGGTAACCCCATCCAGTCAAAGCCAAAATCTGCCGGAAAAATACATCAGCAGTTCCACTGACGGGAGGGAGAAATATGAGAGGACACCTGATATTTCTGGGGCCGGCATCGTAGAGCGACCAGATCTTACTGTCGTCATCATCCACAATAATCTGGAGGGAAAATTATAAGAAAAAAAATGAAAAACCTCATGGATTGGGTTTTATATAGTTATTTCAGCACTATAATTTCACTGACAATTTTAATACCACTGCCTTGGTTGTTACAAGCTAATGCGGGGATCACACCAGACTAGCACATATAAAAAACGGCTTTGGGGCTTCCCTGGTGGCGCAGTGGTTGAGAGTCTGCCTGCCAATGTAGGGGACACGGGTTCGAGCCCTGGTCTGGGAGGATCCCACATGCCGCGGAGCAACTAGGCCCGTGAGCCACAATTACTGAGCCTGCGCGTCTGGAGCCTGTGCTCCGCAACAAGAGAGGCCGCGATAGTGAGAGGCCCGCGCACCGCGATGAAGAGTGGCCCCCGCTTGCCACAACTGGAGAAAGCCCTCGCACAGAAACGAAGACCCAACACAGCCAAAACTAAATAAATAAATAAATTTAAAAAAAATAAAAATAAAAGGAATTCCTTTAAAGAAAAAAAAAAAAGTAAAAAAAAAACAAAAAACAAAACGGCTTTGTCTCCTTTTCCTTCTTCAGTGCTGACATAGTCCACGGAACTGCTTTATACTTCTCCCAAGAGCTGTTTTTTCTATCAGTTTTGAATTTTCCTCCCCAGCCGTGATTATATGAAGTTTATTTTGTTTACCATTAAACAGTAAACTCTGTACATGGCATCTTATTTCTTCCCCATACTTCTCTGCCCGTGTGTGTGTGTGCACACACGCGGGCATGTGTGCGTGCGTGTGTGCACACAGGAGGAGGACAATTTGCAGAGTCATTCTCGGGTGCTGGCCCAGAGGGCGGGCTGGGATCAGCAGGGTCAGTGTGTGACCAGTGGAGGTGAGGGGAAGAAAAGACTCCAGGCTCCGGGGAGAAACTGGGTAGAGACGGGACCTCTCAAGAGATGCTTCAGGAGCCTGATCTAGACCAAGCCTCTGAGGGGGAGACCTCTGCTAGAGAGGAGGGACGAGTCAGGTATAGGCATCTCTGTCCCCAGAGAATGTTTCAAACCATTCAGTCAGTGTGGGGAATGGCCTCAGGGAAAAACTGGCTTTTTGGTGAAAAGGGGGTAAGAAGGAGGAAGGTCATCAGAAACCTTCCTGATTTAGTGGTTCTTGACCCAACAAGGGAAACAGGTGAGCATTCCATGAGCTGAGACAAATCAGGTGTTTAGCACAGAGTTTGGCAGATATTGAGTGTTCAACAGTGTCAAGAGTGTTAGCTACAGTATGCACTACATGATAGTTTAATTTTTGTTCTCTTTGGCTGACTTTTTGGTATTTGGAAAAGTACATTAACTGCTTGAACTTTTGCCAATGCAAATCAACACTTATCCTTTTTACATTAAAAAGTTCAAGGTTCTATTTTCTGAGAGCTCCTAGCTGGCAGTGCTGTGGGGCCCATGGTGTCAATGTGGGTGGCGGCACACTAACCAGGGTCACTAGCATCACTGGGAGCAGACAAACAGGGCGAAGTCCAGAGGGCCCTAACCAACACCTTCTGGACTCCCCCGGGTGACAATATACCTCATGATTATGTTTTTGCCCTTTGTATTTGCCACTCACATTTTTGCTTTTCCTGTTTTTTTTTGCTATGACTGTAGTAAAAAAACCTCAGTAACCTCTGACAGTGCATACAGTAAATTCCAACCTTATAGTAATAAAATTCATATAAGATATTCAGATCTCTGAAATGAAAATCTAGCACTACGAAATTTCAAGCAAACTTTTCATGACTTGTGGACCAAACTGACCAAAGGAGAAAATTACATCAATGAAACTACTACTTCCAAGAATATTTAGATAAGTTTGTGTTGTTTTGGGTCTGGTGATCAGCTTGCTGAGCGAGTCCCATCAAGAGGAGCTCACATGAATTACTTGAGGGGATGGGACAAGGCAGAGGGACTCTGGGGGCAATTCTCCTAGCATGGGCAGTTCCTGGGGTAGCAAGAAGAAAGGTGGGTTCCCTTTGGTAAGCTGCCAATTAGTTCTGGCTTTTTTTTTTTCTTTAAGGAATTTTTTCTTTTTTTAAAAAAGTTAATTTTTGGCTGCGTTGGGTCTTTGTTGCTGAGTGTGGGCTTTCTCTAGTTGCGGAGAGCGGGGGCTACTCTTTGTTGCGGTGCGCGGGCTTCTCATTGCCGTGGCTTCTCTTGTTGCGGAGCATGGGCTCTAGGCGCACGGGCCTCAGTAGTTGTGGCATGCAGGCTCAGTAGTTGTGGCACACAGACTTAGTTGCTCAGCGGCATGTGGGATCTTCCTGGACCAGGGATCGAACCCGTGTCCCCTACATTGGCAGGCGGATTCTTAACCGCTGTGCCACCAGGGAAGCCCAGTTCTGGCTTTGAAGCCAGATTAATTTGATTTTAATTCAAACTCGACTAGACTGTGTGACTTTAACATGTTAACCTCAGTTTTCCCATCTGCTAAGTGGGCACACCACTATCCACTTTGTTAAACTGTTGAAAGAATTAAATAAGATATTTGGGGACTTCCTACAACAGTGCCAGGTATATAGCAGGTATTCTGTCTATACTTGGAGACTGGATCTCAAATTTCTATATGAAGAGTAATTCTGTTACCAATTCAAACTTGCATGATACTCCCACAGCTATCTATCCTGATAAAATAATTACAACAGAGACATAGATGTTCTTCAGATCATAGTACTCTAATATTTCTGCAAGGGGATCAGCAAAGATTTTATTCTGACACAACTTCTGTCTAGTGTGATCCCCAAACATTTGGGATTAAATTGGGACTCAGAGTCAACAAACTTCAATATAAGTGTTTAGCGTTTTTAGACATCCCAGGCATATAAAGTTTCCAAAAGATGACTATGGCAGAATGAGTATATATCATGGCAAACAGAGGATCTATAATGTGACTCACTGTAAATCTTAGAGGAAAAGGAAAATGCTTTCTAATAGAATCTAACTGCACTTACTGTACAGTTGCAGTTGCTGTAAGCTTTCTACTAAACTATACAGAGGAGTACACATATTCCTGCTTGCTTGAATATGTAAAAACAATTATAAAATAATGAGTACAATTATTCTCACTTTTACTCTTGAATGAGTCTCAAAAGTTGATTGTACTTGACAGGGAAGGGGTGACCTTTAGGCTCTGCAACCCAGCCACAATACTTGGCAATAACCTTTACTCTCAAACACTACTAAGACATAACATCTAAATCACACATAAAAACAATTACAAGATTTTGCAAATAAGAGGTGTAGTAAAACCATACATACCTTTTTAAGGGGGACTGTACTTCTAAACCAGTTATAATCAGGGGAGACTTTAATCTCTCCCATGATTAGCTGAAATGGAGGTTAATCCTGAAATAAAAGCATGTGATGTTTCATGTCAAGAATTCATGTTTATATCAGCACTAAATGTAGAGTCTGGTCTAGCTCTACCAACAATACTTTAAAGGATAAAACTGAGGAAATGGGCTATTTCACCTTGTCGGCATATACTTAAACTACAGAAGACAATTTGGTGAAAACCTATAATCATGGAGCAGGAAGGGCCCCGAGAGAGAATTAGTCCAACCCTCTTAGTTCCTCCAGAAGAAGAATCTGGTCTAGAAAATTTTAATAACTTACCCAAGATCCCATGGCTATTGCAAAACCAGGACCAGACGCAGGACAGCCTTTTCTGACACCTGACTGTCTGTCCTAGTTAAATGATTCCAAATGCAGTAGCATAACCTATCTTTTGACAAAATCTTAAGAATCTATGTTAATAAAGATATTCCTGTCTGATAGAATTCTAGAGAACAGTCCACACTAGAAAAAGGAGTTAATGTAAGCCTGCTTCCTCATAAATTCATAAAATGCCATAAATCTCACTCTAGGGGAATATAGCTTCAGAAACTCACACATAGTTTTTAATGCAAAATACAGGAAAACTTGCTGTTCATATGGATGTGGTTAAAAGTGATATAATGTACTCTGAAAGATCCATGATAAGATGCCAGAATAGACCTGAAGGCACAATAACTAGCAACAAAACAAAACATGTGCCTTTAGAAAAAATGTGTGGTCTTCTGTTGTGAGATTAGTGATTTCCAGCTTTTATAGCTCTGTGACGTTGGAAAAGTCACTGACCCTTTTTGGGCTGTTTTCTCATCTGTGACTATTTCACCACTCTCTCTCCAAAGCATAGAACAGTGCTTGGTACACAGCAGGCATTATCTATTGACTAAATAAATGACTATATCCTAAGCAGGCCAAACTAGGCAATCTTAGAGTCCCTTTTAACCCGGGTACCTACGAGCTTTCCATTAGCTGGGCATCTTCAACTTAAAGGCTACCCCTCTTTGCTCAGGGATCTGTGTTGTGTTGTAACAGGAACCTGAAAATTATAGTTGTTGCAGATTCTTATTGCCCAATGAGTAACTTCCACCCATCAGTTTGGAAGGATTCAAATGCTTGTTTGCATCATGTCCTCTACCCCAGCATAAGCCTGGGTTTTGCTAGCAGGGCTAGGATGAGTTTGAGACCCTAGGACTTAACTCCTGGGCTGACTCTGAACTGCCATTTTAGAGGGGCTTCTCTGGACTGGTCAGGAGCTGGGGATTCTAAAACCAACAAATCTTCCTCCTTGGCCTTCCAAATCTTCTCCCTCAAGAACACAGGGCACTGAGCAATCTCAACTGCTACCTCTAACCTTGGGGGTTACTAAACTGAACCCCAAGGAGATGGTAAATGTAGACATCCAATATTAAACTAGGTTTACAACCTTGACACTGTAATAATGGTCTCTTCTCTCAAGGCTAGGATGGTACTTAGAAAAGTTTATTAAAATCTTAAGTGACTCTAAAATATCAAGAAAATTATCAGCCAGTCTTATGCTGAAAATCAGTGTGCACAGATGTAGTTCTTATTCATACTGAATAAAGAAAATCATTCTTTGCATATTCATTTTCTCTTAACAAATATTAACATGTTAAAAAATTGAAGCCATTTGAACTAACAGCCTTTCTCTAAGCTGGTCACTGCTTTTAATTGAAAGCAACTAGCCCATATAGTTAATTCCAGAGTATTTTCTACCTGGACAGACTTGAAATATTCCTATATCATCTACATATTGCCTAATGGAGACATTTTCTAGTATTGCAATACTATAAACAATCACTATTCTACAGGAGGAAATATCAAAAACATTGTTTAGAAAAAAAACCCTACTCAACAGATTTATAAAACACTTTAGCTAATTAAAGCCAGAAAGTATGCTTCTAGATTCACCAAACTTGGGATAAAATAAAGTATTCATAGTTTGAATCAGTTGCAATCTACAAACCAAACTACCATACAAATACACATACACACATCATTCCCAGGCACACACATTCACTGTCATCCACTTCTTCCCTCAGCAGTAAGTAGAAAGATGTTCCTCACCACAATCCTCAGTATTATCCACTACCACCCAATATTATAATATTTTGTAACTAATCTTGCTGGATGGAGAGATTCCACCCAACTGTGACTAAATTTTTGTAGAGGCAAGTGATTTTAACACTTGTGCTAGTTTGGCAGTACATGAAAGCTAAGATAGATACCAAATGTTGCATCTGACCAACTGACGTTTAAGTGAAAAAAAAAAAAAAAAACTGCTCCAAAGGGAAAGCAGCTGTGAGTGTTATGAAAAGGAAGTTTGTTCTCCCAGCTCTCTTTCATCCACTTCAGGGGAATACTTTTCCAAGTCACAAGGGGAACATTCTGCATAGGGCAGAAAAAAAAAAAAAAAAAAGGTTCACTCACTGAGACTGTAACTCAACTGGTCAGTATTAAATAAGAAAGAATGTGGACCACGAACTCAATGCTGATTTGATCTCTCACAATTCTTCACAAAAACAAAAGCACCTGTTCATGTTGCTGGGAAAAGGGCTGCAGGAATTTTGCCTTAATCCTGCCTAAGGAAACCCCTCCTCAGGGAGTGCTCTGGACACCGGGGCCTCTCTGGCCCTTGTACTGCTCGACAATTAAACTGCTAGTTGTGAGTGTGCACCAAGAATTATGTGCACTTATCCCTCAAGGTTTCAGCAGAACCAGCCTGTTTACAGCCCACTTATCCCTCAGGGTTTCAACAGACCCTGCCAATTTACAGTCAGTGAAATTGCCTTCACAAATGTTTGTCATCTAACCAGTTTAACTAGTCAGATGTTTTCTTATCCTTTATCTCAATCATACGATCTTCATATGGACAATCTGTGATTATTATTAACACCAGCAATAACGAAATATTAGAACCTGAGAGTCTCTGGGCAATGCCATTGGCTTTAACGCAAGCCTCCATACCTCACCACACCAGTACAGAGCTATTCTTTTTTTAGGTTTCCTCAGGGGAAGATTTACCCCTCCTTTCTTCAGAAACTTATTCCATTATCTTCTAAACCTCATGGGAGGAAAAGCTGACTACTTGACATTTCGACGGTGACACCTCATCTTGTACTCTGTCTTAGTATAAAAGCTTTTGGAAATTTGCACACAGCTATGCTATCACCCCTCAGTCTCTTGAAGCTTTATGCCAACAGGAGCTGGAACACTGTAGGTGGAGACAAAGAAGCAGCATAAATGCAGAACTTATGACTCCCTAGGGAAAGTGAGACAGCCTAGCCCTACTTTCCTCATGCCTCCTTCACAAGCCTCACACCTGGCCCGTACTCAGCAATGACAAAGGCATTTATCACTTTCAGGCTGAGGTGCAATCTCCAAAATAACTAGTCTGCTCAGAGTTCTTAAAAGTTTACAGGAAAAACATGTTCCTGGGCTGCAGCACTGTAGCCCCAAAATGGTATTACAGTTGTATGCCCAGGTCAAGCGCCCCACTGCCCACCCCAGGCGACCCACACACAGACCTCCACCTTCTCCCAGTCCCACTGATGACAGCTACACAGAGGCAGGGGCACAGGCACACCAATCACCCCCGTGAACTCAGACTCGGACCTCAGACACACACAGGGACGTGCAATCACGTGCATGGTCACATGAACCGACCCACTCAGGGCCACACTCACAAAGTCACACCGACAGAGGCAGCCGCGCACACTGCAAACCATACTCACCTGCAGCCACAAACGCGTCACACACCCACATCCCCCGCTTCCCAGGGCCTCGCCCACCCCTCACCTGCCGTGGCCGCCCCCAGGTCCCTTTCCCTCCTCCCCAAGGCGGCTCTTCCCTCCACTACGGGTGCAGGCCTGGGAAGCTGCTGGGCCCGGGTCGGGGCCGGCGGCTTGAGCGCTCAGTACCCGCAAGCGCTGTGGACCTTGGGGGAGCGCTGGAGGGCCGGCCTCCGAGGGGCGGGGAGCGCAGCCAAGCGAGCCTCGGCCACCGCCCTCCCTCCTCCCGAAGCGTTCGCGCAGCTGGCTCGAGCCTCGCGTTTCCGGGTTCGGAGGGGCGGGGCCACGCCGCGAGGAAGGGGTGGAGCTGCGTGACTACGGCGGTCACCATGGCGACGGGGCGGGTTGGACCACAGGGTGAGACTCCGGCGCTCTATGTACATCCTGCCGGGTGCGGAGTCGGCATCCGCTCTGGCGGTGGCGGTGGGCGCGGGGAGGAGGTCCGAGGAGCCTCTGGGTCAGCTCTAGGTCACCCATGTGACGTGAACACCTAGGGAGAGGTCGTGGGGCTGGAAAAAAGGGGCGCCTGACCCTTGAGATCTGCCTCCGCCAGCAGTTCGCGCCCTCTTGGAGGAAGCAGATGCCGACCTTTTCTCTCCGCCGTGTAAAGCTTTGAGGGGATCCCTTTGGGTTACAGGCTTTGATGAACAGGGCTTTGTATATTCTGTTTTCTTGGCAAGATTTTTTTCCTTTGGCACAGCTACAGACGCCCTCCCTAATCCTCCACTGTAACGCCCCCACCTCCCTTCCCAGACTTGTGCTGAGGTCCTGGGGATTTCGGGGAACAGCTCCCACTGAGCCTCCAGCTCCTTCATCACTTTCCCTTAAAGGAATAGAGAATATTAATCTATTTATAATCATTTTTCTTAAGATGTTGCAGAGGTCATGACTCTCTTTTTCAGTAAAATATTTGGAGGTATGAAAAGGCTGAATAACATGTAAATTTCCTTGTCGTAAGTTTTTTAGTGATCCTTCAACAAGATCCTGCTGAAAATGCCTCTCCCTAATCTGTGTTAGGGAAAACTTGTACCCTATTAAAGGCCTTTGCCTTTACCCTGGCAACTGTTTTGGGGATTAAGGTCAGGGGAGAATCCAAGTAAACTGCATCCTAAGTCATCACCTCTGCCCTCCTGCTCAGGAGCCTTGGTTCCCAGTCTAGAACTTGGGCAAATCCCAAACGAATTTCCCAAGAGCACAGTAATATATCCGCCTTTTTTCCCCCCAAATCACCTTTTTGGAATTTTGAGTCAGTAACAGAAAATGGTCTTCTATTATAAGCACCACATTGGTGCTATATAGGGAATGTTTTTGTGGAAGATTTTTAACTTTGGGACTTTTTCTAAAAAACTTGGAGAGGTTTAATGAATGGAATACCTGGCAAATCACTGGTTGTATTTATGTAAAATCCATTATGGGTACTCATTACATTGTTTACCTGTCTCCCCCAGTGGGCTGGGAGCTTTAATTTAGAGCAAAGTGAACAGAGTGATTTAACCAGTGCCTTAGCTATTATGACCTGGTTCATAATAAGTACTAAATGTGTATTGAATGAACTAATTAGCAAATAAAGAAATCTATCCGCTTGTATTCCTAAAGCTGTATTCCTTATATCCCATACTCCCAGACTTCACTTGAGTACCAGCCCTTAAGAGACATGAACTATGGATGTGCCCAAATGTATTAGAAGTCCTTTTTCTGTTAGTTTGGTAATAATAATTTTTAACTTGACTGTTGATAATGGAAAACTATTTCACTATGTAGATACGTTTTGTTATATGTATACTTTTATTAAAAGATCAAACCCAAAATAATGAATGTTTTGTTTCCCTTAGAAAAGGAACCCATGGTCATGTTTGGATCTTCAGTTGGTCCATAACACATAGCAAGCACATTGTCCATTCCCTAATCTGAACAAGAAACATTTAGTATCTGTGAATTCCAGCTGTCCTGTAATTGCACAACTGCAGGAAGCAAACTTTTAACCCAGGGCAGGCCACGGTGCAGGCAGACCTGGTGGATATGGCTGGGAGGGTTTGCAGCTGTCATGGTTGGGGTCTGCTAGATGGTTCCCACAGCACCAGTCCCTGGGTGAGAATCTCACTTTACAAACTGGAATGCTCACAAAATACTCTGTGAACACCGAGCAAAGTAAACAGGTGGCCAGCTGGTTCTCAAAATTGCCCAAACCCAAGCTCTTTTCCTCAAATTTATCTTTTGACAGGATAATATTTGCTTTAAAACACATGTGCAAAATAATCCTAGATATCTCTCTTATGCACATATACATATCAAACAGAGTAGTGGTTACCTCTGAGGGGAAACTGGGAATAAAAGGGGTGTTGAAGGAGAAGCTGGCTTTAGATTTAGTATTTGAATTTATATAAGCATGCAGCCACATGTTATGGTGTGACAAAAAATTACTTAAAAGCAACTATATTCATGCTTTAAATGCTGCTGTAAACCTGCTCTAAATCCTTCAATAGCTCCCCATTGCCTTCAAGCTAAAGTCCAAAGTGTATGGGCTACAGCAGGTCTGACTCTCTCAAAGGGCCCATTACACCCTATGAGGTCTCAAACCTCTAGGCATTTGTGTATGCTCTTCCCTCCACTCAGAGTGTCCCCCCTCCACCAGAGTGAATTTCCCCTATTTTGCTCCCAGGAACTATGTGTGAAAAAGTAAAAGAGGAGCAGAACACTTAGTTTTTCATACTAATACCAATTCTTGGAATACCATCCTTTTAAGCTTTCCAGGGTACAATCGACTGCAGTGTTATATATCAAATTATGCTAAGAACCAAGATTGAAAATGAATGCTGTTTCCTCATTGCCAGACCCAGTCTGTGACATACACATACTATACTGGATTATAGGGATCAGACACAGAGTGGGGATTCTAAAACTGCCCAAGAAAGATACTGACATGACTATTCTATAGCTTGCTACCTAAAGGTCCTACCAAACAAGTTATATACAGTTATTTATAATTAATAATTTATTATCATTCAGGAGTTAAGAAACCTGAGTTCTATCCTTGGGCAAGACATTTCCTCTCTCTAGGTGTGGTTTTCTTTTCTGTAAAATGAGTCCAAAGTTAGACTAAATGATCTCTAAGTTCTTTCCAATTCTAAGATTTTAGATTCTATGTACTTATGAGAGCTATATTACAGAATCTTTACAACAGCCTTTCCTCAAAGCTGCTCTTCTCTGATAATTCCCCCACCGTCACTCCCTTCCAATCAAACTTAAAAAAAAAGTAGCCTGGCCAGTGAGTCGCAACTAAGGAGCCCGTCTGCCACAACTAAGACCCAGTGCAACCAAATAAATAAACAAATAAAATAAATATTAAAAAAAAAAAGTATCCTGCACACAAAAATGCCTGCTTATAGAAACAGTATTTTGACTTCTTCGATAAGTTAATGTCTGACCATTATTAACTTGGTAAAATAAAAGTTCCTAAGCAAAGGTACCACATCTTTTGTATCATCTGCCAACCTAGCATCTCATTAATGTTTCTTCCATAAATAACAATGCGATCACCTTCCGGAAAAAGAGCTGCAATTTAAAAATCCTGGGAAACAAGAACTGCACTATTATACTACAAAATAAAGCAGCTTCTATCTGTAGGGTTCTAGAAAACTTTATGAATTCTTAGGTAATAAAGACAGTGATTAAATAGTAACTAAAATGGGAAAATCTTTTTGAGATTGTCTAGCCTAGTGCATGCATATGATGGGCACTCAATTAACATGTGCTCCTACTTCTACATTTCTGAGCACAAAAGCCTAATACATTAAATTCCTTGATCAAGGATAAAAACATTTGCAATAGAGGTAGGGTACCAAAGTGGTTAGGCCCACAGACTGGTGTCAGACTACTGGAGTGTGAATTCTAGCTCTACCACTTATTAGCTATCTAACAGCCTGGAAAAATGAGGATCAATAACATTACCTGCCTCATAGGGTTACTGTAAATATAAAATGAGATAGTTCAGGTCGAGTCCTTAGCAACGAGACTAGCAATCAATAAGTGTTGGCTAATAACAATGGTATTGAGAACCTTCCGTGTTCCAGGCACTGTGCTAGGTACATTACATATACTATTTTTATTCCTCATGAGAGTCCTTGCAAAGGAGGTACAATTTTCATTTCATAGATAAGGAAATAGATTCAGAGAGGGTGTGTAATCAGCCTCGGCTTAAGGTCAGTGGCAGGGCTCATGCCATGTTTGTTGAATCTAAGACTCTACCTCTCAAGATCATAACTCTTTACCTTGCAATTGTTTGATAAATATAAAGAAAAATGGTGAAAATAGGTTGTACTTCCTTTAACACAAAGTTTAAAAGCAATAAACATTCTTTCAGTAGGCTTTTTCAAGAGCTCAATTTTATGCTCAGGAACATTTCTTTTGTCCCTCAAATCGAACCAAGAATAAAATCCTTTTTAAACAAAATCTACAGTAGTCTTCGGGTTCTAATATTGTCACTAGCTAGCTGTTGCTGGACCCCTGTTTCATCATCTCCAAACTGAAATTTTGAGTACTAAATCATTGAGCCTTTCCTGATCTAAAATTCTTTTCCTGTTAGTCTAAAGGCATCTCAGCAAGTTGCTGCTGCCATCCAGAGGAGAAAATATTGTTGCAGGCCCAAAGAAGGCATTATAGCAGTGTTAGACTGTGGTGACAAAAGTAGCTACCATTTATTGTCTACTGTTTGCCACATGCTTCCCTGGGCATATTCTATATGTATTTCTATTCTGCAAGATAGAATGTTTTTACATCCTACCCTTGTTTTTAAACTGAGAAATCAGAATTAAAAAAAGTTTTTTTTGGTTGCACCACACACGGCATGTGGGATCTTTGTTCCCCAACCAGGGATTGAACCCGTGCCCCCTGCAGTGGAAGCACGGAGTCCTAACCACTGGACCACCAGGAAATTCCCAGAATTTAAAATTTTTAAAATTTGTCCTGGGTCACCCAACTAGCCATGAGTAACTGAACTGTTTTGAGTATGATGTTTTTTCAGCAATGACAAGAATCAAAATAGAAGCATCTTGCACAAGGAGGCAATATGTTTGCAAATCCATCCTTTCAGCCAGAGTGCAGAAAAGGCTGTGTTCCACCCTTTCTGGGAGGACCCCGGATCTAAGGCCCAACATGTGGCCCCATGTGTACCTCTTGCTAGTTAAAGCTGTTACTGCTCTAACATACAAATTATTTGTTGAGTGTGATCAAATGCAGATTCCCATATCCAGACATTCTGATTCAAGCGCTGGAGTAGGGCCCAGGAATCTACATTTTAAACAAGTACTCCAGGTGATTCTGGTTCAGATGAGAAACTGCTCAGTCATACTGGGTTGTGGTCTCTACAGGGGGCCTGAAAGAGTGGGTCATCTCATTTCCTGAGGCCTATCTGGGAATGTGCACCATTTAATTTTTCAAAAAATGGGCTGTTAACATAGAGATGGCATTCTAAACCTGGTGTTTGTCTTCCAGTCCCATGATGGGCTTGAGGCTCCCTGGATGGGAAACTGCCCTCTATGAGATGGGCCTTGCACTAGTGCCTCAAGATTTCATATGTATAAATGGTATTTCATGTTGTCCTAAGTGTACCAACCACGTCAATCATGATGACCAGCTTCCCTTTCCAGCTCACACAGCCTCACCCACAGCCCCCTACTTGGCATTAGGCTGAATGGTTTATGCAGGTGGCATCACTGGACTGGGGTAGGCCTTGACTCACTGTCTGGCCAAGGGCTAAGGGTGGTCTGGCACAAAAGATTCTGCCCAGCAAGGGCAATGGTAATAGGCTAAACAATCAGATAGGCTCCACCCAGAATGCAGGGAGGCAGACCTGAGACCATTTACCACCATGTAGTAAGAGATTAGAACTTATAGCAGAAATCTGTGCCCTCACTAAGGTTCCCCACTCCCCGTGGCAATGTCTGAGTGGGTACCTCCTGCGATTCCCTGCAGAAATCACCAGTAAGCTCCCAGGGGACACTGACTCTCATTCTCTCTGAATTCCATAACATGAGCTTAGTGCCTGGAGAGGGGAGTAAGTGCTCAATACACATTAACTGAAAAACAACAACAAAAAGGCACTTTCACACAGTCATTGATTCTCAAAACTATTTTGGGAGTGCTGTTTTTTATCTTCAGCCCCATTTCACATATGAGGAAACTAAAGTTCAGTGATGTTTAGTAACTTGTTAGAAATCAAAGAGCTAATCAGTGGTGAAGGCAAAACTCTCCATAAGAATATAATAACCAACTGATAACTCAAGTTCTTACTTCCACACCAAAATCTTTTAAACCACTTCCCCCACCCCCATTACCTGCTGCCATAGTTCGTATCTTCACGTTTCTAACCTCCCAACAGATCTTCCTGCCCCCGGTTTTACCTCCAATCTACCTTCCACCCCACCACCAGAGTTAACTTACCAAAATGCAAATCTGTAGTCGTGTCACTTCCTTGATTGTCTATTGCACTACAAGACAAAGGTCCAAATTCTCATGGTCTTCAAGCCCTCCATGATCTGGTCTTCCATACTCATCTCCATCGTTCTACTCCATTTCTATCAATTCTTCCAGTTTCTTTAAAACACAGCTCTTTTTTCCTGTGTTTAACATGCCATTTGTTTCTCTTCCATGATCCACCGTTAGCGTTCTCCAAGCCATCTATATATACACTTACGTAAGTGTATAACTAGCTCATACGCGGAAGAGAGTGCATAGCAAATTTATGGTTTAAAGAATGATAATAAAAGGCAATCATGCTCCCAGTTTAAGAACCACGTTACCAACCCCCTACGGGATAGTGTTCTTTTATGCCTCTGTTCCTCTGCACATGCTACAATGTTCTTCCAGGCCTTAGTCTGCGTAATGAACTCATCATTTGGAACCTCAGATTCAGCTCTGCCTCCTCTGGGAAGCCTCCAATGACTCCCTTGAGGGTGACTTACTGCTTCCACTATACCTTCATTATGGCATTTATAACAGTATTATATTTGCTTATGCTTGCCTCCCCGGTAGATTGAACACACCAAATATTATTTAATCTCTGAATCTCCAGCAATCAGCATAAAGCCTGGTTACACTGCAAGTGTTCAATAAATAGGATGTTTACACAACCTGGTTTGCCTGGGAGAGTCCTGTTTATGCCTGTTGTCCAGAAATAATTAATATAAGTGCTTCTTTTTACTCATGAACATGTCCTAATTTAGATGACCAATTACCTGATCACGCTATCAATAAATGTTGTTGAATGGATGAATTAATGATTGCAGAAAGATTTTAACTGATAGAATCTAGGCAGGAAAAGCTGATTATGTAAAGATATTAAAAAATTCAACAGCTGGCCACTGCACCTCCTTCCTCCTCCAGAAGTGCCTGACTCTCCTGGAGACGGAGAAGATGAGTTTGCACAGACCAGATGCTCAATAACCTTTACTGCACAAATACGTTGAAGAATGTTACTGTATTCCTACTTTAAGAAAATCTAGATGTAAAATCTGAATTTATTGGACAGATCAATGTGACACAGATTATTACACATTATGAATGTTTATGACTTGGTGAGAACTAGATGGTAGCTAAATTTAAAGAGCTGACTTTACTCCTTGTTGAAAAACCAAAATGTAGATTAAATACTACTGAAATGGTAACATAGTCAATGGGACACATGATTTTAAAAATTTAATAGCTGCACTTTTTAAAAGAACCTCTCTTCAGTATATACACATAGCAGTTAGTTGTACTTACTCTTAGGGAAAGATACAATCTCCATGAATCTGATATTATAAATAAAAATTTAATTTAAAGTTTCTTTTGTTATTGAAATAGAAAAAGCTGTTTTTAACTACTGTTAAATGAAAAGTGAAAAGTGAGGTAACTCATCTTTTTGACAATAATCTTTCCTTCCAACAGTGTCATCTTCTTTGAAAGTCAAGGTAATTCCTTGTAAATAAGGCTTTTAACAAATTACAAGTATGTAGTAGGTACTTGTCCATCGTCTTCCTAACTACTTGGTGCACTATTGCACAGCAACAATTTTTTTTTTCTGGTTCTTCTTCAGTGGAAGTCTGAGAGTCTGAAATCTGCACTGGCTTGGTTGAGCCTGCGAATTTTTCTGGTACCAGGGGTGTAAATATCCATTGTAGAAATCAGTAGCTGTTAGTGTTTTCTTGAGCATCACTGATCGAACACCAATCCAGCCATCCTAAAGGGCAAAAGACAAATAGTGAATACGCAGTGCTGGCAAAACTGGTGGTAAATTTTAGTTTATAAAACTTTTATCATGAAAAAAAATAAACCAACAAATCTTTACTAAATGCCAGGCTACAAATAGCACTAAGTAACATATATGATTCTTTGACTCTAAAAGTTTATTACCGAGGAGTGATAACAAATGTGTAGACCTATTTAAATCTATTTAAACATAGACAGGGCAGAATAAAAAGGTACATTGTATTTGTGTGGTGCTTGACAGTTTTCAGACTATGTCCATGTATCTTATTGTTACTGGTTGTCAAAACACAAGCACTCTAAAAAGTAGGCAGATCCAATATTATCCCCAGAGAAAACTGATTTTACAAGAGAAAACTGATGCCCAGAGAGTGTGAGTGATTTGTCCAAGGTGACATAACTGGTGGGACTCAAACTCACATGTTGAGACAGCCCACTTCTATGAGAGCAAACTGTGGATTTGCAGTATAGATGTATACAGACCCAGACATATGCACCCAGTGCTATTCCAGAATAAGTTGAAGAGAGGTGAAGAGAGGTTGCTGTAGGCATTCTGTATCTACAGTCTTGTGTAGGTCAGATCAATCTATCACACATTTTAAATACTCTTTCTTGAGCATGGAACACCGCACATAAATACCACATGAAGGAAAATACTCAGGAAATGGAAGGAACATGGAACACTTCTCAGGATAATGCCATTGTCTTAAAAATGATAATGGTTTCAAAGTCATTTTAAATAGTTAAGAAATCTCCTCTCTAACCACATTAAACAGTTGAAGCAAGTAGGATACAGGCACTGTTGTAGTTCAGTGAGATACTTTGACATTACTATTTTTTTGTGAAAGTCCAATTAACAAGATGACTTGCTAATTAAATTGGATTACTGAGAATATAAAAGTTTCTTTTGAGAAAGAACTAAAGTTACTGAATCTTCTTTCATTGTCTGAGTAATAATAACACCTTGGTAAAACTTCATCTCTTGAAAAAAATTATACTAGAGATTCTACTATTTCTTAAGAAAATTAAACTGTCCATTGGCTCAATCTGATGGACAGGAGTTGAGTGAAGTCTCAGCTAAAAATGACAAATGACACCAACTATAAACTCAGTAAAACAAGTGTGATAATGTGAAACTAAAGGAAAATGTACCTTGCAACAAACCAGCAGTATTTGTGACTGTTTGTGGTATATTACTGATCCTGGAATAACAGCCTGTCCTGTTAATTTTGCATCTAAAGACAGGGGAGGGGAAAAGAGGGATATGAGAGAGAGAATAAATAATTATGCAACTTCATGATGCTTCTTAAAAATCAAAAAACATCCTGCAAGACAGTACTAATACCGGAGAGTACACATCTGCTGATGCCCTGACTTTGTAATCTAAAACTTATGATAGAGCTGTGGTGCTCTGTGTGTATCTTGAACCCAAAGGGAAGCTTTCCATACACACAGGAAGCTATGAGTCCTTTACCCAGTGTCCCAGAGATCAACCTAAAATGTTGAATCTAGAAGTTTTGACCATTTCGGGGAAATAACTAGCTACCAGTGGAGAGACATACAGGAGACATAGGATCTAAGCTGGCCCTTCCATCCATGACTAAACAAGTCCCAATTCCCAGATTTCTGGGGAACTCTCTGCCTTTGTGGCTCACACTCCTTCAGTCCACCAGGATGGGAAGGCACTGATGGGCCTCTGAATGGACCAGGGTCATGAAATGCTATACCCTGGCCTAAGAGTCTCACTGAGGTGCCCAGAGATTTTCATTATGATATTCACCAGAATGAAGTCAACCTAGGCACTCTGCATTCCCTGAAAACCTTAATATAGGAAATCACAGAGCTTAAAATGGGATGGTAACACTGATCTGCCTACTTCTCAGGTTCTTATGATGATCAGAAGAGAAAATACACGTGAATGGACACTGTAAAGAATAAGACTATAAATGAATGTAAAGTATTACCATTATTGAACTGAAACAAGCTAAAAGAATCCTTATTTTTAGTAAATGGGATCTATGGTAAAACAGAAACATTTTCAAATAGACTATACTGAAAACATTTTCCACGTCAGCTATTCAAAAATAAGTACCAGTGAGGACTGAACTATTAACTTCTACCAAATCCAGAAGTTTAATGGTACTATTCACCCAGAGTGTCTGCAACGGAATCTGCAAATAAAATGAAAGAACGATGATAAATAAATACACTCAACCCTGAAACCCTTTTCAACTACTATTTTGCGTTAATCTGGTCTGACTTCTCTCCCAATTACAGAGGAATTGGGAACTCAGTCTCTAAACCTTACGGAACAGAACATAACATGACCCTCTACATCAGTCTCCAGGACTCATTAGATCTTAAAATTAAACACTATTTTAAAATCAATGTTTATATCTTTATTAATATTTCTAGTTAAAAATCGTGCTCATTTTAAAAAATGCAAGCATTACAACAACTATGTTAAAAAAAATTAGAATGTGAACGTATTCTGTACTCCCATCCCCAGAGGTAACCACTGTTAATAGTTCAATGTGTATATCCTTGTATTTTTCCTACAAATATAATTATCACAGAAATCTAGAACATACTGTTTGACAAGGAACGTTTTTTACTTAACCATAAACTGTGGACAAATTTTCATCAGTACACACTTATCTATTTCACTCTTTAATCTGCTGCACAGTATTCCATTTTATAAAATGTACCATAATTTATGCAACAAATGTCTTTATGATGGATATTTCATAACACATTACAAAATTACAAAAAATTTTAAACGTGATAACAAATAGTCTGGTAGATATATCTTTGAGGACTTTTATTTTTCTGGGGAATAGTTGTTTTTTAAATGGACCACCTGGGTTAAAGAGTATCAACATTTTATTGTTAAACTGCCTTGATAAGAGAAAAAAAATGGCAGTCTATTGCTGTTTATTATTAGTGAGGCCGAGGAGCAGTCCATATCTACCTGCACATTTTATTTATTTCTTAGGCCTATTTATGCCCTTTGGCCATTAAAAACAAAACAAAACAAAAAACCTGAGTTATTCATCTCTTTCTTATTAATTTGTGAAAGGCTTTTATATTTTTAGGAAATTAGCCCTTTAGTTCTCAGATGTATTATGAATATTTTTCTAGTTTGTTGACTTTAAATATTGGGTAATTTTTTTCCATGCATAATTTTTTAATTTTATGGAGCAATATTTATCACTCTTTTCTCTCATGACTTCATTGGTTCATGTCATGCTTAAAAAGGCCTATCCACGTTTATCAAATATTATAAAATTATTCAACTGTTCTTTTTCCCAGTTCTTTGTGGTTTCATTTTTTGAAAACACTTAAATCCTTGATCCATCTAGATTTTATTTTGATTTGAAAAGGTGAGACTTGAGGGCTCCCCCTTTTAATGGCTAACCAGCTGTCCCAACACTATTTATTGGATAATCCATCTCACCCTTCCCCTCAGTGTGAAATGCTACCTTTATTACATTTTGATTTAAATAGGCTAACAGAAATTAACACACACCAGGAAATAAGTTCTCTCAAATTTCTGAAGTAAATAAACGGATTTTCAGACTGCAGTTCAGTCCTCTACTTCATAGACGAGGAAAGTGAGGCCCAGAGTAATGCAGCTGTTTTCCCAAGTTTAGACACAGCTAGTTAGTGGCAGAGCCAAGGATCAGAATCTATGCTTTCTCATTCTCAGCTCAGTGCTCTTTTGATGACATCCTCTAAAGAGGACATTTAACTTTCAGAACAGTTAGGTTGTTTCAAAGATGTGAACAATTAAATCAGAGAATTAAGTAAATTTGAAGAAAAGTATTCACAACCTTATATATGTCATATTTTGGTAAAATATCCTCTTCTATAACTTGCTTATTTTTCTTTCATCTGCTTCTAATAAAAGTTATGAAATGACTTTCATGTGTGTAACTTTTTTCTTCCAAAGAACTCAAAATACTTCTGAAACATGATTACTGTTTGAAAAATGTTTATGTTTACTAAGAGGTATAAATATGATAGGTATAGAATCAGAACATACTCTTCTTGTTCTTGAGGAGGTAAAGCTCATCTTCACCTTATCATCAGAACACTGAAGAAAGGAAACCGATGGTGAGAAAATAGTCATTTCTGTGTCGACCGTCATTACTGTCAAAATCATATGTTGGCGTGGATTTAAATTCACAGTTTATCTCCTTTGATCTTGAGAGTTGTGGACCAGGTCATTAACCCCATTTTAGAGATAAAAAAGCAGAAGCTCAGAGAAGATAAGGATCTTGCTCTTGGTTAATACACGGCAGCTCTAGGAATCAAATTTCACCTTCTGGCTCCAAGATACGCACTCCTTCTGTTGTAGCACAAGAATTTCTCAGTGGAGAGGAAAGGTGAATTGCAGAAGATAAGAATTATTATGTAGTGTTTAACTTTTTGGGGAAATGTCAAACTGTTTTCTAAAGCAGCTGCCCCATTTTACATTTCTACCAACAATGAATGAGGGTTCCAAATTTCTCCATATCCCTGTCAACACTTGTTATTGTCTGTTTTTTAAAATTACAGTAATCCTAGTGAGTGTGAAGTGGTATCTCAGTATAGTTTTGATTTGCATTTCCCTAATGACTAATGAAATTATCTTTTCATATGCGTAGTGGCCATTTATATATTTTCTTAGGATAAACGTCTATGTAGATCCTTTGCTGATTTTCTAATCATGTTATTTACCTTTTTGCTATAAAAGTTCTTTATAATATTCTGGATACTAGACCCTCATCAGATATATGATTTGCAAATATCTTCTTTTATTATGTAGGTTGTCTTTTCATTTTCTTGATAGTGTTCTTTGAAGCCCAACGGTTTTAAATTTTGAAGTCCAATATCTCTATTTTTAGTTCATTGCTTATGCTTCAGGCATTATATCTAAGAACCACTGCCTACTTCAAGTTCATGAAGATACGCCCCTATGTCTTCTTCCAAGAGTTTTCATAGTTTCAGCTCTTACATTTAGGTTTCTGATCCATTTAGAGTTCATTTTTATATGTGGTATGAGGTAGGGATCCAAATCCATTTCTTCTGATTGTGGATATCCAGTTGTCCAAGCACCATGTGGTAAAAAGATTATTCTTTCCCCATCAAATTGCTTTGGCACCCTTATCAAAAATCAAGTGACCATAAATGTATGGGTTTATTTCTGGACTCTGAATTCTATCCCATTGAGCTTTATGTCTTTGTCAGTATCACACTG
The DNA here is from genome assembly GCF_028021215.1 of Eschrichtius robustus. Lineage (NCBI taxonomy): Eukaryota > Metazoa > Chordata > Mammalia > Artiodactyla > Eschrichtiidae > Eschrichtius > Eschrichtius robustus. The sequence continues at coordinate 126,307,602 of NC_090824.1, forward strand.
CCTTGATTACTGTAGCATTGTAGTAAATTTTGAAATCAGGAACTATGAGTCCTGATTTCATAGGAACTTTGAAATTGGAACTTCGTTCCTCTTTTTCAAGATTTTCTCTCTATTCTGGGCCTCCTGGGATTCCATATGAATTTTAGGATAAGCCTGTCAATTTCTGCAAAGAAGTCAACTAGGATTTTTATAGGAATTGTGTTGAGTCTGTAGATCAATTTGGGAAATAGTGCCATCTTAACAATATTAAGTCTTCTAATCCATAAACACAGAGGCCCTTCCATTTACTTAGGTCTTCTTTACAGTTTATTAGCCCTATTAGTTTTGGGGGGTGGAATTATTTATAATTTTCTATATATAAGATTACACCACCTGCAAATATAGTTTTACATTGTTCTTTTTTTTCTTGCCTAATTACCCCGGCTATAACCTCCAGTACAATGTTGAATAGAAGTGGTGAGAGTGGACATCTTTGTCTTGTTCCTGATCTTAGAGGGAACACTTTCAATCTTCCGCCATCAAATATGATGTTAGATTTGGATTTTTTTGTAGATATTCATCAGGTTGAGGAAGTTCCTGTCTATTCTTAGTTTGTTGAACATTTTTATCATGAAAAGGTATTGGATTTTTCAAATGCTGTTTCTGCATCTACTGAGATAATTATGTGGCTTTTGTCCTTTATTCTATTAATATGGTATATTACGTGGATTGATTTTTGTATGTTGAACCAGCCTTATGTTCCTGGGCTACATCCCACTTGGTCAAAGTGTATAATAGTTTTCTACATGTTGTTTGATTCACTTTGCTAATTCTGTTAAGGATTTTTGCCTCTATATTAATAAGGGCTATTGATTTGTAGTTTTCTTTTCTTGTAAAATCTGTATCTGGTTTAGCTTACTTGACTTTTGTACTAGCTGCTCCCTCTGCCTGGAATGCTCTTTTCCTGATCTTGGCATGACTTGCTCCTTATTGTCTTTCAGACCTCAGCTTAAATGTCAGTTCAAAGTGGCCTTCCCCATTTAGATATCCAGTCTAAAATAGCCACCAGTTAATCTATCACATTATCTTATTTTAAATTTCATCAAAGAGCTTATCACACCATCTGCTATTTTTCTTATTTATTTGCTTATTTGTTTCCATCTTCTCACATCACCTCTAATACCTAGAACAATGCCTGACATATAATAGGCTGTCAATAAATATTTTGTTTAATGAATGAATAAGAGCAGACATCATTTAATGAGTACCTACTCAGATACTGTACTAGATGCTTTATATACATTATATCATTCTAATTTTCAAATGAACTAACTAAAGCTCAGAGATTAAATAACCTTCTCAAGTCTACAAAGCTAGGAAGTAGCAGAGAGAAGATGGAACCCAGCTCTGTCTGGCTCTAAAGTCAATGTTCCTTGCCCTATGCCGTTCTCTTACAGTGGGGAAAGTACAGGGTTTGACGTCAGGCAGATCTGGTTCAAAACCTGACTCTCACTAACTAGCAATGTGACCTTGAGCAACATTCAACAGCCATTCACTGAGTATCTTCTTTAAGCCTCAATTTCATCAACTTAAAATGGGATAATACCCACAACATGAGGCTGTAATCCTCACCGAAGAACCTGGCATGCTACAGATATTCAATGGCAGTTCTCCATTTTAACCTACAGAGGAGGTCCATTAAAAGCCCCACACTTGGTAGACTCAGAGTTCAAACAACGTAAGATGCTATCAAAATGAAGGGAAAAAAACCCAATAAATTTGTCAAAGAACTGAGAATTTAATTCAGATATTTTAACAAGTTATTACAACTAGATTTTGTATGCCATATGTAGCAATCAAGGATTTAAGAATTCGGTTGTAAAAAATGGGCCAAAGGCAGAAAGACATACTAGTGAAAGCATTGGACTAGGAGTTAGAAGATTTAGGTTCATTATTCAGTGACTGGGCACCCGAAGTTAGTCACTTCATTTTCATTCTCCTCATCCATGAAACAGGATAATAAAATTTGGTTGTGGGAGATGGCAAAATATCTATTTTGAAGTACTTTGTGAATTCTAAGGTCCCTATGAAAACTTGAAGTTTAAAGAATATTTAAAAAATGAATGTCATATATACAAAAGAACTGAAACAGGGACTCAAACAGATATGTGTACACCCATGTTCATGCAGCATTATTCACATTAGCTAAAAGGTAGAAACAACCCAAATGTCCATTGATAGACAAATGGATAAACAAAATGTGCTATATACATACAATGGAATATTATTCAGACTAAAAAAGGAATGACATTCTGATACATGGTACAACATGAATGAAACTTGAAAACATTATGCTAGGTGAGATAAGCCAGACACAAAAGGATAAATATTGTATGATTCCACTTATATGAGGCACCTATAAAAGGCAGATTCATAGAGACAGGAAGTAGAATAGTGATTACCAGGGACTGTGGGGCAGGGGGAATGAGGAGTTGTTATTTAATGGGTATAGAGTTTCAGTTTGAGATGATGAAAAAGTTCTGGAAATGGATACTGGTGATGGTTGCATAAGAATGTAAATGTACTTAATGCCACTGAACTATACACTTAAAAATGGTTTAAATGGTAAATTTTATGTTATATATATTTTACCCCAATAAAATAATAGTTTCTTTTTTTAACATCTTTATTGGAGTATAATTGCTTTACAGTGTTGTGTTAGTTTCTGCTGCATAACAAAGTGAATCAGCTATACGCATATGTATATCCCCATATCCCCTCCCTCTTGCATCTCCCTCCCACCCTCCTTATCCCACCCCTCTAGGTGGTCGCAAAGCACAGAGCTGATCTCCCTGTGCCACAAAGCTGCTTCCCACTAGCTATCTATTTTACATTTGGTAGTGTATATATGTCAATGCTACTCTCTCACTTCGTCCCAGCTTACCCGACACCCTCCCCTTGTCCTCAAGTCCATTCTCTACATCTGTGTCTTTATTCCTGTCCTGCCCCTAGGTTCAAAAGAACCAAAAAATAGTTATTTTTAAAAAAATGAATTTCAGGATCTTGGTTTTGTTTATGAGATTTATTCCTAAATTAAAATATTTCAAAAGTAAATTACACACACACACACACACACACACACACAAACACAAACACACACACAATTAGGTAAAACTGCAATTTGACTTCCAACTTACTATATTTCCAATGGCACGATGAAGTCTGAATATTTGCTCTGAAGTTTGTTCCTCCCATTTTATACAGCTGGTAGCAGCAGAAATCTTAGGGGCTATAAGATAAAGCCAATAGCAAGAATGAATATCAGATCAATGACCATAAATTGGTAATTACTGATACTGAATGACAGCTACAAGAGAATTCATTATATTATTGTCTCAACTTTTGTATGTTTTAAATTTTCCATAATATAAAGTAAAAATATATACATACATACATAATAAATAAAAGTACTGGAAGAAAACATGGATAAATTTCTTTATAACCTAGGAATAGAAAAAGTCCTTCTATGACTCAAAATCCAGAAGCAATTAAAGAATGATAAATGTGACTACAAAAAATTAAACTTTTGTAAGACAAAGAGAAATACCATAAATCAGGCCAAAAAACAAATGACAAACAAGTTATTTGCAATTTATATCACAGTACTTTATATCTGTTTATACATATTCCATGAGAGATGTATCTATATAATAAATATAAATATTTATATATAATTACTATATATATGTGTTATGTATATTTATATTATATTTAGGAGTACTTTGTATCTATTATATAGATTTATTTATATCTATTACACAAAGTACTCCTAAAAACTGAGACAAAAAAGACCAAAAACCGAATAGAAAAATGGGCAAAAGATATAACAGACCCTTCTCAGAAAAAAAGAAATGCAAATAGTCCTTAAACATATAAAAAGCTCCTCAGCCTCACTCAAGGAGGAATGTAAATTAAAACTACTCCAAGACACAATTTTTTATCTATTAGATTAGGAGGTAATGTATGCATAAAGTTATTCATAGTGGCATTATTTGAAATAGCAAAAGATTAGAAACAATCCAAATGTCCACCAATAGGGGATCTATTGATTAAATTATGTTTTACCCATACAAGTGAGAACTATACTGCCACAAAAAAGAACAGGAAAATTTCTTCTTATTGATAGGAAATGATCACCAGTATACACTGTAAAGTGAAAAAAAGAAAGATGCAGAAGAGTGTATATTTTATGCCGCCTTTTGTGGAAGAAAAAAGGAAAAATCAGTTTTAAAGTATGTGTTTTTGTTTATTTTCATAAAAGGAAACAACTGAAAGGCTAAATCAGAAACTACTAACTCTAGAGGGAGGGAAACAGGATTGGAAGAGATAGAAATGGGATGGAAGTAAGACTTCTCTGTATAACCTTTTCAAATAGTTTTAACTTTGAATCATGTAAGTATTTTATATATTCAAAAATAAGATTTAGTTGTAAAGAGGAAAATGCAACCCTGAAAATTAAAAACAATCTGAAACAAAGAAACTTAACTATATATCAAACTAGATAACAAAACCACATGGAAAAAATAATTATCTCCAGTTAAGTTTTGAACACAGTACTCTGACTATATACCCTTCGTAGGATATATTTTAAGGAAAAAAAAAAAAACTGCAGACAAAAAAAAAAAACTGCAGAAAAATTTTAACTCTTACTTAGTAGTTATACTTTCTGTAGTGATACTGGTGTTGTAATCTTGAAATTATTTTATGCACAGCAAATAAAAAACAGGTCAGCATTGATTTAAAAAGGATTTTCTGTGTAAGAGAAAATACCAGAAAAACCCTGTACTTTAAAATTTGAATCAGAAACAATATGAGCTCAAATATTTTTTTTTAAAGACTTTATTGAATTTGTTACAATACTGCTTCTGTTTTATGTTTTGTTTTTTTGGCCCCGAGGCATGTGGGATCTTAGCTCCCCAACCAGGGATTGAATCTGCACCCCCTGCATTGGAATGTGAAGTCTTAACCACTGGACCGCCAGGGAAGTCCCTGAACTCAAATATTTTTAAAAAATATAATGCCTACCCTTCTCCACTAACATTTCATTTTGGAACACATCATTGTATTAGATGGTTTCTAAATACTACCACCCAACTAAAATAAACAAGGGAGAGGTGGCTGATTCCAACATGGGACAGAGAATTTACAAGGTGAGCCTGGGACATCTTGTGATAGAAACAAGGAAGTGCTCAAAAACTAGCTGGGGGTGGAGGGATGTCAAAAGGATTCAGGAGTCAATTTTAAGAGGCTACCACTGGCCAAATTTGGGACAACTTGAGCAGCACAAAGCATTATGAATGTAATTAACTATAAAACACGGTAAGTAAAAATCCACAAGTCAAATGACTAAAAAAACTCACTTGCCACCAAAATTGAAGGTGATCATGGCACCAACTCCCTATTTTAAAAATTGATAATTAGAGAAGGAATTAAGCATTTATCCTGCCATTTTAGGATGAATTAAAATTCACCCGCAATTAATGAGGAAAAGCTCTTCTTTACAGAACAATGCCAACTATTAAATATAAAAGGAACTGGAAAATCACCATTTTGATTTTCACTGAAATAATTCATTCAGGGAAGGAGCATCAATCCATGCTAAAATTGTTACATGAAAGGCTGGTAGGGAACCGGATATTTGCATGGTGCCAAAGTATTACCCCATGGATTACCTGCCATTTGCAAAGGGAGAAACACATCTTTACACTGGAAAGATCTGGTGGTCACCACCTCCATCAAGTGATCAAATTTAGCTTCACTAGCCTTGATGCAACCTGGTATTATGGCTTACTGATATGACACCCTAAGACTGTAGGGGACGGAGGCGGGGGCTTCTCTGAGTAGATCCTTTAAACAGTTTTAACTTTTGAGTCATGTAAATGTCTTACATAGTCAAGAAATAAAATTACATCATAAATAAAAATAAAAAGCAACCCTTAAGGTTAAAAAACAAACTGAAACAAATATCACTGGAACACAATATCATGTATGAAATACTCTTTCCACAAACTTTAAGCCCGAATCTCATGAAGCCTTTAGAACTTCCGATTTACAGGAACTTTAAGGGCTAGAAAAACACATTAAACAACACTGGAAGGAAAGAGACAATTGGCCTGGTCTCTTCAAAAAGTTAATGACATGGAGGGAGAAAAATAGTGGAGGAATTACTATAATCTATAATGAGACTAAAGAGACATACGACTAATTATAATTGGATGCTAGTTTGAAAAAATATACAGCTATAAAATAGGTTTTTAGAGTGTTAGAAAAATTTAAATATGGACTGGCTATTCAATGCTATTAGGGAACTGTTCATTTTTCCTAGGAGATGCATGTTGAAATATTTAGGGATGAAAGGTCATGATGCATACTTCCAAATGGTATAGCAAAAATTAAAATATATATGCTACATAAACACATATAACACATATATAAAGAAAATATGGCCAAACATTAATAATTGTTGACTCTGGGTTAAACAGGTATTCACTGTCTTTCAACTTACCTTTGTGTTTGGTACTCTTCAATATAAAGAATAGAGAAAATTGTTCTAATCTTTCATAAGGCTAAATGTGAAGAGGGAGAGAGACCCCTTAACAATCATTCTCTGGAAAAGGACATGCAAGTGGACATTCAATCTTTGGTCAAAATTAAGGGAAACTTGCAAGTGAGGAAGCCACAGTGTTCAGATGCCATCACAACAAACAAAACCTTAGGAAAGATGTAAGAGCATCTGCCGTCTGCACTTACCATGTGTCACCCCCTCGGCTGGCTGCTGCCTTCCATTGTTCAAACTTCCAGGCAAATTTTTCAAAACTGAAATAAGCTTAAAAAAAAGGAGAGTAATATATTCAAGATGAAAAGAACGAAAGCAGAAATACATTACAATTCAGTACCATGAAATTACAGCTTTAAGAGCTGTGTGGCAGGGTAAAGCAGTAAATTGGCTTAAGCTGTGAGGATACATCTACTTGGTGGAGTTTCAGTAGAGATGTTGCTCTCTGTAGAGTACAGGTCATTGATTTCCTTCCAGAGAACGCTGAGCCTCGACTGGCTGTCAGAACAGCCTGTGCTCGGCCATCCACACTCTCACTCTCACTCTGAAGGAAGGCAGTGAGGACTTCGTACTCTGGAGTCACATAGTTCTGGATTCAAATCCCAGTTCTACCACCTGCTAGCTGTGTCACTGTGGAAAAGTTATTTTACTTGTCTGTGGCCTTCAATGTCATAATCTATAAAACAGTTGAAAGCAACAGCTACCTCAAAAGTTTCTTGTGAAGGTAAAAAAAAAATAAGTCTATGAAAGTATCTAAAACAGTCTTGGCACACAAGCCAGTGCTCAATAAACGACAGACACTATAATAACAGCATTTCCGAGGTGAGTGCCTAGAATGGGAAGCATCAGCCATACGGCGGGGGGTGGGGTGGAGCGGGGTTCCTCTACAGAAAATTTAGTTCAGATGAAAATCATTAATTGGGTCATTAAGCCTTTATTCACACCCTATTGTATGCAGACTCAAAAAAAAGTCTCAGAGTTCATTTACAGCTAGGGGGTCAGCAGAATTCCAATGCGTACAGATGCAAATGACTGGAACACAGGCACATAAATTGGAGGAAAACAGAGACTTACTTAGGAAATGCTGTTGGTTCAGTTCGACAGGGGTGAATGGTACGTCTATGAGACTAAGGAGAGTGAAAATAGGAAGAATAGTCTAAAAGCCTCACCATGAAATGTAATAGACCATATAAAATCACATATTTCATTCAAAAGCCTTGATTAAGTACATACTCTGTGTAAATTCTCAAAGACTAACATAAGATCACAAAAGCCATGCTAATTTTTAGGAAGCCAGGGATAGAAACCACTTTTTAAAAAGAAGCTTAAAATCATACATCATAAAACTGTTCTTTTCCTCATAACCACTTAGGAAACAAGCAGGGGGATATTGGAAAACTAACTGTACCATGCTGGCACCCAGTCTCGACAGTACTGCTTCCAAATCCTTTGTGGTGCTCTTGGGTGGTACAGGAACCGTTTCCTGTTTGAGAATTGGGCCTACATCAAACCTACCAAAAAATCAAAAGCAAATAATAACATGATTACTGACTATTTCTTAAGATCAATATGTTTGTCTACATGAATGTTTATATACCACAAGGACAGTTCTTTTTGTTTGTTCGGGTGGGTTTTGTTTTGTTTTGTTTTTTTAGGCCACACAGTGCGGCTTGTGGGATCTTAGTTCCCTGACCAGGGATCGAACCCGGGCCCGCTGCAGTGGAATTGCAGAGTCCTAACCACTGGAAGGCCGGGAAATTCCCCCACAAGGATAGTTTAACCGTGGCCATGAATGTGACTGTTAGCCATTGGCAAGGGAGAAATGTCAGTTTGAAAGAAGGGAGAGCAACATTAGTATGTTACTAATATCGCTTTAGTCTATCAACTCGATAGTTTAAGCACGCTAACTTTTCACCATTCTCTGCATTTTCATCTGCTTTATTCTTAAGTACCGTTTTCTGGTCATTTATGGAGTCAATACTTGAGCTTAACAAAATTAAATTCTAATACAGTCATTTTACTAAACTATTAAAATTTTAAAAATTAAAATCCATAAAATTAAAAAAAAAAGAAAGAAGGGAGAGCAAAATCTGGCCTATATTTAGATTTTAGGTTTATTTTTTCACAAAGGAGAAAAGTTGCATATCAGGGATTTAATTGCAACTACAAATAATTCTATCATTAGTAGTAAATAGTACAAAAAAAATCTCTAATTATATAATGAAAGTACAGAGCAAAGAATACATTTTCCAAGGAAGGACAACTAGGAATTTACAATCATTCCTTCCTGTATTTCTTTTCTCAAAGGACAAGAGTTTTGCCTGAACTATAATCAATAGTGATTATAAGTAGGTGCAAGTGTATTTGCATTCCCACAAGTGTTATATTCAATATTTTATATCAAGCTCTGCAAATATTGGCCATCAGCTTTTATTAGAAATATATTTTGTTTTAAATACTTAACTTTGTGGTCTGTTAACTCTATTTTTAACCTGTGAGCTTTAATAAAATGCTTATTATGAAAAGTTACAAACATTCCAAAAACAGAATGAATAATCTAAGGAATCCCCATATACACATCTCCCAGATGTGAGAATTACCAAAGTTTCGCCACTCTTGTTTCATCTGCCCCTCCCCTCTTTTTTTTTTTGAAGTAAGTTAAAGCAAATCCCAGATGTTGACTTGGTCTTGTGAACTTGTGAATTTTTCTTTTCTATGGGGATGTTAGGTGATAACAGGCAGAGGCATAATATACTCCTAAAACAATTTAAAATAATTGTTTCTTAGATTGTAGGTATAATTTAAAAAATTAAACATTTAAGACAATTATATAACACATTGGTATACAACGTATTCTTACTTCAGGTTCCAAAAAATTTTTGACCATAGAAACCAAAGCCAGCAGAACAGAGATTCATAACTAATATACAAAAATCCGTCTCTCATTTACACAATGTCGTTTATAGAAATCCAGTTGTTAATAATTTATTTCAATTAACAAGTTTAAAGAGACCCTGTGTAAATGCCAAATCACATGTGGTTTATGTTAGAAACCAGGAAGAAACAGAAGGATAAAGCACCCAGGAGTTAGAGAAATTAGTGATTAGTACCCACTCATCCACCTCCACTTCCCCCCAGGCAGACTGATATCAACATTCAAAATCACAAAAAGTCTCAAGAAAATATGCTCTACCTTTTAGGTCTAATTTGCATAATCGTTACTCCAGCGACTGTGTCTCCGTGCAGGACCGTATGGATTATAGGGGCTGGACCACGCCACCTCGGGAGGCAACTGGGATGGACATTCAAGACGCCACTGAGTTAGAAAACGCAGAAATTAGTATGCAAGTGGGCTTTTTACCATTTAGTTTACTGCTACTTAAATTAATATGCTACTTTTCATCATTAAAGTTGCCCAGAAATTTTGAAAAACAGTTAAATCTAGTCTCATACCAACTTAAGCAGGAGTCAGAGCTAAGTTCAACTTTCTTACCATAAGAGACCAATGAAACTCAATTAAAAAAAGAGCAGGAACAACTATTCATTGTTCCAAAGATGTTCCAGCTTCGCAATTCAAGACATAGCTCGCAATGTCTGGGAGTTTTTAAATAAAAACAAAAAATGTGGTTTTTTTACTATATGAGAAGAACCACTCAAATCCAATCGTGCATCTCATGGATGATGTGAATTATACGTATAGTTTAGTTACATAATTACCCTCACTTCACTTAGTTTGTATATAGAGTTCCTAAAACAAGCTTCTTAAATCCCCATCTAATGATTTATTCACCTTTGCTGTTTATCCCTATACACCTTTCACCCATTAATGAGCAATTTTAATAATTTACTAATCTGTCATTAGTTTAATGTCTCCATCAGCATGAGTATGCACTTGAGAGTGTGTATGTGTATATATATATTCTAAATTCCACTGTTCAGCCCAGTCTCATTCATCCAACAAATATTTACTGAGCACAATCCATGTTCTGGCACTAAGTGCTGGGGATATAAGCAACAGTGAACCACACAGAAAAAAAAAAAAAATTCTGCCCTCTTAGGCCAATATAACGACTTGACTTTTATTCTGAGCGAGACGGAAAACCACCAGAGAATTTTGAGCAGAGTGACATGATCTGACTTATGTTTTAAAAGGATCACTTTGGTGTTGGGTGGTAAAAGACTGAGAGGGCCAAAGACAGAAGTGGAGACCCCTTAGGAGGTTACTGCAGTATGACAGCCAAGAGTGGTGGCAGCGGAAGTGATGAGAATCAGTCATTCTAGAGAGATTTCAAAGGCAGAGCCAATAGGATTTCCTGATGGATTGGATGCGTGGCGTGAGATAAGGAATTAAGAATAATGCCAAGGCTTTGGGTCCGAGCAACTTAAAGGCTGGAGCTACCATGTACTGAGATGAAGATTTTGGGAAGGAGCAGGTTTTGGGGTGATATTTCAGGAATGTTGTTTTGGACATCTTACATGTAAGGTGCCTACCAGACATCCAAGCAGAGCTGCGGAGGAGGCAGTGGGTATCAGGGGCCTGGAGTTCAGGGAGAGATCTGAACTGGAGGGACAAATCTGGGAGTTGTCAGCATACACGTGGAATTTAAATAAGGGTGGGTGAGAGCCCATAGATAGTGATAAAGAGCATCACACATTTTAACAATTCATGCCACTAATAAAATCTTTTAAGAGAAAATACTAAAGAAAGCAGAATTAAGTTCAAGTTATTGCACTTTAGATACCAGGTCCATATATAAAGACCGAGGTCTCTACACTGTATTCCCTTACAAATAAAACTTACTAGGGAAATTTAAGAATAAGAGCCTCACTCAAAAGTCGGCCAAATGAAGCTACCACTCCAACATCATATTCTCCAGATCCCACATCTGGCCACTCATACACTGGAAGCTGAGATTGGACAGCATATTGCTTCACCGGCAGTCTTTTTGGTGATGGGGAGGGCACTGTGACCACCTCCAAGTTTTCAATTAACTCTTCCCCTTTGTTTTCCCTAAGTTGGAAAGATTAGAAGAAAATGTGACAGTGTTAAGACAATGTCGGAAAGCTAAACTACTTCACACATTTCTAAGGCATTTTTATGATTAAATTCACGAAGCATTTAAAGGTAAATGATTAAAACTAGTGCAACTGAGAGACTAAAGTTTTATTTTTATTCAATTTTAATTGTTTTAAATTTAAAGAGCCACAAGTGGCTACTGGCTACTGTTTGGACTGTTATGGTTGTAGAAATTTCCTGTGCATGCAGAAACATATACAGTACAGACATTTTACACAACTGTAATATTATATATACTGTCCTGCATTTTGTTTTTTTCTCTTAACACTATGTATGCTATTATGTGAGTCTTTTTTAAAGATGGGTTAAATATACATTTGCTTGTATATGCATCAAACATTTCTAGAATAGGAAACTGAAAACAGTGGCTATCTTTGAAGAGAAGAACTGGGGACTGGGAAAAAGAGATGGAACGAACTGACTTTTCATTTTATATCTTTTGAATCTTTTGAATTTTTTACTATAACCACATGTTATTCAAAAAATAAACACTTAAAAAAAAAAATATATATACATACATAAATATACACACACACCATGGGCATCATTCCATGACACTATATGTAGCACTACCTCATTTTTTTTTACCTGCTGCAAAGTATTCCAGTGCTTGGGGCTGTTTATTTATTTATTTAGCAGGTACTGCATCACATGTTGAGGATTTATAAGAAAAGGAATAGACAGGAGGGCCCAAAAGAAAAAGTACAGAAGTACTGGAGCTGCCAAGTGAAGCATCAGCAGAAGCGTCAGGGTGCATGCAGTGAGAGATGCAGGAGGCCATACACGGAAAGTAGCATGTATAGAGTGTATTACGGAGGTGTGCAAAGGGAACATGTGTGAAAGAAGTGTTTCAGGGTGTGTTATAGAGGATAGTGTGTGAAGAGGGGAATACAAGGGGATTCATGAATGAGTCAACATCAGGGTCTGCTGGGAAGTATTTGTAGAGAAGACTTGATGGAGGGAGATGACAGAAATGAATGTGAGGGTGCATCAGGAAAAAATGGAGTGGGGAAATAAAAAATGGAGGCTGGGGAAAGGAGACAGAGCAGGATATATGGGTATAGCCACCACATACCATGGACTTTCAGGACAGGTTGGATCTCAATTATTTTTTTCCAGGAAACACAATTTGTTAAATTTTAGAAATACTAAATGTATACCTAAGAGTTCTGATTTATAAATTTATTCATAGGAAAACAGTTCGGTTTTGGACTATGTCTTCATTTCAGTCTCAGAAAACTGGATCCGGTTGTATACAGGGAAGCGATGGGGAGCGAAGGCATGAGGCAAGCGTGTGCAGAGGGATGCCTGTGCCTGGGAAGAAGCCCAAAGGATTAGATGATACAAATCAGGTGAGTAAGAGGCAGTAGGAGGAAGTGGAAAGGGGAGGTCCTTTAAGTCAGAGCCCGTTTTAGTCCCAACCTGCTCAGCTGATAACCTTGGGCAATCTCTTAACTTCTCTGAGCTACGGTTTACATGCTAAACGGGCAGGGAGGTGGTGGGACTGGACGGAGGTGATGCAGGTAAAGCAACCAGCCCGGCCTTGGCACCCCAGGGCGCCCGGTGGCGCTCAGAGCGCGGAAAGAGTCGGGCGTGTAGACCGCACGGGACCAGGCAGGCGCCCAAGGGCTGACCGAGCGGGGGTGGTGCACCTTCCGGGCGCCCGGAGACGCCGAGATCTGGGCCCACACCCCTCCGGCGCAGCTGCTTTCCCCGACTAGGAGTCCAAACCCTCGAGGCCGACCGCAGTGGCTCCACAGCCGCGTCCTCGACACCCGGGCCTCCCAGTCCTTGGCCCCGGTACCTGGCGGCGTGCAGCGCCCGCAGCGTTTCGCGGGCGAACTGGTCAGTGCCGAAGAAGAGCACCCGCCAAGGCGGCTTTTCGCGGACTCGAGCGCCTCGGCCGTCCTCCCCGCCAGAGGACCCGCTCAGGCCGACCAGGGATCGCCACTGAGGGCTCTGCCTCCTGCCCGCGCAGCCGCCGCCGCCGCCTGGCAGAGGCCCCCAGCAGCACCGTACCAGAACCCTCATGGCCTGCGCGGGCGGCCCACCCTGCGCAGGCGCATTGTGGTGGGGTAGAGGGAGCTAGGCAGGAGGGGCGGGGCCGGGGAGGAAACCCGATGGGCGAGGTCTTTCAGCGACTGGGGCGGGGCTTGCCTGATTGCAAGCGCTGCAGATGAAGGAATTTGCCGGTTCAAGCGTCCCCGTGACTTTTGTTGCATTTGTTTGCACGATTTAGCCAATCTCCCCAAACAACTCTTTTGGGAACAAATCATATGTGTTTTCAGACGACGAAATCTCATTTATTTATTTATTTCTGTATCATTTTCTCAGCCATTATAACTAATATTTACTAGAAGCCATGCTTTGGCTAAGCATTTTATATATCCGTTAGTTTAGTTAATCCTCATATCAACTATACCAGGTAGATATTATTACAACCATTTTACTGAAGAGGATCTGAGGCTCCGTGAAATTAAGGTAATTACCTATGTAGGATCCTCACAGCTAGCCCCATGTAGCTCCAAATTCTGTGATCCTAACCACTTGGCCTTCATAGCAATCCTATGTACTAGGGAAGTCAATGTCCCCATTTTGCCCCTGAGGAAACGGAGGCTTAATTCTTGCTCGTAGTCACTCTGGTGAATCAAAGGCCCGCTCTTGCCCGTACCCCGTGGGTTCCCTCCCACACCGAGGGATAACATGGAAGAGACTCTTAAGGAAAATGGACAGGGGAAGCTGTCCTCAGAAGACCTCTAAAGACCTTTAGTGCTTAGATTCTGTATTCCTGAGGCCTATGCAGTGGCCTTCTCCTTGAGGATGGTCACACATCCTGGCTGTTGAGTGGAGACCAGATTCTCTTCTAGTCTTACTGCCCTCGCCACCTCTCTTCCTCTCTAAATGCTATCCATTCTTCAATGCCAAGGTCAGACATCCTTCCTGAAGACTTGAGCTCTTGCCTGCATGGACTTAATGTCTTTCTCTGTGTGCCCTTTTAATGCTCTGTGGGGACCTCTGCTTCTCACACAATTTGGAATTACTGAGGGAAGTTGTCTAACGTATGCATAGACATTGACAAATTCACCTGTGTGTTGAACAGAAAAGAGAGAGACAAAGAGGAAGGGAGGGAGTGTATTTCCAGTGATTCTGTTCATCTGATCATATATGAGATGAGGAGCTGAGATCCCAACCTTCTATTCTTACAATCAAGTTCTCTTCTAGTATCCTCTCTTAGGGTAAGTGAAATATGACTCTAATATTTTTAAAATGGTCTTTTCCCATACAACATAATCTATAAATACAACCCAAATACTCATTTAGGTTTTCGCCTTAGACTCTGGCTGCTGTCTAAAGAGTGACTCTTCGTATTTGTCTTCATGTAATTTCTCTCCTTGAGTTAGAGAGCCTGCATTATGCTACAATTTATTTTTGGCAGCCCAAATTCTCCACAGGTAGCCCCGCCCCACAGAGCTGCCTTGAGCCACTCACAGCGCCCTCTGCCGAGCACATAGAGACGGCTCAGTCTGAAGGGCCAACGCCAATCTGTTTTCTTTCCTCCAGAGTTGGCTCCTTCCACCGACATCTAATTTTCTAGTGGATGGTCTTTTGATTTTTAGCAAACTTATTTTCTAAAAAACTGAACATGATATTATTGTAACGGCTTAAGTTTTCCCAGGATGCTAAAATGGAAATCTTTCTGAAACTCTTGGTGGTAAATTGGGGTTGTATTGGGGGTGGGGGAGTCCATTTCCAAGCCCAGACAAATCCACGTCTGGAGCTACTATACAGCACACAGAGAAAATGAGGACGTTAGCTCCTAATGGCAAGGAGTTTTAGGTGATAAGTTAAGACTCCCAGAAAGCACATCCAAGAGGGCTGGGCTATAATAGAACCCAGATAATGCTAATTTGGCTGGTGCTCCAGTTTCCAGAAATTTCTCTCCCCTGATGAATGGAGTATGTGTGCATTTGAATCAATGAAATTACTCCAGTTTCTGAGTCTGGGTGACAAGACAAGAGGTTGACAGAGAGGAAGAACTGCTTGGTGGTAACCATGATGTCTTTCAGCTCTGCTTTGAAACTGAAGTGATGAGACAAGCAAGTGGAGATGTTTGGTAGAAATCTAGAATGTGGG
Organism: Eschrichtius robustus; assembly: GCF_028021215.1. Lineage (NCBI taxonomy): Eukaryota > Metazoa > Chordata > Mammalia > Artiodactyla > Eschrichtiidae > Eschrichtius > Eschrichtius robustus. The sequence continues at coordinate 126,323,408 of NC_090824.1, forward strand.
ACTGGCTTCCATGACTAGGGCGGGTGAGAGAGCTGATCCTGGAGTGTGAGGAAGCAGGAAACATCCCCTCTCCCTATTCCCCATCATCCCACCCTAAACCTACGTGTGTATGATTTCTGAGGAGTCGGGAGACCTGCCACAGAGAGTGTGTGTGTGTGTGTGTGTGTGTGTGTGTGTGTGTGTGTGTGTGTGTGTGTGTGTAATTAGCCCCTTGGTGTTGAGAGTCAAAAAGGGGAGCAGCCGGAGCCCTGGGAAAGATGGAGCAGGGGCATGAGAGGAAAGTGGTCAGAAGGACTTCCCCCATGGTCCAGTGGTTAAGACTTGCGCTTCCACTGAGGGGGGCAAGGGTTCAATCCCTGGTCCGGGAAGTGCCGCATGCCGAGCGGTGAGGCCAAAAAAGGGGGCGGGGGGATGGAAATTCTGGTTGGTATGTGGCTGATGCTTGAGTCCACAGAATTCCTGCATGTGCCCTGGGAGGCAATGCCACATGTGACCAGGGGGAGAGTTGCCATACACAGGCATCGCGCCAATGTCAGCGGCAGGAACTGAACGGAGGGACGCAGGCCAGTGATGCCTTCTGGGATACGGCCCCTTAGTGCGAAGTTCCATATACGGCTATCTACTGCCTGTGGTTGCATCAGAAGCCCACAAGGGGGCGCTGCGCACTAATGTCCCATCACTGAGCGTGGTGGACAATTAATTACACGCTTCAGAGCTTCTGACTCCCATCTGTCTGTCTGGCTGTCTGTGTTGTTAGGGGCCTTTGTGGTCTCAGTAGGTATCAATTCCTAATTTGTCCAGCTGCTCTGTAAAGCAGCAAGGCCACCCGCTAGGGAAGGACCGGGACATGCTGGCCACCCCCAACTCTTAACACCCGCCTCAGCTCTTACAGATAATACACAAATGTTAAAGAGGCAGTTCTATGCAACAGGCTCTCTCCCACCAGGGGCCTGGGATGCCTTTCCATCCCAGGGAAGAGCTTAAGAGGCAGTGTGGGCCCACAGGACTGGGTGTCCTTGAGGAGAGAGACTGGAGAGGTTACATGACAGCTGAAGGATGCCAGAGTCCCAGGAAGGGAAGCCAGATGTGGTACTATAGGAATGAGAAGCAGTCTAGGGATAAGAGAAAGGGCTAAGAAAGTTTCTTTTTGCTGCCCACAGTCAACCTAGTAAACCAAGGGAAATATCAAAATAGGCTTAAAGAGATCAAGTCATAAAATCTTTGGTTGTTTCTCAGCCCCTTCCCCCCAAGCAAAAGAGCTGTGCTATATTAACAAAGGGAGAGTACAATTTCTTTTTATAAACTACCTTTGCCTATCCAAAAGGAAACTGACAAGATAGTAAAGCCTCTCACATTTAATGGAGCTCATAATTTGACTGGTCTAGAGACTGGTAATCACCTACATAAATTTAGAACAAGGGTTTCAAGAACTCTTGGGAAAATAAAAGGAGGAAGAAAGAAACAAGTGTTCAAAAAATAAAATATATTTTAGTTAACAGAAGGTGTCTGGGACTTCCCTAGTGGTGCAGTGGTTAAGAATCCACCTGCCAGTGCGGGGGACATGGGTTCGAGCCCTGGTCCGGGAAGATCCCATGTGCCGCAGAGCAACTAAGCCCGTGCGCCACAACTACTGAGATCACGCACCACAACTACTGAAGCCCACGCGCCTAGAGCCCGTGCTCCGCAACAAGAGAAGCCACTGCAGTGAGAAGCCCGCGCACCACAACGAAGAGTAGCCCCCACTCGCAGCAACTAGAGAAAGGCCGCGCGCAGCAACAAAGACCCAACCAGCCAAAAATGAATAAATAAATAAACTTTTAAAAAAAAAGGTGTCTGGTTACTAAGACAACATAGGGAATGAAAGATATCCAAATAGATATTAGACTAGCCCTAAGAAATCTTTCTATGTAAGACTTAAAAAAAAATAAATTTGTTTATTTTTTATTTATTTATTTTTGGCTGCATTGAGTCTTCGTTGCTGTGCGGGCTTTCTCTAGTTGCCGTGCACGGGCTTCTCATTGCAGTGGCTTCTCTTGTTGTGGAGCACGGGCCCAGGTGCGAGGGCTTAAGTAGTTGTGGCACACGGGCTTAGTAGTTGTGGCTCGAGGGCTCTAGAGCTCAGGCTCAGTAGTTGTGGCGCACGGGCTTAGTTGCTCCGTGGCATGTGGGATCTTCCCGGACCCAGGATCAAACCCGTGTCCCCTGCACTGGCAAGTGGATACTTAACCACTGCGCCACCAGGGAAGTCCATCTGTATAAGACTTTTTAACCAAGATATTAAAAGTTGTATCAAGGGACTTTCCTGGTGGTCCAGGGGTTAAGACTCTGTGCTCCCAATGCAGGGGGCCTGAGTTCGATCCCTGCTCAGGTAACTAGATCCCACATGCATGCTGCAACCAAGAGTTTGCAGGCCGCAACTAAGAGTCCACATGCCGCAACGAAGATCCCAAGTGCCGCAACTAAGACCCAGTGCAGCCAAATAAATAAATAAATATTATAAAAATAAAAGTTGTATCAATAATTGATAAACAAATAAAAGAGAATTATATACAATTACAATTTCTAATACTCTTGATCATGGTAAATACCTGGACAAGTTAAATATGTTTGTGTTAAATATGGTTTAAGAGAAAGCTATTGTGTATCTCTGAAAAAGGGCTTGTATCCAGAGTATATAAAGAATTCCCACAGATCAATTTAAAAAGGCAGATAACCCAATGGAAAAAAGAGTTGGACACTCTATGAAAGAGGATATTCAAAGAACCAATAAGCATATTAGTCATCAAGGAAATGCAAATTAAAACCACAGTGAGATATAAACACGTGACTGTCAGAATGGCTGAAACCAAGAGACAGGCAATACCAAATGTTGGCATTGATGCAGAACAACTGGAATTCTCATACAGTGTTGGTGGGGGAGTCATTCTGGAAAATCATTTGACACTATCTACTAAGGCTGAACATAAGCCTACCCTGTGACCTGGCAATTCTACTCCTAGTGTACACATGTTCACCAAAAGACAAGCTCACAAATGTTCACAGAACTACTCTTCATAATAGCCCCAAGCTGGAAACAACCCTAAAGCTGTCAGCAATAGAATGGATAAATAATGTAAGACTAGTCACAAATGGAAGACCACATAGCAACTATACCTGCATGCAACAACATAGATAAATATCACTAACATCGTGTCAAGTGAAAGAAGCCAGACACAAAAGTGCTTCCACTTACATAAAGTTGAAAACACACAAAACAAATTCATGGTGTTAGAATCAAGATAGTTGTTGCCCTTAGAGGGGGTTTGGTGGTGGTGACTGCAAGGAGCACAAGAGGGGCTTCTACGTAGCTGGTCAGGCTCCATTTCTTGATCTGGGGGCTGATTACGCGGGTGTGATCAGTTTGTGAAAATTCATCAAGCTCTACATTTATGATTTTTGGATTCTGTGTGTGTGGTATACTTCAATTTTTTAAAAGGCTCTTATTTGATCACAATGTGGGTAAAATGCCAACATACCATTTTAACTCGTAAGGCTTGGATTTATAGTCTGATAAACCTAATTCATTGGAATTTTCTAAATTCCTCATGCTTGTCTTGTAGATTACATAGGTAATCATTCTTTACACCAAGAATATAAAACTATGTAGACATAAACGTGGGGTCTCAACTAAATGTAACTATAAAAACTAGTGAGATATGTAAAATTCAGGCAACGTTGCAAACCATGTGGAACCACAGAATTGCTTTGCTTGCAATACCTGAGTAAAAGTTAGGGTGTGTATTTAATATTAACAGTGATTAATTATTTAATGTCAGTTTAAATAGTAATCCCAAGGTCACTAATTAATTTTAAGAGCTTAGACATATTAATTAAAAGTAATTAATAAATGATTTTTGGTTATCTGAAAAAAAATTAAGAAATTAAAAGGAACAGAGACAGAAAGCATACAAGTTCTTGAAGACTATGGGATCCTTTTTACAACCAGTCACAAAAGATCACAAAAGACCAAATAAGTATATGATTCCATTTATATGAATGTCCAGAACAGACAGATCTCTAGAGACAGAAAGTAGGGCAGGGGTGGGTGTTGGAACAGTTGAGGGGTGCCTCCAAGGGGCACAGGGTTTTTTTGGGGATGATAAAAACACTCTGAAATTGGTTGCATTGATGGTTACACAGTTCTATGAACTTACTAAAAGCCATTGAATTGCACACATTCTAAATGAGTGAATTGTATGGTGTGTCAATTATATTTCAATAAAACTGTTAAAACATATATTTTTTTACATACTGTTGTCTGTATGGAATGTACTTTTTTCATCAGATTCAAATTACAAGAATAAAATCAATGCAGTAAAAAGTATCCTAAAATATGTTTATAAGGCTAATTTTATTTTTAAAGCAAAAAATTTAAGCTTTAAATAACACTGTACCTATCATTATTTAGGCTGCACATTCAAAATATATATGTATTGAGCTATATTAAAATTAATAATATAACTGGTAAGCTTATGTACAATAAAGTACTAAAAATCCAACTTGACACATCGATCACATGCCTGGTCGTGAGTATACAGTTGTCCTCAATGTGAGGTAGTGAAATAAGTTTGTATTTTTAATGTATACTACTAAAAGGGTCTATTAACTTTCATGAAGCTTTTGGAAATATAAAACCTGCAAATGACTGTAAGCAAGCAGAACTATAAAGGATTCCTTGCTTCTAGTGCAGCTGGAATCCTGTTTGTTGTGTTGCCTTCTGCTCTGGTATTACAAAGCATTGCAAAACTCTGGTTAATAAAATAGCTAAAGCCATGGCCATCTCTCGTTTTGGACACCTGGGTTCTTATCTGAAAGCCCTTTCTGATGCTGCTTTTCTCTGAAATTGGGCCCCACGTCTGAAGTAAAAGAATAGCTAGCCTGACTTTTACACCCAAACCATCTTTGCTATTTCCTAGACAGCTACAGACAGCACTAAAGCCTCGCTCCCTCACCTCAGGTAGCACTCACAAAGAAGAGGGATGCGAGAAACAGTTGCATGTGATTGACGCACTCCATAGTTTTCAGTTACCTCAATAGCAAGCTTCTCTATTTATTGGGTTCAGAGTACGGGGAAAGTTGTCGAATTAAAAAAGAGAAGAGCAAGCTACCCTATTAGTTTCTATAGGTAAAGTGTCACTGTGGATATATTATTATATAGCTTGTGTTGGATAGTAGCATATTTCTGTTCATGTATAAAGGCTGTCAATAAATTTACTTCTAAGAAGATCTCTTCTAGAATTATAATAACTTTGTCAGTTGGAGGTGATTTTTGGTACCCACTTTACACTTTACAAGACAGAGTGTCATGCCCTGGAGATTTGTCAAAACCTTCACTGTCTGTAATATTACATCCTTCCCTCTGGGAGTGATGATCAATTAAGTCTTTTAAGAGTTATGGAAAGGCCCATTGCTTCTATCCTGCTCTCCAGTAGGGAATTCCACTCTCTTCCATTCTGATGTATTCAGTTGACACTGTAATAAATTAAAGCAGAGCTACCTAGTCTTGTCATCAACAGATGGTTTTTGCTCTCTCTTCACACTTGCCTAAATGCCCTTGTATATAAGTCAGAGATCATGGCTTCTGGAAGAAATATCAAAGGAAAATCATATAATCTTGGTGGTAAGGACTGTATCAGATACTCATTATTTTTAACAGTTTTTTTGAGATATAATTCACATATTATTCAATTCACCCATTTAAAATGTACAAGTTAGTGGCTTCCAGTATATTCACAGAGCTGTGTACCAACTACTTCCGTCAATTTTAGAACATTTTCATTACTTCCCAAATAAATCCTATTCCATTACCCCTCTCCAACCCTCCCCCATTGCCCCTAGGCATCCACTAATCTATTTTCTGTCTCTATAGATTTGCCTATTCTGGACATTTCATGTAAATAGAATCATATCAGATGTGGTCTTTTGTGACTGGCTTCTTTCACTATATAGTTTTAAAGGTTCATCTGTTTTGTATATATCGGTTCTTCATTGCTTTTTTTTTTAAATAAATTTATTTATTTATTTATTGCTGTGTTGGGTCTTGATTGCTGCACGTGGGCTTTCTCTAGTTGTGGTGAGCGGGGGCCACTCTTCATCACGGTGTGCGGGCTTCTCATTGAGGTGGCTTCTCTTGTTGCAGAGCATGGGCTCCAGGTGCACGGGCTTCAGTAGTTGTGGCATGCAGGCTCAGTAGTTGTGGCACACAGGCTTAGTTGCTCCGCGGCATGTGGGATCTTCCCCGACCAGGGCTCGAACCCATGTCTCCTGCACTGCAGATTCTTAACCACTGCGCCACCAGGGAAGCCCTTCACTGCTTTTTATAGCTGATTAATATTCATTCATCAGTCGAGGGACATTGGGTTGTTTCTACTTGTTAATTATTATGAATAATACTGTTATGAACATTCATGTGCAATGTTTTGTGTGGATATATGTTTTCAATTTTCTTGGGTATAGACCTAGGAGTGGAATCGCTGGGTCAAATGGTAACTTCACATTCTTCTTTTAGAAGAACTGTCAAGGTGTTTTCCAAAGTGGCTGCACCATTTTATATTCCCACCAGCAGTGTATGACAGCGTGCCAGCAATCTTAACTGTTGATACTTCAGGGAATTAACTCATGAGTTCTGGCCTTTTGGTGTGAGTTGACTTTGCCTGGCAGGCTGTACCAGAGCACTTAAATACCAGAATTTCTGGAACTCCTTAATCTAGAAGCAGATAAATTTTTAAACATGGACAGCTGACCCAATATTTGCCTACAGAGAATTCATCATGTAGGACTGAATGAAACCAGTGACAGAATGTAGATGGCGTTGTCTTGGAATGTTTTTGGTACTTTTCTACTGTTCTATATTCTGCTAGGCATATGATTGATTAAGGGCCTTTTTATTGCATCTCTAACCTTCAGTTTAGCAGGCTTTAACTGTTCAAACTGAAAGAAACTCTCTCTCTCTTAACACGCGTAGTTAAAGGAACTATTACCCTAAATATCCTTGATTATTAGCTTTGTGAATCCTTCCCCTTAGCTGGTATTTTATTTCAGATGATCCCTCAAGATTCATGAAAGAAATAATATTGTGTACTTCAGATCATCCAGTTTTTGGAAGCCAGGGACTAAATGCCTCAGAATACCTGCCCACATTGTCATACCCTATTAGAGTCCAGGAGGTATAAAATGTCCTTCTCTGTAGCACTATCCAGAATGGAGGTCAGGAAGGCCCCTGCTTTCCAGGGAGGTTATTGGCATAAGTTCAATAAGAATTGGTTCTCCTTCCACCAAAGTATGATTGGAAAATCCAAATGTGTAACCAAGTCCAGCCAGAAGGGTCATATTTAGAGATGAATTTCTTTTTATGAGTTTTAAACCTTCCCATGGATAGGAAACAAGGACTGCATTTTATATATGGAAATGATGCTGTAAAACCCTTCAAGGAAATGGCTTATGGAGTCACAACCTTACAGGTAGTAAAGGCTGACACTTCTAGGCAGGCCAGAAACATTGACAAACTTCAGGGAGCTGGAGAAGAGATGTGGAAACTGATGACCAAACCTGGTGAGGTGAATTAGATCGTGCTTGGTTTCTGTCCTCAGAGCAAACACACGGACAAGTTCAGTAGAAAGCACTTCTGGTGGAAGAAATGGAAACTCAACCCTATGGCTTTGTAACATTTACAGGCAAAAGTTAACTTTCTGCTTCGAACCTTATAGGTCTAATTTTGTTCACCTTTCAGCAAAGAGGCTTTGTGCATTTATAGATGCCACTCGTTGCACCCCTGAATTAAAACATGACACACAGAATAACACTTACATAATTCAGGCTCATAAACTGCATGAGATAGTTACCACCAGACTGAAACACCATACAATATTTGTTTAGAAATTCCTCCCAACCTTCCTACACTGTTGGTGGGAATGTAAGTTGGTGCAGCCACTATGGAAAACAGTATGGAGGTTCCTCAAAAAACTAAAAATAGAGTTGCCATATGATCCAGCAATCCCACTCCCGGGCATATATTTGGATAAAACTATAATTCAAAAAGATACACGCAGGGCTTCCCTGGTGGCACAGTGGTTAAGAATCCGCCTGCCAATGCAGGGGACACGGGTTCAAGCCCTGGTCCGGGAAGAGCCCACATGCCGCAGAGCAACCAAGCCCGTGAGCCACAACTACTGAGCTTGCTCTCTAGAGCCCATGAGCCACAACTACTGAGCCCACGCACCACATCTACTGAAGCCCGTGTGCTCTAGAGCCTGTGCTCTGCAACAAGAGAAGCCACCACAATGCAAAGTCTGCGCACCACAACGAAGAGTAGCCCCCGCTCGCTGCAACTAGAGAAAGCCCGCACACAGCAACAAAGACCAAACACAGCCAAAAATAATAAATAAGTAAAAATAAATAAATTTATAAAAAAAAAAAGATACATGCACCCCTATATTCATAGCAGTGCTATTCACAATAGCCAAGACGTGGAAGCCACCTAAGCGTCCATCAACAGACGAATGGATAAGGAAGATGTCGGGACTTCCCTGGTGGCGCAGTTGTTAAGAATCCGCCTGCCAATGCAGGGGACACACGTTCAATCTCTGGTCCGGGAAGATCCCACATGCTGCAGAGCAGCTAAGCTCATGCACCACAACCACTGAGCCTGTGCTCTAGAGCCCGCAAACCACAACTACTGAGCCCCTGTGCCACAACTACTGAAGCCCATGCACCTAGAGCCCATGCTCCGCAACAAGAGAAGCCACCACAATGAGAAGTCTGCACACCACAATGAAGAGTAGCCCCCGCTCACCACAACTAGCGAAAGCCCACATGCAGCAACGAAGACCCAACGAAGCCAAAAAAATAAATAAACAAAATAAATTTTTTTAAAAAAAGGGAAGATGTGGTATAAATATACAATGGAATACTACTCAGCCATGAAAAAGAACCAAATAACGCCATTTGCAGCAATATGGATGGACCTACAGATTATCATACTAAGTGAAGTAAGTCAGACGGACAAATACCATATGATATCACATATATGTGGAATCTAAAATATGACTCAAATGAACTTAGCTATGAAACAGAAACACACTCACAGATATAGAGAACAGATTTGTGGTTGCCAAAGGGGAGGGGCTGGGGGAGGGATGGAGTGGGAGTTTGGGGTTAGCAGATGCAAACTATAATATTTTATATAGAATGGGGGGAGATTGGTTCAAGAAGGCAGAGTAGAAGGACGTGCTCTCACTCCCTCTCGCGAGAGCACCGGAATCACAACTAACTGCTGAACAACCATCAACAGGAAGACACTGGAACTCACCAAAAAAGATACCCCACATCCAAAGACAAAGGAGAAGCCACAATGAGATGGTAGGAGGGGCGCAATCACAATAAAATCAAATCCCATAACTGCTGAGTGGGTGACTCTCAAACTGGAGAACACTTATACCACAGAAGCCCACCCACTGGAGTGAAGGTTCTGAGCCCCACGTCAGGCTTCCCAACCTGGGGGTCCAGCAATGGGAGGAGGAATTCCCAGAGAATCAGACTTTGAAGCCTAGCGGGAATTGATTGCAGGACTTCGAGAGGACTGGGGGAAACAGAGCCTCCCCTCTTGGAGGGAACACACAAAGTAGTGTATGCATCGGGACCCAGGGGAAGAAGCAGTGACCCCATAGGAGACTGAACCAGACCTACCTGCTAGTGTTGGAGGGTCTCCTGCAGAGGCAGGGGGTGGCTGTGTCTCACCGTGAGGACAAGGACACTGGCAGCAGAAGTTCTGAGAAGTACTCCTTGGCATGAGCCCTCCCAGAGTCCGCCATTAGCCCCACCAAAGAGCCTGGGTAGGATCCAGTGTTGGGTCGCCTCAGGCCAAACAACTAACAGGGAGGGAACCCAGCCCCACCCATTAGCAGACAAGTGGATTAAAGTTTTACTGAGCTCTGCCCACCAGAGCAACAGCCGGCTCTACCCACCACCAGTCCCTCCCATCAGGAAACTTGCTCAAGCCTCTTAGATAGCCTCATCCACCAGAGGGCAGACAGCAGAAGCAAGAAGAACTACAATCCTGCAGCCTGTGGAACAAAAACCACATTCACAGAAAGATAGACAAGATGAAAAGGCAGAGGGCTATGTACCAGATGAAGGAACAAGATAAAACCCCAGAAAAACAACTAAATGAATGGAGATAGGCAACCTTCCAGAAAAAGAATTCAGAATAATGATAGTGAAGATGATCCAGGACCTCGGAAAAAGAATGGAGGCAAAGATCGAGAAGATGCAAGAAATGTTTAACAAAGACCTAGAAGAATTAAAGAACAAACAAACAGAGATGAACAATACAATAACTGAAATGAAAACTACACTAGAAGGAATCAATAGCAGAATAACTGAGGCAGAAGAACGGATAAGTGACCTGGAAGACAGAATGGTGGAATTCACTGCTGCGGAACAGAATAAAGAAAAAAGAATGAAAAGAAATGAAGACAGCCTAAGAGACCTCTGGGACAACATTAAACGCAACAACATTCACATTATAGGGGTCCCAGAAGGAGAAGAGAGAGAAAAAGGACCCGAGAAAATATTTGAAGAGATTATAGTCGAAAACTTCCCTAACATGGGAAAGGAAATAGCCACCCAAGTCCAGGAAGCGCAGAGAGTCCCATACAGGATAAACCCAAGGAGAAACACGCCGAGACACACAGTAATCAAATTGGCAAAAATTAAAGACAAAGAAAAATTATTGAAAGCATCAAGGGAAAAATGACACCATACAAGGGAACTCCCATAAGGTTAACAGCTGATTTCTCAGCAGAAACTCTACAAGCCAGCAGGGAGTGGCATGACATACTTAAAGTGATGAAAGGGAAGAACCTACAACCAAGATTACTCTACCTGGCAAGGATCTCATTCAGATTCGATGGAGAAATCAAAAGCTTCACAGTTAAGCAAAAGCTAAGAGAATTCAGCACCACCAAACCAGCTCACAACAAATGCTAAAGGAACTTCTCTAAGTGGGAAACACAAGAGAAGAAAAGGACCTACAAAAACAAACCCAAGGGCTTCCCTGGTGGCGCAGTGGTTGAGAATCTGCCTACCAATGCAGGGGACACGGGTTTGAGCCCTAGTCTGGGAAGATCCCATGTGCCGTGGAGCAGCTGGGCCCGTGAGCCACAATTACTGAGCCTGCGCATCTGGAGCGTGTGCTCCGCAACAAGAGAGGCCGCGATAGTGAGAGGCCCGCACACCGCGATGAAGAGTGGCCCCCGCTTGCCACAACTAGAGAAAGCCCTCGCACAGAAGCGAAGACCCAACACAGCCATAAATAAAATAAATAAATAAAAAATTTAAAAAAAAAAAAAGAAAATGCTCCCTATTAAAAAAAAAAAAAAATTATCTGAGACCAAAGGAGGAGTTGTTCAAAAGAAAAATTGTCCCAAATCTGGTCCAGGATTTGAATGATTTAATTCATAACCTCCTTCTGGAAAGAAATTATGATTCCTGATTAAAATGCTCAGAAATTTTTCTGATACATTTAAGAGGATTAAGACTTATTCTGAAAACCTTAGTCACCCACCCACCCAACTGACATCAGTCAAGAGTCTTAGTGGCTTTTTAATTGTACATGGTTTTTGTTTTTGTTTTAAATCTAGTCTCACAATGATTAATCACCCACCAAAAGTAAATTTCTAAACTGGGACTACCAGAAGCCCTTCCCCTTACAGCAAGATTGTGATAAAACTTTAACTGTAGTCCTAACTAAATTGTCTGAAGTGTTCTCGTTAACACTTCAGTGGGGTCAGTTGTATGCCACTTAGTTCCTCTGAAAGAATGCTTACTTGCTTGTAAAGGTGAGAACAACAAAATTCAGACCAAGTAACACACAGTGCTTATTGACCAAGTTGTTAGACATTCCTCAAACACATTATTGAGCAACTCTCTTCAAGACAAAGCTATTCAAAGAGTGATGTGTAGGGGAATGATTAAACTTCAAGTACCTCATATAATTAAAATGGAAGGCTGATAGGCTGATTTTATTCTACTCTTGGACTTTGATTTAGTCAGGGACTGACGAAGATATTTGGTTATCCTATAACCAGGAGCAAGGGGTCAAAGACATAGAATTAAGGATTGTAAATAAGGGTCAATGACATAGAACGTTTCTAATGTTATAACTAAGATAAAAGTGATGGCTACAGAATGTCCTTTCTTGGAGAAAGTACATACTTTGTACCATTGTTTCACACCAGTTTTTGCCCAAACTTCCAATACTTTGCAAATGTTCCTGAAATGCTTCCAGCAAAATCTATGTCTGTTGAAAATGCATCTGATCACTGAGATGATTTTATTTCAGTATAACGATGTCTTCCCTTTGGATACCCATCTTTTTTCTCAACCACCCTATCACAGATGGAGGCATCAAGTCAGTGCTTAAGCACCAATAATTTTGGACTAAATTGCCACACCTTTTCAGAAAATCTCCTCACTAATTCTACTATATGTTTCCCTCCTCTGGGTTTAATATAAAAATTGGCCCCTAGAAGATATACTGGTTCCAAATGTACTATAATTTAACCCCTCCCCTGTTCTTGGATATTTAGATTTTTTTTTAACCTCTTTAAACAATGTTCCAGTGAACATCCTTGTACATATATCTCTGCTGGGTTATCCTGTGTGTTATCATTTTCTTACGTCACCACTTTTGGATTTCATTTCATTTTCTGTGAAGTTTACTGAGAAGAGAATGTGCTGCTTTTGGGAACTTGGCAGAATTATTGTTCAAACTGAATGATTAAATTGGCTTCTGAGTGTAAGTGATGTTTGTGAAAATGAAGGAAAGAACAAACAGTAAGCCAAGGGCTTATCCACCCACTTGGCATCAGCTGACAGTGAATGACCCACCCCAAGGAACAGCACAGCCTGACCTGGAAATATAGAGCAGTCTCCAGCACCTTTAAGCCTTTGCTGGCTGTCAGCTTTAGCAAGCATCACATCTTCGATGTGGGGAGGCAGGAGGTTGAGAAGCAGGAAGATGCTTACCCTTAGGTCCCTGGAGCTCAGGGTAGGATCCTACCTGGCACTTTAACCCTGGGCTCAGATTAAAGTGCCCTGAACTGAGAGGTCAAGACCCTGGACAGCTCAATGGGTGTTTCCCTACCTTTTCTTAGGAAAAGGGTTCCTCCCTTCATATTGGGTTTTACCTATTATTTATTTAGCAGAAAAGCTAACTGGTTAACCCCAGGTGAAAAACCTCCTGAGTTTAAAGGGCCTGGATTTTGTCATTACACAATTGACCCCTCCTGGTAATAATTTCTTAGATACGTTTCCTTTTTACTCCCCTTTGAAGCTTATATGGTGTGATAAGAAAAAGAGGTTCAAGGTCCAAGGCGCTATGGCTGGTCATAGCAAAGGTGAACTACACTAGAACTTAGTTCTTCTGATACCATGGCATTCACTAATTCAGCAATCACTGAGCATAAACAATGTATGTATTAGTTACAGTACAGACTAAGTTTCTGTAACAAAGAGATCTCAAACACAGTGCCTCAAATCATACCAAAGTTTACCTCTCTCACACATAACACTCCAGAGGTGGACAGCTCCAGGGCAGGTAGGCTGCTGTGCTCCATGAGGTCATCCAGGGAACCAGGCCCTTCTAACTTGTTGTCTGGGTCCACAAAATTTTCCTGTAAATGGCCACATAGTAAGTATTTTAGGCTTTGCAGACAATACAATCATTGCTACAACTGCCCAATTCTTCTAATGTAATGCAAAAGCAGCCATAGACATTACATAAGCAAATGAGCACTGCATGTTCCAATAAAACTGTATTTACAAAAACAGGCTGCAGGTTAGATTTGGCCCATACGTTGTAATTTAAGGACTCTTGCCTTTAGATGTTCTTTCCACCATCATACTCATGTTCCAGACAAAGGAAAAAAGGGATGGGTTGAAATTTCTCTTATAAAAATAGGATCCATAGATAAAAATAGTGTGGCATAATCACACAATGGAATATTCTGAAAACAAGAATGAATGAGCCGCAACTACACACAACATGGGTGAATACCACAATATAATGTTGAGCAAAAGAAGCCAGACACAAAAGATTACATATCGATTGATTCCATTTACATAAAATATAAAAACAGGCAAACTAACCTATGGTATTAAAAGTCAGGACAGTGGTTGTCTTTGTGGGGGGTAGTAAGCAGAAGTGGACACAAGAAGACTTCTGCGTTCTGGCAATGTTCTATTTCTTGATCTAGAGGGTGTATGTTCCCACACATGGGTGTGTTCACATGTAAAAATCCACTAAGCCAGATCTTAATATTTGTTTACTTTTCTGCATGTAGGTTACACTTCAATTTAAAAGTTTACATAATTGCAAAAAAAAAAAAAAAGAGAGAGTAATTCAGAAGTAGTATACTACTCTCATCTCTTGTCCAAAACTTAGTCAAAGGACCACCCCAAACTGCAAGTGATCTGGGAAATGCAGTCTCTAGCTGGGTGGCCATATGATGCTGAAATTCAGAGGGTTCTTTTATAAAAAGAAGGAAGGGAAGAATGTATTCTAGGGGACGATTAGCAGGCTCTGTTACAGTCTGCGTAGCCATCTCTGGTCCATGACGGTTATCAAATCCTGCTGGGCATGACCTGTGACGATCTCCTGGCAATAAAGTTTCCTGGTTAGCCCACTGGTTGCCCTGCTACTGTTCTATGGGAATGCCGTCTTTCTCTGTAGTTCTCCGTGTTGTCTGGATTTACTCTCTGGCAGGTTATTTGTCCATAATACTTGATAGCCACATCTTTGTGCCCTTCTTCCCTTTTTCCTTTTTATCTGCTTGGAACTTGGACATCATGGCAGGGGCTGCATTAGCCTTCTTGGGACCATAAGGGAATTCTCAGAAATCAGCACTGATTTCCTTGAGCTTTTGACGTCAGTAACTGTCTACCTCTGAAATTCTTTAAAAAAAAAAAATTTTTTTAATTTATTTATTTAGCCTGTACCAGGTCTTAGCTGTGGCATGGGGGATCTTCGTTGTGGCATGTGGGATCTTTTTTTTTTTTAGTTGCAGCATGCAGGCTTCTCAGTTGTGGCATGTGAACTCTTAGTTGCGCCATGCATGTGGGATCTAGTTCCCCGACCAGAGATTGTACCCGGGCCCCCTGCATTGGGAGTGTGGAGTCTTACCCAATGGACCAGCAGGGAAGTCCTTACCTCTGAAACTCTTATATGAAAAAATAAACCCTATGTATTTAAACCATTGAAATTGGGTCTTTGTTACCCAGAACCAATCACAAGTCTTAACTGATATATAAGGTTTCCCTGACAGGATGATATTTAAACTGAGATTAGAAGGATTATGAGGTGGTAGATTTAGAATAGCAGGGGAAAGTCCAAAGCTCTTTCTACTCCACTCCACTACTAATTGCCCAGGGAGGGAGACAAGGAACTGGAGAGGTCAAGAAAGGAGAGTCCATGGGCTTCCCTGGTGGCACAGTGGTTAAGAATCCGCCTGCCAATGCAGGGGACACGGGTTCGAGCCCTGGTCCGGGAAGATCCCACATGCCGCGGAGCAGCTAAGCCCGTGTGCCACAACTACTGAGCCTGCGCTCTAGAGCCCAGGAGCCACAACTACTGAGCCCACGGGCCTAGAGCCCATGCTCCGCAACAAGAGAAGCCACCGCAATGAGAAGCCTGTGCACCGCAACGAAGAGTAGCCCCCACTCGCCACAACTAGAGAAAGCCCGCGCGCAGCAACGAAGACCCAACGCAGCCAAAAATAAACAAATAAAATAAATAAATTTATTAAAAAAAAAAAAAAAGAAAGGAGAGTCCAAGGTAGGACTGATTTGTCCAGAAGTGATATTTGAAGCTATGCGGAAGGGAGGGCTTGGTAATGTTCTCTCATCTTTGTGTGTTCGTCATGGCCCTTATCACACAGCAATCAATTACGTGATCCCTGGTGTGACCACCTGTGTGACTCCCATGAGACTGCAGTCTCCATGAATTCAGGAACAATGACTGTGATTGTTCATCAGTAGCATAATCCTGGCACAGAGCAGATACGGAATAATAGTTATTGGATAAGCTGTAGCAGAGAGAACTAAAGTAAGAGGAAGAAGAAAAGAGAAACAGGCAGAAGAGTGGAAAATCTTGGATGGGGCAGGCGCCTCTTGAAGGGGACACAATCCCCTTTAAGAGCCCAGTGACACTCCCCCAGGGCAGACTGGGAGGATTGTAGTCAAGGGGTCACTTTAGGGACCCACACTGGCATGGCTATCCAGCTCACAGCCTTTCTCTCTTGGCTACTCAATGGGTATGAGATTTGAGCTAGCATCCATAGTACTTCACCCTTGGCCAAAACAACTGATCCAAAACGTGGGTATGTGACCCAGGCCAGGACAATTAGGGTCCTGTCCCAGGAACTGCCAAACTGGAGTTGAGAAGAGGGACTCCTTCCTCCTCTAGCTGTAAGGGTGTGAGCCTGGATTTCCTGCAGCCTGGTCCAGCTACCAGGAGATGGCCAGCCTGTGGGAATGAGCCTGATACCCAGAGAGAAGCAGAAAGAGACCTAGAGGGCTTCCCTGGTGGCGCAGTGGTTGAGAGTCTGTCTGCCGATGCAGGAGACACGGGTTCGAGCCCTGGTCCGGGAAGATCCCACATGCCGCGGAGCAACTAAGCCCATGCGCCACGACTACTGAGCCTGCGCGTCTGGAGCTGTGCTCCGCAACGAGAGGCCGTGACAGTGAGAGGCCCGCGCACTGCGATGAAGAGTGGCATCCGCTCGCCACAATTGGAGAAAGCCCTCGCACAGAAACGAAGAACCAACACAGCGAAAAATAAATAAATAAATGAATTTAAAAAAAAAAAAAAAAGTGCAATTACAAAAAAAAAAAAAAAAAAGAAAGAGACCTAGAGAGAAAGAGCGAAGGATCTTCAGACTCCTGGTTCCAGCTATCCTTAAGGACAGCTCCACTCTGCTCTTCCCAGTTATATGAGCCAATGAATTCCTTTCGAATTCCTTTTGTGCTTAAGAGAGTTAGAGTTGAGTTCCTTTCTTTCGAAATCTATCAGCTGCCTTTCTCTCCAAAATGTACCCTGAATCTGACCACTTCTCCCCATCTTTGCTGTCATTATCCTGGTCCAAACCACCGCTGTCTCTTGCCTGGATGAATGCAAGAGCCTCCTAATGTCTCCCATCTCCTCTCTCGCTCCCTTACAAACCATTCCCCACCCAGCAGGCCAAGTGATCTTGGATAAATGTCAGTCAGATCATGTCACCTCCAGTGGCTTCTCTCTACATCCATACTCCTTATTCTGTTTTACTGCATGTTCTGTTTCTCTCTACCCTCCAACTTTATTCCATGCCACCTCCCCATATCACTGTGCTTCAGCTACGTTGCCCTTTTTTTTGTTTCTCAAACTAATTAAGCTCATTATTTCTTCAGTGCCTTTGCACTTGCCGCCCCAGGTCTTTGCATAGTTAATTCTTTGTCATTCAGTTTTTAGTAAAGTAATATAGTAATCATAGCCCCCCATCTATTTCTGTATCATTTCGTTGTTTAAATTATTCACAGAAATTGTCACTAGCTGAAATTATTTATGTTTTACTTACTTTTTTGTTGCCTGTCTGTCCCCTAGAGTATGAGCTTCAGGAGACCAGGGTCCTTGCCTGTCTTGTTTACCTTGTGTCCACACAGTTGGTGTTCAAGTAATATTTATTGAATGAATGAGTTACGAAACGATGAGGAGCGGGAGTCCGTTCTGGCCCTAGGTTCCCTGTTGCATCTCCTTTTCTCTGTCGTTCACACCGCTGACCAATATTAACTCGTAGAGGAGCTTGCACCTGTCATGTGACTTCATTCAACCTGTTTCCTCACTTGGGAAATGGGAACCCTACTCCTCACTGAGCCAACTCCAAGGATTGCTGGAGATGCAAGGAGCCTGGGGCAGGGTGGGTAGAAAAGCCCACTGATGATCAGAATTGAATACATGTGGCCTGGTGGGGGGAGCACCTCACTCCTGCTTCCCCACCAAACCCTTCCCACTCAACGCTGTTCAACCTGGCCTGCTTCCTCCTCTCTGGGTCACTCACACAGCCTCACGTGCCTTGCCTTCCCCACCCCTGACCCTCCAAAGGTCTTATTTTATAGCTTCTTGTGAGGAGTTCACAGGAGGCCATGACCCTCACTGGGAGAAAGCAGAGGCTGTAAAAGGCCAGGCTTGGCTCCCTGCTCCGTGGTTAAATATTGATAATACCAGGAAATAGAGGCCTGAAGTGGGCACACCACACAGCCCCCTGCAATGACAGGACCTTCAGATGGAGGGTCCTCCCCAGCCCATTCCCCTGGGCTGGCAAGAGGGTCTGGATGTTTTCTTTTTACTTGAGGCCAACAGATAAGAAGGAGAGCACTGGGCTCCTGGTTCTTGCTGATTGTGAAAGTCAGGTGGAGTCTGTTTGCCATCTGAGGCCTCTCATTCAAGAGGTCAGTCACCGCCAAGTGACAGAGAAGGCTCCAGGCGTGTGCTAAATGCAGAGCTACCAGATGGGCCTGGCTGCCCCAGGCTCTGCAGCGCTGCCCCCTAGGTGACAGCTGTGCGAAAGCTCAGGTGCAAAGACCATCAGTATTGCCCAGAAAGGAGAAAGAGGAACAGAGAAATCGGTGCTGCTCCCAGCAGCAGATCAGACAAGTCCTCAGAACCCAGGACCCAGGGTGAGTGTCTTCAACCTCCCATGGGGATGGGTGGCCCAGGTTCTTTGGCAGGAATCACTGTCTAATGACAGATGGTTAAGCCCTGTTTAAAATGCAGAAATCTCCTGGAGGGGCCTAAGGAGACATGACAACTAAATGCAATATGATATCCTGGATGGGAACCTGGAGCAGCAAAAAGACATTAATGGAAAAATGAAATGCAAATAAATCATGAAGTTTAGTTAATAATTTTTAAAAAGCAGAGATATTAATACCATGCTCACTCTAGAAGAAAACTGGATAAGTGCTCTGAGGGAACTGTGTCCTTTGTTTCTGTGGCATCTAACACAGTCAGGGAGGGCTGACTTGTATCCGTCTTATCTTTTTGTTTGTTTCATTTGTTGGTATATTTTTATTATAACAATATTATACATGTTTAAAACACACATTCCACTCTGGACATCAGCCCACAAGCAAATGTGTACATTTATCTGATTGGTTCCAGTATCACACTATCTTGATTACTGTAGTTTTTTTTTTTTTTTAATTTTTATTTATTTATGGCTGTGTTGGGTCCTCGTTTCTGTGCGAGGGCCCCCTCCAGTTGTGGCAAGCGGGGGCCACTCTTCATCGCGGTGCGCGGGCCTCTCACCATCGCGGCCTCTCCTGTTGCGGAGCACAGGCTCCAGACGCGCAGGCTCAAGTAATTGCGGCTCACGGGCCCAGTTGCTCCAAGGCACGTGTGATCCTCCCAGACCAGGGCTCGAACCCGCGTCCCCTGCATCGGCAGGCAGACTCCCAACCACTGCGCCACCAGGGAAGCCCGATTACTGTAGTTTTAAAGTGAGTCTTGAAGTTGGGAAGCATCAGTCCTCTGACTTTGTTCTTCTCCTTCAATATTGTGTTGACTATTCTGGGTCTTTTGCCTCTCCATATAAACTTTAAATCCAGTTTGTCAATATCCATAAAATAACTTGCTGGGATTTTGACTGGGGTTGCACTCTATCTATAGATCAAATTGGGAAGAACTGACATCTTGATTAGTTCCACTAATTAAACATCCAAAATTGGAATTGTCTCAAAAGGTATAAATACAATATATACATACTTTTTTTATTGAGGTATAGTTTATTTACAATATTATATGCTTCAGGTGTATAACATAGTGATTCATAATTTTTAAATGTTATACTCCATTTATAGTTATTATAAACTATTGTCTATATTTTCTGTGCTGTGCAGTATACCCTTGTAGCTTATATATTTTATACATAGTAGTTTGTACCTCCTAATCCCCTACCCTGATATATTGCCCCTCCCCCTTCCCTCTTCCCACTGGTAACCACTAGTTTGTTCTCTATATCTTTGAGTCTGTTTCTTTTTTGTTATATTCACTATTTCTTTTTTGTTTTATTTTTTAGACTCCACATATAAGTGATATCATACAGTATTTGTCTTTCTTTGACTTATTTCACTTAGCATAATACCCTTCAAGTCCATCCATGTTGCTGCAAATGGCAAAATTTCATTTTTTTTATGGCTGAGTAGTATTCCATTGTATGTATATATACCACGTCTTCTTTATGCATTCATCTGTTGATGGACACTTAGGTTGCTTCCATATCTTGGCTATTGTAAATAATGCTGCTGTGAATATTGGGTTGCATCTATCTTTTCTTTTTTTTTTAAATAAATAAATAAATAAATTTATTTATTTATTTATTTATTTATTTACTTATGGCTGCGTTGGGTCTTCGTTGCTGTGCTCAGGCTTTCTCTAGTTGCGGCGAGCGGTGGCTTCTCTTGTTGCAGAGCATGGGCTTTAGGCACGCGGCTTCAGTAGCTGTGGCACGTGGGCTCAGTAGTTGTGGCTTGTGGGCTCTAGAGCGCAGTAGTTGTGGCGTATGGGCTTAGTTGCTCCGTGGCATGTGGGATCTTCCCCGACCAGGGCTCAAACCCGTGTCCTCTGCATTGGCAGGTGGATCGTTAACCACTACGCCACCAGGGAAGTCCCTGCATCTATCTTTTCGAATTTGTGTTTTCGTTTTCTTTGGATAGTATATACATACGTTTAAAATACATACAAATACAGGAAATATATATTTAGAATATACATACAAAATACATACATTTAAAAAATGTAATTACATGTATTGTTTTCACGAAGGTAGTATGTGCTCACAAGAAATGTATACAATACAGAAGTGTTCAAAGTGGATGTCCCATGGGTTTAGGCCCCATCCCACTTCCCCAAAGGGAGTTGGTGTTCGGTGTCTTGACCTCCATGCTCTTTTCTCTGTGGGTATTCAGGGGGGCTCTGCATATGCAACAGGGGCCTGTGGCCAATGTTACTAATTAATCCAGGTACTCCTGCATCTGAGACTAGACAGAAACTCACAGCCCTTCTTAGCAAGAGCTCTGGACAGTTGGAGCTGGAACACAAGATCACATCGATTCGCCACTCCTGTAACTCTGTCTTTCCATTATTCAGTATATATATTATATCCTTCAAATGAGTAAGCAGGTAGTAGGCATCTGAGTCTCTGAAAGTCTAAAAAAAAGTCTTTCTTTCTCCCTGACTTCCATCTCTATCTTGACCCATGAATGATCATTCACATAGGAAAAACTCAGCTCCATATTATATTTGTGTCAAAATATTTTCCCTCAAAATCTGTAGATGTTTCTTCAGTTTTCTCAAAGCTGGAGAGTTGGGGAAAACTCTGATGGCAATCTTTTTATTAGTACCTTGTTCTTCTGTTTGGCTGTTCGCCATCCATTTGTTTTCGGATATTCCTGGCTGAGCCTCCAAAGGCTATTTTGGATTGGAAGGCAGTGTCAGAGTGGGGGGACTTGAGAAGGCCTCTGGCCTCTCTTGTTCTCTCTTTGCCTCATTGTCTTCTTAGCCCTATGACATGATTTCATGATTGGTCTGTTCAAAACCCTTCTCCTGTTCTATTTCTTTACTTGGATCTCCATTTCTGTTACCTTTTTCTTCTCCCCACCCCCAGTGATAATTATCCAAATGTGTTGAATGGGTCTTTTTAAAAATGTGTTTTTGTAAAATGTGTGTTGTTGTTTTGTGTGCATATGTGAATTTCCATAAATGGTGTAGCATGCCCCCTTATGATCCTCAGGGATACTTTCTTTGAGATATAAATACACTCAGGAGTAGAACTGCTGGGTCATGTGTACACTTACTTTGACTAATTTGCTCCCTAGATGGCTGCCCCAGTCTACACGCCCTGGCAGTGCATAAGGCTATAGCTCCAGAGCCCCGCCAACACACAGCATTATCCACCTTCCAAACTATGCCAATCTAATAGATGTCAAGTGGTGTTTCATTTTGTTTTAATTTTCATTCTTGTTATTTCCAAAGAGTTTATTTTTATATTCTTGCTAGCCTTTTGGGTTTCCTATTTTGTAAACTGCCTGTTTATATCCTTTACACATTTATTAGGATTCTAGTCTTTTTCTTCTTAATTTGCGAGAATTCTTTGTATAGTCTAGATATCGGTTTCTTCTTGGAGAACGGGAGTACCCTGCAAGAGTCCCACAGCCCATCAGTGGCTCAGTCCTCCTCACTCCCAGCTCAGTGCTCTTCCCCACACATGATGAGTTTTCATAAAGATTTGAGTGACTCCCACTTCTACGGTCTCTGCTTCTCCAGGCCCCACCTGTTCCGGGAGTTCCAGCTGTTTTGGTCCTGTAACATTGGGCCTGAGGAGAGCTGGGTTTGGGCAGGGAGGGGAGAGTAAACTGGGGTGAGATATCCAGTCATGTTCTCTGCTTTGTCTCCAGCGGGCTTTGGGGCTTTGCAAAGAGCCAGAACCTAGGAGGCCAGGAGAGCACCTGGGGGCGAAGGGGCCTAAGGACTTTGTTGTCAGAAACATATCCCAACCAGGAGCAGTGGCATGGGCTACAATGAGGAGCTTACTGGAGCCCCACCTGGCACCGAGGTGCCTCAGGAGCTGCTGGAAGAAATGCTTTGGTTTTTTCGCGTAGAAGATGGTAAGTGATGGACACAACACAAAGAGAGGAATCTGGCTGAAGCCCCCTTCATGGTCCCCTCCTCTGCAGCAGGCTGCACGTTTCCTCCAAGCCAGGGACTGAGGCTGAGGGGTCTCACTACCCAGAAGGGTCTGGCTAAACTGCACCCTCCTTTTCTCAGGGCTGGCCACTCATTTACTCATCCATCCTGTCAGTCACAAATATTTATTAAGTTCCTTCTGTGCACCAGGCACTGTTCTCAGCACTGGGGTTACAGAAGGGAAAAAACAAAAAGCTCCGCCCTCATGCAGCATACCTTCTAGTGAAAGAGACAGAAAATCAACAAATGACTAAAATGCATAGTGTGCTGGTGATGCATAATACGGAGAAAAATTAAGCAGAGAAAGGGAATAGGAAGTGTGCTGCAGGGAACATAATGTGGTCAAGGAAGGCATCCCTAAGAAGGTGGTGTTTAAATAAAGCTTGCAGGAGGTGAAGGAATTAGCCATGCAGATTATGTGGGGGAAGAACATTCCTGGTAGAGGGAACAGCAAACGCAAAAGCTCTGAAGCTAGATCCTGCCTCACTTGGGTACAGTGTGGACCAATCTTGATTATCCAAATTCAGATTAGCCACTTTACGTATTGTCTGTGGGCAGTGTGTTGAATCCAATTTAACTGCCACCGCTTCTTTCTTTCCTCCCTCCCTCCTTCCCTCCCTTCCTTTTCCCCTCGTACTGCACTTGGCTAGCCCCTAGCAAAACTCTGAAGACTGTGAAGTTCATCTTCACCCACATTCCTCCTTTGCCCACTATGATTACCCAGCTGCAGTGCTGTCTCCCCCAGGTAGATGAGAGCTTCTTCAGAGCAGAGATCTTATCTCCCTCTCCCCCCAACACTGGACTGGGAGTTCCGCAGGGCAGGGGGCACATTTTCAGCTTAGTTAGAGTCTCTCTACAATACCTGGCCCACAGCACAGGACGGTTGATGCTGTGAGCTGGTCTGTTAGGGGCCTGAAGGGCACCCAGCCTCTCCTCAAGGCTCTGTCCTGTGTGTCCCTCCCCAGCAACTCCTTGGACTAGTTCCATGTTTGCCCTGGTGGCCGTGGTGGTCGTGATAAGCATCGTCTTCTTGGGAAGGAACATCCAGGCAAACAGGTGAGGAGCTGGTCTGGGGGTGGTCTCTGGAGGGGGGGGCCCTACCCTCCCAAAGGGAACCTAGAGAGGGGTCATCTAGGGGCCTTGGCTGTCCACCCTTTGGGACAGCAAAATGCATCCTTTAGGGTCCTTTGAGAACCCAAAGCTGCTGAAAAACTGGCAACTGTCCCCGATGACCACTCCTTGGCCCTGGCCAGCAAACAGGGCACGGGCTGGTGTATCTCAGAAGTCAGGATCTCTGGCTCTGGAGTCACACAAGCTGGGTTCAAATTCCAGTTCTGCCACTCAGTAGCTGGGCAAGATATTCGATATCTCCAAGCCAGCTTCTTCTTCTATAAATGGCAGTAATAACGGATTCCCTCCTCCTAGGATTGTGGCGAGTGCACAGTGGGGGCTTTTGCAGAGTTAGGGCCGTCCCTAAAGGGGAAAGCCTTGTGCTGCTCCAAGGCCAAATGCAGGGCACGGAAAGAGACCTGAGATCAGTCGGGGCTCCTGGGGTAATTTTGACATCTTTATAACAACAATACTCCTTAACCCTGGATACACAACCAAATCACCTGAGAAGGAATATTAAAAACACAGAAATCTGTACCTCACCTTGGAGATTCTGACACAAAGGGTGTAGGGTGGGACATGGGCATTGGCATTTTGTTAAACTCTCTGGATGATTCCAGGGCTAACTTCTGAGAGCTCCTTGAAGGCAGGGACCACATTTGACTCAATTTTGTTTCCCCAAACAACTGGCACAAAGTCTGGTTCTAGAAGTTATTCAATAAATGCTTGGTTCACTCATTCCCATTCATTCAATAATTACTATAGCCCTAGTAACTAGCAGTAACTTTTAAACAATAATAATGAGAATCTCTCCCTCAGATCTGTATCATGTTTTACAATTTTAAAGACACCTTCACATTCTCTCACTTGATCAAGACAGCCCTGTAAGGTGGGGCTGGCACAAATTACCTATTCCCACTGTACAGAATAAGGTCCCTGAGGATCCATGGAAGGGTTGGCCTAACCTCCACGCTCTTCCTTCTGGGCTATATTTTATGTCATCTATGAATCCTCCTCACAGTTCTGCTGTAAAGCCAGAAAGAAATAACCCAGTGCCCTTGGCTCACATTGGTAACTAGTCGTTATGAACTGCTACGGCCCAGTCATCATTCATTCTACAGAATAAGCTGAGCACCTGCTCTGCGCTAAGCTCCGCACTGAGAGCGGGGGCCGCGGGGCTGGGCAAGATAGATTCAGCCCTGGCCTTATGGAGCTTACAGTTTGGTGGGGAGATAAGTGTAGTTTAGAGTGACAGGTGGCGACTGTGGGACATATAGAGTATTTTGGGAGCATAGAGATGGGATCTGGGGCCTGCGGGGCAAAAAAAGAGAGAGAGAGGGTGGGCTATGGAAGCCTTCCAGACCAAGGGACAGCACACACCAAGCTCGAGGCGGGAGGAGGAGGGCCCGAGGGGCTGCAGCGTGGAGTGTGAGGAGGGCAGGGGGAGGAGGACTACAAGAGGCAGCAGAGCCCGGAGTGAACAGGCCCTGGGGACCATCCGAAGGAGTTCAGGTTCCAGCTCATGGGCACTGGGGAGCCAAAGAAGAGCTTTGCACAGGGACATGAAAGGTTTATGTTTTAGCAAGATCAGTCTGGATGCAGGATATAAAAAGACCCAGAGGGTATAGCTTCTAAGAAGGTGACCTTTCCTCTCTCACCCTGTCAGGAAGCATCCCCCTCAAGAAGGTCACTTTAGAGACAAGGCAGGTGTCCTCAGAAGCAGCAGACACTGAGATACTCCCCTATGGCCCAAGCAGATTGGGCGGTCAGCTCTAACCACAGCCGGGTCCCTCTACTATGGCCAGGAAATCTAGAGTTGGGTACTTTGAGTAGAACCACCTCAGAGGGAAGACATTTGGGAAAGTTATTGGAAGGAAGACTGGATCTTGAATGCCAGGTTAAGGAAGTGGGAGTGGGGAGCCACTGAAGGTGCTTGAGCTGGGGAGTGATGTGTACGCACAGGGACTTTACAATCATGATTTGGTGTGTGTAGGCCAGTTTGGAGAAGTAAGCACCTAGAGGCAGGAAGATAAGTTAGGAATTTCCTGAGGTAGTTTGTCTAGAGATGGGGTGGAATGAGGGTGGGGATGGGGTGTGGGGTGACAAGGACCTGCACTAAGTAGGATGACAGCCCTGCGATGAGAAAATGTGTTTTGGTGAAAAGAACACGGGACTCAGAGTCAGGAAACTTAAACGCACGTCCCAGGCATGTGCTCCTTTGGCCCCTCTGAGCCACATTACATCACCTGTAAGGAGAGCAATAGTAGTTGAGCTCACAGGTGGCACTGAGGATTTGGTAAGGTGACACACAGACAAGTATTAAGATGTTTCTCTGCCAAAAACCATGGCACCATCTCGGCTTCTCCCGAAACTGTTCCCAGAACTGTGTACTGGATTTCTACCTCAAACTCACTAACCCACCTGGGAGACCCAGTCTTACCCCAAACACTCGGCACCCCAACTCAGGGAACTCACATTCCATAGTGTTTTCTCTCCTCCCAGAAATCAAGAGAGGCTGCCACCGGAAAAACAAACTCCAGAAGTCCCGTACTTGGCCGAGGCCAGAAACAAAGATGACGACAACCTGACCACCCTAAGAGAGACTTTGCTCTCAGAAAAGCCAAAGTTGGCCCAGGTGGAAATGGAGGTAAAAGACAGTGATGTGCCGCCAGCCATTCTTCCAGACCCACGAGAATCTGAGAGCTAGTCAGGGTGCAGGGCAGTGCCCCCATGGTGTTAGCAGACAGAGTGAGTGAACTGCAATCAAACTAAAACCCTGTTAGGAAAAAACGAACAAAACCTTTTTATTAAAAAGCTTCTGGATGTGGGCAGTTGGAGTTGCATAGTTTGTTCAAATGGCAGTGGTCCACACACAAGCGGCTTGAAGCAAAAGTGCAAAATCCAGAGCGAGCCTGTGGGTCAGGAAGCCTGGCCAGGACTCCTCACGTGGCCTTGAGGAGTTCACAGCCTCCCTCTGACCTCGGCTTCTCCGTCTGCAGAAGGTGGCTGAAGTCTGGGCAAGAGCCATTGTTTTCAATCCAAGCTCCTGGAAGGGCTGAGTGAGGAAGGGGCAGGATTCTGGACTCAGAATCCCCTCCCCCTCCCTTCCCCCACCACAGGCCTCTCCTCTACCTGCTGATCTGCTGAGGGTCCGTGAGAGACTTCCTTTGGGCCAGGGGCCCTGTGGTAAACAGAGCTAGAAAACTAAGAAACTCCCTGCCTCTGAGACCCTTCTATTGCTAACCGTGGGATCCCAAAGGAGTGTCGCGATCCTACGTCTGAGCCACCGTGTTGCAGTATAAGCTGTGGTGGCAACCCCAAATAATTGATGCAAAAATTTGCTTTATGAACCAAAAATGCTTTAGGTGGTATCTTACAAAAGTGGACTTTGAACACGCAGACCCACTGCCAAGGGTACTAGGTCCTGCCGCACCAGACTACAAACAGAAAACTGTGTTTCTCCCTACTGGATGTCTGATACAGCCAGCTGTGGGCTCCCTGGAGTCCTGGGTGATTGTCACGGGAGAGAATGACTTTGTTCTGCAGTTTTGATCAGCAAACTTGAGAAGGCTGGTCCTGAGGGCCTGCGGACAGAGTCCTTGATTTAAGGTTGGAAAATACGGGGGCCCTGCCTCCTGGTGGAAACACACACAGGAGGCTCCCTACCCTGGCCTACCCACGGCCCTCTGCCTCTACCCTCATTGAGAGGCAAAGGACTGGAAATAGGCCTTCCTGGGACACCTTTGCTTCTCACAGGCTGTCCCGTAGGATTATTGCAACTAGATTTTACTTGGATAAACTGTGAGGTTTGTTGCCTGGGGGTTCTGTGAGGTCAGAAGGCAAGAGGAGGGCCAGGCTCTGGCCCCCCAAAACCTGCAGCTGCCCTGCCCTTCCCGTCCACCAGGAGGTGCTGGGACCTCAGGGCAGGATGCTCTCAGGCCCACACTTATGCAGTGCCTCCTGAAGCTGTCCACTCAGAGCTGTCCACCAGGGGCCACGTCAGGCCTGGCTGTAGATGCAGCAGGAAGGGGTGATGGCGCCATGACGGACGCTGCAATTTTCTTCCACTTCAGGCTGACCCCAGGTCTCTGCGTTGTCACAGTGGCTGTTTCCTTCAGGGTGAGGGATGCGGTGGTTACCATGGAAACCAAGGTCTGGAGGGAATAGGAGCAGAATTTCTGCCTGTCCCTATTGCTCCTACAGTGAACTGGGTGTCAGGGACACTGCCTGGTGCTGGAGGAGGGGTCAGCTGTCCACCAGAGGGTGAGGGCTGCTGTTCCATCAGAAGGAAAGCCGGTGGTGAGAAGCCAGCTCCTGCCCTGCAGACTGCCCAGCGCTGAGCCTGGAATCCTGAGCAGGGGCCCTCAGAAGATCTTGAAGCCCTTCAACAGTGTCAGGGTGGGTGCCTTGCGCTTGCTCTGAGCCCGGGATGACTTTACAGTGATCAGCTTGGCCTGGGCCACGGTAGGCATCTCCTTCAGGCAAGCAGTAGAAAGTGTGTTGAAGGTGCAGCTGGCCAGCCCATGCCGGGCCGTGAGTGGGGCCTGGTGATGCAGGGCCCTCTCCTCGGAGATGAAGAGGGGCCTGGCCAGGGAGTTCTTCTCCAGCTCCCGCCGTGCTTCCCGTACTGCCTCGTGGAAGACGTGTTGCACGTGCTCGAAGTCCAGGCAGGCAGAGACCTCGAAAAACAGGCACCCGAACCTGCCCGCCAAGGCCATGCCCTCTGCCTGAGTGACCTGCCTGGCGGGGAAGCAGGGTGAGGCGGGGTCAGGAGCATGCATCCAAGTCAGGCAGGCCCAGGCCTACACCTGGATCCTCACTTACTAGCTCGGTGACCATCTTCATCTCTCTGAGGCTCAGTTTTCTCATCAGTAAAATGGGATAATGAGAGCTGCCTCTCAGGGTTGTTAAGATTAAGAAAGACGATTTGTGTCAAGTGCCTAGCACAGTCCCTGCTTAATAAATGGCGGCTGATGTCACTGAAGCCAGAATTTCAGAACGAGGCTGAGGGGAAGGGAGAAGCTGGCCCAAAGTCCCTGGCTAGACCCTGCCTGTTGCCAGAGGAAGATGGGCATTCCCAGCCCCACATCTCCTTGACTCCCTTAGTCAGGAAATGAGCCACCCTCAGCCCTGGCATGTGGGATCAGCTCTGGGGAAAGGCGGTGGTCTGGCTGGAAGGATGTGAGACCACAGTGTCCACAGAGGCCTGGTGGGCTGAGGTCCTGACTCAGGACGCCTGTGGTCGGCAGAGGTCTCAGGGCTCGTGGCAGGGAGTTTTGTCTGCTTGCCCAGGAGAGAGGCAGGAGAGAGCAAGGGTGACAGCACGAGAGAGGGAGCAGCCCTATTCCCAGCTTCACCCTGTACCACCTCCCATGATGATGGGATCGAGTATTTGTAACTAGGAAGGTCCTGAAAGCCATGGCAATCAGGGTGAGAGAAAAGTACTGGCCCTTGGACAGGTCAGATGTCCAGAAGAGGCAGGGGGCGGGTGGGAGGAGGGGTCCCTGAGGGCTGGAGGCCAAGGTTTCAATGGCTAAATCTCACTGCTGAGCTGCCTCACCTGCCATTCCTGAGGACAGTGGCACAGCCTGGGAGCTGAGAGGGGACACCAGGGTGGGTATGGTGGGAAACGGTTTCTGAGCCAAGGTTAATTTGGCAGGAGCAAAGGCTGGAAATGGGCTAGCTCAACAGACAGAGGGAAAGACTGGGATGAAAAGGGTCAGGGACAGAGTGCCTAATCCATTCCCCACCCAGGGTTGGTGTCCTGACTGTCAGCTCACAGATTCCTGAGGAACTCCTTTTGAAAGAATACTTGGTATTATGTGCCTTCGTGATGAACTTGAATCTGAAACTTTGTCATTGTGGGGCTTGAATAATGAGCTTTCAGAAACAAGAACCCCATACGTGCATGTGTGTGCGTGAATGGATAAGCCGGGCATATAACATTATTACCCTTTTTCTTATTTTGGCGTAGCCTAGCGAAAATGTTATCAGTGGTTATCACCGCTCTAACCCACATTTTACCCTTTAGCTGCAAGACAATCATGGGAGACACTGACCAATGCTCAGCTAAAAATTACATTGTCTGTGCCCATCAAATCCTGACCTGCCAACCTCGGGACTTGACCAAAGAAGGAAGTGGGGATAAATCTCATGACTCCTTCTTAGGGAAACGATGCTGCTTTGCTCTTTGCCCCCAAACCACTTTCAGACAATCCCACTGGCAAGTACTGGGACCAAAACAGTGGCCTAGTTTTTTTCCTCATATTTAAAACTGGTTTATTCACAATCCAGTCTTCTGATCCCTATTCTAGGCTCTGCGGGATCTGTGATTCCTCAAAGACTACCTTTTGGCTTTAAGATCACACAACTTTCCTCATTCCCTGAGATGGAATTTGTCTGGGTCTGAGGGTCTGCCCACCTTTGAAGGCTCCTACCGTGAGCCCCCTTCATGAGACCACACCCCCTTTCCCCACTGCCCATCAGCCCTGATCTATATTAAGTGTCCCCTCCTTCCTAACATCAGTCAGTGGGCCTCTGGGGCCTGGGGAAGCAGGAGTGACCAGCCCTGAGAAGGAAGGGACGGGAGGAAGGCTGGTGGGAGGTGCCCTACCTCGCAGGTGGGCTGGCCACACAGGACGGATGTGCTGGAGAGGGCCAGTGGGGTCACTCGTCAGTTGGAGGCATCACAGTCTCAAACGCCTCAGGGGCCAGGCGGGCAACTTGAATGTGTGGGGTGGGTGGAGGGAAGCCATGGGGAGTGTGAGGCCTGTATTCAGCTGGAGGGGGCATGCCCCCCGCCTCAAAGCATTCCAATTCCGGGTCCTTTAAAACGCTGTGCCAGCCAAGCAAAATACGGCTGCAGCACTCAGTGGTCATCTGCCCTCTGGCCCAGTCTGTGGTCTCTGATTCAACTCCAACTCTTTCTAAGAGAACCTGCCCTCAGCACAGCCAACTGTGGGAATGAGCCTGGGGACCACGCTTGGGTGAGGCGAGAGCTGGTTGGACCAGAGCAGACACCTGATCCAGGTGGCCAATCAGAGCCTCGCTCCCCAGAATTGGAATTGGGCACTGGATGACCAGCCAGCTGTGGGGAGTGGAAACAGAAGGTCATATAGTCTCAGGAAAGAAAGGGTGAGGCTGAGAGAGACCTCAGAGCCCCAGGAGGATGGGAGGAGTGGCCTCTCTTCTGACTTTCAGGGTCCAGCCCCTGTGCAGCCCAGATGCTCTTCCCTTCCTGCCCTTGGCTGCCTGGAAGCCCTGCCCACTGTACCCTTACAACACACCCCCTTCTATCTACATCCAAGGGAATTACTCTTCTTAGCAGCCAAATAATCCCTGAAGATGACACCGCTTTTACGAGAAAGGAGAAAGCGAGCTCTAGGATGTGGGACAAAGCGCCACACTCACCTGTACTGGGCCATGTCCAGCTTGTTGCCCAGCAGCAGAGCAGGGTAGCTGCGCTGCGTCTCCTTCGCATGCAGAGCGAGCAGCTCCAGGTAGCTGCTGCTGCCCTCGAAGCTCTGGCGGCTGTCGACGCTGTACACCACCAGGAAGGCGTGGGCCCAGTTCAGGTAGCGCTCACAGTTCCTGGGGGTGTCCTGGGGCAAAGGAGGGCAGCCTCTGTCAGGGGCAGAGGAGGCCAGGGTAAAGGCCTTCACCTGAGCTGCCTCATCCCACTTCCCCGCTCCCTGCATCTCTGTATATTGTTCCCCAGCAGAGCCCTTTTCAAAGGGGCACTTGAGTGTGGATTTGGCTTGTTGTGAAAGGAGACATTGTTTCTGAGCCTCACTCCCACCACCCAGCCACAGATTTGGAGACCTTGGCCTCTGGGGCACAGAGCCAAGACTTTGGCATGGCCCCTACAGAGACCTGGCTGTGCCTGGGCACTGCTGGTTTTGGGTCAGGTTCATGGTGCCCCTTTGGCTTCTGAGAAGAACTGGCATCCAGCCTTGGCAGGGGGTGGTGAGGACACAGGGAGATGTATGTACTGGGCGGCAGGGCGGGGTTGGGCCAGGGGAGCCTCGGTGTAAACACGTGTGTGCACCTGTCTCCATGTGTACACAGGCATCAAGCCCCAGAGCACAGAATCTCAGAGCTGACACCAACAATCATCGGATCTCCCCAGGCCCCTTCCTATCCCTTCTCATTTGGCAAATCAATAGGTTCAGGCCCAGAGAGGTCAGCACCTCAATCAGGGACGCATAGCAAATTGGAGCTTAAAAGGTTTACAGATTCCCATCTGAGGCCCACACTCTGGAAGCAGGACCTCCCAAGAGGCTGCACTGACTCTCAGCTCTTCATGGGTCATGGGGGTAATGTTACCGGGTCTGCAGTGTCCATGACCCTCAGGTGGACAGGCTGGTGGTCCACGGTCTCCTCGGAGCTGTAGGTATCCTCTGCAACACAGACGGTCAGCCCAGTCAGAGGCAGGGCAGGCCACTCGATGGTAGGCTGGGTCTGAGGCCCAGCTTCCCTTTGCTGGACCCCTGTGCACCCCTGGGGGACTTGCTCTGGGGCTGGCTGAGCCAGGACCACTGGAGAGACCTTGGCTCTCACCCACATGGAGGACACGGGCGGACCCTCCCACCAAGGAGATGCTGCTCTGACTGTCATGGCTCAGAGCACCAGGGGGCGCTCATAGAACACGCCACAGAGTACGGGATTGTGTTCTGGGTCCACCCACCACACCTGCAGGACGGAGTGCGTGGCTCACGGGCCCAGTGGGCGGCAGAGGCCTCAGGAGCTGCACTGCCAGCCCCTCCCACCTGAACCCCAAGCTTCTCAACCCCCTTCTCCTCCAACCACAGTACCTGGCCCACAGCAAGACCCCGAGGACAATCAGGACAAGCCTCTGGCCCCCGGTGGGGAAGGGACAAGAAAGGAGAAACACACAACATGACTAAGGCAGTGGGGAGGTGGGTCAGACCCTGTTGAGAAGACCCGAGAAGGAGGGGCAGGGGGTGGGGGAGGGAAGGACTGGGAGTTTGGGATTAGCAGAGGTGAACTATTACATACAGGATGGATAAACAATAAGGTCCTACTGTGTAGCACAGGGAACTATATTCAATATCCTGTAATAAACCATAATGGAAAAGAATATTTTAAAATATGTCTCTATGTGTATAACTGAGTCACTTTGCTGTAGAGCAGAGACTGGCACAACGTTGTAAATCAACTATATTTCAATAAAGAAAAAGAAGCCCCAAGAAGGTTTTACAAATAATCCTGGTCAAAATAATAGCAGAGGAATCTAGGATGGTTGAAAGTTTTAGGTTGGAGATGGGAATCAAACCCAACTTCAGCTACTTTTTAGCTGTGTGCCTTGGCCAAGTCATTTCAGCATTCTTAGACTCTGTTTCCTCATTTTAAAATAGGGATGATGTGATAACACTGGCTAACAGTTTTCAGGTTTTTACTCTGTCCGTGCCAGGCGCTGTGCTAAATGCTTGTCCCTGCACCATTCACAGGGCTGCATGAGGACTGGATGTGCCCCTAGGCATGGGGCCTGGCCCTCCACAAATGCCTGGGAAAGGACAGTGGGGACATAGTGCTCCAAAGTTTCCAGGGCAGGTTCACATTCTTAGGTGATTTTTTTTTTTTTTTTACTTTTTATTTTGAAATAATTTTAGACTCATGTAGAAGTTGCAAAATAGTACAGAGAGTTCCTGTGTACTCTTCCCCCCCTCTCCCCCCAGTGTTAGCACCTTACATAACCATAGTACAATAGTCAAAACCAGGAAATTGACATTGGTACCATACTATGAACTACACCACTGACCTTATTTGGATTTCGTAAGTTTTTACAAATTTTTTTTTCTAAGTTCTCATGACTTCAAACCTGAGAAAGTATCAAGTGGCCAGGCCTGCAAGGAGGACCTCGCTGTCACAATCATTCTCCCTACCCTCAACTTTCCCCTGTGCCACTGGCCCACACGTGTGAGTGCACTTGGCCCTTACCTTTCCCTGGGGGGGGGGGTGCCCCTGTGCCCCAAGTGACCCCAAAGAAGAACCCTCTGGGCAGAACTGGAGCCCTCTCTGCCTGTTGGTAGCAGCCACTGTGAGAAGAGTACCCCTCAGCCGTGGCGGAATTCACAAACACTTCTCTCTGAGGGCCATTGGCAGCCAAGCCAGGACTGGACACACGCCAGGTCCACTAGCAGCCAGCAGGAATCATAGACAGCTCCCATCCCCAGCCTGCTGTGGGGACTTGGATAAATAGCCGTTCTTGTTCAAAGCACAAAAAAAAAAAGTCTAATGGAAAATATGCCCCAAATGTTTAACTATATTTGGTGCAAGAAGAGCTGCCCCTGGATACCTACATCTCCTTCAGATTTTTCTTTATTTTCCTGCCAGAGTTGTCTGATGTGTGCCTTTGCACAGGCACCATGCTGTGCCCAGCCCAAGGAAATATATTAGCCCAACCTTGGTCTCTTACAGTCCCTTAAATGCAACAGCTTTTTGAGGTTGCTGTTAGCTCTTCCACAGAGAGATGACAGGAAGGTGAAGCCCAGAAAAGGAGAGAACTCTCCCACAGCCACACAGCACCCTATCAGAAGGAACTTGAACTTGGGGCTCTACAGTGGGACCCCCTCACTCCCTCTGCTCAGTGGACAAGCCAATTCTCCAGCTCTATCTGTGCAGAGTACAGGGAAAGAGCAGAAGCTCCCCGTCCAGCTGAGGCCGTGGAACATGCGTGGGCACAATGGAGAAGGCTCAGAGGTCATGAAATCATCTTATCCAGCTCCCTCCCCCTTTGCAAGTGAGGTGACTCCAGGGGCTGGGGGTGCAGTGGGGGCTCCTTTCCAAGTCACAGGAATGTCCTGCCTCCCCATCACAAAGTGCCTGCCCTCAGGTCATTCTAGAGTCCTTTAGTAAATACGGGTTTCCTAACTCCTAGTTCTAAATAACATTCTTAGGACATCAATGCTGAGAGAAGACCCCTTTCCCAAAGTATTTTTCTCTCATTTACAGTAATAATTTTTAAAACGTCACCAAAGGCGCTCTCGTCAGAGTGTGTATGGGATGATGCTTCAGAAACGGCACCTGTATCCTTGCTGGAGCAGGATGAGGAGAAGAGCGGTGGGAAGCTTGTCATTCTGCCCTGGGCAAACCAGGTGAGATGCCCCCAATCCCTCTGTGAGAGGAGGGTGCTCTCCTGGATACCCCTGCTCGCTTCCTGGAGCGCTCAGCGCAGGCGAAGCCCTTTCCCAGGCACTGACTCTCTTGGCTCCTACCAACTCTAACAGTCACAACCTATAACAAGGCACAGCTCACACACAGAGCACAGTCTATTAGTCCTATCTTCCAGATGGGGAAACCAAGGCTCAGAGAGCCCAGTGCCACACAGACTTCTGACTTCAGGTCCTCGATAGCATAAGACCACCCTTAGTGGAGGGCAACTGGAGTGGTGTCTCATCTTCCTTTGTACCTGAGGTTCTCCATGATCTTAGGCAAACCACTGGGCCCTCTCTGCCTCAGTTTCTTCACCTGTAAAATGGGGATAATAACAGGAGCTCTTCTTTAAAGGGTAATCCTAAAACCAAAATTCAAATCCCATGTTTAAGAGCATCTGTGTTGTGCTTAGCACTGCACTCCAAGCTGGAAATAGGAATGAACAACGCAGGTGTCCACCCTCAAGAGGCCCCTTTGAGCTCAAGCTCTTGGAAGGTGTTTGAAAAGGGGAAAGGGTGGTTTTACATCTCCACATGGCTAACTCTTCCTTGGATGCTCAGACCTTTCTCCACAGAAGGAAAGGCTCTGGTCCGAGAGTCCCCCCCCCCCCCACCGCAACCCCGTTGCTGGAACCAGCCATGGGATAGTGGCAGGAATGTTTCGACAGTGGACAGGACCCCCAAGGAGCAGCACTGGCCTCCCAGAATGGCCGACAGGAGAGCGTCTGGCCATCTCTCCAGCTCAGGAGCTCTCAGGGTGTGGTGCGAGACCAAAGGCTGAGGTGACTAACCACTGTGGGGCTGCCACACCCCCGCCCCAGGCCGTCTGACACGCATTCCCCTACCAGTTCAGAACTCCAAAATTGCTCAACCAGGAAGCTCAAACCACCACTGTAATAGGCTCCTCTGGGGGGACCCTGCCTGAAGGGTATGGATGCGGGACAGGAAGAA
The DNA here is from genome assembly GCF_028021215.1 of Eschrichtius robustus. Classification (NCBI taxonomy): domain Eukaryota; kingdom Metazoa; phylum Chordata; class Mammalia; order Artiodactyla; family Eschrichtiidae; genus Eschrichtius; species Eschrichtius robustus. The sequence goes on from NC_090824.1 coordinate 126,359,456, forward strand.
GAGAGACTGGAGATAGGTTGCCAAATAAAATACAAGATAACCAGTTAAATTTGAATTTCAGATAAACAGCTAATATTTTTTAGTATAAGTATGCTCCATGCAATATTTGAGGTAGGCAGAATCTGTCTTTGGAGGCACTGTCCTTGAGAATCTCCGCTTTCCCTTCCCAGACATCCCTGCTGTGTGCCTTCCCTTCCCACCCACTCCCCCACCCTGCCCATCTGACTTCATGCTCCTGTGTCTCACTCCCCTGGGCACTGACCTCTGCTAATCAATGGGCTCCCCTCAGACCTGCTGGTGACCTTGGCCCACAAAGCTCCTTGGGCCTTCTTCCTCCACTGTAGCCGAGGGGCTGTGTCAAAGCACAGGCGGTCACACCAAACTTTGAGGAACAAACCCCTTAAGGACTGCCCACGAGTTGTCTGCCCTGCATTCCTGACTTAGCCAGGGGACCCCCTCTGCTTCCTCTGCTTGACCTCTGGGGTTCTGTGTAAGATCTCCGTGGAAGAAGGGATTCTGCTACGTAAGGAATAAATTCTAAAAACCATGGACCAAGTAGCCTTGACATCCCTTCCTGCTCTGACACTGGGATTCAACATCCCAGCCTGGACTGAGGGGCTGAGGGGCTGAGGGGCACCAGTGGGCTGAGAAGCTCTTTCCTTCAGGCGTGAAGGGCACATTCCATCAGAGGCCTGCTGCCGGTGGTGCTGCACTGTGGAGGTTTCATTTGTGGGACCCCAGGGTCCTCCCGGAGCCCTGGGTTTCCTCAGAGGGCCTTCAGGGGTTCCACAAACGCCTTATTCAATTCTTATGAAGGGGGAAGATAATCTAAGACTGCAACCCCCATTTCCAAAGAGCAAAGAGCGTCCAGACACCCCATTTTTCTCAGTGGAAAGTTTACCATAAAGAAATGCTATAAATGTGAGCTTTAAGTTACATTTATATTAATAAAATTCTGCTTTTACGTATTTAGATATTGGACTTCCATGTAAGAGGTTATTTGAGGAAAAGGTCCTGCTGCTAAAATTAATTTTCAGAAACAGTGATCTAATTAACTTGGGCGAATCTCAGCCACCACAGATGGGAAGCCATTTGAGGAGAAAGAAGGAAGGAGAAGTGAATACGCACTCAATGTCTCTGTGGGTCAAGCAGTACGCTACATCTTTTACATGTGTTATTTCTTTAATCCTCACAGTAATTCTCTGAGATAGGTATTTTTATGCCCATTTCACAGATGAGGAAACAGAAGCTCAGAGAGCTTAGGTGACTGCTTCAAAGGTGCACAGCCAATAAGTGACAGAGCCAGGATTCAAACTCAGCTCTGACACCAGGGCATCCCTTTTTCCAATACACCATCATGATACACCTACCAAACAAGACTAGTTTTCTTGTGTGGTTAAAAAACTGGTTTAGAAGCCAGTATTACTAGGGAATTTCCCAAATGTCTTGTCCAGCTTTTCTGGAAAAGTACACTGAATAACCATCTGGAAGAAAAACACTTAATGGATGTGGATATTCTGCAATGCTTTATTTTTTTTTTTTTTAAGTTTCATCATACCTCATATTTTAGGGCAAATCAACTTCTCTCAGTTCTCTTAATTGGGCTAACCCCCAAGCTGTCTGGGGTGAGCTGTGGAAGGGTACACTTTTGGAACTTAAAACATTTTGTCGCATGGGCTGAGTCATCCTGGTGGCTCCTCCCCTCGGCCCCCAGATGTGTGGTCCTGGTCAGGCCTGGGCCCACAACGGCATATGTGTGTTTGCAGGGGAGATCCAAGTGGGCACAGCAAGAGGGACAGGGAGGAGTGGGTCCTTACCCAAGTTGGGGTCATATTCGCTGATAAACCTCCTGGTCAGAAACTTCACCGTCAGGGCTGCAAGAAGAAGAAGTTGGTTCAGTCTCCCCATCGTGTCTGGCTGCTGGGCCCTGGAGCCTGCCCCTCTCATTTTAGGGAGGACTTATCTAGCCTCTGTGACCCCTCTGCTCTCTGGAGAGCTGGGGAACTGGTTTGAGAGGCTCAGAGGAAACCAGAAATATGGGGAACCATGTCCTTCCCGGTTGCATTCTGGGATTTTTTTTGGAGGGGGATGGCGGCGAGAAAAAAAATGAGAGGCAAGCCTAAGGGGCGTTTGTGAAGACCCTAACTAAGGGGTCTGGACCCAGGCAACCAGTTACCTTAGGGTCAGCTTGCTGAGACTCAAACTAAAGAGAGACCTCCCCTTGACAAGACACAAAGACTCTGAAGTGTGGAGGCATTTATCCCGGCTTTGGCTACAAGCCAAAGAGAGAGTAAGAGCTGAGTTGATCAGTGGGTGATCTCTGGGAGGGATATGAACCCCCGAATCCCAAGTAAACACACTCTAGTCCTCAGTCCTCGAGTCTTGGCTCTAAGGCCTCCACACTCATCATGGGAGTCTCACAGAACATAAAACCTGGGGAAGTTCTCCCCAGGTGGAATGCATTAACAAGATTGATTTCTGTTCAGAATTTAACCACATAAAGCTGAGGGCCAGCCCACTACTATACTGAACTCTTGAAAAGTAATGCAGTATTTTAAAGAAAATCCTTAAAATTCTTTCCCAGGATTCCTAACAGTGTCAGTTTGCAAACTAATACCCAGGGAATACATACTTTAAAATTTAAATTCTTTCATTCATGTAGTCACTGGCTAAACTGTACCAGTGACAGAGCCGCAGATAACAATTTCATTTTCAAAGGGAAGAGGGCAAATCTTTTCTCTAGGAAAGCATGATTCAGAGTCCCATCTCTGAGCCAGGGGGCTGGCTTCAAAAGTGGAGAGTAGGCTCCCAGTGAGTCTCAAAGAATACTCTGGAGAAGGAAACTCACAGCTGAGTCCATGATGGCCATTCACTAATGGCTGCAACTGGAAAACAGCCAGTGGAGGAGCCCCCTCTGCCTTCCCCCCTTCAGCTGCCGGGGACTGGGAATGGCAGGGAGAGCGGCGAACCCTTTTTCTGGATCTTTGCCTATGGTGACACCCTCCCCACACCCTGGGCTCCAGCTGGGCTCCAGCTGCCAAAAGTGGTGAAGGCAGAGCTCAGTGTTGATAGAAATGGCCTGAGTGTAAATCCAAGCGCTTTGTTCATCAAGGACATGTCCGAGGCACCTGAGACCATAGTCCAATGTGTTTCCATAAAGTCGAGAGGGGTCTGACTTGAAACAAATACATTTGATAAGAATTCACACTTCGTTCCAGAATCCCAGAGAATTGGGGTGGGAAGTGGGTAGCAGCCTCCCCCTGGGAAATCCCAAAAGCCAGCAGTTTTTACCACCTCCCTTCAGGGGCCTGGGGCCCCTTCTCCCCCGGCCTAAATCAAGGAGCAGCAAAGCTGCGACTAAGTTCCATAGGTGCCCTGGGCTGGGGATCAGTGCCTAACAGGTCCCTTTGGTACCAGTCACCAGGGCTGACTGCTGGCCCGGAAGAGGAGATGGAGGGCGGTAAACGGCAAGGGGGAGACCAGCAGAGGACTGGGAGACACAGAGACAGAGGGGAGAGAGCTGGGGTCACAGACAAGGAGGACACAGACCCAGTAGGGAGACACAGAGGGAAAGACAGGCAAGGAAGAGAAGACAGCTGAGAGATGGAGGAGCTGAAAACAAGCTGAGGGAGAGCCAAGCAACAGAGAAGCTGAGGCAAAGACGGATACCATCACGGTGTCTCATCCAACCCACCTGGGCGCAGGAAGCCCCGAAAGCCAGTGCAAGAGCCTGCCCGCGAGCCCACAGCGCCCGGTTCCCTCCACCGCTCCCCGTCTCTCGCGTCCCCACCTGACCCCTTCCCTTCCGCCCGCATTCCACTCACCGGACTTGCCCACTCCGCGGCGCCCCAGGATGGCCAAGTTGACCTCGAGGGGAGCGCTCTGCTGCCCGCTGCCCGCGCGGGGTTTCCCGAACACCGAGGACATGGCGACGCTGCGGAGAGGGACACGGGTCCTGGCCTAAGGGCCCCGAGCAGCGTGCCCGCCCGTCGGGGCCCTCGGGAGCGAGTGGCGGCTTCTCTGGCACTCGCGGCCCCGGCGGCGTCGACCTCCCGGGCCCCGCGCCTAGCAGGCAGCTTTCCCGCTGCCAGGCCCGACCGTGCGGGGAGGAGGGGCCGGGGGAGCCCGGCGGGCGGGGCCGCCCGAGCGCCGCCAAACTCCTTGTAAGGGCTGCGGAGACCCCTGCGAGCAGAAAGGATCTCCGGCCGGCCGCGCCCCCCAGGGCCTTGCTGGACCTCGAGGGCCGGGCGGCGCCGTCACCCTTCGGAGCGCCCCCAAGACCCGGCGGGAAAGGACAAGTACCGGAGACAGGGAGGCCAGGGATAGGGGGACTGAGGGGAAGGATGATTTCCAGCCTTGTCTGAATCTCCACTCAGTCACTTCCCATCAGCAAGAAGATCCACCCCTCCCTTTTTGGCCCCGCCTCCTCCTCCGGGAAGCCTGCCGGGTCCAACTCCCGAGCCTGGTCCTTTCTCTGGATCACAAGCCAGCTCAGCCTTGGCACACAACTTCCCCGACCACATTACCCTGCCCTTCGGTGTGGGGACTCTCAGGCATCACTGCAGAACCCGTAAAGAATCCTAGCTTCTGGGGGCGGGGGGGCGGTGGGGCGCTGGGAGGAGACGACCTTAGTAAGATTTCATGGCCAATCTGGGTCCAGCTTCAAGAAACCAAACCCATTCTGGATTACTGTTTTCTCCCTGATGGGAGCTAATGAGTCGCATGTGTTTGTGGCCTAGTGTGTAAATGGGGCATTTTATTCTAAAACCTGGCACTCCCTCTTGCCTATGATTCTGGGATTGGTGGATGAGCCTGGCAGGGGTCACCTGTCATTCCCCTTGAAACCTGGGGTAAATCTGGTCATGCTGGAAACAGGGCAAAGGGCTGACATGAGGAATCTGGACATTTAGGATCTAGTGCCAGCTCTCACTGGGTGACCTTAGGCCAGTCATCTCACTTCTTTGGGCTTTGGTGTCCCCATCTATAATACTAAAGGAAGGGGAAAATAAATCCAATTCACGCCTAATGGAGAGTGACAAAATCAACCCTGGGTTCCATGTCTGAGTACTTTCTAGAACCCTGTGGGACCTCTCTTTTGGAATACACTCCAGGCTTGAGTGGAGAAAGATATGGGAGTCTCAGAGACTTCTCACTGCAGTCCTTCCCACTCCAACCCCAAACCCCTATCCTCCCATAGCTGATCTACCCACCCACGCGCAAAAGAAACCAGGAAAACCCAGGTCAGCAGGCGGAGGGTCTGGAGTCAGAGCCTGATGGTAATAACTTCTCCTCAACCAAGAGAGAAAATTATTTTCCAGGACAGGACATGAATACTGACTCAGCCTAATAGTGTGTCTGGGAGATCATGGTAAACCAGCTGTGTTATTAAGACTCTAAGGTGTTGGGAGGAATTTGTTTAGATTACACCCACAGGCCAGAATCGCTCACAGAGCTAATGGCCAAGGGTTTTCCTTTGAGTTGTAGAAGGAGAAAAAGTGGGAGCCAAGTTCTAGCCACATCCCTGGGCTGGCCCTAGTCCTGGGAGGACAGACTGGTTCTGGGTGGGGCTATGGGGAGACTCAGTCTCACTGGAGGACTGCTGGAGAGAGGGCAAGCTGTGGACCCCCAGAGGCCCAACTGGGAGTAAACCTGGGCTCTGCTACTTCCCTACTTATGTGATTTTGGAGGAGTTACGTTCCTTTAAGACTCAGACGAACCAGTAGATGGGAGCTGCAAGGAGGCAGGTTCTAGCTCGGTGTGAGTGTGAACTCCAACCACCTGAGCTGCCCATAGTTAGAAGGGACTACTGTCTTTGGAAGAAGTGAGGCCCCCTGACACTGAAGGCAATCAAGGGGGTGACACTTCAAGGAGGTGTTGTAAGGAGACACCACAGTGATTTGCAAGATGGGACGAGATGATCTTAACTCCCTTCTATTTAAGAGATTATCTGAATTCCTTGCCAGCTGGTTACTCAGGCCCTCAGCTGTCACCGCTAAGTGCCCAAAGTATGCCCCTCCTATGAGGCTTGGGAGGAAAACAGTGCCCATCTCACAGCTGCAACCACTCCCATTCCCCATCCTCAGCCTCCTCATCTGTGGGCTGCTTGTCCAGCACCCAGAAGTGCCCATTGTGGACCAGAAAGGCTCTTGGAATCAGTCACTTACTGCCAGACTGTGGAATAAGCTACTTTGTCCATCTGGGCCTCAGTTCCTCATCTTATTACTCCCTGTACATTTTTTCTCACACATCACTGTATTCTCAACCACCAACAACAGTTCCAAAATCTATCCAAAAACACAGTCAAAGGACTTCCCTGGTGGTCCAGTGGTTGAGATCCTGTGCTTCCACTGAAGGGGCACGGGTTCAATCCCTGTTCTGGGAACTAGGGTCCCACATGCCGCGTGGCAAGTCCAAAACAAACAAAACAAACAAACAAATACAGTCAAATAATTATGGAAATTTGATATAGGAAATCTGAAGTGCTGAATCAGACCTAAAAGATTAAAATATAAAAATTTCAACATTTCCACCTATGTCATTCCCTGGGGGGTACAATTTATTGAAAGGAATAGTCATTGTTTTTATACACAAATACCATCACCAAATTATTGACCTGTCTTGGGGATTTTTTAAAAATCTATGAATAATGTTGAGCTGAAAGGACTCTGATTTAAAGGATTTGAAATACACGTGTTTGGAATTCCTACCAATGAGAAATCATCATTGACTCTCAGGTGCCCTTTGTGGTCTATTTTTCAAAGACCCCAAATTCATTCAGAATCCCCAGAGCTGCAATATAATTAAATATCTATTACACTAAGCCAATATGATAATAATCTCCTTGAATTATTCACAATGCTTAATGCACTTCTCTGTTTTTTATCCATCTGTTCCTTATTATCATCCTAAGAGGTAGTTATCACACCCATTTCATAGTGGAAGAGTTACAGAGACACCTTGTCTTTAAAATAGGGATGATATTAAGTATTAGATGAGATAACATGAAAATATTCCACCTAGAGGTTGGCCCATAGCCCCAAACAGCAAATGATAGTTCCCTGCACTCCCCTGGACACGAATAGCTCACACTTCTCACCCAACTGCCAAGAAGCCACAACTGTTCAGTGACCAGGAATTTGGGCACTTTGGGTCAAGAGAGAGGTTATTCTGCTAAGGCCAGTATCCCAACCCTCCTTATCACCACCTCCCCACATTTGAGGCTCTTATAAGGGGCCCTCGAAATGCAGAGGATGTGGCCCCTCACCCAGCAGCAGGCTTGCAACAGGTGCTCAATAGGTGGCTCTGGAGTGAGTGGGGGGGCACATACAGGTCTAGACAGGTAGGACTAGATCCTGCCCTTGCCACCACCCTTACTCCCACCCCCAGAAGCCATTCCACATAAAGCTAACCTTTTGGGACCCCTTTGTCATGTCACTGCATTCCCTGGAGGCACAATATGACAACCACTTCTGTGATTTTTCAATTATAAATTCAGATGTCAAAAATGAACAGAACCTTAGAAGTCAGATCCAAGCTCCACTTTACAGATGAAGAACTGAGGCCTGGGGACTTCCCTGGTGGTCCAGTGGTTAAGACTCTGCACTCTCAATGCAGGGGGCACAGGTTTGATCCCTGGTTGGGGAACTACGATCCCGCATGCTGCATGGCATGGCCAAAAAAAAAAAAAAGAACTGAGGCCTGGACAGGTTGGGTAGCTTTGCAAGCCAGTGGTAGTACCAGCATCAAAGCCCAGCAGGAATCCTGACTCCCAGTCCAGTGCTCTTCTTCAGGTCCAGGCAAGCTCATCACTACCCTGTGTGCAGAAATACCACCATGGGTGGCAAAGGCCAGGGGTCACCCATCAGGCAGGAGGACCAGGAGGACACAGTTGGAGGGAACTTCAGTCTCATATGGTTCAACACCTTCATTTATAGTGGAGGGTCAGAAAGGGAATTGTGCAGGGTGGTGGAGCTGGGCCCAGTCCTCCATCAGATTGCAGGCTCTCCTGGGTCAGGGGTTGTGTCTCCTCCATCAGACTGGGGATTCCTACTTAGGTTAGGGCCCAGGAGTCCACCAGATCCCTCAGTGTGCCAATCACTGCAGATAGATGTACAAGGCGGGGCGTGTGCTCTAGAAAGGCTCAGGGTCTGACACAGAGCCCATTTCCTTGCCTCCACCCTCAACCTTGCTAAGTAGAGAGGGAGGTTGGTGTGGGGTCGGGCAGAGCCTGGGAACTCCGTGGGCTGCCCACAGCCATGACAGTTTCCTTGTCCTCTCCAAGTCCCAGAGGGACATTTGTTGTCCGGGTGGAGGAAACTCTCACCAGCTGCAGAAACCACCCCACTGGGGCCTTGGGCACAGGGCCAAAGGGCTGATCCTGGACTCAGCCTCAGAGCCGTGACCCCCCACCTTGGATGACCCCCTCCCCACTTCCTGGCTGCTGAGGGTGGGAGCCGGCTGTGTGCACTAGCCCTCCAACCCACTGAAATCAGGGATGGACTTGTGAAAAACTGGGACTGGGAGCAAACTTCAGCCAATAGTGGGTTCGTGCTCCTTCCCACTCCTGCTCTCAGGAGAGGTGCAGGCAGTGGTTCTGTTTGTCCACCAGTTACTAGGTGCCAGAAACAGGCCATCTGGGGAGGGAACTGTGGCCCCCTGGGGGTCAGCCCCTTCCCCACCCACCCCTTCATTTGAGCCTGGCAGGAGGCAGCTGCTTCCCTTCCTGAAGAAAAGGCTAACACCGGTGAGGAGAGGCAGCTGGGCTGGGGCCTGGGGTCAAGTGGACGGGGTTCAATCCATCCCACATCTTCATTCATAACCAAGGCAAAGCCCATTCCATCTCTAGGCCTCCCTTTCCTCATCTGTGAAATGAGAAGGGTCAGATGCTCCCCCTATCCTTGAGGCCACTAGCAAGGACAGAGTCAGGCCTGGGCACTGCAGAGCCCACCTTCCTCCAAGGAGGGGCTGTCACGCTTTCAGCCAACGTCTAGCCTCAGGGAAGGAGAAAAGCTGGCAGAGGGCCTGGGATAGTATCCGTGGGGACTCCTGCCCACCCCCTCTATCTCTTCCTCCTCTTCCTGTCTGGTCTCTGGGGCAGAGACTTGCATATTTCTGGCTGCCGCCTCCAGGCTTCTGGCTTCCCAGGCTCACACAAGTTGTCCCCACATCCCAGCCCTGCTTTAATGGGGTGAACTGGGTGGGAGTCCCCGGCAAGAAAGGCACACTCGTGTTGGGTCTGCAGATTCATACTTGAGGATCTGTGCATGCGTGTGTCTTGGGGGGAGGGAAGTTCCTTGCTCCCTTCCCAAGTACAGCTTTATCACTGTCAGCCACTGAGCCACCCCATCCCTCCTGAAGAAGACCTGCTGCGGAACATCTCCTGAAAGGCAGATACATCCTACACAGGGCTGGGCCTCAGTTAACCCACCTGTAGAACAAGGTAGCAGGAGAAGATAATCACCAAGCTCCCTTCCGGCTGACATTTTGGAACCCGGAGTCTTAGGTGGTCACCCAGGAAAGTTCTGGGCAAGGTGGGCAGCAGGAGGCCTGGGGCTGTCTGCTTCCAGACCCTGGGCAATTCCCTGTCTGATCCTCTACTGTAAGTGAAGGGGTTGAACCATAGGAGACTGAAATTCCTTCCAACTGTGACCTCCTGGCACAAAGTGACTGCCCAGCATTTGTAGCACAGGGAGGAAGCAGAGCACAACGGTTAGAGACGCAGGCTCTGGGGTCAGACTGGCTGCACTCCAGTCCTAGCTTTGCTGCTCTCTGGCCATGTCATCTCGGGCATGTGAGTGCATCTCTTGGTGACTCAGTCTCCTCATCTGTGAATTTAATAATATCTGACTCATGCATGCTGTAAGCAATAAATGGATAATATCTATCAAACGAGGGAAAATAATAGTTATTTTCTCACCTGATTGTTGCGAGGATTATAGACGTTCAAGTGCTCATAAAATGCCTGACAGTGCAATTTAAGTGTTAAATATTATTTCAAGAAGCCTATCTCCTTCCCATCGACAGATATATAGTCCCCTCAGCAGCCCCACTTTCCTTTTCCCAAGATCTGAGCTATACAGCAATGGACGAGTGGGGAGTAGCAAGAGGGGAAGAGACACCAGCTTCCCACACCCATCCCGAGTCAGGGAATACTTCCACATTCAGGGACTTACTGAACGTTCACCTGTTACCCACCCATTTTTACAGAGAAGGAAATCGAGGCTCTCAAAAAGAGACTGGTCTAGCCCAGAGTCAGGGGCAGAGGCCCAAGTCAAAAGAAAACCTACTCTGGACCCCAGCCCGGCCCACTCTACGTGCTCCCCCTCTGCCTCTCCCTCCGGCACCCAAGTACCCCTGCCCCACCAACCGAAGGCGTGAGCTAGGTATTCACCCCGTCCTTGCTCTTTCCCAGCTGAATGACCTTGAACAAGTCGTAAATTCTCTGAGCCTCATTCCAAACACTGTACAGATATTGTCGAAATACCGTGAAATAGGTGTTATTATTGGCCCCATTTCGAAGAAACAGGGTCAGAGTTAGGGTACCTGCACGAGGGCTTACAGCTGCTTTAGTGCAGGTTAAATGGGATATTTTGTAAACTGCCCGCACAGTGCCCTGAATGCAGTGGGTGCCCGGTATACGGTCACCATTATTACTATTTTTCTTACGTACGTGAGTGACCCGACAGGTCTCCAGATGCCCTCCGGGCCCTCGGCCATCCAGCCCGCTGGCCACCACATCACATGAGCCGTACTATCTTTAGCCAGGAAGATATTTATATACCCCGGGTACGTTTTTGCCGGTACGGGGGAGCCCCGGAGTCGGTGACCGCTGCATCCAGGCCCCCGGAGGCGGCCTCCGCGCCTCGGGCCCGCCATGCCGCAGGGCCCTGGGGCCCTGGTGCAGGTGTGGGTGGGCAGCCAGCTCTTCCAGGCCGACCGGGCCCTGCTGGTGGAGCACTGCGGCTTCTTCCGCGGCCTCTTCCGCTCGGGCATGAGGGAGGCGCGCGCGGCCGAGGTGCGGCTGGGCGCTCTAAGCCCGGACGGCTTCCGCACCACGCTGCGGGTGCTGCATGGCGAACGTCCGGCGCTGGCAGCCCCGGACGAGCTGCTGCAAGCCGTGGAGTGCGCCGCCTTCCTGCAGACGCCGACGCTGGCGCGCTTTCTGGAGCACAGCCTCACGTCGGACAACTGCGCGCTGCTATGCGACGCCGCCGCCGCCTTCGGCCTGCACGACGTCTTCCACAGCGCCGCGCTCTTCATCCGCGACGGCGCCCACGAGCTAGCGGCCGAGCTGGCGCTGCCCGAGGCTCGCGCCTACGTGGCGGCGCTGCGACCCAGCAGCTACGTGGCCGTCAGCACGCACGCGCCGGCGCGCGGCTTCTTGGAGGACGCGTCGCGCACCGTGTGCTACCTGGACGAAGAGGAGGACGCGTGGCGCACGCTGGCCGCGCTGCCCCTGGAGGCTAGCACGCTGCTGGCGGGCGTGGGTACGCTGGGCAACAAGCTCTACATTGTGGGGGGAGTGCGGGGCCCCAACAAGGAGGTGGTGGAACTGGGCTTCTGCTACGACCCCGACGGCGGCACGTGGCGGGAGTTCCCCAGCCCCCGCCAGCCGCGCTACGACATGGCGCTGGCCGGCTTTGACGGCCACCTCTATGCCATCGGGGGCGAGTACCAGAGGATGACCATGAGCTTCGTGGAGCGCTACGACCCGGCCGCGAGCTGCTGGAGCTTTGTGGCCAACCTGCCGCAGCCAGCTGCTGGCGTGCCCTGCGCCCAAGCCCGCGGCCGCCTCTTCGTGTGTCTGTGGCGGCCAGCCGACACCACGACCGTGGTGGAGTACACGGTGCGGGCAGACGCGTGGCTGCCAGTGGCCGAGCTGCGGCACCCACAGAGCTATGGCCACTGCATGGTGGCCCACCGCGATAGTCTCTACGTGGTGCGCAACGGACCTAAGGATGACTTCCTGCACTGCGCCATCGACTGCCTCAACCTGGCCACGGGCCAGTGGACGGCGCTTCCCGGCCAGTTCGTCAACAGCAAGGGCGCGCTTTTCACGGCCGTGGTGCGCGGCGACACCGTCTATACGGTCAACCGCGTGTTTACGCTGCTCTATGCCATCGAGGGCGGCACCTGGCGGCTGCTCAGGGAGAAGGCCGGCTTCCCACGGCCCGGCTCCTTGCGGACCGTTCTCCTCAGGCTGCCTCCTGGTGCCGGGGGGCAGGTGGCCTCGATGACGCCAGCACTGTGACTCCTGGGCTGGGCTTTAGGAGGGGATGCCCAGAGTCTTCTCTGAGCCATGGCTGATTCTGTGAGACTGGCCTTAGGAGCTGCTGGGAACTTCTCTCTCCCTGCCCCAGTTGAGATGTCGGGGGCCTTGTGCCTTCTGCATTCTGGTGGTGTGAACATGTCCAAGAATCTCAGGAAGCAACGACTCTGGGATCTCAACCCTCAAATTACTTGGGTTCTCTTGAGAGCTGGTGGGTCACAATGTCAGTGGAAGGGATGGGGGGTAGGATTTCAATAATCCAGGCTTGTGTGTGAATGGGCCAGTAATTGAGCACCAGCTGGGAGTGGGTTAAGTGATGTTAATCAAACTGCTAGTCAGGCAAGTATTAGGCACCTACTGTGTGCTCAGCAGGGTGCTGCACCTAATGTGACTGTAGTTGACAGGGGTCCATAAAGCTTAGAGTCTAGCCAAGGACAACAAAAGGTTTACACACATTTGTCTTGATCCACATCGGGCTGAAGGCAACGGGCAAAAACAAACAAAAAAACCCAAGCCCTGCAATATAATAAAGTACTGAAGAAATCAGGGCAAAGGGAAAATAAGGAGAGGAAAAATACGTTACTCCAGGCAGAAGGGTAGTAAACAAACTGTATGAAGAAGACAGGCAGGATAATTAGCTGCTAAATGGGGAGATTCAGAAGAGGAGAGACGGGGAAAGCTGGAGCAGATGGGAAGAGTCTGCGAGCCCTGCCTTTAAGGCAGAGCAGCTGTAGATGGAGGCCTTTGGGGAGGCAGTGAGGCTGCACTGGCTTGTAGAGACAGAAACTGAGCTGAACCTGGAGCGAGACCTGTAAGGGAAAAAGGGTTCCCCATACCCTCTAATGGGATGTGGGCCCGCAGGGGAGAACCCAGTTGGAAGTCCCTTATCCACTGCCTTTTTTGTCATCACTCCAGGGCAATAGACTATTAATTTCCATGACTTCAGGTTACTCAAGGTATGAGCCCAATTTTGGGCAGGTCTAACTGCCTCATCTTCCTCACCTGTATCCCTTCCTCTACATGCTACAGGTTAATTCTTTCCTCCTAGCCTCCACTCTTGCCATTCCCTGGACCTGGAATGCCGTTCTTCTTCCTCTCTCTCTGTTGGCTCTGTGCCTACCTCCTCTGTGCAGGGTTGGCTTTTCCCAACCATGGCTGCGTGCATTGCTCATTGGACCCCTGGCTGACGTCCTTCTCTATGTGTGTATGTGCACATGCGTGCAGCCGTGCACATATGCAGATAGCAAGAGCAGAGATCCTTTTGTACTGTCAGCTGAGCTGGGACACTTTCCCACCTACAGAATAAAATGATGTCCTACAAAAGAACATGTCTATGCAACAGAAACAGACTCACAGACATAAAGAACAGACTTGTGGTTGCCAAGGGAGAGGAGGGGTCAGGGAGGGAAGGATTGGGAGTTTGGGATTAGTAGATGCAAACTATTATATATAGGATGGATAAACAACAAGGTCCTACTGTATACCACAGGGAACTATATTCAATATCCTGTGATAAACCATAATGGAAAAGAATATATATATATGTATATGTATGAGTCACTTTGCTGTACAGCAGAAATTAACACAACATTGTAAATCAACTATACTTCAATAAAATTTTTTTTAAAAAAAGAAAAACATGAGGTCCTGGGACTTCCCTGGTGGTGCAGTGGTTACAAATCCACCTGCCAACGCAGGGGACATGGGTTCAATCCCTGGTCCAGGAAGATCCCACATGCCGTGGAGCAACTAAGCCCGTGTGCCGCAACTACTGAGCCCACGTGCCACAACTACTGAAGCCTGCACACTCTAGGGCCCGCGCTCCGCAACAAGAGAAGCCCCCACTTGCCGCAAAAGCCCATGCACAGCAACAGAGACCCAACACAGCCAACAAATAAATAAATAAATAAATAGTTTTAGAAACAAAAAACATGAGGTCCTGAAAGACATCAGGCTGTAGAGATCACTAGTTAGGGACCTGCTGCTGACCTCTGGTGCTGACCTCTGGTGTTAGATGAGGACTCTTACCTCGCCTCCAGAGTACCCTGACCCTGATTTCCGGTCAGATGCCCAGCTCAGTCCTCCAGCCTCTCCAAGCCTCTGGGCAGACTTCTCCGAGTGGTCCTAAGTGGTCTCCATCCTCTAAGACCCAAGGGCCGTGGGAAATCCTGGCCTCATCACAAATGGAGAATGCAGCATCAGCCTGGCACCTCCTGGGCATGGAGCCTAGTGTCTGGGCTGCCCCTCATTGCCTTTTCCTCTGACCTATGTTCCTGTTCCAAGCCCTGGAGAATGCTGCCCTCAGAAGCCTGGGACCTTTTAGGCCTGGATTAACCTAATCTGATGAGTCACAATAATAAATCCTGACTTTTGCATCCTGTGGATGATGTGCAAAGTACTTTCACATCCATCTTCCCACTCCAGCCCTACCTCAGTCGTGGGAGTTGGGTACCTTCTCCCAACTGATGAGATTTGTGAGGTTCAGAGGTCAAGTGACTGGTCCATGCCACAGAGCCCCTCACTTCTTTGCTCTATCAATATGTAATTTTATTCACATGTCAAAGATTTATCTAACTCATTAATAAGGGAACCAAAAGAATGGTAGGGCTGGTTCAAAGGCACATTTGGGAGACAAGAGATCTGTATATTTTGTTGGAAAAGATATACTGAAATAAGTTTGCGAAGGTAGAGGTAAAGCCGGTTGGTGTCTTACAGGGAATAAAACCATAACTTTTGTAGTTCTCTACTGGACTAAATTCCTTTTCATCTTCACATACATGCACATACATACTTGTACATGCAGCTACGTTAGCATGTAACTTTACAAAGTTAGGACCCTAATCAATAGTAAATTGTAGAACAAAGGCACAGTCTCCTAGAGAATTAAATAACTCTTAGTGCTTCAACTCTGCCCCAGAATGACACTGAAAGGACATGCAGTCCTCCTTTTGCCTATTTTCAAGTTCCAGATAATTTTTCTTAACAGCACAGACCGCTCTCCTCCTTGTTCACTCCTCCTGATAAGTGCTAAACGCACTTGCAGTCTTGAGATCCATTAGCTCATCTACTCTCTCAACCCACAGAGCTTTGTTTGTCGGCTTTTAGAGCTGGCTGCGTGGACCAGCCCAGACAGGCCTGCTGGCTCCAGCGTTCGGTCATCCTTAGGTCTAGACCAACCCTTTCTGAGATGCCTTTTATGTGTAATAAGAACACAGTGTTCACAGAGAGCTTTCCCACAGTGGACTTATTTAAGCTTTGTAAGAATTTTAAGTGGTAGGCAGCTCGGCAACATCCCCACTCCCTTCTTGAAGATAAAGGGAAAAAAAACCCAGACACCCAAAGGTCATGGGTGACTAGAAGAGGCTCAGGTAGGAAGTGGCAGAGCCTGGCTTTGAACCCAGGGCCATGTGCTGTTTTCTGTCTCTGCTTCCCTGCTTGACTGACATCCAGGGACGGACGGGGTGGTTCTGCCAGTCTCCTTTACACTCCCCTCCCTGTTACCCTTCTCTCTGTGCCTCTTCTTCTTGGGGTTCATCTGCCCCCCTGGACTCAGCCCTTTCCCTCCACCTCCTGAGATAGGAAAATTAACTGTCCTGGGTTCTCTTGCCTTAGGATCTAGCTGGTAGAGGAATGGCCCCCTTCATGAGGGTGTTAATGACTGGTGAAGGCCTTAGCGGGTGTCTTCACTTTGACAGATACTCCCTCCCTCTCACAGTGTGGGGAGGTTTTCACAATCCAGCCCATCTTACCCTCTGGCCTCACAGGTCAGGCTCCATTGTTTCTTCCTATAGCCTGCCACCCTCAGCAAGGATGGCTACCATGTCTGGTTTGCAGGTGAGGAAATCAGCAGAAAGCTGAAATGAGTCACCCAGAGTCACACAGGCAGTCAAGTGGAAGAGCAAGGACCTGGGACCAGGACTTGGGATTCTCAGCCTCTCACACCCTGGCATCCAGACTTGACCACTGCATGAAGGTGTCTGGGGATGCGAGCCAGCTGCAGGAGGGCAAATTACAGAGATACTTAGAGGTTACTAAGCCCAGAAGGCTGGGTTTGAAATCTCTCTGTGCCTGCCCATAGGGACACTCTAAGAAGTTTGTCCTTCCAGAGAGATCTACACACACACACACACACACACACACACGGCTTAATGCAGCAAGGAGCATCTTGCTGAACCTACATGACAGCCCTGCAGCCCCACTCTCTGGAGCTCTCTCCAGTCTTCTACAAACTTCCTCCTTCACCCTGACTCTGGATGCCCTGCACCCCAAGCTTTCCTCTCTCTGGGAATTATCCTGCTTTGCTTACATAGCCTGCCTGACAGAGGCAGAAGGAGACAGCAGCCCTCCCCACACTCTACCCAGGGCCTGCTTCCCTGCTGGCCTCTCTTCGGCCTGCTCACGTGGGCAGAGTCAACCTGATGATATGCCAGCCAGACCCTGTTGCTTTTCTGCTCAGACCCCTGGGTGCTCCTCATCTCCCTTGAGTGAAAGCCCAAGTCCTTTCAGGATCCCCTGCCCATTTCCTCCCTGACTTTATCTATCACCGCTCTCCCCCTGGCTTCATTGCTCTTCTTCAAGTACCCCGAGCACGCTCCCACCTCAGGGCCTTCGCAGCGTGTCCCTCTGCCGGGCACACCTCCCTCCCTTAGCCGCCTGGCTCACTCCCCACCTCCTATGGGCCTTTGCCCAAATGTCACTTTCATTCTGAGGCCTTTCCTGACCACCCTACGTAAAATCTACCTCCCCCTTCTCTGCATTCCCTACTCCTTTTCCTGTTTCATTTCTCTCCATAGCATCTAGCATCATCTCCTATGCTCTATTTTTATTTGTTTAGTGTGTGTTTCCTTCTACTAAAGTTGAGCTCCATGAGGGCAGAGATTTGTGTCTGTTTGTTCACTGCTGTATCACCAGGACAGTGAACAGAACATAGTAGGGGCTTAATAAATTTTGAATGAATGAATGGTGCTCAATGGATGTCAAAAGAATAAACGAATTAATCACATGGTCAATCAATCAAAGGAAAAACCCATAGAGAGAGGCTGTCGGATTTCAGAGGAGAGGGGTATCATTTCTGGCAGGGGGTGGGGTGGGTGGGTGACTAGGGGAGACCTTCATGAGAAGGTATTGAGCTGTGGGGTGCACAGTACACCGTGGGAAGAGTGGGATCTCAGAACAGCGGCAGTGGAGGGGAGGAGACGGGAATTGGAAGTGCTAATCATCCTGTGAAGAATTGCTCCTCTTGGCGATGGAATACACACAGGGCTGGTCTGTTTATTTTCCTTTGGCCCCAAGCAGCTGGGCCTCTTTTTCATCCTAATTGCTTTGCTTCAAGTTGCTGTCACTTCCCAGGAACAGTGGCAAGTTTAACTGTGCTGGTGGGAGACACAGCTGTCGGCAGACAGGCCACCTCTGAGCAGGCCCATTGTGGGCATGGAATACGGGACCCCCATGGAGGGGGTCTCCCGGTACTCATCCCAGCAGTGTCCTCTGCAACCCTCATGATTCTGCCCCAGCTGAAGTGGGGAGCCTCTCTCTCTGGCACCTCAGCAACTAACAAAAGGTAAAGGGGTCCTTTTGTAGGGCTGCAGGGTCTTGGAGCAGGATATAAGCATCTCATCTAACCTCTCTTTTTACAGGGAGGAAAGGAAAGTTGGCAGGGGGTGGGGCAAATAACTTGCCTGGAGACACACAGCAATGCAGTGGACCACTCTGAGCTAAAACCCACATCTGTAGACTCCTCTTCCCATCACACCATGCTGTATCTCTTGTGTTGCCTTCCAGGACACCCATGAGTAAGATTCCCCAAAATGACCCATCAGGCCTTCCCCCCTCCGATTCCAGACCTCCATCCTTACTTTTTACAGTAAATATCACCCCTCTTGCGTCACATTAATTCAGCGCTCTGCTTTCATTCAGCAGATAGAGACAAAGGACTTGGTCTCTAATGGTGGTATTTGGGCACCTGGGCCCTTCACATCCCCCCCCCCCCACACACACACACACTCACACACACACTCACAATTTTGGCAACTCTAAGGGTGGCCTTATGACATTGGCCCCCTGTGCTTTTCTTTCCAGTAACATATTTTCATTCTCACTGGGGCCTTCATGGATGGGCCTAGCCCCACAGTCCTGATTAGCAGAGGGAATTTCAGGGGCGCAGAGAGGGGGCGAGCATTGGATTGGGGTGGAAACAAGGTGCTGAGGCTCTGCCTTCTGACCATGGGAAAGTCTCTTCACCTTTCTGATATTAAGGTGTCTCGACTCTAGACAGGGAGGGTAATTCCTGTCCCAGAGGATGGTTATGAGAGTCAAATATGACCTAGAGGCTAGCACAGGTTATGCTCACCATCCAGATTCCTTTCTCCTCCCTCCCCCTCCTCACTCCTTATTGAGACCCTTTCTGTGAGACAGGCATGGGTGGGATGAGCCAAACATGGCCCTGCAATCCACGCATTTATCACTCAGTGAGGAAGCAGGATGGCAGAACAGGTAAGCGTCGGCTTTGGCATCAGGAGACCTGGGTTCGTATTCTGGCTCCATCACTTGCCAGCTGTGTCATCTTGGGCAAACTCGGTTTCTTTATAAAATGTTGAGGATGATAAGGCTTACCGTACAGAGTTGTTGTGCAGGTAGATCACGGGAAGCCCCTGTAGCTCTCCCAGGAGGGAGGGAGGTTGGAGCCTGAGTGTGAAGAGCCTTGAACGCCAGGCTGAGAACGTGGGCCTGTTCTGTAGGAAAAGGGAGCCATAGCAAGGGTTTGAGGTGGAGACTATGGAAGACGGATATCGTGCTTCTCGAATTCCAATACCAGGCCCCTCGCCCGCCCTGCCTGCCCCTCTAGATCCACTCTCCCCTCCTCCTGCCTCCCGCCCCAGGAGGCTGCCCTTTGGGTTATATCACCGGCTCTCTTGATTTTGGCTCCCCATGGGGGCACCTGCAGAAGACAAGGGGTAGGGAGGGGTGGGAGGTCCAGGGGCTTCGTTGGTGGCTCCCTCCTTGCCGGGCTGCCTCACACTGACTTTTTTTCCTCCAATGACCAGAGTCACAGCTCCTGTCAGGTCGCCCTTCCCGTGCAGCCCTCTCAGTCTCCAGGTTGTGGTGGCCACCTCTCCCCTCCCGCTACAGGCCTGGGGGTGGTGAGAGCCCCACTGTTGCCAGCCCGGCACTATCCCTATAGTAGTAACCTCCACCCTTGGTAAACAGCCTCTTTCCTCAAGTCTCCTCTAATGACGTGATCTGACTTGCCATGATTCGTGCCCTGTTCGCTCTGGCTCTCGTCTCTCTGGGCATCTGTCACCTAGTGGCTTGGTTTGCTACAGCAAAGGATACAGGCTTACCTCGTGTTACTGCGCTTCGCTTTATCATGCTTTGCAGGTGTTGCTTTTTTTTACAAATTGAAAGTTAGTGGCAACCCTGTGTTGAGCAAGTGTCACGCCATTTTTCCAACAGCACTTGCTTACTTTGTGTCTCTGTGTCCCATTTTGGTAATTCTCACAGTATTTCAAACATTTTCATTATTATTATATTTATTATGGTGATCAGTGATCAGATCAGTTACTGTTATAATTGTTTGGGGGTGCCATGAACTGTGCTCATATAAGACTGTGAACTTAATGGATAACATTAGTTTTTATGTTATTTTCCATAACATAACATTTTATGGAAAAACCCAAACGGACTTTTTGGCCAACCCAGTAGAATACAATATAGTGTAAACATAACTTTTACACGCACTGGGAAACCAAAAAATTTGTGTGACTCGCTTTATTATGATATTTGCTTTATTGAAGTGGTCTGGAACCGAACCCGCAATATCTCTGAGATATGCCTGTACTGGAAAATGTCCATCTCAGTATCTTGGCCTGATTACACAGTGATGGGAACCAAAGAAACGTCTTACCAGAAGGGGTGGTGCCTCAGTGACCGGAAGCTAGGGCCTTGCCTCCCAAGCCACTTGAATTTGAGGGGAAAAAAGTGACCTTTAGAAGCTCTTGGAGGAGTGTCTGGGAATGAAACAACCAAATGCATGAGCTCCAGGGAGCACAGCTTCTGCTACCCCTTCCCAAGTGAGGGACCAGGCGGGTCCGCAGCCCTGGCTGCTAGGCAGGGTCTGGTTCTCCACTGCCCTGGTCAGACCTGACCTTTACTAGGTTTAACCAAGGGGTCCTGAGGGGGACAGCAGGGAGCCCTAGAGACATTTATTCCAGGCCCAGCCCTGCCACCCATTTGCTGGGTGATGTCGTGCCCAATGCACTACCTCTCTGAGCCCCACTTTGCATCTGTCACTGAAGATGATAGCCTTTGGTGCACACATTCGCTGTGTGGTCAAGTGAGGGGATGTGTGCACATGTTCGCTGGTGGTCAAGTGAGGGGACGTGTCTGCAGGCCTGTGGTGAGGGGAACCCAGTGCTCCAGCTTCTAGCTCAGACTTTCTGGATTCTAACTCAGTTCTAGCACTTTCTGACCAGGTGACCTTGGGCAGTTCTTAACCTCTCTGAGCCTCAGGTGGCATCTGTCAATGAAGACTGTTGAGAGGTGAGCGAGCTAGTACACAGAAGGAGCTTTGGATAGTACCAGGCCCACAGCAAGTGTCAGTAAACCCCAGAAAACTTAACACCCTCAGGCGAGGTCAGTGCGTTATCTTGCCAGTAGCAGTCGTTCTGGCTTCAGATGGAGAAGGCAAATAATGACTACATGGTGTGGTTGGGAACCTCAAAGAGGGCCTTTGGCCTTGAAAGCATCCTCCACCATTCTTCCTGGTTGGCCATTATCTCCAGAGTGTAACCCCGGGACCCTGCACTGTCTTAGGGTCATAGGCCTCGTGGGGTGGCAGGGCAGGCATGTGAGTCCTCTCGCCAGACACTGAGACGGTGTCATCCCTGTGATCCTTGGGCCCCAGCCCCTGTACCTGAAGGCACTGAACCCTTGGGGAGCTCAAAATACTTCTCTTAGCTTCAGCAGCAGTGACCTACCTTGAACCCCGCGAACAACTATCACTCAGCCGTTTCCTTGGCCACCTGCCCCCACGTAGCCTGGCATCGGGGTGGGCAGAGCAAAGCTGCTCATCACAGAGACAGGGCTGGTCACCTTCTTGACCAGCAGTGCCCACCCCTCTCCTCAGAGCTCAGCCTGGCCCACCACAGAGAGCATGGTCACTGCTTCCAGCCTGCTCAGGGACACTGACCCATGCTTGTTTCTGTCCAGCCCTGCTGCCATCAAAAAGGGGCCATGTGCTCCCCAAAGGAGCACATCACAGGTATCATGAGCCAACTTGGACCTCTGTCTCTTCCACGGAGCACTAGGGGCCTCGTGCAGAGTAGCACCGGCACCCTCCCAGCAGCCACAAGGATGCCTTACTCACTCTGGTCCCAGCCACGTGGTCCCTCCAGGCTCTGAGGGGCTGGGTACTAAGGAATGGGGACTGGCTGCCTTTGTCCCCTGAAACCACTGTGCTGATAGTGTCATCCCAAGTACCCAGAGCTTCCCTTAATACTTTCTGTGAGTCTTTCACCTGGCAATTCAGTGAAACCTCTTTGGAAGCCAGTTACCTTTGGCATGGCCACTCCCCAGAGGGCTAACTTTCATGGTTTCCCTCCTTCCCTACCTTCCTCCCTCTTCCTTCTGCAAACACTCGGGGCACCTCCTCTACCACAAGCTGCGCCAGGCACGGGGGCAGAGAGACAAAGCAGGTTCGGTCCCCACCCCCAGGGCTTCACATGGAATGACGGAGGTGCCTCTTCAGCAGTTACAGGACCACAAGGTGTCTCTGATGGATATAAGCCCCTTGGTGAGACCCAGGACCTCCAAGCCTCCTGGCTGCCCACGCCTCGGCCCCTATTTACCTCATCCTGCTTTACAGTCTTAGACTTTTCTCTAGATTCGAGAGGTGACAGGACACCCTCTGCCCCATTTGGCGCTGCCTTTACTCGTATTCTCTCATTGCATCCAGCAGAGTGCTTTGGTTGTCAGCAAGAGAAACCAACTTTGGCTAAGTTAAGGAGAGCAGAATTCTAGTGGAAGGACGTTGGGTAGCTCCAGGCTCCCAGGGAAGGTCAGAGCACTGGCTGAGAAAGGACAGAATGAGTGTGCTCAAGGTTCCAAGGTGACACGCCAGAGTTGGCCTGGCCTTGTGCAGGTGACATGTGCCCACCCCTTGGTCAGGAGAGGACAGGGCACTTTAACAACAAGATGACCTACAGCTGGAGGAGGTAATTCCTCCAGGTTCACTGGTTATCATTTAAAAATAAGGGGGGGGCTAACCAAAGTTTATCCAAGTTTGTTTTCTAAATCAATAAACTCTGCCAAATACTCAAAAAAAAAAAAAAAAAGGGAGAATGGCCCCTAGCTGGGTGGCCAGAAAACAGCAGTGTTCACTATGGTCTCCCTTCCATCCCCCATGTTGGCACCACTGTGTCAACTCGGTAGCTCGCTGGCTGCAGCATCAAGTCCAAACTCCTCAAGGCCCAGCCACAACCCTCCAGGCACACTGAGGAGCTCACCACTTCCCTCCCACCCCAGGTGGTCTCATGCCTGGGTGACAGTGGCCTGGAATGCCCTTCCTCTCCGTCTCCATGTGAAGAACTCCTGCCCATCCTGCAAGACCCAGCTCAGTTGTGCCCCCTCCTGGACGACACCTCGTGCCAGCCTGAGGTTCATCTCCCAGCCTGGCTCAAGCTCCTGCAGGTGGGGGCTCACCTCTGCCTGGAGGCTGCCCTCCCTGCACCAGCATCGGCGGCTTAGGACCTGTCTGTCCCCATGGCGGAGCTCCTGATGCTCTCCCCGCCACCCCCCGTCTCCTCCTTGTGCCCAGCACAGGGTCGGTGGAGGTTCATGACATTGCTTGGCTGCTGAGGGTTTCAGAATCTGTGATTAAGCCATGCCCTGGGCTGGCCTGTCCTGGGTCCCTGGTTCCCCAGCCTCGTGGCTTCCATCCTTCCACCCTGGGGTGAATGTCTCTGTTCAGCCTGGAAACATTTTCTTAATGGCAAAAAATAAATATATAAATAAAATCATAGGTTAAAAATCTCGAGCAATAAAACAGCAGATGACGTTGCATGGGCAGCTTCCCAGAGGACACAGAACACACGTCTCCTGCGCGGGTGGCCTTATAAGGACAGGTTCAGGAGGAGAATGGGCAGGAGGCAGAGCCACCCGCCAGCAGAGGGGGAGGTTGGCGTGGGGGTGGGTGCCCCACTGCTGGGCTGGGAGTGGAGCCAGCAGGCTCGGACCCAGCTCCACCGGAGGAGGTGGAAAAGTACCACCTCCAGAGGTCCTCGCTGGGCCAAAGCCCGCCTGTCCTTGTGCCTTCCCTGCATCGGCAGCACAGGCTCTGACCTGCTGCCAGCCAGCTGCCACGCTGCCCTACACCGCCCAGCCGAGCACTGGGAAGCTGCCCACCCTAGGACAGGCCATTTCTCATTCTTCTTCCCACTTCCCTGCACTCGTGGCCCAGCAGGGCTTGGCACCCAGCTGGCACCCAGTAAATCTGTGTTGGCTGGAAGATTAGTAAGGGAGTGGTTGTTTGGTGGTAGTTTTAGCTCATCAGCTGGGCTGTAGCACCTGGAATACAGGGGCAGCGACTTCTCAGGGAGACCAGTGCACAGCTGAGCAGGTGCTTAACAAAGGATTTGGTGCTTGAGTGGGGCCTGCCTTTGAGTAGAGCTGAGCGATCAGTTCTTACCTCACTCAGGATCACTTTGTCCCCGGCACGAAGGCACACACCTCCACAACTGCTCCAGAGAATGCCTGTGACAGGGGCTTCACTCCTCCTGAGGACAGTGTGTGTGCGGGTATAAGAGAGAGAGGGAGTTTCTAGGAGATTCCTGGTTGTTTAAGGGTTCCTCTGAGCCCAGCATGTCTGGGAACAAAGCCCTCACCCTTGGGGTCACAGGGTGAGGGGAGGTGTGCACCAGGAGGCCCTGTCCTGAGGGAGGGGCTCTGGAAGCCTCCCTCAATCTCATTAAGAAAGGCTCTTTCCAGAGCTCCCTAAAGCCCCAAATCCTCCTTGAAGCGAGTCTAAAAAGAGACAGAATGGATGGCGAAATAAGGTGAAAACTGGGATTGCCACCCCGTCCCTTGGCAGGCCTTTTACTCAGCCTAAACCTTATCATTTATGAGCCACTGTTCATGAGGTAAGCATTGCTGTCTCCCTGAATCCTCTTTTAAAAGGCAAAGCGTGTTTCTCTGCAGGGGCCTACAATCACCTCTCTAATCACCAGATAAGACAGGAGGACAGGGCAGCCAGAGGTCAGGATGGGGAGGGAGTGTGGAAGGAAGGGGGTTGAGAGGGGAGGAGGGTCCGGGAAGAGGAAGCTCCTGACACCTCCACGTGATCCTTGGAGGCCAACTGTGACCGGAGGGCGCATCCTCGTCCACTATCTCCAGAAT
The DNA here is from genome assembly GCF_028021215.1 of Eschrichtius robustus. Taxonomy (NCBI): domain Eukaryota; kingdom Metazoa; phylum Chordata; class Mammalia; order Artiodactyla; family Eschrichtiidae; genus Eschrichtius; species Eschrichtius robustus. The sequence goes on from NC_090824.1 coordinate 126,384,114, forward strand.
GGAAGGGTCAGGGCCAAGGGGAGGCTCTGGCAGCCCCTCAGCTGGCACTGCTCCCGGTGCCAGGAGAATGTTGTCAGCTGCAGAAGGTTGACTCAAGTTGAAGCAAGAGCCCCAGAGGCTCCTGTTAGAGGTGAGAGAGGAGAAAAGCCAGCTGTGTCAGCTTGAGCCTGGTGAGGGCCCAGGCTCAGACCCTGACCCCTGGGTAAGGCCTGCTCCACTGTCATTCTGTTCCAAAATAGAAATGTCCTTTGTATAAAGAGTAACGCAAAACACAACAAAACTCCCTTATGTGACTGCCTGAAATTCCACCATTAGTCACGTATTATTTTGGGTTAAGCATTGCCCACTGTGCTGGACTGAATAATGGTCCCCCAAAGACATCCATGTCCTAATCCTTGGGGTTATCTACCTTACATGGTAAAAGGGACTTTGCAGATGTGATTAAGGATTTTGAGATGGGCGATTATCCAGATGGGCCCAACATAATCATAAAGGTCCTTATAAGAAGGAGGCAGAAGGGTCAGCTAGCTAGAGGGCACACATTTCCCTGGGAAGGGAACACACAAAGAACTTGAGGTTTCAGCCTGAAATAGTTTCTGAGGGCCTCCCACACACACACCACACCCTCCCCATCAGAGTCAGGAGGGCTTCTTCAACCTGCTGGCACTGGGTCTCTGAGGGAACACGGTTGGGACACAGAAGAGGAGACAGAGTATATGGGGACAGAAGTAAAAGCAAAGCCTCAGGGAGAACTTGCTTCATTCTGCATCCTTGGGCCAGGCCTTGGTCACCACCTGGTCCCCTGACTCCACCATCCGCCTGGCTTCCTCTCCAAGGGTCACATTGTTTAGACTCTGGCTTCTGGTAGCTGAGTGTGTCATCTGCTGCTGTTTCAAGGGGCCACCAATGACCCTTACTGTTAGCTGTAGAGTTTATCTTTCTCCCAGAATCCTCTGCTCAAAACACCTTCTTAAACCCTGCTGACCGAAGAGGTTGAGTCACTGGGGGAGAGGTTCTCCCAGGTTTTCTGAGTTTGATTATAAATGCTGGAGATTTGTTAACCATAATGATAATGAGAAGGATGACAGAGTAAAGGTAGTAGTGATTATAGAACAAAGCAGGTTATAAATATGTATAAATAAGTAAATAGCTACTAGATGCCATGTCACAAGCTTCCTGTACACTCTCCTGTTCAATCATCCTAACTGGGAAATTTTAGTATCCATACTTTATGAATAAGAAACTGAGGCACAGAGAGGTTATGTGACTTTCAAAAGGTCATATAGATAGTTTGTAATAGGGCTGTAGTTTCAGCCCAAATCTGACTTCAGAGTCCATGCCTTTAACTACCACACTATTCTACCTCCTAAAAAATAATTTAAACTAACTGTGCCCTTTGATGTCTCATTTTTATCAAGCAATAGTTTTCTATGGATGGGAAAGTTTGGGGCAGGTGGGAGAAGGATGGGGGAGTGACATGGAGGAAGGCCCTGTGACGTGGGGGAGAGGCCAGCCAACTGGTCGCCTCTAAACAAGGGGACCTAATAAGGTGGCAGACTGAGGCCAGATTACCTTAATCAAAACATAAATAGCTTTGGATTTAACATTACATCTTAGAAATTGAATTTGAATTTTACTGTCTTTTCCAAGAGCAGTTTTATTTTTGACTAACTTAATGCCATCTCGCCGATTTCTCAAATAGTTTTACGTTTCCTGCAAGTTATTTAAAGCAAGTTTCAAGGCCAAAGAATATTTTTAATGTAATTTCAAGTTGACAGGCATTGAGGCTTAGTGGAAGGCACCCAGGGGCTGGATGGGCCTCAGGAAACCTGGGTTCTAGTCCCAAACTTGTTGTTTAAGCCTGTGTAGGCCTCCAGAAGTCCTCACTGCATGTTCAAACAACATTTTATTTGCGTTTTTTTTTTTTTTTTTATGTAGCTTTTTTTTTTTTTCTTTTTTTTTTTTTTTATTTATGGCTGTGTTTGGGTCTTCGTTTCTGTGCGAGGGCTTTCTCCAGTTGTGGCAAGTGGGGGCCACTCTTCATCGCAGTGCGCGGGCCTCTCAGTATCGCGGCCTCTCTTGTTGCGGAGCACAGGCTCCAGACGCGCAGGCTCAGTAGTTGTGGCTCACGGGCCCAGCTGCTCCGCGGCACGTGGGATCTTCTGGGACCAGGGCTTGAACCCGTGTCCCCTGCATTGGCAGGCGGAGTCTCAACCACTGCGCCACCAGGGAAGCCCTATTTGTGTTTTTTACAGGCCTCAACTCCAGGTCCAGCCCTGTTTGTTGCATGGAGGGGGCTGAGAGGTTTTGGTTCTGTGCTAATTGCTGCAGGTCTTTGCTCAGGGCAGCTGAGAAGGGCAGAGGCATCAGCATCTTGTCTTCTGACCTCTGCTTGCCTGAGTCACGGGCAGCTCCAGCAATTTGTCCCCTCAATCCCTGGGGACCTCCAGAAGCTAGGCCTGGGGTGACTGAAGACAACTTTGGTCCCAACCTGCCCAATCCGCAAATGAGGAAAGACTGACATAGGACCACAGATTGTGAGAGCAGAAGCCAGATCTCTGGCTCTGATATCAGACACACTGGCCATGGGCCCATTACATTGAATAAAAATCCCCAGAGATACTGGCCTAAAAACAGACACGCAGATGAATGGAACAGAATAGAGAAACCAGAAATAAACCCACACATATGTGTGGTCAATTAATTTACAACCAAGGAGCCAAGAATATACAATGGGGAAAAGACAGCCAGTCTCTTCAATAGATGGTGTTGGGAAAACTGGACAGTCACATGCAAAAGAATAAAACTCGACCACTATCTCACACCACACACAAAAATTAACTCAAGGGAATTAAAGACTTGAATGTTAGATGTGAAACCATGAAACTCCTAGAAGAAAACATAGGCAGTAAGCTCCTTGACATCGGTTCTGGTGATGATTTTTTGAATCTGACACCCAAAGCAAATGCAACAAAAGCAAAAATAAACAAGGGGGACTACATCAAACTAAAAAGCTTCTGCACAGTAAAGGAAACTATCAACAAAGTGAAAAGGCAACCTACATAATGAGAGAAAACATTTGCAAATCATATATCTGATAAGCGGCTAATATCCAAAATATATAAAGAACTCATACAACTCAACAGCAAAAAAAAACACACAATATGATTAAAAAATGGGCAGATCTGACAGGACATTTTTCCCAAATAAGACATACAGGTGGCCAACATGTACATGAAAAGATGCTCAGTATCACTAATCATCAGGGAAATGCAAATCAAAACCACAATGAGATACCATCTCACACCTGTCAGAATGACTATTATCAAAATGACAAGAAATAGCAAGTGTTGGTGAGGATGTGGAGAAGAGGGAACCCTTGAGAACTGTTAGTGGGAATGCATATTGGTGCAGTCACTATGGAAAACAGTGTGGCGGTTCCTCAAAAAATTAAAAATAGAACTACCATATGATCTGGCAATTCCACTTCTGGATATTATCTAAAGAAAACAAAAACACTAACTTGCAAAGGTATCTGCATCCCCATGTTCATTGCTGTACTATCTACAAGAGCCAAGATGTGGAAATAACCTAAGTGTCCACTGATGAATGCATGGATAAAGAAACTGTGGTGTAAACATACAATGGAATATTATTCATTGTAAAAAAAGAATGAGGGGCTTCCCTGGTGGCGCAGTGGTTGAGAGTCTGCCTGCTAAAGCAGGGGACATGGGTTCGGGCCCTGGTCTGGGAAGATCCCACATGCCGCGGAGCAACTGGGCCCGTGAGCCGCGACTGCTGAGCCTGCGCGTCTGGAGCCTGTGCTCCGCAACAAGAGAGGCCACGATAGTGAGAGGCCCGCGCACTGCGATGAAGAGTGGCCCCCGCTTGCCGCAACTGGAGAAAGCCCTTGCGCAGAAACGAAGACCCAACACAGCCAAAAATAAAAATAAATAAATTAATTAATTAATTAAAAAAAAAAAAAAAAAAAAGAATGAGATCTTGCCATTTATGACAACATGGATGGGCCTTGAGGGTATTATGCTAAGTGAAATAAATAAGACAGAGAAAGCAAATACTGTATGATCTCTCATATGTGGGATATTAAAAAGCAAAGAAACAAACAAAAACAAGCTCATAGATACAAAGAACTGATTAGTGGTTGCCAGAGGTGGGGGATGGAAGGGGGGGAAATGGGTGAAGTGGGTCAACAATAACAACCAAAAAATCAATTAAAAAAAGAAAAAGAAAGAATCTCCAGAGAGCTTCTTATAAAAACAAAACAGATTCCCACGGGCTGCCAAGCTGGACTTTCTGAATCAGATTATCCAGGAGTGGGGACTTGGACATTTTAACAAACTCCCCAGGGCATTCTTATGGATAGCAGTCAGGGCTAATCACTCCACTTATCCTAGGGCAACTTAGGCCCAAAGAGGCCTTGAGCCAGTCATCAACAGAACCAAAATCAGAATTAGGTCTTCTGACCCACAGTTAGATATTCTTTGCACCCCAAGACCAGAAACCTACAGGACCCAAAGAACAGCACATCATTTATTTGTTTTAATTTTCTTAAACTCAAAGTTACTAATGCCCATAGTTTAAAGAATCAAATATAGGTCATTTTACACAGCTTATACGAAAACACATAGTTCCTCGCCTATGCAACTCCATCTGCCCCTCCCCACAAGGAACCACTTTCAACTCTTTTAGCTGATTCTTTTGGTATTGAAGGAAACCAGACTGTCACCCCAAAATATGCCTCTTCGACATAATTATTTTGAGCTGAAGGCAATTAAGAAGCAGCAAATGCAGGAAAAGCTCTCTCTACCCTTCCCCTCTTTTCTGCTTAAAGGCAGGATATAAATTCTCCTTTTCTGGAGACAGATTCTTGTCAGCCCAGAAGTGTACCAGGGGAACCTACAAACAAACCTTACTCCATTAGTTCCCTCCCATATATTTACCTTCCCACAGTTTGCCATCCTTGGAAGCCTAAAACTGTTTTTTCCTTTGTCCTGTCATTTCTCTACAAATGTATTGTTCTTTGTTGAAGATGCTATATAAGCCAGAGTTCTAAACTGCTATTTTGAGTTACTTTTCATTGAAGTTTCTCAGGCATGATGTGTGCCGCATGCATTAATAAACTTTTATTTTTCTCTTGTTAATCTATCTTTTTGTTAAAGAGCCCCAGTTGAAGTCCTAAGATGGGTAAAGTTTTGCCACCTTTACAGTATTTATTCCCACCCTTGGCATCATTTGCATTTTTACAATGAGTATGCCTCAATTTGTTATTCTTATGTGGTTTTCATAATAGAGTCAGGATGGACTGCCAGGGATGCGTGGGCACCGCGAGGTGCGCCCAGGGTCACTGGGCGCAGGCTACCAGCTCCTCCAGGGCTTGCTCACGGCAGTTGCCGTGGACCAGCAGCACCTCCTTGATCCGGTCCTGCTGGAAGCCCATGTCGCTGAACTGCTCCGAGAGGCGCAGGAACTCCCCTGCCTGAGGAACAGGAGGCAGAGAGGACGTGGGGGACTGTGAGGCTGGGCCTCTGCCCTGGGGAACCCCCTCCCAGGTGCCCACTGTACATACCCCCAGAAAGCTGTGACCCCCACAGGCCAGGTGAGCCTGATCCTGGGCAGCACCTGTGGTTTTCCTGTACCTCAGTGACATGGGCTCAAACCTCCCTTCCTGTGCCAAGGAAGGAGAGCCCAGCCAGGCTGCCAGCTCTCTCTGTCCGGCTTTCCTTCCCCACTCTGGCTCACTCCCGACTCCCTGTGCTCGGGTGCTGCGCTGGGGCAGGAAGAGGAAGGCTGCATACTGGTGCCCAGAGGATGCACAGCGCAGGGTCTCTGTCCAGGCCCCAAACCCTGCCAAGGTCTCACACAGCACAGCCTCTGCCTGCCTTCCTCCTCCGGCCCCAGTGCTTGAAACTCCCCTGCCCCTCCCCGCTCCTCCTCCTCGGCATCTCTCCCACCCCTGCATCCCTCCCTCAGCCTCTGTGAAGACTGCTCTGCCTGGGCCAACTGCCAGTTGTGGACAGGTCACATTCACCAGGCACTTAGAATGTCCCCTTACTGGGACCACAGCCGCACGCATTCTGGGTTTCCAGGTAGGCGGCACACTCCCCGAGCACAGAGTTCAAGCACCTTTCTGCTACCTATCTGGCTCCTGTCTGGGTGTCTGACAAGGAGTGAAAGTCAATGTTTGTTGTGTTGATTCAGTTAAATAACACTAAAGCCCTCCCTCCTGCTGTCTCCCCACCCCTTCCCCTTCCCCCTCCCCTACCCCTTCCCTTCCCCTTCCCCTTGGGTCCTCTCGCCTTCCCCGTGCCCCATTTCCCTGGGCTGCCTCCTTCTCCCCAGGGCTGAGCAAGCAGGCTGTCTCCTGTGGCCCGCAGGCCAGCTCTGGCACTGGTCCTCCCCAGCACACCAGGCTCGTGTGTGCACCCCACACCTCCCCTCCCTGGTGGCCCAGGCTGGAGGCCCTGCTGACCTGGCTCTCGGAGAACTGGAACATCTCCATGGCCTCATCCACCAGGCCCTCCTCGTAGCCCTGTCGCAATAGCCGGTCACAGGCGCTAAGGTAGCTGAGAAACTGGGACGGAAAGGGGCACAGAGGGAAGGAGGTTAAGAGGGGTGTCAGGGGCAGCAGATGGGGTGGAGGAGGCACACAAGGGCCTCATTAAGGCTGAGCTCAGGGCCAGGCTGACTGGGCAACCTGCCACACACAACGTGGCCCCAGAGACCCATGAGCCAACAGAAGAGGGTCAGAGGCCTCCCCTGGGGCCAGGTGGACAGCAAAGCCTCACCACCTGTCCCAAGCTGGGGGCTGGAATCCAGGCAGAGGGCTGTCAGGGTGGGCTAAGGTGTTCCCAGAACCTAAGTGGGGACCGGGCCAGGGCTCAAACATGGGTACCTACCCACCACCCAGCCAGGCTGCTTTCCCTCCCTGGTGAGCACCCACCTGTGAGAAGATAACCTCCTCTCCCACCCACAGCTGTGCACCCCACCCACTGCCAGACACATAACATCTTTGCCATCCAGGACCCCGTGGGCCCCACTCTCTGCAACAGTCCTGCACCAGCGCTGGAAAGGGGAGGGGACAGTGGAGGACCCACAGGGCGGAACACCTCTTCCAGCCACTCCCTGCTTAGTCATCAGGGGCTACTTTTGCCCTCAGGATAAAGGGCTGCCTCCCAACCCAGGTTCAGTGGCCCCGCTTACCTCCGTCAGCAGCCCAGCTGCTCCCTCAGCACCCCCAGACTCCTGCACATCCGGCTCCAAGGCCAAGGCCAGCCTCACTCCTCTTCCCTGGGGAGCCTCTCCCCACCCCCCATCTCCACCAGGTGCTCCCACAGCACCCCATGCTTCCCCTCACATACAGCTTTGTAATTGCTCTACTGTCTTTCTCATCCACTAACTTTTTGTTCCACGAGGGAAGAGTTGTGTCAGTCTTGTTCACCACTATGTTCACCACTGTGAACCCAGCATGGCAGGCAGGCAGAAGGAGCTCAATAAATGTATGCTGTGTTTATAAAATGAATTAAGAACTACCTTCCGGGAGCTTACAGCTCACTGGGGGAAATAAACCAGATACAGGAAGACATGAGTGCCAGGCAGATCCAAGCAGGATTTACAGGGAGTCTGCCAAATGAAGGCTCCAGATGATTAGAATTACGGGTATAAGTGGAGGAGAAACAGGTCAGGTTTCTGCAGACCTTCAGAGCTGGGCAGAAAACACAGATCATAATAGACTAACGGTTTTCAAACTGTTTTAGCTTCTGAACTGTCCAAGCACCAGGGGGCTTCAACAGTAACAGGGTAAGGTTGAAGCTGCTCTGGGAGAGCTGTGGGCAGGTGGAGGGAGCCCAGAGTCCAGTGCCCCCACCTCAGGGACCTTGCTCTGGGCACATTTTGAAAACCACCCAAACAAGCTCTCCTTGCACAGTTGAGGAAACTGAAGTCTAGGAAGGGCGGGCAGCTTGCCCCAGGTCCCAGGACTAGGGCTCAGATCACCTGACCTCTTGGCCAGTGCCTTGTCCATCGGGGGGCCAGCTGCTAGAGGAGGGGCTTTGAGCTGGCTTGAAAGTAGACAGGGTTTCAGAAGGTGAAAACAGGGGCAGGGCAGATGGGGGATGCTCCCTTCACCTCTTGGTTCATCGACAGCAAAGGTTCTCAGCCTTGGTGCTGACTGTAGCTACCTGGGAGCCTTAAAACTACTGGTGCCTCAGTATCACTACCCATAAACTGCTGACGCTCACCTCCAGAGGCCCTGGTATGACTGGTCAGGGGGACAGCCTGGGCACTGGGACTTTTACAGCTCTCCAGGTGATTCTTGTGTGCAGGCAAGGTTGAGAATCTCTGACTCAGTCCACACCAGTAGACCCAAGCCAGGCTGCATATCAGAACCATGCATATCAGAACCATCTTTTAAATGATAGGTCTTTTAAAATGATAGGGCCCTGGGCCCACTCCAGATCCACTGATTGGGACTCTGCAGAGTAGGTCCTGAGAATCTGCATTTGTAAGGATTCTCCTGCTTGGTCAGTTACCAGGCCTATCTCAGGCCCCAGGGTAGGTGAGGATGTCAACATCAGACTCCAGGATGGGACCTCCAGCAGTTATTGATTATAAACACATATTCCCCTCCATTCTGTGAATGGGGAAAGTGAGGCTCAAAGAGGGGACCTGATGTGTCTAAAGTCCCATGGCAAGTCTGGGCCTGGCCTATGGACCCTCACACATGCCACCCACACCTGTCCTGCAGGCAGTCAGTGGACACATCAATCCTTGTGGAAGGAAGGAAGGAGTGATGGACAAAGCTTATCTTTTGTATCTCTTCCTCTCTCCTTGGTTCTTCCAAGTGCCCTGTCTCTATCACCTGATGCCCTCCCTCCTGGACCATCGTCGTTCATCTCTTTTCAAAAGGATTTACTGTAGTGTTTGTCTTTCAAAGGGAGAAGGGCTGTGAACCCAAAGGAGATGCTCAGTTAATGGTGGAGCTTCACAGAACAGAGAGGAATACTAACTTGGTGGGGGAGGATAGACGAAGTCATCCAATGGCCCTTCAGGCCCACCCCTTAGTGCCTGGCCCCTGACTGCTCACTGGGAGAAGACTCACCAGGCAGGTGGTCAGTCTATGTCTGGAAACACAACGTTCCTGATGCAGTGAGATTCTCCCAGCCCACCCACAGGGAGGCCAGTGCCCTGTGCTGCCTCCAGCTAATCTTCAGACCCCCACAGTGATGGCCCGAGACCTCAGCCTTGTCACAGGGTCTGGAGGGACTGAAGAGGCATGTCAGAGTCCCTACCATGGACTTGGCCCCTCACAGCCCTCCTAGACAGCTTCTTGGCCAAGGTCCTGGCTTTTCAGCGGCAGCTGAAGGTGGAGGCAACTTCTTAAATCTCGGATCAGCCTAAGGTGCTGCCCTGGAAGGTTCTCACACAGAAATTATCTGTCCCTTCAGGAACTGCCTTAGCTGCAGAGAATCACTTCTCTCAAGTCACCTTCTTCGCACATCGGTGACTGACTGAAGCAGAAGTATGAAGGCCTGACCATCTCATCCCCAATTAGCACAACTCTGAAGGGCCATATATGCTTCCGAGCTGTGGGGTTGGCTGTCACTGGGTCTACAAAGCTCAGCCTCTCCCTCTACCCATCCTTGCTTCTGTCATTCCCCTTACCCAGAAGTTGTTCCCAAGGGTCTCCTTAATAAATATCCTGTATGCCAAACTCCATCGGAGTCTGCTTCCTGGGGAACCTAACCTACAATACTGGTTTTCCCCATAGCTCCTAGCTGCATGTAAACACCCACGAAGTACCCAGCAAATACTGATGACTAGATTGATGGATGGGTAGATGGAAAGAGAGAGAGATGGATATGGGTACGGATAAACTGTTGAGGGAAGTGGTTAGAGCCGTGCCATCCAATATGGTAGCCAGTAGCCACATGTGGCTATTTACCTTTAAATTTTAATTAATTACAATTAATTAAAATTCTCAGTCACACTAGCCACATTTCAAGTAACCATATATAGCTAGTGGCTACTGTATTGGACAACACAGGAATAAAACATCTCTCCTGCTGCAGAAAGTGTTATTGGGCAGCTCTGGAGAGATTCGTGGCTGCCCAAAGCTCCAGTCTTCTGTATCTGGGGCAGAGACTGGGACAGGAGTAGAATATTGAGACTCCCCAAGTAGGCATGGGGATTCCTGATAAACTCCTATGGAGGTGGTAGCATTAGGGTCTAGAAACTTGCTCATAACCCCCAATAATTAATTCCAAGCTGAAATTCTGCCTCTAGAGAAAAACATAAAATATCTTCAAGTTGAAGACAAAAAGAGTGTGGCCAAAAAAAAAAAAAAAAAAGAGTGTGGCCACTCACCGGGCTCCAGCTCCACAGCCCCCCAGTTCTGGGTCCTCCACTCACCTGGCTGAGGCTCTGCCGCCCAGTCTTCTGTAGAGCCATGATGGCCCTGTGCAAGGGATACCCCAGGGCGACCACTGGCCTGATGAGGTCTTGCTCCTCCTGGCTCAGGGCGGACAGCAAGTCAGCAGAATCAGGGTGCAATCTGTGGGTGGCGAGAGGCTGGGGCACCTGCCCAGGAGGTGGCAGGCAGGTATACAGGCTGAGGGACTGAAACACAGACAAGTGGATGTGTCAGTTACCATGGAGGTGACACCTGGCTAGGCAGGACATTTTTAAAGATGCCTTTATGTACCACCCTCTCTACAGAGAGTAGGGGCTAATATTGTGAGGAGCTTGGAGTCCTGCAGACCTGGATTCAAATCCCAGCTCTCTACTGTTTACTCAGTTTACTCATGTGTAAAATGGATGCAATCATACCAGATAACTCACAGGGTTATTATAAGGCTTAAATAAGACAAGGTGAGAAAACTGATTAGCAAAGGGTCTGGCATACAGAAACTGCTAGTAGATGATAATACTTACTGCTTAAAACAACCCTGAAAGAGAAATATGATAGGCTCATTCTATTTTACAGATATTGAAGTCAAGGTTCAGACAAGTTAATGACCTGGTAAGCAACACACTTTTGGGACCTGAACCCTACTCAGAATCAAATCCAGGGTTCTTTACCCCACACCTTAGTAAGGGGGAAGCAGGGGTGATCTTCCCAGCCAGATCTTCCTTCTTGAGTTTGGCTGGCTGGGGCTTGGCTGGGCATGGGCATGGAGTAGGGTAGGAACTGGGTACAGCTGTGGTGTTGGGGAAACCCACACAGATCCTGGACTAAGGAGGGTGGCTTGAAGGCACTTCAGTTGGTTTGGCTGGCATCACCCCTAACCCGTCCCCCATGAAGAAGCACCCATCTGCTAACCCCGAACATACTGCCCTGTCCCCTCCTCCCCAAGAAAAGCCTAGCTGCTGCCCTGACTTCAGGAGCAGAGTGCATGTAACATGTGAATTCCCCACCCGTCCTCATCTTCTCAGGGGTTTCCCTGCCACGACCTCATCCTAGGATCTGCTCTTTACCCCAGGTGAAAAACATGCAAATCTTAGGATTTGAGTCTACCCTTGTGACCTTGAAAAAGATTCTTACCTGCTCTCTGCCTCAGTTTCCTCCTCTTCAGAACATCTGCCCCATCCTCCCCCCAACCCCGCTGTAGGATTGTTGCTAGAGTTATATTTAATTGGGACCAGGGAAGAGCCATCCTGGCATCAGCAGCTAGTCCGTGATGTGGGTGTGGCCTGTGCAGTTTACACAGCCTCTTCTTTGTTCGCTCTAAATAACTGTATGAGGGGTTGCTGCCCACTTTACAGGTAGAGAAGAGATGGCTCAGAGCAGTTCAGTGACTTGCCTAAGCTCACAGAGCAGTGAGTGGGAAATGCCAGACCTTGAATATGTCTTTTGGATTTAATTTCACCTTGGCCTTATTCTGTTGCATCTCCTGGCCTGACTGTGGAACTGCTGGGGGGAAGAAAGCTGTGCCTAACTGCCACCTCCTGCTACTAATCCTGACGTAACCCATCTGTTCCAGATCCAGGTTTTGTGGAGTTTGATACTTACACAATTTGGACCACTTAAAGAAAAAAGACAGTTATGGATATAAAACTATGTACAAGGCCTTGGAAGGAGCTAGTGAGGGGCCTGAGGCTTAAGCTTCATTGGCTTCACCATATGTTCATATCTGCTCCCAGTTCTTCTTGGTACACATCCTCTGTCCTGAAGCCTTCCCATCCTGCAGCAACCCTCACCTCTCTCTCAATACCTGATTCCTCCCACTGTACAGTCTGCCTTGTCTCACACTTCCTTGCCCAACTCTCCTTGTCCTGTGCTTTTGACCTGGTCTCTTCCAACCCAGTCTCTTGAAGGAAGTAACTGTACAGTGAATATTCCTTGACTGAGCCTTCCCCTCACCCATCCTACAGCAAGCCTTGCTGGGTGGGAAGCCCTAGATCTGAGCCACATTCCCTGACTCAACAGACATTCGCTGAGCACCCCCTATGGGCCAAGTGTGCTGCTGGGTGCTGTGGAAACAAACATTAATGCGATCCAGTCGCTGCCCTAGAAGAATCATATTCCATTGGAAGAGACAGACACATATTGGGTAATTACAATTATTGTGACATGCGCCCTAATAGAAGCAAAGAAGGCACAGTGAGAAACAGAGGGATTAGGGACCTCTGAGCAGGGAATATTCTAGGCAAAGGGCCGCAGGAAGGACTGCATGGTATAGGGCCAGGTGAGAGCAGGTAGGGAGGAGGAGCACGGAGAGGAGGGGATCGAGGCTTCGAACCAGGCTGGAGACCCAGACTGCGGGGGCCTCACTGCTGAGCTGTGGCCTCGGCCAAGGGGGCAGTTTCCTTACCGCAACCGCGGGCCTGTGGCTCCGCAGCGGGGGCACGGCGCCAGCCGTGGAGGGCCGAGGGGGCAGCGCCGGGGTGCTGGGGAGCGATGGCTCGGGGCCCGGGGGCGGCGCGGGGGCGCTGGGGAGCTGGAGTGCCGGGCCCAGGGGTGACGCGGGGCCGGGGCAGAGGCTCAGAGCTCGGTGGCGGATGCGGTGCAGGAGACTGCGGGGGCGGGCGGCCAGCCTGCACTCAGAGAGCCGCTGCCGCGCCCCGGCCAGCTCCGACCTCACGCCGCGCAGCACGTCCAGCGAGCACCGGTGTTGGCCCAGGCTGGGGCTCGCCGAGGAGCTGGGCTGGGGGCTGAAGGGTTCCGGCTCTTCCTCCATGGCAGAGGAGGCTTCCTCCTCATCCTGGTCCTCCTCCTCCACCTCTTCCTCCTCAGGATGCTCCTGCGGCCTGGCCTCAGGACCTTCGGCTGCGGCAGGCATGGGCTCCAGCCCTTGCTCAGGGCTGACCAGCAAGAGCCAGGCGGGAGGGGCTGAAGCTGCCCCCGGGGCATCGCATTGGACCAGGCAGGGTCCCCGGACTACAACCTCCACCCAGAAGAGTACCCTCCTCTCCAGGCTGAAGTCGTGCTGCGGAAAGAAGGCCACATGAGGCTCCACCAGGCAAACCAGGGCCAGGGGCGCATCCCTACCTTCTGGCCTCTGGGGAACCTATTCAGGCATAGACTTGCCAGGCCTGGACAGCTTCTGATTGTAAGCCCCAGGCATTATCGCAGCCTACCCTCACCCTTGGTTTTAGCTAGCACTGGGGTGGATGGATATCAATAACAATTTAATGGCAAACTGCAGGAAGGACAAAGTGAGGAATAGGTTTATAGAATGAAACAGTGAAAACAAATATCTAAGTCCCTTTGCCATTCAGTATATAATTGAACAACAGGGGCTTAAAAAAATTCTCCAACAAAACTTGTTCTTAGCAAAGAAGCTTTCACTTCAGCCCAGCATCATTTGTCACTGAGCAGTTGGCCTTGGAGGCCGGCCCAGGCCTGCCAACCTCTCTGTGGAGTGGTACTTACCTCCATCCCATTCACTGCCATCTGAGGTTACTTTGGGGCCCAGGAAATGTAAAAATCACTAATTTTTGTTGAACTCTACTTAGTAGGTCCTAATGTTATTCCTATTTCCAGATTATCAAAATGAGGCTCAGAAAATTTAATTTGCTCGTGGTGAGATTACTGGTGAGTGGTTGAGCTGGGATTCCTCTGTCCATCTGACTGTAGTGCTTTCTCCACTACAGATCAAGCCACCTAAAAAATAAATCTGGAGCCCACATAAATAATCTAAATTGAGAGTTTGTAAATGAGGCAAAAATAAAATATTCCCGGTACCTACCATTAAAATTTAGAACTGGAAATATAAAACTCCATTAAAAAATATAAATATTCTCAAAAGGCAATTTCAGTGCTCAATGATGGCCAGTTAAGGCTGGGGGAAGTGGTGTGTGTGGGGAAAATGGGAGGCAGAAAGGCAGACAGGCACTGCCCCCTCCCACCCCTGAATGACCCTATGTTGGAGAGAGGAACATAACTTAGCTGTTCTAAGTGTGGCTCCCTGAGTGTATCTTATTTCTTTCTGTATTCTCAGGGCCAAGGGCAGTTCTGGCCCCAAGGGGATATTTGTAAGTATGTGCAGAATAAATGGACAGAGAAAGAGATTGGAGCAAAATAAGTGGGTTGTGAAGGACAGAGGAGGGAAAAAGACAACTTCAGAACTGATGAGGCAGTCATGGAGAGAAAGAGACTGAGAGATAATGAGACAGTCAACAGGACTTAAGGAATAAAAGGATCCAAAGACCCAGGCTGAACAACCAGTAAGTCAGGAATACAGCCCCATCCATTAAAAAAAAAAAAAAAAAAAAAAAAAAAGAAACGACAAAAAAATATGTTACAACGAAGGAGCAAGGTAAAAACCTACAAGACCAAATAAATGAAGATGAAATTGGCAACCTACCTGAAAAATAATTCAGAGTAATGATAGTAAAGATGATCCAAAATCTCAGAAACAGAATGGAGAAAATACAAGGAATGTTTACAAAGGATCTAGAAGAACTAAAGAGCAAACAAACAGCGATGAACAACACAATAACTGAAATTAAAAATATTCTAGAAGGAATCAATAGCGGAATAACTGAGGCAGAAGAATGGATAAGTGAGCTGGAAGATAAAATGGTGGAAATAACTGCCAGGGAGCAGAATAAAGAAAAAAGAATGAAAAGAATTGAGGACAGTCTCAGAGACCTCTGGGACAACATTAAACGCACTAATATTCAAATTATTGGGGTCCAAGAAGAAGAGAAAAAGAAAGGGTCTGAGGAAATATTTGAAGACATTATAGTTGAAAACTTCCCTAACATGGGAAAGGAAATACTTTGTCAAGTCCAGGAAGCACAGAGAGTCCCATACAGGATAAATCCAAGGAGAAACACTCAGAGACACGTATTAATCAAACTATCAAAAATTAAGTACAAAGAAAAAATATTAAAAGCAACAAATAACATACAAGGGAATCCCCATAAGGTTAATAGCTAATCTTTCAGCAGAAACTCTGCAAGCCAGAAGGCAGGGGCAGGACATATTTAAAATGATGAAAGGGGAAAACCTACAACCAAGATTACTCTACCCAGTAAGGATCTCATTCAGATTTTTTTTTTTTTTAAAGAAAGGTGGCTAATGAGTCTTTTTTTTAAAAAATTATTTTATTTATTTATTTTTGGCTGTGTTGGGTCCTCATTGCTGCACACAGGCTTTCTCTAGTTGCAGCGAGAGGGGGCTACTCTTCGTTGCGGTGCACGGGCTTCTCATTGCAGTGGCTTCTCTTGTTATGGAGCATGGGCTCTAGGCGTGTGGGCTTCAGTAGTTGTGGCTCGCGGGCTCTAGAGCGCAGGCTCAACAGTTGTGGCACATGGGCTTAGTTGTTCTGCGGCACGTGGGATCTTCCTGGACCAGGCATCGAACCCGTGTCCCCTGCATTGGCAGGCAGGTTCTTATCCACTGCACCACCAGGGAAGCCCTCTCATTCAGATTTGACAGAGAAATCACGAGCAAAAGCTATGTGAATTCAGCACCACCAAACCAGCTTTACAACAAATGCTAAAGGAACTTCTCTAAGTGGGAAACACAAGAGAAGAAAAAGACCCACAAAAACAAACCCAAATCAATTAAGAAAATGGTAATAGGAACATACATATCGATAATCACATTGAATGTAAATGGATTAAATGCTCCCACCAAAAGACACAGACTGGCTGAATGGATACAAACACAAGACCCTTATATATGCTGTCTACAGGAAACCCACTTCAGACCTAGGGACACATACAGACTGAAAGTGAGGGGATGGAAAAAGATATTCCAAGCAAATGGAAATCAAAAGAAAGCTGGAATACCAATTATCATATCAGATAAAATAGACTTTAAAATAAAGGCTGTTGGGGACTTCCCTGGTGGTGCAGTGGTTAAGATTCCACCTGCCAATGCAGGAGACATGGATTCAAGCCCTGCTCCGGGAAGATCCCACATGCCGCGGAGCAACTAAGCCTGTGCACCACAGCTACAGAGCCTGAGCTCTAGAGCCTGTGAGCTACAACTACTGAGCCTGCGTGCCACAACTACTGAAGCTTGAACGCCTAGAGCCCATACTCCGCAACAAGAGAAGCCACCGCAATGAGAAGCCTGCGCACCGCAATGAAGAGTAGCCCCCGCTTGCCGCAACTAGAGAAAGCCCACACGCAACGAAGATCCAACGCAGCCAAAAATAAATAAATAAATACATTTTTTAAAAAAAAGAAAAAAAAAGATATTCCATGCAAATGGAAATCACAAGAAAGCTGGAATAGCAATACTCATATCAGATAAAATAGACTTTAAAATAAAGACTGTTGGGGGCTTCCCTGGTGGCGCAGTGGTTAAGAATCTGCCTGCCAAGGCAGGGGACACGGGGATGAGCCCTGGTCCGGGAAGATACCACATGCTGTGGAGCAACTAAGCCCATGCACCACAACTATTGAGCCTGCACTCTAGAGCCTGTGAGCCACAACTACTGAGCCCTCATGCCACAACTACTGAAGCCTGCGTGCCTAGAGACCGTGCTCCGCAACAAGAGAAGCCACCACAATGAAGAGTAGCCCCCGCTCACTGTAGTTAGAGAAAGCCTGTGTGCAGCAACGAAGACCCAATGCAGCCAAAAACAAATAAATAAATTTTAAAAATTTATAAAAATAAAAATAAACAAAGGTTTTTACAAAATAAAAAAATAAAGACTGTTACAAGAGATAAGGAAGACACTACATAATGATCAAGGAATCAATCCAAGAAGAAAACATAACAATTATAAATATTTATGCACCCAACATAGGAGCACCTTAATACATAAGGCAAATGCTAACAGCCATAAAAGGAGAAATCGACAGTAACACAATAATAGTGGGGGACTTTTAACACCCCACTTACACCAATAGACAGATCATCTGGACAGAAAATAAATAAGGAAACACAAGCTTTAAATGACACAGTAGACCAGATAGACTTAATTGATATTTTGAGGACATTCCACCCAAAAGTGGAAGAATACACTTTCTTCTCAAGTGCACATGGAACGTTCTCCAGAATAGACGACATCTTGGGTCACAAATCAAGCCTTGGAAAATTTAAGAAAATTGAAATTGTATCAAGCATCTTTTCTGACAACAACACTATGAGATTAGAAATCAATTACAGGAAAAAAAAAAACCAGTAAAAAACACAAATACATGGAGGCTAAACAGTGCGCTGCCAAATAACCAAGAGATCACTAAAGAAATCAAAGAAGGAATAAAAAAATACCTAGAAACAAATGACAAAGAAAACATGATGATCCAAAACCTATGGGATGCAGCAAAAGCAGTTCTAAGAGGGAAGCTCCCAGCAATTCAAGCTCATCTCAAGAAACAAGAAAAATCGCAAATAAATATTCTAACCTTACACCTAAAGCAACTAGAAAAAGAAGAAGAAAACCCAAAGTTAGTAGGAGGAAAGGAATCATAAAGATCAGAGCAGAGATAAATGAAATAGAAACGAAGAAAACAATAGCAAAGATCAATAAAACTAAAAGTTGGTTCTTTGAGAAGATAAGCAAAATTGATAAACCTTTAGCCAGACTCATCAAGAAAAAGAGGGAGAGGACTCAAATCAATAAAATCAGAAACGAAAAAGGAGAGATTACAACTGATACCACAGAAATACAAAAGATCCTAAGAGACTACTACAAGCAACTCTATGCCAATAAAATGTACAACCTGGAAGAAATGGACAAGTCCTTGGAAAAGTACAACCTTCCAAGATTGAACCAGGAAGAACTAGAAAATATAAACAGATCAATCACAGGTAATCAAATTGAAACTATAATTTAAAATCTTCCAACAAACAAATGTCCAGGACCAGATGGCTCCACGGACGAATTCTATCAAACGTTTAGAGAAAAGTTAACACCTATCCTTCTCAAACTCTTCCAAAAAGTTGTGGAGCGAGGAACACTCCCAAACTTGTTTTACAAGGCCACCATCACCCTGATGCCAAAACCAGACAAAGATATCACAAAAGAAGAAAATTATAGACCAATATCACTGATGAACATAGACACAAAAATCCTCAAGAAAATACTAGCAAACAGAATCCAACAACACATTAAAAGGATCATACACCATGATCAAGTGGGATTTATCCCAGGGATGCAAGGATTCTTCAATATACACAAATCAATCAATGTGATACACGATATTAACAAACTGAAGAAGAAAAACCATATGATCATCTCAGTAGATGCAGAAAAAGCTTTTGACAAAATTCAACACCCATTTATGATAAAAACTCTCCAGAAAGTGGGCACAGAGGGAACCTACCTCAACATAATAAAGGCCATGTACGACAAACCCACAGCAAACATTATTCTCAATGGTGAAAAACTGAAAGCATTTCCTCTAAGATCAGGAACAAGACAAGGATGTCCACTCTCGCCACTACTATTCAACATAATATTGGAAGTCCTAGCCACAGCAATCAGAGAAGAAAAAGAAATAAAAGGAATACAAATTGAAAAGAAGAAGTAAAACTGTCAGTATTTGCTGATGACATGATACTATACATAGAAAATCCTAAAGATGCCACCAAAAAACTACTAGAACTAATCAATGAATTTGGTAAGGTTGCAGGATACAAAATTAATGCACAGAAATCTCTGGCATTCCTATACACTATCAATGAAAGAGAAATTAAGGAAACAGTCCCATTTACCATTGCAACAAAAAGAATAAAATACCTAGGAATAAACCTACCTAAGGAGGCAAAAGACCTGTACTCAGAAAACTATAAAACACTGATAAAAGAAATCAAAGATAACATAAACAAATGGAGAGACAGACCATACTCCTGGATTGGAAGAAGCAGTATTGTGAAGATGACTATACTACCCAAAGCAATCTACAGGTTCAATGCAATCCCTGTCAAATTACCAATGGCATTTTTCACAGAACTAGAACAAGAAATTTTACAATTAGTATGGAAACACAAAAGACCCTGAATAGCCAAAGCAATCTTAAGAAAGAAAAACGGAGCCGGAAGAATCAGGCTCCCTGACTTCAGACTATACTACAAAGCTACAGTAATCAAGACAGTATGGTACTGGCACAAAAACAGAAATATAGATCAACGGAACAGGATAGAAAGTTCAGAGATAAACCCACGCACATATGGTCACCTTATCTTTGATAAAGGAGGCAAGAATATACAATGGAGAAAAGACAGCCTCTTCAATAAGTGGTGCTGGGAAAACTGGACAGCTACATGTAAAAGAATGAAATTAGAACACTCCCTAACACCATACACAAATAGAAACTCAAAATGGATTAAAGACCTAAATGTAAGGCTGGACACTATAAAACTCTTAGAGGAAAACATAGGCAGAACACTCTATGACATAAATCACAGCAAGATCCTTTTTGACCCACCTCCCAGAGAAATGGAAATAAAAACAAAAATAAACAAATGGGACCTAATGAAACTTAAAAGCTTTTGCACAGCAAAGGAAACCATAAACAAGATGAAAAGACAACCCTCCGGATGGGAGAAAATATTTGCAAATGAAGCAACTGACAAAGGATTAATCTCTAAAATATACAAGCAGCTCATGCAGCTCAATATCGAAAAAACAAACAACCCAATCCAAAAATGGGTGGAAGACTTAAATAGGCATTTCTCCAAAGAAGACATACAGATGGCCAACAAATACATGAAAAGATGCTCAACATCATCACTAATCATTAGAGAAATGCAAATCAAAACCACAATGAGGTACCACCTCACACCAGTCAGAATGGCCATCATCAAAAAATCTACAAACAATAAATGCTGGAGAGGGTGTGGAGAAAAGGGAACCCTCCTGCACTGTTGGTGGGAATGTAAACTGATACAGCCACTATGGAGAAAAGTATGGAGGTTCCTTAAAAAAACTAAAAATAGAACTACCATATGACCCAGGAATCCCACTACTGGGCATATACCCTGAGAAAACCATAATTCAAAAAGAGTCATGTACCACGATGTTCATTGCAGCACTATTTACAATAGCCAGGACATGGAAGCAACCTAAATATCCATCTACAGATGAATGGATAAAGAAGATGTGGCACATATCTACAATGGAATATTACTCCACCATAAAAAGGAACGAAATTGAGTTATTTGTAGTGAGGTGGATGGACCTAGAATCTGTCATACACAGTGAAGTAAGTCAGAGAGCGAAAAACAAATACCGTATACTAACGCATATATACGGAATTTTAAAAAGCGGTACTGATGAACCTAGTGGCAGGACAGGAATAAAGATGCAGATGTAGAGAACGGACTTGAGGGCACAGGGGGAGAAGGGGAAGCTGGGATGAAGTGAGAGAGTAGCATGGACATATATACACTACCAAATGTAAAATAGATAGCTAGTGGGAAGCAGCCGCATTAACACAGGGAGATCAGCTCGGTGCTTTGTGACCACCTAGAGGGATGGGATAGGGAGGGTGGGAGGGAGGCTCAAGAGGGAGGGGATATGGGGATATATGTATACATATAGCTGATTCACTTTGTTGTACAGCAGAAACTAACACAACATTGTAAAGCATTTATACTCCAATAAAGATGTGAAAAAAAAAATACCAGCACTTGTGATTTGTGGAACCTAAGCAAGATGATTCTAAATTTCATATGAAAAACAAACAAATAAGAATAGCCAGAAAAACTCTGGGGACAAAAAGAGAAATAAGGGGGACTGGCCCTACCAGCTGTTAATATATATTATAAAACCTCAATAATTAAAGCTAAGGCACTGGCACAGATAGACTAAAGGTACAGAACAGAAAGTCCAGAAATAGAAATTAATATCTATGGAACTTTAGTAAATAACAAGGTGGCATCTCAAGCAATGGGAAGAAGACGGTGTTAGTCAAAATTGGTGTTAGTCAGCTGAAAGGAAATAAAGTTGGATCCATCCTCACATCATACACAAGGATGAATTCCAAAAGGATCGAAGATTCAATTGTATGAAATGAAACCATAGAAGTACTAGGAGAAAACAGGAGAGAAATCCTTTATTACCTCAAGTGGGAAAACATTTCTCTGAATTGAAATTGAGAAGCCATGAAAGTACACACACGCACATGTGAAAATCTGCATGGCAAATATACCCCACAAGCAAGGTCAAAGGCAAATGACAAACTGGAAGGAAAACAGCTCTGATAACACATACTAATATAGAAGTGCCTAGAAATAGATAAGAAAAAGACCAACAGCCCAACAGGGAAATGGACAAAAGATATGGACAGTCCACAGAAAAGGAAATACAGATGGCTCTTAAACACATGAAAAGCTGCTCAACCTCACTAAGGATAAGAGAAAGGCAAAATAAAACTACACTGAGATACCATTTGCCTATCCCTGGGCAAAGATCCAACATCTTATGACTCTCTGTTGGGGAGTGGAGCTGAGGTATAGGCCCCTTGTAGAGCGCTGGTTGGATGTAAATCAATATAATCGTTATGGAGGGCAATATGGCAATACACTTCAATTCAAAAGGACATCTGCATAGTCTTTCCCTGCAGCATTGTTTGTAATGGCAAAAGACTGGGAAGAACCTAAGTGTCCATCCAGAGGGGATTCATTCAATAAAGTACGATGTATTCATTTAACGCAATACAGTGAAAAACAAAGTGAAGAAGCTTTCTATGTATTGATATGGAAGGTCTTAAAATACATTAAGTGAAAAAAATCAAGAAGAACAGTGTATATAAAATGCTACCCTTGGTGTAAAAAAGGAGGAAATAGCTGTATTTGCTTGTGTATACAAACATAAGAATCTCCAGAAGAATACATTTTAAAAAATGAGTGACAGAGGTCACCAGTAGAGGTGGGGACAGGACAGATGGGAAGGTGTCAGTAGAAGGCTTTTCACTCTTTCAGGGTAGGCAAACTGCCTGGGAGCCAAACTGACTTCCAACCTTGTTTTTATAAATAAAGTGTTTTTGGAACACAGCCATACCCATCCACTACTTTCTGTAATGTCTATGGCCCTTTCTCCCTACAACAGCAGAGTTAAGTAATTGCCAGTTTTTACTATCTGGTCCTTTACAGAAAATGTTTGTTGACCCTTGTGCTATACCTATATATACATATATATACATGTATATATATGTATTTCATTTCAAACTGCATGAATATATTTTCTTTCTAAAAATTTTAATTGACAAAAGGGAAATTAACTCTGATTAAAGGGATGATGAAACTATGATGAAACAACAAAACACAGACTTGTTGAGACTCCTTGGGAAGGCAGTAGGGTGCAGGGAGTGGACATGGGCTTTGGGGTCTGATCACACTGGAGTCCTGGCTGTGTCACTTACAAGCCACATGACCCTGTTGGTCACCTGGGTGGGAACTTTGGTTTCCTGTGCCATGGGGAAGGAACACCCACCTGCTAAACGGGTCATAAAAATGAGAGAGAAGGGCTTCCCTGGTGGCGCAGTGGTTGAGAATCTGCCTGCCAATGCAGGGGACACGGGTTCGAGCCCTGGTCTGGGAAGATCCCACATGCCGCGGAGCGACTAGGCCCGTGAGCCACAATTGCTGAGCCTGCGCGTCTGGAGCCTGTGCTCCGCAACAAGAGAGGCCGCGATAGTGAGAGGCCCGCGCACCGCGATGAAGAGTGGCCCCCACTTGCCGCAACTAGAGAAAGCCCTTGCACAGAAACGAAGACCCAACACAGCCAAATAAATAAATAAATAAATAAAATTAAAAAACAAAAATGAGAGAGAAGAGTGAACATATAAAGAGCACCTAGCATGGGCCTGGTGCATAGCAGGTGCTCAATAAATGGTAGCTATTTTTTCTCTTTAGGCCATTACAGGTTCATCTGGTAATCTAACTACTATCTATAACATTGTTGCTATGGGAAAATGTGTTTCAAGTTCCAAACACTGGGAATACAGCCCAGTACATTTGGAAGACTGACCAGGAGAGGCTGTAAATCATACTTGGAGTCTCTATTTGATTATTTGCCACAGCAGTAAAAGAAATGGAGGCTCAGGAAGGGAAACAGGCACAAGGGAGTACAGATGCCCACCCTGAGAACAGGAGGCAGAGCCAGGGCCAGCATATGGGCTAGGACACTAGACATAGACTTGGCAGAAGGGTGCACATTTCTGCTTTGAGAAGTAACCTTCAGAATAGCCTCTTCCCAGCTTGGCTTGAGTCCAGCAGAGAGGGAAAAGTTGTGATAGTCTACCTCCCCTGGAGTTTAGTAAAGCAAGTTCTTCTTCCCAACAATACTGGCCCTACTGCCAGAGGGCCCACAGCACAGGCTGCCTGGGGAGAGCAAGAGCTCCTGCCCCACAGAGCGTGGGCCCCTGGACACTGTGCTCTGGGCTTTACAAAGCTTATTTCTGTTCTGGGTCTTAAGGAGCTTAAGTGCAACTCCAGGGTCTGCAGATAAGTCTCCTGCTCCTGTCCCCACAGGCCACTCCTGCCTCTCCACCTGACCCTCCCCAGGCCTCTCCTTCCTGGACTATGCTCTCTGCACCTCACTTCCCACAACCCTTTTTTTTGCCCTCGAACATTATCTGTCTGATGGCTCTCATGTTCCAATCCTTCCCTTAGCTATCAGGAAATGATCTAGAGTCAGGACCCTGGTTTTAGTCCTGCCACTGCCACTATCTTTGGACAAATCATTTCCCTTCTCTGAGCCTCAGGTCCTCATATGCAAAGTGAGTGAGAGCTGAACTAGATCCTCAAACTTTCCTACAGAGTTAGCCCACAGACAGCGCTGAGCACAGAAGAGCCCGAGGACTCAGTCCCAAGAGACCCAACGCCAGCTCCACAGTTCTCTGCAATCCTTTTCTTTCATTTTTTCAAAATTCATGTGAATTCTGCCTTCTACCCCATGACACATCTGTGTTATAATATAAATGCAATAGGTTTCCTCCTAAGTCTTCAAGTAAATTTGACTCACTTGGAAGTTAAATAATCATGTTTATCCTGAGGGTATGTGATACCACCATATATACTGGGTGCATATCCCAGTGTGTGAGCCGTGGGGCAAGGGGTGCCTCAAGGTGCCCCCAGGGTAGATGTGCTTTGGGTCTGTGGAATAGTAATCCCTTCTGATGTGTCCCATGTAACTGTCTGCATTTTAATGGAGGATTCTGGAGAGAGTATCTTAGCCCAACGAAGTGATTCTAATGGTGGAATTTTAGAATTGGCAGCAGGCTGATAGAGAACAGAGGAATTGGAGCATCCTTGCTATGACTCTCAGTCAATCCATACAGGCAACCTTCCAGTTATTCTAAACTTAAAATAAGACCCACTAAATAGCCCCCAACACCAGGACACTAGCTTTCTTCATGAAATATCTTTTCCTCTTGGGTTATTTCCAAACTTCCTAGAATATACCAGAACAGGACAGGCTGCCAGTTAAAATCAAGGAACAAGGGACCTCATGAGACTCAGCATCAGACCCACAGAGCCAGGGATGAGAAGACAGACAGAGAGATACACTTACCATAGAACCCAGCAGAAGCTCCCTGCAGTCTGGGACACTGAGCTCTGGCCCAGGGAGGGGCTCCGTGCCTATCACAAAGCCCTTGGGCACCTTGAAGGGGACACCATCCAGGGCATTCATTCTGTCAGAGGAATGTGGAGATGGCTGAGCAGGGCTGGGGCAGGCCTCCTGCTGGCAGGGAGAGAGTGAATTCCTGAGGACCAGGCTCAGGTCTCAAATAGCTCACTGCTCTCCTATGTGGTGACTTAGCCGAGCCCCACAGAGCCAGGAAGGGAAAGGCCCGTGCTGCCTAAGGGAGGAAATGAATAAAACAAGAGCATTCAAACCGACAGCAACTGACTATTACATGATTAAGTTTTGCTCTCTAGACCACTGTTTCCCAAAACACGGTCTGCAACACTAGTTCTAAAGCATTTCATCAATTTTTCACCCAAATGGTTAAGAAAGAAATATCAAATTACACAAATTCTTCCAGAAAAGAAGGAATACATCCTAACTTGTTTTGATTTCAGCATCACCTTAATACCAAACCTGGGGGCTTCCCTGGTGACGCAGTGGTTAAGAATTCGCCAGCCAATGCAGGGGACATGGGTTCAAGCCCTGGTCCAGGAAGATCCCACATGCCGCAGAGCAACTAAGCCCACGCACCACAACTACTGAGCCCGTGAGCCACAACTACTGAGCCCGCCCGCCTAGAGCCCGTGCTCCGCAACAAGAGAAGCCACCGCAATGAGAAGCCCGCGCGCCACAGGGAAGAGTAGCCCCCGCTCGCCGCAACTAGAGAAAGCCCGTGTGCAGCAATGAAGACCCAATGCAGCCAAAAAATAATTAATTAATTTTAAAAAATGTTAAAAAAAATACCAAACCTGACAAGAAGATTAGAGGCTGATATTTCATGAAAATAAATGCAAAAATCTTATCAAAAATAATTATGGATAGAAAAATACAACACTGCCAGGTTGAGTTTATTTCAGGAATGAAAGACTGGATTAACATTCCAAAATTAATCAATGGGAATAAAAATAAATATCAATAGAATAAAAATGAAAAAGTGTATAATTAGCTATCCCCATAGATGCAGAAAAAGCACTTGATAAAATCAATATCCACTCATGATTTTAAGAAACAATAAACAAACCATTTTTAGCAACTTAAGAATAGAAGAGAATTTCCTTAACCTAACAAAGAAAATCTCTAAAACATTTAAAGCAAACATCCCACTTAATGGTGAAATATTAAAAGATACCCCCAAGATTGGAAATGAGACAAAGATGTCTCCATCATCTCTTCTGTTCAACACTGCACTGGAGGTACTAGCCTGTGCAAAAAGAGAGGGAAAAATAAAACAAAAGTATAAGGATTGGAAAGAAACAAACCCATCATTATTTCTAGATGACATATTTATATGTAGAAAATCCAAAAGAATAGTAAGGTAATTTATCAAGGTCTTTGGATACAAGGTCAATATACAAAAATCAATTGTATTTCTACATAAAAAAACCTAACCATGTAAACGTTATTTTTTAAAAATTTCGTTAGAGTTTGGGATTGACATATACACACTGCTATATTTAAAATAGATAACCAACAGGGAACTACTGTTTAGCACAGGGAATGCTGCTTAATATTCTGTAATAGTCTAAATGGGAAAAGAATTTGAAAAAGAATAGATACATGTATATGTATAACTGAATCACTTTGCTGTCCACCTAAAACTAACACAACATTGTTAATCAACTATGCTCCAATATAAAATAAAAATTTTTAAAAAATTTTCATTAGAGATTGATACCATTTATATTAGCATTAATTACCTAGGACTCAATCTAACACAAGATTATAAGACTTCTACACAGAAAACTATAAAACGTTAGATTAAATAGAGGAACATACCACGTTCATGGCTTGTAAGACTCAATATTGTAAATACATCAATTCTCCCTGAATTGATTTATAGATCCCACGTATCAAAATTCCACCACATTTTTGGGTGTAAAATGGCAAACTAATTCTAAAATTTAAATAAAATGCAAAGGGCCAAGAAAAGCCAAGACAATCGTGAAGAAGAAGCAACACAGTTGAAGATTTATACTATCAGATGTCAAGACTTAGTTTAAAGTGAAAGCAATTAGTACAGTGTGGTATTGACATGAGAGCTTACAAAGAGACAAACAGAACAGAAAAAAAATGTCCAGAAACAGATCCGCACATATATGGATCCTTGATTTATGACAAAACTGGCCCTGCAAAGCAGTAGGAAAATGAAGGTCTTTTTAATAAATGGCTCTGGACCAACTGGATATTCACCTAGAAAAAAAAAATCTTGACCTCTACCTCATATCATAAACAAAGGTCAATTTCAGATAGACTGTAGATCTAAATGTGAAAGGTAAAAAAAGCTTGAAGATAAAATAGGAGAATATATTTATGGCCTTAGAAAAGGCAAACATTTCGTAAAAGGTTACAAAAAAGACTAACCATAAAGGAAATACTGATAAATTGAGTTACATTAAAGTTAAGAACTTCCATTCATCACCATACCATTAAGTGAAAAAGCAAATCACAGAGGGGGAAAAGATATTTGTAGCACACATATCTGACAAAGGACTCATATCCAATATATGCAAAAAACTTCTACAAATCAATAAGAAAAAGATCCCAAAATAGGCAAGAGATTTTAACAGGCACTTCACAAAAGAGAATATCCAAATAGCCAATAAACATATAAGTTGTTTAACCTCATTAGTCATCAGGGAACTGCAAAATGAAACAATGAGATAACACTACACACACACACACACACACACACACACACACACACGAAGAGTTAAGTTTTAAAAGCCTAACAATATCAAGTGTTGATGAGGTTGTGGAATATCTGGAACTCTCATGCACTGTTGGTGAGAAAGTCAATTATTATTAGTCAACAATATCTACTAAAGCTGAAACCTAAGCATTAAAAATTCACACATAGCTTCTGAGCCTTTTGGCTAAGATCAAGTGTAGTATCTGTTAGTTTAATTATATTCACAACAGCCAGGGATTTGCTTTTTTATGTATTTTAGACCACATTAAATATTGTTGCCTTAAAAAACAAAGCAAAACTCATTCACATAATTCAATTTCATGACTGCCTATAATATACACTTAAATCTAGACTCCTGACCATAGTCTGGCATTTTGCAAATAACCAGGGCTTAGCAGGGAGCCCACACCAGGGGGTGGCTCCCTGGCTCAATACAATGTCATCCCTACCAGGATGGTGCAAAGCCCTGCTGTTCGGGGTCACTGGGGTCATCACCACACCCACAGAAGAGCATCATGTGAGGAGGTAGAGTTGATAATCTGAGTGCAGAGAGGTCAAATGAGGCCAGATGGGCAAATCCTTTAATTCCCTCATTTCTACTGTCTGCCCTCTTTTGTCAGTGTCTTACTGTATGTAAGACTCAAAAGGCTTCTCCACCCCATGTTGGGAGATAGTCTCCCATCATATTGGCATTGAGTCTTTATGCTACAGGATCAGACAGCTTTCAGTGTGATCAGTAAGTTATCTGCCCCATCAACCTGTTCCTACAGGGGACCTTAGAGTGTAGGGAGTTGTAGGGGATACACGAAAGTTAGGAAGTTTTGGCATTCTCAGATTTATTGTTCACATTTTCAGCTATCATTAGAATTTTTAGCTATGGGGAAGGACCACAGTTGTGCTGAGTCCCAAGTGTGAACTGCCTGTCCCATGAGCAAGTATAGGGCCACCCTCCTGCTTCCTTCCCTCTGCCCCAGCATCTGCATCCTAACAGATATTCTCTACTCAGCATTATACTTGCTTCTAGAGTAATTTAAGAGTTTGAGGATTCTGGAAACACCTCTTAATAGCAGCAAGGGCTACAGTGCAAGACATGATCTAGTTAGAACATATTCTAAGATGACGGTCACATGTGCATCTGCTAAATACAAAATAAGAGGTACAGATCATTAAGTGATGATATTCTTCAGAGGGAGGAGAATATTCTAGTCCTTATGGGGGTTGGGGAAACTTCAGGAAAAATGGGACTTGATCTGGACCCTGGAGGGTGGGAGAACAGCCTGTGAGCAGGGAAAAGGCTGGGTGGAGAGCATAACTCCAGGGAGAGAACAGCTTAAGCCAGGGAGCAGAGGCAGGGCAGAGTGAGGGGGAGACAAGCTGCTTGACTCAAGTATATCCTTTGTGCTGAGAAGCTGTCTGCAGTAAGATGGAAGGGGTAGATCGGGGTGGAGCTGGGGAGGGTGCTGAACTTCAGGCTGAGTGCTAACGCCATTCAGTAGGCAGAGAAGGCCCTGAAGGGGTCTGAAGGGATGGGGTGAGGGTAGGAAAATGGGGATATTAGGAAAGCCAGTCTATGCATGCTTCAACAAACTGCATAATCCAGGACCTTTCCATCAGCAGTCCATGGGTCTGTGCCCATGTGGCCGCATCTGAGCCTGGGGCAAGGGGCTGGGTAGGTGGGGATTGTAGTAATTGGTCTACATGGAGTCCCCACAATGACACTAGTATTATTTTTTAAAGGTGTCCACTATCCTCTCAAAACGACTTCATCCTTGCCCATAGCATCAATAATCTAATACTCACACATTAAATTCTCCAGTTCTCTTCTAAGATCAAACTCACAACACAACTGCCCTTCAGGCATGTCCTCCAAGGTGTCTCAAGGGTGCCTCAAACTCAACATACCCAAAGTGAACTCTGATCTTCCCCTCCCCCAAACTGCTCCTCCTCCTCCAGTATTCCTTGTCTCAAGGAACGTCTAAGGGGCACACAAGCTTGGGACTCATCCCCGATACTTTCTTCTCCTTCACTGCCACCCATCTCAAATCCCTGCCAGGTTTTCTCTCCTAAATCTCTGGAATCTAGCCATTTCATGCTACCTCCACTGCTACCGTGGAAATCCAAGCCCCCATTACCTCTCACTCGGACAACTGATGTCCATGTATCCTCTCATGCCTTACGATTCTGTTCCACACACTGGGATGAAAATGATCATTTCAAAACAGCAAACTAAGCCATTTCCACTGTTTAAAAGCCTCCAGTGGTTCCCACCTACTCTCAGAGTAAAAGCAAACTCCTGACAAGGGATTCTAAAGCCTTACAGTGTCTGGCCCCTTCTCCTTCACTTGCTGTCTTACTCTAGCCATGATGGCCTTCAACTTGCCTTGGTCTCTTGGCCCCCCAGAGGGCCTTTGTGTATGCTGCTCTGGATACTTGCTATGCTCCTCTTTGTCTCTTCCCACTAGTTAATTCTTCAGAGCTCTGCTGAAACAGCATTTCCTCAAAGCTTTCCCTGACCCCCGAACTTGAATCAATCCAACTAGTACAGTGGTTTTCAAGATTTTTTTCTACTGTACCCCATAGGATGAAATATATTTGACTTTGTGACCTAGCATATACATACATAAACTGAATGATAATTCTTACCCTTACTATATGATATATAGATATTTTGTATTATTTCACCTAAAAGCATTACAGAACTCTGTTTGAGGGAAAAAAAGGGTGGGGGGCCTAAATCAATCTAATGGAACCGTAGCTCTCCTTCAAAGCACTTGGCACATTTTTTATGATTGTTGGATTAATATCTATCTCCCTCAAAACCTGCATTAGGGAGTATTTGGTATTTTGCTCACCATTAGAGCCCTTGTACTTATTAGCAAATTATCTGAGCCTCAACAGGCACTTAAAAAAATTTGAACAGTGAAAAATATAAATTTGTGACTACGTACTTTTTCTTTGTAGTGCTTATTACAATTATAACTGACTTTAATTATCTGTATAATCATTAAGCTTCTCTATTCTAGACTAACTGCAGGAGGGCAGGAATCCTGTCTGTTTGCCCCCTTTTTATGTCTCCAGCATTTAACATTGTACCTGGAAAATGGTAAATAGAAATCATTTCCCAAGAACACCGTTCAAATCCTGGTAACCACATTCCGGCAAGAATGAGTTAATGAAGTTGGAAAATGTCTACTGCTCTGCATAGTTATCCACTCTAACACCAATTGCCTCAAAGACTTCAATCTTGGCTTCAGAGACTATGAAAAACCCAGTTTATTCCAAAAGGCAAAGGGAAACAAATTCTTCATGGATAGCCAGGTGTGGCAAGTCGGGATCTACTGATTGGTGCACTCAAAAGTAAAAAGTTAATTATGCAGGACCAGCTTATTTGTTATAAGCAATTTTTAAAAAAAATTTAGCTGGAAATACTTGGAAATGTAATCACTAGTCCCTAAATTCTACCACAGCTACTACTTCACAGCATTCACATTCCTTCTATATATATTATTCTTATTTGAATGGAACAAGACATACTTTGTACTTACCTTGTAATTCCCAGGATAGCTTCTCTGTGGACAAAACTTGTAGAAGTGAATTGCTACAACAGATGGTATAATCTCAGCTAAGCTTCTTGATACATCCTTGCACGAAAGTCACGTGGACATAGGAACATGAATGGTTTTAGAGTGATTAAGTTGGTTGGCTGTAGCAAATTCTTTGACGTCATAAACTCAGGCACTCCCGCTGAACACTCTTAGTATTTAATATACAACTAATCTCTTTCATTTTCCAATCTTCCCTGTATTTACCTAATTTCTTAAAAATAAACGCTTTTGTTAGTTTCTCACAAATCCAGGGTCTCCTGGAAATTTGTCAAGATAAACAAATTTCTTGCATATACTAGATGATGAATCAACACATTTCTAGTTAGTCTTTGAAAGAGTTTAATTCTCTATTTTCATTAATTTATGTTCAATACATAGAGAATATAGGTATAGGTCAGGGATAGGAAATGTGCAAGATAAACTTGGAACAGAATACTGGGATTGAGTGGGAACTCAGGAGTGGAGTTAAAAGAGGCTCCCACTGGCCAAAGGTGAGGCAATCAATAAAAAAAGATAATAACAATGGATTGAAAGACAAATACATTTAGATCTGAGTTCATAATGATACTTAAAAAAAACATTCACTGGTAACTTTCGGAGGATGCTATGAAACTACCTCATTATTTTGAAAACTAGTAAATAAAATCATGTATTTATTTTTTTGCCTTTCTACACAAATTGTACCCCAGGGTAACCAAATAGTTGATGAGGGGATGTTTCTCCTTTTAGTATATTCCAGCTGATAATTAAAGAAAGCAGGGCATAATTAAACTATCACTATTTTGCAAATCCAAATGAGTGACTCTAGGTCTTGAATGTCAATGGCTGCTAAGATCACAAAATAAGACAACCAATTAGTCCTCCTAAATGGAGTACACACCAGGTCTATGAAATACTCTTGCCAGAAAATCCTGATCTTAATGTCATCAAACCTTTAGATCAGCGTGGTCCAATAGAAACATGTGAACCACATGTGTAATTGTACATGTCAAGTCAAACTCAATTTCAGGTCAAACTCAATTTCAAGTCCCCAATAACCATACATGGCTACCATATTAGACAGTACAGCTCTGTCTAATAATTATATTATAGGAATAGAGGCACATGTAATCACAAGGATGCAGTTAGCCAAATCCAGACTGGGAACTCTTTAGGAAAAAAATGATCTGATTTCTTCAAGTAATAAACTGCAAGGGAGTGAAAGTGCAACAGTACATAGGAGGAAGGAGAGAGAGACCTACGGGTTATCAGAAACTTAAGAGACACATCGGGCTTCCCTGGTGGCACAGTGGTTAAGAATCTGCCTGCCAATGCAGGGGACACGGGTTCGAGCCCCGGTCTGGGAAGATCCCACATGCCACGGAGCAACTAAGCCCGTGAGCCACAACTACTGAGCCTGAGCGTCTGGAGCTTGTGCTCCGCAATGGGAGAGGCCGCGACAGTGAGAGGCCCGCGCACCACGATGAAGAGTGGCCCCCACTCGCCGCAACTGGAGAAAGCCCTCGCACAGAAACGAAGACCCAATAGAGCCATAAATAAATAAATAAATAAATAAATAAATAAATAAATAAAAAGAAAGGAATTCCTTAAAAAAAAAAAAAAAAAAGAGACACATCAACCAACAACAATGCATAGATTGCATCCAGATCTTGATTTGGAACAAAGTGTAAAACACACATTTATGAGATAATTTAAACATTGACTATTTGATGATACTAAGGAGTTATTCATTTCTTTAGGTGCAATAATAGCAGTGGTTAAATTTTTAAAATGTCTTAGAGCTACATAAACAATTATGAAGTAATATGGCATCTGAGATTTGCCTCAAAATAATCCAGTGTGATTGGTAGGGGTACAGATAAAACAAGATTGGTCAAGAGTTGACCATTATTTGAAGCCAGATGATGAAAAAAATTATACCATTCTCTTTACCTTTTAATATTTGAAATTTTCCACACTTAAAAAGACCGTGGGATAAGATTACAATGATACTGTCCATACTCTCAGAAGTACAATTCATTAAAGACACTACTATAAGTCTTTCTTGGGACATCCCTGGTGGTCCAGTGGGTAAGACTCCAAGCTCACAATGCAGGGGGCCCAGGTTCGATCCCTGATCAGGGAACTAGATCCCGCATGCATGCCACGACTAAGAGTTTGCATGCCACAACTAAGAAGCCCGCATGCGGCAACTAAAAAGATCCCACACACCCCAATGAAGATCCTGCGTGTCTCAAATAAGACCCAGAGCAGCCAAAATAAATAAATATATTTAAAAAGTCTTTCTTTCTGAACCTATAAAGCAGGGGTTCCCAACCCCACCCCCGCCCCCAGGCTGCACAGCAGGAGGTGAGCAGCCAGCGAGCGAGTGAGCAAAGCTTCATCTGCCGCTCCCCATAGCTCGCATTACAGCCTGAACCATCCCCACCCCCCGCTCCCCTCCCCAACACTGGTCCCTAGAAAAACTGTCTTCCACGAAACCAGTCCCTGGTGCCAAAAAGGTTGGGGGCCGCTGCCATAAAGTACCAGTGGCTGCTGCCACCACCACTACACAGGGCAATAAACTAGGAAAAACTTAACAAAAGACCAAACAAATAATAAAAATAATGCTCACTTTATTAAAACTTTGCAGAAGCTGAATGAGAGGAAAGAGGGAATGGTTTTTTCCACCTGAGGTTAAATGCTTTCTCTTCCTTGGGTTCTGCTGCCTGAGTTTTCCTGAGTCCCTGCTCCACACTCCCTAACCCCATCAATGCAGGTATCTTAGTGGCAAGGCTGTCTGGACACCAAACATACATTGTACAATTCATCTTTTATTTCTACTCTTCCTGCATCTCGTCAGAAAATGGTGGAGATTTATAACAAAAGGGCACACAGGCCTACGGGGTTATGTGAGGCTAATCACATCAGATTCTGAGGTTTATGAGCTTAGAAACACTTTAGAGGAGTGCTGGCCCTCATACCCTGTTAACTCTGTAATGCATAATATATAAACTTAACAGTGCAACTGAAACAACAAAAAAGGGACAAATGTGTTAGCATCTTGTACCCAAGAGCTTCCAAGTACATGAAATCACTTCCAAAGTTGAGATGTCCTTTCCTGCTTATCCAGAGTTGGATACCGCATAAAAAGTTTGGTGCTTGAGATGCACCTTCCGGTAGCAAATGCCTAGTTAATAAATTTGAACTTTGCAGTAAATGTCTTTCATCAATGTGAAAGAGTGTGTAGTGATTTGGGAGGCAACAAATTGGGGGCAAAGGCTCAAACTAAAAAATAAAAATGGTATTTAGTTAGCTTTTTGGAAATATAAATAACACAATAAATGACAAAAAGGAAAACAAAATAAAACAAAAAACCTGACATGTTATATGACTGATCATCTCCAGGCACAACAGCATTTATTAATGAGTATAAAAAAATAAATTTTATTATTTTTATCTGCTTTTCCCCCAGCTTAAACTACATGTATATTTTTGGAAGCTTGAGTTCCTAACAAAATTCCACAATTTCCACTATACCGGCTCCCACAATGTGACTGAGTGAAGGTAATCAAGGTCCCACTCCCATAAGGAAATTAATTTTTATCCTTGTGGATTCTGAACAACCAGACCTCTAGGAACTTAAAAAGCACGTGCTTTCATTAGGATCCTTCTAACATGGAGAAAATGCAGCCATCATCCATTAAAACACAATCCAGTTTGGGTACAGGTACTCTTCAGGCT
This sequence comes from Eschrichtius robustus, assembly GCF_028021215.1. NCBI lineage: Eukaryota > Metazoa > Chordata > Mammalia > Artiodactyla > Eschrichtiidae > Eschrichtius > Eschrichtius robustus. The sequence continues at coordinate 126,419,192 of NC_090824.1, forward strand.
TTCCAAGTTCTTCACTTGACTACCAGACAAGGCCACCAGCTTTTCTGGCAGCCCAGCCTCTCCAGCTGCACCAAAAGTGGGATTCACAAAACTGAAGATAAAGCATTTCTGACCTTTCTTCCTGGAAGTTAGGAGGCTCTCTGGGTAAGAAAGGTAAGGAGGTTTTGCATCAAGCTTGCCTTAACAAGGAGTACTGGTGGAGGGACTGCTAAATCTACCCAGTGCACACCTGTGTTGAGGGTATGAGTGTATAGCATATACTTATCCATCACCACACAAGAAAGATAAGAGTAAGCTTATAAATCACTCTGGACCAAGCCCCTCAAAACAGAGGCGAATTTCATGAACCAAGGCCACTGCCTGTCGTAAAAACCTCAGTTCACCTAGGTCCTTTCCTGAAGAACCATATTAATCTCCTGATTCAAGAGGCACCTTGGCCAGGACAGAGGACGGAAGGAAAATGTAACTTCTGGGTAGGTCAATGCCACATGGAGTTTAGAGGTTGTGGTTTAGACTACAGTACAAGAAGATGGCAGCGTCACTAATACTTAGAGCTGGAAAGAGCCTTGGCTGGACGACACTCCTGGAGCATCTTTACTAATGCAGCTTAATGGCGGTTGCCCAGATGTCGTTGCTGGGGAGCGGGGGAAGAACCCATCCTTGGGGAACGGAGTTGCCTTTGGGATGATCAGATGGCACCAGGTACTGATCCCAATCATGCCTTAATGAGAACATTACAGAACAACTGTTTATTTTTGTTTCATTCCAAGCACTATGTTAGCAACTAAATATTCTATTTCAGGACTTCGCTTTCAAATGACCGATATGAGTCCATTAAAGAACTTGATTTCTAGAAATTATGCAAAAGACTATTTCTTAAATGTATATATATATAAGTGGGAAAAAACTCCAAAGAACTTACATTTTATGGATAACCAAATAATTAATATACAGTCGATCCTCATTATTTGCAGATTCTGTATTTGCAAATTTGGCTATTCACTAAAATTTATTTGTAACCTGCAAATCATTACTCATGGTGCTTCCATGGTTACTTGCCAACACGCACAGAGCAGTGAAAAATCTGAGTCACCAAAAGGCATGTTCCCAACTGTGGTAGAACAAGGTGACACTCTGCCTTCTTGTTTTCAGCTCCCCTACTGTAAACAAGTACCCTTTTTGTAGTCTGTTTAGTACCACATTCTTCAAATTTTTGTGCTTTCTATTGGCATTTTGCTGTTTAAAATGGCTCCCGAGTACAGTGCTGGAGTGCTATAGCTAGCATTAGAAGGCTGTGATATGCCTTATGGAGAACACATGTATGTTAGATAAGCTACCTTCAGGCATGAGTTATAGTGCCATTAGCTATGAGTTCAATGTTGATGAATCAACAGTATGTATTAAATAAGGTGTCTTTAAAAAGAAAAACAAGGTTAGGTATTGATCAGTTGATGAAAATGTTGTGGCCAAAGGCTCACAGGAGCTTAGCTCTGTATTTCCTTCAGGAGCAGCAGTTCAGTATTCTCTAATTCAGCATTTGCAGTCTTATAGAATATAGCTGCTGTAAATAGTGAGAACCCACTGTAATATATTTAAAGGCTAAAACTTGTATATTAACCAGAAATACACTTTTCCCAGAACAGCGCTAAAGAGTACTGTTGGACCATGGAAGGATCCTCAGAGAGCACTTAGTTCAGTGGTTTTTCAAATCAGGCTTTGAAGACACTTAGGCCCCAAGTAGATGCTTTGGGGAGTCCAGAAATAACAAAGTGCTTCCAGTCAATAACACATTTAAACTGCCTGTGGAACCCATTCATTCATTCTGTTATACAAACTGATTTTTCAAAAGATTACATTTGGGAGGGTACTACTGTTCACATTTGAAGGCCACAGTCTAGTCCATCATTTTCACCTTGTAGGTGAGGAAAGTGAGACTCAGAGCTGAAAACTTTACCCAGCTCATTAGTAACTGCAGATTAAGGTGAGACTCCTTGTTCCTAGCTCTCTTGGCTTTGACCTGTAAGAACTCACAAGTCAGTGTGGGTCTTTGTTAACAGTCTCCACAGATGAGTATACAGGGAGGGTTTCTTTTCCTTGGTCTGTTTAGCAGCAGAAGAGAATTAGGAAAAGGAAGTCAATGCTTTAAGTGAACGTGACAGCTATAGCATGGGATAATACAGAGGGCAAGTCACAACCTGAGTTTCAGTGTCTTCACCTGTTAAAATAGGGACATCTACTTCTCAAGAATTGATGAGGACTAAACAAGACGTATGTGGCATGCTTCAAACATGGAAACATTCTATAAACTCATACGGAACTAAAAAAAAAAAAAAAAAGATATAGTAATAGCCCTCAACAACATAAGCACTTTGTCAACTGCTTCTTGCTACCTAAGGGAAGGAAAACATGGAGAATGACCCTCTGACCTTATCTGGATGAGCGCTGGCAGGGAGTGCTCAGCTTGGAGGTAATACTGCCGGAAAGGCTGCAAGAGGTGAGCAAGTGGGAACTCATCTGAAAAAGAAAAGGCACAATACCATGTCATCATGCTTCATATGTACAGCATATTTCTCAAGGCAAAGTGACTTAGTCTATGATTATACAATATGATCAAATGTGTTTCATCTTTATCCTTGATTTCCAGGATATAGTTTTAGAATTCAAATCCTAAAGGATCCTTCCAATTTGTCGCCTACCACCTCTTAGCTTAGGTGGAGATCATCCATGAGGAAAAGAGCTGTCAATCTAGTATTTTTCTTTTCTTCACTGGTTACAGAGGAACTTACCTGGATCCCCAAATAACTTGGACTCAATTTCACGCTTCTGTAGTAAAAATTTCTCTTTTTCTTTCCTCTGTTTCTTCTCTAATTCTCTTTTCCTCTCTTCCTCTTGTTCTCCTTCCAACATAACTCTGAGGGCTCTCTCTTCAGCTTCATATAATTCAGAGCGTTTTTTAATGAGTTTTCTCAGTCGCTGAAGGTGATGCTCAAAGGTCTCATCTGCTGAGGCTGGAGGACAGACCCCTGGGCAAAGAGATGCAAATGACATTTTAGATACAACTTTTTCTTATCCCCAAATCCATGTTCTAATGAGCAGACTCAAAGTCCTACTTACAGTATGAATTTGGTTAGAGTTTACAAATTCCAACCAGCCTTCAAGGCTCAATTCGATCTTTTTGAGTCTTCAATTAATTTCATCCTAACCTGACTTTCACTAACTCCTCTTTCTGTATCACACTACTTAACCTTTGATTTTGTTTATTTCTTAATGGTTTTGATCCTTCAGTTGGAGAATTCCTCTACTAAAGGGAGGAATTGTCTTTTACTTCTTCACCGTGAAATTCCTACAGCACAGACTCCTAGACCCAACTAATAAACAATTTTTCCTCTGACTGAGTCTGAACTTCTGAGAGCGCACACTTGGACACTGAGGAAGAAATACACTTAACCAACCACAATAACCTCACAGTCTGCTGCTGAGGGCAGGGTGACCAAATGTTTCATTTGTCCAGTTTTAGCACTGAAAACTCAGTGTCCTGGGACACATGTGATGGTTGGTCACCCTGATTTGGAGGTCTGACTCTTTTTTCCCTCAACCACGGCAGCTAAGTAGTTGCAGAATTCACTCTCCTATCTTCATCTCCAAGGCTAACATTCCTTCAGATCATTTTGTCATGATTTCTTGTCTTGAACAAGTTTTCATCTACTCATTCCCACCTATGGAAACTCTACAACTCAAATCCATCTTCTACTAAGTTGCCAATTATTTTCCAAACACACACAAAATTCTTATGCACTGAGAAATTTAAGCTGTCACTTTGTTGTTTCATAATAATTTCACGGTTTTATTTCATTTCTTTACCTAGACCAAGGACTGGCAAACCTTTTCCATAAGTGGCCAGACAGTGAATATTTTAGGCTTGTGGGTCATACAATCTCTGCTGCAAGTACTAAAATCTCTCAGTACAGAAAAAATACACAGACACGCCATCAGCCCCAAAGTGCCTCCAGACCCCTGAGAAGGTGTGGCCTGCTCCCATCTCGGTGTGCTGGCCTGCACCACCCGCGCTCATCCCCCTCAGCCTTTCATGGATCCCTCCTGACCACCGCGACACACTCCCTCTGAAACGGCACCCCCACCAATCCTCCTCCAGACCCCCTGAGACGACATGATCTAGGTTCCCTCTACCTCTACCATTACTTCTCCAGTTCCTGCAGCTCCTAGATACCAATGCCTTCTCCGTTATTCCCCTTTAGCCACCCACACCTCAGGGCCTCGCGCAGTCTTTGGACCTTGGCATGATCAGAAAAAAGTTTCCACCTCTGAAGTCTTAAACCCAATTATTCTCTTCTCTGACTTTCTACCCGAAACTCTGTCAGCTTCACTAAAACCTCCAATCTAATATGTAAGATTTCACCAAAACGTGTGGTTGCCCATTAAGCAAAACCCCAATAGACCTGTGCTCTGTGCTCACCTGCCAAATGCAGACTCATTTGATTATGTGGCCTAGTGCCAGTGTATAGTTACATCAGCTCAGCCCATAATGGCACCTCCCTACAGCCATACTCCCATGCGTCTCTTGTTGGCTCTCACTCATTCCTCACAACAATTATTTCAAACATTCACTTCCCTCCTAAAGCCTTACTTCTCTACTCTTAGCAAACCACCTAGCATTTTCCCTAGAGAAAAGAGGCCATCAGGCAGGAAATCCCTTAACTTTTTGCCGCTGACTTTACTCATCTGCATTACTACCCATCCTTGCCCTCTTCATTTTCATTTCAGTGGAAAATGGGTCCTTCTCCACTTAGTTAATTCCTCCATCTGGGATCTGAATCTCCCTACTTCCTGCAGGACCTCAAGCCATTAACTATCCCTCCTGCTTCTCTTCACAGGCAAACTTTTAATAAGCTGGACTCACTGTCTGCTTTTCTTATCTCCTATTCCCTCTTTGATCTAGTCTAGTCTGGCTTCTACCCATACCACTCCACTGAAATGCACCCAGCACCAGTCACTAATAATCTGTTGGGTACTAATTCCCATGGATGTTTATTAATCTTTATATTACTTGATAATAATAATAATAAACACTTACACAGCATTTACTACATGCCAGGACTGTTTTAAACACTTTATGCATGTCTACTAATTTAATCATTGCAACACCCCGTGGATCGGTACCATCACTATTCCCTTCTTACAGGTGAGGAAAAACCAAGGCACAGAGAAGTTTAAGTAACCTGCCCAATATTATGCAATCTCTCTGAGCATTTGCCACTTTCCAGAAAAATTAAGGGGTCTACACTTTCCTCCTATCTCTGACCTCTCTTGATATCTTTTGTGGCCTCCTCCTTACCCATCTTGATTTTGACATTCCCTAGGATTTTGTCTTTTTGCGCCTCATCTCACACCACACAATCTTCTCAAGGTCAGCCCTACTTACAGCTACATGCTGATAAACTCTTATCCAGGATGTACCACAGGCACCACAAACACAACAGGTCCCAAACTGAACTCATCAGCCCCAAGCCTGTTCCCCCTCTTGTTTTCCTGGTCAATTAGAATGGTATCATCACTCATTCAATAGATCAAGCTAGAACCTGAAAGTCATTTTTTTCCTTCAGCTCCCACATGCTGAGTTCCCCCAAGTTATTTACTTATATGTATACACACACACACACACACACGCACACACTCTACTCACATCTCTTAAATCAGTTTACTTTTCTCCAACTCACCATCTGACCCTTAGTTCACACTCCCATATTATCCCTGCCCAGGCAGCAATAGCCCTATCAGTCTCTCTTTTTTCCTCCCTCCTAGAAGCGCCAAACTTTTCTCTACTCTGCCAGCACTGATCTTTGTCATCTCTGCTTAAAATCTTTCAATGGTTCCACTCAGCTTTAAGCATAGGTGAGAAGTCTAGCCTAGCAAATAAGACACTTTGAGACGTGGCCCTGCTTACATAACCAGCTTCATTTTCTCAGCACAGTGAGAGAAGTTAGAAAGTTGCTCTTTTTCTTTTAAAGTATCCAACAAAACCAGTTACTAGATACTAAATCGTTTTACATTCAAGTCAGTTAACTCCACAGAGCCTGCTTATTTTAGATCTTAATTTCTCCTAAAATTTCTTCCTTCTTTCAGACCAAAGTAAGGAAGACTAATAGAAATTATGTTGTACAATAAATTCACTTGGCATAAGTTTACTGAACACTCAGCTCATGGAGGACATGAAGTAAGGGAATATGAAATAGTAGCCCTCAGGTTTTGCATTATTATAAGGAAGAGATAGAGGTAGACACAGTAGATGCAAACTCCCTCTGATTCATGAATGCTTTGTGGGGTCATCTGATTCTGAGACCTGAATCTGAATCAGCCAGTCTGGAGGCTGCAATGTAGAAGTTAATCATTTAGCTAGTGAATGAGCCTGACTGAATGCACATGTCCCAGTGACATTTTATTAAGGATCTGAGTGGCAGTTTTCAATTATATTTTAAACCACACAGGGCAAATCATTTGCTATTGTGGTACTTGCTAATTTGTGTACTCTCAAATATCCCTGGTGAATGTCAATGGCCTAAAGCCTACTAAATAAGGCAGCATGTTGTTCAAGCCAGGTGCACATGAGAAGGAGCAGTAGGTCACCTCAGCCCAGATCAGGGAAGGATGGAATTTACTGTATTTACTTTTGAAGGATAGTGAGAGCTAAAAATGGCAAAGATGGTACTGAAGGCCCTCCAGACAAACAGACTGGCAAGAGCAAAGATGCAGGCAAGCAAAATGGAAAGCACAACTGGGGAACTTCTAGAAAACCAGTGCTCCCTCTAGAGGCAAGAGGAGACCACTGAGGTTCTCTGAGTCCAAAAGTGACATGCAGGTAAGCCAGGGACACCCATGCAGTCTGCAGGGCACTCCCTGCCCCGTCCAACCATTCACACTTCTACAAATATCAATGTTTCAGGTTTGAAATGTATATGAAGGAGCATGCTAAGTTTTCAACACCTTCTGAAGCACCAAGTAAAGATAGAATAGCTTTCACCTTGGTATATGGGCAAAGTTGACCAGCCACGCCAACCTCACTCAGAAAACTGTGGCCAGGAATGCCTGGGGTGGCAATGATGAGTCAAGAGGAAGACAGTGCAGGACTTCCCTGGTGGCACACTGGTTAAGAATCCGCCTGCCAATGCAGGGGCCATGGGTTCGATCCCTGGTCCAAGAAGATCCCACATGCCTCAGAGCAACTAAGCCCGTGTGCCACAACTACTGAGCCTGCGAGCCACAACTACTGAGCCTGTGAGCCACAACTACTGAGCACACGTGCCACAATTACTGAAGCCTGTGAGCCTAGAGCCGGTGCTCTGCCACAATAGAAGCCACCGCAATGAGAAGCCCGTGCACTGCAACAAAGAGTAGCCCCGCTCACCGCAACTAGAGAAAGCCCGTGCGCAGCAACACAGCCAAAAATAAATAAATTAATTAAAAAAAAAAAGAGGAAGACAGTGCGGTGGGTTCCCACATCCTTTTCAATCTTGGCTACCAGGGATAAATATCTTCAGAGGCTTTCTACTTCAAAAGTTCTGAGGTACTGCTGATAAGCTTAGTTACCCTACTGGGTGAAAATAATGAAGTATCAAGCATTTTTCCTTCAACAGTTTTGGGGAGGAGGGGGATAGGGTAAAGAATGGAAAGAAATGCAAAGCCATGGTTACCTTTCCTTGCTGCAGCCTCTTTCCTGAGTTTCCTCAATTTCTCCAAGGCCCGAAGAATGTCCACCATTCTTTTGGTGTCTGCTTGTTTTTTCCTCACTTCAGATAGGACACCATCAGCAGCAGCTTTAAGTTCCTGCTCCTGGAGGAGAAAGAGAGCCCATGAGACCCAGTATGGAACCTTATGAGGAACAACCTTACAGCGGAGAAAATCTGCCTGGCCGTGAGATTTCAGATGATCAGACAGTCCCAAGGTTAAGAAAGACTCTACTGGATCTACATCCCAATTTCCTGGGCCATGCACAACTCCCCTCTACATTGGTCCAGCCAAGGGATTATCTTCTCTGCATCTTCCATGTGGGCTCTTGCCTTTGTTTCTTCCTCAGAATTTCTCAAAGAGTGGTTCAAGGAACATCTGCATCCAACTTACCTTGTTAAATTGGGGCTCTCTTATTAAAAATGCAGACTCCTGGATCCAAAGATTCAGACTACCAGGGAAGATAAAGAATGGGGTTGGAAAGGCCTAGGACTCTACAATGTTCTCAGTAATAACCTAAGCACGGTTTGTGCCCCGATGCTCTAAAGTCTCAAGGATCTCTTTGATATGACAGCCTTTTAAACATCTGAAGACCCAATCTTACTCTTAAGTTGGTTCACATGTAAGCTAAATAACCCTGGTTCCTCAAGTCACTACTCACAGGACTCTGTCTCCAGTACCCTCACAGTGCGTGGTAGGGAGGATCCTTTTGCCTAAAAGCTCTTTTCCCATCTGTCAAATAAGCACTAAAGTTTCACCATTACAGACACCCATGCTGTTTCACTCTTTTGTTTCTGGAACTGCACATGTTGCTTTCACTTAGCTTTGACATTTCCTACAAGACTCAGCTGAGATGTCACCATATCATCTGGGAAGCCTTCCTTGATACCTTCCCCCAGTGGATTAGATATTCCTTCTCTGGGCTTTTATAGCACCTACAGTTGAAATCCTAACACACACCATGCTATACAGACATGATCCCCCGTGGTGCTCTAAGCCCCTCAAAGACAAGCACTATGTCCTATTCACCTCTATTTCCAGCACTCAGCAGTGGGCCTGCCATAATGGGCCCTCATTAAATGTCTGGTGAACTGACTCAAATTCCCTTAGATTAAGGCATTGCCTCCAAGTACTCTCCTTTAAAGCGCTGATATATTCCTGGAGGTGTGAAGACAAAGCTTGCCATCAATATACTTTAGAGGGGAGATGGATCAGACTCCAGGGCTGTAGCAGACACAAGGAGGACACAAGCTGTACCAGCTGGTTGTGGAGAGTGGAGGGAGAGGGGAAGTCCCTAGAGGCATTCAAAAGTAATGAGAATGCCTTACCTATTTGACCGATTTCCAGTTTCACCCTGGCCCTCTACTTAAGTTAAAACTTGAGATCAGTAGGCTTTGGAATCGAGCAATCTGGGCTCAAATCAGGAGTGAAACTGCCACAAACTGGTTGTGTGACTGTTGGCAAGTTAACCTCTCTATGCCTCAATTTCCTAATCTGTAAAATTGGGATAATACTGCCTACCTCTCAGATTGTTACAAGGTCTGGCTTAGGTAAGGACCTTAGCATAGTGCCTAGTATATAGTAAGTGCTCAAAAATACCATCGTTGAACTTGGGATATTGTTGAACTTGTAAATAAAGGAATCCTGGGAAAATCATCACTAGTGCCCCATCAGCCAATTAGGGTATATGTTCCTTGAGAAAAGGCCCCAAGTTCTCTTTATTTTGTATTCTTAAAATCACCTAGAGCAGGACAAGACGCAAGGACCCAGATTCTTGTTCGTCCTGAATGTTACTAAGTGGACAGAATGCTGGAGCAGAAAACAGATCTGTCATCCCTGCAAAACCACTATGCAATCCTATACTTTGTATTTATGGGACTTTGCACCGCACCTAGAGCATCTGTGTTGTGTACTGTACACCATTAACACGCAACCAATACGGAAATATAAGGTCGGAAAGGCAAACTATCTTTTTATTTTACGGATGAGGAAAAAGAGGCTTAGCCCTGAGGAATGACAGTGCAAAGCCTCAAGCCCCATCGGGTGTCAAACACCACTATCCCTGCTCCCGTGTGCATCCGCTGCTCTTACCCGCTTCTTCTCCTCCACCTCCTGCACGCACTTGACCCTCCAGCGGTCAATCTCCTGCTCGCGCTCCGCTGCCCGCGTGGCCTCCGCCTCCCGCTCGGCCTCGCGTTCCCAGGCCCTCTCGCGAAGCCGCAGCCGGCGGCGCCGGACCCTCTCCAGCCTGCGCCGCGCCTCGCCCACATAGGCTGCCTGGGTCAGGAGCTGAAGTCGCTCGGCCAGCTCGGCGCGCAGCGGCTGTGCCTCCGCATGCAGCTGTGCCCAGGCCACGCCGTCAGCCTCGGCCTCGCGCAGCGCATGGCCCAGGTCGCGCAGCCGCCGCACCAGGCGCAGGGACCCGCGCAACCGGGCCCGCACCTCGCCCAGGCTGGGGCCGGCGGGCGCGCGCGGGGACACCGGGCAGCCGGCCCGCCGCGGGGTTCCGAACACCGCCTCTAGCCACTGCCGGTCGCGCAGGCGCTGCAGGGCCGCGTCCCCGAGCACGTCGGACGGCGGCGGTGCTTCAGGCCAGTGCGGGCTCCAGGGCGGCCCCGGGCCTGGAGGCGGCGGCCGCGGGCGCTCACCGGCGTCGTTCCCTAGGAAGGGCCGGCACTGAGGCGGCGGGGGAGGCAGCGGCGGTGGCGGCACCTGGTAGAAGGAGCCGCCGCCGCCGCCCCCGCCCCCGCGGGAGGCTTCCCCGGGGGCCCGGGGCTGCAGAGCCAGCGGGGGCTGGAGGAAGGGGGCGGAGGCCCCCGGAAAGGGGCCGGGCCGCTGGGGAAGAGGCGGTGGGAAAGACGGAGAGGGTAGCGGCGGTGGCGGACAGCCGAAGGGAGCGGGAGCCGGCGGCTGCGGGGGCGGCGGGCCCGGGCGACCCGGGGTGAAGAAGGGTGGCAGAGCCATGGCCACCACGGAGGGATTCTGAGAACTGACAGGAATCTGAGTGTTCCCAGCGAAAGTGTCTTCCGGGAGGAAGTGACGTATACCGCGCGCGACAAAAGTGTGACGCACCCGACCCAGGGAGCCCGGCGCATGAATGGGCGTTCATTCAACCCTTCAATTCATAAATACTGTCCTTACTGAGCATTCTAGGTGCGGAGCTAGCCCCTTTGCAGTGCGACTAACAGATACAGTTCCTCTCCTCGTAGAACTACCTATCTAGTAAAGAAAACACATTAATCAAGTAATCCTGCAATCAAATGCAAAAGGGCAGCGGCGAATGTAAGTACTACCAAAGAGGAAAAAAGGGCAAGAAGAGCTTATAGGAAAATTAAATTTAAAGAGGTTGGGGAAGGTTGTCCTAAGGATTTGAGACTCCATCTGAGGTCTGAAGGGTAATTATGAGTTAAATAGTAGAAATAGAAGAGAAAGAAGAGAGGGACGCACAGTCCAAATGGGAACAGCATTTACAAAAGCCCCCTAGTAGACTATAGGAGTAGGTCTGGTGCGGGAACTGAAAGAATGCCGGTGTGGATGGAGCACAGAAAGCCTGAAGGGAGCCTGGTGATCCTGGGAGGTGGACAAAATCGTAGCGTCCAGGATCTCATATCTTAAGAACAGTGGGAAACCACTGGAGGGTTTTAAGCAGGAGGGACAGGGAAGGCCATTCACTCCACATGATTAGATTTTTAAAATTAAACTCTGAGATAATTGTAGCTTCATATAAAGTTGTAATAAATAGTACCGCAAAATCCTGCGTACTTGTTACTCAGTTTCTCTTGCAAAACTGTATTACAATATCACAACCGGGATGTTGACATTGATGGTCAAGATGCAGAACATTTCCATACTTCCAGGATGCCTCATCCACTTCCCTTCCTTAACCTCTGGCAACCACTAATTCTCCATTTCTATAACTGTTGTCCTTTCTAGAACGTTATATAAATGGAATCATACAGTACATAACCTTTTGAGATTTACTCTTCTCACTCAGCCTAATCCTCTAGAGATACATCCAGGTTCTTGCATCAGTGTTCCTTTTTATTGCAATAAAGGTGTGCAATAAAAATGTGTGGATAAAACGAAACCACACTTTGTGTAATCATTCACCTGCTGAAGGATATTTGGGTTGTTTCCATTTGGGGGCTATCATGAATAAAGCTACTATAAACATTTGTATACAGGTATTTATATGAACACAAACCATCATTTCTCTGGAGTAAATGCCCAGGAGTGCAATTGCTAGGTCATACACCAGTTACATGTTTAGTTTTTAAAGAAACTGCCACACTGTTTTCCAGAGTGGCTGTACCATTTTATATTCCCACCAGCAATATATGAATCATCCATTTTCCCTGCACTCGCATCAGCATTTTGTGTATTTACTATTTTTTATTTTAGACAACCTGATAGATATGTGGTGATATTTCATTGTGGTTTTAATTTGCACTTCTTTAATGGCTAATTGTGTTGAATATCTTTTCATATGCTTATCTGCCATCTGTATACCCTCTTCACTGAAATGTCTGATCATGTCTTTTGCCCATTTTCTAACTGGATTTTTTGGGTTTTTTACTGCTGAAATTTGAGTTCTTTTTGTATTCTAGATATTAGTCCTTTGTATGTGGTTTGCAAATATTTTTCCCCCATTTTATAGCTTGTCCTTTCATCCTAACATGTTTGTTTTTTCAGAGCAAAAGTTCTTAATTTTGATGAAGTCCAACTTAGCAGTTTTTCCTCTTATGGATCATGATTTTGGAGTCAAGTCTAAGAACTTTTAGCCCTAGATCCTGAAAACTTCTCTCCTGTGCTTTTTCTGAAAGTTTTCTAGGTTTACATTTAAGTCTGTGATCCATTTTGAGTTGATTTTTGTATAAGGTATTGAGACTTAGTTTGAGCCCCCACTCCCACCCCACCCCTTTGGATGTCCAATTGCTCCAGTATCACATGATTAGAGCTTTACTTTTCAAAGCTGTAAAGTGATGGATGATCCCTTGGGTAAGAGTCCAGCTCTGTACCATGAGAAGAACCAACATGAGCCTGACCTCACTTCCGAAGGGACCGCTAGTATTTCTCAGAAACTTTGTAATATTCTACATATTTATTTGTATCTTATGTATTCAGTAATTAGGTAATACTGTACATAATATTTAAAGGCTTCAGTTTTCGTCTTAAAGTTTATTAGGTAAGGTATGGATATACCTTTTTATTTTCTAGATGTATACTCTGTTGTCAATACCGTTTATTAAATATTCTTTTCCTAATATGAAATATCACCTTTTCCAATACTAAATTCCCATATATATTTGGGATCTATTTCTGTACTTTACATTCTTTTCCATTGGTCTGTCTGTTCATTCATGCACTGGTACACACTTAAATATTTAAAGGTTTATAATATTTTAAAAACAGAAGATGCAGTCCTTCCTCATTCTTCATTCAGTTGTTTGTTAGGTGGAGAGGCTCTGGAAACAGTCTACCTGGAGTTAAATTCTGGCTGTTACTTACTAGTTGTGTGACCTTGGGAAAGTTACTTAAACACTCTGGGCTTAAGTTTCTTCATCTAGAAGGGTTAAGAGTATGTACTTCATAGAGTTGTTGCATTAAATGAACAGAGTGACACAGAGTAAGCACTATGAGTGTGCATTATCATTTTGCTTGTTTACCATTCTTATTTTTTTGTGTGAACTTTAGAATCCATTTGCCTAGTTTCATTTTAAAACTTATTGGCCTTTTATTGGAATATTAAATTTATAAATTAACATAGGGATAACAGACATCTTTATAATATTGAGTTTTCCCATTGGGGAACATGGGATACCACTTTTCATCAGATTTGCAAAAATACCTACCCATCCACTCTTCCACTTACACTGCTATCATCTTAGTCCAATCCATCATCTTCTAGTAGCCTTATTATAATAGCCCCAAGTGCCCCTGATTTAATCCTTGGTCCTCTACAGTGTGTTCTCTTATACCGCAACCAGAGTGGTCTTTTAAAACTTACATCTGGTAATGACATTTCTCCACGCAAAACCTTCCGGCAACTTCTCATCTCACTCAGAATCAAAGCCTGGAAGGGAACTGGAAACAGCAAGATCAACTTGTAGTTTACTGTGGAGGGGTTATGGGTTCAAGAGAGTTATGTTTTGTATGTTGATAAGAATTTATCTGATATATACACACTACTATATGTAAAACAGAAAACTAATAAGGACCTACCGTATAGCACAGGGAACTCTATTCAATACTCTATAATGGCCTATATGGGAAAAGAATCTAAAAAAGAGTGGATATATTTATAACTGATTCACTTTGCTGTACACCTGAAACTAGCACAACATTGTGAATCAGCTATACTCCAGTTTAAAAAAAAAAAATGTCCTAAAGATTGTAGGAGATAAAGGGCAAGTGCTGGAGAAATGTCCACAAGTAGGCCTCTAGTCATGTTTCCCTCCATTTATCTCAGCACCTTCCCTTCCCAACAATCTAAAACACATTATCTAGTGATGTCCAATTCTCATGCTTAAAACCCTTTTAATAGCTCTCCACTACTTTCTGCATAAAATTACAACTTAATCTGGCATACAAGATATTCTATAATTTTAAAAAAAACGTACGGAGCACCAAATATATGAAGCACCATGTAAGTGCTGGTTATAGTTAACAAAACAGGCATGATCTTCATGCTAGTGGACTTAACGGTGTAGTTGGAAAGACAAGTGAAAAATAAGCTTGGGGGTTTGCTATAGAACAGGAAATACTAGGCATTGTTTAGATGCTTCTAGGAATGTTTCAGAAGGAAGGAGACCAATAATGTAGTAGAGATACTAACAAAAGAACCAAAGGCCTTAAGAAATGAGAGGGGATGATGGGATCCCCTCATAATAACATGGAGTGACTGAGTTTTGATAAAAGGGATCCTTCAGCTGTAACAGCTGTAACTGGAGAGAAAGGTTGGGTGCTGAAGCAGATACATTTATAGATTTGATGGTGGGAAGATGAGTTCCATCTTTTGATGGTTTCTCAATGAAAGGCAAAGTCTTCAGTTAAGATGGAGAGGGGAGAGAATACATTAAACGGTCATCTCAAAGGAGTAACATGAAGTCGTACTGGTTGCCTATTTCTCAACTCCTAAATCTCCCTAGTTGTTTCACATTTCTGAGATTTTAATTTTCATTATTCCTTTCTGGAAAATTCCTACTTGTTCTTCCAGATCCATCTGGGCTATCACCTTTTGTGCCACACCTGGTACCTACCTCACTTCCATTATTATAATGCACTGATGTTTGTATTTGCTTCCCCTACTAGACTAGTAAACTTCTTGGAAAGCTTGGTCTGGATGCCTAGTGTGGGGCCCATGCAGGATATTTAAGTAAGAATTTTCAATCAGTGTTTAACATAAACAGACTTTTTGTCTGTGGAATCTACAACTAGGAGAATTTATTAGAGGAATATGAATGTGTCAGGATTAACAGTCTCTAGACTAAAGCCACTCATGATATCTGTGTCCTTTTAAAAATGGCACTGCATTATGGACACACCACAACAATGGCTTTCATTTAATCCTTTTGTTTTATTCAAATGCCAAAACAAGTTTCAAGATACAAATCGTAGTTATACTCAGTTGTGTTTAATTTAAAAACATCAATTATGCTTTAACTTTCAAAACCAAATGTAAGTTGTTGTGACTAAAATGTCTCCCAGTGCATTTCTGGAGGACTGCCTTTAATATATTTAGTAGCTACTCCAATTTTCACTCTGCAAAAAGGAAAATGATGAGGCTGTAAGAAAAAGATAAGGAACAGTTATAATATGAAAGACTTCCTGAGAAGAACTTCAACCATTACTAGGGAGACCAAGAAAGATACCAGTTTCTGTTCTATACTCTAGCAACCAGGCTTAAACACTTTGCAAAAGTGCATTTCTGGTCCTACCCCAGCCATAAATAGATATCTAACATCTCTTATTACATCACAGAAAACCCAATTTCATCAACAAGATGTAGAATTTGCTAATAGCTTAGGGTTCTTTTCCTAAGAAAATGGGGGTGGGGGCAGTAAGGGGAAAACTCAAGAGTTTGTAAACTAAAAACTGAAAACAAATGTTTAAAGGTACTCTGATTTAAACAATTTCCAACGAGGCTGAACTGAACGAACAGTATAGGAACGTCTATCAATATAGTGGGAAAGAAAAAAGTTTAAAAGGTACCCAAATATTTTAATATTTATGGAATCAAATGAAATAATTTTCACTGTTAAGGCCCCCAAATTTCCCCCACTGTTTAGTTTTCTTATATAATGAAAGTTAATAACTTATATTTTAGTATGAACACATTCCCTTCTGCTGATAGCATAGACTTTCTTTAATATTCCATGAAGCCAAAGAATTAGACAAATATCCAGCACCAGAAAACAACAAAAAACTAAGTACTTTAGGTAAATGTATTAGGATGTTTTATTTAGCTCAGCACATGGCTGTAATGCTACTTTTAGAATTAGGTGTAGGCTTTTTCTGAAGATTTAAGGCAGACTTCAATTCCATCTGCTCACTCATGGTACTAAAATGGACCAAAGATGGCAAATAAATCAGACAAGTCAGCAAGAGAATGGCCTTTTTTTATAGTCCAATGGGGAAGTTTAGTGTCATGCATTAGTGGATAAGACTAAGAATACAGCTAAACAAATCATCAAAATAAGGTTCTTCAGGGTACTTTTTCCATGAAATCTTTAACTACTTGGAAACTACCTGTTCCAATTTTTAAGATGAAAAAAATTATAATATTTTCAGGAAACAAACATGGGTAGAAAAGGCTAAACTAAAGAATGGCATCCCAATCTTCAATTTTAAAGAATTTATTTTCCCATTTATAGTTACATTATTGTAAAATCCACAGTTATTGCAACATCTGCATTGCTTAAAAGAACTCCTAAGAATTTTTTTAAAGCATATTTTTAAAAAACCAAACCAAAATAATGTACATTTTGTCTCTGAACATTGTGTCATTAAAGTCCACGTAATGTCAGTCTGTATAAATCAATGTGATGTTACATTATATACATGATCTGATTTTTATCCTAAAAGCTTCTGACCATGTATGATATCCAAGAGAGATCCAATGCTTTTAATGTCAGACTGTAGAGACAGTTATGATCCTAAACAAAAGAAGGAAAACTTTATATACAGGACAGAAGTCTGACAGTTTAGCTGTTTGCAGCATCTGCTTGACGAGGCCATCCTTCTTCTTCAACTCCAGAGTCATACTCCTCTTCAGAGGATTCTTTCGTTGGAGCCCTATAATGAAAAGCCATCAGTGTTTTTTGTTTTTTTAAATAAGAATTAGGGGTAAACACAACTTCTCAAAAAAATGAATAATAAAAAATTAATCCACTTAGCTAGAAATGACACACAAAGAAGGAAAATATTAAGAGCACTTCTAATACTAAGATTGCTTAATGGTAAAATATGGGAAACATTTAGAGCACACAACTAAAAACTACAAGTAGTTTTCCCAAACAAATTTTTACTGAAATAAATCAACAACAAGGCTTCAACTGTGAAGGCCTTTCCTCCAGCAAAAAAGTAGAATCTATTATTTTAACGAAAATGCTTGACATTTAGCGTGTCAATGATAAAGAAGTGGAAAGCTTCTGATCAAACCAATATGACTCAAATTAGTCAAAATTATGATCAGACCACCACAATTCCTTTATATATTAATATTAAACAATAAAAATGAGAGATTATATCTCTTTGAATAAGTAAAGGTTGTTCAAAACCAATCAACTGCCTCATAAGTTACCTTAGAAGATAAGCATAAAACATAACATACATTGTGACAGAAATCTAATTTTTATGTAGGTAACATTAATGTCAAGCACTGCTAATAAATATTTATTGAATAAATCGGGGTCAGTAAACTACAGCCTGCAGGCCAAATAAAGCCCATCATTTGTTTTGTAAATATTTATCTGAACACAGACATGCTCATTCATTTATGGACTGTAGCTCTAGCGCTATGAGGCAGAGTAGCTGCAATACAGATTGTATGGCCCTGAAGTATTAATCCAGCCCTGTACAAGACAGTTTACTGACCCCTAGAATAGTTAAATAAAGCAGTGAAAGATATGTCAAATTTGTCAACTGATAAGATACAACTAAGAGAAAAATTATGTCGTCAAAGTTTTGGTCTTATGTGGGTCTTCCCTGGTGGTCCAGTGCTTAAGAATCCACTTTCCAATGCAGGGACACGGGTTCAATCCCTGGTCTGGGAACTAAGATTCCACATGCCGCGGGGCAACTAAACCCATGCTCCGCAACTACTGAGCCCACACGCCACAACTAGAGAGCCCACACACTGCAACTACTGAGCCTGCGTGCCACAACCAGAGAGCCAGAGCCCACGGGACCACAACTAGAGAGAGGCCTGTGCGCTACAATGAAGAGCCCTTGCACCACAATGAAAGATCCCACATGCCGCAACAAAGATCCCTCATGCCACAACTAAGACCCGACGCAGCCAAATAAATAAATAAATATTTTTTAAAAGTTTTGGTCTTATGAAAGACATGAAACAAGTAATTCATAAATTACAGAATTAACAGCAAAGTTCATTTAAGTCTTTTCATTTGGATTACTTGTATATCTTTTTTGATACTTCTTCCCTTAGGAGAAAAAAGTGGAGACTAATTTTTTTAAAATATTTATTTATTTACTTGGTTGCACCAGGTCTTAGTTGCGGTAGGTAGGTGGGCTCCTTGGTTGTGGCATGCGAACTCTTAGTTGCAGCATGCATGTGGGATCTAGTTCCCTGACCAGGGATCTAACCCGGGCCCCCTGCACTGGGAGCGTGGAGTCATCCACTGCGCCACCAGGGAAGTCCCAAGTGGAGACTAATTTTGAAGATCAATTTTCAAGACTCAAAATACCATTTTATAAACCAAAATTAGAAAATTTTTTTACAGAAAACTTGAGATAACTGATTCCTTTTTGATTTATAAGGATTTTTATACAAATTTTATGACAGACCAATAAACCCTAGCAATAAAGAGCCTATCTTAAGCTTTAGATCTGTTTTAGTTTGACAATACACTTTACCGGATGTATCCTGGTTCCTTCTTTCCTTCTACTACTTCTTTGTCAACCTCCACACATACAATATCAGAATTAGGGACTTCAAACATTGGTTCTAGTAACAGCTTTTCCTAAAGAGAAAAAAGTAATGAATTACATGGAAAACTGAGGTTACATATAAAATGCTTGTATTCTATAGGTTATCAATCGAATTCATCAACTCAACAAATATTATGGAGTCCCTGTTATGCACCAGTAACTGAATGTTGAAAAGTCAATGTAAAAGCTTTCATATTCTTCATGTTAAAACAGCTTCTAACTAAATTCAGAGAGAAGTCATTCTATAAGGGAAGGCTTTTTGTCTGTAGTTCTGCCTACTTAGGTCACCATGCACATACAAAAAGACTGTACCTTCATTTTGTATGTGAGTCAGACGTTACTCAGAAGCATTCCTGACATACTCTATGACCAAAGGAGGTCAACTAGTAATCCTTAATTTGAAAACAATTTAATCCTAAATCATCTCTACCAAGCTATGACTTCAAACAGGCATTTGTCTCAAGTGCTGCAGTAGATCTAAAGTTATTTACTAAAGAAAACTAGTTTTGCCTATGAGTAGGGGCTGGATTATATTCCATCTTAAGGAAAATACTGGTTGAGTACATCAAATTTTCTAAAAATGTCAACTATATCACCTGTTCTTCTAGTTTACATGCTTATAATTCTGTCACAACACCTGAAGTCCAGGCCTTCATTAAAGAGTAAAATCTCAAATTGTGATGGATGTGTAGTTCTAATCAAAAAGTCCTACTGAGATGAGAGAAGTTAATATTTAGCAGTGAAATCCTCAGAGAACAGAATATGTGCTTGCTTTGGGAGCATGCAGGGAAACAGTAACCCACTGTACAGCCAGACCTGGGGGACTAGGGGAGAGAACTCTAAGGAAGAGGGTGGGTGGTGACTCAAAGTAGGCTGGGTCTCTAGGATTTGTAACAAAATAAAAATGGTGAGTTCATAACATACTGAAGAATTTAGGGGTAAAATGCCACAGTATCTACAACTTAATTTCAAACAAAAAACAACAATGAGGATTTCAACGGTTCTGAGAAGGCACTCTGGAGCTTAAGTCAAAAGGCCTATGTAGAGTTTTCTGAAATTCTCCTTCCCATGATCCTGATTTCCTCTATTTCATTAATCATATTAACTGTATGTCCTTTGTTGCAAACACCTTGAAGTTCCTTTTTAGAAAAAAGAAAAATATAATATACTGTGACCAAAAAAAAAAAAAAAATCACAAAAAATATTAGACCAATTTTCTGGATGTATTTCCAGAGGATAACATCGAGGTTTAATATTCTCAAAATTCAGACCAAGAAATAATCTAGTTTCTGTAAATTTATGCCAACTTACCATTATGGACCGGAGGCCTCGTGCACCTGTTTTTCGTTCTAGTGCCAATCTGGCTATAGCTTTCAAAGCATCTTCAGTAACATTCAGTTCACACTACAAATATATTCAAAAGAAATAACTCAGATAATACTTGATGATATTTTCCTAATATAACCATGCAGTATTTGATCTACTAACTATTACTACCTACCACCATTACTGGTCTTTTTAGAACAAAAAGAGACTAACACCCTGACTTTACAGGTAAAGAAATAAGTTCCAGAAAGTTAAGTACACTGATTCACTAATACTCAGAAACACAGGGTCAGAATCTTTGTGTCTTGACTGACCCTATCCCCTTTCAGACTAAAGCATTTTTAGACTGTAACTTAGTTTCTGGAAAATATTCATTTTAAAGAGTGTTACTAACCCTCTCATCCTATAGAACAAAGGTAAAACTTTAGACAAGTCTCTCTAAATTACCACAAATTCCAAAACTTATTGAGAAGTTAATATACCCTCCCAAAATCAAAATACTTTGGAACATCAGATTTTATAAAATCTTGGTATTAAACAACTTTTGTTTATTAATTTCTACATCCAGAAAATGTAAAATTTAAGTGAGGTAATTATCTCTCATGGTGCTTCAGAACCTTGCTTTCAAAAAGCACTTGTTTCTATGAATTAACCTACAGGAAGGTATCAGTATGAATCACAAGTTTGTCCTTAGTCCTTGAAGAGGTTTTCTACATTAACGTGGATTTTCTAGGACTTTATTCAACATTTATTGAACCCCTGTGTTTATATATTAGAAACTGAGTGATGAATCAGATACCACCTTTGCCCTCAAGAAACTTAAGTGTATTGGGTGGTGACAAATTAGCAAAAGAGCATTTACAGCATAGTGTTTGCACATGGTGCTAAGAGAGCACCAAAGTGGGGGCATCTAAATAAGGCTAGAGGACCACTGAAGGATTTTTAAGGAGGGAAGTGAAATAATTAGCTTTGTGTTTATTCATTCAGTAAGTATTTATTAAGAACTTAATATCTATTTGTTGGACACTGTGTTCAATAATTTTAAAAAGATCCATCCTGGAAGTAGAGTGGGAGATGATAATATTTTGGTGGTGGTGGTCAGAGACAGACTTTAGATAGGGAGACCAATTAGGAAGTAAATGCATGGGTCAAGGTGAAGAATGATAAAGGAGACTGACTTGAGGTAGGGACAGTGGCAATGGAGAGAAGGAGACTGATATTTTGAGACACTAGGTTCAGAAAACCCAAACATTTGCTGTCTGATTAGATATATGGCTCCAGGTGTCTGGCTGCAGAGAAGTAGATGTGAGAGTTAACTTTAGAAAAAAGTATACCTAGTATGTCACAATGAAAGCATTTAGAGTATCAAGGCTGAAAAGACAATACTGTGTGCCTGGCTTGAGGGGTTAGGGGTGGCTGCTAGAACAATTTCTCTCTCTATATATCCTTGGGCTTTAAGCTACAATGTCGATTTTAATTAAGAAAAAAATAAAGCCAACTCCTAAGTGTCTAATATGACACAACGTGCCTTCCCTGATTCCTAGATCCATATTTAGTGAGGAATAGGCTGGTATTCCAGATAAGTATTGCTTTTTAATTTGTTAGGCTAACATATGTAGAGTTTCAACAGCAAAAAAACCCCCATAAATTAAGTAAGTATAAAAAATAAAAATCTAACCTTATCCATGCTGAATAAGGCCTGGTACTGAGGAATAACAGCATTACGTGGCTCAGTTAGTATTTGTACAAGTGTTTTCTCATCTAGGCTATGCAAAGGAACTACCACAGGCAACCGTCCCACAAACTCGGGAATCATGCCAAATTCAATGAGATCTCTGGCTTCCACGTGACGTAATAAACGATCTTTTTCTTCAATGTCTTGGTGAGTATTTGATTCTCCACTTCGATTGGCAAGGTCTGCAGCAGCTGCAGCCCTTCTGCCTTTTCCCAGATTAGATGGTGTTCCAAATCCAAGATACTGCCAAAGAAAAGACAGGTATTATAAATAACAGAATGAAGCTGCATCGTGCTCAGCATTTTACATGCATATCTCATGCCATCTTCACAACAGAAGAAAGTATTATCATTTATATTTTACAATGAAGAAAAAAGGCTTAGAGAGGTTAAGTACCTTGACCAAAGCTCTCACTGCTGCTAGTGGTAAAAGCCAGGATCCAAACTCAGGTCTATCTGCCTTCAGAATTGAGAACCTAACCAACTCTCAAAAAATGAATTCTAGTAAAAGTAGGTAAGTAAGAACTGTGAAGGGAAGTCCCTTAGAACTCATATAATGATGTTGCAGGATTTTTCTGAGACCTCTAGACTAGTGTGGCTTCCAAAATGTGCAAGAACTGTGGAAACAGAGATAGCAATTATTCTGTAACCAAAGTCAGGTTTGTAATACTGTAAACAGGAGTAGTGCCTATGGAACAAGCAGACTTAAAACGAAATTATCCACAAGTGTCTTAAGTCATTGCTAAGCATTCTATTAAAATCGTGATTTGGGGTTGCATACTATGAGTTAGAATATCCTATGAGTTAGAACATCCTATGAGTTAGAATAATTTCGATTTTATAAAGAACATGTAAGGACATCAAACAAAAATGGTAACTTTGCTGCAAAAAGTTGGGTATCTAAGGTGTATGGATCTTGCTTTAGTCAATATAAAAGAACTATACTCCAGGCAACTGTCCGAAGTTTAATTTTGATATGTCATACAACTTTTGTCAAAAGAACAAGAGAAGTACATGATATATGAGAAAACACCTAAGTTAAAAATCCATTCCTGATACTCTAAGCTGTGTATGTGGACAGTTAGTGTTATCAGAAAGCAAAATACCTTTCATTCAATAATTTAAACATATATTAAGCATTTATTATATATACAATATAGGCATATATAGTAATAAATATATATACACATATTTATTATATATATGGATACACATTTATTAAGCATTAAGCATTATTATAAAACACTGAGGATACAAACCTGAAGACAGCCCTTATCCTAACCTAAAGGGACTTATTTACAGTGAGAACACATGAAGATATTAAAGCATCATAGGTGCAATGAAGGACAACTGTACAGGAAACTACAGCAGTGGAAAGAAAGAAAAGAGGAAATACTGGGGACAGAGGGTAGGAGGTGACCAAGAAAGTCTTCACAGAGGAATTGCCTAATCATTTAACAGACTGAGTCATAAAGAATGAACACATATTATCACCCAATACACTTCTGGATTTGTTTGAGCAAGAAATAAATGTTTATTGTGTTAAAAAAAAAAAAGAACACATATTTGCCAACTGGACTGAGGTGGGGAGGACATGAGCAAAGGCAATAGGAATAAAACTTAAGACTGCAAGCAGTTTCATATGGTTAGGAAAGAGGTAGAGGTAGAGGTATATTATTTATATTGTACTCCTGGCTTTCAATGAGGTTTGATAAAAACAGTAGCCAAATGGATGTGTTTAATCCTCTATAAAATCACTGTTGCAGACTCTCTTATGTCTGTCTTCTTTTCCTAAAAATCTATGTGACAGGGGCTTCCCTGGTGGTCCAGTGGGTAAGACTCCACGCTCCCAATGGAGCGGGCCCGGGTTCAATCCCTGGTCAGGGAACTAGATCCCACATGCATGCCACAACTAAGAGTTCGCATGCTGCAACTAAAGATCCTGCATGCCGCAACTAAACATGCCACAACGAAGATCCTGCATGCTGCAACTAAGACCCGGCACAGCCAAAATAAATTAAAAAAAAAAAATCTAAGTGAAAAACTCTTTTTTAAATCTTTGTCTCTCATGAAGACATCATACCCTTCCTCTTTCAGGCAATAAAAACTAGCTCACGATTTCCCCCTACTTTTCATTAAGAAGTTCAAAGCTAAACAGAGTGACTTAATTTCCACTAAGCTGAAATGACCTAAACCTTCCTTTTGTATGTTTCTGATCTCTTTACTAACAATACTTTTAATTGTTCTTTTCTAAATGTTTCTAGCTTCAAATTCTTTTTGGAAGTATGAATTATAAATAAATATAAGAACATGGTCCTTGCCTTTGGTTACAGAATTTTGAATATAAAGTTCTCTCTCTCTCTTCCCCACCCTCCCCCATCTGTCTCTCTCAAACACATGCATGTGTGTGCATGTGGGCGCACACACAAATAATTTCTTCTTTCTAATTTGTTAGGCTAATTTATACAGAATTTCAAAAGCAAGAAAAACATAAATTAACTAATATGAAAAATAAAAATCTAACCTTATTGAGGAATAACAACACTACCTGGCTCAGTATCTGTACAAGAGGTTTCTCACCTAGGCTATGCAAAGGAATTAACACAGGCAACCATTTATTAGCAGCGTTATTTTATTATTATTATTTTTTTTTTTTAATTTTTATTTATTTATTTATGGCTGTGTTGGGTCTTCGTTTCTGTGCGAGGGCCTTCTCTAGCTGTGGCAAGCGGGGGCCACTCTTCATTGTGGTGCGCGGGCCTCTCACTATCGCCGCCTCTTTTGTTGCGGAGCACAGGCTCCAGTCGCGCAAGGCTCAGTAGTTGTGGCTCACGGGCCCAGCTGCTCCGCGGCATGTGGGATCCTCCCAGACCAGGGCTCGAACCCGTGCCCCCTGCATTAGCAGGCAGATTCTCAACCACTGCACCACCAGGGAAGCCCTATTATTTTTTTTTACTACTACTAAACTACTGCATTAGTAGCTACTACTACTAAACTAAAAACTAAAGTAAACTACTAAACATGCAAGGCCAAGGAGACTTAAAGCAAACAATATAGCGAAGAGGTGATCTATGATATATTCATTTACGTAGAATATATTATATAAAAGGTATCATTTGTGGCTATTATGTAAAACACAAAAGCATGGAAAACAGGCATGTTTTCGGGCTTCTTGCCACTACGCCGACATTACATTTTATCATAATCAATCAATAAATAGGTACTGGGCATGAACTTTGAGGATATGAAAAAGTAAGTTCCAGTTAAAATCAAGGCTTATAAGAATGTTTAAGAAACATCTATAAAACTAGGTGGGCTCACAACCCTTCCTCCAACCTCCAAACTGCTTTCCTCCATTTGTGAATGTCAGCAGTGATCTATGTAGACGCTATGGGCAGGAGCAACGGAGACAAGCTCTTTATTGGGCTCCAGTGAATTGGGCAAGAGAAATGAGTAGAATTTTTATTGATACAGCAGCTACCTCAAATAATAAAAATCTCCTTAGATGAAATATAAAACTGAAATCATCAAGTTATACTTTAAAAATGCCCATATATAGATGATATTTAGAAATCTTCCAAACTACTACTCTGAAATTTTAAAAATAACTAGGCATATATTTCTGGTATACTCTAAGAAAACCTAACTCATAAAAATCCACAACTGGCAGGTGGCAGATATGAGATTAGAAACTGAGGGTCCATCCTCTAACTTCAAATGTGCTCTCTCTCCTAGTAATCACTCAGAAAAACTTACCTTTTCATTTTTTCTCCTGCTGATGATTCTGTCCAAACCATTGAAAGCACCAGATGCAACAAACAGGATGTTTGTTGTATCAACTTGTACCGTTTCTCCACGTAGCTTACGAGAATTCTTTTCTGGAACATTGACTATTGTGCCTTCTAGTAGTTTTAATAAGCCCTAAATAAAGAATAAATGATTTATGGCATCATCATATAAGCGTATTATTTATTATACTTTAGGTAATGGGATTCAATGGGGAAAATAATATGTGGTTATGGTCAATGATCATAACTGAAGAAAACTCCCACATTTCTATAACTAACATGAAAATCTAATATACTATCACATTAATTATTCATAAATTTATTTGGAGTAGTTATAGGACTCCTGATGCATTCAGGAAACAGTCAACCCAAGAGGTTGTTTTTGATGGTAAAGACATAGTTCTGACATAAAGATAGAATTATGGCTCTCTAAGATGTTATCCAACCATGGTGGGAACATTCAAAATTTGAAAATATTTGAAGATTTGTCTTTCATGCAAATTAAAATTCTATTCTACTCCTAGTGTTAAACTTTGAGAATACCTATATTTTGAGATTCCTTTATAAAAAACATCATCCAGCACATTTTATAAGTGTGACTGTACCTGTCTATGTCTTGGTCAAAAAAACAAAAGCAATTTTCCTTACCCTGTAGTTTATGTCATAATTAGTTACCAGTAAAAGGTCAAGTTGCCCAATAGATCATTATGACTTTAAGTATGACTCTATAAGGCATAAAACTCTATTTTATCTTCTAATTAAGTGAAAAGAATAAGATACATGTACATAGTTCATTTATGTCTAGTTAGAACCAGAACTTTCTTCAAGAGTCCTCTAGAAATGTTTAACTGGGCCTTTGTGTAATAAAACCAACAAAAATTAAATTTCATTTATTTCTTTAAAATATTTTTAATTTCCTAACAAAGGTAATTTGGTATTTAAAATCGCCAACAGCTTTCTCTTAGGACCTGAACTAAATGGTATGTGGAGTTTGGAGTAGGAGAAATAAACAAAACAGAATCTAATTGAATGTGAAACCAAACGTACAATATTTGGGAGGTTGATGTATTCCCTTCCTTTTAGTGGGCTTGAACAAAATATTCAACTGCTTACTTGCTGAACGCCTTCTCCACCTACATCCCGTAACTGATGAATGCCTGGCACACTGCCAATCTTATCTACTTCATCCAGAAAGACAATTCCTATAATTTAAGGAGGATTCTATTTATAATATGAAAAAGATATACACAAGATAACTCAGCTTTAAACAACTAGGTAGCTAGAGAGCAAGGTTATTTAATCTTTAACACTTAACATATACAATGGCTTAATACTATAAAAATACACTGCTAGCTTTCCCACTCATCATTTTGTGCAAACGTTTTATAATTTATTCTATAGAATATCACTTGGGTATGATAACCAATTCTCTATGACAATAGTTATCTACCCCACTAATGTTTTCAGGTTCTTTATTCTAAGAAGCTGAGATAGAGGTATAGTGTGAAGGCAGAAGGTGGATACAGGGCTGGTATTAGCAAAATTTTAGCTTATTTTTTTCCCATCTATATTCTTGTCTTAAAGGAATTTGGACAGGAAGCTGTCAAGCTCTTCATGTAAACAAGGACAGATGATAGATAGAGAAAAGAGAAATGCAGCATCTATGACATCTCCTAAGTCAATAGCCTAATTTGTTTCTGTATACATCTTGCACTCTCCTGCACTTGTCCTTATCCCCTCCCTTACCCCACCCCAGCATTACGAGTCTAGAGGAAAGTCAGAACAGGAAAAACAATGATAGTATTAAAGATCTAATGGAATAGTAATTTAGCCTGTTTTCACCCTAGTAGCCATATTATAACATTAAGGCAAAGCAAACTTTGTGGCCCTTAGTATGCTAGAAAATGTTTAACATAGCTACTTTTATATAATTATAGAATTTTACTCCTTGACTCAAAATAAAAATTATATTCTCTTGCTATTAGACTGCTTCCCCAACAGACTATATCTGGGGACAAACTACACTGAAACATACCTTGTTGTGCTTTTTCTACATTATAATTGGCATCTTGGAGCAATTTGGCAATCACAGATTCAATATCTTCACCTACATATCCAGCCTGAGTCAAAGTCGTACAGTCACAGATAGCAAAAGGGACATCAAGGCATTTAGCTAGGGTTTGTGCCAGAAGAGTTTTACCTACAAATAGAAACAGTAACTAAAACTTTACTAAAAATATGTTGTCATACAATTTCTCTACAAAAATGCAATACAAATTAAATGTGAAGAATGTATAATAAGAAAAATTAGTGTTACATCTTTTCTCTACTATTACTCAGATATAATGGTATGCTATTTTCATTATTCCTGTTAAGATATTAGGGACTGGCCTAAAGGGCAATACCAACACCTCAAATTCAGTTCTAAGCCCTGTATAACTACCATAAGATTGGCCTTAGATTTTCTTCTTAAGAGTGAGAATCCCCCAGTCATAAGACACAGGTTACAGAATCATTTATATTCTATTTTTTTTTTTTAAATGAGTAGTGATTTTTCAGTAAGTTATTTACCTGACCCAGTTGGTCCAAGCAGCAAAATATTACTCTTTTCAAGTTTTATGTCATCATGGGAAGAATCCAATACTTCACCTCCTCGTTTTTCCTGAGGTATTTGTTGGTTTACTTGTTGCTGCATTGATGCTCCTAAAGCATTACCATGTGGACTAATTCCAGCAATCTGAAGCAACTCTGAAAAAATGCCAAAGGAATTATTAGAGCTTCATTTGATTTTACTTGAAAAAATGCCCAATAAAACCCTACATCTAAAACCAATCACCTATTTAGAAAAAATTTAAATATTCTAACATTTTGCCTTACCTATAAAGGAAGAAAACCTCAAATTATCTAATGACAAATGTACAATACACAATGATTATTCAGGGAACCTCAAGCAAAGGAAATGGATTATTTTTACCTTCCTTATTTATATAAACTTGTATGAAGACTATACTTTTACTGAAAAGAAGGCAGTATAATAGGAGAACAGTGCTAGGAGTCAGAAAGCTTTAGCTTTGGTCCTTTATTTACCTCTAAATAGCTATATGATCTTGAGCAAGTCATATGTACACTTTATGTTTCTATGCCTGTGTTTAAGAACAAAACACAAGGGCTTCCCTGGTGGCGCAGTGGTTAAGGATCCGCCTGCCAGTGCAGGGAACACGGGTTCGAGCCCTGGTCTGGGAAGATCCCACATGCTGCGGAGCAACTAAGCCCGTGAGCCACAACTACTGAGCCCACATGCCACAACTACTGAAGCCTGCATGCCTAGAGCCCATGCTCCGCAACAAGGGAAGCCATCACAATGAGGAGCCCACGCACCACAACGAAGAGTAGCTCCCGCTTGCCGCAACTAGAGAAAGCCCGCGTGCAGCAACAAAGACCCAACACAGCCAATTAAAAAAAAAAAAAAAAGAACAAAACACAACTGATTTGGAGGCACTTTGAAAGATAAACAAAGGTATATTATTTTTTTCAGTACAAATGAAAATAAGCAGGGCTGTAGAGAAAGGGAAAAACACTGAACTGAGAAATAGGAAACTTGGGTTCTAGTCTCGGTTCTATTGTAGGAGCATGGCAAGTCACTTAGCTTTACTGGGCCTGCTTCCTTAGTGAAAATACTGAGACATATGACCTTTAAACAGTCTCTTCCACATTTAAAAATGATCCTGTGAGTCTACCAGAGAAACCAACTATGGTAAGATTCATTATCCCTGGCCCTATCTGAATTCCTGATTTTACAGGATCTCAACTGGATCCACTGCAGTTCCTTTATTAGAGACATAATCTTAACTATATGAGAATCATATTGTTGGCGAACTAACAGTTTATCAGCTGGAACCATTAAAAAAAATCTTATTCTCACTCTCTCTTGGCTGAAGGAAAGAATCCCAATACTCTTTTCAATTAGCCAGATTTGTAAATGTCCATATTGCTCCTGGCTCTCAGCAGTTAAGGTATCTGTGCTCATATCATACTTGTTTATATTTTCTGGATTTATTTTTAGGTTGTTTCTAAGAATATCAGTATCTTCCAATGCTTTATTATTTTAATCAAACCAACTGACAGATGTTCAGCAGACATATTATTATAGTCCTATTCTATCTGGCTGTCACTTTGAAACTATCTTTGGGTCACACCCTTTGGTAAAGGGTTATTCGAGTCATCAAAAATAATAGGCATTCAATAAACATTTGAATTTAATTATACTGTGCTCCATTTGACGGTTAATGATCAGCGAATAAATCACAATGCTATGTCTCAGTACAATTCACATCAGGCAAAAAAAATGCAGTCTTCTATATTAGTTCAGTTAGATAGTTGTCCCTACTAAACAAAAAAAAAAAGAAAAGTTTTTTTTTTATTTCAGCAAAATCTAGTTAGGAATTGTGACAATATAAGAAGGTGCTTGGCTGAAAAGTAGGTCTGCCCAATGGGGAAAAGATGATTTAGGTAATTTGGACAAAATCGCAAGAAGCATATTGACTACAGTGAAATCATATGACACATGTATTTAACTTACTCTATGATTTAAGTTTTTTTAAAAAAGGAATAATTTAAATAGTACAGAACAAATGATGTTTGTCTTTCCATTTATGAAAATATGCCCCAGGGTAAACTTGAGATAACTCTCCTGTTCTTTCAGTTAAGTCTCTGTTCTTGCATATCTCTCACTACATAGGCAGCTCTCTATAATAAGGACTATGAGCAAGCAGGCTAGAATAGTTAGTTGTGTGCCGCTCATCAGCTATATGGCCCTAGGCAAACTACTTAAAATTTCTGTGCTTCAATTTTCTTATATGTAAAATGGTAGTGAAAGTAATAGTTTCTGTCTCATAGGTTTGGGGAAGATTAATGAGTATATACATGTAAAACACTTAAAACAGTGCCTGGCAGATAGTTTTATATGTGCTTTGGAAGAATTTACTATTAGTATTACCGTTTTCTTGTGTTTAAGTATTTGTATAACATAGCCCTTATACGCAAGCCAACTATTTCATTTCGTGCTTAACTTCAGAAAAACTTTATGTTCCAATGATGGAGGAAAAAAGCATCAATCTTAACATGTTAAAAAGACATATGTTGGTCTCTAATATGTGATTTCCAAAGGAACATCCAAGAATATTTTAATTATATATGACTTTGGCCTAATGCCCTAACTTTAAAAACTAATGCCCCACATAGGAGAAGACTAAACTATACATGAAAGTAAATTCTATATAAGCTCTCAAAATATTAATTTCCAAGTCAATCAATATATGTAATTACAAATTATTTTGCCTAAGTTCTTAAATACTGTTACTTGTTAACATTTATATTATATTAAATCACTACATACATTTTTAAAAAATCACTACACATATATTTTTTCAAAATACTCACTATAGACTTTTCTTTAATAATTCATAGTAGCTTCATCAGCCACCTGCCCAAATTTACGAATATATATTGATAGCATATTTTATTACATTTAATAAATCTCATGCCATAGTTGGTAAACTAGTTATATTCTCATAGCTCATCCTGAATATATAGTACACTTCAAATAGCAGATGTATAATACTGTTTGGTTCAAAGGCAAATGTAAAATTATCAAACTTTTAAGTGAAAAATGTTCATACTGGCTTATCTATTGTTTTTTGTCTTTTGTGACAACATGAATCTTTTTATAATAACTTTGGAACCTTCTCCCTCTGCATGGCAGCTATATCCACCTCCAAAGAATGGGTTCAAGACATCAGAATGGCCACTATCTTTGGTGTATCAGGTCCTTCCACACCCTCCATCAGACCATCTGATGATTATAGGGGCAGTCTAGGGCTCGCAACAATGAGTTGGTGCTTATGTATAATTAGCAAGTCTACACTAAGTTTCAAAAACACCAAAAAATAAACAGTGTGGTTTCTGGCAAAGAGTAGCTGGAAGATAATCTGCCTCCCCTAAAATTTGTCACTTACAGGCAGACCAACTCTAACTGTATGGTTTTTTTAAAAAAAGGATATAATATTCAAGCTACAGATTTTTAAAAATACAACTTCTGTTAATATGCAGATCTAGAGGAACTGCATATAGTACTTTTTATTTCTCTACATTATGCTTTAAGAAATATCACAACAGAAAAGATAAGATCAAATATCTAAAATAACCCAACATCTACAAACTACACAAATTAGCTATGAAACTGTTCCAAAGTTATATATACCATGTATAACAAACAGGCTTAGATAATATACAATATCTTTCTTAGTAATACACAAGAAAATACATGTCTACCATTACTACTGCTGACAAACTTCACTGAGGTAAATCTCAAAAGGAAGAATGATTACAGAGGAGGACCTGAAGAGAGGTCACTTACTTGTAAATCTGTACTCATCCTCCCGTCTTCTTATTTCTAACTCTAAGAAAGAGGATGAAAATGGCAATGTGAAAATATTATATATTTGCTTAATTTAGGGGAACAAACAAGGAGTATTCCACTTCTTGCCCTCTTCCAAATATATTTAAAGAATATGTTCATTAACGTCCTTTCAGCTTTTCACATTATGAAAGAATTATATGCTACCTCCTTTCTATATTAAAAAAAACCCCAAAGATGCTTAATGATGGCAGTCCAGTTGCTAATATTCACATTTGTCAAATACAAAGCTGCTATCTATTTTAAGAAAAGAGTAGTAATAATTTAGGTCTTTAATAAGAGTTTAAATCCCTCATACTATAAATACCATGTAACCATTTGCTTTTCCAGCACCTAGAAGAGCTTAACTATTAATTTGTTGACTGAAGGAATCAGAAAAAATCATTTTGCTCCATGACTAAACAACGTGATTTGGACCTTATAAAAATGAAGGTTCCAAGTCTTTCAATAGTTGCTATGATTTATACTTTCTAAAAAAGTAACTGATCCTACTACATGACTATTTTGCAGTAAGCTCAACCAGTGAACAAGTGTCTTCATTAAGCCAATCAGTTATATATTTAGTAGCTACTAAAAGTAATTTAATACTAAAAGTATTTAGCAGAACTCCCTAAAATTGTAAAATGATGACTAAAAGAATGTAAAATGATACACTGTAGGACGAGTCAGAAATTACAGCTCCCTGGCCAAAAAAAAAACCACACACACAAAAAAAACCCTTAAAATATTTACACTGTACTCTATTCATAGTTTTTTAAATAAAATCATTCTATTAATATCACACACAATATTGTCCACAGTAAGTTGACATTACACAGTATATTGGTACATTAGAATCTATCACTGATATGAATTATACTTTGAATCACTTAAAAATTTGTCCTGAACCTTGCACTATGTAGCTGGGGACTAAAAGGAAAGAGTGCTGAAAATGTTCTGTAAGCTTTATCATCTCCATATATCTCTGACTTAGGCAAATGAAATTCTGTATCCTGAACCCAAAAGAGAAGAACTCAAGAGTCACACAGAGAGCACTGCAATGATCCAGTCATGGGGAACTAGTTGTGGTCAGGTCTACAATTCAAAAATGATGTCTCAATCTGTATACCAGAACCCATGTACATATAACTGAAAACAAAAGTTTTAAGAAATAATACTTAAGTTGTTAACGTACTCTGGTATTTTCTACTCACACTTATTAACTCTTTTGTAAATGCTGTTGGCAATGTACTGAAATGATTTCATGAACCACTAATGGGAAGTGATCTGTATTTTGAAAAATGCTGCAGTGTACTAGAAGTATTTTAAGACAAAAGCAAAGAGTTCCAAATAAGGATTACCTCTAAAGCACAGTAATCTCTATTTTGGTCAATTATCAAAACACTAACCTCTAGGAGTTAATGATGTCTGCTTCTCAACTTCTGCTTGCTGTCTCACATTAGCTGGGATATTGTTATATATTCTCTTATAATGATTGTATACAGCAACTGAAAGCACCTTCTTGGCAAATGACTGGCCAACAACGTACTTGTCGAGGTAGTTATAAATCTGAAAAATGATTAGAGATGAACAATTTACTATGAGCTATCACAAAATATGCACATTAAAGTTACATACTGAGCACACTTTTTTTTTTTGGCTGCACCGTGCAGCACGCGGAACTTCCCCTACCAGAGATTGAACCTGTGCCCCCTGCAGTGGAAGCATGGAGTCTTAACCACTGGACCACCGGGAAAGTCCTATACTGAGTACATTTACTTACAGTTTTAAATTTGAACAAAGATTCTCATCCAAAACAAAATGCCACAACTTCCCTGGTGGCACGATGGTTAAGAATCTGCCTACCAATGCTGGGGAAATGGGTTCAATGCCTGGTCCGGGAAGATCCCACATGCCACGGAGCAACTAAGCCCATGCACCACAACTACTGAAGCCCACGCGCCCTAGAGCCTGCGTTCCGCAACTACTGAGCCCGCGCGCTGCAATTACTGAAGCCTGCGCGCCTAGAGCTCATGCTCCGCAACAAGAGAAGCCACCACAAATGAGAAGCCCCTGCACCGCAGTGAAGAGTAGCCCCTGCTCGCCACAACTAGAGAAAGCCCACGCACAGCAACGAAGACCCAACACGGCCATAAATAAATAAATAAATGAACGAATGAATGAATGTTTGCTCCCTTTAGGTTTAAAAACTAAACAAAACAAAACAAAACAAAACAAAATGCAAAGGGCATGACACGTTATGTAGCAATGATTCAGAGGCCCCAAACTTTAAAGGAACAAAACACAATTCTTTTGTTCTCTAGCTTAACAAAGTATCCCTGTACTCCTCTAGTGCTATGCCGGTTTCTATTCTATAAACAATGTCACTGATCCTAATTTTTGAAAGTTAATATTAAAGTCAATTAGAATACCTACACTTGCCACCATGGGTCTAAAGCTATCATCAATGTAAATCATTTTAAAAAATCCTTTTTACACCTCTCTCAATAATATGAATAATATTCTTCACAAAGACAACATATTATAAAACTAACCTTTTCAAAATAAGCATTATATAATCAAAGACCATTATACCACCAGTATCAATGTGTTTTAATGCTCATAAACATTTAGCTTCTTCTTAGATATTAACTTTAAAGCTATGCTTTTATCTAAATGGCAATCTAAAAGCCTTATGCTTGGTAGAAACTAAAGCTCTAGATGAAACTTGGATACTGCCAACAGCTTAGCACCTGGGATAAATTATTTCAGCTTTTAGAAACAGAAATTAACTGTTAATATTCACTAACTCCTGAAAATAGTTATTTTCTAGAACTTTATTCTCTAGAACTTTGACTCAGATGTCTGAAGTCTACACAAATTAGTGGGGAACATAAAGCTTAACAGCTATATTTTCCATTACTTCATTTATTTTTACATGACAAATTCTATAGTCGTTTACCATATGTATTTTATTACGGTTTTTAAAAATCATCATTCCTCACAAATTATACCCATGATTTATTAAACCTGCCATAGCACATTTGCGGAGACAAATGCACTGGTACCTAAACAGCAGAAGAAAGCTAAACCGAAACAGAGGGTGACAAATAATGTAAGTGTGCAAACATCTGAGATATGGCCAGAACAGAGGGCACACAGCCCAGAGCAGGGCTCCTCCTTCTCAGAAAGTGTACGCCAAGTACCCAATGAAGCTGGTGGTACACTCTGCTGTGTTTCACATGGCCAAATCACAATCCATCTGAGACTCCTAGGAAGAGCCCACACCACAAAAGTCACAGTGCTATACAGGAGAGCCCTGGCACATTGGTCAGGAAAAAATTACTTGCTTCCATTGTTAGCCTGAGGCTGTTTTACCATAAAGTAGATTAACTTAAGGGGGAAAAATTGCAGGCTGGTGTTATTCAGGGGCCCAAACTAACAAAAATAAATCCCCAGCTGCTCTATTTTAAAGATATCATTTTAGATTAACTCAGCATTAACACTACTTTAATAATCATCAACTATATTTCATTGCTATGAATACAGTGATCATGACATGGGAAAACAGCAATGGATTCCATACCTAAATTTCAAGTATCAAATATCAGTAACAATTTAGCCAGATATAGTCCATATTAAGAACTTATAACACTTGTTTAGATACTAGTATTAAGATTCAATATAAACTGGAGGGAGGGGAGCAATGAAATGTTTTCAAGATAAAGTGCTTATAAGACTGAACTAGGACCTATACCTTTTTGGGGGGAGGAGGCGGTTTCTGTTGGAATGCCAATTTTACAGCTTCTGCTGCTGATTCAGGTTCTTTAATTATGCTTTTCTTCGAGTCTGCTTCTGACAGCACAACAAAAAAATGATGACATTTTTCACACTTCACAAAGCGGGTGGATGCTGTAAAAGGACAGAGAAAAATAATTCAAATAGTGTTTAACCTTAAAGACTCATTGAAATTGAAACCTATGTACTTGACAAAAATGCTTGTAGTTCACTCCACTAGCCACAACAAACAGCCTAGTTTATACCTAAATAGATGATAAAGATGAGTTCAGTAAACTACACTTTGTTCATTTTAACTAGGTTCTTTCATTTTGTGATAGACTGCATCTAGAGAAAAGATCAGTTGAAATTCTTTTGACTTCTCCATTCGCTGAAGTTTTTTTTTTTTGGCCACACCACACTGCTTGCAGGATCTTAGTTCCCCAACCAAGGATTGAACCCGGGCCCTCGGCAGTCAAAGCGGGGAGTCAGGGACTTCCCTGGTGGCGCAGTGGTTAAGAATCCACCTGCCAATGTAGGGGACACGGGTTCGATCCCTGGTCTGGGAAGATTCCACATGCTGCGGAGCAATTAAGCCTGTGTGCCACAACTACTGAGCCTGCACTCTAGAGCCTGCAAGCCACAACTACTGAGCCCACACACCACAACTACTGAAGGCCGCGCACCTACAGCCCGTGCTCCGCAACAAGAGAAGCCACCGCGATGAGAAGCCTGCACACCGCAACGAAGAGTAGCCCCCGCTCTCATGGTAGAGAATCCCATACAGACTATTAACAGATACAGAGCAAAAGGTACATAGGAATTAGTTACACGTTGGTAGGTCTAGGTAATACATTTTTGTGTTACCTTTGTGTAACCTAACTAGATAGGTAAAAAGAATTTTTAAAACCATGGGAATCTCTGTTCTTTGGGAATATTATAACTACCTATCCATACATTACAAGAAAAACTGCGCTGGCAAGCACACCTCAATCTTCACAAAACAATCTAAATTTTAAAAAAATAGACAATTCCGCATTTTAAAAATAAATTTAATTATTAATTCAGCCAATTTAATTCTTATGTGTCTGTTCTTAAACACAAGGCCAAACAAAAATACATTCTGGATAAATTCTAGCCACAAATTTTAAACTAGATTAGGGGTCATTTGTGTATTCCATTTATCAATCATCTAGTAAGTGCTTCCCTAAAGAAAAAGATCAAGCTATTCCAAGTACCTTTGATTAACACAAGCCCAAACACATTATCACCATCTCCCATCAGTGGGAAAGACAGTGGCTTTATTTTAGGATAAGGCACCAGTAAACAGGGGAAGGATTAAAGGGCAGAGAAGCCTCTAATCTAGTTCAGGCTGTGTGACAGAAAAATCTGGCCTCAGAACACAAGAACAAAATATTTCTCTGAAGAAATTAGGTGAAAGGGAAAGAGAAACACTGACAAATAACATTCCTCTCTGCTTACTGTTTGAAGGGTTGCTTAAATTCTACCTGAATACTTGCAATACAGTTCTACACTGAAACATGTTCAACATATACCCAAGTTCAAGGATTTAATTTTATTTATCAAAATGCTGTTTCAGAAAAACAAACAAATAAACAAGCATTGCAATGCATATTTTTTACTCCTAAAAACAAGGGGCAAAATCTGATTTTGTTAAATTATCAGGGGATAAATAAACCTCCTTCCTTTAAATGATTACTACAGGTATCCTATATTCCTTTATAAACAGAATACTGATTCCAGTAAACATGCTTGTATAATATACCCACGACAGAAGAAAGACTACCTTAGTAAAACCTTTTTCAGGATATTTGTTTAAATGAGAGTTCTTCATGATTTTGAAAAAGTTTCAGGGTCAAACATAAAATCTCCAAACCACTGCAGGAAAGTTTATTCTTAACCTATGAGAAATGTAATTACAGTAAGCCTTCAAAAAGTATTATATACATAAAAATAAAAACTAAAGGCTCTACCCAAAAGCAAAACATGCACTATGACTCTGTTTAAATGAAGTACAAGAACAGGCAAAACCAATCTCTAGTGATGGAGGTCAAGGTAGTAGTTGCCTTGGGGGAAGAGAGGTTAGTGACTAGGAAAGAACAAGAGGGAGCCTTCTGGGGTGTGGGAATATTTGATATGTAAATCCATCAAACTGTTCATTTAGAATCCATGCACTTTCTTTCCTTTTCTGTAAAGAAATTATATCTCAATTTTCCCTTAAGTTAAAATAAAAAAGAAATATAGACCAAAAAACAAAAACAACAAAAAAAACAACTAAAAGCTCTACCTTAAATAAAAGTAGGGATGCTATTCATGTTTGACAATTTATTTTTTAAATGGGCAAGAAAAAATTAAATAATATATATCATTATAATCAAGAATCTTAGATATTATTTCAATTTCTGATGATTTTCTATACATTCATAATGGTATCTATAAAAATGGCATTTTATTTCTACAGTCAGTCAAGCAAGAGTAATACCACTATAAGAAAACATAAAAATCACTACAAATATACCTGTGAGATGAAATATGCACAGCAAGATCAATGAGCTAAGAACAGTTTCTACATTAAAAAAATGACAATGAAAGTTATATGAAATTCAAATTTCAGTGTCCACATACAAAATTTTATTGGAACATAGCCATCCTCACTCTTTTACATTGTCTATGGTTGCTTCTGCACTATAACAGCAAAGGAGAAAAGTCACAACAGAGACCATATGGCCCATAAAGTCTAAAATATTTAATATTTGGTCTTTATAGTAAAAGTTTGCTGACTCCTGCTATACAGCATTTAAAAGGAAAGGACTACCCATAGAATGAGAAAAAATATTTGCACATCACGTATCTAGATAAGGGTCTAGTATTCAAAATACATAAAGACCTCTTATAGCTCAACAATAAAAAGATAACCCAACTTAAAAATGGACAAAAAATTTAGTCTTTTCTCCAAAGAAGATATACAAATGGTCAATAAGCACATGAAAAGATGCTTAACATCTTTAGTCATTAGGGAAATGTAGATCACAACCATGATGAGATACCACTTCCCATCCCTATGATAGCTATAATAAAAAAAGACATAAATGTTGAAGAGGATGTAGAGAAATTAGAACCCTTACACATTGTTAGTGGGGTTGTAAAATGGTTGTAAAACTACCATCTCTGTAGCAGTTCCTTAAAAAGCTAAACAAAGTTAACATTTCACCCAGCAATTCCATTCCTAAGCATATACCCAAGAGAAGTAAAAACATAAGTACACACAAAAACTTGTAAACAAATGTTCACAGTAGCATTATTCATTCATAATGGCCAACAAGCAGAAACAACTCTCAAATGTCCATCAACTAATGAACGGATAAACAATGGAAATACTATTCAGCCATAAAAAGCAATGAAGTACTGATACATAATACAACACTGATCAACCGAGAAAACATGCTAAGTAAAAAAAGCCAGATATAAAATGTCACATAATGTATAACTCTATTTATATGAAATATCCAGAATAGACATATCCATAGAGACTGCAAGTAGGTTAATGGTTGCCAAGGCTGGGAGGGGAAGGGGTGGAAAGTGACTGCTAAGGGGTATGCGGTTTCTTTTGGGGGTGATATAAATATTCAGGAATTAGATACTGGTGATGACTGTACAACTTCATGAATATACTAAAAATTCCTGAAATGTATACTTTAAAAGGGTGAATTGTATGGTATGTGAATAATAACAGCTCAATGAAAAATTAAAATTTAAAAGAAAGGACTTGTATGTATTAACACACAAAGCTCTCAAAACACTGCTGAGTCGGGAAAAAGGCAATTTGCAAAAACATGAACAATATGAAACCATTTATGCTTTTTAAAAGTTATGTGTTCAATGAAGACATATTACAGAAATATACCTTTAACATTATCTACAATGCTCTATTTTTTTTTTTTACAAAGGGAGATATACATATGTATTCCTCGGGTAATTAAAAATAATTTAAAATGACAAAAAAAGTAGACAATTACTTAAACAGGCCATTCACAAAAGAATTACAAGTGACTAAAAAGCACATAAAAGAATAAAAACAGGGCTTCCCTGGTGGCGCAGTGGTTAAGAATCCACCTGCTAATGCAGGGGATACGGGTTCGAGCCCTGGTCCGGGAAGATCCCACATAAAAAAAAAAAAAAAAAGAATAAAAACAAAAACAAACAAAAAGCACATAAAAAGATGTTTATGAACTAATAACTAATAAATGCAGATTCAAACAAACTGAATAACCCACGATCAAACAAAATTCTTTAGAACCAGGATGATCCAATTTTCAGTGAGTAGACACAGAAGACCCTCAGCATTCAAAAGGGATGCATTCTGGAGACTTTCATTATGGGCCAGCAAACCCAAGGAAGAGGGCCTCACTGTTGGGGCCGCTTACTTCTATGCAGTACAGCTCCAGAGGAAAGGGGCAGTGTCATGCTCATCTGTGTATTTCCTGGGCCTAGCAGTGTCTGACTCAACAGATGCTTTATAAGAATGTACTCTTCTTTTACTCTTTTCTTCCACATTCTCTACTCCCACATCTCCCTCCCTAATTATAATTCCCAAAGGAAACAGCCTTGAGTTGATTAGATAACACTAAAGTATAGTGTTTTTTATCTAGATAATCTCTAGGGAAGGTGGGAATCTGTATGTTAACAATCACCTTCAGTGATTAATACAACCTGGAAAGTTATGAAAACACTGTATAAAAAGAAAAATTTAATCTCAAGAGGAACTAGTTTATCCCTAAAGAATTCCAGTTGGTACAAAGGACAGGAACTTCTGAATAGGAAAGGAATTTCTGAATAAGATATCTTCACTGCTCTATAACCTTGGATGAATTACTTAAACTTAATTTTAGCTACTTCATTTATAAAAATGAGGATATTCCCTGTTTTGACAAAAATAAGATTGTGAGAATAAAATTATACATACTGACATTTATTAAATGTTAGTTTCTTTCCTTTTCTATTCTAGGAAATTATTTTTAGAGTAGAATTATAGGCCTATAAAGGTTGAAATCTTTCTTTGGGGGAAAAAAATGGAAATTTTCTTGATTAAAACATATGTAATATGACACTGCCAGTATGAATTGAGCAATCCTCAGACTTTTTGGAATTTTATTATATGACACCAAATGTGTTAATAGTAAATGTTATTTAGAAGTTATATCATCCAATTCTACCACTTTCATTTTATGTTGCAATCCAAATTAATTTTCATTCATACTGATTCTTCTCTTTGATCTCTTACTAGGCAAAGCCACGAAGAGAACCTCATATAGAATGGTACCACTTTAAAGGTCTTTCCAAAACTGTAAAGATATGCTACATGTAATACTTTTTCATATAGTGGCCAATTAATATTAATGATAGATGTGAAAATGTAACTGAAGTCTCAATATTTGAGTTAGAATATAGAGAATCCTCTCTAGCTAATCATCAGAAACTGAAACTTCTGCCAAACCTGACCATCAATCTTTTCACAATTGGATAGTATAGCAGGTACCATGGTAGTGCAAAGTAATTCACTCTTGAGTCATTACCATCAACTCTAATCATGTAGGAAATGATTTATCTGATTCATTAAATAAAATATCAGCAGTAGCATCTCTGCATTTCAGAAATAGTTACTGACACTAACAGCAAAAACAGGACTATTGATGTCTTCCTTCTCTTAGTGTCTGAATCACTAATAATTATCAGACACTTCCTAGAACTGAGGACTTAGCACCTCTGGTAAGTACTCAGAGAGGGAAAATACCTTAATATTTGAATAACTGACAATCTCCTGCTATATGAGATGCTTAATAGGTATTTGAAGAACAAATACAGAATAAATAAGCCTTGCTTCTTCTACAGCTTAATGGTTACATACATGAAAACCCACAAAATCCAAATTTAAAATAAACACATGTAAGCAAAATAAAGCAGCAGAGTTTTCTTACATTACCTTATACCACAGTGCAAAGCATTACTAGTCCAGGAGATTTTTAGTATCTGGTGAACGTAAAAGACTAACGTAAGTCCAGAAAGAAAATAATTCTGGTTTATATAATGTATGTATTTATAATGTATATGTTTATACAACGT
Organism: Eschrichtius robustus; assembly: GCF_028021215.1. Taxonomy (NCBI): domain Eukaryota; kingdom Metazoa; phylum Chordata; class Mammalia; order Artiodactyla; family Eschrichtiidae; genus Eschrichtius; species Eschrichtius robustus. The sequence continues at coordinate 126,461,324 of NC_090824.1, forward strand.
ATATAATGCAATTAACGACTTACAGAAAAGGCAGGGAAAAAGAAGAACAATAGAAGAAGTAATACTTACACACAAAGGTCTCTACGTGTGTGCACAAGTCGCCACATTTAGGACAGCGAAGCTGGTTTCCACCTTTCCCAGAATTCCCAGAGCCTGACTTCTTACTGCTTCCCTCACTTGCTGATTTCTAATGTTTGTGGAAGAAAAAAAAAAGAAAGAGTCAATTATTACTTTCAGGCAACCACCATGTAACTTAAGTATAAACAATATTGTTTGTAATCTTATAATTTTTACAATTTTTAGAATGGAATTATTAGTATAATTTATATCTCTACTATCACTGGTATAAAAATATAAAATCAGTTCTAGTAAATACATATATTTACTGCATTCCTTCTTTACATGGTATGTGCCGGCATGTATAATAATTAGCTTTTCTGCAATGACAATCAATAAACACTAAGGGAAAAAAATCAATAAGCACTAGTAACTAAAAAAAAGTTACTACAGGTAAAAAACTACATTTCAATGAAACTGAATCAGGAGTTATTATCTTGGCAAGTAGTGACTCAACTTTCTTGAATCTAACTTTTATCATCTCTAAAATGGGGATAATTTCACCTACTTTAGAGGGTCATTGTTAGGATTAAGTGTGGATATGAAAGCACCTAGCATTTTGTCTCACATATATTAATAACTCAAGTGTTAGTCAAATTCACATAATAAAAAAAAATTGATAACTCACTGACCTAATACAATCACCAATCATCTACTTGCTAGCTACAGAGTAGCCTAACATTAAGTCATACAGATATCTAAGATTTTTAGGTAGAGGATGAAGTAAGGTTTATACTATCATGAGTTGTAAGACCTGTGTGGAAGCAGAAAATGATGGTTATTCCCTATCCAACCAACCATGAGACTGACTACATAGTTTTTTTTTTTATTGGAGTATAATTCCTTTAGAATGTTGTGTTAGTTTCTGCTGTACAATGAAATGAATCAGCTATATATATACATATACCCCCTCCCTCTTGGACCTCCCTCCCACCCTCCTCCATCTCACCTATCTAGGTGGTCACAGAACACTGAGCTGAGCTTCCTGTGCTTTATAGAATGTTCCCACTAGCTATCTATTTTACGCATGGTAGTGTATATATGTCAATCCTAATCTCCCAATTCGTCCCTCCCTCCTCTTCCCCGCCTGTGTCCACATGTCCGTTCTCTACGCCTTAATGAAGCTTCTTTACTGCTTTGGGGTGTTAGAAATTTTAACTACTGCTTACTAAGTGCAATGCTTATCAAACTATTTTATGGCTCAGACTGATACACAAAATAAAAATATGTAGGGACTTCCCTGGTGGCACAGTGGTTAGAATCCGCCTGCCAACGCAGGGGACACGGATTCGATCCCTGGTCCAGGAAGATCCCACATGCCGTGGAGCAACTAAGCCCGTGTGCCACAAGTACGGATGCGCTCTAGAGCCCAACTACTAAGCCCGCAAGCCACAACTACTGAAGCCCGTACAACTAGTGCCTGTGCTCCGCAACAAGAGAAGCCACGGCAGTGAGAAGCCCACGCACCGCAACCAAAAGTAGCCCCCACTTGCCGCAACTAGAGAAAGCCCGCACGCAGCAACAAAGACCCAATGCAGCCAAAAAATAAATAAATAAATAAATTTATTTTTTAAAAAAATATGTAAAATTCTTCAGATCATTTTATATATTTCACATTTCCTACAGAAAACATACAAACCAATGAAATACAGAGTAGTATTATTATATTTAATTGTTTAAATGAGGGAACTCAAATATGTGTATAGATGCCAAAAAAGATAAAATACCTTATTTCCATCTCCAGAGCCATCTTTACTCATCCCATCTTTTGAAGCAAAGTATGCTGGTGTTTCTGTAAAGGCTCTAAAAGGAGCTCTTCGTAGAAGCTGAGTTTCAAAGGTCCCAAGCCTTCCTAAAACTGGTATATGAATGCGACCACAAGAAATACCTGAAAATACAATGAAATTTAGTCTACACACCAAATATTAACACACCTTCAGTAAGTCCCCTGGGGACAAAAATCCCTCAAGCATAAAGGAGGTTGAAAAAGCTATAGTCTTCACAGCAGTAGTACAAACTGGTTACACCATCTTCAAAAACTGGCCTGACCTGTGCTTTGGAAGTAAGGAAAGACCAACCAGGTCATAACAATGAATGGCTCTTTCAAAGTGTGAAAAATAACTAGTTCAACATCTGCCTCACCTGTAGGGGAAAAAGGCCATTTATGTCCCATATTCTTATACATCTTATATTATTTCTACCAATGAGAATAAACAATTGACGTGAACTCATCTGTCTCTTTGGTTATATGGGGGTAATATCTGCAACAATGGCAACAAATTTCAAATGTTCTTTTAAAAGTTATGTGCTATTCATTAAATCACATGTTTTAATAAAATATTTCAATCCTATAGAAAAGAGAAATACATTTCAATAAAAAAATATTGTGTAACCACCATCCAGCTTTCAAACATTTTAACCTTTTGCCATATTTGAAGTTAAAATTCTTAGAAAAGACATAGGTTAATCACTGACTTATTTGGCAAACTTTTTCTGTAAAAGACGAGGATAGTTAAGTATTTTCAGCTTTGTGGGCCATATATGTATTCTCAATCTCATTAGTTCTCCCTGCAACGTGAAAGCAAGTGTAAACAATATGTAAACAAATGGGTGTGGCTGGATTTGTTCCATGGGGCCATTGTTTGCTGGCTCCTGCTTTTTTGCATATAAATACAAAACAGGCCTCCGAATAAATTATAGTCAATGGCAAAAGAGCCATACTCCCATAAGGCAGCATTTCCCAAGCTGGTCTTTAAAAGACTGTTCCCTACACAAGAAAACTGAATGGTCATACAATAGGTTAAACAAAATTCCATAGACTTCAGTACCCTAGAGCTATTCAGAATCTTGCATAAGCTATAATATACATTAATGAATCCCCAAGAAGGAAGCTTCCCAGCAGAGTGTTATTAGGAGGTAATAAACAACCAAGGGGTTAACACTTAGATAAATTTAAGAAACTGATTTTCCCTCCCTCATTTTATTCCCTGCAAAATTCACAACTCAGGACTTAAATTTTCATTCCCACACCTGTTAGGGCTTTTAAAAGATCATGCACACTTGTATATATTGTATCCAAATGCAAAAACTGGTTTAAAATTATGTACGTCAAACAATTCAAAACCAATTGCTTAATTATATAACTTTTTTTAACGACTCCCATTTTCCAACACAATTTTGTACACTGTTAGAACTAGTTTCTTTACTGTTAGAACTAGTTTCTTTACTTATCACCATAGGCCATCTCCAGTTCCACGAAGTACAAAAATGAACCCACCGAACTACTCAGGAAAGATACAAGTAAGAGGAAACAAATTTTCTCATTTCTATATAAATTCACAAAGAACACCAAAAAAGGATTATGACATCCCAGTCCCTAACCCAAAGAGTGTAAAATTTTGCTTAATACTATTAAGCTTGACTATTAATGAGGAAAAAAAACCAAAAAACTACATTTGATGTTTTCCTTCTAAGAAACATCTTCAAAAGACATTTCAAATTTTCTCAAGTGTAACATTTCCATTTTTTGCAGTAAATTATGTTAGCTATTACTCTCTCATTAGAATGAGATCTAAGGTAGTTTATGAAATTTAAGCTAAACATTCATGTTTTTCCAAGGACATAATATGATTTAAAGACTATGTCAATCTAGAAAGCAAGTCTAGAAAAAGTCACGGAGGAGAGGGATAGATGAAATCAAGAATGCAGAAAGTTGAATGCACCTTGAGGCTGGGTGACAGGTATTTTGGGGTTCAGTGTTCTATTTTGTGTGTGCTTGAAAACGTCCATTATAAGTTAATATGAAAGGTAGCATAATACAATAATTTATTATAATCTATGTAACAAGGGTAACTTTTTAATTGAACCTTTATGATGTATTCACAAAGAAAACTACAATTGTAACAAGCTTTATGTGAGACTATTTGTACTTGGATGTTTAGAACAAAACTTAGCCCTGAAGTATCAGATAGAGTGTATTATTTCCCACTTACAGTACATCTTTTAAAATAGTATTTAACAATTTACAATATCTAATATTATTAGAAAATAAGCTGAAAGAAAATTATCTTTAGGAATTTGAGAGATAAAAATTATGAACATGATCCTTTTAAAATCTACTTGAATAGAAAGAAAAAGTGTCCTTCACCTTAAATAATTTATCAAGTAACATACGAAACCAATGCAACCATACAGTCACCACAGAAAATACTATCTGAGAAACATGTTCATATCATTTAAAAATCTAAATTTAAGAATTTCTTTGCTGGCCCTGATGGTATGCTACTGAAGAGCTGTTGTAATAGTCTATTGATATACTCTAAGGGCTACACCAACAAGATGCTATAAATACTAAACCTCTGGGTCTCAAACTTGGGCATGCATTAGAATCACCTGGAGAACTTGTTAAAACACAGGCTGCAGGGGATCTTCCCTGGTTCTGATTCAGAAGGTATGAGGTGGGACCCAAGAATGCATTTCTAACAAGTTCCCAGGTGATGCTGATGCTGCTGGTTTGAGGACCCCACTTTTTAAAACCACTGTAGAAAACAATTTAAATGACCAGTCATTCACCTATCATATAAAATCCTCACAGAAATTATTGCAGCAACCCAATCAGGAGTTTTTAACCCTTTTTTGTGCCCTTTGGCAGTCTGGTGAGGCCTATTCAGAATGTTTTTTTTTAATAAATTTATTTATTTATTAATTTATTTAATTTTTGGCTGCATTGGGTCTTCGCTGCTGCACGCGGGTTTTCTCTAGTTGCTGAGAGCAGGGGCTACTCTTTGTTGCAGTGTGCGGGCTTCTCATTGAGGTGGCTTCTCTTGTTGCGGAGCACGGGCTCTAGGCGCACGGGTTTCAATAGTTGTGGTACACGGGTTTCAGTAGTTGTGGCACACGGGCCTCAGTAGTTGTGGCTCGTGGGCGCTAGAGCACAGGCTCAGTAGTTGTGGCACATGGGCTTAGTTGCCCCGCGGCATGTGGGATCTTCCCGGACCAGGGCACGAACCTGTGTCCCTTGCACTGGCAGGCAGATTCCTAACCACTGCGCCACCAGGGAAGCCCCAGAATGTTTTTAAATGTACAGAATAAAATACATAACAAAGGAAAGCAATTATCCTGAAGTAGTTATCAAAATATTAAAAAAAAATTTTTTTTTACATCTTTATTGGAGTATAATTGCTTTACAATGGTGTGTTAGTTTCTGCTTTATAACAAAGTGAATCAGCTATACATATACATATATCCCCATATCCCCTCCCTCTTGCGTCTCCCTCCCACCCTCCCTATCCCACCCCTCTAGGTGGTCACAAAGCACCAAGCTGATCTCCCTGTGCTGTGAGGCAGCTTCCCACTAGCTATCTATTTTACATTTGGTAGTGTACATATGTCCATGCCACTCTCTCACTTTATCCCAGCTTACCCTTCCCCCTCCCCGTATCCTCAAGTCCATTCTGTAGTAGGTCTGTGTCTTTATTCCCGTCTTGCCCCTAGGTTCTTCATGACCATTTTTTTTTTTTTAGATTCCATATATATGTGTTAGCATACGGTATTTGTTTTTCTCTTTAAAAATATTCTTCTTAACTAACAAAATTAAATAAGATTTAACAGCTTTTAATGTAACTACCATGATTTCAAAGTAGTAAAGTATAAACAATATTTTGAGATACCAGTAGTGTAATGTGATATGAAAATATCTGTGATTTTGATTGGTGACAAATCCACAGGTATTGCTAATACTACTGTGGTGTGTTGCCTACATTCATAATTGAAGGAAATGCTATCCTTCACTCAGATTAGTGAAAATGAAGTTCAAAGAACCTCTGAATTCTATCCCTGGGCCCTTTGGAAGCCTGTGAACCCCGGTGAAAAACCCCTAAAAGCCAAAAAGGGAAGTATTTATGTGAAGTATGTTTCGAAAGAGTACTTGGCAGCAGTGACAGAAGACAGTCAAAAGTTAAACCTGTTACAAAACTTCTGTCATAAGGATAAAGCTTTGAGTTTCAGAGCAGTTGTTTTTTAAAAAATATATACTAGAATAAGGTACAACGATTTTAGGGCTATTAAGAACTTGGAGGGTAATTTATTCAATTTCTAAATACTTGACTTCCTATATTCAATCTTGAACTAAGCATTCTCCAAAAACATACAAATGATTCAGCTTAAAAGATGAAACGATCTTTAATTTGCATTTTAGAAATAGAGCAAAAGAACTAATGAAAATTTAAAACTATCTATTTGTAGTGACAATATTTCAAGTGTGTAACAACTGATGAAATGGCAAATCAAGTTAAATGCTCTCTTAAACACGTGTCCTCTAACCTCCAACACAAATTGGAAACAAAATTCAACAAAAACTCGCAAACAATGCTGGCAACTTAGTAGATGCTTACTGCTTTTAATAATCTCAAATTTTTATTTTATGCCCAAGTTATTACTTCAGGAATACTGAATACTTCTTAATAAAGAAAAATAACATCACTCCTATTATAGCTTTCCTCAAGTTTAAAAACGTTTGATAGGTTTTCACTAAGACTACTAGTCTGCTGGTCTGAAGATGAACATGCCCAAGAAAAGAGAAATGTTGATAAGGAAACAGTGTGCTATTCTAGAAATAAAGATGCTCTATCATTTACTCACTTTGTCTTATTTAATTCGTATTGGATTTAACTACGAGAGAGGGGGGGAGGGAGAGAGAGAGAGAGAGAAAAAGAGAGAGAGAGGGAATTAAAATCTAGCTAAAAACTGTTAAGCTAGGCACATTATGTAACTATCATGAAAATTATGGAAGCCCACCAACATGTTTGAGCATCTTCAAATCTTCATTTATACCTTCATGAGGTGGCACCCTTTCAATGGACAAGAACAGAAAGCATCCAGAAATCAAGGGAGTTACACAGGATCACACAATTCTCACAGCCAAATTCAAACCAAGTATTTGTCACTCAGAATTTTTTAAATGGAATCAAACATTTCTGAATGCATATATTTAGAATGCAAACTGACTGTTATATATGCAAAGTACATTTTAAAAAATATACATCAATATTGAAACCACCAGCAATTCAAGTAGAAAAAATATTTTAAAATTTTACTTTACTATAGGTTTCATATTCAAAGAGAATAGTGAAGAAAAACATATTAAATTGGATACACATAGCCCAACAGGAAAAGAAAACAGATCCAGTGTCTAGTATGACAATTTATCAAATTAATTTTTCAAACTACCATTTAAAATTTTTAAAGTCTAAAAAAAAATTTTTTTTAACGTCTAACATGACAGATAAACCAATAGAAATAGAGAATAGCACTGTACTTCAGAAGAGCTCTGAAATCTCCCCTTTTATTCTTAATTCATTGTACAAATTTCCTGTTAGAAGACTATATTGATGAAATTATTTTTATTCGTTTAAATTATGTTGCTGAAATTCTTAACTCTGTACATAAGAATAATAAACTAGCTAAAGTTCAATTCTGATTTTTCTATCTTTCACCTCTCTTCCTCTTTCCAAGAATTCTAAATAAAAATAACCCTCTTCAAGGTTTTTCAGGCCTTAAAAAAAATACATCTTTATATTCTTGTAGACTTATGTATACTTTTAGAGTTTCTACCGTGGAAAACAAACATTTTATGTAATTTAGCTTTGGGAAAGTCTTAAATCCACGTGAAAACCATTTGCTGTTTCATTGTCATATAAAAATATTAAACTCCATAATGATATTGGGTAATGTCTCATATTTTAGGTTTAATTTACTCCTTTACAGTGAAAATTATGGTTTGGTATTTCTGAAAACCTCTCGTAAACTTGTATTAACTGAGAAACAAATAGATAATTCCTAAATAAGTCATTAGTTTTTGCTGATTTACCTAATGATAGATTTAATTTTGAAAGCAACTGTTGTTTTGAAAAGAAAAATAAACAAATAGCTGCACAGTCCCTATAACTCACAGTTTTCAGGGACAATTGATAGAGACAAAGAATGTTGTCAAAGAAGCCTTCCCTGCCCAAGGAGAACACACACATACCTTATACAGGGCCAGAAACAATATTATTCTTTGTCTATTCCTCTAAACTCGAAGATGAGGACTTATTCACCCCTCCATCTCCAGCACCAAAGCAGGGCCTGACACATAGTAAGCCCTCAACAAATTTGTCAAATAAATGAATTTAAATATCTGTCACTTTCGACTGTTTGCAACTCATATTCCTGGAATAGGGATGTCTACTTGTTCAGGATTAACAGTGTCCTGGGACTAAATTCACTCCTTTACATTTATGTACCATTTTGCAAAATGCTTCTGCCCACACAACCTCATTGAATCCCTCTGTTAAACAAACTGTTGGAAAATAAACATTTAGTAAACTGTAAGGATTTTACAGTGAAGCTAAAAATTCCGAAAAGGGGGCTTTTTTTTTTTTCTAATCCAAAGATCATAAACTGATAATCCAAAACAAAGCGAATTTGTCTAGAAGTTAGTGATTATAACAGGATATAGCCTCTTTGTCTGCTATTCATAGATTTAGGGAAGAGAAAAATGGTTTCTTTTCCGGAATCTCTTGGCTGGGGTTGCCACTCTTGCACAGCTCCTGATAAACAGAAAGGAAAGGTAAACAAGCGCCACCCTTAAAAAACTACTTGGGACTGTCAAGTTAGGAAATCCGGCAAACGACTGACTCCTGAGACACCTAAGCCCTTCAGAAACAATTTCTGCGGGAATTTCCATCTCCCCGGGCGCTTTGCTGCGGCCACCGAAAAGTAGTGCGAGTCCGCTTAACGTCCCGGTGTGAGCGGCAGCACAACGACTGTGACACCGCGGCCCCCGCGCGGCCTGCGCCCGGGACGGCCCGCTCGGCGCCCCGCGGCCCCGGGGGGACCCCAAAAGTGGCGGCTCCTTATCCGGGCCGTTCACGCAGCCCGCGACAGACCCAAGGAGAACCCGGCCGGGTTCCGGCAGAGGAGCCGCAGCCAGAGCAGGCGGCAGTCACCTGCGGAGTGGGGTCTGGGGACACTTTTTAACGAACGGAGCACTGCGTGCCTCTTTCAGGGTTTCTGCGAAGCGACCACATTCTGGGCCCAAAGTCAGAGGGCCTGAAAGCGGGAGGGTGGGGGAGCCCGAGGGCTGCACTTCAAATGTGAAAACCAGCTGATCCAGAGGTTGGCAGAGACCCATGCCACGGAGAAAGAGGGGGTTACCAGGCGAAGCACCGAGCACCTCCTCATACCCTCGGGGTGGGGGAGGCCTCTCGCCCTCCCCGGGGTCCCCACCGCCGCCGGCTGGGACACTGCTGGGTCAAGAGCTCAGGTGAGGGACTACTTCGTTACCTCTTGGCGCGGAGGCGAGCGAGGAGCTGATGAGCCGCGCGGCTGTGGCGCCGCAAGTACAAGCGCCGCAGCCCGACATCTCCGCGGGGCCTAGGCTGGGGCTTCGCCCCTGCCGCCCTCCGGGTCTCAGCGGCCGACTGCTACTTGCGGGGTTCGCTGGCTTGGCTCCGGACTCTCCTGTCGGTTCTAGGCCCAGGGCACAGATCACCCGCCTGGCAGCAGTGCCTTCGCACTCTTAGTGCCCCACAGCCGTCTACTGAATAGACACCTAACACCCCCTCCCCTCCCCCTTCTCCTCCCCCCGCACCCTGCCAGCCTACCGAGCCCAGGGGGACTTGCGCGCGCCTGCGTTCTAGGCCTAGGGAGGGGGCGGGGGCACGCGCCGCGCGTGCGTGCGTGTGACACCGACGTAGGCGAGGGGAAGGGGGCGGTGACCTGGGCGCCAATGAGCACGCTACGGCAGAAGGCCGACCTCCCCCCATGCGGAACTACAAGTCCCGACCCACAATCCTTCCGGAAGTCGCTTTATCCTAGCGTTGAGAAGTTTGCGTTCGTAGCGGAGAGGTGCATGCCGGGAGTTGTAGTCCCAGCTCGTAAGAGTAAACTGGTCATTTTCTACTGGTGGCTGGGAAGGTCAAAGTGAGACCGGTGGCTTAGCCGGCCGCAGGAGGAGTCTAGAAAGCCGCCGATTCTGTAAGAGTCGATAAGTTCCTCCCTTCGGGGGTTTCCCATCCTGTGTTCCTTATCTTTCCCTTATCTTTGGTTTCCTGACTTGAAACATGTAAGTGGTGGTATTTTTTACCAAGTTCCTCAAGCAACAACTGTTGGATGACAGCTCTCTTTCGTTGTTTTTTCAAGCCTAGTGGTGATGACTCTTCAGGCCGTTGCTAGTCCCTGGGTGCTTTACAATCCTTTGTCCGTTCCCTTAAACCTGAGCACACCCTGGTAAATAGTTACTTCATGAATCTCTCTCCTGTTACTCTTAGACCTCTGTTTGGCTGGTTCCTCTCTAGATATCTAAAGCAGATCAGGGCTTCCCTGGTGGCGCAGTGGTTAAGAATCCACCTGCCAATGCAGGGGACACGGGTTCAAGCCCTGGGCCGGGAAGATCCCACATGCTGCAGAGCAACTAACCCCGTGCACCACAACTACTGAGCCTGCACTCTAGAGCCTGCAAGCCACAACTACTGAAGCCTAGAGACCCATGCTCCGCAACGAGAGAAGCCACCGCAATGAGAAGCCCGCGCACGGCAACTAAGAGTAGACCCCGCTTGCCACAACTAGAGAAAGCCCACAACGAAGACCCAACGCAGCCCAAAATAAAGCTGACAAAGTGCAGGATGGTGACAGATGAATCATACTCTTTTCCCGTCTGGGTTGGCACCAGAGTATTTACTTTGTATATAAGATTCTAATAAACTCCAAAGCCCAGAGAAATTGCCAAGTGAGCTTGGATACCTTCAGTTCTGAGCTGGCGGAGGAGGGGGTGGGGACGGAGGGGGTGGGGGGACGACGACACCCAAGCCAGAGTCAGTTATTTAGCCCTCTTCAGTCTTGGATCAGAGAAATGTGGCTTCTAGTTCCCCTGGTCTGGCCGTGAGAAGGGGCATTGGCCTTGGCCCAGACCACATAGGTTTTTTTGTCTCTCCGGGTGCTGACTCCTGGTACTCCTTCAGCTTAAAGTGACAGAGACCAGAAGGGAGCCCAGGTCTTAACTCAGCTGCCTTCATGAATAGAATTTTGAGAGAATAGAGACTCTAAAATTCCTTCAATCCAGTGTTTTCAAACTGTGTTCCTAGAATCCCTCAGAAGCCAAAGCTCTTTGGTGGGGGTTAGGGGACTAAGAGAGTGAACCTCCCCAAATCCTCCTCCAAGCCACCTCCAAAGTCAATCAGAGCAGCTCTGGTTTTATCTGTTTCATTTATTGCGGTTTTGTTTGCAAAAATAGTCGTGGGGGACTTCCCTGCTGGCTCAGTGGTTAAGAATCCGCCTGCCAATGCAGGGGACACGGGTTCGAGCCCTGGTCCGGGAAGATCCCACATGCCGCGGAGCAACTAAGCCCGTGCGCCACAACTACTGAGCCCGAGTGCCACAACTACTGAAGCCTGCGCACCTAGAGCCCAGGCTCCGCAACAAGGGAACCCACCGCAATGAGCAGCCTGCGCACTGCAGCAAAGAGTAGCCCCCACGCGCAGCAACTAGAGAAAGCCCGTGTGCAGCAACGAAGACCCAACACAGCCAAAAATAATTAATTAATTAATTAATTAATTTAAAAAAAAAAGTCGTGGGACTTCCCTGGCAGTCCAGTGGGTAAGACTCCACTCTCCCAATGCAGGGGGCCCGGGTTCAATCCCTGGTCCAGGAACTAGATCCCGCATGCATGCCACAGCTAAGAGTCCACATGCCGCAGCTACGAAGTCCAAGCCCACATGCCACAACTAAAAGATCCTGCATGCCGCAACGAAGATCCAGCGTGCTGCAACTAAGACCCAGCGCAGACTAAATAAATTAATAAATATTTTTTTTAAAAAGAGAAAATATAGTTGTTCTGCTTTAAAACAATGTTTGAAAACCACTGATTCTAGGACAAACTTCTTGTAGCAGTAAGCTAAGCAGGTCACGTGGACTCTTAACACCCAATTTAAATTTGTTTCATTCCACCCCACCTTCTATTTCAATTATATACACATTTTCTTCTTATTATAGAAATAAAGAAGTTGGTTGCTAAAATCTATAGATTGCTATCAAGCAAGCTGAATAAAAGAATTGTTAAGCCAAGGCTCATCTGGGGGCACCCCATGAAGCCTTCCCTTTCTCTGTCCATTCTAAAAACTTGACTTACTCATTCAGTCAACAAATACTTATTGAGTACCAATTACATGCCAGGCACTGAGGAAATCGCATTGAACAAAACAAAAAAGTTTCTCTCATGGAGCTTCTATTCTAGTGGGGAAAGATAAGACAGTAAGTAAAACAAAAATATGTGCCACTGGTATGATGACATAGGAATATCTTTATATTGTTTCATAATATATTCTATCATTCCAAGGACAACTGAGTATTCAACTTTATTTATGGGCTGATGTTTTGTGTATTTAGCCTGTATTCCCAACTGTACTATGAGTCTTTGAAGGCAGGTATTTCATTATAAATGTGGGCTGAGTACACAGTAGAAATTCAGTAAATACTTGATTAAGTAATTATCTTCCAACTACATTAGCTTGGCAGAAAGCTGGGATGGTGTCTTCAGAAAATCTGACATAAAATCAGAGCAAATTATAATTGACAAAGAAGTGTTAATAGACACAAATTCTACAAATTTATACAATGGTTGATCCAACTGATTGAGTGTCCCAGAAGGAATTCTCAGGAGGTGCCTGATTAGCAGAGTGTAGACTTTGTCCTAGAAAGTACAAAACAAAGGGAGGTGTACAAAACTCGGTTTAACTTTTTATCAAATGTGAGCAAAGGTCATGTGGCTTTGGCATCAGACTGGTAATGCTTTCATCACACAGGCAACATGAACTTGGTAGTTTCAATGCATCACCCCCAAACTATGCTCTGTGGGTCAGAATGTACCTGCATTATTAGGATCAGCACCCAACAAGCCTGTATTGGGACACTAACTTTGTGCTAGGCTCTTTGATGGTATAAATCTTACAGTGTTATTCAAATTGGGGAACTTATACCATGCGGATATACCAAGACTTGCATTTGGTACTTGAGCACAGAGGAGTGTCACGTTTAAATAAAATATCATCTGTGCTAGAAAAGGTTCAAATGTAAAAGATCATTCTTTAGGAACCACGTGGCTGTATGACAAAGGAGAATATTCCATTTTACAAGTGTACATTCCCTGACCTGAAACTCACAGGTTGGGACAATGTCTTTGCTCCAGGGTATGACCAGGTAGCCATGAGATGGAGCAGAGCTTTGTGTCTGGGCAAAGAGCAGTGAGGCTCTAGATGCATACTAAGACCCTTCTCTCTCACTTGGTACTTCATGGGAAACCTCTGGTTAGGTTCCTATCAGGCCCCCCCTTAACTTCTCAATTTGGAAGCACAGAGTCATTTGAGATTTTCCCTGTGACAATATGGATCCTCTATCAGGAGAATGATGGCAAATACTTGTGTTCTTATCAGCTCTTTGGAGCAAAATACTTCCATATCATACCTACTTTCAGCTCTTTTCTGATAGGCTAATGGTGCTTTGAAAAGAAAGTCAAATACAGGATAATGAATGGCATATGTTCTTGTTTATTAATGGGAAAAGATTAGTTTTACACTTGAAATAAAGTTTCTAGGTTGGGGAGTTCCCTGGTGGCACAATGGTTAAGAATCGGCCTGCCAATAGAGGGGACACAGGTTCTATCCCTGGTCTGGGAAGATCCCACATGCTGCGGAGCAACAAAGCCCATGCGCCACAACTACTGAGCCCACACACTGTGACTGCTGAAGCCCGCGCGCCTAGAGCCTGTGCTCTGCAACAAGAGAAACCACCGCAATGAGAAGCCCGTGCACTGCAACGAAGAGTAGCCCCCGCCCGCCGCAACTAGAGAAAGCCTGCATGCAGCAACGAAGACCAAACGCAGCCAAAAAGAAAAAAAAAAAAAAAAAAGTATCTAGGTTGTTCCAAAATGTGAAAGAGGATAATGAAGGACAAACCTGGACACTGAAAGCTGTAGAAGATTTGTAGAAAGGGAAATTTATTTGCCTTGGACTATAATAACTACAAATAATAGTCTAAAAATATGCAATGAAATAGTAAAATTTTGCCAAAGCTGAAAAAAAAAAAGTCAAATATAATTTTCCAGCTCAAATAGTTTCACTTGAGTTGACTTCTTGAGTTATTTACCTTTTGCGAACTACATAACTAAAAGTACATAACATTTTATGTCTCCACTCTATGTAAAACTTTTTCCTTTTATGCTTGATTCTACCTCCAGGATTGTAAACACTGTGACTTGCTAAGTGAAAAATATTTTTATGGTTAGAGTCAGCGAGTCATCCAATCTAGCACTGGATTTTTCACATGAGGAAACAGGCCTATGAAAAAGCAGGGATTTGACAAAGGTCACATACTGAGTCAGAAACAAAGAGAAATAGAGCCCAAGTCTCCTGATTTGAAAACTGTGTTTTTCAATCTTTTCTTTTTTAACCCAAGGCTCTTTTTGATAAACAGAAAAACTCTTACCTTCTCCTCCACCAGAGATTCTCATACAGCCTCTTAAGAGAGTCATCATTCTGTTGGGAATCACTGTATCTTCTGAATAAAGACATTTCTTTTTCATGGCTGAACATTGATTCTTCAGACCAGCAGACATTGATCCTGCCAGACACATAACAGGAACTCAACATCTATATTTTAAAAGATAAGGACCAAAAAAAAAAAGAAGGCTCATGTCTGTAAGTAGTATGAGACTCAAAGTAATACTGAGAACATTGTATAGAACTTTACAAAGTGCTTTCACATCCACCTTCTCATCTGATTCTCACAGCAACCCAGTGAGGTACTGTTATCTGCATTCTGGTTTTGCAGCTGAGAAAATCAAGACACAGAGAGTTTAAGTAACTTGCCAAAGGTCACAGCAGAACCAGGATTCATACCCTAATCTCCACTACTGTTTCGTAACTTCCCTGTATCTTCCTCCAAAAGCTGGTAAGATTTTAGAGATTCACAGAATCTTCACTCCTTACCCAGAAATATCTCACATCAGGGCCTAAAACGCTGCCATTTCATGAAGGCAGTGACCACCCCTACCCCCATCCTTCCTCCTCTTAAGGATGACCCAGGGTGTTTGTTAAAACAAACACCGGGCTTCCCTGGTGGCACAGTGGTTAAGAATCTGCCTGCCAATACAGGGGACATGGGCTTGAGCCCTGGTCCAGGAAGATCCCACATGCCGCGGAGCAACTAAGCCCGTGCGCCACAACTACTGAGCCTGCGCTCTAGAGCCTGTGAGCCACAACTACTGAAGCCTGAGCGCCTAGAGCCCATGCTCCGCAACAAGAGAAGCCACCGCAATGAGAAGCCCGCTCGTCGCAACTAGAGAAAGCCCGTGCGCAGCAACAAAGACCCAACGCAGCCAAAAATATAATTAATTAATTAATTAATTAATTAATTAATTAATTAATTTTAAAAATACAGGACTTCCCTGGTGGCGCAGTGGTTGAGAATCTGCCTGCCAATGCAGGGGACGCGGGTTCGAGCCCTGGTCTGGGAAGATCCCACATGCCGCGGAGCAACTCGGCCCGTGAGCCACAATTACTGAGCCTGCGCATCTGGAGCCTGTGCTCGGCAACGAGAGGCCGCGATAGTGAGAGGCCCGCGCACCGTGATGAAGAGTGGCCCCCGCTTGCCACAACTAGAGAAAGCCCTCGCACAGAAACGAAGACCCAACACAGCCATACATACATACATAAATAAAAAGAATGTAAGCAGACAAGAATATCATTATAAAAAATAAAATAAAAAGAAATTTTTTTAAATAAAAAAAAATACACCTAGGCCCTTTCCCTAAGGTTTTTTTTTAATATAAATTTATTTATTTATTAATTTATTAATTTTTTGGCTGTGTTGGGTCTTCGTTGCTGTGCGCAGGCTTTCTCTAGTTGGGATGAGCGGGGGCTACTCTTCCTTGCGGTGTGCGGGCTCCTCATTGCGGCGGCTTCTCTTGTTGCGGAGCACGAGCTCTAGGCACTCATGCTTCAGTAGTTGCGGCACACGGGCTCAGTAGCTGTGGCTCGCGGGCTCTAGAGCACAGGCTCAGTAGTTGTGGTGCATGGGCTTAGTTGCTCCGCGGCATATGGGATCTTCCCGGACCAGGGTTCGTACCCGTCTCCTGCATTGGCAGGTGGATTCTTAACCACTGCACCACCAGGGAAGGTTTTGATAAAATAGTCTGGAGTGGGGCTCAGGAATCCATTTTTATTGCTAGAATACTAGAATCAGGAAATGCTAAGTTTTATTTGCCGAAATGAATAAGGTGTGTTTTCCGTGGTGGTAGAAGCCTGTTCCTTTATTTCTCAAGGCCTCTATTTTAGGCTTCCTCTAATTACCACCACTTTCTCCCTCAGTAAATCACTGCCCAGCCTTGGTACTGTAGGGAGACCAAGGATTCTACAAGAAGATGCTCACCGTCCTCCTGGGTCTGTCCTTGAGTTGGGGGTGGTGACCTAAGATGGCACAAGTTTCTCCCATCCCCAACCGTGTCCTCAGCTAGAGGAATGTCCTTCATCCTGATGTTCAGGGAGATGGTCAGCAGATGGCACTAACTCACCATGGCTTCCCTCTTTGAATCCATGGGGTAGAAGGGTTGTAGGATGGGGAGAAGTGTTCTTAAAGCTAATCCATTGGAACTTTTGGTGTACTAGATCTTGAAGACAGTGCTAGGAATGCTTGTTTAGTATTTTCTACAGGGCACAGATGTCAGGGGTAGAAGGAATGCTGTGTGTCTACTAGCTGGGTCACTCAACAGCTGTGTGACTTCTGGCAAGTTACTTAACTTCATAAGCCTGTTTTTCCAACTATAAATCAGGGTGCTCCTGACCCCCTAGGGTTAATGTGAATAAAAGATTCTGAGTCGTAGTATACAGTAGGTGCTTAATAATTTTTTTTTTTTTTTACTGTGCAATGCTGTAATTTATGGCTTTCCTTTTATGCCTGTAAAAAATTCCTTTTTAGTTATGCTTTCTGGCCAACTTGTTGACGATCTCACCCTATTCCATTATACCTTAGCACTGTAAGGAGCTCACTTGATTTCAAATGCAAAATTGAAGAAGAGAGATGAAACAGAGAGGATACAGACCCTTGGTTTATAAGTCCTTTACAATTTGCAATTAATTTGCCTTAGCCGTAATATTAGACAATAAGAGATATTTATGCTTTGGTAACAGTTGTAATCATTTATTACTTGCAAGCATCCACTGGGCTGTGTGTGTAATGTAGTACCTGTTGGTAAATTAGTCAATAAGAAGAAATGAAGAGAAAAGCTTCTGAGCCACCAAAATAGATGTTGCAAAGTTGGCAATTCAAAGTTCATATACTTTGCTCATACCTGGGCCTTCAGAATCTCATTCTGTGTCTATTTACTCATTTCAAATACTGATTTGGTCATATGGATCTCCTTCCCAGAAGTGAGTAAATTAGAAAGGGGAGCGGTGCTAGAAGCAGGCATATTAACCACAGCCAAAGTGTTCTCTGAGAGCCTGACAAAAAAGGAGGAAACAGAGAAGTGGATGCAAGAACTCAGTAAGAAGACAGGGACTTCCCTGGTGGTCCAGTGGTTAAGACTCCGTGATCCCAATGCAGGGGGCCGGGGTTCCGATCCCTGATCAGGGAACTAGATCCCGCATGCTGCAAATAAAAAGATCCTGCGTGCCACAACTAAGACCCAGCACAGCCAAATAAATTTTTTTAAAAACTCAATAAAAGGACAGACTCACAGATGCAGAAAACAAAAAAACAAATCGGTCGTTACCAGAAGGGAGGGGGGGTTGGAGGTAGGGAAGATAGGTGAAGGGGATTAAGAGGTACAAACCTCCAGTTACTAATATATACTGTGTTCATACATTTGTTCAACTGATCCTTAAAATAGCCCCGTGAGGTACATATTATTTTCTCAAGTTTATAGTTGAGGAAACTGAAGCACACAGAGGTTAGATAACTTGTCCAAGATTACACTGCCAGTAAGCAAAAGAACCAATATTGAACCCAGGTAGCCTGGTTCTGTAGTCATGCATTTAACCACCGCACTGTATTCCACAGGATTCACTATTAGATTGTCTTGGATGAAATACACTTTTTATTGCATTGTTGAGCTTTAAAAAAATAAGAAAATTTTCCATGGACATGCAGGCAAATTCTTATGTTACTACATAGGTTGAAAATTGTCATATAAATGTTTAAAAGAATCAAAAGTAAACTCAGGAATTGTTTTTAAAATGAGCAAGCAATTGGAGGCTATCAAAAGTGACCAGAAGGGGGAGCTCCCTGATGGACCAGTGGTAAAGAATCCGCCTTCCAATGCAGGGGATAGGGGTTCAATCCCTGGTCGGGAAACTAGGATCCCACATGCTGCAGGGCAGCTAGGCCCGCGCACCACAACTACTGAGCTCATGCGCCTCAACTAGAGAGCCCGCATGCCACAAACTACAGAGCCCACCTGCCCTGGAGCCTGCACGTCACAAGTAGAGAAGAGAAAAACTGCACGCTACAACTAGAGAGAAGCCCAGGCGTCACAACGAAAGATCCCGAGTGCCTCAACGAAGATCCCGAGTGACGTAACTAAGACCCGATGCAGCCAAAAATAAATATAAATAAATAATAAATAAATCTTAAAAAAAAAAAAAAAGTGACCAGAGGGGACTTCCCAGGCAGTCCAGTGGTTAAGACTCAGCACTTCCACTGAAGGTTCCTGGTCAGGGAACTAAGATCCCACATGCCACGTGGTGAGGCCAAAAAAAAAAAAAGGGACCAAATATTTTGAAAAAGAACCCCAACAACAAAAACTTTGAGATTAAAAATATAATTGTTAAAATTATATGACTAAAATTGAATTAGTGTTTGTGTAGTGGCAAAACTGTCTTCAAGCATTAGGACAAAATTAAGACATTTTCAGATAATAAAAGATGATAGAACAAAATTGCAAGACTCACACTTCCTGGTTTCAAAACTTACTACAAAGCTACAGTAATCAAGACAGAGTGGTACTGTCATAAGAATAAATATACCGAGCAATAGAATAGAATTGAGAGTCCAGAAACAAACCCTCACTTTTACAGTCAATTGATTTTCAATGAGTGCCAAGCCCAGTCAACGAGAAAGAAGAATCTTCACCAAATGATGCTGGGTCAACTGGATATCCACATACAAATGAAGTTGGATCTCTACCTATATACATATACATAAATTTACTCAAAATGAATCAAAGACCTAAATGCAAATGCTAAAATATAAAACTCTTAGAAGAGAATCTAGGTATAAGTTCATGACCTTGGATTAGGTAACAGTTTCTTAAATATGACACCAAAAACATAAGCAACCAAAAACAAATAAATTGGACTTTATCAAAATTAAAATCTTTTGTGCTTCAAAGGACACTATCAATAAAGTGAAAATACAACCAATAGAATGGGGGAAAATATATTTGCAAATCAAGTATTGATAAGGGCCTAGTATTCAGAATATATAAAGAACTCTTACAACTCAACAGTAAAAAGATAACCCAGTTTTAAAAGGGGGTGCTACAGACTGAATGTCTGTGTCCTCCCAAAATTCATATGTTGAAACCTAATCCCCAGTGTGACGATATTAGGAGATGGAGCATTTGGGAAGTGATTAGGTCATAAGGGTAGAGCCCTCATTAATGGGATTAGTGCCTTTATAAAATAGGCCCCAGAGAGCACTCTTGCCCTTTTGAACCAGGAAGTGGACCCTCACCAGACACCAAACATATCAGCACCTTCATCTTGGACTTCCCAACCTTCAGAACTATAAGAAATACATTTCTATTGTTTATAAGCCACTCAGTCTTTGATAGTATTGTTGTAGCAGCTCAAATAGATAAGACAATGAGCAAAGAATTTGAATAGACATTTCTCCAGAGAAGACATACGAATGAGTATGTAAGTATATAAAATAAATAATAAGTAAAAAGAAATAAGTATGTAAAAAGATGCTCAACATAACTAGCCATTAGGAAAATGCAAATCAAAACCACAATGAGATACCACTTCACACTCACTAGATGGCTATAAATCAAAAAAAGCAGAAAACACCCAAGTGGTGGCAAGGATGTAGAGAAATTAGAACCCTCATACAGTGCTGGTGGGAATGTAAAATGATGCAGCTGCTGTGGAAAACAATTTGGCAGTTCCTCAAAAGTTAAACACAGAAATACTACATGAGGACTTCCCTGGTGGTGCAGTGGTGAAGAATCCGCCTGCCAATGCCGGGGACACGGGTTTGAGCCCTGGTCTGGGAAGGTCCCACATGCCGTGGAGCAACTAAACCCATGCGCCACAACTACTGAGCCTGCGCTCTAGAGCCCACGAGCCACAACTACTGAGCCTGCGTGCCACAACTACTGAAGCCCGCGTGCCTAGAGCCCGGGCTCCACAATAAAAGAAGCCACCTCAATGAGAAGCCCACGCACCACAACAAAGAACAGGCCCCACTAGCCACAACTAGAGAAAGCCTGTGCGCAGCAACGAAGACCCAACGCAGCCAATAAATAAATAAATAAATTTATGAAAAAAAGAAAAAACAGAAATACTACATGACTCAGAACTTCTACTCCTGGGTATATACCTAAGAGAATTGAAAAGATATTTTCATACAAAAACTTGTACGGGAGTGTTCATAGCAACATTATTCAAAATAGGCAAAAAATGGACACAGCCCAAATATTAATCAACTGATTAATAGATAAATGGTGGTATTCAGTCATAAAAAGTAATGGCATATTGATACATGCTACAATATGGATGAACCTTGAAAACATGCTAAGTGAAAGAGACAAGTGTTGGACTGCATTTATATGAAATGTCCAGAATAGGCTAATCCATAAAGACAAAGTAGTTGCCAGGGTCTTGGGGGACGAGGGTCAGGGAGTGACTACTAATGAGTATGGGGTTTCTCTCTGGGATGAAAATGTTCTGGAATTATAAAGTGATGGTGTGAATATACTAAAATATACTAAAAGCCATTAAATTGTATACTTTAAAAAACTGTGAATTTTACGGTATGTAAATTAAATTTCAATTTAAAAAACCTGATAGTTCTGCCAACAACAGATCTTCACTAAAATAATTTCTAAAAGATATTCTTCAGGAAGAAGAAAATGACTTTAAAAGCAAGATCTGAGGTGGTAAACATGCAAATAAATTTAAACAAACATTGTATAAAATGATAAATTTTTTTTATAAAATAAATATTTTGAAGGGCAAATACAAAGGAATTAAAATATTGTTTGAGGGGCAAAGATACTGTTCAACTTTGATTTTGTTAAAATCAATATGTATAATAAAAATCAGGACTTCCCTGTTGGCGTAGTGGTTAAGAATCCGTCTGCCAATGCAGGGGACACGGGTTTAAGCCCTGGTCCAGGAAGATCCCACATGCCGTGGAGCAACTAAGCCCGTAAGCCACAACTACTGAGCCCACGTATCACAACTACTGAGCCCACGTGCCACAACTACTGAAGCCTGCATGCCTAGAGTCCGTGCTCCACAACAAGAGAAGCCACCGCAATGAGAAGCCTGTGCACCACAACAAAGACCCAACACAGCCAAAAATAAATAAATAAATAAATAAATAAACGTATTTAAAAAAGAGAAAACACTAAAAGAATAGAAAAGGTATAAAACTTCTAAGTCAATATGAGGAAAAAAATGGAATAAGAAAAATATTACTCAATCCAAAAGCTGACAATAAAAGTGATTTAAAAAAAAACCCACCAGGTAAGATGGTAAAAAGAAGTCCAAATATAACTGTAATCACCATATGTACTTACTAGACTCGCAGTTAAAAGACATTGTTAGATTGAATAAAATAAACTAAAATCCAGTTATAATACAGCTGTTTACAAGAAACACATCTTTAAACAAGACACATAAGCTTAAAAGTAAAAAGATAGAAAAGACACACTGAGCAAATACTAACCAAAAAGGGAGTTGGGAGCTATATTATTAGACAAAATAAACTTTAAGACAAAAAAAGCATTATAGGAACAAAGAACATAACTACATATTGATAAAAGATTCAACTCACAAGCAGGCATGAAAATTCAATACATAATAGGCATCTATTAACATAGCCTCAAAATATGTAAAGCCAAAATTGAAGAACACAGGGAGAAATTGACAAGCACATCATTTAGTGGTTGATTTCAACACACTCCTCATTTATGGAACTAAACAATTAAAAAGTATAAGTCAATGGTCCTGTATGGAGACCTGCACCCAATGATTAGAGAATATACTTTTTTAAAAAATTGCACATTGAAACTACAAAAACTGACCAAGTACTAGGTCACGAAGTAATACACAACAGATTTCAAAGAATTGGTACCACACAGATCTCATTCAATGTATTTAAAGTCCCCTGATGTTTGGAAATGGAAAACTCTAAACTCCCAGTAAACCCACTGTTGGACTGCACCCTGCAGGCCTTGCAAGCCTTGTAGTAGCCCAGCCTCCAGACCAAAGAGCTCGGAGACAGCCAGACATTAATGGTTTATTGGACAGGGGATCTTACACGTCCAAAACAAAAGGTACGGGACTTCCCTGGTGGGGCAGAGGTTAAGAATCCGCCTGCCAGTGCAGGATACACGGGTTTGATCCCTGGTCTGGGAAGATCCCACATGCCGCGGAGCAACTAAGCCCATGCACCACAACTACTGAGCCTGTGCTCTAAAGCCCACGATCCACAACTACTGAAGCTCACGCGTCTAGAGCCCCTGCTTGCCACATCCAGAGAAAGCCTGCGAGCAGCAACAAAGACCAAACGCAGCCAAAAATGAATAAATAAATTTATTAAAGAAACAAAACAAAAGGTGCTGGAGAGACACCCCATGGCAGACAGCAGGAAAGACATGGCAGCAATCTTCGCTACTTGGGGGAGAAGTAAGCTGCCATTTATAGGGGGAATTGAAGTCAGGTTGACTCATCAGTTACCAAGGAAACCAGCGGCTGGGGCAGAGGGCAAGCACGTAGATAGTTACTAATTAAGTCCTATAATTAAGACAATCGGATGGTCATGTGAGTGAAGCAGGGCCTGGTTGAGCAGGGGATGTACAGAAACCAAGAGAACACCTATCTTGAATGGCCCGACCGTACACCCACAGTGATCTGCTCACTGTCCCACTGAAAGTATTCACCTCTCAGGGGGGTCTCCCCAACTCTCCAAGATCCCTTTCCTCTGAGAATTGTGCCACCTCCCCAGCAACTATGACTGTATCATAGGACTGCCCTTTATACTCCACTCCCCACTATGGCCACAGCTGTTTGAACTAGAGGTACAGCCCCAGTTCAAAATAAGCCAATCAGAATCTCCAAGGAACCCGGGCTTAGGTCAGGACTCTTCATTAGCTTTAAGAGATGGCCACCTCTTCTATGAACCCTGGGGAGCAGAGAAAGCTGATCTGCAAAGAAACTAGGGGTTCCTACAGAGAGGAAAGACCACACAGTAAGAGAGACTGAAAAACAGACTGACTAGAGAGAGGGACTTAGAAAGAGAGACAGTCAGAGAGACAGGTTGACAAATAGAGAATGTAGAACAAGACTGAGTAAAATTGAGAATGATGAAATAAAATTCATATTTCATGGCAAAACAAAATTTAAACAAATCTTTTTCTCTGCCTGTTTGGGTCTCTTCCCTCCACTTTAGTGTGTATTGTACATCTGAATTAACCAGACCTCCTTACGAGATAACATTTCTTTTTTTTTTTTTTTTTGCCATGCCACGTGGCATGCGGGATCTCAGTTCCCTGACCAGGTGTCGAACCCGTGCCCCCTGCAGTGGAAGCACAGAGTCCTAACCACTGGACCACCAGGGAATTGCCTAACATTCCTTCCTAATCTCATAAAAGGTCACACCCCTTAGGAAATAACCTTCCTTCTTAATCTTGTAAGGGGCCATAATGACCCATGACCCATGCTTTTTACTGTGGATCTGGATTGTGTGAACTGTCAATAATTACATCATTTGACATATAAGCCTTTGTTTCAAAAACATATAACTGTGCTTTGACCTCTAAAAGGCAGAATAGCCTTCAGAGCTTTCTGAGAGACCCTCCTGGGTTATAATCCTCAGGTTGGCTTGAATAAAATTTTTTATTTCTTTCTTAGATCGACTATTGATTAATTTTTTTCATCAGTATATGCATGGTATAGTTGGCAGGATATCAGAGATACCCCCTAGAGGACACCTGAAGTCTAAGCCAAACCGACGCTTTTAAGTGATGATCCCCAAAATTTTATTCAAGCTGTTTTCACTTAAGACTTGGAGTCTTAAGGGGTACTGGTGCATTTCCTAGGCAGGGACCTAGGGGAATCAGGGCAGGAGGCCCAGGGAAACATAGGTGGCTGAGTTTTTATTAAATTTGGCCTAAACTGGAAAAAAAAAAAAGTTGATACATGGTCTGAACAAAACTTTTGCTAGTGAAATGAGAGACTAAATTAATTCAGCTCTGAGAAACAAGGGACATCTGCTCCTTCCAGACACAAGGTGTTCTCAGGTGACTGAGAACCTAGTGGAAGTGTCTGAGGATCAATCCTCATGACTTGTAGCGGTCCTACAGGGGAACCCTACAACAACGATTAAGTAAATACTGCTCATCTGGGGACACACGATATAAAGACTGGTCATCTTAGACTCTGGGCATCCACAGAAGTTTTAGACTGTCAGAGGGAGAAACCGAGACATGTAAAATCGTCAAGCTACCCAAGGGTAACTCCTTGGGGAGCTAGACTCAGAAGCAGTACACCTCTGATCCACCCCACTGCCCTCAGAAAGTTGTTCAGATCGTATCTCATATCTGATTTAGGCTACCAAATTGATAACGAGAAATTGTGCCTCAAAGGTGAAACAGCTCTCAGACAAGCAGCAACCTATGGGAATACCAGCTGGGATTATGCATGCTTGTAAAACAGGAGGGAAGGGGGCAGGGCACAACCTTTGAAAGAATGACGTAGCCCAAGGACATGACATAAACTGATTAGAACCAAATGGGTCCAAGATGACAAGTCAAGTTGACTTCCACTAGACCTTGAGCCTTGTTATAAGCTCATTGTAACACATCAGCAAGCTAAATGACACACCCACAGGCACCATGACAGTTCCAAGGCCAACCATAAGAATCAAAAAGTGGGCGGTGGCCCAGTTCCTGGAAATCCCCTCCCCTTCCCGAAATAGCTGGAATACTCCTCCCACTCATTAGCCTATGAAATTACCCACCCCTATAAAAACTGACAACCCCATACCCTGGGGCCGCTCTCACCTTCTGAGATGGCCCACACTCTGTCTGTGGAGTGTGTTTCTCTCTAAATAAATCTACTTCTTACCTATCACTGTGTCTCTCACTGAATTCTTTCTGCCATGAGACATCAAGGACCTGAGCTTCATTAAGTTCTGATCACACAGGTGTGTGATATCAGTTGGAAGACCATGTGTTTTGGCTGGGTTCGATTCCCGGCCATGCGGGTTCAAGTCCTAATCTGGGTTTAGGCTGGGTTTGAGTCCCGGCACGTGGGTTCAAGTCCCAATCTGAGGTACATGGTTTCACTTGCAAGTTCTTAACTGGGAATGTGAAATAAAAGTCATATTTTATGTAAGACAAGAGAAATTTTTAAAAAAATCTTCTCTGCCCTTTGGCCTCCGCTCTCTCCCCACTGTGCGTTGTGTCTCTGCATTATGCATCGACCAAACCTTCCCCATCAGAAGGCTGCTGCTCAACCATAAGTAGCAACATTCCCTTAGCATCAACAAGACACCTCCTTAAAAGACGACATTCCTTCCTGATCTTGTAAGGAGCCACGTGACCCACCACGTGACACTTAGATCTGGATTATGTAAACTGTCAATAATACATCATTTTGTTGCAGGAAGTGGGACCCCTTCCAGGGACCGAGAGTGGGCTCTTGTCTAACACTCAGAAATGAATTGCCCGAGGAGACATATGTGCTGACAAAGCAAGAGACTTTACTGGGAAGGGGTGCCCAGGCGGAGAGCAGCAGGGTAAGGGAACCCAGGAGAACTTCTCTGCTACATGGCTCACAGTCTCGGGTTTTATGGTAATTGGGTTAGTTTCCCGGTTGTCTCTGGCCGTTCTTTTTTTTTCTTCATTTTTATTTATTTATTTGGTTGTGTTGGGTCTCCGTTGCTGCACGCGGGCTTTCTCTAGTTGCATCTAGTAGCAGGGGCTACTCTTCATTGCGGTGCGCGGGCTTCTCATTGCAGTGGTTTCTCTCGTTGTGGAGCTCGGGCTTTAGTCGCACAGGCTTCAGTAGTTGTGGCTCGTGGGTTCTACAGCGCAAGCTCAGTAGTTGTGGTGCATGGGCTTAGTTGCTCCGTGACATGTGGGATCTTCCTGGACCAGGGATCAAACCCGTGTCCCCTGCATTGGCAGGCAGATTCTTAACCACTGCACCACCAGGGAAGTCCCTGGCCAATCATTCTGACTCAGGGTCCTTCCCGGTGGTGTGTGCATCACTCAGCCAAGATGGATTCCAACGAGAAAGATTCTGGGAAGTTGGTAGGACATATGGACTGGAGTCTCCTCTCTCCTTTTGACCTTTCCCGATTTCTTCCCATTTGTGGTAACTTGTTAGTTCTGCATTCCTTACCAGGACCTCCTGTTTAAGATAACTCATGCAAGTGGTTAACTATGGTGCCTGGCCAGGGCAGGCAGTTTCAGTTAGTGGTTCCCCTAACAATTTGATTTCCAGCCCTCTGTCTCAAAAAATGTATATAACTGTGCCTTGACTTCTAAGGGGCAGAACAGTTCTCAGAGCTTTCTGAGATGCTCTTCCTGGGTGATAATCCTCAAATTTGGCTCAAATAAAATTTTCCATTTCTTTCTTAGATTGACTGATTAATTTTTCGTCGACAGGAACCCCATCCCGGGAATGGCCAAATTGGGGTTCCTTGGGCACTCCAAAACTGATTTTTCACACATAGTTAGAGAAAGCCACAGAAGTTCTTATTATGTCAGTCAGTCTGCTGGGTCCCTGCCTGCAGGGTCTACTGGAAACAAGAGTGGTAAGAATTTTTCTCCTTTCTAAGATTAGATTAGCAGGAGAAAATATTTGTAGGGCTAGCCCCTCAGATCTTTTGAATTGGAAAGACTTCTAAATTGTTAAAATTTTAGAAAGCTATCATTTTAAGCTATTGTACCTATGTTAACTGGTATACAGAAGTCCCCCAAACCTTCAAAATTCCAAAACAGCCTCATTGAAAGTTGTTGTAGGAAGCTAATGAAAGATTAATGATGTAAATAGGTACTTAAAACAAAAAAGAAAACCTTTAAGACTCGAAACAACTGCTCTCCTCTACCCTCCCTTATTTGAGTACTCATTCTAGTAATCCCAGTAATCTGAACCTAGTAATCTGAATTGCCTTTCCATTCTGAAGAGACTGTTAAATGCTTACCTTTAGAAATGGTACCATCTGAAGCTGTAAGTGAGCCTCTTCATATCAAAGGTCAAACTGAGAGTCATAGTTATAGAATTTCTTAAACCCAGGGAGGATCCTCAAAAGGTTTTGTAAATGGATTACCAAGATGAGAGGTCATCAGAGCCTGATAAGATTTTTTTTTTTTTCTTCTCTCTTAAGCTAAGTTAGGGAAAGAAAAGCATTCCAACATAGGTGGATGGGTATGCCAGTCCTTTGATATCACTGAGGTGGCCATCCAATTCTTTGAGGAATTAAAAACAGCTGTCCTTGTTTTACATACCTAGTCTTTACAGGACTGGTGGTGTGGCTCCAGAAACAATCCAAAGCCCATCAATCCTTTTACCACTCCCCAAATCTCCCCTATTTATCTTAAAAGTTTTGTAAGTATCAGAAACAAATTCTGGGAGTTCCCTGGTGGTCTACTGGTTAGGGTTCAGTGCTTTTACTGCTGTGGACTGGGTTCAATCCCTGGTCAGGGAACTGAGATTTCACAAACCACAGCACGGCCAAAAAAATTTTTTTAAATAAATAAATAAATAAATAAATTTATTTATTTATTTATTTTTGGCTGCGTTGGGTCTTGGTTGCTGCACACAGGTTTTCTCTAGTTGCAGCGAGCGGGGGCTACTCTTTGTTGTAGTGCACAAGCTTCTCATTGCGGTGGCTTCTCTTATTGCAGAGCATGGGCTCCAGGCGCGTGGGCTTCAGTAGTTGTGGCACGCGGGCTCAGTAGTTGTGGCTCGTGGGCTCTAGAGTGCAGGCTCAGTAGTTGTGGTGCATGGGCTTAGCTGCTCCTCGGCATGTGGGAATCTTTCTGGACCAGGGCTCGAACCCGTGTCCCCTGCATTGGCAGGCGGATTCTTACCCACTGCACCACCGGGGAAGTCCCTCAGATTAAGCTTTTAAAAGGCCTCTCAAGGGCAGGAAAGCCACGCCAAGGGCTTGTCACAGATTCCGCCTGTGATAGCTATAGATTTGGGTGAATTCCTCCCATTTCCCCCCAAGTACCTTGAGACTCCTGTACCTGATAGCAGGTAGCCGTTCTTATTTGCCTGATAAAGTTGCTGGGAAACTAAGAGATTCCAATTTCTGGAGGGATCAGCTAGAGAGAAAAGACATGTTTCAGTTCTATTGACAAAGGTATAATTTACCAAATTGCCGTAAGTCATAATCAGCTTGAGAGTGATGGCCTAGATTCTGATGGCTTTGCAGTTCCTGGTTCTGGTCCTTCCTGATGTCTGGCACCCCTGTTACTTATAACCAAAAGTATTCCAGTGTGCGGTCCCATCTTTACTCCTTGGCTCTAGCTGGTCCCTTTGCCTGGAACTCCACCTATCCTGCACTGCTTCCAACTTGGCTTGTCTAAGTTCTCTCAATCTTTCAAGATTGAGAGAGCTTGGTGACATTTTTCTCTACCAACTCAGCTACTGGAACTCTCCAAACTGTAGACAGCATTCTGCCTGGAACGTCCTTGGTTGGAAACAGAAGCAGCCTGATTGGCCCCTCTGTCTTCCTGCCTGTGCCCTTCCTCCCTGCCATCTGGTGTCTGTCTTCTTACAGTTCACTCTCAGTAACTGAGTTATCAGCCAGTGCACAGCAGTCTGAGACAAAAACCCAGGGCTTTTTTCAACTGAACGTTTTGTCCATCCAGTCTGCAGAGTCTCCACAGGGGAAGGGAACACCCAGTGAATCATCAGCTGTTTGTTAAAGCAAAAGCATCTTGGGAACTGTGCTCTTAGCCTCACTGAAAATCATGGAAAGGACTTTAGAGGTGGTTTAGATTCAATCTAGATAAATCCTTCATTTAAATTTTTTCCTGTTTATTTACTGATAATTTAGATATAATTTACACATAACATTGTATTAGTTTTAGGTGTACAACCAACCCCTTCATTTATTTATTTGTTTGTTTATTCATTTATTTAGGCTGCGCCGCACAGCCTGCGGGATCTTAATCTTAATCAGGGATCGAACCCGAGCCCCCTGCAGTGGAAGTGCAGAGTCTTAACCACTGGACCGCCAGGGAAGTTCCCCAACCCCTTCATTTATAGGTGAGGAAAATGACAACCAAAGTCAGACAGCTAGCAGGGAGCACAACTGTCTTTGGAAGCAAGATGCTTAGAAAGTAGGTGTCATGAGCTCAACTCAATAGTGTTTCCTGTCTGAAAGAGAGGTATCTGCCATCCCTTCCCAGCCTCCACCTCCTGGTTTTGCACAAGCTTGTGCCCCTTGCTCCTGACAGCCACACCTTCAGCAAGCCAGCTCCTAGCTATCATTCAGACCTCAAATTAAATGTCACCTCCTCTAAGAAGCCTCCTCTGACCACCGTCCCCTCCAAATCTGGTGCCACTATGTGTAGTATATTTTATATACTCATGAAGGCCTGTCTACTTGCACACATGGGTTTGTATAGAATAAGCACTCAATAAATGTTTGATGAGTGAAGAAAGAAAAATCAAGTACCAGCTACTGCTTGCTGGAATCTATTTATTCAGGCCCTCAATGGAGAACAGAAAGGGAAGGCCATAGGTTGGGAGCCCAGTCAGCCCACCTTTCCCAGTGGCCTCTTTTGGTGAGTTTGAAGGGAACTGGATGGTCAGGTTGAAGCAGCACATACTCACTCCTGAAGCAGCGAGGCATCTGTGCTGTAGATAGCTGAACACAGACCCCTTGGCAGGGGCAGTCAAGCTTCCCAACCCCCAACCCATGCAGTCAGTGGGAGCCACTCCCTGGGAAGCATAGTCTGGAAGTAGGTCAAGGAGCAATCAAAGGCCACTAGGCCCCAGCCCTACATACACCCACTTTCTCAGAGGTCATGGGGATGGGGTGCTTAGCCAGAGAAATTTCTAATTGATTATGAACCAAACCCCTGGGAGCTGGGCAGATGCTGATCCAAGAGTACAAATCCAGGCCAGACCAGAGGTGGCCAGAAGGAACTGCACCTGGCCAGCCAGGGGATCAAGGAGAGCTTTTTGTCCTGATTGTAAATGATGCCCTCTCCTCCCCCAATCCCCTTGGCCTCTTTCCTAATAGATTCTGGAGAGGTTGGGAAAGAGGCAATCAGTGCATCTTACTCAACCCTACATCCCTGGCTATTGATGCCTCCAAGATCACTTTGGCGCCATCCAGTGGCCTCTGATTTACTGTTTTAAACCAAACACCTTTTCCAAAAACAAAAAACCCTGTCCTTTTGGATCAGTCATCCAGTCATTTTACTCAAGGGACAGAGGTTGTTACCTGGCAGAGGCTGTTACACACAGAGGCTGGCGTCTGGAAAAGCTGGGCATCTTTAGAAGAGCTTGGAATAAAAAAAGAAAAAGCCCATCACTTCTGAGTGAGGTCAGCCAGCCCAGCTGGAGAAGGCAGCAGGCTGTGGGGGAATGCCAAAGGACCACTGGGCCAGCTTGCCAGACCCTGGGCCAAGCCATTGTATAAGCTCCCCAGTACTGGAATGAAAGAAAGGAAAAAAAAAATCAGGACATGTTTTCAGCTTTGCTCAGGGGCCCAGAACATCTGGGAGGGGCTCACAACTCCAGGAATCTCTGCTCTTCTCTGCAAATGGAAAATATGATCTATGAGAACAAACTTGACCAGTAGAATATGCACCTAGTCACCCAGCCCTGTAACTTAGGGTTAGGTGGCACTGTGCCTCACGCCACCTGGTGACCACTTTCCAGAGACCTCTCTGTCCCTCTGAGCAGTTGGCTCAGTTTAATGGTTTAAAGACAGGTCTGTGACTTCAAAATCAAGTACAAAATGTGCATTTATTGACATCTGTTCTGGGCCACACTGGGCTTCTAGAAAGAAAAAAAGCAAATATAAAGGGAAACACACTAATATAATTAGCAACCTAGGGCAGTTGTGGATACCAGGAGATGTTTTTTTCCAGACTTGGTAGAGGAACTATGATTACCCTATACTCAACAGTGTAACACTGAACGTGCACTAGAGTTCCAGATTCAGCAAAAAAATAAATGTTATTTATAATTCAAGTAAAAATATTTTACCACCTTTTATATGTATGAACTGTGATGGAGGCCTTGCTTACATCCTGTGGAGCAAGGCCAAGAAATATGTTTTATATTGGTTATTTGATCTTCAACATCAGATTATCATTATTGTAGAGGTGGGCAAAACCATGCAAAAAAGAAAATGAAGGACATTTCCATGTATGGCACTAAATGAAGAATGCTCAAAGCCACAGAGTTTGCCCATGGCCAATTTCCTGTGTTTCTTGTAAAGAACAGGGCAAAGAGGCTTCATTTTGACATTTTGGGGGCTCCATGCCAATCAATATCACGGGACAAAGACAGTAAGTAAGGGAATGAAGAAACAAACGAGCAAGTTGCACCAGAACAGATGGGCTTAAATTAACCGAGTGACAGTTTGGGCGTCAGTCTCACAATGGCTGTGGGGAGAAGGAAGTACCACAAGCCTTAGTTGCTCAGAGGCTGCTGAGCAACCCCAGAAACCCTCAGAGAGGCCACCCCTCTGCGCCAGCGCTGGCCACCCTGACTTGCCCGCTGCCTCCTTGAGGGCGCTCTTCCCCTGACAGTGCTTGCGGGGGAGGGCCGGGCCGGGATGCTTTGGAGGTACTGGAAGGCACTCTGACGGCCCACCTGCCTCTCCATGCAGTTAAAGGTCAGGGCCACTCCCACATTGCTCTTCATGACTCTGGAGGAGCCATCAGATGTGCCATCAAAGCACCGGCCAAGTGCAATCTCCTTGGCCGTGCGAGGGTCCTGGTCAGTGACAGTGTAGATGCCATAGTTGTGGCCCAGTGGGTCCAAGGGCGCCAGCATGGTGTACTCACTGGTGTCGTTGTTGACCGGCAGTGGTAGGTGGTTGACCAGGTACTCATGCAGCATGGAGTTTACGCTGACTCGATGGCAGCTGCCCTGGGGGATAACCTTCACCAGCGTGCGGTCTACACGGTCCTGGTCATAGAGCATCCCACTGCACTTGAACTCCAAACAGGCAGCTGAGACATTGGGCTGGTCCCTGTCCCGCGTGCTCTTCACATCCCGGATTCCGTACAGCTTTCCCACTGTCTGCCGGTGGGTGCCCCCCATGTTACGGGATCGCACGTTCACCTCCAGTGGCCCCATGATCTTCACCTTGATATAGCAGGCCCTGAACTCCATTGGCTTGGGCCACCATGCCAGGTAGTCTTCAGTCCAGCTCATGGGGTCATCCTCGTTGAAAGGGACCGTGTTGTAGTCATATCGATCCCCCTCAATCTGGTAGAACCGGAAGTGGGCCGCACTGGGAGGTACTTCCTCGCATGCCTGGAGGTTCTCAAATGCATAGATGGGTCCATTGCTCTCCTCAGCTGAGTTGGGCCTTGGCTTGGCCATGCTGATCTGGAAAGCTGTCTTCTTGACCTGTGGGTCCTCATGGTCTGTCCGGCGGTACTTGAGCTTGTTGAGGTAGGGCTGAGGGACACCAATTGCATTTGGGTTGAATTTAGGAGAAGACTCCACTGCTTCCAGTTCTTCCCCAGCCAGGCTGGCTAAGACATAGGCAGAGTAAGCATCAGGGGACTGGTCATCGCAGAAGGCAGGCAGACAGGCCCCATTGGGGCCAGTGATGACACTGTCAAAGCGGCCCCAGGCCCTGGGGTTGGAGGAGAAGCCAGTCCTGGGCTCCAGGTTGATCACAGAGACCACGACACCCTGCATCTGCTCACTGGGCAAGAACCTCTGACTTCGGTAGGCCCTCACCTTGATGAAGCACCTCCTGCTTTCAGGGACATCCAGGTTAAATAGCCTCCTCTCACGGATCTCCATGTTGCCCACCAGGAAGGTCCTGTCTTCCCTTCTGTTCCGCCTTTGGCTTTCAAATTTGAAGTCACCTTCCTCCTCCCACAGCCCTGTGCCTGGGTTGAGTGACCAGAGTTTCATCATGGGCAAGTGCTCTGGCATCTTGACCTGGGTTGAGTCGAGGTGGACCTTCACCTTGCCAACATTAAGTGACTCTGAGGTGGCCTCATCTGTGAAGTCCACAGAGAACATGCCATATGTCCGAAGGGGGAAGATGTCTCCTTCATCATTGATGAAGTTCAGGTCACTCTGGGCAGCAGTAGCTGTGGAAATATTCCGGGGATCCAGGAAGGTCACACTGGCCTTTACTTTTCCTGTGTAGGGCTCCCCGTTCTGCCGGTAGAAACTCTTGGATGGGATCTCCAGCTCAGCCACAGGATCTTCACCAGCCATATCCCCCAAGGGGATAATGTTGGTCTCCGTGGCCTCCAAGGTGATGGGCTCTTTCCACCGAAGCATCTTGATCTCATGGAACACTGCACTCCCCTTCTTATTGAAGGGCAGCACTTTGGTGGTGTTGACAAACTTCTGCAGCCTGTCCACAAATGTGAGCACCAGCCTCTCAGTGTCCTGAGGGACGTGGAGGGTGAACGTGCCCTTGTAGCCAGTCATGCTCACACGCCTGTTCCCCATGTACACGTGGCCAAAGCGCATGGGTTCCCCATTGTCAGAGGCGCTGACGCGTCCCCGCACGATACTCTGGGTCTCCATACACCGCTGGCAGCTGCACTCCGTGGCCACCTTCGTGGGCAGCGTGTACCCACTGCACTGGATCTCCCTCTCCTCTGTTTTGGAGATCCCACAGCAGTTATCCACAGCATCCTGGCACCTGATCCCATTATCCTGCTGCCCTGCACAGGTCTTGACAGGGCAATGACCCACATCATAGTAGAAGGAGTTGGTGGCATTCTGGAAACAATCATGGGGCAGCTGGATAAGGTAGCTCTCGGGGGTTGGGTTGCAAGGAGTCTCATCGGGGGCTATGGAGGGAAATAGTTCGGATATTAAATGCAAGTTCTTTTCCTACATAAAGGGAACCTCAACCTCCCCTCTCTGCCATACTTTAGGGTTTTCAAAGTACTTGTGTGATCCCAACTCTCACAGAACTCCTCTGAGGGAGATAGAACAGCTATTACTAATTCCATTTCACACACAGGGAACAGAGTTTGCTGCTGAGACCACTAGAGTAATCGTCCTAATTGGAGGGGGTCTTGAAAATTCGTGAGGGTGTTTTGAGTTACCACCAAAATTGGCAGTGCTACTGACTTATAGTGGGCAGGGGGCCTTGCAGCTCTGTTTTCTGCAGTGCCTGACACTGTCTCTCATAAGGAAGTCTTCTGCATCCTGTTTGACTTTCACGTATTCTATAGACATTCATGTAGGTGGAAAACTTGTTTAAAATTATCGGAGCCTGGTATTTTCTACATGGCTTTACCATACATTGAATTTTTCAAGAATGCAACTACCATATACATCAAGCTAAGATTGTACTTTGTTTAGCTTGGAAAAATACCAAGAATTGCTTCTTGTCTCAGAAAAATCATGTACCTACAACAATTGCCCAAGGAATGTGAAATGATGCCCCTGTATCCATCAGCATTTGTAGCTGTCACATTCATGGTGACTGGATTCAAGTGCAAGTGTCTGACCTCTTGGTTGATGTTCTTGTGTCATTATGCCAAAGCACTTACATATTGAAATACATACTATTTTGTATTAAAATTATTTTCTTTGTATTTCCCTTTTATGTTATTAGGGCCATGTGCATATATATTTGGAAATTATATGTAGTTATTATCTATAAATTTAACTTTAGAATAGTAAAAAATATTTTTAATTGAAAATATTAAAAATTTAAAGTATTAAGAATAACTGGAAAAAAAAAAAAAGAAAGAAAGAATAACTGTGACAAGCAGGGAGCATTGGTATAATGAGCTGGGAACCACTGCTGACAGTTTTCCACATCTCCTCTGCCAAGGTTCAAGTGCCCTGTGTCCTGCCTGTCCTGAGGTGTGTTACTCAGCTTTCTTGGAGTCTCTGAAATATTCCAAAATCCTTCCAACAAAATTTCTTCTGCCTTTTGTTTGGTTTTGTTTAGGACAATTACTAAGATATCCTCCTTCTCCTTCACTTTCCAAGTACAGTTTACTGATTGGTCTTGGCCTCCAGTCTCTCCTCCTCCAGCTCACTTCTAGAAACCAGCTTTAATCAGATCCCCCTTTCTTGTAAAGCCCCCTCAGTTTCCTACTTCTATACCTTGCTCATGCTGGCCCCTTGATCTGGAATGCTCCCATCTCCATACACACAGACCCTGGCCATTGTTTAAGACCAGGGATTCACAGCATTGGCTGCAAATTAGAATTACCTGGGGGAGATTTTAACCTGTGCATGACCAGGCCACATCCCAAACCAATGAAATCAGGCTCTCTGGAGGTAAGACCCAGGCGTCAGTATTTTAAAAAAACTCAACAGATGATCCCAATGGGCGGCCAAGGCAGAGAACCACTATTTAAGCCTCAAGCAACCAGCCATAGTCACTCCCACCTGGAAGGTCTCTGTCTCTCATCTATAGAGTCCACAACTCCTTATCTCCTGTTTTAACTACATTTTTCCATCTTGACTGACTTGTCTCTTATTTCTCCACCCGTCCTGGAGTGGCAGCTCTTTGAGGGTAGGATCGAGGTCTGTGCCATCTTTGTGTCCCAGAGAGCACGGCACTGTGCACAGTCCAGAAAAGCCCAAGGTTTTACTGCCCAGGAATGCCCACTGGGGTGCTCCCCAGTGCTGTAGCAGGGGTTCCCCAGGGGCCCTGACAGTCTTACCTATAACAGTCAGCCGGGCGACATGGGACTTTGCAGCCCCAGCGTCACTCTGGGCCTTGCAGAAGTACTCCCCGGCCTGGTCCCGCTTCAGGTTCCTCAGCACCAGCTTGCTCTCGTGTTTGTAGAGGGAGGGGTCCAATAGTGTGCTGTTATGGTACCTGCAAGGGATGGAGAGGGACAGCCTGAGGGGGCAGTAGGAGGGCTGGTATCCTTGGGGACAGTGCCAGGAGCAAGGCACTGCTTGGACCCGGGTCCCTGCAGACGCCAACACCACCACTGACTCAGCTCATTCAAGAACACTGACTGGCCTGGGAGACAGGGGGCTCGATTCTGAGTCTCAGCCCCACCACTAACTGGCTATGGACCCTTAGACAAATCATTTCACGTCTGAGTTTCAGCTTCCTGTTCTATGAAATAGGAGCAGTGATTCCTAGCTGACTCCGTAGAATTGTTGAGAGGGTCAAACAAGATAATGGCTATAAAATGTTTGTGAAGGGTAAAGGACAGCCACTGGGGACATTGACCTTGTTTGCCCTTGTCTGGGAAATTAGGGCTGGGGAACCTGGTTCTGTGTCCCAAGGATATGAGTCAGGACCCCAAGACCAGAGCTGCTCTGGGGGGACCCCAGCTTTGATAGGACAACAACAGGGCTTGCTCGTTGTCTGGGTGGCCTCAACCCTGCTGGCCCCCACTTGTAAGTGCCCGTTTCCTGGCTCTGCACTAGGGCCTTACTTGTAACTTTATTCTATCAGTTATTGTCATGATTAATAAGTCCAGACCCAATGCAAGAAAGCTCTGGTTTCCAAGAGGAGAACTGGGCCAGGCAGCTGGCAGAATACTCACCAGAAATACTTGTCTGGTTTGGGCTTCCCTGTGGCCTTACAGCACAGGGACACACTCTGCCCAGCTCTCCGTGCTTTTGTCTTGGGGTTCATCACAATGTATGGAGTCTCTGAGACAGAAGATGAGACATGGTGTTTTGGGTTTTTCTTTGTGACAGGTTCTCCAGAGCCTTGCTCCCTCAGGTATTTTGACATGTGTTAAAATTGTACAACTTCACACACACCACCCAGCCCCTCTCTAATGGTCCTAATAAGTAGCTGGTCCAGAATGGAGTCCACTCCCTCCATCTTCTCAGCCTGGGACCTGCTCCCATGGCTCTCGGGCAGCATCTGGGTGAGGCAGTGGAGAACCAAGGGGACCTTGTACCAGCCAAGATTCCCAAACACTGCCATTGAGACAGAGCTGGCTGCTCTGCTGACTCCAGCAGAATTTTCTGGCCATTCTGCACCATTTCTGAATTCCCCCAGCCTCTCTCTCTATGCCCTTCAAACGTTATACTGTATTGTAATTGACTATGTTAGATAAGGTGACCAGGAAAGAACTCATACATTTGAGGGAGCAAGCCATGACAATATCTGGGGGAAGAACACTCCAAGCAGAGTATATAGCAAGTGCAAAGGCCCTGAGGCAGGAGTGTGCCCATGTGTTTGAGGAACAGATAGGAGTAGAGTGACTCAGTGTGGGTGGAGGGGACTATAATAGGAGAGGAGAGGGGAAGAGAGAAGAGAAGGAATGGGGGGTCTGGCAGATGATGTTGGGACTTGGGGATTTTTGAGTTTTACTCTGGGCAACCTGGGAAGCCAGCTCTTAGTACTGTAATCCTTTTATTTAAAAGTCCAGCCTTCTCCCCAGCCCTATCCCAGAGAAGTTAAGTACCTGCCCTCATGAACTCCGCCTTGATGGTGGCTGCCTTCAGTCTAGTCTTAGGCATTGTGAGCCTGATAGGGGCAAACTTGGTCTTTGTGATCTTCAGGATGCTTTTGCCATCGGGGCACAAGCCAGGGACTCGGAACCTCCCGCTGCTGTCCGTCTGGGTCAATAGCTTAGGTGTTTTGGTCAGGACGTAGACAGTAGCCCCTGAGGCTGGGGCACCCCCAGGGAGGGAGACAGCCCCATACAGCACGAAGTCCTGGCACATGCAGGCGTCACAGTCAGCATTCACCTGGCCCATGGGGCAGGTCAGGTCACAGGCTGTGGAAGAAGGGGCCACATGAGGAGGGCATGTGTGGATTCTGGCCCTCCTTCAGTCACGTCCCAGCCTGTGGACTCACATATGCTTCCTCTCCCCCTTAGGCCTTTGTTACCCTTCCTCATCAGCCTGCATGACTAATTCCTACTCATCCTTCAGGACTTAGCTCAGGACACCTCCTCTAGGAAGCCTTCCTCAATTCCCCTAAGCTATAATAATTGACCGTGCACTATGCTCCCACGTTATCCTCTACATCCCCCATCGGTGCACGTAACAGATGCTCAGTTAATACCTGATGAATGAATGGATGAATCTGTCTCAGTCTCACCCTCTAATCTATTCTAGGCTGCTTCAGCCCCAGCCCCATGCCTGCCCAGTACCAAGAGCAGGGGTAGTACCTGAACAGGCCTGCTCCATGCAGAGCCGACCCTGCTCGGTGGCATCATTGCACAGTGACACCGTCTCCGCCAAGCAGGTGCGTGTTCGGGTCCGGACCCCAGGGTGACCACAAGCAGCAGAACACTTGCTCCAGGGAGACCACGGGCTCCAGAGGCTGTGCTCTGTGTCTTGGCGCAGGGATCCTGCAAAGCAGGATCAGCAGATGGTCTGACTTCCCTCTCAAAGGGACTCTGTCAGGAAATCTGACCCAGAGACTGTTTTTTCTCAGAGAGCAAGGCCTCCATTTACATCATAGATGTCACTGATATTTCTATTTCCTGCAATGATCTTTCCAACAGATGGACATCAAGAGTCTTGAGGAAGTGGTGTCTCTAAGTTTTACAAAAACACCGAATGGCCTAGGGGTGGCCCTGAGAGGGACTTGTTGGCCAAGCACTGGGACTTTGATGCGCTGTCCTAGGAGGTGCAGGGATAGCACCATCTTACCCTTTACCCATGCTCCTGAAGAAGGGCCCCCCGGGAAGTCAGGGCCTGGGGCCTCAGTGACATCAAGCCCCATCTGCCCACCCTCCTCACCTCTGGTCTGAGGCCTGTGTACAAGAATGGAGGCCTCGGATCTCACTCAGGAGACCTTGCTCAGCCTGAGCTCCCACTCCAGACGACCACCACTGCCTCCTGGGCCTGCAGGGTCAGGCCGTGTTCACTGGCAGGATCCCGGGAGGGGAGCGTGCATATCCAAGAAGTGGGCAGGCCTGCAGCTGGCTCTGAATTATCCAGTGTGGGGAGAGGGGATGGAAAGAGCACGAACTCTTGGGCTCTGCAAACACAGGCATGGGTCTAAATCCCAGCGTTCCATTTATCAGCTGTGTCGTCCCAAGAAGTTACCTAAACTCCCTGAACCTGGAATAACTTGTCCAAATGGAGATTCCTCACAGGTCAGTTGTAAAGGTTGAGTAATGTAGATAACTAGCAGTGTCTGGCACAGAAGAACTAACATAGAAACTGACACTTAGTGGACCTTCACCTGCATTAAGCCCTCTACATTCATTATCTCATTTAATCCTCATAAGAACCCCTATGAAGGATTACTAATATTACCCCTGTTCTACATGTGAGAAACCTGAGGCTCAGAGAGCTTCAGAACATTTGCCTAAGGAACACAGTAGAGATGGTAGGCCCAGATTCAAACCAAGCAGCCCAACTGCAGAGCCTGTGGTCTTCACCACCGTGCCACATGCACTCAGTAAAGTGGATTGAAAGGAAATTACCCATCAACACAGAACACTGTTGGGAAGATTATGGTTCTCATGACACTAATGGGTTATTATGGAGTCAAAGCATGTGTATGTGTGTGATAACCAGAGTTCCCGTAGCCGGACGCAGGTCCTGGCTCTCCCTTTGCCGAGGCTGGTGGGAGGTAGCGGGTGGGGACTGGTCAGGCTCACCTGGCGGGCAGAGGAAGCGCACGGTATAATTGGAGCAGTTCTGGCCAGGCCGCTGCTCCCTGTTGAGGCACCAGAAGCCCTCAAGGGGGTTTCCATGGACCACTTGGCCAGTGCTGCCTGCGGGTATCCAGTCGGTGGTCCAAGCCTCTAGCTGCAGGGGCCGAGGACACACCCGGTCCCCGTAGTAGAAGTGAATGGCATCCAGCCGCTCGTAGTCGCCCCGCCCACCTGGGTGGTCGATGTTGAACCACGTTGTCCACTCCCCAGGACCTGAGAGAGAGCCAGGTAGGAGAGGAGCCAGGCCCTGGAGCTCCAGGTGAGCTCAACCTCTGCAACTCATCCCTAATACCCCTCGCCCGTCCCTCACTGGTCTCAGGCCCTCATCGCATCTCTCTCTCCAGCATCTCTCCAATCTCTTACACTTCTGCACACCCTACTGCCAAAGGTTCTGTTAAAGCTCTCAGCAGCCTTGGCTGTACCATGTCAGAAACTTCCTGCCTGGGTCTCTACCTCCAGCTTCCTCCGAACCCATCCCCACCCCTCTCCAAACACTGCAGTCAGGGTGAGCTTTCTCCACGTGGCTTGGGCCACATCACTCCTGGCTTTAACTCTCTTAACCAGGCATTCAGGTGCTGGTGAGCTGGCCCCTGGTATCTCTCCATCCTCATCTTCCCGCTCTCTCCCTGCCAGCCTGTGCTCTGGCCCCAGCAAGCCCTACAGCATTTCTGGAAGCTATCAGGCAGCTTCATGATTCTGAGCTGTCCTATATACTTGGTCCCTCTGGCTGGACAGAGATGTAGGCCAAATGCCTTTTTTTTTGCCACACTGCACAGCATGCAGGATCTTAGTTCCCCCACCAGGGATGGAACCCACGCTCCCTGCAGTGGAAAGCATGGAGTCTTAACTACTGGACCACCAGGGAAGTCCCCGAATGCCTTTTAAAAGTGGGTTTCAATCTGTATGACAGACTCTAGGTCCTTGTTATACAGCAGAAACTAACACAACATTGTAAAGCAATTACACTCCAATAAAGATGTTTAAAAAAAAGATATCTAAATATATATATATATATTACAACCATGACCATTAGCCAAGTAGCTACAAATAAAACATTTTTGAAAATTAAAAAAAAAAAAAAAAAATGGGTTTCTATGGAGTCCTGACATTGTTCCCTGGCTGCAGAGATCCTCTTAGCAAGCTCAGTAAAAACCCTCCCCCCAATCACTCCCTGCTTCAGCCACAACTCACTGTCCAGGGGGTCAGCAGGCTTGGCAAAGATGCCTGAGGTCCTCTTCCCAGGCTGGACTCTTCTCACCGACTGAGTGAGCATCATCTGCCTCCCTGAGGGCCAGGAGGATAAGTGAGAGGCCAAAACAGATACAGGGGCCCAGCAGGGTCCTGCTACTAGCCTCTCAAGACATAGGGAAGCAGTGTGATGTGGGGGATGGAACATAAGCACTGGGTATGGGTTCAAATCCCCACTCTGCCACTTACTGGCTGTGTGACTTCACAAAAACTTTATTCCGTTAAATCTGTTTCCCCATAAAATAGAGCTGCATCAACAATCACCACATCATAGGGTCCTGGTGCATATTCAGGGTGATGGTGAAGGTAAAGGGACATGGCATGCAGCGCATGGTCAACAAATGGTGGTTCTCTTTTCACTCTTGTTCTAGAAAGGGACCATGGGATGCTGCTGAGCAGCTGGGGCTCCTACTTTAGGGTTTGAGCCTGTTCTTCTTGGCGGAATGGAACCTCACTTTCCTCATCTGTAAAATGGACATATTAGTTCCCACTGCACATATGGTGGTCCAGTTGGCATGAGGATTCCATGAGGTAACACAAAGTAAACATCTCTGAAGTATACGGAGATTGAGACTGTGAGCCCCAGTCACTCTGCCACTTCCTGACTGTGTGACCTTGGGCCAGATACTTAACTCATCTGACCCCTCATCATAAAGTGAGGATAATAATAGTTCCTATCTCAGAGGATTGTAGGGATTAAATAAGCTCATTCATAAAATCCACTTAGAACAATGCCTAGCACAGAATGTTTGCTGAATAAGTGTTAGCAACTCCTTTTAGCTCAAGACCTGGACAATAGATGTCCATTTCCCTCCTCCTGGCAAAGTTTGGCTTTGGGAATCCACCCTCACCCTCATAGGGCCTAACTGGAGGAGTGGTCCTTTAATTTTCTGACCCCAGGCTGGCAAAGTCTGCCTGAGGAAGGGTATAGGGACCTCGGGCCACAGGCAGCGAGCCTCCAGGCCCACGCCACCGGAGGCTGCGTTGGGGGCTCCAAAATGGAAAGGAGAAAGGAGAGCAGAGCACTGCAAAAGCTTTGAAAGGTAATTAACTCTCACATGAGAGAGCCAAATCAGTATTCTCTTTGCTGCTTAATTGGGGTGATAGGAGCTCTTTTAATCAGACTAATCTGATTTCCCCTCAGATGGCTGAATGTTAATCATCTTCCCCAACAGCAGCTGTCAGGGTAGAAAGAGCAAGGCAGGAGGTGGGCACATGTAGGGTTTGGCAAGATGCTGAGACAGCCTTTGTTCCTGCATCTGTGGTCACAAAGCCTGCAGTGCTCGCTGCTTTATGAGAGGATTTTGAGCATATTTTTGCTTTACCTGAGTATGTGGCTAGAAATCAGGAAAGGAAGGGGAGATGGGAGAGAGTATACAGGATAGTGCTGGGAGCTCTGATGCTTAGAAGCCTTGGGGAGTCCACCAGGCAAATTCTCTCCACCTGTTCCCTTGAGAACTCAGTGTCACCAGAGAATGGGGTCAGAGGACAAGGAGACCAGAAGGGGTTC
This sequence comes from Eschrichtius robustus, assembly GCF_028021215.1. Taxonomy (NCBI): domain Eukaryota; kingdom Metazoa; phylum Chordata; class Mammalia; order Artiodactyla; family Eschrichtiidae; genus Eschrichtius; species Eschrichtius robustus. The sequence continues at coordinate 126,504,274 of NC_090824.1, forward strand.
TGGTGTCTCTGTGAAATTTGGCTACAGGGTCTAAATGAATTTTCATGAAACTAAAACCAAAAATCTGGCTGTGAGAACTCAGTGATCCCTTTTGCTTTGGCTATCAGAAAGCTCAGAGCTAAACTTAACACTCAGGGGCGGTGGTAACCCTCTTATCTTTTTTCCGCCTTCTGAGTGACACCCTGCTCCTCACTTAAAAGATTCTGTTCTGTGAGTTTTAATATTGGAACTTATCTCAAATCCTTTAGGAAAACAAGCAAGGTATAAATTATGAATAAATAGACAAACCAGCCTCAGGTCTTAGTGCCACTGCTGTGGCTTAAGGCAGATGCAGAGTTGGGTCCCAGACCATAGTGACTTCATTATGACAAGTGGGGAATTAGAGAGACAGTAGATACTTAGCCTGTACCCAACAGAGAGGTGACCTCTAGGACCAGGAAGAAGAACACACAGGCCTTGATCACCACCATCTTTCCTCCAGGTCCCATGGGGAACGTGGCAGGAGTTGAGTGAGGGCTCCTTCACAGAGTCGGATTGTCCCTGGAACGTGATCCCCTGAGAAGTTTCTCAGATCAGTGACCTGCAAAGAAACAAAACTTGTCAGGTTCCACTTCTCTGAGTCACCTCTTAGGGCTTGAGCAGAACTATTTCTTGACCTATCAAGGGTGAAAGGTGGACAGAATGAAGTCTTGTGAGAGTGACACCTGCCCAAATTGCAAATCTGGGCAGCTTGCAAGATGCAGAGAGTCAGACTCTGAGTTCACATGAGGCAGACCTGGATTCAAACCCCGGGTCCAGGTGCCAGGGTCCCACATCGAGATAGGACACAAGTGACAGTAGGGGTGAGAAGTTTCCTTGACAATGAGGAGGGGCCTGGGCTCACCCGCGGCAGCCCCTGGGTGACTCATTAATCACTTCCCAGACCCGGGCTTGGGGGCATGTTTTGCTACCCCTTGGTGGGGCTCCCACTCTCACACAACAGGCCTACATATTAAGGCTATGCAGCCCCTGCCCCGACTACGGTGGCGCCTCACAGGGCAGGCCATCTGAAGGGTGCAGATGCTTTAGACACACCACCTCCATGAACACATTCCCAGATGTGCACTGGCTGCGGCTGGAACACATTTCTGGCCTGTTTGTTTGGGGCGTGGCTGGGAGTTACACAGCCAGAGCCTGCTGAGGGAGAGCAGAGGGGACGCACTGGGAGAGGCTAGGGCCCCCCAGTAACTGCTGAGCGTGGGTTACGGGGAGAGGAGAGCAGGCCTGGCAATAGGGCAAGGACGCAGGGGGAGCGGTCCAGGCTCCCGCTCAATTTTCTCTCTCCCCAGAGCTCTGGCCAACCCAGAATCGGATCAGTGCCTGGAAATTCAAAAGTGATTCCCTTCAACCTCCAAAGTCCAGAGTGTGGTGAGAAAAGGGAGATTCCTCCTTTCTGGAAAAAAAGATTCAAAAGCACTTTGTTGGGACTTTCCTGGAGGCGCAGTGGTTAAGAATCCACCTGCCAATGCAAAGGACACGGGTTCAAGCCCTGGCCCGGGAAGATCCCACATGCCGCGGAGCGACTAAGCCCGTGCGCCACAACTACTGAGCCAGCTCTCTAGAGCCCTTAAGCCACAACTACTGAGCCCACGTGCCACAACTACTGAAGCCCGCGCGCCTAGAGCCCGTGCTCCGCAACAAGAGAAGCCACGACAATGAGAAGCCCACACACTGCAACAAAGAGTAGCCCCCACTCACCACAACTAGAGAAAGCCCACGTGCAGCAGTGAAGATCCAACACAGCCAAAAAAAGAACACAAAAACCCCGCAAATAAATAAATGTATTTTTAAAAAAACAGCACTTTGTTGTCCCAGAAGAACAGACCAATCCCATGCTGCAGACCATCCAGCTCTAAGCCCACTAACTCCACCACCACCCGTTTCTCAGCCCAGAGGACAGAGCACGGGTGTCCCCGAGGTCTCCAGCTCTTGTGTGTCTCATCCCAAGCTCCCAGGCTCTGAGCAGAGGGCTGAGCGCTCCGTGGGCCTGCACAGCGTTCAGTCTGGAACTGCTCCGCAACCGTCTGGGAAGCCGAAATGGCCTGAGGCACCTTGTGGAAAAACCATTTCCCATCTGGCAGCCCGTGGAAGTTTCTTCAGCATATGCTCTGCTGGTGAGGCTCCCCATCCCACGGGTCCCAGAACTCTCGGAGAAAGAAGACTGGCTGACCGCAGGAAAAAAGCAGAGCGCCCAGAGGTACAGAGATCCTGCCTGGGACCCTCTGAGGGCCCCTATCCTCAGGTGGGGGAGGGAAAAGACCTTGGGTCAATGGGAGAAAGGAGAGAACTCCAAAGCAGAAAGGGGAGTCTTCTCTGGGGGAGATAAGGGGTGATCAGGAATAGCTGAGCCAGGCAGTGGGGTGCAGGGATGGGCTGAGGAGAGTAGGAGTGGGGCTCACCGTGTCCTGAGCGGGACTCCTCAGCTGGGGAGTCCAAGTCTTCCTCTCCCCAGCAGTCCAGCCACTGGGCCTTATATAGCACAGCTGGTGGCTCAGCCTGTGGCAATGCACCACGGGAAGCGGCCGCGAAACCAGATCCAAGCCTGAGGAAGCTCGGCCTTCCCCACCCCTCCCCACATCCCCTGCAGACTCCAGGGGCCCGGATTTCGCTTCCAGATCCTCAGAGGGAGAGGCTGCAGGGCCTGGGGATGGGCCAGGTGGGCAGCTGCCTGGGGCTCCATAGGCCAGAGCAGAGGGATGGGTGGGGAGGCTGTTGGGCACTGAGCAGCCTGGGAAGCGGCCAAGGGCAATTCTACATGTGAGCAGCATTTCATAGCTCAGGAGGTGGGATGCTCTTGCCTAAGCTTTGCTTGCTGATCCCTCGCATGGCCCTGGCCCTGGACCACCTATGCAGAGAAAGAACTTTGCTGGCCTTAGCACATACCCCAAGCTCTCTTAGGGCCACAGATCACCTGGCCTCTCAGCTGGGGGAGCTTGGTCTGAGTTGGGCAACTACTCAGCTTCTGTGGCTTCTGAGGGAGCACTTAGGGAACCTCAGAGGGGACAAGGGACAGAGGAATGGTGGGGCACAGGATGAGAGTAGTTCTTCCTTACCTTTGCCTGCTTCAGTTTGGGTACCTGCCTATACCCATTGGACCCGAGAGGAGCTCCTGCATGTGGATTCTCTGAGATCCTGCCAGATGCTCATATGTGCGTGTGTGTGTGTGTGTGTGTGTGTGTGTGTGTGTGACTTTGGGTATGGGTGCCACCAGCAGTGAACAGCAGCCTTACCCATAGGTGGCACAGGCAGATGCTTGTGTTTCCAGACTTCACCCGCCTCCCCTGCAGCATGAGTTTGCCTGTCGTCACAGGCAGCAGTTCTGTAATTTCAGCGTGCATTAGAATCCCCTGGAGGGCTTGTTAAAACACAGATGCTGGGCCCCTCACCCAGACTCTCTAGTTCAGTAGGTCTGAGGTGAGGCCCGAGACTTTGCATTTCTAACAAGCTCCCAGGTGATTTTGATGCGGCTGGTTAACAGACCACACAAGGAGAGAGTACCAGGTGGAGGCAGAAGATGGGGAGGGGTGAGCCAGGGAGACAGCAGGAGCTTCCAAGGCCTGCCTCATGTCTCAGGCTCATCTGGCCTGGGCTGGGCTTTCTGCCTCATGCAGGGCCTGGAGATGGAGACCTGGCCCATGTGGCCCTCCACACCAGTGTCAGCTCACTCTTTCCACACACCCTCACTGAGCGCCTGTTTGGGGGCAGGCTCCAGGCTGGGCACTGGGAGGCCATAGGGAGGAGATGTGTCCATGCATTCAGAGGAAAGAGCCTTGTATGGAAATGATCCCACAGTGTAGCCGTGCACACTCTTATCCAGAGAGCTGTGCGTGTGTGGTTGTGTGTGTCTGTGCCTGTGTATATGCTGTATGTGTGTATGTCTGTGTCTTTCTCTCTATGTGAATGTGTGTGTGTGTGTACAAACAAGGGTTTAGGAGCTCTGTTTCTCTGAGCATCATCTTGGACAGGAGCTGTTGGGGGAGAGGAGGATGGTGGAGGAAGGATGTTGAGCAGGGACAGCCCCTAAGCAGATCTGGGGCACAGAGCTGGTTTGCTTTTTCTGTTGGAGCCTGGTCTCCCTCCTGGCCCCCAGCTTTTGGTCCATAGATCCTGTAGTAGACCCAGTCTGGTCCAATTATTATCAGAGCCAAGCCATGAAGCAGCTTTAGCCTGAACTAAGTGAAGGCAAATTCTGAACTGAGTGACGCCCCTGAGAACTCTGCTGGTCCATGGACAGACAAAGGCTGAACCACAATAGCCTGATCAAATAACAGGAGAAAAACAGGAACTTGGGAGTCAAAAGCCTAGTGCTGGCTCTGTTGCTAATTTTGATGTGTGATCTTGGACAAGCAATGACCCAAGTGACCCTGGACCTCAGTGTCCCCACCTGTGTAACAGGAGTTTGGACTGAGTGAGCTCTGAGTCCCCCACCAGCTCTTACAAGATTTGATAAGACGCTGACAACAAACACTGCAGAAAGGAGAGAAAAGAAGAAATGACAGCTCCAAAGAATCTCACCAGAGGTCAGGAGGGAGGCCAGAGAAGCTACCTGACCACAGAGTCTAGATAAGGAGAGCAAGGTAGACAGGAGAGGAAGGTGGGGAAAGGTAAACCAGAGGACCAGAGGTCAAGGTCAGGGTAATCAGCTGCTTTCCAAGGCCTCTACTCAATGGAACCCCAGAGTATGTGAAGGAGGTCTCTCCAGCCTCCCAAGTGCACCCCTCTCTTCTCTTTCTGTAGTGGGAGGAGGGAAGCCTATAAGGTGAGGGCTTGGCAAAGTGGAGCTCCTTAGGCCATGATTCCTGCCTAGGTGTCCTTGCTTGGCCCAGAACTCACACTGAGGCCCCATCTATCCTGCCCCAGTGGCCGGAGGGTATTGTCATGGTTGGCACAGGCTGAGGGACTGTGAGCTAGAATCCCTGGGTTCTGATTACAGCCCAGCCAGTTGTGTCCCTCTAGCTCATGTCCTCCCACCTCCCCCATCAAAGAATCCTTTCCTGTCCCCAAGTGGGGCTGAACTGTGAACTGCACAGGGCTAGATTGGTGGAATCTGAGCCCGCTCCCAGCCGGTGCTCCCAGGACTCCTTTGAGGGAGAGGCTGCTGCTCTCCTTGGCCACGACCTTAGGATAGTCAGGGCTTGGGAGGCGGCCACAGATCTGGACTGTCCAGGGCCTGGCCCAGATGGGTCAGCACCAGCCATGAGTGGCCACCTGGGGCTTCTGCAGGCCAGGCTAGTCTGCTACAGCTCCAAGCCCCGGCTTGGAACACACTGAAACCCATCAGTCACTCCCACCCCTATCCAGGGGATTGAGGGGCTTGGAGCCAAGTTTAGCCAGGCCAACTGTGACCCAAGCCTAAGGCCAGGGGTCCCCACCCTGCTGAGGGGAAAGGAGCTTGGGAACACTGGGAGGGGTCTGACATGATGCTGGTGGCTCCAGAGGAAGGTGCTGTGTCTCTAACATGCTCTCTGACCACCTCTCCCATGCTCCCATCATTGCCTCCCTGCGGCCTGAGGGGGCTTTGCAGGCCTGGGTAGGGACAAGCCACTAATGATCCCTGGGGACTGGAAGACTTGACTGTAGCTCTGAGTAACCCTCAGGGGCTGCTGACCCAGTATGTATGGGAGCCTAGACACCCAGAGTCTACGGGAGTGGGAGAGCTCGCTCTCTGACCCTGTTGTTCTCCTCCCTGTCCTAGATACAGTCTGTCACTGTTCCAACCCAATGCCTTTTTAGTTTTATTCCTCAGCTTCCCATCTTGAAATACAGCCCTTCCTCCCCTCCCATGTGAATGTCCCCCACCTTTCGATGGCTCATCTCAGTCTCCTCCCTCCTGCCCTCTCTGACCACCTAGGCCCACCTTGACTATTCCTTCTCGGGTCTCAGATGATAATGTTCACCATCCTGTAATATACAAGGCACATTCATGGTCATCATCTCATCTTCAGCCTCACAGTTGATCTGCGAGGCAGGGATGACCACACCCATTTTATAGAGGGAAAACTGAGGCTCAGAGAGGTGAAGTCACTCAGACACAGTAGGTCTTCAACTCAGAGTTGCCCCTGGGAACCGGTGACCTAGTGTAGACCTTGTCATGGGGTGCCCTCAGCTCAGAGGAGCCACCATGGAAATGACACTCCAGCCATATGCTCCTCAGCGAGAACATACTAGAACACTCTGGCTCTGCCTGCCTGGCACATACACCCTGCTTCCCATACATACACTAATTTCAAAAATGTCCCCATCTAACATGATCCAGCTATCTATCGTACTGTGGTGGGTTAAATATGGCCACAAGTTCTTTGCAACTCTCCCGTTATGAGGTGGAGTCTCTTTACCCACCTTTGACCTGGGCTGGCTTTGTCACTTGCTTTGAACAAAGGAATAACAGAAATGACACTCAAGAGACTTTGCCGCCTTCACTCCCCAGGAACACAGTCCTGAGACCACCATATAAAGAAGTCAATCTATCCTCCTAGAGGATAAGAGACCACATGAAGGAGAACTGAGGCCCCCAGCCAACAGCCAGACATGTGAATGAGGCCATCTTGAATTTTCCACCTCAGCAGTTGCATAAGTGAGCCAGGTAAGACCAGCAGAGAAATGGTCTAGCCACCCATAGAATCGTGAGAAATAATCATTGTTGTAAGCCACTGAGTTTTGGGATGATTTGTTGTATTGTAATAGATAACTGATATACACGCTAAGAGTAAAAGATCTTTCAGTTGCAAGAGACAAAAGCATAACTCAGATTGGATTATGCAGGAAAGGAAACTGATGGTTGTTATAACTGAAGTCCTGGGAAAAATTGGATCCAGGGACTCAAACAATATCATCAGGACTGCTCTCTTTCCATTTCTCAACTGCTTCCTCTGAGATGGCTTTTTTCCCAAGGAGGCAGTAGCACAGTATGTATTTTCCCAAGTTGGCTGCAATGATAGGTCCCATTGCGCATGTTCTTGTACAAGGTGACTGCCCTACTCTGCCATCAAGAGGTGGGGTGGGATAGGGAGGGTGGGAAGGAGGGAGACGCAAGAGGGAAGAGATATGGGAACATATGTATATGTATAACTGATTCACTTTGTTATAAAGCAGAAACTAACACACCATTGTAAAGCAATTATACTCCAATAAAGATGTTAAAAAAAAAGAGGTTGTAAGACACTCTGTCTTATACTCTACAAATGAAAAAAAAAGAAGAGGTAGAATCTAATTTCCTTCCCCTTGAATCTGAGCTGGGCTATGACTTGCTTGTAACCAAGAATGAGGTGAACTTCTAAGGCTAGGTCAGAAAAGGTCATGCAGCTTCCACTTGGGATGCTTGCTCTGGGGAAAGCCAGCTAACTACCCAGAGACCACCAAATCAGAGAGGCCTGGTGTAGGTGTTCTGGTGGGTAGTCCCAGCTGAGCCCAGCCTTCCAGCCCTCACATCACCAGTCATGTGAGTGTAGCTGTCTTGTACCCTCTAGGACAGACCAGCTCATTTACCAGATGGATGCCACTGAGTGGCCTCAATCAAAGTCATAAAAAGCAGAATGGCCCAGTCAAGCCCTACATGAAATCCTGACCTACAGAATTCAGGGGATATGATAAAATGATTATCATTTAAGCCACTAAGACTTGGGGTAGTTTGTTACACAGCAACAGTAACTGGAACAGATGCCATTCCCATGTATTATCTTCCAGAAGCTCCAGACTCCCTTCTAGCACATCTCAAATCTCCAATGGAAAAAGCATGCGGCTTCCAGCAGAAGTCCTGGGAAAGGCTCTCATTGGCCCATTCCTGACCCAGTTCCTGTAACCATGTGGGTGGAAAGCTCTGATTAGCCCACCTCCAGAGGTAGGGGTAGATCATCCCACTGGAATCACATGGACTGATTTTTCTCAAAGGAAAATTGTGGTGCTGTCCCCAGAAGTAGGAAGAACGGATGCTAGGAAGTAAAAAGTGACACGTACCCACCTAAAACACAACCACAACCACAACCACCCCTTTCCTAGTAGGAGTCAACCCGAAATGTCTAACTACTAACCTTGATACCAGTAGTTGAATCCTGATATCAAGAGACCACTTTAACAGCTGTCAACCTCAGCATTTACACTCCCTTTGTTCTGCTGCAAACTTACCCATGTATGACTTCCCCTCACCCTGTAACCATATCAACACATTCCAGAAGAGTTGAGCAAAGCTGAGCAACTATAATAACAACTCCAGCTTGGAAAATGGAAGAAAAACAAAGAAACCTTCAGAACTATGTAAGCCACACGGGTTGCTGCACGCACTGCCGCCTGCCGGTCAGCACCTGGTCTTGTAAGGGTGTGCTTACTCCGCACAGGTTGTAGGTGGGAGCAGATTCCCTGAGAATGGGCCATGGTCTGGCAGATCTCCCAAGACACGTCAGGTAGAGCCCTCCACCTTGCGTAGTGTGCTCACTGTGGTCATCACAGAATGTTCTTCAAGCTTAAAAAAAAAGGTCACCTCACTGTCCCTGTGGTGACTCACCATGGTCACAGCCTTGAGTTTACGTCTTAGTGTCCCCACGGTGCCCTGCTGTTTCTCAGGGACACCCACATTCATGATTTTGTACAGGATTACTGGGTGCACACTTACCAGGGAGTCATCGCAAGAGTGTTCACACTCCCCTCCTGGACTAGTCACACTCAGTGGGATGTGTTTGCCCTGGTGGTTCATCAGGCTCGCCCCGAAGCATCTACCAGACTCTGCTGCTTGCTTCCCATGACCCGAGGCCTCTTTTCATGACTCCCCTGAGAGGCCCCAGGTGGCTATGGTTGTGGTACGGCTTCAGCTCTGACCATGATGCTTGCTGGCAGCCCAGAAGAGCCTGCAGTAGTGATGGGGGTGGCATCAGTCAGGGCTGAGGCGAGGCGGATGCCAGGTAGTTGTCCTCTCTGGCTGTGCATTCCTGGGACCCGTGGACGTTTAATGGGCTAGAGCTGTGGAAAGTTAAGTGTAAGGAGCCTCCCTCTTTCCAAGCAGAATCTTTCACCCACACAACGCCTGGACCATAAAGATGTGGGACTCCAGATGGCCCGGGTGAGCAGGCAGGGACGGGGAAATGGAGGTTAGAAAGGCCTTGGTGAGTAGGCTTAGCCAGACAGGGTGGGACAGAGGAAGACCATTCTTAGTGGGTTGGCTTTTTGTTCCCAGAAGCAAAGCAGTGTTCAGGGTGGCTGAATTGGGGCACTTTTCCCCCCAGGAGAACAAGAGCTTTGAGGACAGAATGTTGGCCAGTGACAGGGAAGGCAAAGAAAGGGAAGAAGAAATTTGAATCCCACTTCCCATTTTTAAAAATTGAAGCATAATTTTCATTCTGTAGAAGTCACCCTTTTGAGTGGAAAGTTCTATGATTTTTGACAAATGCAAACTATCTTATAACCACCATCACCATCAAGATACAAAATATTTCCATCACCTCAGAAGCTCCCTTTGCAGTCAGCCCTCTCCCCCATCCCCAGCTGCTGACCACCACTGATCTGTTCTCTTTCCCTGTCATTTTGCATTTTCAAGAATGTCCTGTAAGTGGAATCCTTTGGTATGAGCATTTTTTAAAAATATATATTTATTTATTTATTTGGCTGCGTCTGGTCTTGGTTGTGGCATGCAGGATCTTCACTGCGGTGCACCGGCTTCTCTCTAGTTGTGGCGCATGGGCTCTGTTGCAGTGCACAGGCTTAGTTGCTCCGCGGCATGTGGGATCTTCGTTCCCTGACCAGGGATCGAACCCGCATCCCCTGCATTGGAAGGTGGATTCTTAACCCCTGGACCACCAGGGAAGTCCCTGGTAAGAGCCTTTTAAGTCTGCCTTCTTTCACTTAGTATAATCATCCATGTTGTTGCATGTGTCAATAGTTCATTCCTTTTTACCGCTGAGTAGTATTCTATTGTATGGATGTGCCACAGTTTCTTTGTCCGTTCACCAGTTGAAGGACACTTGGGTTGTCTCCAGTTTTTAGCAACTACATTTTCGCTATGGATATTTATGTACAGGTTTTTGTGTAAACATGTTTTTCATTTCTTTTGGGTAAATATCTAAGAGTGCGATTGTTGGGTTATATGTGAAGTGTATGTTTAACTTTACAAGAAACTGTCAAACTGTTTCCCGGAGTGATTTTTCCATTTACTTTCCAACCAGCAACATGAGAGTTCCAGCTGCTCAGCATTCTCATCAACACTTGATACTGTTAAAGTTTCATGTTTGACCGTTTTTAAGCCTTTCCCATGGTTGTGTAGTGTGTCTTGTTTTAATTTGCTTTTCCCTGGTAACCAATGATGCTGAGCAGCTTTTCATACTTTTTTTAAAAAATAAATTTATTTATTTTATTTTTGGCTGTGTTGGGTCTTCGTTGCTGCACGTGGGCTTTTCTCTGGTTGCTGCGAGTGGGGGCTACTCTTCGTTGTGGTGCGTGGCTTCTCACTGTGGTGGGTTCTCTAGAGCCCGGGCTCTAGGCACGCGGGCTTCAGTAGTTGCGGCACGCGGGCTCAGTAGTTGTGGCTCATGGGCTCTAGAGCACAGGCTCAGTAGTTGTGGTGCACAGGCTTAGTTGCTCCATGGCATGTGGGATCTTCCCGGACCAGGGCTCGAACCCGTGTCCCCTGCATTGGCAGGAGGATTCTTAACCACTGTGCCACCAGGGAAGCCCCCAGCTTTTCATACTCTTATTTGCCATTTCTATGTCTTCTTTGATGAAGTGCCTGTTCAAATATTTTGCCCATTTGTAATTAGGTTATTTGTTTTCTCATTACTGAAATCTGAGTGTACTTTATATATTCTAGATACAAGTCCTTTATCAGATATGGGGGGTTTTTTGTTTGTTTTTGTTTTTTACTTTTTGGCCACAAGGCATGTGGAATCTTAGTTCCCCAACCAGGGATCAAACCCAGGCCCCGTGCAGTGGAAACACAGAATCTTAACCACTGGACCACCAGGGAAGTCCCTATCAGATATGTTTTGAAAATACTTTTTCCCAGTCTGTAGCTTGTCTTTTCATTTTCTTAACAGTGTCTTTTGAAGAGCAGAAGCTCCTAATTTTGATGAAATCCAATGTATCAATTTTTTATTTTATAAATTTGTGCTTTTGGTGTTGGATCTAAGAAATTTTTACCTAACCAACAGTCACAGAGATTTTCTCCTATGTTTTCTCTAGGAGTTTTAGGTTTTACCTTTAGGTCTATGATTCATTTTTAACTAGTTTTTGCACATGGTGTAAAGTGTGTGAGTCAAGCTTCCTTTTTTACATGTGGATGTACAATTGTTTCTGCACTATTTGTTGAAAGGAATGGTTCTCCATTGACCAACCCCCCCTTTTTTTTTTAACACTGTGGCTCTTCAAAGCATTGATGCCAGCACCCTAGAGCCTTCTCCATGCACAAAAGTCAGTAGCACAGCAGGAACAAATGCCTCTCTTGCCTGATCCCAAAACAGGACTGCTTATGCCCAAATAAGACAGACTTTTCAGTGGAACAGCTCTTTTAGCTTTTACTTACAGCCCTTCTGCTCTCCCCAGGACTCAGACACGGGTCTACTGAGAACTGCCCGAGGAGACTGCTAAGACTGTCAAGCACGTTGCTGGATCCAGAACTGCCCCTCCTCTCCGATGACTCTCAGATCTCCCTAGAGGCCCCTTGAACAGAGAGGTTCTGAATCCTCTACACCCAACTAATCAGCTTCCATCAAACAGCGGAAGAATGCCCTGAGTAGGCAGCAGCTACCTTTACCTTTCTGGCTGCTTTCATCTGTCATTTTCATTTGAGACTGGTCATAACCAGTGAAGGAGAAAGCACACTGTGCAAGGTGTACCAGGCTTCTGCCAAGGCCTGGCTCTTGGGGATGCTTAGGAACTTGAGTCAGGCTTGAACCCAGGCCAGGTCTCCTAATTTCCTGTCCTCTGATCTTTCCATATCCTCACAGTGGCCTCATACAGGATGGAGGAGAGAGTTGGCTGCTCTCTGGAACGCCAGGGAGATGAGGGGGCTCCTTAGCTGGTTATGCACTTTAGGGAACAAGAATGGTGACTCACTCAGGCCATTCTGAAAAAAAATGGAGGCTTGTTGTAAAGACAGCTGAAGTCAAGAGCTGGGCTGAGGCAGGCCCCTCTCTCAGCCCCTCAGGCTGCCTGGTGTTTCTCCTGTGGGGTATCTGCTTCTCTCTATATGGTAGCTCTGCCTGCCTCTTGCTCCTCATGGGTCCATCTCCTGCACTTTCTTAGTTCAAATTCCACCAGGAGCCATTCTGATTGGCTCAGCTAGTTGCCATCTCCACCCCTATTGGGTGGAACGATTCCCAAGAAGCCCACTTCACCAGTCACCTGCCAGTGGGTGGATGGACTGGGTTTGGGTCAGATGCTCAGCCTAAGCCAATCAGTGGCCACTGTCAGCCAAACACCAGAGTAACAGTGCTTCCCTAAGTAGGGAGCAGTGGGTCTGCAGTTACAGCTAGATGGGTATCTGGGATGTGGTGGCAGCATTAGGGTTACATGCACAGTATGGGAGTTTATCCTCCTACCCAAAACAGGCAGACACATGCCCTGAGCCCTATAGCCCACACCACTCCCCACCTCTGAGCTGCCCCAGCCCCATCATTTCCCACTTAGCCCCACCCTGAGTTGAAGAGCTCTTTGCTTCACCTGGAAATGCTGTCTTCTTTCAATTGACTGTGAGCTCCTGAAGGGCAAGGCCCATGCCTTATCTCTGTGTCCCCAGCACCTGGCTCAATGTCATAAATTCATAGATCCCGAGGGGGTAAGGGACTTACCCAAGGCCATTCATGGAGGGAGGGGCAGAGCCACGGTGGAGCAGGTCTCCTGTTCCGCATCTAGGCCTCCAGTAGGCTCCCTGGCATCTCACTGAGATGTGAAGCTAGGGGACTACAGTCCCAATTCTGGGTCTGGCGAGGCTTCTGGCTCTGCCCTGAGACACTGAGACATCCTCCCTTGAGGATGCAGGCCCAGCCATGACTCCTGACACCTGGGCAGCTCTGAGTCAGTTCTAGGGGTGAACGGCCTGCCCTGCTTGAGGGAGCCTCCAGGGGATGCTCAGAGCAGACCCACAGGCAGCCTGACCCCAGGTTCCCGAATGTTCCACTTCCCACTACGGGCCTCATGATCCTCAAGGCCTGAAGTGGGAGAGGGACGCGGACAGGCAGGCTGACTCAGCTGCTCCAGCTTAATGAGGGATCTGAGCAGCTTCAGGTGGGAATAACGGCAGCCTAGGTTGTGTGCCTGCTCTGTGAGTGTGCACTACGAGTGGCTGTGTGGGAGCCTGTGAGCCCGACTGGGCATGTTGTGACGCCTGTGTGCCCACAGTCAGCTCTGACCCCCAAGTACAATGTGACCTTAGGCATTTCACTTTACCTCTCTGGACCCCAGTTTCCTCCACGATAAAATGAGAGGATCAGATGGGCCCTAGAGCTTCCTCCTCTTCCTCTTCCTCTTCCACCACTGCTCCTTACCCCTCCCTCCCGACCCTTCTGTTTTCAACAGAGCAGCTCTCCCAGCCTCTGATGCCCTGTCCCTACAGATCTCCAGCTATTGGGGCCTCATCTCCTACCTCCAGTTCTTATTAAAACTTTTACAGGGGGGCTTCCCTGGTGGCGCAGTGGTTGAGAATCTGCCTGCCAATGCAGGGGACACGGGTTCGAGCCCTGCTCTGGGAAGATCCCACATGCCGCGGAGCAACTAAGCCCGTGAGCCACAACTACTGAGCCTGCGCGTCTGGAGCCTGTGCTCCGCAACAAGAGAGGCCGCGATAGTGAGAGGCCCACGTACCGCGATGAAGAGTGGCCCCCGCTTGCCGCAACTAGAGAAAGCCCTCGCACAGAAACAAAGACCCAACACAGCCAAAAGTAAAAATAAATAAATTTAAAAAAAAAAAAAAACTTTTACAGGGACAGCTCTCTCACCGAGAAGAATGCTAGTACATTCTCCACTACCTTGTACATGTGTATGTGTTTATATGTAACTGTTTGTGACTACAAGTGTGTCTGTACCTTAGTGTGTATGTGATGGGCAGAGGGAAAGGGAGAGATGGCAGGGGCCCCCATGGGGAAAATGGGTCCATTTGCTTATGTCTCTGTGTCTCTTTTCCAAACACTCAAGAGATAGGCTTCTAAGGGCATGTACCCCCACTCCAGCTTTGTGAACATTCTTTGAATATCTATTTGTAGCAAGACTCAGCCAGGTACCACATCCTCTAGGAGCCCTTCCTGGTAGCCTGGGGCTGAGCTACCCCTCTCCTGCCTCCTACAAACCCTGTGCCCTGTGTAACCCTCCAGCAGAGCATTTATCACATTCTATTGACATTGTCTGTTTCCTTGCCTGCCCACTCTCTATGGTGAGACCCCTACAGGACAGGGACCGTGTCTCACCTCCTCAGCATCCCAGCACCTGGAACCTTCAGAACCTGGCCGGCCCGGCCTCACATGTTCTCAGTAAGATATTCCACCCTCATTGGCCCCACTCCCCTATGCCCACCATGCCCTCTGCCATGCAGGGTAGACCAAACCTAATACACCTATGGGGCTTTCCGCCTGGGGTCACCACCCTGGGACCTTCCTGTGGCCCAGGCAAGGCTCCCACTAACCCTGAAGACGGAGGCAGCCTGGGATCCAGGGTGTGGGTGGTCGAGCTGATCCCGCCCCACCCCATGGCCTCCACTTCAGGGAGCCTTCCTCCTTTTTTCTGAACTTTCTGGCCCTGGTGTGAACCTTGCTGGCGCCTGTGGGCTTTTAATATTTTCCGTTCCTGGCTGTTATACAATATTTCACCTCAAAAATGCATCCTCCCCATCACCAAAGGGCACACTGTTCCAGTGAGAGGACCTGGCTGGGTGAGTGGAAGTGACCCACCGCGTTCTGGGGCTTGGAGGAGGCCCAGCCCAGCGCTTTGGAGAAGGAGGTGGCAGAAATGTCTCACATTTGTGGGGAGACAGGGCCAGCTCTTGAGCCAGCCCGAGGCCCAGGCTCCTGGGCCAGCCTGAGACCTCGTGGTCCCACTCGAAGCCCCCCTGGAAGCCCAGATCCACGGCCAGCAGGGGGGGCCACCCGCCCCTCCCGTTTGGGACTCCAGTCCCACCCCTCCCACTTGCCCTCTGACCCCGGGCAAGCGGCTTCACTTCTCGGAGCCCAATGTCCCCGCCTGTACGGTGGGGATGACGACAGTACCTGTCTTTGAGCGTCCTTGTGAGGCTCAAATGCCGCCCGTTTGGACCATCCGGGAGCTTTAAGGCCCACACTGCGGCGCCCCTCCTCGGCGGTGCTGATTCAACCGGTGTGGGTGCGGCCGGGACATCGGGGGTTTTTAAAAGCTCTCCGGTGATTCTCACTCGCAGCTGAGAACCGCTGCTCTGAGGGGAAAGCTCCTCCTAAGGGGACTCTTGCCAGGCGCCGGCTGCTGCCTTGATGAGCGAGGGCGCCACACGCCCATTTTCCTGAAAATGTGACCCCAGGGACGCCTGAGAGCCCCCGTCGGGGTGCAGGGAGAGCACTCTGAAAAGGCAGGTGAGGGGTCCTGCAGGTGCGCCGTGACTTTCCGAGCCGGCCCTGCCCACAGACAGACGCCTCTGAGCCACAGGCCGGGGGCCCGGCCAACCTGCCCGGTGTCCCCTCTGCTGGGCGGCCGGCTCCTCCCCAGGGGCACCCAGCCTCCCCTCCCCAGACACAGGCCCCGAGCCCGGAGAGTGAGGCTAGGGGTGGGGGGCACCCTGCTCCCGTCACCTGTCACTGCGGAGAAGGGCGGCGGCCACGGGAGAAAGAAGCGAGCAGAGAGCCAGATGCCTGCTGGGAGAGGCGGGAGGACACTCGGGGGCCTTGGTGGGGAGAGTGCCATATGCTTTCCTCATCCTGAGGAGAGGGGATCTGCAGAAGGTTCCACAGCCCAGAGGAGGAAAACAGCTGGAGAGCCGGGCGCCTGGGGCGGGGGTGGCGGAGTGAAGAACAGCGCGCTTCTCCCGGGGACGCCTTCACCCCCAGAGCCGGCCTTGGACACAGGCAGGAGAACAGCTTCTGCCTGGGGGCTTCAGCCAGAGTCCAGTTTCCCCAGCAGAGACTGGAGCCCTCAGCCTCCCCGGACCGCAGGTTCTCAAAGGGGCAGCGACCAGGCGGGGGGTTAGAGAGCTAGAGCCCCCATGGGCAACTTGGGCCATGGGAAGAAGAGGCTGGACACCCTGTTCTGGGGTTGACTCACAGCTGGGGTCCCAGGCTCCTGGCCAGAGGGAGGGAAGGAGAGGGAGGGAGGTACAGGAGCGTGGTGCGGGGGCCCAGCACAAAAGTCAGGAAGGAGGAGCGGACAGCTTAGTTACCAGACTGGGGCCACCAGAGGGGGGTCCAGGAAGAGCAGAGACCATGACCACCACCTCAGGGAGTGCTCTCCTGCCCAGGTTTGTTTTCCAGCTGAAGGCACATTAAGTGTGGGCACAGGGAGGCTCTAGGACGCTTGGGCTGGGCTGTGGCCTCTACAGAATCATCAACAGCCTCAGCAAGGCCATAGGGAACAGGGGACTACCAAGCTGGAAAAAACTTTCATCCCAAACAAGCCTGCCCCCAGCCCCTGGTATCTAGGTGGAAAATGCAGAGTCTTCGAAGCCAGAAAAACTGTTTTAAGCCCTGTCTCCACTACAAATTACCGGTATTCATTCATTCATCCTACAAATATTTTTAGTTTCTACTATGTACCAAGCCCTGAAATAGGTGCTGCGGGTACAGAAAAGAATGAAGCATAGTCCTTAACTTTGAGGAACTTACCCCCTAGATAGGGAGATGAACCCATAAACAGATCCCCATAAAACGAGATCACTGCATGGGTTGTGTGGGCCACCTGTCTTGGGATCCCTCTGGGGCATCCTCCCAAGGGTGACTCTCGGGGAAGTTCTTCCTGGAGGAGGTGGTGTCAGAGCTGAGTATAAAAATGAATGGCAATTGGACAAAAAGGAAGAGGAAGGGCACTCTGGGCAGAGAAGATAGCATTAGTAAAACCCGCATGGTGTGGTGGGGACAATGAAGAGTCAGGAGGTGCTGGAAGATGCAGCATGTGGCAGTGTCTCTATCAAGGTTCTTAGTTGAGGGAATTCCCCTGGCGCTCCAGCGGTTAGGACTCCGCACTCCTACTACCAAGGGCCCAGGTTCAATCCCTGGTCGGGGAACTAAAAATCCCGCAAGCTGTGCGGTGTGGCAAAAAAAAATTTTTTTTTAGTGAGAGCAACAGAAACTCTCAACTAAGAATCTGACAGAAAAGAAATCCACTAAAGGGATGTTGGATCCCACACTCCTGAAAGCCTCAATTCAGAAACTCAAAGCTAAGCTCCTCAAACCCACCCAGAGACACAGCAAAGTTAGCTATGGAGGGGCCCCAAAGATCACTTTATCCAGAGTTCTTAATCTTGGGTCCATGGATGGCTTTGGGGGAGCAAAAAGGCATAACATTTTGAATGCGTGTATGTGTATTTTTCTGGGGACAAGGCCCATAACTTTCATCAGATTCTTAAAGTAATCCATGCTATAGGTCAGGTTCTCCCAGAAGCAAATTCTGAGATGAAGATTCAGTAAAGATGATTTAGTAAAGAAATGTTCCCAGGAGAAACCAGTTAGGGAGAAGGGGAAGCAGGATAATAGGGGAAGAGGAAGAAGCCAGGAAAGAGTGCAATTTTGTGTGAAAACCCATCCTGGCTGGCAATGAAGTAAGGAATACTCAGGCCAGAAAGAAACAAAAGCTAGAATTGAGAGGGCAGTGGATTCTAAGCAATGAAATCAGCTTTTACCCTGAAGACACTGTTTGAACTTAGTGACCTTGAGCCTCAGTTTTTCAGCCTCATGGAAATGGGACATTTAGAAGAAGTCCATGCTTAAAACAATCACTAGCTGGGGGGCCTGAGACTACTTTGATGACGATAGACTAATGGTGACTCTCCCCTTGGGGCTAGGCCTGGAACTACTTTCCTAAAGTAGTTCTCAGAGGAAAGTAGGTACCTGAATAAGGTCAGGGGCTGTTAGGCAAAAGGAAGGGGGAATAGCCATTGAGTGGCCAAGCAGCAGGGCCTGCTTCACTGCGGGAAGAACTCAAGTGTATGAACTTGACCCACAGGAAACACCTTAGTGCTTAGGGCAAGCAGGGGGAGTGGGAGGATGAAGAATTTGAACTCACTTCTGAGTCTGCATTCAGATTCAACACCTAATTTGGCCCACTGGACTCGTCTGAGTCCTACCAAGGGAAATAGTGTAAAGAAAAAAGTGTAGGAATTCAAGGAGCAAATAAATCTGCTTTGGGAACTCATAAAGCAAAGAGAAGCATTTCCCCCTCCACAGGGCTCTTTGCCTCAAGCAAAGCAGGAAAAGGTAGAGCCACGGACATGCCCTACTGTGAATCAGGCTATTTGTGAGTCAACAGGAGCAATGGCCCGTGGACTCTCAGAAATACGTGGGTGGACCAGCCGGTCTCCTCACCTACCTCAGCAGGTAGATGCAAAGGATGGGTGAAATTTGGTGCTTATTGTTTCATTTTTATTCATGTAGGTCCATTTGTATCCTAAGGCTATTGAGGCCTGGGGAGCCCAGGTTCTAACAAGAATGAAAAATATCTCTTGGACTTGGTAATTAGTAGATTCTTGGTAGTTTTAGAAAGAGAAGTTTCAGTGGGGTGATGGGGGCTGAAGCCAGCTTACAAAGAATGAGGAAGTGGACACATTGTTAAGTACTCTTTGGAGAAACTTGGATGTGGAGAGGAGCAAAGTGGTTACATGGTGGCCAGAAAGGGGAGGAGAGGATCCTGTTTAGAACGGAAGAGACTTGAGCAAGTTGTTAGGCTAAGGAGAAAGAGCCAAGAGAATGAGGCCTTATAGATATGGGGGTGAGTAAAGCTGATGGAGCAAGATCCCAGAATTAGTGGGGAGACTGGGATCCAGGAACTGGGAGAATTTGTAGAGATGGGCGTCTTTCTCCAGCAGGGCTCAGCAAGCTAGCCAGTCTCAGGAGCAGAGAAGGTGGGCTACAGGCATGATACAAGGATGGGCTGAGCCCAAGAGGATAGGGTTGCAAGGGAGTCAGGGATACTGAGGAGGGAGGGATTCAAATGACCCTCCAGAGGCCAGGCTGGGAAAGAAGGAAGAGTGATGAGAGGGGCTAAAAAGACTGGACCAGAGGTCTCCAGGAAGTTAAAGTGCAGGAGGAGATACAAGGGGATTAAGGTTGTCCACAAGTAGGAAGGTCAAAGGCTGTGTAAGGCGGTAGGATTTGACATTAAAGATTTCTGAGGAAGAGCATCTTACCCAAATTATTTAACTTCTCCATGTCTCTCAGCCTCCCAATTTATAAAATGGTACTAAAATTCTCACTCATAAAAGTACTAAAAGCATTTTTTTCTTTCTGGCAAAGCATGTAATTGTGGTATCTGGGACATCCAGGCACTCAATGTTTGTGCAAGGATGAAGGAACACCTGCCACTTCCCCTCTACGGACCCCACTTTCCTAATTCTTACTGATTGTTTGCTTGATCTATCAGTTACTGAGAGAGGTGTGTTAACATCTCCCACTGCGTTGTGAATTTGTTTTTATTTTGGTTTCCTTGATTTTTCTTTTTGCTTTATTTTGAAGTTATGTTATTAAGTGCATATAAATGTAAGATTATTCCATCTTACTGATGAATTGGACTTTTTAATCATTATGAAGTGACCCTTTTGTCTCTCATAATGCTTTTTTTTGTCAAAGTCTATTTTGACTAAAATTAATATAGATATATCTATCTTCCTTTGCTTAGTATTTGGCAGATTTTTTTCATCCTTTTACTTTCAGTCTTTCTGTATTATGTTTTAGATACGCCTCTATGAACAGGTTATAGGTGGATTCATTTGCTTTGTCTAGTTTGGCAATCTTTTTCTTCTAACTGAAGCATTTAGTCCATGTACATTTATTGAAATACTGGTACATACACACACATACATTTATATATATATGTTTATGTGTGTACGTATATGTACTTTACCTTATTAATTTGTATTTTCTCAATTTTTCTATTCTTTGTTTTTTCTTTTTTTTTTTTTTAAGTTTTTAATCATTTATTTATTTATTTATTTTTGGCTGTGTTGGGTCTTCGTTTCTGTGTGAGGGCTTTCTCTCGTTGCGGCAAGCGGGGGCCACTCTTCATCGCGGTGCGCGGACCTCTCATTATCGCGGCCTCTCTTGTTGCGGAGCACAGGCTCCAGACGCGCAGGCTCAGTAATTGTGGCTCACGGGCCTAGCTGCTCCGCGGCATGTGGGAATCTTCCCAGACCAGGGCTCGAACCCGTGTCCCCTGCATTGGCAGGCAGATTCTCAACCACTGCGCCACCAGGGAAGCCCTATTCTTTGTTTTCTTGATTAGTTTTTCTTATTCCATTTTTCTCCTTTACTAGTTTGCAAATTATACCTTTTTTTTTTTTTTTTTTTTTTTTTTGCTACTCTTAGAGGTTATACTGGAAACTTTAATATGCTTATTTTGCCTGTCTGAAGTTAACCAGTATCTTCTATTTTTTCTTAAATAAAGCAAGGACATTAGAACTAATTCTAGTCACCCCTCTTTTAGCTTATATATTACTTTTATGTATTTGAATTTTATCTTTTTTTAAGCTTACAAGACATTGTTAGTATTGTTTATACAATATTTGTTTTTACTCATATAGATACCACTTTCTTTGCTCTGCAATCCTTCTTGTCTTTAATTCCTTCCATCTGGAATCACTTTCTTTCTGCCTGCTGGTGGCAAATAATGTCACATCATGTCATTATTTTTTCTTATTCTTAAAATATCTTTTCACTAGTTTTAGAATTCTTGGTTGACAGTCATTTTCTCTCAGCACATTGAAAATATAATTCTGCTATCTTCTAGCTATTAAGAAATCAGCTGCTTTAGTCTAATTGTCACTACTTTGAAAATAATCTGACCTTAAGACTTTCTCTGTCTTTGGTAATCTGCTTCACTATGATATGTCTACTTGTGGATTTCTTTTTATTTATTCTTTTGAGGATTTACCAAGATTCTTGATTGCATGACTTGATGGATTTCTGGATGAGTCTCAGCCACTAACTATTCAAATATTACTTCTGTCCCATAATCTCTCTCCTCTCCTTCTGAAACCTCTGATTATATGTATTTTGGACCATCTCACTCTATCCTCCATGTCTTTTAACTATTCTTTCATATATTCCATCTTTTTATTTTTCTGTGCTGCCTTTTAGAGAATTTCTTCAGGTCTACCTTCCACTTCTAATTTTATTGTGTCTGATATATTCAATTGTATCTAATCTTCTATTAAACACAACCATTGAATTTGTAGATTTAGTTACAATATCTTAAATTTCTAGAGGGACATTCTATTTCTTGTTCAAATATACTTGGTCCTTCTTCAGAGTATCTTGCTCCCTGTTCAAATTTTTAAGCTTCTCTTCTACTCTTTCAGCATTTTAAACATAGTTATTTTATACTATTTGATAATTCCAATATCTGAAGTCAGCGTAGACTTGTTTCCACCATCTGTTGTTCCCTTGAGTGTTTTGTGATCTTCAACTAGGAGCTACTATTTCTTTGGAGCTTTCTCTGTGGGAATTCTTGAGGCCTGGGGTGAAGGTGGGTTTTTCCAAGAGAGTTTGTGTTTGATTTGCCAGATGCTTATGGTGTTAACCAGACTGGGCCCAATTTAAGTTAAATGCTGGACTGAAATTTTTCACACCACCTAAGTAGTGTGAATTTGGGCTTCAAATGACATACGTATGGCTTATATTGTGAATTTGCAGGGGCTATTTTATTTTCTCCTGAGAAAAGGGAAATTAAGATGGGCATTTTTCTTTTCAGTCTGTTGGGATGTGGTGGTGCTTCTATCTGGTTTATTCATTCACTGAAGTCCCAATCTTATGTGAGGAAGGTCTTACCAGACTTCCAACCTTAGAGGAGGCTTGAGTTTCTTGCAGTAGTGTGCTGGAACTGGCTCCTACCAGCTCAGAAGAACCAATATTTAGGAATTTCGCATGTCAGTTCCTGGTACCATTGAGAGCTTGAAATTGGCTATGGTGAGAGTATTTACACTGTGGAAATCAGCAAACACTAAAAACAGGGTACTTTGTTTTGTTGGAGAGCCAGTTACTAATATATCACTGGTTTCTCTCATATCACCCCACCCCATACGACCAAGTTCAAATTTACTGAGTTAAAAAATAAATATGATAAAGTTTCAGTTGTGCAAGATGAAAAAGTTCTAGGAATCTGCTGTACAACATTGTGCTTATAGTTAACAATACTGTACTGTACAGTTAAAAATTTGTTAAGAGGGTAGATCTCACTATATATATATATATATATAGAGAGAGAGAGAGAGAGAGAGAAAGGGTGGGTGGGGGAGGGAGGGAGGGAGAGAGAGAGATCTCCACAATATAAACAAACAAACAAATAAAATAGCTCAACTTACCTCTTTGGATTCTTGAGTTTTTTGGCCTGAGTATTCCTCACTTTCTTGCCAGCTCATCAGTGCATTAAAAAAAGTTGGGTTTTTTTTCTTTTATCCAGAATTGTTTGCAGAATGAAGCTTATTTAGGGTACCTCGTCCACCTTTTTACGAGAAAATGAAGCGTTCTCAGTTTCTTAACCAGAAATTGAGATCGTTGTGCTAAATCAGTAGTTCTTAACACCCTGGAGACACAGGCTTTTAAAAATTTTGATTAAAAATTAGAGCCTAGAGACCCTTTCCCCAGGAAAATACACACACAGAGGAAATGTGTTTTGCTCCCCTGAAACCATGCATGGGCCCAAGATTAAGAATGCCCAATGAGATGAATGCTCTCTGAGGTTCTTACCAGAGCTAATTTTTGACGGCCCCGCCATGTTCTCTGCCTTGAGCAGAGTTTCTGCGAGTCTCCTCTTGGGTAAGTACGAGGAGTACAGACTTCTGGATTGGGGCTTCCAGGATCTCCAGGGCCTCTTGGGGAAGGAAAAACTGAGAGTTGTCGACCAAAACTTACACCAAGCTAAAGCACAGGCTATATTCCTTCAACCAGACCTCTCCACATTTACTCATTCAATGAGTACTTATTGGACCCTGTTCCAATCTACTGCTATGTAACAAATCATCCCAAAACTTAGTGACATATAATAATAACAACAATCATTTATTTTTTCATCTCTCACCGTTCTAGGAGTAACTGGGCTCAGCTACGGTTGCAGGGTCTATGTGGTTGCAGTCAGATGGCAGCTGAGGCTAGAATCATCTCAAAGCCTCCCTCAGTACATGTCCGCTAGTTGATACTGGCTGTTGGCTAAGTTCTCAGTGGGGCTTTTAACTGAAACACCTACATGTGCCCTCTCTATGTGGCCTAGGCATACTCACAGCATGGCAGCGTGTTCTATGTGGCCTAGGCATACTCACAGCATGGCAGCTTGTTCTGAAATGGAGCATTCAAAAAGAAATCAGGCCAGGAGGAAACCATATTACATCTTATAGCCTAGCCTTAGATGTCATACTGCATTGCTTCTGCCACATTCTGTTAACTAGAGGCAAGTCATTAGACCAGCCCATATTTAAAGGGAGGTCAATTGACTCTATCCCTTGCTGGGAACGGTGTCAAAAAATTTGCAGACATGTTTTAAAACCACCACACACTCCTTCTGTGTGCCAAGCACTGGACAAGGCACTTGTGATAGAGTGGTGAGTTATACAAACCCTCCCTTATGATATAGTGGTGGAGACAAACACTAATAAAATAATATTACAAATATGTACATAACTGTAAACTTTGACAGTGCTATGGAAGATGAGTACAAGGAGCCATGAGAAATTGTATTACACATTAGTAAGACCTGGACCAGGGACCCAAGGATGAATTCCCTAAAGAAGAGACATCTGGGTTGAGATCTGAAGCATTAGTGGATGCGAACTTCATGAAGCGAGTTGAAGAGCCTTCCAGGCAGAGGAAACCATAGGCCATGGCCCTACGACAGGAGGCAAGGTGACCGAGAGGCAGCCAGCGTGTCTGGAGGCAGATAGCAGGGGAGGAAGGTGTGAGACAAGGCTGCAGAGGTGGGCTGGGGCCAGATCCCTGGACTCTGTAGGCAGGTGAGAATATTTGTCTTTGGCCTAAAGCTGCAGGAAACTGTTGAAGGGTCACTCACTGGAGCGTGATATGAACAGATTTGTAACCTGACGGTCACGTTGGCTCCTGCGTGGATGGCCCCTGCCAGATGCTGAGTCAGGTCTGGAAGGGTTGGGAAATTCTTTTTTTTTTTTTTTTAATTAATTTATTCATTTTAATTTTTTTTTTTTTGGTTGCGTTGGGTCTTTGTTGCTGCGCGCGGGCTTTTCTCTAGTTGCAGCGAGCAGGGGCTACTCTTCATTGTGGTGCATGGGCTTCTCATTGGGTGGCTTCTCTTGTTGCAGAGCACGGGCTCTAGGCGTGCAGGCTTCCGTAGTTGTGGCACTCAGGCTCAGTAGTTGTGGCTCGCAGTCTCTAGAGCGCAGGCTCAGTAGTTGTGGTGCACGGGCTTAGTTGCTCCACAGCATGTGGGATCTTCACGGACCAGGGCTCAAACCCATGTCCCCTGCATTGGCAGGTGGATTCTTAACCACTGTGCCACCAGCGAAGTCCCTCTTCTCCTTCTATTAATTTTTCTTGCTATATTGCACTGGCTAGGACCTCTGGTACAATGTTGAACAGAAGTAGTAAGAACAGACATTCTTGCCTCATTCCTAATTGTAGAGGCAAAGTATTCAGTCTTTAACCATTAACTATTATGTGTTAGCCTTCGGTTTTTCATAGATGCCAGATTGGGGGACTTCCCTTCTTCTCCTACTTTGCTGAGGGTTTTTACCAAAAATGAATGTTGGATTTTGTTAAATCATTTTCCTGCATCTACCGAGGTGATTTTTTTTTCTTTTTCAGTTTGTTAATATTGTGAATTACATTAATTGATTTTCAAACATTTCTCCAAGCTGGCATTTCTGAGTAAACCCCACTTGGTCATGATGAATTATCCTTTTATGTATTATGTTTACTTTGCTAGAATTTTGATTAAATTTTTGCATTTATGTTTATGACACATATTGGTCTGTAGTTTGCTTTCTTGGCATGTCTTTGTCTCGTTTTGGTATCCGAGTAATGCTAGTCTCACAGAATGAGTTGGGAAGTATTCCTTCCTTTTCAATTTTCTGGAGGATTTTATATAAAGTTGGTAATTTTTCTTCCTTTAATGTTTGGGAGAATTCACCAGTAAAGGCATCTGGGTCGGAAGTTTTCTTTGTGGGAAGATTTGAAACTATAAATTCAATCTCTATAGTAGATAGAGTGTTATCCAGGTTATCTATTTCTTCTTGAGTATGTGTCATGCTTTTGCTTAAAGTCCTCAGGGCCTTCCCCTCACACCTACCTAAATCCTTACTGAGGCTTACAAGGCCCTGTCTGGTCTGCTCTGGCCTCCTCTTCAACCTCATCTACATGCCACCCACTGTTTGCTCACCATGTTCCAGTCAAATTGGTCTTCTGGTTATTCCAAGATAACACCAAGCTCTTCCTCACCTCAAGGCCTCGGCACTGCTTTTCATTCTATCCGGAAAGCTCTTCCACAGGCTCTTTGTGTGTTTTTTTCTCATTCTCATCCCCCAGTTCTCAGATTATGTGTCAGGGAGGTCTTCCCTGACCATTATATGCAGGGTAGGGCCTGATGGATACTCTCTCCCACAGAATCCTGTTTACTTCCTTCATAATATATATACCACACTCTGTCATTGTTTTGTTTACTTACTGTCAGCTCCCTAAGAGCAGGAACCTTTTCTGTCTTGTTCACTATATCCCCTGCACCCAGCATAACTGGGCACAAACAAGGTGTTCAATTATTATTTGTTGAATAAGTAGACATTCATCAGTCAAGCTGCACATCAGGCAGGCAGTGAGTCTTCTGTGAGCTTGCTGGTCAATCTGAGGGTTTTTTTGCTTGTTTTGGGGTTTGTTTATTTCTTTCTTTATTTTTGGCTGTATCAGGTTTTAGTTGCAGCGTGTGGGCTCTTCGTCGCAGCACACGGGCTTCTCTCTAGTTGTGGTATGTGGGCTCCAGAGTGCACGGGCTCAGTAGTTGCGGCGCGTGGGCTTAGTTGCCCCGCGGCATGTGGGATCTTAGTTCTCCAACCAGGGATCAAACCTGCATCCCCTGCATTGGAAGGCAGATTCTTAACCACCTGACCACCAGGGAAGTCCCAGTCTGAGGTTTTCAGTCAGCCTGAGGTAGGTCAGGTAGTCTCTGAGTGGACTGGTTGCTCTGTGGCATGGGTCTGTGTGACTGATAAGTCCCCTGTAAAGTCAGGATTCTGGGGGACACAAAGAAATGAAAAGCCGAGGCCCACCCCCAAGAAGCTTCTGGCCACCTGTCTACTTGGAGGCTCACTGCTCCCCACTGCCCAGCCAGGAGGTAAAGTGAAGGTGGTACAGGGTGAATAGGGGGAAAGCTACAGAGCATGACCCAACCTCTGGCAGCTGGTCCTCAGCAACTCTGCTGCAGGGCTTCCAAACCCCATAAAAGCCTTACCTGGCGACTGCTGTGCTTAGGAAGAGCCTGTGCAGGAAACACAGAGAGAGCTTTGTGGTTTCTTCCCCACCCCACTTCCTAGCCTCCCCTGACCTGGGCCCTCGCTCATGGAAACTCCCCCAATGGACCTGGCTGTCTGGCCCCAGGAGACAGGTGGTGGTGCATGTTGCCACTGCCCGCTCACCACGGGGGCAGGACATGGGCCTGTAATTCCAGAGGCCACTCCTTGCAACTGAACCCAACCTAGGTACCCCTTTCCATAGACCAGAGGAGGCCCAGCTCTCTGGTTGAAGAGGCCTTGCATGGAAGCTGGGGACTTCACAGTTAATCCCGAGTTTCCCAAGGAACACCCCCGGCTGTGGGGTCATAGATATGGCTGGAGTCCTGTCACAGATGAGTATGTGTAGGAGGGTGTCAGAACGGCTTGTATGGGAAGCAGCTGTTTGCAGTAATTGGGAAGCAGCAGCTTAGACCGCTGGCAATAACTGGGCCTCCATCCTGCTCACCAACAAACTCCATGACCAGGAGGCCCTGCTCCGGTGACATCATCCTCCTCGCACACTGCTGAGGGAAATGAGCTCAGGGAGGCCATCGGAGGCAGTCTGTTTACTTACAGAGACCCTGGCCGTCAGCAGCTCTTTGACCAGACATTCCCTGTCCTAGCCAGCATGAAGCAGAAATTTCCTTAAACACATTACTTTGGACTCAACCCACTTGCGCCCTTGTTTTCATTTTTTCTTAAAGAGGAAAATTCCCAGTTCTGGCCCCAAACAGAGCAGCCCAGTGATGATAGGGGGATATCAAAATAACCCCCAAAAGGACTTTTGCAGGTTAAGTTGCTCCCACCTCCCAGTCATCCCTGGAGCTGGGAGATCATCAAACCAATTCTCCAACACCCATTGTGTGGGGAGTCAGAGGGACAGCCAGCATGACCTCTAGGGCAGACCCTCTCCTTGAAGGCCTCCCTCAGGGCCTTAGCCACCCTGAGCTCATACTCAGAGCATTTCACAACTCAGCAACCCTGGCTAGGCCCTAGACCCCTCCCTCATTCCCTCCAGGTCAGGGATATTTCAGGAGAGCCCAAGAGCTGCCAGTTTTCACAGGCTGCAGGGGATTCCCAAGATGGTCACCCCCACCTGCCCTGGCTGACAGATGCTGTCACCTGCCCTCCCCCAACACTCTCCGTGTTATTCCTGCTGGAACTCAGCCATTCTAGAAGACTTGAGGGGACAGGGGTTTTGGAGATCTCCCCAGTCTCCCCAGTGCTCCAGGATCCTAAGGCCACTTGCACCAGGAGCACAGTGATACCCTCCCAGGAGTATCAATCATGGAAGACAGGTGCCCTCCGCCTAGAGGGGTCTGCCCACTACTGGGGCTGGTCAGACAGGCCCAGACATGTCAGGCAGCCTGAGGCCTTACCTGACCCAGCTTTTCCCTGTGGCCTGATCCTACTTAGCTCAGCATCTTGTGACACCAGGGATGGGCTCAGGGAAGAATCAGGTCAGAAGAGGGCATTGAATCTGTGTTTCATGAGACTAAGAAAATGTCAAGGGTCCACATCAGAGAATGGGGTGGAGGGAGCGTCTCACACACAGATCTGAGTTGGCAGCTTCTTAGAAGGCACTTAAGAAAGAGCCAGGGCTTCCGTGGTGGCGCAGTGGTTGAGAATCTGCCTGCCAATGCGGGGAACATGGGTTCGAGCCCTGGTCTGGGAAGATCCCACATGCCGCGGAGCGACTAGGCCCGTGAGCCACAATTGCTGAGCCTGCGCGTCTGGAGCCTGTGCTCCGCAACAAGAGAGGCCACGATAGTGAGAGGCCCGCGCACCGCGATGAAGAGTGGCCCCCACTTGCCGCAACTAGAGAAAGCCCTCGCACAGAAACGAAGACCCAACACAGCCATAAATAAATAAATAAATAAATAAGTAAGTAAGTAAGTACACGTGTGGAAGAACTGACCTAAATTAAAAAAAAAAAAAAAAAAAGGGCCAGACTTTCTCACCCAACTGTCCTCCCCCCACCCCAACCAACATAGCACCAGAAATCCCTAAACATGTGGTTCCAATTATCTCAGTTAGTCAATATGTCTACTAACACAGAATTTGTAAGGTAAGAAAGCTGGAAAGACCCTGTATCAGGACAGAAGCTAACGTTTTTTGAACATCTACTGTGAGCCTGGCATGGTGCTCAACGCTTTACACACATTTATCTTATTCACTCCTCACAACAACCCTGAGGGAGATCAAGTAACTCTAAAGGAGGCACAACTCATATGGCAAAGCTGGGACTCAAACCTGGTTCTGTCTGAACATAGACCATCTACAATTAGGCATTCCCAATTTGAACTTCTAGAAAGTAATTAACTCAGGAAATCAATCCTACTCCTTCTGTAAAGCAAGCAAGCCTGTAAATTAAAGACATGGTCATCCAACCTCTCCATCCTAACAGATGAGGAAACTGAGGCCAGATCACAGAGTGAGTCTGAGCTGAGCATAGGACAGTGGCTCAGACTTAGGTCAGTGTTTCTCCCACCATCCCAGCCTGTCTCACAGCCCTAAGTCCTCACTAAGTCAGGTGAGGGAAGGGTGGAAGAAAAGCTGTGGGCTCTGCCCTCTAGAAGACAAGACAAAGAGAAACACATATATAGCCATACACAGACAACCACACAGGCAGACATGCAGAGACACAGTTCCATGAGGAAACAGGCAAGAAGGGTCCTTACTCCAGGTCTACCCTTTTTTATTTTATTTTAATCTTATTTTATTTTATTTATTTTATTTTTAGGCCACGCCACTCGGCATGCAGGATCATAGTTCCCTGACCAGGGATGGAACCTGTGCCCCTTGCATTGGGAGCGTGGAGTCTTAACCACTGGATCGCCAGGGAAGTCCCCAGGTCTACCCTTTAGATGGCCACACTCTGGCTCTATTCTGGCCCCTTCCATCCCACACAGTGAGAAGTCCATGGGGTCAAGAGGATGGGCCCACTGGGAGCCCATGCCCCACTCCTAGACTACAAATCAGGTACATGGGACCCTATTATTTCCTGCTCAGAGCCATATGGGCAGACTTTGCCAATGGTGTGGGCACCCCTAGGCCCAAAGGGTGGCCAAGGGGTGGGGTGTATACATGGAGTTTGGACACGTGTGAGGAGTCATGCATGCGTGCGAGGCCCCTCGAGGTACAGGATGGAGCTGGGATGGGGAAGGAGAGGCTGGGGCCACTTGCTCTGTGTTGCTGTGTTCCAGCACAAAACTCAGAGGAGCTAGGAATTCAAAATCAAACCCAGCCCTCCAGTTATTAGGATTGAGTCTTTCATTTAGCCGTTTGTTGTTTTGACTTATTTAAATATTTAGACATGAACATAAGCCTTCATTTGTACTCTTGCTCTGGGTCTTTCAAATGTTAGGAGCCACCCTAGACACCTCTCTAACTTCCCTGTGCCAGTGTGGGCCCAGTCACAGCACAAGCACTTTAAAGATGTCTGTTAGTAAATGAGCAAATCACTTTATGAATGAATCGAAGATTGAGTGAATGAATGCTTCTGCACAAATATAAATAGACAGGCATACATGCTTTCAGAGACTCATCAACATATTAGTGACAAATACATGTCCACGCTCTCAAAGACACATATGCCTAAACTTACATCTACAAAGACAAGTCCATGTTTGTACCAAAATAACCTAAATGCTCACATGTGCACTTCCACCTGTAGGTAGGTGTAAACCTACTCACCTATGCAAAGACACAGAGGCCCACACTTTCCCTTGATGATAGCCACACACACGAGCTTACACAGAGAGGTGGACATATACACATGCAGACAAACACATAAGTATACACTTTCCCACGGAGGAATCCAACTCCAACCAGAAATGTAACCACCTACACATACAAACATGGAACAGTCACATGAATCCACACTGATACACGCAGCTAGACGAAGACAAAGCCATAGGCCCAAGACAGACTGAGTAAGACACCTGTCCACAGAGACCCTCAGGCTGCCCTGGGCTCCCACGCTGTCTGCCTCCCTCCTCCTCCTGTCTGCCTCCCTCCTCCTCCTGTCTGCCTCCCTCCTGCTCCTGTCTGCGGCCAGAGGGGGCTCCTAGAGGAATTCCTTCTGCAGACAGGCTGAGGTAGGCTGTTCTCTCTCCTCCCCAACAGTCCAGGCCAGAGCCCTAGGGCAGAGAAGCAGATGCTGTGTGCTGGGGGGCTCCCCCTTCCCAAGTAATCTGCCCTCTGGCCCTGGCCAAGCCTCCGCTGGACGCTGGACTGTGGACAGTGGCAGAGCCCCACTCAGGTCCTGCTGTCCCAGCTCCACTCCCAACAGGAGGGGCTTAGGTCAGTCAGATTTAGGAGGGGCTGGTGAACAGTGCTTTTCCAGAGGCCTTGCTTCCTCAGGAAATGGCTCGGCCGCAAGCCTGATCTCCAAAACAGGCATAGGGTGAAAACACCTCTGCTCCTCTCCAAAAACATGGGCAGTGCCTCTCACTCAGAGCCCCTCACATCCTTCTAGCCACAACGTCCCAAGGCAGTGGATAGCAAGAAAGGCCCGGGGTCTCATCCTGCTTCTGCACTGACTCACTATGTCTGTAAAACAAGCCATGTGGGTGTGATGACTTCAGATCTAGCTAGAATGTTGTATGAGTTTCAAATTCGCCAGGCAGCCTCTGCGCAAGGGTGAAGGCGCTCCAAACCCAGGGACAGTGGCCTGGTGTTGACCTCTTCTGAAGTCACAGAGTCATTGTTACAAACACAGAGCTTGTGCCAGGAGTGGCTGAGGCTGAGATGCTTGGCAGGGGGGCGAAATGGGGACTCAGGCACAGGAATGTCCTGTGTAGTCTGAAGACAGATGGCCACCTCCCCTCTCCCTTCCAGCCACTCACCAGGTCCCCCAGGCCTCCGCTGGAGGTACACACAGGGCTGCAGCCCCACCCAGCCGAGCAGGCTGAGAGACAGGAATGCTGCTCAGCACAGCTGTTTGGACAGGGGAGGCTGTTTATTCTCTGATGTCGGGAACATCTCAATCAGGGGGATTTGGCTGCTGGCAGCCCCTGGATGCAAGGTTTAGAAGAAGTCAACTTAATCAGAGAAGGCTGATGGCCCAAGCTCTGAGCAGGCAGCGGGGGTGGAAGGAAGAGGCCGCCCCTCCCTGCCCCACATTCAGTGCCATGTGCACCTCAGAGCTCACCTCCTGGGTCTGCAGTAACGGAGCTGGAAGGGTGAATGGAGCTGAGCCTGAAGCTCTCATTAATAGTGTGGCCGTTGCGGGGGGCGGGGATGGAGACTTCCCAAGGTCCCACCTCCAGCATCCAGGTGCCCCCTGCTTATGAGACACGGCACAGCTAACAGTCTTCTCCTGGGGAGGGAGCTCATTTGGCATGCCTTGAGCTGGCGCTGCCCACTCCAGCCTCCCTACACCACCAGCCCAGATCCCTTTCGCTCAGGCAGCCCCTCTAGCTGCGGCCTTGCAGCTAGTCAGCTTTGGCTCTGCCTCTTTCGGGCTTTCTCACCTTGGGTAGTCACCTCTCCAAGCCTCCTTCTTCTCCTGTAAAATAAAGGTAATACTATCTGCCTTGAAAGGATATTGTGAGGATTAAATAATTCTTTCAATATGCCCATCATGCAGGAGGCACTTAATAAATGGTAGTGCCTTTCTCCCTCATTCCTTCTATTGCTACAGACCCAAGCTCTGGTTTTGCTGAGGGCCAGGACCCTCCAGTATAGTTTATAACCCCGGACGCTGGTCACATCTACCTACTGCTGCTCGCAGACCTCAGAGTGCTCTGGGGTTCCCTAGGCCAGAAGACTTTCTGGAGGAGTCCAAGTGACCCAAGGAAGCACCTTGATGCTCAGGCTGCAGAATAACCCAGAACATGGTGCTTTTCGGGTGATTTGCCCAATTCTCATTTTGCACAGGTTTGAATGCCTTGTGGGTATAGTCCAGGGGTGGGGACAGTCAAAATTCATCAATCCTGACTCACACATCTGAAAACCACATCTTTCTATATTCAATAAAAGGTTTACACCAAAAATAATGGAGCACTGGGGATGACAATGGGTATAAGTTATGGACTCCCCCCTCCTTTTATTCCCAAGACCCAATTTAAATTCTGTTAAAAAGCGGAATTCATTGGTCACTTAAGTGAAAGGCCTAGCTTTAGGCATGACTGCATTCAGTACTCAAACATCATCATCATGACTCTTTTCCTCTTCCTCTCTTGGCTCTACTTTCCACGGTGTTGGCGTCAGTCTGAAGCTTCACGAGGCAGCACGACGGCATCAGGAGGAAGGAAAGTCTCTTTCCCAGCAGCCTCCGAAAACAAATCTCCTGTGGATTCTGACTGGGTCACATGCCCATGTCTGAACCAATCACTGAGGCGGAAGTAGGGGGGTGCAACTTGCTGACTGGCTCGGGCCTCAGCCACTGGTCCACCCCTAGAGTGTGTGGGTGAGAGGGGCAGTCAGCTTTACCAAGATCCAGTGAGAGTGAAAAGAGGGTGGTTCTGGGCTTCCCTGGTGGCGCAGTGGTTGAGAATCTGCCTGCCGATGCAGGGGACACGGGTTCGGGCCCTGGTCTGGGAAGATCCCACATGCCGCGGAGCAACTGGGCCCGTGAGCCACAATTGCTGAGCCTGCGCGTCTGGAGCCTGTGCTCCGCAACAAGAGAGGCCGCGATGGTGAGAGGCCCGCGCACCGCGATGAAGAGTGGTCCCCGCTTGCCGCAACCAGAGAAAGCCCTCGCACGGAAACGAAGACTCAACACAGTCATAAATAAATAAATAAATAAAAAATAAAAAAAAGAACGTGAATTTCTTAAAAAAAAAAAAAAAAAAGAGGGTGGTTCCCCACAGAGAAGCTGCGGTAGGTACCAGGAGAGTGATACGGACCACAGGGGCCAAGAACAACAGATGTCAAACAAAGGAAATCAGTGGGTCAAAAACTATGACAGATGCTTTTCAAGCACCTTCAAGCCCTCTAAAAATATTATTGATGTGCTAGTTTTAAATCCCTAGACACCTCTGATAGACAACGTGTTATGGACCCATTTGGGATAGCCTGGACTTGCTTAAGAACAGTAAAAAAAAAAAAACTACACCTTTCAGCTGGTCTGCAATCCATACTTCCCAGGAATTCAGACTGGCCTTGCCTCCTTCTTGTCCCGCTAGCAGGCAGTTTGACTGAAGTGACCAGTGTTGCCAGGGCTGGAAGGGTCTGTCA
The DNA here is from genome assembly GCF_028021215.1 of Eschrichtius robustus. Taxonomy (NCBI): domain Eukaryota; kingdom Metazoa; phylum Chordata; class Mammalia; order Artiodactyla; family Eschrichtiidae; genus Eschrichtius; species Eschrichtius robustus. The sequence goes on from NC_090824.1 coordinate 126,538,073, forward strand.
GCACCACAAGCTTATTTCACTGAGCCAAAGGGGTATCGGGTATCAAGCAAACTCTGACTCCAGTGGCCCCAGCCCTCTCCCCCTACCTCCTCACATGGTCAAAGCTCCTCTCACCCTTGAATCTCCAGTGATTTCTTCCTCTCTCACCTCTCCCCCGCCCCCTCCACCACCCCCAGCTCCACAAGTCTTACTAAAACCTGTTCTTAAGAAAGGCTTCCTCATCAGTCCTTCACACATGTGTATGAATAAGCATCAAATCAATAGTTTAATCTCTCAGGACCATTTGCATTTTAAGTCTGAGCCTTTCAAATGAAACTTTTAAAAGACTCTGTTCTGCCCACCCCACTCTACTCCCAAAAGGTACTTTTGGTGACAGAGAGCAAATGGGACTCCCTGAAATCAAGCAATAAATGTCCACAAAATTCTCTGAAACCCTCACCCATCCGCATTGGCTTGCCAGTGAATTTTTTCTCGTCTGTCTTCAGTCACCTTTGCTGACATTACCCTCTACCATGGCAAAGAAGTTTCTTGTATCCTTTCCTCCATTTATTCAGTCAACAAACTTTACTTGAACTTCCACCATGTCTTAGATACTTGGGTTTACAAAGATGACCTAGGCCCTGCCCTCAAGCAGCTTGCAGTTAAATTTTAGTGCAGGAAACATCACCTTCACCACCAGATTTTTAACACAAGCAAAGCCTAACCCAGTGGCTGGTATAGAGTAGGTATTCGGTAAATGCTGCTTCTCCTTCTCAAGGCTGCACTATGTGGGCACTGCAGTGAATACTGGAAATTTTCTAAAAACTCTATCCAAGTGGATAAGAGTGCCAGCAGGAGTGGGTGGAAATGGTGGTTTCCATCTCGCTTCAGAATGTCACAATTTATTTTGGATGTCCCAAATGTCAGGTTGGAGATTCACACAAAGGAGAGGGGCTTATTCTAACCAGATCAGGGCTAGAGGCAGCCCAGGACACTGTCTGCAGGGTGCACTGCCCCAGACAGTTTGGAAACAAACAGTAACCCATCCAGAGGAGAGAGACTGACAAATGCAAAAACAAACAAAGGCCAAGAGATGGAAAACTCACGAGGTGGGGCAGGGTGGAGAGGAGGAGAGTGGAGGGCTGTGGAAGGGGCTTAGGGAGGGGTGTGGTCCTGGTTTTTTTCTGGGGAGCCGAATCCAGCTCCTGCCCGACTCCCTACCAAGAATCACCATGGCAACGGGGAGGGTGAGTATGGCTGATTCCAAGCCAGTACAAACCTCCTGGGCTTAGCAGCAGGAATGGGCTCAGATGCATGCGGTCATGTTCTAAAGAAAAATATCTGAATTGGGCTTTTAAAATCACAACCTCCCCACCCACTACTGGTTCTGCAGACAATCAGTGTTTAACAAAATGAAAAGAAACAATAGTGAACCACATCCCTACTCCACATCTCTCTCACATACACATATACACTAATCCAAAGCCTACAGAGTAAAATCCTTCCTTTTGTGGTGGAAACTGACAGCTCATTGGATTCTTAGCCCTTCTCAAAAGCAGGGACCTAGCCTGTGAGAGGTCCACTTGCCACCTCCCAAAACTGTTCCCCCTGACAGTGGCATCGGTGACAGAAGGCTGATGAGGTTGCTTTGACAAGACCAAGGCAGCTGGGGCTCTGATGCGAGGTGGCTCCAACTGAACCACCATCTGGTCTCGTCTGCCATCAGCCGCCTGGGGAAGCTCTTGGCCCATAGCGGGTTTGTCAGCAAGGAGACTGGTGCTTCTTCCCCCATGAAAGTGTTTGCAGCATGAGCCCCCTGAGCTCTCAACCCCCAGAACCCAATTTTGCCCTTTCCTGAGCTGGTTGGCCTAGGGGGTCTGCCTTAGATGTGGGGTCGGTGCTAAAAAGAACTGAGCCTTCAGAGTTTGTCTCCTTCCTGCCTCTCCATTCCCAGGTACCCAAGGATCTCACACTATCCCCCATGACCCTAGTCCACTACTCATAGTAGGCACAGGGCCTAGAGTCCCCGTTACGAAAAGGATTTAATTCCCTTTAAAATTAGAAGTGGGGGACCTTCCTGGTGGTGCAGTGGTTAAGAATCTGCCCGCCAATGCAGGGGACACGGGTTCAATCCCTGGTCGGGGAAGATCCCACATGCTGCGGAACAACTAAGCCCAACGCACCACAACTACTGAGCCTGCACCCTAGAGCCCGCGAGCCACAACTACTGAAGCCTGCGTGCCTAGAGCCCGTGCCTAGAGAAGCCACCGCAACGAGAAGCCCACGCACGGCAACGAAGAGTAGCCCCCCCTTGCCGCAACTAGAGAAAGCCCACACACATAACAAAGACCCAACGCAGCCAAAAATAAATAAAATTTTTAAAAATAAAATAAAATAAAATTAGAAGGGGGAAAATGAGCTTTTAAGTGGTAGAAAACATTTTAGTACATAAGAGTAATACATTCATCTTTATACCAACACAGTCCTACAGTATAATTTTATTTATTTATTTATTTTAATTTATGTATTTTATTTATTTTTGGGTCTTCGTTGCTGCGCGCAGGCTCTCTCTAGTTGCGGCGAGTGGGGGCTACTCTTCGTTGTGGTACACGGGATTCTCATCGCGGTGGCTTCTCTTGTTGCAGAGCACGGGCTCTAGGCGCACGAGCTTCAGTGGTTGTGGCACACGGGCTTAGTTGCTCTGCGGCATGTGGGATCTTCCCGGACCAGGGCTTGAACCCGCATCCCCTGCATTGGCTGGCGGATTCTTAACCACTGCGCCACCAGGGAAGCCCCCTACAGTATAATTTTAGATTTTTTTTTTTTAGAGGAAGGGGCCCATGAAGGCAAAAGTGCCCAGGGCTCATGAAAGTCATAATGTGGCCCTGTCCTAGTCTTCCCTCCTGTCCATTCTAACCCTCTAGGCTCCAGGAATTTCCTTCCCTCATATCAAAATGCACCTGTCCCATGGAGCCCACTGGCTTGGAAGCTCCTGGAGGACAGGACCGTTCTTCATCCATCCTCATGTCCCCATCATAAGCCCAGTGCCTGCCCCACAGTCACATCAGGTATTATACAACCTCTTTTTTTTGGGGGGGGGGGTGGGAGTGGGAGGGGACAGAAGCCTCAGAAAAAGGGGATTAGGTTTTAAATAAATATTGCCTGAGAACACCTGGAAACTGTGCACATTTCACATCTGTGCAGTCAGACTTTGTTCACATCCCCTATGCTGAACTCCATGGAAACTGCTCCGGCCAAGTTCACCAATGATCTCCAACTCAGTAAATCCAGTAGAACTTCTCAGGTATAATCTCGATTGCTTGGCAGCATTTGACAGTGCTCACCAAGGCTTCGTTTTTCACTTCTGTGACACTTCACTGTTCCAGGGTCCCTGGGCATTACTGCTCTGTCTCCTTTGCATGCTCATCTCCTCTGCTGGGCCATTAAAAACAAATAATAACGATAATAATAATAGCAGCTGAAACAAATCAGCTACTTGCTCTGTGCTAAGCTACTATAACCATCAGTTCTTTTAATCCTCAAAATAATCCTAAATCCATTCTCCAACCACCAGCCAGAGTGATTTTTCTACAAACCAAATCTGATCATATCACTTCCTTGCTTAAAATCTAATGGCTCTCCCCAGCCCACCACTTTTAAGGTCTTTCATGATCTGTTCCCTGCCCACCTTTCCAGCCTCATTTCCCACCACAGCCTCTTCCTGTAGGACCCTCCTGCTTTCAGCTTCTCCAGCAAGAACTCTGGGTCTTTGCGCTGTTCGCACTGCCTGAAACGCTTTTCCTCCACCTCTTAGCCTGACACCAATGTCTCTTTCAGGTTTCGGTTGAACGTCACCTTTCCTGGGAGCCCAGTGGGGCTGAAGAGCTTAATGCTTACGAGACTGACACTGAAGCCAGGTTCAACCCCCAGCTCTGCCACTTCCTAGCCATGTAACCTTGGGCAACCTATTCAGCTCTCTGGGCCTTCACTTTCTTATCTGTTGTGAGGATTAAAGAAATCAGTACGTGTAAGGTGCCTTGTAGGCTCCAGGGCGTCACCTCCATATTTCCTGACCCCAGACCGTGTTAAGATTCCTTGCCAAGTAGCTTCCAAAACTCCTTTATGATACCATATAATGCCAACTTCACTCCTGAGAATGTCTGTCCGTCTGCCTACCTTGCTAGACTGTCAGCTCTGTGAGGGCAGGGGCAGTTTGACCTGATTCTGCTCCTATTTCTAGTGCCTGGCACACAGTAGGGGCTCATATTTGCTAAATCAGTAACTATAAATTCAATGCCTACAGATATCCTGGAGATATATACTTCTCCAGCAACCGGCCACCTCGAACAAGGAAGAATAAAATTTTTCCCAACAATGAATACAAAGCAGCCTCGTGCTGAGGCTGAAAGCAGTCACAAAGGCAACTTGGAAATTAGGAAAATACCTTTATTATTTCTGAAGTGCTCCAATATTCAATGTAAAAACCATGATAGTGGCTTTTTCACAACCTCACAAATTATAGAAAAGTGAATTTCCACATTCTTTACAGAAATCTCCCCCCTAAATCAGATAGGGCTCCATGACAGCTGACAAGGGGCAGGAAGGAGGGGCAGAGAATACAGCAGGTAGAACCAGGGCTCTCTGAGCAGCCTGAGGCTTTTCCTGAACATTTAAAGCCCAGGCTGAGTCCCAGAGACTTGCGGGCCCTGTGAGGGAGGCTCAGCCCACACACATCTGTGGCACACCGAGGCAGGCCTCTATCTCAAAGGCCAGCCGCCCACAGAAGGCCTGCAGTGTGGCACTTGTGGCTAACAGGCCACAATCAAGGCAGGTTTGTGAGAAGGAGAGCAGGAGGCAGGCCTGCAGCTCAAATCCTTCTCTCTAAAACATGGCCAGGAAGGAGGCTGGGGACACTGGCCAAATGGTGCTCTAGGTTTAGAAATTTCCCCTTTTACTCAGCTCACAAAGACGAATTTGTCAAATAGCTACTTTAAAAAAAAAAAAAATCAGAAAACAAACACTTGGTTCCATTTCAGCTGTAATCAGCAGTTGGTAATTTTTAGAAAAAGATGACTTGAGTTGCTCTTTGTTTTCTATCAGTTCTCTGACTCCTTCCTTTCTCATCCATGGTTGGGGCGGAGGGGTTACAGCTGTAGCAGAAGGCTATCTGTTGATGTGAGAAAACTGTGGAAGTGTTTTGCACTCACATACAAAGGCTGATGGAATTCAAAACAATCCCACCGATTTTTATGGGAAACATGACTGTTCCTCTAGGGTATCTCAAGTCAAAACAAGGCAAACGCCTAGTGATTTATAGTCCCTACTACACATTTCCGCCTTCCAGAAGGCGTTAGAGAAGGGCCAAAGTCCGCCAGAAGCAATTGTAAACACCCCACTGACAGCTTGGACACTTTGTTTTTAAATGCAGCAGGACTTTCTCCTTTGGCCCTGGCAAAAAAGCCAACTCCCTAAGACTATTTAGGAAGGCGCAGACAGGAAATCTCCCCCAAAACCTAAGAGTGAGGGGCCAGTAGCCTCCGTTGACTAGAGTGTGGCTGAGAGCATCATCAAAGGCAATTGATACATTTATGGCATATAAAAATTGTCCTGTGGTCCCCAGCTGGCCCCCAGGCTTGACCTGGCTGGATGTGAGGCCCGGGAGGGACAGAACAAGTTATCATAAGGCACATGGTTGCGGTGGTCCCCACACCAGGCCCAGAAAGATCATCTCTTCACGCGATTCCAAAAGTGTTGGAAAGCTGAGGAGTTGATGACACTCACTATGAGCAGCAGCAGCAGATACAGGGTTATCATGACCGTAAACCAATGGCTGGAAACCCAGGAGAGCTGGCTTGAAGCCCTGCTTCAGGGGGAAAAAAGAGTTGACGTTGGAACAAAGAGAAAAACATATTTTTAAAGTGTATGCAACAACTTCTGGCTCAAAGAAGATGAAATGATCAATTTCGTCCTCTGAGTGAGCCATGAAAAGAAGCTTTGTGCGTGCTCCTTTGCTCAAAAAATCTGGGGCTGGGCTTCCCTGGTGGCGCACTGGTTAAGAATCCGCCTGCCAACGCAGGGGACACGGGTTCGAGCCCTGGTCCAGGAAGATCCCACATGCCGCGGAGCAACTAAGCCCGTGGGCCACAACTACTGAGCCTGCACCCTAGAACCCGTGAGCCACAACTACTGAAGCCCGTGTACCTAGAGCCCGAGCTCTGCAACAAGAGAAGCCACCGCAATGAGAAGCCCGTGCACCACAACGAAGAGTAGCCCCTGCTCACCGCAACTAGAGAAAGCCGCGCACAGCAACAAAGACCCAATGCAGCCAAAAATAATTAATTAATTAATTAATTAATTAATTAATTAAAAGAAAAAAATCTGGGGCTATTTGCCCTGGCGCTGACACGCCTTTCACCAGAACATTTTCTAAATGTACAAAGACAGCTATGCAATGAGCTCATCCTGATCTTTTCTTTTATAGCTCCTCCTGTACCTTTCATAACCTGTCTTTTCTTAAGCAAGATTTTGGTATCTAGAAGGATGACCTCACTAAGGGTGTCTGACCAGATGACAGGGCATCTGATGACAGTGGCAGGGTATTCAGCAAAAGTCTTTTCACTTTCAGACATGCACAGGTATCATTCTGGGCAGGGGAAATCCTCTTTTGCCCGGTGGGAGATGATCTAAACCATCCAAGTGTGCACTAGGGAGACACTCCAGGAAGAAGTGGGAAAGGAATGGAATTTTCAACTTGAAAAAGCCAGATGATTTTAAACCAAAGGATAATGTCCCCCAAACTTAGGAACCCTGTACATATTTACCAGATTTAAGGAGGGAGGATTTTACTAGATACTGAATTCTGAATCCACTGGTGTGTACAAGTAGGAGTCAAGAGTATTAACAATAAGTCTTTTCCTGTCTTACCTGCTCACCTGCTGCTCATTCCCATGAGAGACTCTACCATGGACCCCCAACAATGTGACAAAATGTCAAAGTGACCCGCAACCCTGGAGAGCCCTGCCATACCCCCGAAAACACAATGCTGAGATGGCATGAGGAATCCACCACTCTCAGGTTCTTAGGAGCTGGAAGGCCTCATCTGCTGTTGGATTCAACACTCTCATTTTAGAGATAAAGATGAAGCATCTCAGGTCCAGAGAGGAGCAGGTGGTGGTTCGACAGCCACCTTGGGAAGTGACCAAGCTGGACGGCACATAATCCCAGCCAGATCCTGGCACCACCCTGCCTCTCAGCGCAAGCCAATGAGTGGGTTTCAGACTGTGATCAGGAGCCCAAGTGGCGAAGGGGCTTCACAGTTTGGCTTCATTCAGTCCCTCAAGTTATTTATGTTAACGAAGCTCTTCTTCACTAGAATATACAGTCCCTTAGGGCCAGGACCAGATTTTATTCGACCTGTATTCCTCACTTCTTACCCCTTACATAAAGCGGAGTGCTTAATATATTTTATACATAGCTGAGGTCTAAGGCTGGGGGAGAGGAGCTGCTGATAACTAAGAACCCAATACTATGAATGCAGCCTTTAGTTGTTCTCCTGGACCTCATGCAGGGACCATCCTTCTCACCTCTTGGGCTGCTTCTGTGAGTACACCAGCAGGTACTTCACTCGCAGGAGCTGGTTATTGGTGACCACAAAGTACTTTGGAGGGATGTCTCCCCCTTCACTGTGCTTGATCCTCGCTCTCCTGCGATCTATCTCCTTGGAATCTAAATGAGGAGATAAAGCACAACTTTACAGGGGGAAGATACAATAATAACAGAAGCAAACTATGAATAGAAACGGGTCAAACACCCTGGTCCTGAGGGTGGAGAAGCCCCGGCAGGCAGAGGAATGGGCTGTGTGTGTACGTGAAGCAGGACTTAAAAATAGGACAGTCCGACAAGCAGACGGCCGGGAAGAGGAAAAGGAATAGGAAACTAAAAGGGATACAAGAGAGAAAAAAAAAAAAAAAACTGAGTGGGGAAAGCGAAGGGAAGAAGCAGATTGATGGCCATAACAAAAAAATAATCTGGGACTAGAAATAGGACTTGATCTGAAACAAGCTTTTTAACAGCATTTTAAATTAACCGTTCTGGATTCGAGCTTCTTAGAACACTTATCTTCCACCTTTTGTACCAAGACTTGTTTAAAAAAACAAAACAAAACCTTTCCTTTTAGTAACATGAAAAAGCCTTACCAAAAAGAACCAAAACACAACAAAAAAACCCACAAAAGGCCAAAGCTTCGTCACAGCAGACGTTGCAAGGTTTTGTCCTAATGTTTAATGTCACGGTTTGCAGACTTCCTAAGAATTATAAAAGTGAATATTCATGCTGTCTGGTTTGGGAGAGTGGCATCAGACCTGGGCCCATTCGTCAGGATTCCAATTGCTTTACATTAAAGGCCAGGAACAGTTTTCTCAAGTCTCCTTTTCTCAGTGGAACCAACAGGCCAGCTCTGGAGACTAGAATGACAGTTCTATGACTTCTGCCTTTGAGGGCAAAACAGCAGGGGGCACGGGGCAAAGATCTAAGGCACATATCAGGAGAGTGGACTGAGGTGGCCCACCATTCATCTGCTCCCTAGAGAGCCCAGGATTCACCCCCATGGCCTCAGGTGCCCCTCACATCCTCTGGGGGCTCCAGCACACACCAGAGCAGCCTGGAGGAATAGGGTGTGGACGCAAGTCTTTAGCTTCAGTTTAGCAAATGTTTACTGAATGTCAAGTATGTACCAGACTCCCTGCCGACACCAGGTGCCCAAGAGTGAATCAGATCCAGTTTCTACCTTCAGTGAGACTGTGCTCTGGCCTCACACACTCATTTTCATCTTCTCCACCCCAAAGCTTTCCTTGAGCACTTGGACCTACCGTGATTGCCCCTTCCTCTCAGCTGGCACTCCCTACCCACTGCCCTGTAGTCAGTGGTATCTTTTCCACTGTGTGTTCAGTCCATAAGGAGACTGCTCACTCCCTGAAGGCAGGCCCTGTCCTACACTGTTAACCCAGCCCATCCCTTGGCATGCAATGGGTGCTCCCCCCAACAGCTGGGCCAAAGGCAAAAGCCTGACACCCAGAGGCCTGCAGCCCAGGTCTGGGCCAAGTGCTCACTCACCCTTCTTCTTCGTTTGGCACTTGACGTCTGGATGGTCAATGACCTCGCACACGGCCACACAGCTAAGGATGGGGCCCAGGAGGCTGCGCTGCCACCCATGGCCATGGGGGCTATAAATGAGAGCCAGGCTCAAGTCACTGGTGAGGTAGGTCCCTTCCCCGAACAAGGATGTCTGAAATGGCAGAGATCAACAGAAAAGAAACAGGGCTGGGTGAATGCAGAGTTGGCACAGCAAGATGACACAGGTCTTTCTTCAACAGAGTTGTTAACACAATCTTCAAGCCTCTTTTTTTTCCCAGCAAAAGGCATAAGATCAAATAATCCTATGACATCGTCATAGGGTTATTACAAAACACATTCCTATCTGACCACAGTTTAACTGATTGTGGATGTGGCTAACTAAGCTGGCAAACTAGTAGTTCCAGTGCTTAAGGCTGAGTAAGAAAACCACAGGTATAAGAGTCAGACCCAAGTTTGAATCCTGCCTATCCCTCTAACAAGCTAGCAAGTTATATAAACTCTCTGGGTCTCAGTTTCTACATCTACAAAGTGGTGATAACAGTGTCTCCTTCATAAGGTCATGGGCAAGGATTCAATGAGATGATGCACATAAAGCACCGCACAGAACACCTGGCACAAGACAGGGGTGGGTATGCCGTCACAGGCTCTTATGTCGTAGTATATCAGTTAATTCCTGCTACATGAATGTGTTAAGCATGGTTACACTGACAGGCTTGCAGAAGCAAAGTCATGTCCTTATGTACAGGGAGGGGGTAACACCTGAGTGACTAAGGGAAGTAATCTGAGTCATTACTTGGAAAAGAAACAAATCTCAGACCAGAAATTGTAACCAAATAAGGCAGGCCTATATGAGGGGCAGGGTAAGTTTTGCTCTTTGTGTTGGTGTTGACCAAGAAAATGTCCAAAACTCTAGGAGGCAGGTCCCTGGTGGTGGTGCTAATTTGGTGTCCTCCACGAGGAAGCATGCCAGGTGAAAGACAAGGATCTCAGGTGAAATACCTACAAGCTGAGGCTACAGCAGGCATAGCAAACACATCCTTTGCCCATGGTAGACATCAATAATCAACCATGATGCTGACATAAAAATATCAATCATGGCACTCATTCATACTGACTCAGAATCCTTCTCAGCACAACATTCTAGGTAACTTCTACCAGTGGATGGAATTTGACATGAGCTGTAATTCAGATGCTATCCTTGGGCCACAGTGTCCGTATCTTAAGATGATGAATGGCCTCAAACAGCTCACTGAATGTCCTCTACTTGCTAACTGAGAAACATCCTAGTCAGTGGCACCAGGCTTCCACAACGCTAAGCCAATTAAGTGAAGCTTAGGGGAAATGAAACAAGCCTTTCCTTGGCCTTGTTACAGTGTCCCCATGTCTCAAAAGTTAACACAGACCTTCTCCAAGGACATGGATGTCCTCTGATCTGACCCCACATCTACTTCTGCTTATGCCTGCCATGTATACACCATCCCTAGACTCAAGAACCATGAGCAGGAGAGCACAACAGCAGGAAACTTGGGGTATCCCTACGAGAAAAACAATCTCAGAGCTTCAACTGGCAGGTAGGCTCCCTCAAGCAAGCCCCTCACTGAAAACCCAGACAGAGGAGGCCAGAAGAGCATCCGCTTCACCAAAGGACTATGATGAGATGCTTCTAAGCAGCAAACTCCCTCAGGCACTGAAGTGAAGGTTTGGTTACAAGACTGGAATCTGCAGGCAACTTCTCCAGGTGGGCTCTGGCGTGAAGCAGAGGCCCCCTGGATTCCAGTAGCCTGGCCATAATAATAAGCTGAGAGCCAGTGTAAACAAGCCCATCATCCTCGCAAAACCCAACTGTGCTAATCAGCTGCAGCAGTGCTGGAAAAGTCTCTCCAGCCTCGGGGCTGCATCAGCCACGACTGAGCCCACAGCTCATGAAGCCAGCCCCCCAGACAAGGCAGAGGCTGGGACGACTGGGGGAAAGGCTGCAGCCCTCCAGCCGCCCCAAAGTCGCTCTCCATCAGCCTCTAAAAGCAGCCACTGCTTCCTTGGTACTTAAGTACAGGAAGAGCCCTTTGCATACATGAACTGTTTCAATCCTATCAGGGCACCAGCACGTGGGTAATGGAATCCTATTTTACAAATGAGGACACCGAGGCTCCGAGAGGTTAAGTAAACTTCCCAGGATGGCAGAGCTGCAAAGGTGGTCTTTTTGGCTCCTGTCTGTATTCTTCCTCCTTCACCTCACTGAGGGACAAAATAAGTGCTGGCAAAGAAGGGGTGGTTGACACTCCTAAAAAAGGAAGGAAAGGTGCTCAAGGAGGGAGCTCCTTTCCTCAGTTTCCCCAAGGGCTGACTCTGTTGGCGGGTCCCCTAGGCAAGTGCTTCTCAAACTTCAACATGCATATGAATCACCTGGGAGTTTGTTAAATTGTGATTTCTGATCAGGTCGTCTGGGGTGGGCCTGAGATTCCCCATGTTCAACAAGCTCCCAGGTGATGTGGATGCCACTGGTCCAGGGATCATGCTGAGGAGCGAGGGCTGGCCACCCACTGGGATCACCTGGTGAGCTCTGAAAGCATACTGGTGCCCGGGACCCACATTGGTTGGGGATGCGGCCAGGCATTGGGATTTTTAATAGCTCCCCAAGTGATTCTAAATTTGCAGCCAAGGCTGGGAACCATCTTTAAACCGTTGCTTCTCAAACATTCATCAGTATAGGAATCACCTGGAGATCTTGTTAAAAGGCAGGTTCTGACTCAGAAGGTCAGGTGGGCCCAGGATTCTGCCTTTTCACAGGCTCCCGAGCAATGCTGCTGCTGCTGGTCTGCAGACCACACTTTGAGTGGCAAGGCCTTAGTGAACCCACCCACCCTCACCCCTACCAGCCCTGACACAACCCCCCCCCATGTCAGCAGCCTTGGGCCCCACCTTGTTCAGGTGGCAGTGCAGGCCATTGTGGATGATGGAATGGAAGTTTTCTAGGCGGCTCCCATGGAAGGCGTAGATTAGGTCTCGTTCTCCTTTGGTCTCATAAAATTTGGCGTTGGCTGGGTCGGAGTACTCAATTTCAAACAGGAAGTCCGGCACGGGGACAGGCGTGTGAGGGGCACCAGTCAGCTTTTGGATCTTTTCAAACTTGAAAACATGCAAGAAGTTGAAGTTTTATTTGGGAAGTTGGTTAAATGTGCTGCCAAAATGGCCTCCCAACACCTTGGGTTTAACGCCTATGGGCTCTGCTCATGAGAAGAACTGGCTTCACAGGAATAAAAACATCAGTTTATAAACAAGCTCAGAGCTTATAGCTCAAGGCTGCTTTCCTCTAACAATATTTTTCCCCACAGTAGGCTAACTGAGAAGCATGAATTGCTCCTTCTAACTAAAGATCACTTCTAATTTTCATTACACTTTCACATCTATTTCCTGCATTCTATCTTTACAATAATCTTAGGAGGTAGAAAAGTGTGATAAATTACAAAAATGGCCACAAAAATTTTTCCTCCCATCCCTGTCCATTTACCCCTCTGCAATGCGACTTTGCAGGTGGAATTCCACCAAGATTTCATCAGGAGATGGAATCTATTTCTCCACTCCTTAAATCTGGGCTTGGCCATGTGACTTCCCTTGGTAAACACATGGCAAACAGAGACTTGAAAAGAGCTTGCCCTTCCTTGTCTGCTGCTGGGAACCCTTCACAAGCCCTGCTAACCTTCTACAGGATGACAGCCTCGTAGAGGAAGGCCCCAACCACAGCAGCCATCCCAGCTGAAGCCCCACACACATAAGTGAGGCTACCCTAGATCAGCCCCAGGTGAGCCGGCCCCACTAATAAGAACCACCCAGCCAACCCACAGAATCACGAGAAGCAATCAGTGTTGTTTTAAGCCAGTAGATTTGGGGGATGGTTTGTTATGCAACAAAAGTTAACTGATACAGAAGGGTAAGCTCCTTCCTAAAGGGTAATAATCCTCTTCAGGGCAGAGACCACACCATTTCCAAGATTTCCAAACAGTACGTCACAGACCAAAGCCAGTCTGTGTTAAAGTTTTCTCTGGGTTGTGATTAAATGACAAAAATAAGGGCAATTTAACAGATATATTTACATTGATGTAAGGTTGCCATGATCCCTTCTTTGGAAGAACTGTCCTTTATTCTGAGGTCAGGACCATCCTTTTTTTTTGCATTAAAATATCGTTTTATAAAATGATACATGGTAGACAATATCCTTACTTGGGCACAATAAAAAGTTGATAATCCTGGGTCCCAACACTCCATATTTTAATGGAACTTAAAAGATGGGAGTGGAATTTGAACCCAGAGCCTGAGGATTTCCACTACTATAATCAAAAATCAAGGAGCAAGTGCCTTATCTACTTTACCAATAGCACCCAACTCCAGTAGGCGCTTGATGCCCTTATGAGGAATGAGTAAATGAATGAATAAATCTAAATTTAACAGATGACAAAAATGAAACCCAGAGATCATCTAGGAGTTAGCAGCCCAGCCCGACCTGAATACAGGTCTCCTGACTCCCACTCCAGGGCTGTTTATGTTATCTTACCATCGAACATGGATGGAGGATGTCCCTAGACACCAGAAACCGAGATGCCAAATTCTATGCCACTTAAGGAGGATTTCTGTCTTTAGCAGGAACTTATAAAATTGAATGCTCTTAAATTAAAACTGATTAAGTGAGGAACAGTACAAACTCCTGCTGCCGCTTACAGGAAAGAACACCTGATCAGGGATGTGCCTGTCCTACACTCTGATCCCTGTCATCCCAGCCCGTCCCTGTGAGATCGCAGCCAAGCAAGGGAAGCCAAATTATGGAATATCTGGCCTGTGCCAGAGACTATACTGCGGGTGAGACATATTCTATTATAGCTCCCTTCTGAGGTAACTATTAATATTCTCAATTTACAAATGGGGAAAAGAAGACTCAATAACAGATGGGAGTGGGATTTGAACCCAGAGCCTGAGGATTTCCACCACTTCGGGTTCTGCCTCTTTGCTTCCTGACAGCTGGAATGTTTGGTCCACCCTTGTCAGAAGTACCTGGGGTGCTTGTGATACCCAACTTTTACTGAGCCCCTAGCATGTGCCCTTAGGCATTGTTCTAAGTGAGAAAATTCATTTAATTCTCACAGCCAGTTCCCTGATGGAAGTATACTATTATTATCCCCATTTTACAGATGAGGAAACTAAGGTACTGAAATGCACCCAGTAACCTGCTCAAGGTCCCACTAGTAAGAGGGAGAACACAGCTTCGTACTGCCAGTGTACAAGTTCCTGGGCCCCACTCTAGACACAGAATCAGAATTTCTGGGGAGACAAGGTCCAGGAATCTGCATTTTCAATAAGCTTCCCAGGTCATGCTGGTGCACAAAGAGGTCCCAGAGCCCTCCAGGCCCAGGAATCTGTGATCCTATAGACCAAAGTCTCACCTCTGACTTTCCTGCACTGTGGATTGTCAGGACCTTTGAGGATAAAATCCAGCTCACCAGGTCCCAGGCCCATGTGTCTTTGTCTCCTGAGGACTGGAGAAGTTCTTTCAGGTTGGGTAGCTTACTGGCATCTGCAAGCTGAAGTGAGGAAAACCTCCGTTAGCAAGGATCCTGGACAAAATGATAGTAACCCCAGGTGCCCTCTAGTGGTAAGGCAGGCGACCTGCACTTCTTTCATGTTCCGAGGAATTTCTTCAGAGGGAAATGCAACAGGTTTACGATCCCTTTCCAAATACTGCCCAACTCCAAATGTTCTGAACACTGGAAGGTTATCTGTAACTCAACTGGTACAAAACCTAACCTGAGCTGATGTGAGGTTCGTTTAATCTTAATTATCCCACTTTGTGTTACTACTGATGAGATGCATTTTGCTTCAGGACTATTAATACCTGATTATGAGATGCACCCCGCTGGAGGTGTTACCAAATACATGGTATATACACATGTGGGTAAAGGGTTACAAAGCCTTTTCCCTTCAGCATGAGTTAATTTTCTGTTAACCTGTTCCCCTGGAGACCAGACAAAGGTAATATAGCAACTACATACGGAACCAGGCAGCGCTGCTTTTGGTAAAGATGACCCAGAACGGTAACTGCATCTGGACTGGAGGAAACTGAGTGGGGAATCCATGGTTTTGGGTTTCCCTGAGTGTGGTGACTTTTTGTGAGGACACTGGCAGCTATGTCTATGGTGTTCTTACTAGAGGGACCAGCCTCCATGGAACATGGGGCTTCATTAGACCAGTGCAGTTCCTGCGGCCACCCAACGTGAATCTCATCTCCTTACACCTGAGCTGTCACTCTCAGGGGCAAGACGAGCTCCTGGACCTCTATGTGGACTACAGCAAGGACTTCTGCAGAAATGGTATGCCCTCCTGTGAGCTGTGATCCATCCCAGAGCCTTCTGATTTAGGCTGGTACCCGGTGTGGCCTGTGACAGGTGTCTTGAGGTGGACAATACTGCTTTTGTAAAATCAGGCAGGGTCAACTCCGAAACAGATTTGGTGCCAGGATTTCTGATAAGGGACTGTGGACCTGGACTAGCAGAGAGCTACAAGGTATCTGTAGCTTTTGCTCAGAAATTAAAACTGACTAGAAGCCAGATCTCTCCAGCATGGCATTTAAAACACCACTGCAGACTGGTGCCATCTGTGAACATACCCCCTCCAAGCTTTGCTCACTCAGTCCCCTGGAGCGCCCCTTCCCCGCCTCTACCAACCCAGGCACCCCCTCTCCTCCAAAACCCTAAAGCACTCAGCCCCAATACCCTCTCCCCAGAATGGCCAGGACTCGCGGAGACCAAGGACTGTCTTGTGTTTTTCTAGTTCTCCTGTTTCCTGGATGTAGAGGAAAGAGCAGACAGATCTCAGATTGAATCCCTGCTCCTTAGGCAAAGCACTAGACCTGGCTGAGCCTCGATCTCCTCTAACACGGGAACCCCACTATCTCCATGTGGATTGCCAGGAAGATTAAAGAAGATAACAGAATCTCAGGGTCTGGTCTATACAGTGTATGTCCGTTTCTGTTCTTCTTTGTATTTCTCCCTGGACAACACATACCTTTCCTAGGGATGTAGTTGGTACTTCATGAATACCAGTAGCTTTTTCCCCTCTTTCTAGATAGTTCACTGTTCCCAACCTTGGGGGATTTATTTCTTAACCCTGTAGTTGAAAATCAGAAACCTTTCAGGGCTGCTTTATTCCTGTCTCTATTTCTAAAGATTCAATCAATAGCCTCAGGCTTTTGAAAAAACTATCTCTACATGCCTTGCAGGCCATCCGTGAGGATCCAATTTAAAAACATGGATGTGAAAAATGGGCAGAAGAACGAAATAGACCTTGCTCCAAAGAAGATATACAGACGGCCAACAAACACATGAAAGAATGCTCAACATCACTAATTATTAGAGAAATGCAAATCAAAACTACAATGAGGTATCACTTCACACCAGTCAGAATGGCCATCATCAAAAAATCTACAAACAATAAATGCTGGAGAGGGTGTGGAGAAAAGGGAACCCTCTTGCACTGTTGGTGGGAATGTAAATTGATACAGCCACTATGGAGAACAGTATGGAGGTTCCTTAAAAAACTAAAAATAGAACTACCATATGACCCAGCAATCCCACTACTGGGCAGATACCCTAAGAAAACCATAATTCAAAAAGAGTCATGTACCACAATGTTCATTGCAGCTCTATTTACAATACCCAGGACATGGAAGCAACCTAAGTGTCCACTGACAGATGAATGGATAAAGAAGATGTGGCACATATATACAATGGAATATTACTCAGCCATAAAAAGAAACGAAATTGAGTTATTTGTAGTGAGGTGGATGGACTTAGAGTCTGTCATACAGAGTGAAGTAAGTCAGAAAGAGAAGAACAAATACTGTATGCTAACACATATATATGGAATCTAAAAAAAAAAAAATGGTTGTGAAGAACCTAGGGATAGGACACGAATAAAGATGCGCACGTAGAGAATGGACTTGAGGACGAGGGGAGGGGGAAGGGTAAGCTGGGACGAAGTGAGAGCATGGCATGGACTTATATATACTACCAAATGTAAAACAGGTAGCTAGTGGGAAGCAGCCGCATAGCACAGGGAGATCAGTTCCGTGCTTTGTGACTACCTAGAGGGGTGGGATAAGGAGGGTGGGAGGGAGATGCAGAGGGAGGGGATATGGGGATATATGTATATGTATACCTGATTCACTTTGTTATAAAACAGAAACTAACACACCATTGTAAAGCAATTATACTCCAATAAAGATGTTATAAATAAATAAATAAATAAATAAATAAATAAAAACATGGATGTGTAGATGCTCCACAAGTGTTGATGCTACACAGCAGGGAGGCAGAAAGGTAAATAATTATGACTTAAAACTATTCACGGGCTTCCCTGGTGGCACAGTGGTTGAGACTCTGCCTGCTAATGCAGGGGACACGGGTTCGAGCCCTGGTCTGGGAAGATCCCACATGCCGCGGAGCAACTGGGCCCGTGAGCCACAACTACTGAGCCTGCGCGTCTGGAGCCTGTGCTCCGCAACAAGAGAGGCCGCGATAGTGAGAGGCCCACGCACCGCGATGAAGAGTGGCCCCCGCTCGCCGCAACTAGAGAAAGCCCTCGCACAGAAACGAAGACCCAACACAGCCAAAAATAAATATAAAAATAAATAAATAAATAGAATATATTAAAAAAAAAAAAAATTCACTGTGATAACAAAGACGGATACAAACTACAAAAGGGACCAGGCAGGACTCCTGTTGGGTAGGCGCTCTGAGAAAAGGGAGTGGTCAGGAAAGTCTTCAAAGGGGAGGTGTCGTGTGATCGGGTTGGACAGGCAAAGGCACAGAAGCACGGAAGTGCAGCATGTAGTCAGGGATGTGGATGGCAACGAGGGAGGTTAACTGTGCGAGCCCTCCTCCTGGGCGGCCCAGGTCCAAACCTGGGCTCTTACACCCCTTACTCGCTGTGTGACCTGGGTGAGTTAACCTCCTGTGTCTCAGTTTCCTCAAACATATAATTGGGACAATGTGAGCCACTTCACAGGATGCCAGTGAAGGTTAACCAAGTTAAACTAGTGCAGTGCTTAGAGCAACAGGAAGGTATTAAGTTAGTGGGACTGCCGCGACTGTTGTCATCATTAACTGCAAACAGTTCGGTATGCCTGGAGCCAAGAGTATGGGGGAGGGGTCGCCAGGAGGAACAGGAGTGAGGTGACTTGAGATCAGCCAGTGAAGGGCCTTGTATCCCCCTTGGGGACTCTAGCCTTTGTTCTGTAGGCAACATGGAGCCACTGAGGGTACCTGAAGATGCATTCCGAATGACATACCCTCAGGTACACCTCGGCCTCCCCTGTCCCTCTTTTCTACTGCTGGTCCACACCTGTTATGCCAGAGCCAGAGCAGTCTTCTCTCCCATTGGGATTACCACTGGGATTACCATTCCCATCACTGCTCTCAAATCCCACCTGTGAGCCGCAGCCTTTGCCAACAGTCCAGATCAAGGCACAGGGGGCCTCACAAAAGGACCGTCAGTTAACCCAGGCCCCTTTCAGGGGTTCAGTGTGTGGAAGTGGGAGAGAACTCTCCCAACTCTGAGCTGGGCCCAGGCCTCTTCCAGGGCTCAGGCCCTCAGACACACTGCTGCCTGCCCACTGCTGCCTGTGTGTCCTGCAGGGCTGCCCTCATTGTCCCCACTCTTAACCCCTCAGCTGACCTCCCTAATGTCCTGTTTCACTTTTCAAGCTACTCTGAAAAATCAATCTGCTACAAAAAGTTAACAGGATTCTTCCTCTTGTGACCAAACCTGTCTGTATTTGAGCAGGGCTTTCTGAGGACCAGGTAGAGACTGTATTTTATCTGGCAACCAGCGTGAAGTCAGGGACGTGGATGGCAACGAGGGAGGTTAACTGTGTGAGCTCTCCTCCCGGGCAGCCAGATAACATACAGTCTGCTCAGTTACATTTGAATTTCAGATAGACAACAATTTTTTTTTAAATACAATATAACCCATGCAACATTTGGGGCATACCTGTGCTAAAAAAATTATTTGTTGCTTCTCTGAAGTTCAAATTTGTATTTCAGTCTATATTTTTTAATCTGCTAAATCTAGCAACCCTCCCCTTAACAAGGCCCTTCAGAATCTGGGCTGGCCTCTGCCTAAGAGCACCTCCTGCCACAGACTTCCCACCTGCTCCCCCCATGTTGTTCCTCAGCTGCCCTATGTCTCTCCTCCCCTGTGCTTCTGCAGCTGCCCAGCATGACATTCAGTCTTCAAAGCCAGCCTAAAGTCACCTGCCCTGTCCCGGACCCCCATGACCTCTGTGCTCCCCTTGTGCTCAGTGCAGAATCCCAGGTTGGTCCTTGACTCTCTGGGACCATCTCAAATCTGCTTCAGACAAACGCTTCCTGAGGGCCAACCACATCTTACATATCCTGGAGTCCCAGAGGCCAGCCTGCAACCTGACATGAAGTTCAGAATGAGATAGTAATAGCTACGATTTGTTGAGGCCTTACCATGTGCCAGGCACTGGGCTAAATGCTGTGCATGTCTCGTCTCATTTTATCCTCACGACAGCCTAGCTTAAAGATGATCATCAGAGACATGCAAATCAAAATCACAATGAGGCATCACCTCACACGGGTCAGAATGGCTATCTACCTACCTAACCACCTACCACTCCTAGGTATATATCTGAAGAAAAGGAAAACACTAATTTGAGAAGACACATGCGTCCCAACGTTCATAGCAGCGTTATTTACAATAGCCAAGATATGGAAGCAACCTAAGTGTCCATCAGCAGATGAATGGATAAAGAAGATAGGTGTTTGTGTGTGTATACACACACACACACACACACACACACACACACTCTATGGAATACTACTCAGCCATAAAAAAGAATGAAAATTTGCCATTTGCAACAACATGGATGGACTTGGAGGGTATTATGTTAAGTGAAATAAGTCCAACAGAGAAAGACAAATGATATCACTTATATGTGGAATCTAAAAAATAAAACTAGTGAATATAACAAAATAGCAACAGACTCACAGATATAAAGAACTAGTGGTTATCAGTGGGAAGAAGGAAGGGGGGAGGGGCAGGAGAGAGGTATGGGATTAGGAGGTACAAACTACTATGTACAAACTAGACAAGCTACAAGGATATGTTGTACAGTGCAGGGAATAAACCAATATTTTATAATAATTATAAATGGAGTATAACCTTTAAAAATTGTGAATCACTGTTATATACCTGAAACTTATATAATACTGTAAATCAACTAAACCTCAATAAAAGAATTTTTTTTAATTTTAAAACATAAATAAATACATACATACATACATACAAGTGAGGAAACTGAGGCTTAGAAAGGTTAAGTACCTTGCCTGGGGTCACACTCTATTCCTTGGCAAGTCAGAGACATGAAGCCAGGTGGCCTGACTCTAGAGTCCATTCTCTGTGATGCTCTCTTACCAAATCAATGGAGAAATTTAGTAATGGACTGAATATTTTAGCCCAAAGAGTCAATCCAAGTAGGACTTTAAGAGGCTGCTTGGGAAGCTTCAGGTATGTTTCTTGAATAACACAACCAAGACTGCCACTGGGTATGCTTAAGCCCTGTCCAAGGTAGGGAGAAAGATGTATGTCATGTGTAGTACGGGGCAGGGTCAGGAGACAGAAAACCCTCCATCTAGACAAGAGTTATGAACCACAGTTGGTGACAGTGGAAGGCATTGATCAACAACTGGCTTGAGGAGAAAGTGGCAGGAGGAAGGCAGGCATTTCTGGGGGCTGGGGGGAAGGCAAAGGGAAAGGTTTTCAAAGCAAGTAGGATGAGAGTGGGACCTGGAGTGAGGGGGAGGAATTTGAGAAAGAGCATTCCCAGTGGGAAAGAACATGGTGAGGAGGCAGAGAAGGAAACAGTGCCTGTCCCAAAAGGTGGTCCAGGGCTCAAATGTCCCCAGGGCCAGAGAGGTGATGAAAATGAGTAAGGGGTTATCTAGGAAAGAATAGTAAGGACTGTGTTGAACTGGAGACCCCTGGCCTAGCAAAGGGTCCAGCCACCAACCCCCCAGCTCCAGCTGCTTTCTGCCCAAGGGCGACCTCTACCCAAGCTATGGAGCCTCAGATTTTTTTTCTTTTTAAAAGAAATCAGTAAGCTGCATTTTTTTTTTTTTTTTTGGCCACACCTGAAAGCTTGCAGGATCTTAGTTCCCTGATGGACCAGGGATGGAACCCATGCCCCCTGCAGAGGAAGGGTACAGTCCTAACCACTGGACCACCAGGGAATCCCCCACACACACTTTTTTTTTAATTTCTGAATTTCTAAAAGACCAGAGGACAAACAAAACCTGTCATCCCACAGGCCACATTTTCGCAGTCTCTGCTCTGAGGAATAAGGAAGGATTCAGTTGGAGAAGTGGCTGAGGGAGCCTGGGCAAGTCCTGAATGTTGGGCGGTGCTGGGCGGTCACAGGGGTTTGAGAAAGGAAGTTTCAGGAAAGAGGTGGTCTGGGTGACTGAGAAGCCAAGGACAGGGAACCAGCAGGGGGTGAGCAGAGGAGAGAGAGGACCAGTGACCTTAGAAGGAGACAATTCAATCTCCTTGCTTTGAGTCAGGAGGCGGCAGGACAGCCCAGTGGACACTTTGCAACAATCCAGATCACAATCTCCTGGGGAGGCAGCCCAAGAATCTGTGTTTACAGAAGTTGCCACAAGTGATTCTTACCACCAGGAAAAGGTGGGGATACTCAGGTTTAGGTGTTAAGCAATGTTGTCCTAGAAGGGCTGGCAGCAGGAAAGAACATCTGAAAAAACTCCTTGTCTAGGAAGATGCCAAAGGCCATAGTTACTAGTTGTGGGTGGAGGTGCTGTAAGGAAATGAACCAAAGGTATAGCCAAGGTCACCAGCCTTGGGGACCTGACAAACAGAGTGACACCTGGAAGTGGGGTGGGCAGGATGCGTGGAGGTGGCGGGCCGCTGAGATGAAGGTGGGAAAGATGGACTGCACAGTTACATACAGGTACACCTTGCTTTGCATAAACCTAAGGTATGAAAATCCAGATTTACTAAAACAGATTGGGGGTGAAAGTCTACAAGAGTCCGCTTCATAAAAAGAGTCATCACAGGAACCCTTTGAAGGGGTGGTTCTCTACCCTGACTACACACCGGCATCACCTGGAGCTGGAGGATGTCTGCCACCAGCACATATACTGATTAGCTGATGGTGACAGAGATGATAATAGAACCTACATCGCTGAGTTGTTAGGAAGGTTAAACAAGTTACACATAGTCCTCCTGAGAACAGAAATAAAAAGGTAATCTGAGAGGGACTTCGCTGGTGGCACAGTGGTTAAGAATACTGCCAATGCAGGGGACACAGGTTCCAGCCCTGGTCCAGGAAGATCCCACATGCCACGGAGCAACTAAGCCCGTGCACCACAACTACTGAGGCTGCGCTCTAGAGCCCGCAAGCCACAACTATTGAGCCCATGTGCCACAACTACTGAAGCCCGCACACTTAGAGCCCGTGCTCCGCAACAAGAGAAGCCACCGCAATGAGAAGCCCGCCCACAGCAACGAAGAGTAGCCACCGCTCACCGCAACTAAAAATAAAGCCCGCGCACAGCAATGAAGACCCAACACAGCCATAAATAAATAAATAAATAAATAAATAATTTATTTTTTAAAAAAGTTAACCTTTGAGTCAGAGAGACACAGGTTAGATGCTAAGTTCTGGACAGCTTTTCTTTAACTCATGTAACATGTGGCAAAACGAAACCTAAAGCGTGTTTATCTAAGAATGTTCCTGCCCCCAGAGGTCTGCCAGATCCTGCCTGGTGGGGGGCCTCTCCTCAGAAAGAGCTCCTGAAAGCCATGCCTAACAGAAAGCCAAGAATCTGCATGGCCTGGGCTAATTTCCCTAACACCGGTGCCCAATAAGGAATACAGCAACAGGGTGGGATGGTAAGAATCTGTCTGTGTTTCTCCAGTGGCCCCCAAGAGAAAGAGTGCATTGTCTAAAACTGTCCCCAAAGGGAGCCCCATGTGCAGGACAGTCTGTCTCTACCGAGGAGGTGGCTATTTGGGGCTACCCATATTGCCAATGCTCTCCTAAGGGATTACAGGTATGGGAGGAAGGGTATGCCTCAAACTGAGAGCACTGATACCTATGGGGAAGGATATGGGACAGGGTGAGCTCTATCAGGGGAGCTTATACTTTATCACTTGAGTTTTTTATAACAAGAATATAATCAAACATTACTTGTGTAATTAAAACGAAATTTTTAAAAGGCATGAATAAATCAAAGCAATTCCAAAGATCCCTTTGTATTTATCCCATATTCATCAAAGTAACCCGATTCTGTTCCAGCAGAAAGAGAACACACTGAGCATTCTAATCCATTTGGATGTTTCTTGGCAAAAATTAATAAAGCGCATTGTGAGGCATCATCTCTGGTGAGTTTGGTCCCTCTGACCCCCCAATCTCTCCTCCTCTCTCTACTCCTCCTGAACAGATCCCTCTGTCACCCTGCCACCAGAAGGGTCTTTCAGAAATGCATCCTGGATGTCACCAATGACCTCACAGCCGAAGGATAAAGTCTACACATCTGGGCAGGACATGCCCAGTCCTGCTTGCTCCGGTTGGCCTCATCTCTTTCTGTTCCCCATGAAAGCCACACTAAAGTACAGACTTATCCTTCCTGGTGAGGTCCTGGCTTTCTGCCCATCCTGCTACTCCTCCTGGAATACCCCTTTCCTCCTTCTCTGCTCCTCGAAATCCTCCATGTCCCTGGGGACTCAGCAGGGCATCATAACCGCCCCTGGTTAGTGCTCCCTGATTCCAGCCTACTGCCAAGGCCTGGAGTCCTGCTCTGGGCTTCCATGTTGTATATATAGGGCTTACCCCATAGTATAGCTGATCAGACTGTTAACCTCTCCTTGAGTCTTTAATTCTGTATTCTCAGCACCTGGCCCACAACAGGAGCTCCATAAATATCCACTGACAAAACTGAAGAAAGTTTCATCCCCAACACTCTGATATCACAAACTCACAAAATTAAATATCTGAATTTGCAGAACAAACCATGGGGGACGTCAATCTGCTTGCCTCTTTCTCCAACCACCCACTTCCTGTACCCGAAACCCCTGTGCACTGTGGTCAAGACCTGAGGTGCCCTCAACACATCCCCAGCCTAAGCTGCAATGGACCAGGTAGGGGACAGGAGGCTGGGCCTTTGTCCCTTGACCACCTGGGAGCGACAGCAAAGAGGGTCACCCAATACTGACCACCTCATCGGAGATAATTTTAAACATGTTGATTCTAAACACGATCAACATTCTGTTAATGTGGTTCATAATATTAAGAGATTTTCTAATGTTGAACTAATTTTGTATTCCTGGGATAAACCCAACCTATTAATAAGAAATTGTTCTTCTTATATATTGCTAGTTTCAGGATCCTAATATTTTATAGAGGATTTCTACATTTATACTCTTGAGTGACATTGGCCTTTAATTTTCTTTTCTTGTATCATTCTTATTAGATTTAGTATCAAGATTACACTACCCTATTTTTCAATACACTGGAAGAATTGTGTAAAGCTGGAATTACTTATTCCCTCAGTGATTGGTAGAACTCACCAATGAAACTGGGTAGGCCTGGAGTTTTCTCTGAGGGAAAATCTTTGACTACTAATTCAATGTCTTTAATGATTATAGGCTTTTGACTTTGTATTTCTTACAGAATCAATTTTGGCAAGTTATATTTTTCTAGGTAATTCCAAACATTTGGATTACAAAGATAACTAATATCTGGAATGCTGACCCTGAGGTGAACTCTGCAAGAAATTAAGTGCCTCCTGAATCATCAGAGAAATAACAGCTCACATGTGTACTGTACATATGTTATAATTTATAAAAGTACTGGCCACATATTACCTCATCTGAAGATGAGGTCCGGGTGGCTTTGGTGACTTATGGTGTCTCATTATTTGCAAAGGGATAGATAACTTCCTATTTAGCAGAACCAGCTGATTCAGATCAACACCCTAAGCCACACTAGGAAATGTTGTGGAGGCCTATGCAACTGTTGAATTCCTCACTTCACCCCTGGGAGTCACCTGGGAGTGTGAAGGTTGTCGGGAGTGTTCTTAGCTCCTGGAAACAAACCTTCCCCAAGGCCAGGCTAGGAATGTTAAGTCCGGGGGCTGGCACCATCACTAACAGGAGTTCCACAGACAACGTGCCCTGAGAAGCAGTGGACAGCACAGGGGAAAAGTACACTCACCAGGGCCTCAAAGTCCTTGCAGTCGTGGCGGGCATAGGATGCGGGAAAGGGCCGCAGTACCGAGTCGCGCTTGTAGCTCTGCAGGGCCGAGGCGAAGAAGCTGCAGCGGAGGTCGGCGGCCAGCACGTCACGGCCCGCCGCCTCCCTGACGGTCGCCCAGCTTGCGGGCTGCATCCCGGGTCGCGGCGCGTTGCCGGGGGGGACGCGCCGGGCGGGGGCTAGGGCCGAGCCTGCGGTCAGCGAGGGGCTGGGTCCGGGGACAATGGGCCGGAGTCCCTAGGCCTGGGGTGAGTTAGGCAGAGGGATGAGATGACAGGGGTAAGAACGTGCTGACGAGTGTCTTCTGCGGGGGCCGGGCCGCTCGCCGCCCAGGGAGACGGGCCAGGGAGGAGAGGGATCCGGCTGGGACCGCGCGCGGGTCAGCGGGGGGTTGGGCCTGGGGATAATGGAGCCTGACGGACGGGGGATTCCAGGCCTGGGGGAGGGGCTATGACATGGGGTGAGACGACAACGTACTGACACGTGTCCTCTGAAGAGGCCTGGGGTGGGGGGGCACCCCCAGCGGGGACCGCGGGCCGAGCCCCCTCCCCACGGCCGGCGAGGCTAAGGCGCTGCACGGGCCTTCCTGCCCCGCCTCCGACAGGCCCCGCCGAAGCCCCAGCGTTCGCCTGGCTGCCCTCGGCGCTGCCTGCGTTCCGCCAGCTGTGCGCGTCCACTCGCCGCGCGCTGCCCGCCGGATGGACTCCCGCGCCCCATCGCGCGCCCAGGCCTACCTGCCCTCCCGACCGCGGCTGCCGCTCCGCCCAGCCCAGCGAGGGCCCGGCCCTTCCCGCGCCCGCCTCCACCCCCTCCCCGGTGCAGGGTGTGTACGCCCGACCCGAGTGAGTGTCCCACAGCTGCCAGGTGTGCGGCCCCGGCTGAGTCGCCCACGCTGCTGCGGGCCATCCTCACTGAAGCCCCGAGTAGAAAATGACCCAGGCCCCCTTTTGACCCACCCTTGGACTTGTCTTTGCCCCAGCTCCGCGGGCTGAGCCTCCTGGTCTCGCCTGGGGAATTGCTACTACTTATTGCCTCCCTCTTGAATTATTTCCCTCCAAGACGGGCCGTGCAGAAGGAGCCATTTAACACCCAGGGCAACTGAGTCTCAGAGTGTTGCCATGATTGCCCAAGGTTGCACAGCCAGACGGGGTAAATCTGGGATTCTGAAAACTAAAAGACCTTTCCTCTGCCTTTCAGCCTCCAGAATTCTCTGCATTGCTAAAGTCTCTCGCCTCTCACAAGACATGCCAAGATCCTCCTTTGGGGCCCTGCATGAAAGGGAGCCTGAGGAGACAAGTAATGGGGGAGGGCAGAGGGGAGATTGACCCAACTCTGCAGGAGGGAAGGGACAAGACTCCCATGCCCTCTGCCCATTAGAGAAAACCGCACCTTTTGGCCTCATGGTCACATGGAAATCTAAGCACAGGTCATCACTAATTCCTACACCAAGAAGCCCCTCAACACCCTACCCACACCTCCACACTCCAGCATCCTCTGAGGGAGGAACTTCTCCACCTTCTGCATCCAGGCCGAGCAGGACCCTGAGCTCAGAGCAGAGGTCCTTGCTGTCGGATTGTATGTATGACTTTGGGAGCAAGAGCAAGACCAGACCCCAGCCACCACAGGGCTTCCCAGGCTGGGGAATGAGTGTTGGCTGCTCCCAGGAGTCTGCATCAAACCTCCGGTTGCTGTGGGGCCTGTACTGCTCCAGAAGCACCAAAAACTGTCTGAGAGCCTTATGGCCTCAGAAAAGGCCCTTAGTGCCCCCAAAGTCCTGGGAGCCTCATGGGACCCAGGAGTTCTAACATGGCTGCTGAAGCTCAGGCCCAGAAAGGCAGAGCCTGCAGCAGGGGGGCAGGTGACCTGGGAACCATCCCTCCTTCCACCTCTTCTTCACTGTGGGCCCTTAGGCAGGGCTGATGCCAAAAGCTCAGCTTCTCTGTACACAAGGGCTGAATTGAATCTCGGAGACGGAGTTTTGGGTGAAGTAGAAAAGAATAGCTTTATTGGTTTCCCAGGCAAAGGGGGACACAACGGGCTAATGCCTTCAAAACCGTGCATCCCCCCACTTGGAGAAGATAGTGAGAAGTTTTATAGTAATTGTTCAAAGAGGGCGTGATCAGCTTGTGGACATTCTTCTGATGGGTTGGTGGTGAGGTAAGTAGGAGTGATCTCGGAGAGGCAGCAGTGAGTGGTGGCGTGAAGCAAGATGTTAATTCCCTGCCCAGGAATTGAACCTGGGTAGCCGGGATAAAAACCAGGAATCCTAGCCACCACACCCCCTGGCTTTTGCCCCCAGTGAAAAATGCATTTCTCACGGAGGCAAAAACTGTAAAAACAGGTACAATGTTTATTATTAGAGACATAGCACAATAACAAGTGGGAGAGCACACAGAGAAACAGTTTGTTTAGTTAAGATAGAAGCAAGGCAGAAGGGGGGAAAGTGGCAGGGGTGGTGTGCTGAATTGGGAGATTGGGACTGACATATGTACACTGATATGTATAAAATAGATAACTAATAAGAACCTGCTGTATAAAAATAAATAAAATAAAATTCAAAAAAAAAAAAAAAGAAGCAAGGCAGAGATGCACACCCAGAGAGTAAGGGTGTGGGCATCCTCCCTAATGAGGAGTGCAGTAAAGAGGCAGTTAAGTCATTTATATAGGGCAGTTCTTCCAGGTCTTTGATTACCTTTGGCCAATTATCTGGTTTCTGTTTCCACACCTGACCTGCCCTAGGACCCTCCCCAACATGCGTGCGCAACTTTCTTCCAATATGGATTACAGCCCAGAGGCCTATGGGATGGCCTTAGTATCACATATTATGGGGTGGTGCCCCCTCCTTTTTGACCCCAAGGAGCCTTTCTGCGCATGTGCAATGTCTCCCTGGCCCCAAGGATGGGAAATGTATGACCTCTTGATCTTTTAACAGGGTTTAGCCCCTCTCTGTCCCTGCCATAAAAGTGTCCAATGTCTGGTTATTTACCCTATTCCTGTTGCTGGTTTTTGTATTGAGGTGCAGATCTCAAAATATAGACAGGAGTCCGGTCATAAATATGTAGTCCTGGAGCCCGTTTGTCTCTTGCTTCAGGAAATGTAAACGGGGCCGGTAATGAATGTCCGGCTTGCAGCTCATCTTCTTCTCACCGCAGGAGGTGTGAATAGGAGGCCAGTTATAAATGCCTAGCCTGGAGCCCATCTATCTCCTGCCTCAGAAGTCAGCATCATCAACCCTCAGGTCCAACTGGTCTGGGGTCTGCATGCTTGTGGGCAGCATACCATCCTTAATCGTTAACTTTTCCCACCTGGAGGGGTTTCAGTATCTGCAAAATAGCTCAAAGATATTGTTTTGTGTATCCGTTGATGGGGAAACAGGACCTTGCCCCCAAGGCTGCTCTTGAATGTTTGTTTCTCCCTGGTCTTGCAACCCCTCCCTTCCCTAATTAACAACTGCTTGAATCTGCCCACTGGAACTCAAGGAAGGTCATGGAGGCTGAATGAAGGCTGTTTCCTGTAATCAAAGAAATGGGGACACAGAAAGGCTTTGTGCCCAGGAGCCCCTCAAGGCCCTGCTCAGTATCAGGGCCACCTCATTGGCCTCAAGGATTGTTTGTTGAATGAATACATGAAATTTGTTTTCACTGAGTATGTTTTCTCATACATGAAATGAGAATCGTGGTGATAATACCCATGTTCTAGGGGGTGTGGAAAGGTCTCTGAGGATACCACTCTCAGGGTCTGGGAGCTCTTGAGAGCAAGCTGGGTTATCTAGTTCCATGTCACTGTGGTTCTTTTTTTTTATTTTTTAAAAGCAACTTTATTGAGATATAATCCACAGCCCAAACAATTTAAAGTGTAAAACTTAATAGTTTTTAGTATATTCACAGATATGTGCAACCATCACTGCAGTGAATTTAAAAACACTTTCATCACATCAAAAAGAAACCCTACATACTTAGGCTATCACCACCCTATACTCCCATCTACCCCAGCCCTAAGCAACCATTAATCTGGTTTCTGTCTCTTTAGATTTGCCTATTCTGGACACTTCATATAAATGGAATCATATAACATGTGGTGTTTTGCGACTTGTTCTTTCACTTAGTATAATGTTTTTGTTTTCAAGGTGCATCCATGTTTTAGCATGTATCAGTACTTCATTCCTTTTTAGGGCTGAATAGTATTCCATTATGTAGCTATACCACCTTTTGTTTATCCATTCATAAGTGAATGGTCATTTTGATCACTTCTACCTTTTGGCTCTTATGAATAAGAAATGAGGTATTATTCTCCTGCTGCTTTCAAGATTCACTCCTTGTCTTTGGCTTTAGGCATTTTTACTATGCTGTGTCTGTTTGTGGAACTTGCTGAATGTATTTTATTTGGAGTTCATTGGATTCCTGGATGTGAAAGTGATTGTTTTGCTATAATCTGGGACGTTTTCAGCTATTATTTCTTCAAATATTTTTTCTGTTCCTTTCTCTCTTCTCTCCTTCCGGTACTACCATTTCACATATGTTGATGTGTTTAATGGTGTCCGACATTTCTCTGAGGCTCTGTTAATTTTTCTTCATTGTTTTCCTCTCTGTTCTTTGGATTACATAATCTCTATCAATCTATCTTCAAATTTGCTGGTTCTGGGACTTCCCTGGTGGCACAGTGGTTAAGAATCCACCTACCAATGCAGGGGAGACGGGTTCAAGCCCTGGTCCAGGAAGATCTCACATGCCACGGAGCAACTAAGCCCGTGTGCCACAACTACTGAGCCTGCGCTCTAGAGCCCGTGAGCCACAACTACTGAGCCCGCGTGCCACAGCTACTGAAGCCCGCGTGCCTAGAGCCCGTGCTCCTCAACAAGAGAAGCCACTGCAATGAGAAGCCCACACAACCACAATGAAGAGTAGCCCCTGCTCGCCACAAGTAGAGAAAGCCCACATGCAGCAACGAAGACCCAACACAGCCAAACATAAATAAGTAAAATAAATTTATTTTTTAAAAAGATTCACTGGTTCTTTCTTCTGTCAATTTACATCTACTGCTGAGCACTCTAGTGAATTTATTTATTTATTTATTTATTTATTATTTTTGGCTGTGTTAGGTCTTTGTTGCTGCGTGCGGGCTTTCTCTGGCTACGGCGAGCAGGGGCTACTCTTCGTTGCGGTCCACGGGCTTCTCACTATGGTGGCTTCTCTTGTTGCGGAGCATGGGCTCTAGGCACGTGGACTTCAATAGTTGCAGTACACAGGCTCAGTAGTTGTGGCGTGTGGGCTCAGTAGTTGTGTACAGGAGTTGTGGCTCGTAGGCTCTAGAGTGCAGGCTCAGTAGTCGTGGCACACGGGCTTAGTTGCTCCACGGCATGTGGGATCTTCCTGGACCAGGGCTCGAACCCGTGTCCCCTGCATTGGCAGGCAGATTCTTAACCACTGCGCCACCAGGGAAGTCCCCTCTAGTGAATTTTTCATTTCAATTATTGTACTTTTTAACTCCAGCATTTCCATTTGTTTCTTTTTAAATAATTTGTATCTTATTTCTATCAATAAGATATTCTCTACTTGATATAACATTGCCCTGATTCCTTCCTTTACTTCTTTAATCACTTCCTTTAATTCCTTGAACATATTTATAACGGCTACTTTGAAGGCTTTGCCTGTTAAACCAACATCTGGTTGCTTTCACAGGCAGTTTTTGTTGACTTTTTTTTCCCAGTGTATGGGTCACATTTTCCTCTATCTTTGCATGTCTCACAATTTTTTGCTGCAATCTCAAGTCCAGGTTGTCACCTGTGCTTCTGACCAACTGGCTGTAAATAAGAGGTTCCCATGTCCCCCTCCTTGGATTTGATTAATTTTCTGCAGTGGCTCACAGAATTCAGAATAAAAGTTAACTTACTATCTAAAAAGATAGAATGCAGGAATAGCCAGATGAAAGAGATGACAGGGCAAGTATGTGGGAAGGGGCACAGAACTTCCATGCTCCTTCTGGGCACACCATTCTCCCTGCATCACCACATATTCACCAACCCCAAAGCTCTCTCAACCCCATCCTTTTTGGATTTTTATGGAGGCGTTATTACTTAGGCATGGTTGATTAAATCATTGGCCACTGGTGATTTATTCAACCTCCATCCCCTCTCCCCTCTCTGGAGGTGATTAATGTCATCATATCAACAGTGATAAGTCATGTTGATGTATGTACCTTTGAAATGAAATGATGAAAATGGCAATATACCTATGTGGTCTTCCTCTCAAAAACACATTACCCCAGTCTAATCGTGAGAAAAACATCAGACAAATCCCAACAGAGGAGGATTCTGTAAAATATCAGTATGCCTCAAAACTGTCAAAGTCATCAAAACAAGGAAAGTCTAAGAAACTCACAGCCCAGAGGAACCTAAGGAGACAACTAAATACAGTGTAGTATCCTGGGTAGGATCCTTCAACAGAAAAAGGACACTAGATAAAAACCAAGGAAATCTGAATAAACTACGGACTATTGATTCATTAATTATAACAAATGTACCATATTAACAATAACATGTTAATGACTGGGGTAACTGGGTGTGGGGTATACAGAAACTCCACATTATCTTCATAATTTTACTTTAAAATTTTAAAATAAGTTCAAGACTTTTCTTAAAAAATTAAGTCTTCTTAAAAATCCATTATTGTTGAGTTTAGTATATAAATGCAGAGATAATTTATGGTGGAAAATCTATGAATGTAATTTCCCACATTCATATATTAAAAGGGAAAACTTATGATTATCTCAATATCCACCTACACTGCAAGAAGAAAAAAAAATGCAATATACTAGGAAGAGAATGCTATTAGTTTAATCAAAACAATTTCTACCAGATACATTTTGAGGCCCAGTACACAATGAAGATGCAGAACCTTTGCTCAAAAATTATTAAGAATTTCATGAAGGGAGAGGGCAGACACCAGAAGCAAGAAGAACTACAATTTTGCAGCCTGTGGAAGGAGAACCACATTCACAGAAAGATAGACAAAATGAAAAGGCAGACGACTTTGTACCAGATGAAGGAACAAGATAAAACCCCAGAAAAAAAACTAAATGAAGTGGAGATAGGCAACCTTCCAGAAAAAGAATTCAGAATAATGATAGTGAAGATGATCCAGGACCTCGGGGAAAAAATGGAGGTAAAGATCGAGAAAATGCAAGAAATGTTTAACAAAGACCTAGAAGAATTAAAGAACAAACACATAGAAGAATTAAAGAACAAACAAACAGAGATGAACAATACAATAACTGAAATGAAACATACACTAGAAGGAATCAATAGCAGAATAACTGAGGCAGAAGAACGGATAAGTGACCTGGAAAACAGTATGGTGGAATTCACTGCTGTGGAACAGAATAAAGAAAAAAGAATGAAAAGAAATGAAGACAGCCTAAGAGACCTCTGGGAGAACATTAAACGCAACAACATTCACATTATAGGGGTCCCAGAAGGAGAAGAGAGAGAGAAAGGACAGGAGAAAATATTTGAAGAGATTATAGTCAAAAACTTCCATAATATGGGAAAGGAAATAAGTCACCCAAGTCCAGGAAGCACAGAGAGTCCCAGGCAGGATAAACCCAAGGAGAAACATGCTGAGACACATAGTAATCAAACTGACAAAAATTAAAGACAAAGAAAAATTATTGAAAGCAACAAGGGAAAAACGACAAATAACATACAAGGGAACTCCCATAAGGTTAACAGCTGATTTCTCAGCAGAAACTCTGCAAGCCAGAAGAGAGTGGCATGACATATTTAAAGTGATGAAAGGGAAGAGCCTAAAACCAAGACTACTCTACCTGGCAACGATCTCATTCAGATTCGATGGAGAAATCAAAAACTTTACAGACAAGCAAAAGCTAAGAGAATTCAGCACCACCAGACCAGCTCTACAACAAATGCTAAAGGAACTTCTCTAAGTGGGAAACACAAGAGAAGAAAAGGACCTACAAAAACAAACCCATAGCAATTAAGACAATGGTAATAGGAACATACACATCAATAATCACCTTAAACATGAATGGATTAAATGCTCCAACCAAAAGACACAGGCTCGCTGAATGGATACAAAAACAAGACCCATATATATGCTGTCTACAAGAGACCCACTTCAGACCTAGGGACACATACAGACTGAAAGTGAGGGGATGGAAAAAGATATTCCATGCAAACGGAAATCAAAAGAAAGCTGGAGTAGCAATTCTCATATCAGACAAAATAGACTTTAAAATAAAGACTATTACAAGAGACAAAGAAGAACATTACATAATGATCAAGTGTTCAACCCAAAAAGATTATATAACAATTATAAATATATATGCACCCAACATAGGAACACCACAATACATAAGGCAAATGCTAACAGCTATAAAAGAGGAAATCGACAGTAGCACAATAATAGTGGGGGACTTTAACACCTCACTTACACCAATGGACAGATCATCCAAACAGAAAATTAATGAGGAAACACAAGCTTTAAATGACACAATAGACCAGATAGATTTCATTGATATTTATAGGACATTCCATCCAAAAACAGCAGATTACACTTTCTTATCAAGTGCACACGGAACGTTCTCCAGGATAGATCACATCTTGGGTCACAAATCAAGCCTCAGTAAATTTAAGAAAATTGAAATCATATCAAGCATCTTTTCTGACCACAACGCTATGAGATTAGATATCAATTACAGGGAAAAAACGTAAAAAACACAAACACATGGAAGCTAAACAATACGCTACTAAATAACCAAAAGATCACTGAAGAGATCAAAGAGGAAATCAAAAAATACCTAGAAACAAATTACAACAAAAACATGATGATCCAAAACCTATGGGATGCAGCAAAAGCAGTTCTAAGGGGGAAGTTTATAGCTATACAAGCCTACCTCAAGAAATAAGAAAAACCTCAAATAAACAATCTAACCTTACACCTAAAGGAACTAGAGAAAGAAACACAAACAAAACCCAAAGTTAGCAGAAGGAAAGAAATCATAAAGATCAAAGCAGAAATACATGAAATAGAAACAAAGAAAACAATAGCAAAGATCAATAAAACTAAAAGTTGGTTCTTTGAGAAGATAAACAAAATTGATAAACCATTAGCCAGACTCATCAGGAAAAAGAGGGAGAGGACTCAAATCAATAAAATTAGAAATGAAAAAGGAGAAGTTACAACAGACACCACAGAAATACAAAGCATCCTAAGAGACTACTACAGGCCACTACTACATAGTACTACTACATAGTAGTAGTGGCCTACTACTACTACATAGTAGACTACTACTATGCCAATAAAATGGACAACTTGGAAGAAATGGACAAATTCTTAGAAAGGTATAACCTCCCAAGACTGAACCAGGAAGAAACAGAAAATATGAACAGACCAATCACAAGTAATGAAATTGAAACTGTGATTAAAAATCTTCCAACAAACAAAAGTCCAGGACCAGATGGCTTCACAGGTGAATTCTATCAAACATTTAGAGAAGAGCTAACACCCATCCTTCTCAAACTCTTCCAAAAAATTGCAGAGGAAGGAACACTCCCAAACTCATTCTATGAGGCCACCATCACCCTGATACCAAAACCAGACAAAGATACACAAAAAAAGAAAATTACACACCTATATCACTGATGAACATAGATGCAAAAATCCTCAAGAAAATACTAGCAAACAGAATCCAACAACATATTAAAAGGATCATACACCATGATCAAGTGGGATTTATCCCAGGGATGCAAGGATTCTTCAATATATGCAAATCAATCAATGTGATACACCATACTAACAAATTGAAGAATAAAAACCATATGATCATCTCAATAGATGCAGAAAAAGCTTTTGACAAAATTCAACACCCATTTCTGATAAAAACTCTCCAGAAAGTAGGCATAGAGGGAAACTACCTCAACATAATAAAGACCATATATGACAAACCCACAGCAAACATCATTCTCAATGGTGAAAAACTGAAGGCATTTCCTCTAAGATGAGGAACAAGACAAGGATGTCCACTCTCACCACTATTATTCAACATAGTTTTGGAAGTCCTAGCCATGGCAGTCAGAGAAGAAAAAGAAATAAAAGGAATCCAAATTGGAAAAGAAGAAGTAAAACTGTCAGTGTTTGCAGATGGCATGATACTATACTTAGAGAATCCTAAAGATGCCACCAGAAAACTACTAGAGCTCATCAATGAATTTGGTAAAGTTGCAGGATACAAAATTAATGCACAGAAATCTCTTGCATTCCTATACACTAATGATGAAAAATGTGAAAGAGAAATTAAGGAAACACTCCCATTTACCATTGCAACAAAAAGAATAAAATATGTAGGAATAAACCTACCTAGGGAGACTAAAGACCTGTATGCAGAAAACTATAAGACACTGATGAAAGAAATTAAAGATGATACCAACAGATGGAGAGATATACCATGTTCTTGGATTGGAAGAATCAATATTGTGAAAATGACTATACTACCCAAAGCAATCTACAGATTCAATGCAATCCCTATCAAATTACCAATGGCATTTTTTACAGAACTAGAACAAAAAATCTTAAAATTTGTATGGAGACACAAAAGACCCCAAATAGCAAAAGCAGTCTTGAGGGAAAAAAACGGAGCTGGAGGAATCAGACTCCCTGACTTCAGACTATACTACAAAGCTACAGTCATCAAGACAATATGGCACTGGCACAAAAACAGAAATATAGATCAATGGAACAAGATAGAAAGCCCAGAGATAAACCCACGCACCTATGGTCAACTAGTCTATGACAAAGGAGGCAAGGATATACAATGGAGAAAAGACAGTCTCCTCAATAAGTGGTGTTGGGAAAACTAGACAGCTACATGTAAAAGAATGAAATTAGAACACTCCCTAACACCATACACAAAAATAAACTCAAAATGGATTAGAGACCTAAATGTAAGACTGGACACTATAAAACTCTTAGAGGAAAATATAGGAAGAACACTCTTTGACATAAATCACAGCAAGATCTTTTTTGATCCACCTCCTAGAGTAATGGAAATAAAAACAAAAATAAACAAATGGGACCTAATGAAACTTCAAAGCTTTTGCACAGCAAAGGAAACCATAAAGAAAAGGAAAAGACAACCCTCAGAATGGGAGAAAATATTTGCAAACGAATCAACGGACAAAGGATTGATCTCCAAAATATATAAACAGCTCATGTAGCTCAGTATTAAAAAAACAAACAACTCAATCCAAAAATGGGCAGAAGACCTAAATAGACATTTCTCCAAAGAAGACATACAGATGGCCAAGAAACACATGAAAAGCTGCTCAACATCACTAATTATTAGAGAAATGCAAATCAAAACTACAATGAGGTATCACCTCACACCAGTTAGAATGGGTATCATCAGAAAATCTACAAATGACAAATGCTGGAGAGGGTGTGGAGAAAAGGGAACCCTCTTGCACTGTTGGTGGGAATGTAAATCGATACAGCCACTATGGAGAACAGTATGGAGGTTCCTTAAAAAACTAAAAATAGAACTCCCATACAACCCAGAAATCCCACTACCAGGTATATACCCAGACAAAACCATAATTCAAAAAGACACATGCACCCCAATGTTCATTGCAGCACTATTTACAATAGCCAGGTCATGGAAGCAACCTAAATGCCCATCGACAGACAACTGTGTAAAGAAGATGTGGCACATATATACAATGGAATATTACTCAGCCATAAAAAGAAACAAAATTGAGTTATTTGTAGTGAGGTGGATGGACCTAGAGTCTGTCATACAGAGTGAAGTAAGTCAGAAAGAAAAAAACAAATACCGTATTGTCACACATATATGGAATCTAAAAAAAAAAAAAAAAAAGGTTCTGAAGAACCTAGGGGCAGGACAGGAATAAAGACGCAGACACAGAGAATGGACTTGAGGACACAGGGAGGGAAGGGTAAGCTGGGACTAAGTGAGAGAGTGTCATGGAATTAAATATACTACCAAATGTAAAATAGCTAGCTAGTGGGAAGCAGCCACATAGCACAGGGAGATCAGCCCCGTGTTTTGTGACCACCTAGAAGGGTGGGATAGGGAGGGTGGGAGGGAGATGCAAGAGGGAAGAGATATGGGGATATATGTATATGTATAGCTGATTCACTTTGTTATAAAGCAGAAACTAACACACCATTGTAAAGCAACTATACTCCAATAAAGATGTTAAAAAATTTAAAAGAAAAAAAAAGAGTGAAGTAATTCTAACCAAAAAAATCTTTATGGTAAAATTATAAAACTGTATGAAATGACATAAAAGTAGACCTCAATGATGGGGAAGAGTCATAATGTTCATGAATATGATATACAATGTTATATGATATATAAATAAAATTTTTAAAGTAATAAAATGAATACTTGATGCCTCCCCCCCAGTTTAAAAAAAAAGATATTGCCAACACCTTTGAAACCTCGTGGTCCTTTCCACAATCTTACCCCTCACTCCACACTGCAGGTAACCACTATCCTGGATTTCATATTAACCATTACTTTGCTATTCTCATGGCCCTCCCCCGCCCCAACTATCAGAAAATTATTTTATTTAAAAGATATCATAGTCCCAGTGTACAAATAGATAAAATCATAACGTCTCTAGTAGACAAGGACGGAGTTAAGATCCCAGGCAGCCAAGCCACCGCTTTGCCCCTTAAAGGTGGCCCCAGAGCAATGGTTGAATACAGTACTAAGATATTTCCGGAGTGTAAAGGGAGATTATTCAGGTTCATTTGCATACCCATAATACACTGCAAATAGTTTAATTGTTTTCAAGTTAATAAAAATTTCTTTCTTACTCAATTTTTCTAAGTATGAAAATATTATTTTCAGAATTCCTTGAATAAATTTATTCCAGCAGTAACTCTGGGGATAAACAGCCACCATCAGTGAACTAGGAGTTGTAGTTACTGGAAAAATGAGTTACGCAGGCTGCTAGGTATACTCTCGTTTCTCTTCATATCGCATAAATCTTTCGCCTTTTACTAAAGATTTCCGTGGAGGGAAACAATTGAGTCTTACAATAATTTTTTGAGGCCTTGTTTTGGCAAGGCTGCCTAACTGTGGTAAGAATGAAAGAACTATTATGTTTTCATCTCCAGTAGTAAAATGACTTACAAATATTTGTTTGGCTATTTATGTGGGTGTATGAAAGTTAAAGAAATTTTTTATAAATCTGTGTCCGATCAGGTGTAGTTTTAGGTGTTTCTGGGTTTTTTTGTTTTTTAATTTCTGGTGGGGGTCACAGAGTTACATGTCTTGCAGATGCTGTGCAAATAAAAGCTTTATTGGGGCTTTCCTGGTGGTCCAGTGGATAAGACTCTGTGGTTCCCCGTACAGGATACCCAGTTTCAATCCAGCTGGATCCTGCATGCACACATGCCAGAACTAAAAAGCCTTAAATAAACCCACATTCTGCAACCAAGACCCAGTGCAGCCTAAATAAACACTGAAATAAAAGAAAAAATAATCATTTAAAAAAAAAAGAAGCTTGGTCAAAGAGAAACAGGTAAAATTGATGTTAATAACACAATTTACTTAATCAAACAGGTTTTTCCAAAACGTTGTATGTTCACATTATGTGTGGATAATATAAATAATCATGGAGGGGGACTTCTATGGTGGTCCAGTGGTAAAAAATCCGTCTTCCAGTGCAGGAGCCTGCAGGCTGCAACTTAGACGCCATGCAACCAAAATAAACAAATAAAATAAAAGAATTCCAAATCTTTTCTTTCAACAGAGTTCAAGGAGGACTTAGTTCAGCTGTCACCTGATAATTCATTATACGGTAGTATAACCAAGCAGGACAGTATGGGGTCTTCCCAGGTCAGAACCCCCACACACACACACAGTGTCCTCTGCCTACCTCCTGTTTGTAGAAAAAGTTTAGCCTCCTAGGTCTTCTGCAAGTTCCAAATAATAAACTTAAGCAGAAAAGTGAGAAAATGCAGAAACAAAGGAAAACAGTCAAGCAAGACAAAAAAATAATTGTTCAGCTATTAAACGAAGTCAAGGACTTTTTAGTTCCCCCTCAAGGTCTACAGATAATATTCTGAGCTATATTTTTTGAGCTGTTTTGCTGAGACTGAAATCCCCATCAGGAGAAAGACGTTAACTGTATGCTGACCACAAGCACATAGGCCCCAGATGCGTTGGAACTGCCTGAAGATTGATGATGTTGATTTCCTATTACTTCACCACCAACCAATCAGAAGAATGTCCACAACTGATTACTCACACCACAACTCTCTCCTGCACCCTGTCTTTAGAAACATTTTCCTGAAAACCATTGGGCCTTAACTATCTGGATTCCTTGCTTGGCACCCTGCAATGAAGGCTGCACTTTCCTTCACCAGAACTCAGTGTCAGGGGAATGGCTTTACTGGACACATGGGCAAGCAGACCCAAGCTCTGTTTGGTCACAGTAGTGACACTGTTGAAACTCCTTCCATCTACTGATTTATGGGGAAAAGCTTTCTCAGGTTACAGCTATAAAAATGGGGGGGGGGGGGAGAAAGCCTTGGAACTGAACTCTGTCTTCTCTAGCAATAAGTATTGGGTTGGCCAAAAAGTTCATTCGGGTTTTTCCGTAAGATATTAAAACCGGAACTAACTCTTTGGCCAACCCAATACTACGCATCCATCTAATTAAGAAATGCTGTTCCAACAAAATGACACTTTTTTTTTTAATTTTTTTTTTTGTTGTTGTTCTCTGCCAATGTAAGAGGTGGAAAGTATCTCTTGGAAACTTTATTTTATTTATTTTTATTTATTTATTTAAATATTTATTCATTTTGGCTGCTCTGGGTCTTAGTTGCAGCATGTTGGAACTTCATTGCAGCGTGCGGGATCTTTAGTTGTGGCATGCATGTGGGATCTAGTTCTCCGACAAGGGATTGAACCTGGGCCCCCTGCACTGGGAGTGCAGAGTCTTACCCACTGGACCACCAGGGAAGTCCCGACACTTTTATGTTTAATAATTATCAAAAGTTTTAATATATTTATGTTGTATTGATCAAGCATGTACTAATAACTATAATAAGTCAATCCAGAAGAAAAACATTAGTGCATAAAATTTTAAGTTCAGGGACTTCCCTGATGGTCCAGTGGGTAAGAATCCACACTCCCGAAGCAGGGGGCCCGGGTTCGATCACTGGGTGGGGGACTGGATCCCGCATGCACGCCACAATTAAGAGTCTGCATGCCACAACTAAGAGTCCACATGCCGCAACGAAGATCTCATGTGCCGCAAATAAGACCCAGAGCAGCCTAAATAATAAATAAATATTTTTTAAAACTTTTAAGTTTAAAGGATGTGAAAAAAGTTTTAAAATTCAATTAATGTACTTATTTTGTCATAGAAGAATATGATTGGGTGATCAATAAAATACTTTCAGGTATAAAAATATAATTGTATTAAATTCTTGGGGAAATGGAAGCGGGAAAAAAAGTTCAAGAATCAAAAGGAATTATGCAAAATCTTAAAAAAAAAAATTACAGGTACTTCACTGGTGGTGCAGTGGTTAAGAATCCGCCTGCCAATGCAGGGGACACAGGTTCAAACCCTGGTCTGGGAAGATCCCACATGCCGCGGAGCAACTAAGCCTGTGTGCCACAACTACTGAGCTTGCGCTCTAGAGCCCACGAGCCACAACTACTGAAGCCCACGTGCTTAGCGCCTGTGCTCCGAAACAAGAGAAGCCACCGCAATGAGAAGCCCACGCACCACAACGAAGAGTAGCCCCCGCTCGCTGTAACTAGAGAAAGCCCTCGCGCAGCAATGAAGACCCAACGCAGCCAATAAATAAATAAATAAATTTATTTTAAAAAAATTACAGACGGTAGGTATCAAATTTCTTGGATATTTACCTTCCACTGGTTACAATTTAAAGTGATGTAACAGGGGCAGAACAGGAATAAAGACGCAGATGTAGAGAATGGACTTGAGGACACAGGGAGGGGGGAAGGTTAAGCTGGGATGAAGTGAGAGAGTGGCATGGACATGTATACACTGCCAAATGTAAAACAGACAGCTAGTGGGAAGCAGCCATATAGCGCAGGGAGATCAGCTTGGTGCTTTGTGTCCACCTAGAGGGGTGGGAAAGGGTGGGTGGGAGAGAGACGCAAGAGGGAGGAGATATGGGGATATATGTATATGTATAGCTGATTCACTTTGTTATACAGCAGAAACTAACACAACATTGTAAAGCAATTATGCTCCAATAAAGATGTAAAAAAAAAAAAATTAAGTGATGTAACAATTTAGAGTATCAATATTTACAATGCACAATATTCATCTTTTGCATCTATTTAAACATATGTTGTAAGTTATCTTACGAAAACTGTACATATGATCTTTAAAATGTGCAAGAGAAACATAGTTTCAAAATTCTTTCACTGAGGTCTGAGAGCAAAACGTTGGAATCCCTGACCTTAAGAGGTGGGCCTTGTGGCAGGAATTGAACACTAAAAGGGAAGCAGCACCTCCTTGTGGCAAACAGACGTTGCAGCAGAAATGAGCAAAGGACAAGAGCTGAGACCTAGAGGTTCAGTTCACCTTCCACAGGAGCGCGCTTCTCCACTGCAGAATCTGAAAGGGTTAGGTGTCGTTCCAACTCTCAGACCTGCCACTTGTAGCTGTGGCCTCTGGCATCCAGCCACAACAAATGGGAACCAGAGAACAATCCACAAGAACAGGCAAGGCTAGGGACTTCCCTGGTGGTGCAGTGGTTAAGAATCTGCCTGCCAATGCAGGGGACACGGGTTCGAGCCCTGGTCCGCAAAGATCCCACATGCCGCAGAGCAACTAAGCCCGTGCACCACAACTGCTGAGCCTGTGCTCTAGAGCCCGCGAGCCACAACTACTGAGCCCGCGAGCCACAACTACTGAGCCCACGTGCCACGACTACTGAAGCCCGTGTGCCCAGAGCCCGTGCTCCGCAACGAGAAGCCACCGCAATGAGAAGCCCATGCACCACAACAAAGAGTAGCCCCAACTCGTCGCAACTAGAGAAAGCCAGCGCGCAGCAATGAAGACCCAATGCAGCCAAGAATAAATAAAAATTTAATTAATAAATAAATAAAAGTAATGAGTCCTATTAATTGAATACCCACTGTGAAAAGTAGCCCTTTCCTTGACTTAAAAAAAAAGTTAACCTTCCTTGTGGTCGTCTAACCAGTGAAAGCTGCCCAGGACCTTCTAGAATGAAGGAGACCAAAGGTCCCCTACAATCTCGGAGCAGGGAAACACTCTTCAGAGAGTTGCTCCTTTCCTGTCCCCTCAGTGCCTTAGCCCCAGGCCAAACCCTGTGAGGTAAATAGCTATCATCGTAGGGCTGGAACTCTGCATCTCCATGGGTCTTTAACTCCCCATTACTCTGTGAAATACAGCAAGAATGCAAAAGAGTATCAAAACAAACGTAGGTGTGAATGAATCTCACAAACATTATGCTAAGTGAAAGAAGCCAGTCACAAAAAGCCACAGGTTTTGTGCTTCCATTTATATGAAATGTCCAGAGTAGGTGCAGACAGAAAGTAGGTTAGTGTTTGGTAGAGGCTGGGGGATGGGGGAGATGGGGAATAACTGCTAATGGGTACAGTTTCTTTTTGGGTTGATAAAGATGTTCTAAAACTACACTGTGGGGACTTCCTGGCTGGTCCAGTGGTTAAGACTGCGCTTCCACTGCAGGAGGGGCAGGTTCTATCCCTGTTGGGGAACTAAGATCCCACATGCCCCGCGGGGAAGGCCAAAAAAACCTAAACAAACAAACAAACAAAAACCCATTAGATTGTGATGATCGCACAAGTCTGTGAATATGCTAAAAACCATTGAATTGTACACGTTAAATTGGTGAACTTTATGGTAAGTGGATTATATCCCCCAAAAAGCTGTTTTTAAAATGTATTAGACAAATTTAAGTCAAATATATGTCAAATGTGATCGACTTGTTAGCAAAAGAACCAGCAAAAAGAAATGCAAACAAACGTGACAGCTCAGAGAAGGTGTCAAAGTTGGGAAATGGAACATTGACACAAGCTGCCAGAAAAAAAAAAAAGGAGCTTTAGTTTCCTTTCCCAAGATGGTTCAGTTACTACAATAGTTAAGGAGTCTGTGTAGGCCGGGCGACCCAGCATCTGAGCACCGCTGAGGAGAGTACAGCTCATTTTCAAAACACAGGATGAGACTCGAGGTCTGAAAGTGAAATACAAGATTTCATCGCCACAAGTAGCATCAGATGAGGAAGCAGGAAACCCGAAACCGAGCGGAGGGCGCAATCTCCTTTTTTTTTTTTTTTTTTTTTTTCTTTATGCCGTCCAGCTTAAGGGATCTTAGTTCCCCCACCAGGGATGGAACCCGGGCCCAGGCAGTGAAAGCGCGGAGTCCTAACCACTGGACCGCCAGGGAATTCCGCAAGCTGCAATTTTAAAGAAGACACTGCTACGAATTTTTCACAAGCGGCATAATATTCTAGAGTGTACATCCCGGACGTGCACTATGCAAAACAGACAAAACACCTGTGCGCCCACCACTCATTTTAAGAAAAAGGAAATTGTCAAATTTTAAAACTCCCTAATGCCCTCACTCCACCAAAGGAAGAAACCACGGTCCTGAATTTTGTGCCGATTACTTACTTGCTATTTTTTTCTTTTCCAATTTAACAGCAAAGTCTTTAACAGAAATCAAACTCAGACGTACAAATGTACAAAATCTAAAACGTGGGTCTCTGATCTGTCCGGCGTGTGGATGCCAGCCTGCCAATCCTCCGCTTCGCCCCCTAGTGGTGACGCAGGGGCACTGTGTGAATACTAAGATCTTTCTCGAATGGAAAGGACGCGGGCTTGCCTTATTTGCATACCCACAGTGCACTGCACATAGTACAAGTTTTAAATGGCAAAATTTTGAATTATCTTCTACTTATATTTTCTAAGATTAGACCCTTTATTTACTGACTAGTCTAGAAATTTTTGTTCAGGCACTGGATCTTGGTGTTAACTAGCCACTATCAGTGTTCTAGGAGTTTCTCTTACCCCAGGTGTGAGTTACAAAAACATTTGTCATACTCTGGTTTCTCTTCAGATCGTATAAATCTTTCGCCTTTTACTAAAGATTTCCGTGGAGAGGAACAACTCTGAGTTTTAAACCAATTTTTTGAGGCCTTGTTTCGGCAAGGCTACTAAAGCTTGTTAAAGTCAGATTTATGCGGGGAGAGGAAAGGAAAAGAGAACAGTTTGTTTAAGGTTTTTCGGTGTTCCTTTTTTTTTTTGTTTTCCCGTTTTGTGTGCGGTTTTTTCCGTGTCAATAACGTTTCACCACGATACTACTATCAAACAACCAATGTAGTTTCGGTTGCAGCTTAATAAGTAGAGTTTTACATCGTTTTTATGTGTTTTATATTTGCTGCGACTGTGAGTGCTCCGGCATGAGTTTAAACTAAAATGGTGCTTCAGTGGATTTTGTATTACCGCTGAAAGAAGA
Source organism: Eschrichtius robustus (assembly GCF_028021215.1). Lineage (NCBI taxonomy): Eukaryota > Metazoa > Chordata > Mammalia > Artiodactyla > Eschrichtiidae > Eschrichtius > Eschrichtius robustus. The sequence goes on from NC_090824.1 coordinate 126,583,057, forward strand.
TCACAGCAATTAAGCGGGTACGGGTAGTGTGTTTCTTTTTTTTTTTTTTTTGTTAAACGGTGTGAAGTAGTCGTAGACGAAGTTTTCGTTTTTTTAGACGTGGAATAAAGTAAAAGAACAACGGAATAGGTTTTGGTTAGTCCAGAACATCTAGTTACTGTTGAACATGTAATCAAACTGGAAAATTGGGAAACTGTTTCATTTTTCTTTGTTTTACGAAGTCTCTGAAATGTGATGCGTGTGCTATGCTCAGTCCATTTCAATTAAGACCAGTCACCTTTTTAAGGGCGCAAGAGGTATTTGTGGCCGATGATAATATTGTACAGCTCAGCTCTGTGGAATTATAATGTATTAACAACACACAGTCTATAAATTTCGGTTCTCCTTTATGGGTTTAGAGTTGGTTAGTTTGTTTTGCTTCTTCCACGTTTTGGTTATTAGAAGAATGTTACATCTGAGAGTTCACTGGTGGTCTAGTGAAATCTGCCTTGCAATGCAAGGGAAACAGGTTTGATCGCTGGTCACGGACATACAATCCCATATGCCGTCTGCAACAACGAAAGATCCCGCACTCTTCAACGAAGATTCTGCGTGTCATGATGGAGGCTCCACGCAGTCAAAAATAAGTTCAAAAAAGTGAATCTTTAAAAGAGTAAAGAGCGCTTTAAAAATAATAATAATGTTATTCCCGGTGAGTCCCTCGAGTGTGGAACGGAGTTGCAGGTTCTTAGGGGAGGCACGTGTAATAATTTTTCCCCACAGTGAGTGTACCCATTTACACTTCCACCAAATGGCCTGTGTATATTCTCATTGCCTCTCAGCCTTACTGGCCCTTGGTATATGCTCAGACTTTAAGTTTTGTCCATCTGGTAATCATGAAATTGTTTTATAGTGGTGTTCTTTTTTTATTAATTTATATATTTTTGGCTGCGTTGGGTCTGCGTTTCTGAGCGCGGGCTTCGTGTAGTCGCAGCTAGTGAGGCCTACTTTTCGCTGCGGTGTGCGAGCTTGTCCTTGCGGTGGCTTCTCTTGTTGTGGAGCACGGGCTCTAGGTGGGTGGGCTTCAGTAGTTTATGCCACGTGGGCTCAGTAGTTGTGGCTTGCGGGCTCTAGAGCACAGGCTCAGTAGTTGTGGTGCACGGGCTTAGTTGCTCCATGGCATGTGGGATCTTCCCGGACCAGGGCTCGAACCCGTGTCCCCTGCAGTAGCAGGAGGATTCTTAACCACTTTGCCACCAGGGAAGCCCCCTGTCCATTTTTCTTATAGTGTCTCCTGGTGAGCTGGTCTAAATTTTAATGTCAGATCTCTTTAAAAAAATTTTATTGTGATTTGTGCTTTTTTGGTGTGTTTTATTTAATAAATAATTCATTATCTCAAGTTATTAAAGCAATTCTATATTTTTTAAAGTTATGTCTTTCATATTTAAGTCCTTGATTCACCAGGAGCTGAATTTTTGTATAGAGTGTGAAGTGTGGATCATTTTTATTTCCCCCCCCAAAAATGATGACAATCGCCCAGCACTATTGATTTGTTTTTTTAAAGGTTATTTTCATATCAGAGTAATGGTTTTTATTTTTTTAAATATTTAGTTGGCTGCTTTAGGTCTTAGTTGCGGCACGCGGGCTCTCTAGCTGTGCGGGCTCTCGAGTTGTGGTGCACGAGCTCCAGAGCACATGGGCCGAGTAGTTGCGGCGCCTGGGCTTAGTGGTCCCACGGCACCAGCACCATTTTTTTTTTTTTTTTTTTGGTGTTGTCACTGAATGTTTATTGAATAAATCACTAGTACCATGCACCAGCACTATTTATTGATTGACGTCTTTTTCCCCACTGATCTGCAGTGACAACTCTGACATACATCAGCTTTCCTCACATGCATGGGAATGTTTCTACACTATTTTCTTTTTTCACATCACTCTATTGAGGTATGATTGACATACAAAAAGCTGAATATATTTAATGTGTACAACTTGATGAGTTTGGAGTTAAGTACAGACCCATGAAACTGTTACCACAATCAATGCCATAAACATTCTGGGCTCTCTATTCTATTCCATGGGTCTAAATTATCTATCCCTGAGCTAACATCACATATCCTAATTCCTGTGGGTTTATAGCGATACTTGAAACTGGTAGGCTTAATCCCCCTCTTTGGTTTTCTTTCCAGCACTAACTTGGCTATCCTTTGTCCTTCCAAAAATGTTTAGAATTGCCTTGTTGATTTCCATGAAAATCCCTATTGGATCTGAATTTAATCCATAAATTACTGAGGGAGAATTGAGTTTTCATCTTACTCATGGACATGATTTGTCTCTCCATATGTTTAGGTCTTCTTTATTATTTTTCAATTGTTACATTTTTCTACTAAAGATGTATCTTTTGTTAATTTTTAAAATTGCATTTCCTAATTGTGCATTCCCATTTTATAGAAATGCAATTGACTCTTCTATAGGATCTTACATCAGGCAACCTCACTTGACTCTCTCATTAACTCTAAAAATTGTGTGTAGATTATTTTGAATTTTCTACCTACACAGTTTTTTTTTAACTTTTTTTTTTTTTTTTTTTGGCCACACCATGCAGCATGCGAAATCTTAGTTCCCCCACCAGGGATCGAACCCGGGCCCTTGGCAGTGAGAGCTCAGAGTTCTGATTCACTGTAATTCACTGGATTGTCAGGGAATTCCCTCTACACATTTTTTTTAAACATCTTTACTGGAGTATAACTGCTTTACAGTATTGTGTTTCTGCTGTATAACAAAGTGAATCAGCTATAGGCATACGTATATCCCCATATCCCCTCCCTCTTGCGTCTCCCTTCCACCCTCCTTATCCCACCCCACTAGGTGGTCGCAAAGCACCAAGCTGATCTCCCTGTGCCATGCAGCTGCTTCCCACTAGCTATCTATTTTACATTTGGTAGTGTATATATGTCAATGCTACTCTCTCACTTCGTCCCAGCTTACCCTTCCCCCTCCCCTTGTCCTCAAGTCCATTCTCTACGTCTGTGTCTTTATTCATGTCCTGCCCCTAGGTTCTTCAGAACCATTTTTTTTAGATTCCATATATACGTGTTAGCATACGGTATTTGTTTTTCTCTTTCTGACTTACTTCACTCTGTATGACAGACTCTAGGTCCATCCACCTCACTACAAATAAATTTCATTTCTTTTTCTGGCTGAGTAATATTCCATTGTATATATGTGCCACATCTTCTTTATCCATTCATCTGTCGATGGACATTTAGGTTGCTTCCATGTCCTGGCTATTGTAAATAGAGCTGCAATGAATATTGTGGTACATGACTCTTTTTGAATTATGGTTTTCTCAGGGTATATGCCCAGTAGGAGGATTGCTGGGTCATATGGTAGTTCTATTTTCAGTTTTTTAAGGAACTTCCATACTGTTCTCCATAGTGGCTGTATCAATTTACATTCCCAACAGTGCAAGAGGGTTCCCTTTTCTCCACACCCTCTCCAGCATTTATTGTTTCTAGATTTTTTTGATGATGGCCATTCTGACAGGTGTGAGGTGATACCTCATGGTAGTTTTGATTTGCATTTCTCTAATGATTAGTTGAGCATCTTTTCATGTGTTTGTTGGCAATCTGTATATATTCTTTGGAGAAATGTCTATTTAGGTCTTCTGCCCATTTTTGGATTGGGTTGTTTGTTTTTTTGATATTGAGCTGCATGAGCTGCTTGTATATTTTGGAGATTAAACCTTTGTCAGTTGCTTCGTTTGCAAATATGTTCTCTCATTCTGAGGGTTGTCTTTTCATCTTGTTTATGGTTTCCTTTGCTGTGCAAAAGCTTTGAAGTTTCATTAGGTCCCATTTGTTTATTTTTGTTTTTATTTCCATTTCTCTAGGAGGTGGGTCAAAAAGGATCTTGCTGTGATTTATGTCATAGAGTGCTCTGCCTATGTTTTCCTCTAAGAGTTTTATAGTGTCTGGCCTTACATTTAGGTCTTTAATCCATTTTGAGTTTATTTTTGTGTATGGTGTTAGGAAGTGTTCTTTTTTGTTTTTTTTAAACGGGATTTATTTATTTATTAAATCTTATTTATTTATTTATTTTTGGGTGCATTGGGTCTTCGTTTCAGTGCGCAGGCTTTCTCTAGTTGCAGAGAACGGGGGCTACTCTTCATTGCAGTGCGTGGGCTTCTCATTGCGGTGGCTTCTCTTGTTGTGGAGCATGGGCTCTAGGTGCACGGACTTCAGTAGTTGCAGCACGCAGGTTCAGTAGTTGTGGCTCGCGGGCTCTAGGGCACAGACTCAGTAGTTGTGGTGCACAGGCTTAGTTGCTCCACGGCATGTGGGATCTTCCTGGACCAGAGCTCGAACCTGTGTCCCCTGCATTGGCAGGCAGATTCCTAACCACTGTGCAACCAGGGAATTCCTGGAAGTGTTCTAATTTCATTCTTTTACATGTAGCTGTCCAGTTTTCCCAGCACCACTTATTGAAGAGGCTGTCCTCACTGTATACTCTTGCCTCCTTTATCAAAGATAAGGTGACCATATGTGCATGGGTTTATCTCTGGACTTTCTATCCTGTTCCATTGATCTATATTTCTGTTTTTGTGCCACTACCATACTGTCTTGATTACTGTAGTTTTAGTATAGTCTGAAGTCCGGGAGCCTGATTCCTCCAGCTCCGTTTTTCTTTCTCCAGATTGTTTTGGCTATTTGGGGTCTTTTGTGTTTCCATACAAATTGTGCAATTTTTTGTTCTAGTTCTGTGAAAAATGCCATTGGTAGTTTGATAGGGATTGCATTGAATCTGTAGAGTGCTTTGGGTAGTACAGTCATTTTCACATTGTTGATTCTTCCAATTCAAGAACATAGTATATCTCTCCATCTGTTTGTATCATCTTTAATTTCTTTCATCAGTGTCTTATAGTTTTCTTCATACAGGTCTTTTGTCTCCTTAGGTAGGTTTATTCCTAGGTATTTTATTCTTTTTGTTGCAATGGTAAATGGGAGTGTTTCCTGAATTTCTCTTTCAGATTTTTCATCATTAGTGTATAGGAATGCAAGAGATTTCTGTGCATTAATTTTGTAACCTGCTACTCTACCAAATTCATTGATTAGATCTAGTAGTTTTCTGGTAGTATCTTAGGATTCTCTATGAATAGTATCGTGTCATCTGCAAAAAGTGACAGTTTTACTTCTTCTTTTCCAATTTGGATTCCTTTTATTTCTTTTTCTTCTCTGATTGCCGTGGCTAGGACTTCCAAAACTATGTTGAGTAATAGTGGTGAGAGTGGACATCCTTGTCTTGTTCCTGATCTTAGAGGAAATGCTTTCAGTTTTTCACCATTGAGAATATGTTGGCTGTGGGTTTGTCACATATGGCCTTTCATATGTTGAAGTATGTTCTCTCTATGCCTACTTTCTGGAGAGTTTTTATCATAAATGGTGTTGAATTTTGTTGAAAGCTTCTTCTGCATCTATTGAGATGATCATATGGTTTTTATCCTTCAATTTGTTAACATGGTGTATCACATTGATTGACTTGTGTATATTGAAGAATCCTTGCATCCCTGGGATAAACCCCACTTGATCATGGTGTATGATCCTTTTAATGTGTTGTTGGATTCTGTTTGCTAGTATTTTGTTGAGGATTTTTGCATCTATATTCATCAGTGATATTGGTCTGTAATTTTCTTTGTTTGTAGTGTCTTTGTCTGGTTTTGGTATCAGGGTGATGGTGGCCTCATAGAATGAGTTTGGGAGTGTTCCTTCCTCTGCAATTTTTTGGAAGAGTTTGAGAAGGATGGGTGTTAGCACTTCTCTAAATGTTTGATAGAATTCACCTGTGAGGCCATCTGGTCCTGGACTTTTGTTTGTTGGAAGATTTTTAATCACAGTTTCAATTTTCATTACTTGTGATTGGTCTGTTCATATTTTCTATTTCTTCCTGGTTCAGTCTTGGAAGGTTATACCTTTCTAAGAATTTGTCCATTTCTTCCAGGTTGTCCATTTTATTGGCATAGAGTTGCTTGTAGTAGTCTCTTAGGATGTTTTGTATTTCTGCGGTGTCTGTTGTAACTCCTCCTTTTTCATTTCTAATTTTACTGATTTGAGTCCTCTCCCTCTTTTTCTTGATGAGTCTGGCTAATGGTTTATCAATTTTGTTTATCGTCTCAAAGAATCAGCTTTTAGTTTTATTGATCTTTGCTGTTGTTTTCTTTGTTTCTATTTCATTGATTTCTGCTCCGATCTTTATAATTTCTTTCCTTCTGCTAACTTTGGGTTTTGTTTGTTCTTCTTTCTCTAGTTCCTTTAGGTGTAAGGTTAGATTGTTTACTTGAGATTTTTCTTGTTTCTTGAGGTAGGCTTGTATAGCTATAAACTTCCCTCTTAGAACTGCTTTTGCTGCATCCCATAGGTTTTGGATCGTCGTGTTTTCATTGTCATTTGTCTCTAGGTATTTTTTGATTTCCTCTTTGATTTCTTCAGTGATCTTTTGGTTATTTAGTAGCGTATTGTTTAGCCTCCATGTGTTTGTATTTTTTACAGTTTTTTTCCTGTAAATGATATCTAGTCTCATAGCATTGTGGTCAGAAAAGATACTTGATATGATTTCAATTTTCTTAAATTTACCAAGGCTTGATTTGTGAGCCAAGGTATGGTCTATCCTGGAGAATGTTCCATGAGCACTTGAGAAGAAAGTGTATTCTGTTGTTTTTGGATGGAATGTCCTATCAATATCAATTAAGTCCATCTTGTTTAATGTGTCAGTTAAAGCTTGTGTTTCCTCATTTATTTTCATTTTGGATGATCTGTCCATTGATGAAAGTGGGGTATTAAAGTCCCCTACTATGATTGTGTTACTGTCAATTTCCTCTTTTATGGCTGTTAGTATTTGCCTTATGTATTGAGGTGCTCCTATGTTGGGTGCATAAATATTTACAATTGTTATATCATCCTCTCTGATTAATCCCTTGATCATTAATTAATGTCCTTCTTTGCCTCTTGTAATAGTCTTTAAAGTCTATTTTGTCTGATATGAAAATTGCTACTCCAGCTTTCCTTTGATTTCCATTTGCATGGAATATCTTTTTCCATCCCCTCACTTTCAGTCTGTGTGTGTCCCTAGGTCTGAAGTGGGTCTCTTGTAGACAGCATATATATGGGTCTTGTTTTTGTATCCATTCAGTGAGCCTGTGTCTTTTGGTTGGAGCATTTAATCCATTTACATTTAAGGTAATTATCGATATGTATGTTCCTATTACCATTTTCTTAATTGTTTTGGGTTTGTTTTTGTAGGTCTTTTCCTTCTCTTGTGTTTCCTGCCTAGAGAAGTTCCTTTAGCATTTGTTGTAAAACTGGTTTGGTGGTGCTGAATTCTCTTAACTTTTGCTTATCTGTATAGGTTTTAATTTCTCCATCGAATCTGAATGAGACGCTTGCTGGGTAGAGTAATCTTGGTTGTAGGTTTTTCCCTTTCATCACTTTAAATATGTCATGCCACTCCCTTCTGGCTTGCAGAATTTCTGCTGAAAAATCAGCTGTTAATCTTATGGGGATTCCCTTGTATGTTATGTGTTGCTTTTCCCCTACTGCTTTTAATATTTCTTCTTTGTATTTAATTTTTGATAGTTTGATTAATATGTATCTCGGTGTGTTTGTCTTTGGGTTTATCCTGTATGGTACTCTCTGTGCTTCCTGGACTTGATCGACTATTTCCTTTCCCATGATAGGGAAGTTTTTGACTATAATCTCTTCAAATATTTTTTCAGACCCTTTTTTTTTCTCTTCTTCTTCTGGGACCCCTATAATTTGAATGTTGGTGCGTTTAATGTTGTCCCAGAGGTCTCTGAGACTGTCCTCAATTCTTTTCATTCTTCTTTCTTTAAACTGATCCCTGGCAGTTATTTCCACCATTTTATCTTCCAGCTCACTTCCGTTCTTCTGCCTCAGTTATTCTGTTATTGATTCCTTCCAGAGTATTTTTAATCTCATTTATTGTGTTGTTCATCATTGTTTGTTTGCTCTTTAGTTCTTCTAGATCCTTGTTAAATGTTTCTTGTATTTTCTCCATTCTGTTTCCGAGATTTTGGATCATCGTTACTATCATTACTCTAAATTATTTTTCAGGTAGGTTGCCTATTTCATCTTCATTTATTTGGTCTTGTAGGTTTTTACCTTGCTCCTTCGTCTGTAACATATTTTTTTGTCATTTCGTTGTTGTTTTTTTTTTTTTGATGGGTGGTGCTGTATTCCTGTCTTACTGGTTGTTTGTCCTGAGACGTCCAGCACTGGAGCTTGCAGGCAGTTAGATAGAGCTGGGTCTTGGTGCTGAGATGAGGACCTCTGGGAGGCCTCACTCAGATTGATATTCCCTGGGGTCTGAGGTTCTCTGTTAGTCCAGCGGTTTGGACTCAGAGCTCCCACCACAGGAGCTCAGGCCCAACCTCCAGGCTGGGAACCAAGATCCCGCAAGCTTCATGGTGCAGTAAAAAAAAAGGAACAAAAAAAGAGCAGTACAATATCAAAGAATAAAAAACAAAATAAAATTCGAAAGATAAAAAATATATTAGGAAAAATAAAACTATAATTGAAACAACTGCAACAAGGTAAAATAAAACCACAGCAGAAAAAAAGAAAAAAAAGGGGGGGGGGGCAACAAGCCAAAAGGAGAGATCACTAACAAAGTATAAAGAATAAAATAAAATTAGAAAAATAAAACATTTATTAGGAAACATAAAAATATAAAAGAATCAACAACAGTGAATCAACAAGGTCAAACAGAACCCCAATCTAAAAGAGGAAAAAAGAAAAGAAAAAAAAGGCCGTGGCTACGGGAGTGGAGGTGGAACTTAGGCAGGGGCGGGGTTTAGGGTGAGGCGGGACCTAGGCGGGTGGCGGGGTGACGTTTGAATGTGGGGCGGGGCCTCTGCTTAGGACCTGCGCAGAAAGGGAGAGGCAGCACGTGGAAAGGAAGGCCTCTGGAGTGTGGAGTTCCAGAGTTTGGCGGTAGGGCCGTGAGTGAGGGTGTGTGGGTGGGGCTTGGGCTCTGTGCAGCAGGAGGGAGGCTCCTAGGGCAGAGGATTAGGCCCGGGAGCCCGTGGTGCCTAAGTGGACAGGGAAAGCACCGGCTGCATTCCCTTCCGGCCCTTTGCACCCCTTCCCCATCGTATCCCCCAGGGTCTCCACCTTTGCCCCTGGACCCCTAACCGTGGGTGGGTCCCGCTGGGTGTAGGAATTCCTTCCCTCTCCCAGCTGCCCCTCAGGGGTGCCGGTCCCGGAGGTCCGGGCTTTACTTTTGTTCCCCTTCCCTCCCTCCCACTCCCTCAGGACCCGCGTGGCTGGAGGGGGCCTCGGTGGGCAGAGGATCAGGCCCTGGATATCAGCAGGCTCCTGGGGGCCCAAGTGGGCAGGGGAAACATGGCCACACTCCCTTTTGATCCTCTGCCCTCCCAATCCCTTACCCTCCCCCAGCTTCCCCTCAGGGGTGCCAGTCCTGTCTCACTTCCACTTCTCCTCCCTCTTCACTCCCCCCATGCCCCACATCCTATCCGGTCACTGGGGGTTCCTCCCGTCCCCTTAGGTGTCCGTGGTCCCCCACTGGTGCCTGGTAGGTGCCCTAGTTGTGAGGAGATGCGAATTCCATGTCCTCCTAATAAGCCATCTTGACTCTGCCCCTACACATTTTTTTAAAACTTCTTTTCTGATATTTTTTCTTATATTATTGAGCACTTAGCATATACGATGTTGATCTTGTATAATGTGAAGTAGAAATCATAGTGATCCTCTTTATCTTATGCCTGATTTTAAAAGAAATGCTTTTCCATTGAGTAGGATGTTTCTTGTAAGTATTAGACACCTTTTATCAGATGTTTGCTTACACTCTCTGTTTAAAGTTTTTGCTGCATCTATTAGGATGATCGTATGCTTTTTCTCTTTTAAATTGTTAATGTGGTGAATGACATTTATTTCCAAATGTTGAGCCAATCTTGCATTTCTAGGATAAACTTGTCTTAGCTCAGGCTGCTATGACAAAATACTGTAAAGTGGGTGACAAACAACAGAAATTTATTTCTCACAGTTCTGGAGGCTGTAAGTCTGAGATCAGGGTGCCAGCATGGTTCCAGTTCTGGTAAGGGCCCTCCTCCGGGTTGCAGACAGCTGACTTCTTGTATCCTCACAGGGCAGAAAAGAGAACTAGCTAGCACTGTGGCTTCCTCTTATAAGGGCACTAATTCCATCCATGAGGGCTCCACTCTCATGGCCTAGTTACTCCCAGAGGCCCCATCTCCTAGATCATCACACTGGTATTAGGGTTTCAACATATGAATTTTGTGGGAAGGGACATAAACATTCAGTCCATTGGAAAGCCCAACTTGGTCATATTATTACTTTTTTTTTAAAATTAAGATATAGTTGATTTACAGTATTATATTAGTTTCAGGTATACATAGCTATTCAATATTTTTATAGATTATACTCTATTTAAAGTTATTATAAAATATTGGCTATATTCCCTATGCTGTACAATATATCCTTGTTGCTTATTTATTTTATACATAGTAGTTTGTACCTCTTAATCCCCTACCCCTATCTTGCCCCACCCCTCTTCCCTCTCCCTACTGGTTACCACTAGTTTGTTCTCTATGTCTGTGGATCTGTTTTGTTATGTTCATTTGTTTATGTTTTAGATTCCACGTATAAGTGATAGCATACGGTATTTGTCTCTCTGTGTCTGACTGACTCATTTCACTTAGCATAATACCCTCCAGGTCCATCCATGTTGTTGCAAATGGTAAAATGTCATTCTAGACCTGACACTTTGCTAGTGATTCCTGTCTTTATTAGTTATAGACATTTAACTTTTCTATTTCTTCTTGAGTCAGTTTTTCTAAGAGAGATACATAGATAATACCTTTTCTGCAGTTTTAAGATTTATTGCCACACAGTTGTTCATAATCTATTATTTAGGTTTGTGCCGTCTCTTCAGTTATGTCCCTTTTTCTCATTCCCAATATTATTTATTTATTTATGCCTTCTCTTTTTCTTGATCTGATAAATCTTGTCAGAAGTTGTCAATTTTGGGGCTTCCCTGGTGGCACAGTGGTTAAGAATCCGCCTGCCAATGCAAGGGACACGGGTTCAAGCCCTGGTCTGGGAAGATCCCACATGATGCGGAGCAACTAAGCCCGTGCGCCATAACTACTGAGCCTGCACCCCTAGAACCCATGCTCTGCAACAAGAGAAGCCACCACAATGAGAAGCCCACGCACTGCAATGAAGAGTAGCCCCTGCTCGCTGCAACTAGAGAAAGCCTGTGCGCAGCAACAAAGACCCAACTCAGCCAAAAATAAAATAAAATTAAAAATTAAAAAGAAAAAGTTGTCAATTTTATTAGTTTTCTTTTTCAAAGAACTAAATTTGGAGTTTGACATTTCTCTCCAGTGTATCTTTTTCTTCCTCACTAATTTCTGTTTATATTTTCAGTATACTTTTCTGTTTACTTTCTCTGAAATTTTTCTATTGCCTCAAGAGGAATTTTCGTGGCACTCAACAAACTGATTTTAATACACTTGAAAAAGGAAAAGACCTAGACACTCCCTTTCTGAACCCTTATCGCAGTGATATTATAAGTCACCACACCTGGTTTCAGGCGTTCTGCTGGATGTCACCCTGTGGCTTGGCTTTCCTCCCAGCCTAGAAGCTTCACCCGACAGCCTCAGTCTCATCCTTCCTGTAGTCCCTGGTCAGGACCATGGAAATAGTAGGTCCTGGGAAATGTGAAAGGAAGCAGCAGGAGAAAGACAGTCTCTCATTAAATGATCTCCACAGGAGGCAATCCTCTCTGTGAGAAAATGGAGGTAAGTACCTCCCTGCCTGCCTCACAGGGTGTGGTGAGAAGCAAATGAGAAGATGGATACAAAAGAGAGATGTTTAGGACTTCCCTGGTGGTGCAGTGGTTACGAATCCGCCTGCCAATGCAGGGGACACAGGTTCAAGCCCTGGTCCAGGAAGATCCCACATGCCGCGGAGCAACTAAGCCCATGTACAACTACTGAAGCCTGCGCTCTAGAGACCGTGCTCTGCAACAAGAGAAGCCACAGCAATGAGAAGCCTGTGCACCACAACGAAGAGTAGCCCACGCTCGCCACAACTAGAGAAAGCCCACGCACAGCAACGAAGACCCAACGCAGCCAACTAAATAAATAAATAAAAATAAATTTAAAAAAAAGATGTTTAAAACTGATATGCAAAATAAAACATTGCTCTCATCTTCCAAAACTAGGCAGTAACTCAGAGGCTTCCTGCGGAGCCCCTCCCTATGTGTTCAGTAACAGGTATGACCTACCTGATCCAGAAAGACAGAGGCAAATAAAACCAGTCGGGAGGATTAACCAAGATGGCGGAGTAGAAGGACGTGCTCTCACTCCCTCTTGAGAGAGCACCAGAATCGCAACTGGCTGCTGGACAATCATTGACAGGAAGACCCTGGACTTCACCAAGGAGGATACCCCACGTCCAAGGACAGAGGAGAAGCCACAGTGAGACGGTAGGAGGGGCACAATCAGAGTAAAATCAAATCCCATAACTGCTGGGTGGGTGGCTCACAGACTGGCGAGCACTTATACCACAGAAGTCCACCCACTGGAGTGAACGTTCTGAGCCCCACGTCAGGCTTCCCAACCTGGGGGTCCGGCTACGGGAGGAGGAATTCCTAGAGAATCAGACTTTGAAGCCTAGTGGGAATTGAGTGCAGGACTTTGACAGGACTGGGGGAAACAGAGACCCCACTCTTGGAGGGCACACACAAAGTAATGTGTGCATTGGGACCCAGGGGAAGGAGCAGTGACCCTGGGGGAGACTGAACCAGACCTACCTGCTGGTGTTGGGGGGTCTCCTGCAGAGGCGAGTGGTGGCTCTGTTTCACCGTGGGGATAAGGACACTGGCAGCAGAGGTTCTGGGAAGTTCTCCTTGGCGTGAGCCCTCCCAGAGTCTGCCATTAACCCCACCAAAGAGCACGGGTAGGCTCCAGTGTTGAGTTGCCTCAGGCAAAACAACCAACAGGGAGGGAACCCAGCCCCACCCATCAACAGTCAAGTAGATTAAGGTTTTACTGAGCTCTGACCGCCACAGCAACAGGGAGGGAACCCAGCCCCACCCATCAACAGTCAAGTGGATTAAGGTTTTACTGAGCTCTGACCGCCACAGCAACAGTCAGCTCTACCCACCACCAGAGCCTCCCATCAAGCCTCTTAGATAGCCTCAACCACCAGAGGGCAGACAGCAGAAGCAAGAAAAACTACAATCCTGCAGCCTGTGGACCAAAAACCACAGTTACAGAAAGATAGAGAAGATGAAAAGGCAGAGGGCTATGTACCAGATGAAGGAACAAGAAAAAACCCCAGAAAAACAACTAAATGAAGTGGAGATAGGCAACCTTCCAGAAAAAGAATTCAGAATAATGATAGTGAAGATGATCCAGGACCTCGGAATAAGAATGGAGGCAAAGATTGAGAAGATGCAAGAAATGATTAACAAAGACCTAGAAGAATTAAAGAACAAACAAACAGAGATGACCAATACAATAACTGAAATGAAAACTACACTAGAAGGAATCAATAGCAGAATAACTGAGGCAGAAGAACGGATAAGTGACCTGGAAGACAGAATGGTGGAATTCACTGCTGCGGAACAGACTAAAGAAAAAAGAATGAAAAGAAATGAAGACAGCCTAAGAGACCTCTGGGACAACATTAAACGCAACAACATTCGCATTATAGGGGTCCCAGAAGGAGAAGAGAGAGAGAAAGGACCAGAGAAAATATTTGAAGAGATTATAGTCGAAAACTTCCCTAACATGGGAAAGGAAATAGCCACCCAAGTCCAGGAAGCGCAGAGAGTCCCATACAGAATAAACCCAAGGAGAAACACGCCGAGACACATAGTAATCAAAGTGGCAAAAATTAAAGACAAAGAAAAATTATTGAAAGCAGCAAGGGAAAAACGACAAATAACATACAAGGGAACTGCCATAAGGTTAACAGCTGATTTCTCAGCAGAAACTCTGCAAGCCAGAAGGGAGTGGCATGATATACTTAAAGTGATGAAAGGGAAGAACCTACAACCAAGATTACTCTACCCGGCAAGGATCTCATTTAGATTTGATGGAGAAATCAAAAGCTTTACAGACAAGCAAAAGCTAAGAGAATTCAGCACCACCAAACCAGCTCTACAACAAATGCTAAAGGAACTTCTCTAAGTGGGAAACACAAGAGAAGAAAAGGACCTACAAAAACAAACCCAAAACAATTAAGAAAATGGTCACAGGAACATACATATCGATAATTACCTTAAACGTGAATGGTTTAAATGCCCCAACCAAAAGACATAGACTGGCTGAATGGATACAAAAACAAGATCCATATATATGCTGTCTACAAGAGACCCACTTTAGACCTAGGGACACATACAGACTGAAAGTGAGGGGATGGAAAAAGATATTCCATGCAAATGGAAATCAAAAGAAAGCTGGAGTAGCTATACTCATATCAGATAAAATAGACTTTAAAATAAAGAATGTTACAAGAGACAAGGAAGGACACTACATAATGATCCAGGGATCAATCCAAGAAGAAGATATAACAATTATAAATATATATGCACCCAACATAGGAGCACCTCAATACATAAGGCAACTGCTAACAGCTATAAAAGAGGAAATCGACAGTAACACAATCATAGTGGGGGACTTTAACACTTCACTTACACCAATGGACAGATCATCCAAAATGAAAATAAATAAGGAAACAGAAGCTTTAAATGACACAATAGACCAGATAGATTTAATTGATATATATAGGACATTCCATCCAAAAACAGCAGATTACACGTTCTTCTCAAGTGCGCACGGAACATTCTCCAGGATAGATCACATCTTGGGTCACAAATCAAGCCTCAGTAAATTTAAGAAAATTGAAATCATATCAAGCATCTTTTCTGACCACAACGCGATGAGATTAGAAATGAATTACAGGGAAAAAAACGTAAAAAAGACAAACACATGGAGGCTAAACAATACGTTACTAAATAACCAAGAGATCACTGAAGAAATCAAAGAGGAAATCAAAAAATACCTAGAGACAAATGACAATGAAAACACGACGACCCAAAACCTATGGGATGCAGCAAAAGCGGTTCTAAGAGGGAAGTTTATAGCTATACAAGCCTACCTAAAGAAACAAGAAAAATCTCAAGTAAACAATCTAACCTTACACCTAAAGAAACTAGAGAAAGAAGAACAAACAAAACCCAAAGTTAGCAGAAGGAAAGAAATCATAAAGATCAGAG
This sequence comes from Eschrichtius robustus, assembly GCF_028021215.1. NCBI lineage: Eukaryota > Metazoa > Chordata > Mammalia > Artiodactyla > Eschrichtiidae > Eschrichtius > Eschrichtius robustus. The sequence continues at coordinate 126,598,378 of NC_090824.1, forward strand.
CAGAAATAAATGAAATAGAAACAAAGAAAACAATAGCAAAGATCAATAAAACTAAAAGTTGGTTCTTTGAGAAGATAAACAAAATTGATAAGCCATTAGCCAGACTCATCAAGAAAAAGAGGGAGAGGACTCAAATCAATAAAATCAGAAATGAAAAAGGAGAAGTTACAACAGACACCGCAGAAATACAAAGCATCCTAAGAGACTACTACAAGCAACTTTATGCCAATAAAATGGACAACCTGGAAGAAATGGACAAATTCTTAGAAAGGTATAACCTTCCAAGACTGAATCAGGAAGAAACAGAAAATATGAACAGACCAATCACAAGTAATGAAATTGAAACTGTGATTAAAAATCTTCCAACAAACAAAAGTCCAGGACCAGATGGCTTCACAGGTGAATTCTATCAAACATTTAGAGAAGAGCTAACACCCATCCTTCTCAAACTCTTCCAAAAAATTGCAGAGGAAGGAACACTCCCAAACTCATTCTATGAGGCCACCATCACCCTGATACCCAAACCAGACAAAGACACTACAAAAAAAGAAAATTACAGACCAATATCACTGATGAATATAGATGCAAAAATCCTCAACAAAATACTAGCAAACAGAATCCAACAACACATTAGAAGGATCATACACCACGATCAAGTGGGATTTATCCCAGGGATGCAAGGATTCTTCAACATACGCAAATCAATCAATGTGATACACCATATTAACAAATTGAAGAATAAAAACCATATGATCATCTCAATAGATGCAGAAAAAGCTTTTGACAAAATTCAACACCCATTTCTGATAAAAACTCTCCAGAAAGTAGGCATAGAGGGAAACTACCTCAACATAATAAAGGCCATATATGACAAACCCACAGCAAACATCATTCTCAATGGTGAAAAACTGAAAGCATTTCCTCTAAGATCAGGAACGAGACAAGGATGTCCACTCTCACCACTATTATTCAACATAGTTCTGGAAGTTCTAGCCACGGCAATCAGAGAAGAAAAAGAAATAAAAGGAATACAAATTGGAAAAGAAGAAGTAAAACTGTCACTGTTTGCGGATGACATGATACTATACATAGAGAATCCTAAAACTGCCACCAGAAAACTGCTAGAGCTAATTAATGAATATGGTAAAGTTGCAGGATACAAAATTAATGCACAGAAATCTCTTGCATTCCTATACACTAATTATGAAAAATCTGAAAGAGAAATTATGGAAACACTCCCATTTACCATTGCAACAAAAAGAATAAAATACCTAGGAATAAACCTACCTAGGGAGACAAAAGACCTGTATGCAGAAAACTAGAAGACACTGATGAAAGAAATTAAAGATGATACCAACAGATGGAGAGATATACCATGTTCTTGGCTTGGAAGAATCAACATTGTGAAAATGAGTATACTACCCAAAGCAATCTACAGATTCAATGCAATCCCTATCAAATTACCAATGGCATTTTTTACGGAGCTAGAACAAATCATCTTAAAATTTGTATGGAGACACAAAAGACCCCGAATAGCCAAAGCAGTCTTGAGGCAAAAAAATGGAGCTGGAGGAATCAGACTCCCTGACTTCAGACTCTACTACAAAGCTACAGTAATCAAGACAATATGGTACTGGCACAAAAACAGAAACATAGATCAATGGAACAAGATAGAAAGCCCAGAGATTAACCCACGCACCTATGGTCAACTAATCTATGACAAAGGAGGCAAAGATATACAGTGGAGAAAAGACAGTCTCTTCAATAAGTGGTGCTGGGAAAACTGGACAGCTACATGTAAAAGAATGAAATTAGAATACTCCCTAACACCATACACAAAAATAAACTCAAAATGGATTAGAGACCTAAATATAAGACTGGACACTATAAAACTCTTAGAGGAAAACATAGGAAGAACACACTTTGACATAAATCACAGCAAGATCTTTTTTGATCCACCTCCTAGAGTAATGGAAATAAAAACAAAAATAATCAAGTGGGACCTAATGAAACTTCAAAGCTTTTGCGCAGCAAAGGAAACCATAAACAAGACGAAAAGACAACCCTCAGAATGGGAGAAAATATTTGCAAATGAATCAACGGACAAAGGATTAATCTCCAAAATATATAAACAGCTCATTCAGCTCAATATCAAAGAAACAAACACCCCAATCCAAAAATGGGCAGAAGACCTAAATAGACATTTCTCCAAAGAAGACATACAGACGGCCACAAAGCACATGAAAAGATGCTCAACATCACTAATTATTAGAGAAATGCAAATCAAAACTACAATGAGGTATCACCTCACTCCTGTTAGAATGGGCATCATCAGAAAATCTACAAACAACAAATGCTGGAGAGGGTGTGGAGAAAAGGGAACCCTCTTGCACTGTTGGTGGGAATGTAAATTGATACAGCCACTATGGAGAACAATATGGAGGTTCCTTAAAAAACTAAAAATAGAATTACCATATGACCCAGCAATCCCACTACTGGGCATATACCCAGAGAAAACCGTAATTCAAAAAGACACATGCACCCGAATGTTCATTGCAGCACTATTTACAATAGCCAGGTCATGGAAGCAACCTAAATGCCCATCAACAGACGAGTGGATAAAGAAGTTGTGGTACATATATACAATGGAATATTACTCAGCCATAAAAAGGAACGAAATTGAGTCATTTGTTGAGACGTGGATGGATCTAGAGTCTGTCATACAGAGTGAAGTAAGTCAGAAAGAGAAAAACAAATATCGTATATTAATGCATGTATGTGGAACCTAGAAAAATGGTACAGATGAGCCAGTTTGCAGGGCAGAAGTTGAGACACAGATGTAGACAATGGACATATGGACACCAAGGGGGGAAAACTGCGGTGAGGGGGGGATGGTGGTGTGCTGAATTGGGCGATTGGGATTGACATGTATACACTGATGTGTATAAAATTGATGCCTAATAAGAACCTGCAGTATAAAAAAACAAACAAAACAACTAATACTAAACTTTCATTGGGTTATTTGTATGGAAATATGTTAATATAAATGTTTCAGACATTACATGAAATTTCTAAAAATCTTATATTTGTATTTGTATGGAAATATGTATGGAAATATGTTAATATAAATGTTTCAGACATTACATGAAATTTCTAAAAATCTTATATTTGTATTTGTATGGAAATATGTATGGAAATATGTTAATATAAATGTTTCAGACATTACATGAAATTTCTAAAAATCTTATATGTTCTGGTATAATGTTATAAGTAATAATCCTAGTTATTACTTTAAAATGTATATCTCAGAAATAACTAATTTTCTTGTCAACTGCATTATTATGAACTTTCATCAAATCTTTAACCGTGGTCATTTTCAGACAGTTCTGGGTGTACTCTGATGATTTTGCAAATATGTTCCTATAAAAGGGTTTCATCTTCAAGAAATTCATGGAAAAGACTCTGACAAGTACAGGTTTCTGGTAACTGACTGTACTGCTGAACTGAATGAATAAGCATTTTCAGAACTCTAATGAAAAACTGATGAACTCATAAAAGTGCTAACAAAAAGATCAAGATGAAAAAAAAAAATTAATTACATGGGACTGAGTGAACTGATGAGGATGAGTATAATTTTTGTGACTTTCTGTCTGAATTAAAAAAAAAAAAAAAATCCCACAAGGACTCAGAGGCAAAGAATATAGAAATCAATTTTCACTGCAAAGTAAAGGAGCTGTTACAGTGGAGGATTACTGGACTGAATGTCAATATTATGACATAGTATGAGTGTGTTTCATGTTTGGTAATTGCAATCATTGTTGCTTTTGTTGTGGTCATCCATGTACAATGCTTGGTGTCAGTCTATTTATCTCTTGTAAAAATAAAATACAGTGTGTGTGTGTGAAAAAAAAAAAAAAACCAGTCGGATACACACACACACACACACACACACACCCCATTTGCTCCAAACTCTGGAGGCTTGAGAGCCTCTGGTGCCTTCCACACCGAAGCCCCACTGTCCAGCCAGTCCCTGCAGCCAGAACTGCTCTGCCCACACCACGTCACCGTGCAAACAGCACCTCATGCATGCTAAGGGCAGCGGTGGGCTCACCCTGCAGGCCTGCAGGCCCTGTACTTGCCCAGCCTCAAGACTGAAGCAAGAGCCCGGAGTCAGCGACAGAGACATCAGTGGTTTAATGGATAGGGGAGCTTACATGGCTGAAGTAAGATCCTGGAGGGACACCTCACCAGCAGTCTTTACTCCTGGGTAAAGAGGGAGGTTTCAGTTACAGAGGGAATTGACATCAGGTTGGCTCATCTGTTGCCAGGGAAACCGGCAGAGGCGCATGCCCCTCACTGCCCCTTTCATAAGCTATCTTGGTGGAGATGTCCTGATCTAAAGATTAGAACAATCACCAGCTGGGGCCGGGGGCAAGTATGTAGGCATTTACTGATTAGGCTCTATGATTAAGAGGGAAGGTCAGTTAGGTGAGTTGGGTGTAGGTGAGGCAGGGACTGGTCGAGCAGGGGATGTCCAGAGAGCAAGAGAACAGCCGTCTTGAGTGGCCTGATCATATAGATGGGGACCTCCACTCAGTGATGGCGCCTTGCTTTGGGTGTCTTCAGGGCATGAAGGGATCCCCTCCTTGTTTTCAGCCTGCCACATAGCTGAGAGGGCAGCCCCAAGCACACACCTCTCTGTTTCCTCAGAGCCCGAATCAGCAAGTGCCAGCTGCCCCTCCTTTCAGAGCCCGCCCCTCAAGACCCCTTTCCCATCCTGGCTTTCTAAGGGCAGCCCCAGGATGGTCACTAGAACACATAGGAATTCTAATTACACCCCCTTTCCAGAACAATTGAGTTATTGTCTAGGGGAACCCCTTCCCCACCATAGAGAAGCCTCTTCATTTCCTCAAAGGTAATTTACCTCCTGAGGTGACACAAGGGACTTTCTGACCCTTTCTTTTGATGAAGAGACCAAAAACCCCTCAAGTTCAGTCTCTCCCAGGGCTCCTGTTATCCTGTCATGCTTCATTCATTCATTCCACAAACATTCCCAAGACCTTTATCAAAGACACAATTTACTATTTCTTCTCACTGCATTTATCAACTAAGAATTTATTCATTTTTCCATTTGTAATTAATCAAAAGCATATTCGCTCACCCACTAGAGTTCTGATCAGCCTGAGAACAGAACGCTCTCCCAGAGAGGGTGGTATGCCAGCCCCGGGAGGAGAAGGTGGAGAAGGCACAGCAGTGGACACATCAAAGCAGCTCCAACTCCCGACCACCTTCTCCAGCCTTGAGGCAGCCTCAGCCGCAGCCTGGGAAGCTTTGGTCTATTATTTGCAGACAAAAGTCCAGGACTGTGGCAAGAGCGTGAAACTGGGTGGGGAGATGCGGGTTCTCATCCCAGCCCCGCCCCTAACTAGCTGGGTGACCTCCTCCAGTTGTGAGTACTGTCAAAAATCCGGAAATAGCTAAACTAAAACCACCAAATCAGTAAATAGTAAGAGTTTATCATGCCTACAAAAACAGTTTGCAAACCGGGAGCTTCCAAATTCAAAGATTGATACGAAGGTCAGGGGCATGAAGTTATAGGATGGCTTATAAAGTGAAAATGAGGAAGATATTAGCGTTTACAATGACTGGTGATTACAATGGGGTTTCAGCTGGCAGGTTTAAAGTGATCATCTCATACCATTTTTAGGAAAAAGACTAAAGTTTCTCTTATGATTGTCAGGGGCATTAACAACAAATAACCTAAGTTAACTTTCACTTACCTTCATGAAATAAGCTGGATTTCATTTTGCCTTCAGGACCTACATGGTTTTATCTGCTCAGGGAATTCTCAAGTCCGGTCTCCATTTTGTGTTTAATGTTAACAATATCCTCTCTGGGGCTCGGTCTCCCCATTTGTCAAGGGAGAGCCTGAGTTAGATAATCTCCACATTTTCATCCAGGCTCTGACATTTTATGATGCTAAGGTCTGGGCTCAGGGGAGTAAAGATAAGAGTGTGACAGAAACAAACAGTACTGCCCATGATCTGAACAGCCCTTGCTTTCAGTGACACAGCTGATCCCACTACGCCCGACTGAGGCGCTGCTCCCTGCGGGGATGAAAGACGCAGCGGGGCCAACGCAGGGCTACATGGTCATGCCGAGACGGCCAGGCTGGACACACCAGTGCATGTCCACACACACACACACACACACACACATGCACGTGCACGTGCATGCAAACACACACATGCACAAACATGCATGTGCGCATGCTCACACATTCACGCATTCACGCACAACTTCATGCACACACACCGCCAAGTGCTGCATGCTACACAGCACTGCCAAGTCTGGGCACCTACCCACATCTCTGCCCTTGGTCACAAGCTACCATTTCTTGGGGTCTGTCTGTGAGGCTGGGTGCGGGGCATTGTGCTGGCCCATAAGCTGGGTCTTCCCTTCCCTCATAGAGTCATTGAGAGATTCAAGTGAAATATCAGAATAAGAATAGTGCTTTGGAAAACAAACATATGTGCCTAATTGGGGGGTGGGAGTTGCCCACATTAAGGCTGAGAGGCAGTGTGGGACAGTGGTTACCATCCTAGCACTGGAGCCACCCTGTCTGGGTTCTGATCCCAGCTTTTCTACTTCCTAGCTGTGTGACCTCAAGCAAGTCACTTAACTTCTCTGTGCCTGAAATATTTCATCCATGAGCAGGCATAATGATAGTAGTATTTACCTCATAAGTTTAGTTTTAAGTGTGTCAACATGGGTGTGTGGCATCTAGTCTGTGCCATACAAGGGAGGCTATCGTCCATTACTAAAATCAGGCACTGGCCCTCTCCGTTGATCTGAATCAAAACAAAAGGGGAAAAAAAAAGAGGATCTCAGTTAAGAGAACAGTAGGAATGTGAAAAGAGACACGTTTTATTTTTAATTGAAATTTTTCTATGCTAAGTATTTTTATGCAGATGTTTTATTTGTATTACATGACAATTTCATTATGGTGCCATTACTTTTTGCTTTGTGATTTAGACTTTTTTAAACATATAATGTTCTTGAATAAATAATACATACACAGGCCACAACATTTGCAGGGTCGCTGTGAGGCATGACGGCAGAGGCGGGCGGGACTCCTGTGCCCACTTTGGGCAGGAGCAAAGGGTGGGGATTCGAGTGGGGCCTTGGCCTGGGGGCTGCACGTTCACTCCCAGCCCCGGCTCCGGGGCTACTGTCCAGCCTGGCTGAGGAGGATTGGAGGGTCAGAGAGGCAAGTATGTGGGGAAGGGGGGTCAGGGAAATGGAGAGGGACCAGGGGACAGAGAGAAGGTAGGACACGGAGAAACTGGAGAAGGAGGCCAGATCATAAAACAGATCATTCCAACCTGAAAACAGCTGCAATACTTAGAGAGTAAATCCTTTCTAAATCAGCTAAGATTGATAGATGGGGCTTGTTGGGACTGAACTGGGCATTTACCGATGGGCAAAGTTCCCAGGATGCTCTCTGATCTGCAAAGCTGCCTTGGGAGGGAAGGAAGTTGCCCGTGCAAGACAGAAACAGGCCCAATCCTCTCACGGTCTGCAGGCAGACAGTAAGGACACAGTCACGCAGGGCGGTCATTCCACAGACCTGTGCCCCAGGATCCAGCAAATCCTCTCGTTCCTACTCTAGAGAAACACACACTGATGAATACAGGGAGACGGTGCAAGGGTGTCCACTACAGCACCAAAAATTGGAAACAGAAAATATAAATGGCGTTATTTAGTATACCATATATTTCTCTTGAGTGCATATGGAAATCTATAATTCCATGGAAAAAGGCCTGGGAGGATACCATACCACGCAACAGCAATGATTACCCCTGGGAGGGGTACAGGGCTTGGGGCAATGGAGGGGGGACCTCTGTAATATTTTACTTTTTTTTTTTAACAGTGAGAATGTTTTTGTGTATTGCTTATTTAACTTAAATTATTTTTATTTATTTATTTTTAAGAGGTTAACTACTCTATATTAAAAATATTGATGGGTGTTCCAGGGAGTTCACATTCTTACAGGTATTATCTCTATGCCAATAGTTTTCTACATGTTTGGGACTGAAAGTTGGGAGACCTGAGTTGTTGTTGTTTTTTTTAATATTTATTTATTTATTTATTTGGCTGCATCGGGTCTTAGTTGTGGGATCTTCATTGCAGCACGCGGGCTCAGTGGTTGTGGCACGCGGGCTGTCTAGTTGTGGCGCGTGGGCTCTAGAGCGCGCAGCCTTAGTTGTCCCACGGCGTATGGGATCTCAGTTCCCCGAGCAGGGATCGAACCCGCATCCCCTGCACTGGAAGGTGGATTCTTAACTACTGGACCACCAGGGAATTCCCTTAAATTAATTTTGAAAAATTGAAAGGCATAGAGCTACTTGAAGAAGAACCAAATTGATCCAGAGGGAGGAGGGATATGGGCAAGAATAAGAGAAAATCCAGTATAGACTGGAGTTGGGGAGAGAGAGAGGTTTGGAGGTGAAGGTGAAGCCATGAGATAATAGGGAGGAAGATGGTCAAAGAGAATATTCAGGACTCTTTAGAATGTGGCATGTAATATAATTGATCCTCCGGCACCTCTTCCAGGCTGTTCAGCAAGCCCCATCAATGGTGACCTCGGCTACACTGAGACAAGATATGCAATGAGGCAGAAACACAGGGCTGCGGAAGCAGAAAGGAGGGAGCATTGGTTCTGCCTTAGAGTCATGACAGCCTCATGGAGGTATGAAGCCTTGACACAAACTTAGGAACATTCCAGAGAGAATAGGCCGTGATGGGTAGGCTTCTTCCCAAGGTTCAAGGTTGCAACCTGTGGGGTTGGAAGAATCCCAGAGAACGAGCTCCTCTGGTGGCCAGTGCTGACAGCGCCCCCAGGTGGAACCATTCACACTCCTTCCCTGCGCGCCAGGAAGCCCCCAGGAGGCTGAGAATAAGCACTGGCCTTGGAGCTGGAAATCCTGGGTCCCTTGCCAAAAACAGCTGGCCCCGTGGGCGTCCAGATGTGATGCCCTACATACTGTAACCGAGCTGGAGCCTATGTGGCCTCCCCTCCCACCCTGTCCTCTGCCTGCCTCTTGTCTGTAGAAAAACTTTAGCCTCCAGGCCTTCCCCCAGTTCCAAAGAATACATTTAATCAGAGAAGTGAGGAAAATGCAGAAGCAAAGGAAAACAGTCAAACAAGACAAAACAATAATAGTTTAGCCATTAAACAAAGTCAAGGACCTTTAGTTCCTCCTATAGGGCTAGAGATAATATCCTGAGCCACGTCCTTTGAGCTGTTTTACAGAGACTGAAATCCCCACCAGGTGGAAGAAGTTAACTGTCTGCTGTTCACAAGCACTAGACCCTAGACTGGTTGGAACCTGAAGGTTGATGATGTTGATTCTCAGTTACTTCACCACCAAGCAATCAGAAGAATGTCCACGAGCTGATCACACACCCCACAGCCCTCTCCCCAGCATGTAGCCCCTTCCTCTTTTCCCTACATAATTTCTGAGCAAAACCTGGGGAGTTGGTTCTCTGGGACATGAGTTCACCTTCTCCCCAGGGTTGCCGGCTTCCTCAGTAAAGCCGTCTTTCCTTTTTACCTGATACTTGTTTCTCAGTATTGGATTCTTGAGCAACGAGCGGCCGAACCTGAGTTTGAGAACAACAGGACACTCTAAATAGTCAGGAGGAAACATAAATCCACATGTGGGTCACTCTGCAAGACAGCTGACCTTTTTTCTTCAGAAACGTCAGTGTCAGGAAAAACAGGAAAGGCTGGTGCTGTTCTAGAAGAAGGGAGAGGAAAGAGTCAGGATAACCAAGGGAGTGGGCAAGTCTCTGGATCCTGGATGGGGAAAACACGGGTGAGAGGGACATTGTTGGCACAATTGGGGACATTTGATAATGGACTGTATGTTAGATAACAGTTTTGAATCTTTTTTCTTTAAACGATGGAAATGAAAAGAACATTTACATTGTTTCCCTGGGGTGGGAGGATGGGGGTGGGTGGGAAGAATCCATTATTTTACAAGGAGAACAAAATCTTGGATTGCAGTCCTGGCCCTGCCACTTCCTACCTGTGATAAGTGGGACCAGTTTTGAGACCACTCGGAGCCTGTTCCATCATCTGGGAAAGTGGGAACTGAGCTCACACAGGAGAAGTTGTGGCTGGTGGGTTAACTCACTTCAACGGGCAAAGAAGGCTTCATGGGGACGTGGCCATGCTGGAAGCATCCGCTGAGTCAGGCCCTCTGGGGCTCCCTTCCCCCTGTGTGGGAGAGGCAGACTTGGGGGTCTGCACCCCTTTGCTTCCCTCCCCTACCCCACCCCCTTTCCCAAACGGCTCCAGAATAGGTGCTCCCAGCAAGATTTATCAACCACAGGGTGCAGCCTGGAAACCTAGCTTATATCCCTTTTGTTGGTTTCCAGCAAATTAAAATTTATCTCTCAGGGAGGAAATGAGGGGGTAGGTTTTTTTTTTCTTCCTCTTAATGGGCCCTGATAAAGGAAATGAATGCGAGGAAGGGATCAGAAACACGATCCACCTCTCGCCGCCTCGGAAAGGTCTGGGGGTTCCCTGCGCCCGCAGAGGGGGCAGCTGGGCACAGTGTGTTTTATTATATAATTAACCTTGACCCTTCTGGGTTCAAAGAGAGAGGTTAGTTGGAAATAAATCAATAGTCTGGTCTGGTCACTTCAAAGGCTTCGGAACCCGCTGGAAAATTCCATGTGGGTTCAGTGTGTAAATTGGAATAGGGTGTGCAATTCTTTTTGAAAGGTTGGGGGGTGGTTAGGTCTAAAGTTGAAATGAATTGTGTATCCGCTTCCTTTCATCAAGCAATCAGGAGTCTTTATTGTGTGTCTTGTTGGGGGCAGTGGGGGGTGGGGCGCCCGTGGGAAGGCCTGGGAGAAAACACGACATGGTGTGACCTCTATGTGACCACTGGGCCCCGCTCTAGGACAATAGGCATCTCTCCAAGCTTAGGAAGCACGGCCCCTCCCCAGCAGTGCTCGGCCCTTTATTCCGACAGGTCTGGAATTCTTAGAATCACCGAACCATCACCATCATAATACACAGCATTTATTGAGTGCTTACCGTGGACCAGGTGCCAGGGATTTTCCCGTTATTTTTTCATTTGATCCTCATAACAACCCAATTAGATAAGTACCATTATTATCTCTATTACAGATGAGGAAATTGAGCTTCAGAGGGGCTGAAGAGCAAGTCCAGAGCCACTTTGAGGTTTTCGGTTTTTTTGTTTTTAATATTTATTTATTTATTTGGTTGTGCTGGGTCTCAGTTGCGGCAGGCGGGCTCCTTAGTTGTGGCATGCGGGATCTAGTTCCCTGACCAGGGATGGAACCCAGGTCCCCTGCATTAGGAACGCGGAGTCTTAACCACTGCGCCACCAGGGAAGTCCCTGAGGTTTTCAAAGTCTGTTCCAATGCCATGGCTCAAGGGGTGAAAAGCAGACCCAAGGAAGAGTTGCAAATGACCCAAAGTCTCCAGTCACTGCCTTCTTTTCCCTGAAGTGGTTGGAAGGTGAATGGAGCTGGTTTCTCTTCAGGTGTCTCTCGGTTTCCTCTCTAGTCCACCTTTCATCTCTCTCTCCTTCTTTCTCTTCATCTTTTCTTTCTCCATCCCTCCCTCTTTGCTTTCCTGCTTTCTAAGTACTCAAGCATTTACTATTTAGTGCTGCTTCATGGCAGCACAGGAGGGTCATAAAGAGATAAGAAACCAACACCTGTCCTTAGGAAGCTCACATCCTAAGCTCTCCAAGCAGGCATGACTGACACATATCATGTGCATTTTATGCTACAGAAAGAAATAGTTCTGTATGAGAGGATGCAGAGGAAGGAGAGGTGGTTCTAGTCAGAGAGGATCAGGGAGGATTGGGAGGAGGTGATGTTTGGAAGGATCTGGAAAGAAGGGATGATCGAACAGTCTCATTCTAGGCTGAAGGAACAGCTTGTAGAAAGGCCTGGAGGCACCACTGCCTGGCATGTTCTGGAGAAGCCAGGAGCCCAGCTTGGAGGATTGGTGTGGATGACGGACAGAAAATTAGGCTCTACTCTGATTAATAATAATAATAATAGCAAGCACAGTCCTGACTGCTTTTCATAACTGACTTCTTTACTGCTCTCAACAACCCATGAAGTATGTGCTACGCTTGTCCATAGCTTATGGAAGAGGAAACAATGGCACCAGAGGTTAAGGGACATCCTCTGGGTCACACAGCCAGTCAGTGGCTGAGTGGGGATCATAAACCAGTTAACCCATGCTGTTAACCATTGGGTTACATCACCTCTTGTGAGAGGGCCTTGAATGCCAAGCTAAAGGCATTGGACCACTCCAGGGGCACTGGGGAGCTATGGCAGGTTCCTGACCCAACATGCATTTTAGGACATGCCCCAACTCCTCAACCCTCCTCTTCAGGGTCTGACATTCCTGGATCTCTCCTCAGTGTTTGAGAAGAAAATCTCCATATCAGCCAGTTTAGACCATTCCTCCCCCCATGTTCCCCCACCCTGCCTTGTCCTCAGTCAGCAGCCAGCATGGGCTTAGAAAAAGGAGGTCCAGGTTCAAGCCCCAGTTCCACCACCTCACCTCTCTGGGCCTCCGTTTCCTCATCTGTTAAATGGGAGGATGACAGGAAGTGCAGCCCTGCTCACTACAAGGCTGTGAGAAGACTCACAGGAGGTAATGTGGAGGTGTTCTGTTAAACGTCACAAGAAGTGATAACAGAGGAATCATCATTATCACTGTGGCACAAGGACTCCATAGAGGCTCTTTCCCTTCCCTGAGGAAACTGCAGGCTATTTGGCCTTCTTGCTACTTCCCTTTCCACCTGGAAAGCCACATAAGGCTTTCCTCAGATACATCAGACATGTAAAAAGCATATGCTCTGGAAATCTAGTAATCGTTCATTCATACATTTATTGAGTATCCACTAAATGCCAGCCTCCATGCAGCAAATGTTAGCCTCCTGGCTGCTCTGTGATCTTACCTGCGCTTTGCTTACCCTCTGCCTTCAGCCTTGGGTGTCCTTTCCCCCTTCTCCACTCTTCTTCGAAGTCTTCCTTAATCCTGGCCTTCAATTAATCACGTTTTCTTCTGCTTCCACAGCTTGCCTTTACCCATCCAAGCAAGTACTTGGATAAATTGCAGTTTTTTAAATTCAAGCTCATATTGTCAGCTCACCGAGGGCTGGGTCTCTCTCTCCTGTGTGGGGCTGAGCTCATCTTAACTGCAAGCTTCAGTCAGACGTGGGTTGAGATCAGGCTTTCGTTCCTGTAGCTGTAATCCTCGCTAACTCCACGGGGTGGCAGCAAAATCCTCCAGTCACAGCCCTTGTCCCAGGAGCGCAGAGATTGCGGGCTGGGATGCTGCATCCAGAGGCTCCCCCCGGCTCCTGGGAGGCCAGGCTAGGAGTACAGATCCCTTCAAGCTCACTTTCTTCTTTATCTCGTTCACCAACCCCTTCCGCTTTGGGTCACTTTGCTCTGCCCACCCCAGTTTCTCTGCCTGTAACAATGGGATCATTTGAACACAAACTGAACTCTTCACTTACATGAACTGAGTCCTGTCACTCTTCTTTCTTTTTTTTTTTACAACAGCTTTTTCAAGTTGTAATTCACATACCATACAATGCACTCATTAAAATGTGCAATTCAGTGGCTTTTAATATACCCACAGTTATGCGATCATCACCACAATCAATTTTAGAACATTTTCATCACCCCCAAAAGAAACCCTGTTACCCATTGGCAGTTACTACCCATCCCCCCACTCCTAGCCCCCAGCCCTAGGCAACCACTAATCATCTTTCTGTCTCTATCGATTTGCCTATTCTGGACATTTCATGTAAATAGAAACATATATTATATGGTCTTTTGTAACTGACTTCTTTCACTTAGCATAATGTTTTCAAGGTTTATCCATTTTACTGCTAAATAAAATCCTATTGTATGGTTATATAACATTTTGTTTATGCACTCATCAGCTGATGGACATTTAGGTTGTTTCTACTTTTTATCTATTATGGATAATGCAGCTATGAACATTGCTGTACAAGTTATTGTATACACATATGTTTTCATTTTTCTTGTTTATATACCTAGAAATGGAATTTCTGGGTCATATAGTAACTGTATGTTCACCCTCTTGAGGAGCTGACAGATTGTTTTTCACAGCAGCTGTACTATTTTCCATTCCCACCAGCAGTGTGTGAGGGTGTCACTGTACAATGATGTTTCATTGAGACATCACCATGGTGTCTCATTGTGGTTTTACTTTTTATTTCTTTCATGTGCTTATTGGCCATTTGTGTATCTTTGGAGAAATGTCTATTCAGATCCTTTGTCCATTGGGATACTTGTCTTTATTATTGAGTTATAAGGGTTCTTTACACATTTTTTTTTTTTTTTTTTGACTGTGTTGTGCGGCTTGTGGGACCTTAGTTCCCCAACCAGGGATCGAACCTGGGTCCCTGGCAGTGGGAGCACCGAGACCTAACCACTGGACCGCCAGGGAATTCCCATCTTTATACGTTCTAGATACAAGCCCCTTATCAGAGATGTGATTTGCAAATATTTTCTCCATTCTGTGGTCTTTTGTCTTCTTGATGGTGTAATTTAAACCACAAAAGTTTTACATTTTGATGGTGTTCAATTTATTTTTTTCTTTTGTTGATTGTTCTTTTGGCGTCATATCAAAGAAACTATTGCCTAATCCAGAGTCGGGCCAGGCTGTGGGCATTTTGGAGTGATGGCAGGGCCAGTCTCTGCATCTTGACAATGGGCACAGAGCACAGGGTGACCAACAGGCTACCTGTGAACTTGGGAGCTCCAGTTTCAACTACACCCCTCTTGAGCTCAAGGAGCAAGGCCCTATCCTTCCTGGTCAGCCTGGCTCCTCCCTGGGCCCTCCTCTCAGCCTCTCCTCCCCCCACCTCCCTGACCCAGGTGGCTCCATGAGGGCCGAGGAGCAGTCCCTGTAATACCTCTTTGTGGGAGGGGCATGGGTCTAGATGTCCCACTCCCTGACTCTAGCCTGAACTCAGTTCAGGACAGGCCCCCCCATCCTTGGTTGCTCCCACTCCCCCATTCCTGCTGCCAGCCCAGCTTCCCCCAACCCTGTCCTGAGCAGGGTGACTACTCTCCTCACTGGCACACCACCCCCCCCCCAGTCTCCATGTTCACACACTCCCTAGCCCCATCCTTTTCCCTCTCCCCTCCCTCGGGGCTCTGGGGCTTAGTCTAGTACCGAGCATCCTACTGTGGCCTGACTGGGTTGAAAGCACAGGGCTCCAGGCGGGGTGTGGCTGTCCTGTCTTCCAGCCCTGCCTCTGCCTCTAACTTCTCTGTGATCTTGAGCAACTCCTGCTCCTCATGGCTCTCAGTTGCCTTGTCTGTCTCACAAGGGGGGCCAGTGGTCCCTTCGGCCTGTGTCGTTCTGGGGTCATTCTGGGTCTACCGTCCCTGGTGGGTGGGGATCTCAGGTTAGCACCAGCTCTCCTGGGTCCCTCACCCCTCACTGCACTAGGAGAGGGAGCTGGCCGTGGAGAAGGCCCCTGCTAGGTGTTCACAGGGGCCTGGTCCTCCCTCCCTGTGACCTCAGGACTGCCCCCACCCCCCAGACCAATCTTCACTAATCATAGGGGTGAGACCCACAAACAGGGCTTGGCTAGGAGTTGGGAGCACTCCTTGTCATCCTGCGCCCCTCCCATCACACCCCAGGGCCACCGTGGGGAGCCTTGCCACTGCCCAGCCTCCCAGTTCACATTTGTTCTCCACCCGTCCCCCCAAAGTGGTCCCGGGGTCAAACATGTCCACAACATCTTTGACTCTACTTCCATCAAAAGGTGGACTCTAACTCTCCTCCCTGGAATCTGCCGGCCTTAGTGATTCGCTCCTCAAGAATGGAACATGGCAGTGACACTGTGGGTCGTCCAGGGCTGGGTTCTAAATGATGACGCAGTTTCCGCCTGGCTCTGTCTCTCTCAGGACGCTGATCCCTGGCTCCCAGCCACCACCAGGCTGTGAGGCAGCCCAGGCCCATGGAGAGGCCACAGGTAGGTGACGGGGCCGAGGGCCAGCATCAGCCACCAGACGTGAGACCAGCAAAGACTCGTGTGTGTGTGTGTGTGTGTGTGTGTGTTGTGTGCGCGCGCGCGCGTGTTGAGGTGGGAGCACGGAATTCAGCCTGAGGCTGCTGGATCGTTTTGAGACCTCAGGACCCAGATTCCAGCTGGGCCACTCAGCTGATACCAATTTCTGCTAAACTTCCTAATTGGAACACTGCTTCTCCCTTTACCGAAGCCTAGTTCGGGGCCTTGTTAGAATAGGCCCTTCCTGTATTTGCATGTGATTTGTGTGCAATTTGCATACATCTACATGAGTCATATTAGGTGGTTTTTAAAGGTTTCTGGGTCCCTCCCGGGGGGAGGTACTAGCATCTTGGACTCTGGAGGGGCAGGGGCACTGGAAGTTACCTGGTCTGCTCTCCCATCCCCTCACTGTCTGCTCCACCACATGACGACCCATCACCTCCCCAGGTGGTCCTTGGATGGCTTAGGTTGATGAACAATTTCTGTGTTTGTGGAGTTCTGTGTAAAGAAAGGTGAGGTATTATGTCTACATGTGGACTTAGTTCTTTCCTCTGGGAAAATCAATCAACCACTTCCCCCAAGACTCAGGGCAGGTACCATGGCGGTCTCAGGCTTCTCTTTCTCAGTCAGCATCCACAGCACCATCACTGTTTTCGGTCTGACATCGGCCCCAACCACCCCTTCTGGCCTCTTCCAGAAGTGCCAGGCCAGGGGCTTTCAAATGTTTCTTTTAGGAGCAGTACCTTGTTTTCAAATGAAATCTCATGTGGGGTCTAACATGTAAGACAGGCAAAAATAGAGCTGCTCTAGGTGAGGGTGGGCAGGGAGGCTCCCTCAGGCCCCTAGCCAGAGCTGGAGAACCGAGCTTGCAAACCACTATCCTCTCAAAAGATGCCTCTGGGTATAGAACCCCACCCTCCAGACTTGCAGAGCCTCCCAGGGGTGAGCCCTGGCTTTCCATTTCAGCAGCAGAGGGGACACTGACAGTCTAAGCAGTTGCATTACACCATTGCCTCTTACTAAGCTTGAGGCCCGCTGAGACCTCCTGATCTTTGTCAGCACAACACCTTTAAGCCAAGTCTCTCTTGGTCTATCCTCAGCCTTGGCAGCCCCAGATACCTGGCTTCAGGAGCCTGGACTGAAGAGAGGACAGGGAGGAATAAAGAGGGCTGGCCAGGGGTCTGGCTGTGTGCTCTGAAGACAGTCACCCAGTCAGAGCCCCAGTTTCCTCAACTTCAGGATGGGGAGGAAAACAGTCCTTTCTCACAGACAGTGCATGAAAAGCATATAGCCCCGCCCAGCAGCTGGCTCAATACTGGTGGTCGGTCACTATAGGGCCAAAGGACTGGTCTCGGATCCCTCACTGCCAGCTAAGGAGGCACAAGCAGTGGTCAGAATGCAGACTCTGGAACCTGGCGACCTGGCCCGGACACAAACTCTGATCCTGCTGAGACTGGCAGTGTGAGATTTAGGATGTTTCCTTCATTTCTCTTATCCTGTCTCGGTTTCATCATCTGTAAGAGGAGATGATGATAACTAGAACATCGACCTCCCAGGGGGTCGTGAGGACCTAGGCAGCCTCCCCACCTGTGGAGAAGACCCAGCATGCACGGTGCCTGTAAGTAGTACCCCGGGGTCTGCTGTTATCACCACGGGCTCTGACCCTGTCAGGGTCCACCTGGCTCGCCACCCTGGCTCCCCTAATCCCAGCACTCCCACCCCTCCCCCAGGACCTGACACAGCCACCAAAACACCCGAGATCCACTTTGGCAACAGGACTTTTATTCAGTCAAAATGAGTGTGACAAAACCCAAGACAGGCCAGGTGGCCCCCCTCCCCCAGACCCACCCTTCCCTTGGGAAGAGGGGGTTCCAGGATGAAGGGAGGTACAGAGAAGTCACTGCAGGGACCAAGGGGTACTGCCTGGGAGGTTTGAGGTGCCCTGGACTCAGGCCCAGTACTGGGGAGAAGGGACAACGACCTTCCCCGAGTCCACACAGGTGAAACTGCAGTCTTCCAGGAAAACACCACCAAGTGTACCTCCTTCAGCTAATTCACTAAAGTTCGGGGTGGGGGTCCCTAGAGGGTTGGGGGTCAGGGACTTTATGGTCTAATCTCGTACTTAAGGAATGCACATTTTTTTTCCTTTAAAAAAAAGTTTTCTTTCTGCTATTTAAAAAAATGTTTCTGAGTGTAACCAAAAATAGGTATTTGTTTCCTTGGTTTTTTTTTTTTTTTCTTCATCTTTAAGTCTTTCAAAGAACAACACAACAGAAAAGAGAAACAAGAAGTCACAAGAACATAAATCCTTAAACACACCTTATAGAAAAATAGCTTCTGGCCACATCTGCTGACATTGGTTGTTCCACTGTCCAGGGGCTGGGTCCAGCTGGCAGCGTCCCATGGGACAGTGGGCTGGGACCCCCCCCCCCTTTGCACACACACACAGTACATTCCGGAGGCCAGTCTGCTCCAGCGGCTCTGTGGGCAGGACAGGAGGCAGGCTGTGGGGTGACAGCCCACCCTCCCAAGGCCCACGTGCAGAGAGGGTCCTGGGGGTCCCAGTCAAGGATGAGTTGGCGGAGAGGGTCAAAATGGGAGTGGACGGGCAGACAAGACGGAGCGCTGGCAGCGTGCTGGGAAGTGGCTAGTTTTTGTTCCCAGGAACAAATTCTCCTCTGATTTTTGGCTTTTTTTTTTTTTTCACATTTTCTTTGACCAATTCCATCTTTCTTTCTGCAGGCCCCGAGAAGCCCACCCTTGGTGAGGAGCCAGGAGGGAGGGTCCAATGATACAGCACAGGCCCGAGAGCCAGCGAGCCTCGAGGTAGACATTTTCTTTCACACCTGGAAATGGGGAAGTGCTTTTTTTTCTTTCTTTCTTTCTTTTTTTTTTCCCTAAACTCTGGACAACAATGTGGGGAGGGAGAGGGGGTGCCCCTAAAGGGGCTCGAGGTAGGAGTACATTCGGGGCTCTGTGGGGCGGGGGGGCTGAGGCCACGGCCCCACTCCCCTGAGGACATTCATTCCGGCTGAGGTAGGTGCTGAGAGCCAAAACAGCAAAAATCCATCCTGAGAAAACAAGTCGTGGAGGGTGACAGTGTCAGGGGCCCAGCCACAGCAGGGGCACATTTTTGGAGTCTAATTCACCTTTCTCTCTCTTCTCTTTCCCTCTCTCTTTTTTTTTTTTTTTAAATTTTAAGTTTGTTCTTTTTTTAAAGAAAAACGTTAGTTCAGTTCCAAGTCATGTGGGTACCAGGCAGAGGTTGGGGGGGCCTTGGCCCAAGGGAGGGGCTCCTGCAGGAACCCCTCCGGGTCCTTGCAGGGGGTCCCTTGCCAAGGCTACTGTAAGTCTTGACAATTAGAGGAGCAGTCAGGACAGAAATGCTGGGAAGCCCCCATCCGAATCCCACATGACAGGAGAAATCTTGCCTTTGACCTGAGAATGGGGGTTGCTCCCTCCAGAGCCTCCCGGACACTGGCTACTGTCCCGAGTGAGCTGGCAGGGCGGCTGGTCCTTCACTCAGGAGGCCGGGGCCTATGTCCTGGGGTGGCAGGGCAGCGAGGGGGCCTACACAGGGGGCCTTGGCCTCCGACGTCATCTCCTCCAGGAGCCCGAACCCCTGAAGCGGCAGCGTGGAGAACTGGGTCTCCTCACACAGGGCAGGGGCCTCGGGGTCCTGCTGGGGAAAGGGCCAGTCACACAGGCGTCAGCAGGAGGGCCACAGGCCCATGAGCCCCCAGCCAGAGGGTCAGGCTCTGGAGCCAATCCCACTCGGGGGTTCAGTCTCCAGGCTTCCCTGCCTGACCCGGGGGCACAGAGAGAAGCACCAGCCACCAGTCTTGTGCCTGGAGAAGCCCTGCAGCTTGGCAGAGTCCGGTGACCAAGGTGAAGAGGGTGGAGCCTGAAGGAGGGGGTTGGCTCTGGGGGGGGGGGCACTCACCGTGGGTCTGGGGTCGGGCTGCCCCACGGCCCCCGCTCGGGGGAATAGCTGCTCCAGTTCCTTCATGTCCACACGTTTCCCGTCTCGGCCCAGCTGGCCCCGCTCTCCCCGTCCCGCCCCATTCAGTACCAGGACGCCAGGGTCCCTCTGGCTCCGGGGGCCCTGAGGAGGGGAGAGCTGGTTTTCTACATCCTTACACAAGAGGACCCTAGGGGGTGAGCCAAGAGTTAGGGGGAGGGATGTGGGAGGAGCAAGAACAAAAGGATGGAGACAAGGAACCCCAAACCCTGCCTCCCCTGCGGTTTTCCTGCTCCAGGCCTGCCCACCTCATGCTGGCCCAGCACCCTCTCCCTGGCCCAGAACCCACCTGCCCCTTTGGCCGAATAAGAGGAAAAGGACACAGAAGATGATGCAGGTGACCCCGATGTGGATGCCGATGACGATGCCTGTGGTAGATGTCTGGTTGGTGGCCTCCTCCTTCCGGCAGTCACATGGTGGGCTCAGGGCTGGGGGTGGAAGCAGCGGCAGGCTGGGGGCTGTGGCTCCCAGACACCCAGCCCTTGAGGGTTCCTTCTCCCTCGGCTGCTCGACATACGATTTGCCCTTGTCAATGAGACCCCAGCCCAACCTTTAGGTTCTTTTTACCAGTTACTGAGCACTAACTTTGTGCCAAATACTAGGAATAACACTTTACATGGACCATTTCATCCTCCATACAGTTCTATAAAGCAGGTATTACTATCCCTGTTTTACAAAGGAGAAGACTGGGGCTCAGAGAGGTTAAGTAACTTGCCCAAGGTCACACAGCCAAACATCAAACTCAGGTCTAAGCCTATGTTCTCCAGGGCTGCATGTACTGTTCTACCCTCTTGCTTTCCCTGGATGCCTGCTCCCCTCCTCCCTCAGCCTCTCTTCCTGAGGGCCAGTCTTTAGCCAGACCCCATCCCCAGCCCTCACCTGTCCTCTCAGATGCTCCCCTCAAAGACACGAAGCGGACTGTGGCATTGCCATCCCCATGCTGGTTGTAAGCGAGCAGCTTCACCTCGTACACTGCAGTGGGGTCTGGGGGGAAGGCCAGGATGCTGAGGGACTGCCCCCGGCCCCACCAGGCGGCTGTCCCCGGGCTGAACTGGAGGAGACCTCTGTGAACCACTTCCTGGCACCAGGCACCACACCCCTGCCCAGCTCCCCAAGCCCCAGCCGTGTCCGCCTCACCGAGCTGGCTGAGGTTGTAAGAGGAGACAGTTCCAGGCAGCAGGATGGGGCCGGTGAAGGAGGCCTTGCTTGCTGGGCGGTAAAACAGCTTGAAGCCGCCCTCGTGCTGGGCCAGCCGGGGCCAGGGCTCCCACAGCAGCTGCAGGGTGGAGCTGCCCAGGACCCGCACTGACAGTGGGGGTGGGGCGGGGGCTGTGGGCGGAGAAGGAGGCCGAGATGTGAGGACTTGGTGGTTGAAGCTCTACCCTTCCACCTGCTACCAATGACCCAGACACCCCCCCCACCCCCAGAGCCTGACCGCTCTCTGACCTCTAACCCAGGGCCTCTGCTTGCTCAAATAGCACCTTTATGTGGATTAGAAAACGACACCCCTGGGACTTCCCTGGTGGTCCAGTGGCTAAGAATCCGCCTGCCAATGCAGGGGACACGGGTTCGAGTTGGGGGAGATCCCACATGCCACAGAGCAACTAAGCCCGTATGCCACAACTACTGAGCCTGCATGCCACAACTACTGAAGCCCACGCACAGCAATGAAGACGCAGTGCAACCAAAAAGAAAAAATAAGAAATAAAATGTTGTCAGGTTTTAAAAAAAAAGAAAAAAGAAAAGGACACCCCTTCCTCCAAGTAGACCCAGCCCCGACTCAGCCTCAGGGCGAAGCACTCTGTGCAGTGCACAACCTGAACAACGGTGCACAGGGGTTCTGCCCTAATACCCTGAGTGTCTGTGGTTTTGTGCTCCACACCCAGACCTCACCTTCGCCTAGAGTGCTGGCCAGGGTGGGGGCAGAGGCTGAGCTGGCCCCCCGGGGCGTGTAAGCTTTGATGTAGAAGCTGTAGGCAGTGGAGGGCTCCAGGTCGCTCACCAGGTGCTGAAAGGTGCTCTTGCTGACTGCTTCCTGATACTCAAGCTCTGGTGGGTCTGGGGAGGCCAAGGGTAGGGCAGGGGATTAAAGGGGCATGAGGGAATCCTACCCACACTGGTGAAATGAGGGCAGCCAGGGTGCAGCCGGGAGAAAGAGGGAAGGTGTTGGGTCAGCACGTGTGGGATCAGAAACAGTAAGAGGAAGGGGATGCAGAGGCAGCCTTGCCCTCCTGGTCCCCACCCACCGGCAGCCTTCCTGATGTGCAGGACATAGCCGATGATCTCCTTGGTGTTGACAAGGGGCTCGGTCCAGGACACGCGGACCTCAGTGGACGACACAGAGACCGCCTGCACGTTGACGGGGGGCCCGGGCAGGCCCTCGGCCCACAGCACGGTCAGCCTGGCGCTGGCCTGAGAGGAGCCAGCGCTGTTCTCGGCCATACACTGGTAGATGGCCTCGTCTTCAGGGCCGATTCCAGAAATGGTCAAGGTGCTGCAGGGGGAGGGAGAGCCTCAGATCCCCTCCTCCTTGCGGAGTATCCCTTGGAGGTTGGCCAAATCTCCCCATTTGAAAGATGGAGAAACTGAGCCCCTCCAGAAGACAATAGGCTTGTCTGAGATCTCTCAGCAAGTTAGGGGCAGACCTGGGACTCAAACCCAAGTCTCCAGACCCCTAGCTTAGTGTTCTTCCCTGGTAGGAGGTGCACAGCCCCCTACCGTCCGGGCCTCACTCCGGCACACCCACCACACACGTGCCTGTTGTTATTCTTGAGCCTGACGTGGCCTCCTGGCCCCAGCACCTGTCCATTCTTCAACCACGTCACATGAGGGGGCGGCTCACCCTGGGCTTGGCAGGTGAACATGGCTGTGGTCCCAGCCGGCCTGGAGATGGACTGGGGGTGCTGGACAAACTCTGCTGGGGCTGGGGTTGGGGCGGGGGCGGGCACAGAGAAGCATAAGGGTCACGAGGGGTCAGGTGGACAGGGAGGGGACAGCTGTGAGTGAAGGACTGAGGAAGGGGAAGAGGGTAGGGCCAGAGGTCTGCAGGGAACAAGTGGGTAGGGGACAAACACACCCACCCCATCCCTGGGGAGAATCCTCCAGGTGGGGCCCACCCTCCACCCCCAGCCTAGCCTCTGGGAGATGGTGGCGGCCCTCACGTCCCTCCACCCCAGAGAGACAGACCCAAGAGAGGACTCCATTTTAATGACTATTTAAAAGACTGACATTTGTATCCGAAAGCAATCAAGCTGAGCTCCCTGTTCAGGAAATTGTTAAATAAATAAACGTGCTAATAGGTTTGGCTGCACCTTGAAGGCCGAAGGCCAGTAATGACGGGGGAGATGGATGAGCCCTCAGTACCAGCCCCCCTCACCCCTACATTCAATTCCACTCTCCTCCAATCCCAAGCCTCAAACTTCCATTAACACCAGAGAAATGAAATGTTCCATCACTTTCATTTGGACAGATTAACAGCACATGGAATGCTAAACAAATGGGCATTTAAGTTCCTAATTCCCCTCTCTCCCACCTCTTCCCCAGCTCTCTGGGAGGGAACAACCACAGAAAACCCCTGAGAATGGGACTCCAAGTCTGTTCACGGAGACAGTTGAGCCCCAGGGCAGGAGGATGGACAGAATGACCTGGTCAGCTGCAGAGGCCCCACATACCATGGGAGTGGAGGCCAGCTCTGTGTGTTTGTGTGTGTGTGTGTGTGTGTGTGTGTGTGTGTGGCAGGAGCTGGGGTGTGAGAGTGTGAAATGACAAACACTGAGAGCGTGCAGGCAGGTGTGAGCGTGGAAGTGCCACACGTGTGAATGAGAACAGCATGTGGAGGGAGGGACACATGGGGGTGACACAGGTGGGGGAGACCAGCTGAGATGACAAAGTGGAAATGACTGGGGGGGGGGTGGCGATGGCACCTGGAGGGGCCGATGACCAAGAATGTCCTCGCATTCCCAACATACACATTCCTGGGGGAGGGGGAGAGAGAGAGAGCTGCTGCCTTTGGCCTGGGCTGGGGCCCTGGAGAGGGGGCAGGGGCAAGGTTAGGGCAAGGATAGGAAAGTGGGTGAGTACACGGCACTGGGCTTGGGCCAGGGATGTCGATGAGGCAGGGAATGTGGGGTGGGGAGGTCCGTACCTTGCACCACCAGGCGGCCCTGTGCCGTCCTCCTCACCCGGGTGCCGGGCCTGTTGGCTGCACAGACGTAGACGCCCGAATGCTGGACGGTCACGTCTGAGATGATGAGGTTCCCCGTGCCCAGCACCTGGATGCCCTCCACCCCAATGGGGCGACCATCTGAAGAGGAAGGGGAGGGTCAGGGAGGTAGGTGTGCAGGAACGTCCAGACTTGGAATAGGCCACCATCAATCGTCCAGGGAGCCCCAGTCTCTGACTCTTCCCTCCGAGCATCATGGCATTGTGGAGGCGGCTGGAGCAGCACAGAAAACTCTCACCCAGCAGGAGAGAACTGGCTCCTGATCCTAACATTGTCACTGCCTCACTGGTGACCTTCAAGTCCCTTCCCCTCAGTTTCTCAAACAGGAAAGTAAGGGGTTTGGGTTACATGGACATTTCCCAGCTTGATTTGTCTCTCCTGAAAAAAGTTCCTTGGTCAGATATCCATTCCACTCCTTGGCTGTCACAATGCGCATTAATATAAAGGCTCTGAGAAGTCCCGTAGCAAAGGGATCTGGTTTACTCTGTTTCCCAAACTTGTTAGACCACCAAGCCATTCTTTCCCCTTGCAGATTTCGCTTTGGGAAATGTTGCACCAGATGGTCCTTGCAGGGCCTATGGGCTCCTCCTAATGGTGAGGCCACTCTTTCCAGCCTCTCCCAGTCCCCGGGCCCTCCCCCCACCCAGGATCAGATTAGCACAGTCAGAATGCGAGGAGACAGCTCCCCATTCAGTCCCTGAAGTGGTGAAATCTACTCCATTATCCTGCCTGCTGCCCCCTCCTTCCCGGATCACTCAGCTGCTACAATGTGGCACAGTCTCCTTGTGAATGCGACCCCACCCCATCCCCTCCAGACTCTCCTTCCCCCAGTGACCTTTCCACTCAGACAATGTGGGCCCATCTGCACCCTTTCATTTCTCTCCTTCAGCTGCCTAGGGATTTAGGCTGGGGATTTAGGGGGCCAGGTTAGAGACTGGGGGGCCCAGAGAGAGGATGTGACAACTGGCTGAGATTTTGAGGGCTTTGGGATTGCATCACTGGGGAGGATGGCCAGGGTGTAGGGGGCAGAGATGAGCCGGACAGGAAAGAGACTAGGGGTGCTGAGAGCTGCAGAGGGGTTCTGGAGGGCCTGATGGAGATGCCCAGAGTGAGGAGAGCATGGGGGAAGGGAGCTGGCGCAGGACTGCTGGGACTGGACGAGGTAACCTGGGGAGCTAAGCCATCTGCACAGAGGGAGGGAGAATGCAGTGGGCAGGCGGACCTCCCTGGTCCTGCCAAGGAGAGGGGAACCCACCCCCTCCCCAGGCCTCGAAGAGAACGGACCCCCACGGAGAACAAACAGGATTCCAAGTTCCTCCCAGAGCTGGGTGAAGAGACTGGCCCTCCCAGGGGTGGGAGAGGCAGGGGCTGCAGGATGGGGCTCACCCAGGCGGCTCCAGGACACAATGGGGCGCGGGTTGCCCGTGGCGACACACTCGAGCACGGCGGTCTGGTGCACAGTCAGGGTGAGGTTCTCAGGCCCCACGAGGATCGTAGGCTCCTTGTAGGCCCCAGAGCCCGAGCCTGGGAGGAAGATGCCGTATTTCTTCACCTTATCTGGGACCCTTCCCACCTCCTCACCACACCCACCCACCCCCAATACACAGCCTAGGACATGGGGGGTGGGAGACAAGCTCCAGCCCAGAAGCTGGGTCCCATGCGTAGAGAGCAGAAGCCAGCGGCCCCAGGACGTTGCTCACACTCATCTCCCTGGTCAAGCCCCGCAGGGCCTCTAGCAGTGGGAGAGCCACCCTCACCCAACCACCCATAAGCAGAGAGTGGGCTTCCTCAAGGAGAACTGAGCCAGGGAGGGGCCTCGGATGCCTCCTGAACCCTCACCCCGAAGAGCACAGAGCTTTGTGCTCACAAGGTGCTCTGTGTGCACTTGGCTGGCCAGGCTCTGGGGCTCAGTTGAAGAGGGATTGATTTGAGGGTGGGGAGAAGAACGAGACAGGGCCAAGGACCCTCACCTGACACAGTGAGGCTGGCCCCATGGCTGACCCGGACACTGGCGACGTTTGAGGCCACACAGTGGAAGACGCCGCTGTCCTCAGCCTGAAGGCCTGTGATCTGCAGGACCCCCTTGGGCAGCAGTGTGTACCTGTGGCGGGAGGGCACGGTCAACCATAAGCAAGCACAGCACCACTGGCCACAGGGTCACTCAGCATCACGGACACAGCCCAGGACCCAGCCACTATCCCAATGTCACTTTTGTCATCACAGACACACTACGGGACTCTCACAGGTGGATGCACCTGCAATTCCAGCCTTGACAACAATCACACACAGATCTTCGCATGCATTCAAGTGTTAATCTGGGCCCACAAACCACACAGATACTCAATCTCAACAAAGTTGCAGAAACACCACCCTGGAGGCCGCAGGCAGGCCTCCTTCAAGGCCCAGACACTGGACTGGCCTGCCTCTTGGTCATCCCTCTGCCTTCCCCACCCGAGGCTCACCTCTCATTGTCTGTGTCAATGGGGACCCTGTTCTTCTCCCAGGTGATCAGGGGTTTGGGAAGCCCGTGGATTTGGCACTGGAAGCGGGCCACACCGCCCTCCTCACCCACGGTGGCCTGGGGGTGCACGTGGAAGTCGGACATGGCTGGAGAAAGAAAAGGAAATGTGTATGGGGAAGGCACACTGCTGAGGTGCAGAGGGGACGGGAGAGGGCATGGGGGGCCTCAGGCCTGTGTCCTGGAGCCCTGGAGCTCACCCGGCTCAGGGGGCAGGGTGTCTTCCCCCGAGCCAAGCTGGCAGGTGCAGGGCAACAGCTTGCTGGGGGCACATCAGCACTTACCCTGCCTCCTACCTGTGGGAAACATCTCCCCCTAAGGGATGGTATAGGCCGGGCTGGGACACTTTGAGAAAGGTCTGGACAAATTCTTGGATGATAAACCTCTAACACGGAAATCCTGGGCTGCGGACCCACGAACGCCAGTCAGAGAAAGCCTTGCTCCCAAGGCCTGCTCCCCACTTTTACAGCTGCTTTCGGATTTATTTTTATAAACTCCTTGTAAGGTATGCAAGTGCTAAGTATTATACTGTACATCTTACAGAATAGGAAACAGAGAGGGGAAGCGATTAGTCCAGTGTCACCCAGCAGGGACACTGGTCGTTAGACCCTGGTTACCAGCACCCAGTAGCTTTCTTTGCCCTTCATCATCACCCCCTTATCCCCAGTTCTTCTGCAGCTTCTCAGTGTACCCCAAGAAGGTGGTGCACCATCCAAGGTGACAAGCCTCTCAGAAGACAGTCAGACCTACCAATCAACATTTCAATGTGTCATAAATATTCAGGGGCTGCCTCCCCACCTTTTGGGGATCTGAACTAACTGCTTGAGCTCTGATCATGGGAGGGGCCGTGGTGCATGCCCCCCACCCCGTTTTAGGCTGGTGAAGTGTTCCTGCCCACCCTCACTCCCATCCATCCCTACTCCCCAACCTGTAAAGCCCAGGGAAGGGGCCCCTCCTACATGGGTTCCCAGCTTCAGCACCAGGGCTGTGATTTCATTAAAATCCACTTTGCTTCAAGTGCGGGAAGGAGGCTCACCATCTGTCCAGGCAGGCAGCCCCTCCCCTCCAACACTCCATCAACTGGGACAGTTGTCCCCTCCCAGAAGGAGCCCTCCCTCTCCCCACAGCAGCAGGGACACTGGAGCTTGTCCTGGCTCCTGCTCCTGGCTCCCTGGTGTGGGTGGGCACACCCCGTCTCAGGCCCCCTCAATCCACCGGTCTGTTCAGGACTCCAGGGCAGCTCAGAAAGGCCGAGCCTTTGTGCCCTTCTTCCCAGAGTCTCTGGGGGCTGACTCTTTTGTGGCACATTCTCCATCTCATTTGCATGTGGTTCATTAAATATAAACATGCATAAAAATCCCCAGCCCAGCCTCCTCCTCTTTCAGGGCCTCCTGGGAGTACGGCTGATGGGTGTGAGCGCCTCCTTGCACGTGTGTGCAGAGCTGTGCTCACCGGGAGGACATGGCTGCCTCTGTGTATGTGGTGTGAGTGTCCAAGGCTGGATGTGAGTGGGGGGGGTTGTATCCCTCAGCTCCTGTGGCTGGTGTGTGATTCTGGTTCTGTGTAGGTAATCAATCACACATGTCCCTGAGTAGGTATAGTCCTTACAAAGGGCACCTTGGGGCCCTAGGGGTGGGAGATGGGGGCAAGTGCCCCAGCTGGTGTCCCCATCAGGCTCAGTGAGATGATCCCCAGGGAGCACTGTGAGGTCAGCCTGCCCAGTTTCAGGCCAAAGGCTGTGTTTGGCCAAGGGCCTGCAGGTCAGCCCAGAGGTTTGGGGGAGGGGGCTGAGGCACTGGTAGGGCCCCTCTACTGCTTCCAGGCCTCAACCTCTAGGAGGACAGGGCTGGAGGCAGTCCAAGCGAGCGGAGAGGGCACCCAGGCTCCTGGGTCAGCTGTCTATGCACCCCCCACCCAGCCCTGCCCTTCAGGAGCTGGGGAACTGCCTGCCCCCTCCTCACTCCAGCTGGAGAGGAGCTTGCAGCCCCCCAGGGACTTGGGGCGGGGACTAATGGCTCTGCTGACTACAGATGCCTCCTCATTAAGGAACCCGGATCCTTTTGTGTTTCTAGCCCCCATTCTGGGCTCCCTGGAGGCGCCTAGAGCTAGGAGCTGGCCTGAGGAGAGATGCAAGGGAAAGGGCTGCTTCTCATCAGGGCGCTCTGGATGGAGAAAGTTTGGCCTCTAGCTTCTTTCTCCCCCTAAAACTAAACAATGAAAAAGCATGGGTTGAATGAGATGCTGCAGAGGAATGCTCGAGCAGGAAGGGGTGGTAGTTAAGGAGCCAGTCTGATCATCTTCACACTGTACAACAGAGTCCGAGGGGTCCCCAGGGGCCCCTGGGATGCAGCTGGGGCCCCTCCCCACCCAGGGCTTCACATCTCTCCTCCATCAGAGCAGCACCTTGCTAAACCTCTCTGTCAGCTTTACTTAATTGCAGTTCTGCCAAACATTTCATTTGAAGGGTAGCTTTGCTTTTAAAAGTGCTGAAAACCACTCATCTAAAGCCAACACATTCATTTTACGAAGGGGAAACTGAGACCCAGGCCCAGCTGGTGGCTCTACTGGCCCGAAATCAGAAGTTCCATGCCCCAAGCCCTCTGCTGGGGTGTCCCCAGCAAATTTTTCACTCTCCAAGGACAGGTGACCCCAGGGCAGACTGCAGGCTGGACCAGCCTCTTCTCACTGGCTGCGAGTTGGCACTGTGTTACAAGTTGCAGGGACGACAGTGAGCCCCAGAGACGGTTCCTCAGTCCCATGGCTTGGAGCCCAGCTGGTTACGCAGTGTGGTCGGGGGAGGTGGTGCAATAGGAGGGTGTGGTCCTCTTTATCTGAGGCTCCTTCTTCCCTCCCCTTCTTCCCACCCCTACTCAACCCTTGGGTCAGCCCTGTACATCCCTCCGGTGTCCTGGGGGATTGCAGTGAGACCGTGGGCAGGCAGTGTCAGGGTATAAAAGGGAAGAACAAACCTGACTCCATGTTGGATCTGTTTCTTTTTCTTTAACCTTTGTATTCTATTGCTTTTGCTACAAGTTAATCGCTAAAGGGATGTTGCCTAGAGCTTAAAGTATACATGATGGCCCATCTCTGGGAACCCTGCCTCCCATAATAGGAGCGCTGGTCCTTTCCTCCACAGATGAAGGGGTGAACAGGTACTCTGCAGGGCCTGCCACCTCAGACTCCTGCCGCCTTCCTGTACAGGCCTTTGTCCACACTCACCTGAGCTGGGGTCTCTTGGAATCGTCCACTCACTCTGAGTTCACTGCTGACTTCTTTAGGAAGTCAGGGGAGAAAGTTTCTCAGGGCCACTTAGATCTCCGATCTCTCAGAGGGGGAACACGTTTGGTTTACATGTCTGTTTTGCACTGGCTTGTACGAGCAGGCCATGGAGCCAGCTCAGCTGTCCCTCATCGTGTCTCTCTGGGAGAGGGTCCTTGGGCACCACGAGGATGTAGGGCTGAGGACTGGACCTCAGAAAACGCTGACCCCTGAGCAAGTCATCCTGGAGGCCACTGTGTGGTTGACAGTGGTGGGCACAGTGGCTGGAGGCACTATTTGTTAATAGTTTTTTATTATTATTATTTTTAAAATTTATTTATTTTATTTATTTATTTTTGGCTGCATTGGGTCTTCGTTGCTGCACACGGGCTTTCTCTAGTTGCGGCGAGCGGGGGCTACTCTTTGTTGCGGTGCGCAGGCTTCTCATTGCGGTGGCTTCTCTTGTTGCGGAGCACGGGCTCTAGCCGCGTGGGCTTCAGTAGTTGTGGCATGCAGGCTCAGTAGTTGTGGCTCGCGGGCTCTAGAGCTCAGGCTCAGTAGTTGTGGAGCACAGACTTAGTTGCTCCGTGGCATGTGGGATCTTCCCGGACCAGGGCTCGAACCCGTGTCCCCTGAATTGGCAGGCGGGTTCTTAACCACTGTGGAGGCACTATTTGTGGCCGATGTGGGTAGCACTGTGTATGGGGCTGGTGGACATGAAGGTGGTGCTGTGGCTTGCGGCTAACGATGCTTTATCTTCCTGCTCACACCTGTTGGTCAGGTAGGCGCCGTTTCGGGTTCCTCACTTCAAGCTGGGTCATGGGAGGGGGTCACGTTGGGACGCCCCTCCTGTGTGAGGACCAGAGAGAGTGACAGGGAGGACAGAGGCCTGCTTGGGCGTCATTATGGAGAAAGGAAGAAGAAAGCACCTTTGTCCTCAAACAGTCTGAGAAGGAATCTCCCAGCTGCTCCCTGTCCCCGCCAGGGGTACAGTTAGGCCGTGGGGAAAGAGGGTTCACAGAGACAGCCCAGCAACCCACCGGGCTGGAAGGGAGCAGAAACCAGCAGGAAATGGCTCCTGGACACCCCTATAAATCACCCGAGGGGAGGGGAGTCTCCTGAGAGCCAGATCTAGAGGGGCTCAGGGAGGGGAGGGGGACTTTGCTCCTGGTCCATGACCTCTGGCGAGGTCAGGCCTGGATCTGATTAGACAGGCTCCAAGGGGACGCTGGGGGGGCAGGAAGGGTCGGGGCAGAGTGCTGGGAAGGAAGCCGGCAGCATACCCCAAGCCCAGCCTCCAACCCTTTGGCTACAGCCAGACTCCTATCTGGTGTGTGATGACAAAGAGATCAGTGGGCTTGTTGGGATGGAGAGTTCAAAACACAGCCTTTGCAGAAGCCAGCAGCACTGGAGGTATGAGGCACCGACTGCCCCCACTCATAATGCCATTCAAGAGGAATAACCACGACCTACAGACTCTTCCAAAGGCCATCCAAAGTCCCCTTCCTTGTATCCATCCCTGCCAAGGACCAGGGACACCCCGAATGCCCTGCTCCTCCTCACGCAGCTCAGATGATTGTAATGTTTTTCCTTATACTAGAGGCACAGCTGAATCCCATATGCTTCCACCCAATGCCCCAACTTTCCCCTTGAGAATCTTTTTTAATAAAGTAAGTAGCCAGCTATTAAGCACTTGAAATGTGACCAGTCCATATTGAGTTCGGCTGTAAGTGTAAAATACACACTGGATTTTGAAGATTTAGTACAAAATAAAAAGACACTAAGCATTGGGGAAATGCAAATCAAAACCATAATGAGATGCCACCTCACACCCATTGGGATGGCTACTATCAGAGCAATAACAAAAAACAATGGAAAATAGCAAGTGTTGACAAGCATGTGGAGAAATTGGAACCCTTGTGTACTGTTGGTGGGAATGTAAATTGGTGCAGCCACTATGGAGAACAGTATGGAGGTTCCTCAGAAACTTAAAAATAGAACTACCATACAATCCAGCAATTCCACTTCTGGGTATATACCCACAAGAATTAAGGGTCTCGAAGAGATATTTGTACAGCCACATTCATAGCAGCCTTATTCACAATAGCTAAAAGGTGAAAGCAGTCCAAGTGTCCATCAACAGGTGAATGGACAAATAAAATGTGTTTATACATACAATGGAATATTACTCAGCCTTAAAAAGGAAGGAAATGCTGACACATGCTACAATGTGGATGAACTTTACGGACATTATGCTAAGTGAAATAAGTCAGTCACAGAAAGACAAATACTGTATGATTCCACTTATATGAGGTACCTACAGCAGGCAGATTCATAGAGACATAAAATAGAATGGTGGTTGCCACAGGCTGGTGGGGAGAGAGAAATAGGGAGTTACTGTTTAACGGGAATAGAGTTTCACTTTTGGGAGATGAAAAGAATTCTGGAGATGGATGGTGGTGACGGTTTGCACAATAATATGAAGGTACTTAATGCCACTGAACTGCACACTTAAAAAATGGTTAAGACAAAAAGAAAATTGTTAAGACAGTAAACTTTATGTTATGTTTATTTTACCACAATTAAAAAGTTGGAGGGGGCTTCCCTGGTGGCGCAGTGGTTGGGAGTCTGCCTGCCGATGCGGGGGACGCGGGTTCGGGCCCTGGTCTGGGAAGATCCCACATGCCGCAGAGCAACTAGGCCCGTGAGCCACAACTGCTGAGCCTGCGCGTCTGGAGCCTGTGCTCCGCAACAAGAGAGGCCGCGGTGGTGAGAGGCCCGCGCACCGCGATGAAGAGTGGCCCCCGCTTGCCGCAACTGGAGAAAGCCCTCGCACAGAAGCAAAGACCCAACACAGCCAAAAATAAATAAATTAATTAATTTAAAAAAAAAAAGAAAAAAGAAAGAAACAACATACTCCAAACCAATGATAGATTGCTCCAGGCAAGGGGAGATGAAAAAAATAAAGTCCAAATTAAAAAAAAAAAAAAAAAAAAAAAAAGTTGGAGGGACTTCCCGGGTGGTCCAGTGGTTAAGAATCCACCTTCCAATGCAGGGGACGCAGGTTCAATCCCTGGTCAGGGAACTAAGATCCCACATCCCGCGGGGCAACTGAGCCGGTGCGCTGCAACTACTGAGCCCAGGCACCACAACTAGAGAGCCCGCATGCCGCAAACTACAGAGCCCACACACTCTGGAGCCCACATGCCACCACTAGAGAGAAGTCTGCGCACTGCAAGGAAGAGCCTGTGCGCCGCAATGAAAGATCCTGGTGCCGGAACTAAGACCCGATGCAGCCAAAAATAAATAAATAAATGAATAAATATTTTTTAAAAGTTGGAAAAATAATAATTTTAATTGATAATAATAGTTAATAATTTAAAATATTGATAACAAGCTGAAATGATAATATTTTGGATTTTAAACAGTTCAAAAAATGTAAAAAAGTATTAATAATTTTAAAATAATGATTATATGTTGGAATATTTTGTATATATTAAGTAAAATAAAGTCTATTATTAAAATTAACTTCACCTGTTTCTTTTTTTTACTTTTTTTGTAAATGTGACTATTAGAAAACTTAAAGTTACCTATGTGGTTTGCGTTATACTCCCGTTGGACAGTGCCGCTCTAGAAGACACAGCCAATTTTGTTCTTCACACAACAGATCTTCAAATACTTGAGGTCTGGGTTGTTCCCTGAGAAACATCTTCTGAGGGGAAACACCCTTAATTCCTTCAGTCACTTGTGATGTGAAATGATGTTCAGATGCCTTGAGCCTGAAGACCCTGCGGATGGTATGAACCCAAAGGGCCTTACGCCAGCAGGGGACTTGGAGCAGATTTCAGCCATCATCTGTAGTGAGCATTCTTGTGTTGTCCAATATGACAGCTACTAGCTACATGTGGCCACTTAAATTAAAATTAAATTAAAAATTCAGTTCCTCTGGCTCACTAGCTACCTTCCAAGTGTTCAATAGCCACAAGTGGCTATAGTCTACCTTATGGGACAGCACCAATAAAATACTTCCATCATCACAGAAAATTCTTTTGGACAGCACTGGTCCACACCCAAGGCAAGGCCTCAGACCCACAGCTGCTTTCTGTCTTGCTCCCTCTCTCTTGCTGCCCCACCAGAAAGCCCCCTTTCTTCTCCATCTTCATCACTAGCCCAGCTTTGCCCCTGCCAGATCCCTCCTCTCCTGGCCACGCAGACTCAGAGACTGCTGACAAGGCCCGCATTTGATTGCATCCTAAGGCTGTCACACTGCATGGCAGAGAAGGCCTCACACAGCACGATTTCTACTTCTAGTGGGGAAATACTTGCTGAGAGCATTTTGAGGGAGCAATGCAGTGAAGAGGTTAATGGTACAGGCTCTGGAATCAGACAGAACTGGGTACAAAACTCACCTCCGCCACTCTTAGGTCTGTGACCTTGGGCAAGTTAGTCTCTCAGAACCTCTATTTTCTCACTTATAAAATAGGGATGACAATAGCTCATGTTGCTAGAGCTGCTGCTCTGGTGGGAATCAATGAGATTTATTTGTAAAGTGCTTGGCACAGTCCTTGAAAAATAGCAAATACTTGCCAGTGATTATTGAGGGAAAATAGCAGAATCTTGAGTTAAAAGGTGCTGAGAGGTTATGGAAGAGCATGGTAGGATTGGGGGTGGATGGCTATCTACTCCAAGAGGGTAGCCATATTCCCATGGAGAGGCAAAAGCTCAGAGAGCTAGTGGCAGAGCCCTCTGGAGAAGTGAGAAAAGACAGAATTTGCAAGGCCTGAATGGTGAGAGGGTCAGTGCAGGGGGAAGGGGGCAGCCTGGTATAAACCAGAGCTTGGCTCCTATTTCATTTCTGCCCGGGGGCTTCACAGAGGCCCCAGTAGGTGAGCTGTCAGTTGGAAGAAGCCATTGGGTAATTGAGGCCTTGATTTCTCTAGTAAAATGTTTATGAAGCCCATAAACTCATGCCTTTATTGGCCAGGCTCATTCTGGGGGATGGATGTGGCTCTCCAAGGTGTAGTTAAAGCACCTGCTGAACTCAGGCACCCGGTGGCTACTCTGGCCTCCGCCCAGACCCACCAGGCAGAGTGACTCCTGGAGGGTGAGGAGGCCAGCCAAGTCCACATGCTCTTTAAACTCCGCAAAGCACTTGTAAATGTCCTCTCTAAATGCGCATGGGACGGAGAGAGGTGACGGCAGAGAACCCGGAGTCCTGGGGAGGCTGGCAACTTGCCACAGTCCCGGTGGGATATTGGCTTTGTCATCAGGGTTCTCTGGCCCAGGCTTACCCTCTCCAACACTCTGTCCCAGTCTCCCCAATATCTGGGTCCCCACCTTGCCCATTACTTTGGCTCTGTTAGGGAAGATCCCCTACATTGATTGGCTGATGACATTTGGAGTGGAGGAAAGTATGAACTTAGAAGACCTGTATTTACTTCCCTGGCTCTCCAAAGGGAAGTCTGAGAGTTGAATTAAGGTTCTGAATCCAAAGAGTAGGTGTTTTACGCGGGGGGCGGGAGGGAGGCACTGTGTGGGGTTTGGGCGTTGGATTGGTGTGTGTGGACGGTGTCTGGAGCTTACGAACAGCCCCAGAAGACGGCGATGGCTCAGAGGCCCTGCTCAGCTTTGCTGGGGGTGATTGATTCATCTGGGCCTTTGCCTGGTGACCCTGCTCTGAGAAGCCTCTGGAACCTTTTGTCTGCCTCTTCAAGCCCCTTACCCCCTGCCTTGGGCTTCCGAACCCCAGCCCCTCCCTCCCACCCTCCCACACCACCACCAGTTCACCACTCCCCGCCCCCCCCAATTCTAACACAAAAGGCAACTTTGTCTTTCAAGTCAGCAGCCATAAATCCACGTCTCTCCCCTCCCTCCTGGCAGCCACCTCTGACAAATGGGGGGGGGAGGTGGGGGACAGTGGGGGGCCAGACTCAGCTTGGGAAAGTCCTTGCATCCAGCTGTTGGCCCACTGTAGGCTGGTGAGCATCGAACCTTTATGGTCTGATCTTCGATTCCAACGGATGGTAAGACCCAAGGCACAGCTGCAGGAGGGGCAAATTGCTCTGGGGCTCTCCGCAGCCTCTGGGCTGGGCTTTTACAACCCAAGGAGGATAAAACCTCTCAAAGCCCTACTTTTAATTATTCAGCCCACAGTTCAGAGGCTCCAGTTCTTCCTCTGGATCAAGTCGTGTGCTCGCCTTCCCTCCCCTGCCTCCAGCCCACCGTGGAGGGAGTGAAGTGTGCCTGGGGGAGAGTGTGCTGTGGGACACAGGTGGTGTGCCTGCCCGATGCGGCATACTGGATGTGCCACTGGGTGGGTGTGCCCCGCTGCTTTCAGTGTGGACCCTACACATTCAGGGGAGGGGAAAGGGGGAGGAGTATCACCCACCCCACGTGACCACCCTACCTCCCCCACTGCTAGGTTTTCAAAGGCAGTCCCAAATTCAAATATTTCGCCCTATTTTTCATCCCACGTATCAGGCAATGAGTCAGAGGATGTGTCCTGGTTTGGGAAATACAGTCCTCTGTCCTATTTACACAGCACACCCACTGAATCAACTCTAAGCATTCATTCAACAGATACCTACTGACTGCTAATGTGTCCGAGAGAATGTTCTGGCACTCCTGGAGCAAATTCCCTTCATCCCACAGGCCCTGTCCTTAGGTTTTCTACCCAAGCTCCTAGAAATATCAGAAAGGTGAAAGCACCAGAGCCAGGGTCTTAGCTATCATAGTAATGTGGTCCTGAAAAACAGAAACCTGCAGAAGCCACTGATGGGCAAAGGTAAGATATTATATCAGTATAACCCTGAGAGGTAGGGATTACTAGCTTTTCTGAGGTGCAGAGAGGTTAAGTAACTTGCCCAAGGTCACACAGCCACTTAATGATGATCACACATTAACATTTAATGATGCTAAAGCAGGCATTTGAACTTAGAGTGGTCTAACTCTAAATCCAGTGCTCTTTCCCTGCATCACAGCTGTGAGACACACACACACACTCAAATGCTGCTCAAACATGACTAACCATACCTGCAAACACTGGCACAGAAAATCACAGAGGCACACAACATCCTAGACCCTTAAAAGTACCATGCCTGGGGCTTCCCTGGTGGCGCAGTGTTTGAGAATCTGCCTGCCGATGCAGGGGACACGGGTTCGAGCCCTGGTCTGGGAAGATCCCACATGCCACGGAGCAACTAGGCCCGTGAGCCACAACTACTGAGCCTGCGCGTCTGGAGTCTGTGCTCCACAACAGGAGAGGCCGCAATAGTGAGAGGCCCGCACACCGCGATGAAGAGTGGCCCCCGCTTGCCGCAACTAGAGAAAGCCCTCGCACAGAAACGAAGACCCAACACAGCCAAAAATAAAATAAATTAAAAAAAAAAAAAAAAAAGTACCATGCCTACGCACATTCAGAGACACCCGTGACACAGCAGGCTTCACTTTAACTGAATTCCCCCAGGGTTTGAGGTGGGTTTCATAGAGCGTAACTAATGCAGATAAGCACCATGATAAGATGGTGTTATTAGCCCACTAGTGGTCACTGAGCCCACACATGTTTCCTAGATTCTATTAACACAGGTAGATAAACAACCCAGACGCTAGTCCCCAGGTAGCTCTTCCATGAGCATTTCCAAATCAGCAAACCGGGAAACCAAGCTGCAAGGATGGGGCCTGCAGGCTTACTCCTGTCACCTGTTGGGCCTTATAAAATAGAGGAGTAGTTTATTTTCCTGGTTTTGCAGGAGGAGGACAAAGCATTGTGAGATGCTAGCAGCTTCCATGGGGTGCGTGGGGGTAGGGGGCGGGGAGACGGAAGGTGGATATGCTAAAGGGAAGGGTAGCTGTGACTGACTCAGTCCTTTTAATAACTGGATCTTGATAAAGCCAAAGCCCCTCTCTGGGCCTCTGTTTCCTCCTCTGTAAAATGGGGGAGTTGAGTTGGACAAGTTATAAAGTCTCATCCAGTTGTAGCCTTTGAGACGCATGTGCTTCCAGGCACCAGCCAAGGGTGCAGGGTCAGGGGCTGGGAGTTGACTTGGGAATCTCACTCTGCCTTAGACTTGAAAATGTCCAGGCCCAGCAGAGCCCCTCTCCATAGACTGCATGTCTCCGCCCGTGTCAAGGTCACCAATCTTCCTTATGTAAACCTGCCCGGGCCCACAACATCCTTAACTTCCGTCATTCTGGTCAGGATACCGGATCTCCCTCACCTCCCGGAAGGGCGTCTGGTTAGGGGGCCCAGGCTGGAGCTATTAAGTAAATTGCTTTCACATGACCATGAGGACCACTCAACAAAAACAGATACTTCCCCCAAATTTCCAGAGCCATATATTAGGATTTGTAGGGACTAATATAGCAGGCATTAGGTAATGGAGAGGTGACCTGGGATCATGCCTGGCTCTGTCACAGATTCTCTATGTGACCTTTCAATTCCAACCTTGGATTTCTCATCTGTAAAATAGAGGAGTGGAGGACGACAGACAAGAGAATCTCTAAGGTCCACACCATTAAGAGTCTAGGATAACACTAGGTAAAATGGTCTCTCTCCACCCATGAAAGGCCCCTCTCCTATTCTCAAACCTTGATCTGATGCTGTATTTACCTCTCATGGCTCTACCGGACCTCTGGCAGCTCAGCACTGAACCCCAATAGTTTAAGGCCTGCAGATCCTCCACCCCAACAGCACTCCAGAAGAAGCCTTATCAGTTTGGGGGAAGAGGGAGGCCTACATTCCATGGGAGGATCATGAACCTTCTTGGTTGGTTAGGGCTACCAACTCTTGGAAGTAGACTTATTTGGGAAACTCCACTGCTACCTTCTACTTGTCGGAGGTCTCCTAAAGCCCTAGGAATCGTCTGTAGAGTGTTTCAAAAGCTTTCCCTGAGATTTTTTGATGATGGCCCTTCTGACCGGTGTGAACTGATACCTCACTGTAGTTTTGATTTGCATTTCTCTGATAATTAGTGATGTTGAACATCTTTTCATGGGCCTCTTGGCCATCTGTATGTCTTCTTTGGTGAAATGTCTATTTGGGTCTTCCTCCCATTTTTTGATTGGGTTGTTTGGTTTTTTTTGATATTGAGCTGTTTGTGTGTTTTGGAGATTAATCCTTTGTCCGTTGCTTCATTTGCAAATATTTTCTCCCATTCTGAGGGTTGTCTTTTTGTCTTGTTTATGGTTTCCTTCACTGTGCAAAAGCTTTTAAGCTTAATTAGGTCCCATTTGCTTATTTTTGTTTTTATTTTCATTACTCTAGGCGGTGGGTCATAAAAGATATTGCTGTGATTTATGACTTAGCCATAAAAAGGAACGAAATTGGGTCATTTGTAGAGATGTGGATGGACCTAGATTCTGTCATACAGAGTGAAGTCAGAAAGAGAAAAACAAATATTGCATATTAACACATGTATGTGGAATCTAGAAAAATAGTACAGATGAACCTATTTCCAGGGCAGGAATAGAGATGCAGATATAGAGAACAGACTTGTGGACACACACAGCGGGGGAAGGAGAGGGTGGGATGAATTGGGAGATTAGGTTTGACATAAATACACTACCATGTGTAAAATAGACAGCTAGTGGGAACCTGCTGTAGAGCTCAGGGAGCTCAGCTCGGTGCTCTGTGATGACCTAGATGGGTGGGATGGAGTGGGGGGGGGGAGGTCCAAGAGGGAGGGGATACAGGTATACATATAGATGATTCACTTCATTGTACAGCAGAAACTCACAAAACATTGTAAAGCCATTATACTCCAATTAAAAAAAGAGCTTTCCCTTAAATTCAAAGGAATCACCACACCCACCCCTAACCTCTTCCTTTTCCTGTGCCTCTTAATTAACTGCCTCATCATGCACCAACTACCCAAGCTAAAACACTAAAACAAACCAAGGTGTCACTGCCTCACCGTCTCCCTCTCCCCCACAGCTAACTGGTCACCAAATCCTGGTCTAACCTCCCTTTTCCCTCCCATTGCCTTGGCTTAGGCTCTTTTTTTTTTAATATATATATATATTTTTAATTAATTAATTAATATTTGGCTGTGTTGGGTCTTTGTTTCTGTGCGAGGGCTTTCTCTAGTTGTGGCAAGCAGGGGCCTCTTCATTGCGGTGCGCGGGCCCCTCACTCTCGCGGCCTCTCTTGTTGTGGAGCACAGGCTCCAGACGCGCAGGTTCAGTAGTTGTGGCTCACGGGCCTAGTTGCTCTGTGGCATGTGGGATCTTCCCAGACCAGGGCTCGAACCTGTATCCCCTGCATTGGCAGGCAGATTCTCAAACACTGGGCCACCAGGAAAGCCTTGGCTTAGTCTCTTATCACTCTCAACTGTTTCTGTAATAGCTCCCCCCTCCAGCCTTCCCACTTCCAGTGCTCTCTCCCTCCTCTTCTTCCTCCATCCTGAAGCCATAATTATCTTCCTGAATATCCAATATGCTCATTAAACATCTTTGGTGGTTCTCCATTGCCTTGAATCAAGGTACTCTCCTTGGGATGGCATTCAAGGTCTCCATTATTAGGTCCTGATTCATACTTCCAGCTTCAAATGCAGCTAATTCTCTCTTCATGTGATTTGTACTTTGACCGTGTGAGACAAGTTTGCCTTCCCTAGACATATCATAGATGTTCATGCTTATATTCCTTTACTTCTGCTGTGCCCTTTGCCTGGAACTCTTCTGCCAGTTTCTCTACTAGCACCCCACCTTCCACATCCCCCAAAGGAGGCAGAATTAATTCCTGCCTCGAATGTGTTGCCTTGTGCCTCTCTCCTAGCTCTTACCAGACTTTATTAGAATCAGTTGCTCACACATCAATCGCCTACTAGTAGCCTACGATGAGTTCCTTACCGGCACAGAATAGCCTAGTTTACCTTTCTACCTCCAGCACCTAGAACAAATACTAGGTAAATAGTAAGTCCTCATTAACTGTGTCCTGAATGCTGGCTTTAAGGATCATATGGTCTTGGGGATCATTCCCCATTATCTTCTCTTCCACCCAAGTCCCCACCCTGCCGCAATTCATTGTCTATGGTGGGCAAGTTACTGACGCTCCTTGAGTCTCAACTTCTTCAATGAAATGAAGGACTTGAACTAGGCACCCGCTACCCCCTTCTCAAACTTGACTGTGTATCAGAATAACCTAGGGTGCTGGGTAACAATGCAGATTTCCGGACTCCACTCCCTTGGTCTGGCGTGGTGCTCAGGAACCTATATTTCTGTGAAAATGCAGGAGGCTGCCTCATAATGAACGGCCAGAATTGGGAACTCCTGGCCTGGCAGGTTCTCGAGAACCCTGATCTCGCCTCGGGCTCCAGCATCCGACGAGGGCAGATTCTCAGCCCAGCACCCGCCCGCACACCCCCCACACCCCCCGCGAGCAACGGGGCCGGCTAGTCCAGGCAGTGTGACTCCGATGCCAGCAGGCGCAGAGAGGGCGGCGGGGCGGGTGGAGGAGCATGTGGGAGCCCGGCCCCCGCGGGGCCCCAGTGCAGGCATTCGGCTGCCGGGCGGGGTCAGGGCCCTGAGAGCCGCTCGCTCGGCGGCAGGAGTAAGTGGGACCATCTGCTCCACTCCGCAGAGGTCATCGCTTTGTGTCAAGCTCCCATCCCCCGCCTCGCTCCTCCCCCACCTTCCCCTTTTTGCCCTTTGACTCCCGGGACTCCAAAGAAAAAAGCACTTGAGGTCCTGATGAAAGTGGGAGTGTGATGGGGAGCGACGACGGCCGCCGGAGCTCGGGGCCCGCGCAGCGCCGGGCCTGCCCCGAAGGAGAGAGCGGCGGGCGGCTGCGGGACGGGGAGGACCGGCCGCGTCCCGTCCGCAGGGCCCGGGCCCAAGCCGGCGGCGCGGCTCCCGAGGGAGGCGGCGCCGGTTCCCACAGCCGGCCGGGCCGCCGGGCCCCTTTGAAGTGGCCGCAGCTGCACACCCCGACCCGCGGCTAATCCCCGCCGACGCGGGCGTCCTCGCCCCCCCGCATAGCAATAGTGTCCGCGCTGAATGGCGCTGGCTAATTACCTCGCTCGCACCGCCGCGGGTGAATGAGAGAATCCGGCATTGTGCGCGGCGAATGGAGAAAATAAGACAGCCATTGTCCTCGCAAGCCAAACGAGGGTTTGATGTCGCTGGGGCGAGCGAGGCACCATTTCCCGCCACCCCCTCCCCCCGGCGGGGGCAAATTCCCCGGCTGGGCCCGGGTCCGGGAGGACCGGCCTGGCCCGGGGAAACTGAGGAAGCAGGTCCGGTCTCCCCGGGGAAGAATCCCTCCGCCTCCCATGGAAGCCCGGCGGGCGGACACATGACAGCCCCGGGGCTCCCCTCTCCACCCGCAGATTCTTAGCGGCACCTACTGCGGTCGCCCGGTTCTGTCCCCGACTTAGAAAAAAAAAAAAAAGCAAAAAAAACAGGCACGGCCCTGCCTTCGACAGCCTAATTAGATTTCGTTGGGAACACATGAAACAATAGGAGGAGTCGGGGATTTGTATCCCTCAGTGCTCAACTGTGTGCCACCAGCTGAAAGGCCTGGAGAAGTTCAGAGAATGGCTGGGAGAGATGTGAGGAGAGGAACAGGACTCTGAAAAGAAGGGGCAGGAAGATGGGGAGCTGTGGGGAGCCTGGACTGAGGAAGGGACTGGCACGTTCCGGGAGGAAGAGGGAAATGGTTGGAAAGGGGAGGTCCAAATTATCCAAGGTCTGCAGAGCCAGGTTTCAGGATTCGGAGGTAATGCCGGAAGCACCAAGGCCATTGTTTTGATCCAAGAAAGGTCCCGATGAGAATGGTGGATGGAAAGGTAAGATTGGAGTTCCAACCACTTGCCTATGGAAGCCCACTCATTATCAGGAACCGGACTAGCCTCAGGCATTTCCTTTTTTTCCTGTATAAGGATGTGAGGGGCTCAGCTTAGAAATCAGCACTAAAGGAAATCACGATGCACATGGACAAGCTGATGATCACACTGTTTATGCATTCAACAGTTTCTGTGCTTTATCAGGCTGCCTTCTCTTCACAGTCACCACCAAATAAGGTTGCTTTTTGGTGGGGCGGGAAGAGGAGATTACATCCTTCAAGATCAGGAGGTGTCTTATCTTTCTATCCCTCAGTGTACTCAGCTCAGAGGCAGGTAGGTATAGGACAGATGCTCTTTGAGATGTGCTGATTGAGAACTGACCTTTAATATCCTTTAATATCCTTCAGTTCCAGTATCCTTTTCCTGGAAGCACGTACTTCCTAATCCCTTCTGATGGGCTCTTAGACTATTTCTGCCTAAAGGAGGAATGTCATACATAAGATCCAATGTTCTATCAGGCTTCTCAAGTGATAAAAAGGTCTGTTGCTCAGATCAACAGTAGGCTGTTGGGCAGACCCAGTAGCCCTTAGCTAGCACCGCTTACGACGCATATTACAGAGCTCTTTCTGAGGCAGCAATCTTTTCTAATGTTCTAATGTCCATGTTACCACAACTAGATTATAAGCCCTTTGTGGGCAGCCCATAACTAGACTCTGAAACAGGACCAACCATCCATCCATCCATTTATTAGAGAATAAAATTAAAGAATGGATAACACTTGTTCAGAGACTAAACAGCAGCCAAAATGGTTCCTTGTTTTGACTGATCAACCACATTTAACATTACCTAGCACTAGTTGTAACAGTGATACATGAAAAGCATGCTTTTTAAAAGGAGAGAAAAATCTAAGTATAGGTCATTGTTTTTCTCACCCGACTCTGAATCAGGGTTTAATTTAACCCTGGTCATAACCTCCAATATGATCATAATGTTTTTCTTTATAATTCTCCTAAATCTGCATCTTAGAGTCATATTTCTTCTGCCTAAGGCTCTAGAATCTTAAGCCCACTTGGCGTCCCAGCACCTGCTGCTGCTGAACTACTCCCCTGCTTAGGCCCTTCTGCCTACTTAGTTGATCTGCCTAGTTAGTTGGTTTAAAGAACTCCAAAACAAAACAAAAAGATAAAGCAGAGCTGCTGTGGATGTGGTAGATGTAGGAAGCTTGGAGCCCCACCAATCTGACTTTTCTCTTTTCCCAAACTCCAGCCCCTAAGCCCCCTCCACAGACCCAAGGACCCTTAGGAATGATGCTTAAAGTCCCCTCATCTAGAGAAAAGAAAGGGCTTATCCAAGGAAGCAACAGCTAGTTGGTAGTAGATCAGAGATCATTCTAATGCTATACAGGCAACTAGCTTCATTTTACAAGACTAAACTGACCATTCAAACAGAAACTACAAGTATAATTGTTATTATATATTACTATACGTGTGTCTTTGTGGTTTGTCCAGATTTCAACAAGAGTGCCTGAATGTCTAATCCCCAGAAAATTACACTTTGGAAAAGATCCTCTATTCATAAAACATGAGGAGCCTTCAATACTTTTAACTAAAAAAGTGCTTTTTTTAAAGGAAGCCTGTTTCTCCTCGCATCTCTTCTTTCCCCAAACCCAAGACCATAAGTAACTTTAAAAATAATGCTCCATGGGTGACTATTTTGATAAGAAGATAATGAGTATAATAATGAGAATGTGTTTTTTCTCCTCTTATCCATTCCCACAGCAACATGCATTCACAGGATGCTTTGTTATCATGGTTATGACTTTTCAAGATAACAGGAAGGTAGGCATGTCTATGCAGGTGTAGTCCTTCCAAAGAGGATGCACATGAAGCTCGAGGGAAGAGGGACACTTCCCAGCATGGAACGGGCCTGTTAGCTATTCCGGGGGTGAGGCCAATGGTCTGGCATCCTGGGACTTTCTATAGCGTGCCTGGAAGGGTGTTCCACCCTGAGGTGACTGAGTACCAGCAGCCACCTCT
Organism: Eschrichtius robustus; assembly: GCF_028021215.1. Classification (NCBI taxonomy): domain Eukaryota; kingdom Metazoa; phylum Chordata; class Mammalia; order Artiodactyla; family Eschrichtiidae; genus Eschrichtius; species Eschrichtius robustus. The sequence goes on from NC_090824.1 coordinate 126,643,339, forward strand.
CCTGGGGTGGCAAACCGGGATCTGAACTCACCAGGCCAACCCCTTCCCACTCAGCACTCAGTCATGGCACCTGCAGCTCAGTCCAGTCCCAATCCTCCCCCAAATGGTCGGCAGTGGGACCCCGGAAGGGAACAGAATAGGGAGATAGGGGTGCCTTTTAAGACTAGAAGAAGCTGGATTAGCAGACTCTGGATACATTTAGATGCAGACATGGCTGCTCTCAGCTCCTGACAGTAGGGACTCGGAAGTCTTCGGAGACTGGCTTAGGTGAAACCACCCAGTAGGCCCTTGAGTAATATCTGACTCAGTTTTACCTGCCCTCCCCCAAGTCCAGGCTGTTGAGCTCCAGAGGGTGGGTGTTCCTACCCTCCTTTTCATATGCCCACAGCTCCCCATTCTCACCCTCCCCAGACACCAACTCCAGGCCAAGCCGTGTGTTTAGTGCTGAGGATGCACAGAGGAACCAGCCCCTCCTGCCAAGGACTGTGCAAACCAGCGGGAGGAACAAGCTATATACTCACTGTCCCAGAGCAGACTGGTGTCTTCTGGTTCTCCCCACCCCAAAAAAGCAAAGCTGGGCATCCTTCTTGAATTGATGTAATAAAAGCTATATAGCTTTATTTCAGGAAAGCCTTGATCCCATCAACCTTACACTTACCAGCCTTGCTTGTAATAATCTTGATTTTGTCACAGTTAGATGGGAAAATGACTGATTTGAGAAGCAAAATCAGAAACGCAGGAGAGCAGGAATATCAAACAGGCTCAATCCTGAGGCTCATTCTATGTAATATCATTACTGGTCTTCTGATATAGTGGAATCAAGAATATTCTAACCCAATCTTCAAGTGGGACTAATTTAGACAGGGTTTCTCTAAGGTACTAGAGGTCTGGAATACAATTTTAAGAGACCTCAAAACAATTAGGGTGAGGGGAATTACTGCAGAAAGAAGGTGACATTCCATATAAGCTGGCATATAAAAGGCTAAACAAAGATAACCCACGAGGGGGTGGGGGGCGAGGTGAGGAAAAAACAAGCCAGATGTGAAGATGGCAGAAAAAGATCCAAGAATTGTTTATCACAAGCCAAATACTGGGTTTCAGTTTTCTAAGATCCTGGCTCTGAAGTTAGAGCCCAAATCCCATTTGGCCAATCAGCACATTGGAAAGCGCATCTGACCGCTTTCAGTCCCAGTTCTGTACACCCAGGACTTGGGTCAAGGCCCTCTCTCTGGATCTCAGCTTCCACAGCAGTGATGTGAGAAACATGGGCAAGAGGCTCGGGGAGAGGGGGAGTAGGGTCAGGATGAATCAGCAAAACCTGGAAAGCTCCCCTCTCCCCATTCCTGCCTGCCCCTGGGTGAGTGCACTCCCAAGCGCTGTCAGGGCGACAAGCGCCCATCTCTGTTCAGTCCGCCATTCTGTGAAGGCTCTGGGACCTGCTCTGCTTCCTTCCCCTAGTAGAGCTTGCCTGTTCAAAGGTTTGCCCACAAACTTTTGTCCATCTCCCGCCCCATGTCAGAAATCCCTGGCCTACACCCCAAGCCAACTGGGAGGAAGGGGGCTGGGAAGCCGAGACCTCCACTCTCCGGTTCCATCTTGCTCCCCAAGACCAGCTGGAGGCCACCAGTTAGTGGGAGCCAGTTCCCGAGTTACCGGGTGAAGGCCAGGGAAATAGTGACCCCGAGGCACCATGCTGGAGCTCCAGCGAGGACACACGCGCATTCGCAGACCACAGATACTCATACGCACTTGCACATGCATACACGTTCTTACACCCACAGACACACGGGCCTTGGTGACTTGACAGCTCAGAGACTGCGCAGCAGCGCAGTAAGGTTAATTGAATGCGCATCGATTCTGCCGCGTGCTGGCCAGCCGAGCCAGCCGGGCCTCCTGGAGAAGCAGCCTCGCTTGGTGCTGGAGGTGGGGGGCATCCCTCTTCCCCGACGCAAGGGAGAAGGGTCGTTTTTCGGAGCGCGGTTACCCCCCGCCCCTCCCCCCCGCGTCCCCCGGTCGGTCCACTCTCTTCCCACCATGCTCGCCCCAGGGCGGAGAGGCAGTCCCCGCGCAGGATGGGCGAGCACGCCGCCACACCCCTCCTGGGCTGTGAGGACCCTGCCGGCCACTTCCGACACATGCGCTGCCGGGAGCCAGGCGGGCGGCGACCGGGCTGGGGGAGCGACAGAGGGTGAGGATGACAAGAGAGCTTTGCTGCAGAACTCTGATCCCGATATTTCAAAAAGGAGGAGGCCAAGCCCAGTGCAGGAGAGAGAGGAGTGGGAGAGGGAGGTGGAGGAGAGAGCCAGAGCCAGCCTGGGGACAGGTAGAGAGGAGAGTCGGGGAAGAGGGAACTGTGTTCAAGACAAAACAAGTCAGTGTCTCAGCATTTTAGACGTGGGGAGGGACTTTAGGAACCTTGTAATCTGGTCCTCTCCACACTACCTTCCACCTATGGGGAAACTGAGGTCCAGGAAGGTGAACTTTGGATTTTGTGGGTCCCAAGTCACACAGGGATGAGTTGAATATTTACATATTAAAAGCAGCTTCTTGTTGAAGTGGGAGCCAAGGAGGGCACGGAAGTAATGATGATGTCCATGTCAAGTCCAGGCTCCTCCCATGACCCTCAGTCAATAATGGTGAGGCCAGAGGAGATGTCCCCTCCAAACCAGTCCAAGTCAGGAACCTCCCGTAAAGTCCGGTCTCCAAGACTCAGCCCTCCCCCTAGCTTCTCTGCCCTGCTGACACCAGTGACCTCTGAAGCCTGAATAAAGGGTGCCTCCACTGGTGGATGGGGGGCATAACCCTACATTCTACAAATGCCTGTACCCTCCTCATCCTCTCCCCTTTGAAAGACGGGCAGGGCAGTGCTCCCTCCCATTTCCCACCAAGACAAACTGAGGCCTAACAGCTTTAAGGGAAGGAGGAAACTTGAACCCAGAGCCGGTCGTCAATGCAAGTCTATCTGCATCTCACACTGGCTCCAGCTCCCTGAGGGTGTCTGTAGTCCCACCACAGTCCCACAGCAAGAGCAAGCGGGGTTTTATTACAGGCAGGGTTTGGGGATGAATTCTAGGTTGTCCTTGATTTCTCCCCACACAAGTACCGAATTTGCCGACACCATCCCAGGTGGGAAAGGGCTAGGTGGGGAGGATGATGTGGAGGCAGGTCCATGGTAGGCAGGGCCACAGGCCAGAGCATATGCCCCATGGAATTATCAGCCCCCAGACCAAGGGCCTTCAGGTAGGGATGGGGGCAGGAACCAGGACCTACCCCAGAAGTCAGGTTGCCGAGAGTGAGGGTGAAGAAACGCTGAGCACCCAGGGCTGCTGCTGGATCCCAAGAGGGTCTGGTCTGGTGCTCCGTCCCCCACCCCCATTCCTGGTTCTCACCCAGAGACCCAAAGTCTGCCCTGCTCTAGGGACCCCAGCCGCAATTGCCCATTCCCCTTGCCAGTAAGGCCCTGTGCCCTCCCAGCAGGCACAGCCTGCCCTCCCCGCGGTGCTGCTGGGTTTACCATGAAGCCCGCCATCCAATACATTGTTCAGTGGGGCCAGGGGAGCAGGGGCCTCGCACAGACCCCTCACCCAGGTGGGGGTGGTGGCAGAATCTTGCAGCCACCACAGCAGGCAGGGACTGTGGTCGCGGTAGGGGCCACAGAACTCCACGAGGTCTTAGGCCAGCTTGCCCAGGCAAGGGGACAGCACAAGGACAATCAGCAGCCTGGCTCCTGCGTCCTCCAGGCTGATTACGTCTCTTCCCTACTACCCGGCCCCCACCTCCAGAACCCCTGGGGAGAAGGATCCTTCCCCGAGCCACACCAGTTCCTCTCCTGTGATTTGTTCTGAATTTTCAAACAAAGAGTAATTATGACAGATGTGGAGCAATCAGCGTCATTATGTGGGAAACAAGAAAGGGAAAGGGAGCTGAGGGGGCCTCGGGGGGCGGGGAACGTGTCTTTCCTCCTGGAAAGATGTAACTCCCACCTCTATCTCAAGCTCCCCAGTACCCTCCCAGCTTCCTCTCCTGCTGGGAACCCGTACCCAGCCCCTCTGCCCAGCCTCACAGGTAGGACAAGACTTCTCTCTGCAGAGCATCCCAGCCTAACTGCCCTCCAGACTCTCCGCAGGCCTCCAGCAGCAGCTGGGGCTGGGGGCATGTAGCCCCGTCTGGCACACCGGGAAGTGGCTCCCACTTTGGCCGGGGTTCTAAGCTGTTCTCTGTTCCCAATGCTCCGGTACACCCACCCTGCATGTGCCCAGGTACCTGGCTCTATTTCTGAGGCAAAAATACTGATTATGTTCTCAAGGGACTCGCCCCCACTAAGGACACTCAGGCCATTGAATTTGGGGTCAGGCAGACCGGGCTTCAATCGCAGCTTCTCTACTTACTGTGTACCCTTGGGCAAGTTAATTCACCATTCTGGGCTTCTGTTTACTCATCTGTAAAATGACTAGTAATAGGACTAGTAAAATAGGACTAGTAACACTACCAATGGAAATGCCGTGGGAATTAAGTAAATTAACACACAGAGGGCTTAGGATAGTGCAGCCGCATATCACGAGGACCACTCCCACTACTACTGGTTAGTTCATCACCAGCACCAGCACTTAGGTAGCCCTCAAACCACTCAGCTCAGCATACGGGGTGCTTTGGAAACTCAGAGGCTCTCCGAAATATGCCATGGATGTCAGAAGCCCATACCCGAGATCTGCTGGCTAACACTCACATCCAGAACTACAACCACAGACAGAGCCTGGGGTTGGGCAGGACACACACAAAAAATGGAAATATATGTGCCAGTCTGCCCTGGAGGGGATAATAAAAAGATCTCCCCCTTCCCCAACCAGAGAGCAGTGAGGCACCGGGCAAGGCAAGAGGCACAAGGGACTCTGTAACCTGCCCAGGCTGGAGGACCAATCACATCCTTGGGCAGGTTACCCCCTTGGGGCCTCAGTTTTCAAGTCTGTAAAATGAGAAGGTGGGACCAGTTGAGCTCCAAAGTGTCCCCTGTAGTCTGGATGCCTGTGATTTACTTAGAGGCTGGGAAGACCTCCAAGGTCCTGGACAAACCAGGAATTTTAGGATTCTTTTGCTGTAGCCTGCAACTCAGTGAAAGGGCTAGAACTGGGTTCTCTCTCCTCCTCCTCTCCATTTAGGTGGTCTGGTCTCCATCTGCCCACCCCAAGTCCCTGGGGCCTCTTGCTAGTCCCCCCCTCACATTCCAATGGCCTTGGGGGCAGCAGCCAGACCAGAAAGTCCAGTTCCTGCCCATTATCACTGCTCGCATCTGCACTGCAACCCAACACCAGCATTCCAGAGAGCAGCCCGGGGGCTGCCCCCACCCACCCACTGTGGTCAGTGTCCGGGCTCAGAGACAGGCCCCGAGCAGGGGCCAGTGTTCTCAGATTCCTCTCACGGAAGGTGTGCCCCCAGGGAGACTCCGACTTGCTGGGGAGGCCCCAGACCCCTTCCTTCAGGGTCTTCTTCGAAGCTCACCCTCTCAGACTCTCCTCTTCCTATGTCTTTGCTCTATGCTGAAGCCTGAGCTCACCTACTTTTGCTCCTGAAACACAGGTATCTCCCTCCAAGCGCAGCAGAAGACGGTGGACACAGGAATTGGAATTGCTACAACTGGAGAAAGAGGCAGGAGGAAGGACAGAACAATAAAGAGAGCAGGAGAAAGGAAGACGGTAGGGCCGGAGAAACGAGGACTGAGGAGTGATAAAGACAGAGACCCTAAACATGGCCTCACAGGAAGGCAGAGGTGGGGCAGAGTGTGGGAGTGTCAAAGACTGAGGAGCCCCGAGACTAAGATCCAGAGAAGAGATGGAGAGCGTGGGCTGGAGCCCTCTGCCTGAATCAGGTGGCGCTGGCCTGGATTAAGCCCATACTCCCACTCCCTCCATCTCCCTGTGGTCTGGGGTCTGGCCTGAAGCTCCTCCTTGCTTGCCCCTCTTCAGGCCCTTGCTGGGCCCCTGCCTTTCCACTTTCCCTGGGTCACAATGTCATCTGTCCAGTCACCCCTCTTTAGGAAGCCCCCGGGACTGCTCCCATCCATAGAGGTCACTCTCTTTTCTGCTCCTCCCTTACATTTGAAGGCAGTCACAAAGGGTTAGCCTTTCTTGGAACAGGGTGAACAAAGTTGGGGGCAGGGGAAGCGAGCTCAGAAATCAAAGAACGGTCCTTTGGTGGGGAGGTGGGGGGTTTGGGGTGGGGGAGGGAGGATGGAGGATGGAGCAGCCCTGGCCAGCAGGCTCAGATTGCAGCCAGATTGCTGGCACTCGTCTAATGAGTAAGAAAACTATGGCCTAGACTCCCCAGAGGTACTATGGCTGGGCTGTCATGTAAGCCCCACCCTCCACCAGTGACCTAAGGCTTTTCCTCCCTCTTCCCTCACTTCAGCTGCAGGACCTAATAGAATTATCTACCACTCCCTCTTGCCCTGCACCAGTTCTGTCCACTCTAGATCTCTAGCCTGGTCACGCTGCTCAAGGGAGGAGGGATTCCCACAGGAGACTCCTTTGAGGAGAGCTGGACCCCAATCGTAAGCCCCGTGCACCTCCTTCAGCACACACCTGTATGCTCAGGTGCCCACAGGGGCCCACGTGGCAATATACACATGCACTACTGGTCTCTACATTTCTTGTTGCAGCAAGGCTACGGCCAGAGATCTTAGGGAGGCATAGGTTAGTTACACAGGCAGACATTTTTGGAATCACTTGGTCCAATTTAAACAAAGACAGCAGTGAGCTGTTTGGTTTTCCATCCTGGGTGCCCTTCTGTTCCATTCTACTTTTATTGAAGGCTGTGTTGAACAACCTTCAAGCTGCTGTGAAAAGTCTCTCTTACACACACACACACACACACACACACACACACACACGGCTGCAGGGACTTTGGAGAGGAGAAGGAAAGGCAATACAAGAAGGCCAGAAGTGAAAAAGTCCTTTCTCCCTGGGGGTGGGGAGGGAATAGGGGGCTAAGGGGGGCTGGGGACCTGTTTCATTTGCAGGCTGCAAATGCCTCTCCTATTCACCGGCCCACATTCCCAGCCAAGGCGCCCGGCCACGGACAATGCCGAAACAGGAACAGAGAAGATTTGCACATTGTGTTCAAGGGGCCAGCTGGCTGCCTGCGACAGTGGAGCCAAGGTGTGGGAACCAGAAGCTTTCGACTTCCACACTCAAGTCCTGCTGGTGGGGTGAGGGGCGGTCCTCCCCCCACAGTTGGGGCCAGTGAGCCTGGGGACACAGCCTTCATCCAGCCAGGGAATAAAGTCCAAGGCAGGAGATTCCAAGGCCCAGGCATGAGGGCTACCAAGCAATTTGGTCTCTGATTCGCACCCCATCTGGTGAGGAAGAGAGAGTCTCAGCTCCTCTAGAGATAAACACACGGCAGCCGCCACCCCATGATTTTGCCCCGAGTGTGTTATATTCCCCTGCCGATCCTCCCCGTTCACAAGCTTCTGTTCCTATGAGCTATGCTATCAATTACGAGGTAGGGAGAAACAGAGAGAAAGCAAAAGAGAAGCTGAGAGAGACAGAGCTTTGCACCCAGAAGGCCACATGTTCATTTAGTTTTTACCAAGCTCCACAGGCAGGCGATGTGAGAAATACAAAAGGAAGAGAAGCCCCTTAGGAGCTTAAAATCTAGTTGAGGAGACAGATGGACTATCCAGCCACAAAACAGTTACTTAACAATGCAAGCAGCCCTCACTGAGAGGAGGGCTGAGCCTGAATGCCGCAGACCACAAGTACTCCCCGCCTTAGGAGCGGGAAGAAGAAATTACTCTAAACTAAGTGGTCTTTGGGGAGGGATCGGGTAAGGGACGAGCAGAATAGACTGGGAAAAGGCTCAGGGAAGGCAGCAGGCATGTCCCAAGGACTGACTGGATGGAAAGGAAGCCTTAATACGGTACAGCAGAGATGAACCTTGGTCCAAATGCTCAATATTACGATGAGAAAAGCAAAGTCCAGAGAGGGTAAGTGACTTGCCCAGAGCCACACAGGACTCCTTGTGTCCAGGCAAGGGCCTTTCCATCACACCTCACAGCTTCTCAGGAACACCAAATGGGGTTGGTGTGTGGAGTACTGACTGGCAGGGAGAAGGCCCCGACCCTCACCCATTTGCACCTACCTCTGCGCCACAGCATGCTTATGGGTGACCCGCCTGGCGTGAGAGTAGGCCTTGTCATGGCCACTCACTCATCACACCGGCAGCACCTCAGCTGCAGCACCTGCTTCCTGCTCTAATGGGTAGGCAGACGTGTGCAAGGGGCAGAGGGGAGACTTCCTCAGGGTTACTTTGGCTGAGCTGCCCCTCAAGGAGGAAAGAAAAGCTTGGGTTCCACATCCCAGGCCTCCAGGTGACAAAGGCTTCCAGGGTTACCAGCCATTGCGCCAGGAACCGCTTCCCTGCACATCCCACTGTCTACACTGAGGCCCTCCGGGGTCCCCTCACACAAGCTGTACCACCCAGCAGCTCCAGCCCAAAGTTTTCCCAACCCCCCATCCAGACCTGGTTCCACAGACCTCTGCCCAGACCCTGCCCCCAGATCCACACAAGCATGGGTCTTGCTGCTGAAAGAGATTCCAGAGTAGCTAGTTAAACTGCCCTCCCTCAGACAGGCTGAGAATGATTCAGCCTTTAGGAGTGGGTGACTGAGGGCCTGAGACGTAGGTGACTTACTGGGGTGGAGACAGCAGGGGACTAGAATTGGACTTCCACTCCTCTCACCATACTCCGCTGCCTCTTTCTAGGAGTCTGGGCTCACCAGTGCCTTCCTGGAACCACCACATCTAAAGGAGCTTAGAATTTCACATTTCTCACCTCTGTTACCTCCCCAGAATAAAGATAGTATCTAAGGAACACTTTCTACGTACCCTGCACTGTGCTAAGTTCTTTACGTGTATTCTCATAGGTGATCCTCATAGCATTCCTCCTTGGTAAGTATTATTTCCTCCAATTTAAAGATGAGGAAACAGACTCAGAGAGTCCAGTTGCCCAAGTCCCTCCAGCTGGGGGTGTGTTTGCCTCCACAGCCCACCCTCATAACCATTGCTGGGTACCCCAGTCAGGATGGCCCCAGGCTGCGGGGGAGGCATTCCTGGCTCTTTGAGAGCCCTGCCTGCATTGGAACAGGCTGGTCCTCATCCTAAATTAGCGCTCAATACCTAGCACTAACAATAATACTTAATGAGCATTTCCTAGAGGCCAAGTCCTGTGCCAGGTGCTTTCCATCCATCACCTCATTTAATCCTCCAACGACCCTGATAGGCTGATGGGATTATGCTCATTTTTTTCAGATGAGAGCACAAAGACTCAAGAGAGTTCAAAGTAACTCTTGCTAAGGACACATCATCAGTGAGTGGCAGAGTTGGGGTTCAGACCCACCTAGGTGTGGCTCTGAAGCCCATATTCTATGGACTTCACTGTGTTGCCCACAGACCCCCCCCCCCGAACCGAGCCAGTGATTCTGACATGGGAGGGGGCTCTCCTCCGCACCTGTGGGCCAGCACCATTGGCATCACCTAGGATCTCGTTAGACTTGCAGAACCCCAGGCCTTGGCCTAGACCTACTGATTCACAATCTGAATTTTATCAAGATCCCCAGGTAACTCACAGGCACAGAAAAGTCTGAGAAGTCCTGATCTAGATCATCTAGCTCCAGTTTCCCAAGGGGCCTGAGACCAAGAACTGAGGCCAGGAAGTGAGAGGCAGGAAATGAGGGCATCTGCCTGAGGAGAGCTGGCGGTGGGTCTCCCTCCCAGTCATCCCCCCTCCTTGTAGCTAGCCCATCCCTCTTTGGAGTCATCCAGGCACACAGACCTCAACAGGTGTGAGTCAATGCATGTTCCCACTGGATCGGGTGACCCAAATGCCCTTCCTGGAGCCCCTCCAGAGGGATGGCAGAGGGTCTCACAGGCCAGCCAAGCTTCAGACAATGCTCAGAGGCTTGGGAGAATCCCCAGGCCCTCCCACGAAGGGGTTAAAACAGAACAGGTTGTACTCCGGCTCCAATAATTCTACTCCTTGAGAGATTTCCCTAGAGTACTCCCTAACTGAATCCCAGCGCGGGAGAAAGCTGGGGGGCTGGGAGCGGATTCAGGCAGTCTGCTATTGCTGGCAACATCAGTGGAATCACCTTTAAATGAAGAAAAAGGTATTGACTCCATTACCGAGCGCCTCCTCTGTGCCAGGCAAAGCATGGGGTGTGTTAGTCCTTACAACCATCCTACAAACTAGGATTATATGCACATTTCACATAATGGTGAGGAAACTGGGCCACGGAGAGATTAACTTGTCCAGGGTCTCATCCTTAACAAGTGTCTCAATTTTCAGCCCCCGAACTATAAACACATGGAACAGCAAGGCAGAGAAACCAGACGTGCTGGAAGCACGAGTGTTCCTAGGACCGTGAGCCGCTCTGTCCTAAAAAGGAGATACTTGGAACTAAAGCACCCAAGGAATCAGCCTGTAGTCTAGCCCATCCTGGGCAGGCCATCTTTCAATGACAGCATCCAAGCCCACTGGGATGGGAGAGGGGGCATTCCCAGCCATCGGCCTCTGGCCCAGAGCTTGGATGCCCCAGCAGACCTGCCCACACTCACCTGGACCCCTAGCTGCCTCACTGGGCTAGTCCCCTGGGACTGTGTGTCTGTGAGGGGCGCTTAGCATACCCCCGCCCTATCAGCCCCTGTGGAGCGGGCAGGAGAATCAGGGGCTCTGGAGGGCACCTCACACCTTTTCAGAAGGCACCCTCCCATGTCACACAACATCTGAACATCTGCCCTGCCTGCGGGCATGCGGGCAGGGAGTTATTACCAAAGGAGAAAACCCAGGCAGCTAATCAGCTTTGGAGGTTCCTAGGGACCTCAGCCTATGAAGTGAGAAAAGGGGATCCAGCCACCCGGTTGCTTGGTATCCAAACATTCCCCATGGGGCCACGAGCCTTGTTGGGGAGAGAGGCTGCATCAGACTGCCAGTGTTTGGAGGCAAACCCCCAGCTGTCCCCAGGACCCCAAAGGATTAACCAAGCTGACCTCGCCCACTGGCCCTTCCCCCAACCAGAGCCCACAGCTCACTTTTCTTATACTGTTAGGAGTTTAAGGAAGCCAAACATCTTGAAGGTATTACCATTTACAGAAAAGCACATTTACAATTAGCTATATATAAACACCTGGGGATTCATCTCCCAGAATTCTAGGCTGGTGATGCAGGGGCCATCTAACTTTCAGTGGTGACACAAGCCAGGGAGCAGCTCCCTGAGAAGTCTCTTTTCTCCCGCCTGAAAATCTTCCTCGGGTCCCTACGCTCCGTCCACGCTTCTCTTCCTCACACCCAGCCATCTGCTCAGAAGCTGCACCAGCCTTCCCCTACACCGCCAGGAGGACTGGGGGATGAGGGGTCGCTGAGCCAGAAGTGATTCAGTCTCAAGGTCCAGGGCTGCCTCCCAGAGAGCTCCATATGGGGGCCTGGATGAGCCATCCTTAGAACAAAGGGGCATCTTAAACCCAACTAGAGGGCTCCTGCCTCAGAATGATTCATCACTCACCAGCCGTTCAGAGCAACTGTGCAAATGCCCTCAGAGCCAGGAAGAAACTTGTCAGCGATCAGATGGGGAAGAGGCAGCGTGCCACAGGAGTTAAGTGGGACTGTGCAGGGTTCAGAATACCTAGACTGCAGTCCTGGCTCCTCTGCTCACCAGAATGTCACAAATCCCCCTAAATCTCAGTTTTTTCATCTGTAAAAGAGGGATGATAACTGCCTATCTTCCAGTGTCATCACGATGACTAAATGAGATAATTCATGTAAAGCACTTAGGCAGGGAGCCCGGTATGCCGCACTTGCTTTATAAGTATTCGCTAAAATGATTACCAACCAAAGTTAAAGCAACCCCTTTAAGTGACACCCCCCCCACAGAAGCAGAGAGATATGGGATGGAGAACATTTTCCACTTGGCAAAACTTTTGCCCCTCCTCAAGAGCAGTGGTTCTCAACCATGACCTCCCACCCTCACAGCCTGCCACCTTCCCAAGATACATAAATAATTTTGGTTTATGTAAAAATTCATTGTTATGTAACAGTGAGTGTATACAGATTAAACAACAACAACAACAGACTTTTTGCAGGAAAGGGCAGTAAAGCACGGCCATCATTTCATCACCACAATTACTGGTGGTCCATCAGCACAAGCAAAGCACAAGTCTAGAGCTGAAACACCTCTTCTCTCCCAATCTAAAAAGCACACCAAATGTCAAGTCACCACAATGTACACTTTAAAAATCTGATAATTTTATTGTCAATTATACCTCAATAAAGCTGAAATTTTTTAAAAAGTACACTAGCATGAAGGTGAGTGGGAGTAATGTCATCATTGTGTTAACCCTGAAATTATTCTATCATATTTTTTGTAAAGCAAATTGTTGACAAGCTTCAGAATGTCATCACCGGTACAGTGAGGTTTTATTCTACCCAAAAGGTTTGAAAGTCAGCACGTAATGAAAAATTGCATGTAACCAAAATTACCCTTCAAAAATCTCTTAAATTACCCCGAAGTATGACAATTGTTTATATTTAAACACAAAAATCATACCCAATAGACTGGGATGCTCATAATATACAGGCATATGGAAACTAAGACACACTGACCCAAGAACTGGATAAAGCTTGCTGTCTCTCTCTCCCTCTTCCCACAACAGTGTTTGGCTACATTCTTGTCAAATTGCATTCCAACCAGTTAAATGAGTATATGATATAATTCCACCACCGCAAATTACTGCTATGCTCCTCTCAACTGACCCATGCTGAGAAATTAGGGCTCCAGAAGCTGCATAAGATGGAACTGCTCCCTCTATCCCTCCATGGCCTGGAAAAAAAAAAGTAAGGGCACCCACTTACTTGCAGCCTGGATTCGAGCCTTCCGGCTGACCACCAGCCCAAAGCGGTTCTGAGCCACACACTCATAGTCCCCCTCGTCTGAAGGGCCGCCTCCTCCATCCAGCAGGAAGTGGCGGATCATCAAGGACCCATTGGCCAGCACGGTGGAGTGGGTACTCTCCGGCAGCTCCACCCCATTCTTCCTCCAGGTGATTCGCACTGGAGGGGTCCCCTCCACCTTGCAGCCCAGCACTACAGGCTGCCCAGGGACTGCAACATCATCACTTGGCTCCACAGCAAATGCCAGCTCGGCAGAGTGGCCAAGACCTGCATCAGGCGGGGGAGATGAGAGGAAAAGGAGAGGTTAGTGTGGAATGAGCAGACACAGGTGTTCCAAGTTCTCTGGATCTGTGTACCCCATCCCCATCATTCTGTGATGTTAATAGGAATCTCTATTAATATATAGACCTTTGTGCATCTCATGCAGTATAGTTACTTAATCAACAGACCATCTCAGAGAGATGGATATTGTTCCTACCATCTTTTTTTTTATTTGTATCTTTTACAGAAAAGGAAACTGAAGCCCAGAGATGTTAAGCAACTTGTCCGAGGCCTCAGAGTTAATAGCTGCAAATCTGGGATCTAAAAGCAACACTGATTCCAATACAGCTGTTGCCACTTCTGTGGTCACCCTGGTTAAGCACTGAAGCCTCACAGACTTTCAGGGTGTGACCTCAGGTAAAGTATTCAACCTCTCCGGGCTTCTCGGTCCTCGTCTGTTTAAATCAGGAACAACAATATGGCTTGCGTCGTAGGGTTGTTAAATATGACTAACAGACTCAAAGGCACTGCACTATGAAAAGTTAAAAGTTCTAAACAAATATAAAGTGAGATAGTAATAAATCACTGCTTCATTTTGCTGGCAAAACCATCTGAGGCCTGGTCCGACGCCTGGCAGGGAGAAGGGTGTATGGGCCCAGTACTGGGTACAGGCTAGGCGACGGTCCAGCTCCACTGCCCCACCCCTAGGATGCTCTGGGTTTTGGTTGCTTTGCTTCTTTTGCCTTTGTCATAAGGAGGATGAGGGATACCAAACATCTACTCAGATTTCCCAAAATTTAGAAAGAGGGAGGTTCCTAGAACCTTTACTCCCAGCAACCTCTTCACTCCTGCAGAAGAGGAAAGAACTGGAAGAGGAGGGGAAAGAAGAGAAGGGAGAAGAGGGTGATCAGGGAATCAGAAGAAGCCGGAGAGGAAGTACAAGAGCTCCAATCCCAGGCATGATGCCGAGCGAGCAACTTACCAGACCAGTTACAACTTCACTCTAGGAGGAATGAACCCACCTGGGCTGAAAAGGCATCCACAGACCCCTCCTCACATTTCCAAGGAACTAGCGATCCGGGAGCTGGCCCCTCCCTAACAGACCAGCGCCCTCCCTGGCTGGGGGGAGATGGGGCGGGGGGTGGGGAGAAAGGAGGAGGAAGGCTGGGGTTAGGGGCGTTTCCCCCACCCTCAGGTATAGGTGATTCGTATTTTAGGACATTTGAGGGTCACGCCCCTTTAAATCCCTACCCATCCTTCCCAGGAACTGCGTTTCAGCAGCCTCAGCTCCCCATCCCAAGCCCAGTACAGCAACTGGGGGATAAAGTTTCTCCTAGAGGCGGCCGCGATATTCCGCTTCTCCCGAGCTAAGAGGGGAGAGAATACTGCCCAGAGGAGTGTCTGTTGAGAACTTGGGGTGGGAGGGGAAGGGACTAGATTTGCGCCCCTCTCCCGTGAGATGGGCCCGTTACAGGCACTGAGGGAACAGGATGGTGGTAACGGAGCTCCGGGCGGCAAAGCCGGCAAACCCCGAGCTCTGCGTGTGCACCCTCCGGGGCAGGGCGGGCACGTGAGCATCCCCGCCGCTCGCTAGCCCTCGGTCGGCTTCTCTCCCCCCTTCCTCAGCTCGCGGGGTGTCTCTCGGGTTTATCCCTCCCCACGCGCGGCCCGCCGGGAATCTTCCTCCTCCTCCTCATCCTCGGTCTCTCCCTCGCACTCCGTGTCCCAGTCCCGGCTCCAAATCCACGACGTGCTCTCTCCGCCCAGCGCAGCCCGCTCGGTCCCGGCCTCCGCCCCCGGGGTCTGCCGTCTCCTGCCTCGGCCGCCTCGGGCCACTCTGTGCCCACCCCTGGGCTCCAAGCACCCCAGCTCGCCCCCTCGGACGGGCCTCAGCCCTGCGGTCTCCCATGGCTCGTTTCCCCCTCTCCCCAACTCCAGCCTGCCCGCCGAGCTCCTGCTTTGCCGCGCTCCTTGCCCCTCGGTCCGGGCTCGGGTACTGCCCTGAGTCCTGGAGACGCAGCGGACGGAATGCCGGTCTCTCTTCGGGGGGCTCCATCCTCAGCATCCCCCTGCCGCCCCCGGCAACCCGGCCTCAGCGCCCCGTCCCGTTCGCCTCCCCTTCTCGGGCAAGTCCCTCCGACCCGCAGGTCCGCGCCGCTCTCCCCGGGTCCGCCCCTCGCGCCCGCTTACTCCCTTCTCGCCCTTCCCGGGGCTCGGTCCTCAGCCGCCGGCTCGCGGGCGCCCTAGCTCACCGTCGCTCGGCGCGGGCAGCAGCAGCAACAGCAGCAGAGGCAGCAGGAGCCGGGGCCGGCAGCGCGGGGGCGCGGCGCGCCCAGCAGCCATGGGGCTCGCGGTCCGCTCGGCTCGGCGACGCGCGGCTCTGGGGCCTCTCGCGGCTCACAGCGTCCCGCGGGGCCGGCGCCGGGGCCGGGGCCGGGGCTCCGGCCGGGGCCGAGCCCGGGCGGCTGGGGGCTGGGGCCACATGCCTGCCTAGGAGCGCCGGGGGCGCAGGGGGAGCGCGGCCGCTTGCGCCATCTTGCACCCACCCCGGCGATCTGTCAGCCTCGCCCGGGGTGCGCGCTCCGCACTCGCACCGCCCGCGCCCGCCCCTCCCTCTTCCCGCCGCCCGCCGCCCCCCTTCCCTCCCCTCCCGGTCCCCTCCCCCAGCCCCCTCTCCCCGGAGGCCCGGTCTGGGGAACAAAAGAGCCGGCGAGCGCTTTAAGCGGCCGGACATTCCCGGCTGCGCGGCGGACGCGCCCCCTGCGCTTTGAACTGGGGCCGGAGGGGCGGGCGCCGTCCCGAGCTGCAGCCCCGTACCCCTCCCCCGCGGGCCAGCCCCGGACTTGGGGGCGACTGGGGAAGTGGAGACCCAGCGGACCGCTGAATGGCTCTGGGCTGCGGAGAAACCCGCAAAGCAGCGGGATTCCCTCTGACCCACTCTTCCTGCTGCGCCCTCCTGCACCGTGTCCAAGTCTATATTGTCGAGATAATTCCCTAAAAGCTGCACAAAGTTGTCGAAGATTCGGTTTTCCTTTGGTTTCCGGTCCTTCCAGCCAAAGGCTAGGACGTTTAGCTGCAAGACTGGCCTCTTCAGACTGAAGAGTTCTGGCGCTTGGATGGACAGAGGTAGGAGAAGTGGGAAGGCAGCTTCATCCCGGGCCCTGGGAGAGCGGAACCAACAGGACAATGAGAACACTAAAGTGACCCGGTTCCGATGTTCTGCCCGCTGTTTAGCCCCGCAAACCCAGGCAGTCACTCTTGGAACTCATCTGAAAGATAATCATATCTCCCCTGCTCACTCATAGGGAAATTTAAAGGACACAGGTCATGACAAATAGCCTGGTAACTGGGAAAGCATATTGAAAGTTAAAATTTCCAGTTACATTTCTATGCCACAAAGAAGACTCAAGGTTTCATGTCAGAGAACATAAAAGGAGACAGCATCAGCCTCGGGTAAGAAGTGTTACGGAAGATAGGTATGCCTCTTAGGAGATACATCCCCATGCTCGCCCTCAGAGATCTTCAGTCGTGGCCACTCACTATTAAATGATCTTCTGTTGAGTCCAGCATGATGTGCTAGTCCATCAAAATTACTGAGCATCTACTAAGTTCAAGGAGCAGGAGGCTTAAAGAGGGTAGTCTCTGCCTCACTCAGCTATTGGCATTGGACTGGTCTGGCAGAGGAGTAATTACATCTCTTTCCGTACCAACTCCGGAATCTTGGAGCAGGAATGTTAACCATATATAAAACTAACTTTGGTGCAGATGAGTAAAGAAAAGGCCTCCAGAAATCAGTAAGTTTACTAGTGATGGGGTTTGTGCAGCCCAGGGACTCCTTACTCTGTAGTAGCAACTGGAAGGTGAGCTTGAGAGGCAGGACTTGAGACACAGGAGAGACCAGTAGGAGGCAATGGAGAAATTCAGGGTCGGGCACACACCGAAGCTCCAAACCAATCTCATTATGAGGAAGGGCAGGAATGATGAGCTTCTATTGGCCATAGGAAAGAGAGGGGGGGGGGGCCCTCCCGTGGGCCCAAAGTCCTGGAACTCCCTCCTGCAGGGCTTGAATTCTCAACAACCCCTTCTTGGCTTGTCCTAGACTCAGGAGAGGTCAAATTGGTGTCCTGGGATGCTGTCATTTTAAATTCATTTTGACAAGTGTTTAATTCTTCTTTATCACAACGCTTGCTCTGAGAGTGATATGCAAATAATGGCTATTCTCCTGCATGCAAAATGTGCAGTATCTCTCCCTATGATCTGTCAATTAACTTGGGGCTGGCTCACTAGCCACTTTGGGGGTGGTCCTGGGCAGGGCAGCCAGCCTCTGGCTCTTGGTTCCCTGCAGTAGAAAAGCAACCACACTCCAGGCACTGTAAAGATCTTAACAGAGTAGCTGCCAACTGTGATCCTGAGATGTGTGTGGGGTGTAAGTGTGGAGTTTGCTGTGTGACTATTGTGCTTAGGTTTGAGTTAACGGACACAAGGGTGTTCGTGAAGGTGAGAGTGCATGTATGGGTCTCTGAGCTTGTAGGCACAGTGCCCACATGTGTGAACATGCAGGCATGGGCAATTTTGGAGACCAGAGTTAACAAATAAGAGTTGTTGAGCCCAAATCTCTGGAGTTGGTGGTTCACTCCTCCCTTGCACCCAAGAAAGTTAAAAAATGTGTGTCCAGATGGAAAGAGGTCCCCGAAGAGCCTAAAAGAGTGTCATCAAAGAAAGCATCTTTCCTAAGTTTAGGTGCTTTTCTGAAGTGCCTGTTGAGGGAGGGAGATGGTTCAGTTCGTTTTTGTTTTTGTTTTCGTTTTTTTGGTGGGGAGGGTTCCTATCCTAGGATTCTGAGTAACCTGTTCTCTTTTAAAATTTTATTTTACTGAAGTATACTTGATGTACAATATTATGTTACAGGTGTACAATACAGTGATTCATAATTTTTAAAGGTTATACTCCATTTATAGTTATAAAATAACTGTATTCCCTGTGTTGCACAATATATCCTTTTAGCTTATTTATTTTATACCTAGAAGTTAGTACCTGTTAACCCCCTACCCCTATCTTGCCCCTTCCGCTTCCTCTCCCCACTGGTAACCTCTAGTTTACTCTCTATGTCTAATGGGTCTGTTTCTGTTTTGTTATATTCATTTATTTTTTAGATTCCACATATAAGTGATATCATACAGTATTTGTTTTTCCCTGACTTATTTCACTTAGCAGGATACCCTCCAAGTCCATCCATGTTGCTGCAAATGGCAGAATTTCATTCTCTTTTATGGCTGAGTAGTATTCCATTGTATATATTTACCGCATCTTCTTTACCCATTCCTCTGTTGATGAAACACTTAGGTTGCTTCTGTATCTTGGCAATTGTAAATAATGCTGCTATGAACACTAGGGTGCATGTATCTTTTCAAATTAGTGTTTTTGTTTTTGTTTTTGTTTTGATATATACCCAGGAGTGGGATTGCTGGGTCATAGGGTAGTTCTATTTTTAGTTTTGTGAGAAACCTCCATACTGATTTCCACAGTGGCTGTACCAATTTAAATTCCCATCAGCAATGTACAAGGGTTACCTTTTTTTCAGAGAAAGATCAGTTCTTTCTTATAACCACCTGCTCTTTCCCTCAAAAACCAACATTTCCCATCCTGGTAGGAAATACATTCTCTCATGCAGAAAGGCTGAGGAAATTCTAGTCATTTGGTTCCAAAAGAGAACATTTTTGGAAAATAGTTTATTAACTCATTATAGGGACAGATACATGATCAATGCCTTGGCTTAACACTAAAGAATATCATACTTGTAAGGAGAAAAAAACGCTGGAAAAATAATTAAATAATACAGCAAAACTACAGACAAATAAATGAGCAGGTACCGATTACACTTGTCATGCATCAAGAAAAGGTTTTTAAATGAGACTCAAAAACCGTAAGGCATCGATGGTAGATGACAAAGGGATTAATACCCTGTAAAAGGCCAATGGACTCTTTTCTAATAAAAATACTGTTGCAAAGACACAAACCTAACACTTCCAAATTACCCAGAGACCAAATCATATATAATGCTAGTGAGTAATGGCCACTTTCTTATCAACTGTGAGTTATAGGCAGATACCAGATTTATTACTTATTTGCTTTTGAGAAACAATTTTCCACCCAACCTAATGGGTTATAAATTGTCTCATTTGCAGCTATTTAATTTAAACCAGAACCTCACTGCCTGTTAAACAAGAACATGAAAAATGACTATGTGGTGTAATGCTAAGAGCCTACTGTTAAAACAGCCATTTAATTCAGGGCAGTTTTTGTTTTTTTTTTTTCCTTTAGAAAATAAAAAAATCAAACCAGCAAAATAAAATGAGGCTTTTGACCTTCAGAGCAGTGATGAAACACATACAGTAGTGTTAGCCACAGCAACGCTGAATGCTACAGAAATAGTACAAGTGACAATTCTGTCCTAACGAGATACAAAACCAACATTAATAATCTTTAGTGTTATCATAGGCTGCCTGAAGGAGGGGGAGGAGGAAATGTAGGTGCGGATGTCAAACGTGAGTGACACCCGAGTGTAATAAACACAGATGCTGAAAGGGTCTGAGAAAGCTGCAACTCCGCTGAGAGACATTTCACCATTTAAAAAAAAAAAGGAAAGACTGGTTATTTCTAATTTGGCCCAGAAGCCAGAGTTAACCCTTGATGTGCTGCTCAGTTAGAAAAGATGAATGCAGGGAGAAAAGACCGCATACTCGATGCTCCTATGAGAGGCTGAGGTGCAAAATCAAATAAATGACCTTGTTTTCTCTCCACAGGAAACAGAAGTCAAGCTTGTCCCTGTGTGGTGGGTCAACAGAAAATGACTTCAGGATTGAATTTAAAGAAAAGACAAAATGAAATGAGCCCATCACCCTTGTCCTGTGTGAAGCCCTCCCTTCCAGCACCGCAAGAGGATGAGATTCCTTCCACCTCCATGCCGTCAGCTCATGTTCAAGGTGCACAGAGTGGGAAGCGGTGGGGCCATGGAGCCCCGAATTTCCATCCCCTTCTACCCTTCTAGTTTCAACTGGGAAGGAAGGTCCCCAAACCCCTCCATCCAGCAAATCTGCCTGCCTGCCTAGAAGGGAGGGAGTAATTTTACCCCAAGCTTCTGGGTTGTGTTCCCCTTTCCTTATCTCAAAAACCCCCTTGTATGGCAGACAGATGCAAGGGAAGCTGAAAGGTCTTTTCCAAACCTGCACTGGGGGTAGGCAGTTTGCCTGGGGAAGGGGCCTACGGAGGCACAGATGGGAAGGGGGTGGGAGGATGACGGCTGAAGTAGATGGCAGACACAGGAGTCACGCTCTGGCCTTGAACAGACATGAGGTAGTCATGTTGTTAGGGAAGGATGCAGAGATTGAACCCAGGCAGGAGAACCACATGACACAGTGTGGGAGAGGTGGGAGAGACAGCAGAGACAGACGGAAAGAGGAGACAGAGAAAGCGCAGAGAAGAAAGGAAGGGGTATCAGGGAGGAAGAGAAGGGCAGTAGGATTGGGAAAGCAGGGGGACTGGGAGACAGACACTAGAGGAGTGAGCGGGGAGGAAGGAGGGGAGAGCAAGAGAAAGCAGATTTTCAAAACTAGGCACTTCCCCAATTACAACACTAGATGCAGAGTTGCTCTGAGGGGAGCCAGAGTCACCCTCTCAATTTGGGCACCGGGGACATGGCAGAGGTGATGCAGCTAAAGCGTTAGGCATTCAGAGCCTGCTTGCACTCAGCCCAGCCAGACAGGAAGTGGGCTGGGGCTGTCTCTGTCAGACAGGGCATTGGAGACACTCTCAGAGTGTGTAATAAAAGGCTGGGTGACGGAGGTGGGGGCCCACAGGGCTGGGGACGGACCACGCTGGGGCACTGTCCTGACCTGGAGGACGGAGTAGGCCGTAGTGACCACTGCCCGGGCCAAGGTTTCCCAGCTCACCAACCAGCACACGCACATGCGCTTCACACGTGTACAGCGCGTATAGCTGTGCTTCAAGTGTCTCTCGCCTACCACACGTGTCACAGAGCATGGGTGGGGAAGAGTGAATAATCCACCTCTTCCTCTCCCCTGAGCCAAAGCACCCTAGGAGGCTCCAAATGGCTTGATGACGGTCAGTACCTGCAGGCAGACACGTGTACATGTGTGGCCACACGTGTCATGTCCCATGATCCATACCAGCCTGCCCCAAACTGTGCCCTCGAGGGAGCTAAGCAGAGGAGGAGACTGGGGCTCTGGGCAGGCCTGGGCTGGCTGCTGGAGGGCAGGGGGCCTTTGGCTGGCAGCTGTTCACTGGGGCCTCCTCCAGAGCCTCACTGGGCTGGAGGTCCGGGTAGGGGCAAGAGGCACTGGCTGCCTCTGGCAGGCAGGTAAGTCTGTCTGGCCCAGGGCTTGCCTGCTCACACCCTCCCAGCTCCCTGTCCAGCCAGTCTGCCCCTTGCCTGAGATCCATAACACCCAAAGTGAGGTCAGCAGCCTCTGAAGGCAGCGGATCCTCAGGTTCCAGGTCTTGGAGGTGGAGGTCAGGGTTCCCTTTGGATGCACTGAAGTCAGAGTGGACAATGACTTCGGCCTCCACCTGGTTCCTGCAGGCTGGGGGCGGCTTCTTCCTCCCATTGCCCTGGTCAGAGAGGAGGACACAAAACCATCACTGAGAGTGACCATCAGAAGAATGACCATCATTCTTGGGATGGAGAGAGACTGACCCCCAGCCCAGAGCCCGTTATATATTACATGGGAGTTGGTAAAGGAAGAACAGTGACTGTCCTAAAAGAGATGATGATCAGATCCATGGGAAGGCAGGGAAATACTACGCATTTGCCCTTGCTGAGGAGTTCCAGAAGTACCAGATTCAGTCAGGGCCTCAGTGAATAGGAAGAAGGGCTGAGTGCACTCAGGCTGGGTGCACCGTCAGATCCATGTAATTCTGCTGTGGCCCACTTACGTCTAGGTAGAGGAGGGATTGTCCCCAGCCCAGAGAAATACAGGTTCTCCCAAACTGGCCTGCCCTCCATCCACTCACCTTTAGAGGCTCCACGGATCTGCTGGCTAGACTTTTAGCCCCAGGGAAGTTACCACCAGGGCTCTCCAGAGGATTCACTACTTGCTCTGCACAAACGCAGGGACCCTCCTCTCCTTCCCTCCCCGTTCCTCCCAGGACACTGACCTTTATGGCGTCATACACCAGAGCCTGCAGCAACAGCGTCTGCCCGGTTCCAGCAGGGGGCAGCAGGGCCCGGGTCAGAGAGGGCATGGGGCCTGCCTGGGGCAGCTCACAGCCTGCCCAGGAACCTGCCCAGCTCGGCCCACCGTGCTGAGCCCAGGAGATCTGCACAGGAAGAGAAGTGGGAGCATTGAGAGCTTGACTGTGAAGTATGAGAGGGAAGTGGATGGAGCTCCCTCCATGGACTCTCTTGGCCCCCTTGCTACCTCCCTCCCCAAGGCTGTAGGGAGGAGCACAGAATGGGCTGAGAGTCTGGGGGTGAATTTGAGGATAGAAAGATCCTCCTGCAGAAAAGCCCAGAGGTTTCTGAGCCAGGCAGGGTCTCCTTCACCACAGAGGCAGGGAAAGGATGAGGAAAGACTCAGGGGTTTGAGCTGGCTGGTCAGAGAATGCAGGATGAGCCACCACGGCTAGGATGGAGGGGATCTGCCCTGTGTGGGCCCACCTTATCCGGATCCCGGTCCCACTTGACCACCTCCAAACTGACCAGCCTCTTTTCCCCATACTGGGGAGAGCCGGGTCTTAGAGGTCTCCCCAGCTCCCAGGATGAGGAGGGATCTGGGTGTTCTGGCCACCCCGAATCAACCGCAAACAGCCCATCGGGGGCCCTCCCCTCCTTCCTGAGAACCAGGCTGACCTATTCTGCCAGGGATGGAGGCCCATCTGCTTCCCTGCCCTCCCAACCCTTTCAAGGAGGAGGGAGAGTGTGCCTTTTCTTCTGCAGCTGGCCCAGGAAGGGGAGGGGGGAGGAGGGAAGGGGCTCTCTCACGGGGTCACACATTGCGCTCTCGCGCCCCCTGGTGTCCTATTTGGGCATGAGCCACAGTGTGGGGCTTGGACCTACCCAGGCTCACCTTTCTCTTGGAGTGACCCCGGCAGTCAGGACCGCCACCACCCATAAGGCTGTGCACTTCAGCCCTGTCCTCGATGTCTGAGGGTGGTGGGGACCAATCCTGGGGACGGGGGTGCACAAGGGACTCCAGTTCATGGGCAGCCGGGGGGCTGGGGGGGGCAAGGCGGGCTCGGGAGTACAGCGTGGGGTTCCCAGCAGTGGCCGTGGAGGACAGGCCCGGGAGGGCTTCCCTGGAAGGGAAGATGGGGGACAGCACAGTGGTCAAAGAGAGGGGTGGGCGTGGGACTGGTATCTAGTCCAGCCTGTATCCCTGGGCAGGTTCCTACACATCTCTGAGACTTAATTTCCCGTTCTGTGCAATGAATAAGAAATTCTGTGATTGTCAAAACAGCTGTGACACTACACTGGGGTCCTTCCTCCCTTGGCTCCAGGCATCTGGAGATTTGGGGTCCCTCTTTGCAAGATGCTCTCAGCTACCAAGGAAGCGGCAGAGAGGCAGCTCTACCTACGCCTGCCCTTGCTGAGGGGATATGCTGGGGGGCTTCCCTAAACCCACCCCCTACTCTCATGAGGTCATCACTCCCAACCCCTTCATCCCAGAGTCAACTTTAATGGGGCTGCTGGGAGTGCCCAGAGCAAGTCATGGCCACTTTCCCTGCTCCCTCATCTCTGCAGCCCTTCTGGAAACCTCTCCTCTTTGCGGTCAGACTGGTTCCTTCACCCACCGGTGGGGGCCACGGCGCAGGCCAGCGCACATGCAGGCCAGGAGGCAGAGGAGGCCCAGGCAGACGCCCACGATGATGCCCGTGACAGAGTGCACGTCCAAAGAGTCTGGCGGGGGAGAGGGAGGGAACAGAACAGGTGGAGGACAGGAGAGAACCCAGGGTTCATAGACCAGGACTTGCGGCTTCCTCCAGAGACCCCTGGCCTGAGTCTCACCCTCTGGACACGTGAAATCTTCTCATGCAAGGACAGGAGGGCCCCATGGACTCACAGAGACCACCACTACCTCTCTCTCACTGGGCATCCAGAAGTTGTGGTTCCTCCCCATCAGCCTGGCCTTTCAGTGAAACACACCTCTTGCCTGCCTAACAGGGCTGGTTTTGCAGGTGTGCAACACCTGCAGGGGCATGTGGCCCATGCTTAGAAGGGCTCTGGCCTTGGTTTAATGCTCTGCTGTCACCATCTGGAAATTCGTCCCCCTTTTTAAATAAGGGACCCCACATTTTCCTTTCACACCGGGCCCTGCAGATTACATAGCCAGTCCCATTGCCCAAGACCTCCATCCCGTAAATCTCGTCACCTTTCCAAGCCAGTCCTCCAATCAAAGCAATCTCCCAAAGAAACCAAGCCAGTCTCCCGCAAATCTAACCTCTCAAACGAATCACCACCGAACCACACCCATCTTCCCTTCAAATTTGTCCTCTCCACACCAGATGAAGAGGGCACTTGTCCAAGACAATGAAAGTGTAGTCATGCCCAGAGGCAGGACCTTGGAAGAGATGGCTTGAGGGTTAGAAGTCAACTGGGTTGGGGGGTGCTCTGGAGAGCTTGGGCTGCCCCAGGATGGACTCCACCCCTTCCTGCCTTCCTGCCTCTTACCTGAGAGCTTTTCCTGGAGAGTAATCACATCCTGCAGGCCAGAGAAGGGCCCAGGCCCCACCTCCGTGCGCGCCCCCATCTTGAAGAAGTACCTAGTGTCGCTCTCGAGGCCGTGGACCTCAGCACTGAAGATGTTTCCTGCGGTGGGGGGGGGGGCGTGGGGAAGGCAGGGAGAGCAGGGTTGGTGAACTGGGTCGGGGTGGGCTGCAGGGATGGGCTGGGAAGTGGCCCTGAGAGAATCTGCTTCTCCCCCTCAGGCGGTAGCTTCTGCCTGCTCCTCCTAGAACAAACCTCAGCGGCGAGCTCACTACTAACCAGCCACTGGGGAGGCTGGAAAGTGGGGAGAGGGTGGGGAAACTCTTGCTCAGATGCCCTGGGGCGCGAGCCCTCACCCTCGGTGGTGAGCAGGGTCCACTGGTGCTCAGGCTGGGTACGGTTGTTGCTGTAGAGAATCAGATACTCCACAATCTCGCCGTTGGGCTCCGAGGGGGGGCACCAGTGCAGCCGAACGGTGGATGGCGTCAGGGGCCTCAGGCGCAGGTCGGATGGGGGCGTGGAGGGCCCTGGGGGTCAGGAGGGGAGACGGGGAGAGGCAGGGTCACTGACAGCCCCAGCTCTGGGGGCAGCTGGGAGCCAGGGCATGAGGACATAGCCTCCCTGCTTCCTCCTTCACTGGAACAAACCACAAACCACAAAGCAGAATGAGGTCTGGTCTCTCACTGGGGAATTTCTGGAATACAGTTGAGGAAGGGGCTTCACCACCATTCGTCCCCTCTCAGAAACTCTTTTCCACTCCTTGGAGCAGAGCTCCTCAAACTTCCACACCCAAATACTTCCAAGGGTTGAAGACACTGTCTGGTATTCTAGGGACCTAGGGGCAGAGCTCAGAAGTTTTCGCAAAGCTTACCTTTTCTTTTAAATTCATCTATTCTGTGGTAACATTTAATATAAAAAGAGTGTTTGAAATATTTTATCATTTAAAGTTCCTAACTCCCCTTGCCACCTGAAATCTTCAAGTAAAGTTGGTTGATGCCCTGTGTAGCCTCTGTCTACGCCTGCCCCTGGCACAAGTCCTCAGGGTCAGGGGAACCGCAGTGGGAGAAGCAACACCTTGAAAGGCTTTGTGTTTTTTTTTTCAGAGAAGAAGTTGATCCTGGGGGGCGGGAGTGAATGAGGAAGGGGAAGAAGGAGGGACACAAGGTGGCTGGTGTGTTGGGAAGGGACAGAGATTTGGGGGCTCAGGTTTTCGAGGCCCAACAGAGGGTGGGATGGGGACCCAGGGCTCTAAGGCATAACAGAGCCACAGCACCATGGGCTGCCAGAACCCTCCTTGATCCTAGGTGACTTTCTGCTTCTCAGGCTCGTCTTCCCATCTGCGAAAGGAGAAAACATTCCCCTCTCTGTAGCCTGGTCAGTTGTGCTGGGGATCCAATATCATAGAGTCTCCTTGGAGAAAACACCGGGGTCTCCCTAAACTCCGCACACAGTTTAAGACCATAAGAACTGAAGTCATGGGTGGGTGAGAAACAACCTGTAAGCAGTTTTTAAAAAAGTGAATCCATGAGGGTAGAGGGCCTCCCCACCCTACCCTACACGTGTCTTCCTATTTCAGATCAGGGACAAAGGTCTGTCAATAGAAAGGTGAGCAGTCTTAGAACTGGAAGCACCAAAGAGCCTCTGCTGTGAGAACAAAAATCCACTTGTCTTCAGATGCATTTCCAGAGGGTTCCAGAGTCACAGACCTGCAAAGCGAATGGTCCCATCCTCTCTTTTGACAGATGAGGACCCACAGGCCCTTCGTGGGGAAGGGGACTGCCTAAGTCTCCGTGTGTGTCAGGGGGATGTCGGGGACCCAAACGCAGAACCCAGGATGCCTGCCTCCAGACCTGGCCCCCCTCACAGCTCGCTGAGGTCTTCCCACAGCCTCTTAAAAGAAACCACTCCTCTAAATCTTATGTTATGATATCTGTGAGTAAATATGGTTAAGACCAGCACAGGACTGCCTACAGAGATGCAGAGCAAATGACGGACACTCATGGGGTTCTGAGGGGCGCTTCACAAGAGGGGTGCTGGGGCAAGAAGGAGTTCCCTGAAAGATGGACTGGGGGCCACTCACGGTCAGGCAGGGTGGAGCGCTCCACTACGGAGCCGAAAGGCCCGTCCATGTCCACGCCGTGGGACTGTACCGCAAACTCGTATTTGGTGAATGGCTTCAGCCCGCCAATGAGGATGTCTTCTCCAGAGCTGCCAAGGCAAGAAACGTGACCAGGGCTCTCAGGCACACCCTCCTAGCAGGGCAGGCCCCTCCAAATCTACTCCCCTACCCCAGCCCCATGGGGGCCACTAACACCATCCAGAGGACCTGCAGAGAGGTCTGGATGTACTGTATGTATGTATCGGGCTCCATGTCCAATCCCCAAGCCAGGCCCCTCTTCCAGGAAACATTCCTGGATTAATCCACATCATTCTCTACCCAAGGGACCATCTCTGATGCTTCTTTTCCTTGACTTAATTTTACTCCAGCTGCAACTGTATATATCTATTTCTTTTTATGCTTTGTTTCCTCTGCCAAACAAACAACTCCCCAGGTCACGGTCTCTGTCTCCCCACCTAACTGGGGACCTCTCAGGACAGCAGCTGGGCTGTCTCTTCCCCGTCACATGAAGTTGAAGAAATAGGTCTGTCCTGCGTGACGTTTCCTAGGGTTGAGTACAAGGCTCTCCTGTGAGGGGATGGGACTGGATGGACTCCCTTTTTCCATCTGTCACCATCTGGTCATCAGACCCTCAATGTGCCCCCAGTTTAACACATGAGTCATGAAATGTCCCTGAACCCCAGGTCCCCTCTCCTCATCACCACCTGCTGCCTTCTTCCCCACCGTCTGCTCTTCCTCCCCATTCACAGCATCAGCCCCCTCTTCCCACCTGGTGTAATAGGTGACCAGGGAGGCATTCCTGAGCCCCCAGGGGCTGAAGCGCACCGTGTAGTTGACAATCTTGACTGTGGTGAAGTCTGGTTTTTTCCACCGAAGCCAAATGGATGTGGAGCTGTTTGATTCTGCATGGACATGGGCGGGGGGCAGGGGTGGCCCTCTCTGGATGGGCAGGTCTGGAGGGTGAAAATTAGAGTGTGGGAATGGAGGGAGGATACTCATCCCTTAATATGTATAGTGGTTTGCAGTTCCCAAGGCACTTTCTTTTACCCAGTCTCTTTTGATCCTGTGAGTTGGATAGCACCATTCCCACTTCACAGATTAGGAAACTGAGGCTCCCAAGAATTTAAGTGATTTTTGCCAAGAGCATACAGATAGCAGACTGTGGAACACTAGTATGTAGGAATGTAATAGAGAGAGACAGCAAATCATGGCAATTAAGAGCACAGATTCTGGAGCCAGGCTGCCCTGATTAAAATTCCAACTCTGCCACTTAGTAGCTGTGTGACTATGGATAAGTTAATTAACCTCTCTGTGTCTCCATTCCCCATTCTGTCAGTGGGGCAGATAATAGTACCAACACCTCATAGGGTTGTTATGAGGATTAAATTAGTTAATGTTTGTAAAGGACGTAGAAAAGTTTTATGGAATGAATGTTTGTGCCCCCCCAAAGTTCATATGTTGAAATTTGAACATATGGGGGGGTCCTGTCTTAGGGATTAGTGCCTGTCTTTGCCTGTTTAGGCTACTATGACAAACAACCATAGACTGGGTGGCTTATAAACAGCAGAAATTTATTTCTCACAGTTCTGGAGTCTGAGATTAGGGTGCCAGTGTGGTCAAGTTCTGGTGAAGGCCCTCTTCTGGGTTATAGACTATTGACTCCTCACTGTATCTTTAGAGCAGAAAAGGGAAGCAAGCTCTCTTGTGACTCTTATAAGGGTGCTAATCCCATTCATGAAGGCTCCACCCTCATGACATCATCTAATCCTAATTACCTCCTATTACATCACATTGGAGTGGAGGGTTTCAGCATATGAATTCTGGGGTGACACACATTTTCAGTCCATAACAGTGCCCTTATAAAAGAGACCCCAGGGAACTCTCCAACCCTCTTTCTGCCATGTGAGGACACAGCGAGAAGACGGCCTATGGTCTATGAACCAGGAAGCAGGTCTTCACCAGACACTGGCTCTGCTGGGGTCTCGATCTTGGACTTCCCGGCCTCCAGAACTGGTTGTTCAAGCCACCCAGTCTATAATGTTTTGTTGCAGCAGCCCCAACTAAGATCCTGAGCCTCAGTTTCCTGGTGGGCCACAAAGGGATACCCTCTCTGCCTACAGCAGAGGAATAATCTGATAGACAGTGCAATGTAGGTGGATGTATTTTAAAAATTGTTTAAAGGTCAAACTTGGAGTCAGAAGTCACTGATGAACCATGGGGTTTTTCCAAACCTTCCATATTAGCACTGTTCATGGATAATGAAAACACGGTAACCTACAAGACAGTGCACAAGCTGGAGCTTCTCTCTGTGACCTAGAAGAGCCTAGTAGAATGGGTTTGTGGGTGGCTGAAGCTTCCAGACAACCTGACCACCAGAGCTGGCCCAGAGGAAAGGGAAAGGAGGCCACACACAGACCTGCTGACTGAGACCTCCTCCCCCGCTTCCCCAGCCCCCTCACCTGGGGTGGGAGCCTTTTCCGTCTTGCCCTTCCACACTGCCGCATAGCCATCCTCGTGTTTGTTGAATGCCACGAGCTTCACCTCGTACAGCTGGCCAGGGACTGGGGAAGGTCATGGGGGTCACTCACTGGCTAGAGGAACCTCTGGGGTCATTCTCTCATCCCCAGAGAGATTCCATCTCCAACCACTGACCCAGCTTGTCTCCCGCTGGAGCTATATCCATCTCATCCCTCCCCACCTGGCCCTCCTCACCTAGCTGGGTCAGCTCATACTGCTTCACTTTCTTCTTGAGCCGGACAGGCCCCACATCCCAAGCCTGGTCTCCACGGCCCCCTGGAGGGCTCTTGCCATCTGCCTCCTCCTCTTCTGTCCCCACCTCTCGCCAGTACAGTTTGTAGCCAGAGATCTGAGCGGGGTGAGCGGGTGGCTGCCATGATACGACCAGGGACTCCATCCTTGCCCGTACCTTCAGCTCTGCAGGGGCAAAAGGGACTGGGGGCAGAGGAGCAGGAAGGGAGGAGGAGGAGGAGGCCAGGGAAGGGAGGAGGGAAGAGACACGAGGAAGCAAAAAGCAGGAAGACAGCACTGAGTGAGAGCCTTGCCAGCCTTCTCCCAATGCATCACCATTCAGCCACCAGCCTAAGGGCCAGGCCCAGGCTCAGTCTAGAGGACAACTCACTCTTCCACAAGTGCTGGGAATGCAGGGATGTCTCCTGGGCATTTGCAAAGAGGTTAGCAAGGAGCACCTCTGGGGCAGGGCTGACAGTACCTCACTTAGAGTAGGGCTCTAGAATTCTTCTGAAGGAATGAATGCATGAGTACCGGCAGGTAAGGGTATCACAGGGATTGCTAAAGCTGGGAAGGAGGGATGGAGCCATTGGAAGTGGGGAGCCCTACTTGAAAGCCTAAGAGTGGGCAGCTCACTATGTGTCTGATGCTGTTCTAAGCACTTTGTACCATGTATTTTAACTTTATTCTCACAACCCTATAAAATAACAAAAATACTATTATCCCTGTTTTACAGATAAGAAAACTGAGCCTCGTAAAAGTAACTTGCCCAAGGTCACACAGATAGTACCTGCGACAGGTTTTGACTGCGTTTAACCACTCTACTATTGGGCCTCTCAACCAAACCCACAACAATCATAATCATGGAAGCAGCTACTATTTAACAAGTTTTAATTATGTACTAAACATTTTGTTTACATTAATTAATCCTCATGCCACACCTGGCAGTAAATGAAGTCTTAGAGTTGTGAATGGTCTGTCCAAAGTCACACAGCAGATGGAAAGGAAACACGAGCTCAGGGGTGTCTGCAAAGGCCAGCCCTTCGCCTCTTCACCCATCCTCCCTTGCCCATCGAGCAGGGGGAGCCATGGAACATCTCTGATGGAGGAGGCGGCTGGGTCTGGTTTCCAAGGGCAAACATACACCCACACAGGCACACGCATCACCCCGACTGTCCCCTCTGACCCCGTACCGTGGCTCTGGTTGTGCACACTGGGCGTCCTGTGCTGCATCCACTGGGAGGGGGCCCCGTAGCCCGTCCCTGTGCCGGCCGAAATCCGCACTCGATACACCTTGTTGGGCTGAAGCGAGTTCAGTGTAAACTGTGTCTCGTTCCCTGGCACCTCGGTGGAGAAAATCTGATCTGCTGGGACAGAAGAGACTGGCTCTGGGTGGCCACCTAAGGACCAGGACTCCTAAACTCCCCTACACTGACTTTTCCGCCTCAGGTCCTGGGTCCTCAGGGCCCATCGGAGCCTGAGACCCTCAGTGCCCGGAAGGACTCCACGCTCCAGGGCTGACTCCTGGGCCTCCAACTCTGGCTGACACAGCCATCAGCCTCGGCTCAGAGCGGGGAGAATCATGGCACACACCCCCCACCGCCCCAGGAGCTGTCAGTAACCACCCCACGCACTCACCAGGGCGCGGGCACGAGGCGCTGGCTGTGAAGGCCATCAAGCACCGCCTACCTTCCAGAGCCCTGCCAACCACCCAAGCCCCCTTCTTCACCCTTCCTTCCCTCCCTCCCCACCCTCATCCTGGCCCCCAGCCACTCGCCTTCTCCAATCTCTCCATCCCTTTCACACCTCCTCCCCTAGATTCCTGACATCTGTCCTAACACACACCGCCCCCCCCCCACCCCCGCCATGCCTCATTTCTCTCAGTCCCACAAGCACACCCTCCACCTCCCTATCCCTCATCTGCTTTTTGAGCTGGAAGGGACCCCAGGGATTACCTAGGTTACCTGCCTCATTTCACAGACAAAGAGACTGAGGCAGGGACTCAACAGGATTACGCACCGAAGCTGT
This sequence comes from Eschrichtius robustus, assembly GCF_028021215.1. Taxonomy (NCBI): domain Eukaryota; kingdom Metazoa; phylum Chordata; class Mammalia; order Artiodactyla; family Eschrichtiidae; genus Eschrichtius; species Eschrichtius robustus. Next base: position 126,675,156 of record NC_090824.1, read on the forward strand.
AGAGGAGGTGGGGCTAGACCCCAGGCCTCCCCATGTCTTGAGCTAGCCCACTTCGCCTTCCTTTTCTCTCCTGCCCTCCCAACCCCCAGCCCACCTTCCCCTTTTCCAGGTTCACCTTGCCCTACTCCACAGCTCCGCTCAGGCCCCCAGCCACTCTGATCAACCCTTCACACTAATGATTCCCAGCCAGGTGGGGCCCCGTGTCCTGCCCCCACTCACCTTCCTTTCCCAAACCGTACTCTATCTTGTACTTCACCACCTGCCCATTGCTCAGGCTGGGGGGCAGGGGCAGCCACACCACCCTGACGTCCGAGGGGTTGGGGCTGGACAGGGAGAGCTGGGGCGCTGCACTGGGGACTGAGACAGAAGAACATCAGCGTGAGCTCTGCTCCACCGACGTGGAAGGTGAGGCCCAGGAGCGGTCAGAGACTTGCCCAGGTCACACAGCAAGTCAGAAGTAGGCCCAGGACCAGGATCTGAGGGAGGAAAGGGAGCCTCTCAGGGGAGCCCCAAGCTGGAGATGAGGGGACATCCTTCCCACCCTGAAGCCAGAATAAGGTTGGGGGCACAATCGTCTACATCCGATGGATTGTCACTGGCTCCTGTCTGACTGGATGGTACGTGGGTGTCGGGGAGAAGGGCCATCTGATACAGGCAATCATGAGACCTGGGCTCAAGTCCCAGCTGTACTACTGACCTTGGGCAAGTCACTAATTTTCTGGGCCTCAGTTTTCCCAACTGTAAATTAGGGAGAAGAACCCTCGCCCACTCCCTTACAGGGCACAAAAGATGGCATAAGGCAGGTAAAAGTGCCTTGGCGAACACTAGTAAAGAGAAGCTGAGCTACCACCCCCAGGGAATTCTCTGGGCCCCAAGGTGCCCACTGCAGGTGCAGAGGCCCTACCATCATCCAGTGTGTGGACCAGTGCTGGGGTGGAGGTGCGGCTGGCGCCCAGCTGCGAGTAGGCCACCACATAGAACTCGTAGTCTGTGTTGGGTTCCAGGTCCCGAACCTGTAGCTCAGTGGTGTCATTGTTCACTGCAAACTGGTATTCCACATTGTCCATGCCTGAGTGGGTTAGGGTTAGAGGACTAACGGTCTGTCACAGGGCAACCCCCGAGGGCTTGCCAGCTGGAAGCTGTCTGGGGACCCTTCATATCGTCCCAGTCCCTAGAATAGCCTCCTTATAGCTAAATCATTCCAGATAATCTCGGTGGGAGAGTATAAACTCCCCTGACTTCTAGGTCCACTGTATTAATTCCTCCACTGGTTAGGAAGTCTCTTCCAGCCTCTAACTGAAGTGACTCCTGCTGCAATTAACAAGCTGGCTCCAGGACCATTGGAAAATGGCTCCAAGCCATTTTCCCTGCGAGGAGAAGCATCCTCTCCCTCCTCTCTTATAACAAACTGTGGCTGAGGGAGAAATGTACTAACCCATTTCTACACAGGTCTCTCCTGTGGGCTCCCACCCCATCCCGTTCTATCCTATCCCCAAAGGCAACCCTTCAATCATCCAGCCTCTGCCGCGCCCCCCTCCCCCCTCCCCAACCAGAGCCCCCGCGTAGGTCTTTGCTGGGGCCTCTTAGCCCCGGGGAGACTTACCCCGTGCCTTCTGGTAGTGGAGGGAGAAGCCGATGATCTGCTCGCTGTGCAGCTCGGGCCGCTCCCAGGCCACCAGAACGGCGGAGCTGCTCAGCGGCGTGGCGGTGACCCGCGTGGGGGCGCTGGGCAGCCCCTCGCGCACCACTACTGCCAGAGGCGCGGCGGCGCACGCCGTGCCCGCGCCATTCTCGGCCACGCACTGGTAGTAGCCGGCGTCCTGCAGGCCGATCTGCGTGATGACCAGGCTGCCGCCGCCGCCCTGCACCTTGACGCGCCCGTTGGGCCGCAGCGGCGCTCCGTCGTGCAGCCAGCGCAGCGTGGGCCGCGGCTCCCCGGACGCGCGGCACACGAAGCGCGCGGTGCTCGCCCGCGTCCGCGACAGCGCCTCCGGCGCCTGCGAGATGACAGGGGCGGCTGGGGGAGGGGAGGGGGACGCTGACCGCGCGCTCCGGCCACTAGGGGCCCCGGCTCCCGCCCCCCAATACCCGACGGACTCCCGCATCCCCTCCACTCATTCTAACCTCTTCCTGACTCACCCGTCCCCCCAAAATACCCTCGGCAGTGCAGCTTTAGCTCTCTTCCGCCTTTTACCCCAGCCCCACACTGACCATTCTCTTTCTCTCTCCGAGTTGTCCCCAGGCCTCCTCGGCCTCCCCTAAATACCCTGGTTCCTCCTGGATCTAACCCTGCTCCCGCACTTACCATTTCCTTCTCCCCTACCTCCCAGAATCCCTTACCTATCAGATTTACCCCTCTGCCAGCCCTGAGCAACCCTGCCCCCAGTTTTCTCCACTCAGACCACTCCATCTCCCCCCAGTAACCTCAGTCCCACCCCTCCCCACATTACCTGGGTCCCACCCAGACCACCCCTCCCCTCCGCCCCCACTCCATCCTCCAATCTCTTTCCACCACTTCCTCTCCTCTTAATTACCTAGTCTGTCCCCTGCAATGCCCCACCCCCCGCCCTATCCCTTTTTCATCCTCCAGCACCGCCCCTCAGTCCCTCTGACACACCCACTCGCCCCTTTACGCCCTTCTCCTCTCCTCCCGGCCTCGCCCTAGCTAACCCGCCCTAGTCCGGTCTCCCCCACACCTACTCCGCGGTCCTTCGCCCTCCCTCACCCTCCTCCCCTCCTCACCCAGCACGCGGAGCTCTGCGGCTGCGGTTGCGAAGTCGCGCGTGCGGGGCTTGTTAGCTCGGCAGACGTAGACGCCAGAGTGCCGGGGCTGCGCGCTGGTGATTAGTAGGTTGGTGCGGCCCAGGACGATGACATCGGTGGAGATGGGCTTCCCATCTGCGGGAGGAGGGAGAGCGCTGGAGGGGGGAGCTGAGGGCTGCCCCTCCATCCACCCTCCGGACCTTGGGAGACCCTCTACACCCGGGTTAAGAGAACACAACAATCTCTGGCTGGGATCTCATTTCCTCCACTTGCTAGACCGATGACTTCCTCTGAACCCTTAGTGTCTCTGTCTGTAAAATGGGGAGATAGTCCCTCGCTGGAAGGGCTGCTCTGAGAGTGTAACGAATAAAGTCTGTGGGACTGGCTGGCACAATGCAGGCACATAAGAGGTGCTCGGTACACCAGTCAGTTATTACTATTACCATTATTATTAAATTCATTTCTCTCAAGAAGGACACTCCTCCCATATGGTCTTAGCCCAATGCTATGATGAACATATGGCTGGAAAGGTCTGGACCAGAACCAAAGATCTGAATCTGTGCAGACTTTTATCTTGATGTGAAGTGAAAACCATTTTAAAAGCCCTTCCCTTATGGACCTGAACAGAAAATCCAGGGAAGAAATGCAAATGGCCAATAAACAAAAAAAAGTGTTCAACTTCACAAAATCAAAGAAATGCACATCAAAACACAGATGTTCATTTTCACCCATCAAATTGGGAAAGTTTTTTAAAATGCTATGTTGCAATGCCTGAGAAAGGGTAATTGCTGATAGGGCTAACAAGGGCTCCACCTTGACCTTGAAGCCAGGATTCCACTTGTGGGCACTCTGTGGTGGGGAGCTGTGAACGGGGCTGATCACTGCAGTGTTAACTGTAATAGTGGACAACTGGGAAGGACTTAAAAATTCAATAGCAGGAACTAGCAACTTAAATTATGGTGACATTCAAATGATGGACTATCATAGTTATTAAAATTATTTTCGAAAAAGTTTTAAAGATGGGGAGATGTTTATGATATATTGTTGAATGAAAATAGGACTTGGAACTGTAAATATAGCATGCCTTCAATTTTTGGGGAAAATGTACATGTGCATAGAAAAAAATCTGGAAGAAAATATGCTCGTATGTTAACAATTTTAATCTCTGAGTGGTGGGATGTTTTCTGTTTCTCCTTTTCCCTAGTTTTCTACAATGAATACGTACAACTTTTGCCATCAGAAGAAAACAAAACAAAACAACAAAGCCATGCCCCTCCCCTGACTTAGTGGAGTAAGTTCCTAGAAAAGGAACAGTGCCCAGGGGCAGGAATGAAGTCCATTTCCAGCTTCTCTCTTCCCAGTCTCTGTCCAGGAGTGCTATTAGCAGAGTTTCTCCAAGTGAGATCCCAGAACCACAGGTGTCAGGACCCTCTGGGACAGCAATTCGCAAATCCTTACTGTGTACACAAGTCACAGGATCTCAGGAGACCTTGTTGAGATGCAGAGGCCTAGGGCACCCCAGATTCTGCATTTCTAACTATGCCCAGGAGGTAGGTCCAAAGACCACACTTTCTGTAGAAGGACCTCGGACACTTGTTAAGCATTAAAAATCCTGGGTCATGACTCTCCAGGCATAAATGGAGGGAGTCTGCAGTTTTAAGATGCTCCCTGGGATTGGGATTGACATATAGTACACACTACTATATATAAAATAGACAACTAATAAGGACCTATTGTATAGCACAGGGAACTCTACCTAATACTCTGTAATGACTTATATGGGAAAAGAACCTAAAAAAGAGTGGCTATATGTATATGTATAATTGATTTACTTTGCTGTACACTTGAAACTAACACAACATTGTAAATCAACTATACTCCAAAAAAATTTTTTTTAAAAATTTAAAACTAAAAAAAAAAAAAGAAGCTCCCTGGTCATCTTGATGCCTGGTCAGGATTTGAGAAACACTGATAATAGAACTTCTGGGTGACACCACAGGCTTACCGCAATAATAGTATGAGGGTCCTGCTGGCCCCAGGATCCCCCTAACTAGGCAAGTGTCACAAGTCCAAGGAGGCCGGGCAGGTCAGGGAGGCAGAGATACCAGCACTGTTCTTTCTCATCAGCTTGGTGGGGGTATGTAGTCATTTGGGTTTTTATTTTTCTTTAAACTCTATGTATTCATCACAATATAGTCTTGAATGTGAGATACAAACTTACAAAAAGGAGGCAGTGTGGGGTCGTAGACTGAACCAGGGGAAAAAGGGTAAAAAGAGCTGGGTTTGAGACTTTCCGGTGGTCCAGTGGGTAAGATTCTGAGCTCCCAATGCAGAGGGCCTGGGTTCGATCCCTGATCGGGGAACTAGATCCCACGTGCCGCAACTAAAAGATTCCGTAGGCCGCAACAAAGATGCCGTGTGCCTCATCTAAGACCCGGCGCAGCCAAATAAATTAAAAAAAAAAAAAAAAAAAAAAAAAAAGACCTGGGTTTAAGACTTACTTCTGCCATCAACTTGGCGCAAGTCACTTCTTATCTCAAATGGAAACAAAAATAATCCTTGCTTTTCTTCCATACAGGGCTGTAAGGGGTGGTGTACCAGAAAGAGAACAGGCTCTAAAGTTTGGGTCCTGGCTTTCCATCTTCCTCTCTGAGCCTCAGGTTCCTCATCTGCCCACTGAGAATAATAGCCCTGGCCCCTACCCTCCTCCAAGGGCTCCAGCAGGAGAGTAGGTTGCATGCTCAGTAGACTGCAAGGTGACGTTTGGCCGGCACCCTCATTACCCTGATAGCATCGATAGCATCTCCTGTAACGCATTCCCACTTGGCACTCATCACTTGCTGCCTGATACTGTCAAGCCTCTAGTCATGGATGTGTGCTTATTTCCCTCGCACAGACTGTGAGTTCAGAGGGCAGGCCCCCCCTTTTTTATTCACTGTGCCCAGCATGAAGCCAGGCACACAAAGGTAGCCGCACACTGGGTGGACCAGGAGGTGCTGTGTAGTTAAACAGACCAGCAGAGGGTCCAAGTTCCACCTGACTCGCTGGCCCCTTTCCAGCTCTCACACATTCACTGTTGTGAGGAATGGAAACATAACGTGGAAAACCGAGCCCAGTGCCCCACCCCCCAAGTGAGGTCTCAAGAGTGATTTTGTGAGTGGCAGACTTAGCGCGCTTCGTAAAGGAAACTTGCTACACGGACTGATGATTAATTTTGTCCAGGCTCCCTACCCACACTCAGCCCTGGCACAGGAGTTAGTTCCTACCACACCAAAGGTCGGTGACTATTGCATGGTCACTCCTTGACTTGGGGATGCGTGAGATGCCACACCCTTCCTCTCCCATGCCCTCAGGTCCCCTCCCTCCACTTACCTTGTCGGACCCAGGACACGAAAGGGGTGGGGTCAGCAGAGGCCACACACTCCATCACCACACTCTGGCCAGACACCACGGTGGTGTTCTCCGGGGCTGCCACAATGACCACGTCCTGCCCCCCGATGGATGCCAGGGACCCTGGAGAGAGGGCAGGCCAGCAGGCAGCCTTACCATCAGGCGTCTTCACATGCAGCACCTCACCTGATGCTCACAGTCACCTGGTGAGGCAGGTGGGGCAGGGAGCAGCCAGGGTTCCGGCTGACAGATGGGAAGGCAGCTGCAGAGTTCGGCAGAGCTGGGACTGGAACTCAGAGCTCTTTCTCTGGGAGCCAGGAGAGGAATAACCTGACCTCCGACACACCACCCCCATTCTTCCCTGTCAGATTGAACCCACCCTCCAGGCAGAGAACCAGCAGGGTCAAGAGTAGACTTGGAAACAACTATATATACCCCAATTTAAAATAAAAGAAAAAAAAAGAGTAGACTTGGAGTCTGGACTTGGAGTCAACAGTTATAGTTTCTAGTTCTAGCAAGTCCTTTCTCCAGAGCGCCTCGATTCCCACGTGGGAAAGGCAGGGGATGGGTTCGAGTTTCTGCCAGCCTGGCAGCCCCCTGAGCACTAATTCTCTGCCAAGTTCTCAGTGTGACACTGGGTCCCTGGGTCAACATGGTGAATACCCGGTTTGTCCAGTAGGTGGAGGCAGAGACCCCGGGCACGGAAGGGAGAGCGAACCAGACTCAGCGCGTCAGCTAAGCCCTAGGAAGCAGGGTAGGAGTGGAGGTGTAGGGGATGAGGAGGGGGATGGGAAGAGATGAACGGAGGGGCGGGGTCGAGGGGAGATGCCATGGCAAAGGGAGGCAAGGGAGAGGCCCTTGTGGGAGGCCCGGAGTGAGATCTACTGAGCACCTGCTAGGCACCAGGCACTTCCCAATCTTATCTCAGCGATTCTCACCACCTCCCTGAGCTGGACATTTGAGAAGGAACCCAGGGTCACGCAGATGGTGAGCAGAGAAGGCAGGATTCAAACCAGGTCGTTCTGACCCCAAAGCCTGTGTCCTTCCTACTGCATCACCCTGGGAAGGGAGATTTTCAGAGAAATGGAGAGAACACGAGCCCCAGACCATGAGGAGCCAGATGCACAGCAAGCAGCAGCAGGGTGAATCCCCTTCAGGGCACACAGAGGGCCGGGGACCAGGGCTTCAGGGCACCGACACTCCTCCACAGACGCCTCCCCTCCCCCCCCGCCCCCGTCCCCAGCCCTGGACGCTCCACCCAACTCAAGGGAACACACAGCCTCGCAGGAAGAGAGCCCTGAACTGGGAGTCTTGGGTTCCTGCCCCAGTTCTATCTCTGACTTGTTGGGTGGCCCTGCCTTCTCTGGGCTTTATCGCTTCGCCAGTCACTTATTTGAAGGCAGGCCTTGGACTACTTGAGGCCCCTCCCAGCTCCAAAATGGCCGACTCCAGAAACCCCCAGGTTTCCGCACCCAGCCAGCCCCTTTACCTCTGTGGGCCACGCGGAGTAGGGCCTCCTGGCTGAAGCGCTGGTTTGCTGAGTTGGTGGCCACGCAGCGGTAAGAGCCTGCGTCACCTTCCTGAACGTCCAGGATCTGGAGGACCCCATTGGGAAGGGTGATGAGCCTTGGGAAGAGAGAGAGCGCACCTGTGAGGTGGGCAGGGGCTCCTCGTGGAGGGCAGCATGCCCAAACAGTCCTGGACCCACCTTCCCCTCTGGCCTGAAATACCTAGAGCAGTTCCCTTTCAAGCTTCACTCATAATAAAAGAAATGCAAATTAAAACTACAAGATACCGTTTTCACTTATCAGATTAGCAAAGGTCAAAAGATTTTTTAAATTTATTTATTTATTTATTTATTTATTGGCTGCGTTGTGGTCTTCGTTGCTGTGCGAGGGCTTTCTCTAGTTGCGGCGAGCGGGGGCTACTCTTCATTGCGGTGCACAGGCTTCTCATCGCGGTGGCTTCTCTTGTCGCAGAGCACAGGCTCTAGGCGTGTGGGCTTCAGTAGTTGTAGCACGCAGGCTCAGAAGTTGTGGTTCGCGGGCTCTAGAGCACAGGTTCAGTAGTTTTGGCACATGGGTTCAGTTGCTCCGCAGCATGTGGGATCTTCCAGGACCAGGGCTCAAACCCCTGTCCCCTGCATTGGCAGGCGGATTCTTAACCACTGCACCACCAGGGAAGTCCCAAAGGTCAAAAGTTTTTGTGTTTGTTTTTTTAATTTTCTTTTTGTTTTTTCTTTTTCTCTTTTGGGCCACATAGCTTGTCCAGTCAAAAGGTTTAATAACACCCTTTGTGGTTGAGGGAATGGGGGAAGGCAGTCCTGTCTTGGTGGTCATGCCAAATCAATACACCCTCTTTCAAGGGCAAGCTGGTGATATCTTACGATCAAACCTGCATGTGCCTTTTGAACCAGCAACATCACTTCAAGGACTTCATCCCACAGATATTCTCGTACATGTACACAAAAACGTATGTCTAACGATATTGACTCCAGCCCTGTCTGTAACAGCAAAAGACTGGCAACAGTCCAAATGTCCATCTGTAGGGTGGGAACTAGCTAAATCGGTCTGGGTACATTCACACAATGGAATGCTAGGCAGCTGTTAAAAGGAGACAGTTCCATGTGTACTGCTATAAGACCATCTCCAAAATATGTATGGTACAGAACAGTGTGTGTGTGACGTGTACACTTATATGCTTTTGCACTGAATGTCCCTGGTAATAGTGGCTATCTCTGGGGAGGGGACCTGGGATTCTGGGACCTGTCAGTGGGAGATTTAATTTTCATTAAATAACCTTCTGTATAGTTTGAATTTGTTTACCCCCTGCCTGTATTACCTCCTCTCTCCCTGATAAAATCCCTTCTATTCACACTATCTCATCTGAACCTCAAAACAAGCCCAAGAGATAGAGGGGATCACAGCCTTCATTTTAATGGTGACAAAACTAAGTCTTGGAGGGAGTAGGGTATTTTCCCAGGGTCTCACAGCTCGAGCAGAGTTAAAACTGGAACCTAGGGCTTCTGGTGCCAAATCCCACGTTCTTCTCACTTGCTTATCTCAGCAGCCATTAGATGGCTGAGAATGCCAGTGAAAGGGACGTGGTCTCCAGCAAGTCCCAGTCAACATGTACACTACTGAGGAGGGGCAGGATGGATGAGAGTGGTGTTCTCCACCCTTTTGGTGAGGGTTGGAAAGCAGTTTGGGCTAGAAGAGCCCAGAGACCTTGCTTGAGAGACAGTGCAATCCCAGGCAGGGAAGTGCCCATGGGAGCCAGGGTGGTGGGAAGCAGAATGGGCTCTGGCCCAAGCAGGGAGGGAGTGGGTCTTCCTGAATCCTCTAGCTGTGATCCCTGCAGGGTCAGCTCGAGGATGAGAATTCTAATTTCTCACTAGAGCAAGTGGCCTGTGGATGTAGGCTAGGCCAAGGTCAGGGAGGGAATGGGGCAGCTGTGCACTTGGTGAAGATCCCTTGGCTCGTGGGGAAAGCAGGGTATGAGAAAAATCTAAACACAGGAGAAAAGAACTAGCTCAAGGGTGTTGGGAGAGAATTCTGGCCATGAGCCTAGAAATCTGCTGTGGCCCAAAGACTTAGAGAAAAAACATAAACCTGCATCACTCCTTCCCTCAGCCCACAGGCAAACCCACCTCTGCCCCAGAGTCTTACCCTCAGCTCCAAGAGCTGCCCACATCAGTGCTGGGACCCACAGGGGAGAGGGGACCAGAAGGGGAAGGGTGGTTGGAGAGAAAATCCTGGGCCAGGACCCAGCCTGTGCCATGGAAAATTTGATGGGAAATGACAAGTGGGGAAGGACAAGCAGGACCCATCTCAGAAACAAGGCCCCCATCCCCATCCAGGTCTCCTCCACCTAATATTCTCTGCCTCTAAGACCCTTCCTCCTTCCTCAGTCTCCATAGCTGTTGTCAGCAGGATTCACGCCAGGAGCTGCCCACACTTCCTAACCCCAACGTTTCTCACTCTTTCCAGGGAAATTATGCTCCAGGTATCCAAGAGCTAATACCTCCTTTGACAAGTAACGTTGCCTTAATTACGTGTGTTGAATGAATGAATGCGGGTGTGGTGCTGTTGCTAGAGCCAACACAAGTGAAATGGAACCACTTTTAGTGTTCATTTAAAATCTTCTGCTTTGTTAAAATGTGTCTTAAAAAGCTCTGTCCTTGGAAGAATGTCCAAGACATATTGGTTAGTGGGGGGAAAGAATTCACAAATCAGTGTTTATGAAGCAATTCTATTTTTGGAAAATAGATAAATGATATGCTAGGATGTGTGCGGAAAGAGTCAAGGGTGGTAACGCTCACGTCATTCGTGGGAGGTTTTCTCTGGGAGTGGGGTTACTGTGGGGCTCTTTTTTGTTGCGTTTTTAAATTTCTTGGTTACAGTGAACATTTATTAGTTTGGAAATATAAAACTTAAAAAAATCTAAATGGAAAAAAGCATGTGCCCTTGTACACTTTGTTTTGTAACTCCTGGCTCTAATGTAAAAGCAGCTGTGGCATAGAGGAGAGAATTGATTCCAACATATGTGATTTTTAGCAAGTGACATCACATGTCCAGGCCTCAGGTTTCTCATCTGAAAAATGGGTTTCATAATTCCTGCCTACTTCACAACCCCAACCCTGTTAATGTGTCATAAGCTCTCATTAGATAATGGTAACAGCTATCTGTGCTCAGTTTGTAGGTGACTTTTTTCCCTTTAAGTTAGTATGTTTTATCATTTTAAAATGAATTGAAATTTCAAATAAAACAAAATAGCTACTTATAGAATGAAAAGCAACCTCTAGCTAAAAGGAAGGGACCATTCTCTTTCCAAGCCTGAGCCTCAGCCTGCTGCCTGTGCCCGCAAAAGGCTACTTGGACCCAGGGATTCAAGAACAGAGGAGAAATGACAGCTGCTCTGAATTTCCTGAGGGCCAAGGAGCCTCCACCCTGAGCCGTTCAGAGATCCACCCAGGGAAAAGGGACACTAGCCGAGGGTCACATGAGGCTGACAGACACGATGGGCCCTAGGAGATGGGTAGGGCAGAGGACTGGACTAGGGAGCCTGCAATAATTAAATCCATTAGTGCCATGGTTTTAAAGTGTGAGTGAATGGTGATAACAAAATGATTTCAAGTGGATCTAGACACAGGTTTTTATTCCAGTGGTTATATATTTATTTTTATGGCTACCTTCTATTTAAGGTCAGTGCTGCTGGTTTTCCATTTTACTGCAGTGAGATAATGTTCCTTTTTAGTATGTATTAAAGTTACAAAAGAGAGAGTCGATTTGAAGAAATGTATTAAATGTTGTATAAATGGTTGAGGGATGGCCAAAAATATGACAGGGGTTTGTGAATGCCTGCGATTTGGGAAAGAAACATTGTTCTCATTGATTACTGGTTCCCATGGAAGAAAAATTATCCCCTATCATTAGAAATTAGTATAAGTATCAGGGAATTGCCTCAGGGTCTAGTGTTTACCATCAGTTCCCAAAATATGCACATAGACCCTGACAGAGTGTGCTTATTAACTGCATATGTGCACAGCCTACACCAAGGCATATGGTCTCCTTCAAATCACTGGGTTGAGTTTATGAATAGCATATTTCTATGTGAACTCTATCTGGGTATGTGTAAAAATACATACCTTGGGCATAATCAAGTTGCTGTTTTAGATATTTCTTTATTCCCCCCCACACACAATGTGCTGGGACATGTGAGCCTGGCTTATTTATAGATGAGGATCACTTTTCAGAGGACTTGGGGGCAAACACTCCCAGAGGCCAGGAACTGGCAGCTCCAGCCTCCTGGGAGAGGCCTGAACTAGATGTTGGGAGGTGAGGGAACTCCTCTGTTTGCTGAGAAACTTTGGGGTAGTAACTTCTCTGCTCTGAGCACAGCTGGGCCACTCCAACTCTAAGCCAGCCTGCAACAGGAGTTTCTTCAGACCCTGTGGCTTCCCCACTCCAATCACCAAATCATCCACCCCAGGGCTCCGCTGTCAGATACTCTCAGCACTAGCTGTGTGACCTGGGGCAATTGACTTCTGTCTCTGATCCTCAGTTCCCTCATTTAAGAGTTCAGATAACTGTATCTGCCACAGCCATACAGATAGACCTGGAAGGGGGTTCCTTATGTGTTAAGTGAAAAAAAAGAAGTTGCAATATAATCCCATTTTTGTTTTCTAAAAAAAGGTGACTGAACAAAAAATCCAGTATGTACAATATGATCCAAAATTTTAAAGAGAATATTTATAAACATACAGGGGAAAAGTCCAGAGGATAGACATCAAAACTAACAGAGGCTTTCTATGGGTGATAAGAAGACGAGCCATTTTTGTTTCTTCTTTTTTGTTTATATGAATTTGAAAAATGCATCTAATAGGAATATAAACTAAAAGTAAACAGAGGAAAATATGAAAACTAAGGAACACTTACCTTGAAGGATCATGGGAAGGATTAAGTGAGAAAACACAGCTCTAATTAAGTGAAGCCTCTTGTGACTTTTAACGCGGGGAGAGTTTTCTGCTCTCTCCCACCCTCTCTGGGGGCTGTCCCAGGAGTAGACTCTCACTTGGTTCTCACCCAACAACTCTGTCACAGCGGTGAGAGGCTCCACATTTAAAAGGCATAGAACTTGGGACTTCCCTGGTGGTCCAGTGATTAAGACTCTGTGCTCCCAATGCAGCGGGCACGGGTTCGATCCCTTAGGTCAGGGAACTAAGGTCCCACAAGCCATGAGGCACAGCCAGAAAAAAAAAAAAAAAAGGCATAGAACTTAAAATGTCAGTGCTAGGAAGGCTGGGTTAGCATTCCCAAGGTCTCCTCCCTGGAATGCTCATTCCTAGGATGTTAACAGGGTTCCTGCAAGAGGGGCTCTGGGCAAATGAGCCTAGGAAGCATTTGGTTAAACAAGTTAAACAGGTTTCTCAGTACAGGGCTTCTCAGGGCCTTGTCAACTCCAAGAGGGAGATTTATAGGCAGTTTCCTCATCTTATTTGACCGCGGAGTACTTTTTTTTTTCAAGAATCATCTTTAGGGACTAACGTTGTAAAAAAGAACACACTTTGGAAACCATGATCTAATCCAACCCACTGGATCAGTGGGGTTGACTGATCACCAAAGTCAACAGGATCACTTTTATCTTGACTTCTCACCCTTCTTCCTCACTTAACAACTGTTGCAGAGATGTGGCCTGGGCCTTTTCTATCTAGAAGTTTCCCTTACACTTTCACCCCTACCTAGACATGGGCAAAAGTCAAAGGAGCTGGCACAACTCAATACACTGAAGACAGGTTAGTTTCAGGGCAGGGAGATCTGGAAACCAGTGTTTCTGAGCCTAAGGAATCCCACCTCTGCTGGGAGAGGAGAGGGTGAGCTGGTAACTACAGCTAGAGAGATGCAGGGAGAGGACGGCAGGGTGGCTGGGAAAGGCCTTTGGAGCCACATTTCCAGAGGTGTAAGCCTCCATGTGGTGGCAGCCGAGTCATGAGTCCAATTCCAAGACCACAGATGCAAATGAGCCTCGTGCTTTCTGGACATGCTATGTGTACATCTGGGCCTTCCCAGGAGGCCGCAGTAGGGATCAGGTCCTGGGTCTAGCCTCTGCTTCTCTTCTGTCCTAGAAACCCTTCCCTAGGATTGCTCCATTGCCTTTATGGGGAGAGAGGAGGGTGAAACAGGAAGGACCTCTACAACCTGGTTATCAGATGCTGCACCCCACTGAATAGAACTGAGAGAAGAAGAGAAGTTATGCATCCAAGGTAGAAACTCCAGAGGAACCTGCAAAGGGAAACCCTCCCAGCAGCCTCTGGGCCCGGAACGAACAACAAACGTTCTGCCAATGACTCACCGTGTGACTTTGGTTAAAGCACAGCTCTTCTCTGGCCCTTGGTCTCCTTCTCAATAAGGCAAGTGGTTGGACTACATATGCTCTGAAGGACTCGATAACTGCTCTCTACCGAAGCCCCATAGCTTGGTGGGTGGCTTTCCTCCCAGGGAGCAAAAACTTCTCACCCAACTTCTCTTTGGGACCAGAAATGGGCTGAGTATCAGGTGATGGTTGGCTCCTAAGTCAGTCTGGACAAACGGAGCCACCCTGACTCTAAGAAGCCCAGTTCCTGAGCACATGCCAGAGCCCTCCTTGGCTGCCCCCTGGGACCCACTCTCCTCTTGCCCATAGGACACTCACCGAGGCTCCTCAGGCACCGTCACCTGGTCCTTCTCCCAAGTAATGACAGGTGCTGGCAGCCCTTCGATGTGGCACTGAAACCGAGCGGTCCCGTTCTCCTCCACCGTCTGAGACTGCGGGTGCAGGGAGAAGCCTGCAAGTGCTGGGGATGAGGACAGTGAGAAAACGCAGGGACAGGAGAGGAACACAAGAAAGGAGGCCACAGCGAGCAGAGACGGGAAACATACACACACACGGACACAGAGAGACACAGGTTGACAGAAACACATGCAAAAAAAGTTCAGACCACCGGAGACACAGTTGGAAAGAGGCAGTCGGAGAATAAGAAGTGGTGATGACTGGTCAGATGCTGCAGGCAGAATGAATTCCAAAGTCCCCCTGCCTTACATCACCATATGGTTGGACTACAGTAAGATGTGCATTTCTTCTGGCCCCCAAATTTTTTCCTGGTGATCTGTGCCTCCCGAGAACCCCCCAAGAGTGAGTGAGCTGGACAACACAGCTCGGCTCTACACACTCCACCTGCTATGGGGGTGGGGAGCACCTCTGTGCCCCTGACCCGCTTACAAACCTCTCTGGCGGGCTTCCTGGAGGAGAGCACAAGTCTAGACTCTCAAACTCACAGGGAAGGAAAACGAGGAGGAGCAGAAGAGCAGGGAAGAAGTGAGACTGTTGAACAGTGAGGCAGACAATACCAGGAAGGGACCCACTGAGCAGGACAGGAGGCAGGGAAAGGGGGCGTGGCTCAGAGACAAACCTTTGTGCAAGCATCTAACTGCAGACCCCACTTCCCACACCCCATGTCTTATGGGCCTCAGCTCAGTCCAAGATGTGGCACTTACTGGCAAGCTTGACCACCGCAGCCTGGCTGGCCACCACTCCAACAGGGCTTCGGGCCAGGCAGGAATAGCTGCCCTCAATGACCTCTGAAGCCCCAGGGTCAGTGCCGTCGGGAGCTGGCAGCTGGGATAGCCACAGGGAGCCATTGGGTAGCAGGCGAAGGTGGTTGTGCTCGGGCAGGATGCCTCCATCCTTGCTCCATGTGACGCTGGGGGGGTGTCCTGCAGTAGCCGCCCCCAGACCACAGTCCAGCACCGTGGCTTGCTCCGGGCCCAGGATCACTTGCAGCGGCCCTGCTCCACAGCTCAGTGACACGGTCGTCTTCCGGGGCAACGGCTGCTCCCCTGCGTAGAGGAGGGGACACCAGGGTCATCAGTGTGTGTCCTCCTACATCCCACAGCCTCCAGAGCCCGAGTCACCCACCCCGGGTCGAGGAGGGCAAACCTCAGAGAAAGAGGTCTCATGGAGAGACCTGTATCTGGATCTTGGCTCTGCCTCTGACTAACTGTGATCTTGGGCCAACGGCTGCACTTCGTTCCCATCCTTCCCCCGCTGCTCAACTTCCTCATCCACAAAATAACACAGTTCTTAGCAAAAAAGTAGAAGCAACCCAAATGCTCGATCACCTGATGAATAGATAAATATATTACTCAGCCATCAAAAGAAATTAAGTACTGATACTTGCTACAACATGAATAAACCTTGAACTTTCCTCAAAGTGAAAGAAGTCAGTTACAAAATGCCACATATTGTATGATCTCATTTCTGTGAAATGTCCAGAATAGGCAAATCCATAGAGACAGAACGTAGATTAATGGTTTCCAGGGACTGGGGAGAGGGAAGAATGAGGAGAGATGGCTAAGGGATCGAAGGTTTATTTCTTAGGTGATGAAAATGTTCTAGAATTAGATAGTGGTGATGGTTGCACAACCTTGTGAATATACTTAAAACCACTGATTTGTACACTTTAAACGGTGAATTTTGTGGTATGTGAATTGCGTCTCAATTTAAAAAGACATAGTCATTCCTTCCTCAGAGGGCTGTTGTGAGCGGTCGATGAGATGCTGTGTGGTAAAGGAGTACAGCACAGTGGCTGGCCTGGCACAGAACTGGGGCTCAGTAATGTCATTCCCTCTCCTGGAATCCTACAGATTGTCTTGACCACTATTACCCGAACCACTTCTGCCGCAGCGACTGGAAGAGGTAAGCTCTCCTTCCTGCAGCTGATTCCCCCAAAGCCACGCAGCAAGCCAGTGCAGAACCCAGTCCCCTGACCTTCTCCAGATGCCCCAGAAGAGCCTGCAGCTCCAACACTGCCCTGGCCGCAAAGGGAAGAGCAGGAGAACAATGGAGGACGGGAATGCCATCCCAGGGTCAAGGCAAAAACACACAAATGCCAATGTTTATCATTTTAACCAACATCTCAGCAAGGCCCAGTAACCGTTATTCATAGAGAAATAGCTGGTTCTCTTCCAGTTGTATCTTCCAAACGGTTGACCTGCTGCCTTCCTGTCCCATAAAAGCTCAATGGCCCAAGGTGCCCTCTTATCCTCTGGCCTGACACCTTGCTTAAAGGCACAGTGGTGCATCTGAGAGTGAGCCAGGGACAGAGGTGAGGACAATGGTCCATACTCATTACAAGGCAGGCCAGGGCTGACAGAGCCCTGTCAGGGGCATGCAGAAAGCACAATGGCTAAGGACTCCGGCGACCCTCAGTTCTAGACCCGGCTCTGTCACAGTCTAGCTGTGTGGCCTTGGGCCAGTCACTTCCACCTCTGGGCTCTAGTTTACTCAAATGTAGCGGGTGATGTCGAAGATTCTGTGATGGTAGGATTATTCAGTGAACTGGACTCACCTACTCCTGAACAGAGAGAGAACATCATCTAGACACACCCACAAAACTATAGACACGACCTGCCATACCTAAACACGTGCTCCCCCCGTCTCTGCCACACTCATCAACACCTGGACACACATATATGCCAACACTTAAACCCCTGAAGAGGATCAAGACTGAGGGGAGAAGAGAGGTCCTAACTGGCTGAGATAAGGAGGCCAGGGCAGAAGCCAGGCCTCTGACACCACAGTGGGAAGGACAGACAGACAGGGTCTGAACAGGCCTCTGCCTTTCTTAAAAGCTCCGCTGGCACCTCCAGCTACACAACTGGGCTCAGCATTACTAGTGGGTGCAGCGAGGAGAAGGCAGCCCTTGCCCTCACCCAGTTTCCAGTCTAACTGGGGAAGCCAAACTGGCATTCGCATCACTGAGGGCCATGTGCTGGGGTGGAAAGAGCATCTGACCTTGGGGCAGAAGATCAAGGTTCCAGTCTGGCTGCTCCACCTACCAGCTATGTGACGAGCCACTTTACCTCTCTGGGGCCCAGTTTCCACATCTGTAAAAATGAAGGCGATACTATGGAGCCTGTGAGGATTAAACAAGATGATGTAGGTCAGGTCTCCAGCCCAGAGCCTAACGGGCATCAGTCAAAGAATGGGAGCTCATTCTTTAAAGGCACTTCGTAAACTGGAAAGGGATGTACAAATGCAAATCGCTATTCTTAACATCCAGTCCCTTCCCTATCTGAGGCCCTGGATTCTGATGCAAACACGGTGGGGGGAAGGCCAGCCCGGGCTCTAAGCCCAGTGGCTTCCAATTGCCCCATTCCAGCCGCTGAGCAGTCGGTTTGAGTTTCAGGGGAGAAAAGCCCCACATGACACGAATCCCTGAGCCCTCCGGCAGCCTCCCTACCCCCCAAAGCACGTCCGGGGCTTGGAAAATCCCCCGCTGCGCTGAACAAACAATGTGAACAGTTGGGGCCCGAGCAGCTGCTGGGTCTGTCAGCAGCCTGGGCTCCAGCGGGCAGGACGGCGGCCAGAGGGGCCGGGGCTTGCTGGGGAGCCCAGAGGAGGCTCCGATTCCCTTCCTGAATATTCATGGATCAGCAGATGTCTGGCTGCCCCACCTCGGAGGAGCCCAGCACCAACAAGGCGAGGCGGAATGGGAAACCAACAGGGATGTAGATGTGGGGAGAACCCGGGATCCCTGGGGGGGTACAGGGCTGTGCCAGGAGCCCAAGCCGGCCCACGTTGATGGAAACGTATGCAGAGCCTGAGATTGCTCATTTTATAGATGGGGAAACCGAGGCCCAAAAGGGGAGGTTCTCACCTCTCTGGGAGACAGTCTGAGGAAACTGTTCTTCTTGGACATCCTGGGCATGAACCCAGCATTGAGGAGACAGTTGCTCCCAAATAAGAGGGTTCTCTCTGCCCCATCACCCAACCCAACTTCTGTGCCCAGGACGTGCATCCTTAGGGGCTCACCTCAGGTGCCACATCCCTCCGTGAAGCTGCCCCTGCCTTCCCCAGGGAAGGGTTTTCCTGGGTCTCACATCATGTAGCCACTTGGAGGTCCCTTACCCATTCTTCCTCTTGCCTTCTTGCCTAAGGCGGACCATGGGATGTGGCGGGACAAGCCTTGGCCTGGGGTCAGAGTTCTGGGTCCATCATGGGTTGTATGACATTGGGTCCGCTTTCCTCCTTTCAGCCTCGGTTTCCCCAGTCTTAAAATGAAGAGTTGCCACATTTCTCATTTTCACCAAAATTCTCCCAGCGGCAGAGGAGAACGTACTCAGGAGGCTTGCTGACTACCTGAAATGTTTTTATTTTTAAACCTCTGGCACATTTTGCATCCTATTCCATTACACAGCAGTGTTTGTTTTAATGTAAATGTGGTTCCTACACCACCAAATCTTTTTGGAAAAGTGATGCTCTGGGGAGTGGAGCTTGTTTGTCCAGTGGTTTCGTGGCTGCCCCTTTCCTGCCACCCCCCAGTCCCCTGTCATGGAGGACCACCAAGCCCCTCCCAGGAGCACTTCTCAGTGCTCCCTCTAAGTACTGGGTGGACATAGTGGACACTTGCTGTTGGCCAGCTTTCTGCCTCGAGGGGAACTCCCTCTCCCACAATCCCTTCTCCTCAGTCTCCTCGGTGGGACCCTGCCAGAGACATGGAGCTTCTATGCTTAGGAGCCCCAGGGCCATCTCTCAATCTCCTTCTTCTGACATTATTTTACCCATTTACAGGATAAATTAGATTTTATGAGGCCAATTAGAACCCAGACAGAAAGGAGATTCGCTGCTGAGCCCCAGGGCCAGCTCAGTGCTGTTCCGTGGGACTAGTGCGGGCCTGGCATAAGCCAGGGTTCCATTCTTCAGTGAACTCTCAGGAGAGAGGCTGGGACTGGGGCATGGGGTGGGGGACAAAGCCGAGATGCCTCCTTCATTAAGCCAAGAACTTGCCACAAACATCAATGCCTTGTCATTTTTGAATTTCAGGGCCCACCAGATCTACAGCTTGTTTTCGGTCCACATGGGCAATTCTCCATGACGCCATCACCACTCTCCTCTCCCAGGAGACACAAGTCAGTTTCTTCCAGAAACCTCCTTCCCCACCCCCCACCTTGGCCACCTCCCTTACCACACACTAAGCCCCTCCCACAACAGCTGGAAGGAGAGCTTGGGACGGTTGCCTGGGACACAGGGAAGGCAGCGTTCCCTTCATCTGTGATCCTCAGGAGACAGGCTCAGCCTCAGCAGACTTGAGAGCAAAGCCACTCAGCTTGACCTGCCTACCTCCTGTTCCCTGTCACCCTGGGTCCCCGCCAGACTAAACCACTTCCCGTTCTCTGAAAGCACACTGCTGTTCCATGCGTTGCCTATGCTGCTCCCTCTTCCTTCAGTAGCTGTGCCATCCTGGGTTCTGATTTAGACGCCTCTCCTTTTTTTCTGCCCCATAGGACCCTGGGCACCTGGGTCATTGCAACTAGCACTCTAGATTTTTGACTTGTCTTTCTGCCAGTGAGGCAACAAGCCCAAGATTATTGTCCTAGTCAGCATTCTAATTCCCTAGGACCTAAAACACTGTCTGGCACATAGTAGGCGCTCAATAAACAGTTCTTGAACAGATGAGTGGACATGCGGAGACACACTCAAAAAGATAAGACACAGAGCCCCTCGTGCTTTTCCAAGCCTCAACTTCCTTATCTGGAAAAATTATAGGAACTCCCTTCAGGGCTCGGGATAATGTGGATAATATACGTGGAAACTGCCTAGCATACTATGTGGCACCTGTGAGACACGTAACAAAATGCTTAAAAAGCACCAAGACAGGGAATTCCCTGGTGGTCTGGTGGTTAGGACTCCGCGTTTTCACTGTCGTGGGCCCAAGTTCCATCCCTGGTCAGGGCACTAAGGACTAAGATCCTGCAAGCCGCCTGGCGTGGCCAAAAAATAAATTAAAAAAAAAAAAAAAAGCACCGAGACACAACAGCAGACTCACATTGAAAGAAACTCTTGCACTTGAACATTACCAGGACTGGGGAGCTCACTACCTCACCTCTTCTGCTATATGGATAGTCTGATTTAAAATACCTTCCTTAGACTCAAGAGGGAGGAGATATGGGGATATATGTATATGTATAGCTGATTCACTTTGTTATAAAGCAGAAACTAACACACCATTGTAAAGCAATTATACTCCAATAAAGATGTTTAAAAAAAAAATACCTTCCTTGTGTGCCCAACCTTGTCTCTCTTATGCTCCATTCATTTGCCAGAGCTCCAAACTATGTGACAAGATAATGAGCCCCTTATCTAACCATCTGGAAGTCTTGGCTCTGCACCAGCTTCCATGCTCAGGTCTGCACCTGAGAGAGAATTTACTGAGCCTCTGCTTCCCGGACCACAGTGACCCCACAGCCCCTCAAAGCCAGAGGAATGCCTCAGCCTCAGCAGTGAGGCACTAGTAGCTGGCAGCCCAGCCAGCCCCAAGGACAAGGATTCCATTTCTCTGCATGTCAGGCCCAGGTCATCCTCTCTCTGGTTTTCTTCTCTCCCCCCAGGTGCTGTCACCTGCCTCTGACCAGGCTGGGGCTGGGGTCCTCCCCCGTCAGAGCCACTCTTCCTCTTCCTTCCCCCCAACCCGAGGAGCTGGGAGCCCCCAGGCCTGCTTGGCAATGACATCTGTTCTGCATCTGGAATTCTGTGTCAAGTCTGGTTTCTGTACCTCAGAAACAGCGGAGGCAGAACAGGATGCAGTGGGTGGGGATGGGTGGAGCAGAGTGGATTCCAGAGCCCAGAACCAAACACACCACCTGAGGGGGGCCAAGCCCAAAGTTGTTGATAACTTCTCATGTGAGGGGGAGAGGGTGAAGAGAGACTGAACTTGGGTTCATGTGTACCAAATCCCGGGAAAGTATGGCTGCTCCAAGAGCCAGGAGACTGGTTCAAGTCCCAGTTCAGTCCCCATCCATGTAACTCTGGGAAGTCACTCAGTTTTCTCATCTGTAAAATGGGTTCATGCTAAAATTATTTCTAAGTTCCCCTCAGCGCTGACATTCAATGACGCTAATTGTGGGATTACTCAACTTGAAACAACGTACCTTTAGGAGAAAAGAAAGGAAATGCTGATTTACACATAATGTATGATTACTTGGGCCATGAAAATACATACAGGATCAATGAAGGTTTAGATAACCTCTGGATTATTTAGATTCACTATTAAGAGAAACTATTGGGTTGGCCAAAAAATTTGTTCAGGTTTTCCGTAACATTTTTCTTATGGAAAAACCCGAACGAACTTTTTGGCCAACACAATACATTTGACCTGGTTCCTAACCTCCAAGATGAGGTCAGAGAGGGCCCCAACATCCCAACTAACTGAAGTTGGTCTCTGAGCTTCTGGGCTGAGAAAGGGATGGAGGGGGGAGTTTCCCCGGTGAGGAGAAAGCAGCTCTCTTGTTCTTAGAGCCCTCCTGCTACTGACCTTTGGCATCACCACGCCCCAAATTCTGACTGGGTGGAAGGGAGAGCCCCACTTCTTGCATGTGGTGAAAACAGAGCACTCGGCATCCCACCACCACCCCCAGACACGAGTCCCATTCGCATACATCTCCCCAGTTCCCAAGCCCTGACCCAAGAGCAGTGTTCGGGGGAGACGGGCAGTCACTATCTTGACTCCAACACCAGCCCTTCATTTTGCCATGTCGAGGCTGCTGAAGTGTCTATTATTTTTTACTTCTCTCTCCTTCACTCCCTACAAACTCACTCTATCCTCACATCCTGCCGATTCTACTTCCTAAATATCTCTAGAATCCACTGTGGCCATCCCAATTGCCACTACTCTAGTTGCCAGCAACACCCTCTCTTCTGGATTACTACCACAGCCTCCCAAGCTTCAGCTTCCTGCCTCCACCCTGTCCAATCATTCTCCACATCAGCTGGAGTGAGCTGATGCAAAGCTGATCTTAAAACCCTCCAAGAGCTCATGCAGGCTCTCAGGCCAGAAACCTTGGTGGGGCTTACAAGCCCCTTCATGAGTTGGGTCCAGCCTCCATCTTCAGCCTTCTCTTTTGACACTCTGTGGCCCCTGTCCTATTCCTCTCTAACCTGCCCCACCCTCCTGCCTTGTGCTCTAAACTCCAGCCAGATTTAGTTCATTCAGCGGTCTAAACGAAGTCACCCCTGAGCGTTTGCACATGCTGTTCTCTCTGAAAAACTCTCCCCATCATCACTCTCCTGCAGGGCCAACTGACCCTCTGCACTGAGCTCTATTATTTACCGCTTCCTGGAGGAAGCCTTTCCTGACCTTTCTAGACTACCTGTCAGTCTCCTCCTTATTTACTATATTTCAGGCACCAGTCACGTGCTAGCCGAAAAGGGTACTCAGTAAATATTTGTTGAATGAATGAATAAATGGCCTCCGTCCAGATCGGGGAGGCTAGTCAGAACTCTTATAGGAGTGTCCCCAGGCCTGACGAGTTTTGCACACTCAAAGGATTTAGGACTGAGGGCGAGCAGAGTAGTTGCTTCAGCCACGCACACTGCTGCCAAGGGAGCCCCAGCTCGGGCCCTGCCCCTGCCTTGTGCACTCGGGAGCCCCAGAGAGGAAACTGAGCCCCTCGCAGGGAGGCCCCACCGTTACTCCATAATGCCCGAGCGAGTGCAGTTCCCAGCCCTGATTCCGCTTTGCTAGATGACCCCAGCCCGGTCCGGAGCTCTCAGAAGAGCATTAGAGTGTGGGCCCAACTATTCGTTAATCCCCTGGCCTCCAGGACAGACGCCTCTCTGGCACTTCCCCTCCCCCTCCACCTGACAACCCCAGGCCCCCCACTTCTCTAGCCTAGCCGCCGGGACCCCGCCCCCAGGCGGCCTCCTGCCGGGTCCGCAGTCAGGTCTGAAAAGGGGCGTGTCTTTGTAGGCAGAGAAGGGGTCCGAGTAGTTCCCGAGACTTTCCCACCCGCTGTTTGGGCTTCCTGGAGATGGGCCGGGGCGGGCCAGGCGGAGGCTCCTTCCCCTCTCCGCCGTCCCTGCCTCCCTCCCACGTGGCCTGGCTGAGTCTCTCTGGAAAGCCACAGCAGCTGGAGAGAAATCCCCCTCCCCACCCCCACCATCAAGTCCCTCCCCGACTGGCTCCGGACACATCCTCAGCTCCCCCCTCGGCTGGGAAGGCGAGAACTAGGCGAACAAAGCGGGCAGCCCATCCCCCTCCCCAGCCCTACCAACCACCTTCCCCTTGGGCCGCCCCGAAACGCACACAGGACCGAAAGGGAGAGGGCTGGGGGTGGAAGAAGTCTCCCTAGGCAGAGACGCTTGGGACTCCGTCACCCCATCCCCAGCCCTCTCTCCAGCGAGGACAACCCTGACTCTTACCCACCCTCACCTCGCACTGAGGTGGGGGGTTGGAGGAGGCCTTGCTGACCCTGTCCACGCTTCTCAGATCTGCCCCTGGGGGTGGGGCAGGAGTGACACGCGTCCCATCCTGAGAGCGGGTGTCGTACACGTCCACGAAAGCAACTGGTTTCCTGCGCCCTCCCCCAGCCCACTCCCGGCCTCGGGTTCGGAGGGGGCAACACTCCCGCGCTCCCCACCCCCTCCGCCCAGCCCCACCCAGCTTCAGGGACCACACCCACCGGACAAAGTTGAGTATTTTATCACCACTATTCCCAGTCAATCCGCAATCTCATGCTTCTGTCCCCCCACCAAGGGCATGGACACTCTCCGAAAGCCAAGGCCAAATATTAGCTCAGCCCCATAAACACAATTACACACGCTCTCGACACACAAATGGAGGTGCAGACACACCTCCCCACACCCCCCCTCTTTACACTCCCAACCCGGAGACACGCGCGGTAAAGGCAGAGCCCGCCCCGCACAAACCACCGGCACCTCAGCCACGGTCCGCAATGCCACGCCGCGACCGGCCACGCGCTGCGGACACGTACGCCCCGCAGAAGCCCCCTCCCCATTCTTTGCACGCGGTCGCGCGCGCCCGCGCGCACACACACACACACACTCACACACTCACTCCGGACTCCGCAGACCAAGGACACACACCCCCTGCGGACAAGTACGCGCCGCAAACGTCCCCGGCCGCGGCTCGCAGACCCCAAGCGCAAGCATCGCGGGCACAAGGACGCGCAGCCCGCGCCCCACGGCCCCCGCGCTCGCTCGGGACTCGGGACGCGCCGGCCCCACAGCCGGCGCAGCCCCGGGTGCCGACGCATAGTCACCCCGCAGCCGCTCCCGCCACTGCCTCGGCGCCCGCCCTTACCGCGCGCGGCCAGCAGGCAGAAGGTCAGCGCGATGAGCCCGCCGCCGCGGCCAGCGTCCCCCCGCGCCATGGGGCCGGGCCCGGGCTGCCGCCGCCGCCGCCGCCTCCTCCCCGCGCCTCGGCCGCCGCTGCCGGGGGAGGGCGCGCCGGGCTTCAGTGGCCCGGGGAGGCGCGGCGCCGCGGGCGGGGGCGGGGGCGCGGCCTCGGGGGCCCCGGCCCGAGCGGGGGCCGGCGCGGGGGCCCGGGCTGCTGCCGGCTCGCCCGCCCCTCCATCGCCATCTTGGGCGAGCAGCCCGGATGGGGGCGCCCAGCGAGCGCGGCCGGTCGGGCCCCGCAGGGGACCCTGGCCCGCGCGCTGTGACCTGCGCCACGCAGGGGCTCAGCTCTGCTGGGGTCTGCGCCCCTCTGCCTCGCCCTCTCCGGGTCGCCGTGGCCCCTCCATTTGGGCAGCTTGTTTCTGGGTCTGTCTCTTCGTCTCTCTGTCTCTGGGTCTCGGGGTCTCTTTCTGCCTCGGGGTCTCTTTTTTCTGCCTCGGGGTCTCTTTTCTCTGCCGCTGCCTCAGGGTCTCCAACATCTCGGTTCCAAGCTCACTGGAGGCGGATTCAAGGCCTGGGTTTCTGTCCGATGACCCCATCTTGCCACTTGAGCCAGTCCATTCCAGCCCAGGTCCTGGCCTGAATCCTCATTAGCTTCTCCACCGGCAGACCCGCTGAGGACATGGCGGTTCCCTCCGCATCCCCTTTTATATTGCCATTCCAAGCTGATGGCTTCTCTTGACCTGCTTCTTTTGCTCTTGGAATAACCAACCCCAGCAGGGCATTTACTCTACCCCAAGCACTGCCACACTCAGACCTCTCTGCAACCCTGGGAGACACAAGGAAGGTTTGATTGCTCCCATCTTTACATGCAGGGAAACTGAGGCTGGAGAAGGTGAAGTGACTTGCTTAAGGACCCGAGGCTAGGGAGCAGCAGATGCAGGACCTGAACCCTGATTTTCTGACTCCAGAAGGTCATTTCCCACTCATTTTTCAACTGTGCTTTCTCTGTCCTAGCCAGACTGGTTGTCTCAGTATCCCACAAACAGTTCTTTTTCTAAAGCCAGGGATTCAATGATCAGGCAAAGTGTAGGGAGAGGAGTACAGATTGAATGACCTATTTAATGTCCTTTCCAAGACCAAGACGCCATGGTTCTTCATCCCCTCTACCTCCAGTGTTCCCATGGCTTAGAGCCATTTTGTCTCTGTACCCAGAAGGTACTTTACCCATCTGTTGCTAGCTAACCCTCAATAATGACCAGCACTTTGCAGGTCTAACGGGATCTGGCATTTATTCATTCATTGCCAGGCCCATCAGCAGCATTTGACTTAGCCCATCACTCCTACTTGTTTCTCTTAGTGGTCTCATCTGGTCATCAAGGCTTTAAATTACATCTTTATGCTGAAGATGCCTACATTTATATCTCAGCCTGGACCATCTCCCCTGAACTCCAGACTTGTGTATCTATCTACCTGTTCAACATTTTCATTGGCTAATAGGCATCTCAAATTTAACCTGTCCAGGGAATTCCCTGGTGGTCCAGAGGTTAGGACTCCGTGCTTTCACTGCCAGGGAACTAAGATCCCTGCAAGCCGCTCAGCTTGGCCAAAAAATTTTAAAAAACAAAAACAAATTTAACAGGTCCCAAGCTGAGCTCTGATCCTCCCTATTAAACCTGCTTCTCCCACAGTCTCCCCCATCTCAGATCCTAGCAGCTCCATCCTTCCTGATGCTCAGGTCAGAAACATTGGAGCCATCCTTAACTCTTCACTTTCACATCCTTCACACTTCACCTTCCTGCTACCGCCTTGATCCAAGCACCATCACCTTTCACCTGGATTGTCACAATAGGCCCCTCACTTGTTTATGTCATTCTCCCCCTTCAGTCTTTTCTCAATATAGCATCGAGTGATCCTATTAAAATGGGAACGAGATCATGCCACTTCTCTGCTCAAAACCCACCGGTGCCTCCTAGCTCTGAGCAAAAGCTAAAGTCCTTCTTATGACCGGAAAGCTTATGTGATCTGGAGGGCTGTTTTACCTCTCTGACCTCACCTCCTATGCCATCCCCTTTGCTCACTGCCTCTCCAGCCACACCAGCCTCCTTGCTGTAACTTGATAGCAGTCAGTCCCCTCCCTCCAGCCTCTAGACCTTTGCCCAGCTAGTGCAGGTCTGGAACTCTGTCCTCCACCCCTCATATCCTCACAACTCCCCCACCCCACTCTCCCTATATCTCGACCTTTTTTTTTTTTTTTGGGTGTTCATTGCTGCGCAGTGGCTTTCACTAGTTGTGGTGAGCGGTGGCTACTCTTCATTGAGGTGCAAGGGCTTCTCATTGCAGAGCACGGGCTCTAGGCGTGCGGGCTTCAGTAGTTGTGGCTCGCGGGCTCAGTAGTTGTGACACACGGGCTTAGTAGTTGTGGCACACGGGCTTAGTTGCTCCTCGGCATGTGGGATCTTCCCGGACCAGGGATCGAACCCACGTGCCCTGCATTGGCAGGCGGATTCTTAACTACTGCGCCACCAGGGAAGTCCCTATCCCCCGTCTTTCTAACATGCTCTACGTTTTACTTATTTTATTTGTAGTCTGTCCTCCCAACCAGAAAGTGGGCTTTGTAAGGACAGGGATTTTTGTGTGCTGGGTTCACTGCTGAATTCTAAGCATCTTGACCAGTATCTGACACTGTGTAGGTGCCAGGGGGCCAGAATAAAAGATACAAGTCACTTCTCACAGGGACAGTTGTGTCCTAAGTGGCATGCGGTGGCAGGGAGAATGGGAGCAAGAGAAGGAAGGACTAACCGTGTGTGGTGGGGGACTGTTGAGGGAAAAGTCTTCACAGAATTGTTGACTGTTTTAGATGTTTGACCTAGGTCTTGACAATTTAAGGAGGGAAGAACTGATGGTGGGGGAAGAAACACTCTGTGCAGAGGCCCTGTGTGTGGCATGAGGGCACAGGAAATGGCAGAGCCAATAATTAACTGCATTGATATTCACGGGTCACCTGTTATGGGTCAGGCCCCGGGCACTGGGAGCAGGGCGGTGAACAAGATGGTTCTTGCCTGCATGGTGCTTAGTCTGAGAAGTGAGTCTACTTAGCCTATAGATAAGTAGACAGGCAACTATAATACTGTGTGATACAGGCTGGGATTGGGTGCAGGGAGGAAGGGCACCCAGGCCAAACTTGGGGAAGCCAGAGAAAGCTTCTGGAGGAAACAAATACCTGAACCAGTATAAGCAGAATGTAGGAGGTGTGAACTGGGCAGGAGGGTAGGGGTGGGAGATGAAGCCAAACAGGGAGACCGGGGCTAGGTGAGCAGTCCTTGCATGTTGCCTAGAAAGCAGTTGATCAATCGAATGGATAAATGAACAAACAATCTGTCACCACATAAAGAGTGCCACTAATTCCATAAGCCACACACACAAATCCAATTAATTTCTGTGCATTCATATCTTAGCACACAGGCTATGGGCGGGGAGCAGGTGTGAGGTGTGACAGGCTCAGGCCAGCCAAACCCAGTGTAGGGAAGAAGAGCCATGGTTCTCGTCCTGCCTCTGTTACAGACTTGCTCTGGGACCTTGGACAACTTCCTTCCTCTCCCTGAGCCTCAGCTGCATCACTGAGAAAAATAAGAGGGCTGGGGGATGATGCACGTTTCTAACCAGGAGTTCCAAAGAGTTCACACCATTAAAAGTGAATATGGCACTGGTCTTAATTTCTTTCTTTTTAAATCAATCAATAGGGCTTCCCTGGTGGCACAGTGGTTAAGAATCCACCTGCCAATGCAGGGGACATGGGTTCGAGCCCTGGTCCGGGAAGATCCCACATGCCGTGGAACAACTAAACCCGTGCGCCGCAACTACTGAAGCCCGCGTGCCTAGAGCCCGTGCTCCGCAACAAGAGAAGCCACCGCAATGAGAAGCCCGCGCACCGCAACGAAGAGTAGCCCCCGCTCTCCACAACTAGAGAAAGCCCACGCGCAGCAACGAAGACCCAACGCAGCCAAAAACAAATAAATAAAATAAACAAATTTATTAAAAATAAATAAATAAAGTATTCTATTATTTTCCCCTTTCAAATGGTACCATGGAACACCTCCAGGTGCGTGTGTGGTGCGGGGGGGGTGTTCATGGGTGGAGGGCCGATGGACACTGTCACGGTTTCTACCATTAAACAGCTTAAATTGTTTTCAATCTTAGTTATTTATAGGTTGTTTAATTAATAGCCACGTTGGACCACGAGATCTATGACAGGAAGTATGAGGAGTACTGATGGCTAAACTACAAAACTCTAATGCTGAGGAGAGAATGATAATTTTGCAAATTTACCTCTGGTTGATCATCATCGGAAAAGAATGTTACAGCCTTCTAATCAAAAGTCATTATTGAGGGACCTCCCTGGTGGAACAGTGGATAGGACTCCGTGCTCCCCATGCAGGGGGCCCAGGTTTCGATGCCTGGTCAGGGAACTAGATCCCACATGCCTGCTGCAACTAAGAGTTCGCATGCCGCAACTAAAGAGCCCGCCTGCCGCAACTAAGACCTGGTGCATCCAAATAAATAAATATTAAAAACAACAACAACAAAGTCATTAGTGACTAATATGTCAAAAGCCAGTGTTTAAAAAAATAAAATCTAATGATAATTCAATCTAATCTGGCTTTTTATTTACCAGAAAGTCAGACCGACTGTATCTGCAATATGTTATTTGTTGACAAGTACCTCCCAATAGATCAGTGGTCCCCCACCTTTCTGGCACCAGGGACCGGTTTTATGGAAGAAAATTTGTCCATGGATGAATTTGAGCGATGGGGAGCAATGGGGAGCAGCAATTGAAGCTTCGCTGGCTCACCCGCTGCTCAGCTCCCGCTGTGCGGCCCGGTTCCTAACAGGCTGTGGATTGGTACCTGTCCATGGCCCGGGGGTTGGGGACCCCTGCAATATATCCTAAAATCTTATATTTCACATTTCAGAAATAAAACTCAAAATTTTTAGATTTTTTTTTCACTTTAGCACAAAATACAATCATAAAATTAAAGCAATTTTTGTCTATTTTTTATCCTATAACATAGGATGAAATTTCATTTGGTTCTCATTTAGTCTTGTTTGCTGACTAAAATCAGCACCCATCACTTCTTAAATAGGGTAGAGTGTTTTTTAACTCAGTTTAATTAAATGTTAAAACTGTCCTCAATTAACAATATACTGTTATAATTTTTTTTCTTAAAATAAGTTCTTTGAGATAATCTAATAGAGAGGTAACATCTTGGGAATAGGTCAACATAGGGGTCTAGAAACTGGGAAAAGGCTAGAAGACTGCTGTTTTTTATTAGTTTGACCAGGTGGATGGGACGCTATCAAATAAAGAGAACAGAGGGAAGAGCCAGACAGAGGAGAGGGGAGACAATTTGCTCTTTTAACATCTTGAGTGTGACGTGTCTGCCTGGCCTGGCAGCCAAGTGAAAAATGTTAAAACCCTGGAAATGCCGTTTTGATCTGAACAGAGAGATCAGAACCAGAGAAATTATTTAGTGAGTTGGTACTTCTATCAGAGCATCTAACACACTTTATTATAATATACTTCATTAAATTGTCTGGCTCTACTGCCCTACAGTAAGTTCCTTGTGGCAGGAACCATGTGTATCTTGCTTACTCTTGTTTTCCTGGGATCCAGCACAGCACACAGCATATAGTAAGAGCCCAGTGAATGTTTTTTAAATGAATGTTTTTTTTAAAAGTTACTCCTTTATCATATACCGTGCAAAAATGGTGAGTGTTTTAAATCACTAAGGGAGCTCTCAAATAGCATATTACTGTGAAAGGGGTTTGAGCATTAAAAAGTGTTGGCAAGCGTTTGTCTGAGTAATCTCTAAGACCTCAGTAGACTCTATGACCCTAAATCAAGAATTTATGAACCACTCGCTCTGTAGGATGAGCTGTGGGGATCTGTGGCATTCACATCATTCTAGAATAGATATCAGAATCTACCACTGTAGTGATTTTAAAATACAGCCGCCCCTCATCCCTCGGTATCTGTGGAGTATCAGTTCCAGGACCCCCCCGGATACCAAAATCTGTGGATGCTCAAGTCTCATATAAAATGGCGTAGTATTTGCATATAATGTACATACAACCTCCCCATACACTTTAAAATATTTCTAGATTACTTATAACACCTAATACAATGTAAATGTTATATAAATAGTTTTGTTTTGTTTTGTTTTTGTTTTTGTTTTTTTTGGCTGCGCGGCTTGCAGGATCTTAGTTCCCTGACCAGGAATTGAACCTGCACCCTTGGCAGTGAAAGCACAAGAGTCCTAACCACTGGACCACCAGGGATTATCCTAAAAATAGTTTTAAGTAAAATGTAAATGATATGTAAATAGTTGCCAATGCATGGCAAATTGAAGTTTTGCTTTTTGGAACTTTCTGGATTTTTTTTTTTTTTTTTTAATTTTCATCCGTGGTTGGTCGAATCTGCAGATACGGAGCCCACAGATACAGAGGGTGCACAGGTTCTCTGACATTCCTCCCTTCAAGTAGAGTCTATTTCCCCTCCCTTTGGACAGAGGCTGGCGTAAGTGACTCATTTCTAAAGGGTTGAATGTCATGGAGGTGGGACTGTGTCGTGAAAGAAGCCGCACCTCCCACCTGGCTTTCTCTGGGAGACACATGCCTCTGGATCCCTGAGCCACCACGTAAGAAGTCTGGCCACTTTAACGCTGCCATGCTGGAGAGAAGGGACCATGTGGGGAGACCCCGTGGAGACAGAGGTGGTGGAGGAGGCCCAGCTGTTCCAGCCCAGGAGCCAAATGTGTGAGGAAACCTTCCCAGTGCACAACCCCAGCCCCTGTCTGACTGCAACCACGTAGGAGACCCTGACACCAGTTAACCCCCAGCACTGTAAGCAACAGTAATATTAATGCATGGCTTTGTTGTTGTTTTACACCACTAAGTTTGGGGGTGTTTGTTTTTTATTACTAGATAACCAGAACAGCTGCTAGAGTCTTTACTGGGTTGTTCACTACTGGAACCACTTGCTGCCTCTTTCATTCATCACCCCCCCCTTTTTTTTTTTAATGTATTTATTATGTTTCTCTAGCTTTTATTTATTGCCTTTTCCTGGTCATTCATCCCCCTTTGAGGAAGATACAAAAGGTAGATATGTTTAGAATATTTTCACCCTCCATATTCAAAACCATCTCCCACACTATACCGCTGCTCAAATCCTCTGAGCTAGGGGGATGGGTCTTTTCTCATCCTGAGATGACTTTTCACCCCTTTCTTACCAACAAATGCTAATGGTTTTGTGGAATTATGGGATATTTAAATTTTCTTCTTTGTGTTTTTTTTTTTTTCCCCCAAATTGTCTACGTTGAGGGAATTCCCTGGTGGTCCAGTGGTTAGGACTCCGTGCTTTCACTGCCGAGGGTGCAGGTTCAATCCCTGGTGAGGGAACTAAGATCCCACAAGCCACGTAGCATGGCCGAAAAAAAAAATAAAACAAAACAAAACAACAACAACAAAAACAAAAAAAAAACCCAAAACCCTTCCTCATACCAAAACAGAATGGTAATGGAAGAGACTCTGGAAGAGTATATAAAGGAAAGAATATAAAGTACAAAAAAAAATTGTCTACATCAAACATATATTATTTTTGTAAACAGAAATAGTAAATGTAACTTAGGAAAAAAATACATAAAAACTTCAGTTAAGGATGATGAAAAAGTTCTGGAAATAAATGGTGATGGTTGCACAACAAGGTGAATGCACTGAATGCCACTGAACTGTACACCTAAAAATGGCTGAAATGGTAAATTTTATGTTATGTATATTTTACCACAATAGAAAAATATATACAATCCTTAAAACGCTACTTGAGTCTCAGCTCCTTCAAGGTTACCTTCCAGTCCTCACCAATCCGTTTGTACCACTCAATAGGCACTGGATTATTTCTGCCTTGTACAGTGGTTTCTTCATTTACATGATTCATTTGTCTCTGTCTTGTGTCTCAGATGACACTGGAAGCTCCTTGAGGGCAGAAACTGGAATTACACAGAGAGTCATGCCTACAGTACATTTATAAACCAATTGCCTGGAAATCAGAACATATTTCCCTAAAGAATCAACACTACAGGGACTTTCCTCGTGGTCCAGTGGTTAAGACTCCACACTTCCACTGCAGGGGGTGCGTGTTCGATCCCTGGTCGGGGAACTATTAAACTCATTAAATATCTGGAATGTATACTGGCAATGAAAACGTACTTAATAAAAGCATTGTAGATACTAACAATTAGACAAAACAGAAAAATCAGTGGAAAGGTTGTTTGGGATTGAAATAAATACATATTTTTTTAAAAAAGATAATTAACTAGATAAAACAGAAAGTTCTGCATGAATGGAAATGATTCAAAACTTATTACATGACTCATCTCTGAATACATTTACGTAGTTATAATGGTGTAAACACTGAATATTAATCTAAGTAAAATTACAATAGAACTACTCTACTGAAAAGATGAGGGGGGTGGGGAGTGTGTGTGTTTGGTGGAAATGGGAGGGAAAACAGCTAAATTCTAGTCTTTCACAGTAGGATACCACTAGATAATGAATAAAAACTGAAAAAACATCATAGAGTAATATTACAAACATGTTATTTGGAGATTTGTTTTAGAACTTGACTCCTTAAGCTATGTGCCTCTGTGACCATGATAAAATTAAAACTTAAAAAAAAAAAAAAAGGTGACGCAGGTCTCTATGTTGTTCAGATGGATGCCCTCCAGCCCTGAACCATCGTTCCTCCACAGCTCTCTACACCACCTTGCTGAGCCCAACAGCTAATTCCTGCCGGAACCACTGCTGTTCGACACCCACTTCTGTTCAAGGCCACCTTGCCCCAGCAAGCCTGAGATTCGGATGGCTCTTTCTGGTCCCCTTTTATGAGGGCCCCTGCACACCTGGCGCAGTGCGCTGAGACCTGCTCTCTCCCAAGGTCTCTGGATGCTCTGCCTGCAGCTGGACACACTGACCACGGCAGGATGGGAGCACTGCCTTCAGGAGAACTGAAGGTAGGTGATGCTGGTCACATTGTCCACCCATCTTTGGAAGCTGCACCCTCCCTGCTGGAGACTGTGTCCTCCCCCAGCGCTGGGGGCCAGAGTCTTCCCCCTGGGCCTGTCCTACCCAACAGCCTTTTTCCTCCTTACTTTCCGCATGAAAGTATATCTATTCCATGACTCGTCCTCTCCTCTGGTCTCTCAGACAAACTAGGCCTGTTGAGGTGAAGCCAACAGAAGAGCGGGGGGCAGATGCACACCCGCCTCGACTCTCACCGT
This sequence comes from Eschrichtius robustus, assembly GCF_028021215.1. Lineage (NCBI taxonomy): Eukaryota > Metazoa > Chordata > Mammalia > Artiodactyla > Eschrichtiidae > Eschrichtius > Eschrichtius robustus. The sequence continues at coordinate 126,709,316 of NC_090824.1, forward strand.
AAAAGGCCCTCACACTCTATCCCAGCACTCCCAACTTTTCCTCTCATATCCTGCCCAGCCCACACTCAGTTTCCTGCCACCCAGTGTGCCAGCTCCGCACCTTTATCCCCTCATGTCTGTGTGTGTTCTTTGCCTTGAATGACTTCCCCCCACCTGGAGAAACTCATTCCTTAACACCTAATCCAAAAGCTGCCTCCTTTGTGCTGCCTTCTCTGACCATCCGCTTTTCCACTACCCAGAGAAAACAATTGCTCATGTTTGTTGAGTGCCGTATGCCAGATATTAGGAGTTTTGCATGTGTTTTTCATATTGAAGCTCACAGCAACTCCATGAAGTAGTACCATTATTAATTCTATGTTCCAGAAGAGGAAACTGAAGCACAGAGAGGTAAGTAACTTGCCCAAGGTCACACAGTAGGAAGTGGTTCAGTGAGAGTCAAGAGGACAGACTCTCCGGGTCAAAGCCCACAGCCCTAACTGCTGTCCTGCCCTGCCTCCTGGGGACTCACAAAGGACTCAGCACTCAACATCTCTCTCTTTGTACTGACCCTCTTTAGTTTACACATCTATCTCCACTTCTGGAGTGAGAACCCTCTGAGAGTAGAGAATGTGTCTGACTTCTCTGAGCATCCCCAGATCCCTGAATCCTTCAGCATGAGCCAGGCCATGGCAGCTGCTCAACTCATGTTGCTTGCTCAAGAATGAGTGAAGCCAGGATTAGCATTCTGCTTCTGCACTGTGACCTTGGGCAAGGCACACAACCTCTCTGAACCCTCATTTCTTTCTCTGGAGAAAATAAAAACCCATAGGGGAATAATAACACTGCCTAAGTGATGTCTCGTAGCTTACTGTGAAGATCAAATTGAACATGATGCTGTCATGAGGAAATATAGTATAAGCAGTGGGGCACTCACCACACACGTTAGCAGCTGGTATTCGGAGGGAAATGTGCCACCTGTTCACAGGTAAAACATGTTATCCTAACAAGGGTCTTACAGTTAATTATACCTTCATCCAAAGTAATGTGTAATTCTGGAAGATCTGCCTTGGGTCAGGCAGGTAGGAAGTATCTGAGGTCAAGGCAGAGTCTGGTCACCCCCATGGGAGGCTTCTGTACCCACCCCCCTCCTTACTCATGTCCCGGAACCTGCTATTCTCCCAAGATCCCTGGGGCTGAGTCATGTTCCTCTCCCCACCCAGCATCTATCTTCTCCCCAGGGCTTGGGCCTAACAGCTCAGGTCTTGGAGAGAAGACTGCTCCCACTGGCAGCCCTGCACTCCTTGGAGGAGATGAGGTCAGATCAATATCAGGACTTCATAAATCACTTCCAACACATTGGCCTCACCCCAACTCTATGAAGAAGGTATTAGAACCCCACTTTAGAGTCCAAGGTCAGAGAAGCAAAGGGCTTGCTCAAGAGCACAACTGCTGGACTTGAACCCAAGTCTATCAGATTTCAAATACTCTAGTCTTTCTCATGCTCCCTCTTCTTTCTCTGGGCAAGTTCAGGGAGATTCATATCCAAGACCCACCCAGTACAGGCTTTCTGAGCTCAGCATGAGCTTGGTCCCTGAAGGAACTCAGATTTCAGGCAAATACCATATTTCCTTGATTTTAAGATGTATTCTTATTCACAGTTTTATATTTCTGATATGAAGATCTCAACAACGGTAATATCTGAGATTTTAGGAAATTTATTTTTTATTTTTAAAGATTTTTTTTGAAGTGGACCATTTTTAAAGCCTTTATTGAATCTGTTACAATATTGCTTCTGTTTTATGTTTTGCTTTTTAGTTGCGAGGCATGTGGGATCTTAGCTCCCCAACCAGGGATCAAACCCACATCCCCTGCATTGGAAGGCGAAGTCTTAACCACTGGACCGCCAGGGAAGTCCCAGAGATTTTAGGAAATTTAGTAGGAGTCCTAGAGACTGCATTCAAGTGTCTCTGTTCAGCTACCCACTGGTTCTGTGCCTTTGTGGAAGCCACTTTACCTGCCTGTACCTCAAGAAATTGGTCTGATTTTTGGTACCAACTCTGCCACTTGACAGCTATGTGGCTTTGCGGTCCTCTCTGGGATTCAGTCTCCTCATCTCTAAAATGATGGGAGGGGTCACTGATTTTTGACCTCTTCTTTTAAACTGCAGAACAAGTTTCCCCAATCATATATAAGTAAAAAGCTAAGTTGCTGCTCTGGATGAAAGAAGGGTGGGAGGGCCTGGGACCCTATGGCCTCTTCTACTCCCTCCACCTCTGCCAGGGCCATCCTGGCAGCACAGCCTTGGCTTCCTCACTTTGGCAAATTTCCCTCTTAAGCTCTGGTTTGGGAGAACATTGCTCTGGGAGGTGAATACAGAGCTAGAAGACCTGGGCTCAAGTGCGGATTCTCTTTAAGCAGCTGGGATGGCTCCAGTATAATCACTTACCGGCTCTGGGCCTCAGCTTTCCATCTGTGAAGTAAAGCAGTAGATGAGATGATTTCTAAGAATCCATTCTGGCCCTTACATTCCATGAACGCAGTCTTTCATTGCTCTACCTCAAAGTTGTACATTACTCTGGTTGTACATTAGAATCACCTAAGGAGCTTATCAAAAATTAGTAAAATATGGCCCACCTCCTCCCCACCCACCAAGCTGATGTAATTGATCCCAGGAAGGACTCAGACATCAGCGTTTTTATTTTTATTTTTAAAAAATATTTACTTATTTATTTTGGTTGCACCGGGTCTTAGTTGTGGCATGCAGGATCTTTAGTTGTGGCATGTGGACTCTTAGTTGCAGCATGCATGCGGGATCTAGTTCCCCAACCAGGGATTCAACCCGGCCCTCCTGCATTGGGAGTGTGGAGTCTTACCCACTGGACCACCAGGGAAGTCCCCATTAGCGTTTTTATAAGCTCTCCCGGCAACGGTGACAGCAACCAGGGCTGAGAAGAACCACTCCTCCAGACCTAAAGCCTCAGTGGGGAACGAAGAATAAAAATTCCAATGACATTTCAGAGAAGGAATCCTAAAAGCTTAAATCTGGGGAGAATTTCGTTTCTTTCACAGTCTTACAAGTGAATCGGTAGATGGGTGCTCAGGAACCTAAACCTATCAATCAGATAACCCTAAGTGGGGGAGGTCAAAATATTTTTTTCATTTAAAAGTTTTTTTGGTATTCAAGTACCAAATAAGTGATTCCTACATATCTGACTATAGTAGGTATGATGGGGAGAATTAACCAAGTATAATATAGTGCCTACTCTCACAGTCTGTAATCTAACGGCAGAAACAAAATCAGTGGCAAACTGTATGGTATAAAATAAAGTGCTAAATCTAAGATAATCTTTATTGAGCACTTTTATTGCATGCCAGGCACCAAGTGCTTTATAGTATATTAAACAAATTTCATCCTCACAATAACCCACTGAGGAGGGTTCTGTTATTATTCCTATTTCTCACCTAAGGAAATGGAGGATCAGAGAGTTATGTAAACAAACATGCACAAGCCCATAAAGCTAGCAAGTAGCAGACATAAGGGTTGAAGCCAAGCTCCAAAGCTGATGCTGGTACCATTTTGCAATATCACCTACATCAGGTGGGGAAGATTCCCATGTAAGCTCTGTAGGGTGCCAAGAGGAACCTGGGTCTGGTCTCAAAGCATGAGTTCTACTAATTGAAAGAGGAAAACTTCAGGATGCTTGTGGGTGAATGAAGAGCCCAGATGAGGGAAAGTGAGGCTGGGTCAGGTGACACAGGGCCTTGAATGTCGGGTACAACTTGAATTTGATTAGGGACTGGCATGGGAAAGTGCGAATTTATCATGCCTTTAAGAAAGTGGGGGTTGGAATGGGCATCAACAGAAAATCTACAAACAACAAATGCTGGAGAGGGTGTGGAGAAAAGGGAACCCTCTTGCACTGTTGGTGGGAATGTAAATTGATATAGCCACTATGGAGAACAGTAAGGAGGTTCCTTAAAAAACTAAAAATAGAATTACCATATGATCCAGCAATCCCACTACTGGGTATATACCCAGAGAAATCCATAATTCAAAAAGACACATGCACCCCAATGTTCATTGCAGCACTATTTACAATAGCCAGGTCATGGAAGCAACCTAAATGCCCATCAACAGACGAATGGATAAAGAAGAGGTGGTACATATATACAATGGAATATTACTCAGCCATAAAAAGGAACGAAATTGGGTCATTTGTTGAAATGTGGATGGATCTAGAGACTGTCATACAGAGTGAAGTAAGTCAGAAAGAGAAAAATATTGTATATTAATGCATACATGTGGAACCTAGAAAAATGGTACAGATGAACCGGTTTGCAGGGCAGAAATTGAGACACAGATGTAGAGGACAAACGTATGGACACCAAGGGGAGAAAGCGGCAGGGGGTTGGGGTGGTGGTGTGATGAATTGGGAGATTGGGATTGACATGTATACACTGATGTGTATAAAATGGATGACTAATAAGAACCTGCTGTATAAAAAAATAAATAAAATGAAAGCATTAAAGAAAAAAAAAAAAAAAAGAAAGAAAGTGGGTGTCCTACCGGGTGTGCTAGTGAGGTGGGAGGTGAAGTTGGTCCTGAGAACCTCTTGAGGGCAAGGGCTGTGTCCTCTTCATCTTTGTTTCCTCATGGCCTACACAGGCCTAGCACATGATTGTTACTAAATATGTGCCAAATGACAGTTGTGAACTGCTTCTTTGAAGTCACTTGGAATTCTTAATCTTCACCTTCTACTCCAGCCCAGCATGACATTACAGGTCCTAGACTGCGGTAGGAGCAGCGACAGGAGTGAGGAGGAATGGATGGTTGAGACAATGAAAAACAATTAACTGGCTAGGCAACACATCATTAAGTACCCAAGGAACTACAGACAGTGGCACTCACACGCATGCTGAGGGATGTAACTACGACCACACATATGCCCAGAAACCAAGCCAACACGGAGAGTCCACTTCACAGAAGAGCACTGTGTTTTCCAGAACCTACCTGGCCAGAGGACCTTGCTGCAAATAATTGTCACCTGTGAGTAGAATGTTAAACTCTGCCCTTCTGCAGAGTGCCTTTCTAGTGAAGATGGGGGTGGGGTGGGGGGCTGGATTCCTGAAACTGGCTAAGGACAATTATCTTAATTGTTCCCAAACTTCTATTTCAAGAACTTAAGTTTGGGAGCCAATTTAGAGAGTGTTATCTTTCAGTAAGGAACACACAAACTCAAAAATCTCATTGCCTATGTCAGAGCTGAATCCCATCTAATCCATTTCAATGGGAGTTCAACCTCTTCAGGGTGGCAGGGCCAGGGTACCAGATCTGTGGATGGAACTAGGCTGATTAACTTATTTAAATCCTGGTGATTCCCCAAACCACTCCAAGCCCCAAATAAAGTTATGGTTATGAGGTCCTCATACTACAGTTGTTTCGACTCTGCTCCCCTCCAAAGCACCAAGGGATCAATCCCTGTTTCTCATTACCACTGCATGGGTAAGGTCAGGCTAGAGGGACGTCCAGACGCCTTGAGACCATACACTTGCTCTGACAGGACTCTGGAGCGCTGGAGCCCGAGAGCCACTGGGAAGTGTGTACCGCCAGCACAGTCTTTGTAGGATGCTTACGGCCAGGTTGAAAGCTGATTTTTGATTAGCAATAAATCCTGGCTAAATTAAAGACACCAGAGTAGTCTATAAAATGTTCCCATCTGGAGTGCCATAAATGAATTACATGTGTGCTGAGGTATTAATCTCTTTAGAGTTTGGGTGAGTCTGGCTGGTTACTTCTGGCGACAAGCAACCTCAACAGGTTAACCCAGTGTACCTCAGTTTATCCCAGAGTCACAGAGATGTCTTTTTTTTTTTCATGTGTTATGAGGTAAAAAGGATAGGTCTATAGCAGTACCCTGTTTAAAGATAATCTTTATTTCTAAAAATTTTTGTATACAAATTAAAAGTTTAAGACCCTAATACATAACATAGCAGTGGTTTTTTAAAAATCATTATCCCTTTGAGAATCTGATAACGCCAAAGCCCTTCTCCCCAGAATGCACCTCCACTCATTCATGCAATATTTTGCATACAACTTTAGAGGATTACAGAATCCAGAGTGAGGGTCTGTTCTGGAAGGATTATTAGACAAACCCAAATTTACTAATTTTAGAGCGGTTCATCTGCTTCTTTCCCCTACCCTTTCTCTAGTACAGCTTCAAAAGACCAGAGAATTGTCAAAGAAATCTCTGAAGAAAGTATTACACTGAACTCCCTTGAAATTTCCTGGGGAGCATGCAGAAACCACTGTCAACTCCAAGAGGCATTCCAGAGAAACTCCTAGCTGCTCAGGGAGGTTGTGCTAATCATTGGCTCCAAGCACCACCCACCCTTGCAGTACCAACGCTGGCTGTAGGGAACCACTTACAGGTACAAAGCAGGTCTCCGCACATCTCCCTCTGGCTTTGGATGCATTTTTAGTTAGTGTTTATACTAGAAACCCCACGTAATCACCTTGCAGTCTCCGCTCGCCACTGCAAGCACATGACCTTGTTCGTGTGTATTAATCACTCACAGTTGCCACTAATCAAGGCAAAGATTGTACAAATGGGGAATGGGGGAAAAAGGGAAATTTACATCAATTAATTTTAGCAGCATCTTTATTGCAACAAAGAACCTGTAATAAAATGCAACAAAACTAATGTTTCATTTTACATGATTAAAAGCCATGTAGCTGAAAATGAGAAAACCCATAAACTTACTGGAGTGAGACATGCAGTTCTTTTTATGTAAGTCAATGCTTAAAACAGCAGGCACTTTATGTTCTAAAATTAAAGACCTGAACTCCAACTGTGCTGAATACAACATAAATTTGTATTTGGGTTATGTAAAAACAAACATACGAACACTACTTTTTCTCTCTCTGAGGGACTTCTCAAATGATTACCTAGAACTGTCTCTTGACCAAATAAGAAAAGCAGGAGCCAGCACCTTGAACTAACATGTCTCCATATTTCAGGCTGCAAGATGGATTAGTTGGGGCTGGGTGGGGTTGGGAAGGTGGGAGTCAGGAAAGTTTCCTTATTCCTTTATGTCTGCTGGGAATGGACACTCACCTTACATATCTTAGTTTAGATATGGCCATGTCTGTTTGCTTACTTTAAACAGCTATAATTTGGGCTCCCAGGCTTAAGCAAGCACTCTATACCCCAATCCCCAAACCCCCCACTGCACCAAGGAAGACACACTTAGTGTTAACAATTTTAATTAACTTCAGAATATTATATACTAATTAGAAGTACTGCTTCATTAATAAGCATGCTTAGCATTTACTTCAGAATGGAAAAATTAACCATTTTATGTTCTCTTTAAAATGTTTCATAGGAATATATTAATAAATACTTCTTTAAAAATTTGCCTTTTCTACATATCATTTAACTACCATGAGTTAGGATATCTGGATGGAGTCTAGCACCAACCAAACACTAACTGGCTGCGTGACCATGGGTATATTTTCTCCTCTCTCTATATGGAGGTTCCTCCTCTAAATAATGAGAACATCAGATTATATCAAAGATGTAACAGCTTGAAAATTTTACAATTCTGTAATAATGAGAGATCTCATAGGAATCATTCCACCTAAAGAGAGAACAATGTTACAGAGAGGTGGGATACACCTTCTGTAAGAAGTAAAACAAGTAAAGTAAGCATCAATATCTATATCTCATTCTTCTGAAAAATAATGCATGCACTGTGACTTCATCCTCTTGTATGAGGCTTTGGAAACAAGCCAGGAATGGCATAGACAGAAAAACCTTCATTCCAAAATTAATCTCCAGACCAAGGGGATATACAGTTAATGATACCTTCTGCTTTTTTCAGAGTGAAAAAAGGGCCAACAGTCATCACAGATGAGCAGCTATCTTGACTATTGTTTTAGGTTCTTGTAAATCAGTCCAGTGTAGAAATCACCTATTATTTTCTTAATCCAACTCATTCTCTACAGAAGTTTCTTAAAGTAGCCCACAAATGACTTGCTTTAGAGTCACCTGGGAAGCTTGTTAGAAACGCGATTCCTGGTCTCCACTTAAATCAATGAAATCCAAATTTCTAAGAGTGAGGTTCAAGACTGCACTTCTTTTCATAAGCATCCCAGATGAATCTTAGATTTTGAGTCCCACTGCTCAGAAACGCAAAAGCAACCATAACTACTGATGGTTGTTCAAGTGCACCCAATTATCAAACCTGCAAAACCCCCCTTTGATGTTTAAGCTAGTGCTTTTTGGTTCTCACTAAAAATGTGGCTATACTCTTGCCTTATAGTTTGTTACCCAAACACAGGGTACAAATAGTTTTAGTGAGATTTCTACTGATTGCTTGAATTGACTATGATGTTTTCCACACTGATTTTAAAATCAAATTCAATCGAGCTGTCTTTCTGTAAGCGAATTCAGTCAGGTATTTTTCCCCCTATGGAAGAATGGCATTTAACTGACTGGGAATTGTAACAGAAGCATTCCTTGTGATGGGAGGAAAGCAGAAGGCAAGATGCAAAAGGAAAACACCTGTGAATTCAAGAGTCCATGAGGTTCTTTAAGGTTTGTTTTGGTAAAATATGAGATGCCATTTTGAAGAAACAGCCTTATTGGGTAAGAGGTTTCAAATGAGTAGCTGTATAAAAGCCACTGTATACCATTTCTACTTTGCATATTATATAAGGTTATATCGTCAGACGCCACTAGTCCCCAGACAAAAACCATCTTCAGTAATCAGATACATACTTAAGTCATGGGGGAAAATACTTTCTTGGGGAAGAAAAGTTACCCAAATCAATTTAATTTAACATTGAAAAAAATATAAACAAATATTGGCATGGGAAAATATCATAACAAGAAAATCAATACATATACAGACACAGGGAAAAGTGTGGTACCTATTATACAGTATAAATACAAAAACAGCAAAACCCAATCCCCCTCCACAGACAGCACCGCCAGGTCACCCTGCCATCTCTGGACCTCCCCCACCTCCCATGCGGCCCTCAGTGACGAAGTCCACATCTCACGGACAGTCACCATCCTTACTAATGGAGGCTGTGCTCTCTAGGGCAGGAATCTACTCTCTCTGTAGTGGTGAGAAAGAAAAGAGTAATTTTTTTTTTTGGAGTGTTGTTTAGAAGTACTTTAAAAACACTGAGGCTTGTCAAACTCATAGGTGCCTTCTCTGCCACCGGCTCCAATGTGACCCATCTAGCACCCTAAGATTCTAAGATGGCAGATCCCAATCGGCACTACGAGCTCCCTTAATAGTCAGATGCTAGGGCTAAACCAGAAAAATGTCATGGTCATTCAAGAAATCACTTATAAGCTTTGAACATTGCAAAAGAGAGCCATGCCTTGCTGTGGATCAGTTTATGGTAAAGAGGTTGTCTGGAAACTCTTTAAGCTCACAATATCTAAATAATACTCAAATAATTTAAAAAGGTTAAAGAAAGTTTCAATTTGTAAGGTTTCCAAAATTAAGAAGAAAATAAAAAAAATTAGAATTAGAATTGTAAAAGAACTCTAAGGAACTTTTCCTCCCCTGAATAATGTTAGTCTGTACCTGTGTTGGCAAGAGTGTGATTTCTTAATCTGGTTTCCTTAACTAATATTCTAGGAGTTTAAATTTCAATTCCTAAACTTTTTCATGAGTATTTTTGGTCAAATTATACTTCTGCTTAGATCTTAAGCAGACCCTTGCCTTCTCCTCTCCCTGCCGTTCTCCACACTCTGGTCTCCCCCACCCCACCAAAATTCCCCTCCATTGCCCTAAAACTCTGGAACATTTCAATGAAGAAATACCCAATGGAAACTGGCACCACTAAATTTTCTGAAAAATACAAGTGAATGTGTACTTTTTTCTTTTCCTAAAGGGAAAGAAATTGCCTGCAAATATTTAAGCTCTAATCATTTGATTAAAATTTTCCTGCCTGTAATTATCAATATTATAAGACTAATTAAATCCATGCTACATATACAGTTACTTGCCTTTATGTGAAAGGAAAAACCCACTTGGTCATATCATCAAAGAGAACTATTTATACTAGATACAGTTTAAATTGGTTAAAAACTGGTCAGAGTCTGAATGAAACAAAATTAAGTGTCTTTAGGAGGCTACTAAGTTATCCTTGAAAAATCATTAATGACCAGTTAAGCCATAGGTTTAATAGTAATTAGTTCATAACATGCTGGATACACCCCAAGCAATGTAGTATAAGCTATTCAATTACTTTTAAGTGCTATCAAATCTGTAACTAGTCAGAGATTCTGGAATTGAACCAAACCAATCACTAATATCATATTTTAACAAACTCAGAAGTATACTGTAAAAATACACTAATTAAGTCCATGAGGTTTCATAATGCTATTAAAAATGAAAATAAGGTAGTATGGATACATGGTGCTAATGTCTTATTTCTTTCAGTAATTCTCATGGTATTGCTGGGTCCCTTAGAAATATGCATCATTTAATTTTGTGTATGGTTAAGGTATTAGATTACTATCTACAAGCTGTAAACACCTGCATGGCACCAAATATACTTTCAGAAGTAGATGTTATGTGGCAGGTACCAAAATGTGATGACCAATTCTCTACTGATTAAACCTCCTCATCTGGTTAAACAGCCAGTGTATACCAGAGTTCTACACAGGTCAAAGTTATATCACTTTCAGAGCAGCAATACGTGATCCAAGGTTTTCTTGAAGGTAGTGCAAAAGATGCAGTTCATAATGTTCTCCAGATTCAGGAACTCTTATGCTGTGTCTCTCCTGAGGATAGATCTTAAAAACAACAACAACAAAATCAAAATACACAAAATAAGAATTTAGGAACACATCTCCTTCCAAAGCTTTCCAGAGATTTTCAACAGAATTAATAACATGGAGCAGAGCTTCTCCAAGATATTATACACATACATCCTATCTAAAGGGCCTTCTCTTTTTATAATTCCCTATGTACCACTAAGCTTACAGAAGGATCAATGGTTCTCCAAGTGTGGTTTGCAGACTTCAGGAGTCCTCATAAACTCTTTACAGGGATACACAAGGTCAAAACTACTTTCAGATCAAAACTAAGACATTATTTGCCTTTATTCACTGTGTTGGCATTTGCACTGATAATGAAAGGCAATGGTGGGTGAATCAAGGCAGTGACATACACTTGTAGTAAACAAGAAAAAATGCCAGTTTCACTTAAGTAGTAGTAAAAATTAGAATTTTATTAAGTTGCAACCCTTGAGCAGAGGTCTTTTTATATTCTGTGGTGATAAGATGGGAAGAAGGCATAAAGCACTTCTGCTACACGATGTCTCAAGGAAAAGGACTGAGTACAACTGAGTTTTGTTTTGTTTTGTTTTTCTTTTGGCCCCGCCGAACAGCATGCGGGATCTTAATTCCCTGACCAGGTATCGAACCCGCGCCCCCTGCAGTGGAAGCACGGAGTCTTAACCACTAGATAGCCAGGGAAGTCCCTACAACTGAGTTTTTAAATGGAACTCCATTTTTCACTTGAAAGAATGACAACTATGGTGATTCAGACTTGGCTATCTGGCAAACATTTTCTCAAAAATGATGTGAGCCAGTCACTTCAAGGACAGCATTGACAGTATTTGTTGCCAATGATAAATTTTGAGCTTTTACATGAAAATTAGAATTTTGGAAAACTTGCATCTACCACTCCTAGCTCATGAGCTTCCCAATACTTGGAGAATTTTCTGTTGAGATCAGTGGTAATATCAATGTATATGATTTAAAAAATATTGTATGATGAAATGGGTCAACACTTAGAAGTGAACCAATATTTTCCAGATGACCAATGCATGGGTAAAAGATCCATTTGAAGTACAAGATCCAACAGATTGTAGTGTAGCAGAGTATGAAAAGTTTACAGATATGGTTTCAGATTCCACACTAAGACTAACCTTTAAGAAACTACCATCTGTTCAGTTTCAGTGTAGCAACAAAGAAGAATATCCACGATTATCTGAAAAAGCTAAAATATTACTCCCATTTCTTAATTACATATTTTGAGGCCAAAATTTCTTCATTTACTTTAGCCAAAACAACATTTCACAACAGATTGTATGTGGAAGTAGATACGAGAATCTAGATGTATTTCTTATTAAGCCAGAGATTAAAGGGATTTAGAAAAATGTAAAACAGTGCTAACTTTCTCAGTAAATTGTTTTGTTTTGAAAAATTTTCTCCCTCATTAAAAATGTGATCTGTGTTAACATGTAATAGTTTATCATTGTTAATTTTAAATAAATAAATGAATATTTTAAAATTTTCTTAGTCTTAATCTTATATGAGAAATACTGATAGACATAACTCACATAAACAAAAGCTTTTTGGTATATAAAAGGGTCCTGAGACCAAAATGCTTGAAAACTGCTGCTATAGACAAATATCTCATAGTTTACCTACATAAATGTCAACGGAACACAAAAAAGGGAAAAGTAATATTTTTCATTTCTTATGAGAACAATCCGTGTAAGGAGTAGAAACGAGGAAGAAAGGAGGAAAAATTTCTCTTAAAAGCTTTTTTTTGAGTAATGGAGCAATGGAGGTAAGTAACTTGTTGGTTTCTGCTTCAATGTCAATATAAAATAGAAGAAAATTAAAAGACCTTGTAATCAGGTCCTAAAAATCCTTTATAACAATGAAATCAAGTAGCATTTCTTTACCCTTCCAAGAGGAAGAAGAAAAGCAAAGGAGGATAGTGAATGGACTCCTGTCATCTTGTCCATGATTACAAACTGAAAGCAGATACAGATACACAAGTCATGTAATCTGATAGGACAATTTTCATCCTGACTTCCACAGGATCTTAATTTTTATCTAACTAGAGGCACTACTAACTATGCCTATTATTTTAGTTCTCTTAAGCAGAGCATGGCCACAGCTGAAAATTCAACCTTACTCCATACTTTATTATATTTCAAAGTAACCAATCACTAATCATGGCTATTTTAATCAGAAAATGTAAAAGAACTCACCTGTAAATCATATGGCTTTCCAGCCCTCACTAAAAAACTCAGTAATATACTGGTGTGTGCAAAATGGACATTCTCATCCAAGAACCCATGTAAGAGTAGTAAACGATTTGGTCTGGAAAAATGGAAATATCAGAGGATTAGGCAAAATAAGAGTATTTGGGAAAACCACTTAACTCCTTAAAAGTAATCACAACTAACTACGTTAACTTCCTTATACTGTAATATTAGAATAAGGATTCAACATTTTGGGACTTCCCTGGTGGCGCATGGGTTAGGAATCCGCCTGCCAATGCAGGGGACATGGGTTTGAGCCCTGGTACGGGAAGATCCCACATGCCGTGGAGCAACTAAGCCCATGCGCCACAACTACTGAGCCTGCGCTCTAGAGCCCGCAAGCCGCAACTACTGAGCCCACGTGCCACAACTACTGAAGCCCACATGCCTAGAGCCCGTGCTCCGCAACAAGAGAAGCCACCGCAATGAGAAGCCCACGCACCACAATGAAGAGTAGCCCCTGCACCATGCAACTAGAGAAAGCCCGCGCCCATCAACGAAGACCCAAGGCAGCCAAAATAAATAAATAAATAAATTTATTTTTAAAAAAAGGATTCAGCATTTCAATATTAAATTAGTAATATATTAACCAGATGCTACATGTAAAAAAAATTTTAATTAAATCATGTGTTCTATTTCCTATTAAGATATTAGCACACATCAATAATTATAGCATGTCCCTAGAAAAAGAAAAATCATATATGCTACTTGCAAAATATATGTAAGCAGAAATGGAATTTTTTCCACCTTGAAACAGTTGTGTACTTAATTAAGCTTCTTTTATCACTTAAGCAACTGCTTCAAATATAACTTGTACAAAAACCCAAATTATATGAACTGGCCTATAATTCAGCTTTGACAAACAGCTATGTCTTCTAGTACTCTATAAAATATTAGTTTTGGTTTTGTCATGTTTACAGTTTTCCTTATTATTAAAGACAATTTTTAAAGATACAATTTTAAATTTATAATTTTAATTTTAAAGCTTAAACTTACTCAGAGGGGAATTTTTCTGCTTGCATGGCCACAGATCCTAGGTAATAGCCCTGTTCATTCTGGTCAGGGTGACCCATATAACGTTCCGTGTAGCCTGTATCATAGAAGATCCACAGAGTGACTGGGGCCCCAGCAATAGCAACCTGCATAAGATAACAGTGACAGTCAAGTGTGGTCCAGAAAAGAATGGCTAGCACTGAGAGTCTGTAACTGCAAATTTACAGGCTAAAATTATCCTTAGGCTTTAGCCCCAGGACTGGAGCATACATGGTCTCAGGCAACTCAGAAAATCAAAGGGGAGTGCGAAGGTCAAGAATTTGATACTTTGTGAGTCAGTTAGCTTCATGTTCCACAGATGTGCCACACACGAAATCCTTAACCTGGGCTAAATGAAATATAAACATGGGCCTCTGTTAAAAGGGGAGGCTGAACTAGAACATATGAATGCCTCAGTGTAAATTCATTCCTGCTCCTGGGGAAAAAAATATGGGACAAGTGTCAAATTTATATAGGAAAAAGCAGTCTTTTTTTTTTTTTTTTTTAGCTTCTGTTGGCAGTACAGAATTTAAAACAATGAATGAAATATATTTAAGCACTAAATACTTGCCTCATTTTAAGTCTCCCACACACAGTTTTATATTTAAATATTGATTTAAATACTGTAATTACTTTCTTGACAGCTGCAAGCCTGGGAAAATTATGGCAGTATTCAGAGTTCATTTTGTGGTTATTATAAATAAAGATTATCTGAATATACATGTAAGAACAAAACCCTATAGTTTTTATTCTTAAAAATAAAAAAATTTCACTGTAAAATAAAATCATGTTATTGAAATATCAAAAAAGAAAAATGCCAATTATAATTCCCATTCCCTTAACAACTGTTAGCATCATTTTATATTTTCTTCTAACATATTTTTCTAAGAAGTTGTTTATAGAATTGTAATCATTGTTTATATATTTCATAGTTTATTCATTCAGTACAGATTTACTTAGGACCGACTATGTGCCAAGCATTGTGCTTGGCTGCTGAGGATACAGCGTAGGGCAGACAGATCCCTGCCCTCAGAGGTTGTAGTCCAACAATTACACAAATAAGAACAACCCAATATGAATGTGTGTTTTACTGATCATGACTATCTCCCACAATCTTTGGCATATGTCTATAAATAGCCAGTAACTGATCAAGTTGACAACTATTTTATATAGATAAATGTAGATAAAGATACGTAAACATATATCTCACGAGTTGACAAGATATATTATTTCACACGGCTATTAAACACACAAACCCTAACATTTCACAGTACTGTCAACTTTGTAAACCTTCAGAAAATTGGCATTTCCTCATATCTCAATTTATAGAAAATTCCACCCTTATTGCAAAAAGAAGTACCATAGGAAATCACATACCCTGAATATATCTGACCTCTGCATTAATGCCATCAGGGAGAGGTATCCTCCATAGGACCAGCCATGGATGCCCACACGATCTAAGTCAATGAAATCATATTGAGAGGCTAGATATTGGAGTCCTTCCACCTGATCGTCAATTTCTATCTGACCCTGTAAAAAAGGGAGAGCATTTCACTGATTCTGATAAATAAAAATCTTATTATAAGAGTGCTTTTAAAGCTGATAGATGTTCTTACTAAAAATACCTGTAGTTTTTTAGATAAGAACTCATTATCAATGGAAATTCTGTTGCTTGAAAAAAAAATTTTTAACTCTAGAGATAGGAGCCTATAGCTTCTGTTGCTAGCCTGTCCTAGAGTTTAGTTACCCCTTAGTCATAAAGTTCTTTCCTACTGTGACCCAAAATGTCCCTTGCCGTATGGGTATTTCCCATTTCCATTTGTTCTGTTGTCTGCTAAGAGGTCAGCATCTTCCTTGTAACAAGCCTTCCTATACCCAAATATAAAAAATTAGCCCCCTTAAATGGTTGACTAATTTTCTCTCTCCTTTTTAAAACTTAATGCAATAAAGCAGAAGGAATCACTCTTGACGCCTTATCCTCCTATTTCCCCATCACCTACCTCTAGGAACTGAACATACAATTTCTTTAAAGTCCTGTATAGTCCTAATTCCTATCGCCACCACCCTGTCTGTATTACTAGGCCTGCCAGTGCACACAATCTCACTTCACTGAGCCAAAAACAAAAATAAAAACAAAAACTTACATGAGAATACAACATAAGGTCAAAGAACTGGCTGTGGGAGAAAATCCCCATGTCTTACTCAGCATGTCCAATACACTGGCAAACACAGTAACTGCCTTACTGTGCAAAAGGAACATCGGATTCTCATCATTTCCCAAAGCAGCAGAAAGGACATGGGGCATCTCTAAAAGGTAGCATTTAAAGCTTCCTGTAGAGAGAAAGAGGCTTGTCACAAGGAAGGCACTAACCAGTTGGTTTCTCTCTTCACAGAGGACAGAACAAATCTCAATTACTCCTCTTAACAGTGTACAGGATGCTGAAAACTAAATGGACTGGCTTCTGGCTAAACTGGACATAAAAAATAGAAAGAGAGGGGTTTCTATATAAAAGTGGTTCTATCTCAGCTCCCCAAATTTACATATAGGTAGACATGAATAGCCTAGTGAATATCAAGTTGTACCTTCCTTCCCACCCCCAAACCGTAACACATGCTCACATGCACACACGTGCACACACACTCACAGTGCCTTCCCCCAACTCTTTCTCTGGGATTTCACACCAAACAATGCACCAAAAATTGTAAATGTCTTTAAAAGAAAAATGTTTGTATGCTCACACACCATTTTATATTTAAAGGCGCCTTCAAATTTAAGCCCTCGGTGACAGGATCCCCTGTTGTCTATCACTACAACCACGTAACCCAGAGAGGCTAGGGTATTCAATCGGAAATACTTGATTCCTTTAAACCGATTATTCACCAACTGCACCTGAGGAAGAAATACAACTTCAGTGAAATTTATTATATGGTAGCATACAAAAGCATAAGAGAGGCAGGATGCTGCAAAAAATAGAAAGCTTAAATTTTTAACATTATTTTGCCTATAAAATGAAATTATTTTCTTGTGGCAAGAATACAACATGAAATGGACCCTCTTAAAATTTTAAGTGTACAACACAGTATTGTTAATCATAGGACAATGTTGGACAGCAGGTCTCTAGAATTTATTCATCTTGCATAATTAAGAATTTTTTATGCCCATTGATTAGCAATTCCCCTCCTCCCCCTCTCCCTGATTTATTTTTATTTTTTAAATTAATTTATTTTATTTATTTTTGGCTGTGTTGGGTCTTCGTTGCTGTGTGTGGGCTTTCTCTAGTTGCGGCGTGCGGGCTTCTCACTGCAGCGTCTTCTCGTTGCAGAGCACGGGCTCTAGGTGTGTGGGCTTCACTAGTTGTGGCACGTGGGCTCAGTAGTTGTGGCTCGTGGGCTCTAAAGTGCAGGCTCAGTAGTTGTGGCGCATGGGCTTAGTTGCTCCACAGCATGTGGGATCTTCCTGGACCAAGACTTGAACCCGTGTCCCCTGCATTGGCAGGCGGATTCTTAACCACTGCACCACCAGGGAAGCCCCCTTATTTACTTTTAAATTAAATCTTTTCATGTTTATGTTACTTCTTTTCTTTCTTAACTTCACACTCAAAAGTTCTGAGGAATTACTGAGTAACTACAGACTTTAAAATTATAACCTAGATATTAACTACATACAAGATAAGTGATTTAACCTACCCCATAGAAAAAATTACTAAAATGATTACTTCTACCCTGAGGAAGAACTGTACCATTCAAATGACAGAATAAGATCATTTTTTCTCCCTAGCTGTCTTTTCTGGGATTGTCTCTGACCAGCAGACGGAAAACTGAAGTATTTTAATGAATTACTATGACCAGTCAGCTTCTTTTTTCCTGTTACACAAATTAGTGCAAAAGGTAAGATAATTCTTAAATATCTTTATTGCCCTAGAAACTATACTTCAAAATGACTGAGAAATTAAATGTAGTTTGGTGCTTCACCAGAAATATACTCTCTGGTGAAAAGAAGACTTTAATTAATGGGCAGAAAGTTACAGAAGTTCAAGGTTTGGTGGATACTAAGGTAGATAATAAACAAACAAAAAAACAGTTCTGGCAAAATTGAGAAAGTGTTCTCTGGCTGAAACCAATAGGAAAACCAAGCCAGCCAGGAGTTAAAATAAACATCGATGCTATCTTTACTCAATAAATATCTACTGAGCATTGAATGGGCTAGACTGGCGGTGGCGGTGTAAAGAACCTTCTCCTTTTGAACTTTCGGATGTTTAGCGCCACTGCAACAACTGCCAAACTGGTCTTTCTGTTTCTATACTTGTCCTCCGTATAGTCTGTTCTCACAGCCACAGGATGATGTTTAAAAATGTAAATCAGGTATGACTTTATAGCTTAGCTCCTCATAATGGCAGGGGGTTTAGATCAGAGTAAGATCTAAACTCCTTACCACTGCCTTTGAGACCCTACATTATCTAGCCCTTGGCTATTTCTGTGACCTCATCTCATACCATTTCCCCCCTTGAGCACAGTACTCTAACCTTACTATCAACTATACCAAGTTGGTTCTAACCCCAGGACATTGACATTTACTGTTCCCTCTGTCTACAATGCTCTGCCCTCAGATCTTTAACATGGCTCATTCCTTCTCATCCTCTGCAACCTCAGAGAGCTTCCCTGACCTTCCAGTCAGAACCCTCATTTTAGTCACTTTGCCATCCTCTTTCCCAACAATTATTCATAACACTTCCATTATATGAAATTATATAATTTATATGTCTGCTTGTTTATTATTTTCCTCATTAATCTCCATGAGGGTGGGACATTAGTCTGACTTGTTCACTGTGGTATCCTCACTGCCTAGAATAGTGCCTGGTACATAATAGGAACTCAATAACTATTTGCTGAATGAATGAAAAACAGACATAGGAGAATGATGTTTTCCCTTTCTACCTTGGGAGGAGGGGTTTGGTGGGCAAAGGTGCTTGTTTTTAAAGGGAGGGAGCTGAAAAAAGAAGTATTAGGCAAGGAACACATATATGAACATATAAGAAAACTAATTCACTTCTTTGCCTGCTGTCAATCACAGAAGGTGGCCTCAATTGCCTGATAGGAACATTCTCCCCCAGAGCCAGTGTTTCTGCCTTTGCAGCCTCCAGGCCTGCTTCTTCTTAGAAGGAGGTACTTAAACATAATGCCCTTCAGCACTAAGAATTCAGAAGTTTTCTTCAGTATCAATTCTTCAAAACCTGTGTTCTGCTATTTTAACTTGCTCTCTTGTGCATTTATGTTTGCAGAACAGTGTCTGGCACATAGGAAGTATCATAAATATTTGTTAAATAAACATTTTTAAACACACTACTGTTATCAATGAAAAGTTTAAAGAACTAAGCCTTGATGACTTTAATGGGAAATATTTGTTGCTTTCCTTGGTTTTACTTTTGTCCGACTACAGACATTGCTGCATTTAGTGATGAAGTAATTCACCTCATGTTATGAATTGTGGCACTGTTGCTATTCAAAAGATTCCCACTTTGACCTGAATATACACCAAGAAAAAAAAAGGTTTGGACCACTTATGTGATTTAATCAAATTTTGCAAGGTTATTGTGTGCTATTAGAAAGATCTGATCTTACATTAAGGAGCCTCTTCATAACTAATCCACATGGTCATCAAACATAAGGATGAATGATCCCCCAGTGGGTTGAAGTGCCAAATGCATTCTATCACGCAAAGTCTTATGGGGAAATCTCCCTGCAAACTGAATAGCAGATTCTCCTGTGGTCTCGCCAAATATGAATGCTTCCAAAGAACACTTTGAGAAAGAAACTGTTCTATAAGTGCAAAAAAATACAGTTGGATTCATAAGGTACTCCAAACAATTAAAGAATTTTGTTTTTACTGCATGGCGAGGACTTTATTATGGTAAAACATGAATTTTAACCATTTTAAGTGTATATAATTCAGTGGTATTAAGTACACACTGTTGTGCAACCATCATCACTATCCATTTCCAGAACTTTTTCATCATCCCAAACAGAAACTTCAAACCTATTAAACAATAATTCCCTAACCCTTCCCCAGTCCCTGACAACCTCTATTCTACTTTCTGTCTCTATGAATTTACTTCTTCTAGGTACCTTATACAAGTGGAAAAATATAATATTTATCCTTCTGTGCCTGGCTTATTTTACTTAGCATAGTGACCTCAATGTTCATCCATGTTGTAGTATGAGTCAGAATTTCCTTTTTTTTTTAAAGGCTGCATAATATTCCTCTACATACCACATTTTGTTTACCCATTCATCTATCAACGGACACTGGGGTTGCTTCCACCTTTTGGCTATAGTGAATAATGTTGCAATCAACACTGGTGTACAAGTATCTGTTTGAGTTTTTGCTTTGAATTCTTTTGGGTATACATCCTGAAATGGAATTGCTGGATCAGATTATAATTCTATGTTTAACTTTTTGAAGTACTGCCATATTGTTTTCCATAGCAGCTGCATCATTTTACATTCCCATCAGCAATGTATTAGAGTTCCAATTTTTCTACACCCTCACCAACATTTATTATTTTCCTTTT
Organism: Eschrichtius robustus; assembly: GCF_028021215.1. NCBI lineage: Eukaryota > Metazoa > Chordata > Mammalia > Artiodactyla > Eschrichtiidae > Eschrichtius > Eschrichtius robustus. Next base: position 126,729,986 of record NC_090824.1, read on the forward strand.
TTTTTTTTGATAATAGCTATCCTAAGGGGTGTGAGGTGGTATCTCATTGTGGTTTTGATTTGCATTTCCCTAATGATTAGTGATACTACCTTTTCACATGGCTTAGACTTTTAAAACTTAATTACTAATATAAGGAGTCCTTTAGTATTAAAAATCTAAATAACCAGCTAGCTAGTTTTTATAGTGTGTTTTCCACATATCTCATATATCATTTCTTCATTGGGAAGGAGAAACACCCTTCTTACTTAGTCATAATATCAAAATAATATAACAAAACATGTAAAGCTTCTGAGAGTGTCCTGTAATTTCTCCCCTGAATTTCTTTGTATTACACCTTTTTTTAAGTTTACAAAGATTTGGCTCAAAGTTTTTAAGAGAAGTCTAATTTAATTCTTTCATAATTTATGTGTAGATGACAATTATACAAATGTGAATCACGTTTTGTTTGTAAAACACACTAAACAATGGCAAAGTGATTTAACTTGATATATGATGGTTATTGCTGAGATGTTATGGCTTATGTAGTTACTTTTATTTTTTGGATAACTTTACATCTAGATACATTTCCAGATCTGAATAACTGGGTATAATTATAAAGGATATTTACTGAGTCCAAGAGAGTTGTATTAGAAAAACATTGTAATTATATTCTAATTTCTACAGGGTCTCAGTGTAAGATATATAACCAAGATTAAACATTTAAAAAAATTACCAATTTACCAATTCACCTATCCAAAATACTTTACTCTGACAGTCAGTAAAATTTGCTTAATATTCACATGCTAATATTTAAGGTGGAAACAAGAAGATCAAGGTGCAAACTTCTTACAGTGCTGAATAGCAGTATAGCAGTTGCCTTAACTAGCTGATTAAAGTATTATAGCTTGGGTTTCCCTGGTGGTGCAGTGGTTGAGAGTCTGCCTGCCAATGCAGGGGACACGGGTTCGAGCCCTGCTCTGGGAAGATCCCACATGCCGCGGAGCAACTAGGCCAGTGAGCCACAACTACTGAGCCTGTGTGTCTGGAGCCTGTGCTCCACAAGAAGAGAGGCCGCGACAGTGAAAGGCCCGCGCACCGCAATGAAGAGTGGCTCCCGCTTGCCGCAACTAGAGAAAGCCCTCGCACAGAAACGAAGACCCAACACAGCCAAAGATAAATTAATAAAAAGCCAAAAACCCTTCTAAAAAAATTAAAAAAAAATAAAGTATTATAGCTTGTTTGAGAGATGTGGCCTTAGAATGAAGAGACGGAATTCATTAGGCTACCAAGGCTTTCAAAAATATCTGTTAAGACTCTTTATTTACCAAGACATTTAATTATTTAATATCATTTCCAAAACAAGTTCTCTACCCACAAAACAACATATTTACCTACTGACATATTACATTCCCCATGACAGTTACAGTCCTCACTGTAAATTAAGAAATTGACATTGAGGGAATTCCCTTGGCGGTCCAGTGGTTAAGACTCTGTGCTTTCACTAGCGAGGGCCTGGGTTTGATCCCTAGTCGGGGAACTAAGATCCCACAAACCGCGTGGTGAGGCCAAAAAAAAAAAAAAAAAAAGAAGAAATTGACACTGATTTTCGAGTTAGCTATCTAACAAAACCCAGCTTCCTGAACTCCTAAATTGGATAATTAGAGCATAAGCCAGAGTCAATAATAGCAGAGGCTCAGCAATGCTCAAATCTTAAACAATTGACCAGACATTTAAAAAACAAATCACCTAAAAAAAAGAAAAAGAAAATGAAAAAATACACACACACACACATATGTATATAAATATGCCCACCTGAGGACCACCATATATAAACAGCACAGTCGGGTATTTCTTTCCAGGTTGTAGATCATGAGGTTTGTATAGCATCCCATACAATGTAAATCCAGTAGTGCTTTCAAAAGAAAAAATTTCTGGAGGGGTATAGTCAGGAAGAGGACCTGAGAGGAGGTAACACAGTCTGTAAAAGGAGTTCTTATGGGAGCTCAGCAATCTGAGAGCAAGGAAAAGATACCATAAACCCACCACTCTATACACAAATAACTAACCATCCCCCCCTTCAGATGATAAGCAAGAAATCAAGCACGAAGTTATCTTTAAAAAAGTAAATCTAGTGAACATATCAAATTATCTATTTAAGAAGCAGACACAAAGTATTATGAACAATCCTTGGAGCCCAGGAGGTATTCACACGCAGAACACAAATACTTTGTGCTCGGTTTGTGTAACTTATTGATGGTTAAGCCATATACCTGATGGGAAACTGAAACCACAAATTAACTTAATCAATTGGTTTTCCAAAGTGATATAGACCTATACTAAATCTGTGCATACTGGATGATGTTACAGTCTAAGCAGAGATCATCACCATATCACAAATTCTGATTGTGGACATCAGAACATACTTATACCTTGTGGTTTTGCACTAATTTCTTAATCCCTTAGGAGATATTTAAGAGTGAAAATACCTAACAGGAAAAAAAGGATTTGGGGATAAAATGAATTAAAAGATATAAAAAATTAGTCCATTCTTCATGTTTAAGAAATCAAGCATTTTAAAAATAGGTAATTCACAGTGCTCTTCACTCCCATACAGAGTGAGTGTTCTTTTATTAAGATGGCCATTACAAGTGCTGTAGAAGTTTAAGAAAGTGACCAGCTGGGTATTCCTTAAAACTGCGGCTTCCCTGCTCAAGAGTCTTACTAGTTCAGTATATATTACCTTCAAATTCAGTTGTTTATCTGGGAACTCATCCAAACATGTGAATAAATCACTTCCTAGCTGGTATCCTGACTATTTTAATTTTATTTTCAAAAAGGCCTTCCAGACTTGCTCCTGCCTGGAGTAGGAGGTAACCAGTCTTATTTGATAATTGATAGACTAGGAGGGGTGGGATCAATCAGGAACCCAGCAGCTCAGGGACAGGTGGTGATAAGAGACGGGAATACTCTGTTCAGGAAATGTGGACATATGACACAGGTTTAGTGCCCTAATGTACTAATCCTACTTAAGATCAGGCTCAGGGAAATGAGTACCTGCTGAATCCAAAATGGTGGCCCAAAATTCCTTTGTTTTGCAGGTTGGGTCATCTTCAGGACTTGAGAGCTTGTAAAGGGACACACAGTGTGGATTCTTCTGGTTACTATACTTACTTATAAAGAAGTCACAATGCTAGAGAAAGGAAAAACAATTACTTTTCCCCAGGGAAAAGTAAAAAAGGTTATCTGTTGCTACATCTGCACTGATGCTACAGCTGGAGTATGGTAAGAGTCTGACCATTTATACACATAAACAATTCTAAAGTTAAGGCTAAGGTTTTTGCAGGCCAACTTCACCAATCTTCACATTACTGAAAAGGAGTATTACATGAGTAGAGGGTTTTTAATATGACAGGAAACCCTTTTCAAACAGGGACTTAATACCCGGCTGATGCAGCAAGAGTGGGAATAGCCACGGTCGGTCAGCCTTGTCACCTCTCCAGGATTTACATAACTGACCACGTACAGGTGATGTTCTAAAGGAGAGTCTTTGGTGCCTTCAAAATATACCAGCTTTCTGACTTCATCAACCTGGATCTGTCAAAATAACAACAAAAAAATCAGTGCTAGTATGACCTTGGCAAGACCAGTGATTTAACAAACAATATCCAATTTTATTCAGAATCATTTGAGTCACCCTTTGCCTTGTGCCTCTTTTTAAAAATTTGTCACCAATGTTAATAAGCTTGAGTTGGTTTTGCTCATGTCTTATAGCTAAGAATAGATCCTGTCCAGAAGGTAAAACGATGTCCAAGTTGCATGCTATTGGTAGTTTCCTATATGGTTAGAATGTGTACTTTTCTTAAAATACAAAAATTATTTCATTAAAATGACAATCCTTTACAGAGAAAAAAATACCTATATTACAGCTCAGGTCAACCATTCACGCACACTTAAAAGAGTTTAATTTTAGCATCCTATTTCTCAGTGCAGCATTATCTTAGGCAGTGCTTTTTTAGTCTTTTGTACAAATTTGCAAAAATTTTTTATCTATTGGGCTGGGGAATAACTGAACTCAATCACTCAATCAGTTTCAATACTGGTATAGTTTATAAATAACTATGAAGGATCTTTTAAGTCTTCATTCAGAACTCAAAAGAACTGCAAGTATACTCATAGCTGAATTCACTTAATAGTCTTCCTAAATTACAGTAAGATTCTAAATAAATGGCTTTTATTGTTCCTTTTCAAAATCTTCTAGCAGCCTACTCAAATGATGTTTAATAAAATTCAAACTGTTTGGGCTTCCATGGTGGCGTAGTGGTTAAGAATCCACCTGCCAGGACAGGAATAGAGACGCAGGCATAGAGAATAGACTTGAGGACACAGGGAGGGGGAAGGGTAAGCTGGGATGAAGTGAGAGAGTGGCATGGACATGAATACACTGCCAAATGTAAAACAGACAGCTAGTGGGAAGCAGCCGCATAGTGCAGGGAGATCAGCTTGGTGCTTTGTGACCACCTAGAGGGGTGGGATAGGGAGGGTGGAAGGGAGACGCAAGAGGGAGGAGATATGGGGATATAGGTATGTGTATAGCTGATTCACTTTGTTATAAAGCAGAAACTAACACACCATTGTAAAGCAATTATACTCCAATAAAGATGTTAAAAAAATAAAAATAAAAATAAACAGTCAAAAAAAAAAAGAATCCGCCTGCCAATGCAGGGGACACGGGTTCGATCCCTGGTCCAGGAAGATCCCATATGCTGTGGAGCAACTAAGCCTGTGCGCCACAACTACTGAGCCTGCGTTCTAGAGCCCGCGCGCCTAGAGCCCATGCTCCGCAACAAGAGAAGCCACCCCAGTGAGAAGCCCGTGCACCCCAACAAAGAGTAGCCCCAGCTCACCGCAACTAGAGAAAGCCCGCGTGCAGCAACGAAGACCCAACACAGCCAAAAATAAATAAATAAAGTAAATAAATTTATTAAAAAAAAATTCAAACTGTTTTATACAGCAAAGAAAACACAAGTACATTTCTAAAAGCAAGTATTTTTAAATGCCACGTTTTCTCCAAGAAGCTTCTTCTTAGTCATTATAAACATTTTCTTAGCATGCATGGATAGAGAAATAAACACACTTGACATTAAGTAGACCTATATGACACAGACAGAAAGAATACAAAGGATAAGAAGTGGCAGAACAAACATTCATGAAGCTTCACAGGTATGTGTTAATCTGTGCAAAACGTCAGGACTGGTTCTGCTCTTGACCTAGCAGTTGGAAGTCAGGTCTCTCAAAACTGCATAAATAACTGGTTAACTCCTCACTCCCCTTTTCTTTGTTTCATGTAGCAACTTTACATGAAACACCTGAGGGTTTCAGCATCACATGAATATCAGAATCACCTGAGGGGCTTGTGAAACAGATTGCTGGGTCCTACCCCCAGGCTTTTTGATTCAGGAGGTCTGGGGGGCGAGGGGGGCCAAGAATTTGTAGTTCTAAAAAGTTCCCAGGTGATGCCGATCCTCTGTGGTCCAGAGAACACACTTTGAGAACCCTAAGGGGCACATGGGTTTAAAAGCCTCAAAGATTTACTCAGTTATGGTCATTAGAAATCTTTGGGTGTGAACAGGTCACTGGCAAAAGTAAAGAAGGGAAAGGTAACTTAAAAAAAGTAAAGCAAGAATAGAGAGAAAATAGAAGAGTAAGAAAGAGAGACACAAGCACATCACATAAATAAGTATGACATAAAGAAGAAAATTGATGTACATTATGGCAAGCAGTAGAAAGACACTTAGGTTGCCCAAATAAGGTTCAGATCTGCATAAACACAATTTTGGGGATTCCCTCAGTATTGTCCAACCATTACACAGCATGAAGTTTACATTAGTGTAAATTTTTATTATCAGAACTTAGAATTACACTGTAAGATTTTTCTCAGGTGACAATAACATCCAAGGTCCCCAAAGAGAAAAAAATATATTGAATATATAACCAAAAGGTCATGTGACACTCTCAGTGGAAACGAGACTTTAAAGGTCGCCTATTATATTCTAAAGTTTTTACCAACAAAAACAAACCTGGGACCTGGATCTTCATTCTTTCTCCTTAATCACCTTGGGGACTACGAGTGACTTCTACAGTAGCCAGTATATATAATCCTTCAATAAATCTCCGAATCAATTTGAGGAAATCACAGGCCTTCACTAAATCCTGGTAGCATACATCATCTTAACTGTACGTATCACACATAAAGGATGGCTTTCTTAGATATCTCATGAAACTGACCACCTAACTGAAAGTTGAAACAAACACAAGGTACTATAAAAGGCAAAAGAAATAAAATTAGAATTCATTGAATTACTACAGAAAGCCATATGTATGCCAAGAGTGAAACAGAGGGTGGATTTCCCTCCTCTTCTTTATCAATCTACGCTCTGTACAAATGTTCATCAAATTCTGCAGGTGGTAGATGAAACTTCAAATTTGTGAGATAAGATAAACAGGTGAATGAAACAGCATCACTACTTCAGAAGTAGTAAATGCATTTTCTAATGTAGAAATGACACAAGGAGTCTATAAGAGATTTAGAAATAATTTTCAAACTATATCATAACTCACTTTATTTTTTTTCATAACTCACTTTTGCTAGACTCGAAAAGTATGGACCAGCCCTTTCCTTATTAAGTATTAACACTGTATTTGAAAATGGTGACCTTTAGTCACATCTAATACCAGGGTTATAAAATGGGTGAGATTTATAATTTAAACTAAGACTCTTCTTTTCCAACAAACTGGGTTCTTTTAGGCCCTAAAAATATTTTCAAAATACTAGGGTCATATGAAGCTGCACTATTGATTTTTAGTACTGCATACACACAGCCGATGTTGACTAAATATATCAGTAGAATAAAAGAACATACATTAGATCCATGCCGGCCAAGAACTTCCCATTCACCGCTGGTAATTGCTATTTCCTCTTTGACAGGGCACTTGAAATCACCTGAAGATAAACATAATCATAATTCAGCACTCTATACCAGACTACAAGCAAATGAAACAATGCAAAATAGTATTCTAAACTCTTTTTTCCAAAAAGGTAACACTGAAAAATTCAAAGTTATGTCTGGAGTAATGAAAATGTTTTGCAACTAGATAGAGGTGGTAGGTAGTTGCATAACTCTGTAAATGTACTAAATGCCACAGTTCATTTTAAATGTTCACTTTAAAATGGTTAATGTTATGTGAATTTCACCTTATAATAAAGTCTAAAGTTAAAAAAAATTCCAAGTTATGAGTCTTCATAATAATAATGGAATAATCCATGTAAATAAAGTGAAAACAGCAAAATAGATTCTTATGGCAAAGACAGAAAAGAACTCAAAAGCACTTGCATTCCTAGACCTTTGGTTAGAAAGATAAAAAAATCTAATGGGTCAATAAGGCATTTCTTCCAGAAATGCAACAAACTACTTAAAAAGCCAGAAAAGGAAAATTTTATTACAATTGTTTTTCATTTGCCAAAAACAAATTGGGTATTACCACAGTCAATACCAACACGTCTCATTTATCTTTATAAGATTCTGTCTTGGTAGATGAGGCTCTCTCAGTGGCCTAAGGAGAAAGTTAAAAAAATGGAACCACTGCTCTATGCCTAGCTGCTACCAGCTCTGGCTCTGGGGAGTGACAGCTGAGGACAAGCTGAGATGGTGAGATGATACAGGATCTTGAGTAGGGTCCTACTCAAGTTAAAAAAAAATAGACTCCTTTTCTTTTTCTTAGATACAAAAATTCAACTTAGTATTTTAAATTTTATCACCAGAAAATAAATATTATTTAACATATAATAAGTACTAATTGGGACTTCTTTGGTGGTGCAGTGGTTCAGACTCCGTACTCCCAACGTAGGGGGTCCGTGTTTGATCCCTGCTCAGGGAACTAGATCCCACATGCATGCCACAACTAAGGAGCCCACCTGCCGCAATTAAGACCCAGCGCAACCAAATAAATAAATAAATATTTTTTAAAAATACTAATTGTTACACATTATAGACACTTATGGAAGAAAGGAGGGAAGAATAAAATAAAATGGACATCAAGAAAAGGAGGAAGATCTGGAGCAAGAAAGACTAAGTATAAAGGAGGGAAATGGAAAGAAGAGGTAGACAAACTGAGGGGCCCAGAAACAGACACTGAGAGGGAACAGAGGCTAGGTGTTCTGAGAAGAACGTTAGCTAAGGTGACAGCTCTTCTTATTCTTCAACAGGAGTATAAAATTTTAAGTTATCATCTTTTTATCACTGTCCCAAGAATGTTGTTTTAGTTAATTAACTACTATTCATAGCTCTTTGACCAGTCTTCATCACTAAACTTTCCAGAATTCCATAAGTAGATTTAATTTCTGAACAACAGAGGAACTGGTAAGGGCAATTTCATGCTAAGGGCCAAATTAAACTAAGGGTCTTGGGGAAGAAATCTCCATCTTGGATATATAAGCTCCTGTCTGATTAAAAAAAAATTAGGCTAAGAGAAGGAGCAAAGTCATAGGCAGTATTTACTTTGCTGTCCTAAGATGTAGCTCACTGTTTCCCAAGTAAGAATGATATTTAAAAGGCCATGTTGAGGGCTTCCCTGGTGGTGCAGTGGTTAAGAATCCACCTGCCAATGCAGGGGACACGGGTTCGAGCCCTGGTCCGGGAAGATCCCACGTGCCGCGGAACAACTAAGCCTGTGCGCCACAACTACTGAGCCTGCGCTCTAGAGCCCATGAGCCACAACTACTGAGCCCGTATGCCCCAACTACTTTAGCCCGCATGCCTAGAGCCCGTGCTCTGCAACAAGACAAGCCACTGCAGTAAGAAGCCCGTGCACTGCAACAAAGAGTAGCCTTCGCTCACCGCAACTAGAGAAAGCCTGCGTGCAGCAATGAAGACCCAATGCAGCCAAAAATAAATAAATTTATATATATATATATAAAAAAAGGCCATGTTGAAAAAACAACCCAACTAAAAAGTTGGCAAAGGATTCAAATAGACATTTCTCTAAAGAAGATATACAAATGGCCAAGCAACATGATAATGTTACTAATCATTAGGAAAATGCAAATCAAAAGCACAATGACATACCATTTCACACCCACTAGGATGGCTCTTACCAAAAAAACCCCACAAAACAAAAACAAAACCAAAACAAACAAAAAAAACTACACCCAGAAAATAACAAGTGTTAGCAAGGATGTGGAGAAATTGGAACTTTTGTGCACTTCTAATGGGAATGTACTAAGGTGCAGCTGCTATGGAAAAGAGTATGGTGGTTCCTCAAAAAAATCACAAAAAGAGTTACCATATCCAGCAATTTCACTTCTGGGTATATACCCAAAAGAATTGAAAGCAGGGTCTGAAACAGATGTCTGTCCATCCATGCTCATTACAGCATGATTCACAACAGTCAAAAGGTAGAAGCAACCCATCTGTTCATGGATAGGTGAATGGATAAACAAAATGTGTTTCTATATACAATGGAATATTATTCAACCTTAAAAAGGAAGGACATTTTGACACATGCTACAACCTGGCTGAAGCTTGAAGACACTATGCTAAATGAAATAAGCCAGTCATAAAAGGACAGACCTGTATGATTCCACTTATATGAGGTATCTAGAGTAGTCAAATTCATAGAGACAGAAAGTGGCTGCCAGGGGCTGAGGGGAGGAAGGAATGAGAAGTTACTTATTTTCCACTAAATTGGGTATTCCTTATTGGATAGTTTCAGTTTTGGAAGATGAAAAATGTTCTGGAGATGGATGGTGGTGATGGTTGCAGAACAATATGAATACACTTAATGCCATGAAACCGCACACTTAAAACAGTTAAAATGATAAATTTTGGTTTGTATATTTTACTACAGTTTTTTAAAAATGGCTATGTTGAGTCTGTTAAGTTACAAATGGCAGTAAAGCATATAACATAATATCATTAAATGCCTACTATTCCAAAACAAACTCTATATTATTAAAGTAGAAAACCATAACTCAATTTTTTAAAAACACAGGAGTATTCAATGTACCATTTCATTTTTCCTAGGCTTACACATTCTGTATTACATTTCCCAGAAGGAAACCCATCACTTTTTAAAAAGAAACTAACTTCAGTTGACATAATATTTAATTTCACTTTGGGAAACATAATTACATCAATCTGAAGAGCTATACCTATAAATCAACTTCAGTGTAGATGCAGACACTATAAAAAAAATCTAGTATGCACAAATATCTAATAACTTTGTAATGTTTTAAAACTAGCTTTTTTAATCTAAAAATTATATGAGCTCACTTTAAACAAAATGTATAGTTAAGGCAAAAACAGAAAGTAAAAATAAATAATCCCAATACCCAGAGATTACCCACTATTAATAGTTTATTATGTATCCATCAAGAACTTTGTCCTATGCTTATAAAGTACACAAAAAAGACATTACATTACCCTGCCCCTCCCACCTTCTGCCCCCAACGTTTTCCCCTTTTTAAATAAAAAAGGATTTCTTACTTGGGGCAGGCAGCCCACCACTAGATCGTTTGTATTTGCTCTCCTTTAAAATGGATGTGATTTTATATAAATGTCGAAAACCTGTTTTGCATTCAGAGGCAAAAATAAATTCAATTTCATCTTCATGACTTTGGGGAAAAACATGAAAGATGTCATGGATCTGTAAAATGAATAGCTTAATTTACTATACACATTAATGAAAATACTACATAAACAATTCAATTAAGCCAGAGAAAGAAGAATTACTTGATAAACATACTCTGAAATATAAATAACTGTCAGGCTAGGGTGTATGGTATATGTACAATTAGAGATTTTGCCTGGGCCTTTCACGTTTCTCTTACTTTAGTCAAAGACTTCATCTATTGAGAAATAAATGTTTCCAAATGGAGAAAAAAGAAAAATATGACCAAAAGCTGTTTCTTACTCACCATCTCTGAAATTCTTTGAAACATGGCACGAAGTTTGTTTAATGATATAAATCTTATTACAGAAGTGATGAGGAAAAATGTCTTTTACTTTTCTTTTCCAGAGAGAAATATTCTAACAGTTCAAGGGAAAACAGATGTTCATCTGTTTTAGGTGAATCATATGAAGCCTATATTCAGCCAGGGAGCGAGCTAGCTTTATTTATTTTGTATCTTGTTTAAGTTTTTTCCACTAAACTGGAAAATGAAAAATTCAATCCCAAACTGTTATATTTTGGTATAGTTTGCCAACTTAAAAGAGAAAGTCTTTTCTAGACAGGATTCTTGTGGTCCTCTCAGAGGCACTAATGAGGCTGTGTTTTCAATATCTGATGTGTCCAGAAAACAAGGGCAATTCTGCAGTCAGGGAGATGTCATTTCAGTTTGTACCTTTTATGTACAAACCATTACCCATTCTGGAACCAACATTCCAATCTGAAAATGTTCAAACTAAGCAAATAACATTCAAGGTTACTTTGAACTCAAAAAATTCATTTTGATAGTTTGCTATCGAGCTTCATTTGCTTTAGCATTCTGAGAAAATATTCAAACCAAGTACAAGAAAACATGCATACATTTATCCAGACGTCTGTTGTTTCTTCATAGATAATCAGTGGCGTCACAGAGTCAGGCACTGACTCGATGAGTCTCTGTCTTTCCATGGCATCATCTTCTACTGGGATAAATAATTCAGGTGAGATCAACACTATCTGTAGGCGAGTTTGGGAGCGATCTAGTAGGATAGCCCACGCACTATTTAAATAAACAAAAGAAAAGCACAAAATAAAGCACACTCTTCAGAAAATGAATATTCCACTAATCTTTCCCCTAGCACCCATCAGTTATTTCTATAATCACAATGAAAGTATTGCTTTAGTATATGTTAAATTATCACTTACAAATGGCTAATTAAAAGTATTAGCTTATTCTACACTTATTTTTAAAAGTTAAGCTTGAGTTTTTAAAAGTAGTTTTCTTTAAATTTCCAAAATCACAGATGGCCTTTGAAATTGTTTTCTCCCTTTAATGTCGATAAATGTCTCGTGAAACTCCTGTTGTCCACATTAGACACAGGAACTACATGTAATCATCTTCACATAAGGCTCTACAAATATTTCTGCTTAATTATTTATTAAAAATATACATACTTATATGTGAGCCTAAAAGTCATACAATTTAACCACAAATAACACTGTGAAACTGTGACTGGCTAAGAGACAGAATTAAAATGCAATGCACCTATGCTTATAGGATTACAAGTCCACTTAGTTCAGGAAAAATTCTTTGTGCAGAACTATCTACACTTCAAATTTACATGTGAAGGCAGCTCCAAAGGAAAGGAAAAATCTAACAGCAGACAGTTCTGGGTCCTAAATTATTTGTAAAGAAGTGGCAATTTAACATACGCACTATTTTCCCTCTGGAGTCCATCCAGCTCTGGCAATATATTCAACTCCTTCAAACAGAATCTCAAAAGGCTGAATTAGTTCCTTATCTATGACATCTATAAGCTATTAAAAAAGAAAAAAGGAATCTAGTTATAGAAGACTGAGATAAGTAACTAGCTTATTGGTCTACTTAAATCACTATCTTTAACAGCATAACTTTTTCAGTCTTAGGTACACAGGATTAACAAAACCAGCAGTAAGTCATGGGTTACCTCTACTGGTGCTCTTACATCTAACAAGTTCTAACTACAAGAATTAGCATAGTCTAAAAGTCTTTTCCCGTGAGTTTATACTAACAGAACTCTTGATAATAACTGGTAAAATCAGATTTTAATCACTTTATAGACTCTAGTATCTAAGAAAAATAATAGTCCCTAGTTCCTTATATTTTAGCTTAAAATACTATTTTTGTAATATATTAGTGAAATGGTCCTGAGAGCAAACTTTTTTCCCTTAATAGTCTAGCTAACACAATTTTAAATATACTTTTTAAAAAATGGACAAAGGATCTGAATAGACAGTTCTCCAAAGAAGATATACAAATGGCCAATAAGCACATGAAAAGATGCTCAACATCATTAGCCATCAGAAAAATGTAAATCAAAACCACAGTAAGGTGCAACTTCAAATCCACTAGGATGGCTAGGATAAATAAAATGTGGTATATCCATACAATGGAATATTTTTGGGCGATAAAAAGTAGTGAAATGCTGTTACATGGTGCCAACGTGATTAGTGCTTGAAAACATGATGCTAAGTGAAAGAACTCAGACTAGATACTGTATGATTTCATTTATAAGAAATGTCCAGAATAGGCAAATCCATAGATACAAAGTAGATTAGTGGTTGCCCAGGGTTGGGGGACATGGAAAGGTCTGGGGATGATGATTAAGGGATGTGAGTTTCTTTCAGGGGTAATGAAAATGTTCTAAAATTGACTGTGGTGATGGCTGCACAATTCTGTGAATATACTAAAGGCCATTTTAAACTTTAAATGAGTGAATTGTATTGTATGTGAATTATATTTCAGGGACTTCCCTGGAGGTCCAGTGGTTAAGACTCTGCACTCATAGTGCAGGGGGCCCAGGTTCAATCCGTGGTCAGGGAACTAGATCCCACATGCCACAACTAAAAAAGATCCCGCACGCGGCAACGAAGACCCCACGTGCCGCAACTAAAAAGAACTGGTGCAGCCAAATAAATAAATAAATATTTAAACTGTGTATATATATATGTGTGTGTGTATATATATATATATATATATATATATATATACACACACACACACACACATATATATAAATATATATATATAAAATTATACCTCAATAAAGTTGTTAAAAAAGTCTAGCAAAGACGACTGTTTTTTAATTAATTTTGTGTGCATTTAGCTTATAAGCATCTGTCCAAATGGAAAGTAGCAGTATAAAAGAAATGAGGGATATTTAATCTACTGTCAACACAGAAGGTAACTCACCAGTCAGTAACCACTATTTAAGAAATACTGATCTGGAGAATTAACACAGGCAAAGAGGAAAAATACTGGAAAGGAGTGGTAAATATGCATCTCCCCATATTCCTATCTTGGGAACCAGCAGAAAGTTTTCAAAGTAGAAAATTAGGTCAACCTGAAATCATGATCTGTAGATGTCTCAGCAAGTTCAACAAGTCCAAAAAATAAAAAAGCATATCTAAAATCTCTATTGACAGACTAGTCAAATGATACAAAAAGTTAACATTTTATACTTACCCTTCCTTCAGCATCAATCAGTATTTCCGACATCTTAAAAGTGACTTTTGGATTTGCTGTGCCTTTAGAAAGAGACATAAATGAACAGTAATGCATATCCAAAATTATTCAAACGAATTTTGCCAGATCAATCCTTTTTATACTTTAGTCAAATGAGGAATGTTGCATATAGACAGGACTTTATTGCATAAGAATCTCAAAACTCCTTTTCAATTCATAATTTTTAATATGGCTATAAAAAAAAGAAGCTGAAAAACATCAAGAGTACGTAATGAAGGGGAATTCGTATCATTTCACAATTGAAATGCTGTAAATAGCAATATGGGAAAAAATTACTAATTTATTAAGAACATAATCCCTTAAAAATCTTTATTTCCAAGCAAAGGTACTTCTTTATTCATTTCTTGAAATAATCAGTTTTGTGCACTTCCTCACCTTTGAAATAATTAAAAAGGATCAGCCTGTAATTTAAAAATCTACTTCAGAGACACTTAAACAACCCATCCTTACTAAATCTGTAAAATATCCACGTTGACCATACCTTTGGATGAATGCAGAAAGAATCTTGTTTGAAAAGTAGGAATGAGTGAATATAAATGCCAATGGAATACAGTACCTGTTTTAGGATAACGGAATGAATCTGCCCTCCTTGTTTCCAACATAGGGGACGTAACATGAATAATTTCCACTTCGGATTCATCATTTTCTTCATACAGAATTCTAAGAATTTTACTGCCACTGGGAGCTTAAAAGGAAATTAAATATTGAAAATTTAGGAGAATTATGCCAGAAAGTAATCATAATTGACCATTCCCTCTAGTATTATATCTCCCATAGTGAAAAGCAGTTTATACATAAAACATGCTGCCTTTTATGTATAGAGTATATGTACAATGTATTAGGCTAGAATGTAAAACAAATTTCTAACCAGATCACAGTCAAAAAGTTTGAAAGCTACTGCTTTAGAGAGCTGTTTCTCAGCTAGTAAAATCCTTGTGAATACACCAAGAAAAAGAAGGAATTTGTGCTCTTTTTTTCTGATCCATTCATACACTAATTTGGCCATCTGTTCATGCAGACTCTAGTCAATCCTATGTTTTTTATAGCAACTCCCATTAAGGGGTGGTATTTTTTATTTTGCCAGCAATGTTGCCACCAACCAGCTTCTAGATGAAAAACTGGCAAGGAGAGTTGAAGGACTTGGGGTACTGAACCACAATACACCTGTTTTTTATGAGAACTCATTATGGTGAGATATAGCCTGAATATTCTAAATAACTACTGGTGGGATCCAATCTTCATCACTTCAGAATCTATTATTCAGAATTAAGAATCTGTGCAGTTAACTAATTGGTAGTTGAATCTCATAATACTTTAATTGACCTATAATATATTATTTTGAAGCCTCTTACTTGTTTCAGCTTCTGGACACCACCAATAACCAGAATATCTATCAAATTCTTCTTGAAGAACAAAGGTAGCGACTCCAGCTGATCTGGGATCCTCTTCCATGTTGGCTAGCTCTAGACAAACATAAAGGCAAAATTATCACAGAAGTTCTCTATCTTTTCATAGGTACAAAGCAGAATGATTCCATTTATTCTGAAAGGCAGCTATAGTATAGTGGTGAACTGTGGAGCCAAATGGACTGAATTCAAATCTGGGTTCCATCATTTACTAAATGACTGACCCTGGGCAAAGCATCTGATCACGTTCCACTGCAGTACCCATTTATAAATGGGAATAAGAACCTACCTTATATGGTTGTTATGAGGATTAAATGAGTTATTTTACATAAAGTACTTAGAACAAAGCCTGAGCCATAGTATGTGTTCCATAAATGTTAGTTATTATTTTCCCATTTAGCTAGGACCATGGGAAAAAGAATACATGTAAAGGGTCATGGTGACTTTTTACTCTCCTACACAGAGAAGCACATCTTTAGACTGAGAATGGGGTCTCACAGATCATGTAATTCACCATTTCTCCTCCCTCCCCTTCCTCTTATTTAACCAAAGCAGATGAGCTTTTATCTGTTTTACACTTAGGTTTCCAGCAAGTAGTCTGAAGGGAACTCTTGCTTTAAAAACAAAATCTAGGGACTTCCCTGGTGGTCCAGTGGGTAGGGCTCCGCACTCCCAATGCAGGGGGCCTGGGTTCGATCCCTGGTCAGGGAACTAGATCCCACATGCATGCCGCAACTAAGAAGCCCGCACGCTGCAACTAAGAGTCCACATGTCTCAACTAAGACCCGGCGCAGCCAAAATCAATCAGTCAATCAATCTAAAAAACCACAAAGCCATAATTACGTAAGATTTCATGACATGGGAAAATGTTTACAATATACTTGAATTTAAAAAAGCATATTACTAAATGACATGTATACTGATTCCATTTATAAAAGTGTTATACAAATACATATTTTTTAAAGTGTCAGGATATAAATCAAAATGTGGTCCTCTCCAAATAGTGAGACTATGAACAACCTTTTGAAAAAGAATTGCTTTATAATTTACAAAATCTTAAGTGTACTGTTTACTTTGAAAAATGCATATACTTGTATAACCACACCCTAACAAGACATAGAATATTTCCAACACCCCAGAATGTTTTCTCATGCCCCTTCGCAGTCAATGTCCATTCCTGCCTCAGAAGCAACCACTGATCTGATTTCTATCACCATAGGTTAGTTTTGAATATTCCAGAATTTCACGTAAGTGAAATCATACAGTATACACTTTATGTTTGTTGCTGAGTGATATTTCATTGTATACCACAGTTCTTTTATCCATTCATCTGTTAATGTACATCTGAGCAGCTTCTAGTTGCTATTATGAATAAAGATGCTATGATTATTCTTGTATAAGAATCTATGTGGACATGTGTTTTCCTTTCTCTTGAATAAAGACCTAGGACTGGAATGGCTGGGTACTGTAAAAAATTTATCTTTAAATTTGTAAGAAACTGCCACACAATTTTCCAAAGTATCTGTATTATTCTATACTCTTACTAGCAATGTATGAAAATTCCTCTCCAACATTTGGTGTTCTAACGGGTGTGTAGTAATATTTCGCAGTGATTTTAATTTTATAGGCAAGTTTCACTGTATTATGTTCTCTTATCTGTATTTTCTGTATGTTGTCTGAAACAAATGTGCAATATGAACCAATAACCCCTTATCCAAAAATTTTGAGTCCAGAAGTGTTTAGAACTCAGAATTTGGGGGATTTTTTCATATTCATACATCTACGCATAATTATGTCACATCTCCAGCAAGGTAATCAAATACCCTGTAATCAAATATACTAATATTCCTGCAGCAAATTTAGGAATAGGCACACTAAGTAGGATTAAGATTATAAATATCCTCAGGTCAGTTCAGGTCAGGTTTTGCCACCAAATGAGTTTTAGCACCAACCTAATGAAAACTAACCTCAGTTTTCAGAGTTTCTGAATTTTGGAATTAATGATATAGCCAAAACCAGCACTCAGTTTTCTTGGATCTTTCAACTACTCCAAAGTTATACCTTCCATACTGCTTTATATTTTGTTCTCCTTTAGATGTGAGACTATGTATCGCTCATTTATATCTCCCTATCACTTACTACAGACCTCAATTACTAAGATTAATTAGATGAATAAATGGTATCATCTTGTTCTCCCAATAAGATATGTCCTTTGAGAGTAGAGGTTGGTATTAAGTTACCTTTAAATTCCTCTATTATAGGAGGCAGAGAATAAACAAATGCACATGCCAACTGACTACACCCACCCCAAAGGGGACTTTCATTTGGAAACCTACTGTGACTAAGAGGAGTAAGAGTAATATTGCTTACTCTCTACCTACCTTTCTATCTAAACACACACTTAGGGCTTCCCTGGTGGCGCAGTGGTTAAGAATCCACCTGCCAATGCAGGGGACACAGGTTCGATCCCTGGTCCAGGAAGATCCCACATGCTGCGGAGCAACTAAGCCCACGCGCCAGAACTACTGAGCCCGCGCTCTAGAGCCCGTGAGCCACGACTACTGAAACCTGCACGCCTAGAGCCTGTGCTCTGCAACGAGAAGCTTGTGCACCGCAATGAAGAGTAGCCCCCGCTCACTACAACTAGAGAAAGCCCACGCACTACAACTAGAGAAAGCCCGCGTGCAGCAACAAAGATCCAATGCAGCCCCCCAAAAATTAATTAATTAAAATTTTTTTAAAATGGTATATTTCACATGTTCAAAAAAAAACATAGAAGCAGTACACTATTTCCCATCTTTCATTTGTATAAAAGCTTTGGAGAAAAACATACACGTCTTTTCTGTGCTTTCAGTACTGCTTAGCATTATTATAGTCACTTCAATAAAAATTAAATACTTCCACAATACAGAAAGTTTTATTTTTCCTATTATGACAAAATAACTAAGCAGGCTCTGCAAAAAGGGGAGACAAATTTTTAGGTAGTTCTTATAGTGTGTACTAGATTTTTCTGTTTGTTTTCCTAAAAACAAGATTAATTTTTTAAATTAAATTTTATTTTAATCAGAACAGTTTTGGGACTTCCCTGGTGGTCCAGTGGTAAAGAATCTGCCTTTCAATGCAGGAGACGCAGGTTCAATCCGTGGTCGGGGAACTAAGATCCCACATGCCGCAGGGCAACTGAGCCCGTGAGCCGCAAACTACAGACCCCATGCGCTTTGGAGCCTGCTCACCACAACTAGAGAGAGAACCCGCACGCCACAACTAGAGAGAAGCCTGTGCACCGCAACGAAGAGCCCGAGCACTGCAACGAAAGATCCCGCATGCTGCAACGAAGATCCCGTGTGCCACAACTAAGACTCTACACAACCAAAAATACAAATTAAAAAAATTTTTAAAAAAGAACAGTTTTGGGGGAAATTCTGGTAGTCTTATTAGGCTTAAAGAACAATCAAGTCAGAGGTGCTACTGTTGTGCTGTCTGAAAATGACCCTTAAAACCAGGGAGCATTATATAGGTGGTACATACCAGTTATCCACTGTACTTTTGTCCTTTTTCATTTTAAAGATTTAAGTTTAAAATATAAAGATCACCCAGCATGCTTCAATTGGAAAATGTAAGCAAAAGCAAATTAAATTAAAAAAATACTTTTCAGGAAAGTAGATTTGAAGAACTTGAATTACCATTGTGCACATAAGTAAGCCTCCTTTCTTCTCTCGTTACAATGTTGGATATCCATATATCATTGCTATGTATAAAAGCAATCCAGTCTGGATCAGCTGGGCATAATTTTGGATCCATCCGAATGTTGGGACAACTAGTCTCCACTAAATTGGGCTGTAAGGGTTGTTGCTAGAAAAGTAAACAACATTTAAAGGCAAGTATCATGCTGATACATATTTGTTTACCAGCACCCTTCCTATAAAAGGAATAATAATCCCAAGTACAATATCAACGATAATAACTGCTCTCCAGAAAAATGTACTTTCATATGCCTTAACTTATAAGAAAGGACTCATTTTTTTTCTATGAATTAATAAGCTAAGCATAACAGGAGCAGAAATAAAGACAAAATAAGAGCACTTCATAAATTCTGTTGTCCAAACCTGTTTAAACAGAGTAATTATCGTTTGTTACATGCTTTTATTAAACACTTATTTGACTATTTCACTTATTAAATATTTCTAATTAATTTTACCAGTATAAAATAATTTGCTCATAAAAATATAATGAAAGCTAGAATCATCACAATTCTATCGGAAGAATAGTTCTGATATCACATTAAAATTGCCTAGAATAAAATGAAACATTTAAAACCATTTACTGAGATGAATCAAGCTTTTAGGGGAACCAAAGAGGGATTGCCCTGTGATATCATTATCTTCGAAAATCCACCTCAGCACTTACTCAAAAAATGGCACTGGTGCCCTTTACTAATTCTTCCTACACAGCAAGTATTTTTAGCATTTTAAAAATGTATACTAATGTCACTGAAAAAATTATTAACTCTTAAAATTGGAAATTAATACCCATATTTCTTGTTTTCTTTACTACTAAATCAGTAGTAAACAATTGGTGAAAAGAATTTTTTAGTTTGTTTAATTACCTTTCTGATTTGGACACAAATAACTTTAGGACCCAAAAACAGATTTATCAAGTAGTAACATCAACTTACAGTAAATCCTTGTGGCCCTCCATCTTTTACGTGATAAATTCCACTACCAGCTTGAAACAGAAATGTTCCACTTCCTTGGTGATAATCATAAGAAGCAATTCCAACTGTTCCGATGCGTTTTCTTTCTCTCAATAGTTCTTCTTCTCGAGAATACATTCCATAGTCCAGTGTTGCCTAATACAGAAAGAAAGTCTCACATTCCAGTCTTCTGAAAGGTGGCTTTTTGCTTTTAGCACTGAAATTCTAGCATCTCCAATATTATTGAGTTTACATTTTGAGTGATCCCAAAATTTGCCAGCAACTTTAAACAGATTAATTTCAGGAAGTCTGCTGAAAAATTTCTTGGTAAAGGGTCCCTAGATGATTACTGTATACATTAGAGAGCAAGAATTAAGTCTCATCACCTTGGCTTGGCATTCAAGATCTTCTACAACTTAAATGTAATATAGCAGTTCTGCATGCACTTAAGAGCAGACTCTGAAGTCAAGCAGTTTGAATCTAGGCTTTGACTCTCATCAGAAGTGTGACTTTGGGCAAGTAGTTTAATTTCCTCAAAAGTAATTTTCTTCACTTTCAAAGTAGTAATAAATCATCTACTTCAGCTTTGTGAAGATTAATTTAGATAAAAATATGTAAAATGTTTAGCACAATGGTTGGCAAAGAGTAAAGTTCTCAAATATCAGCTGTCATTAGTACCTTTCCACTAATTCACTAATACTGCTTTAATAAAACCTCAGGTCAGGCTTGTCACACCAATGATGTAAAACCCAATATGCGGTGTTCTGCTCCTGGCCTTTGTTCCATCAACCCCCCTCCCACCCGAGGCCATTTTTCTTTCTATCCATCCAAGTTTTACTGATATCCCAAAACCTTAGCCCTAAATCAACGTTGGCCAGGAAAGTTTCCTGATCCACTATGGTGTACAGTGATCTCTTCTTTGAAACTTATATGAGCTACTATCTCTTTTACTCATTTGGCTATGGTTTTGTTTTTCACTTTTTTTCAGTATTTCTGACTAGAAATAGATTAAAAAAAAAACAAAAAACTTGAGAGCAGAATCTGTCTGATTTTTGCTTTCCTACCTAAAGCATCTGTTAAAATCTCCCTCAAAGAATATTTGTAATCAATGATTGATGATGAAGAGGGACCTTCCCAAACTAAAAATATTATTTGACACATATATAAAATTTAAAAAAAAATATATAAAAAAATCTAATAAGTGCTAGTTTTAAAAATTTACATCCACATCTTCCCTAAGAGCTCTTTATGATAAATAAGGGGATAAATAAAGGAATGGTAAATAAGGGAAACAGACATGGTTTCTGCTACCAAGGACTAATACTATTTTATGTTATGTTATACTATGTTACTTTATTTGGCCATGCCATGTCTTGCGGGATCTTAGTTCCCTGACCAGGGATCAAACACCGGCCCCCCACAGTGGAAGCGCAGAGTCCCAACCACTAGACTGCCAGGGAACTCCCAAGGACTAATACTTTAAAAGTAGCCAAGTTCAGGGACTTCCCTGGTGGTCCAGTGGTTAAGAATCCGCCTTCCAATGCAGGGGACGCAGGTTAGATCCCTAGTCAGGGAGCTAAGATCCACATATGCCGTGGGGCAACTAAGCCCGCATCCGCACGTCGCAACGAAGACCCAGTGCAGCCAAAGTTAAAAATAAATAAATAAATTTTTTAAAAATAAAAAAAAATAAAAGTAGCCAAGTTTATATATCTGGAAAAAACCATAATTCGAAAAGATACATGCACCCCAGCGTTTACTGCAGCACTATTTACAATAGCCAGGACATGGAAGCAACCTAAATGTCCATCAACAGAGGAATGGATAAAGAAGATGTGGTACATATATACAATGGAATATTACTCAGCCATAAAAAAGAATGAAATAATGCCATTTGCAGCAACATGGATGGACCTAGAGATTGTTATACTGAGTGAAGTAAGTCAAAGGCAAATACCATATGGTATCGCTTATATGTGAAATCTAAAAAAAAAGGGGGTAGAAATGAACTTATCTACAAAACAGAAATAGAGTTACAGATGTAGAAAACAAACTTATGGGGCTTCCCTGGTGGCACGGTGGTTAAGAATCTGCCTGCCAATGCAGGGGACACGGGATCAAGCCCTGGTCCGGGAAGATCCCACGTGCCACAGAGCAACTAAGCCTGTGCGCCACAACTACTGAGCCTGCGCTCTAGAGCCCACGAGTCACAACTACTGAGCCTGCGAGCTACAACTACTGAGCCCGTGAGCCACAACTACGGAAGCCTGTGCGCCTAGAGCCCGTGCTCCGCGACAAGAGAAGCCACCACACTGGGAAGCCCACGCACCACAATGAAGAGTAATGAAGAGTAGCCCCCACTTGCCACAACTAGAGAAAGCCCATGCACAGCAACAAAGACCCAACATAGCCAAAAATAAATAAATAAAATAAATAAATTTAAAAAAAGAAAAAGAAAACAAACTTATGGTGACCAGGGGGTAAGGGGAGTGGGGAAGGATAAACTGGGAGATTGGGATTGACATATACACACTACTATATATAAAACAGATAACTAATAAGGACCTACTGTATAGCACAGGAAACTCTACTCAGTACTCTGTAATGGCTTATATGGGAAAAGAATCTAAAAAAAAGTGGATATACGTACATGTATAACTGATTCACTCTGCTGTACACCTGAAACTAACACAACATTGTAAATCAACTATACACTAACAAAAAAATTAAAAAATAAAATAAAAGTAGCCAAGTTCATTGGCAGAAATGTATGTCTCCAAAATTAAACCAGCATACTGAAAGTAAACGGTGTTCAAGGATGGCAAATACATGTGTATACTTGCAAACTTAAAATAATGTCAAGTGAAGTTAAAAATGAGACAACCTTGGAATCCTGCTAAAAATCTACCTCGTTTTTTTATATTCATTGTATCACTTTTTTATTAATGTTTAATTACATATATACATATATATGTGTATATATACATGTGTGTATGTGTGTGTTAGGCTCCAAAAGAAAAAACTAGAAAATTCAATGTTTTATTAATTCTAATCTTTTTTTTTTTTTTTTTCAATTTATTTTTGGCTGCGTTGGGTCTTCCTTGCTGCATGCGTGCTTTCTCTAGTTGCGGTGAGTGGGGGCTACTCTTCGTTGCGGTGCATGGGCTTCTCATTGCGGTGGCTTCTCTTGTTGCGGAGCACGGGCTGTAGGCGCGCGGGCTTCAGTAGTTGGGGCACGAGGACTCAGTAGTTGTGGCTTTTGGGCTCTAGAGCGCAGGTTCAGTAGTTGTGGCACACGGGCTTTCATTGTTCCGCGGCATGTGGGAACTTCCCAGACCAGGGCTTGAACCCTTGTCCCCTGCACTGGCAGGCGGATTCTTAACCACTGCACCACCAGGGAAGCCCTAATTCTAATCTTTTTGTTTTAAATATCTTTTAAGACTGTTTCCATTGACACCAAGAGCAATTTTGAGTATATAATTATATTTTAATTTCTCCCTCTTACTCTCCCTGAACGTCATCAGATTTGATCCATACTTAATATGTCTCAGGTTTGTTTTTTTTTTTGGCTGCTTTGGGTCTTTGTTGCTGCGCAAGGGCTTTCTCTAGTTGCGGTGAGCGGGGGCTACTCTTTGTGGCAATGTGCAGGCTTCTCATTGAGGTGGCTTCTCTTGTTGCAGAGCATGGGCTCTAGGCACGTGGGCTACAGTAGTTGCAGCATGTGGGCTCAGTAGTTGCGGCTCACGGGCTTCAATAGTTGCGGTGTGTGCGCTCAGTAGTTGTGGCGCATGGGCTTAGTTGCTCCGTGGCATGCGGGATCTTCCCAGACCAGGGATCGAACCTGTGTCCCCTGCATTGGCAGGAGGATTCTTAACCACTGTGCCACCGGAGAAGTCCCCTTAACATGTCTTAATGTTTAATAATCAGAACACAAGACATTTCAGAGCTAAGAAATTAACTTTCACAAGAGAACTCTGCATTTATAACTTTGTGATTATAAAATTTATTATTTGAAAGCGTATCAAGCAAGATGATAAAAAGAACCCTGAAAAAGATCTATTATGAGGAACAAGGTTAGCTTTACCAGATATTAAAAAATTAAAACATGAATAAACAAAATGAACAATGGTACAGAGTAGAAAATCCAAAATAGAAAGCTGAATATAGAAATTAATAAGAAAGAAGTGGTGGGTAAAAGATGAAATGTTAAGATCAGTGATTACTGATTTAAATTTTATCAGCTGGAATTACTGCATAGCCATATGCAAAAAGATAACACTGGATGCACTTCCCACATATTCCAGAAGGGTCAGAGATTTAAATGTTAAAAATGAAACCAACTTCCACTTCTAGCCAAGATGGAGTAACAGGGACCAGGTATGTTCTCATATCTGAAACAACTCAGAAATGGACAAAATATATAAAATCATGTTTTCAAGACACTGGACATCAGACAACAAAGGACAGCAATCGCTGAGAAATGGGAACCAAATGAGGTGTGCCTTACAGTTGTCCCAGATGTTGGTACATGGAGGGGGAAGCCAATGGGTCAAAGAAGAAATCACAGGAAATCAAAAAATACTTTGAGATAAAAGAAAACACAATATACCAAAACTTAAGGGATGCAACAAAAGCAGTGCTCAGGAGGAAATTTATAACTATAAGTGCCTATATTAAAAAAGAGATCTCAAATCAATAACCTTCCACCTTAAGGGAGTACCCTGGCGGTCCAGTGGTTAGGGCTCTGTGCTTCCACTGCTAGGGGCCCAGATTCTATCCCTAGTCAGGGAACTAAGATCCCGCAAGCCACGTGGCATAAAAAACAAACAAACAAAACCTTCCACCTTAAGATACTGGAATAAAAGAGCAAACTAAATCCAAAGCAAGCAGAAGTAAGGAAATATACACATCAAATTGGAAATAAACAATAGAGAACAGAAAAATAATACAGCTTAACAAAACCAAAAATTGGTTCTTTAAAAAGATCAACAAATTTGGGCTTCCCTGGTGGCACAGAGGTTGAGAATCTGCCTGCTAATGAAGGGGACACGGGTTCAAGCCCTGGTCTGGGAAGATCCCACATGCCGCGGAGCAACTAGGCCTGTGAGCCACAACTACTAAGCCTGCGCGTCTGAAGCCTGTGCTCCACAACAAGAGAGGCCGCAACAGTTAGAGGCCCGCGCACCACGATGAAGAGTGGCCCCCGCTTGCTGCAACTAGAGAAAGCCCTCGCACAGAAACGAAGACCCAACACAGCCAAAAATAAATAAATAAATAATTTAAAAAAAAAAAAAGATCAACAAATTTGACAGATTTAGCTAGAATGACCAAAAATACAAAAAGAAAGAAGACTCAATTTACTAAACTCAAGAATGAAAGAGAGTTGCTACTAACGATCTTATGGGGTTAAAAAGGATTATAAGGGAATAGTATGAATAAGTGAATAGCAACAAATTAGACAATGTAGATGAAATGGTTAAATTCCCAGAAACACACAAACCACCAAAACTGACTCAAGAAGAAACAGAAAATCTGAATTGACCTATAATGAATAAAGAGATTTGAGTTAGTAATCGAAAAGCTTCCCACAAAGAAGTCCAGGACTAGATGGCTTTACTGATGAGTTCTACTAAATGTTTAAAGAAGAATTAAGACCCATCCTTCTCAAACTCTTCTTAAAAAAAAAGAAAAAGAACAGGAGCAAACACTTTCTAACATTTGATGAGGTCAGCATCACCCTGATACCAAAACCAGACAAAGACATAACAAGGAAATAAAACTACAGACCAATATCTCTTATGACTATAGACACAAAAATCCTCAATAAAATACTGACAAACTTCCAATAAAGATGTAAAAAAAAAAAAAAAAAAAAAAAAAAAATATATATATATATATATATATATATATATAATTGGACAGTTAAATATGGTGCCCATATCTAACCTAAACAGAAGAGCATTCTAGAGCTGTATGTTTAGGAAAGTTTAAATTTGACAAATAAAATCAGCATTGTTGCAGAACTGCAATATTTGCTCAAACCATGGGAAAAAAAAAGAAAATTCACTCTGACAATTTTTCTTTGATAATTGAAATATTCACTCAATTTTTAACATATTTACTGGAATAATTAGGTTTAATCATCATCATCAAACAAAAAATACTGACAAACTGAATACAGAAGCGTATTAAAGGATTATACGTGACCAAGTGGGATTTATCCCAGGAATGCAAATTTGGTTCAACACATAAAAACCAACCAATGTAATACACCATATTAATACAATAATGGAAAAATGTGATCTTCTTAATAGACCCAGAAAAGTCATTTGACAAAAACCAACACCCTTTCATGATAAAAGCACTCAACAAACAAGAAATAATGGGGAACTATCTGATTCTGATAAAGGGCATCAATGAAAAACCCACAGCTAATATAATTCTTAATGGTGAAAACCTGAAAGTTTTCCCATCAAGATCAGGGGGAAAAAAGGATGTCTGCTCTCCACTACTATTCAACATTGTACTAGCGGTTCTAGCCAGGGCAATTAGGTAAGGAAAGAAATGAAAGCTTCTGGGTTGGAAAGGAAGAAGGAGAACCATCTCTATTCACAGATGACACGTGATATATAGAAAACCCTAAAAAATCTACAAAAAATAATTAGAACTAATAAATGTGTTCAGCAAAGTTGCAGGATACAAGATTGATATACGAATATCAATTGCAATATCAACTAGCAGTTGGAAAATGAAATTAAGAAAACAACACCATTCAAAACTTCATCAAAAAGAATAAGTACTTAGAAATAAATTTAACCAAAGAAGTGCAAGACTTGTATACAGAACACTGTAAAATACTATTTAAAGAAATTTTTAAAAATCTAAATAAATGGAAAGACATCCCATGTCCACAGACTGAAGATAATAAAGATGGCAGTAGACCCCAAATTAATCTAGAGATTCATTAGAATGCCTATCAAAGTTCCAACTGCCTTCTTTCCAGATATGGATAAGCTGATGCTAATAATATTCATATGGAATTTCAAGATAATCTTGAAAAAAACCCTCACATTTTCCAATTTCAAAAGTTAGTACAATGTAGCCACATTAATCAAGAGAGCATGATACTGGCATATGAATAGATAAATAGGCCAGTGGAATACAATTGAGAGTCCAGGAATAGATCCATACATTTATGGTCAACTGATTTTCAACAAAGGTGCTAAGACCACTCCAAGGGGAAAGAATAGCCTTTCAACAAATGGTGCTAGGACAACTGGATTCCACATGTAAAAGAATTAATTCGGCCTCCTATCTCACACTATACACAAAAATTAACTCAAAATAGATCAAAGATCTAAATGTAAGGGCTAAAACTATAAAAGTCTTATATAATAAAACATAGATGGAAATCTGTGTGATATTGGATTAAGCAAGTTCCTTAAGTATGACACCAAAAGCACAAGCAATCAATGAAAAAATAGATCGACTGGACTTCATCAAAATTTAAAAACTTTGTGCGGCAAAGGACTTGTATTAGTTTCCTAGGGCTGTTGTTAACAAATTACTACAAACTTGGTGGCTGAAAACAAAAGACATTTATTCTCTCACAGTTTTGAAGGCAGAAGCCCAAAATTAAGGTGTCAGCAGGGCCAGACTTCCTCCAAAGGCTCTAGGGGAGAATACTTCCTTGCCTCTTCCAGCTTCTGGTGGCTCCAGGGATTCCTTGGCTTATGGCACTATAACTCTAATCTCTGCCTACTCTTCACATGGCTTTTCACCTCCTGTCTCAAATCTCCCTTTCCTTTCTCTTATAAGAACATCAATGATTGTATTTAGGGCCCACCCTAAATCCAGAATTATTTCATCTTGAGATACTTAATTACATCTGCAAAGACCCTATTTCTAAACAAGATCACATTCACAGACACATTTAGGACTTGGACATATCCTTTTGGTGGTCCCTATTCAGACAACAGGACATTATCAAGAAAGTAAACAACAAAAACTGCAAACAACCTGATTAACAAAGTGGGCAAAAGACTTGATTAGACATTTCTCCAAAGAAGATATACAAATGGCCAATAAGTACATGAAAAGATGCTCAATATCACTAATCATTAAGGAAAAGCAAATCGAACCACAATGAGATACTACCTCATACTCATTAGGATGGCTCCTATCAAAAAGCCAGAAAATAGTAAGTGTTGGCAAGGATGTGGAGAAATTGGAACTCTTGCGCACTGCTAGTGCGAATGTAAAATGGTGCATGGAAAATAGTATGGCAGTTCCTCAAAAATATAAAAATGTAATTATCATATGATCCAGCAATTCCACCTGAGTATATACCTAAAAGAATCGAAAGCAGGGACATGAAAAGATATTTGTATACCCATGTTCATAGGAGCATTATTTATAATAGCCAAAAGGTAGAAGCAATTCAAGTGTCTATTAATGGATGAATAAACAAACAAGATGTGGTATATACATACAATAGAATATTATTTAGCATTCTGACATATGCTACAACATGGATAAACCTTAAGGACATTATGCTAAGTGAAATAAGCCAGTCACAAAAGGACAAATACTGTATGATTCTACTTCTATGAGGCACCTGGAGTAGTCATACTCATAGGAACAGAAAGTAGAATGGTGGTTGCCAGGGGCTTGGCAGAGAGGTAATGGGAAGTTATTGTTTAATGAGTACAGTATTACAGTCAGTTTTGCAAGACAAAAAAGAGTTCTGTGGATGGATGGTGGTGATCCTTGCGACAATGTGAATGTACTTAATGCCACTGATGTACTAATGTACACTCAAAAATGGTTAAGATGATATATTTTATATTATGTGTATTATGTCCACAATTTTTTTAAATGAAGGTATAAGAACTTCAGAGTAAGGTAAATGAAGAATAGAAAAAAGGGGAAGTCACAAAAATGTCTTATCTCGATACAGGAGAGATCAAAATGTGTTTAAATGTATAGATTTAAATTAATGATTATAGTATTAAATACTTGCTAAAGGTAATTATGGCTGATTTTCTACTAATAAATTAATGATTACTGCAATTAAAGAAAAAGATAAAAAGACAACCCACAGAATGGGAGAAAAGTCTAGTATCAAGAATACATAAAGAACTCTTACAATTCAACGTTAAAAAGACCCAATTTAAAATGGCAAAGGACTTGCACAGACCTTTTTTTTTTTTTTTAAGGCCTTGTCATGCAGCTTGCCGAACCTTAGTTCCCCGACCAGGGATCAAACCCGGGCTCCCTGCAGTGGAAGTGCAGAGTCCTAACCACTGGATCACCAGGGAATTCCCTAGACATTTCTTTTCTTTTTTTTAAAATTAACTAATTAATTTTATTTATTTATTTTTGGCTGCTTTGGGTCTTTGTTGCTGCATGTGGGCTTCCTTCTAGTTGCAGCAAGCTGGGGCTACCCTTCATTGCGGTGCTCAGGCTTCTCACTGTTGTGGCTTCTCTTGTTGTGGAGCATGGGCTCTAGGTGTGCGGGCTTCAGTAGTTGTGGCATGTGGGCTCAGTAGTTGTGGCTTGCGGGTTCTACAGCGCAGGCTCAGTTGTTGCAGCGCACGGGCTTAGCTGTTCCACGGCATGTGGGATCTTCCCGGACCAGGGCTCGAACCCGTGTCCCCTGCACTGGCAGGTGGATTCTTAACCACTACGCCACCAGGGAAGCCCTCCCCAGACATTTCTTTAAAGAAGGTACACAAATGGCCCATAAACACATGAAAAAATGGTCAGCATTACTGGTCATTAGGGAAATGTGAATTAAATAACAATGAGATATCACTTCACATCCACTAGGATGGCTATAATCAAAATGATGGACAACAACAAGTGTTGGTGAGGATGTAGGAAATTAGAACCCTTATACATAGCTGGTGGGAATGTAAAATGATGCAGCTGCTGTGGAAAGCAATTTAGTAGTTCCTTAAAAATGTAAACAAAGAGTTACCACATAACCCAGTAATTCCACTCCTAGATATATACCCAAGAGAACTGAAAACAAATCTACACAAAATCTTACATTTGAATGTTAAAAGCAGCCTTATTCATATAAGCCCCAAAGCTGAAACAATCCAACTTTATCCATAAACTGATGGATAAATAAGGTGTAGTCTAGCCATACAATGGAATATTATTCAGTTATAAAAATAAACGAAACACTATTATCTGCTATAGTGTGAATGAATCCAGAAAATACTAAGAGAAAGAAACCAGTCATGAAGGCCCACATATTATACAATTCCATTTATATGAAATGTTCAGAATAGGCAAACCTATAGAGACTCAAAGTAGATTAGTGGTTGCCTTGGCCTGGGGGTAGAGAGGGTGAAAGGATGGGGAATGACTGCTAATGGGTTTCTTTTGCAGATGACAAAAAGTTCTAAAATTAGATGGTGATGATGGTGACACAACCCTCTGAATACACTTAAAAACCATTGAATTGTATACTCTGAATGAGTGAATTGTATGGTATTTGAATTATATCTCAACAAAGCCAGTAAAAAAAATTTTTTTAATGGAAAAGCTTATTCTATGCTAACAGTAATCAAAAGGAAGCTAGAGGGACTATATTAACATCAAAGTAAACTTCAGAGTAAAGAATACTGCTAGAAATAAAGAAGGTCATTTCAAACCAAGAAAGCAGTAGATTTACGAATAGGATATAACAATCCTATCCACTTACACACCTAATAACATAGCTTCAAAATATATACTAAAGGAAAGACTAATAGAACTGCAATGAGAAACAGTCAAATCTACAATTATGGTTGGAGATTTCAACATTCTCTCTCAATAACTGATAGAACAAATAGAAAATCAGTAAAGACATAGAAGACTTTAACAATACAATAAACCAATTTGATCTAATGGTCATTTATAGACCCAACAAAAACAGAACATATATTCCTTTCAAGTGAACACAGAATACGTACAAGGATGGACCACATTCAGGGCCATAAAACAAGACTTAAAAAATTGAAAAGATTTAAGTCATACAAAGTATGTTCTTGGATCACAGTGGAATTAAATTAGAAATCAAATTCCTGAAAAATATGCTAATATTTGGAAACTATATAGTACACTTCTAAATAACTTATGGGTTAAAGGGAAATAGGAAGTGTTTTGAACTAAATGAAAATGGAAACACAACATATCAAAACGTATGTGCTACAGCTAATGTGGTACTTAAAGGGAAATTTATAACATTAAGTGCCTATATAAGAAAAGAAGAAAGGTCTCAGACTAGTGACCTCAGCTACCACGTTATGAAACTAGAAAAAGGAGAACAAACAAAATCCAAAGTAAGCAGAAGAAAAGAATTAATAAAGTTTAGAGCATAAAATGATGAAATAGAAAAAAACAACATGACAGAAAAATAAATGAAACCAAACTGATAAACCCTTAGCCAGACTGATCAGAAAAAAAAAAGGCTGGGAGTGGAGAAGACACAAATTACACAAAATATCAGGAATAAGAGAGGGACATCACCAAAGATTCTTACAGACATTGAAAAGATTAGGGAATATTATGAAACTTATGCCAATAAATTTGATTACTTAGATGAAATGGAAACATTTCTTAATAGACACAAACAACCAAAGTTTTCTCAAAAAGAAATACATAATATGAATAGCACTACATCTAAGGAAGAAATTGAATTTGTAGTTAAAAACCTTTCCACAAAGAAAATTACAGGTCCAGATGGCTTCACTGGTGAATTCTACCAAACAAATTCTAGAAAATTAAAAAAGAGAAAATAACTCCCAACTTATTCTGTGGCTAGCATAACACTATTTCCAAAATCAGACAAATTACAAGAAAAGAACACTACAGACCAATATTCCTCATGAACATAGATATAAAAAAACTAAACAAAATATTAGCAGATTGAATCCAACAATATTTAAAAGGATAATAAATTAGAACCAAGTGGGCTTTATCCCAGGAATGCAAGATTGGTTTAACACTCAACAATCAAGTGATGTTTTGTTTTACCATATTAACAAATTAAAAAAGAAAAACCCTTTTCACAGCAGCACTATTTACAATAGCCAAGACATAGAAGCAACCTAAATGTCCATTAACAGATGAATGGATAAAGAAGATGTGATATACACACATCACAGAATGGAATACCACTCAGCCATAAAAAAAGAATGAAATAATGCCACTTGCAGCAACATGAATGGACTGAGAGATGATCACACTAGTGAAGTACAGAGAAAGACAAATATCATATGATATCACTTATACATGGAATATAAAAAAAATGATACAAATGAGCTTATTTACAAAACAGAAAGAGACTCACAGACATAGAAAACAAACTTATGGTTACCAAAGGGGAAAGGTGGGGGAGGGATAAATTAGGAGTTTGGGATTAGCAGATACTAACTACTATATATAAAATAGATAAACAACAAGGTCCTGCTGTATAGCACAGGGAACTATATTCAGTATCCTGTAATAAACTCTAAAGGAAAAGAATCTAAAAAAGAATATATATATACATATATATATATTTATATATATCACTCTGCTGTACACCAGAAACTAACACAACATTGTAAATCAACTACAATTAAAAAAAAAAAAAAAGTGAGAAAGCACTTAGAAAGTTAAAGAAAAATACTAGCAATGATCAACCAGAAATTGAAATTAGAAAACAAAGCCATTTACAATAGAATAAAGAAATATGAAATACTACAGATAAATCTTATGAAGGACTGTGCAAGACTGGTACATTGGTTGCCTGTACCACTGAATGGGTGGGTAGGGGAGAATACAAACCAGTACAAGGAAACTTTTGAGGGTAATGACTGAGGTAAGGGTTTCACAGGTACATCATATGTACCTCCAAATCCATCAAATTGTACACTTTAATATTTGCAACTTTTTATATGCCAATTATACCTCAGTAAAGCTTTAAAACATGAAACCATATAAAGCACTGGATGAAAACATGGGTAAATTATTTTATAACTTGGGTGTAGAAAATCTGTCCTATGATGCAAGACACAAATTCTTGAAGCAATACCAAAAAGATGGATAAATTTTATTACACAAAAATCTTCCACATGGCGTGTGTACACACACGCACACACCATAAAGAAAGTAAAAACACAAATTACAACTTCACGAAAATATCTGAAACTATATCACAGACAAAGGGTTAATATCTCCAGTATATAAAAGGCTCCTAAAAATGAAGAAAAAGACCAATCACTCCACAGAAAAATGGGTTAGAGATAAAAGATGATCAACTTTGCCTATAAAAGAAAAGCAAATTAAACTACACTGGGATACCATTTCTATCTATCAGATTGGCAAAAAATCCAAATGTTTGACCACATACTGTGTTGGAGAGTCTCTGGGAAAACTGGCACACTTATACCTTACTGATGGAAATTCAAAATGGCACAGCTCCTATGGAAGAAAATTTGATAATATCTAGCAAAATTACAAAACCATATACATTTTGGTCCAGTGATTTCAGTTCTAAGAATCTAGCTTAAAGATACACTGGCAAACATGTAAAAAGCCCAAGCCATTTTACTGCACTACTATCTGTAATACAAAGATTGAAAATATCTAAAATGTCCATCAAGAGGGAACTGGTTAACATGATTTGTCTGTACAACACAACACAGATGTAAAAAGAAATAAAGATTACGTATACAGTTGTCCCTCAGAATCTGTGGGGGATTGGTTCTAGGACACCCCCCACCCCCACGGATACCAAAATCTGTGGATGCTCAAGTCCCTCAGACTATAAAATGGTTTAGTACAGCTGGCCCTCTGCATCCAAGGATGCTGAACCTGTGAATATGGAGGACTGACTATATATTCTTACTGAGTGAGTTGAAGGATACATTGTTATTTGAAAATTGCAAGGTGGAGAAAATGTATACTGTATGTTACTATTTATCTAATGGGGGATAGGAATATCTATGTAGTCGCTTATATTTTTTAAAAAAGAAGGATAAGCCATTTAAAAACACAAAGATTATCTAGAAGGAGAGGGGGAGAAATAGGGTAGAGGAGACGGGGAGCTTCTCTGAATACTTCTGGTTTTGTAGATCTGACTTTGGCACCATATAACTATTTTCTACCAAAATTAAATTAAAAACAAAGGAATTCCTAATACTTGAAAACAAAATGAAGCAAATGAATCTAATTGTATAGAACTGATAGCATGACCACACAAAGAAGACCAATTCCAAGTTACTGTTAAGTAATCAGCACTGATTCATTTGTTATTTTAAAACTGTTTTGGGTGTAGTATGGAGTAAAGCAAATGAGTAATTATACTGTTGTTTAAAACAGGACCTTTGGCACCAGAGAAAGAAAATTCATATGTAGGATAAATGAGGTTCAAGAAAAATCCTGTAGTGCAATATCTTAACTGGATGTATCAGTCTGACCTTATATCTTATCTGAACTGATATGACTTCATGGTGATCTGTACATTTCAAACACACACACACACACAATGTATTCCCTAGTTTGCCCAATAAAAAGACCTAGAAACAATTAACAACACAATAATAATAAGCATCTCTAAGAGACCCAGATCATGGTCTCTTAACATCACTTTCCCCTAAAGGAACTAGAGAGAAATGGCTGATTCTAAGCATGGGATAAGCAATGTGAAAGATGATCATGACACATCTTCACAGCAGAAAGCAAGAGCACTATCAACTATTACCAGGGTCATGTCAAAAGGATTTGACATGTCAAGTTGAAAAGAATTCCAACAGCCAAAAATAAGACATTTGTACAATAAGAATAATAACTGTTAATGCATCAAAAGATACCAAACAGGCTTACACTGTAAGTTTATAAAGATACAAAACAAAATACCCTCCAAAACCCCTAACTGATCACGTATATAAGACTGTAGAACATAGATTATTTGAAAAATGGGAAATAAAGGAAAAGAAACATCCTGCCTTTCTATTGTGATCTAGAACTCAGAATAACTGAATAGTTGTTGAATAGCAGTTTTCTCTTTATAGAAGTTTTTCAGTTAATAAATGAAGAAGGAATGATAAAATTTCACTGTTTTATAATGGATCTAGGTAATGATCAAAGGGTGCTATCATCACAAGAAGATAAATAAGGCTCTATATGACTTTTGATGGAGGCATACAACGTTGTCTATGAAATATTATTTTTTTAATTGTGGTAAAATAAACATATATAGCATAAAACTTACTATCTTAACAATTTTTAAGTGTACCATTCACTACTGTTAACTATACTCACACTGCTGTGCAACCCATCTCCAGAACTCTGCCATTTTGCAAAACTGAAACTCTATACCCATTAAACTCATTAAACAGCAACTCCTCATTTTTCCTTCCCCTAGCCTCTGGCAACCACCATTCTAGTAGTCTATTTGACTACTTTAGGCACCCCATATAAGTGGAATCAGACAGTATTTGTCCTTTTGTGACTGGCTTATTTTACTTATCATGATATCTTCATGGTTCAACAATGCTGCAACACGTGTCATAATTTCCTTCTTTTTTAAGGCCATATAATATTCCATCACGTGTATTGGGTTGGCCAAAAAGTTAGTTCAGATTTTTCCATGAGATGTTATGGAGGGACTTCCCTGGTGGCACAGTGGTTAAGCATCCACCTGCCACTGCAGGGGACATGGGTTCGAGCCCCGGTCTGGGACGGTCCCACATGCCACGGAGCAACTAAGCCCATGAGCCATAACTACCAAGCCTGCGCTCTAGAGCCCACAAGCCACAACTACTGAGCCCACGTGCCACAACTCCTGAAGCCCACACGCCTAGAGCCCATGCTCCGCAACAAGAGAAGCCACTGCAATGAGAAGCCCACGCACCACAACGAAGAGTAGCCCCCATTCACTGCAACTAGAGAAAGCCTGCACACAGCAATGAAGACCCAACACAGCCAAAAATAAATAAATAATAAATAAATAAATAAATAAATTTATTTAAAAAAAGATGTTCTGGAAAAACCTGAACGAACTTTTTGGCCAACCCAACATATGCCACATTTTGTTTATTTATTCATCTGTCCATGGACACTTGGGTTACTTCCACCTTTTGCCTATTGTGAATAATGCTGCTATGGATATGGGTGTAGAATTATTTGTTCAAGACCCTGCTTTCAGTTCTTTTGATCTGTAAGTATTATTGGGGGAGAAAAAAAGAGGAAACCTGGGTCTGATGAAGCTTCGAGATCTGACTACCTATTTATATTTACAGAGAATACAGGAGACTG
Source organism: Eschrichtius robustus (assembly GCF_028021215.1). NCBI lineage: Eukaryota > Metazoa > Chordata > Mammalia > Artiodactyla > Eschrichtiidae > Eschrichtius > Eschrichtius robustus. The sequence goes on from NC_090824.1 coordinate 126,766,629, forward strand.
AAGAACATATCAAATAACACCACAGGAATACAATCAGCAAAACAGACCCTCTTTCTTCAATAGATAAACTGCAGTGGGGGAAAAAAGGATGGAAAGGAAAGCAATAGATTAAAAGTAAGAGAAACTTAAGAAACCTATCAATCAATTGTAATATATGAACCTTACTTAGATTCTGATTTAACAAATCAAGCGTAAAAAAAGAGAAATTTAAAAATCAGGGAAATTTGAATATTTTATATGAAGAAACGATCAATGATTTTTTAAGATGTGATGATGTCTAAAAAGAATCTATATACTTTAGAGATACATACTGACTTATGTAGGAGTGAAATGACATATTTGGGAACTCTTTAAAAATAATCCGAGATGTGGGACTTCACCGGTGGTGCAGTGGATAAGACTCTGCGCTCCTAATGCAGGGGGCCCGGGTTCAATCCTTGGCCAGGGAACTAGATCCCACATGCATGCCACAACTAAGAGTTCTCATGCCACAACTAAGGAGCCAGCAGCCGCAATTAAGGAGTCCTGGAGCCACAACTAAGGAGCCCACCTGCCACAACTAAGGAGTCCATGTGCTGCAACTAAGGAGCTGGCGAGCTGCAACTAAGACCTGGCGCAACAAAATAAATAAATAAATAAGAATGCCAACTCTCTCTAAAAAAAAATAATAATAATCTGAGAAGTAGGGGTAGGGATTGTGAGGGAGGACTGGTAAGGCTACAGTGAAACACCGATGGCAAAGATCTGATAATTGTCAAAACTGGTTTGCATAGGATTCTACTTTTGTATGGTTTGAAATTTTCCATAATAAAGCTTTAAAAAAAAAAAACAACTCTGACTCACTAATTTGCAATGTTTTCCATGAGAAAACCACCATTATCTCAGTTCAACACACTGTTCTTAGAATAAGGAATTTTTTTGTTTTAAAGAAAAGTCACAAACCAATGTAAGAAACAACATCCCTGATAAATAGTTGCAGTCAAAATGATTAGTTGTCATGGAAGTTTTTTTTTTTTTTTTTTACTTCCTAAGAGAGATATCACATTTTAGTTCATTTAGTCCAAATAGTCTACTCAATATTCAATGTAAAAATAATAAATGAGAACTAAAAAGGCAAACAATCACACCCAAACTATCATCTTGTTCTTGGGATGTTTTGAACCATTTACATATTGTCTAAAGACAAAATATTGAAGGAAAAAAAAACAAAAAACCTAACCTTTGATTTTACATAAATTGAATTATGCTATTTAGAAACAAAAACTGAACTTAGTACCTTTATTTAAGCCTTACATTAGTACTGTTACTAAATATTAGAACTACAAATTCAATTTATAGATTTGAATAAAAAGCTTTCTGGAAATATACATTACTTCTTTTATGTGAATAACTCTCCCACCAAAATGTGAGAACTACATAACTAGCAAGTTTGTAGAAGGGAAAGATGGTTAAACAGGGAGAAAGGTAGTCCAAAAAAAAATCTGGGGACTTCCCTGGCGGTCCAGTGGTTAAGACTCCGCCCTTCCACTGCAGTGGACACAGGTTGATCCCTGGTCAGGGAACTAAGATCCCACATGCCGCGCCGTACTGGGCGGCCAAAAAAAAAAAAAAAATCTGAATTGTATTATCTACTATCCCTAGTTTCAGATATTGAGAATTAAATGAAATTTCAGGGTCAGACATGCAAAAACATAAAAATGTTTTAATTCCTCTTGATTCATATCTACTTCAAATATAAAACCCCAACTGAATTTCTGTCCCTAAACAAACGCAGTATCTAAAAACATACACAAAACCACAGGAATAACAATGTTAAACCCTACCTGAAAAAGATCCAAAAGAGGCTTCCAAGAGAGCATTAAGACTGCTGCTCTGTTGATGGTTTTGGGAATTTCAGAATAAAACAGTGTATTTTCTCTGTTCTCACCAGACATAGCTATAAAAGAAAACAATCATTTTTTGTTATTTTAAAAAATAGCAATCTACCACAATTGTAGTAGTAAGTATATAATGCCTTCTATATACTGCAAAATTTTGTACTCTATGAGACCTATAACGAATGTTAACAAGCAGGAGATGCACATGCCATATGCCACAGTAATTTTCTTCAATAAAACCCAGGCTCCCAGAAAAATCCTCAGGTTTCCTTTTGATATTCAAATTTTAGTCCCTCTCAAAACAAACATAAAAGTGTATAAGATGATGTAAGGATAAGTGTTACTTTTAGTTTAGTTTTTTTTTTTTTAAATTGTTAGTGTCTTACAAGTTGGCAATAGACTCCTTAGATTACAAACGGGGGTACTTTGTGACAACTTCAGATTACGAAGCTTCTTTTTATGAATCATTTAAAGTATTTACTTAGAAATATACATAGGTTTAACAATTTGAGTTCTTCTTCACTATAAATGTTCTACCACTATAATCACTAATAAGTTTCAAATGAAAGTACATTCATATTAAAACAACACAGAATCCGATATCTGATTTGTTAAAAGTCTCTTTATCCTTTATTCGAGAATTGTGAAAGAAAGAGGTCTACACTAAGTAGAAGATAGGTCTATTCTGTGAAATCATACAATAACTGAATGGGAAGATCACAGCAGTGTAGAATAAACTACATACCAAAGAGAAGTAATAGAAATACAACATGGTTATGAAGAGGTGAACCAAAGAAAACTCAAAGTAAAACAAAGTCCTTCTACTCTAAAAGGTGCTAGAAAGGTATCACTTCCAAAAAAGCTAGGGGAGAGTGAAGGAAAGAGAAAATAAATCACACAGGAAGAACAAAAACTCCCTCTCTAGTGGAACAAATCCTCAGCCTTGTGTTTCTGAAAATGGCAGAGAAGGCAGTCTGTGGAAGGGCATGGTAACTTCCATGCTAACCCTTGCAAAGGTGGGGGATGACTCCCCAAATACCCACAGATTCCTTTATCCCTTTATTATGCTAAACTTTTCTTAAACCTTTCTTAGTTTGTGTTGCCTTTTGGAGTAAAAAGTCAGGTATCAGCTGATATTTACTTCAGCACTTAGTTTTGTCTTAGATCCATTTTGTACATTCCAGAGTTACTTTCTTACATAATTCTTAAGACTGTAGTCACTTATCCATACCATTCATAATCTTACAAAATATGATCATATCCTCCTTAAGCCTTTTCCTTCTAAGAGCTTTCAACCTGCAAATATGAAAAAGCTGGTTCTCATCTACCCTCAAATGAGAGCCATCCACAATCACTTCAAATGCCCCTCTTGAAACTGCTCCTTGTTCCATAATGCCTTCCTTGGCTTCAACCTTGACCAATAAAAATTTCCAACGCATTCTATGTACACACACACCAGTTCTGTATAAACACAAAATGACCTTTTCCCATTGTTTCTTTCCTGTTGACACACTGTTTATTGGTGTACGATATATATTAAAATTTCTGAAACAACAGATTTACATGGAAAAATATTAATATTCAGATGGATATAAAAGACTTGAGCAAATGAAATGGCATACAACTTTCTTGAAAAGCTCAATATTTTATAAAGATTGTCAATTTTCCTAACTTCATCTATAAATATAATGTAATCCTAAAACAGCATAAATAGGATTGGGAGAAAGGAGCTCTAATCTAATTTTAAGTTCTCACAGAAAAACAAGCAAACAAAAATAATCAAGAAAACTATGAAAAAGAGTGATGAAGGGTGACTAGTACTATAAAATAGTAAAACATCTAAAGTTACGATAAAAATAATAATAGTAACAGCAGCATAACATTGGCACTTGATTTGACAGACAGATCAGTGGAACAAAATGAAGTCCAAAGTAAATAAAGATTTCAAAAAATATAATTTGGAGCTGAGAAAGCCTTTCTAGATGTGATGCAAAACTACATAAAAAGTAAAAATTTAACTACCAAAAAAAAAAAAAATCACAGATTTCTACAGAAGGGCAAAAGGCACTAAAGGCAAAAGACATTAAATCTCAGGGAAAAATACTACAATGGGTTAATTCCCTTCTTGTACAAAAAAGTGCTTTATGTCAACAAGAAAAGCACCCACAACCCAATAAAAAATAGACAATGATTACAAACACATCAGTCACAGAAAAAGAAATACAAACGCCTTGTAAACATGGGAAAGGATGCTCAACCTCACTCATAAGAAAATTAAAACTACAATGAAATATGGGGATATAATGTACAGCAATACTATATTGCATAATTGAAAGTTGCTAAGAGAATAAATCTTAAACGTTCTCATCACAAGAAAATTTTTTATTAACTATATGTATGGTGACAGATGTTAACTAGACTTACTGTAGTGATCACCTCACAATGTATATAAATATCAAATCATTATGTTGTACACATGAAACTAATATGTCAGTTAAAAAAACAATAATAATTTTTAAAAAAATTACAGTGAGGAACTGCTGTTCACCAATCAGACTGGGAAAGATAAAAAGAAGTTTTATTACTCACTATTGGTACAGGTGTAGAGAAATACATACTCTGAGACAATGCTGGCAGGGATGTAAACTCTATAACCTCAATGGAGGGGCAATTTGGCAATATCAATAAAAATTCAGAATCTGTACACCTTTTGTCCCAATAATTCCACTCTTTGGAATTAGTCCTATTAAGTAAATTCACACATGTACAAAAATGATCTAATACAGTGATATCTGCTCCCTCATTTTTTGTTAATACCAAAATAGAAAAACCTAAATGCCCATTATTAGAGGGTTGGTTAAGTAAAAGATGGCACAGTTATATAATGGAATACTCTGGAGTTGCTTAAAAAAAATGAACCTATAATTACTAATGCGGACTCATGCAGAGAATATCTCTTTAAAAAAAAAATGTCAAACAGCTTTGGAGGAGGGGAGAAAGCCTATTTTTAAAAACTTAATAAACAAAGGCACATTAGCAGGTCGGCCCTCAGACACGTCTCTGGCTATTCAGCCCTTCCTTTCCCACCCAACCCCTAGCTGTGGGACTCAACTCAGGCCTCAGTTCCTCCAGTGTTCCCATCTCTCACATCCTTTCTTCCTTATTTTAACAACCGTTCATTCCCTTCAGTCTCTGGGTTAGGAAAATAAAATAGCGTGACTACAGGAAGGAAACTCCAAAATTTATGGGCTTGTGATTCCATTTCAACTATTGTACTGGGAGTGAAATCCCTTTCTTTAAGCAGTTTTAATGGTTAATTCATAAACATTTTTGTGAGACATTTGTTTATAGTTAAGAATTATGGATGGTATGGCTATAATTTTTAACTATTATACTAAATATAAGGGTTCCCCCCCTAACCGTGTCCAAACTCTCTTCCAACCAAGCTGCCTGATTTAGCAAGTATGGATGGGCTTTTCTTATATTGCTTCTCCAATCTGAGGAAAGTCTGACTTTCTGCCTCCGAAAAAAAACATAGCATAAGTTTCTTGAGAAAGATATATATATATTTCCTACTCAGATGACTTACCTAAATATTTTAGCATCATCTCTCAATAAATGTGTTCAATGAGCGACAATTAACGAATAGGCCTTTGGGACTTAAGCTAATACAAATAATAATTACCTGTTGGTGAATGCTAGGCAGCATACTATAATTTACAACTATTATTTCCAATCCTAAAAAATAATACTGTGATGAAGACAGCTGCTTGGGGGATGGGAATGGGGTCTACAAATTTTTTTTCTTTCCCTTTTTAGTTTCCTTCCTCAAACTAGCCATAGCCAAACAATAAAACTTGGTTTGGCTGTACAAGAACAGTATTGTGTTTCTTAATATTTATTTAAGTTGGAAATGTTTACATGTAAAATGTTTAATACTTAAGACAATCCTATGAGATAGACATTAACCCTCATTTGATAGATGAGGAAATTGAGATCCACAGGGTAAACAAGTCAGCAAAGAGCTGATACCAGAGCCTAGGCTTCTGATTCCAAGACTAGCTTTTTATCCACTGCCCTGTGTCTATATACGTGCTAGGTTAGTCATTTCTTTCAGTACTAAGCTGTGCCTAACTAAGCGTGATAGTCATTCAGGATTTACTACCTATTCCTTTTACCACAACATCTTAGTAAAGGATTTAAGGTGCATAAACAAACAAAGAAACAAAAATGTCAATCAGTGGTATCGTGCATTTAATGAAGACAGACCTTAAACCTGGAGTGAATGGGCTCAGGAAGAAGAGACCAAAACCAGCCTTGGTTTAAAAAAATGAAAGCAGTAGCTGTTGAGAGTGGGAACAAACTACTGGTTTTATTATCTGTGTTCCTAATCTGACCATTCCTAAGGAAAGGCATTTTGAACTAGCTTTAGGAAGAAGTACTATCTAGCATCTTTACTTTGAAAGTAAGATCATGATCAATTCATGATTTGTTATGTGCAAATAAAAATCAAGTTAATGGGACAAAACAAAATGAAAACAGCACCAAAACTGAAGTTCTTCTAATTATTTTTTTTTCCTTTGGTGGAACCATCACTGATTCATTCACTTATTTATTCACCAAAATTTGAGTGCCAATTGCCTCTAGCCTCTGTTTGAATTAAGAAAGGATTTCCTTTCAGAAACTATGACTTCATACTCACCAAGGTAATAGATCCTGTCCGAATGAGGCCCATCTGGATCATTCCTCTTCACAAACATAAAATCATGTGGTGCCTTAGCCATCATGTAGCCATGATATTTTCTGGTATCAGCAAGCAGCTTTTTAAGCTGACTCCAGGAATATCGCTCAACATAAAACGGCTCCAATTTAGGCCGATCCTGTGATTCAATATTCTCCTCACACTCTGCAGTTTCAAAGATCTCAACACCAAGCTGTTCTGTTTCCATCGCTGCTGCCATGTTGCATTTTCCTAGAAAAATAAGGCACATGAAGTTCACAGGTCTGCCTTCTCTTATATTAATCAGAATGACAGTCTGATAGGGCCCCCCAACCCCCCCAAAAAAGGGGAAAAAATGCTTTTCAGTACAGTTGCAATTAAACTTAGTAAGAAAAGCAATAGCTCCCCCTTTTCTTTAAAAATGAGATTAAAAAAAAAATTGAGGTCATGTCTATTTCACAGTTGACTATAAATCTCTTGGGGAACTTTTATAAAAGGCTCTCCTTAGGTATCCCTTGCCAAAACTCCTTTTTCTTTCCCACACTGGAAGGAAACGGGCCATATGCCAGTTGGCTGCTATGCTCCTTCAAAGAGCATGTCAATAGTGAAGCTAAATGTGCCAAGGGAGTTAAGTGTTTTTGCACTTAAAAAAAGTAACTCATTTGATAAATGTGGACTTCTTCAGAGAACAGAAATAATCACAACCAATTAGAACAGTTATAAAATTGTGGCAAACAATGTACTTCTAATAACCTTTCCAGGGCACTTACCCAAGATAATATAAATACTGTTTCCTTTTAAATGAGACTCCAAACAACAAAAGACCTAACTGGCTGGTACATTTTTTCTTTGTCTTTTGCTCTTGCCTAAACATCACTATCTGATGATCCCCTGTGTAACTCTATACTATAAGGAATTTATGTGACTATTACTACAGATTATAAAACTTTTACTCTTATGATTAAATGAGGACAAAAAAGTGGCTTTAGTTGTAGTTTATGCACAAAACATTTAATGTTTGTAATATCAATATTTTGATAAAAGTCCAAACCCAATTTACCACTTCAACCCCAAAGCAGTATTAAGATTTCATCTACTAATGATGTTTCTTTCATTTTACAAATCCAGAAGAGGATGATTTTTTCCTTTATCTATTTCAATATTTAAATGTAACAGGTGCAAAGTATCAGAGAAAATAACAAGAAGTGTTATTATAAGCCACTGTATGATATTCTGACATGCATTATTCATAACGCTACCAAAAAGGAGCAACATAAACAACAATTCTGGGGCAACCTGCTCTTTTTGAACTAATAAATGTCCGAAACATGTGGACTTATTAGGAGATAAACTAGATTGCATTTGTGTAACCAATTCACATAATTAACTACTTCTACAACAAAAATCAATACATGGCTGTATATTTAACATGATGTCTTTTTTAAACCTTAATTTCACAGGTTAACAGGAGTCCGTGGTAGAAACTACCAACCACAGAGAAAAAGTCATTAGCAGGTATGGGTTGTGAATTAGTCCATCAGGTGTGCTGGTGCGCTATACGGCATTCGAAAGGAACAGAACTGTGAGGCCACGGCCACAATACTGTGTCTTTTTTCAGGCTACAGTGAACTACACTACCGTTTTCAATATAACAGTAGCAAGAGCAGCCAGAAAATCTACTGGAGAGTTCTATAGGTATACAACTTGTCATATTATTACAACTGGGCATTTACCTCCAATGATTGAAATCCAAACAGCTCAACAGAGGAAAAGTCATTTAGCTCAACTGGTATTCAGCATATTGATATTAAGTAGCAGTACATGACAGTAGTGGTTGTTTGCCCATCTAAAAGCTGGTGGAGGTCTGTTTTCTATCAAATGTGTCAACTGATCTAGTTTGATTCCTAACAGAGTAAGGGATAGGTGAGACAAGGAGATATACAAACTGGGCTCATTCTTCTCAACTCCCCTTGTGTTAAACTTGGAACTTCAGCTCCAAACCACTGCTTGAAACAATAGAGCTTGGGGATGGAACAGGGAAGCTCAGGCAGACTTCCCAAGCTTACTGCCCAGCTTCTTGAGTCATTATTTTGACATGTCTCTTACATAAAAGTTGCCATTACCTTGCACTTAAGCAAAACTATCTGGTATTCCTAAATTGTACTAGGTCCCTGGACTCACTATTTCTCTCTCTACACACACACACACACACACACACACTTTATAGTTCAAATGACACTATTCTGTATTTTATGGTCAATGTATATCCTGCATTTCCTAGGCTAGACCTGATATTACATAATTTTAGTAATTTACACAAATGTGTAACTGACTGATTTAATTTCCAGATTTCCATAACACCTTACATACAAATACATTCTCGAAATATGTGACCCGAGTTTTCTAATTGCAAAAATTAGAAAATAGGTCAGTACATGTTCTTAGCACAGTGCATGTTATTTCACTGCCCCACCTACCTCTTCACTTAAGGCCCTTCGCTGGTGCCTACCTGATTGTATTTTCATCTGTTCAGATCTCTTCCACATTCAAAGAGATCTTTTTGAAGTGACTCAACTTCAAGCATAGATCCCTCTGCTCATCCTGCTCTCTTCTCACAGGAGTCTTTCCTTTTCTCACCATCCAATCCTGCTCACCAGGATAATGAAATAAGATATAAAGCTGTTGATCATTATTAAAACGGATCGTATGTGCCCAAAAAGATTAAACCTAAAGTCTCAAATAGTACTTGAAACTGATGCATATGCTTTTTGATATAATATACAATGCCTGAATTACTTTGTATCTGCATTTTAATTATGAAAATTATAAACTGATTTTATTTCAGAAATGTATACTCCGATTTACTCCAAAGAATATCCAAACGGTAGTGTAAATCCTGACATCCGGATACACATTAAAAGATAAATTATGGAAGAACATTTAAAAGTATAAAAGGCATACAGATGTGAGGTTACTCAGTGCCTACTGCAAATCTTCAAAAATGATAGATGATTAATAATAAAATTTATTTCTATGTGCCTGGTCCTGTTCTTCTGCCTTTTACATAATAACCAATTTGTATTATTTTACAGAATACATATTTAGCTGACTGGAGACAGAATAGACTCAATAGAATAACCACTAAGAACGACAGAGCAGGTCATTTTTGCGGAGAGAACTAACTTCCAGTTAACATCAAGATTTTCACAAGATAAAGAATGTACTACCCATTTTCAGTGCATTCCATTTTGGCTTATTTCCTTTCCACGTATACTCTGAAAATAACTGAACTAGGTAACTTCTCTAGAAACGGAAGTGTTAAGTTTGTTGAAATTCTGGCTTAGTAAAAGAAGAAAAGCAGGGTCTGTGATTATACCTGTCACTTTGTTATCGGTTTTAATTCTGGGCTCTCGGAACCCAGATAGGTGATGGAGAGAGATGTGGCTCAGTGGCAAATGGAGGGAAAAAAGTGAAGTTGTGCTAACACAGCAACAACGGACTACGATTTCAAGACACCTTCCCATTCACTGAGCCCCTCATTCAGAGAAGAGCATGTAGGGTTAGAAAATAGCCTCAGGACTCTTGAATTTGGACCCACTCAAATGTCATTCCTTAATTTTTAATCCAGGCGCCAGTCTGTCCACTTAAACACCCCAAGCCTCGTTGAAGCCTAGCTATATTCACTCGTCAGCTAGTTGAGAGGTTCATTATCACAAAGTGGGCAAAGATCTTGAAAGCTAGAATGCGGAAGAAGAGGAGAGGTGTAGCAGAGAATATTAAGAAGAGGGACTGGGGGGATGCCAAGTCTTAGAAGAAAAGTGTGTGAGGGGAGAGGTTTGAAAAAAAAAAAAAAAAGGAAAGGAAAGCACCTATCCTGTGCCAGGTAGATGAAATAGAATGAGAAGGGGCCAGTAAACAAGGAGGGAATCGACCTAGAGTGGGGCAGTAGAAAGAACACCAGCTGGGAAACCAGAAAATCTCAGTCCGAATCCGATCTGCCACAGTCGGACTTTAAGCAAATCCCTTCGCCTCTGTGGGCTTCCGTTTCTCATCTGTAAGCCCGGACAATACCCGGCTCCCAACCCCAGCAAGGCTCAATTAAGATAACGGACATGGAAGTCCGGAGGCCAGCACCCAGCGCTCAGGGGGCGCCCAGTGAACGTTGGCTGACTCGGAATCTGAAAGCCTGGGCTTCCTCTTCCGGCAAGTGGGGCCCCGCCACCAGCTGTGGCCCGCGCAGGGCGGCGCGCCGGGTAAACCGCAGAGCGGGCTAACCGGGAGAATGCGCCGGGCGGTTCCTCCGTGAGGCGGAGAGGCCCGAGTGGGCTGGGGCGCAGGCCTAGCGGGCGAAGGGGAAGGAGAGGGGGCGGATACTGCACCTTCCCCCCCCGGCCCCGCCCGGACCGTCCTGACGCGCGCTAAAGACCGGGCCTGCGCCGCTTCATGCCGCGCGGCCTCCACTCCCGACCCGGGGGCACCGGCCTCCTTGGCTACGGCGCCGGCGGTAACCGAAGCGGTGAACGCTGCACTTAAAGGCGGCGGCGGCGGTGGCTCCAGCACTTCCGGTTTCTTGCGCGCTGCCCTCCAACGGGGGAAGGCGCAACGGGGCCAAGAAGAGCGCAGCTCTCTGCTCGGCGGGGTTCCCTTACGACAGTGCCGTCTAGTGGCCGGAGGAGCGAACGAGGCGCGGGAAGGAAACTGGGCGGGGGTCGGGGACAGAGAAGAAATCCAGAAAGGGGCAGTAACTTGCTGGAAATCACAGGACGAACTGTGGCACGTCCGTAGTCATCTATTTTTTTCCTTCGACAAATATATATTGAGTGCCTCCTATGTGCCAGGCAGAGCTGTAGACGCTGAGGATTAGAACACGGAGCAAGCCAGGCAAAAATCCCTGCCCCTTCATGGGGATGACATGGAGAGGGAAGGACCAGGACCTTGGGGATTTTCTGGGTGTCTTATTGTTATGGTGGAAAGAAACCTGAACTTGGAGTCAGAAAGCTTGGCTCTAGTACTAATTAATGACTTTCATCAGGTCAGTCTCTTTGAGCCATGGTTTCTTTATCTGTGAAACAGATGTACTAACGTCACTTAATTGCACTTAAGGAAAACCACGTGTGTCATACAAACACATAAAGATGAAGAAACTGGGGCCCAGGGTAGGGAAGTGAGTGGGTTGCTATTATCAGAACCAGAGGCAGGTCTCTTGACCCACAAGTTATTTCCTGTTCTACACCATACATTGGCTGAGAGAAAGAGAAAAGGGGAGCCTCGGGAGATGACTGGGAAAGTGGAAGGTATAGAACAAAACAGTGGACAAGCTGGGCCTTCCCTATTTTCTATTATTACAAGGAACCATTTGTCAGAGGTGTGTGTCATTAGGCTTTATTTTAATAAGAGATCCATCTGGGTGCCATGTTCTACTCCTCAGTATGCAATTATTCACTCTGAGGTTAAATGAGTCTTTGCTCAGGCTTTTTTTTTTTTCAGTTGAGTTCCCCTAAAAGTATAGTCATGTTTTCACTGGGATTCCTCTATGAATTTTGTGCAAAAAAAAAAAAAAAACAAACCCCCAAACAAAAAAACACCTGAAGGTAGGTTTTAAGGCTTTGAATGCAGATGCATATGCTAACAAAATACAATGAAACATCTTGCACTTCATTTCATTCATCCAAATGTTTACTGAATCTCTGCCATGTGCCTGTCACTGTTCCAAGCACTGGGGCCACAACAGTGAATAAAGTAGGGAAAATCCTTGACTTTGTGCAGTTTATATTTGAATAAGAGGAAAAAGACCTCCCCAAAAGCAAAGAAAAAATATATAATTTTATGGAATTAAGAAAACAAGCTCCAATAGATAGTCGACAAGGACCTACTGTATAGCACAGGGAACTCTGCTCAATACTCTGTAATAACCTAAATGGGAAAAGAATTTGAAAAAGAATAGAAACATGTATATGTATAACTGAATCACTTTGCTATACACCTGAAATGAACACAACATTGTTAATCAACTATACTCCAATAAAAAATAAAAATTTAAAAAAAAAGAGAGAGATTGGGCTTCCCTGGTGGCGCAGTGGTTGAGAGTCTGCCTGCTGATGCAGGGGACACGGGTTCGAGCCCTGGTCTGGGAGGATCCCACATGCCGCGGAGCAACTGGGCCCGTGAGCCACAACTACTGAGCCTGCGCGTCTGGAGCCTGTGCTCCACAACAAGAGAGGCCACGATAGTGAGAGGCCCGCGCACCGCGATGAGGAGTGGCCCCCGCTTGCTGCAACTAGAGAAAGCCCTAGCACAGAAACGAAGACCCAACATAGCAATCAATCAATCAATCAATCTTTACAAAAAAATAAAAAATAAAAATAAAAAAAAAGAGAGAGAGATTAACAGTAAACCTCAGGGGAAAACAAAACAAAACACCAAAAAAAAAGAAAAAAAGAAAAAAAAAAGCTCCAGAGAGGTAAAGGATGTGCTGAAGTCATATGTCTAATGACAGACAACTAGATTTGAATTCAGATTTCTTGGTTTTCAGTGTTATTTTCTCTTTCAATGGCAGGGTTAAAAAGCCTCTAACCCTGAGAAATCTGTGGGGGGAACATCTCCATCATGCACCCTGGCCACCTTGCATGTATCCACATAGGCCTCCTAGGCAAAGGCTGGAACCAACGGTTATCTGAGTTGTAGCAGAATGCTTTGTGATCTTTCCAGAACTGGAAAGGAACAGTCTTATGAAGACCTTGAGGCAATCTCCCCTGGGAGGCTGTCCTGGGTCAGCTTCTCATCCCCCCCTCCCAGGTTCTGATGAGGTGTGGGCTTTCTGCCCCACCCCCGTCAGAATAGAGCTGAGAATATAAAAACCTAGAACTGGCTGCAGCCTAGGACCGGCTCCTCAGAAGCCAGTTATCCCAGAACTTACATTGCAGTCACCTGGCCCCTTCTTTTGCTTCAGTAGTGTCCTTTTTCATATATGGGACAAGGACCACTGGCACCTTGATGCATTCTTCCCTTTGTTATACATGTAAGTAATAAACTGTCTGAGGCTAAACTGGCTCCTTGGTTTTTTTGTTTTTTGTTTTTCGTGGCATGTGGGATCTTAATTCCCTAACCAGGGATTGAACCCTCACCCCTGCATTGGAAGGGCGGAATCTTAACCACTGGACCACCATGGCAGTCCCTAAACTGGCTCCTTGTATGTTTACTGGCTGAATCAGTCAGGCCTGGGCCTTGCCAAACTTCTGTGTGCTTGACAAAGCCTACTTAGCTATATTATGCTGCCCTACACTCTAGGAACTCCTCAGGAAAAGGCACGTTATCTAGCACACGTGGTCTGAATAAATAGCATGGTGGGGTTGATACAAATCCGTCCCTGCTGTAGACTGAAAAAAATCACAAAGCATCATGAAACAATCATATTTTGACATAATGGACAGCAGGCAGGTAAGTGTGAATGAAAGCTAGGGTGGACAAGTGAGAACTCTTCCCAGGGAACCCTGGGCTGCATCTTGAAATCAGTGCCTATTTGAAGTAATCAGGTCCTCATCCAGTTCTGACCTCATGTTTTAGAGAACCTGACATCTTTTCACACGGAGCCTCATCAGAGACCAACCTGTCTCCCAGTCCACGATCTTCAGGCAGTGGTAATTTTGCTCAGGTACTCATGGATCAGAGCACGGATTCCTGGAGTCAGGCATACCTGGGTTCACATCCTGGCTCCTCTCCCTACTAACAGATTAATATCGGGTCTCTCTAAGTTTTATTTCTCTCATCTGTAAAATGACTTTTTCTTCCCTCCTATACTCGGATGATTTTTATTTAGTCTGCATATTATTCCAAATATTTTCTGTCTTGAATGTGCAACTGAGCTTAAAAGAGAAGAATCAGATGTCTCTGTTTTCTAATCCCAGAGTTATAACTCCCAGAAAGCATGGTTGCCTCATGCTAGCTCCCTATATAGGGAAGGATCAAGGGTTATAAAGGAAGAAAACAAAAAGACAAGTTACTCCCCAGTATCTTAGCACTATATAAAGTTGTAATCAAAATTTTTGTATTTCTTATCATAAACATTTTCAATATTGCTAGTTTCCTATTCATCATTTTGCACAGCTGTATAGTTTTCCATTGAGTTGTTATACCACAGTACATTTGGTCATTCCTGAGTAAGTCCCAATGTTTCAACATGTAACATCATGAACATCTTCATATATACATCTTCCTTCCTTGAAATTATTTTCTTAGAATAAAATCCCCAAAGGGGAATTACAAGGCCAATCAGCATAAACATCTCCATTTATCTTGTTACATATTGCAAAACTGCATTCCAAAATGATTCCACAAATTCATATTGCCCTTAGTTACATTCAGCATGAATGTGCCAATTTCACTAAAACTTTTCTAGCACTGGGCATTATCATCAACATGCATACTTTAAGCATCTACTTTCTGAAACATTGTACTCGATGCTACAGGATACCAAAAGGAAGCAACCTGTGTTCCAAGGAGATTTATAATCTAGTTGAGGAAACAGATCACAAGCATGTAATGTACACACTAATAGCAGTTGATTACAGGGTATGATGGGCTAGAGTTTGTTTTTCCACTTCCTCCATATTTTATACCTTTTGGAGGCATAGTATAAACCAAGCTGCCATAACAAAAAAGAGCTTTTCAGCTAATTTTCTTTTTCAAATTTAAGTTTTTGAATAAAAGGGTATATAGTAAAAAATATTCTGCTATGCTGATCTTCCAGTCACCCAGTTTCCTTCCCCACAAGAAACTGATGTTATTGGTTTCTTGCATATACTGTCCAGTAATATTTTATGATACATGAACAAATGCTTATGTACAAATGTATTATTCCTCCCACTACTCCACTATTTTTACATAAGTGGTAGCATACCAACTGTCTGTACCTGGCAACCATGTAGGCAGCCCAGAAAGCCAAGAATTATCAGGTAGGTCAAACTGGATAGGGTGGAAGGGCTACTCCCCGCACTCAAGGAAAGGGCCATCTCTGTACATTCTTCTGAACTGTGTATTGACAGGCTGAAGGGAAGATTTTTCTGGTAGTGACTGGCTGCAATGCTCACCACTCTCCTGGCATAGTTAGGAGGTTACAGGGATATGAGCTGGCTGCCCGAATTCTCCATAGATGCCTGGGCTGATCTGT
Organism: Eschrichtius robustus; assembly: GCF_028021215.1. Classification (NCBI taxonomy): domain Eukaryota; kingdom Metazoa; phylum Chordata; class Mammalia; order Artiodactyla; family Eschrichtiidae; genus Eschrichtius; species Eschrichtius robustus. The sequence goes on from NC_090824.1 coordinate 126,782,392, forward strand.
CAGTCTCTCTCCACTCTCAGCTTTGTGCCATCTAGATAGAGTAACCTGATTTCGGTTAAGGATATCTGGCTGGGTGATCCTGGGTGAGGCAAAAAACAGCCAAATTCTACAGCTCATATTCCAAAACTTCTTCCAGGAATAAAAGATTCTGTAAAAAGGTGAACAAGGAGAATGTGTATGATCACTTGCCAAAGGTAGGAGTACAGACTTATGCACTGAGCATGTGCTTCATCCAGAGGAAACACTCAGCAAATGCTTCTGATGGCCAGAGAAGGGAGAGGTGACCCTGGGCCACACGAGGCTGGAAAGGCTGCATCTGGAAGGGAGAACACAAAGACAGTGCTTCATTTGCATTTTAATTTGACTAGCATTATCATAAAACCATCAGCCCTACCTGTTTCAGCTTGGCAGGGCTACTTGTGCTCTGCCTTTTTAGCCCCTCTGCCATCTTTTAGCTTTATAGTTTACCTGGATGCTACTCTTTCCCTTCTCCATTTCAATATCTTTTTTTTTTTTTTTTTTTTTTTACTGGATTTCTCATGGAGAAAGAGGTCCACAATAGCTGTCCTTCTCACAGGAAAATTTAGGAATAGCTGATAAGAACATTGGAGGGGAGTGAGTCTAACTCTCTTATTTGATGGATATAGAAACTCAGGCCCAGAGAAGTCATCCAGTAGGTTAGTGGTGGTTGAACCAGGCTGGATAAACCCCCTTCCATTGGACTTTTCTTATGGAGCATATGAGGCAAAATGTCATTCAGTCTCCTTGCTTACCAATAGACTTGGACTCAATTCGCCTTGGATAGAGGTCAGTTGATAAATCTCAGGGCTCAAATATGCTAAACTGAAATTATTTTTCTTTATTATACAGCCACCAGGATGACTAAAATTTAAAAGACTGAAAATACCACGGAAATGGAGCAACTAGAACTTTTAAACATTGCTTGTGGGAGTGTAAATTGATCAAAACACTTTGTAGAACTGCCTAACGGTATCTACAAAAGCTCAACATACATATTTTATGACCTAGCAATTCCATTCCTAGGTATTTACCCAAGAGAATTAAGTACATATATCCACCAAAAGACAAGTACATAAATGTTCCTAGCTAAAAACTGAAAACAATGTCCATCATCAGGAGAATGGATAATTTGTGATACATTCATACAGTGAAATAAAACAAACAAAACCCAAAAAAGAATGAACTGGTGATTCACACAATATAGATAAATCTCAAATACATTATGTTGAATGAAAGAAACCAGACACAAAGTGTACATACTGGTAGATTCCATTTACATGAAATTCAAGAATAGACAAAAACTACTCTATGGTGATTGAAGTCAGGATAGTAATTATTGGGGTGTAGGAGATGGCAGGCAAAGGTACACTGACATGAGAGAACCTGTAGGATGCTGGAAATGTTCCGGATCTTGATCTAGATAGTAATTAATTACACAGGTATAAACATGCAAAAATTCAGCTTAAGTGGAACATTTAAAATTTGCCTGGTTCCTATACATAAGTTATACTTCAATTTTTTTTTAAAGTGCCCTATATAGCATCTACATTGTAGTAAAAGCAATGCAATAAAAATAATTTTATCATTTCAAAAAATTATTATTTTTAAAATTCAAGACTATCAGGGTTACCGTTTTCATTATCTCATAACAGGCAGATTGCATCACCTCCAACTGGTTTGTCTACTACTAGTTTCTCCTCACTGAGAGGTTGTTTTGCCCGGCACATGTTTGATTTTGCTGATCTCCTGTAACAAACTTCCTTGACTCATGTTTCTGTGGGATATAGTACAAACACCTCATTGAAACAAAGACTTTCCTAATCCACTCCCTATCTGTCTTACCAGACCCAGGGCAACCTCTCCCCTCCATGCCCTTAACCCCCAGTATGCAGAACATTTCATATCTCTTCGTCTTTGGTCTCCCGCCCTGTGCATCCACTGCCCTACCTCTGCTTTGTCCTCTATCAAATTCCTCCTCCATTTCACTGTCCAGCTCTCAAGGATTTGCTCTCAAATGTCTGCCACTGGTTCCTACAACCCTTAGCTCCTACCTTCCTGCCTCTTTCTGAGCTCAGTATATTCCCCATATTAAAACCCTCTATATTTTATATGACCTATCCCCTGAGCTAAATATTTTCTGAGAACTGGCATCATTTCATCTCTGGATCCCTGGGCTCAGAACTTTGCTAAATAAATGGGTGCTAACAGAACTGAATAATAAGGTTCATTTTTGTCCCAGATTTCTGGTTTTCATAGTAATGTTGCTTCCTATTAAATTCTTCACTGCAAGCAGATTGGGGATGAAAGTGGATACAGACGAGATAGTTTAAATTAGACATAAATTAGTGTTGTCTATAGTTTGGGTTTCCTTTTTCAAGAGAGACAAGTCTCTTGTGCTGTCCCATAGAATAGCTATTAATTTGTGACTATTTAAATTAATTAGAAGTAAATGAAAAAAAAATTCAGTTTCTCAGTTTCTTTAGCCACATTTCACGTACTCAGAAGCCCCATATGGCTAGTGGCTACTGTTATGGACAGCGCAGAATGGAGTATTTCCATCATCGTATGAAGTTCTATGGGATAGCGCTGGAAATCTCTGGCCTTTACACTTACTCTCCCCTCTTAGAACACTCTTCCATCCTCTCCCACACCGTTTCCCCTATAACCATTATCATCCTTATTATGTATGTAATTGCTTGTGTCTTTTAATAGACTAAGGTTTCCAGGACGGCAGGTGCTGTGTCTTACTCCTGAAGCTCCGGTGCTTAGCTTTGAAGCCCGGGCACACAGTAGGCGCTCAGTAAATGTTGAATTAATGAATGACAAATGGGAGGAACCTTCCAGGTACACCAATCCAAGCCCGTTCTCCATGCTGATCGTTTCCTCATCAGTCTCCAGCGTTTTTTAATTTTTACGCTTATTTTTAACCGTCCTCTAGAAGAAGAGAGGTAACTGCACAGCACCTGTCGACTCCGGAGGCGGCAGCAGCAAGCAAGGGCGTCACACGCTCCTGGGCCCGCCCCCTCCCGCCTCCGCCCCGCCCCGCCCCGCCCCGCCCCGCCCCCACCCGGCTCGCCCTGAAGCCCGAAGCCCGGAGCCCGCGCCGCTGCTTCCCCTGCTCGCCACTGCGCAGGCGCGGCCCGCGAGCGTGGGTCGTGTAGAGGCAGCGGGCTGCCGGCACTCCGGAGCGAGCTGGTTTGCGGCCTGTGTTCGGCCAGCTCCAGCCGCGCACAACCTGCCTGAGGCAGTGAGCGTAGTCTCCCCGCGCCCTGGGCAGTGTGGTCATGGAGAATCAGGTGCTGACGCCGCACGTCTACTGGGCTCAGCGGCACCGCGAGCTGTATCTGCGCGTGGAGCTGAGTGACGTGCAGGTAAAGGCAGGGCGGCGGGACGTGCGCGGGTCTCGGCTCCTGGGAACCGCTGGGACCCCAGTCCCCTTTGTCCGGGTGTGTACCGGAGAGCCAGTAGCGCGCCAACGGGATCCAGGACGCGGTGCGCTCTCGGCATCCAGGCCCGAGCAAAAGCTGGCCCACATGGAAGCAGACCCTGGGCGCGACCCCCTGAAGGCTTCAGGTACCTCGGGTGCTGCGTGAGCCCCGCGCGGGCCTCGGAGGCTGTCCCGGGCCTCCTCTTTGTTCGCAGTCTGCGGCCTGGTGGAGCCCGAGCCTGGCCCTGGAGGCCTGGCCGTCGGAGTTCGTGTTTGCCGAAGCTCTTCGAGGCGTGGGATGTCGTTGGGTCGGGGGTGCAGTGTGACAGTGGCTTGCCGGGCCGTGCTGGACATCTAGCGCTGGCCTGAGAGGTCCAGCGGGTCCCCTCGGACCTTCACGAGGCCCGCCGCTGCCTTGGAGGGGTCACACCCACCTCCCAACCATTAAGTGATGGAAATAATTCTTGTTAATTTTAGTTCTAAAGTCCATAAGACCCCGAAGAAGTGATTCCTCCCCCCCCACCCCCGTTCTTAAGGATGTGAGCTCAGGTTTGCTGAGTTGCATAGAGAACTACAAAATTAAGTTACATTGAGTATTTATGCTTGATCTCATGGCTCTCATAAGAACAGGCTGAGGCCTCCTAAATGGTGGAGCTCTCAGGACCTGTGTACCCCTTTGTCTCGGTCCAAACCATCCAGGATTCCCGTTTTTGAGGAACTGGAGTTTTCAGTCTGGAGTGTTCTTTCTACATTCTTACTCCCTACTCTCCTTGACATCTATGGCACTTTGTAACCTCCTTCACTCCCCTTAACTCTCTCTGCCTCAGAGTCAGGTGTTTATGTTGGGATCTGTCAGCCCATCTGGTATACTGTCTTGCAAGGTGTAGGTGCTCATTGAGTGTGGACTTGAATTTGTTGAATTTAATCTTTTCTTCTGGAATATAAACCTGTTTTCCCATTGAAACTTAGGACGATACTGACCAGAATGCCTTTAAATAGGCTGTGTCATTTAATGTGTTAAACCAGGCTGAATTATACTTTTGCGTCAGAGGATGTATAAATGTTCTTTTCTGTGTCCCTCTACTCTGCTCCAGGGTGTTTTAATAAAAAAGGAAAAAACAAACAAAATCTTTGTAGATGGGGATCAAAGTGTCCTTCTAGAGAGGATTCTAACCATCAGTCGATAAGAAAAGTACGGAACTTGTGTCATGGCAATCTCTCAAGTATTCAGTTAAACATTGTGTAGACCAATTAAATAAACTCAGGCCCTCTCTAGTTGTAATAAGGATGGAATATTCTGGGATACTTTTGAAGCTACAAACAGAAAAGATGTTTTTAGGGGAAGTGGGGTGGTGTTGGTGGAAAAAAATGGAAATTAGTTGGGCAAATGAAAGAATGCATCATACTTAAATTTTTCCTGAAAGATCTAAACCTTTTAGTTAAGAAACATGAACACATGTGTTAATCATATTTGGTATATTTTAAAACATAAAGGTATGTGTTTGGAATATATTATAGTTAAAGAAATGTAACGGTGGAGGGAAAAATGGAATTTTCTTTTGGAGAGAGAAATCCTTTTTTTATTCTTTGAGAAAAAATAAATCTTTTTCCCCAATTGAGTTTTTGGTTTTTCTCGGATTTCCCATCTGTAATTCTGAGGCATCCATTTCAACTACCATTAGTTTTAAAGTAACATGTTAATACCATTCATAAAAGAAACCCCCTACCATGTGTGAAATACTACAGATTTACAAAAATGAGTCAGACTCAGCTTTCCAATGGCATTCTATCTAGGAGGAAGCATACTATATACTAACAAAAAGTTTTGTGCATGAGTATGTTTATTTGTAGAGTTGGAGTTGAATACTGAACCAGGTCCCTGGTGTTAAAGGAATTTGTTACCTCTCTTTTCGTTAGTTAGAGGTGACTTCCAGAAATAAGATGAAGTATTCTTGTCAAACTGAGACTGGGAGAACTTCCCAGAAGGAGAACGGCATAGACTTTCAGATTGTCCAACTTGTTGTATGTGTCAATGCCCTACAGCCAAAGAGCTCCAGGAACACACCTCTAGTTAAACAAGTTGTGTTTATTGCTCATATCAGCAAGGGCGAGCATACTCCATGGGTTTGCTCAAAATTGATTATAGAATTTGGACTTTGGTGATTGGGGGACAGACTAAGGAAGCAAGGATTCGCTTTAGATTAGATGCTGTCAGAAAGCGGGCGATTCTGTGGTGGGGTATCTGAATAAATCTTATATATAGGGAAGAGAGACCAGAACAAGAATAAAACTAATTGGTAGAGAAGTGGCAGTCACTTATTTTGGCCAAGAGAAGAAGGGTGTCTGGTATTTTGTGGTGGCATTGTGCCATGTTTTTATCTGTGCTTACACAAAATTATGAAATGGCCTTTGTCTCATTTTATCAAGGTATTCTGTGAGATTATGTCCAATAGCAGAATAAAGTGTTCTAGCTGTGAGTGCCAGGCCAGCTTTTGAATGTCAGGGGCTGCTCCTTTTTAAAAATTTCCCAATTAATTGTTCTCTGCAGGGCTTGTGAAACTGATGATTCTGGCTTGGGATGAAGCAATTCGTTTACTTGTTTAATGAAAACCGTTTGTGGAGCACCTACTTTTGTCTCCCCTTAAGCTAGGTGCTGGGTTGTTGGATAGCTCTCTATCGCCCCCTGCTCTTCGTAGCATATGTGTGAGTTTGGATGTTGAATTCCAGTTTGGGGGCATCAGCACTGCTCCTTTCCCTTTCTGAGACACAGAGAACCATCAGGTTTTCACATCTCTCCTCTGTCTTTGGAGCTGCAGACAGTGGGGCTAGGGCAGGGTTACTTTCAGAATAGAGTTTGTTTTCAGGATAAGCATGAAGGACAGATTGTGCCAACAACCATAGTTGTTAAAGCATTTGTTCATTTATCAAGGTTTTTGTTTGTTTCAGTTATATGAGGGCAGCGTGCATAGCTCTGTTTGGGAGCTGTTTGAAAGATACTGTTCTTGACCTTACCTAATAGAGAGTCTGGTGGAAAGAGTGGTAACTGAAGGCATGAGATTGGGTCCTTGCTCTTCCACTTAATATCTGGTGTCCGTGGATTATTCACTTAACCTTTATGAGCCTGAGTCTTTTCATGCAAATAAATGTGAATAATAACACCTAATTCACAGGACTGTTTTGAGGCTTAAATTGGATAATGGATTTGAAAGTGCTTTGTGAATTCTAGTGTGCTATTCAAGTGTAAGGGATTATTGTTGTGATACTAAACCTTAGATGAGAGAGAGAAGCACAAAGAGCAATAGAACAGAATAGAGGCTGTTAGCAGATTTATCCATATATGAAAACGTATTGAACAACAGTGGTGGCTTTACAAATTAATAGGCGAAAGGATGAACCATTCAGGAGATTGTATTGGGACAATTGGTAATCTAAATGGCAAAAAGATAAAGTAAGATCTTGCCTTATGCCGTGCACAGAAGTCAGTTTCAGGTGGGCTAATGAACTAAGTGCATAAAGCAAAACTACTAAAAGAAAATACAGGAGACTGTCTTTATGATACTGGAACAGGGAAGAATGTGTTAAACAAGACACAAAAACATAAATAAAAAAAAAGATGGCAGATTTAAGACAAGCTTGAGGCAGATATTTGTGGCACATATCACTGAGCTCTTCCTTATATGCCCAAGGAGACAGTATGTTCATTATGGCAAAAAAAATTGAAAACAACCTCAGTACTTATCAACAGGAGAATGGATAAACTGTGGTATATTTATACAACAGCACACTGTACAACAGCTAAAATAAATGAAACAGAACCAGCTGTATCTATGGATAAAGTTTAGAAATATATCAAATAAAAAGCAAGTTGAAGAATTATATGTATTCATATTATATATATGAAACCATTTATGTAACATGTAAAATAAAAGTTTGTATTGTAATGAATACCCAACATGTTGTACATGAGTAAAGAAATACAGTGGGAATGATAAACTCCAATTCTAGAATAGTGGTTGGGCTTCCCTGGTGGTGCAGTGGTTAAGAATCCGCCTGCCAATGCAGGGGACATGGGGTTGAGCCCTGGGCCGGGAAGATCTCACATGCCATGGAGCAACTAAGCCCATGCACCACAACTACTGAAGCCCGCGCGCCTACAGCCCGTGCTCTGCAACAAGAGAAGCCACCTCAATGAGAAGCCCGTGCACCGCAATGAAGAGTAGCCCCTGCTTGCTGCAATTAGAGAAAGCCTGCGCGCAGCAATGAAGACCCAATGCAGCCAAAAATAAATAAATAAATTAGAAAAAAATCATAAAATCTATCATTTTATCTATATAATCTCACTCTTGTACACATAAATATGAAAATATAAGCAAAAAAATTGGTGGAGGTGTTCCTAAACCATCTTCATATTTCAGAATCCACTTTTTTTTTTTTTTAATGTTTATTTTGGCTGCGCCAGGTCTTAGTTGTGGCATGCAGGATCTTTAGTTGCCTCATGTGGACTTCTTAGTTGTGGCATGCATGCGGGATCTAGTTCCCCGGCCAGGGATTGAACCTGGGCCCCCTTCATTGGGAGCTCAGAGTCTTACCCACTGGACCACCAGGGAAGTCACAGAATCCACTCTTCTGAATCACATTTCTACTCAGAGATGTCACTGTCCATGTTTTTCCATATAGTATCATCCTCTGTGCCATTAAGAGCACTAAATGCAGCATTTCTGAAAGAACGCTCTGCTGTTATCTCATTTTTTTTTCAAGCCATCCGTACCTATTTATAAGTTTTGATGCTGGCACATTCTTGCGACACAAACCAGGACTCATACTACTTCCTTAAATGGCTTTTAAGTGGTTTATTGACTGAAATATTGAGTTGCAGCTGTGTAGTCATGCCATCTGGAATAACAGCCAAGCTCCCATATGCTAGACAGTGACAACCATGTCATGGTTGCTACTTTGCCAAAGCAAGTGTAAGGTGCTGCTGTCAATTTTAATAAGTATCCTGATTTTAGAGATATTAAATTTGAGAAAAATGTACATTTTAGAATTAATGAGATATTAATTTCATTTTGGAGTTGTCAATTAATAAGTTTTAGTATTTAAACCCCTGAGGCAGGATGAGATCACCAGGAAGAGAGTATGGATCAGAGATTACCAAATCATGCCCAAAACATGTCATGATTAGGAGCCTGGGGCTGTTTGCCTTGGTTTTGCCACTTGCTGATTTTGTCATCTAAACTAGTTACATAATCTCTGTAAGCCTCCGTTTCCTTGTATGTAAAATTGTTATATGAATAGTACCTATTTTATAGGGTTTTTGTATGTGTGTGAGATAGTAATGTGGAACACTTTGAAAAATAATTGGCCTATAGTGAGTGTTCAATGAATGTTAGTGAAATGAGCTGGGTGAGGAAAGTGGCTAATTGGAGAGGATAGGGTTCATATTAAGGAGGCAGCTGTTGTCATTCAAGAATGCAGATCTGAGGTTGGCATCTAATTCTTCTAATTTTTGAAGAAGAAGCTGAAAATCCAGAGTTTTTAAAATGAAAAAACCTCATAGTTTTATACTTATTCAATAAATATATAAATGCTTACTGTGTGCTTAGTAGTCTCCTAGACTCTGGGACTTGGGCATGAGCAAGGCAGACAAGGTCCCTGCTCTCATGAAGTTTATATACTGAGTGGCAGTGGCGGTGGCGGTGCAGGAAGACTGGCAATAGAAGCAGATAAATTCATCAGATAGTTTCAGATAACCATGAATGTTATGAAGAAAGTAAAGCAAGAAAAAAAATATGAGAAGGAATCACGCGAACTATTTCAGATTGGGTAGTCAGGGAAGGTCTCTTGGAGGAGGTGACATTTGAGCAGATATCTAAATGTTAAGAAGCCGTGCAAAATTATGGGGACTGAATATTATAGGGAGAGGGAACAGCTACTGCAAAATTCCAAGGTGCAAAGTACTTTGTGGTGAATTAAAATTAAAAATTAATAAATAAAAAATATTCTCTGTAGGCCATATAAAATATTGTGGGTTCAGTTTGGCCCAAGATGCCAATTTATGTCAGAAAACTGATAGATATTAAAAACTGATAAGAGAGGGACTTCCCTGGCGGTCCAGTGGGTTAGACTCTGCGCTCCCAATGCAGGGGGCCTGGGTTCGATCCCTGGTCAGGGAACTGGATCCCGCATGCATGCTGCAGCTAAGAAGTCTGCATGCTGCAACAAAGAGTCCACATGCCACAATGAAGATCCTGCATGCCGCAACTAAGACCCAGTGCAGCCTAAATAAAAACAAAAAAACCCACAAAAACTGATGGAGATAAGAAGCAGCCCAGGACTGCGTCCTGAGACACTTAAACATTTAGAAGTTGAGCTGAGCTGAAAGCACCAGCCGAGGAGGTTGAGAAGGAGTAGCCTATGAGGCATAAAATCCAATGCAGTGTCCTGTAGTGTCCTCGAAGCCAGGAAAGAGGGATATTTCAGTGGGGTGTGGTCCGCTGTGTCCAGTGCTGCTTAGAGGTTGAATAAGACGAGATTGTGTGTCTATTGGATTTGGCAATGTGGAGGTTATTGATGATCTTGGTAATAACAGTTTCAGTGGAGTGGTGAGGATGGAGGCTAGATCAGAGTAGATTTCAGAGTATTTGTGGTAGGGAAGAACAGATGATTGTAGATAACTTTTTAAGAAGTTTTTCTTGGTGGAGGGAAGGGATGAGCAAAGAAATCAGTGGTCTTGGAGTTCAGAGAATAGAGAGATCACTATGGCCAAGGATGTGGACCTTGAGCTGTGTTTTTAAGTATAAGTAGAATTTGGATCCAAAAAGGGGATTAAAGAGAATAGGTACTGTCATATACACCCAAAAAGAATGAGTGAGATCTCTATGAACTGGTAAGGATTGATTTAGGTGAAAAAAGCAAGGTGCCTAAGAATGTATATTCTGTGCTATCTTTTGTGTAGAAAGAAGGGGAAATAAGAATGTCTGAATAGGGGCTTCCCTGGTGGCGCAGTGGTTGAGAATCTGCCTGCCAATGCAGGGGACACGGGTTCGCGCCCTGGTCTGGGAAGATTCCCACATGCCGCGGAGCAGCTAGGCCCGTGAGCCACAACTACTGAGCCTGCGTGCCTGGAGCCTGTGCTCCGCAACAAGAGAGGCCACGATAGTGAGAGGCCCGCGCACTGCGATGAAGAGTGGCCCCCACTCGCCGCAACTAGAGAAAGCCCTCGCACAGAAACGAAGACCCAACATAGCAATCAATCAATCAATCAATCAATAAATAAATCTTTAAAAAAAAAAAAAAAAGAATGTCTGAATATATTTATTTATTTTCCCAAACATATACACACACAGAGGAAAGATAAACCAGGTGCCACTGAAGTGGTTACCTATGGGTGGTGGGTGGGAATGTGGTGGAGGGGGATGGGTTTGGAAATAGGACTTCTGAAGATACCTGTCTGTAAAGTTTGACTTTTGAATGATGTAAATGTTTTACATACTCAAAACTAAAATTCAATAAAAAAGGATAAAATGAAAAATCTTGAAATTAAATACAATCAAAAGGACCTAACTGTATATCAAATTGATAACATAACCATACAGATAAATAACTTAGTACAAGTAACGTTTGAACACAGTACTCTGGTTCTTTAGTAGATATACTCTAAGGACAAAAAGAACTGCAAATAAATATTGTACTTTATTTATAGGTTTATTGTTAGTAAAAATATTGATGTAATTCTGAAACCTTTAGGATCAAAGAAGTAAATGTGTTAATGTTATTAGGAACCAAGATAGTCACCATAAGGAGATACAAATATTAAATAACAGAAGATAAGGAGAAACCCTATAATGTAAATTTTTAATTTATTTTTTGGCTGCACCATGCGGCCTGTGGGATCTTAGTTCCCCGACCAGGGATCGAACCTGCATCCCCGGCGTTGGAAGCACGGAGTCTTAACCGCTGGACCGCCAGGGAAGTCCCATAATTTTAAATTGGGCATTTCGGTATGACAACATGATTTTTTAAAGTCCTAGCTAGACACTAAAGATGAGCATTGAGTATACCTCAATGTGCCCAGATCATGGCTTCTAAATTACAGTTCCGCAGTAGAGGAACTATGAAGCCCCTTGAAGAAATGGCCAATTATTCCGGGTCTGTGCCAGAGAAAGTACAACATCCTCAAAGGCTACAAGGTCATATCAGAATAATACAGGAGCTGGTTTGAAGGGATTTCAAATTTGTGACAATTTGTGACCAAATTTGTGACAATTTGAACACCAAAAAGAATAAGAATAATATTAGATTTTGGCAGAGTGGATTAAAAAGGAAATCCACAACTCCATAATGATAGTCAAAAAGAAATAAAGAAGACCAGTTTGTGGGCTGAGAGAGGGGGGCAGGAGGTGGGTGTGGTTATAAAAGGGCACCATAAGGGATCTGGAACTGTTCAGTATCTTGACTGTGATGTTGAGTAGACGAACATATACATGTAATAAAATTGTATAGAACTTACACAGACACACGCAAATGAATACAAATCAAACTGGGAAAATTCAAACAAGATAGGTTGACTGTATCAATGTCAATATCCTGATTGTGATATTATACTATAGTTTTGTAAAATGTTACCATTGAGGGAAAATGGGCAAAGAGGACAAGGAATCTCTTGATATTATTTCTTTCTTTCTTTCTTTTTTTTTTACTGAAATGTATTCCTTAACTACTACCACCTTTGGAGAAGCTGAACCTGACATGCCCAGTGTACTGCTGGGTACGAGTTAGCATCTGAAATCTGGCTTATAGAATGCTTAGTGAAATCCAGGCCCTGTGCTGTGGCTAGATGCTTAAACCTTGGTTTCACACATCTATGTCTGAGGAGAATAAACTGGGCCCCCCAAACTCCTTTTTTCCTTCCAAGTGAATTAAGATATGGGGAACACAGAGTGGGGCAAGAAGTGACTTAGGTAGGAAGTGTACCACCAAGACTTCCCAGAACTCTAGCTTTCATGATAATATTCACACCAAAACCCTGTTTCCCTTATAGAGGAACGATGCCCCTGAAAGTGTAGCCTTTTTTGATGAGGTTCTGTAATTCCATCTTCCTGGCACAGAAAAGATCATCTAGATTGTTAGCCCCTTTGGGTAAGCTTCTCAGCCTGAAGTCTGTACTCTCACCGGGGAAGTTCTTAACCTAAAGCTTGGCTCAAATGCTCCCCCAAGCCAGCCTTCATGCTCCCCCTTTTCCTAACGCTCTTGGCTATGAATAGAGCATCTAGGCTCCCACTGCCTTTTAGTATAAACCCCCCCTTCACCTTCTGTCTGTCTTGTTGGTTTCCTTTGATGCATGATGGAACACAGAGAGTGGAGCCTACAGGAGAAAAATGAATGAACTAGCTGTGGCACTGGAAACAGGCTGCTTCTTGCTTATAATTTTGAGCTGGGAGTTAGGAGATAAACGGTTTCTCATCCACTGAAAAAAGAGTTCAGTTGTTTCACTTTAAATTATGCTGCTAAAAGGCATGTAGCAACTTCTGGGAATAAATGAACAATTTGGAGAATTTCCATCTCTTCTAGTCTTGGTTTGGATAGGGGTTAAGAGTGTGGAGCCTGAGGCTGAAGCACTGCATGTTTCATTTTCATCCAACCGCCTGTAATCCGCAGCCCTTCCCTTAACCTGTAGGAATTAATTTATTTTTCATGTTGCAGCATGGGTCTCACTTCTTGGTGAGGCTGTCCCCAACCATTCTATTCCCACTGTGCTCACTTTATTCTTAATGACTGTAACACTTAACTGCTTTTTACTACTCTTTTGGTCTTGAGCATATGTTACTTGATACTATATCGTTTCTTCTCACAGGAAATGACTCATCTGTTCTACTAGATTCTCTGCCTCCACAGCTGAGGGACTGAGTCTTAGAGATCTGTGTATTCCTCCGTAGCGCCTCACACGGCACCATGTACCATTTACCATGAGCAGAATGGACTGACTCAGTATCTGATTGTTCTGCACAGCAGAGCAGTTTAGGTTCCTTCTTGCAGGAGCCTGCAATCTCAGATGGGTACAGATAGACATAGAGAAACCCTACACAGAGATGTGGATAAATGACCAAATATATTCCCTGGGGGAAGCACAGGGCAGGAGGTCGAGTGCCCAAGGCAGACGGATGGAGGGAAGTAAGCGCCTGGTTTTAATTCCATTTTTCTCATTAAAATGCCGTTCTTGCATCCTTGGTCTCTTTCCACAGAATCCTGCCATCAGCATCACTGAAAATGTGCTGCATTTCAAAGGTCAGTATCCTGGCAAATGTTCTCAGTCCTCTACACAGTTAAAGAGACATAGTGGTGGTTGCTTTTTATTTTTATCTGTTTATTTTATTCACTTTCTGTTGATGCTCACCACTCTGATACTTGTGGGATAAGCTAGAATGTTTTGCGATGTATGATTAGAAAAGTCAGTAATTTGTTTAATATCCTGTTTTCCCCTGGGAGAGACAGTAGATCTAGAGAAAAGGTATCATGGGCTAGAAAATAGATTTATATCTTCTAGCTCTAAATCTGCGACCACTTGGACAACTTATTCACTTCTCTGGACCTATAAAAGGAGGGTATTGGGTTATAATCTGTGTTTCTCAAACTTGAGGATCCATGGACACCTGAACACACGTCCACAGGATCCTCCAGGGCCAAAGACCCTAGATTAAGAAACGTGTTATGGATTAAATATGGTCACTTTAAGTGGTATTTAGCTCCATTGCAGCTGTGAACACAGTCGCAAACACTGAACTCCTGCGGTAGTACTTGATTATAAGGTAGCCATCTAGATGACCCAGTATATGATTCTTTTTAAAAATATTATAACAAAACCCCCCAAATAGAAATTTTCTTAATGAGACTTTGTGGCTCCCTGATATACTTACAGACCAGTTTAATAAGCACTGCACTCTCGATGACATCTAAAAGCTTTCCAGCTCTGACAGTCTTTGATTCTGTGAATCTGCCTTCATCTCCTTCCTCCTCAGTTCACCAGCAAATTTTCTGCTGTGCCTAAGAGGGTAGGTCTGGATTCATTGTTACCCAGTAGGGTAACAGTGATAACAGGGTGGGATTCTCCCTGCTCTCTCTCTGTTCTGGTTCCTTGGAATGTCATTAGTAAGTGACTGGGATTATGGGAGATTGAAGAGTTTCTGCTTTACATGAGACTCCATCTACCTTAATATACTTGCCTGAAACACAACCTGGCTTTTGAATCTACTTTTCCAGGTGAGAGCAGTGGTGGTGGCAGCTCAGATTTTGAGGGGGAGCTAAACATTTGAAAGGAAGTTAAAATGATAAAAGTGTATCTTGCCACGTGAAGCTTATAGACTGTCCTACCTTAAGGAATTTATGGTCTTAGAGAACGGTAGCCACCTGTAGCACATATTAGGCAAGTCGTACCACATATGACCAGATGAAGAAAGATAATCGCAGGAGGGAACCAAGTGAGAGAGTTAGAGGGCAGGGACGTCCCGCAGTCACTGGCTCCTAGGCATAGCACCTGCTTGCTTTGGGGAAAGGAGCCATGTCAAGGCACAGGAATGGCATGATGGTCACCCTGAGGACTTTCCTCCTAGTTCCATTTGTCCTCTCAGGAATGAGCTGAGAAAATGTTATTTTTCTTTTTTGTTCCATTTGGGATGTGCTAAAGGAAAAGTCAGCTGCTCCATCATCTACCCCTGGTTGGAAGGTGTTAAATTTACAGCTTTCTTTGAGACAGTCCAGCATTTCTGTGTACCCTGTGGCTTTCCTTAACCGCAGTCAAGATAATACACCTACTTGATTTTTCTCTGCTGTGGATTCAGAGCCAAAGTAAATGTGAAAGTTAAATTTATATCTATGTGTTACCTTTGGCTTTGCTTTCTGTATTCCTTTTCCTGCCTGTTATTGGTACTGGGCATCATTGAGGCCGCATTCGAAGATTAAGTAAATACTCTGGAACTGCTCACCAGAAAGACATAAGGAGATAAACTTTTGTCCAGGATTTAGCTTATCTAGCTGTTGAGTAGCTCTGCTCACAAGCCCCCACTCATTTGCAGGACCCATTAATATTTGCATATCCCTGAAAGAACTGCACTAAGCTAACATTTGAATGGCCTCGCTCTGCACAAGTTCACAGTAACCCACATTTCTTTCTTTATAGCTCAGGGGCATGGTGCCAAAGGAGACAATGTTTATGAATTTCACCTGGAGTTCTTAGACCTTGTGAAGCCAGAGGTATGTTCTTTCCTTCCTCACTTCCCTGTACATTTTAAGAAATAAATACTCGTAGTTTTGTGAAATGGGGAGCAAGGATTCTGGGGAAGAAGAAGATAAACCAAAGTAGAATATACTTTTGTTTGGAATAGAGCCCAGGTTTTAGCTTCAGAGGAAGAGGAAAGTTGGAGAACCTGAGTCGAATCCGGGCTCTGCCATTTATTAGTGGTGTGAATAATTCTCCTCACCTCTTTGAGTTTCAGTTTCCTCATGTGTTACGTGAAGGATTGGGTTAAGTGATCGCTATGGTTCTTTCCAGCTCTGAGATTCTTAATAGTCAGCAGTGGTTTAAGGGGTAGAGAATCTGTCTGGGGCTTGCTTTGGAGGCAAAGGGAGAAGCCATATAGAAGAATGATGAGCTGGAACAGCCCCTAAGAATTTGAGTTGAGTTGAGAAGACTCTGTAGTGAAAGACTCCCTGTGAAAAAGTTGTAACTGATACAGTACAGTTCTGGCCTTGAGGCAGGCCTTTCTAAAACAATGCCAGAAACCAATGACCATTTGAATTGAGTCATCTTCATGGGAGGAAAATTTGGAAGGTAATGGTGCACTTGAGAAGGTGATTGGATGTAGTGCCTTGCATGATGTAGATCTGGTAGGACGTTCATGCCAGTTTCTGCTAGGATAACCAGGAACTATCTGCCTTTCTTATCTCGCTTTCCTCCTGTGTCATTCACGGGGGGAACCAGAGAAAGACATGGCTGTTTTTACCAGTTCTTCCTTGTACCAGCCTTGGTCTGGATGTTTTCTTTGCTTCAGGACTTTTAGGAACAAAGAAGGAAGGGGAGTAAGTATACAGTGCAGCTTCTCTGTATGGCCACAGTGGTTTGTACAGTTTCAGGGGAAGGAGCGGGGGATGTGGGAGGGCATTCTCACGTTCTTGCTTTCTCTCCTAGCTGGTTTACAAACTGACCCAGAGGCAGGTGAACATCACGGTACAGAAGAAGGTGAGCCAGTGGTGGGAGAGACTCACCAAGCAGGAGAAGCGCCCACTGTTTTTGGCCCCTGACTTTGATCGTTGGCTGGACGAGTCTGATGCTGAAATGGAGCTCAGAGCCAAGGTCAGTAAGGACCTTAGGATCTAGACAGAAGTCATGAGGAACCCAAGTTATTTGGGCCACCTCAGATATCTATCAGAATCTGATAGAATAAGGACAAAGTTATAAATTCCCTGAAAGACCTGGAGATGTGGTTTTATAAAAGTACTGGTCATGTATTTTGTAGACTGTCCCTCAATTGGGATTTGTTTGATGTTCTTCTCATGAGTAGCCTAGGGCGATGGGTTTTGGGGAGGAAGCCCACAGAGGTAAAGTGCCATTCTTATCATGTCATATCAAGAATATGTACTATCAATATGACCTATCAGTGTTGATATTAATCTTGATCATCTGGCTGAGGTAATTTTTGGCAGGTTTCTCCCCTGTAAGGTTTCTCTACTGTAATGTTACTCCTCTCCTTCCTTTACTGTTCTCTTTGGAAGGAAGTCACTATGCATAGTCCACACTTAAGGAGTCAGGAGTTATACTTCCCATTCTTAGGGTGGAGTATCTGTATACTTTATTTGGAATTCTTCTGCATGGGAGATTTTTCTGTTCTGTATCATTTATTTATTCAGTCATATATTTATATCAGTATGGACTCATGAATATTTGTTTTATAGTTTGGGTTATAATCCAATACTATGTTATTTATTTTGTTGCTCAAATTGTTCTAGCTTTGGCCACTGGAAGCTCTTGCAGTTGGCTCTTGCGTCCCTTTGACACAGCTCCATCATCATGGGCCTTTTTTTTTTTTTTTTTTAAAGAAATTAATCCTTAATTTCTGGCACTATAAGCTGCGCCAGGTTTATCTTGTATATTCCCTGCTCTGTTCTTTTTATTGGAGAATGGTAGTGGAAACCAAGATCTGGGTGCTAGGTGCGCTCATTGCCTCTGGGGTGTCATTGCTTTTAGGCCCTCTCAGCTGATAGAACAAGGAAATCTATGTGTGTATACTAACCCATGCATATACACTTATCTATAAATATTTCCATATATATCCATCTATATCTATATTAACCTAGTATAAGTTCACACTGATGTTGGAGATGTGATTTTAGCTTCTGGAAAATTATATTATAGAGGTCTTAAAAATAAAATAGCAATCTATTTCCCGCCTTAAATTTCCATTTTGTTTCTACAACCATAACAAATTTTCTGGATGTCTTTTCCAGCTCCAGGATTTTAAGGCTGCCCACTTTGTAGTTTGGAAGCCAGCTGATTGGTTTAATTCTGTGAGCATTGGATGGGCATTCTGTGATACCAGTGCTACCCAGTCAGGAGTCAGGCTTTTTGGCACCATGAGCTAGGACATTTTCCCCAAGGAAGCAAGGAGGTGGCTATGAGGGAGCCAGATCACTTATCCAGCATGTGGACTTCTGCAAGCATCTGGAAATTCTAACTTGTGTTCTTTTTTTTTAAATTTATTTTTTATTGAAGTATAGTTGAAATACAATGTTGTGCTAATTACTGCTATATAGTAAAGTGACTCAGTTATACATATATATATTCTTTTTCATATTCCTTTCCATTACGGTTTATCACAGGATATTGAATGCAGTTCCCTGTGCTATACAGTAGTCTAACTTGTGTTCTTGGAAAACTTCTGTCCTAATTCTAGGAAGAAGAACGCCTAAATAAACTCAGAATTGAAAGCCAAGGCTCCCCTGAAAGTAAGTTGGCCTTGCTGCTGTGGTAGTTACCAATTAACTTGTGACAGAGATGGGGGTATAGATGAGTGTGATGTGACAGGAGTGCTCGCATTGTGTAGGGGAGTTTATGAGAAATCCTTAATGTCCAATGCTTAAGCTGTGCACACCCACATCAAAAGTCTTACTTTTAAGGTTTTCCTTCTGTTGGGGGCCGAACATCATCTGAGTACACCAAGGTTGGTATAGCAGAATGGAAGAACCTCAGTCTCCTGGACTGGCCTAATAGGTGGGTGCTAGGTGGCAGCAAGTCCTGCAGAGGTGTGGAGATTACTGCATAGGTCCATGATTGCACTTCTTCCAGCCTGGTGTTTTTGTCCCAGCTGAGATCATAATGGCTGTGGTTGTCAACCTTAAAGATGGAAAGTATTCTGTATAGTCCTGCTGTTCATTAACCTTTTAAAAATCCAGTTCTATTTCTGTTTCTACCCAAGCAAGAAGCTCTGTAAGTGTATTATCGTCTGGGTATCGTAGATTAAATTCAGCAGCTATCTTAAATTTGTGGTGTATGGAAAGCATTGCACTAGGCCCTTGAGATGTGGAGCCAGTGACTCCATCAGAGCACCTGTGCTCAAAGAGCTTCCGTTCTAGTAGGAGGACCATGCAGGTCTATACAAAACTAATGCTGAAAAGTAGAATAAAATAAGGGTTTCTCGTATGTCCTAAATTGAACTTTTTCAGTTTTAGTGGCACTTACTTGGCATGCCATAAGTAGGAAAGGGGAAAGTTTTAGAGCAGTGGTTTTCAAACTATGTTCCATGGTACCCCAGGGGTTTCCAGAGATGCTTTGGAGGGATAGGCCAAGCAAGCAGGTCTACTTCAATCAGAGCAGCTTGGCTTTTGTGTTTTATGTATTAGGGTTCTGAATAAAGTTTCCTTTGAAAAAGACATTTTATTGCTTTTTAAAAAAATTGAATAACCACTAATTTAGAGGAATTTTCTGCTTTAGAAAAGCAGAGGAGGGGAGAGGATTAGTGAAGGTGAAGAATAACAACATAAAAAGGCCACCTTGAGATTTGAATTAACTTTTTGGTGTTTTAGAGGGATAAACTTCTGAAATATGTAAAAATTCTTATATATGGATTTTTGAGGATCTTAGAAAAAGCTTTAACAGTTTTATCTAAATTCGTAAAGTTTCCTGATGAAAGAAGTTCTTTATACGGGGAAGTGTAATAAATTTTTGTAGTTTTGAAGTAAAAAAATTTAATTAGTTAAATGTTGCTACAAGTCTGACTTTTTTGGCCCCTTAGGATAAGGCTATTTTTGATTGACCACACTAATCGTGATTATTTGAGCATCAACCAAGTGTCTATGCAGAATATCTCTGTAGCAACATTGAAATGTGGCTACAAAAATATGTAGGTAGGAATACATATGTAGCAGCAACACCCGAACTCTGTAGTTCTTCTCAAGAATTATCCTTTCCTTTGCCCTACTCCTTTGACTCAACCATGACTCTGTCTAAGCTCCTTACTCCTTCCTTAATTCCATAGTTGGCTCTGTCTTCACAAACTCTTAGGCTGCAGACAAAATTAATGTCCCTTATTCTCCTTCCTGCCTCTTGGTTTGTAATTTTCCTCCTTTGGTTATATCCTCATTCTACCATCTTTCAAAGCCCAGATAAGATACCATCTCATCCATGCAGACTTGCCTGATACATGCTTCTCCAGCCTAAAGTCATTTTTCTCACCTTGAAATTTTCACAAGACATTACCTATCACTCTCAATCTTGTAATATGGTTTTTAGATTGTAAACTCTTTGAGGGCAGCATCATGTCTTAACCATCCTTGAATCTCAGTAGTGCTACTCACAGTATCTTGTATATTGTAGGTATTCAGTTAATGCTTGTTTAGATGGATATATGAGCAAATATCAGAATTTTTTAATTACAGTTTCTATCTCTTTGAGCTAGTTTGACCTACATGACCTAAAAAAATTCTGGAAAAGAAGAAACTGTAGATTATATTAAGATGACAAGAGCAAGAGCTGAGTATAGCTTTATTTCCTTTTAATGCCTCCTTAGCTAGTCAGTCATTCTTTGCCAGAAGTAATTTTTCTTTTTCCCTCTTGGATTTGTTAAGTCTGTATACTTACTCTTCAATGCTGTGAGGGGAAAGACTGCTGAACACATACCTTGGACTATAATGTTCCTTATAATTTTTCCTTATCTGTTTTTCTATGGGACCAGGAGCCCAGGTTGGTGCAGACCTGGGCCAGGTATTTTTGGGGGAGCTTAGGGCACCCAAGTAGTGAAGAGGGATGAAGTCATCCGAGTATGCCCCACGTACACATCTCCTGCTGTGACTACTGCTTTTAACAGCTTACCACCTTGCTTTGCTTTTCAGCTCTTGCAAGCTTGAAGAAAGGATACCTGTTCATGTATAATCTAGTGCAGTTCTTGGGATTCTCCTGGATATTTGTCAACATGACTGTGCGGTTCCTTATCTTGGGAAAAGGCAAGTGCAAAATTTCAAGGCTAGTTTTCTTTTTTCAGTAGTTTGGCCCCCTATTCACCAAAAGTAACAGTCTCTGCCTTTGGTATTAACAATACCACCACTCCCACCCCCTACCCCCCCACCATATTTGTGTAGCACTTCATGCCTTTCATTGTATGTTCACATCTTTCACTTCCCTTGGCCTTGTGAAACAGGCAGACTGGATGTTCTGTCCATTTAATAGGTGAGAAAACAGGCTTGGAGATGGTCAAAGAAATGATCCACATCCACACAGCTAGCCAGGGGTACATCTTGGGCTGACATCCCTTTCTTATTCACTGCTTGATAGTTCATTTATAACTAAATAAATTGATGTGATACTCACAGTGTCAAAGTTATACAAGTCCTTAAGGGATCTCACCCCTTTGGAGCCTAAATAGACTAAATGGACTATTGTAAAACTGAATGAAAAGACTATCATAAAGATATTAGTTCTTGGGGCTTCCCTGGTGGCGCAGTGGTTAAGAATCTGCCTGCCAAGGCAGGGGACATAGGTTCGAGCTCTGGTCTGGGAAGATCCCACATGCCACAGAGCAGCTAAGCCCGTGTGCCACAACTAGTGAGCCTGTGCTCTAGAGCCCGTGAGCTGCAACTACTGAGCCCCCGTGCCACAACTACTGAGGCCTGTGCGCCTAGAGCCCGTGCTCTGCAACAAGAGAAGCCACTGCAATGAGAAGCCCACGCACCGCAATGAAGAGTAGCGCCCGCTCGCCGCAACTTAGAGAAAGCCCACGCACAGCAATGAAGACTCAACTCAGCCAAAAATAAATAAATAAAATAAATAAAAATTTACATTAAAAGAAAAGATATTAGTTCTTGCTAAATTAATTTATATGTTTAACAGAATTCTGGCCAAAGTAGATGACAACAGAACAGTTTTGAGAATGTGATCTAAAGTATTCTGAAATTTTATTGTGAACAATAAATAGATAATAAAATTTGAGGGAAGAAAGGGTAATGGGAGAGGACTTTCTCTACCTGATATGAAAGAATGTAATTAAAATAGTGTAGTGCTAGTATAAGAATAGACTAATTAATAGAGCAGATTAAGTGGCTCAGAAATAGGTCTTACATTTTATATATATATATATATATATATATATATATATATATCTCCAGATTATGGATATGATAAAAAAAAGGAATCATGAATCAGTGGAAGGGAAAATATTTTCCAATCATTTTTTTTTTTATTAGATGGAAAATGTTTCCAAGGAAAATTGGTTAGGTTTGGGAGGCAGATAATCTGTTTGACTCTTCTCACACTGTATACAAAAATAAATCCCCCCAAAGGATTTAGGAGCCATATATCAAAAAGTTAAGTCATAATAGAAGGTAAAGTAAATTTTTATAAAATCACATGTGGAGGGTTAGGAGTTTCTAACCTTAAAAGTGATAGAAGAAATCATGAAGAAAAAGGTCAATGTATTTGACTACATAAAATGCCTAAATTTCTATATATGTAAAAACATCCAGCCAAAACAACATTAAAGATTAAAAGCATATGGAGTTGAGCAAAATGGGGATGGAGGGTTGGTGGAAAATTGCAACAAATATCGGCAAGGGTTGTTGTTTTTTTTACATATAAAGAACTTGTACAAATTGATCTTAAAATGTGAAAATTCCACCCAATAGATAAATAAGGGTCATATACAGGCAGTTCATAAGAGGAAATAAAACTCATTCAGCACACAACAAAATGTTTAGCTCAGTAATGGTGAAGGAAATGAAAAATATTATTTTTTATGTATCAATTTTGCAAAGTTGTAGAAGACACCTAATTCAAGACAACATATGCTAAAACAAAGACAACAGTGGCTACTGGGAGGGTCCATAAGTACAGCAACTCTTTGGGAAAATCA
Source organism: Eschrichtius robustus (assembly GCF_028021215.1). Classification (NCBI taxonomy): domain Eukaryota; kingdom Metazoa; phylum Chordata; class Mammalia; order Artiodactyla; family Eschrichtiidae; genus Eschrichtius; species Eschrichtius robustus. Next base: position 126,805,228 of record NC_090824.1, read on the forward strand.
TTTTGCAAGGTGCATTGAGAACCTTAACTGTTCATATCTTTGAACTTGTTTATTTCACTTCTGGAAATATGTTCTAAAGAAATAATTGAAACTACAAGAAAAGCTTTTTCAAAAAGATACACATTATGGCATTATTTATATTAGTGACAGATTACAAACTACCTAAATGTCCATCAATGAAGGATTGGTTTAGATTGTTCACTCAGTGGAATGTTGTAAAGCAAATATAAAGTATTTAAAGAGGTTATAATAATATGGAAGAATAATTATGATGGGCTAAAAAGGTAACATATAAATTTGTTTTTCCAGTTTGATCACACCAATATAAGAAGGAGAAAAAAACTGAACCAATAAATGTGAAATGATTGGAAGAAAAGGCACCATTTTCAAATGATTTGAAAGGATCATTTAAAGTTTTTTCCTTATTTTATAAAGTAAATATGAGGAAAAATATGAGCATAATGGGAAATATAAACTATTTAAAAAGAGAAAAAAATCCTGTAGACTATTTTACTTTTCAGTCCTAAATTTTCCCATCTGAGTTTTGTAAAGGTGAATTGCAGTTAGCTCCAGAATCTTGCGAAAGAAGTGCACGTTGTTTTTCCAGCCTTCTTAATACCTTGGAATTCTGCAAAGCACAGTAGCAGGCTAGTGAACAACTTCCCAAATGCCTAGTATCTTACATTCATGTGTAACCAGAGGTCTACAGATGAGTTATTTAAAGAAACAAAGGAAGTCTCAGACAGTTGTTCTCAGATCTGTAGCTCTTACTAGTATGAATTTATCACAAGTCCCATGGAATGACTAGGTACATTCAAATTCATAAATAATTTATTTAACCTAACATAGTTGGATCGATTCTGAATGTTCAAGCCTGCTAGCTGTTAGGTGATCCACTCCAAAAGCTGCTAAGTCATCTGGGTCATGTGTTTAAGCTGCCTGGATTTGTAATTTCTATTTTGGCTCTGAGCCCCATCCTAAACCACCTACTGGAATGGAGCTGCTGGTGTAATTCTTCTCTTATCTGTCCTCAAAGGTATAATAAGGACCTGGGCCTGGTACCCAGGGTCATAGTTTGCCCTTTGCAATTATCTCTTTTTGAATAAAGGATGTTGGTGAATGGCAAATTCTACACATGTACTTGTTTTTTTCACGTAAACATGTATGTGCTAAACTTCTCATGCTAAGGAAATAGCAAACTCTTAGGCTTATGTAGAAACTCTTGTCTCTCTATTAATACTTTTTTATTAAATAAATTAAAAAAATTTTCTAATTATTAAAATGTGTTAATTACTTAAAGACTTAAATAAAACAAAACAAAAGCTCCACCATAATCCCATCTATCAGAGCAACAGATTCTTGGCACCTTGTTGTATATCTTTCTAAACCCATATAACTTTCTTAGGAACAGTTCCTAAAGTGGAATTACGAGATTAAAGGGCAGATTATTTTTATTTTATCTTATTTTATTTATTTATTTATTTTAAATGAATTTTTATTGGAGTATAGTTGCTTTACAATGTGTTAGGGGCAGATTGTTTTTAAGGATTCTGATTTATACTGCCCAGAAAGAGTATACTATTTTATACTACCACTATTTAAATCTATATCCATTAACATATGAGTGCCTTTTAGAACTTTTAAAAAGTTTTTTCAAATCATAAAAGTAATTGGGCTGATTTAAGAACATTTGGAAAATGGGAGAAAACCAGAGAGGAGGTGCGGTGGGATGGAAGGGGAGGTGAATAAGCCATTGTCCTTCACTGTTAATATTTCCATATGTTTCCTTTGAGTCTTTTTTTTCTCCTGCAGTTAAAAATTATAGTCATACTGTGTGTACAATTTTGCATCTTGTTTTTAAAACAGTATTATAAGCGTGTTAATGTTATTAATATTCTTTATAACAGTCATTTTAGAAATCAGATTTCTATTCCTGAGTTGAAACAAGGATGAATTTCCCATAAAATCAGAGGCAAAGCAGCAAGATCTTATTTTTATTTACCATATGCCGAATCTTAAGTCACAACTTTCTAGTTCAAAGTAATGGAGAACCTCATTTTTCAAAGATAATTTGTCCAAGAAATTAATAAGTGAATCCCCTGAAAAAGGATACCAGAATTTCATTGTAAATGGCAACAGAAACATTTGATTGGGATTTTGTCTTGACAAGGGACATTTAAAATTATGAATAAATTTTTTATCTTATATATAGAAAAATTTAAATTGTAATTTTGTGTTACTTCTTCAAAGAAAAGAATTGGTCAAATTTTGAACTTACTCATTGGTGGAATTTTTCCGGCAAAATTATGCAATAACACTATATACCATTCTTCATTTTTTTGCGTTTGACTTTGTAGCAGGATTGTAAAGTGGATCATTTTCGCGAAAATATTAGAGAGTTTTTTTAGTTTTTGCAAGGGGCTTGTTTTATTCATTTGATGTTTAAACTGTATTCTTTTGAGGTGCCTGCAGTGTCATCTTTGTTGGTAAGGTGCCTAACTCTGCCATTTCTTAGAGGCACTACTTTAATAGGCAGAGAGGCAAGAATCCTACAACCTTCTACAATGTGCAGGACAAAGAACTGTCTTGCCCAAAATGTCAGTGGTGCCCTGGTTGAGAAACACTGCAAAGAGGAATGTAGGAATGCAGGATGTCAAGTGAGGATCAGTATGAAAAGTGAAGGATATTAAATTATGGACCACTCCAAATTGATACCACATTTGTTGTCCTCACATAAGGAATAACTGTCATTTAAATTGTTATGTAATATTCCATGAAATAGATATACTATGGTTTACTCAAACTTTCCATACTCTTAGGTTTATACCATTTCTGTTTGTTTTTTTTTTTTTAAAGTCAGTTTTGGTTTTGTGTCTTTTAATTTTATTTATTTATTAATTTATGGCTGTGTTGGGTCTCCGTTTCTGTGCGAGGGCTTTCTCTAGTTGCGGCAAGCGGGGGCCACTCTTCATCGCGGTGCGCGGGCCCCTCACTATCGCGGCCTCTCTTGCTGCGGAGCACAGGCTCCAGACGCACAGGCTCAGCAATTGTGGCTCACGGGCCCAGTGGCTCCACGGCATGTGGGATCTTCCCAGACCAGGGCTCGAACCCGTGCCCCCTGCATTGGCAGGCAGACCCTCAACCACTGCGCCACCAGGGAAGCCTCATTTCTGTTTTAATGCACTTAGAAATCTGTAATATTTCAGAGAAAAATCTTGTTGCTAAACTTTTGTTCTTTTTTCATTTTAGATTTTTAAGTTAGGATAGGTTCTCAATAAGAATTAATAGGATTAAATATATAAATACAATTAAGGTTTTTGAAAATTTTATTCAGTACTTTTATACTTCTGCATTTATTTGATTGTACAATTTTTGAGATTTTAAAAGGCTAGGTTGCAGTTGATATATGTGATATAGTTTTAGCTTTAAATTAAATGAGATAATGGATCTGAAAAGAATTATCATTGTGCTTGATACATAGATTTTTCAGCATATAATAACTGAGTGAAGTCTAGGTATGTGTCTCTTCTTGCCTTTTAAAACTGAGAAGGGCATACAGGGTTTATGTGTTAACTTTCTGGTAAACAGTAGAATTTACTCTTCAGGCCCATGGAGGGGTGAATAGTGAACTTGAATCTGACTGGATGTTTATTATACTTTTCCTAAAATTCCTTTCGTGTAAAGAGTTATCTAGTTTGCAAAATACTTCTGTTGGAATTTGCCGGTTGATTTACCCTTAATGTGTATTTGTCCCATAGAGTCCTTCTATGACACGTTCCACACCGTGGCTGACATGATGTATTTCTGCCAGATGCTGGCAGTTGTGGAAGCTATCAATGCAGCAATTGGAGTCACTAAGTCATCAGTGATACCTTCTCTTTTCCAGGTATTGAACAGTTGAGCTCGAGGGTGGGGAATGAAAGGTTTCAATGTTTATTTAGTAGGTATCCACATTTTGCTGGGAAGTCTCAGTTAGTAAAAATACCTATTTGCACAGGAATAGCATTGTTTTATCTGAACAAGTTGGAAAATGTGAAACCTGAGGGATATTTTTAAAAATAGACTTTTGCCATTTCAGGTCTATTTTATTGTTTATAATATCTTCGTGATATCACAAAGTTATAAAAAGAGCTTTAAAACTAGGGAAGCTTGATTCTCAGGCAGGAGTGGAAAACCCTAACCTCTTCTTAGATAGGGGTGTGCCTGGCCTCCTACCACCTCAGGTCAGTGAAGGTGGTGTAATACCTGGGAACTCTCTTCACTTTGGACTTTCTTCCATGTATGAAGGTGGCTCTTCTGACTCATGTGGGGAGTTTCCCCCCCGCCCACCCCCAGTACATCTAGGTTGTTTCCTAATATTTGGAAGATTGCTATTAGGAATGGGACATCAAAGTCTTTCAGCCTCCTTGCCTTGTTCCCTAACTATGCAGTTACACATTATTAGATACCACCAACCCAGACTCGGGGAATCAGGTGACTGTTGGCTAGTCTCTTCTGGATGCTGTTTTTATAGTTCAACCCTTTTCTGGCATATCAGCTCTGGCATTCTGATAGTATCAGTTGCATGGTAAAGGGTGTTAATACAGTAGCCTTGTTATTTCTTGGTTTTCCGTCCTTGGAAAGAGGTTGTTTTGTTTAGTTCAAAAAAATAAAAGTGGATAGTGAGTGACCCACTAATATGGAATAATACTTTTTTATGTCAAAGACTAGTACAAATAAGCATCAGGGTAGAATTTCTAGGGCAAGATAGGTTCGGTGTCATCACATCACATGCCTCCAGGGCATACCATTCGTGTAGAATACAATGTGAGTGAAGCCTTTTGGAGTTGGGCAATACCACATGTGCCAACATGGATGAATCTTGGGAATGTCACATTGAGTAAGAAGCAAGTCAGAGTATAATACATAGAGTATGATTTCAGAAAGTTTAAAATCAAGCAAAATGAAACAATATACTGCTGAGGAATACATACGTAAGTAGTAAAACTATAAAGACAAGCAGTGGAATGGTTAACGCAAGATAGTAGTTACTGGGACTTCCCTGGTGGTCCAGTGGTGAAGAATCTGCCTTCCAATACAGGGGACGAAGTTTCGATCCCTGGTCGGGGAACTAAGATCCCACATGCTGTGGGGCAACTAAGCCCGCGCGCCACAACTAGAGAGAAGCCTGCATGCCTCAACCAAAGATCCCGCATGCTGCACCTAAGACCCAAAGCAGCCAAAAAAAAAAAAAAAAAAAAAAAAAAGATAGTAGTTACTTACTATGGGGAGGGAGGGGGTGTGCCACACTGGTAACGTTCTGTTTCTTAACTTATGTTATGCAGACACAGATATTCACTTGGCAGTATTCTTTAAACTGTGTTTGAACGTGTGTAATACATACACACACACACACACACACACACACACACGTCTGTCCACAAATACTGGCTTGGGCACTTTAACTTGTTCTAAGTTTTCTCAGTCTTTTTCTATTTACCTTGAATTTAGTGGGGTTACGTTTCAGATAATACATTTATATGTTGTTTTTTAAAAATATATTTTAAAACTTCTTTCTCTCTTTTGGGTCCTTTTAATAGCTTCTTGGAAGAAACTTCATTTTGTTTATTGTCTTTGGCACCATGGAAGAGATGCAAAACAAAGCTGTGGTTTTCTTTGTGTTTTATATATGGAGCACAGCTGAAATTTTGAGGTGGGTAGAAATGCCAGGATGGTGTTTGAGTGCTTCTCCCACTCTGGAGCACCTCTCTTCTTGCTGTCTTATCCAGAGTCTCATTTGATTTGAGATTAAGTTTCTGTGTGTGGAGAGTTCTACCTGCATCTGTGTGCTCTGTAAAGGTGAGGCAGTTTTTTTTTTTTAAACAGTCAGTGGATCATCATACCAGCCTGGGCACCGGAGAGCAGAGGGAGAGATCCAGAGAAATGAAAGGATCTTACCCTTCAGGATCTTGCTGTCTGGTTAGAAAGAGAGGACTCATTCACATGGAAAAATTCTTGAAAGGGCTGAAGAAACATGGGGCTGAAGGAGCATCCCAGGTTGGATGGAAGCAGTAAAGACTAGCCTTCGAGAAGGGATGATAGAAATGAATCTTTTACTACAAGATTACTGAAGTTTGAATTGACCTCTTATCTGATTCTTGCATTCTCAGTTGTCAATAGGAGAAATATCTTAAAAAAAATAAAAAGATCCAATTAAAGTAGACGTGTTCTTCTTTACCAGACCATACATATTCCATACTTCTTCACTTTTCAGTCAAGTGGAGGGTTGGTGTTGCAAATTGACTCCTCAGCTCTAGGTTTGGTGGTATTTTGGTAAAGTTGACAGTTAAGAGGGAGAAAAGACATCAGCAGTCCTAGACTGTGTTTAAATGGAGTCTGTATCCCATGGCACCCAGTATACCCTCTAATCTACTTAACACAAAGGTGAAAGAGATTATAGGTACTTAATATTAACTTTTACTGTTTGGGGGGAAGCAACTTTCTTTTTTTATGTTATCTCTTTTTAAATAGAGTATTCCTGATCATAGATTAGAGGTCTTTTGTATACTTTAATTTTCATAATGTTCATTTATGCAGAGATAAAGTGTCTGTCAAAGCATCTGTCATCTTCACCTACTTGGAATGTAGATCAACTAGGAATAAAGCCAAAATGCTTCTGAGCATCTGTTCTATATACTGAACCTTTTCATAGAGGGTTCCTTTGAGACCTAAACTTAGTCTGCCATTATTGAGAATTCATATCCTTTGAAGATTGGAGGAGGAGCATGATGGGAGTTTATAATTCTGCTAAGAAGAAGCCATGTGTGGCTAATTGTGAAATTATTGTTGAATGATGTTCTAGGGTTGCATTCAGTGGCTTTTAACATGTTAATTCCTTATTTTCAATAGGTACCCCTTCTACATGCTTTCCTGCATTGACATGGATTGGAAGGTGCTCACATGGCTTCGTTACACTATGTGGATTCCCCTATATCCTCTGGGATGTTTGGCAGAAGGTACTTTCAGGAACTCTAGGTTTTATACCTTAGCTCCAAGGGTGGCCAGTTCTTTCTTCCTCCCTCTGCCAGCCTTAGTCTGAAATATGGGTGTTGAACTTTTCAAGAATTTCTTTCTAGTGGCTTCCTGCCACAATACTCCTGGTATCCAGACTGTTCCAAGGAAGTAGCTCATTTTGTTAAGGTTTGGAAGCTGGGTGGTCATGCACTGCATGCTTCCTATTTATATGGTACTTTTAATTTTCCAAAGCAAGTTCTTATTGATGACTTCATTTTATTACGACAAACACCTAGTGAGTGAGTCAGGGATTTTTCTCTTCATTTTATGGAATAGGAAGCCCAGTGCTATCAGGTGACTGTTCCTCATTTATCCTTGTTGTCAGCTGGGAGGCTTATTTCCTAGGAAAGCTAGGGGGAAAAAAAAAGAGACATGAGCCCATTGTACAAAGAGGAGGAAGAAGCATTTTCAACAAACCCAGAAACTTTGAGGGGTTAGAAGGTTCTATCAGTAGATGTGACTGTATTTCATTTGCTTCTGAAACATTCTTGTTTCTGCTTTTCAGCCGTCTCAGTGATCCAGTCCATTCCAATATTTAATGAAACAGGAAGATTCAGCTTCACATTGCCATATCCAGTGAAAATCAAAGTTAGATTTTCCTTTTTTCTTCAGATTTATCTTATAATATTATTTTTAGGTAAGTATTGGCTCTGTAATAGACCTTTTTTCTGTTACTTCTTAGAAGGTAGAGTTAAATGATTCAGAGTTTTAAAAATTCTTATTAGTATTCTTACTTTCAAAAGAGTAGAAATAAGTTAGAGAACGATTACTTTGCAAAACAGACCCATTAGGAGAATATGCTATGTGTGGAAGTATTTCTTCCCACATCTCCAGTGATTGAGTTATCTTCTTGAAATGCTCTAGGTCATTGGGACTTCACCATATTTCATGTTTAAAACAATTTAAGCAGCTCTTTTAAAACTGAATAAAAAATGAATAAAAAGCTCATTTTACTTCTACTAATTTCAGTAGCAGATCCCTTATCCAGAGGAATTATTACAGAGGTGGTGATACAGCTGGCAGCAAGGAGGGAAGGCAGTAAAGGCCTCTGAGCAGCCAAGAGACGTCAGAAGGCTTCTACCTAACAATAGGAAAGCCCCCCACTCCTCATATAAAGCGTTGCTTATTTATTAGTTTACTTTTGTATAAAACCATAAAGTTTTGCCTTAACTCATAAAAACTAAGCACTAAAAGAAGGGAAAGAGAAGTAAACCTAAATTATTGCAAATATGAGAGATTTAAAAGCCTTCCTAATTATGAGGATTGTTTACTTTAGGTGAAGTTCTAACACATTTTAATATACTTACATATATTTCTCCCTGTTGTATTTCACAAGTCTTGAGGTGGCCTTAAAGTATGGCTGTATGGTCTCCTGGCAACAGAAGGATGTGACAGCAGATAGTATACTGGTTATCTTTTTCTGTGTAACAAATTACCCCAAAACTTAGCAGCCTAAGACAGAAAACATTTATTATCTTGCATGTATTCTGAGAGTCAGGAAGTAGGCTAGCTGGGTGGCCCTGGCTCAGGGACGCTCATGAGGTTTCGTCAAGCTGTCAGCTCAGCTGGGGCTACAGTTTCTGCACACTTGGCTGGGGCTGGAGGATCTGCTGCAAGCTCGCTTATGTAGCTGTGGACAGGAGGCTTCAGTTTCCTGCCATAGTACTTCTCCACGCGGATGCTCATGACATGGCTTCTCCCCAGAGCAAGTGATCTGGAAGAAAGCAGAAGCTACACGGCCTTTTTTTTTTTGCCGTTAAAAAATTTATTTATTATTGAAATATATTTGACATAAAACATTGTATAACTTTAAGGTATAACATGTTGATTTGATACATTTATCAATTGTAATAAGATTGCCATTATAGTGATAATTAGCACTTCTATCATGTCCGCACTGCTTTTTATAACCTAAACTCAGAAGTGACATACTATCACTTTTTTTAAAGAAGAATTTATTATTTATTTATTTATTTGTTGGGTGTGTTGGGTCTTCGTTGCTGCACATGGGCTTTCTCTAGTTGTGGCGAGCGGGGGCTACTCTTTGTTGTGGTGTGCGGGCTTCTCATTGCGGTGGCTTTTCTTGTTGCGGAGCACGGGCTCTAGGCGTGCGGACTTCAGTAGTTGTGGCTTCCGGGCTCTAGAACGCAGGCTCAGTAGTTGTGGCGCACGGGGGCTTAGTTGCTCCGCAGCATGTGGGATCTTCCCGGACCAGGGCTCGAACCCACGTCCCCTGCATTGGCAGGTGGATTCTTAACCACTGCGCCACCAGGGAAGCCCCGACATAGTATCACTTTTGCTGTATTCTCTTTCTTACACAGATCAACCTTGTATAATGTGGGAGGGGACTACACAAGGGTATGAAATACCAGGAGGTAGGGATTATTGGGGACCAGCTTGGAGGCTGGCTTCCCCAGACTGAGAGGGAGACCACAAAAAGTAAACCCAAGAAGTTGGAAAGCCCAGTGATCTTGGTTATTTATTTATTTATTTATCCGCACCGTGCAGCTTGTGGGATCTTAGTTCCCCAACCAGGGATTGAACCCGGGCCCTTGGCAGTGAAAGCGTGGAGTCCTAACCACTGGACCACCAGCAAATTCCCGATCTTGCTCATTTAGAAGTGGGGGAGAAGAGATCTACACTCTTTAGGAGTCCCTCGGAATCAGCACATGGCAGAAGTGCAGTTAAATAATATACATTATGGGGGCAGGTCATCTGCCAAAGGTTAAATTTTATTCCATTTGTTCTTCTTTTCCATTTCAGAAAGATTTCAAACCAAAAATGTTAAAACGTTTGGCGCTTTAAGGGAGTAAGCTTCAATTTGGAAAATGTACTCATTAAAAGAGCTCTTTACCTCTATTACTGGATAGATCTAGTATTACTGTAATTAGGCTCCATGAGGTGGGCCTACTGAAAGTGTTAAAAAGGAATAAGTGTTGGAAAGACCCTTAAAATATTTTACTAAAAAAGCTAGAAGGGTAGACGTATTTTATTTATGTATTTTAAAAAATATTTATTTATCTATTTGGCTGCACCGGGTCTTGGTTGCGGCATGCAGGATCTTTGTTGCCGCATGCGGGATCTTTAGTTGCGGCATGATTTTAGTTGTGGCATGCAGGCTCTTAGTTGTGGCATGCAGCATCTAGTTCCCTGACCAGGGATCGAACCTGGGCCCCCTGCATTGGGAGCACAGAGTTGTAACCACTGGACCACCAGAGAAGTCCCAGGTAGATGTATTTTAATGTGCACTAACCCTAGTGGCTTTTCCTTGTGTTGTTTAAGCTATTGCATATTCTAACTTACAAGGTTCTGTATTCATATTTAGTTTGCCTACAATGAATATGTAGTTCTTATTCTTCAGAATGAAATAAATCCTAAATCTACGTAATTTAGAAGCAGTGTAACAACCAGTTATATTTGTGTATGGATCAAACATATGTTCTCTCACAATGTCTGTAAAATAAGTGTTTTTAACCCTGTAGTACAGTGAGAAAACTGAGGTGAGACTAAGCTGCAGAACTACTCAGTGATCACGTAGGATTGAAATTTTCTTCTGGCTCTTAAATCCTGTGTTTTTCTAGTTCACTGAATTGTGTGCTTCCTAGAAAAGCGTCTCATACCTTTTAGGCTATTGCTTAATACATATTATTGCATAGCCTTGAATTAAAAATTAGGTTCTCTCTGTTTCAGATTTGTGTATTTTATGTAAATCCTACCTTAAAAGAAAGGAAAAAAAAGAATACTGAACTCTAATTAATGACATTTTTAGGGGTGAAGTGTACTGATGTCTGCAGCTTACATTGAAATACATAAAGAATGAGATGGGAATGGGTATGTGATAAAGTAAATGTAAAAAAAAGTTAAAGTTTAAATCTAGGTGGTATTCACTGTACAGTGGTTTAATCTTCTGTATATTTGAAATTTTTCATAGTAAAATATGGGAGAAAATTAAATTGTAGAACCCACTGGGGAAAAATTGAATTGTCTCTAGTGCATTATTAATATTTGTTCTAAGTTGTACTTCCTGAGCAGCTGCAGTAAGCACAGGGCTGTGGGATATGAAAAACAGACAACTAGGGACTGTCCTGCCCCAAGAGCTTCTGCTTATAAACAGAGACAAAGATTCTCATTTCTAATTGGCCTCTTTTCTTTTTCAGGATTATACATAAATTTCCGTCATCTTTATAAACAGCGTAGGCGGCGCTTTGGACAAAAAAAGAAAAAGATCCACTAAAAAGAGAGATTTAGATGACTTCTTGCCAGTTTGAGCCTAATCTATAATTCTTACAGTTTTACCTTCTTGTACTGATGTAAAAGTTTTTTTAAAGTTAAATGATTAAATTCTCAGTGAGGCTATCTTCCTTTTTCCCCAGTAACATTCCTGAATTTACTGTATTATCTTAGTGTAGTACTTGCATGACATGGATTCCTGATACCTGATGACAGGTTCATTCCTGTGTATTCCGTTAATGACAGCAAAAGACTCAGCCCTACCCCCACCCACTCCATGTCCAGTCAGTCTGTTTCACACAGGCCAGAGATACTTCTTCAGTGCCCTGATGCTACCAGCTACTGGCCATTCTTATAGCTGGGATTTGTTCTTTTCAGCTATTGCTTGTGAAAAAAAAAAAAAGCAAGACTATGTTGCTGTATAGGAGGCTGTGAAAGTGACTCAGACAAGGACCTAATATATTCTGTACCCAAGGGGCTACTTGTTAAGTGGGTTGGCATTGATTTTCTGGAAATCGAGTTTTACTCAGTCATTGATAAGACATTTCTGAGTCTGAGTAGGCCTGGAGGACACATATTACCTCTGAATCTTTTGGTCTCTCTAACAACATCTTAACCTGCGTGGGCTCTGGAGAGGCACAGGGTGATTTGACAGAAACCAGTCAGAACCTTGGAACACCATGATCACTTATTTCATTCCTAGCTAAATCAGAACTATTTTCAACACGAAAGAAAGATGAAACATTAGTTAGAAACCAATGAGATTATAAGAGTTCCAAACGCAAATGGTGCTACAGGGATCAAAAGGGTCAAACTGGCCATGCAGCCTGTGGCAAACTGGAAACATCAGAGTAGGCCAAGTAAAAATACCTATGAAACTGTCTTAGGCTGTGCACAGACCTAAAAAACTCAGTGTTCCTTCCCCTGCATTGACTTAGTCCATTTACTTGTGTCAGAGTGAGTTGGTGGAACTGTTTGAATAGGCCTCAAAAACACCTGCTTTTTATTTTGCTGTTGTTTCACCTGTCTGCAGTAGGACAGTGAAAACAGAGTGAGAACTTTGGCTGGAGAACCACCAGCTGAGCCTTTAAGAATTCCTGGCAGGAAATCCACCAGCAGAGGAACTGAAAAAAATCTAGACACTATGATTTGGCCATTGTCGAAAACATCAGTTTTCCCTAATACATTCCAAGTAAACCAAGTAATGTTTGTATATAAGAATTTAAGGTATGATGGCTCTTTCTGTTCTGCCATTCCCATTGTTCTTGGGGGAAAGGGGACTCAGTGGGTTACGCTGTTTCTCTGAGCCCAAGATGGAAACTTGGTTTGATCTAAGTAAAAACATCTGATTAGCATAGGCTGGTTGATATTTTTACAAGTTCATTGCACCGAAGGATATTTTGCATGTCTGCAACTTCTGTCAACATTTGTTTGTATTAATTTCTGGTGTTCTTTCAACTGACTTTCTATGTGTAATTGGGCAGATCAGCTTTACAGCAGATTATGCTGTATCTTTGTGGCAGAATCTTGTATTCTTAGTGATTGTTTGTTATAAACCCCTTTATTGCTGTCTGAGAAAGCTAAAGATTGTGTATTTCTATTAAACATTTACAATTAAAATCTTAGTAACTTGTGTTTAAAGATCATTTAGTCTAATGGTTTCCAAACTGTTAGTGATAAATACCTTTGTTTAGACAAAATATTATATAGGCATACCTCGCTTTATTGCACTTCACAGATACTTGCATTTTTTAGAAATTGAAGATCTGTGGCAACCCTGTGTTGTCAGATGATGGATAGCATTTTTTAGCAGTAAATACTTTTTAATCAAGGTATATACATTTTATTTTAGACAGAATGCTATCGCACACTTAATAGACTACAGTATAGTGTAAACATAACATTTTTATATACTGGGAAACCAAGAAATTCGTGTGACTCACTTTAGTGAAATATTTGCTTCACTGCGGTGGCCTGGAGGCAAACCTGCAAAACCTCTGAGGTATGCCTATATAGCAATTCAGCATGTTAAATAAAACATGGTTGCTTGGGTTGAAGCAGCCATTCCTTAGGAGGTTTACAGAACAATCTGAAAAGCACTGATGATGTAAATAAAGCCTGGAGAAGTTAGATGACTTGCCCAGGGCCATGAAGCTAGCTCATGAACTGGAACCATAACTGACTACAGTGATGTCAGAATCTACCTGGATGGAACCTGGCTTAGGCAGTGAAGCAGTGAGGCCTAACCAGTGTCACAAACAAGGAAGTCAGTATGGAACCCAAGGAACCATCAAGATCGATGAATCTATGCTACTTAGGAAGTTAAACTTATACTTAGGTTATAGGACAGAGCAAAAGGCAAAGAAAGACCCATTAATTTCCCAGTGAAGCCATTTTATAGAAAATCAAATATTTTATTTTCATTAAAAAAAATTTGAAGAAACAAGAATCATTTTATACATTTATGGTTGCTGTTTAAAAGTTTGTATCTCAAGATATACCAAAAGCACCTAAGGGTTACCACCGACATTTTGCCCAAGTTCTAAGGAAATTCTGAAACTTAGTGATGTTGAGCTTGTACTTAGCAAGTCTCCTTTCCCAACCACAGGTACCTGAAAATGTCCCTGTGGCTGGGAGAGGAGAATAGTGAAGGGCATTTCAGGAACAGAGAACCCAGGTTGTTAGGGTGCCCGAGGAAGGTGGAGAGGGCTCTACGCTTGTCAGTCCTTCAGGCTTCTCAGGAGACGTGCCCATTTTGGGAGCAACAGCTGTCTTTTGGTTTTAAAGACTCTGAGCTCCAGAAAGCTAAGGTCAAAGCCCGAGCAGCTGCCCACCCTGCAGAACCCTTCTCAGAGTAGCAGAGTCAAACCTGCAAGTGGTGCTTCTGAGGCAGCCTTGGGAAGGTCTTTGGGTAGCTGTTGCAGAGGTGAACAGACCAGAAACGTTTTTACCCTAAATTATTTTCACTTGAAAAAAGAATGAAGTCAGCTTCACATTCTTTCAGTGCTGCTCCCAGAGAAGTCTGTCTGCAAAGGTGTGATGTTGTGGTCATACCCGGCGTACTCAGAGGTGCCAGTACTGGCCAGCTTGAGCTGCTGGGCGGCGTGAGTCAGCTGGAACGCAGCATCGGGGTGAGCTGTGTCAGGCAGCAGCGTGCACTCCCTTTCTAGCATGTCAGCCACCCCTTTGAGCAGGTCCAGGAAACCAAAGGCCAAGGCAGCCTTTCGTAAACGGTTCAGCTCCTAAAACAATAAAAGACACCAATGTTCCTGAAGTGCGTTCTCCTCATCACATACTTTCTAAGTGCTCAGCTTAGTATAAGTTCTCCTTGATCCCCAATCTTAAATGAGCATTTTTATATGAGAACAAATGCTTGTACAGAGATGCCAATAACGAGAGGGTGATGACATGACTGGGAAGTGGTTCCTCTGCAGGTGATCAGAAAGCTAAGGAAGACACAGGTGACTGAAACTCAGGTCATCCTCACCACAGTTCATGAGCACTTAGGCCAAACGTGGTGAGGTACTTTGTAGATTCTGCATAGAAATGACATCCTCCTGATCTGAGGTATCTCATTTAGCATTATACCCTCTAGGTCTCTCCACGTTCCTGCATGAGCACTTAGGCCAAACATGGTGAGGTGCTTCGCATACATCATTTCATGTACTCATAACTCTATGGAGGATACTTTTCCTCCATTACTCAGGTACGGAAAAGGCTTGCCCCAAACCTCAGAGGGCTCTTAACCCTCTGGTGCCTCTCTGGCTGGAGCCTTAGACTGAATGACGATGAACATGTTTGGAGGAGTCAGTAGGTCTGACCCCAAAGATTACCACAAAAGTTTGAGTAGTGGATGGAAGCACAGAAATATGAAATGCCCCATCTATCACTTAGCAGTGTGATCTGGGCAAGCTGTGTAGCCTTCTCTGGGTGTCAGTGGCCTCATTTACAAAATGAGGATAACCCCTTCCACGCCCACTGGAGGAGCTGACACAGCCATCTGGTAGAGGCCCTTTCCTGTAGGTTATATAAAACCAGAAAAGAGAAACGGACTTTCTGACCACCTCTCTACTATCATCTGTTTACAACTGAAAAGTTCAGAAGGCCGAAGTACAAGTGTGCCACCCTGAATAGACAGCTCTGCAGGGAGACAGGGCCTACAGCCAAGGAGTGGTCATCAAGGGCCTAGGGCTTCAGTTAGTGGGGGACATGGCGGGCTGGGCAGCTCTCTGGTTGAACTCTGCTTGATTTCACCAGCTTGCTACATAGTTAGGTTTGAAGACATAAAGGTAATAAGATAACACCCAGACAAAGCACATATGTTCTCTGGAAGAGATGCTACCCTGGAGCTGGCTGTGTGTACCGTACTTTTAACATTTGCAAGCTAGGACACAATTGCCAATACAGCATACCTCACACTGCCACTTAATTTAATTTCAGCCAAACACCAGAAGGACAGGGGAGAAGCAAGGAGTGACCTTAAATGCCCCTCAACTCCACCCCATCCCTTGTAACTTCATTCCACCAATGGTTCTGCATTAGCTAGGTATGATTCTGGAGGGCCATCCTTTTGCAATTCATAAATGTGCAATTTTAGAAGTCATTCCTGGAAGCAGATCATCTGGTACAATAAGAATGTTCTGAGCAATCACCATCCCTGGAAGTCACATACCCTGGTTGCCTGGAGTTAGACTGGATACCCATATGGGAGCAGTGAGGAGGTTTAAGGGCTATGACCCACAGGTCCTTTCAGCTCCTTCCCTCAGCCATTCACAACAGCACCAACACAGAAAAGACCCGCTGCACAGAACCAGGCCATTTAAACACTTCTGATTCCTGGATTTTAGGGCAGCAACAGACTTACCACTTCTACTGACTTTACTGATGAAAAAACTAAGGCACAAACAAACCATACATTTCTAATCCCTGTCCATGTTCAACGTTACCCCACACTACTGTGAACTGTTTATTTCTGGCACACATCCCGGGGCCCACCCTCATTCCCTATAATTCTGATAGTCTGACCTTATAAAATGTCTGTGTTTTTTCAGGTAGTTTCCTTGCATTTCTTAAAATCTTCTGTACATCTGTCTATCGAGGGTAAAAAGAATTTAACATTAGAATTCTGTGGTAAAAAGGGAAAGAATACAAAAGGACAGCTTTATATTAAAAAAATGAAAATGAGAAAAGAGTTACAACGTCAAGATGAGGATCCCTTCTGAGTTAATGTCATCGTTCAACATTAGTAAAGCATCTCCCTCCTTCAAAAGGCTTGATGATGATAAATCCCTTGATGATAATAATGATCTTGTCACAAAACACCCCCAGTAAACCCATACATCTATGGCCGCTGCTTTTTGACAAGGGTACCAAGACCATCCAATGGGGGAAAGAACAGTCTCTTTAACAAATGGTGCTTGGATAACTGGATAGCCACCCGCAAAAAAATGAAGTTGGACTCTTACTTCATACCATATACAAAAAATGGACTCAAAATGGATCAGAGGCCTAAATGTAAGAGCTAAAATTATAAAACTCTTTTCATGACAACAGTGGAGCAACAAAAGAAAAAATAAATTTGGCAAATGTTCATAGCAGCATTATTCATAATAGCCAAAAGGTGGAAATAATTCAAAAGTTCACCAACTGAATGAATGGATAAACAAAACGTGGTTTATTTATACAATGGACTATTACTCAGCCATCAAAAGGAAAGAAGTACTGATACATGCTACAACATGAATGAACACTGAAAACATTATGCTGACTGAAAGAAGTCAAACACAAAAGGCCACATATAATATGATGCAGTTTACATGAAATATCCAGAACAGGCAAATCCTTATAGACAGAAAGCAGATTAGTGGCTGACAAGAGCTGGGGGAAGAGTGACTTGTTTAGTGGGCATAGGATTTCCTTTTGGGGTGATGAAAATGTTTTGGAACTAGATAGTGGTGATGGTTGTGTAACACTGTGATTGTACTAAATGCCACTGAATTGTAACTTTAAAATGTTTGAAATGGTAAATTTTGTTATGTGCACCTCACCATAATGAAACAATACACCCAGATCAAAACAAAATTTAAAAAATAATTTTAGGAAAATTCAGCTCTCTTTCTGACAGGGAAGTGTTGGGGTCAGTGATGGCAAGAAAAAGGGAGAACTAGAATTTCCAACAAAAGGAAGAGGCCCCTTAGCCATGGCAGGATGTGTCCAGTCTCCCTGAAAAGGGGGCTAGAAGAGACTATGCCATCAACAGAAGCTAATTCTGTGGTCAGGTGTCCTGACTGCCTCTTCTCATTTGGCTTAGGCTGGACTCGTTGGAAGAACAAAGGAAAAAAAAAAAAGGCACTCAAATGATAAAAAAGGCTCAAAAAGTGATTTTTAAAAATAGGTATAACACTGCTATATTTAAAATGGAAAACCAACGAGGACCTACTGTAAAGCACAGGGAACTCTGCTCAATGTTATGTGGCAGCCTGGAAGGGAGGGGAGTTTGGGGGAGAACAGATACATGTATATGTACGGCTGAGTCCCTTTGCTGTGCACCTGAAACCAGCGCAACATTGTTAATCAGCTATACTGCAATATATAATAAAGAGTTAAAAAAAAATAGGTATAAATGACTAATGGGACAAGAAAGTCACTGAGTATCTTGACTAAAAGCAGCACACATTGATAACAAGATAATCTTAGCCTCCCATGAAAGTGTTTCTGTGGCATTACAGGGTAATGTTTTGGCTTACCCCGTGGGGATGGAAGAAATAACCACATGAAGATTTTCACATCTTTCTCAAAATTATTATTAAAGGTAACACCCATAATGTTATTCAATGACTCACCATGTCAAAACTTTTACATTAAAATTTAATGCCAGAAAAATGTGTCTCTCTAGAAGAACTGACATGCTTCCTTTTATCAGACAAGAAGAACCATATAACCAACATGTTTTTTTTTTGACCTTGGTAGCAGGAAGCTCAGAGCCAAATTGCTCAAATACAATTATCATTTTGCCTTGGCTTCCTGAAACAACTGTCTCTCCTCTTCCTCTAGGTTTCATATTGCTCTAAATTTTGTAAAAAATGATTCTGCTATATACGTGTTTTACTGTAGGCCACCTCAAATCCTTTTTGGAAATAATGACAAACATTAGAAGTAAATGAATTACTAAGTATCGAAGGAAAAGAAAATCAAATCAAATGTCCGCCTGCCTGCCAGAATCCCTCTTCCTGTCCCCAGTGGAGAGCAACGTGAATGGTAATGTTACCTGCAGGCCACTGGGTTTGATCCACACCGTCACATTCTGGGCATAACTGCGTTTGTTTTTGGGCTGCAGGGGGAATGGGCTCTTATTATCATCCTCACCATAAGGGTTTTCTTTAGCATCTTAAAAGAAAAAGACATTCTTGAAATGACATCTGGCAAAACACAATCAATTACATTTCCAATTAGGCTAGAAGCTCTTTGAATCATTCAATCTCCTATATCCTGTTACTTCCCTAATTAAGAAAATCCATTAACTTCAGTCAGGTTGGGGAACCTGTTCTCAATAGTGACATCGGACACTAAACAATCAACTGAGACACATACAAGTGAAAAACAGCTTAATGTTTTTAAAGAAACAAGCTTCACTTATCTGCTTTATAAATTAAGGTCAGAAAGGATAAAATTGTTGTACATACAACAGTACTAAAGTATATATAAAAATATATGTATATATACATACTACAATTCTATATAGTCTAGCCCAGCACTCTCCAACAGAACTTTCTGTGATGAGGAATGGTAGCCATAGCCCATGTGACCACTGAACCCTTGACACATGGCTAGTGTAACAGAGGAACTGAATTTTATTTAATTAAATTTAAAGAGCCTCATGTGGTGAGTGGCTACTGGATTAGACAGCATAGGTCTAGGCATTGAGAAAATTTAAAAGTAAAATTACGTATAGCCAAATTATGGAAAAGAGCAAGGGAAAGGACTTCCCTAGTGGTCCAATGGTTAAGAATCCGCCTGCCAATGCAGGGGACACGGGTTCGAGCCCTGGTCCGGGAAGATCCCACATGCTGCGGGGCAACTAAGCCTGTGTGCTACAACTACTGAGCCTGCGCTCTAGAGCCCACGAGCCACAACTACTGAGCCTGCATGCCACAACTACTGAAGCCCATGCACCTAGAGCCTGTGCTCTGCAACAAGAGAAGCCACCACAATGAGAAGCCCGCACCTCAACAAGAGTAGCCCCTGCTCGCGCACAGGGGCTACTCTATATAAAATAGTTTCTTACAAAATAAGACCAAACAAACGAAAAATGAAAACCAACTTAAAAAAACCAACAACAATAACAAAAAGTCAAGCAGGACAGAGATGGGCTTAAGGCCCAGGGTTGGCCTCTGGTGCTGCCCTGCGTCTGTGGGCGGGTGCGAGCTGGGGCGGCCAAGGTGCTCAGTCGCCCTTCTGCTTGGGGGCCTGCACAGCCATGAAAGCCCGCGCGCAGCAATGAAGACCCTGCACAGCCAACAAAAAAAAAAAGAGCAAGGGAAGAAATACCTTTTTGGTGAAACATACCTCATCTTATGGCTTACTAGTTTATTGCTTCCAAGGATTTAAAGCCATGTTGGTTTTACAGTCATGTAGATAAACAAGGGTTTTTGTTTTTCTACCTATTTCCTAAGTCACTGAAACTTTGCCACAAACTTACAAAGCATACTTGTATCTACTGGCTCATTTTATCCTTATTATCATCGTTTGGGGTAGACAAAGCAGGAATCATTTTCCCAACAAGTCTGGGGAGCTTAAATCCCTTGCTCAAATGCTCATGTTGAAAACTGGAATTAGCCCAGCTTCTCTAACCGACCCAGAAGCTCTCTAACCCCAATCTGGTCATTAATTTAGATGCCTTATACTGGCCCCATACTATCTCTGTCAATCCCCTCTCCTCCTACCTGCTCCAAAAAGTAGTGGCTCAGCTTTCCAGACACTTCCACAAATACTTGTCAATACATAAACCTTTCTAGTCAGGCCAAGATCCCAACAGTTGTTTCCCATGACACATGCTTATTTCCAACTTCCCTGCCACTGTTTCCGTTATCCCCCTGTCTGGAATGCTCTCCTTTCCTCATTTATTTATTCCCTCCCTCACATACTCATTCATCATCTATAGTAAGACCTCACTATGCAGCAAGCACTGTGCTAGGAAGTGTGGCTAGAGAAGGTATAGTTCGGGTCTCAAGGAACTTATAGAATTTATTAAATGTAATTTATTAAATTACAACTATGTGCAAAATACTTTACATGTACAACTTCTCTCCTTACAGCAACCCTAGAGGGTAGATATTATTAGTCTCATTAAAGATGAGGAAACTGAGGCTCAGATTTCACAGGGACTCAGCTGGGCCTGGTTTAGAAGACAACACTTCCCCTACTCAACACTGCTGTTCCTCACCTTTCCAAAGTTACTTAAATTCTAGGTCCAGATCCTATCCTACTTTCTCCATGGAGTTGTCCCAAATTTTTCTGGTAGACAGTGATTTCTCTAGTCCCTTTTATCCTACAGCACTCAGTGTCAGTACCAAACATTTCAACATCTAATTGTAGCCTATCTTGTACTGTCTCTAATTGTTTGGAGCCTATATGTGGTAACTGGCTTAGCAGACATTTATGAAAAAAGAACAAGAGATCTTAGAAATCATAAATATGATAGCAGAAATTTAAAAAAATTCAGTTGCAAGATAGTTGAAGATATTTTACAGAACGTAGAACAAAAAATTTAAAAAATGGGTAGGAGATGATAAGAAAATTACACACACACACACACACACACAAATCATAAACATATGTTCTAGAGAGGGAGTACAAAGAATACAAACAGGGGAGAAATCAAAGACATATTCGTGTTCCCAGGAAGGAAGAACATGAATTCCCAGATGGAAGGGCCCACTGAGTCCCCAGCACAATGAATGAAGAGACCAAAAACTAGGTACATGATTCTGAAAATCTAGAATGCTAGGGACACTAAAAGAGCCTCAAGGTGTGCAGAGGAAACAGAGATCAGGGTCAAAGCCCCAGCAGTCAGCATGGCACTAGACTCTCAGTAGCAACACTGGAAGCCAGAAGAGACAACAGAGTGAGGCTTCGAAACTCTAAAGGAAAATGATTCCCAACCTAGAACTCAATATTCAACCACACTATCAGTCAAGTGTAAGGGATGAAATACAGACATTTCCACATATGCAAGATTTCAAATGTTCACTTCCCATGTACCCTTTTCTCAGGAGGATGCATGAAACAGGAGAGCCACGGAAGAGCTATGAAGGGAAGACGTGGGATGACAACTATGCAACCGGCCTAGAGAACCACCAGTCCATTCATGAAACAAGAGGGAGGGAGATGACTCCAAGCAAAAAAAAGAAAGAAACTGACAAAAAAATACGTAAAGGATGTATTTTACTTAGGGAGGAATTAGCGATAGGTAGAAAGAAAACGGCAAAGAAAAACAAGAAAAAAGAAAAGAAAAGAGAAGTAGAGGAAGGCTGAGAGAGAGCCTAGAGTGAGGGCTGCGCTCATCTGCTGCTGGCTCCCCTATAGCCACGCTGCCCAGCTCTTTCCTGCATCCTCTGAGGAACATCAGTGCCTTTCCAAGAGAGTTTTCCTTTTAATTGAAGCTAGAATACATTTATCTTACCTGCTAGAAAAAAGAAATGTCTAATTAAAAAAAAAGTAATATCTGGAGTAGGCCACAAAGAGCTGCAAAACAAAGGAAATGTGATGTGGTACACCACACAGCTTAGTAGTAAATAAAACTGACTTCACTTAGCAAGGACGGAATACTGATTTAACCAAAAAGAACGCTATAACCACACCGCAAGGATTGAGGAAGGGAAAAATGTGCTTCTTGGGTGGATGGGTGGGGAGGGATGGTAGCGGTAAGAGAGCTAACTAGTTTTCCTTAAAAAGTCAAAAAATGACCTTTAAAAGAAAAAAATAGTCAAGAAATAGCTGTATACTTATATTATTTAGAAATGTAAGTAAACATCAAAAGAAACAATTAAAATTTGAAAATGGTTGTCTCTAGGAACAGAATTAGGAGAAGGGATAAGTATAAACAGTACTATTTTGCAAGCTTTCCTTTGATTAAAAAACATAATTAAAACAGCAAGGTTTCCATGGTAGCACAGTGGCTGGGAGTCCGCCTGCCAATGCAGGGAACACGGTTTGGAGCCCTGGTCTGGGAAGATCCCATATGTGGTGGACCAACTAAGCCCGTGCGCCACAACTACTGAGCCTGCATTCTAGAACCCACGAGCCACAACTACTGAGCCCGTGTGCCACAACTACTGAAGCCCACGTGCCTAGAGCCCATGCTCCGCAACAAGAGAAGCCACTACAATGAGAAGCCCACGCACTGCAATGAAGAGTAGCCCCTGCTCACCACAACTAGAGAAAGCCCACGCGCAGCAACGAAGACCCAAGGCAGCCATAAATAAATAAATAAATAAACAAAACAAAACAAAACAGCAGGATCTACCATTAAAATGTGCCTACTCTGTGTCAGGTAGCCAATACACATTCCCTCAGTAAATTCTCCCAACAACCCTCTAAGATAGGTTTTATTATCACTTATTACTTGTTACCATAATGACAATCCCAATTTCCTAGGACAGTTGGGAGAATTAAATGAGATGATACATTTCATTTTGTCTAGCACAGTGCCTGGCACAAAGTTAAATTCAAGAGATGTTAGCTCTTATTATCCTCATGGAAAAGAAGAGCAGACAGCGGGAGGAAAAAACAACATGAATACAGGGCTGAGTAAAGAGCAGTTCCACTTGACTTAAGAATACGCGTTAACCAGCCAAGCATTGCTAGGTTGGCAGCCAGATCAGAAAGGAATGTGAATGTTACTACCTTAGATTATGGACAGGCAGCTGTGGTGAAAACTCTCACAATAGTCTACGTTAGGGGTGAGCAAGCTTTTTTTTTTTTTTTTAATTTTTATTTATTTATTTATTTATTTATTTATGGCTGTGTTGGGTCTTCATTTCTGTGCGAGGGCTTTCTCTAGTTGCAGCAAGTGGGGGCCACTCTTCATTGTGGTGGGCAGGCCTCATTATCGCGGCCTCTCTTGTTGCGGAGCACAGGCTCCAGACGCGCAGGATCAGTAATTGTGGCTCACGGGCCTAGTTGCTCCGTGGCATGTGGGATCTTCCCAGACCAGGGCTCGAACCCGTGTCCCCTGCACTGGCAGGCAGATTCTCAACCACTGCGCCACCAGGGAAACCCTGAGCAAGCTTTTTTTGCAAAGGATCAGACAGCAATACTTTAGGCTTTGTGGGTTATACGGTCTCTGTTAACTACTCAATTCTGCCATTGAAGCAGGAAAGCAGCCATAGATCATATATAAATGCATGAGTGTGACTGTGTAATAAAACTGCACAATAAAACTATATTTACAAAACAAGCGGTGGGCTAGTTTGACCTGCAGGCCCTAGTTAGCTGACCTCTGATCTAAGTGAAAGGTAAAGAAAGCCAGAACAAGGCAAGAGCCGTGAGAATGAAAAGGCAGAATGAATGTAAGAATGCTGTAGAGAGAACAGGTAAAGGAGGTGAAGAATCTCTCCTTCAACAGACACACACACACCCCCAGGTTCTCCTCCAATTACTGTCCTAATTCTGTCCTCTTGTGGTCAAACCTGGCATTTCCATTTCCTCATCTCTAATTCATTCCTCAACCTGTCTCCTGGCTAACCATCTGCTGAAACTACTCTTACAAAGCCACCAAGAAATCTCCTATCTGTTAAGATCAAATGACTTTTTAAAAAAAATGTGATTTAAAAAAAATTTATTTATTTTTGGCTGCATTGGGTCTTTGTTGCTGCACGCAGGCTTTCTCTAGTTGCGGCAAGCCGGGGCTACTCTTCATTGCGGTGCGTGGGCTTCTCATTGCGGTGGCTTCTCCTGTCGCAGAGCACAGGCTCTAGGCGTGTGGGCTTAGTTGCTCCGCAGCATGTGGGATCTTCCCGGACCAGGGCTCGAACCCGTGTGCCCTGAATTGGCAGGCAGATTCTTAACCACTGCACCACCAGGGAAGTCCCAAGATCAAATGACTCTTGATTCATAGTGTCTTCTTCTTTCCTCTTGGTTTCTATTCCTTTCTAAAACTCTTTAATCATTTAAAACACTCATTCTACAGTCTCTTTCAGATTAAGTCCTCAAGGTGCTATTCCTCCTACTGGTCTTTCTTAAAAGAAGAGAAAATCCTCACATGATTTTAAAACTTTTTTTCAAATCGTGAACTCATTTCCAGTGGGGATTGTTTTTTCTGCAGCACTCTTTTGGCCCTGGGTTGCAGAGGAATTCCTACACAGCCATTTATATTAGCTTCTGGAGGATGCACCATGGATTTCATTGCTTCAGGACCAGTTTTTGCACTGTTTGGTTTGGGAATGGGTCATGTTGATCCACATGGTGCAGGACTTGGGCTTCAACTTCTCATAGGAGACTTTTATGTTTCTTTATATGTAGAAAAGTAGGTAGAAACAATGGGTAGAATTTTTCTTATCATCCTCTCACTGAGAGGGTAGACCTTCCATACTCCCAGCTTTACTCAGAGATTTCAGCTCTTTGTCTTATCTCCTGCTCCTGCGTGAACTTTAAAAGCCCAGCCCCTGGATCCTAGCTCAAGAGTTGGCAAACTATGGCTGGCTGCCTGTTTTTGAATTAAGAATGTTTTTTAATATTTTTAAAAGGTTTATGTATTGTGCTACAATGGCAGTGTAGTGGTTATGACAAAACCCATAATGGCCTGTAAAACCTAAAATATTTATTATATGGCCCTTTACTGAAAAAGTTTGCTGACCCTTGGCCTAGCTTCTAGGGCCTATATTCCATCAAAATCTTCTTTAGGCTTCAATGGCAAAAGACGTCCTTCAGACCTTAACTAACATGTATGCACATGTGTATAAGACATTGTAGGCCGTGTCTCATATGTGCTCATGAGACACTGTACTTCTTTCTTGAATCCCTTTATTCTCTTGGCGTGACATCCCTTTCTTCTACTTTTTCTCTTTCATCTGCCTCTTCTCATCTTCCTTTACTGGTGCCAATTCCACTGCCGCTAGTAGTTGGTCCTTTTTAGGAGTCTGGTCCTTGGCTCTCTTTTTTCCTTAATGTATATACTTTCCTGAGGCTATAGCTTCTTAAAGTGTGGTTATTGAACTGGACTGTAATCACTTGGGTAATATTAAAACTGCAGGGACTTCGCTGGTGGTGCAGTGGTTAAGAATCTGCCTTCCAATGCAGGGGACACGGGTTCGAGCCCTGGTCCGGGAAGATCCTACATGCCACAGAGCAACTAAGCCCGTGCACCACAACTACTGAGCCTGTGCTCTAGAGCCCGGATGCCACAACTACTGAAGTCCGCGTGCCTAGAGCCCGCGCTCCGCAACAAGAGAAGCCACCGCAATGAGAAGCCTGCGCACCTCAACAAAGAGTAGCCCCCGCTCGCCACGACTAGAGAAAGCCCGCGCGCAGCAACGAAGACCCCGCGCAGCCATAAATAAATTATTAATTAATTTATTAAAAAAAGAAAAAAACCCTGCAAGTTCCTGGCTTGAATCCAGACCAAGTGAGTCAGAATCTCTGTAGGTAGGGCCCAGGAAACAGAATTTCTTTTTAAAATATTTATTTATTTTTAATTTATTTTATTTATTTTTGGTTGCATCGGGTCTTAGTTGCGGCACGTGGGATCTTCATTGAGGCATGCAGGCTCCCTTGTTGCGGCGCGCAGGCTTCTCTCTAGTTGTGTGCAGGTTTTCTCTTCTCTAGTTATGGTGCACAGGCTCCAGGGTGCGAGGGCTCTGGAGTTTGCAGCATGCAGGCTCTCTAGTTGAGGTGCATGAGCTCAGTAGTTGTGGTGCGAGGGCCCAGGTGCCCCGTGGCATGTGGGATCCTAGTTCCCTGACCAGGGATCAAACCTACATCCCCTGCATTGTAAGGCAGATTCTTTACCACTGGACCACCAGGGAAGTCCCAGGAAACAGAATTTTTAAACAAGTTCTCCAGTTTCACTTTTGTATACCAAAACTCAAATTTGTGAACTATTGCCCTAAGCAATCTCTCTCATTATCATCATTTTAACTATCAGCAATATGCTTAAAACTAAAAATTATATTTTCAACTCTGCCCTCTCTCCTGAACTCCAGATTCTCACAGGAATTGTTTATAGGCACCTCCACCTAAATCTCAAAGGCATAAACTTAACATGCACAAAAGATGTTCTTCCCAAATCTACTCTTCCTCCTCTGTTCTGTTTCAATTAATAGTACCACCTTTCACCCTATAGCTCTGGTCAGAAACCTGGGATCATTCTCAACTCTTCTCTTTCCTCTATTCTCATTATCTAAATACTGTTGTTTCTACCTCCTAAGTACCTTTTGCATGGATCCCATCGTCTCTATCCCCAGCCACTACCCCTGTTCTGCCTCTCATCTTCACAACTCCAGGACTGTCACAGTAGACTTCTAACTACAAGATGCCCTTACCTTTTCAAATCCACACTCCACAGGGTTCTTTTTCTAAATGCAAAATTTATGATCTTTCACTTGGATTTCAGCCATACTGCACAACTCCAGGGGGTACCAGTACCTAGAATACAAAGTCATCTAACTGGTATCTCCACTGTTCTCATTACAGCCAGAAGGATCTGATCATATTACTCCCTTCAGTGGCTTCCCAGCATCTGCAGAATAAAGTCTCAGCTCTTCACATTTCAGATGAGGCTTGCCCTGCTGTATCACTGCCAACCTCTAACCTACCATCTGGCCTTCCCACCCCGCCCTCACACTTTGTGCTCCATTTGGGCAGGATGCCCTTTCTGCCTTCACTAGCTCAGCAAATTCCTCTTTTTCTTCAAAACTCAGCTAGGGTGTCTCTCTTCTGTGCAGATTTTCCTGAGTCCTCTAGGCAGAGCTGACCATCCCCTCCTTCAGGCCAACTCTGATCTTGTGCCAGCTCATGTTTATTACTCCACTCTCCGCTAGACTTTGAGTAACTCCTGCTAACTCTTTTAGCTCCCACATCTGGCACAGAATAGGCTGCATAGCAGATGTTCCTAAAATTGAAATGGGCCCAAATTAAGTCAAGGGTGACACTACAGCTGGAGCCTGAGTACCTAGGAGTACAAAGGCCTCAATCAGAGGGAGTAGGAAAATCAGAAGAACAAACAGTTCATGGGGGAAGCGGGGAGAGACAACCGTTTCTGTAACAAACATGCTGAGCTTAGGATTGTGACAGAATATCCAGGTGGAGAGGTCCAAGGGGGAACTGGAAATATAATATGCAAGTTTCAGGGAGAGATCAAGCAGCACCAGAGTTAGAGATTTTTGGGACTCTGAAGCTATAACAACTGATGAAATAACCAAGAGAGAATAATAACCCAAGAGAAGAAGGCAAAGAACAACACCTTGGGAATCATGAGGCAAGAGGAAGAAAAGACAAGATGACAAGAAAGAAAAGTTGCCAAGGAAAAAGATAAGTACTAGGTGAATG
This sequence comes from Eschrichtius robustus, assembly GCF_028021215.1. NCBI lineage: Eukaryota > Metazoa > Chordata > Mammalia > Artiodactyla > Eschrichtiidae > Eschrichtius > Eschrichtius robustus. The sequence goes on from NC_090824.1 coordinate 126,833,056, forward strand.
CAATGTTAGGAAAACTAAGGGAAAATAGTTTCAAGAAGGAGTGGGATTAAATTATCTCAGAATGACTAGGGGTACCTGGGTTGAAAATAGTACACTAAAGAAAAAAAAGTTTATGGAGAATAGCTTTTCACGCCAAGCATTTAGAGCATTTATTTTTACTTGAAGCAACCTAAATGTTTGTTTCCCCTGAGTTGTAAAGTTAAAAGTGCAAACATCAAACTCTCTTGGGGTTCTCCGTGTACATATCCAGTGTCAGAAACCACAGGGCACTCATAAGGGAAATCACGCAGCTCTCTGACTGCACAGACAGAGCCATTCCGAACAGCAGAGAGAAAACAAAGTCAGGATAAATAAAATCTAATCTGGGTTATACCTGAAATAGGACCCAACTGTGCCATTTTCCCTAGCCATGGGAGAGGTTCTGGGCCAGGCTCAAAGAGAGACATCATGAGGTTTGATTTCTTCTTGCTGTCAGCTTGGGAGTAGAGCATTCCGTGCCATTCAGGACTAGATGGAGAGAAGATGGAAGATCAGAAGAACATCAAGCCTGGGACTGTCAAGTAAAATAACTCTAGCCTGTGTTTTTCTCTTGAGAGACATGTTTTTCAGCTTTGAAATTAGGTGCATTACTTTTACTAAAGTCAAATCCTAAACCTAAAAATGCATACTGATGTCCCCTAATACTACCATTCCTTGGGGACAGGTATTATTATTCAATTATGTAGATATGGAAATCAAAAGCAGTCTTAAAAGAGAAAAAAAAAAATCGCAAGGGCAGCAAGTAGCTGCAGGGGTGGCGAGGAGTAAGGGCTGAGACCTATAGGTCTTTTCAGCCGCCTCCGAATCATTCACAGCAGTACCACAGAGAGAAGCCCTTCTAACAAAGGGCACAAAGCCATCACCCAGCTCTGCTCTCACTTCTCAAAGGGCCCCAGGTGATTCACCTACTCAGAGACAGTACAAGTAGCCTGAGTACCAAGAAATATAGCAAACTGATACCTAATAAGAATTGCATTCTTCTTTCTGGATCAGCTAATTTTAACTCAAGCAGAAAAGGAGCCATGCTTCCTCTGAGCATTCCTAACCTCTTGATTTTCTCTACCAGTCAATCCCAGGTGATGGCCAGAAGATGACCTCTTCTTCTCTGACAACAGGTATTATAGAAAGGGAAGCAGAGAGTTTTGCAGATTTTGAGACTACAGCGAAAAGTGAAAGCTAGAAGGGCTTTCCTCATAGGGAAGGAATACAGCAGAGTGGTTACGAGCATGGGCTATGGAGTCACAACACATGGATAAGATCCTGGCTCTTTCATTTACTAGCTGTGTGACCTTGAGCAAGTACCATGACTTGCTCTCTAAGCCTCAGTTTCCTCATCTAAAGAATGGGGATAATACTGATACCTCCTGTATAGTGAGGTATATAAAGTGCCTAGAGAAGTATCTGGCACATGGTAAAATGTTCAATGTTATCAGCATCTTTTTTCATTTAGTTTTACCTCCTCATTTTATAGCTGAGGAGTCTATACTGAGTGCATACTGCATAAGATCCTATAACAAGTTAGCAGCATTCCTTAAACTGACCCCAGGTTTCCTAGATAGGATGGAAAAGAGGAAAACTGAGATAAGATATAATATAAAGGCAATATAATTAAAAGACTCACTCTGTACTTATTCTAGGGGATGCTTTAAAGAGTAGTGTAGAAGGTGATAGTAGGTGGGAAGGATATGGCAGAAAGAGAAAAAAAGTGATGAGGTTCTTTCTATTCTTTCTTTCAGAAAAGTCTGGGGAATACTTCACTGTAAATTGATTCTCCCTCTCACTCAACCAAAGGTAAAAAAGTTTCTTACCCTAATTGAACTATCGCCACCATTCCTTCCACTTTTAGGCTGCCATGGAGCAGGACACAAAAGTTGGGTATTTTGCCTGCAATCTGATTGGCTGAATTTTCATCTTCGTTGTCATCAGTTATACCAGTACCCACCTCATCACCTTCTATGAAAAGAAGAGAAAACCAGTCAGACTGAGATTAGCTACAAAAACTCCAAACTCCAGTGGTACTCTTGGCTGTTTCTAGCCTTGGAAGGAAAGTATACAGAATTATAAAGGAATATTATAACAAGTAAGAAAAACTCATATTCTGGTTTTCCTATGTCCAAATAAAAAATCAGTTTTCACATGTTAGATGAATTCCATTTATATGAAACATCCAGAATAGGCAAATCTATACAGATAGGATATCAGTAGTTACCTGAGGCTGAGAGAGATGGAAGGTTATGGGTTGACAGCTAAAAGGTTTCTTTCTGAGGTAGTGAAAATTCTAAAATTCTGATTCGAAAATTGTGGTTATGGTTGCATAACTTTGTAAATACATTAAAAACTACTGAATTGTACACTTTAAATGGGTGAAATGTATGGTATATGAATTATATTTCAGTGAAGCTGTTACACAAAAAATCAGCTTTCCATAGTTTCTACTGGAACACTAAGCTAGAGGCTCTCTGGGGGTTTCAGGCACCATCGAAACAGAAACAGAGATTCAGAGATGTCAAGAGTGTTCTCAACTGACAGCCTTCAGGCAGCACGTGGATGGGATAACGCAAAGAACAGTGACTACTCCATAAGTTTCTTGACTCGCTTCTCCAACTCCAGGTTCTCTCATACACTCTGCTGACGAATGAATCTTCCTCCAATTAACTTCCTTCTGGAACTATCTGTGCACTCAAGCTGATTCAAAGACTTTCTAATTCAATAGAAAGATCTTCCCGGTTTAGTCTGACATTCAACAGCCCTTACAACACGGCTCCATTTTGCCTTCCCATACTTTTCTTTCCACTGTTTTCCTATACAAACTCTTTGTTTTGCCCGCTTTCTTTCTTGGCAATTTATATGGGCACGCAGAATTCCCAGGACCTTAGGAATAAGGTAAACTCAGTTGTTATCAATATCAATAACAATAACAGTAAGGTAAAGTATAAACAAAAGGATCATAATCAGCCATCTGTGAGAACATATCAAAGATTCTGTCTATGAATATGTGAGGGAGGGTTATGGAATACCTAACACTCCAACTGAGATAACCATGAGTAAATGGAATGTGGTCATAACTCAGTGAGTGGAAACCTGATTGTATATACTTCTTGGAGAAAGCTGGTGAATATAAAGGAGACAGTCAGCCTAAAACAGAGAAAAGAGAAGTTTAAAGTGCTAGAGACTGACATTCTCCAGAGAGATGCTGAATGTAGCAGATATGACTTTATAGTTGCTGGAGAAATACATTCTGCAGTACTGAGGCCTCACAAGGACCTGAATTCATTCACTCATTCAACAGTATTTACTGAGTATCTACTATGTGCTAGGCACCAGTAGAGAACAGGTGTGGTTTCTCCCCTTATAAAGCTGTATTCCACATTTATCAGGCAACCTTCTGAAAACTACTTTGGTTTCCCCAGCATGCTCCCACAGGGAAAGGCAGAGCCCAGGATGAGGGACTAAGCATTGTCATCTCTAAAGAGAATTTCCACTGTAAATTAACGAAGCAGCACACAATAAATATGTGTCAAAATGCTTTCCATAGTTATAAAGCAGAATTAGTTTTTTAATATATCAGGCAACATATTATTTTTTAAAAACCCAATCCAATAACTACTCCTTTCCCCCAAATTCTGCAAAATGGGCTATTCTACTATCTAACATTTAAGAATAACTTTAGATAATAAGATACTTCGTATGTATCACTGGAATAGGAAGAGAACTCACCTTTGTTAAGTGCTATAGGTAGGACCAGATGTCTGGACAGAACTGGGGGACTTGAAATATCAGCTATATCAATAAATCCCACTATTTCCAAATCTGAAAAGAAGGAATCAACATAGAATTAACTCATAACAAACAATAAATGCTGGAGACGGTGTGGAGAAAAGGGAACCGTCCCACACTGTTGGTGGGAATGTATCAATAAACTGGTACAGCCACTATAGAGAACAGTATGGAGGTTCCTTAAAAAACTAAAAACTGAGCTACCATATGACCCAGCAATCCCACTCCTGGGCATATATCCGGAGAAACCTGTAATTCACAAGGATGCATGCACCCCGATGTTCATTACAGCACTATTTACAATAGCCAGGACATGGAAGCTACCTAAACGTCCATCGACAGAGGAATGGATAAAGAAGATGTGGCACATATGTACAATGGAATACTACTCAGCCATAAAAGGAACGAAATAATGCCATTTGCAGTGACATGGATGGACCTACAGATTGTCATACAGAGTAAAGTAAGTCAGAAAGAGAAAGACAAATATCGTAAAATATCGCTCATATGTGGAATCTAGAAAAATGGTACAGGACTTCCCTGGTGGTACTGTGGTTAAGAATCCACCTGCCAACGCAGGGGACATGGGTTCGATCCCTGGTCTGGGAAGATCCCACACGTCCCGGAGCAACTAAGCCCATGCACCGCAACTACTGAAGCCCCCATGCCTAGAGCCTGTGCTCTGAAATAAGAGAAGCCACCGCAATGAGAAGCCCGCGCACCGCAACGAAGAGTAACCCCCCGCTCGCTGCAAGTAGAGAAAGCACACGCCCAGCAACGAAGACCCAATGCAGCCAAAAAAAGGAAAAAAAAAAAAAAGAAAAGAAAAATGGTACAGATCAACTTACCTGCAAAGCAGAAACAGAGACACAAATGTAGAAAACAAACTTATGGTTATCAAGGGGGGAAGGGGGAATGGGATAAATTGGGAGATTGGGATTCACATATATACACTACTGTATATAAAATAGTTAACTAATGAGAACCTACTGTATAGCACAGGGAACTCTACTCAATGCTCTGTGGTGACCTAAATGGGAAGGAAATCTAAAAAAGAGTGTACATATATATGTATATGTATAACTGATTCACTTGCTGTACGGCAGAAACTAACACAACATTGTAAAGCAACTATACTCCAATGAAAATTAATTAAAAACAAAGAATTAATTCGTGTTATGGGAAAGTACATTATTTTCTATGTACTAGATTTCATAAACACAAGGTTTAGATCGGGAATTCAAATATGATGACTAGGAAGGTTATTAGAAGTTTCTCTGAATGACTCTAATACTTTGCATTTTAAGTAACTAAGAAAATAAGGACAACTGTCTTTTATTTAAGGGACTTAAGTTATACGACAAATCAGCTAGACTATTTTTACGAGGCTAGGTCCCCAGCCAAGGCAAAAGCTTAATGGTTAAGTCTCTCTGAATAGTCAGGATGTTCAGGTCACCAGGGGGCGTCGTAGTCAAATATTTCCACAAATGCAAGCAGCTATGCTTGGAGGGTAAGGCTTTTGCATTAAAACTGTTTCCCTGGGAAAGAAATACATTCTCTACAAAACCAAGGTAGCAGTCTACATATGACAATGGTTTCTTTGCTTTATAGAAGCTGTATTAAAGACCAAAAGTATTTGTTGAAAATCTAAAATAAGTTAAAAAAAAAAAAAAGTTGTAACCCAAAGTACTTTCTGAAAGTTTTTTCTGATTATATAAGTAGTATAAAAACTTAGAAAACACTAAAAACTGTAAAGAAGAAAAATAAAGTCACTCATCATTCCTCATCAAAGGAAACCTCTATAAATATTTTACTGAATTGCTTTTTAGTCTTTCTTCTAGGCATATACACACTCATATTCTCAAAACAATGTTTTAAAAAATCAGGATCATGGTGAGTATACCACACTTCTTATACATCAGGAAATCTCCTTCTCTGGAGTATTGCTATCATTACCTTCTTTGGCTGAGTAATGAATGAATCAGCATAAGCAGTTATATATTTTTCACCTGAGTAGAAAAAGGCCTACGTTTTGGTGGTTTAAATATAAGCTATAACAAAAATCTAGGACTAGAAGTTTTTATAAGTTAGTCCATTAAATAAAAGACAATTATCCTTATTTTCTTAGTTACTTAAAATGCAAAGTATTAGAGTCATTCAGAGAACTTCCAATAACCTTCCTAGTTATCATATTTGAATTCCCCACCTAAACACTGCATTTGTGAAATCTAGTACATAGAAAGTAATGTACCTCTGGGAAGAAAAGATCTATTCGAAGTTACTCATCCAAAAAGGGTGGGAGGGAAGTAAGTGGAATCTAACTGGTTTGAAGGCAACAAAACATTTGGCACACTGCTGTCTAGTCACAATGAAAAAGATGGATGACTTACTTCCGGACAGCCAGGAGCAGAAAATAAAGGCACAGAAAACAAAAAAGCCTGTGCACAGCCCTTCACTCGAAAACTCCTTAAAATCTACACACCCAGGAATGAAATGAATTTCCAGCTGTACTTAATTTTAATCATTTTTAAAAATTTTAATTATATCTTTTATTATTAATTAATTAATTAATTTTTGGCTGCGTTGGGTCTTCGCTGCTGCGCGCGGGCTTTCTCTAGTTGCGGTGAGCGGACTTCTCACTGCGATGGCTTCTCTTGTTGCGGAGCATGGGCTCTAGGTGCACGGGCTTCAGTAGTTGTGGCACGCGGGCTCAGTAGTTGTGGCTCACGGGCTCCAGAGCGCAGGCTCAGTAGTTGTGGCGCATGGGCTTGATTGCTCCGCAGCATGTGGGATCCCCAGACCAGGGCTCAAACCCGTGTCCCCTGCACTGGCAGGCAGATTCTTAACCACTGCACCACCAGGGAAGTCCAATTTTAATCATTTGTTGATTGAACAATTACCTAGTGAACATCTACTAAGCATCAGACACTACGCCAGGCACTGAGGGTGCAATGGTGACTCAAACAGTGATGGTTCAACATATACCCACCACTCAAGGAGTCCACCTGCCAATATGAGACAACCCTCTTCTCTACTACCCCTTGTTGCTTTTGATTCTTGGCTTTGCCAATTTAACCTAAGCATAGCACTGGCAACATGGTAGAAGCCATAACACACTGCTTTCTTTTAGTCATAATACAAGCTGCAGGATTAGAGGGGTACAGTATATCAGAGCCAAGACCTGAGAGACCATCATTTCTCCTAGAGATTCCACTCACCTAGCCAACAAGAACTAGAGGAAGTGACTTGTCCAGGGTCACAGAGGAAGAGTCACACAGCCACGTCTAAAAGCTAGCTCTTCATATATGACCTTAATAATGAGGCTAATCAGTCTTACTATCTCTATTAAGAACTACCTCAAGGATTTCAATGCTAGTGAATCTGGCCCTGGTTTCCAACTCTAGTAATTTGTGGTTATAATCATCTAGGATTAGAGATTAACTCAGGACCTCACCATGGAAGACCACTAATCTGCCACCCCTTAGGCAATGCATCCTCCCATCCAAAGTATACTGACATTTCTTTTCAACCCTCCTGGAGAGAGGAGAGTAAAAGTCAGAAGTTAGAAGAAAGTAGGGATAACAAAAGAACTAAGAAGGAAGTATAAAAAAAAGTTACCTGTGTTAATGACTTTAGGGATAGGATCGATTTCCTCGTCTATGACAAAAGGTTCTGGCCTGGGGAAGACTTGCACATCAGCGGTTAGGTGGCCACACTTGAGAACGGCATGGAAAGGTGTATATGCCAGATCTATCAGTTTTCTAGAATATGATGATTATTTGTTACAGAAAGAGTAATATGATATGTATAATTTTTTTCAAGTAATCTTTTTAAGATGTCAAGTTTGTTTTCCCTTCAAGTTGATTCCAAAGCTATGATCTGACCATTTGTGAAAGAGAACAAAATCTGATATTTTTGGTGAGGAAATTTCAGTTCTGAAAAGCCCAAAAGCAAGTTAATCTTTGAAATTGCTGTCATTGTAAGGAAGTCAATACCTATAGACATTATAGATTTAGTCATGCTTAATTTAAAAGGGAGTCAACACTTAAAAATCACTACTGCCAATCACTTTATCTGAAAAATGTGCAACTTGGGGAAAATGAAATGATACAATTAGAAACAGTAAAATAGATATTATTGTCTGACATCAAATTATAATGCTGGATTGTAAGAAGGCAAAAAGGCTCAAAGTATATACTCACCCAAACATAGACTGTACATTTTTCAAGCACAGGGGGCCATCAATAGTAAAAATCTGCCCTTCACCGTTGTTTAAATCTATAAGACGTTCAAGGCAATCCAAGGAATCAGTGCTCTGAAGCTACAAAGCAAAACAGATGACTCTTTTAAAGTGGCATAAAATGCCAGATTGTTATCAGTACACTAAGGTCACAAAATGAAGATGAATTTTTTTAACAATGTGAGAAGGAAAATAACTAACAATTTTGACTCAAGGTTACCAAAGAGGAATGTTATATAAAATTATACCAGTAGAGCTATTTCACTCCAAGTAGTTTTGCAAAGATTCAGAGGTGACCACAGTTGGTATTCACATAGCACCTTCCCTTCCAAGTGTTTCTAACATCTTTTGGTAAGAACCATCATTATCTACATTTTAAAGATAGAAAAACTGAGGTGAAGAAAAGTTAAATAACTTTCCAAAATAAATGGGAAAACCAGGAGATAGAGTTTAATAAAACATACATCAGAGTAATGTTACTTAACAACAACAGCAAAAAATCAAAGCTCACTTCTGTCAACATTTCTGGTGTGATGGACATAAAAATTCCTAAGTGAAGGAAACGTCTAACACCAAAAAGAACATTCTGACTCTGTAGCATCTGAAGAATCTTTGTGGGAAGTAGGATGGATAACAACTCCAGCTATGTTTCCTGAGATGTGGCAACACTCTACTTTCAGAGAGCATTTGAGACATAGAGTCTTTTGAAATATAATCAGCAATTAGTCTCAGTTGAAACAATGGAGTTCAATGTTATAGTACAGGCATGCCTCATTTATTGAGTTTCACAGATATTGCCTTTTTTTAAAACAAATTAAAGGTCTGTGGCAAACCTGTGTCAAGCAATTTTATTGGCAAAATTTTTCCAAAAGGATTTACTCACTTTGTCTCTGTGTCACATTTTGGTAATTCTCGCAATATTTCAAACCCTCCACCAGCAAAAAGATTACAATTTGTTGAAGGCTCAGATGATGGTTAGCATTCTTTGGCAATAAACTATTCTTAAAATAAGGTATGTACATTGTTTTTTTTAGACAATGCTATTGCACTCTTAATAGACAACAGTATAGTACAAACAAAACTTTTATATGCACTGGGAAAACAAGAAATTAATATGACTTGCTTTATTGTGAGCCCCGCTTTATTGTGGTGGTCTGGAATGGAACCTGCAATATCTCCGAGACATGCCTGTATATGTAATGTAATATTAATGGAATATACTAAAAAATATATTCCATTTTTGAGTCCTAAAATGGATCTAATCAAACTAAAAAGAACTTAGTAAAAAGCATTACCTCCTCCAGATTTGCCATGCACATGATGTACAACTTAGATGGGAAAGGAAAAGGTAGTGGGAACCTGTTGCTCTCACTGCGTTGGCTGTGAGTAGCTAGGGAGTGCCGCAGTGACCCTCTACCAATGCCAAGACAGCCATCTGTCACCAGGACAACCTGTTAGCAAAAAGTGAGAGGAGTTTTGTACATGAAATAACATATTTATTTAAAGCAGTCTCATTTGGCAATGTTTTCATTTCTCCCTAATTGCATTTACACTGAAAAATGTACCTCTGCAGGAATACAAGCAAAGATGTGAATAAATCTCAACAACATTTGTCAAGTGAAAGATGACAGACACATTGTATTGATACGATTTTACACATATATATTAAGTTCAGACCACATAAAACAAAACTAAGATAAATCAAGAAGTAGTTGTGGGGTGATACTGAGTAGAAAGGGGCATGAGAAAACTCTGTAGGGTAATGGAAATGTTCTATATCTTAACTAGAGGAGTGGTTACATAGGTATATACATTTGTGAAAACTCAGTAAACTGTATACTTAAGATCTATGCATTTTACTGTATTTTATCTTATTAAACCTTTAAAAAAAGCACCTACCTATGAACACTTAAAAAAAAGACAAAACCATTCATAACCAGTTCTTACTTAATTGTATTAAAACTAGAACCCTATCTCTTAGAGAAGGAGTTGGCACCTAAGACACTGGTGTCATAAATGGCATAAGGGGTACTTCCCTGGTGGTCTAGCGGTAAAGAATCTGCCTTCCAATGCAGGGGACACGGGTTTGATCCCTGGTTGGGGAACTAAGATCCCACATGCCCTGGGGCAACTAAGCTCACGTGCCCTGGAGCCTGCGTACCACAAAGAGAGAGAGAAAACTAGCACGCCACAACTAGAGAGAGGCCCGCGTGCTGCAACAAAAAGATCCCGCATGCTGCAACTAAGACCTGAAGCAGCAGGGAAAGAAAAAAAAAAAGAAAAAAAGAAAAAAAATGGCATAAGGACCTATTTTACGTGTGTCCCTAGGAAGTACCAGCACAGAAGTCTGAAGACTGAACCTTGACACTTTATTTTCAAAGATGACAAACTTTACCTACCCCTGGTCAGCTAAAATGACAACTGCATTAAATATGTATTTATAAAAGCCATTTAACCTGACATGGACAAGACCTTTAAAATGCATTCTTAATCAACCTATAATTTTTAAAAGCCTTCAAAACATACCAACAATAGACATTAGTTACAAATCATTTTCCTTTTCCTCACTGTTTAAAGCAATCCTTGGGAAGTCCTGGGTGGACATCCCAAGCAATCCAGGGGAGGATTGTTTTTGTTCTCCCTAGCCTAGCCTAGTAACTTGACAATAACAGACCAGTAAGGCAGTATTAGGTGGCTGCACCATGTGAAGTGCCAAGACTGGCACTTACTTCTAAAGCCCAAGAATGCTTAATAGAGGTCCCTTGGAGAGATGTCATCTCTTAGGAAGACAGTCAAGGCAAATCCCTCTTCTAGGTACCAACAATTGCTACATAATGATTTACTTCTGCCACTAGCTTTTTCAGATGCTGTGTGATAATGAAATATTTCTTGTAATGTCAAAATGAGACAGACTTTACTCAGATAATGAAAACATAGTCCAGCTCTTTAAAAACTTGGTTAAAAATATTCCACATTAAAACAAATCCGTTTGATAGTAACTGATTATAAAAACAATCACTAATAACGTCCACCGTGTTTTGGACCTGGTTCACCCCAAAACTCACCAAGCAAGTCTAAGTGGATCCAGGCCCAGCTCCTTCCCCTCAGGGTACAGTATATCTCAAATTCAGATTCCTCCTTTTTGCAAAGGAAGAAAAAAATATTAAAAGGCAGAAGTCTGCATGGTGCATAAGGTCTGGCTCTTACGTGTTTTCTGAGTTTCTTCTCTAAAACCACTGAAGAAGTAGCAAATGAAACTGTGCTACCTGCTAGCTTCCAGTTCAGAAGATACTGACAACAAAACTTCACTTATTCATTATATTGCTAGGAAATTAGACAGTCTGTATGCATGGTTTTACCAAATAAATAGTGTTTATGAAGCAAGGTGCCAAAGGTTTTTATTTCTGAAAGGAAATTGATCAAAAAGTATTTACTGGCTTTTTTAGCAAGTGTCCACTAAAGTGATCTATCTGGTTTTTAACCTTTTAGTAGTAGCTCAGGGTCTTCACTAACCCATGAGTTCATACTGTATAAAACAACTCAACTACCTGAGTAAGAAAAAACAAAAAAACTTAAAAAAAAAAAAAGCTGGGTTTATTGAGATATAATTCATATGCAAGAAAATTCACCCTTTTTAGTATATAGTTAGTTCTATGAGTTCCGACAAATGCATTCAGTGATGTAACCACTTCTACTATCAAGATACAGACCAGTTCCATCACTTCTCATATTCCCTCATGTTTTATTTGGGTCAGCCCCTAATCTTTCCTCACCCCAAGGCAGCCACAATCTTATATTTATTTAAAAAACAAATATCGGTGATGCTGCTGACACTAATGAGGAATCCCGTATTTGACCCTGTAATAAAAAATCATATACTATGGCGCACTGCCTGTTTCTGTAAATAAAGTTTTACTGGAACAGAGCCATGCCCATTTATTTACTTATTATCTATGACTGCTTTCGTGCTATGACAACAGAGTTGAGGAGTTGCCACAGACACCTGCAAAGCCTAAAATACGGAAAAAGTTTGCTGATTCCTGTTGTAGACTATTATGATTTTCCTTTTAGCAACTTTTCTGTTTTCTCCTTTAAAATGTGCTACCACTTCTCAAAGCACCTGTTTATAGCAAACTTCCAATTGCTACAACTCTGCTCTGACTGGATGCTATATGTGGACCTATTATGGACTCTTAAGGAAAGGGCAACAGATTTTATGACATACACCTCACTTTTTAGACAACCCAGGTAGTTGAGAAGGTTAAAAGTTTGCTGAATAAATGCTACACTGGAATAATGAATACAGACTATATTGTACTGATGTTTACAATTATATCACTCAAAATTATAATCGCCCCTTCCAGGGGGTGTTCTAAAATTCCACTGTGAGCCCTTTGTGTTTTATACAAACAATGCTAGTTTGCAGTAAGTCAATTTACTAGGAGGATGCTTTCCTTAAGGCATATTTGTGCTGCTTTCTGAGTATATTAGTGTTGACTTAGTGCCTTCTTTTAAAAAGATACCAAAAGCGTATAACATAGTTTGTAGAAATTACAGTGTATGCTGTGTCAGAGCCTGAACAAAATTGAAGCACCTCAGTGGTTAATGTTTTTAACTTAGGGCAAAGAAAAAGAACTGATCATTACCTGACAAGGAATTGCACCACCCCATTCTTGCTGAACAATATTGCAAACACCAACTAATGCAGACTCCAAGCAGGTTTTATCATAATCATCCATATTACTTAGTGCTTCCTGATTGAATGAAAGATAAAATTGCTCATTATTCTTTAATGTTTTAATTTGTTACCAGAAAAAAACATGAACTGTTCAAAGCATGAATGTTACACAGGGGACATTGTGTTTCTGAGAGCCCAAAGCATACGTTCTTAAAGAAAAATGGTAAAACAGATTTCCTCAACTATAAAGGATGATTAAAAGAGCTTCCCTTTATTCTGTTCTCTCATCAGGTGAGAGTGAATTGTCCATCAAGTTCGTATTTTATTAAGTGGACCTTGAAAGAAATAATTAAAATGAAAAACGTTTAAAGACATCACAAAAATAATGATGAAATTTACTGAATACTATCATCATTCTAGGAATTTTACATGCATTTAACCAAGACAACATCCTATAACACAGTGGTCCCCAACCTTTTTGGCACCAGGGACCAATTTCGTGGAAGACAATTTTTCCACAGACGGGGGGTGGGTGGGGCGGGGCAGGGGATGGTTAAGGCAGTGATGTGAGCGATGGGGAGCGGCAGATGAAGCTTTGCTGGCTGCCTGCTGCTAACCTCCTGCTGTGTGGCTGGGGGGTGGGTTGGGGACCCCTGCTATAAGGTATAGATAATTAACCTATTTTTATTTTCTTTATTTTAAAAAAATTTTATTTATTTATTTTTGGCTGCGTTGGGTCTTCGTTGCTGTGCACAGGCTTTCTCTAGTTGCAGCAAGTGGTGGCTACTCTTCGTTGTGGTGCGTGGGCTTCTCCTTGCGGTGGCTTCTCTTGTTGCATAGCACAGGCTCTAGGTGCATGGGCTCAGTAGCTGTGGCACATGGGCTTAGTTGCTCTGCGGTATGTGGGATCTTCTCGGACCAGGGCTCAAACCCGTGTCCCTTGCGTTGGTAGGTGGATTCTTAATCACTGAGCCACCAGGGAAGTCCCTGGAAAGACTGTTTTTCATCTCAAGTTTTATAGAAAAGTAGAAAAGAGTAAAGTGTTGAACCTAAAGATCCTGAACTTTAGGGGACAGGGCACTACATCCTGAGATGCTCCCCTCCCACAGAGAATTCCAGAAAACCAAGAAAGGAGGCTACAGCAACAACTCACAGCTCTAACTCATTGCTCTACCAAAGGCAGAAGGCCTACTGGTTATGACTCCTTGTTTTACAGTTATACTCAGATATTATACCCATAGACTTATCTTTAAATAATTCCAGTTCTAAATATTCAGTGCAATATGATAACACTGTTTTCCTTCCTATAAATTTTGGCCCTGTACATATAATAACTCATTCCTTTTTGTACCTGTAAGGTGTTATAATCTCTTGTGAAGGGAACCATCAATTCCCAGAGTGATGAAAAAACCACCAGAGCTGTAAACTCAAGCTTGTAATTTGTGGCCATGTGTTCAAACAGCATTGTCAAACCATGGGCTGCCAGGTGCTTGCGCTGATATTCCTCGGACCCCTCGATAGACACAGGTCGGGTCATGGAAAGGGATACGTCCATTACCACCACTGTAGGCATGATGAAAGTGATCCCAATGTTCCCAGTCAGAATGTAAACAGGTAGCTGTAGATAGAGAAATGCTGTAGAAAATAAATATGATTAGGTCTTGCATGTCATGGAGAGAAACAAGTATTTTTTTAATCATAATTTTAACCTAACTTTCCAGAAATAAGTGAAGGCAAACCCCATTTAAGTTGAGGTGAGGACAAATCTGCAGGGAATTCAGTGGGAGGGAAGCAAGCAGTTTAGTTCACTGTGAGGACCACTCCTAGAATCACCCACTAAATGGCCATAAATCAAGGACCATCTTAAATGTTTCTAGTAAAAACACAATAAAACAAAATATTAAATTCAGGGAGCCCTTGAGTTGAATACTTTCAAATCTTACACAACTTAATATAACAAACACTCCTACATCACCTCTCCGACACTTAATTTACTAAAGAACATTTCTAGTTGTCTTATGGTGGTGCTTTTTGACAATCAACCATTCTTTTCAGGCACCTTCACTATCTTACTCAATACAGCAGTATTTGGGCAAGTGTTTGCTGAATTATCTTGTTGCTTGATGTCCTTTTTAAAAAAATTAAAATGAACTCAAAATATAAAAACAAAAAGTCGGGCTTCCCTGGTGGCGCAGTGGTTAAGAATCTGCCTGCCAACGCAGGGGACACAGGTTCGAGCCCTGGTCCGGGAAGATCCCAGATGCCACGGAGCAACTAAGCCCATGCGCCACACTACTGAGCCTGCGCTCTAGAGCCCACGAGCCACAGATACTGAGCCCAGGTGCCACAACTACTGAAGCCCATGCGCCTAGAGCCCATGCTCCGCAACAAGAGAAGCCACCGCAATGAGAAGCCCGCGCACTGCAGCTAAGAGTAGCCCCCACTCGCCGAAACGAGAGAAAAGCCCGCGGGCAGCAACGAAGACCCAACACAGCCAAAAACAATAAATAAATAAAATAAAATAAAATAATAAAATAAATAAATTAAAAAAAAAGAAAAGCCTAGTAAAGTCATAGTCCAAATTAGACAAAGCTGGAAATCATTAAGCATGACAAAAACAACAAACTGCTAGCCTCAGTAGTACTCACTGCAGATAAACGAGGCAACAGCTCTTTAACTATGAAGGAAAAGAACAAAATTAAAGAATATGTATGACAGGTGGGAGGGAGGGAGATGCAAGAGGGAAGAGATATGGGAACATAAGTATATGTATAACTGATTCATTTTGTTATAAATCAGAAACTAACACACCATTGTAAAACAATTATACTCCAATAAAGATGTTTAAAAAATTAAAAAAAAATTAAAAAAAAGAATATGTATGACAGCTGGCGTTATCTCATGAAACTGTATAAAAGTCAAAATGTAGAAGAAATGGAGAAAACAAAGAGCTTTTTAAAATTATGGATTGAGAATTAGCATGAAGAAAACATTTCTGTGCTCAAAAATAAAGAAAAAAGTTCCCAGATATACAGATCTGCTCTTGCTGCTGCTACTTCATTATTAAGCAAACTATAGTCTACTCACACAATGAAATATCATATAGCTATAAATAAATGATACATAAACAGATATCAGAAATATTTATATAGATATTAGTAACTGAGAAAAGCAGGTCACAGGCCTGTATGTATACACCGATTACAACTTCATAAAAATCATACTGCATATATTGCATATATACAATTTTGCATATATACAATTAGAGAACACTCAGGATGGACATAAACAAGTTAGAAATTTAATGTTCACTAATTTCTTTTTTGGAACTTACTTCAAAACACTTAACAGTGGCCAGAGGGCTTGTTTTAGTACAGTGTCCAACTGCAAACGTGTGCTATTCTAAAATTCCATTTGTAAGTAGGCTGTTGGGAACTCTGAGCATATTGCCTCATGGAAACAATGTTATAAATGGGGATCAGGGACTCATGTCAAGTAGGAAAAGCCTTTTTACCACATAATGGCCTTTCAAATACAAATGCTTCATGTATCCAGCATCGATAAAGACTAAAGGAGATATATAAATTACCCTTCCAGACTCCTTTCCAAAATGCTTAACCATTTTGATAGAAAAAACTAAAATGTGGGATTCCCTGGTGGCACAGTGGTTAAGAATCCGCCTGCCAATGCAGGGGACACGGGTTCGAGCCCTGGTCCGGGAAGATCCCACATGTCGCGGAGCAACTAAGCCCACGCACCAC
The DNA here is from genome assembly GCF_028021215.1 of Eschrichtius robustus. NCBI lineage: Eukaryota > Metazoa > Chordata > Mammalia > Artiodactyla > Eschrichtiidae > Eschrichtius > Eschrichtius robustus. Next base: position 126,849,551 of record NC_090824.1, read on the forward strand.
AACTACTGAGCCTGCGCTCTAGAGCTCGCGAGCCACAGCTACTGAGCCCGTGTGCCACAACTACTGAAGCCCGCGCACCTAGAGCCCGTGCTCCGCAACGAGAAGCCACCAGAATGAGAAGCCTGCACACCGCAACCAGTGGCCCCACTCTCCGCAACCAGAGAAAAGCCCGCGCGCAGCAACGAAGACCCAACGCAGCCAAAAATAAATAAAATAAACTTATTAAAAAAAAAACCTAAAATGTGCATCCTTATTCTGCGCCTCATTAAGCACAGCATGTTAAACATAATTCACTCTGACTTAGCATCACAACTCTTGAACACCAATACTGCCCAGCACGCTGCTGCCCTCATGTTTTAATTTATACCAGCATTCTCCCAAGTGTGTGCTGCAGAACACTGTCCTGGAGGGATGCTCCAAGAAAGATGAGTTCAGGTCTTATTAAAGACACTGAGAAGCTCTACAGCAAAGAATCCAGTTTAATTTGTTAACTCTGTGTTTCCCATTTAACCCTTCTCTGATCATCAGTTGGTGCCATGGAACAAGTATTATACAGAACATACCCAGAAACACTGCCTTGTACTCAAGGGATCCAGGCTGTTGTGTTCTGTTTTGGTGCCTCCTCTTTATAACTAATTTTTGGACCATCATTTTGCATTCCACTTTTCTCTGTAATCATCCTCCCTCTTTCCGATTTGCTGCTTCTCGGTTACTATGAGCTGGAAAGCCAGGTAATCCAGCTTGCTAAAACTGTGTCCGAAGTCAAAGTTAACAGGCTCTGAGAGCCTGTGAGTTTCTTCTGCTGTCAAGTGCATGAGCTTAGGCGTTATCAACTTGGTGCTGTTTCATCTACTCAGTCTTTCCAGACCCTTTCTGGGTCTCAGCTGTGTTGTTCAAGAAGTGAGGTCCTGTGCAATACTGGTTCAGCTACACTACATTAGACCATAAGCTCAACAAGAGCAGGGACAGCGTGAGATTTGGCCCACCAATGTCTCCTCAGAACCTATCACAGCAGTGGGCACACAGTATGTACTTGACAAATACTTGATAATGACTAGGAAACTACCTCTCAGCACCAGACGTAACATTAATTTTTTGGCAAAACACATGACAAATGTTAACTCTGGACACCAGAAACACACTTCCTCCTCTCCTCGTTCAAGGAGAGATATCAGGAACTCCTACGCCTCTGCCCACATATAGCGTTTATCCAGCTCCTATGGTATTCCCATTCAGGCACAGAGGTCTTCACGTTACTGAAAGCTGGGGATGCAGAGTACTGGCCTCATCTCTTAGGAGAATGAGAATCAGGATACACAGATTTAGATCATATATAAGAAAGCATTTCCAGCTCATGAAATCTGCTGTAACACTGGAATGGGTGACCATAGCTGGCAGGCTTGCATTCTGGGAAGACACTTATGGAGCTGGCTCTTTCTTCTGACTGATGCATTTGTGTCCACCCCCAAACACACCCCCCTAACAATGGCAAAGTCATGGGAAACCAATTTAGAACTCAGGTTGTCAGCACAGAAGTAAAAGATGGATGGATGTTCTTGAAGGATGGTTCACTCAAGTAGCCTAGGCCTGATTAAAAAAAAAAATCCCTGCCCACACAGTCCAGCAATTTTGTGAAAACACCATGTTACTTCTCTCTTGGGTTGATTCTTACCCTAAGGTCCTCCACCCCACCCCCATAGCTTTCTCCTAAGTACAGTTTACATACAATGCTTAAGACAACTAGTGGGCTTCTTTTCTCAAGAACAGTCTACTCCTGAGACTAGCCCTTAGCCCCTTGATTTGGTCATCTCCATCAGCTACACATTTATAATACTTCCCAGGAGACAATTAGCTCGTTCATAAAGAACTGATTCTGAGGAGTATCGCTCTTAAAGCGTGATTCCACTCGAATTTCTAGGAATCCGCTAACCTACTCTTAAGTTTGTCTGTTGGCCTCACATCTCTTGCCCGGATGAGTCCCCTCCACCGTTCTCAGTTACAACTTCACCTCTAAAGTGCCAACCTGTAAATACAGAACTCCTGCATTTGGATCGCGTCTGCCTGGGGATGTATTTTTACCTTAAAATCAGTCAAAAATCTTTGAGATCTGGAAGTCTCTTATGGGAAGAGGAGGCGAAGGGGGCCTGGGCAGGGGGCCGACATCGTGGTGCTTGTGCGGAGCTCTGGCGCGGCAGAGCGAAGGGAGGCCGAAGGCAGTGCCCCGGAACTGGCGCCGCAAAGACGGCGCGGGGCGGCCACCTCGGCGGCGGAAAGGCCGGGCGTCGGCCCCGCGTTGTTCCCCGCCACCGACCCCTTCTCCTGCAGCTCCAACAAGCAATCCAAGACAGCCTACGGTCTCCAGCCTCCTCCACTCACCCCACGCCCTTCACCGGCACAGTCCGTCACCAAAACCTTTCCGCCTGCGCGCCGCAGCCGGAAGTATACGGCCGCGCGACGAAACGGAACTCGGCGCCGTGGGTGCGCGAGGCGCTTGGGGCGGGGCTTTAAGGACGTCGTGGGCGAGGCGTTGACTCAGCAGAGAAGCTGCCGGGTGCGTCTTCCTCAGTGCTTCTCTTCGCAGCGTTTTGTCCGCGACCGCCGCCACGACCCCACTCCCCACATAGTCCCCAACTGCGCCGGGCCCGGACTGTGTTCGCCTCTTCGCTCCCTTCCCGTTCTCGGGCTCTTCCGTATTTGTTTCTGGCCTCCTGCCCACCTGCCTCTCGTTGGCCCGTGGGCCTCACCTGTCTGGGTAACCCGTGAGCAATTCACACTCTGTCTCCTCACTCACCTGGGCTCGTTGGTGCACCAGCCTGACCCTCACTGATATTTGCCCCTCTTCCCCGTCCCTCTTCAGACCCCTCACTCATATCCTCTGAACTAGTTGACAGAATCCTCCTCCTACTCTTTTTAAATTGTAATTCCTGCCTGAGGAGTGCTCATACTGAGCACGCTGTGTATTTTTCGTAGCTGACGTGAGCCAGTTTCCACGTCAAGACTTTCCCTCTTGGTCTCCTCAGCCCGGATGCTCACTTTATCCCCGACCCCTTTGAGGGAGGTAGAGGGAGGGTTCAGTCAGTTCCCCTGCCTTGGCCAAGGTGCGCTGCTGAGGGATTTGCACTCAGGCTTTCCTGTGAGTCATCATGGGCCCTCGCGTACCTCACCTCTCGCCACTTGGTGTCCCCATAGCAGCCTGTGCCTCAGCGAGGTCCTTGAGGGGACAAGGAGTGACTTTCTTTCTAACCTCTTAGAGAGCTAGCAAATGCCAGCTAGAGGTAGGCCTGAATGGATGCCAGCAGGCCCCTGGGTAGTTATGGTTCAAAAAACAATGCTGTACCACATAGGTTACAAGTGGGAACAGAAAGGCCTCTAGAAGGCTTTAGGCCTTTGCCTCCTTTTCTTTTGGTTGGTGGGAGGGGGCGAGGTAGGAGGTGGGTCAAGGAGGGAGGATGCTTTGAACCGAACAACTGAGTCTGTCTGACTTTTCACAGCTTGTTCTGTGGGAGAGTGTGGGCTCCAGTTGCTTGTAGTTCTTTCCTGTCCTCTCCTTATATCAGAGGTGGCAGAGGAAGGCGCATCACTCCATGGGAATGTCCCTGTCAGCATCAGGGCCCAGGGGCAGGCAGACTGCCCTATTTGCTTCAGAACGTCTCTCCCCAACTTGGCTGGTTTCACCATCTCAAGACCCTGTTATGCTTGAGCAGGCACTGGAATCTAGGTAAGTAAGGCTGCATCCTGATTACTTCGTTGTAGTTTCTAATTCTTTCCCTAGTGGGAGGGATGTGGCCAAGAACGTGTGGGCAAGGGAGTTTTCGAGCTACCCCTAATGTGCTGATGACTTAGCCCTGTGGTCACTGTTCTGGTAGTTCCAGCTCAGCTCCATGGACTGATTCATTACCTTACCCAGTCCTAAAGATTAAGTTTATTAGTTTGCTGATGGGTGATCACATCTTCTAGTTCTTCTGAATACAGGCTTTCAGGAGACCAGGGAAGCAAAAGGCAATCGATTAAAACTGATGATAAAAGGGAGGACTACCAAGAGGACCACATCACTTAGGGCAACTGGTAGGTGCTTTTGTTTTTGTTTTTTAATTCTTAGTAGAATCCCATTAAAAATCAAAAGGTTGTTCAGTGAATATAAAATCAGAGAACATTAGCACAAAGAGTTAGAAGGTCTTAAAGGAGAGGTCTTTCAAGCCATAGCTGGCTAATAAATTGCTTTTTCCTACTCCAGAGACCCTTAGCATTTGCATGTTTCCACACATTAAAGGAAATCGGTAAACAACTTCCTTTGCATAATCTATCATCCCCTTTATTTTTTCCTGCTTTGAAACAGTAGACAGCTGTCACAGAGGCTTTGAAAGGCAGAGTGATTTGGTCTCCAGTCTGGCAGAGTAAAGGTTAGTGACAGAAATAGCAAGCTGCTCACAGAAGCCAGGTACTGGGGTTCAAGGGAGGTTCATATACCCATCCAATTCTCCAACAGCACGTGTTGAAAATGTAGATTCCCAGGCCATGCTGACTGAATTGGAATTTCATGGGCTGGTGCCTGGAATCTTCATTGTTAAGTTCCCAAGGTGATTTCCTTCCTCACCTACAGAGAGGAAGGGTAAGGAGTGAGTGAGTGAGGAAAAGGGAAAAAGAGAGGTTAGGGGAAGGCGGTGAGCCCACATTCCTTTTCTGTTCTTCCCTCCCTTTCCATCTCCTGTGCTGTCCTTTGCCCTATGTCTTCCTTCCTGCCTCCTCTAGTCTGGACCATGTCCACTTCCAAATCATACTTCCAAGCTCCAGGCTATCTGCTTTCCCTCATCATCCTACCCCATTCCTCTATTTTCACCAAAGTGGAAGTCCAAAGAAATTGTAGATATGACCCTTTTGTCTTCTTAAAAATTTTTATTATTGAAGATTTTCAAACATAGACAAAGATAGGGGAATAGCATAATAAATCCCCATGTACTCTTCACCCTATTTCTACTATCAACTCAATTCTCAGTCTTGTTCCATTTATACCCCTACCCACTTCTCCCCAACATATTGTTTTGATACAGATCACAGATAGCATAACATCTTGTCCATAAGTATTTCATTATGTACCTCTAAAAGAGAAGGATTTTTTAAATTAATAAACTTAATTTTTAGAGCACTTTTAGGTTCATAGCAAAGTGGAGTGGAAAGTACAGAGAGTTACCAAATACTCTGTCCGCACACACACAGCCTCCTCCACTATCAACATCCCAGCACCAGAGTGATACATTTGTTAAACTCTATGAACCTACATTGACACATCATTATCACCCAAAGTCCATAGTTTATTATAGGGTTCACTCTTGGTGTTGTACATTCTATGGGTTTTGACGAATGTATAATGACATGTATCTACCATTGTAGTATCATACAGAGTAGTTTTCACTGCTCTAAGAATCCTTTGTGCTCTTTTTATCCCTCCCTCTCCCGTGACTCCCAGGAACCACTGATCTTTTACTGTCTTCATGGTTTGCCCTTTCCAGAATGTCATATAGTTAGAATCATATAGTAAGTAGTCTTTTCAGATTGGCTTCTTTTGCTTAGTAATATGCATTTAGGTTTCCTTTACGTCTGTTCATGGCTTGATAGCTCATTTCTTTTTAGTGCTGTATAATATTCCACTATTTGGAAGTACCACAGTTTGCTGAAGAATATCTTGGTTGCTTCCAAGTTTTGGCAGTTAACAGTAAGGCTGCTATAAACATCCTTGTGCATGGCTTTGTATGGGCATAGGTTTTTCAACTCAACTGAATAAATACCATGGAGAGAGATTGCTGGCTTGTATGGTAAGCATATGTTTAGTTTTGTAGGAAACTGCCAAACTGTCTTTCAAAGTGGTTGTACCATTATATATTCCCAGCAGCAGTGAATGAGAGTTCCTAATGCTCTACATTCTCACCAGCATTTGATGTTGTCAGTGTTCTGGATTTTCACTATTGTAATAGCTGTATAGTGGTATCTCATTGTTGTTTTAATTTGCAGTTCCCTAGTGATACATGATGTTGAACATCTTTTCATATGCTTACATGCCATCTGTATATCTTCTTTGGTAAAGTGTCTGTTCAGGTCTTTTGCCCATTTTTTAATCAGGTTGTTTGTTTTCTTCTTGTTGAGTTTTTTTTTTTAAACATCTTTTATTGATTGATTAATTGATTGATTGATTTTTTGGCTGCATGTGGGATCTTAGTTCCCTGACCAGGGATAGAACCCACGCCCCCTGCAGTGGAAGGCGGATTCTTAACCACTGGACCACCAGGGAAGTCCCCCTTGTTGAGTTTTAAGTGTTGTTTGTATATTTTGGATAACAGTCCCTTATCAGACATGTATTTTGCAAATATTTTCTCCCAGTCTGACTTATCTTCTCATTCTCTTGACAGAGAGAGACTTAAACCCACAACAATTAAACTACCATTGTCACATTTAAAATAATTAACAATAAATCCCGAATATCATCAAATACCCAGTCAGCTTTCAAATATCCAGTTGTCTCATAAATATCATTGCAATCTCTTGATATATCTCTGAAGTCTCTTAATCTATAGGTTTATTCCTCCATGTCTTTCTTCATTTGCAACATATTTGATGAAGAAACTCTGACCTCCCTCTCAATCCTCCTTCAGTCTTTTCCACAGCATTTGAGAAAACCACAGAGCTTCCCCAGTCTAAAATAATAGAAAGACTCATTGAACAAAGAAGCGATTTTGTACAATTCCAGTTTCAATTAACTTCATCTCTGCTCTGTAAATAGGGGTGAATCTTATCCACCACTGGATCCTCAGGGTCTGGCATGTGACACTCGATATGCATTTGTGGAAAGACGATAGGAGGGAAGGAAGAGACGTTATTAGAAGAAGGGTCAAAGGGAGAAAACAGAAAATTTGGTGGGTACTACATTTGTCTAAGAAAGTAGAACTGAACTTTTTTATTTAGGACCCCCTCTCCTTTGAAAAATGTTATAAACTCTAAATTTTTTTTTTTAAAATAAATTTATTTATTTATTTATTTATGGCTGTGTTGGGTCTTTGTTGCTGCTCATGGACTTTCTCTAGTTGCAGAGAGCAGGGGCTACTCTTCATTGCAGTGCGCGGGCTTCTCATTGCAGTGGCTTCTCTTGTTGCGGAGCACGGGCTCTAGATGTGCAGGCTTCAGTAGTTGTGGCACGTGGGCTTAGTTGCCCCGCAGCATGTGGGATCTTCCCGGGCCAAGGATCGAACCCATGTCCCCTGCATTGGCAGGCGGATTCTTAACCACTGCGCCACCAGGGAAGTCCATAAACTCTAAATTTTTAAAGGCCTCTCATGATCTGGGCCTGCATCTGTCTTGCCAGGCTCTCTCCTCACCCTCTTAAAACTTTGGTAGTATATTTCAATGAAAAAGCAGATAAAGCAAAACAAAACTAGTTTTAAAAAAGTTATAAAAGTAATTCATTTATATGGGAAAAATTCAAACAGTTTCAAAGTACATGAAGTGAGAAATTAGTGGTTTTTTCCTAGAAGTAACCATATATATCTCCTTGCCTCAAGTATGGTTCCAGCTGCTGGGTTTGAGAGATGAAGTACCAGGTCTTTTTTGTTTGTTTGGTTTTATTCATTCTATATCTACTGGTGACAAAAGTACAGCTATTCTTACATAGTCTTTGCAAAGTTGTTTCTACCTATGCGCGTGTGAGTGTGTATATTCATTCCTTTTAATTGCTATGTAATTGACTATTAGAAAGATGTGATATCATTTATGTAACCAGTTTTCCATCAATGTTTAGATAGATTTCAGTTTTTGCCTTACAGGCAATGCTGGCAGACCATCATTGGAGCTTTTCCTCTGAGGTGGGAAGCTGCTGGAAAGTTTGGAGTATAGAGAGCCATGATCTCACTTACAGTTTAACGGCATCACTTGTGCTGCTGTATCAGATTTACCCTCTATCCGCAGTGTCTTCACCAGCACTGGATATTAAATTTTTTAGTCTTTTTCAATTGATAAGCCAAAAATACCCCTCACTGTTGCTTCAGTTGACATTCCTTTGTAAAATCAGATTTGACAGGGTGAGTTTTACTCAGTGGGCTGTTTCACACTCACTTAGAGAGGAGTTGTTAGTTGTACTGGTACTGTGTGGATTCCTGCATGGCCACACGGAAGCCCTCTGATAGAGCCTGTCTGATCTCTCCTCTAGACCCCAGGCCCCTCGGGATGGGTACCTGACTGTGAAGCCAAAACCCTGTCTCTGAACTGCTTACCAACCTGAAGTGTCACCCCCTGCAACTCCCTGCTTCAGGTATGGCTCCAGCCACTGGCTTGGAGAGATGAAATGTCGTGGGATGTTTGGGGGCTTATTTTGTTCATTTCCACCAGTGACAACTGCACAGTCGTTTAAAAGAAATCCTATAAATGATATAAACAATTAAAACAATATAAACAGAAGGTCTTGAACTGTGACACAGTTCAGTATCTGACAGATCCAAGTGCTTCCCCACAAGTTCTCACTGTACCTCTTAGAGCAACCCCATGAGGAAGTTCGTCTTTCTTGGTTTTATAAATGAGGAACCTGAGAATGAGAGACCTTTGGAGACTTGCTCCTGGTCAGACTTGTTACTTTATTAGAGGTTGCAAAGTACTAGTAGGTCAAATTCAGCCGCAGCCCCATTTTGTTCGCCTTTAATATTTTTAAACTGTTTTACATTGGAATGCTTATTGATGGGTCATTCATTCTCTGTCCAGACACAGCCCTCATTACTCTCTGCTGACTTTGAATAGAGCTGATTTAGCTTAATTTTACCCACCCAGGCCCTGAAGGCATTGGATTTTGCACCCCCTGCCAAATCTTGTCTAATTCCACCGTGCAACTGTAGGGTTGATATCAACTCCTGAGGTAGGCCCAGAAATAAACCAGCCTCAGCCACAAACCCTCAGTGTCAGGTGCAAAGCCTAATTCCTTCTCCCTCCTGTTCTAATAGAACCATGGGAAAGGCCTTGAGCTGCAGAGCGTGGGAGAGGAAAGGCCTACCTGCCGTCCTGCCCAGCCCCAAAGCCCCGCCTTCCTCAGCCCCTGATATTATTGTGAGGGTCAGAGCTAGATTTACCTCACCTGTCCTGCCACACTGTTCCAGGGAGAGGATAAAATAAGACAACTTTGTAGAAAAAGCAGATCAGCTTCCCCTCCTTGGTGGTGCTGGTCTTTCTCCAGCAGTTTGATCTCTGAAAGGCCGTGAGCCTTTGTGAGTGGGCATCTCCCCACCCCACACATGTGTAGCTCAGGTGCTCCATCTCTGAGCATCTCCTCACTGGGATGTACATCTTCAGTCCATCAACAAATATATTAATTAATTAATTAATTAATTTTTAAACAGAGGCACAGAGTTATTTATTTATTTATTTATGGCTGCATTGGGTCTTTCTTGCTGTGTGCGGGGCTTTCTCTAGTTATGGCGAGCGGGGGCTACTCTTTGTTGTGGTGCACGGGCTTCTCATTGCGGTGGCTTCTCGTTGCGGAGCACGGGCTCTAGGCACGTGGGCTTCAGTAGCTGTGGCACACGGGCTCAGTAGTTGTGGCTCGCGGGCTCTAGAGTGCAGGCTCAGTAGTTTTGGCACACAGGTTCAGTTGCTCCGCAGCATGTGGGATCTTCCCAGACCAGGGCTCGAACCCGTGTCCCCTGCATTGGCAGGCGGATTCTTAACCACTGCGCCACCAGGGAAGCCCCAACAAATATATTTATTGAGTGCCAGACACCGTTCTGGACTCTGGGGTTTCAGCCGTGATTAAGAGAGGAGGTCACCTGCTAGTAAGAGATTAATGCGAACATTAATCAGGTTATTACACAGTAAAGCGTTGTCACAATGGAATGCATGGAGATTTGCTTCCCCCCAACACAGTCTGACTATGATCTCCAAAAGCAGAATAACAACAACAGTACCAGCCACTGTTAATGTGTTTTACATATTAACATATTACTTAATTCTTACAATAAGCCTACCAAGCAAGTAGTGTCATTATCACCCTCATTTTACAGTCATTGAGAAGTTAAATTCTTGCCTAAACTCACACCACTGGTACAGACAGTGCTTCCACTCTTGGTTGGGCAGCAAACTTTTCTATAGCCTGTTGAATTTCAAAGTGTGCCGCAACCCCATGAGAACAAGACAGAAGGAACCAGGTTCGCCCCCAACAGTTGGGAATTAGGTTAGACGCTAGAAAGAACTCCTTGGTAACAGTTATGAGTGTATGAGAGAAAGCAATCCTTTTCTGAGTATTTGTTTCCTCTCCTGAATTTTCTTTTCTTTTTTTTTCTTTGTTTTTGGCCATGCCGCATGGCGGCCTGCAGGATCTTAGTTCCCCGACCAGGGATCAAACCCACACCCCTTGCAGTGGAAGTGCGGAGTCTTAACCACTGGACTGCCAGGGAAGCCCTCTCCTGAATTTTCTATATTGCACAAATAACGTTGTAAAAATAGAGGAATTATTCTAGAAAAGAAAGATCACTCATAATTTCACCTCATGAATTGGGTTCCTTTTTCCATCTTTCTGAACCAAACTGTGACTGTGTTAGACACTTGGTGTAACTAGATCTGGTTTTGCCTGCAGCACTCTTAGGAGGCAACGATGTGGTAACTAGCGGAGGTCAGCCCCTCTACCCAGGCTTCCAACACCCAGAGTGACCCCTGGACACCCAGAGATGAAGACAGCTCTTCCACAGAGAGTGAGCAGCGCTGTGTGCTTCAGCAGAGGGATCTGGGTACCTTCACTCAGGGTGAAATAGGGCACGGATGAAGCTGTGAGGGATTACCTGCTATTTCAGATGGAAGTAATCAAAGCAGCATGCTATCCCTGTACCTTGGGGGAAACAGAGAAGGGAAAGAGGAGCAATCAGTAAGTATCAGGCAGAGTTAGCTGAATGATTGAAATGGTTTCAGGTGAGTGGGTAGGATCATGAGACACCCCCCGCCCCCATTGCCTTGCTCCACTCCCATGTCAGTCAGCTCCGGCCATGAGCTAGACACACAGTTCCTCAGGTATCTTGGGATTGTGGACAAAGGATGTTGCCTGCCATATCAGTAAACAAAGGATGACATGACCATCAAGCCATCAGCCACTGCAGCTGCCCCCCACTCCCTCCCAGTGGTGCAGCCAGAGGGGAACTCAGGATGGAGATAAACAGGCTACTGGCCCTAGATACTTAAGGTGCATATCAAAGGAATAATTTCATTAAGCCCAGATGCTTGCATCTTCCCACACATAGAAAAACACTAAACTCATTAACTTGAGATGTCTAGTTTTCCTTTAACTAGCAGTAATCTTTTGATGTTCAACTACCTGGGTTTTCTGCAAAAACTCCTGTGTATCCTGGCTCCTCCCTTACCTCTTCAGAGTAGTCCCTCAGAACTATCTGAGAGGCTGTATCCTGGGCTTAAGTCCTTAGTAATTCCCCAAATAAAACATAATTCTCAAGTTTTAGGTTGTGCTTTTTTTTTTTTCAGTTGACAGTTTGGGTGACCATAAAGGGACCCAGAGCAGACTTCCCTCCTTCGCCTGAACTCTAGGAGGAACCAGAGCCTTGGTACCAGCAGAGGCCTCTTGTGCCCATTCGCCTCCTTGGAGAGTCCAGATGAATTTGGGTGAGTCTCTCCTGGTTCTCAGATCTCCCGATTATTGGTTGATGTTCCTGAGTTTTAATTGGCAGTGTACAATAGGTACCTGGCTACCCAGCTGAAAGATACGGGGTGGGGACCTGGTTGAAAGACATTGGGAAAAAGTACCTCCCAGCTGAAAGATACTAGGGGAGCCTGGTTGAAAGACACTAGGTTGCTCAGTTGAGAGACACTGAGCTGTCTAAACTGGGTGATTAGGTAAGAGAGTGGCCTAACATCTTTCCTAAATGAGGGGCATCAGAAAGCCAGCCTCCAACCAGGTTTATGTATATACAAACTTAGCTACAAGTACTTACTTAATTGGGAATTAAAGAAAATCTTTCCCTGAAAATGGCCAGTATGGGGCTTTTTATTGTGTAAGCAGTTAAGTTAGAGAAAGCCAGCTTGATAAAACGTTTTTTCAGAATTCTGACCTTAAAGAAACAAAAGCCCTTCTAGGGAGAACTTGCAGTTCTCTCCTTGTGTCTTTGAGATGTGAAGGTTCTACCTGATATTCTTAGAGGTGTGTGTGTGTGTGTGTGTGTGTGTGTGTGTGTGTGTGTGTGTGTGTGTGTGTTTTGATGGTCTCTGCCATCTGGGCGGTACACATATGGTGTTCATTTGACAGCCAGTCGAATAGACGGGGATTCTGAGCAGTTTTTGTGCCAGCTCTCAGAGAAATTTGTCATAAGGGGTCCCACCCAAGAAGGGGCCTTTGTCATCTTAACCTTCATTGCATCCACCTGTACAATGAAGGCCCTTTACTTTCTTAGACTGTTTTTGGGAGTAAACTTTCTAGATTTTGTGGAGGCTACATCTTTTGCACTCTCTTATGGGGATGCCCCTTGCATCTTACTGGTTTGAGTCGCTATTAAAATACTACTCGTCAGTGGCCAGACAATGGATCTTTTAAATTGTAAAACTTTATGTAGAATAATCGTAATAGTGCAACTCTAGGTATGGGAAGAAGCAGCAAGGGAAAATATTTCCTGGATCATAATAGACTAGTAAGACAGGAGATCCAGATAAATTTTTTTTTTTTTTTTTTTTTAGGCTGTGCCATGCGGTTTGTGGGATCGTAGTTCCCCGACCAGGGATCGAACCCGGGCCCCGGCAGTGAAAGCACCGAATCCTAACCACTGGACCGCCAGCATATTCCAGAGAATTTTAGATTATCAGTAGGGCCTGATCCAAAAAGTAGCACATTGAGTGGCCTATCAACAGAATCTTTGCCTGATCCAGGAACCACTTCCTAGTGCCATGGGACAAAATTGGTCATAAAATGCCTCCCAAATGTTGGTCGAATTTATGACCAAGAGGAGGTGCTGTGGACAAATAATGTCACCTGCCATATCAGTAAGCAAAGAATGCTGTGGCCATCAAGCCATCAGGCACTGCAGCTGCCCCCACCCCCATAGGTAAGGTGCATATCGAAGGAATAATTTCATTAAGCCCAGACTCTTGCATCGTCCCATGTATAGAAAATCAGTTAACTCAACTTGAGATGTCTAGTTTTTCTTTAACTAGCTGTAATCTTTTGATGTTTGACTACCTGGGGTTTTTTGGCAAAAACTCCTGTATATCCTGGCTGCTCCCTTACCTCTTTGGAACAGTCCCTCAGAGCTATCTGAGAGGTTGTATTCCAGGCCTAAGTCTTCAGTAATGCCCCAAATAAAACATTTGATTTTATTTACTTTTAGGTTGTGCATTTTGTTTCAGTTGACAGTATGTCCCAGCCTGCACTGGGGAGATCTGTCAGTGCCCTGTCCCTCAAGAATTTCCCTTAGGCCTAATAAAATAATTTTTTCATGTGTGAAATGCTTTAAAGTTTGTAAAGTATTTCTCCCACATTCCCTCATTTTTAAAAATAGATTTTATTTCTTAGAGCAGTTTTAGGTTCTACAGCAAAATTGAGTAGATATTCCCTTATTTTTAACTTTGATTGTCACATCCACCCTTCAAATAGGTAGAACAGGTGTTATTATCTCTCCATTTACATTTAAATTACATTTAGAATCACACAGTAGCAAACAGAGCCTGGTGCTAACTGAGGTCTTCTGATCTTTTAAGCCTCAGGCACTTTCTCTTGGTTCCCACAGAGTGCCTTCAGAATCTTTCCAAATCTTTCCGGAAACTGTGGATCATCTCTCATTCTCAGAGCTTAGAAATTAGTTTGAGAAGTTCCCCCAGCTTCCCCCTTGAATGCAGGGGCCCACAGAGAATCCATCTATGTCTTTGGGGGAAGGTCTGCTCTCTCAGGCTCTGGCAGAGACAGTGGGACCCAGAACTTGTACAATGCCCTGATAAGCTTCTTAGAGGCGGGTATTAGCAGGGATTGGATATCCTTCCCCTGAGATGCCCTTCATACCTGACCCTGCCTTGAATTAGGATTCCATAGGGGAGCTGGGAGCAGGAGATGGGGTGTTCCCTGCTGTACAGCTTCAGACTTACTCTTTGAGACCCTGGATCCAGAACTGAGAAGATACCCAGATGTCCAGGTTTGAAGGTAAATTATGTGATTAGGTAGGAGGGATCAGCTGGGGTGCCAGCTCAGCTCTGTTACATAACACTGGCACACCAGAAAGAGATACTCTCCAAAGTTTCTTTTGGAGATTCAGAGTGTTGAGTATATGGCGAGGGTTAGGGTAGACAGGGAGATGGTGGAAAGACAATGATAGGAATCAAGGACAAAGAAGGAAACTCACTAATTCCATACTTATTTTGCTTTCCCCTCTTTCGCTTTTTAAGACAGTTGTATTTGCATTGCTAATTAGTGTGGTATGCTGGAAAGACTGGGACATTAGAAAGCTCATCTGCACAGCTGCTCACTAGCTGTGTGATGTTGAGCAAGTCACATCTCTCTGGACCTCAGTTTCTTCATGTCTGAAATGGGGAGTTGCATTAAACAGTGTCAGTAATTCTTTCCACCTTTAATGACCTGAGATTCTATGGGTTATTCATCTAACTTGTAATATATTACTTCATATGCAAAACTGATCATTTCTAGTTATTGTTTTGTAATAACCTGTGGACATTGATGAGAGAATTCATATTTAGTTGGGCTGGGCTTCTCTGCCCTTCTTTATAAATTGAGAATTCTTTGAGGGCCTTAAATGTTTTTCCCTCCTGAGTCCTTATGTAAAATTAACCCCTATGGGGCATTGATTCTGTACAATGCTTTTCCCAGACCGGATGTGTTTTTACTCTCCCAACATTCCTGTGACATAGGTATTGTTATTACTATTTATGTAGATGGGTATTATTATTACTATTATTATTTCTATGAAATTAAATTTAAAATATTATAACATGCACGTGATAAAAAGGTTAAACAGTTAGACTGAAGAGTAGGATATACTGAAAAGTAAGTCTCCCTCTGATCCCTGACCCTTAGTTTCCCTTTTCCAGATGTCTTTTCAGAGAGAATCTTTGCATAATCAGTGCATATGTTATCATGCCCATTTTACAGATGAAGCACTGAGGTTCAGCCTGTCCAGGGTGGCACAGCTAGTAAGCAGCAGATCTGGGAACCCAGCCTTTGACTCTATTCCCCATGTTCCTCCCATGACACCACACACTGTCTGGGAAGCTTCATGACGTTAAATTTTAAGCTTTGTCCTCTCTGAATGACGGTGGAATCGTTTTAAAATCAGTCCAGTAAAAACACATAGAGCCTTGCACTGCTTTCCACTACTGCCCCTTTCTGTCTAAAGCTTAAAATCATATCTCCTTACTTCCCTTTTGCCTTGGATAAGGTGAGATTTGTGGCCTGGGGCACCAGCTACAGATGACTGAGCTCTCAGCAACTCTGGCTGGACCTGTGGAGTGTGGGCAGACCTCTTGCAAGGATCCCAAGGAGAGCTGGGTAGACCCAGCTCAGGAACCTGGGCTGCTGGCATGCCTACACAGTAAAGAGGACCCCAAGATGCTCTTTTTCCCATGAGCAGACATTGCCCCCTGGAGCAGGGGGCAGGGGTTGTTTTGTTCCAGCAGAAACAACTGACTTTCGCTACAAAGGCCCCTGTGTGAATAGTCACTCTTCCAGATAAGGGTTTGGTGGATCCCAGCTCTCCTTTTAGGAGCAAATAACCTCTTCTTTTTTTTTTTCTTTCTAGGTTTGTGGTTACCCCCTGGCTGGACTTCATGGAGGAATCTTCTCTGATTTCTAATCTGAATCCCAGAGCAGCCCCCATCTTTCAGTGGACAGAATGAGAGGCCTTCTGTAACCAGGCATAACTGGCTATCATGGGGAAATTGATCAGGATGGGGGCACAGGAGAGGCGGTTACTCTGGCCAAAGCGGCTTCATTGGAGGCGCCTCCTCTTCCTATTGGGAATGCTGATCATGGGTTCCACCTACCAGTACCTGAGGAGCCCCCGGGGGCTCCCCTCACTGTGGGCAGCAGTCTCTTCCCAACAGCCTGTAAAACTAGCCAGCCGGGACCTTTCCAACAATGAGATGATGATGGTGAGCAATGACCCTCCAAAATCTAGCTCTGAAATGGAGGTTGAGACATGGGCACCCCAAGCCACAGTGGGCAGAGATGGAACAACACCTGGTGTAACAATGGAGAACACCCCCAGTATACCTAGAAGAACAGCCAACGTCATTCCAGCAACACCCAAGAGCAGCGACAGCCCAACAGCAGCCCGCACGGAAAAAGTGAAGGAAGACACCCCAGCCACACCCAGTGGAGCACTGAATCACTACCCTCCAACTTCAGGCAGACCAGCAGTTAAAAATTATACCCCAGCAACACCCAGGGGAGCAGTGAAGAGCTACCGCCCAACTCAAGCCTGGGGAAAGGTGAGGAAATACACCCCATCCCCACTTGGTAGGATGGTGACCAGTTACGACCCATCCGCATTCATGACAATGACCAGGAGCCGTGGGATCACCCCCAAAGCAACAGTGAAAGACAGTGAAATTATGACAACCAACAAAATACTGGAGACCAACCCTTCCAAGACAGTAGTGGAGGAAACCACCCCAACTCCTCTCAAGGGAGTAACTGATAACGCCCCACCCTTCCTGATAAATGACTTAGAAACAGACATCTTGACTTCTCCAAGGAATGTGGTAGAAGAGAAGACCCTAACTACCCCCAGAAGAGTGGACAATAATAGCTCAACCAACCACCGGGGGTTAGTGGGAAAAAACAAGCTGACAACACCCCAAGGAACAGTCCTGGAGCACACCGCAGCCATCTCTGAGGGGCAGGTGACAGTAAGCATCACGACAGGCAGCAGCCCAGCAGAAACCAAAGCCTCTACTGCTGCGTGGAAGGCTAGGAATCCCTCGTCCAGAACCAGTGCACCAACTGTTGGAATATCCTCAGCCACCTTCTGGGGGCTGGTGAAGAACCCTTCCCCAGCACCCACCACTCCAGCAACTCCCAGGGTCAGGGCAAATCCGACCACTCAGGTCCATCACTGTGTGGTTGTAGAGCCAGTCCCAGTCTCGCCCACTGTCCCCTCCCCCAGTCTGACAACAGCTGGGATGCCAGAGGCTCCCAGTCCCTCAGTACTGCCTTCTGGGCAGCCAGACTTCCACCCCAAGGCAGAGTACCCCCGAGACCTGTTCAGTGTGAAGGAGCGGAGGCAGGGCTGGGTGGTCCTGCACATCTTTGGCATGCTGTATGTGTTTGTAGCCTTGGCCATCGTTTGTGACGAGTACTTTGTCCCAGCCCTGGGTGTCATCACAGACAAGCTGCAGATCTCTGAGGATGTGGCAGGTGCTACGTTCATGGCTGCTGGAGGCTCTGCCCCCGAGCTCTTCACCTCCCTCATTGGCATCTTCATCTCCCATAGCAATGTGGGCATCGGCACCATAGTGGGCTCTGCGGTGTTCAACATCCTCTTTGTCATTGGCACTTGTGCCCTCTTCTCCCGGGAGATCCTCAACCTCACCTGGTGGCCCTTGTTCCGTGACATCACCTTCTACATCCTTGACCTAATGATGCTCATCCTCTTCTTCCTGGATAACCTCATTGTCTGGTGGGAGAGCCTGCTGCTTCTGCTGGCCTATGCCCTCTATGTGTTCACCATGAAGTGGAACAAACAACTTGAGCTGTGGGTGAAGGAGCAACTCAGCAAGAGGCCAGTGGCCAAGGTCATGGCCCTAGGGGACCTTAACAAGGTAAGAACAGGTTGGCTCAGGCTTCTCTACCCCCTTTTGGGTAAAAGGGTGGGGGAAAGCCAGGGACTGAAGAATGGAAAGTGCTAGGTCAGACCTCAAGAGATGAGTGAGTGTTCTGGTTCCCTTGCAATTCATTCAATATTTATAGAGTCCTGTTTTCTGCCAGGCACTATGCTGGGGCTTTTGCAGGAGTGACCTTGGGTCAGCCCTTAATCGTCCTATAAAATGGTTATTATTAGGATCCCCCATTGGCAGGGGAAGAAACTGAGGCCTAATGAAGTTAAACCACTTGTTCAAGGTCACACAGCAAATAGATGGTGGAGCCAGGATGAACCCGGGTTGTTCTGATTGGGTCTTCAGAAATGACATTTGAGCTGGGCTTTGGAGAATGTCCAAGGAGATATCAGGCAGGGAAAAATGATAAAATGGGCATGGTATGTAGGGTTTATCTAGCACCCTCACTTTCATTTAATCCTGTTTGTTCACATTCCAGACCTGGAGGGGCTGGTAGTTTGGTTAGGGTCTGAGAAGGAGGAGGCTTTTTGAGTTTTGTTTTGTTTTTAAAGTATTGAAGATGGGAGCTCCACTCATCCAGTGACAAGCCAGCCCTGGGTGCAGAGCCCTTTCTCTGTGCTGACTGGAGACTGAGAGCTCCAACTCTGGGGCATTCTTCTGACTCCACAGTTCCTTTCCAAGAATTTCTCTGCCCCTGTGAGGGACCTTCCTGCTAAATTCATTGCATGATTCAATAATCTGGATAGTGAAATTTAATTGGGGAAGTGATCTCTAAAAATTCATCCCCAAGTTTTTTGTTCCTTGAGACTCCAAAGTGAGGGTACCCTGGGGAACACAGACCCCCATTTCTCTCATGCTCCTAAAGGGTGAGTTTGGGCAAAGTTTGGTTCATAGCCTGCCTGTTTCAGATCTCAGGCCACTAGTGTGAGCAGAATTTTGCATGCAAAGAGTCGAAGGACTTAGCTGCTTAATCCAGTGCAGTTTTGATGAGTAGGCAGGATGGAGACCAAACTCAGCAACATGTCTCAGAGATGTGTGATACAAGGAGATGAAATGTACTTCCTTTAGGACTTCTGAGGTATGTGTGGTGTTCAGAGCATAGAATTGAGAGTCAGGAAACCTGGGTTCTAATCCAATTCTGCCTCTAACTGTGTGACCTTGGACAGGTCCTTTCCCATCTCTGGTGGAAATGACAGAGTCCAACTAATCATGCAAATTGTTCTGTTTAGCGGTAACATTCATTGATAATGTCTTGTGTCTAAATGAGTTCCGTTCTGTCAGGCCCAGCACAGCTGTTGTTTGTCTGATCTGGTCAGCCGACCTCCAATTAGTACATTTTTGCAGATGGCCCAAAAAGGAGAAATATCCTGCCCAGGGTTGGACAGCCAGAAGGTATCCACACTGGAATGGGAACCCAGTATCCTAACTCCCCATTCAGTACTATTTCCCTCCAGATGACTGCTCTAAGAAGCCAGAGACTTAAAAAAGAAAGGGAGGCTCAGAGCATTACCTCATTTAATATGAGGAAACAGGGCCCTCCCTCCTCCTGAAGTTCTCAGGGCAGGCTTTGCTGAGGGTGACCATGAAGTCTGGTACTATTCTCTGAGAAAGTATCTAATGCCTTGGTATACATTAGGCCAGCAGTTTTCAAAATTGGGCCTTACCTGGCGGGCCAGTGGTTAAGACTTTACCTTCCAGTGTAGGGGGTGCGGGTTTGATTTCTGGTCGGGGAGCTAGGATCCCACATGCCTCATGGCCAAAAGGCCAAAATGTAAAACAGAGGCAATATTGTAACAAATTCAATAAAGACTTTAAAAATGGTCCACATCAAAATGCCTCTTGACTTGCCTCCCAGTCCTTCATAGTAATTCTGTTTTTATTTAAACTCTGCAAATTCTCAATTTTCAATTTTGTCAGAACTAGACCATCAGAGCAAAGCTTGCCAAGCAAGTAAAGCATAATCATGATTTCAAAAGAGAATTTGTAACTTACTTAAAAGATTCTTCAAGGCCTTTAGTAGCAGCTCTTTGCCAACCAGTGAGAGCAGTGCTGATTACAACTGTTCATATCTATTTATTGAAACAGATCCAGTATGAATTTTAATTAACAGCATTATTAAAAAAGAACAGGTTGAAATACTGGCTGTCCTTGAAAGTAAATTTATATTTACTTAAAATTGAAAACCTATAGTTAGGAGTTTGGAGCACTAACAACTGCCTTCTAAAAATTAGTCCAAATAATTTAAAAACTGGAGCTATTTTGAAGTGATTTTTAAAAACATCTGGATTTGGAGTTTCACCCCAGGTTTCTTATAGCCAGAGAGAGCGGTATCTGCCTTTGCTTATATCATTCTGTCTGTGTTTGACTGCCCCAAGACCTATGATCTTGTTTGAGGGAGGTAAATTATCCTGTACTTCACTGACGGAATGAGGGAAGCCATTCTGTTTGAATTCTTGAAGCAGTTCTCTGAAAATCCAGTCTTTGATCTAGTAAACTGTGTTGGTATTCATTTTTGTGATTTATGCAAGAATGTGTACTCACCTCTGCAAATTATCTTACTTTAACTATGAAACTTTATGAAAATGAACATGCCTTGCTTACTCACTCACTCACTCACACTGACCTATCAGTTCACACCTCTTCCCTGACTAATGGGTTCCTTCTTTGAGCTTCTCCTTGAGAAGGCAGGGGGTCAGGGAAACTGGGCTTATGCCGTCAGCCACACACCCAAAGGTAAGGAAGTAAGAGAGAAGTGGGGAAAGGCCAGACCGAGTGGTAGGGAGTCAAGGAGGAGGGTTGGGGAGAAATCAAAGCCACGAGTGCTCAGGAAGTTTAAGCAGGGGGAAGACAATTAGAGGGCAGTGGAAGCCAGCTCCTTCTTGGAGGGAAACAGGAACAGGAAAGACACTTGGGCCTCCCCCTTCCTCTGTTGGCAGCCTGGGGTGAGGTGCGGCCACAGTGTTAGGCTCCTCATTGCCACTAAATGGGGGAAATAATCTTTATATCTCCCAAAGGGCTGAGCCCAACGTCTCATCCCTAAAGCAGAAGCTCCACAAGTATTGGGTGGTTTCCTCAGGGAACTCTAACAGGTCAGGGTCTCCAGTTTATAGAGAAAAAGGAATAGGGGAGGGAATCCATACTTGTGGAGGGCCTATGACATATGTACATTATCTCGACAATTTCTCATAAAACCCCTGCAGGAGGGGAGTTCCCTGGTGGCCTAGTGGTTAGGATTCTGGGCATTCACTGTCGGGGCCCAGGTTCAAGCCCTCATCAGGGAACTGAGATCCCCCAAGCCCCGCGGCGTGGCCAAAAAAGAAAAAAAAAAAACCTGCAAGAATAAATTGTTATTGCCATTTTGCAGGTGAGGAGACTCTGAGGCTCGGAGAGGATAATTAACTCTGCCAAAGTTACACAGCTAGTTGGTGGTCCTTATCACCAGTTTATGAATCCATTCATCTGGGTTTTAACCCAGTATCCATGGCTAACTATCCCTGTTATCCTGGGCAAGTCAGTGCAACTCCACAAACCTATATTATTAAGCACTTAAATGAAAAGCAGTGTGGGAAGTAAAAAGATCATGTCCCTTCCATTAGAAGGGACAGGCATAGACAAAAGTAACTGATAAAGGGAACACTGTGCAAAGTACTACAAAGTCACTTTGCTTTTGTTCGAGGTCTCACGCTGCTCATCTGTAAAGCGAATGGGATGGACTAGTGCAGGGGTTGGCAGACTTTTACTGTAAAGGGCCAGACAGGAAATATTTTAGGCTCTGCAGGCCATATAGTCTCTATCACAACTACTCAACTCTGTTGTAGCATGACAGCAGCCACAGACAATAAGTAAATGAATAGGAATACCCCTGTGGTGTTTTACTAAGCAACATAATCGCAGGTGTTCTCCTACCTGAACAATTTGGAGATGTAAGATCAGCAGAGAATGATTCATTTTCATATCAGATATTCACCCAACTGATATCTGTGGAGTTCCTCAGCTGGAGGACCTTTCACTTTACTTTTTATTCTGCTCTGGTAATCTAGAACCAGGATAAAGTTTTTTTTGTGAATGATTCTAATCAGAATTTACTTAAGGGTATTTTCAGAAAAAGAAAAAAAGATGTGTCATTGAACATAGACACATAGTAACTATTTTAGAGTCTGTCTTTTGACACTGGCTGCAAAAAAAAAAAAAATTCAAAGCTAAAAATATTTCAGACAACATTGTCAAACTGACATGTTTTGGTTTGAGGATGCCTTTTATGAACCCAATGAAGAAATGGTAAATGTTTGGTTTTTTTGTTTTAAAAGATATATTAATTAATTTATTTTTAATTTACTTATTTAATTTATTTATTTTTGGCTGCATTGGGTCTTTGTTGCTGCGCGCGGCTTTCTCTAGTTGCGGCGAGTGGGGGCTACTCTTCGTTGTAGTGCGCGGGCTTCTCATTGCAGTGGCTTCTCTTGTTGCAGAGCATGGGCTCTAGGCGTGCGGGCTTCAGTAGTTGTGGCTCATGGGCTCTAGAGCGCAGGCTCAGTAGTTGTGGCGCGTGGGCTTAGTTGCTCCGCAGCATGTGGCATCTTCCCGGACCAGGGCTCGAACCCGCGTCCCCTGCATTGGCAGGCGGATTCTTAACCACTGTGCCGCCAGGGAAGCCCAGAAATGGTTAATGTTTGCATAGTTATCAGCACAGTCTAACTTAGCTTGCTCTGAAACTTTTTTACCTGGTTTTAAAGCTCTCAGTGTTATTTGTTCTGGCCCCAAATGATAAATATTTGACCTTCCTTGACCATGCATAGTTGCAGAAAGCCAAAGTTGAGGCTCTAGCCTGGCCAAAAAGCCTTATTTGTATTTGAAGGATGATGGGACCTTCTTTATAGAGAGAGCTACAAGCTTAGCTAGAAATAACTGACCATCTGCATGAGATGCTGATGGGCAAGACAGCCCTGTGGGGCACCAGTGGTGAAAAGGGATGCAAGGTGGGGAATGAGACTGGTCCGGGCTCCTTTGGAAACCCCATATCCACATTCAGCCCACAGGAATACTTCAGAATGTGAAACTCCAGGAAGAAGTCTGCCACTCTTTCTTAAGTGCATTGCAGGCTATTTTCTTCTTGGCAGGGTTTTTTTTATTAAACCAACCGACAGAAACCCCAAGCAGACAAACCTGGTGCCTCCTTAGGAACCAGTCGTCCCTTTCCTGTCAGGGTTAACATTTACTCCAGTGACCTGTACTGCCAGACAGCCAGCTGTCTGCTGTGGAGACAGGGGTGCTGGACAGGAAGCAGCCACCAGGGCCTTTCCTGCCTCTGTGGGCTTGACCTTACTAGCCTGCAGGGAATCCACTTTGCTCCCAAAGAACTCATCCTAGCTAGGCTGAGGGGTTCCCTCCTTTTTTTTTTGGCCGTACCACACAGCTTGTGGGATCTTAGTTCCCTGACCAGGGATCAAACCCAGGCCCTCGGCAGTGAGAGTGCGGAGTCCAGGGAATTACCTAACTTCTTAAATAATAGTCAGCTTCCCTCCAGTTGTCAGGAAAATATGGTAAGAATCAGATTCTCAGTATAAAGGCTTCTTTTCTTCATAAAATTTTCTTAAGCTTTCAGCATTCATCTGCTGGTGGGTGCTAGCAGATGACAAAATGAATGCATAAGAAACAAACAAATATTAACAGAAAAACTCAAACATCTGATCATGCCTGGTAGAACAGCGTGTTGTTTCCATGGATGTGTGTATGCTTGTAAGAGATTTTACATATTCTGCTATTCATACAACAGAGCGATCTTTTTTCCTAGTGTATGGGATGAGATTAAATATGAAATTAGATATTCATGGTGTTCTACAAATAACAGCATGATTTCTAGATGCTCTGCTACCTGAATAAATTGGAAATATAAAACTAACAGAAAATGTTTTAGTGTGGGGGAGTGGGCATATGGATGATAAACAAGTAGAATAACATATTTCTGAGTATGAAAAGTGCTGTGAAGGAAATAGTGTATGTGATGGAGAGTGACTGTAGGTAGTGGGCCCCCTTCAGCGAGGGAGAGCAGGGGAGTCCTCCTGGAGGAGGAGAAGTTCAGGTAGACAGTCCAAGTAGAGTTCCATGAGAATTCTTCTGGAATTCTTCCCCATGCTCCATAGGGGAAGAAGAGGAAACAGCATTTGCAAAGACTCAGAGCAGGGAAGGACCTTGGTGCACTAGAGGAAAGAACTGGAGGCCAGTATAGTGAGTAAGGGGAGAGTGGTACAGTATAACACTAGAGACGGGGATGAGAGCTGCTTCATCAGAGCCTTGTGGATTAGATACGGAGTTTGGATTTTATTTGAAGTTCAATGGGAAATGATGTAATGAGGAATCATAGTTAACTGCTGTGTACAAAATGTACATTCCCTAACTGCTGTGTACAAAATGAATGGTAGGTGTGCAAGGGTGGAAGTAGGGAGTCCAGTTAGGAGGCTGTTGTGGGCATCCAGCGTGTGTGCACGTGTGTGTGTGTGTGTGTATCTTTGAGAGATATTTTGAAGACAGAATCGTCTGGATTTGGTGATGGTGTGGATGTGGAGGGTGAGTGGAAGTCAAGGTTTTTCGCTTGAGCAGCAGGGTGGATGGTGGCGCCATCTAGTGAGAAAAGGAAGACTACAGGAAGAACAGGTTTAGGAAGACTCAAAAGTTCCCGCTCTGGAATGGTGAGTTTGAGTGTTTATGTCACCTCCAAGTGGCTATGTCTACGAGACAGTTGTACAAATGGGCTTAAAGCTTATGAACAAGGTCAGGGCTGGAAATAGAGATTTGTGAATCGCCAACAAATGTATGGTTATTAAAATCAAGGACCAGCTGATGCTACTCTGAAAGAGAGAGAGAGATTAGGATTAAGCCCCAAAGAACTCTGATGTTCATTCATTTGGCAAACATTTATGGAATCTCTTTGTATGAAACCTATGTAGGGTCTGGAGATACAGTGAGAATTAAGGCAGCCCTCAAGGGGCTCAACCTAGCAGAGGAGCAGGAGTTGATCCAGGTTTTGTGGGGTCTGACACTCTTTAAGAAAAGGAATATAAAACTATTGCTACAAAATTAAATATGAGGCCTCAGAAAGGGTTTGTGAGGGGAGAGATGGGCCCTGAAGTTTAAGCTTCATCAGCTCTGTGGTAAATCCCCCTTAGTGGGGAAGACAGAAAAGTAAAAGTAATATTTACCATATCATGTGTAATGATATAGGTAAGTGCTGAGGGATTTAGCACTGCCGAGAGTGGACATCTCAACAAAAGTTAGGGAAGGCTTCCTAGGGGGGGTGATGCTTAGCTGAATCTTGAAGGACAAGCAGGGGTTGGCTGACTGAAGAAGGGATAGGAGTCTCCTAGGCATGTGTAAAGGCCAGGGGAATGAGAGAGGGTGATGAGACTATAGCTGCACTGTCCAGTATGGGAGCCACTAGCTACATGTAGCTACTGAGCTCTTGAAATGGGGCTAGTCTGAATTGAGATGTGCTGTAAGTATGAAATATACATTGGGTTTCAAAGGGTTAGTATGAGAAAAAAGGTAGAATAGCTCATTGATATTTTTATATTAATTACATGTTGAATTATAATTCTAATATATTGGGTTAAATAAAGTACATTATTAAAATTAATTTCACCTGTTTCTTTTACTGTTTAAAAATGTGGCTACTAAAAAAATTAAAATTACATGTGTGGCTTGCGTTCTATTGCTATTGGACAGCACTGAACTGGAGGTAAACGGGAGGCTGGAATATGCTCAGCTAAGGAGTGTGGACTCCCTCCTGAGGACACTGAGCCCCCAGGGTGCAGGGGAGGGACATGATGTGCTTTGCTCAGAAAATCACTCTGGCTGAAGAGTGAATGAGGAACCAGAAGAGGAACAGTCCAGGAGTCAGGAGGCTGTTGCAGGATTGTAGGCAGGAGAATAGAGAAATGAGGCCAAATTTGAGGACTTTCAGGAACTAGATCTGACAGTTAGTTGTAGATGAGCTGTGAGGAAGTGAGGAATTTGGGTAGACTTTTGGGTTTCCAGCCTAGACAGGTGAGTGGATCAGGGTGCTAGACTGTATTCAGTGAAGGTAGGACTCAACCAGGGATTCAGTAAATCTTTGTTGAATGAATGTTTAAAAAAACACACAGACCAGAATGTGCAGTTCAGGAACTGTGTCATGGGTGGTCTAGAAAGGGAGAGGTCAATGATTAACTGCTACATCTGTGGGAGATAGGAATTGGAGGTCAGGAGGACAAGCCCCCTGAAGGGTCGCCCTGTTCGCCACCACAGGTTCCCGTGAACGGCTGGCTGCAAGGGATCCTGTTGCTCATCCTCATCAAGATGCATCACAGGTGTTGGGGGTTTGGCTGGCATGAAGACATCTTCTTTGGTTTTCTTAGCCCTCTGGTTAATTTTCATGAGGAGAGGGAGAAGGTGGGGATGGTGGGACTGAAGAAAGAGGAGGATGATTGGTGTAGTGTGAGAGGTGGATGTGGGAATGTGTTTGTAATAAGGGCATACTCTGAAAGCACCTACTTGCTGGTACTGCTACCCATATATGGACCCATCAGTCCCACTCAAATGTAGACAAACATTTATATCCATTTACCTGAAATGTCAATAATATGAAACAGAGCCACTAGGAAATATAAATTTGACTTCATTTCCTTATTTATGCTTGGGAAAAGAAATGTGATTTAGTAAAAACAACAACAAAAACAATCCTCTGAATAGAGATTAGGAGGTCGGGGGTTCTGTCACTATTGTTGTGAGTGTGGGAAAGTCACAGAATCTTTCTGCATCTCAGTTTTGTCATCTGCCAGAATAGCAATAATAATACTAGCCTTGTCTGTTTCATAGAATTAGTAATATGGAATGAGAAAATGCATGTGAAGGGCTTCAGAAAGTTAGAAGTGCATACGGAGGGTAGAAGATGTTGATATGTGCAATGAACAGTGAACCCGTAGAGAAGTATTTTGATTTAAATAAATCTGAATGGAAGAGAAATCATTAGACATGTGCTTCGTGGGGCAAAAGTCAGTCTCTCCTGCCCTTTTGTGGACAGAACCAGCCATCCCAAAGGGTAGCCTGGCCTCTCGTATTTCTAAGAACTCATTGGGTGAGAGTTGGATGTGATAAATAGTGAGGTGGCTGGGCCAGTGGGGTTTGGTGCTGTAGCCTCCAATATCCCAGAATTGTGAAAGAGGGGGTTTGTTCAGAAAATCCACAGTGCCCCCTTCATATTCAGATTGGTTATTTCTGCTTTGTTTCATTCATTTGTATGTTCATCCATTTGTTCATTCATTCAACAATGTGTATCCAAGCCTTCAAACCTCCCCCATCCTTCAAAGATTATCCAAACTTCACCTACTTTCAGAAGGCCTCCGTGTCCATCCCAGCACAGCACCTTAATCTGTGCCTCTCATTTCTTCAGGCACATTCTGCTTTCTCATGTGTTCGTGTTATCATTGGTCTCAATTCCTTTCTGTAAGTAGAATCCATGCCCTAAACATCTTTGTATACCTACAGCACTAGCATAGTGCCCAGTAAACAGCAGGTGCTCAGAAATTAAGAACTGAATGAATGAACAAATTGGGCGGACGGATGGGTGGGTGGCCCTGAATCAGGCAGTATTCTCTGTATTTTCTGATCAGGCAGAGATGGGAGTGTAGCACGTCCAGTTCTACTTCTGGCCGTGGAGGTTGGTGAGGTGGGGGAGGCAGTGGAAGGTGAAGACAATTACTGGGGGCAGCCATTGGTGACCCTGCTGTCTGAAGATGGCGCTAGAGGTCACTTGGCATATCAACTCGTTGAGCTCTCCTTAACCGAGCACCTGCTGTGTACAAGACACTATGCCACAGGTTAAGGGAACAGAGATAACTATATCGTAGTTCAAAAAGACGTGAAGTCTAGCTGGGTAGACAACTAATATGTGTGAACAACGATGATTTCTTTAAAAGTTCGGATGGTGTTACGAGATAGTAAATGCAAAGTGGCAAGCTGGTGGTTCAGAGAGTAAATACTGTGGGCGTAATGATTCTTCATCTTGGACCTTCTAGGTCTGTCCCCTTCCCCAGCTGGCTACCCTACAGCTTCCCCAGGACACTAGCAAGCACTTATTCGATTATAGAGCCAGATTTTTGGTATCACAAAATGTGTCCACTGTTGTTATACAGCTTTTGAGGAGAGAGGTATTGTAGAGAGCTGGAGTGAGGGCTGGGCTGGGGGTGAAAGGGGCCATTTGGGAAAGCGTTATGTAAGAATTCACCCTGAATTTTCTGAAAAATTGGTAGGCATAGAGGGATGGAGAAGGCATTTTAGGCAGAGGGGAAAGGCATGAACAAGGGACTACGAATTGGAATAGGTTAGGTATATGCAGGAGACTGTTCATTCATTCATTCATTCAACCAGCGTTTTCTGAACCCTTGCTAAGTGCCAGGCAGTGTTCTCATGCTTGACATACAAGCATGTGTCATGAATGAAATAGTCTGCCTTCAAGATGCTAGTGGGACAGTCAGTTTACTTGGGTTTGCCAACATACAAATAACATACAAATAGATTGGGGAAAGTGCTATGAAGGAAAAGGAGTCAATAAAAGAGAATTAGCCGGGCACCTTAGCTTCCCAGAGGAAGGTGACATGTAAGTGGAGACCTGAAACATGGGGAGTGGAGGAAAGAGGGTTCCAAACAGAGGAGGAGGGACCGTGTGATGAGGGTTTCGAGGTGGGTAAAGAGGATGGTGCATTTGAGGGACTGAAAGACAGCTGTAGCTGGTGTTACTGGACCTCAATGAGTGGACACATTTGACTGGGAATACTGCATGCAGGCTGAAGCCAGACTGTGGAAGGCCAGGCTGGGGGTGGTGGACATGTTAAAACATTTTCTGAGGCCAGGTTATCTCTGGGTGTGTTTCTGTGTTCCCACATGAGGGCTCCCTGGAGAGAGAGGGAAGTAGGGAGGAAGGGTGAGGGTCTCTGTGAACATCTTGTGATTCCTGTCCCTATTTGCAGCTGGGCGATGGGACAGTTGTGGTGGATGAGCAGCAGGATAACAAGAAGCTGAAGGTGGGTGCCGTGCGGAGTCTGCCCAGTGGGGATACTGCAGGGTTTCAGAGGACAGCCACAGACCCAGGGCGCTGTGGCCCTGATGCTGGGGATCCTGGGCTGGGCTCGGACCTGGGAAGCTCCTGGGAACGCTGCCAGGGTGAGCCAGGGAAGGAGCCAGAGGGACTGTCACCTCCAGGTGGCCTTGGAGGAGGTGCTAGCTTGGGAGCTAAGTCCAGAATGTCACTGCTCACTGCCTGTGTGAGCTTGGGCCTCGGATTCTGCATCAGTAAAATGACTGGACTAGATGAACTCAAGTCCCACTTTGTAGACCCAATACTCTATGATTGATCTAAAAGCCTAATTACCTGCGGCTTTGGAATGCCCCAGAACTAAGAGAAACATACGAGGGGTGGGGCGGGGGAATCTGAGGTTTCTGAAAAACTGTGTCTTAGCTGCCTTTGGCCTGTGGGCCTTTGGGAAGAAGTGGGGACCTTAGAGAGAAGAGGCCAGGGTCTGAATGAAACCTCCCCCATCCTATGAAAATCCCTAGGCCTGTTGTGAAGTATTGTGTTACCATAGCCACTAGATGGCAGAAGAGTTCAGATCCAGAGGGTTGGTTGGTGGGGAGGGAGGGACCAAGCAAGCAGTTTGTCTGACTTTGGATGTTCCTTGTGAGTCAGATGATGTTTCTATGTGTGTCGCTATTGTAATTAAAAAAAAAATTCAACTGAGTAAGTTTAAAGATCAAATCGGCTTTATTCAACGATTCATGAATTGCCCAGCATCCCATCTAACAAATAGAAAGGAGTTCCAGGTTGTTCCAGACAAGGTCACCTTCCTTTGGGGGACAGCAGGGGTCTATCGGGTAGATTACCTCACTAGTGTGCTAACCAGTTAATTCCAGACTGACTGGTTAAGAGTCCATTCCCGGGAGGGGGCTGAAACTGCAGTTAGGTATTTTATGTTTCGGTTTGGTGATGCGGGCAGAGCACAAGTGACTCCATTTTGGACCTGTTGTCTCTTTTTTAGCACTGTGAATGAATGTGTGTCACATCCGTGTGTCTGCACATACAGATGTGTGTATGTGTGTGCCTGTGAAGGTCTCTTGAGCATGTGGGTAGAAAAGAAACGGCTGGAATCAGAAGACCTGGGTGCTAGTCTTGACTCCTTCATTTACGACCTTGGATAAGCCACCCAGCCTTGTTGAGTTTTCATTTCTTTTTCTGTAGGTGGGGATCAAAACCTTGCTTATGTCTGGGGGTGGGGCAGTGATAAAGCACCAAGACGCTCTTTGTGGACTGTAAGGGGATGTGTCCATGCACCGTGGGGCTGTCTGTGAGGTGTATGGGTGAGAGTGTTTCTTTGAGGATGCACTTGCAGGGATGGATAAACCCTCGGTAATGTGGTGTCCTTAATAATACACATTGTCTGCTCCCTGTCAAAGGGCTTGGGGAATGACTTGGTACGTAGAATTAGCCAGTCATGGAAGAGTTGAGGGGAGGCTGAGAAAGAAAGCACTGTAACTGTCCTGTTGAGGTGAAGGAAGAGGGGGTGCCAGGATAAGGCTCCTGTGCTTCTGGCCTGATCTTTATAGGAGGGAGGAGGGTTAGTGAGGCCCCTGTGCGGCTCCTCCCCTGGCTCTGGCAGAGGCCCGCTGAGGCCTGCGCGGCTCTCTCCTGCTTAGCTCGCGTCCGTGCTGACCCAAGGGAGCAGCTCGGCCTCTCTGCACAACAGCACCATCCGCAGCACCACCTACCAGCTCATACTCCGCAGCCTGGACGCTCTGGGGGAAGGTAAGCAAGGTCTGCCCAGACCTGCGTGGTCTCCCCGTCCACTCCTTCCCTCCTGCAGCTGAACAAGAACTGGGACTTGCAAAACTGAGAGGCAGCAGGTGGAGTGAGGGTGGGAGTGGGAAGAGAGTTAGCAGAGGAGAGAGGGTGGTAGAGGCAGGCAGTCTGGGAAGACCCACCAGGAGAGGGCCCCGAGGAGCTAAGGTCCTTAGGTATCCACACCCCACTACCTCCCTGTCTCCGTGTCCCTCCTGTAGAATGAAAGGTTTCATCTGCAGTGAGTGAGGCCATGAGTGTCGTGTGCCCTGCACTTGTCTATGTTGGGGCTGCCTTCCGTGACTTCCCTGCAGAGCCCACCCCCATGAGTCAGCCCCAGTGTCCCACAGAGTCTCCAGCAAGATAGTGTGACCAGGGCTGCTTCTGGGGGCATCACCTGCGGGGCCCCACAGCTGGAAGCTCTGAATGGTGCCTCCCTTGGCTCTGTATTCAACTCCAGAGTCCTAGGAAGCCTGCTGACCCCTCCCCCAGCCAGGTATCCCAAAGGACACCCTGGGGGCCACCAGGACCACTTCTGGGAGTGGTGAGGGTCCAAGGTGTAGTGGGAGCTGATGCCCAAGTTGACAAATGATGGAGGCAGCTGAGATCCTCACCACCCACTTTACCGAGCCCTGCCTTCTGCCCCGCTTCCCCAGAGAGCTACCTCCAACAGGCTTCGCAGGCCCCTGAAGGGCATCCTCAGGTACGCTTCTCTTCTCCTTGGGCACCTCTGTCTCTGGGACACTGGTGCAGAACTGGAGCGCCAGCATGAGGCCCATCAAGGAAAGGTTGGCCTTTGGGCGGAAGCCAAGGAGTTGGAGTGCAGCTGGGCAGGAGGCTGAGGACTGAGCCGAATATGACACCAGAGACTGACCCATGAGCCCCAGGGACAAATTTTAGGGACCTCAGAATTTCTCAGGCCCTGAAGCATCTTCTTCACATATGATACTGGGTTGTTGGTTGTTTAAAACAAGCATATGGTCAAAGACGAGGTGATCAAACCTTCCCTAGAAAATCCTCACGAGGAGCTTCCGCAGACATTGGGAGAGGCCACCCCCCTGTCAGCTCCAGAAAAACTACCCCTGGGGTTTCAAGAGTGGAGTCTGCAGCACTGGGCAGCCTGTGGGTGATCAATGCTGGGGGCATATCTGGCCTGGGCACAGTGAAGGAAGCTATATCCCTGGGTTAGGCCTGGCCCTCCTCGTGGAATCACTGACTCAGCAAAGTCCTAACGATAAAGACCTTCTCCTGGACGGGACTGCAGGGCCCCCTGCCTGGGCCACTTCCATGACCAGCAGCCATCTGCTGGCTTACTTGTCCTAACAGGATTATGTGATGTCCAGGCCATGTCCAGGCCAGGCCGAGGTCAGAGGAGATTGATACTAAGGAGATGATCCGGCCGCGCTGAGAGTTGAGAGGCCATGTGAGGAAACAAGCGCTGGGGGAGCCAGTGGCAATCATCCCCAGAAGACAAGCACGCTTGGTACCCTGTGTGGGTGTGCGGCGGGTATGGAATGGCCCTCCCAGGGAATGATTGCTTATGTGCCTGGGATGCAGTCCCGCTCAGAGAAGCTGGCCCTGATCCTGCACCTTGAGATTCCATCCAGGAAGGGCTGGGATCATGCAGGGCTGGGATGAAGGCCTTTGTTCCCAACACTTTGCAGATACATGTTTGTGTTTCCGTATGCTCTTTCCAGATGGCTATCCAGATGTTTCCACCCTTTCCAAGCAATGAACTCTCTCCACAGAGCTGATCCATGGTCTGAACTCTTACCCTGGGTAGGGGCTTTACCTCTCTAGAATCCCATGCTTCTTCTGGTGATTTCACTCACACATGTGCGTGTGTCTGTGAGAGAGACAGAGATAGAGAGAAACAGAGAGAGGCCCTTCAGGGGACCTGCTTTCTTCGGTGGCATGGGAAATGAGAGGTTAGGGCGTATGATGAGGAAGGAGAAGGAAAGAGGGGAACTTGGTTTTCTTGCCAGCTCCTCCAGCCAGCAGTCAGCAGGTATTCTCAGCTCCAGGACTGGAACCAGGGGAGCCCTTCGAAAAGCTATGTGTTGTTCAACAGAAGACTGCAGTGCTTGATCAGTGCCAAGGGGGCACTGGAGCGGTCTGCATGAGGTAGGCAGTGGAGTGCCCACCACCTGACATCTCAGTTCTGACGGGACCCGCTGAGCAGGCCCACCAGGACACTTCGAGGGACCACACTTGCCAGAGTGATGGCTCTGCAGGATGGAGCCTATTGCCAGAGGCAGCTGCCGCTCAACCAGCCTGATTGTTTAGGAGACAGATTGAGAGAAGGAAACTCCAGACCTGCTTTTGTGTCCTGCCCATCCTGGACTCAGGCAGAGTTTGATTCCCAAACCTTCACAGTTTGCCTGTATTATGGACTAGAGGATCTTCAGGGTCCCTTCTAACTCAAACCCTCTGGAATGCTGGGCCTCAGCAGTGCAGAGTTGCCTCTTGGGTGGAACAGCTGCTCTCAAGTACTATCGT
Source organism: Eschrichtius robustus (assembly GCF_028021215.1). Lineage (NCBI taxonomy): Eukaryota > Metazoa > Chordata > Mammalia > Artiodactyla > Eschrichtiidae > Eschrichtius > Eschrichtius robustus. The sequence continues at coordinate 126,882,705 of NC_090824.1, forward strand.
CAACTCATCATTGTTGTCATAGCTAAAACTTACGTAGTATTTTCTAGGTGCCAGGCACTGGCTTAAGCACATTCATATATAAATTCATTTATTCCTTCAACAACTCTGTAAGATTTTTTTTTTTTTTTTTTTGGGCTGCGTTGGGTCTTCGTTGCTACACGCGGGCTTTCTCTAGTTGCGGCGAGCGGGGACTACTCTTCATTGCGGTGCGCGGGCTTCTCATTGCGGTGGCTTCTCTTGTTGTGGAGCACGGGCTCTAGGCACGTGGGCTTCAGTAGTTGCAGCACACGGGCTCAGTAGTTGTGGCTCACGGGTTCTAGAGTGCAGGCTCAGTAGTTGTGGCACACGGGTTTAGTTGTTCCACGGCATGTGGGATCTTCCCGGACCAGGGCTTGAACCCGTGTCCCCTGCATTGGCAGGCGGATTCTTAACCACTGTGCCACCAGGGAAGTCACTCTGTAAGATTTTATAGGTGAAGAATCTAAGGTACAGAGGGTCACCCAGCTGGATCCATAGCTAGCAAGTGGCAGAACTAGGATTCAAACCCAGGCATCTGGCTCCAGAATCCACGCTAATTGCAGCAGTTAAAGTTAATTGCAGCAGTTAAAGTATTTATTTATTTTGTCTCATGGACTCCCACATCAGTGCTCTATCATATTACTGCCTTTTTAGAGAGGGGACACTGAGGCGTAGAGAGGGTACACAGGCTTCCCAAGGTCACCCAGCACTCACAGGGCAGAGCCAGCCTGGAACCCAGAATAGACCCCATGGCTCCACTTTGCTCTTACCCTTACGGACTGCATTGTCCTCACCCTCACGGACTACACAGCTGTGAGGAGGACCCTCGTGAGCCCCTGCACTTCAGTCTATGTGCCTCTCAGCTTGAAATTACACATGTATAGCACTTTGCATGTTGCCTGGAACATAGTCATATTGAAAGAGAGTTGACTTCCCCATTTCTCTTTTCTGGAAATCAGGGCAGCACTATTCTGTGCACGATGCTCTGTGGACTGCCAGCAAGGCACAGAGTGTATACAGGGATCTGGAAGGAGACTCTGCTTGGGCTGCAGGTGTCTGGAGTCCAAAGGAGAGTGGCAGGGAACTTGGTGATCAGCTATTGCCCCTTTCCCACTGGAGAGGGGAGGCTCATGAACATGGCCACCAGTAGTTCCCCTGGAGCCATAGCAAAGCTTCTAGTAAATTCATAGAAATTAAGCTGCAAAGGACCTTACAGACAATCTAGTCCAAGGATGGCAAAAATATCTCCCTGCCATTATTTCTTCATTCCCTGCCCATTGCAGACATCACCGATGAATCATGTTACTCTCCTACCAAGCTTGGACCAGAATTCTCAGTTCAGCACTCAAGCAGCCGTCACTTGAGTTCATAAAGGAAATAAATCCTATTTGTTGCCCCCAAATAAAATAAACCATGTCATTTTATCGGAAGTAGGCCTAGAGAGGGGAAGTGACTAGCCTAAGTGACCAACCTAAGGTCATAGCCAGTTAGTGACAATGTAGGGAATTTAAGGCAAAAGTTTGGGAATTGGGCACCATGAACAAGCCTAGGAGGACCAGAATCCAGATGTTGCAACTTCCAGGCCAGCCTCTTTCCACCTACTTCAGCTGCTCTGACTGTCAGCTGACCAACCTAACTGAATGGTGTAGCAGGGATACTGTGGTCTTGGATAAGATGTGTTTCCTTTCTCATTCACAGCCCGGCCCTCCAAGGACAAGGAGGAGGAGAGCTTGAATCAGGAGGCCAAAGCCAAGCCTCAGGCCAAAGCAGAGAGCAAACCAGAAGGTGAGAGGATGGTGAGACCAGTGGGTTTTCTCCTGCCACCTTCCTCCCTCCTGTCAGCCAGGGACTGGGCGTGCCTCCTGGCCTCTCTGAGCCAGTCAGCTGGAGCGATGAGCTGGTGCTCCCCTCCTCCCGCTGTACTCCGGCCTCCTCCTTCCAGGGTGCTCCCCTCCTGGCGTGGCTGCAGGGCCGGGGGTGGCCCTGTACGGCTCCCTCTGCACTCTCCTCACGTGGGGTAGGCAAGGCCTGGCAGGGGTTGTTGAATTTCTATTTCTTTTTTGCTAAATCTTGTCCCAAATGAGATTCTATTGGACTCTATTTCTTCTTCCTGTCACTTCTACACAGTGCTGCTAGGGAATTGGTCTGAGACCAGTAACCCCAGTGAGGGAGGACCATCAGGGGTCTGGTGATGAAAACATCCAGCATCCGTGTAGCAGCTGGGACGCGGTAGTGAGACAGCTACTGCCCTGTGGGCTCTGCACAGCACACCAGGCCTGCCTGATCCACCCAGCAGCTTCGGAGGGAGGGAGGTAGAGCAGCGGTCATTGTTCCCATTCTATAGACAAGGAAACTGAGGCTCAGAGAGGTCAAGTGACTTGCCCAAAGATATATAGCCAAGAAGTGAGAGAGCCTGTACCTAAACCTAGATCTCCAGACTTTCCAGTTCTCCCTCTCCTGCAGTCCTATTCCAAGACTCCCTAGCTGCTGCCTTTGAAATCATCGGGCTCCTCTCCATGCAGTTGGTAGGGGGAAGGGTCAGGCGCTGAGAGCTGGGGCTTTGCCCTCTCTTTTAAGCTGTTCACAGTAACCTTGGCTACATTGCCAGGATGGAAATGTCTGAATACAGGGAGAGCAAGGAGAGCCACTTCCCAGCTGTCCTCTCATCTGCAGACATCTCTGTGGACAGGACAGTAACAATTCACATCACATCATTTTCCTTTTCCTGTTAACAAGAAATTCCCCAAACAAACCTTCTGTGACCCTGAAGTGGACAAGTCCAGTAGCCCTGTAGCCACTCACACCAGTCTCTGCCAGCTGCCCTCAGGACCTGGCACACTCTTCTGACCTATCCCATGTTTATCCTTTAAAGAGGAGGAGCCAGCCAAGCTCCCTGAGGTCACGGTCACACCAGCCCCTGCTCCAGACGTCAAGGGAGATCAGGAGGAAGATCCTGGCAGTCAGGTAGGCACAAGCCTCTTCCCAGGTGGTGGAATTTGAGAGGCCCAGGGAAGGATTTGCCAACCAAAAATCAGTCCTTCCTGAAGATTGGAAATGCTATTTGAGGTTCATTCCTCTGGGGTAAGCATTGCCCTTTCTTTGAAGATCAGATACCTCATGGGGCCAGTTAATTCACTAATACCTTAGTATGAGTAAGATAATATATATGAGAATGTGTTGCCAACCTGTGTCCAATCAGCTGTGACAGGGACAGGTGGTGTGCTTTGACTCCAGTGTGGGAGAAGGGAGCTACCCGTCAGGGGCTATTAGCAGTGACATTTCTCAGAGAAGAGGGTGCAGGCTGGGCAGACACTCCTGTACCTATCAATTTAAATGACTTGTCATTTCCTCCAAGAAGCCTTCTCTCCTGATGAGGGTGGGGAAGGGAGGGCAGAAATTATTTTAGACTCAAGTCTTCTCACTCTTCATTCCCAACTGAAAGCACAGGCCTCATGGATATTAATATTTGACTTCTTCATTGGGTGCTCTGAACCCTGGTTGCATATGAGAATAATTTGGGGAAGCTTTAAAAACTGCCCACGGCCCACTTTCAACCACTTAAGTCAGGAAATCTGGGGTGGGTCCTTGGGCATGAATGTTTTTAAATCCTCTAGGTGATTTTAATATGCAGCAGAGTTGAGAATCATTGAGCAGTGTTGGGGGTTGGCAGTGTCATGAAATTTGTTATGGATGACGTACTCCGTGAGCACACAGCCCGGGTCATTTGCTCAAGGGATTGGACCAGCACATTGTTATAGGTCATTTAGGAGCCTAATCTGAGGACCCTCAGAATCAATGGCTTTCAGAGTGAGTGGAGTCAGTCCATGGTTCCCACACACCGGTCTATAGATGCATTTATTAGAAGCACTTGTGAGCATATTAAAATAGATTCCTGGCTTCCAGTCCCAGAGATTATACTCCAGTTGGTCCGGGGGGGCAAGGAAATCTGTATTTCTAATAAGCTCTCAGGCTACCATGTTTGGGAACCAAAGATCTCATTCGGCCCTGGCATTTGCAGAGCAGGGTAGCTTGGTGGTTAAGAGGCCAAGAGTTGTATCCATATTCCAATCCCAGCTTCATCACTTACAAACTGTGTGGACCATAAGCAAGTTATTTAACTACTCTGTACCCTAGTTTCTTCATCTGTCAGATGGATTTAGTTCTGCGTATATCATAAATTAATTGACTCATGAAACATACTAAGTGCTAGTTGTTGTTATTATGATTATTATTATACCACTTAGCATGATGCCTGGCACATAAATACCCTCAGAAAATAGGTATCCTCCTCCTCCTCATCATCATTTTACACATATAAGGTAATAGAGCAGTTGAGGAGTTTTAATGGACTCAGCAATGTGATGTAACCACCAAAAGATATCATGCCATTTTAGGCAACATTAATGGAAGCATAGTATCTAAAATAAGGGGGGTGATAATCCTATTTGACTCTGTGAAGTGTTCTGTGTTGTTTTAGAAGCCTCCTCATGGGATATAAGCTACTAGAATGAGTTCACCAAGAAGGAGAGGAGGCTCTAGGCCATAGTATGGGGGAACCATAGAATCTTTAACCCAGGGAAGAGAGCTGTCTCATGGAAGAGTGTTATGTATGGCTCCCAAGAGTAAACCTATACACAGGAGGTAGAACTTTGGTATAAATATGACTTCAAACCAATCACAGTTGTCAAGATGACAGAAGCTGCTTTAGGTGGTGAGTTCTCCATCCCTAGAAATGATCAAATAAAGACCAGACCACCACTGGGTAGGAGTGTTGTGAAGGGAATTTTGCTGAATGATTGCACTAGTTTCTTCCTCATTCTCAAGCTTTTAGATACATTCTGAGAAGAACAACAAAAAATGTGGGGAGAAACTGGGAAGGAAACAAGCAGGGCAGTTATTTCCCATTAATCTGTTGGCTTTGGATTGCAGGGAGATGTGGCTGAAGCTGAGAGCACAGGTGAAAGGACAGGTAATGAGGTTAAAACTCCTGGTGAAGGTGAAAATGGAGAGCAAAGTGGAGGTGAAGCTCGACCAGAAGGTGAAGGTGAAGAAAAAGGAGAGAATGAAAGTGAAGGTGACATCCAGGCAGAAAGGAAAGATGATGAAGGTGAAGGTGAAATCCAAGCAGGAGAAGATGGTGAAATGAAAGGTGATGAAGGTGAAACTGGAGAGCAGGAATTGAACGCTGAAAATCAAGATGAAGCCAAAGAAGATGAGAAAGGTATAGATGGTGAAGAGGAAGGTGATGGAGGTGAGAGTGAAGACGAAGCGGAGGAGGAGGAGGAGGAGGAAGAGGAGGAGGAGGAGGAGGAGGAAGAGGAAAATGAGGAGCCTTTGTCCCTGGAATGGCCTGAGACCAGGCAGAAGCAAGCTATTTACCTCTTTCTTCTGCCCATTGTGTTCCCACTGTGGCTGACGGTGCCCGATGTCCGGAGGCTGGTGAGTTTGCCCAGCTGTCCCCAAGCTGTCTGTCCCCAGGGAGGCTGTGGGGTCTCTCAGCACTCCCCCTCAAGAGGACGGAAGGGACAGGACAAACCAGCTTGACAGGGCTCAACTACAGAGAGGATCTGGGATGGAATCTGCAGCTCTGGTGGGGACCGTGCACCTAAGGGGACACACTGATGGGCTTGGGAGGCCTCAGAATGTGCTTGTTTCCATCACTATAAGCAATGTGAACTAACCCCTCCTCGAATTCTCAGTTTCTTGATTTTAATATGGGAAGGATGCCACTGTACACCGTCCATATTGCACAGGGATATTGTGAAAGCCCAGGGTGATAAGTGCTGTTTCTACCCAGTATTCCTGTTTATAAGGAAAGGTCTGACTAACGTACTCCACCCAAAGGGGAACCGTATTCTGTCTCTGGCTCCAGAGAGGGGTGGGGTGGGGAGAGGTTGCTGAAGCCAAACCAGGTACCGAGATTGGTCTGGTTCCAGGGCAAGCAGGTAACTCTTCAGTTTGGCAACTGCTGAACCCCCTCCTGTGTGGACTCCCCTATGGGCCACCACCCCCATCCTTCTCAAGGTCCTCACTGGAGACAGAGATGGCAGCTCAAACATCTCCACCTCCTCTCCATGACTCCTCCAGCAGATCTCTTCACTGATACTGGGGCTCCCTCAGAAGGGCCAGAGACCTTTAGCCTCTGCAACTTATTTCTCTTCCTTTTCAAACAGGAGGCTAGGAAATTTTTTGTTATCACCTTCCTGGGATCCATCATGTGGATAGCCATGTTCTCATACCTCATGGTGTGGTGGGCTCACCAGGTGAGTGTGCGGCAGGAACTAAATCCTGCATTAGCAGGTCAAAAGGACTTTTTTCCTTCAGGGTGAATTTCCGGTACCCAGGGAATAGCGAGGACCAAGTGAATTTGTAGTTTATACATTGTAAAGGCTAAAAAGTAGACTTTATATTCCAGGGAATGTAGTGCTTTTCAGGTGTGGCTCTTCTGTCTCGTAGCATGACAGAAGGCCCTTCACAACCTGATCTAGTTGACCATTCCTTCTTAGCATTATTCCCTGCTTCCTCTGTTCTGGATCCCACACTTCTCTCCACCTGGTGAAATCATACACACTCGTGAGAGCAAGCTCAGTTTTGCCTCCTTTCCGGCATTTAATCAGTCTTCTGAGTGCTCAATGGCTTTGCTGTTCTACCTAGAATATTGCACTTAAGCGCAGAGCTGTATTATTATTTACATGCTTTTCTCTTTCAAGCTGAGAGTAGGGTCATTGTTGTACTGCTCATACTTCTACCTCCAGCCTCTAAAAAGTTCCTGGAACATAGCAGGTGTCCGTGGTTCTGGAAATGGAAACTTGACACCAACAGGCCTTTGGAGGAGCAGTTCTTTTGGGAAGGTAGAGGTGTTGTAGTTGGAATGACAGTAAGTGGCATCATAGGTGGACTTTTAGTCCAGTTTAGAAAAGAGCAGCATCATTCCCTGAAGCCTTGAGCAGGGACCCTATTCTTTCTCTCCATGGCCCATCTCCCCAGCTGTTAGTTCTGCTGTGACCCTACTTCACTCAGGCCAAGGGAATGTGAACTCTGTGGAAGGTGTTGGTTTTGCACAAAGTAGTATGTGGTTGGTGCTTTGAAGAGCCTCAGATTTTTCACTTGGTTTCTCATTACTGTTACTATTTACCAGGTTGGTGAAACAATAGGGATTTCTGAAGAGATTATGGGTTTGACAATCCTAGCAGCAGGCACATCAATTCCTGACCTCATCACCAGTGTGATTGTCGCTCGGAAAGGCCTGGGAGACATGGCCGTGTCAAGCTCTGTGGGCAGTAACATATTTGATATCACCGTGGGGTGAGTGGCAAAGTTGCTTTCTAAGGCATGTTATGTATGGCTGACTGGCAAACACTGTGTTGGCTCTGTCTGCTGGTTTTTTGCTCCATTCATCATTATACATGAAATAAAAGGGCATTTATGTTATTAGCTTCTGCAGGGCAACAAAGTATCCTCCCTTCATTCATGACAGCCAGATAGGATAATAGAACTAAAATGCTGCCTGAAATGTAACTGACTAGAATTTATAGATGAATTGAAAAATGAAGTCCATTAAATTCCATTACCAAATACAAACGCTCTGCTCACTGACCCCCAAGGTGGAGGAGGTGGGGTTGGAAGAAGCAGTGACTCAGTCTTACTTCCTGACATTCCTGCTCCTTTGCATTTGGACTCCTGCCGGCTCAGAGGTTCTAAAAGCATTTTGTATAAACAAGCAAATGCTGCGTCCTCCTGTATGGGTTTGCTTACCCTGCTCCTCCCAACTTTGTCAGAGCAGAGCGTCTGCGCTATTTTCACTTTCCCAATCACGTTCTGGATTTGGGTGGTGGCTTTGGTTTCTTTAATTTGTATATGTGTGTGTTTGCAGGGTGGGGCAGGTAAGAGGGCATGGGAGAGTCCTGATCACTAACGAATGTAAGGAAATGTTATCCTGAGCTAGGCCTTATCATGATTTAGAGAGTCACACATCTACCAATTTAGGTTAGTCATACAGAAGTCATGAAGTATGAAGAAGACAAACTCAGACCCGGAAAACCTGTTTTAATCTAGGCTCTCCCAGTTATCAGCTGTGAGTACTTGGGCACATAATTCCCTGAACCTTAGTTTTCTCACCTGTGAAATGAATGAATATTTTCTGCTCTATTTCACAGGTTTGTGTAAAAATAAGTGCTTTGTAAATTGTAAAATACTGTTAAGTATATGGCATGATTATAAACATTAAGAATATTCACACTGTTTCTTCCATCTTGCAGCCTGCCCCTTCCTTGGATGCTTTTCTCTTTTATCAATGGATTACAGCCTGTTCCTGTCAGTAGCAATGGCTTGTTTTGTGCCATTGTTTTGCTTTTTCTCATGCTCCTGTTTGTGATCTCTTCAATTGCATTATGCAAATGGAGAATGAACAAGATCCTGGGCTTTACCATGTTCCTCCTGTACTTTGTATTCCTGATAATCAGTGTGATGTTAGAAGATCGAATCATATCTTGTCCCGTGTCTGTCTGAGTCAGTCACTGTTGCTCAAAATGGACATGGATCAGAAAACCATGCCAGAAGTTACTGTACCACTTGTTACATTAAAGAAAGAATGAACATGATCCAGGAGAGTGAACTGAGTGGGCAGGAGCCTCTGATGTGGATGTGATCCGGACTGAAGTTTATCCCTGGAAACACCTGCAGCTCATTGTGGATTAGGACTCTTCTTTGGAGGGGTGGAGTGCCTACCACCCCTGATGCAGACAGCTAACACATGGAGGCCAGCAGCAGGACCCGAGTCAGAGGATTTTCTAAAATGAGATATTTGGGAGTGAGGGTTGGGACAGGTCCCTTAGCAATCAGATAAGCTCCCATGTTCACAGTTCCCTGATTATTCCTGAAGGGCTGCTGATGCAAAAGATGCAGGTGTGGTCTCCATCTCACCCTCCTGGCCCCTGCCCCCAGCACATGCTGCAGTTTACTGTCTCTTTTTCTGTGCAAAACATGTGGTTCTATCAGATTTGTATTCATTACAGGTTCAGTTATTGGTGAGTTTAAAGGAGCAAAGTCTATAGGAAAAAAAGTATAACAAGAATCAATTATCATTACACACTGTAGTCCAGTAAAATGTGTACCAATATTTTATAGCTTAAAAAGGAGGACTACATTTGCTCTCGTTGCATTTCTGAAAAGTGAAATTAAAATAAGCAGCTCAAGAAATTAAAATGTATAATTTGCCCTTCAATTGGAAGATGTGGGTAGTAGGGAAGGAAAACTACTCTGAGGGCTATTTAAAAATATGTATTTATTAGGAAATCCAAGTTAGTGTTGTCTCCATCAGGTGGGTCACCTTGAGGGATTAGACATTCTAACAAAGCTGTCCTGGCTCTGTGCCCCTCCCCTCTCATATTCTCACCCAACAGTGACAGCTGCACTAGTGAGTGAGAAACAAAGTAATTTTTAAAAAGAGTCTAAAGTCAGTAGAGCCAAATCTGGTTTACAAAGTAAGAGATCCAGTGGGGCAAGGCTATTTTTGTATGTCATCCTAGATAGGATTATAAAGCAAGAAGATTGATTTCTTGTGTGGCTTACAAGTGGATATTAAGGCGATTACAAAGGAGAAATTCCAAAAATGCTTAACACAATGACAAGATGGTAAGGAAAAGAGTATTACTACTTCCACGGTAGCTGATGTAAAGGACACCTGTGTGTTTTTTTAAAAATTATTTATTTATTTATTTTTGGCTGCGTTAGGTCTTCGTTGCTGCACGCGGGCTTGCTCTAGTTGTGGTGAGCGGGGGCTACTCTTTGTCGCGGTGCACAAGCTTCTCATTGCGGTGGCTTCTCTTGTTGAGGAGCACGGGCTCTAGGCGCGCGGGCTTCAGTAGTTGTGGCACGTGGGCTCTAGAGTGCAGGCTCAGTAGTTGTGGCGCACGGGCTTAGTTGCTCCGCGGCATGTGGGATCTTCCCGGACCAGGGCTCGAACGCATGTGCCCTGTATTGGCAGGTGGATTCTTAACCACTGCGCCACCAGGGAAGCCCGACACCTGTGTTTTTAAAAATTGTGTGGTTAAACATTTCAGGTGGAAGTTGAAGTGCTTGTATATTAAATACCACTGCTTGCTGCTTTTACTGGCATCAGGTTAAGGGGCACATTAAAAATGAAACAGTGTCGTGGTTATGAAGCCAATGGAACTGAGGTGAATGTAGTTTACGATGGTAAATATCGCTTTAATTACAAACATGAGAGAGGAGTCACTGAAGACTAGAAGATAGCAGGACAAGTGTGATGTGGGAAAGAAACCAAACATTTTGATGTTGAAAGGCTGTGTTCAAAGTACTTCAGTCCATAATCCATCTTTTAAGACGGGCTGGTTAATTTAATTCATGGCCTCACTACTCCAGGACTCACATTCTTTGGAAATGACTTTCACTAAATTTCAATAAATTGTGAGTCCCAATGATATTTTACAAAAATGGATGTGTTTTTATCCATATCTTTAGGTCATTTAGTCAGAATGCTCGAGAGAAGACGACTGATGAAGAATATGGGATCATGTTCACATTCCATATTCTTAAATTAGTTATCCTCATTCCTGATTCTGCTGCACTGCCTGGTCTCCATATGCCATGGCCTAAGAACAGGAGGAGAGAGCAGTGCCTATGGAAGGGAGATCCCAATACCAACACTCTGGGCACCAATCTGGTATCTGCCACCAATCTCAGCTGGTCTCGAGGATGTCACCTCCTCACTGACAGCCTGGGAGCTGATGCTCTTCCCCAGAATGACTTATGAGGAGTGATGGACGGTGAAACATCCTGTAAAGATAAAGTGCTGGGCTGCCATTTGATGATTAAAATTGACTCTAATGGTTGAATATCATTTTTCTGATCCGTTTGCTAAATTTCTGGCATTTCTCTTTGCCTAGAAAGGAAGTTCTGACTTCACACAATGAAGAAAAGAGTCGAAAACATAAAAATGAAGGCTGGGTCTTGATGGATGAGCAGCTGGTGGGGAGAAAGAGGAGATTTCAGGGAGATGGAAAACTTACATAACTTCTAAAAGATCAATTTGTTATGCTTGAAATAAAAAATTTTGCAATCCATTATAAATCCACAATTTATTAAAATTGTCCTGTTTTAGAGGTAAAGTACCATCTTAAAATGTCAAGATAATGGTTAGCTGGTCCTCTCATTTGATGGGCAAGATGTTCTGTGTAGCTAGTTACATGGGACAAATTCTAGGTATTTCATTCAGCAAGAAAGTCAGAACTGTCCTACGTGAGTGTCTAAATTGGATGATTTCTCCTTCATTCCCCTTGAGGCTGCATTTCCTTGACAGCCCTGGTGATAGGTTTGGGCCAAATTTATAAAAATGTAAAACTCTTCCTAATTCAATGGGTTAAGATTCTGTGTAGTACCAGAAAAAAAGGATGTATTCCAAATTTTAAAAAATTAGCATATGTTTAAATGGTTACTGTACATTATGAACATTATATTGTACTCTCATCAACAGATCTGAAAATGCTTCTATCAAATTATAGGCTTGGCCTTTTGTGATACTCTGAAAGTATCATAACAATTGTATATCCTAATTATCATTTAAAGGTGAGTACCAAAAGGGGCAAGAATTGGAATTTAAGACACAGCCTGGTAGATACATTTGAAGAACTGGTTGGCCTAGTGGGCCACAGAATATCCTTGGTTCTGGCCCCCTTCTTTGTGGGAGGGTCCCCCTGCAGGTGCAGCTTGCAGTGTATTTTGGGCCTGGTTACTATGAAAGGTACAAAGAGAGGGCCAGTGATCAGGGTTGTCCATCCCTGTGGGGTCACTAGACCCAGGCAGGACACCCTGGTCTCAGGCTGCCCATACAACCAAAGCATACTTCTGGTCCTCAGGCCTTTAACTGTGATGAGCTGGCAAATCTGGAGAATTTCATTTACAGAAAATTCCAACAGTTGCTCCAATGGTTTTACCACAGTACTATGTTTGAAAAGAAAATCTTTAAATACAAAAGGAAGGAGCCATTCAAATGAACAGCAACTGTGGAAAGGCTGCAGTAACTTTAGCAGAAGAGTCTGTTCAATCTTACACAGACTTTTTGAATCAGAGACAGAAATTCCTATATTAATTTGTCCAATACTAATTTTGTAAACAAAAATAATTAAGCCAGCAAATGTACTTACTTTGGGGTCAGAGAAAGAGGGCAGTATGAAGGGATAATAAGATACCAAGTACTGAGGGTATTAAGGTAAACTGGTATGCAGCTACCAGAGAATTCAATTCTGAAATAAAACTTTGTCTTGTATCCAAACAGGAAGGGCAGAGCATGCTAAGACTAGCACAAAGGCAGACCAAGGACCCTCTCAAAGAGGCAGCCTACTCTTTCCCTTCCTGCTCTGAGATAAAGTGCCTAACAGCAGCTTTCAAGTTCTAGTGGGAGAAACAAAAATAAAGCTGGGCAATCGCACATTACCATACAAATGGTTATTTTCTTACTGTATACTTACAAAATATGTAGAAGTACAACATAACTTTTATATGCAGCAGGCTAACACTTGCTAGCTGCACTAAAGTATCATAGTAATTACCAGCATGAAATAAAATAAAATAAGCGTTATCACCTAAAATGTTGAACCAACATTTTCAGGGGCTATTTCTCTACATAGAAAAATGGAAAGATATTTTAAGAAAACCTTAAAATAAAATAAGCTAATGGCTTTAGGGTTTTAAAGCAAAAAACCTCCCCGCAAAATAAGAAAAAAAAAAAACAAAATAAAAATCAGAATATGACCAGACTGCATAACTCCCTGAAAGGAGGAAAAAACTGAATATTGAAATATGATATAAAATATAAATGTATGACATTCAAAACACAATGGGAGGAAGTAGTAAACAAGTTGTACCAGGACATGGCATGATTTATTTTCAACTAGTAAACAGATAAACAAAACTAAGAGTAAGAAAATAAAAGACAGATAATGTAGCAAAAGGGTATTTCTCTCTAACATGATTGGCCATGATTCTCTAAAATGTATGGTCAACAGAGATAAAATTGAAGAAAAGTTTGTATGGAGTTATTTCAAAGGATGACCTACATTTTAGTTTTCTTTTGATCAAGGTTTACCACTTTCTATTCATGTTTTAGGTTTTATTTTTAAAGAGTAAATTTGTGCAAATAATATTCCCTGGGGATTGAAAATAGGGGAAATAAAACCCAGTCAAAAGCAGAAACAAAACTTGGTGTCAGGGGAAGGAGATAAAAATTACATTCACTTTTCTAAATGAGTCTGAACCATAAAGAATGGGCTTTACCTTACTTTTTTTGGTCAGATATTTGAAATCAATAAACTGTTATTCATATATATTGCTTGTGTTAAAGAAAAGATAATCAATAGTGAAAGCTGTTCTTATACAAACAATAACAAAAAACCAGAATAGAACCCCAGAATTCTGTTTGGAGGGATGTTTGTCACTAATGCCAAAAGCCTCACCTATCAAATGTTTCTCTCCTTTGACAACTTTGAAATGATTGTGACTTAGAGAACGTAAGACTGAATTAGAATGTGAAGCGTGGATCTGAATAGGAAAGAAGGATAAGACAAGAGTGGTATTTACAAAAGAGGCAGATACATGTGCATAGCACCAGACTTTTCAAGTAAGCAAGTTCAGCGCCAAACTAACTGAAGTAAAATTTTACATTTTTAAACTTTCCCCATTATTTCCCAGAGTAGAAAGCTGTGAAATGTTTTAGCTTGGTGCTATTCACTAGTGGGATGAACTCAAAAGTGTTTTTTCTACAGCTGAACTGGTTCTTAGTCTCAGGACTTTAAGGTATCTCCAGTCCAAAGTGTCCTGAACTCTACCGGCTTCTACACATCTAATTTAGGACCATTCATTTTTTCCTTCTTTGAAATTGGCTAGAGAATTCCTTCATTATGACAATCGGTGCAAACACACACCACACGAACACACTGAAAATCGATAAATAATTCTAACAGCCAAAGGATACTTTTTTATCAGAATTACCCAAAGAAAGTGATATTAGAAATAATGCGACTACAAATATTTTTTAAGATTCTATTTAATACCCATGGTACTTAAACATTCAATTTACTGTCTATTTCCGGATATTGCTGGATTTTAGATTCCATAAACCAGATTCTGAAGGCTTATTGAAAAAGCCAAGTTCCTCAATATGGGAAATTCTATCTGGCTGTACTTTTAGAGAGTTATTATTTTTCTACTTTTGAAAAAATATTTTGAATATTTATATATTATATATATATATATATATATATATATATATATATAATATTAACAGAATACTCCAATAGGTCATATTCCAGATAAACATACTACAATTTGCATCATACCCAATATTTTAGATATTAAAATAAAGGTAGAATTTGGGATAAACTGTCTGACATATTTCCCAACATAAGTGTTCACGTAGAATATTAAAATTTAAATTGATATTTGGCTCTATAAGCTATTTTCCCTGTGTATTGTATGTATCTGTTAGCAATAGAGAAAATTTTGGAATCATGGTATATTGAACCTGATTTTACAGCAGACTTGGAACCTCTCTGGCTTTCCTTCCACAAGGCTCAGTGAGTCAGTCTGGGCAATGCACACCCCTGCCATGACTCACCCACTGCAGTCAGGCTCAGGAGTACTAATATGCGATCCTAGGACAACACTGACACTAGCGCTGACATTTTTGAATCATTCTTCCAAGTAATAAAAAAAATATAGATATACATATAGAGATCTGCAGCTGTACTAATTACTTCAAATAGCAGCAGACAAAGAAAATAAGCACTTAATTACCTTGCTTCATAAGTTTAAGTTCATTTTGTTTGCTATATTAAGTTTAAAAATTAAAAAAATATCAACTTATTATAAACAATTTAAAATATGTATAATACAACTTCATGGTCAAAACATTTGAGTAGTCTATGAAAACAGGAGATACTTTGTTCTTACATTTGTTTAAGTTCCATACATGATTTTCCAATCTGTCTCTTCCAAAAGAATCCATAAAACAGTTGTCTTATTCTGTGGGAACCAATGTTGTTTATGGATTTTTTCATCACAAAAATACTTAATTACTTGTACCGGAGAAGAAAAAAAGAAGAAATGGGAAACAAAGTAGCTCTCTCCCACTTGTTAGTATTTTCTTAAGACACTCTGTACATAAACTATCTGAACTTCCTGAACCATTTACAAATGCATTTTGAAAAATTGCAGAAAAAAGGTTAGAGTCTAAAAGTGTTATTTTATACACTGACTACACAATACATATTGAAAAAATACACACACATATCTTAAAGATAAGGTTCTCCAAAGGTTTTTCGACATTCCATCACTCCTGTACTTGGTGGTCTATCACAGTTGTGGGTACTCTTGACTTGACTAGGTGTGAGACGATCATATGCCATCTTGTATTCTTTATCAAATGCATCTGCAAAAATTCATAAATAAAGGCATAAAGAAATTTATATTTGATATTATCAGCAATCAAGTTTTTGTAATACTACAGAACCACAAAATTAGAAGCCAAGAAGGAATCTCTAGGTCATTTCCGCCAACACAGAATTTCAGAGCTGGAATGGGGACCTTAGAGTCCATAGCATTTAGAGCTAGGTTACACAGACCACTGAAATGTGAAGTACTAAGATGTCAACAGTTTAAAATTCTTCTTTCCCAAATTAAAAAATTTTGGTAAAATACATATAAAATTTACTATCATAACCATTTTTAAGTGCACAGTTCTGTGGTATTACATACATTCATAATGTTGTGCAATCATCACCACTGTCCATCTCCATAACTCTTTTCATCTTGTGAAACTGAACCTCTATACCCATTAAATAATAATACTCCTCTCCCCTCCCCACAGCTCCTGTCAACTCTCATTCTACTTCTGTTTCTATGATTTTGGCTTCTTTTAAGTACTTCTTAAGTGGAATCATACAGTATTTGTCCTTTTGTGACTGGCATATTTAATGTCTTCAAGGTTCATTCATGTTGTAGCATATGTCAGAATTTCTTTTCTTTTTTAAGGCTGAATAATAGTTCACTGTATGTATATATCCCATTTTGCTTATACACTCATCCTTCAATGGACACTTGGGTTGCTTCCACATTTCAGCTATTATGAATAAGACTGCTATAAACATAAGTATACTAATATCTCTTTGAGACCCTGCTTTCAATTCTTCAGGGTATATACCCAGAAGTGAAATTGTTGGATAATGTGGAAATTCTATATTTAATTTTTTAAGGGAAATGCCATATTGTTTTCGACAGCAGCTATACCATTTTACATTACTACTAACAATGCACAAGGGTTCCAATTTTTTCATATCCTTATTTTCCAGAAAATAACCAACACATTATTTTCTGGGTTTTTGATAGTAGCCATTCTATCTAATGGTATGAGATGGTATCCCATTGTAGTTTTGATTTGCATTTCCCTATTAGTGATGTTGAGCATCTTTTCATGTGCTTATTTGCCATTTGTATATCTTCTTTGGAGAAATGTTTATTGAAGCTCTTTGCCCATTTTGCAATGGCCTGCTTTTTTGTTGTTGAGTTTCAGGAATTCCTTATATATTCTGGATATTAATCTCTTATCAGATATATGATTTATAAATATTTTCTCCTATTCTGTGGGATGCCTTTTTACACTGTTGATACCACCTTTTGATGCACAGAAATCTTTAATTTTCATGATGCCCCATTTGCCTGTTTTTTTTGTTGCCTGTACCTTGGGTGTCATATCCAAGAAATCACTGACAAATCCATGTCATGAAGCTTTTGTCCTATGTTTTCTTCTAATAGTTTTATAGTTTTAGGACTCACATTTAGGTATTCAACCCATTTTGAGTTAATTTTTGTATAAGGGTCCAACTTCATTCTTTTGTTAAGTGGATATCCCATTTTCCCAGAACAATTTATTGAAAAGACTGTCTTTACCCCACAGAATGGTCTTGGCATTCTTGTCAAAAATGATTTTTACCATAAATGTGAGGGTTTATTTCTGGGCTGTCTATTCTATTCCACTGGTCTATATGTCTGTCTTTATGCCAGTACGACACTGTTTTGATTACTGTAGCTTTGCTGTAAGTTTTGAAATCAGTGTTGAGTCCTCCAGATTTGTTCTTTTTGAAATTGTTTTGGCTACTTGGGGTCCCTTGAGATTCCATAAATGTTAGGATGGGTTTTTCTATTTCTGTAAAAAACATCATTGGGGTTTTGACAGCAATTGCACTGAATCTGTAGATTGAGTAGTACTGATATCTTAAGCATATTAGTCTTCTAATTTATGAACATGGGGTATGTTTCCATTCATTCACATGATCTTTAATTTCTTTGAGCAATGTTTGTAATTTTCATTGTACAAGTCTTTCACCTCCTTGGTTAAACAAACTCCTAAGTATTTTATTCTTTTTGATGCTACTGTAAATGGAATTGCTTTCTTAATTTCATTTTGGATTATTCATTGCTAGTTACAGAAATTCAGCTGATTTCTGTATCTTGATCTTATATCCTACAACCTTGCCGAATTCATTTATTAACTCTAATATTTTGGGTTTTTTGTTTTGTTCTGTTTTGATTTGGTGTGGAATCTCTAGGGTTTTCTATACATAAGATCATGTCATTTATAAATAAAGATAGTTTAACTTCTTCCTTTCCAATCTGGATGCCTTTTATTTCTTTTTCTTGCCTAGCAGCCCCAGCTAGAACTTCCAGTACAATGTTGAATAGAAGTGGTGGAAGCAGGCATCCTCTTCTTGTTCTGGATCTTAAAGGGAAGACTTTCTGTTTTGCACCATTGAGTATGGTGTTAACTGGGGGTTTTTCACAAATGCCCTTTATTAGGTTGAAGATGTTCCCTTCTAGTCCTAGTTTGTTGAATTTTGTCGAATGCTTTTTCTGTGTCTATTGAGACATCATGTGGTTTTGTCTTTCATTCTATTAATATGGTGTATTACATTGATGGAGTTTTTTATGTTGAACCAACATTGCATCCCTGGGATAAATCCCACTTTGTCATGGCAAATAATCCTTTCTCTATGTTGCTGGATTTGGTTTACTAGTATTTTGTTGAGGATTTCTGCATCTATATCAATAAGGGATATTGCTCTTTCATTTTCTTTTCTTGTGATGTCTTTGTCTGGGCTTGGTCAGGGTAATAATATTGGCCTAACGCATAGAACGAACTAGGAAGCACTTCGTTTTCTTCTACTTTTTTTGTCAGAGTTTGTGAAGGGTTAGTGTCTTAGTTTGGGCTGCTGTAACAGAATACCATAGACTGGGTGGCTTAAATGATGAACATTTATTTCTCACAGTCTGGAGGCTGGGAAGTCCAAGATCAAGGTGCCAGCAGATGTGGTGGCTGGTAAGAGCATTCTTCCTGGTTTGCAGATAGCTGTCTTCTCCTTGTATCCTCATGTGGCTGAGAGAGGGACAGCTCTCTTCTTTTTCTTTTACTTTTCTTTTTGTTTTTTTTGGCTGCACCATGCAGCTTGCGGGACCTTAGTTCCATGACCAGGAATTGAACCTGGGCCACAGCAGTGAAAGTGCTGAGTCCTAACCACTGGACCGCCAGGGAATTCCCTCCTCTTTTTCTTATAAGGATACTAGTGCCATCTTAGGGGCTCCAACCTCATGATGCAATTACTTTCCAAAGGCTCTACTTCCAAATACCATCATATTAGGGTTTCAATATATATGAATTTGGGGGTAGGGGACACAAACATGCAGTTCATAACAAATGGTATTATCCTTCTTTAAACATTTGGTAGAATTCACCATCTGGTCCTGGGCTTTTCTTTGCGGGACAATTTTTGATTACTAACTCAATCTCTTTACTTGTTATAGGTCTATTAAGATTTTCTATTCTTGAATCAGTTTTATAGTTTATGTCTTTCTAGGAATTTGCCTGTCTCTTCTAGGTTATCTAACTTGTTGGTATATAATTATTTATAATAATTATTTTTATTTATGTAAGGTCAGTAGGAATATCCCACCTATTTATTTATTTATTTAATTTTTGGCTGCGTTGGGTCTTCATTACTGCATGCGGGCTTTCTCTAGTTGTAGCGAGCGGGGGCTACTCTTTGTTGCAGTGCACGGGCTTCTCACCGCGGTGGCTTCTCGTTGCGGAGCACGGGCTCTAGGTGCACAGGCTTCAGTAGTTGTGGCATGTGGGCTCAGTAGTTGTGGTTCGTGGGCCCTAGAGCGCAGGCTCAGTAGTTGTGGTGCACGGACTTAGCTGCTCTGCGGCATGTGGGATCTTCCCGGACCATCGAACCCGTGTACCCTGCATTGGCAGGTGGATTCTGAACCACTGCGCCACCAGGGAAGTCCCGGAATATCCCCCCTTTTATTCCTAATTTCAGTAATTTGAGTCTTCTCTCTTTTTCTCTTAGTCTAGCTTAAAGGTCTGTCAATTTTGTTGATCTTTTCAAAAACAAACTTTTGATTTCAATGAGTTTCTCGATTTTTAAAAATATTTTCCCCGTTTCTCTATTTTATTTATTTCTGCACTAATATTTATTTCCTTCCTCCTGCTTGCTTTGGGTTTAGCTTGCTCTTCTTTTTCTAGTTTCTTAAGGTAGAAACTGCTTTCACTGAATCTCAAAGTTTTGGTATGTTGTGTTTTTAATTTTCATTTATCTCAAAGTATTGTCTAATTTCTATTATGATTTTTTTGACCAATTTGCTATTTAGGAGTGTGTTGTTTAATTTCTATATACTTGTGAATTTCTTATTTTCCTTCTATTATTGATTTCTCTTTTCATTGTACTGTGGTTAGAGAACATACTTTGTATGATTTCAAACCTTTTAAATTTACTGAGAGACTTGTTTTATGGCCTAACATTTGGTTTATCCTGGACAATATTCCATGTGCAGTGGAGAAGAATGTGTATTTTGTTGTTGTTGGATGGTGTGTTCTGTAGACGTTTCTTAGGCCTAGTTGGTTTACAGTGCTGTTCAAGTCTTCTATTTCCTTGCTGATCTGCTGCCTAGTTGTTCTATTATGGTTGAATGTCTATTTCTCCCTCCAATTCTGTTAGTTTTTACTTCATGTATTTTGGGGCTCTGTTGTTAGTTGCATATATGTTATAATTGTTATAAACAATTAATAATTCTTGGTGGATTGACTGTTTCATCATTATACAATGTCCTTCTTTGTCTCTAAAGTCTATTTTTTTCTGATATTAATGTAGTCACTCTAGCTCCCTTTTTAGTACTATTTGCATGGAGTATCTTTTTCAATCCTTTTACTTTCTATTTGTTACTCTAAAGGAGGCCAAGCACAATAACTGAGAGTAGAAGATGATCAACCAAAAATGTTCGAGACCTCCTAAAATATATATTTAGCTACCTTACTTCTTTTCTGAAACAAGCTTAATGTCATTAGTGATCTGACACAATAGTTAAAAGCATGGGATTGGAAATTAAGACTGCTTGGTTCAGATATGGCTCTGTTATTGCTGTGAAACCCAAGTTTAAGTCACTTAACCTCTTGGATCCTCAGTTGCCTCAGTAATAAAATGGAAATGATAACAGTACCCATCTCATAGGGATTTTGAGGATTATATGAGATAAAATATGGAAACTACTTGCTACAATGTAAGGCACATAATAAGCCCTCAAAAAACGTTAGCTTTCATTATTTATCATTGTTATTACCAACATGACCAAAATATCAAAGTATCTTTTACCTTATATTAAAAAAATCAGACACAGTTCTATTATATTAATATAATTTTATATTAAACTAATTAAGACTACCAATATAAAAACACTTTGAACACTATGCCATGATATTTAAATATTACATGTTATATGTTATGCTGAATTACCTATATCAATGTTTTCTCTTCCCAGTGCCACAAGTGAGAGAAACAGTATTTCTCTATATAAACTCCTGGGGGGAAAAAGGAGTGGAGAAGATATTACTATTCAAACAGTCTATACATATCTACAAAAATTTTTATGTTAATAAAAGCATGAGATATTCTAACATCACTCAGCAAACAATATGAATCTGCTTAGAGGAACAATATATTCATTTAAAAGAATGACTTACCTCTGTCTTTTAAAATGAGGACATTTATTCAGTGTCTCTAAAATCTGACTCATTGGTCCATAGACATCATTCATTTTAATGCTTTTTACCATATTTTTCAATAGTTCCTGGTTAAATGAATTATCACCTTTTTGCAATAAATGGACCATTGGATACTTCTGGGCTGTAAAAGAACAAAAGAGCAGATGAAGAAAAATGTTCTGTGTAGAAAGGAGAATGTAATTAAGCAGCAACTGACAGCTATTGAAAAAGTTACAAAGCACTAAAAATAAATTAAGGGCAATAGATAAAAGAACTGAAATCTAAGAATGAAGTAAGAAGAAAAAAGGAAGAAATAAGACAAATAATGATAAAAATAAGCTTAAAGGCTCAAATACACAATAACTAAAAATACTGTTTTCCTTAATACAGCCCCTGGAAGGAATTTTAAATCAGCAGCCTGGGATGGAAACAAACAAAAAATAAGTACAAAGAAGAAATAGGGTACAAGCAATGTGCTAAAAACAAAACTCTACAAAACATAACCCCTCCAGCACATACACAGCCCCACTCAAAAAACAAAAACAAAAACCCCTTGACCTCCATAGATGATAATACTAAAAACATCAAACTTAACACTCACTCTCAAACAAAAGAGTACGATTTTGACCTGTAAGACAAAAAGTAGTGTAAAATAAAAGTCAGTTACACATTAGTTTAGGCTATTTAAAGCAAATAGTACTGTCATATGAAGGACATCAGCATTCTATGACAGCACTTACTGTGGGCATTCCAGAGGATGTACAACGGCTGTCCTGGATCCTGATGTAATTTCATATTGTCCCACAACATTTGTATTAAAACATATTTACTGTCTTCAGACATACAGTGGCGAGGAATCTGTGTTGAAGAATAAAAAAACATTCATTAATGATCCTTATATGACAATGTTTTGTAAATATTTTATAAAGAGCCTTAAAAATATTTTTTAGGATGCATGTGTGTAAGAGAGAAAAGAGAACAGAAAAATCACTGATTTGTCTGCATTTTATAACCTACCGAAGGGAGATGACCTGAGTTGAGAAGCCAATGATCCCTAAAGTAGCAGATTTAACAAAGTACTAAGATCAGTGAGAAAGGGTACCATGAAGGGCTAATCTTGACCAGCTTATGACTGAGGCTCCACAGAAAGACGAATCCAGGAGCCCCATTCTCCATCAGTTCAAGACCCTAGCGCAGATACTCTGACTGAGTTAACCTCTCATTCACTATGTACTGAAAATCCAAACACATGCACAATCATAGACATGAAGTACAAGAAGGGAGAAGACAAAGTTTCTGAACTTAGACACTTTGCCATTTAGTGCCAGTGACAGCATATGAAAAAGAAAAAAAAATGCTTTAATAGAGCAACATATCAAAAATACGAGTGAACATATAACAAACTACCGAAATGTTAAACAAAAATTCACAGTAAAGGAATGAAGAGAATGGTAGCACATGACTGCGATATGAATTACAGATGTCCAACTAAAGTGTTAGGCTTATTTTGGAAGGAGGTATGAGATGAGGCATGAGTGGGGCAAACTCACAAAGTCTTCTCATAAGAGTCATTTACAGTTTATTCTTGAGGCTATAACAAAAAGTCAAGTCCATTTTGTGTAAACTTTATAAGAAGTCTAAAAAACATGACTGTCTTACCGCTAGACTGTAAGAAGAAAAATTATTTGCAACAATTTTATTGATTCAGATGGTTATTAAAAATATTCAGCATAAAATTACTTTTTTGTCATTAGGAATATGCAAACATTACAATGGTGACAGTAGCACTGGCTTTTAGTTAAGTTTTACTCTCATACCTTTGAATACTTGTTACAATGCTCAGAAGAAAGAATCAATCCAGGTAAATTACTGGGTAAGTCAAGACGTCTAAAATACCACACCAGGTTCCAAAAAACAATTGGATGATGGTCCACAAAGTCTGCCACTGTTATTGCATGATCACCCTCATTTTCCAATAAGCTTTCAAGTTCCTTCCATACCACTAAAGGACTAAGATATGGAACAGTGATAGGATCTGGACTTGGGAGGTGCCATTCTAATCCTAAAGAATCCTGTTGAGTAAATGAAAACCATAAATAGCAATTATAAGATTGATGATACTAAATCATTAAAAAAAATTCCTGTCAATAATTTCCATATAATTAGAAATGTAACTGTATCATGTAACAAGACACTCTTCTTAACAATAATAAAATTGAAGCTTACAAGGCTGTTTAGCACAAGGGGAACAAACTCATACGTAAATTATCAATGTCCAAATTGTAAAAAACACCAAAATACATACTGTAGCTCCTTGTAAAGTAGTTGGCAGGCTGCCTGTAGGAATGAGCTTCTGTCCTCCATTGTCTTCCTTATCCAAGGTGCCATAAGTACTAACACTCCTGGCCATTGGAAATACTGGACATTTTGACAAAGCTGCTTTTGATCTATCAGCAGGGATCTGAATACTTCGGGCACATGTATTTTCGAGCAACTTTGATTTGCTTGGGCATTGAAAAAAGAAAAAAGCGTATCACTGTCTAGATTTACTTTATTTCACTGACCATGTTCTTCTCTTTAGAATCAGAGCTGCACATAGCAAAGTAAAACGAAGGAAAGATGTTAATCAGGCTTTGGCTGGGAAAAAGGATACAGTTTAAAGTAGCCTAGTCATGTTAAACTTCCTTTTTATCCAGTAAACTTTAAATATACAAGAGTCATTCATCTGTTCAAAACATTTAGTGGACAACTTTTATACTGCAGGAACCACAGCAGGCCCGAGGATACAAACCAGAAAAAATAGGCACCTATTCCTTCAGGAGTCAGAGCTAGTGGGAGACAAAGAAAGGGCTATAATAGACCTATGATGAAAGAAGGTACACACACAGATTTGCAGTTTTGCAGTCTAAGCATTCAGGATCAAACAGGTCATGCTAGCCTGCTAGTACTATGTAGGCATTTTCTTTTGCACATGCAGTTACCAATATAGCTTCACTTGCCCAGCTATATTTGGTGTGTTTGGCACTTCTCCAAAATGGAGTCGATTTCGGCATTTGTTTTAAGCACAGACTTACTTGTATTAGGCTTACTGTGTAAGTCTTAGTTTGATTTTATAGTTCATCTATCAGCGCCAAATGTTTTCTTAGATTATTAAATATTCCTAAGTAGAAAATTAAATATTGCAAAGTAGAAGTACCTCAGTACTGACTTAATTCCTCGAGAGAGAGATAATTAATTAGGAATAAGAACTTGAGATTAAGAATCTATTATACATAGGAATTTAAACCTTAAAATGGTCAGCTAATTCTTTTGTCATTACTTGAAATGTATAATATATGTTGTTAAAATATAGTTCCACATAGTCATAATTACCTATTTAGATCAAAATTCCCTTGAACAGAGAGAACAGATGTGTCAAGACCAGAGGCTGATGTTGAGATACAAGACTGCCTTGTCTGCCTTGAAAAGGAGGATGGAAAATGCATATTTTCTGTAGACGGGCTTGACTTCAAAAAGTATCTGTAATGTGAATCAAAGGAGCTTTTTGAGAAAAGAGATATTCTAGGAAACATGACCCTTAAACATGAAGGGAAAAAAAGCATAAATCATTACCTTCCAGGTCGTCTTAAATCTCTTATTTCGATGTTCAGAAAGGGCAAGAAAAGATTGCCACAAAATGGGCAGGTTGTATTGAGATTTGAATCATCTGCTGTCCAGCCAGCCATGATTTCCTCATCATGGACAAGACAATCACAGGTTCTACAACGAGAGCAGCTCGAGATAAGAACCTATGGGAGAAAACAGCATTTTATAAAGTAAGCCGGTTAGTGCAATTACAATTTAAAAACCATTTCAATTCATATATCTACTGGAAAAGTAAAACTCAGAAGGATTCAGAAGTTACAAATGAAAAATGGATTACATTCAGTACATTATATAATAAACTCATCTTTAACTATTTCAGCTAAGTCTGTTCCAAAACTTTTGCCTGAAAGGGAAACTTGCATTTAAGTGAGCATTTTTACCATTATAATTACGTACTATAAAATCTGCCATGATTTTATAAACGGAAAACTAAACCCAAGTATTACTTTGTTAATACACAAAATAGGTATTGGTAATTACATGTTACAGATCTGTGCTACTCAAAGTGTGGTCACCAGTCAGGAGCTGGTCCACAAACTCTTACTGGTTTGTGATGAGCTAAGTAAAGAAACTGAGAAGAGGATTTGGAGACCTTTAAACTAATTGCTGTAACAGCTAAGTCGGTGATCAGTAGATTTTACAAGAGTAACAGCCATGACAGATGGGAAATTAAAAACAGCAACAACAAAAAAAACCCTGGTCTGTCACTACAGACAGTTTAAGAAGCATTGCTATAGATAAATGTAAATGCTGTCGTTACATTA
Source organism: Eschrichtius robustus (assembly GCF_028021215.1). Lineage (NCBI taxonomy): Eukaryota > Metazoa > Chordata > Mammalia > Artiodactyla > Eschrichtiidae > Eschrichtius > Eschrichtius robustus. The sequence goes on from NC_090824.1 coordinate 126,908,241, forward strand.
AAATACAGAAATTCCTGAAGCCATCAGAAACTCTGTAAACTGCAACATCAGTGCTCATCATTTATTTTCCAGCTGCATGCAAATTTATTTTCCAAATTTATGCGAATTAGTGTGAAACAGAAACACAAATGTATTTGGAAGCAATTTTTACACAAAAATTAGGGAAAGTTTTTAAGGTGTAAAACTATAACCTTTTTATTGCAAGAAAATGGGATATAGCAGCATACCCAGCAGATATCTACATCAAAGTGACACAAAGAATGAAAAACATGATGGAAAAAGTTGACACAAATGCCAAAACTGCTCCCTGTATCCTCATCCAAAAAGTGTGCCTGCACAGCAAAATTAGTTACAAGTGTTTAAGATGTGAAATAGGGACTTCCCTGGCAGTCCAGTGGTTAGGACTCCGTGCTTCCACCGCAGGGGGTGCGGGTTCAATCCCTGGTTGGGGAACTAAGATCCTGCATGCTGTGTGGTATGGCCAAAACAAAAAAGAAAAACCAAAGTGTAACAAAAATTCAAAGAGGACATACATAAAACAAAGAGTAAATATAAATACTGGAAATAAAAATGCTTTTGTATGTTGATAAACATGAAAGGAAGTATGGAACTTTTCTAAACAGAAAAAGTCATATGACTTCAATAATCTGAAATACTAGATATTTTAAGTTTATTCAGGAGCAATATACATTCTGAAATTTTCAGATGCCATATATTTAACTTTTTATCACTCTACCAGAGACTATCAACACTTAAGAAATGTAAATTTTATTAAGTAGTACATGAAGATGTTCTTTTGATTAAATTGTACCTCCATTGCATAGTTCTGGAAGATATTTGTATTACTCGTGTTGCAGGAAGATGCCACTTCTGATTTCCCAGGTAAGGCAAACTTGGACAAGGATCCTGTTCATTATTAAAAAACAAAGAGCAAAACCATTAAAATTAACAGAAAGGATATGCGAATCTTTCACTTTCATAAATTCTCTGGTAAAATGTCAAACTATTTTATTTAAAACTATTTAAAATGATAAAGGTAATTTAAGAAAAAGCAAATAAATAATGAAAAATGTTTTTCAACATATGCCTTTGTGTACACCTAAGGAAATGTGCTTTAATTCATTACTCACTTATTAAGCACTTTGTGTGTACAGACTAGAAGACATTCCAGTTGTTTGTAATTACTATTTTGCTGTTTCTATTCTTATATGTTTTGGATAAAAGAAAGTGTTTAGTTCTAAGGTCTAAAAAGTATAAAATAGCTGATCTTATTTCAGATCATGAAAAGAATTACTGGCAACTCTCTGCCTTATAAGGATCTTTAAAATCTGGAACAGTAAGCTTGCTTTTAAACACTAGGGAAGAGTTTCCAAGTATATTCTTAAGAGCAAAGGGATATTAGCAGGTATTAAAATGACAACAAAATAAGGGCAGTTCTGTGGTGAAGTCAATTGCTGACAGTGGCTATATCTAGTTAGGAAAACTGGAAGTAATCAATACATTTTCTATACTTTTTTTTTCCAGTAGTTACTACATTTTATGCATTAACAATGGTATTTTTATAAATATAAAGGTTAAAAAAAAAAGTAACAGTATAAACTATCAGTTCCAAGAAATAGAGAGGATAGGAAAACATGTTAAACACCACCATGGGGATGCATAATCCAGATTAATGATCTGATTGCTTCAGCAAATAAATGACAAGGGAAAAAAAAAAGATAGCTCTAGAGCTTTCTCTAGCCCTAGGCCCTGCCACACAGACATACAGAGAGGTGGAGAGAGAGCTGAAGCTTCACATCATCCTTTAAGATGCTTAGAAATGGTGGCAACTAGAGTTCTTTCCTGATGGTCCCCCGATAACCTTCTGTAATCCCCCTCTGCTAAAGCTAGTTCAAAATTGCTATCTATCAGCCTTGACTAATTCAATCATTTATGTGGGCAGCCTACCTCTTGTATCTAATCAATCTACAGCACAGAATAAATATTCTTTTTAGCAAATATGAATCAGGTTGTGAGGTAAGTCTTATTTACTTAGCTCAATAAACTGTTCTTGCATGTTAGAAAAAAAATAAGGGGCAGGGAACTAATCACCGGATTTCTTCATGAATATACGAAAGGGGGAAAAAACAGGGAACAAAGATGAGAGGGAGTTAGTAGACATATCAAACAAATGCAAAAAGTAGACCTTGTTTGGGTCTCAATTTGAACAAACCGCCTTTTAAAAAGAGTTTCATGAGATAGTTGTGAAAATTTAAGTATATATTTTATATAAGATGTATGATAAATCTTGTCACACTAAAAATATAACAATATTACAATTTTGTTTCGAAAAAAAATGAATGCTTCACAGAAGATACTGTATGAGTCCATAACATGTTCAAAAATGGCCATGCTGACATACAGTGTTAGAAGATAATGTTCATTTGTGAAGGGAGTGGTGAGTAGATGTGGTTATGAGAGGGGGTTCTGGATGCTGTTTATGTTCTGTTTCTTTCTCCCCCCCCCCAAACATTTATTTATTTATTTATTTGTTTGGCTGCACAGGTCTTAGTTGCATTATGCAGGAGCTTCATTGTGGCATGTGGGCTCTTTAGTTGTGGCATGTGGGATCTAGCTTCCTGACCAGGGATCAAACCCAGGCCCCCTGTATTGGGAGCAAAGAGTCTTAACCACTGGACCACCAGGGAAGTCCCAAGGTTCTGCCTCTTAATCTGATACTGGTTAATCAGTTGTCCTCAATTTGTGAAATGTACAGTATTTACATACATAAAAATGTACACACTACATGTATAACAGAGTAAATAATAAATGTATTAAATAAATAAACTTTAATAAAAAGTTACAAAGATATAACATTAAAGTCCTTGTGTTTTAGAAATATCAATACATGTTGAAGTATTTATGAATAAAATTATATACTGTTTCGGATTTACTTTAAAATGATCCAGTGGGGAAGGAAAAAATGTTGGCAGCAGAAGAGGCGGAAAAGATAAAACAAGATTGGCCATTTGTTGATAGTTGCTGAAGTTGTGTGAAGGTACATGGGAGCTCATTGTGCTATTCCTTCTACTTTTGTGATTGACTATTTCCAAAATAAAAGCTTTTTAAAGTAGCAAAGATGAAAATTTGGAAAACATTATAATACATTCATTCCTCACATCATATAACAGGATAACTTTCAAATGGATTAAATATTTAAATCAGGGGTCAAATCTATTTTTGTATGACCCCAAACTCAGAATAATTTTAACATTTTAAAGCACTGTTAAAAAAAAGAAAAAGACAAAAAAGAATATGTGACAGAGATGTATGTGGCCCACAAAACCTAAACTATTTACAATATGGCCCTCTACAGAAAAAGTCTGCTGACCCCAGAAAATGTTAAAAAGGAAATCAGAGAAGTATGAGAAGAAAACAGTGGTGAGCCTAGGGAAGGGGAAATCTTTCATAATAACTCAAAATCCAGAAGCAATAGGGCAAAAACTGATAAATTTGATGACATAAAATTAAAAACTTTTATGTGGGGGAAAAAAAAACCCCTGAACTTGACAAACTTGGAAAAAGCATCTGCCACTTATATAAGAGACAAAGGATTAATTCCCTAACATAAAAAAGAGCTATTAAAACTTTTAAAAAGTGGGGAGGACCAAAAAGTGAAAGTGAAATGTAGGCAAAGGACAGTTCACAGAAAAAGAAATACAAATAGTCCTTAAACACATAAACGGATATGCAACTTAATTTATAAGATAAAGAAAAATGAAAACTAAATTGAAATACATTCTTCACCTATCAGATGGCAAAAATTTCAAAGTGTGCTAACATATTTTCTTCACAAGGCTGTGGGGAAATAGGTATTCTTATATACTACCTGTGGGAATACAAAATAGTATACCCCTGAGGAAGGAACCTGGCAATATCACTTCAAGGAAAAACTTGGAAGTATCTTCCAAAAATACCCCGGCAAAATATAATATGACATATATGCATCACAGTATTATTTATAACAGTTAAAGACTGAGAACTTAAAAGTCCATCAACAGGGAAGTGGTTAAAATAAACCAATACATCCACACATGATGAACAATGCAACAGTAAAAATGAATGAGGGACAACACTATGTGATGATACGGAATGCTCTTCAGAATATAGTGTTAAGTGAAAAAAGCAAGAAACAGTTAAGTGTTTATAGCATGTTACCTTTTGAGTAAGAAGACAAAGAGGTATTAAGAACACACACACAAACACACACACGCTTTTTAAAAAAGCACATTTTAAAACAAAAGCACATTAAAAAAAGCAACAATGAAAGGATAAATCAAAATGAATAAAAATGGCTACCTCTAGGGACAGTGACAAAACAAGATGAAGGGATGAGGATGGAAGAAGCTAGACTTCTCTGAAAGTGCCTTGGTTCTCTACTGTTTTGAGCCATGCAAATCTTTTACAAAATTAAACATAAAGGAGAAAAAATAAAGGTACCACAAATCAAACGCAGTATGACCGAGCTGTTTGGACAAACCTTCTAAGGAGGAAGAAACTTCCAGGCTTGTTCTGCTGAAATCAATTCCCTTAGTCCCTGCAGTGGCACTGCTTTCCTGAGAAGAAGTGGCTCCTTCCAACTCGTGGCAGACATCTTCATCTGTTAATGAGGTAGATTCAGAATCCTGGGCTCCCACTGAAGAAAGACTGGTACGATCAGAACTTTGATCCTAAGGACATAATTATAAGCTTAATTTCCTTCATATTTAAAGTTAGTTATTTAAAAGTTCACTTCAAAGGCAGAGGAAACGCCTAATTACTCAGATGATCAGTTAATTAACAATACAACTTCTAGAGAAAAAAAAACCAACCAATTTTACAAGGGCATACTGGACAAACGTGAGCTGGAGATCAATTTTTAAGACAGCATTTCTTAGTTAGATCAAAGCAGATACCTGTTAGTTAGACAATTGCTAACTTTAAGTCTTTGTTTATTGTTAATTTTCTTCCCTGCAAATCCCAGCCCAGGATGATACCATTAGAAAATTACATTTTAATCTCTTTTAATTTCATTTATGTTTACATTTTATTCTTTTCCATAACAATCCAGGTTTCAAAGACATGTATTTCTAGTTTTCATTTTTGAGAACACCAAAGTATAAGTATTTTTTCCTGGTTACACCAGTAATATGTAAGAAAATTTGATAGACTTTTGTATGAAGAAAAAAAATTTTTTAAATAACTGTGATTACACTGCCCAGATAATACACAGGTGTGTGTGTGTATGTGTTACTGAGTTACTTTTAAGATTACTTGTAAATTTTTATTGGCTTTTTGGCTATATCTCATTGTATTTTTTATTAAGTGGGTGCTCTAGGGATTGCAATACATATACCTAATCATTTACAGTTGATTTAAAATTAGTATTGTACCACTTCATATATAATAATATACCTATAAAGAATGTCAGTAGGGTGAGTCTCTTAGTCACTATGAAACCTCTACACATATTGAAAATCCCATGAGATAACATTCAAATTTTTGTTTTGTCCAACTGCAAGTATTTTAAGGAATTTAAAAAGGTTTTAAGGGACTTCCCTGGTGGTGAAGTGGTTAAGAATCCGCCTGCCAATGCAGGGAACGCAGGTTTGAGCCCTGGTCCAGGAAGATCCCACATGCTGTGGAGCAACTAAGCCCATGCGCCGCAACTACTGAGCCTGTGCTCTAGAGCCCGAGAGCCACAACTACTGAAGCCTGTGTGCCTAGAGCCCAGGCTCTGCAACAAGAGAAGCCACTGCAATGAGAAGCCCATGCACCACAACGAAGAGTAGCTCCCACTCGCTGCAACTAGAGAAAGCCCCCGTGCAGCAATGAAGACCCAGCGCAGCCAAAAATAAACAAATAAATTAAAAAAAAAGAATATATACGTATGTATAGCTGAATCACTGAGCTGTATACCTGAAACTAACACGACACTGTAAATCAACCATACTTCAATAAAAATTTTTAAAAAAAGGTTTTAAAAAAGGGGTCTTAGAGAGATTGGTTCAAGATGGCGGAGTAGAAGGACATGCTCTCACTCCCTCCTGCAAGAACACCGGAATCACAACTAACGGCTGAACAATCACTGACAGGAAGACACTGGAAATCATGAAAAAAAGATACCCCACATCCAAAGACAAAGGAGAAGCCACAAAGAGATGGTAGGAGGGGCACAATCACAATAAAGTCAAATCCCATAACTGCTGGGTGGGTGACTCACAAACTGGAGAACGGTTATACCACAGAAGTTCACCCACTGGAGTGAAGGTTCTGAGCCCCATGTCAGGCTTCCCAACCTGGGGGTCCAGCAACAGGAGGAGGAATTCCTAGAGAATCAGATTTTGAAGGCTAGCGAGATTTGACTGCAGGACTTTGACAGGACTTGGGGAAACAGAGACTCCACTCTTGGAGGGCATACATAAAGTAGTGTGTGCATCGGGACCCAGGGGAAGAGGCAGTGACCCCACAGGAGACTGAACCAGACCTACCTGCTAGTGTTGCAGGGGCTCCTGCAGAGGCGGGGGGTGGCTCTGTCTCACGATGAGGACAAGGACACTGGCAGCAGAAGTTCTGGGAAGTACTCCTTGGCGTGAGCCCTCCCAGAGTCAGTGATTAGCCCCACCAAAGAGTCTGGGTAGGCTCCAGTGTTGGGTCGCCTCAGGCCAAACAACGAACAGGGCCGGAACCCAGCCCCACCCATCAACAGTCAAGTGGATTAAAGTTTTACTGAGCTCTGCCCACCAAAGCAACAGCCAGCTCTACCCACCACCAGTCCCTCCCATCAGGAAACTTGCACAAGCCTCTTAGATAGCCTCATCTACCAGAGGGCAGACAGCAGAAGCCAAGAAGAACTACAATCCTGCAGCCTGTGGAACAAAAACCACATTCACAGAAAGATAAGATGAAAAGGCAGAGGGCTATGTACCAGATGAAGGAACAAGATAAAACCCCAGAAAAACAACTAAATGAAGTGGAGATAGGCAACCTTCCAGAAAAAGAATTCAGAATAATGATAGTGAGGATGATCCAGGACCTCGGAATAAGAATGGAGGCAAAGATCGAGAAGATGCAAGGAATGATTAACAAAGACCTAGAAGAATTAAAGAACAAACAAACAGAGATGACCAATACAATAACTGAAATGAAAACTACACTAGAAGGAATCAATAGCAGAATAACTGAGGCAGAAGAACGGATAAGTGACCTGGAAGACAGAATGGTGAAATTCACTGCTGCGGAACAGACTAAAGAAAAAAGAATGAAAAGAAATGAAGACAGCCTAAGAGACCTCTGGGACAACATTAAACGCAACGACATTCACATTATAGGGGTCCCAGAAGGAGAAGAGAGAGAGAAAGGACCCAAGAAAATATCTGAAGAGATAATAGTCGAAAACTTCCTTAACATGGGAAAGGAAATAGCCACCCAAGTCCAGGAAGCGCAGAGAGTCCCATACAGGATAAACCCAAGGAGAAACATGCCGAGACACATGGTAATCAAATTGGCAAAAATAAAGACAAAGAAAAATTATTGAAAGCAGCAAGGGAAAAAACGACAAATAACATACAAGGGAACTCCCATAAAGTTAACAGCTGACTTCTCAGCAGAAACTCTGCAAGCCAGAATGCAGTGGCATGACATATATAAAGTGATGAAAGGGAAGAACCTACAACCAAGATTACTGTACCTGGTAAGGATCTCATGCAGATTCAACAGAGAAATCAAAAGCTTTACAGACAAGCAAAAGCTAAGAGAATTCAGCACTACCAAACCAGCTGTGCAACAAATGCTAAAGGAACTTCTCTAAGTGGGAAACACAAGAGAAGAAAAGGACCTACAAAAACAAACCCAAAACAACTAAGAAAATGGTCATAGGAACATACATATCAATAATTACCTTAAACGTGAATGGATTAAATGCTCCAACCAAAAGACACAGGCTTGCTGAATGGATACGAAAACAAGACCCATATATATGCTGTCTACAAGAGACCCACTTCAGACCTAGGGACACATATAGACTGAAAGTGAGGGGATGGAAAAAGATACTCCATGCAAATGGAAATCAAAAGAAAGCTGGAGTAGCAATACTCATATCAGATAAAATAGACTTTAAAATAAAGAATGTTACAAGAGACAAGGAAGGACACTACATAATGATCAAGGGATCAATCCAAGAAGAAGATATAACAATTATAAATATATATGCACCCAACATAGGAGCACCTCAATACATAAGGCAACTGCTAACAGCTATAAAAGAGGAAATCGACTGTAACACAATAATAGTGGGGGACTTTAACACCTCACTTACACCAATGGACAGATCATCCAAACAGAAAATTAATAAGGAAACAGAAGCTTTAAATGACACAACAGACCAGATAGATTTAGTTGATATTTATAGGACATTCCATCCAAAAACAGCAGATTACACTTTCTTCTCAAGTGCACACGGAACATTCTCCAGGATGGATCATAACTTGGGTCACAAATCAAGCCTCAGTAAATTAAGAAAACTGAAATCATATCAAGCATCTTTTCTGACCACAACGCTATGAGATTAGAAATCAATTACAGGGGAAAAAACGTAAAAAACACAAACACATGGAGGCTAAACAATACGTTACTAAATAACCAAGAGATCACTGAAGAAATCAAAAAATAAATAGAGACAAATGACAATGAAAACATGATGATCCAAAACCTATGGGATGCAGCAAAAGCAGTTCTAAGAGGGAAGTTTATAGCTATACAAGCCTACCTCAAGAAACACGAAAAATCTCAAACAATCTAACCTTACACCTAAAGGAACTAGAGAAAGAATAAGAAACAAAACCCAAAGTAGGCAGAAGGAAAGAAATCATAAAGTTCAGAGCAGAAATAAATGAAATAGAAACAAAGAAAACAATAGCAAAGATCAATAAAACTAAAAGCTGGTTCTTTGAGAAGATAAACAAAATTGATAAACCATTAGCCAGACTTATCAAGAAAAAGACGGAGAGGATTCAAATCAATAAAATTAGAAATGAAAAAGGAGAAGTTACAACAGACACCGCAGAAATACAAAGCATCCTAAGAGACTACTACAAGCAACTCTATGCCAATAAAATGGACAACCTGGAAGAAATGGACAAATTCTTAGAAAGGTATAACCTTCCAAGACTGAACCAGGAAGAAATATAAAATATGAACAGACCAATCACAAGTAATGAAATTGAAACTGTGATTAAAAATCTTCCAACAAACAAAAGTCCAGGACCACATGGCTTCAAAGGTGAATTCTATCAAACATTTACAGAAGAGCTAACACCCATCCTTCTCAAACTCTTCCAAAAAATTGCAGAGGAAGGAACACTCCCTAACTCATTCTATGAGGCCACCATCACCCTGACACCAAAAGCAGACAAAGATACTACAAAAAAAGAAAATTACAGACCAATAACACTGATGAATATAGATGCGAAAATCCTCAACAAAATACTAGCAAACAGAATCCAACAACACATTAAAAGGATCATACAGCATGATCAAGTGGGATTTATCCCAAGGATGCAAGGACTCTTCAATATACGCAAATCAATCAATGTGATACACCATATTAACAAATTGAAGAATAAAAACCATATGATCATCTCAATAGATGCAGAAAAAGCTTTTGACAAAATTCAACACTGATTTATGATTAAAAACTCTCCAGAAAGTGGGCATAGAGGGAACCTACCTCAGCATAATAAAGGCCATATATGACAAACCCACAGCAAGCATCATTCTCAATGGTGAAGAACTGAAAGCATTTCCTCTAAGATCAGGAACGAGACAAGGATGTCCACTCTCACCACTATTATTCAACATAGTTTTGGAAGTCCTAGCCATGGCAATCAGAGAAGAAAAAGAAATAAAAGGAATACAAATTGGAAAAGAAGAAGTAAAACTGTAACTGTTTGCAGATGACACGATACTATACATAGAGAATCCTAAAGATGCCACCAGAAAACTACTAGAGCTAATCAATGAATTTGGTAAAGTTGCAGGACAGAAAATTAATGCACAGAAATCTCTTGCATTCCTATATACTAATGATGAAAAATCTGAAAGAGAAATTAAGGAACCACTCCCATTTACCACTGCAACAAAAAGAATAAAATATCTAGGAATAAACCTACCTAGGGAGACAAAAACCTGTATGCAGAAAACTGTAAGACACTGATGGAAGAAATTAAAGATGATACCAACAGATGGAGAGATATACCATGTTCTTGGATTGGAAGAATCAATATTGTGAAAATGACTATACTACCCAAAGCAATCTACAGATTCAGTGCAATCCCTATCAAATTACCAATGGCATTTTTTACGGAACTAGAACAAAAAATCTTAAAATTTGTATGGAGACACAAAAGACCCCGAATAGCCAAAGCAGTCTTGAGGGAAAAAAGCGGAGCTGGAGGCATCAGACTCCCTGACTTCAGACTATACTACAAAGCTACAGTCATCAAGACAATATGGTACTGGCACAAAAACAGAAATATAGATCAATGGAACAAGATAGAAAGCCCAGAGATAACCCACACACCTGTGGTCAACTAGTCTATGACAAAGGAGGCAAGGATATACAATGGAGAAAAGACAGTGTCTTCAATAAGTGGTGCTGGGAAAACTGGACGGCTACACGTAAAAGAATGAAATTAGAACACTCCCTAACACCATACACAAATGTAAACTCAAAATGGATTAGAGACCTAAATGTAAGACTGGACACTATAAAACTCTTAGAGGAAAACATAGGAAGAACACTCTTTGACATAAATCACAGCAAGATCTTTTTTGATCCACCTCCTAGAGTAATGGAAATAGAAACAAATATAAACAAATGGGACCTAATGAAACTTAAAAGCTTTTGCACAGCAAAGGAAACCATAAACAAAACGAAAAGACAACCCTCAGAATGGGAGAAAATATTTGCAAACGAATCAAGGGACAAAGGATTGATCTCCAAAATATATAAACAGCTCATGCAGCTCAATATTAAAAAAACAAACAACCCAATCCAAAAATGGGCAGAAGACCTAAATAGACATTTCTCCAAAGAAGACATACAGATGGCCAAGAGGCACATGAAAAGCTGCTCAACATCACTAATTATTAGAGAAATGCAAATCAAAACAACAATGAGGTACCACCTCACACCAGTTAGAATGGGCATCATCAGAAAATCTACAAACAACAAATGCTGGAGAGCGTGTGGAGAAAAGGGAACCCTCTTGCACTGTTGGTGGGAATGTAAATTGATACAGCCACTATGGAGAACAGTATGGAGGTTCCTTTAAAAACTAAAAATAGAACTACTATATGACCCAGCAATCCCACTACTGGGCATATACCCTGAGAAAACCATAATTCAAAAAGACACATGCACCCCAATGTTCACTGCAGCACTATTTACAATAGCCAGGTCATGGAAGCAACCTAAATGCCCATCGACAGACGACTGGATAAAGAAGATTTGGTACATATATACAATGGAATATTACTCAGCCATAAAAAGGAACGAAATTGGGTCATTTGTAGAGACGTGGATGGATCTAGAGACTGTCATACAGTGAAGTAAGTCAGAAAAACAAATATCGTATATTAACGTATATATGTGGAACCTAGAAAAATGGTACAGATGAACTGGTTTGCAGGGCAGAAATTGAGAGACAGATGTAGAGAACAAACGTATGGACACCAAGGCAGGAAAGTGGCTGGGGGTGGGATGAATTGGGAGATTGGGATTGACATGTATACACTGATGTGTATAAAATGGATGACTAATAAGAACCTGCTGTATTAAAAAAAAAAGGGGGTCTTTCATATTAACCAGCTATTTACCATCTATTTTGCTCTTTCTTCATTCCCAAAGACCCAGGTTTCTTTGTAGTATAATTTTTCTTCAGCCTGAAAAACTTCCTTTAGCTTATTTTATAGAGCAGGTCTGCTAGTCACGAATTCTTTTCCTTTATCTGAAAATGTTTTTATTTCACCTTCACCCCTAAAGAATATTTTCACTGGATATGGAATTCTGGGTTGACAGGCCTTTTCTTCAACAGGTTAAAACTGTTGTTCCACTGTATTCTTCCCTCCACAGATTATGATGAAAACAAGTGGTCATTCAAATCCTTATTCCTCTGTAGGTAATGTGTCATTTTTGTTTAATAGCATTCAAGATACTTTTTATTCTTGTTTTTTTTTCCAGCAGTTATTTTCTTATTAGAAATGGGTATCTTTGGTTATTAACAGTTTGCTTTTATGTATATATAGGTGTTTTGTTTGAGTTTATCCTGTCTATAGTTTGCTGAGTATCTGTAAATCTAAATCTTTTACTAAATTTGGGAAATTTTATCCATTATTTCTTCAAATATTTTTTCTACCATAATCTCTTTCTCCAATTCTTCTGGAATCCCTATTACATGTTATACATTTTGATATTGTCCCACAACTCTCTGAGGCTCTGCTCATTTTTATAAAGTCTCTCTCTGTTCTTCCAACTGCATAATTTCTATTACTCAGTCTTTAAGTTCAATGACTCTCCTTTGTCATCTCCATTCTGCTATTGAACCCATCCAATGAGTTTATTTCAGAGTGTATTTTTTATGATAAAATTTTTTGACAAATAATTAATTTTTCTGGATAAGAGTTCTTTTCTTATTTGAAATGTGTTTTTTCTTTACTTCAGGGAATCTAGTTATAACAGCTGCTTTAAGGTTTCCGTCTGATAATTCCAACATCTGGGTTGTCTTTCCCTTGAGAATTAGTCACATTTTCCTGGTTCAAGTAATTTTGGATTTTATTTTGGACACCATGAATGTTATGCTGTGTAGTCTGGGTACTGTTATAATCTCTTGGAGAATGTTGAGCTATTGTATTAGCAGGCAGTCAACTACGTTATGTTCAGATTGTAATTTGTGTTTTGATTTTTGTAGGTGGTGATTTAATCCCCAGTTAAATTCTCTAAGCCTTGTCCATGCTGGTCTGCATCTATCCCATGTATGTGTAGCTCAGGGGTGAGGCTCAGACTTGTGTGGGCCATGCACAGAATTAGGAATCCTTCTTTCACAGATTCCCCTCATACTCTCCAGCCCACAGAGGCTCCCTTCTCTGGTTCCTCTGTCCAGGAAATATGGGGATTCTCTTGAAGTTTTAGCTGCCAGGGATGCCATGCCACACTGTGACTGGGACCTGCTCTTGGAGCAAAAATGCATGAGAAAGAAAATGGGAAAATTTCCCCACAATCTGCTGCTTTTGTTTTTCAGAATCTTTAGATAGTTTTTTTTTGTATCTTGTTTGGAGTTTTTAGTTGTAAATCAGTGGGAGGGACGGGCTTTAGTGGCCTTATGTTACCACAGTGGAACTAAAGCTCTCACCCAAATTTTTAAAGAGTATTTTTGCTGGATACAGAAAAAACAGGTTGGCAGTCATTTTCTTTCAGTACTCTAAAGCTGTCTTTCCAGTGTCTTTTGACATCACATTTTCTATTCAGAAGACAACTGTCAGCTTTCTTACTGTTGCTCTTTTGAAGGTAATCTCTCTCTCTCTCCTTTGGCTCCTTTTCGGATTTTCTCTTTGTATTTCATTTTCATCTATTTTAACATAAGATGCCTAAGTATAGGGGTTTTTGTGTTTTTTTTGCATTTATTCTGCTTGACATTTGTAGATCTTCTAAATATGTGAGTGACATCTTTAATCACTTTTGGAAAATTCTTGGCAATTAGCATTTTAAATGTTCCTTCTACCCCTTTTTTTCTTCTTCTTCTGGAACTAAATTACATCAATGTTAAGCATTTTCACTAAACCCCACATTTTTTTCCTGTATTTTCCAATTTTTTTTCCCTGTCTGTACTTCAGTGTGGATATTTTCTACTATCTTCCCAACTAGTTTACTAATCTTCTCCTGCTTTTTGTCTGCTGTGAAATCCAACTACTGCTTTCTTAATTTTGCATCTTTTTCAGTTCTATAATTTACACTGGTTCTTTTCAAAAGATAATTACCTGGTGAAATTTTGCATGTTTCTAGCTTTTTTTTCTCACCCTTTCCTCTATTTTCTTGGACATATTTTAATTACTTCAAAGTATCTTGCTAATTCAAATATTTAGATCACCTGAAGATCTGTTTCCTCCATCTGTTTTTCTTTTGTTTTTAGTTATGGTCCTTGTCTCTCAGTACAGCTTTTTTTGTTTGTTTGTTTTTAATATTTATTTATTTGGCTGCACTGGTCTTAGTTGCAGCACGTGGGATCTTCACTGCAGTGTGCAGGATCTTTAGTTGTGGTGTGCGGGATCTTTAGTTGCAGCATGCAGGCTCTTAGTTGAGGCATGCAGGATCTAGTTCCCTGACCAGGGATGGAACCCGGGCCCCCTGCACTGGGAGTGCGGAGTCTTAACCACTGGATCACCAAGGAAGTCCCTCAGTATAGCTATTTTTAATTCAATAATAGAATATAAAAAATTATATATAAAAAACCATAAGGACTCCAGTTGATGTTCTGGTCCTCTGGAAAGGACACACTTTTTCCTTGTTAGAGTAAAGGCTGATTAGTTTAATCTAATCACAGACTGAGCTGAGTCCAGCCTAGGTTGCAGTTTTGGTCAGGTTCAGTCTACCTCTGTTTTGCCAATGCTCCTAAGGCATAGCTCTGCAGGAATTTGAACTAAGGGCCTGGTGTGTACACCAAAGCTTCCTTGCCCTCACTTTCCCCAGCTCCCAGCAGCTTATGAACTAAGCTATTGTATTCCCAGCACCATGAAACTGCTGAGAACTCTTATTTATCAGAGACTTTCTGCTTATGTTTTCAGACTCCTGTTTCATGCAGTATCAGTATTTGGAAAATGTCCTGAAGGAAAAAACTTGTGTATCTGAGGACCCTCCAGTCTCTATTTTTGTCTCTCCAGCTCTACAAGATCCCAAAAGTCCTGCTGGCCCCTTCACCTCTCCACAGTCCTCTGATAAGGCAAAGCCTGGATTTGCAACCTCTTGCTCTGTGCTCAGAATAAGCAAATGCCCTCAAGGAAAAAGTAGCTATAAAACTTCAGCTCATCTCTGCAAGTCTCCTCTCTCTAGAATCTTGCCCCTCTACTTTCTAGTTGTTTCAGCAGTTCTCTGATGACTTTAAACAAATACTTTCCATATTTCATCTAGCTTTTTGCTTTGGGACATATGCAGGTGTATCACAAGGTACTTCATCCTAACCAGAAAGAGAAATCCTATGCCTGGCTGGTAATTTTTGAAGGCAATAAATAATGAAGCTCAAGTAAGCATTTTCATATGACTCTAATTTTTACTCCAGCTACAGATCACTTTCTTTCAAAACTGAACTAAAAATATAACCTTAGTTAGTGAATTCTTTCCTTTCGAAGTTATTATTCAAGTCCAAATTCTGTTACTTACAAACCTTATGCATCCCAAGAGTCCTTTCTGTAAAGCTGTATTTTAGGAGAATGGTAAAAACAGACATCTTTGCAAGTAAGATACTTTTGGTGGTGGAGAAGGGTAAAAGGAAAAGTAGAAAACACTAATAAACCTACCTTGGATGATGTGGTGTACATGGTGAATCTTGAATACCATTTGCTTGCTTTCTCTGCAACTCCTTTTCCAGCAGTGAACATACTGTTTCTTAGAACATCTAGTTTAGGTACTAGTAGTGTATCTAAATTAAATGAAGGTGATGAATGGGTTAATGCATCTTGAGATTCTTCCCTAAATGGGCAAGTAGGTGAGAAGGCTGGAGAAGACCAGAGTCTATCCCTTGGTCTGTCTTCGTTTTTTGAGTAACTTTTAGATTTGGTAAGTCTCACTGGCCCAGGAGAATTAGGAGGCAGGCTAGATCTTCTGCATGCCTTGACCAACGTTGGACTTTTCTTAGTGGTTACTTTATCATCACAGGCCCGTTGTAAATCAATGCTTGGTGTTCGACTTGTCAAAGGACTGCTCATGTTATTCATATACATCACAATTTCTTCAGCTAAATCCCGCCTAGCAGATGGTGTTGAAACGCTTTTGCTATCATCTTCCTCCTCTTCCTCCTCCTCTTTTTGCTGCTGTTCAGTCTCAGCAACCAGAAGAGAGAGGGGATCAAATCCTGTTGCAACATCAGTTTTTTCGAAAGGTTTTACTGAAAAGCTGCTATTCAAGCGTTGACTCCTCTTAGGATTTTGTGGAGCAACATACCCCACTTTTGATCCATCTGTTTCATTGTCTAAGTCTTCTAAGTCAAAAATAACAGGAGAATCCACTTTATCTGCCAAACAATTAGAACCATCAAAAGGTGTATCATCATCACTAGATTCCTTCTCTATACTGTCTCTTTTTGATCTTAAAGATGGCTTTCCAATATCAAGACTATTTGGTCTTGTGCTTTTTGAGATTACATTTGAAAGAATTTTTGCATCAGCTCCTAATTTTTCAACCATATCTCCAGGGTTTGCTTCCTGGTTAATTCTATTGAGCATAAGTCCCATTAGTACTCCTCCACTAAGATTTCGGTTTCTATTTCCCCAGGACATTTGCTGCTGCAGATTAGGCTCATTGTCACTTTTATGTCTTTTCCTGAAGCATCTACTTTGAATGTTTCCTGTTTCATTTGTATCCTCAAAAGATGATATTAAGAGCGGCTCAGACGTACTTTCTAAAAAACAAGAAAAGTGTTTTTAGCCACGAAAAATGTAATATGCAAATATAAGTTGTCTTAAATATTTAAGTACTAGTAATAAAATGATAACAGCAAGCACTCATCAAGTGCCTGCTATTTCACAGATGCTATACTAGGCACTTTACTCACATTATCTACCATAATCATTCCAACATCCTTATGGGTGGAGAAAAAACTGATACTCAGAGAGATTACCTAGCCCAAAGTTACCCAGTCCTTAAGTGAGAGAACTGGGATTCAAATCAAATATGAAGGGTATGATCTGAGATATAAGGATGCACTGCTTTTTAAAACTTGTAAGTTACGATTAATATTTACCCTTGGTATATTTAACAACAATAATAATGAATTTATGTCCATTTCACTGAACGGATTAAATAACAATGGTTATACAATTGTGGTTGTGCTAGACGACCTTAAGATTCTGAGTCTTCTGCCTATAAAAAGAAAAACAAAACCAAAAACACTAAACCAAACCAAATAAAAGGCAGCTATGTGAGCTTTATTCATAAATAAAAATTATTTTTAAAACTCCAAATCCTTATGACTATAGATGTGGCTAAATAATTTTACCTTTGCTTTACATATTGATTCAAGTTTATAACAGTCAAAGGTGAATGGCCACTTTCTATTCAGAAACACTGTTCACTGCTTTTTACCAAATTACTTAGGTACCTACGCTGAAAGCAGAAATCTAGATTTTTGATCACTTTAATTGTCCTTATGTGGGAGTCTTCTAAAGCATTAGTCTAGGAATGGTATTGTCAACTACTCTTTTTTTTTTAAAAATAAATTTATTTATTTATTTATTTATTTTTGTTTGCGTTGGGTCTTTGTTGCTGCGCATGGGCTTTCTCTAGTTGCGGTGAGCAGGGGCTGCTCTTCGTTGCGGTGCGCGGGCTTCTCACTGCGGTGGCTTCTCTTGTTGCGGAGCACGGGCTCTAGGCATGTGGGCTTCAGTAGTTGTGGCACGTGAGCTCAGTAGTCGTGACCCGCGGGCTCTAGAGCACAGGCTCAGTAGTTGTGGTGCACGGGCTTAATTGATCCGCAGCATGTGGCATCTTCCCCGACCAGGGCTCGAACAGATGTCCCCTGCATTGGCAGGTGGATTCTTAACCACTGCACCATCAGGAAAGTCCTTCAACTACTCTTTTTACATGCTTTGGCCAACAGAATTAGCTCTCTATAACGAGGCAATTCCTAAAAATGTGCCTTTTTTCCTATCATATGATGTATTTGGGTAACAAGATAGTAGATAAAAGGGACTACTAGAGACCATAAAAGCCTACAAACTAATACCGTTTAATAAGCATACAGCATTAACAAGGAAAACAGTATAGCAGAGAGGTAAAGTGTCTTCTTTTTTTCTGTATCAGCTTATGATTAAGTATATAAGAAACCAAGAACATACTTTCTTCTGATATTCTGGGAAACCTGCTTAACAGGTTATATATTATCAAAGACCTGGAGCAATCTTATAATCCAAAGATGTAACTCTAGGACTGCATTTAAATAGATGTGTTCCTTTGCAAAGTTAAGAACTATGCAGTGGCCTACAGACAAATAAAGTTGGTTACCAAATTATACCAGGGGTTGGCAAACTACACTGCTGAGCCAAATCCAGCCTGTGGACTGTTTATATACAGTCTCAAATGGTTTTAACATTTTAAAAGAGTTGTCAAAATCACACACACAAAGAACAAGCAATAGAGACTGTATGTGGCCTGTAAGGCCTAAAATGTTTACTACCTGGCCATTTACAGAATAGTTTGTCTGACTCTAAGTTTATACACCTGCTAAATTCCACCAGACTAGGCTGGATGCTGCGCACCTCTAACAGACAGGCTGCAAACTATTTAACTTCCTTGGGCCTGGTGGCTCTGTGACATAATTCTGGCAAGTGATAGTAAAGTGGTAGTTTTTGAGGGTTTCTGGGAAAACGTCTGCTTTCCTGGTAAAGGAGATAGATGTGGCTGGCACTCCCCTTGCCCATTCTTTCTGCCTTGCACAGATAGGTGGTGCCTGAAGTTGCCAGCGGCTGTATTATAATCATGGTTAGGTTCAGAGATCTGATGTAAAGCCCCTGAACCAACATCTTGGGCAATTGTTTACCTTTGAATTTTGTGAGAAAAGAAGCCCTCAACTTGTTTAAGCCACTGTTAAGTCATATTTTCTGAACCTTAAAACTGAAAGAATTCTGAGCTGATTTACTAGCCCTGTTTTAGATCTTTGAACATGCTATAATCCCTTCCTACTATACAGCCTTTACATATTGCCTCCCGCTGCTTGGAATGCTCCCTTTCAATTTTTCCTTTGGAACCCCTATCCTCATTTGTTTTCTACTCACCCTTCAGATCTAAGCTCAGAAACCATATTATCAAGGAAGCCTTTCCTGACCAATGTCCCTCTAAACCCAGGATAGGTTACATATTCTCATGGCAACTTACAGCCCTTCTTTTTTTTTTTTTCTAATTTATTTATTTTATTTATTTATTTTTGGCTGCATTGGGTCTTCGTTGCTGTGCGTGGGCTTTCTCTAGTTGTGGCGAGCGGGGGCTACTCTTCACTGCGGTGTGCGGGCTTCTCATTGCAGTGGCTTCTCTTGTTGTGGAGCATGGGCTCTAGGCGCACAGGCTTCAGTAGTTGTGGCACATGGGCTCAGTAGTTGTGGCTCATGGGCTCTAGAGCACAGGCTCAGTAGTTGTGTCACACGGGCTTAGTTGCTCCGTGGCATGTGGGATCTTCCCGGACCAGGGCTCGAACCCGTGTCCCCTGCATTGGCAGGCGGATTCTTAACCACTGCGCCACCAGGGAAGCCCTTACAGCCCTTCTTGCCAGTATTTAATATCAGGGTGTTTTTACATTTACTTGATTATTTGATTAATGTTTTCCCAGCCCTCCCATGTACTTCTCTATGGAGGCAGGGACCATGGTTATTTTTGTTCTTTACCATATCCTCAGTAGCACCTGGCATATGGTAGCAGGTATAGTAGGAGCTCAAAAAATAATCGCTGAATGAATATTGTCTGCTGGGAAACAACTGCAGCCAAGAGACCAACCCAGAATATAACATAGTATAATATATTATAATATGACATGTTACAGCTAAATGTGGTAGCTAAAGGTAAAAAGTTAAAGCACACTAAAAGCAGAATTAGGCTTAAAAAAACATTTCAGAGTATGTTTTCATACTTCAGAACGTGTTTCATTTCAGAGTAAATTGTCTTCTGATTGAATTCTCAGTAATTCAATATATATTTATCAAAATGTTAAAATTCCCAAGATAACCATGAAGTAACCATAGGATGATGATTTTATTTCAATTACCAACCAAACATTAAAACATTTCTTTGGTTATTCCACTCCCACATCTTTTAGAAGCTGTCATTTATTTATATAATGATATAAATAAAATATACATATACTGTACTGCAAAACATGAAGAAACTTGGAAGGTGTTTTGAATCCTAGCAAATACTAGTATGTAAGAAAAAAGTTACAGAAAAGTAAGTATTCCTATAAATCCCACATATAGTCTTTGGTAGTAGTGATAAACCCAGAGTACTTAACAGATGGGAAAGTTTTCAAGTCAAAAATCTTAAGGATAAACTAACAACTCTAGTTCATACCTAGGAAACCTATTACATGCTTTAAAAAATTGGCTTGTTAAGCACAGAGGGCAATCAAAAGCCAGATGCTGAGTCAGATGCTTATTACTATGACAAAATATCAGAATCAAAGGATGGTTTACAATCATATGAAAACAGAAAGTTCATAAAAGCAGATCTTAAGCAAACAGCAAGCATGAATAGACAGTAACGAAAGAACAAGAAAGCAAAGACTACCAAAGGCCAGTTATTAAGAGTTATAATTAGACAATGATTAGGAAGGACTAAATGATTGTGAAGCAATTACATTATACCAATGAAAAAATTTTAATGTTTAAGTTATAACAATTATCTAACAAGGAAATGCGAAGAAAGACAGTTGTAGATCATTTAACTTTTTTTTTGATAGCTAGAACAGGGGTCGGCAAACTTTTTCTGTCATGGGCCAGAAAGTAAATATTTTAGGCTCTGCAGGCCATACAGTCTCTGTGGCAACTCCACAGCTCTGCCAACGTAGTGCCAAAGCAGCCATAGACAATATGTAAGTGAATGAGCTGGGTGTGTGACAATCAACCTTTGTTTATGAACACTGAACTTTCATATAATTTTCAGGTGTCACAAAATATTTTTCTTCTTTTGATTTTTTACCATTTAAAAATGTAAAAAAACATTCTTAGCTTGTGGGCCTGTACAAAAACCAGGCTGCAGGCCTGGTTTGGCCCATGGGCCACAGTTTGCCTACCCCTGAGTTAGAGGCATGCTGCAGAAAACAAACATCATTGCAGCAGCAGGGCCCTTTATAGAGAGATTTCAGCCCTGACAGCACAAGTCCTTCAATGTTTGTTTAGATTATAATGATGCAGAACTGAGCTAATACAAAAATAAAATAATGTAATTATGAAATCAGACTATTAACACTAGAAACTCTGAATCTTATGTATGTTTAGTGCCCCCCAAAACAGTCTGATGAAAAACTTGTGAGTCCAGGTATTATCCCAGATCCTAAAATGACTTCCATTAACTAGCTGAGAACTTATGGGACCTGCCAATAGTCCAACTATGCCTGAGTTTTCTCATCTTTGAAAGAGTGCTAATACCCCCTCTCACTAATATAAGCACTGCTGTAATAATAAATGAAAAATAGTATATAAAAAGTGCTTTGAAAAGAAAAAATATTAGGTATCACTATTTAAACTACCTGAAGGACTATCCTTTCGCCTCTGAAAAAACAGGAACAATACGAAGACTAAGGAACTCTATGCTTCATTTAAAAATTGGCGAGGTGTCTGGTACCCTCAGATTGATCATCTCACTTGCTCCCCACTTCCCCCTTCCCAAAACTCCCCACAGTCCAAACTCAAAAGGTAGCTTGTAGGTATGTCCCTTTCCTTTGTTACAATAAAAGCTTGAACAAACTATATTATAAAATACAGAATTTAAGCTTCTAAACTATACCATGAGAGGCTGCACAAGTATACCAAAAAACCAAAACCAAAACCAAAACAAAACAAAAAAACGAAAAATGAAAAAATCCCTGGAGAATTAAGACTTAAAAAAATATATTCACTAGAAATACAGATACAAGTTATTCTGCACATACAGACGTATACCATTCAACTTACCTGTGCTTTCTCCTGACGTTTTATCAGCACTGTTATTTGTAGCACTGAGGCGAACTATACTGGAAGAACTTTGATAATTGAGCTTAGGAAGACAATCAGCACTTCCCTTTGCACTCTCGCCCTCTGACACTGTAAAGATTAAAATGCAACTGTTAAGATGAAATCTATATACATCAGAGGAGCCATAAAGAGAAGTAGCTTTTAGTTCTAAATACTTCTACTGGAAAATACGTGATGAGAAAATACTGAACACCTCTATATCTATATTTGTCAATCACAAATAAGTGATACCATTCATTCAAGTCCTCAAGGTGTGTATCAAACAACTAAGTACTGGTCACGCATGAGGTCCATGCATACATTTTATATTTCTTCTTTGGTTGTGAAACACTGCTTTTGATGGGGGGAGGTAAGCAGGAAAAATATAAGTCACAGACCATTAATAAAAAGCATTAAATAAAAATATTGTTAAGCCCCAGAAAAGAGCCACTGTTTGAAGAAATATATATTTCTACTACAAGAATAGTATTTGATTGGAGGGTGTTTTGCCACTGAGACTACAAACTTCACACATGAAGTACTTGTACATTGGAATATTAGGTGGTGTAGAGGGCTTATAATGGGAGGAAATAGGAGTAACAATGGGAAAATGAAACATAAAATTAGTACTTTTACACTTAAAGTCACTCGGCTTTTCTATTAATGTAAGCTCACAGTTTTATACAATATCAACTTAGTACCTACAGGAACTAGAATCACTCCCTTTCTTATCTTTTTCTTCTTGAATGTCCTCAGTAGATGTATCCCCTCTTCTAACTTCATCCTTAGATAGTGAATTATATCCAAGGTCAGACTGGCCACCTGGAAAAAGAAAAAGACAAAAAACCCTATGCTGTTTATCATAAACTTCTTTAGTAAGAAGAACTGGAATTAGAAGCAACACATTGGTGTTTAGATTTACTCATAGAAATTTTTCTGGATAACTTCCAGTTGAAAGCATTGTTTTGTTAGCTCCTCCCCATCTCTATTAACACAAGAAAGGGATGATCACAAAATAATTTATTTTTAGTTTCACAATGTAGTCAACAGTAATTATGTATGTTCACACTACTATCTGGGCTCCAAAAGACACAGACAAACCACACATTCTTTATACAAGTCCATGACCTTTCTAGGTGAAGGTCTGAGATCCAACTAAGCAACGGAGAAGAAAAATCTGCAGGGCACTCCTAACAAAACACTCACACACAGATCACTGGAGCCAAATGTCTAAATCATCTGACCAAAAAAATGGGTTTATTTAAATTTATTGATAGGTAGTTATTCTGAAAATTCAACTGAATAATTACTGAATTGCACATGAGTACAAATACATGGGAATGAGAAAAAAATCTAGTATTAAAGTTATTAAGGAAAGCAAACTTTGCATCAATATAAGAAAACTTCTAATACACTGTTCTGTTAAAGAGGCTCTCTGTAATTTTCAGCAAATTGTTTTCACTAGATTAGCATCAAAACATAAGGTTTTGAATTCTAGTACTTTACCTTAGGAGACATGATTTTAAGTAAACCACTTAACCTTTTTGTTTGAATCTCAAGTTCCCAGACTTATAATATAAAAGGTTGTTATGATTATATGAGTATATGACTGCATAAAAAATGGTTTTACAAACTTGCAAAGAACTATGTAAAGAAATTGTATTAAGTATCATTAGGTATTTACTTTAATATTTTTGTTGTAATTTTGAGTTTGGTATTTTTTCTAATCAGTTTCATGTCTATTTCCAAAGAAACTATAAATCACAAAATGTGAAGATAATCTTGATAAAATTCATGCTTTTATTATAAGGTTCTGCACTGCTTTAAGATGGCCTTTCTAAAGGCCACAGTCAAAAACAAAAGATGGATTTCTTCATTTTTAAGAGATAATGCCTAAGGATGACTACTACAACTCTGTGATTAAATTCACAACTGCATGAACAAGAAACAAAACCAGCCAAGGAAGAACAACATATCAACACACATAGCTTATATTTATTACTCTTAAAAGTATGCATAAAAGGAGATAGACCAACATAATGTTAAAATTTGCAGAGATAGAAGCCTCCATATTTTATTATTAATGCTTGGATTTTTAAATTTAAAGTTTCTGTCCATTAATAGGTAGCTCTTATACTGTATTCAAAAGTCATGTCTAATTTTTATAATGTAATAATGAAATGGACAGAATTATTCAAATAATTTAGGTGTGTCAGTTTTAATAATACTTAGAGAAAGCTTATGTACAAATCTTATATTTTAATGAAATTAAGTCATCTTCAGTGCTAGAATGTTACAAGTTTTATATATATTTAAAAATTTTCATTATAGCTTTTAATTTTAATACAATTTAAGACTCGCAAGAAGTTGCAAAAATAATACAGTACAGAGAGTTCCTGTGTACCCTTTATCCAGCTTCCCTGAATGATAATATCTTACATGAAACATGGGACACTGTTAAATCTTGGAAATTGATGTTGATATGGTACTATTAACTCAGATCAGGGATCTAAGTTTCTTTTTTTAAAATCCTAACAACATTAAAAAAACTATAACAACATGTTCATAATACAAAGAAGAACTTATCCTAAGAAAATGATATGATAAAGAGACCTGTGTACTATCCAGAGTTAAATGGATTATCATGGACTAAACACTCGAATACTTTCTTAAACTTTCATTTCTATTCAAATAGAGAATGAATAAAATTGCATAGTTATTAAATACAATGTCATATGCCTACCATATAAAATTAAAAAGTGATAGTTACATATATCACTGAAAATTAAAATCTAAAAAAGACAGGCTAGCAAACCTAGTTTTTAAAATGTATTGTAATAAATGTATACATAAGCACACACAAACCTGTACTAGATCTATCATCAGAAGCATACACTTTGATTAAACCCGTATTAAAAGGTGCCTGCTCCACAGTGTGTGTCCCATGACCACTATCCATGCTGCCATGACTAACAGCATCCAGGTCACTGCCATCTGCTTAAGAACACAATTTGACAGCATTTTACTACTCACGGAGATACCAAAAATACATATTAGTTTGCTGCTCAAGTTAATAATCTACTAATACTGAACATGACAAGCGTAACATAATTAGCAAAATACAACTTTAACAAAGAATCCTATTGTGAATTATTAACGAATACTAAAACAAGACCACCAAAGGTTGAAAATTTAACAGTTACAAGAAAATAAGTAAAATCTGGTGTTTTTTTAAATGGGAAGAACACTCTAATATTAGAATTTGCTTAATGGCAATAAAAACTAGAAAACATTCAATATTTTGAAACTAATTAAAATTCCTAAAAAGTGGAAATTGTAACTAGTCAATTAATTTTAAAGAAAAAGTACAACATATACATCCCTTAAAAACCTCTAATTACCTGAGAGAGTTGTTTGCGATAAATGTGCGTGTTTCTTTAAAGCTCTTTTGAACTGTGCTACTCCTAAAACAACGTTTCTCACTTTTGTCCAAAGAAAATAGCCACTACGACTCCTTGAAGGCCAGGTACTTTCCAAAACAGCCTATTCATTTGACAAAATAAAATAATCAGTAAAATAATTTTTATAAATGAACACCCACTGGCTTTAGAGTTAATTTAAAGAATAAGTAGATTGTATAATCCAAAATATCAATAGAACAACAAAAATCTTACTTCCAATTTACAAAATATATTTTAGATACTCTAAAATAAATACCAAATAACCCCTGCATCATTTATTTCTGCCATTAAACTAAGGTTGTAAAATCACAAAAGTTAGACTCTTTCTCCATCAAGTCAAAATAATTACCTTATTATAATAACCATAAGTTATGGCATTGGGGTCAATACCAGCTTTCTGCATTTCAAACAGCACTCGAACTGCAAGCACTGGCTGATCATACTGTCCACAGAGCTGCATAAGAATGCGGTAGCACACCTGGAACACAGTAATTTCGAAAGTGTACAGAATCAAAATATCTATGTACATAAATCTGGAATAAAATAATGCATTTTAAAGGATAATTGTTACCTCATCAGGTGGATCCATCTTCTTTGACTGCATTTTTTTAAGCACATCATAGGCTGCTTTCAGAGCCCTGACTTTTGAATGACATACTTTCACATAAGCTGGGAGACAAATAAACCACAGCCCGTAACAGTGATGCAGTAGACACCTAGACCACATCTGAGGAATGGAAGAGTACCTCTTGGCAATTTTATGGGCTGATTTAATTTCCTAGAAAAAATGCAAGGACCTTATTAATAAATTTGCACACTTAAGCATCCTTATCCTTAACTGAAGGCTGAACAAGTACAACTCACATGCTTTTACAATGTTTCCCTAACAAAATCTGTCTATAATTAATATATATTCAAGTCTCTGCTTTAATCTATATTATACAATATGTAAAATAATGTTCTAGGACAAGAGAACTGGTTAATTTTTTGAAGTCAGATTACTCTAAATTTTCTTCAGAATGCTTCAGGGAGCATAAATGATCTACTAATAGTTATATATGGGGTAGTAAAGTATATTAAGGGAGGAAGAGTGTCAAATTTATTTTTGTTCTAATACTTAATTACATGAAGAATACAAAATCATCGAAGCACCTGTTTTGTTCTTCTGAACATGGGAGAAGGGCTACTAGGACTACTTGATTTTGAAGGCAATTTGCTCTTTCGTGTTTGTAGAAATCCTTCAGGTCTCTCAAATAAATTGTTCCTAAGAACTGGAAATCCATTATAGCTGTTTTTGAAAAGAAAAAAAAAAAATCTCAAGCACACATAGATGATCATACTGGTTACAAGCTAAAAAAAAATTATGACCAATAACTTAACTTATTTTAACTTATTAACTTATTTTAACTATCTTTCTCCATCAGACTATGATATATATAATCAACAAATATTCATGCTAATGTTGCTTTTCTTACTATAATAATAAAAACGTAATAGCCAAATACAGATTCAAGTATATATTTTGGAGGGAAAAAAGTGAAATACATTTAAATTTTGCTGAACTTGACACCAAACTACAAAGTAACTCAAAAAAACTTTGTAAGTTAGTATTCATGTAAATAAATAGCAAACATATCAGATAGTACGGGTAAAAAAAAGGCCCACCAAATCATACTCTTTCACACAGGACAGTTATTAATATCATTGTTTGGATTAACATATTACTGTAGAACCTTACTCTTAAAAAAATGCAAATAACATAAGTCAACCAGGACAACCTATTACATTATCATGAATGGATTTATCTGGTTAGGTAAGCTGATTCAGGGCCTCATTTATGAGAAAGAAAATTGAAGAGGTTGGAGAAGAGGAACAAAGATTAGAATAGGCAACTCTATGAGGAGGTGGGCCTAATTTGGGTGCTAGAGCAGAGTGTTTGGGGCATTTAAAAGGTAGCAGCAGCTGGGAAAACGACATGCTACAACGACAGAAGAAGCCTCTGAGGAGAAAACTTACCCTACTTTAGAATATTCTTAAAGGCATATAAATAGTTTTAATTAACTAAGAAGAAAACTAACTATAATAAAAGATAAACTATATCTATTATACATTATTATAGGAAAATCCAGTAGAATAAGAAAATATTAGTAATGACTGAATGTTAAGTAGGAATAAAATAGCAATGAAGCTCAGGAAAACTATGTCCCCTAAGAAAATTCACTGTATGTACATGGTGTGATAATAAGACCATTCTGTGTATCTTATGGAAACTTACTGTCTTATCATTTTATACAGACAATGTAAGTATATGAGTTACCTCCTGCTAACAGGATCCACTGTGCCCATTAAAGACACTTAAGGTTTTTTCCAATGATGGGTATGATTACACCAAAATTATATTAGTAGTCTCAAGGAAAAAAAAAATGACTTAGATTCTTTAAAAAATGGGAACTTTTTAAGCTAAGTTATTTTCTTATTAAAGGACTAAATCTAAAGGTAAATTTTAAATTAAAAAGTTAAAACCAAACCACAAAAAGAAAAACAAACTATATTAGTGAAATATACCAAAAGAAGTCTTAGAAGTATATAATGTACGAAAGAGATAAAAGAAATGAGATCTTGTTTAGAAAGAAAAAGAAGAGAAATTATGAGAAATATTTTAAATGTCTTTGAGAAAAGGCAGACTTCTAAAAATTGATATAAGCAATATCATCAATATATAAAAATTAAGGGTAGGAATCAGGTGGTTTATGAATTAATCAACATTCACAAACATCTGTTACACCACTTTTTCATCTGTAAAAAGAAGAATCCAATCCAAGTTATAAATGAGGATGTCCTGAAAAATCCCTTTTCAATGAAAATAACAAACTGTGACTTAATGAATAATAGATGTGAAATGGTTTTAGAATCTTTAAATAAGAAATTATTATTGAAGAATTTAAAAAATCTAAAAGGAAATGCCATTTTAATGGTATACTAGAAACTACCTCTAGTTATAACAAATGTTATATATAATATATATCTGTGTGTATATATATAAATACATATATAGATATACAGATGTATAATAAATCTACCTCTATCATAACCCTATCACTGCGCTCAGAGTTTTCCTCTTTCCCACTAGACTTGAAAACGAGACCAGTGGATCATTCAAGTCTATACCAAGCACTTAGCACAGTACCTGACCAAATTTCCTAAATTAACAATGACCAATCCCAATAGTTCTGAATTTCCTTGACTTTATAAAACTCATGGAAAAATTAAAAGCCTAAAAAAATCATATCATCCAAATCAAGGCCACAAATATCGACTCTAAATTAGATTTAATCCTTTTTTAAAAAATTGAAGTATAGTTGATAATCCTTTTGTAAACCAAGGTTACATTAACCAGCCTGTGTTGGGGGAGGGGATGAAAGTGAGGAAACCAGCCTTAGGGAGAAACAAAAATAAAAATTCTGTAATAAAAGTGCTGCATTTTGGTGGGGTGGGCCCTAACTTCTTAATCAACATTTATGAGAACATATACTTATGCAGATATAGAGAGCTTCTTAAGTCTATAGAATGCAAAATTATATATTTTTTCTTTTTATACCTCAAAACTTAGTAATGGATGTGGGATAAGCTTGCTTACCACCTAAAAATTAGGGATCTGTAAAGTTTGGATTTTTGAAAATACCACAGTCCTTAGAAAGCTACGTCACAGATGATGGATTGCTTCTCTCTTTCAATCTCAAACATTCTGCCTCTTGAATACCTGTACTGTAAAGGGGGTTCTTCACCATTGGGTAGATGGGGGATCTCAGGTGGTGTTACAAAAACAGTATGTTCACTTTTGAAAGATTCATCCAGTTCTATAAGTCGCACTTCACCACTCTTGTCCATATCCACCTGAAGGAGTTTAAAAAACATACATTAAAAAAATACATTCGCCAGACAAGTGTTTGTTTATAGGGGAATGGTTAAATAAACCATTTACACAACTGGATACTAAGGAACTATTTTTTTTAAAAAAAAGAATGAGCAAGTTCTCTACGTAGCACTATATAAAGCTCTCCAGGATAATTAAGTGAAAATAATAAGATGCAGGACAATGTATATAGTATACTATCTTTTAAGTAAGAAAGAGGGAAAAATTTTTTAAATTAAAAAAAAAAAGAAAGAGGGAAAAATAAGAACACATATTCATTTTTTGCTTGTAGTCACATAAAGGAATACTTAAAAAAAAAAAAAAGGGAATTCCCTGGCTGTCCAGTGGTTAGGACGCTGCGCTTCCACTGCAGGGGGCGCAGGTTCGATCCCTGGGCGGGAACTAAGATCCTGCATGCCACACAGCAGCGTGGCCAAAAATAGGAAAAAAAAAAAAAAAGTAATTATCTATTTGGCTAAGAGGAGATGAAGGGAGTGGACAAGAATGGGACAGGACCAGATTTCCCAATATATACCTTTTAATGTTATTTTTGCATTTTGAATAATGAAAATTTATTCAAGAAATACTATTTTTAAAAATATTATTATATTAACATATAATAATATTAAAACGTACGTGTGTGTGTGTTGAGAATACTGGGTTCTGTCTTTGATTTCTACTAAATATAACAAATTTCCCTAAGTTCTTCCAGCATTTGTAGAAGCACATTTGAATTAAATTCTAGTCACATCAATATTTAAAGCATTTTAGTAGTACTATTTCCCCTAGATACTCTATGGTAAGGTAATAGTCATAAAAAATAAAAACTTCATAGAATCTAAACTTCCCAAAAGGCACTCATAAACTAAAGAGCACAACACTGACATTAATTTAAACCAGATGTCAAACACATGACAAAATATAACCCAGAGAACTTTTCCAGGTTAGACAGAATTAATGTCACATACCAGCCAGGAATAAATGGGAAAACAAGAATTATTAACAAGTTAAATCTTAAGATAAGGATTTAGGGCAGAGTATACCAAAAAAGGACAGGGACAGCTTTAAAGTTTTTCTAACTTTTAGGAAGAGTTGATACATTCAGAGTCTTCTTTTATAAATTGTTGTTTACAATTTCACAGCATTACATGCTGTAATCTCTAGTATTAAAGAATGTTTTTAATGGTGTATCCAGACATTTTAGACAACAATTAAGGCGTGTTTCAGAATTATAATTAATGACAGGAGAAAATGTTCACAAAATAATGATAAATGAAAAAATCAGACTACCAAATAATACAAATGTGTGTGTGTGTGTATACACACACACACAGAGTGTGCTTCTAATTTTCTTAAGAGTGTGCATATATCTGTTATATAGGTATATTTCTGGGTGTGCACACTTTCTCTCATACACACAGATGCACATACACATCTGTTATCAAAATGTTACCGATGGGTGATGGTATTACTGGCAATTAATTTTCTTTATATTGTTATTTGCTTTCCAATTAAAAATAATGAATATTATTTTTATTTGCTTTTTAAAAATTACAAAAGTAATAAATGCTCAGAATAAAAATTTAAACAAGGCAGACTATATTGCTTTTAGAATAAGCACTTATTTCAATTCTGTTGAAGGATATTTGAAAGTTAATCAGTATAAAAGAAGGTGCCTTTCTTTTTAGCCTGTCAAAAAGACTTTAATATGGTAAAACTAGCAATGATACAACAAATATAGTAAGTTGGATAATCACAAACCCTGCTGGTACTCAAAACTGGTACAGTCTTTTTTAGAAAGCAAGATGTGTTTAAACGTTATTCTTTCTTAGAATAAGTTCTAAGAAAATAACCTAACATGAAAAAAAGCTATCAGTATGAAAGATGTTTTTTTTTGTAGGACTGCAATAGCAATAAATTGGAAGTCATCTGCATGTCAAAAAATAGGTAAATGAATAACGGATGACACAGATGAAATATACAATCATTCAAAATGAAAAGAGTGAAGGTTATGCAGACTCCTGGTTGAACAAGACAAATTAAACACAACAATTTACCTTCAATCCTTCCTGAAATCTCACCAAAATGAGAGTAAGGAGATTAAAAAACAACGACAATGACAAAATGAACTGGAGAGAAGACAACAGCAGAGCTGAGTTCAAAACATTTTAGAAGCTGCAAAGTAGACTGATGAGACCTGTGAAAGCTGAAAGCCACATATCTGGCACTGGTGAGGGGATAGAGGAGAACACCCAAATAGTCAGCCGTTTTGCTCTACGGAGCACCAGAAAGGTCAGGAATGAAAAGCATGATGCCCCTGAAGATGGGAGGGCAAGTGGGGTTGAATTGGGAGAATTAGTTAAATCCTGCATTTAAGAACTCCTAGATCCCTTGCCCAACCCAGTATAGTTAGGCCACTACCTCTCCGCAACATGGCATAAGACTAGGTTGGGTCTTTCTGAGTGAAGAACCAGAGGGACTTTAGACTTGAGGACGCTGGGCAGAGCTGAGGAAGATGAAGAAGGTTAATAAAAACAGGTGAAGTGAGTAAAAGCCTACATGTGACAACAAGTGGAAAATCTTAGTTACCTTCCCCACTCAGCTCTGAGAATCCTTGCAGTCAGGCTTATGTACTCCAGGCTTGAGACTGGAGATACCTCCTGGGGAAACTACGTAGCCTAAAAGAAAAGAACTGCAGACACTGATCAAATAGGGACTCTAATGAAATAGTTGAGTTCCTTTATGATCATCAGTCTCATACCTAAGGAAGCTCCAAGCCCCACCCTCCCAGAAAGAGCTCTAATGAGTTCTCTGTGCCTAACACTTGACAACAAATACCAACCAAAGATCACACAAAAAACCAATAACTTGAAATAGAATAAAGTAAACAAATATTAAAAGGTAATTTAGAAGAAGCAGAGACAATGCAAGGGGGAAAAAAACCTTCAAAACAACTAAAATGAATAAGCCTACACCCGTGAAACAAGAAGATGCTATAAGCAAGGAGCACTCAAGGACTTCCCTGATTAAGTGGTTAAGACTCTGCGCTCCCAATGCAGGGGGCCTGGGTTCAATCCCTGGTCAGGGAACTAGATCCCACATGCATGCCGCAACTAAGGAGCCCGCCTGCCACAACTAAGGAGCCCGCCTGCCACAACTAAGACCTGGTGCAACCAAATAAATAAAAATAAATAAAATAAAAATAAATATTTACAAAGAAAGAAAAAAAAGAAAGGAACATTCAGAGAATGAAAAGGAGCTATGGAAATTACAAACATGATAGCAGAGGTAAAATGTATACTATAATGGATGAAAGATAAAATTGAAGAAATCTCCCAGAAAGTGGAGATGAATGACAGAGAGGCAGAAAATGGGATGGGGAAAAAAAAAAAAGAAAAAAAGAAAATTAAGCAGATCAGGCCAGGAGGGCCAATATACAAATATGTATTTCAGAACCAGAGAACAGAGAAAGTGGAGGAAAGAAAAAGAAAGAAAAAAATGCAAGAAAATTCCCCACAATTTGAAGGCCATGAGTCCATAGATTAAAAGGGCCTACAAGTGTCCAACTCAGAGATGAAAAGAAGGCTGACACCAGGCATATCCTTGTGATTTCAGAATATCAGGGATCTTAAATGCTTCCAGACAGAAAAAGAGATTGGGCACAGAAGATCAGAAATCAAGATACTGTTAGACTAGATGTTATTCTCAACAATAACAATCCAGAAGACAATGCAGTAATGACTTGATTTTACATCCGACCAAATTAGCATTCAAGTATTAAGGCAGAATAATGAAATTTGCAAACAGGCAGGGCATCAAAAAATGTATCTCCCATGTACTCTTTCTCACTAAACTACTGAAAGTTGTGATTCACCATAACAAGGAAATAAACCAAGAAAGAAGTTACTGAAGCCAGAAAGCAGGGGATACAAATCCGGAGAGAGGTCAGTATAATTCCAAGATGATGGTGAATGACAGACTAGAAAGCAGTCAGTTCAGACTGGAACACAAAGATGGAAAGCTCCAGCAAGAACTTAAAAAAAAAAAAACAAAAAAACCCAACAAACGGATAGATTACTTATTATATTAGAAAAATTGAGAGATTTTAGATTTTTTACCTTCATAGAAGAGTTTGGAGATGAATTAATAATACACACAAAACAAGAAATATAGCAATTATTAACTTCAGGGAAAACAAAAGTCCATACATAAAAGGAAATTTAACTACAATATATATATGGCCTACCTGTGATTATATACAGTGATAAAAATATTAACATTGAACAACCATCTGACCAACTACATTGGGAGAATTTTGGTGATGGTGGTAAATATGACATTAATAGATAATATATAAAACAATAAGCAGCAATAACAACACATTATTTGGAAATCTTAAGGAAAATGACTGATGAAATGGCTGAAAGAGAAAGTGCTTACCTTTGGGAACAGAAACTAGGGGTGGGAAATAGAACTACCATATGACCCAGCAATCCCACTCCTGGGCATATACCTGGAGAAAACCATAATTCAAAAAGATACATACACTCCAATGTTCATTGCAGCACTATTTACAATAGCCAGGACATGGAAGCAACCTAAATGTCCATCAACAGAGGAATGGATAAAGAAGATGTGGTACATAGATACAATGGAGTATCACTCAGCCATAAAAAAAGAACAAAATAATTCCATTTGCAGCAACATGGATGGACCTAGAGATTGTCATTCTGAGTGAAGTAAGTCAGACTGAGGAAGGCAAATATCCTATGATGTCGCTTCTATGTGGAATCATAAAAAAGGGTACAAATGAATTTATTTACAAAACATAAGTAGAGGCACGGATGTAGAAAAAAAACTTATGGTTACCATGGGATGGGGCGGGAGGGATAAACTGGGAGATTGCAACTGACATATACACACTACTATATATAAAATAGATAACTAACAGGAACCTGCTGTATAGCACAGGGAACTCCCCTCAATACTCTGTAATGGCCTATATGGGAAAGAATCTTAAAAAAAAAAAAAAAGAGTGGATATATGTATAACTGATTCACTTTGCTGCACACCTGAAACTAACACAACATTGTAAATCAACTATACACCAATAAAAATTAAAAAAAAAAAAAAAAAGAAAGAAACTAGGGGTGGGGAAAAAATGTGACCTAAGCCTTGTAAAATCATTTGACTTTTTAAACTAGGCTATGTTTTACTTTTTAGAGATTTGGCAGCATATAAAAAATGTTTATAAGATCTGGTTATGTGAAAAATTAGGAAGTATACTATAATTCTGTAAAAACATTGAAAGTAAATGTAAAGTGGATATTAGGGTACTGGGCTTATGGAGTTTTTCCTCCCTTTTATTTTCCACACTTCCTGTTACTTTACAAAACAACATTAGGAACATGTCAATGATAACTCAAAATCACTGGTATCCCTAGTAGGATATGGTATCCATGGACAACCCAAGAGCAAATGAGAAGCTCTATACACAAACATTTTTATGCAGATGAAATGGGGTTAATGTAATTATAAGGGCAGCAATGATAACAAAGTAGAAGAGATGGACTAGAATAAAAAGGTTACTCTGGTCCAACAAATACCCAAGGTCATTAGAAAGGAAGCTGGAAACTACTCCGGTCTCCATAATGGAACATTATAAGAGAACTACTTGTCTGGGAGCACCAGGTGCTTTTAAATTTTTATTTATTTATCAGCTTCTCCCTGTCAGACCTGTGTCTTTGCTTGCATAGAAAAAAATCTGTGGACATGGACAACTACCCTAATTCTAAGTATAGTAAAGTCTACTAAAATATTACAATTGTGCTCTGTAAATTCAGTACCTTGGTAAAAGATATTTCCCCTAGCTTGTCTACCAATAGAAGCTCATTTCAACATTACAAAAACAGCCATGTAATAAATCCTCCATTTAACAGTTGGGCATTTCTGTCTTTTGGAAAGCACAGTGACATCTGTCTCTATTGGGAGAAAAAAGAAATCCAACACCCATGGCAGGATAAAATTAAAATAATTTTCATATTCTCTTCATATTTTTTCACAAGACATTAAAATGCTCAGAAAACACTGCAGAGGAATGCTTGGGAAACCAAGAAAAACCTTACCAGGCTATTTGTTGCACAAAACTGCTTTTAGTTAAGCTGCATCCTATAGGAACAGATTGTAAGGATTTAAAATACAATCATATGAAGAACAAGAACACATGGTTCTTAAATTAGTCATAAATGAAACTCAAATAATTTTCATACATTGTTTTTCTTACTCCTATTCAGGATTACTCACTCCAGCTTTTTAAAAGTTGGTCAAATGTTTTCCGTTTGGATAGGCTAAGATCAAAAGAGGAATATATCCAATTTCTGTTCAATCTTAGTCATGGATTCTGCTCAATCTTAAGCACTTAATGCACATCTAATATTATTTACTTTTCATAGCTAAACTGCCAGAGGTAAGGGGATCTGTTCACTTAAAAAATTAAGCTCAAAGTCACTCAACTAAGGAATAACCCCACATGAATGTCTATTTTAAAAGTATTACTGATATTCAAAAACCGTTTACAGATTAAAAGTAAGCACTGACTTGCTGTGTTGAATGCACTTAAACTGTGGTATTAAAATATGAAAAGTAGTAACAGCACTGTGTAATTATTTATTTCAGAGAGTTCTGCTTAATAATACTAGGAATACAATTAACCTCTACTCTCACTATATATGAAGATTAAGATATATTTTATGACATCACAAATAAAATAAGATCATTTTTAACTAAAAAAAAGATATATTTTGGATTTTGTTACATTTTGTTATTTTCTCTAATAAAACAGTTCTTTGAATTATAATAAAGCAAATACAAGTAACTATGTTTTAGTGAGTTAATTTTCAGTTTTGATTTTCTTAATAATCATCAAAATCTTTAAGTATAACATTAATCCATTATATATAAGCGGTATTTTGTTGAATCTAGACTTTGAATGGGTAAATAGCATTTTAGGAAAACAATCTGCCTAGAAACAATAATTACACATTTAATTGGATTGTTTCTTTTTTGAGACTTCTCAGAATTTATATTCTTTAAGCAATCACTCCAGTCACGCCTCGCATTTTGACTCTTATCAACTAAATAACAGGTGACCTATTTTCAGAAAATCCTAGACAATATAAAATAGTAATTATCAGTAATAAAATATTCTCCTTAGAACATGATACCCTAAGTACCTTGCCAAATTATGTCATGTATGTCTTACAATATTAATGAGTATTTTTTAAACCATGTGATAGTATTATATGAGTTCTTAGCTGAAACACAAACTTGTGAAAACAAGACACATAAAATGAGCAAAAAGTAAAACGGAACAATACAAGATTTCTCTCTTCTGCACTGTTAACTGGATTCTTCCAACTAATTCAGTATTCCTATATGGATTAATAAATCTATTGGCTAAAGCATGCTATTAGCAAAACCCTGTCACTAATTTGGTCCCTTATGATTCAGTTGACTTGGCACAAGGAACAACTGTTACCCAAACACATGCCACTGTTCACAATGGCAGCTCAGTGAGTACATACAGATGACCAGTGGAAGCCCAGCACGATAGAGGAAAAACCTTCAAGGTACATGCTGGTCAGAAACATCATTTTTATTTACAAAAACCAACACAATTATTCCTGTAAAAAGGGATTTAGAGAAATTATTCTTTAAAGCATACTCTTCTATTCATTGTACACCTTTTCTATTTAAAGCACAACTTTCTATTTATTTATTCTATTAATATTTAACTTTATAAGCAAGAAATAAGGCAAACTTAAAAATTTGATTAAAATACTGAAAACCAGGTTCTTAGTAAATGCTGCAATGAAGACAAAACTATCAAGGAGCTATAATATTAATTCTCAAAATAAACAAGATTTCAAAGCTTTATACAGGCAGAACTCAACTTACAAAAAGGCAGAGTTCTAAAAGTCTGTCTATAGGGACTTCCCTGGTGGTCCAGCGGTTAAGACTTTGTGCTCCCAATGCAGGGGGCCTGGGTTCAATCCCTGTTCAGGGAACTAGATCCCGCATGCTGCAACGAAGCTCCCGCACGTGGCAATGAAGATCCCGTGTGCCGCAACTAAGACCCAGTGCAGCCAGATAAATAAATAAGTAAATAAATAAATTTTTAAAAAATTAGTTATTGGGCTTCCCTGGTGGCGCAGTGGTTGAGAGTCTGCCTGCTGATGCAGGGGACACGGGTTCGAGCCCTGGTCTGGGAGGATCCCACGTGCCGCGGAGCAACTGGGCCCGTGAGCCACAACTACTGAGCCTGCGCGTCTGGAGCCTGTGCTCCGCAACAAGAGAGGCCGCGATGGTGAAGAGGCCCGCGCACCGCGATGAAGAGTGGCCCCCGCTTGCCGCAACTGGAGGAAGCCCTCGCACAGAGGCGAAGACCCAACATAGCCAAAAATAAATATAAAAATAAATAAATAAATAAAAGAGCCTTCCCTAAATTAAAAAAAAAAATTTTATTTATTTATTTATTTATTTTTGACTGCGTTGGGTCTTTGTTGCTGCACGTGGGCTTTCTCTAGTTGTGTCGAGCGGGGGCTATTCTTCGTTGCAGTGCGCGGGCTTCTCATTGTGGTGACTTCTCTTGTTGCGGAGCACAGGTTCTAGGCGCGCGGGCTTCAGTAGCTGTGGCTCGTGGGCTCAGTAGTTGTGCCTCCTGGGCCCTAGAGCGCAGGCTCAGGAGTTGTGGCGCACGGGATTAGTTGCTCTGTGGCATGTGGGAACCCGTGTACCCTGCATTGGCAGGCGGATTCTTAACCACTGCACCACCAGGGAAGTCCAATAAATATTTTTTAAAAAATAAAAATTAAAAAAAAGTCTGTCTACAAATAGGTTATTCAAAATACAGAAAATGAATTTCCCCTCAAAACAATATCCTTTCTAGGGTGATAGAAATGTTCTATGTTTTGGAGTCATGGTTACATGGAAATCTATATTTGCCAAAACTTATCAAACTACACACTTCAAAGGTGCATTTATTGTTTGTATATTATACTACAATAAATTTGGACTTTAAAAAATGTCCTAAAAGGTGGTTAGAATATCAATCCACCAAAAAGAAATTTAATACATATTTCTAGCACAACACTGTAGCCATGCACCATCTGAACTACAGCTAATCACCACATATATCAGTGTTTCTGTGGGAAAATGAATTATGAGTTCTAAGCAAATACTGACATATATCCATCTTTTCCCTATTCTAAAGCATTTCAAGGACTAGGGTAGATATTTCTGGGCATCTTAGCTTGTTAACTCTCTATCAGCACCAGAAACAGTATTTCTCCACATCAATCATCCCTCAGGTGTTCCAATTTGAAGGAAAATGTAAATTCCTCCACAAGGCTCTGAACTTGTTCCTGTTCTTCATATGTGTAAGTCATTCAGAAGTTGAACATTTCTACATCATGCAGTAATAAAACCAAATTAACTACTAATCTATAAACTGTAATAAAAACCAGAAAAATATAAAAATCGTCATAAATTTTCCTACTTTATAGTTCATACAACACTACTCTGAACACTGTGAAAAATGCAGTTATAATGATCTCTCCTCACAATACTTTTAAAACGTACATAAGAAAACAACACAGAAAGACTAAATGACTTGACTAAAGTCACAAGTAGGAACCCTGAGATCAAAGTTCTCCTGATTCCCAATGCAGTGTTTTTCCTTCTACATCTTGCATGATGAAAATCATTTTTATAAGACACATATGGCACTTATTAATTTGATCAATCCCTCCATATGTAACAATCTCCCATCTCCAACACCACTCCTCCTCCATGCATATGACTCCTTCACCCTAATTTGGCTTTGACAACTCCTTCCAGACCAACCCTCTGCCCCACCAGGCTGACATCTCCCTCATCCAGATTAAACTATGATACCCCATTTGCTGGGCCTACCCAGTGGGGACACTGTCCTTGCCTTGCTTAGACTCTGCACTCTGTGCTGTCCTCATGTCTGCATGGACGCATCCTGTTTAGGTTCTGACCCCTGGAAATAGTCTGTCCTCCAGCGTGGACACTCTCTTTATCCTGCTCGTCCTCTGGTCCCCCATGCTAGGCCACCCCCTGCATGGATAGATGCTCTCCTCACCTGGCTTGGGCTCCAACACCCCATGCTAGGCTGCTCCTCCTTCTTCACCCATTCAGGTTTTGACACCCCTCTTTGAGCCACTGTTTCCCAAGCTCCTCTCTATCCACCATGGATACCCACTTTGCTCTATCCCACTAATGATAGCGGACTACAGGGGCAGGAAAGGTTTCACACATGAATTTAATATACTAGAATTAATTCACTTAATTTATGCTACAAATGCACTCCCAAATTGTAGAAATATTCAGGTGAAATGTTATGTTCTACACCTACTCTCAGCATGTGACAATCCACCTTAGACCAAAAGGAGAGGTGAAAATTAAGGATGATCAAGTTAGAGGTCCATAGGCTTGGACAAAGCTCCCATAGTCTGTAAGTGGACAGGCAGTGTTACAGACCTGGTTGCTAAAATAAAACTCATAATTTGGTAAAATCCTGCAAAGTACTCTTAAGAGGTTGTGGTCTATAACATCTAGTAGGCCACCAAAACTTTCATAATAAAGGGTCAGTGATGAAATGGAATTAATTTAAATTTTGTTAAAAGTTGGTTAAGTTATAAATAGAAAC
Organism: Eschrichtius robustus; assembly: GCF_028021215.1. Taxonomy (NCBI): domain Eukaryota; kingdom Metazoa; phylum Chordata; class Mammalia; order Artiodactyla; family Eschrichtiidae; genus Eschrichtius; species Eschrichtius robustus. Next base: position 126,948,325 of record NC_090824.1, read on the forward strand.
TGTAACTCATAACATTTATAATAGTCACACAAAATAAGTTACGGCACTGTAGACATACTATTACTTACTTTATCTACACAATCATCAAAAAACGCCAGGCTTGCATCTTTATCACTGACAAAAGAACATTCCTCAATGAAGCGAATAAACATTTGTGTTTTGGTCATCATGTTATAGAATTTCTGATGTGACCGGTCCCGGCTTCTTAAGAAAGCTGTTCAACATAAATTTGTAATGTTAGCATATATAATATCATTTATAGATTCAGAGAATTTTTGAGCTAGAAGGAACTAGATCAACCATGTCATCTATACCCCCCACAGCCTACTATTTTGCAGAAAAAGAAACTAACACCCCTGAAGGGGAAGTAACCTGACCAAGATAGCAATAGGAAAGGAACTTGAACCCAGATCTTTCAAATCCCCCAACCCAGGGGCTCCTCCACTTGCCCAACACCACCAGGCTGCCCTGAAAGCTAAAAGCATCAATATCTTAACGCATCTGTGACACAACAGAGTGCAGTGGTACATGGTTAGGAAGCTCTGTACTTTTCAAATAGTCTCTTCTGCATATTTGCTAATGGGATTATATCTAATGTGCCTGAGAAATAACCAGTCCTATGGAAATGGATTACCAACTGAGCTGATACTCACATACTCCTGAAATAGATAAGTATATTTTGATAAATATGAGCTACTAACCCAGAAAGCAATCATCATAAGGTTAAGCTCAATAATATGAAAGCTGTAGTACTATGCAATCACTCACCTTGTAGGGCAAAAAGAGAGGCTGCATCTGTGGCTGTCTCAGATGGGGCTTGTGTTATTGGTCTTAAGTATGATCTATAACCTTTTAAAATAGAGGCCATGAAACATAAAAATGCCTCTTGGATTTCCAAATCTATCATGTGCAACCTCTTTCCAGAATTAAAATCATAATCATTCATTGCTAAGTCCATTAGTCCATCGTCTCTTGGTCTCTGCTGCACTGTGAAGAAATACAGTGTTAATGTTTTCCCCAGAACTGTCAAAATTAATGTTCATAAAGGTATCAATTATAAATCCACTGCATATGTAATTCAAGTCATTATGCTGCATACCTTAAACTTGTACAGTCCTGTATGTCAATTATATCTCAATAAAATTGAAAGAAAAATAATAAATGTGTTGTGTTTTCAAAAGGGCTCACGCTCCTTCAACCCTTTGTTTACATAACTCCTTAATATATAACCCTAGCAAAACTTGAATTTGGTCTGAGGATAAGGATGGTAGTAATGGTCAATGTTAACTTCCTGATTTTCATGGTTATAGCATACTGCAGTGATACAGAATGTACTTATTGGTAGGAAATACACTTCATTTGGAGATGATGGGGACATCTATTCTCAAAAGGTCACAGAAACAAAGTTTGTGATTGCCTCAAAATTTTAAAACTTCTTAAAATATGAGGAACAATAAATCATCTTAGGGAGGTTTTTTTGGAGTTCTTATTGTTTAAGAAAGTAAAAGTTCGTGGGCACTGGAATGGAAGGCCTAGGTTTTAATCCTAGCTTCATCCTTATTAACTGTATGATCTCTGACAAGCTACCTCCCTCAAACTTAGTATCTTCACAGTTGTAAAGACAAAAGAATGTATGTGAAAGTGCTCTGAAGCTGTAAAGTGATATATAATCCTGAATAACAATATCAGTATTGTTTAAACCTGTAATTTTAAGCTGTAAGAGTCTACCCTTCAGTAGAGCCAGATGGGTTATTTCACTTATTTTAATAATACTTAAATACTGCTACAAAAGCTGCTGGACTTCTCAGTTATTCAAAAGAAGCACATGAATTTTTAGAAAGCAATTAACTAAGTAGCTTAAATAAAATTCCATACATAATTTATTTGTTCCATAGTATAAAATTTGTTCCATTTGATGTCATTTTTTCATATCCCAATACTTATGAGCCACTTCTGAATTATCTACTTGTTATAAGGTTTACTTTGTAAACACTGTCTTTTTCCATGTCTCTTTCCAACTATTCTATAGGCACCCTTGAACCCTTGAGGATGTAGGCCACCTCCCATGTTTATATTTCACCTAATACATAAATGAGAACCTCAACTATTGCTGCACCATTACTGACCATTTTTTATACAATAAGTATTAAATTATGAACCCTGAATGGACTGTTGGTATAAAATACCAAGAGGATTAGATACATGAAGGCTTAATTCCTCTTATTGGTAATTCTGGATCACTATCAAGATACTCTTATTGTAAGCTTTGAACTGAAATTCTCCATATCCTAATCAATTTTCACTTTAATTAATTTCCGAATGCTTCTGGCAAGCTTCTATTTTCAAATTATTTGAGGTAAGCACAGCATTAAGATCTACTGAAGGTGAAAAGCACATGACCTTGCTCTCAACCCACAAAAATCATCAGCATTTTCTAATGTCATTTAAACCATCTGTCTTAGATTTTCAAAACTAACTTTCTATTCTATGTATAAAGAAAATACACAAGTAGAAACCAGTATTTTTTCCATAGTATTTGAAAATAATCACCTTAATCTCTTTTTGAATTTTATTATGATGTAAAATATTAACTTTGTAAATCTCCCACTCAGCTTCTAAAAAATTTTGCTTTAATGCTCATTTGCCTTTAAGATTGTAAAAACACTTTCCTTTAGGTAAACACCATCCTTTTACACGTAAGGCAAAGTTGCTGGAGTCCTTTCTTCAGATTAAATTACTTCCTTTAATTAAATTATACACTTACATTTTGCCAACTGCTGGTGCAAATTATTCAGTGTGTTCATCAGATTTTTACATGGTTTCTTTGGAAGTACCTTCCAGGCTACATTTTTCTTGTCACCAGTTCTGAGATTAAATGACAACAATAATATATTTGTTAGATTAACTTGGGGTGGGGCAGGGGTGGGTATATATCTGTTATTTATAAAAAGGGGAAAAGAGAAAACACATTGAACAAAAATAAAATATACAAAATATTCTACTTAACAGAAGAAAAATACTACAGGGGTAAATTGGAGTGTTTAATACTTAAAAATTAATTTATATGAGAGTAGAACCCTGTATTAAATATAGCTCAAAACTTTACACTTATGTTTATACTGAGTCAATTCCACTTGCTTTGGAATCATGCAAATCACTACAAAACTTAATGTGGTGGTCATTACTCTTAATCTTATCTAAGAGTCTCTAGACACCTAAACATTGGGAAAATCCTACTATTAGGAGATTTTTTCTTATATACTCTAAGACAAAGCACTGTAGAAAACTTTCAATGAACTTATGATCCATAAAGCTTATCAAAATACTTTGGTATATCCAAATATTTAGTTTCCTAAAAATATAAGTAAAATTTAGCTTTGTTTCTTTCAGAAAAGAAATAATCTATAATATTAGATTATTTGGGCTTCCCTGGTGGCACAGTGGTTAAGAATCCGCCTGCCAATGCAGGGGACACGGGTTCGAGTCCTGGTCCGGGAAGATCCCACATGCCGCGGAGCAACTAAGCCCATGTGCCACAACTACTGAAGCCCGCACATCACAACTGCTGAAGCCCGTGCGCCTAGAGCCCGTGCTCCACAACAAGAGAAGCCACTGCAATGAGAAGCCCACGCACTGCGACGAAGAGTAGCCCCCGCTCGCTGCAACTAGAGAAAGCCCGTGTGCAGCAACGAAGACCCAACACAGCCAAAAATAATAAATTAATTAATTTAAAAAATATTAGATTATTTGAATAAAGTATAACACTCCAAAATACTTTTATAACTATAAAAGAGGACATCAGCTTGACAGTGATATCTTTGTTTCTAGATGAACTCCTATAATCTCCTTTATACAACCTTTACAACACAGTTAATCCTTTTTTTAAAAAAATTTATTTTATTTATTTTTATTTTTGGCTGCGTTGGGTCTTTGTTGCTGTGTGTGGGCTTTCTCTAGTTGAGGCGAGTGGGGGCCACTCTTTGTTGCGGTGCACGGGCCTCTCACCATGATGGCTCCTCTTGTTGCGGAGCACGGGCTCTAGGCACACGGGCTTCAGTAGTTGAGGCACGCAGGCTCAGTAGTTGTGGCTCGCGGGCTCTAGAGTGCAGGCTCAGTAGTCATGGCACACGGGTTTAGTTGCTCCGCGGCATGTAGGATCTTCCTGGACCAGGGCTTGAACCCTTGTCCCCTGCATTGGCAGGCGGATTCTTAACCATTGTGCCACCAGGGAAGCCCATGATCTTTAAACTATATATGGAGTAGGAGAAGAAAAGAGCATGGTGATAAAACATGATAAAGCTTTCAGACTTAACTATAGCTTTGTTGATTCCACTCTCTATTTATTAAATCTTTTTTCTATTTCAAAAGCAATAAATACTCATTTTAGGAAACTTGAAAAATGCAGAGAAAAAGGAGAAGAAAAGTAAATCACTTATGTTCTAACCACCAAAGACATCATAGCACCGGTGTGAAATGGAATTGCTGAACTTTTTTTTTAATGTTCCCTAAACTTCCCACAGAACAAAAAGGGCAAATATCACTTTGAAAGAAAAAAGAGTGGATGGGAAAGCTTAAGCTGACAAAGAAGAACTGTCTTGGAATCTACCTTATCTTTCCACAATGATAATAAAATACAGATAGGGCAGGGTCAAACTGCAGATGTCCTGCTGTGAGATTTTATTTCATCTATAATGTGACCAGGACTATGGAACCCTGTATTAAAGTGAGAACACAATGTAAAAACACTTTTGACATTATTTTCTTGCTAAAACTTTAAAACACAGCACTCCTACTGTGCCTTAGCATTCACTGTGTGTGTGCCTGCCTTGCTAACTAGATTATTAGCAACTTAAGAGAAAGGAGTGTATCTGGTTTGTCTTTTTATTCCCAGTGCCTAGCAAAAAAAAAAAAAAAAAAAAAAAAGGCACTCAAGAGATGTCTGTAGCATAAGTGAATGAACAGTATTTTGGTATCATTTCATCAAATTACTATTATTTACTCACATAATTTCCTCCTCTTGCCCTTGATATCATCACTGTAAAACTTGGCTCGGGAGAAGAGTTTTATTGAGGGACTTCCCTGGTGACGCAGTGGTTAAGAATCCACCTGCCAATGCAGGGGACACGGGTTCGGGCCCTGGTCCGGGAAGATTCCACATGCCGCAGAGCAACTAAACCCATGTGCCACGACTACTGAGCCTGCGCTCTAGAGCCCGTGAGCCACAACTACTGAGCCCACATGCCACAACTACTGAGCCCAAGCACCTAGAGCCCGTGCTCTGCAACAAGAGAAGCCACCGCAATGAGAAGCCCGTGCACCGCAACAAAGAGTGGCCCCTGCTTGCTGCAACTAGAGAATGCCTGCGCGCAGCAACGAAGACCCAAGGCAGACAAAAATAATTTAAAAAAAAAAAAAAAAAAGGAATTTTATCTAATACCTGAGTTTGGATCTATGACAGCCTTCTGCATTTTTATTCATAGTAAGTTCCATTTATAGGATTACTATTGCATAAGTAGTTAGCCAGTAATTAGTGGCAGAAGTAATAGTTATGGAGTCAGACAATGATAGTTTCAAAATCAGTTCTGGCAGTTTTAAGTTATGTGCCTTTTTATAAATTACTTAAAAATCTAAGCTTTGGATTTCTTATCTGTCTGTCAGACTGGTTGGTAAAAACTACCTCACAAAATACAGAGAATAATATGAGATACCTTAGGCTATGCATACAGCTTTATGCCTAGTACATATGAGATATTAATTTCCCTTTCTTCAGAAATTTCTTGACATTCATAATATATTCCTTATTATATGTATTTATGAGTCAGAGAAGGGAAAAGGAAACCACAAATTTCATACTCAGATTTTTCTTTCAAATTTCAGGTTGAGGCTCCAGAAATTCAGGATGAAGGAAAGTAGAAAGCTATTAATTCACTAGTTTAGTCCTCCAATAGGTTTGGAAAGGCCATAAAACCAAGAAGGAAGACCACTGATGAGCGCAAACAAGTCATGTTTCTTTGATTCTTTAACTCATTAGTGATCAAAACAAAGTTAAAATAATAAGAAAAAAATTCTTTTAACAAATTGAGGAAAAGTATAAAAGTATAAAAAGAGAGAAAATGTATATACTTATTTGCCACCCTGAATTTCAATTTTTAAAAACATTATGTCATGTAACATTAACAACTGGCCAAAAAAAAAGAGATACTACTTTAATATTTGAAGAATTAAATATTTCTGGTAAAGTATGAAATGTTCATGGTAAAGAATCTTTGACGTTATTTATCCCATATATAAAATGGCTTTAATGCACAAAGTACATCCCATATTTTCTTGGTTAGGCTTTTGAAAGCATACATGCCTTATAAAAGAAAATTATATTTTGCTAAACTTTTCTAATGGTTTAGGCAGTTGAGGTTTTGACATATAACAATACTAGAATTAATGTAAGATTTCAGAATTAAATCAAAAGGCGTTAATATGAAACATGCTTATTTAAAAATGGAGAAAAACCTATCTCACAACTACGTACTTAAATTGTAAAAGGTATACTAGCTTTTAGGCTTTACTAATAGGGTAACTTGCAGTTATTTTAAGTATGTCCTGTGGATGCAATGTGGTATTGCATCAATTTCCTCTTCCCTGAAGAGCTTAAGTATGATTAAACTGAAAATAAACAATACAAGAGAAAACACTGAATTATAAAAAAGCTGTAAGTATACAGTTCCAGTAGCTTAGCTACAACTTAAATATTATTCCAATAGAGAGAGAAAATTATAAAATCCTTACATTTCTTACATAAATTTCTAAGTAAGCGTAAGATTATAATATTTCTCAAATATTGAAAGAGCTGAGGATTAAAACCTTCTCTAATACACTAAACCTATCCCATCAAAGTATAGTAAGAACTGATTCAAAGATGGTAAAAACCCCAAATATAAAAACAACATAGCTCAAAAGAATTCTAGTTATCATTCACAAAATATACATTTACATACATACACTACAAAGTTGTAAATGACTGGAAGTAGAATCATTAAAACGAACTTACTGAGAAATTGTGTTGGTATCTAGGTCAACACAACTGACATCTGGTGGAGGGTCATAGAGATCAAAGTATCTTGAATCAATTCCTACTATGAATGGACATGGTGCACTCAAGACATCTGCTAAAGCCAGTGGGCAGAGAGGAACATAGGGGCATGGCCAGTGGAAAGGGAAAATCATCTTGGATAAATAAAAGAAAAGAGAATATTTAGCTGTTTGACATTGAAGCATAATTCATCAGCACACACAAAAAACTGGCTTTCAAATATTTATACCGGAAGTAGTATAATGCTTGTTAAATAATTACAGCTAGTGTTAGTGGCCAGAAAATTGAAATTCATTACACTCTGAATTTTAGTTAAGCATTAAAACAGCTTTAAATTATATGAATAATTAGGTTTAAAATGAAACTGACTGCCAATAAGAAACTGTGATACTCACAGACACTAATGCTTCTGTCACACTAGTAAGCACTGAAGGCCGTAAGGAATGAATAAGAATCTTATGTTCTGTTACTGCAAACACCAGTAGTGTCACAGCATTTTCAGGGCCCAAATTCTGAAGTAATGTTGAAAACTTGCCACCACTATAAATCCAAACAAAAATATATAATTAAAAAAACAGAGATCAAACACCTCATTATCCAAAATAATTTTTAAAAGTTCATGATTAGGGTAGGATTATAGTTCATATTACATATTTAACTTTAAACATGACTGTTGCTCTTATGTAGGGAAAACACTGCATCAGAAACACACTATGAAAATAATGAAGTTTTATGAGGTTCTGAAATCATTCGATTCTTCTGCGTTGTATTAAATATGGAAAATGAAAAGTCATCTGCTTCATTTTATATAAAAAGATGTGCCATGTAGATAATGTTCCAATAAAGAATTCAATGTATAAGAGGGATGCTTTGGTTGAAAGCAAATCGTTTAATGCAAGTTTTTTTTCTTTTTTTTTTTTTTAACATGGCTCATCTTCCTCTGTAATTATCAGAAAACGTACGTGACTTACAGGCCCAACTTCCTTAAGGTAAATACACATCTCAAAATTTGGATTTAGAAATAGCTAGATTATCTTTACTATTGTAATGATAATATTAATTAAGAGCCACTACGTGATGATACACACAAACAAAGCAAATTAATAATCAAAACTTAGACATTGTACATGGTTAACAAAATACTGCATTAACAAAGTAAATGACTCTGGGCTTCCCTGGTGGCGCGGTGGTTAAGAATCCGCCTGCCAATGCAGGGGACACGGGTTTGGGCCCTGCTCTGGGAAGATCCCACATGCTGCAGAGCAACTAAGCCCGTGTGCCACAACTACTGAGCCTGCACTCTAGAGCCCGCAAGCCACAACTACTGAGCCCGAATGCCACAACTACTGAAGCCTGCTCGCCCAGAGCCCGTGCTCTGCAACAAGAGAAGCCGCCCAATGAGAAGCCCACGCACCGCAATGAAGAGCAGCCCCCGCTCACCGCAACTAGAGAAAAGCCCGCACGCAGCAACAAAGACCGAACGCAGCCAAACATAAAAAAATAAATAAATTTTTTAAAAAATTAAAAAAAAAAAGTAAATGATTCAGTAAGCTAACCAGTATTTCATCTCTATAATGTTAAATAATTGGCTTCACTGAATTAACTTTTTAAAAATAAACCAAAACTAATAAAGTCTCTTGGAGAAATGAACACATATGCCCACAAAAAACTTGTGCATGTTCATAGCAGCATTATTTATAGTAGCCCAAAAGTAGAAACAACCCAAATGTCTGTCAACTGATAAATGGATAAGTAAAATGTGGTATATCCATACACTGAAATATTTGTTGGAAATAAAAAGGAATGAAGAACTGATACATGCTATAATGTGGATAAACATTAGAAACATGCTAAGTGAAAGAAGCCAAACACAAAAGGCCACATTTTATATGATTCCATTTATATGAAATGTCCAGGACAGGCAAATCTGAAGCGAAAGAAGTAGATCAGCAGTTGCCTAGGGCTGGCAAGGGGGCGTGTGTGTGTTTGTATATATAGGGATGGGAGGAGTAAGGGAGGGTAACTGCTAAAGGGTACAGGGTTTTTTTGGAGCTATGAAAATGTTCTAAAATTGATTATAGTGATAGTTGCAGAACTCTGTGAATGTAATCATTAAATTGTACAATTTAACTGGGTGAATTGTATGGTATGTGAATTATATATCAATAAAGCCATTACCAAAAAATAAAAAAAGGCTCTTGGGTAATGTAGAATTGTTTTAAAGTAGTCTCAGTCAGTATTTCTAATTTATTCTCAGCTCAAACAAAGGTTAAGAAAACACTGGTCGCTCTGGGCCAAGACCTGGTGATGAAATAGTCTGCAATTCTTACAAAATTAATGTCAAAGATGGCAGCTGGTCTCCCTTAGGTATGTGCTACAAAATAACTTAATTATATTGTAACTATTTCCCTGCTAGAAAAATTACACAGCTAATTAAATTTCAAGAAATGATACTTTAGAAAAAACATATTTCATAATCTCTCTGAACTTTTAAGGTGATGAAATACATTATTCTATTCCATGGGCTAGTATTTATAAGTAACTTTTTATTTGGGGGTTAAATTTAAAATTAATTGCATTTGAATGTTCTTCAGAGGATATTTAAAGCTAAAAAAAATTGTTTTCATAATCTACAGACATATATACGTAGTTATGTAGTTGTATGTACTTAATCATAATAAATGGATACACAAAATACCAAACACTATTGTAAAAGTTTTTCTGTGTTCTTTAAGACCTTTAACCTCACTGTTAAGTAAAAGAAATTTAGGTAAGAAACAATTAAATGAGAAGTATTTCCATCAACATTTGCAATTTTCCCTAGGAAAGAGAGAAAATACTTGAATGTTACTTTAGCTCACACTACATTTAGAGAAACACAAATGAAGTTTTACTTGCCTTAGCGGAAGAGGTGAAGAAACAGGCTGACTGAGAATCAGATTATCATGTGGTGATAACTGAAAATAGATTAAAAATAAAGTATTTGAAATATAAAGATGAACTTTAAAACACCATCTTCCAGAAAAAAACATATATATATAGACGATGCCCATAAAGTTTCAATATCCCCATTCACCAGTATAGGAACCATCTATATCACTTACTAAGATCCTGAAACATATGTCCTGATGACTGACCTCTTCTAACTACTAACTCTTCTTATTCTGAATCCTATCTCTTTTCTTCTGTTTCTCAACATTTCCCTGATGCCATTTAACAAATCTGTATCGAAAGACTAAATTATTCATTTAATACGGTAAAACCAGAGTTAGCAAACCTATGGCCTCAAGGCAAATCCACAGGCCACCTGCTTTTATAAATAAAGTCTTATTTAAAAAAAGCCATGCACATTTGTTTACGTGTTACCTATAGCTCCTTTTGTGAAATGAAAGCAGAGCTGAGTAGTTTCCAGAGAGACAGTATGGCCTTTACTGTAAAGACTGAAACACTGTTTCAGCCTCAACATAAAAAACTTGCCAACTTCTGTTATAAAACATATCTTTTATGTGTATTCAAACTGATTGCGCTATATGTATTCTGGCACTAAATACCAAGAAGTAACTTGGGATGATATGTAGATATGCAGACTATTTATAAAGCTTATCAAAGTGATATTTTTCTAGACATTTTATCTGTATCAAAATATTAATGCAATTAATTTAATCTACATTTAAAATTTTATGCAGATTTATACAAATTTGCAAATATCTATTTATAAATGATTTCTCATTTTGAATGATACTCCATTAAGGGCTGTGATAAATACAAGGCACATATAGTGATAATACATGAAATATTTTCTCAAAATCACTTCAAAAATCGTGATTAAATAGATTCAAAAGACAACTTACATATAAAGAGCATAGACAAAAAAGAAATGTAAACAAAAGACGAAAGATAAAGTCAACAGGGAAAAGAGACGGGGAAAATAATTTATGTTCACTTTAAACTTCCTCCTCTCACAAAGATATGAGCAATTCTTCCTGCAATATATGAAAACACACAGCTTTTTCTTTTATCTCTTCTAATACATTTAACTTAGGGAATAAGTGCCAAAGGCACAAATGTTCAAATACCAAGAATAAATTTAGGGAAAGCAGTCCCTTTTTACGTGTTCAAAATGCCTACTGCTGTCTACTTCTTTAACTCTGCAACGCTTTATCTAAGAGGAAACATTAGATGTCTGTCTGGGAGGCAGTCAATAAAACCATAAGGGTCCAAACTCCAACGTAAAACAGTATCTGGTTCTCTTTTGATTTCATTTGATTTTTTTACCCATATAAAATTGTTATTCTTATGGTACATTTTGACAGAGTCAATAATTATTTAACAGAGCACTTACGTCATGAAAATCTTACCTGAACTAAAATCCGTGGTCTCTGAGGAGATGGAAAAGGAACTTTATGCATAAAATGAGAAATATGCCTTAAAAACAAACAAACAAACACCTGATTGATTCCAAAGTGAATACCATATGCTATAAAGGTCAACATGTCACCACAAGTCCAGGTTGAGTCAAAAGCTCTGTGTACCTATAATTTCAAAATCCCTGCTACTACAAAAGCAAGTGAACAAACAACAACCAAAAATCGTTTGTCCCAGGAAAGTTCCTTCTATCTAAACCCACCCAAAAACTTTTCATATTAATACTTTCTCACATTCAATAACGTTTGTGTTATTAATGTCTGAAAAGCCACTGTAACTTCTACCTCTCCCTAAGAAGATAACAAACAACGTAACAGAGATGTGGACATTACCAAAGAAGCTAATTCTTGCATATACTTTTTAGTCAATTGCTCATATTTTTAAAATGAAGCAACCACTGAGTACTCCAGAAAAATGAAAGAGTTTAACTGTTTCTAAAACATGAACAATATACTTTCTATTAACAATAGGTTAAAAATTCTATTATTGATTTTATGGGTTTTTTCCCCAGAAGAGAACAGATAAAAAGCTAGATTGATGGGTTTTGTTTTGAATACCATGGAAAAGAAAAAAGGCAGCAATAGTGAACAATCCTTTTTTAAGGAATGAGCTATTTTATTTCTCTATTACTTTTAAACTATTTCCAAATCATCTTGGTTTCAGAACTGAGATAATTTCAACTGGATACAAAACATCAGAAGAGAAAATTATTAATTTTTTACAAACATGTTTTGACTGCCTGCTATATATAAGATACTGCCAGACATGTTGGGAATTATTTTTTTAAAAGCCATATACTACCAGTTTCTACTACTAAGGTACTCACAGTCTAAGAACAAAAAGATAAGGGGAATGAGTTCCAGAGGACACACATCTGCTTGCACTATGTGAAGTAGTTAGAATAGCAGAAAACAAAGTGTGATCCATGAATACCTAAAGATCCCCAAGACCAATTCAGGGAGAATCTGCAAGGTCAAAGCTACTTTTTAAAGACACCGTTTGCCATTTTCACTGTGTTGATATTTGCACTGATGGTGCAAAAGCATTGTGGATAAAACTGCTGCCCCTTACTATGAATCAAGGGAGTGGCACTGAACTGTAGCTGTTGTATTCAGTTTCACTTAAGAATGTCTCGGATGAAGCAGTAAATACTATTAATTTTACTAAATTTTGACTCTGCGGTGTATACTTATAAATAATCTGTGTGATGAAAGGGGAAATGCATAAAGCACTTCTGCTGCATACAGGAGTATGATGTTTGTCTTGAGGAAGAGCACTTGTGTGACTGAGTTGTGAGTGAATTTAGCTGTTTTTGTTTTGCTTTGTTTCCAGAGAATGCCATTTTTCCTTGAAAGAACAAAAGACATATTAATGTTATCCAATGTGGGTATTCAGTAGATATTTTCTACATTAAAATGAGCAAAGTGAGGCTATTGCTTCAAGAAAAATAACTTACAGTACTTGTTGCCAATAATTAAATTCAAGCTTTCCAATAAAAAGAAATGTAGTACTGTCACATGGTACAATATGGATGAACCTTGGAAACATTATGAAAAGATGAAAGGATCCAGTCAAAGAAGACCATATAAGTTGCTTAGACCTGAGTGGATAAGTGGGGAATGGGGCAGGACACCTAATGGGTATGGGGTTTCTCCTAGGGGATGAAAATGTTCTAAAATTAGATTTTGGTAATGGTTGTACACCCTGTGAATGCATGTTTTTAAAAAACATTGAATTGTATACTAATTTAAATGGGTGAACTGTGTGATATGTGAATTATATTTCAATAAAGCTGTTTTGAAAAAGCCAAGGGAGAAATCAAAATGGAATACTAAAACCTTTTTCTCAGTTAACCCCAAAGGAGGAACAAACAAGTAAGTAAATAAATTCAAGCTTTCAAGTAAAAATTAGAATCTTGCTACCATAAACTTGACAATTTCTCAATACTCAAAAATTTTTCTGATGTAGGTGGTTATATTCACAAATCTGATTTTTAAATTTTGATAATGAGATGTATCTATGTTAACTCAGTGAACCAGTATTTTCCAAACGACCAATGTACGATGCTACAAAATCACACATGTATAAAAGTTCCACTCAAAGAGATAGACCAATAGATTTTACTGTAACAGAGAAAGTTCATCACTAAAGTTTTAGATTCCATACTGACAGTAACCTATAATAAACTATACTTGTCAAGTTTTGGTGCAGTGTCAAAAAAGAAAATCCACAATTTTCTGAAAAGACTATTCAAATGCCCTCCCTTTTCCACATACATATTTGTGTGAGGCCACGTTTTTTTCATTATGTCAACCAAAACAACATATTGCAACAGACTGAAAGCACAAACATATATGAGAACCTAGCTATGGGACTTCCCTGGCAGTCCAGTGGTTAAGACTCTGTGCTCCCAATACAGGAGGCATGGGTTCGATGCCTGGTTGGGGAACTAAGATCCCACATGCTGCATGGCCAAAAAAAATTAAAAATAAGATAAAATGAGAACCCAGCTATGTTCAATTAAGCCAGACATTAGAGATTTGCAAAAAATGTAAAACAATGTCACTCTTCTTCCTAATTTTTTTGTTTTAGGAAATGGTTATTAAAAAAAAAAAGATATTTATGATAACATGTAACAGGTTTATCTTTTTTTTTTTTTTTTAAACTTTGGGTTTTTATTTATTTATTTATGGCTGTGTTGGGTCTTCGTTTCTGTGCGAGGGCTTTCTCTAGTTGCGGCAAGTGGGGGCCACTCTTCATCGCGGTGCGCGGGCCTCTCATTATCGCGGCCTCTCTTGTTGCGGAGCACAGGCTCCAGATGCGCAGGCTCAGTAATTGTGGCTCACGGGCCTAGTTGCTCCGCGGCATGTGGGATCTTCCCAGACCAGGGCTCGAAACCGTGTCCCCTGCACTGGCAGGCAGATTCTCAACCACTGCGCCACCAGGGAAGCCCAGGTTTATCATTTTTTAAAATAAATTAATAAATATTTTTGAAGTTCTCAGTTTTAATTTCTAATGTAGTAAATATTAATAGATCTAACACGTTAAAAAAAGCTCTTTGGTGGGGGGGGGTCTTCATTTTTAAGAGTATAAAGTGGTCCTGAGACTAAAAAATTTGAGAACTGGTGGATTAGCATACTGAGATGCGGGCAGAAAACTGCAAGGAAAAATTATAAAGTAATATTTTACATTGACTGTTCTTATAATAATTCTATCACTTTCAACTGTCATTAGAATCACAGAATTCTGCCGAAGAACACAAAAGAGCTTAAGTGATAGATGATATAAAATAAACAATAGTCAAATAGACAGTGGTGATGTTTAGATCTCATTTGTGTCAAACCTTACACTACATTAAAGATTATTCAGTTTTAGTGATCTTAAAGTAAATCACAAAAATTTTAAAAAGAATAAAAAATACGTTTATCTAATTTTTCCTTTAAATTCATGATATCTAAAAATAGTAAGGAATATTTTAAAGGTTCATATGAACCCAAATTACATGTAAAATAAGAATTAACAAAACCTGTAAAAAAAATGCTAATTAGGATCTCCAAACTTCAAAAGAGTATCAAAAAGATGAAACATTTATTTCATTTTGTTAGAGATAAAATTATCTAAAATAACAAAACTGTAGGTATAATAGAGAAATATTACCTGACTGAATCAACCAAACTTTTTTTCTCTTGAAAAATCTAGCTTCCAAATAAAATTTACTCAATTACCAGTATAAATACACCACACATAATGGAAAGAGCTGCCAAATTTTGAACCAAGAAGGCTTCTAACTTACTTCTCAATTGGAAGGACATGAGGTCCAGAGATGGAATAACGATATAGAAAAGTCAGAAACTTCCTGAATGCATCAAAAAAAGGCCAGTGAGAGAGAAGACAGATGCATTTACTAGTGTGAACTGTCTTGGAACTATCAGACTTCTCATCTGCTGATGATGCTAAACCCAAAAGAAATCTCTGTTTTTCTGTGAGATTCTCTTCGGAGTATGGTTCATAAAACTGAATAGCAGCACCATAGACCTGGAAAACAAGTAATATATTTGATAAATATGCCTTATATCATTTATTCCAATCACATCATTAGTTAAATATTTAATGGATGAGCTATTAGGAGCCATTATATGCCTATGAGCCAAGCAAGGTGCCAGGTACCAGAAACCCAGTGGTGAAGAGACACCTCTCTTGCTTTCTTGAAGTACGTTAAAACATCGACAACAACAACAAAACTACACAGCACAACTCTCATGTCTCCTTATTACTGGGAAAAAAAAGGTGTTTTAATTAAATTGCATTTGTTTTATAAAGAGTAAAAGCAATTGTATCAATATTCTCTATAAGAAAATGATTGAAAATAATTATTTAATAGAGAGTGGGACAGAATTTTAGATAAGGAAATAAATATTCCAACTTCAGACAATTCACTGAATTTCTCTAGACCTCTATTTCCCAATATATAAAATGAAGATGTTAGACTAGATGATTTCCAAAGTCCATTCCAACAATATAACAGTTTATGATTCTAAATAACACTGCATATTTAATAATCTCTTTAGTATTACTTTTAAGTTTCTGTAACAGAAAACGAAGCAATGAAGGATCATCATTTGATGATGAAAAAAAATCTTTCACTATATTCACAAAAGAAGCACTTGGGTATATAGGACAGAATGAAATTCTCTTTTCCTGTGTCTCTCGATATAGTTATTTTAACAAAGTGGAAGAGGTGCGTGTAATAGATTCAGTTTAACCAGTTATTTTTTCTATTGTTCCTGCATATAAAACTTAAGACTTGAAAGTGTACAAGAAATTTGCAGATATCATTTGTTGAACATATAGTACCTTTTCAGCTGAGGCTCCAGTTAACACAAATGTAGAAAATACAGGGAGAGGGTATTTGCTATTTGGTGGCCAACATTCAATAGTTGCACCCATTGGTAAACAAAATAGGGGAACAGATTCTGGGAGTGAGAATGACTCATAATCTTCTTGAGGGTATCTACAAATTAGACCTGTAAAAACAATAATAAATATTAACTCATCATGTCTTGAATTTAGGGGCTCATAATTTGAATGATGCTAAAATGCTTTATTATTTAACACTTTTGGAAGACCAAAACATTACATATATGTTCACCAAGTAACTCTGAATACTTTAGTAGGATTCATATAGATTTTAATCTTCAAACTATTCATATTAACTATGTAATATTTATCAAGCTTCATCCACAAAGGCTAGTAAGGTAAACAAGAAAAGATTATTCTAAAGAAACATACACAAATATAAACACACTCCTAAAAGTTCATTTTGTGGTCACACTGTCTTAAAGCATATGAACATACTATTTTTTTTTGAAATGTTCAAATGCATATATCCACTTCACTAGCTTTCAATAACTTTCCCTTGGGGTTTCTTTGACACATTAAAATAGATATTCTATAGGACTATATATATAACTTCTAGGACAAATACAAGAAAAATACACATAAAAATAGAAGTCACATATTTACAATGTCTTTAAAATAGTATCAGCTTAACCGCAGCTTCTGAATAATCCCAGAATATATGAAAATAGAGTTTCAAGTGGCACATTATTTCATGTTAAATAGACTAGTCTAGAGAGTAGTCCAGGTATCTTCTACCTAACAAACCCTCGGAGCAGACTCTTGTCCTGGATTTTGTGGGACTAGAAACAGAAAATAGATTCCCTGACCTTGAACCCTTAAAGTCAAGTGGAAACCATCACCAGACATGATGTTAAATACAAAATGATAAACTAAGAATATGAGTGGTTGGTCTGCCACACTAATATCTGTTTGACTTTGGACAAATCATGTACCTATAGGTCTCTGGTTTTCTCATCTATAAAGTGAGATGAACTAGATATAGAGGTCCAAGGCAGTTCTAAAATTCTCTAATTATATGCTAGCCAGCCAGTTGATCCCATAAGGATTTACAGTTAAGTCTCCATTACTTTCTCAAGTCATGAAGTAACGGTATAGCCTTTAAGTAACTATAGAAATAGCGATGAGCTGTGGACCCCAGAAAATCACAGGTAGAAGAAAGTAGGAGTCTAGGACACTAACTTTAAAAATTTATTTTTTAAAAGGTTGAATCTGCTCTCTTGTACATAATTTGATATTTTGAGGTTTCTGGCAATTCAACTATGCATTATAAAATTACAAGTTAGTTTACAATATTTCAGGTAATTTTGAAATATAATTACATCTGAACTATAGATTTGATTAAATTTAATATAACTATTAAGGAAACATTAATTTAAAAGGACAATAAATACTTTTCCACATTTTCTACTGATTTGAAAACTTAAAGAGAACGATATCTACTTATTAGTTATTTACTTAAACCTAATATTTTAAAAACCTTGCCTTCTTTTAAAATTAATATTCCATTAAGCATCCAATAAAGTATGGATAAAGACAAAACAATCAAAAGACATGGGTTATATAGTCCCAGTCCTGACACTAACACATCGTAAGACAGGTTTCGTTTTTTTTTCTTTAATCTTATTGGCCCCATAATACATTTATAAAGTATTCCATGAAAAATTATACTTACCAGCTTTGTAAGATACAGTGTTAGTCTTTGCCACCGATTTTTTATAACATAAGTACACTGCTGATCCCCACTGAATTAAAAAAAAAAAGGAAATATCATTAAATTGTAAAAGGTAGTAACTTAATAAAATGGAATCTCTTTGATCTCTCCGGTATGTATTTCCTAAGATGTAGTGATAGATTTCTTTTTATTTTCACTTGGTTATTTTGTCAGCATTTTATTGGAGTTATTGCCTAATTTTCTTTCAGAAATAAAATGTAACATATTTTCCCCTTGCGATAGCAATAGCATGAGGAAAGCGACCCTTTAAAACAAAACTAAACCACAAAAATTTAGATTTTATTCTAAGTCCAAACTCTGGGCAGAAATGATAAAAAGAAATACCTACTCGTGTATGTAGACCTTTCTTTTGATTCCACAACACCTTTCAGATATTGCCAGATTTTTCTCCAGTTCTTTATACCAAAACTCAAGAGTTGTAATTTGCCATATCCATTTCCTTATTTCCTATTCTTTCATGAATCCATTCCAAACCAGGTTTTAATCCCATCATTTTTTTAAAAGAACACTTTAACAACTTTAATGATGCCAAATGTTAAGAGTTGATTCCTAGTCTTCATCTTTTTCAACCTCTCAGCAGATTTTGATACCACTAATGACTCCCTTCCTGAAACATTTTCCTTTCTTGGCTTTTGAGGCATCACACTCTCCTGGGTCCCTCGCCACCAAATCTCTGGCCAGTCCTCAATCTCCCTTGTAGCATCCCCTCTCTTTTCCTGATCATTAAATGTGATCTTTTCTTTATTTTCTCTAAATGATCTCATCTATTTAGTACCACGCCTTTAAATAACAGCTACTCCCCAAAGAGTCTCAAATTCCTAGTCCTAGCTACAAATGAGAGGAAGAAGACTATGGGTAAAGCAGATTTGGGGGTAAAGAAAAGGAGTTTCAGACATCTTAAGTTTGAAACATCTATTAGACATCCAAGCATAGAGTCAAATGGAGGTAAGGCGAGAAGCCTGAAATGGATATTTAACTTAGGAGATGTCACCACTTGACATGAGGTAGTGACAGATACATTCACAGAGCACATTTCCTCACCTCCTTCAGGCC
Source organism: Eschrichtius robustus (assembly GCF_028021215.1). Classification (NCBI taxonomy): domain Eukaryota; kingdom Metazoa; phylum Chordata; class Mammalia; order Artiodactyla; family Eschrichtiidae; genus Eschrichtius; species Eschrichtius robustus. The sequence continues at coordinate 126,967,542 of NC_090824.1, forward strand.
TCAACTCAAATGTCACTTTATTAGACAGCCTTCCTTTCATCACCTTATATACAATAACAAGTCTCCCTCTACCCTCCCCAGTCCTCCCTACTGCCCCTATCTGGTTTTTTTTTTTTTTTCTTCCATGCATAGATAGCACTTACCACCACTGGGCATATTGTATATTCTCTAATTTATTATCTGCCTCCCACCACTAGAACATAAGCTCCATGATGGTAAGGGCTTTGTTTTGTCCACTGCTGTATCTAGCACCCAAAACAGTGCCTATTATGTAGAAATACTTAATAAATACTTGTTAAAGGAATGAATGTGAGGGGATGTGTTTGTGCATACATGATGGAGAGTGCCTGCATGGACCAGTACATGACGACAGATACTTAGCACTGAGAACAAATACATAAAGAAAATACACTTACTTTAAGAAATACATTTTTTAAATATTAAGAGATTACCATAACAAACACCCATTTACTCACCCCCTAGTTTTAACAAATGTTAACAATGACCTTATTTGCTTCCGATATTTTAATTTATAAAGAAACAAAAAAATTACAGATTTAACTAAAGCCTCATCTTCCATCCCTTTCTGTCCTCTAGAGTTAACTACTAGCCTGAAGCTAGCGCATTTCATTCACATGCATTTTAAAAACTTCTACTATGTAAATATACACATCTTTAAGTACGTATCATTGTTTTGCATGCTTTATAACTTTATATAAACGGTGATGCGCTGAATATACGCCTTTATGGCTTGCTTTCTCACTCATCAAAATGATTTTGAGAATTAGTTACGTTGATACAGATCTACTTTCTTCATCTGAACCGCTGGATAGTATTCCATTAATGAAAGAAACATAGTTTACTTTATCCATTCCCCTACTGAGGGACATTTAGGTTGTTTCCTTTTGGGGGGACTATTATGAACAATGATACAATAAGTTGTCTCATCACCTAGAAATTTTCCACTTTCTTAAACATTTTTAATATGTCCCCAGCAGATTAGTATGTTAAATCCTACTTATTTAGGACATTAAGTTATGCTCATTGCTCTGTTGGGATTTTGTTTTTTAATAAACATTTCAATATTTTTGCATCAAAAGAATGGATGTATAAAATTCAAGTGGATATTATGAATGTAGGCAAACTGGACTTTCAGTTTATCCGGTGGGTAAAAAATTTATAAAGGGTCCTGTATTGCAAAGTCTCAACTCCAGTTCCCAATAAGCCAAATTTGTAAAGATAACAAAAAAACCTTCAATAACTTTTGTGATGATAAAAAAGGAACTATATATGACCATGTGGATATGGTAGAAACTGAAAGGAATATCTTAAAATAAAAAACAAAGACTTAAAGTAAAAGTTATAAGGCTCTGGAGGAAAAGAGCCAAGGATACAAGAAGCTTTTTCTAAATTTCTTCTTATACAAAGGTTCAGCAAAAAAGAAAGTAGGAAGAGCCATTGTTCTTAAAATACTTTAAACATTTAACCCATAAAATATCCACACTGTGGTTTGCCATGGCAAAAACCTTTCTTCTGGAATTAGGTGCATGATTTAACTACTTGGTTTGTTAATAACTCCACTTTTGTAAATCAACTTGCTAAATCAAACACTGACATTCCTGAAAAGCTGTAAAACAAGAGCCATTTGTAGAGAATATTAAAAAAATACTCTCAATGAGTTAAAAACTGAGGAGAAAAAAAAAAAAAAACTGAGGAGAAAGTCCCAAATTAGCCAAATATTTGCTGTGCGAATCAAAGCACCTGGACTAAATACCCTTAACTACACATTTTTTGCAGTTTTGGACCATATGACACTCTTAAGTTCTCTTCCAGCTCTAAAATATTACTATTCTATTCTAAATCAATCAAAGTCCAAATCACTTAAGGCTTATGATTCAAAGGTTAAAAACTAGTAATTCTTGAAAACTTTTGCCACAAGCTTTTTTTAAAAAAAATAAATTTATTATTTATTATTTTTTCATTTTGGCTGCATAGGGTCTTCGTTGCTGCGCGCGGGCTTTCTCTAGTTGCTGCAAGTGGGGGCTACTCTTTGTTGCGGTGCCTGGGCTTCTCATTGTGGTGGCTTCTCCTGTTGCGGAGCACGAGCTCTAGGTGCATGGGCTCAGTAGCTGTGGCTCACGGGCTCTACAGCGCTAGGCGAAGTAGTCGTGGCCCACGGGCTTGTGGGATCTTCCAGACTAGGGCTTGTGGGATCTTCCAGACTAGGGCTCGAACCCACATCCCCTGCATTGGCAGGTGGATTCTTAACCACTGCACCACCAGGGAAGGCCCCTTGCCATAAGCTTTTTTTTTTTTTTAACATCTTTATTGGAGTATAATTGCTTTACAATGGTGTGTTAGTTTCTGCTTTATAACAAAGTGAATCAGTTATACATATACATATATCCCCATATCTCTTCCCTCTGGCGTCTCCCTCCCTCCCGCCGTCCCTATCCCACCCCCCTAGGTGGTCACAAAGCACTGAGCTGATCTCCCTGTGCTATGAGGCTGCTTCCCACTAGCTATCTATTTTACATTTGGTAGTGTATGTATGTCCAATGCCACTCTCTCACTTTGTTGCAGCTTACCCTTCCCCCTCCCCGTATCCTCAAGTCCATTCTCTAGTAGGTCTGTGTCTTTAATCCTGCCTTGCCTCTACGTTCTTCATGACGACTTTTTTTTTTTTTTTAGATTCCATATATATGTGTTAGCATATGGTATTTGTTTTTCTCTTTCTGACTTACTTCACTCTGTATGACAGACTCTAGGCCCATCCACCTTACTACAAATAACTCAATTTCGTTTCTTTTCATGGCTGAGAAATATTCCCTTGTAGATATGTGCCACATCTTCTTTATCCATTCATCTGTCTATGGACACTTAGGTTGCTTCCATGTCCTGGCTATTGTAAATAGAGCTGCAATGAACATTGTGGTACATGACTCTTTTTGAATTATGGTTTTCTCAGGGTATACGCCCAGTAGTGAGATTGCTGGCTCATATGGTAGTTCTACTTTTAGTCTTTTAAGGAACCTCCATACTGTTCTCCATAGTGGCTGTATCAATTTACATTCCCACCACCAGTGCAAGAGGGTTCCCTTTCTCCACACCCTCTCCAGCATTTATTGTTCATAGATTTTTTGATGTTGGCCATTATGACTGGTATGAGATGATATCTCATTGTAGTTTTGATTTGCATTTCTCTAATGATTAATGATGTTGAGCATTCTTTCATGTGTTTGTTGGCAATCTGTATACCTTCTTTGCAGAAATGTCTATTTAGGTCTTCTGTCCATGTTTGGATTGGGTTGTTTGTTTTTTTGATACTGAGCTGCATGAGCTGCTTATAAATTTTGGAGATTAATCCTTTGTCAGTTGCTTCATTTGCAAATATTTTCTCCCATTCTGAGGGTTGTCTTTTCGTCTTGTTTATGGTTTCCTTTGCTGTTCAAAAGCTTTTAAGTTTCATTAGGTCCCATTTGTTTATTTTTGTTTTTATTTCCATTTCTCTAGGAGGTGGGTCAAAAAGGATCTTGCTGTGATTTATGTCATAGAGTGTTCTGCCTATGTTTTCCTCTAAGAGTTTGATAGTGTCTGGCCTTACATTTAGGTCTTTAAGCCAATATGAGTTTATTTTTGTATATGATGTTAGGGAGTGTTCTACCTTCATTCTTTTACATGTAGCTGTCCAGTTCTCCCAGCACCACTTATGGAAGAGGCTGTCTTTTCTCCACTGTATATGCTTGCCTCCTTTATCAAAGATAAGGTGACCATATGTGCGTGGGTTTATCTCTGGGATTTCTATCCTGTTCCACTGATCCATATTTCTGTTTTTGTGCCAGTACCATACTGTCTTGATTACTGTAGCTTTGTAGTATAGTCTGAAGTCAGGGAGCCTGATTCCTCCAGCTCCGTTTTTCTTTCTCAAGATTGCTTTGGCTATTCGGGGTCTTTTCTGTTTCCATACAAATTGTGAAATTTTTTGTTCTAGTTCTGTGAAAAATGCCAGTGGTAGTTTGATAGGGATTGCATTGAATCTGTAGATTGCTTTGGGTAGTAGAGTCATTTTCACTATGTTGATTCTTCCAATCCAAGAACATGGTATATCTCTCCAGCTGTTTGTATCATCTTTAATTCCTTTCATCAGTGTCTTATAATTTTCTGCATACAGGTCTTTTGTCTCCTTAGGTAGGTTTATTCCTAGATATTTTATTCTTTTTGTTGCAATGGTAAATGGGAATGTTTTCTTAATTTCACTTTCAGATTTTTCATCATTAGTGTATAGGAATGCAAGAGATTTCTGTGCATTAATTTTGTATCCTGCTACTTTACCAAATTCATTGACTAACACTAGTAGTTTTCAGGTAGAGTCTTTAGGATTCTCTATGTATAGTATCATGTCATCTGCAAACAGTGACAGTTTTACTACTTCTTTTCCAATTTGGATTCCTTTTATTTCTTTTTCTTTTCTGATTGCTGTGGCTAAAACTTCCAAAACTATGTTGAATAATAGTGGTGAGAGTGGGCAACCTTGTCTTGTTCCTGATCTTAGTGGAAATGGTTTCAGTTTTTCACCATTGAGGACGATGTTGGCTGTGGGTTTGTCATATATGGCCTTTATTATGTTGAGGTAAGTTCCCTCTATGCCTACTTTCTGGAGGGTTTTTACCATAAATGGGTGTTGAATTTTGTCGAAAGCTTTTTCTGCATCTACTGAGATGATCATATGGTTTTGCTCCTCCAACTTGTTAATATGGTGTATCACATTGATTGATTTGCGTATATTGAAGAATCCTTGCATTCCTGGGATAAACCCCACTTGATCATGGTGTATGATCTTTTTAATGTGCTGTTGGATTCTGTTTGCTAGCATTTTGTTGAGGATTTTTGCATCTATGTTCATCAGTGATATTGGCCTGTAGTTTTCTTTCTTTGTGACATCTTTGTCTGGTTTTGGTATCAGGGTGATGGTGGCCTAGTAGAGGTTGGGAGTGTTCCTCCCTCTGCTATATCTTGGAAGAGTTTGAGAAGGATAGGTGTTAGCTCTTCTCTAAATGTTTCATAGAATTCGCCTGTGAAGCCATCTGGTCCTGGGCTTTTGTTTGTTGGAAGATTTTTAATCACAGTTTCAATTTCAGTGCTTGTGACTGGTCTGTTCATATTTTCTATTTCTTCCTGGTTCAGTCTCGGAAGGTTGTGCTTTTCTAAGAATTTGTCAATTTCTTCCAGGTTGTCCTTTTTATTGGCATATAGTTGCTTGTAGTAATCTCTCATGATCCTTTGTATTTCTGCAGTGTCAGTTGTTACTTCTCCTTTTTCATTTCTAATTCTATTGATTTGAGTCTTCTCCCTTTTTTTCTTGATGAGTGTGGCTAATGGTTTATCAATTTTGTTCATCTTCTCAAAGAACCAGCTTTTAGTTTTATTGATCTTTGCTATCGTTTCCTTCATTTCTTTTTCATTTATTTCTGATCTTTATGAGTTCTTTCCTTCTGCTAACTTTGGGGTTTTTTTTTTCTTCTTTCTCTAATTGCTTTAGGTGTAAGGTTAGGTTGTTTATTTGAGATGTTTCTTGTTTCTTAAGGTAGGATTGTATTGCTATAAACTTCCCTCTTAGAACTGCTTTTGCTGCATCCCATAGGTATTGGGTCGTCGTGTTTTCATTGTCATTTGTTTCTAGGTATTTTTTGATTTCCTCTTCGATTTCTTCAGTGATCTCTTGGTTATTAAGTAGTATATTGTTTAGCCTCCATGCATTTGTATTTTTTACAGGTTTTTTCCTGTAATTGATATCGAGTTCCATAGCATTGTGGTCAGAAAAGATACTTGATACGATTTCAATTTTCTTAAATTTACCAAGGCTTGATTTGTGACCCAAGATATGATCTATCCTGGACAATGTTCCATGAGCACTTGAGAAGAAAGTGTATTCTGTTGTTTCTGGATGGAATGTCCCGTAAATATCAATTAAGTCCATCTTGTTTAATGTATCATTTAAAGCTTGTGTTTCCTTATTTATTTTCATTTTGGAGGATCTGTCCACTGGTGAAAGTGCGGTGTTCAAGACCCCTACTACGATTGTGTTACTGTCGATTTCCCCTTTTATGGCTGTTAGTATTTGCCTTACGTATTGAGGTGCTCCTGTGTTGGGTGCATAAATATTTACAATTGTTATATCTTCTTCTTGGAATGATACGTTGATCATTATGTAGTGTCCTTCTTTGTCTCTTGCAATAGTCTTTGTTTTAAAGTCTATTTTGTCTGATATGAGAATTGCTAATCAAGTCCAGGAAGCACAGAGAGTCCCATACAGGATAAATCCAAGGAGAAACACACCAAGACATATATTAATCAAACTATCAAAAATTAAACACAAAGAAAAAATATTAAAAGCAGCAAGGGAAGAACAACAAATAACATACAAGGGAATCCCCATAAGGTTAACATCTGATCTTTCAGGAGAAACTCTGCAAGCCAGAAGGGAGTGGCAGGACATATTTAAAGTGATGAAGGGTAAAAACCTACAACCAAGATTACTCTACCCAGCAAGGATCTCATTCAGATTTGACAGAGAAATTAAAACCTTTACAGACAAGCAAAAGCTAAGAGAATTCAGCACCACCAAACCAGCTTTACAACAAATGCTAAAGGAACTTTGCTAGGCAGGAAACACAAGAGAAGGAAAAGACCTACAAAAACAAACCCAAAACAATTAAGAAAATGGGAATAGGAACATACGTATCAATAATTACCTTAAATGTAAATGGATTAAATGCTCCAACCAAAAGACATAGACTGGCTGAATGGATACAAAAACAAGACCCGTATATATGCTGTCTACAAGAGACCCACTTCAGACCTAGGGACACATACAGACTGAAAGTGAGGGGATGGAAAAAGATATTCCATGCAAATGGAAATCAAAAGAAAGCTGCAGTAGCTATACTCATTTCAGATAAAATAGACTTTAAAATAAAGAATGCTACAAGAGACAAGGAAGGACACTACATAATGATCAAGGGATCAATCCAAGAAGAAGATATAACAATTATAAATATATATGCACACAACATAGGAGCACCTCAATACATAAGGCAACTGTAACAGCTATAGAAGAGGAAATCGACAGTAACACAATAATAGTGGGGGACTTTAACACCTCACTTACACCAATGGACAGATTATCCAAAATGAAAATAAACAAGGAAACAGAAGCTTTAAATGACACAACAGACCAGACAGATTTAGTTGATATTTATAGGACATTCCATCCAAAAACAGCAGATTACACTTTCTTCTCAAGTGCGCACAGAACATTCTGCAGGATAGATCACATCTAGGGTCACAAATCAAGCCTCAGTAAATTTAAGAAAACTGAAATCATATCAAGCATCTTTTCTGATCACAACACTATGAGATTAGAAATGAATTACCGGGAAAAAAATGTGAAAAACACAAACACATGCAGACTAAACAATATGTTACTAAATAACCAAGAGATCACTGAAGAAATCAAAGAGGAAATCAAAAAATACCTAGAAACAAATGAAAATGAAGACACGACGATCCAAAACCTATGGGATGCAGCAAAAGCAGTTCTAAGAGGGAAGTTTATAGCTATACAAGCCTACCTCAAGAAACAAGAAAAATCTCAAATAAACAATCTAACGTTACACCTAAATGAACTAGAGAAAGAAGAACAAACAAAACCCAAAGTTAGCAGAAGGAAAGAAATCATAAAGATCAGAGCAGAAATAAATGAAATAGAAACAAAGAAAACAGTAGCAAAGATCAATAAAACTAAAAGCTGGTTCTTTGGGAAGATAAACAAAATTGATAAGCCATTAGCCAGACTCATCAAGAAAAAGAGGGCGAGGACTCAAATCAATAAAATCAGAAATGAAAAAGGAGAAGTTACAACAGACACCGCAGAAATACAAAGCATCCTAAGAGACTACTACAAGCAACTCTGTGCCAATAAAATGGACAACCTGGAAGAAATGGACAAATTCTTAGAAAGGTATAACCTTCCATGACTGAACCAGGAAGAAATAGAGAATATGAACAGACCAATCGCAAGTAATGAAATTGAAACTGTGATTAAAAATCTTCCAACAAACAAAAGTCCAGGACCACATGGCTTCAAAGGTGAATTCTATCAAACATTTACAGAAGAGCTAACACCCATCCTTCTCAAACTCTTCCAAAGAATTGCAGAGGAAGGAACACTCCCTAACTCATTCTATGAGGCCACCATCACCCTGACACCAAAAGCAGACAAAGATACTACAAAAAAAGAAAATTACAGACCAATAACACTGATGAATATAGATGCGAAAATCCTCAACAAAATACTAGCAAACAGAATCCAACAACACATTAAAAGGATCATACAGCATGATCAAGTGGGATTTATCCCAAGGATGCAACAAGGACTCTTCAATATACGCAAATCAATCAATGTGATACACCATACTAACAAATTGAAGAATAAAAACCACATGATCATCTCAATAGATGCAGAAAAAGCTTTTGACAAAATTCAACACCCATTTATGATAAGAACTCTCCAGAAAGTGGGCATAGAGGGAACCTACCTCAACATAATAAAGGCCATATATGACAAACCCACAGCAAACATCATTCTCAACGGTGAAAAACTGAAAGCATTTCCTCTAAGATCAGGAACAAGACAAGGATGTCCACTCTCACCACTATTATTCAACATAGTTTTGGAAGTCCTAGCCATGGCAGCCAGAGAAGAAAAAGAAATAAAAGGAATACAAATTGGAAAAGAAGAAGTAAAACTGTCCCTGTTTGCAGATGACATGATACTATACATAGAGAATCCTAAAAATGCCACCAGAAAACTACTAGAGGTAATCAATGAATTTGGTAAAGTTGCAGGATACAAAATTAATGCACAGAAATCTCTTGCATTCCTATACACTAATGTTGAAAAATCTGAAAGAGAAATTAAGGAAACACTCCCATTTACCACTGCAACAAAAAGAATAAAATACCTAGGAATAAACCTACCTAGGGAGACAAAAGACCTGTATGCAGAAAATTATAAGACACTGATGAAAGGAATTAAAGATGATACAAACAGCTGGAGAGATATACCATGTTCTTGGATTGGAAGAATCAACATTGTGAAAATGACTCTACTACCCAAAGCAATCTACAGATTCAATGCAATCCCTATCAAATTACCAATGGCATTTTTTACGGAACTAGAACAAAAAATCTTAAAATTTGTATGAAGACACAAAAGACGCCAAATAGCCAAAGCAGTCTTGAGGGAAAAAAGTGGAGCTGGAGGCATCAGACTCCCTGACTTCAGACTATACTACAAAGCTATAGTCATCAAGACAATATGGTACAGGTACAAAACAGAAACATAGATCAATGCAACAAGATAGAAAACCCAGAGAGAAACCCACGCATCTATGGTCAACTAATCTATGACAAAGGAGGCAAGGATATACAATGGAGAAAAGACAGTCTCTTCAATAAGTGGTGCTGGGAAAACTGGACAGCTACACGTAAAAGAATGAAATTAGAACACTCCCTAACACCATACACAAAAATAAACTCAAAATGGATTGGAGACCTAAATGTAAGATCGGACACTATAAAATTGTTAGAGGAAGACATAGGAAGAACACTCTTTGACATAAATCACAGCAAGATCTTTTTTGATCTACCTCCTAGAGTAATGGAAATAAAAACAAAAATAAACAAATGGGACCTAATGAAACTTAAAAGCTTTTGAACAGCAAAGGAAACCATAAACAAGACGAAAAGACAACCCTCAGAATGGCAGAAAATATTTGCAAACGAATCAACGGACAAAGGATTAATCTCCAAAATATATAAACAGCTCATGCAGCTCAATATTAAAGAAACAAACAACCCAATCCAAAAGTGGACAGAAGACCTAAATAGACATTTCTCCAAAGAAGACATACAGATGGCCAAGAGGCACATGAAAAGCTGCTCAACATCACTAATTATTAGAGAAATGCAAATCAAAACTACAATGAGGTATCACCTCACACCAGTTAGAATGGGCATCATCAGAAAATCTACAAACAACAAATGCTGGAGAGGGTGTGGAGAAAAGGGAACCCTCCTGCACTGTTGGTGGGAATGTAAACTGATACAGCCACTATGGAGAACAGTACGGAGGTTCCTTAAAAAACTAAAAATAGAACTACCATATGATCCAGCAATCCCACTACTGGGCATATACCCAGAGAAAACCATAATTCAAAAAGACACATGCACCCCAATGTTCATTGCAGCACTATTTACAATAGCCAGGTCATGGAAGCAACCTAAATGCCCATCAACAGACGAATGGATAAAGAAGATGTGGTACATATATACAATGGAATATTACTCAGCTATAATAAGGAACGAAATTGGGTCATTTGTTGAGCCGTGGATGGATCTAGAGACTGTCATACAGAGTGAAGTAAGTCAGAAAGAGAAAAACAAATATCGTATATTAACGCATGTATGTGGAAACTAGAAAAATGGTACAGATGAACCGGTTTGCAGGGCAGTAGTTGAGACATAGATGTAGAGAACAAATGTATGGACACCAAGGGGGGAAAGTCGCGTTGGGGTGGGGATGGTGGTGTGCTGAATTGGGCGATTGGGATTGACATGTATACACTGACGTGTATAAAATTGATGACTGATAGGAACCTGTTGTTTTAAAAAATAAATAAAATTAAATTAAAAAATTAAAGAAAAAGAGTAAGAAAATAACCATTTAAGAGGTTTTTATTTCTACAATGTTTCTTAAGAGAACTGAGAGGAGCTTAAACACTGGGCAAAAATAAAATAAAAAAACTCTTCCTTGCTGTATGTCAATTATATCTCAATAAAACTGAAAAACAAGAAAAAAGAAAAGCGCATCCTCAGTCGTTAAATGCACGTAAAAGGGACTGAATAAGCAGAGTTAACTAAGGAGTAATTAATAACAGCTAATGTTTACATAGCACTTACTATGTACCAGGCACTACCCTAAGTTCTTTACAGATATGAAACATTTAATCTTCACAAAAAGCCTGTGAAATAAAATACTACTTTATCCTTGTTTCATGCATGAGGAAACTGAGGCACAAAGAGTCAAAGAACTTGTCCAAGACATGCATCTGGAATGCAAATCCAGCAGGTTAGCTGGAGTCCATTCTGTTCACACTATGTTACACTGCCTCTTTATTCTTTCAGCAGAGAATTAATGCTCTCTGACAACACTGGGACCAATATTTCAGAGTAAGGAAAAATAGGAGCTCGTGCATGGTTTTGTTTTCAGTGCAACAAGTCTACCTTGAACACTTTGATTAATTAATAAGACCTAGAAATGGTTCTAATGACATTGTCAATTTGCTTTGAATCCAAAACCAACAAATCTACAAAATAAAGGAAAATTCACCAATGGGAAAATGGCAAGTATCTGTGAGCCTGAACAGTCTTGCTAAAACACCAAACCAAATCTTGAAACAAGGTTAAGCTGGACATCAGATTATGGAAGAGTTCAAAAACCCTTCTTGCCATCACTATCAGTACCACATGAGGTCTGTAAAACTTATTTGCTATCATGATCTTCTTCCTCCATAATCTCTCCACTGTCACATGTAATCATCAAATCAAAATGCAAGGATAGCATGAAAGAATAGGGCATTTTGTATATGAATGGCTGTTGACAAGTACGGGTCACATAGCTGCAAATAACTCTTTTAGGATACAACTGAGATACCATCAACATCCATTTTTCGAATTACCTATTTAAACATTTTAAACAAATACGGCTACTACCTTAAAATTGCAGATTTTTCTAAAAGAAAATTTGGAATTGAAAGATATTTATAGATAATAAGCTAACACATATACAGTGTTTTCTTATATGTACTGGAACATGATTCTAAATTCATTTAACCATCACAATAACTTATAAGGTAGATGCTACTATCACTCTCATTTTACAATTGTGAAACTGAGGCACAGAGAAGTTATGTTACTTTCTCAAGGTCACAAAGCCAATAAGTGTCAGAGATAGGATTCATATCCAGACACTATGGCTCCAGAGTCTGTGCTCTGAACCATTTGGCTATACTGATCTTAACCACTACACAATACAGATCTATTTTACTATCTTATTGAGGGGGTTAAAAAAATTTTCAGACTCCTAAAATTTGTGTTTTATCCAGTCACATATCAATACACTCCATTTCTTTTTCTTGTAGCTTTACCTAAAGCTTCAGTATTTCTCTTCTTGCAAGCTTAAAAGAAGAGAGCACATAAGAGCTCAATAAATGTAAATTATTTTAGGAAGGATGTAGTTCTAACTATGGTCATAACAGCTTTGCTTGTAATATAAAAAACTTAGAATCTAAATGTCTTACAATAGAAGATGGAATAAACTGTGGCACATCCACTTAATGTAGTAATATTTAGCCATTCAAAGCTGTTATATATGAAAAGATGTTAAACCTCCACAATAATCAAAGAAATGCAAATTAAAATTAGAATGATTTCTTCTTATCAGATAGTAAAAAGGGATTGATAACAACCAGTGTTGGTGAGGTACAGGACCTGGGAAAGGGCATTCTTATAGAGTACGGTTGCTGGGAATATAAACTGTCACAACTTTTTCAGAGCAATCTGTCAACACTTCTCAAAATGTACACCATACCCATCAATTCTAGTTACAATTATTTATTCTTCCAGAAACACTCCAATAAATATACAAAGAAAAAGGTACAAAATTGATCAAAGCAGCATTATTAGTAATGGGAAAAACTGGAAATAACTTGTATTCATCATTCTTCATTTGTATTTTCTGGAATACTATACAATCATTGAAAGAATTAAGTAGAGAGCTATATTAACTGATAAAGATGGATAGTTTAAAAAAAGCTTATATCAGAATATATTGAAATTTCCAACTTTTGAAAAATAAAGGATGAATTTATCCATATTATATATACTCCACATATGTGCACACAAAAGGGTCTGGAAGGATACAAGCCAAATTGTTAATTGTTAATCCTGGCAAAGGATCACAAAAGATGGAAGCAGGAACAAGAACTTTCACTCTTTACTTCCTAGATCTACGATTTGCTCCCCTCCCCCTCTCAATTTTTTTTTTTTGAGTACATATTTCTTTTTAAAATTTAAAACAGCAATTAAAAAAAAAAAGATAATTACAATTACAGATCATGCATGGCCTTAAGGCTACTGGAAGGACTCTGGCTTTTACTAAGAGTGAGATGGGGAGCCATTAAGGGTTGTAAACCAAAGAGAGATATGATCTAATTTGTTTTAAAAGCATCCCTCTTGCTGCTATGTGAAGAATAGGTTGTAGGAAGAAGAAGTAGAAGCAGTGACCAGCTAAACCAGGTGTCTGGCAAACTACGGCCTGCGTTTGACCCAAGGCCTGTTTTTGCACAACTGAGCTAAGACTGGTAAAAAGGTTGTTTTTAAAACAAAGGATGAATTTGCGACAGAGCCTGTATATGACCTGCAAAAGCTAACTTATCGTTTAGCCCTTTATTCAAAAGTTTGCCTAACTCCTGAATTAGGAGACCACTGCAATAATCCAGTTAAGAGATGATTATGGCTTGGATCAGGGCTGCAGCATGTGGAGAAGCTGAGAAGTGTTCAAGTTCAAAATATGTTTTGAAATGAAAGTCAACAGAATTTACAGAAGAACTGAATGAGAGGTAGAAGATAAAGGTTAAGGATTACTCCAAGGACTTTTAGTCTGAGTAACTAGAAGAGTGGAATTTCCTTTTACTAGAGGAGGAAAATTATGGGGATAAATAGATTTGGAGAGGGACACTAGGAGTTCAGTTTTGGACATGTTAAATTTGAGATAACCTATTTGATAAGATATCCAAGAAGAGATAATGAATTAGAAAGATCCAGAGGGGACACAGAAATTTAGAAGTCATCCACACATAGCCTGTATTTAAATGATTAGATCATCAACGAAGTGAGTTTAGATTTAAAGATAAATGGTCTGAGGACTGAACCCTAGGGCACTCCGTTGTGTAGTGGTTAGGGAATTGGGAAGAAATTAGCAAAGGCAGAAAGGGAATAACTGGTGAGGTAGGAGGAAAAAAGCCAGAAAGCACAGAGGATAGAGACTGCATCTTCTCTTCCTGCCACTGTTTCAAGAAGGGAGAAGTGATCATCTATGTCTAAATGTACTAAAAAATTAAGATGAATTGATCACTGGATTCAGCAAGTGCAATCTTGGTGGAATGATGGAGACAAAAGCTTAACTGGAAAGAGTCAAAGTGAGGAAGGAGACAGAATACAGTCAACTCTTGAGACATTTTATTATAAAGAACAATCAAATGGGGGAATAGATGGAGTGGGATATAAAGATCAAGAAGCTTTGTAAAGATGGGAGGTACTGTAACATGCTTTTGCATGCTGGAGGAAATAACCCACTAGAGAATGAAAACCTGATGATTCAAAAAAAAGTAGGGAGGATTGCTGACTCCATGTCCCAAATAGGTGAGTATATGGGATCTAGTGCACAAGTGGAGGGGTTACCCTTGGCGAATGCACCACTTTTGCAGTAAGGGGGAAAAATTATTTAATTACAAAAAAAAAGAAAGCTTTTTGCACAGCTCTTTTTGAAAGCACAACTAAATTACTTTCCTAAAAATAAAATATCTGACATCTTTAAAAAATCTATTTTTTAATTCAGTAATTGTGCTATGCTGTTTTCCAAAGATTTATTTTAAATTATGCTCTTTTCATCCGTGGCTAATTTTATCAGTGCAAAAGAGTCACTTACCATACTGTTATTGAGATTCTTGTCAACTTTGCAGAATGTGTGTGGTGGACTTTCTCCTTTACTGGGTATAATAATACATATGTCTGTAACAGCCAACGTATTCTGAGTCATGTTTTCAGAGGCTCTTCGGTAAGTGATATAAATTCTTTGTGATGAGGTACTGCCGCTAATATTTGCAGGGCGTCCGTAGGGAGTACTCTGGATAACTTCACACCCCTGTTTCAATCTTTCTTTCCAGTCATATAAAACCCTAAAAAATAAATAAAATAAATTAGTACACAATTACAAAGCACCTGCAAATACGAAAGGTAATATTGTCAGGAATCATAAACTGATCCTTAAATGTAGCAGATATTCCAATTGTACTGTAAGTTTGAATGCACCGTCCCATATAAAATTAAAGAATAACTGGGGACTTCTCTGGTGACACAGTGGTTAAGACTCCATGCCCCCAATTCAGGGGGCCCGGGTTCAATCCCTGGTCAGGGAACTGGATCTTACATGCATGCCGCAACTAAGAGTTTGCATGCCACAACTACAGAGCCAGTGAGCCGCAACTAAAGGAGCCCTCAAGCTGCAACTAAGGAGCCCAAGTGCCGCAACTAAGGAGCCTGCCTACCACAACTAAGACCCAGAGCAACCAAATAAATAAATATTTTTAAAAATAAAAATAAATTAAATTAAATTAAAAATTAAAGAGTAACTGTTTTCCCTACCAAAAATTAATAATGTAAGGAAAATTCATATTAACCTCTGTTTATTGACATAAACCACAGAAGAGCAATTTTGTGCAAAGGTGCTTATTTTAGCATTCCATTTAATAGATAGATAGATAGACGGACAGATAGGTGTATGTATGTACATATGTCTCTAAAACCAAGCATCATCTTTAGAAAAAGCAACCTTGTATTTTGACCAAAGTTAAAATTTTACAAAAGGCTCCTTGCCATACAGTAGAGAACCTGCTTGCACATTTTTACCTCCAATACTTCCTTCAGCTTTAAGAGAGAGTTTTAAGGCTTTCAAAAGAGTAAATGACCTTAAGTCTATCTTTCATCAAAAGTACAAGTGAAAGTTTCCCCCTTCTCCTTTATGGTAAAATCATACGTTTTTAATAAAGGACAGGCCAGGCACCCATTCCTTAAGTTTTCTAAATACTATTACTTAAAGTACTCGGGAAAACAAAGAAAACATCATGCTTGAATAATATTAGTTTATTCCCTCACAGAATTCACTAATTTGTACTTTAATGCTAAGTCTTTGGCATTAGCAAAAAAAAAAAAAAAAAAATTAAAGCCCTGTTAAATGTTTCTTCATTTGCTATAAAAATTATTATAGAATGTATGTAATGTCCCTAACATCAATCGGTATTCCCTTTTATAAAATCCCATTATACAAATAAAATTTAGTGCCAAAAATTGGTCAAATTATTTCTTTCTAATACAATTTTTAATTTCCCTTTTGTCTCAGCTGTCAGCAAACTTAAAAATTTTTTTCTTTAAACATTCTATTTTGAAAATTTAGAGTGAAATTTGATGCTTAATCATAGCAGCTATGTATATCCCAATGTTAGCCTAATTGCTTACTCCTCCTCCTCTTGATCTTGCTTTTCTGTCTTGTTTTTTCTTAATCCTAAAAAATGGCATTGTCAAACTATTACATATAGAATGGATAAACAACAAGGTCCTACTGTATATAGCACAGGGAACTATATTCAATATTGAGGTAAACCACAATGGAAAAGAATATAAAAAATGTATATATATGTGTAACTAATCACCTTGCTGTAAAAGCAGAAATTAACACAACATTGTAAATCAACTATACTTCAATTTTAAAAAATAAATAAGTAAAAAATTTTAAAAAGGCATTGTAACAGAGAAGTTAAGACATATCTGAATTCGAACTCCTACCACCTGGTACCAGCTGTATTATCTTGGGCAGTTACTTAACTTCTCTGAGCCTTATACTATTCAACTACAAAATCTAAAAATCTAACTCATAGGATCTTGGCAGAATTAGATGAGAGTACAAGTAGGGTCTCCAAAATAATGTCTGGCACACAGATGTTCAACTGAAAACAAGAAAAGAAAAATACAACACACAGAACAACAAACCACTATTTACTACCTCAAATTCTTAAAAGATATGGAAAATAAGTACATTTGATACATAAGCTACCTATTTTCTTTAATCAGGTATTGTGCTGTTGTATACATTACTTGTATCACTATTTTTGATTTTTATATTGTCGGGTAACTTTTCTTATCTGTTTAAACTATAAGCTTAGTTTAAAGGCAATAATGATGTTATATCCTCCACAATGACAAATATATGACAATAGCCATAAGAGTGGTTAATTTATTCATTCCAGTTCAAGTCCTTTCCTGTTGGAGAATCCTTCCTATGCCTGGAAAATTCCTCATCTCTAATTTAGGCAGCTCCAACACCCTAACAAGAATCTGCAACACTCCCTTCGTTTTATCTGCAAACTAGAATTCTGACAGTGACCAGTGATCATAGGAGCAACTTAACGTAATCTTTTAAAAATAAGATCTAATAGCTGGCTTATTTTCCCAAATATGTAAACTTCACATGAAGCAATATTATACCTGTTCTGAAACCCACTTAAAATTACTGTAATAAATTCATGAATTAACACAATAAAGACTGAGTTTAATATAACTTTTATTAAACATTAGGTAATAGAATTTAAAAGTAGAAGAATGTTCAGGAGCTCTTCCAATTCATCCTATCTCCCCTTAGGCATGAGTAAACATGGCTATTCACTTTCAGACTTAATATATTGGGAGATGGAACTTTTATAGCCCTTCTACTGATGTTAGTAGGGACATTGCTATCTTCCTTATTTTTAACCGGAATATTTTAAGTTAAGCCTATCCCCTTTTGCAACAGAGCCACGGAAACAAGAAAGTTAATCTTCATTCCCTATAAACCCTGCATCTATCGTGAAGACATTAATAGAGCTACTCCTAGCCATCCTTTGGCCTTTTTCTTTCAGTTTTTCAGGGAGAATCTTCTACATAAATAAATACATATGTGTATATATATTTACATTTATATATTCCTCTTTTACATATATATTCCTCTTTTTTTTAAAAACCCAATCGTTGCAGAAATTGACAAGGTGATCCTAAAATTCATAGGAAAATTCAAGGGACCCAGAATAATCAAAACAATTTTGAAAAAGAACAAACTTGGAAGACTCACACTTCCTAATGTAAAAACTTACTACGAAGCCACAGTAACCAAAACTGTGTAGTACTGGATAGGAGAGACATACAGACAAATGGAATAGAATTGAGAGTCCAGAAATAAACCCATACATTTATCACCAATTAATTTTTGAAAATGGGGAAAGAATATTCTCATCAACAGATGGTGCTGGAAGTGGATATCCATATGCCAAAGAGTAAGGTTGTACTCTTTCCTCAACATATACAAAAATTAACTCAAAATGGATCAAAGACCTAAATGTAAAGGCTGAAATTATAAAACTCTTAGACAAAAACTTAAATGTAAATCTTCGTAACTCTGGATTAGTTAAAGCCTTCTTAGATACAACACCAAAACACAAGCAACAAAAGAAAAAAATACATAAATCAGAATTCATCAAAATAAAAACTTTTCAGCTCCAAAGGATACCATAAAGAAAGTGAAAAGACAACCCACAGAATAAGAAAAAATATCTGTAAACCACTCATATGATAAGGAACTTACAAGTAGAATATATAAAGAACTCCCAAAGCTCAACAATAAAAAGACAACCCAATTTAAAAATGGGTAAAGGATTCTGAATAGACATTTCTCCAAAGATATATAGATGGCTAATAAGCACATGAAAAGATGCTCAACATCATTAGCCATCAGGTGAATGCAAATCAAGACTACAGTTAGATACCATCTCACACCCACTAGGAGAGCTATAATCAAAATGATAATATAAAATGTTGGCTAGGACTGGCAGAAATTGGAACCTTCATACACTGCTGATGGGAATGCAGCTACAGCTACTTTGGAAGACAGACTGGCAGTTCCTCAAAAGGTTAAACACAGAATTACCATATGACCCAGCAATTCCACTCCTAAGTACATATATAAGGGAAATGAAAACATATGTCTATACGAAAACTTGTACATTAACATTTCCGGTAGCGTTACTCACAACAGCCAAAAAGTAGAAACAACTCACATGTCCATCATCTGATGAATGGATAAATAAATTGTGGTAGACCCATAAGATGGACTATCATTCAGCCATATAAAGGAATAAAGTACAGACACATACTACAACATGGATAAACCCTGAAAACATTATGCTAAGTGAAAGAAGCCAGCCACAAGGTAACCATATACAGTATGATTCTACTGATATAAAATGTCCAGAATTAGGCACATCCACAGAGACAGAAAGTAGACTGGTGACTGTCTACAGCTGAGGGGGTTAGGGAGAATTAGACAGAAACTATAATGAATACAGGATTGTTTATTTTGGGGGCATGATAAAATGTTATAAAATTTATTGTGATGGTTTCACAACTCTATAAATATACTAAAAACAACTGAATTGTACAATTTAAGTGGGTGAGTTGGATGGTATGAATTATAACTCAGTAAGGCTATTATATAAAAAGGGAGCCCCAAGTACAACACAATATCTTAAATAAAGCACCAATTTACCCAAGATCCTTGTTTGATGCATACAGACTTAAGCACCCAACTATAATGATCATTATAACTGTCCTTAAAAGCCATCTTTTTCTCATACTTTAAAAATAATAAAAAAATTAAAAAAATAAAAATAAAAAAATAATAAAAATTTTATGATCAGGATAATACATTAATTTCTGATACTTTCCTGTAAATGTTTTTCAAATTATCTCCCCTATCTTTTTTTTTTGAAGATTTTTTTGATGTGGACCATTTTTAAAGTCTTTATTGAATTTGTTACAATATTGCTTCTGTTTTATATTTTGGTTTTTTGGCCGCGAGGCATGTGGGATCTTAGCTCCCTGACCAGGGATTGAACCCGCACCCCCTACATTAGAAGGCAAAGTCTTAACCACTGGACCGCCAGGGAAGTCTGTCCCCTATCTTTAATAGAAAGAAACTCAGACAAAAATGCTAGAACCTGTAGAATGAAGAGACACTGAAAAGATATAAGGAACACAGGAAGAGAATACAGGATTCTGGATATAAACGTGTCTATTTTTCTAAAGCTGCCATGTATCTATTAATAAACAAATTGAACAGTTAACTTCAAAATCTATAAGGTATATTATTTGGATCAATAACAATAATTCTTTTTAAAAACTACTTACCCCAGATCTGTAAGTGGAGGCTTATCTCTTCCTCTTCTATAGCAAAGGAAAATCTGCGGCCCCACAAGACTTCCATTATTGAGATCAGCTGACAGTCCAGTTGGGGTAACATCAATACACGTGTAATCCCGTGGCACTTCCTCCCCAAGAGATTTAATAATAACTGAAACATCTGTGATAGGTTCTTTTGGTTTAGCTACTTTATGACAAGCATCATTGAAGTGAATTTCTTCTTCAAGAGGCTTTGAAACATCAGTTAATCCTGCTACAACAAAGTAGTCAGCAACACGAGGCCCCTTATCTTCAATCATCTTCCATTACAGAAGGTTACATCTGAAAGAAAAGTAAAAGACTAGTATTCTCCTGTACTAAGTCAAATAAATATTCTCCTATAATAAGTCAAATAAATATAAGTGGTTTGTGTACAAATAAGAACAAAAAACTAAAAAAAGTGCACTACCTCCCTGATTAAACACACTAGTATTACACATTTCACTTTCATATGTTAAAAGTATGCTTTTTTTAAAAAAAACAGGACTATATATATTTAGCATTATTTTTTGATTATAAAATTAATGCATAAATTTCCATTTTTGGCAATATGGAAGCCTAGATTACCTAAGTAGACAACAAAAAAGCACACATTCTTTAAAATGCATAGACTAACTTGTAAAAATGTAAGGGGAAATTCCCAGGGCCCCAAAACAGTGAGGAAACCAAAATGCCAGAATGCAGTGTATAAGCTCATACTGGGTGGGAGAATTTGGCTGATCTCCTCAGTAATCAAGGGGCGTATATTTTTAAAAGGTACTACAGGGACAGGAGACAATGCTTTGGGACCACATAAGATAGCGGATTAGAATTGAGACATCTGTATAAAACCAAGAGCCTCAAAGAACTACATCCCCAGTTAAGGAGTGAATTTTACAAATCCATCCACTGGTACAGGGAGATAATAAAGTTTGCCTCAATCTGAGCCCTACTTTGGGGGGAGTAAAAAGTCTCTTCTGAGAATGTATAACAATAGGCCTACTCACACTTGGATCTGAGGTTTGATCTTAAGCCATCTGCATGGTCCCAGGATGCTCCAAACTGAGATATTAATGATAACTGTGTTCCCAGGCTAGTGATAGCCCTGGGGAAGCAAATGCAAAAAAGTTCTAGAGGGTACCCTCAACACAGGTTTTCCACAGATAAAGCCCTGTTGAAGATGACCTCCTATTCTAAAACTATAAAACACACAAAGAAAAATCCACCCTGAATGAGTTTCAGAAGATACAAAAAACAGAAGAACTTCAAATAATAAAAGTAGGGCAGCGATTATAACGGTAACACACGCTTATAACAAATACAAAGAAAAAATACCCAAAGTGGAACTCATCATGTATTTGCAAACACTTTAATAGCAAAATCTCCTTCAGTTGTCTAGTATCACTTAAACCTTATTTGTTTCTTGAACTAGGAGAAGACATTCCTACCCGCGCCCCGGCCACAGTACTGTCATTACTTATATAAGAATTATAGGAAAAAAAGTTTAACCTAAAACAGAAATTTCCAAACATGTGTCTCATCTTAGACTTAGTTCCAAAAAATTCAAAGAACGGATTTTATGGACAAATATTGTACTGTATATTTATAATATATATAAAAAATTAAAGCCTTGGAAATCTTTTGATAAAGGTACCTGATTAACTTCCCTTAATCCAGGATTTCCCCAGTCTAACTGAACAACAAACCCTATTTTCCCACTTAAAAACTAGAATAAACCCCCAGAACATGCTTTAGAAAATGCTATTTAAAGTAAACAGCCTTCTTTTGTAGACTATAAAATACCTGGAGGCAAAGAAATTCTTATGTAATATACTTGTTCATAATATAATTATCACCACTTTCATCATAATCCCAAAATTCATTTAATTTTCTATATGGCTAATGTCATGAGTTTTCAGAATTCATGCCACATTTTTTGGAATTTGTATCCATTGCTTAAATATACTCTATAAATATTCTCACTCTTTGCTTAGAAAACACACCTAAAAAAGGATCGATGTTCCTACTTGTTTTATTTAGGTATATATGGCTCCTATGTAGCAATTCCCTTACAGATAAGATTTCTGCACAAAACGAACGGCTTAAACTTTTCAGAAATCCCTACTGTCCCAGACTGACAGTAAAGGAAAGTAATAACCTGTTCTCCTGGAAAACTGTTAAACACTGATAGTCACTCTCAGCTGACGGTCTATTACAGGTGTTCTACAAAAAAACAGCTGACCATCTATCCATTTTTTTAAAGTAGGAAAACAAAGCACTTTTTTAAAAGCACTTTTGTATTTAACTTATTTTCTTCATTAAATAGTGTTTGAAAATAACTTTAATAGCTGCACAGTATTTTTTTTTAATAGTAATCTTTTATTTATTTATTTATTATATTTATTTTTGGCTGTGTTGGGTCTTCCTTTCTGTGCGAGGGCTTCCTCTAGTTGCGGCAAGTGGGGGCCACTCTTCATCGCGGTGCGCGGGCCTCTTCACTATCGCGGCCTCTCTTGTTGCGGAGCACAGGCTCCAGACGCGCAGGCTCAGTAGTTGTGGCTCACGGGCCTAGTTGGTCCGTGGCATGTGGGATCTTCCCAGACCAGGGCTCGAACCCGTGTCCCCTGCATTAGCAGGCAGATTCTAAACCACTGCGCCATCAGGGAAGCCCGCTGCACAGTATTTTAACAGACATAACATTATTGACCTACTTCCTTATTGTTGATCATTTATTACACCTACTTATTTTGCTAATAGTTTTTAAATGCTAAGATGATAACCTTGAACATAAACCTCTGGTTACAACTCATTTTTTTCAGGATAAATTTACTGAAGTAGAATTATTGGGTCAAAGCAACACATACACTTACAGCTTCTGTAAGTGTTTATTTGCTTTTATATGTGCATAAATTTTAAATTATAAGCTCTTGATAGACACAAGTCTCAAAAATTACCTTAGTAGAGCACTTTCCTTTCATCATAATGAAGAGATTTAAATATTCTCCTTTTTCTTAGACTCTAACTTCGTGTTATTTAAACTAAAGCGTATAGTTACTATTACATACAATAAAGTTTTATGTCTTGCTATGCAGAAAGAAGGGAAAGAGAATGGAAATAGTACTATGATGAAAGCATATATGTGTTTAATAGGTTCTTTTGAAAGCTATTACCTTAGCCATTGGAAATAAACAGCTATTATATGAATAAGCAGATATTTGGGGAAAAAGTGTATGAAAATTGTTTTTGTTACATCTTCCTGGTTTACAAATTTTTATCATTTGATCTGATTTGCAGTTGAATACAGTAAATAACTACTAAAAGGGAACAAGTTAAAGTTCTTCATCAATACATATAAGAGCAATCAATTTTAAAGTGGTGATAAAATATTCTTACTTTTATTGACAGAATAGTAAATTATATATTACTCCAGTTCCCTTGCCTTGTTGTTGTTATTGTTGTTTTCCATTTATTCATTCGGGTGTGGAGAGTGGTAAAGAAGGTAGGCAAAAATATCTGAAGGCACTCACTGGTGACAAAGCATATAATGTCAAGAGCACAGCTGGCAACATCCCAGGTGACTTCTAGATCTAAATGCTCTTTAATTCTCTCAGAAAGAGTCTATAATACTGAAAACGCACCTCTACTTTTTATTTTAAATCAACTGTTTTTAAAGTAAGTTTGAGGTTTAGAAGCTAGGGGGAAGACATTGTTGCAAATTACAAGGCAGAGAAAATACTGAAAATCTTTAACACAGAAATAAATAATGAATAGTATTTCCTAACAATTCCAAGAAACCAAGAGACTTCCACTGGAGTATAAAATTTACAATCCTCATGGAAAATACTAAACATATATTAAGACAAAATGCCTCATGTTGGTAAGAGCATCTGAGGAAAGCATTCGTAGTCATGTACAAAACTTGGACTTTTAGTGTAGTACATCAGAGCAAAAACCCTTAACAATTAGGAGGTAAATTTCTTTTCTTTTTCTTTTTTTTAGAAGGTAAATTTCTTTAAATTTGTTTTGGAAATGGGGGGGCCACACAAAACAAATATTTGATCCAACAGTTCTCAAAATAATCACGGTAGTATAAAACCCTGAAACAACTTTACTAAAGTTCAAGTAATAATACTACATCATTAATCAGTTATTGTTTTTTTAATTCTTCTTTGTTCAACATGATACAGATAACTTAAGGAGTTAGCTCATAAGATGTTTACAGACATCTTCTTAAAATTTCAGATACCTACTTGGCTAGTATTTCATTTCAAATTACATCTATTTTCTTTGAGATTAGAAAACAAGAAGGATGTGCTCTCTATTCCTAAAAGGTTCATGGGAGCGAAATTGAGAAATCATTACAAGAAAGCTCTTACTCATTCAGCAACTAAGGGAGACTGACCTGTTTTTCTCCCTTTCTATCTCTGCCCAATCAATTCAGATTCTTTTTTGTTTCTTCTATCACTCCATTAGGTCAAGTAGTAAAGCATTTGCTACCTAGGCTAACTCTAAGGACAAGAAAAGGCAAGAGTGGAAATCAGTGGTAACATTTTAAAGATATATGAAAAACAAATCTGAACATAAATTTTGCAAAATTATATACTATTACTGAAATGGTAAAAGGAGCAAAGTCTTTCAGATAGGGCCTAGTATAGTCATAAACTCAAGATTATACATGAAAACAGTTGATAACACGATGGACCAGTTCAACTCCCCCTCACTCCAGTTCACTAAAATAAATAAGCTAGAAGAAATTTTCTTTCTTTTTTAAAAAAAATGTAATTCCACAGTTAAAAACCTAACCTAGCTCATCTTTCCTTACATTATCAAAACTAAGCTAGAGACCTTCATTCCCATCTTTTTCTAAACTTCACCTCTCATTTTTCTTCCAACCAAGGTAATCTATCTACTGTCCTTCAAATACAGTTTTGCCCTTTCCCTTTGATGATACACTATTACCTTTTTCTAGTCGATATATGTTCATCTTATTTTTCAAAACAATTTAAATGTATGTGGATTTTCATTTAAACTTTATGAATTGTACAGAACAGTAGAAAGAAAAAGAAATTCTATAATCCCATTTACAATAATAAATCTGGTTTATATTTAACAAAGTTTCCTAGTCTTCTTTGAGAACAGAAAACATCCTTCTAATCCTCATGCAGTTACAATATAGAATATAAATATTTTTATTTTATTTAAAAAGCATTAGCCTAAACTGTTATAATCTTCATAATTATACTAAATGACTATATAATATTCCATCAAATAGAAATATACACTATAATTAGTACCCCATTTTTCCTCTCCCAGCTAGTACCCAAAGTATGGTAGGTAGGTGCTTAAAAAAAATTTAAGTGAATAAATAGTTCACTTTATAACCTTCCTCAAGTATATTACACTAAATGTAATGTCTTTTTTCTATAATTCATAATCAATTTTCTGAACCCCAATTACCTTAAATACTATAGTTTTTGAATGTAGGGTAAACACAGATAAACTAGATGATTTGAGTCTAACTAACCATCAGGGCCTTGGGCGAAATTAGAAATTTACTGAATAAGTAATTGATTCATTCATTCAATGACTTTTTCATAAATACTTTTTAAGATGTGACACTATTCTAAGAGCCAGTGACGATACTGATGAAAGCTAGATACTGATGAAAGCTAGCCTCTGCCTTCAAAGAGTTTCTTGTTCAGTTTTATTTTTCCACATCTCTTTCTATTCTTTTATTCCACCTCTAGCCATCTTTTCTCCTACCACCCTTCCAGATCCCAAGTGCCTGCCTTCACCCTGCGCAAAGTTTTTTTTTTTTAAATAAATTTATTCATATTTTATTTATTTATTTTTGGCTGCATTGGGTCTTCGCTGTTGCATGCGGGCTTTCTCTAGTTGCGGAGAGCCGGGAGCTACTCTTCGTTGCGGTGCGTGGCTTCTTATTGAGGTGGTTTCTCTTGTTGCAGAGCACAGGCTCTAGGCGCGCAGGCTTCAGCAGTTGTGGCATGTGGGCTCAGTAGTTGTGGTGCACGGACTTAGTTGTTCCGCAGCATGTGGGATCTTCCCAGACCAGGGCTCGAACCCGTGTCCCCTGCATTGGCAGGCGGATTCTTAACCACTGCGCCACCAGGGAAGCCCCCAAAGTTTTTCTACCAGTTTCTCCTGAAAGCCCCATGCATAGAAGTGACTCCTACTTTGTTGTTCCTTTCCCCATCTCCTTGAAAATTGGCACTCCTTCAGCATCAGTATTCTATGGAGGTTTCAAAAGGAAAGAAATCTTATTTGTATATCATATTTAACATTAGGTTTGCTTTCTTTTAAAAAAGGTTTAACCCACCCAAGCCAACTTGACTTTTATTTTCTTTTTGCATATTGTATCTACTACAATATGCTCCTTGCTTTTTTTTCACTTGAATTGTGAATTTTTTTTAAGGTTTATTTATTTATTTTTTTGGCTGCATCGGGTCTTAGTTGCAACACGCGGGATCTTCGCTGAGGCGTGCAGGATCTTTCGTTGTGGTGCGCAGGCTCTTCATTGCAGCGTGTGGGCTTCTCTCTAGTTGTGGCATGTGGGTTTTCTCTTCTCTAGTTGTGGCACGCAGGCTCCAGGGTGCGTGGACTCTGTAGTTGTGGCGCGTGGGTTCCAGAGTGTGTGGGTTCTGTAGTTTGCGGTGTGCGGGCTCTCTAGTTGAGGCACGTGAGCTCAGTAGTTGTGGCGCGTGGACTTAGTTGCCCCGCAGCGTGTGGGATCTTAGTTCGCTGACCAGGGATCGAACCCGCATCCCCTGCATTGGAAGGTGGATTCTTTACCACTGGACCACCAGGGAAATCCCCCAACTTGACTTTTTTTTTTTTTTTTTAAAGTATCTGAGGGGGTAACAAGCAAATTGGATCTTAGTTTCTATCTATCTATCTATCTACCTATCTATTTATTTATGTATTTTTGGCTGTGTTGGGTCTTCGTTTCTGTGCAAGGGCTTTCTCCAGTTGCGGCGAGCGGGGGCCACTCTTCATCGCGGTGTGCAGGCCTCTCACTGTCGCGGCCTCTCTTGCTGCGGAGCACAGGCTCCAGACGCGCAGGCTCAGTAGTTGTGGCTCACGGGCGTAGCTGCTCCACGGCATGTGGGATCTTCCCGGACCGGGGCACGAACCCGTGTCCCCTGCATTGGCAGGCGGATTCCTAACCACTGCGCCACCAGGGAAGCCCCCCAACTTGACTTTTTAAAAGTAAGTTTTTAGTAACCCAAATTGATGGACTATGTGGGGCAAATTTCTTAAGCGAGGGGGCACTTTTATGTCTTCTAGTCTACTCTGGAACCACTTCCCCTCTCAATATCTATTCCCGAGCAAAAGCCAACAACAAAAAAATCAAAACACAGCTGTGTAATTTGACGGTTCCCTTTTGAAAGATTAACAATTTATATTTTAAAAAATTAAGATAGGAATAATAGACCTTTAAAGGGGAAGAGATCTTTTCATTAGTGATAGTCTTATCCTTTATTTTATAGCCAAAGAAACTGAAGAACAGAAGATGGCTTACTTAAGGAGACCCAGCTAGTTAGTGGTAGAGCCTGAGCAAGAACTCAAGCCCCTTAAACTAGTATTCTTTATATTTGGAGATGCTGTTTCTAATAAATGATGTTCAGTTAATACTGACCCAGGGCACACTTAAAACATCTCCTTTCAGTAAGTTATTTTGTGTCACTTGTTACTCATAATCATTACTTGGTGAATATATGCCAAATTCTTATTAAGAGATCTGGTAAATTAACATTTCACTGTGTTTATATGGAAAACAGCTAATAAAAACAAATCGAAATGAAAAAAAAAAAAACTACTTACACATTACTGAAAGTCTCTCTCTGAAAATGATGCCAGATCTCAATTTGTGAATTCTACAAGCCTTGAAGTTTGAGAAATACTGTATTAAAAAGAATAAGAATTAAGCTTAAATTAATTCCAATCAAATATTTCCCCCGAAGATGCCTGTGGATACTTAAAAGTCCTGTTAACAATGATAATTTTCAAACAAAATGGTTGCATATATTGTTTTCATATGGTTAAAGAGTCAACAAGTAATTTTCATATACCAGCTCTTCCAGAAAACACGTTTCAGTCCAGAATAGATACATACTTAAAAAAAAAAAAGCAAATAAGGGGGACAAAGAGAGAAAACAAAAAAATAAGTAAGGGCACAAAAGACTAAATGTGTACAGGAACAAGGAGAAAGAAAAACATGCCTATTTCTTAGGCATTATGTATAGTACCTCATTCCTAGAAGAAAAATATAAGCACGAGCACAAGAGGAAGAAACCACAGCTTTAACCAATACTGAATATCTACTAATAACGGGGAAATAGCAACAACAGCAGACACCAGATTTACCTAACTTGGTTGGTCCTTGGTGTGTGTCTGGGAAGTAGGAGAGGAGTGGGGAAAGGGCCAAAATCATCTGAGTCAAGATATGATTAAAGTGTCTTAGAATGGAATGGAGGGTGAAAAGAATGAATGAGAAGTAACATAAGTACAATCTTGTTACATTTTAGATTGCTAAAAATGGTCAAAATAGATATATATGTTTTAAAAACTAGGATACCACTCCACCTCAGATTCACTGAGTATTTTCAGTCAGTAAATATGGAGTGGTACATATATTTTTCAAGTATTTCTTAAATCTTATTGCTGACAGGCAGCAAAGAAACAATGTAAATATTGACCTGCTGAAACATTTTTTAAATTCACCATCAGATTATCACAAAAATGTTCTAGCTGAAATACTCTATGTACGTAAAAACACTTGCAAATTTTGAAAACTACAGCTCCTATTTTATTGATAGAATATCAGGCTTGTTTTGATGCAATTATGAATTGTGAATGTAGTATATAACCAATACCAAATAAATTTTCTGCTACACTGAGTTTCTTAATATAGTACGAACATTTTGTTTTTGACCATGACTCTGTGCTCCACTAAACTTAATATTTGTTTGTTACTCAATAAACAAAGCAATGGGGCTTCCCTGGTGGCGCAGTGGTTAAGAATCTGCCTGCCAATGCAGGAGACACAGGTTCAAGCCCTGGTCCGGGAAGATCCCACATGCCGCAGAGCAACTAAGCCCGTGCACCACAACTGCTGAGCCTATGCTCTAGAGCCCGCGAGCCACAACTACTGAGCCCGCGAGCCACAACTACTGAAGCCCGCGTGCCTAGAGCCCGTGCTCCACAACAAGAGAAGCCACCGCAATGAGAAGCCCGAGCACTGCAATAAAGAGTAGCTCCTGCTCGCCGCAACTAGAGAAAGCCCACACGTAGCAACGAAGACCCAATGCAGCCAAAAATAAATAAATAAAATAAATAAATTTATCTAAAAAAATAAAGCATTTTGTTCAATGTTGAAAGTTTTAGATTTACAGCAGCATTCACAATATGAAATGTTTCCTCTTTGACAGTATGAACTTCCAAAACCTTTACTTTGATTCCATGAATTATATGAAAAAACTGACCCATTATTAGAATTAACTGATTTCCCAGTACACAGAAGATCAGACTGATACAAAACTGGCATCACTTAAGTGTTTACAAAGTTCTTCTGTTAATGGAGACAACACATCACAGCTACTGCTTCACTTTCCATACATGCATAAGAAAACTTGCAATAAAAAATGTGTAAAATCTATTTAGTAGAGCATCCTTTGATGTAAATGGAAAGTCATGCTCCTCAAAGTGATATGTCAATGTGCTTCCTGCAGCTACATATGTTAAATTATCTTTCAGCACAGACCCCTTTAAATTGCTATTATTTTTAATTGAACTTTTTATTTTGAAATAATTGTAGATTCACATTCAGTTGAAAAAAATA
This sequence comes from Eschrichtius robustus, assembly GCF_028021215.1. Lineage (NCBI taxonomy): Eukaryota > Metazoa > Chordata > Mammalia > Artiodactyla > Eschrichtiidae > Eschrichtius > Eschrichtius robustus. Next base: position 126,997,603 of record NC_090824.1, read on the forward strand.
ATAGAGATCTGGTATACTTTTTACCCAGTTTCTCCCAATTGTAACATCTTGCAAAATTATAGTACAATCACACTAGGGATATGACATTGATGCAATTCCCCTATCTTATTTTGTTTTCCCCAATTTTACTTGTATTCATTTGTGTATATGTGTTTGTGTGTGTGTGTGTGTACTTAGTTCTATACAATTTTATTACGTGTCACTTCAGGTACTTATCACCAAAGTCAGGATACAGAACAGTTCCATCACAAGGATCCTTAGCGTTGACCTTTTATTTTTTATTTAATTATTTATTTAAAATATTTATTTATTTGGCTGTGCCAGGTCTTAGTTGTGGCATACGGGATCTTTGTTGCCGCATGCAGGATCTTCACTGCGGCATGCGGGATCTTTTTCAGTTGTGGCACGCAGGATCTAGTTCCCTGACCAGGAATCAAACCGGGGCCCCCTGTATTGGGAGTGCAGAGTCTTAACCACTGGACCACCAGGGAAGTCCCAGTGTTGACCTTTTATAAGTACGCCCACTTCCCTCCTGTCTTCCCCCCACTGTCCCTAATCCCTGTGGAGTGGTATATTTTTACCAGAGAGCACATAGGGCCAATGAAAGGAAAAGACAACGTCTCTAAAAGCAACACCCCCTTACAACATAGGTGAAGAAACAAACCAGAGAAAAAAGCATATACGTGTGGAAAGACTTGTTGGTCACATTCACTCAGCCATCTGGAACATTACATTTGAATATGATTATACAAACATAAATGCACAGACATACGTATGCACGCAAAGATAGGGACAGAGAGTGATCATCTACTAAATCACAATAAAAATCAATCCCCTTGGTTCTGAGATAAATTTTCCTATCATGAAAAAATTCCAGACTGGAATCAAGTGGACAACATAAAATAATGCTACAGAACAACTACAGTGGGGATTCCTAGATGTATAAGAAAATAAAAATGAGTCTTTTACTGTGTTCAGAGGTAAACCTGCCCCTCCCCCAGAAATTAGGTTTGAACTAAGGTAGCAGGGACTTCCCCAGTGGTCCAGTGGTTAAGACTCTGAGCTTCCAATGCAGAGGGAGCAGTTTCGATCCCTGGTCGGGGAACTAAGATGCCACATGCTGTGCGGCGTGGCCGGGGGCGGGGGGGGGGGGAACCTGTAAAACTGATGTTTTAAAAAATAAAGAAAATAAACTAGCTGGTATTCCCTTGAGAATATGGATCTGGTGTAGAAAGAACAGGAACAGACTGGAAATAACTGAAGGTTAATATGCAGATACCTCTTGTCTCTCCAGACAGACTATAAACAATTCAAAGGCAGGAACCCTGTCTTTTATTTCTTTTGATTCCTCACATAAATTATAGGAGTTATAAATACATGGTAGGTGTATAAATATTTATTAAATGAATCAGGTCAGCACAGTAGGAAAAACATGTGAAAGTTAAGACACCACAGAATCATAGGATTGTAGAGCTAGGAGGCTCCTTGGAGATTTAGTTTCAATCTTTTTTATAAATGAAGAAATCGAGGCATAAACATTAAACAGCTTGCCTAAGACCAAATACATCAATTTATGACTCAACTCTCATGGTTTTTAATTTGGAGTTCTTCTATACTATACTTCAATTCAAGAATGAAAGAGAAGAAAGTAATTCCTTGGGGAGCCCTGTGTGTTAATTCATGAATGTGGGCTTTGATGGAAAAAAAAGTTAATAGGTAAGTGGGAGAAGTTAAACTGGCTGAAGAGAGTGGGGCAATTGGCAAGTAAGAAAAAGAATGAATGACTAAAAATCAGAGAAAAGAGTAAAATAGAAAATGAAAGAAGTTGAACAAAGAGATATGGCAAGAAAAGTAATAAAAAAAGATGAGTAAAAAAAATAGTGCAGAAATGGGATGGAGAAAAGTGAGAAATGGTTAGAGAGTTATGGGGAAATTGTATCTGGATAATTTTTTAAAAATTAATTAATTTATTTATTTTAGGCTGCATTAGGTCTTCATTGCTGCATGAGGGTTTTCTCTAGTTGTGGCGAGTGGGGGCTACTCTTCGTTGCGGTGTGTGGGCTTCTCTTTGCGGTGGCTTCTCTTGTTGTGGAGCATGGGCTCTAGGCACGCGGGCTTCAGCAGTTGTGGGCTTGCGGGCTCAGCAGTTGTGGCTCACAGGCTCTAGAGCGCAGGCTTAGTAGTTGTGGCACACGGGCTTAGTTGCTCCCCGGCATGTGGGATCTTCCCAAACCAGGGCTCGAACCTGTGTCCCCTGCACTGGCAGGCAGATTCTTAACCACTGCGCCACCAGGGAAGCCCTGGAGAATTTTTAATGCTATTTACATTCTTTTTAAATAAAGAAACTATTAGATTTATCATTCTTATAAACAATTCCCTATAAACAACTACCAGTCTCATACTGAAAATCTGTTCATATTCAATACTATACAAGAAATGCAAATATATGATGCTTACCAGTCTAGAGTGAGAGGGAAGTCTGGTTTTAAATTTTGTCTCTTGCACCATCGTTTTTTTTTTTTTTTACTTAATTTCACATATGAATACCACTCCCACATCGCAAAGTTCTTGCCTCCTCTTTGAATTATCATAAACATTTTTTTTAATGTGTTGATAGGAGTTAACTTTTTTTTTAGTATTTATTTTTATTTATTTATTTATTTGGCTGCATTGGGTCTTAGTTGTGGCATGTGGGACCTTTGTTGCAGCACGCGGGTTTCTCTCTAGTTGTGGCGCACGGGCTCCAGAGTGCACAGGCTCAGCAGTTGTGGTGTGTAGGCCCTCTAGTTGTGGCACTCGGGCTCCAGAGTGTGTGGGCTTAGTTGTCCCATGGCATGTGGGATCCTAGTTCCCTGACCAGGGATTGAACCCACGCCCCCTTCATTGGACGGTGGATTCTTAACCACTGGACCACCAGAGAAGTCCCCTGAATCATCATAAACATTTGTTAGCTGGTATCTAAAATGAATTGTTGCCACCAATGGGATGTTCCCAAAAGCTTCTCTTAAACATAAAATATCTGGTTTTTCTTCTCCATTTCATGGTTACTAGAAATAATACTCACTGGGGTGATTAAAAATATATTTTCAGAAGACAAGTAATCTAAAATTCAGCTATATTAACATATAATACAAATGAGATTCATTGATTAAAAATATCACCTTTCTTGAAAAGTAGACATCAAGATTTATAGTTCTCTCATTTGGTTAATGTTGAACATTTCACTTTCTTAACTATTTCATTTCACCACCTATTTAAATATAGTACTTTAAGCCTTTTAAAGGCTTAAAATCCACTTTTCCCCACAAACTGTAACAAGTAACATATTTATTTGTTAATAAGCACCTGAAAAGACCTTTGAGAATTAATTAATACTTGAAAACAACTTTGAGACATCTGTTATTCTCCCACTTAATAGTGACTGATACAATTTTTTAATCTGTAGGACTTACTAGATGATCAAAGACTACAAACAAATAGTTCATACACAAGAAAACCCAAATACTTGGAAGAATTGATAGCCTTGCAAATAATTATAGAAGTTAAACTTCAAGGTTTTACATCATGTCCAGTAAATTAACAAATATGAAAAAAAACATTAAACCCAATGCTGTAGTGCTGTAAAGAAATAAGTACACTTAAAAACTGTTAGTGGGGGACTTTCCTGGTGGTCCAGTGATTAAGACTTCTCGCTCCCAACGCAGGGGGCCCGGGTGGTCAGGGAACTAGATCCCGCATGCTGCAACTAAAAGATCCCGCATGCCGCAACTAAAAGATCCCGTGTGCCCCAACTAAAGATCTCATGTGCTGCAACTAAGACCTGGCACAGCCAAATAAATAAATAAACATTTAAAAAAATTGTTGGGACCTCCCTGGTGGTCCAGTGGGTAAGACTCTGTGCTTCCAGTGCAGCGGGCCCGAGTTCAATCCCTGGTCAGGAAACTAAATCCCACATGCATGCCACAACTGAGAGTTTGCATGCCGCAACTAAGAAGTCCGCATGCCACAATGAAGATCCCACATGCCGCAACTAAGACCTGCTGCAGCCAAAATAAATAAATAAATAAATAAATACTTAACAAAAAAATTGTTAATGGCACTGTGAATTAGAAGAATTTTCTGAAAAGTAATCCATCAGTACTTAAAACTAATTGTACTATTATTAACTAATTCTATTTTGGTGAAACATCTCAAGAAAATATATATATTTTTTAGTCAAACTGTTGGTCTAGATTATTTATAACCATACCTCCTTAAAGATTCATAGAAGTTTTAGAGTAAGAAAGGTAGAAAGGTAAATATGACTTGCCCAAAATAGCACAGTTCTTCACTAGCAGAGCAGGGCCTAAAACTCCTTATCCCAGGTCTCTTGCTACTACACACAATGTAGACTATTCCACAGAAGTCTGAAACAATGACCCAGATTTGACAAAGGTAAAGCAGATCAGGTTGGTGAGGCTAGATGACACATTGCTCCTTCTAAACATTCTGATGGCCAGGACCAGCCCCAGATACACTTCTATTCTTTAAACTCCCTTAACCTTCTTTCAGCAATCAAACCAAACTTCAGGACCTTCTCTTTCTTCTTATTCCCAGGAAAATTTTTAGTTCCACTAACTGCTGCTCACTTTCAAATTTATATCACCAACCATGACTCTCTATTGAGATCCAAAATGCCTGCATGATATCTCTACCTGCACATCTAATAGCCAAAACAGAACTATTTCTCTGGCATATCTCCACCTTTAGACCTAAACCTACTTCTCTGCCCACACACATACTTATACTCTATAAATTCAGCAGGAAAGGCATAAATTTGAACCTGGGACTTTGCCTGTACATATTATCAGTCAAGGTAGTTGACAGTCTCAGGTGAATATGGGCTCCAGAAAAGAAAAAAATAAACACTACAGGAATAAAAAAGAGGGGTGAAAGAAAAAAAAAGGCCAAGAACGGAACAACCTACCCCAGAGGAAACAGAATTTTTGGTCCAGACCAAACATATTTCTTAAATAAGCATGACAAACATCTTCAGGAAACTAAAGTAGAATATTAGGAAAATAAGGAATAATGAAGAACCAACAACAGACATTGGGTATTAAAAATAAAATAACGGAAATTCTAAGTCAGATAGGTTAAATAACAAAACGAATATAAATATAGTTGAATATTATATTTGATATGAGGGAAAAAATGAATATAGTTGAAAATAAAATCAACGAGTAGATGATCAGAATGAGATATTAAGAAGGCATAAAGCAATTGAAAATATATATTATAAAAGTTTAAAAATATGGAGGCTTAAAAGAATAAGAAGACAACCCACAGACAAAGGAAATATTTGCAAAAGATGTATCTGATATAGGACTGTTATCCAAAATATATAAAGAACACTTGAAACTTGACAATAAGAAAATTAACCACCCAATTAAAAAATGGGCAAAAGACCTGAACAGATACCTCACTAAAGAAGATATACAGATGGCAAGTAAGCATATGAAAAGATGCTCCACGTCATATATCATTAGGGAAATGCAAAGTAAAATAACAATGAGAAATCACCACACTCCTATTAGAATGGCCCAAATCCAAGACACTGACAACACCAAATAATGGCAAGAATCTGGGGTGGCAGGAACTCTCATTCATTGCTGGTGGGAATGCAAGATGAATCATATAGTCACTGTGGGAGACAGTTTGGCAGTTTCTTGCAAAACTAAGCATACTCTTACCATATGACCCATCAATCACACTTCCTAGTATTTACCCAAATGAGTTGGAAACACGTCCACACAAAAACCTGCACACGATGTTTACAACAGCTTTATTCATAACTGCCACACTTGAAAGGAACTATAATGTTCTTCAGTAGGTGAATGGATAAATTAACTGTGGTACATCCAGACAATGGAACATTATTCAGTTCTATGATGAAATGAGCTATCAAGCCATGAAAAGACATGGAAGAACTTTACATGCATATTACCAAGTGAAAAAAGCCAATCTAAAAGGCTTTATACTATATAATTTCAACTATATGACATTCTGGAAAAGACGAAACTATGAAAACAGTAAAAAGATCAGCAGTTGCCAGCAAGTTAGGAAGAAGGGATAAACAGTCTAAGCACAGAGGATTTTTAAGGCAGTGAAACTATTCTGTATGATACTACAATGGCAGATATATGTTATTATACATTTGTCAAAAACCACAGAATGTACAACACAAAGAAGGAACCCTAATATAAACTATGGACTTTGGTGATAATGATGTGTCAGTGTAGGTTCATGGATTCTAACAAATGTACCACTCTGGTGTGGGATGTTGACAGTGGAGGAAGCTGTGTTTGTGTGGTGGCAGCAGTATATGGAAACTCTCCGTAATTTCTGCTCAATTTTGCTGTGAATCTAAAACTGCTCTAAAAAATAAAGTGTATTTGAAAGGAAAAAAAATAAAAGAATTAGTTCTGAACACATATGGAGGCTAGGAAAAACAGAGCCAATATCAGAAGGTGAGAAAAAAACAGAGATGAGGAAATACTTGAGAAATAATGACCAATAATTTCCAAGAATTAAAGATATAAGATGTCAGTTTGGTATAACAGATAAGAAAAAAATACCTAGACACCTTATAAGGAACTCTTAGAACATTTCAAAGAGAAAATTCTAAAAATTCCCAGAAAGAAAAAGTAGTTCACCTACCAAAAAAAAAAATCTGACTCCAGACTTCCAATTAGTAAGATAATGGAGTAATATTTTTTAAATGTAAAAAATGAAGTTTAATATATGGTTAAACTATTATTTAAATACAAGGATGAAATAAAGATATTCTTAGGAATGTAAGTACTCAGACGGCTTGCCAAGAAAGCAGCTAAACAAACAAATAAAAACTCAAACTATTGGTCTAAAGGTTATAAATCTAGGGGACTCGATAAGATATGGCAAGAAAGGGTGCGTAAATAACTTAAAGGTTCACTATTGCTAATTAAACAATGGAAGTGGGGGGAGGGAATGAAGGAGGAAAAAGAAGAAAAAAAAAAAGTAAAGTATACCCATAATAATCCTGAGTATTAAAAGACTAGAGAATGCTGACATTGTAGGGGCAGAGAGGAGGGAGAGCCTACTAAGATACATGCCTTATTCAGGAGGAAGATATGTATAATCAATAAGCTTAAAAATTTATAAATATAAATAAGAATCTAAGTAAAGGGTAACCACTAGAAGAATAAAAATAGAATACATAATTTTCAAACTGGCACAAAAAAATTATTTATCCTCAGAAATTGGAAAAGAGAAAGAAAGGGAAAAAAATTAGTGTAAATAGAAAACACAGAATAAGATGGCAGGAATAAGTCCTAATATAATAGTAAGAGACATACTTAAAAAACTCTTAGAAAGCACTCTTGGAGGTAACATGCCAGTCTTCTTACTGATCCTTGAACAAACGAGGCATGTTCCAGCCTCAGGGCCTTTCTATCCTTGCTGCTCTCTCTGCCTGGAATAGCCTTCTCGGATGCCAGCTGAGCCAGCTGCATCTTCAGGTCCTTCCTTCTAAAAAGTCACCTTCTCCGTGAGGCTTTCCATGACCACCCTATTTTAAAATTTCAACAATTTCCCACACCCAATACTTCATATTTGCTCTTTCCTTATTTTAATTTTTCCACCTTATTACTTTTCACTATCTAACATGTTACATATTATACATATTCATTTCATTTATTATCTCTCTCTTTCCTCAAGATTAGTAAGTTCAAAAAGGGTAGGAATTTGTCCATTTTAGTCACTGCTATATAACCAGCACCTAGAACAGTGCCTGAAGAATAGTTATGTGGTCAATTTGTTGAATGAATGAATAGACAAATCAAGGTGTCCATAAGTAAAGGAATCATTTTAAAATGTGGCAGATACCATGATTTGAATATCACATAACAGTCAGAAGCAATGATAACAGATGTAAACATAGCAACATAGATAATTTTTTTAAATGTAGTGTTGAATTAAAATAGTATAAAACAGAAAGGAATCTAAAGCAAAATATCATTTATATAAATTAAAAATATATACCCAAAACAGCACTATAGTTTTGAAAAATATATCCAGGATGACATGCTAAGTAAACATATTAAAGTAGATATCTATGGGGGAAAGGGAATGGGAGTGAAGATGGAGGGTAAAAGAAGATAAAATAAAATTAAAGCAGGCCCCCACACAGGCCAATGACGAAAGTGAACCATGAAATCAGAAATATGATTAAATCAATTCTCTATACCTGAGGTGCCCTCACCCCACTTGCTCCCAAAGAGAGCTATTGAGCCACTGGTTTCAGCAAAACTCAAATCACTGTGACCTCGAGAAGACCCATTTCAGTAAAGTGTTAGTAAGAAGAAAGCCCAACTGGAATGAGCTGAGGAGAGAATGGGGGGTGAGGAAGTATACATAACCCTTTGCAGGAGTTTCGATGTAGAGGGGAGCAGGGAGATGGAGTGATAACCTGAGAAGACATGGAATCAACAGAGGACTTTTTTAAATAAACAAAATTAAAGGGGGGGTATGCCAAGGGCAATCATCCAGCAGAGACGGAAAATGAGGATGAAGAAAAGAAAGATAACTGTAAAAGCCTTGAGAAAGTATGAGAGGATGGGATCCAAAACACAGAGGACCAGATCACAGAGACAAGGATTTATCTCTTATTAAGCTTTCCATAATAATATGTTTAACAATGATTTTTCTGAATATGCAGGCTTTGGTGATGTGGGTTCTTAACTTTTTTGGGGTAATGAACCTCTTTGAGAATCTGATTAGTGCTATGGGTCTTCTCTCCCTTAAAATACACATACAGATATTCAGATAGAACTTTACATATAACTTTAGGGGGGTCACTGAGCCATGCTCCCCAAGCTAATCCACACACAAGTCTGTTTGGGGTTTTTTTGTTTGTTTTTACTTTTTAATTAACGTATAACATACATATATAAAAGTACAACTCTAGGAAAGTAAACACAATACCACCATTACAAATACCTCTCAGGTCAAGAAATACAACAGTACCAGTAACTGGAAGTCCCCAATCCCCCTTCAACCTTCCCCAAAAGAATCACTATCTTGAACTAGTTTTGTCTGTTTCTGAACTTTATATATATAAATGGAACGTGGAAGGATTCTTACAGTATGTGTATGGTCCAGTTTTTTTCACTCTACAATATGTTTTTGAGATTCAGTCATACTCGTATGTGTAGCAGTTTGTTCATTTTCATTTCTGTATAGTTTTTCATTTTGAGAATATCATAATTTTATGTATCCATTCCATTGTTAATAGACATTTGGCTTGTTTCCAATGTTAGGGTATTATAAATAATTACAAAGTCATGTGTAAATTATTGTGCATGTTTTTTGATGCACAAATGCATGCATTTGCCAAAAATACCTACAAATATAAGTGCTAGGATACAGGGTCAATGTATACCCAACTTTGGTACGTAATGCCAGTGTTCCAAAGTAGTTGTAATAAGACCTTATATTGGATGGGTGAGATGGCTTAGGAAATAAAAACTTGTTTTTTGCAAGCAGAAACATTTCTCTGACTGACCTCTCTAAAATATTAGTTTGTTGTTGTTTTGTTTCAATTAAGTCATTGCTGAATACAACTATACGAACACTATAAAAAGAGAAAAGTGCTCTGCAATCAGTTTGGCCAAGCTCAAATCCTAGCTCCATTTAGTGTTAGATTATCATACAAGCAAATAAACATGTGCTTAGGTTATGGCAGAAAAGTACACCAAAAAAGTTTAATTCAAATAATTTTATTTAAATAATTTAACAATGAGGGATCATCATTTTAAGAAATCAGAACTTTGTTGATTTTGCTTATTTTTATTTGATGTTTTGGAAATGATTTTGTTCTGAATTATAGAAGTAGCATCATATTCACTTCGAGACTTGATGATGTAAAGGTTTAGAGACAGGAAATTATGACTCTGATTCTCTCAGTCATTCATCTAATAAATATTTACCAAATGTTTATTGAAAAGGACATGCATCAGAGTTTTATTTTTGACCGTCCAGCATCTGAACTCCTTTACTATATTTTAAAAATCTGCCACTGTGTGTGTCTTGGAAGGAAGGTAAGCCCTAGATAGAGTCAACCATGGAAGACAAAAAGACCAGATACTTGCTTTGTTATTTAGGAACGAGGCACATAGATTGGTCAATTAGATGCTTTCATGCAGAATTTGACTCTAGGGCTAAAGTTGCAGAGACAGTTTAAAATTCATTCTTAGGGCAGTACCCAGAGGCAGCGTTCCAGCAATGGCATCCAGCATCCTGTGGAGGAGTCAAAGGTATCTTCAACAAAAAGGACATTTCTGTGGCATTACTTTGGCTATGGTCTAGGCCTGAGGTTGATTAGTTTGTTTCCTATTTGTTCTCAGAGTCTGGTTCTCCAGTCTTTCAGTCATTTCTGTAAGCTAACTACTATCCTTCCAATAAATTCTTTTTAACCAAAGTTGATTTCTGTAGTTTGCAAACAAGAATCCCAAAATGGCAACCTTACCATATGCCAGGCTCTGTACCAGGCACTGGGAACACAAAGACAAATAATTTATGTATGGCCTTGCCTTACAGGAGTTTAATAGAGAAGGCAGACAAATAAACAAACAATTACTGTAAGTGAGAAGACTATAACAGAAGTAATCCCAGAAAGCACAAGAAGGACACACAGTTTAGCCTTCAGGAGTCAGAAAAGAAAGAGTTATCATCTAAATCTTGAAATATGAGTAGGGTAATAGAGGAGAGATGGAAGTGCATTCCAAACAAAAGGAGCAACAAATAAGAGGCATACGGCCTTTTCTTTGCTCATCACTTCCTTCCTACACAGTATCAAAAGCATAGTTGAAGGATAAAAGTGACAAAAGGCAGACTGATAGATTTGTGGAAGGGGATGAGAAACAGTTACAATTTGTGACCTGGGTGACAACGGTGGTATTTTTGAGCTTGCTACAGGAAAACAACCTCATACTTGAAACACACACACACTCACCATCACCACTCCCACCACCGCAAAGCTGGCCACAACTATCTTTTCTCTCCTTCTCACCTATCTCAGTCACTTCTCAGAACAGTCAACTATGGACCTCTGGATTTGGGGTTTTTTGTTTTTTGGGTGGTTGGTTATCTGTGACAGCTGTGGAATAGGAGTCATGAATGAGTGGATAAAGCAATTGAAAAGAGAAGTAAAGGCATTAATCAACTGATCAGAGTAGTGAAGCAAAAAGCATTCTGCCAACTGCTCACACTACTTTTGCTTAAAGGTAGGTACGACTCTACAGGGGAAAAAAACTGAGGTACAATATTTTACAAAATAATTGTGTGTGTAATTTCAGTACTGACATAGATCGTTTTTAGAGATATATCTTTTAAAATTATACTAGACTTATGCTATATATTGTTTTCACTGTTTACCTTTATAAAAACTGTGATATTCATAAGTTGTATAAGCCCTTGCATTTTCAGTCATCCACTGTATGGAGTTCTATGCTTGAACAGCAAAAAAATAACCATAAAAGTAAACTAACCAACCAACCACTATTAGAAAAATTTGATAAAGGAGCCTGTAAGCAAATGATCAGTGAAGACTCATTTTCAAAAGTGACATCACAGTTACAAACAAAATGATGAATATTCTAAAATCTATAATCCTCCTTTGAAAAAAGAAGTATGCACTATCATGTGAAGGACAGATACGAAAAAATAAGTTTTCATTTTAGCTTCAGTAAATTGAATGATGTAAAATTCACTTCAGTCATACCAAACTCCACACCACCTTTGTAAATTCAGTTCTTTCTGCCAGAATGCCTGTTCAAATGGCCAGCTCCTGTGTAATCTTTGAGACTTGCTCTTTGAAGCCCTTCCTGATCCCCTTCCCTAGAAGAGATTGCCATTCTCTTTCCTTATACGTTAAGACAATCCTGTACATATCTCTATTACGATTATGACATTAATACTGTAATCATTTCTTTGAACATCTACTCTTCTCAGCTAGATTAGGAATTCTTTCAGAGTAGGCAATGTTACATCTCTAGCTCTGTAAATATCTGTTTTAGCACAGTCCCTAAGAAAGGACAGGCAGTCAGTAAACGCTTGTTAAATAGAAAATGACATGATGTATTAATAATAATATTAATATAAGATTGTGTTCATGAAATAGCATGATTCAAACTTCAAATTCTGTATGCTGAAGCTAAAAAATCAGCTCTTATTTGAAAAAGGGAGATATTTTTATAGCTTTCAGAATAACCACCTATGGATTGGGGATGAAATAATTTAAGTTCTTTACTACTACATAAAGCTAATGAGTGGTCTCTTTTTTATTTCAAAAAAACCTTAATTTTATTTCATGTTATTTAGTATTCCTTTGCAATCACCACCTTTTACGGTATCTATGTAGCCTACATACCTCTCCTCTGAGAGTTGTATGCCCTGTATGCACTCCCTTATCATAGAAATGGGGCCTGAAATGTTCTCTAAAACCTTGGTTTCATCTGCCATAGCTGATTGGACCAGACATAGACATTTGCCTCAAACTAGATTTTTTCCCAGGGTTTAGAATGGGATCACAGAACCATGAGTAGAATATAAGAATTTAAGAGTTAGAGGACTTGTTCGGCCATGCGCAGTGGTAAAAGACAACATGCAGAGAGAGAAAACTGAAGTAGACAAGTAGGGAGAAGCAGAAGAGATAATGCTGCCCCAGGGTGGGGAGAAAACAGCTGCCTGAGTTACTCATGAGTTTCCAGTTCCTGGTTCCCCTCCCCCTTCTGAAGCCTGGTTGTACTTCTACCTTCAAAGTACAGTACTCTGAAATTCCCAGTATCCTTGCCATCAACACTAATTCCCTTTTTTGAGTAAATTAGTTTGAATTTCATTTCTAATACTCACAAACAAAAGAAATTTGATTTTAAAAACCTCAAAAAAGAAAAGGTCAAGTAGGAATATAAAAATGTCAGTTAACCAGAGGAGGAAAAAAAACCCCTTGTTAAAAAATGGCTGTTACATTGGTATCTTCAGGCATTTCTCTGTGTAAGAAAATGAAAAATATTCACCAACCATAACAGGTTCAATCAACAACCTATAAATCCAACTTCAGCATAGTTGTAAGTCAGTATGAATAAAATTATATTTCAAAGTTCAGGGGGAAAAAAGAGAGATTAAAGAATAGGGAGTATCTCAGAGCTTATTAGAATTTTTTTTTAAATTAATTAATTAATTTATTTTTGGCTGTGTTGGGTCTTCGTTTCTGTGCGAGGGCTTTCTCTAGTTGTGGCAAGCGGGGGCCACTCTTCATTGCGGTGTACGGGCCTCTCACTATCGCGGCCTCTCTTGTTGCGGAGCACAGGCTCCAGACGCGCAGGCTCAGTAGTTGTGGCGCACGGGCTTAGTTGCTCCGCGGCATGTGGGATCTTCCCAGATCAGGGCTCGAACCCGTGTCCCCTGCATTGGCAGGCAGATTCTCAACCACTGCGCCACCAGGGAAGCCCAGAACAAATTATTTTATAAAGAGAAATAATACCACTTACTACAATTTTGAGCGCCACCAGGGAAGCCCAGAACAAATTATTTTATAAAGAGAAATAATACCACTTACTACAATTTTGACCAAAAACGGGGTGGGAATATGTCTTTTCTGGTGATAACAGTCCTATCTTACAAGACTAAGTATCATTATACCGTTTTCCCCATCCATCTATACGCTTTTCTCATAAAAACATGCCACTTCAGTCTTCAACTAAAATGCTCAGTGGCAGAAGACAGTGACCTTTAAAAAAAAGGAAGCATTTCCCAACAGCACAGTCATTCTATGGCATTAGTTTCTAAAAAAAGACTGATATATTAGGTTTTCCATTTTTCTTTGAAATTAGTTTATTAGTAAGAAGTTTCCTTTGGCAACTCAGACTTTGAAAAAAAAAACTAGTTTCTTTAGTATTTTCAAAGGGATAGTGAAGAAGAATGAATACTGATAACTTAAGAAAAACTGACTAGTTTCACATAATCAAGATTTAGCAAGACTGGGAAAATCTACAAATGTAACAGCAAGTTCAGAGATAAAAACAAACAAACCAAAACATACAGTACTTCTATCAAATTTGCCAAGATTATATAGACAGTTCTGGTGTTCAGAAAAAAAATGAGACATTAAAGTAAAAGGAAAGGCTTATGAAAAATTGAACAGTGATTGCCATAAAAAAGATTTTAAGTAAACAAGTCCCAATTGTTTACAATAATGGAAGAAAGCAGAGGCATCGATCATTTTTAATGACTTATATTGCCTCCAGACTGTGTTTACTGAAATTACATTTGATTATGAGTGTCCAATATTCTGAGAATTTATTTTGAGCCAAGGAGTGAAGGGATAATGTACAGGTTTGACTCTGAAGTGGGAATTTTTCCAGTTTCCCCATTCTACCCCCTTGTTCAGTCTTTCTCTGCAACATACTTCAGTTTATCTCCCAAATTAATAAAAAGCACAATATCAGCAGAGCTATCACCCTCACACCTTAATCCATAATAGGAAAGGCTGGTTAATGCTACAGGATAGGCTATATCAAGACTAAGCATAAATAAAGGGCATTCCTAGAGTTTAAACAGTGTTATTAATAAGAAAAGTGTGCAGGAATTTAAAAAACTAATTAAGTAGAACAATTAAGAAATGCTAATCATCACTAATGCCAATTTCAAATTTGTGACAGAACACCAAATGCTGGAGCTGCAAGAAAGACTAATGGTTAGCTCGCCAAGACATTCTCAAAAGCTAGGAATTTGTCTTTCATTTTAAAACCCAGGATTAGTTGGTTTGTTTATTCATCCCTTAATTCTAGGACAGTGGGGGGACTCGAATACATAAATTAAAACATTCTAAGGGCAGCAATGGCTATAACACATTATTTACTGAACACTAAGTGCCAGGCACTGTTCTAAATGCTTTACCTGCATTAACAAATTTAAGCTTCACAACAATCTTATGAAGACATCTTTATCTTCATTTTACAAGGGAAGAAACTGAGGTACAGAGAGAGAGCACAGATAGTCAAATAGCAAAGTCAGGTTTGCTAATCCCAGACAGTTTGGGTCCAGAGCAACTACTTTATACTGCCTCTCCAATACTAAAATAATTCATTCAACAAATTCTTAACTGAGTGTCTTCTCTTGTGCCAGACACTGTTCTAGTTGCTTGAGACATAACATAGTTACTAACAGATTATTTCAGAAGGAACTTGACAATCCAGACAAGAGTATGGGTCTGACAACCCACAAAATGGGAGAAAAAATTTGCAAACGAAGCAACCGACAAGGGATTAATCTCCAAAATATACAAACAGCTCATGCAGCTCTATGTCAAAAAAACAAACAACCCAATCAAAAAATGGGCAGAAGATCTAAATAGACATTTCTCCAAAGACGACATACAGATGGCCAAAAAGCACATGAAAAGACGCTCAACATCGCTCATTATCAGAGAAATGCAAATCAAAACTACAATGAGGTATCACCTCTCACCGGTCAGAACAGCCATCATCAAAAAGTCTACAAACAATAAATGCTGGAGAGGGTGTACAGGAAAGGGATCCCTCCTACACTGTTGGTGGGAATGTAAATTGGTACAACCATTATGGAGAACAATATGGAGATTCCTTAAAAAACCAAAAATAGAACTACCATATGATCCAGCAATCCCACTCCTGGGCATATATCTGGAGAAAACTCTAATTCAGAAAGATACATGCACCCCAATGTTCATAGCAGCACTATTTACAATAGCCAAGATATGAAAGCAACCTAAGTGTCCATTGACAGATGAACAGGATAAAGAATATGTACTACTTATATACAATGGAATATTACTCAGCCATATAAAAAGAATTGAAATAATGCCATTTGCAGCAACATGGATGGACCTAGAGATTATCATACTAAGTGAAGACAGGCAGAGAAAGACAAATATCATATGATATCACTTATATGTGGAATCTAAAACAAATGATACAAATGAACTTATTTACAAAAGAGAAACAGAGTCAGATATAGAAAATAGACTTATGGTTACCAGGGGGGAAAGGGGAAAAGGGATAAACTGGGAGATTGGGATTGACATATACACACTACTATATATAAAATACATAACTTGGACTTCTGGTGGCTCAGTGGTTAAGAATCCACCTGCCAATGCAGGGGACACGGGTTCGATCTCTGGTCCAGGAAGATCCCACATGCTGCGGAGCAGCTAAGCCCATGAACCATGACTACTGAGCCTGCGCTCTAGGGCCCGCATGCCGCAACTACTGAAGCCCGTCTGCCTAGAGCCCTAGCTCCGCAACAAGAGAAGCCACTGCAATGAGAAGCCCATGCACCGCAATGAAGAGTAGCCCTCGCTCGCCACAACTAGAGAAAGCCCACGCGCAGCAATGAAGACCCAATGTAGCCAAAAATAAAATTTAAAAAAAAATTTTAATAAAAATAAAATAGATAACTAATAAGGACTACTGTATAGCACAGGGAACTCTACACTCAATATTCTGTGATGACCTATGTGGGAAAAGAATCTAAAGAAAAGTGGATATACGTATATGTATAACTGATTCACTTTGCTGTACAGCAGAAACTAATACAACATTGTAAATCAACAATACTCCAATAAACATTTTAAAAAAAAAGTATGGGTCTGAAAAGGCTTTCTGGAGGAGATAAAGCTTATGCTGAGTCTTAAAAGATGCAAAGGAGTTAGACAGGCAAAAAGAAAAGGGAAGAAGAAAATGAAGTCATTCCAAGGAGATGGACTACATAAGCAATGGTCAACAGTTCAGAACTAGCATGTACATTCAAGGAATCTTCAAAAAGTAGTTTTATATGGCTAGAGTGGAAAATGGAAAGCAGAAATTATGAGTTAAGATTATGAGTTAAGAGAACCAGTCCCAAATCATGATGAGGCTTAATGACCTGGTAAAGAGTTCAGACTTTATTCAGTTAACAATGGGGTGTTAAAGAAGAATTTTCTAACTGTGTTTTAGACATACCAGCCCGGCAATTCTGATGTGAATATCACAGAAATAAAAATGAAGACAGGAAAACCAGTGAGAAGGTAAGGAAGTAGTTCCTAACAAGGCAGTGGCTGAAACAGGGATACTAGGGAAATGACCGATTCAAAAAATATTCAGGTGGCAAAATCAGCAGAATGAATAGTAAATGAATGTATGTGAGGAGAGAGAAAGAGGGAGGAAACATGATCCAAAGTTCCTTGAATGATGAAGCCAATAGTCCAGATGTCTTTGAAAAACGATAAATCAAAGAAAAACTTTAGATAGGTAAATAAGTTCAGTTTGGACAAACGGAGTTTAAAGTGAAGATACATAAGCAGTTAGATAAGACAATCTCTGATGCTTTGAATACTAATGCTGGAAAAACAGCTTGGTGGGTGACTGGTAGATACACGGTAACTGAAACCATAGGGATAACTATGACTTGCTTACTGTAAAGGCTGAGAAGGGCAACTGGCTAACCCTGGGACCACCACTTCTTTTGAGACAGGCAGAGGAAGGCAAGCCCTCAAAGGGAATGATCAACACACTGAGAAGCTCCAGGATAAACAGAAGAGGGCAGCAGGGTGGAAGTCAAGGGGTTAAGTTTCTTGAGAAAATGGCCAACAGTATTACTGTCATTGGTTACTTTAGCAAGAGCAAGTTTAGTGACATAAGAAGTAGAAATTAGACTGTAGTGGGATAAAGAGTAAATGGGAGAGAAAAGACGTAATTTCAGCCAAGGCAGATTACCGGATCAATTTTCTCATCTATAAAATTGAGGTTGGGCTTCCCTGGTGGCGCAGTGGTTGAGAATCTGCCTACCAATGCAGGGTACACGGGTTCGAGCCCTGGCCTGGGAAGATCCCACATGCCGCGGAGCAACTAGGCCCGTGAGCCACAACTACTGAGCCTGCGCGTCTGGAGCCTGTGCTCCGCAACAAGAGAGGTCGTGATAGTGAGAGGCCCGCGCACCGCGATGAAGGGTGGCCCCCGCTTGTCACAACTAGAGAAAGCCCTCGCACAGAAACGAAGACCCAACACAGCCATAAATAAATAAATAAATAAATTTAAAAAAAAAAAAAAATTTGAGGTAATGGGTTATTTTGAGCACTAAATGACTTACTACATGGAACCTCACCTGTAAGTAACGCTACAGGCCCTCATGCTCACTACACGTAGCCACACTGGGTGTCTTTCTGTTCTCATCTCAAACTCCTTTTCATGGCAAGGCTTTGCACTTGATATTCTCCCATAAGGATCACTCTTTCCTCAGCTCTTCACGTAACTGGCTCTTTCTCATCTGTCAAATATCATCTCCTAAGAGAGGACTTCCCTAAGAAGTACCCTAAGGACCCTCTCAATCATTCTCTCACATCATCGTGTTTTACTTCCTCTGTAACTCTTACAACACTTTGAACTTTTCTTATTTAGAGGCAATATAGCAAAGTGATTGAGAGTGTAGGCTCCACAATCAGACTGGCTACATACGAATTCCAGCTCTGCCATTTACTAGCTATGTGACTGTGGTCAAGTTGCTAAATCTCTCAGTGTCTTAATTTCCTCATCTTTAAAAGGAGCAAAATAATAAAGTACTTACCTCACAGACTTTTGAGGGAATTAAATGAGTTAATCCATATAAAATTACTATAAGAATACAGGTAAATTCTGAGCACTCAAATATTACTATATATTTGTTTACTTGCAAGGATCTTAATGCTCCACTAAACAGCATTTCTCAAAATGTACTATGAAAAATATTTGAAGCTATAATAACTCTAAGTCCAAATCATAAATATATCAACCAATAACCAAATGACAGAGTACTATTCTGACTAAGCCTCAGGAAGTTTTACTTTCAGAAAAGGGATTTTTTTTTTTCGGCCACAAAAGTCAGAGAGAAAAAAAACCATACAGAGCTAAGGCTCTGTAATTAGTAAGGGAAATTTTTTTCATAAGTTTTATATATATAATTACTTGTAATTTAGACCAGCCTATAAGAAGTAAAATTAAAATATGGAAGACAGAGAAAAAAAGGTTCTGAAAGGTCCTGACCTAAGTAACTTTGGAAAATAGTGTTCTGACTGGGAACTCTAAACGACAAAAGGATTTAAAAAAAAGATAAAACTTCTCTAGTTGTTGAAGTCATTTCTCACTGGGATATGGTTAACAATTATGAAACTGTGCATGTATAATGAGATTGAACAAACAAGTAAGTGGACTGCAGATGATGAGAACCAGGTTTCTCATTTCTGGAGAGTAAGGTTACAGATAAGCATGGGGGTAAGGATAGAATGAACCATGTGGTACTGAAGCAGAGTCAAAGATATCAGTATGAACTCATGTTTAGCTTCATTTAGATACAGATGGACATATAGGTAAAAAATAGTTATATATCTGTATACATGTGTTAGTATACATACATATATTTCCTAGGTCTGTACACTGAGGTCTAAAAGCAATGATATCCCAACAGCAATGAGCACACCCAGTGCCCAAATCTTGGTTTCTAATATCCTTCTCTAATAAAAGTAACAAGGGATCCTTGAAGAAATGGTTGATTATAGGGCTGGGGCAGGGAATATAAAAGATTAGCCTGGAGCATCTTGTAGTGCCAGAAAGTATGGAAGTGCTCAAAAAAACAAAACAAAGGTTTATGTCCTGTTGGTTACAGGAACCAACCTGAAAGAGGTGGAACAACTTGAGCAAAAAAATAAGGTAGTATAGGAGTATAACCCAAATTTAGAAATGAATATCCATGAGTCCATATTGATATAAATGATTAAATAAATAAATAAATAAATGGGGGAGAAAAGGAAAATCTCCCTTAAAGAAGAATCCCAAATAATTGTGTAGATACTCACCCGTTGAGGAGTTAGAGCTTAACTTCCTACCCACTGAATATGGTCTGCACTTAGTGACTTATTTCCAAAAAGCAGCATATAGGAAAACTTTACAGTAGAGAAACCTGACAAACACTACCTCAGCCAGGTGATCAAGGTTAAAAATATCAGTGATAAGTCATATTGATGGTATGTACCCTTGATACGATATAATGAGAATAGCATTTTATCTCTACAGTCATCTTCCCCAAAACCCATAACCCTACTCTAACTATGAGAAGAACATCAGACAAACCCAAATTGAAGGACATGCTACAAAATCTCTGACCCGTGCTCCTCAAAACTGTCAAGGTCATCAAAAGCAAGGAAAATCTGAAAAGCTGTCATAGACCAGAGGAGCCAAAGGAAACATAATGACTAAATGTAGTGTGGTATTCTGGATGGGATCCTGGAACTGAAAAAGGACATTAGGTGAAAACTAATGAAATCTGAGTAAAGTATGGACTTTAGTTAATAGTAATGTTCCAGTGTTGGTTCCTTAGTTGTGACAAATGTAAAACAGAAGTGTCACATATTAGCAATAGGGGAAACTGGGTGCAGGGGATGTGGTAACTCCCTGAAACTTTTCTGTAAATGTAAAACTATCCTAAAATTAAAAGTTTATTTAAATAAATTAATAGTAATAATAACAATAGCAGGGAAGTTACTGCCTTAACCAGACTGACTTTAGTCCTTTAAGTCATGTATAGAGGGTTGGACAAAAACAGAAACAGTTAGTACTATGCAAAACAATCTCAACACTGATGAACAATTTATAATATTGTATATGTAAGTGCCTAAAGTCATTTCATATGTGCATATTTTTATTCCTTAGTTGATAAGCACTTTAGGAGCAGAAAACTCTCCTCTAAGCAGGAAGCCACTCAAATTTTAGACTAAAACAAAACTGTGGTACTAATTATTATTAATAAAAATTCCACCTGGTTTTTGAAGTCCACAAAATTTAAATAGTTTTAGTTAAAATATATCCACAGTACATTACTGAAACATTTTCTCATAGTTTCAGAGGGAGAGAAATATAACTATACATATTTTAAGAAAGTACATTGGGAAGTTCACTAATAACAATGTACTATAATGTAAAATTCACAATAACTTGGGTCCATAATGGTCACTGTTCAAGAGATCTGGAAACTCCAAAAATAAAAAGAACACTTCACTAATGTTTGTAACTATCTTGAACATATTTAAAAACCAAAAAACCTATTACAAAAAAGTCTAACAGAAAATGTGTAAAGGATATAGGCACATCACTTAAGAGTTAACCAAAAATGCCCATATAATGCCGCGGAGCAACTAAGCCCGTGCGCCCCAACTACTGAGCCTGCGCTCAAGAGTCCCCAAGCCACAAGTACTGAGCCCGCGTGCCTAGAGACCGTGCTCCGCAACGAAGAGTAGCCCCTACTCACTGCAACTAGAGAAAGCTCGCGTGCAGCAACAAAGACCCAAAAGCAGCCAAAAAAAAAAAAAAAAAAAAGCCCATATATAAGAAAATATGAAGGGAAATAAAAACAGAACACAAATGAAATGCCATTTCGCACCAATCAGATTGGAAAAATCCAAGAGTCTGACAACACCAACTGCTGGTAAAGATATGGAGAAATAGAAATTGTTTGTCAGGGGCTTCCCTGGTGGCGCAGTGGTTAGGAATCCACCTGCCAAGGCGGGGGACGTGGGTTCGAGCCCTGGTCTGGGAGGATCCCACATGCCGCGGAGCAACTAAGCCCGTGAGCCACAACTGCTGGGCCTGCGCGTCTGGAGCCTGTGCTCCACAACAAGAGAGGCCGCGATAGTGAGAGGCCCGCGCACCACAATCAGGAGTGGCCCCCGCTCGCCGCAACTGGAGAAGGGCCCTCGCGCAGAAACGAAGACCCAACACAGCCAAAAATAAAAATAAATAAATAAATAAATTTATTAAAAAAAAAAAAAAAAAATTGTTTGTCAGTATCCTATAAACACCCTGCAAAGGGGAAAAAGCGTATATCCTAAGACCCAACAATTTGACAATCAGGTATATGACCTGAAGAAACTCTGGCATGTTGCTTGAGGAGATACAAGGATTTCATGAGGCACTATTTATAACATAAAAAATGAAAGCAATCTAAATGCTTATCAATAGAAGAAATGACAAATTGCAGTATATTTATTCAATGGAACACTACAAACCAGTAAAAAATGAATGAACTAGCCCTATAGTACCAACAAGAATCGAGGGGAAAAAAAGTAAAATAAAGAAAACAAGTTTCAAAATGTGTATACCATGACACAATCATATTAATAGCTGGTTAAATTTACCAGCACACTTAAAAAAAAAAAGTGCCAGGCACAGTTTTAAGCAGCTTATATAAATAAACTCATTTACTTTTTACAACAACCTTATGTGGCAGACATTTCTATTATCCGGATTTGATAGACGAGGACAATGAGGCACGGAAAAACTTTAAAACGTGCCTGAGGTCACAAAACTATTAAGTAACAGAGTCAAGATTCAAACCTAGGGAGTTATGGCTCCAAAGTTCACACTCTTCAAAAGCATCCAAAGCAACGTCATGTACTACTCAAATACATACAGTTTATTAAAAGGTAAACTGGAAGGATACACATCAAATTTATCACAACAATTGCCAGGGAGGGGATGTAAGGAGAGAAGGAAAGAGGATGAAATTGGGGAGAACAAAAGGGGCTTTAACTTCATCAGCAATGTTCAAGTAAAATATAAAGTTCTACGCTGCTCTTTTAGAATTCAGTGTGATACTGACGACATACGTGATTCTTTTATATTAAATGCACATCTCAAGCAAAAATGAAAACAATGTCAACATTTTGTATGGTGAGTATGTGCATTGTTCACTACTTTTTGTAAATTTTTGTAATTTTCTGTATTTTTTAAACTTTTCAAAAACAAAATGTCTCCTCTATGAAACAATATTATAACAAAAATAAAAAGAGTCACGTCCCTGGTGGCGCAGTGGTTAAGAATCTGCCTGCCAATGCAGGCGACACTAGTTTGAGCCCTGGTCCGGGAAGATCCCACATGCTGCGGAGCAGCTAAGCCCCTGCGCCACAACTACTGAGCCTGCGCTCTAGAGCCCGCAAGCCACAACTACTGAGCCCACGTGCCACAACTACTGAAGCCCGCGCGCCACTGCATTGAGAAGCCCGTGCACCGCAACGAAGAGCAGCCCCCGCTTGCCGCCAACTGGAGAAAGCCCGCACACAGCAATGAAGACCCAACGCAGCCAAAAATAAATAAATAAATAAACAATTTTTTAAAAAATAAAAAGAAATTTAAGAAATTTCCAATCTCCATATTTCAGGTTTTATTTGGAAATGCAAACAGCTAAACTGTGAGTTTATGTATGTATATATACTTTAACATACATATGGAAAATGCATTTTTACAGGGCTCAAAAGAGATATACTAGAAGTATATCAGAAACAGTATCTCTTACTTTACATTTTGATGACTCACTCTTCTCAGTGAAAATGAAGTATATATAGCACTAGCAAGAAAACCCCCTTGATACCTTTCTACCTCTTTTTTCTGCTTTCTACTTGTTTGTGCTTTTTAAAAGAAGGAAGCAAGAAGAAAGTACCAAGAAATTGTCACATACTTTAAAAAATAACAACAGCCATAGATGAACATATATGCAGCCCTTCTGAACTTAAGATTCCCCCACCTAGGGCTTCCCTGGTGGTGCAGCGGTTGAGAATCCACCTGCCAATGCAGGGGACACGGGTTCGAGCCCTGGTCTGGGAAGATCCCACATGCCGCGGAGCAACTAAGCCCGTGTGCCACAACGACTGAGCCTGTGCTCTGCAACAAGAGAGGCCACGATAGTGAGAGGCCCGCGCACCGCGATGAAGAGTGGCCCCCGCTCGCCACAACTAGAGAAAGCCCCTGCACAGAAACGAAGACCCAACAGAGCCAAAAATAAAAAATAAATAAATTAAAAAAAAAAAAAAGATTCCCCCACATACAATCAAGTAACGTTCCAAAAATTTATTTGTAAATTGGTTGTCTGGAACTCAGAACATATTTTCCCATAAAGAAAGTTAAAAGAGGATGTGAGCACCAGGAAAAAGATACTGTCTGAGGTGCCAGGGCATGAGCAGTGGGATAGAAAAAGCAGAGTATACAATATGCACTCGTGAACCAAGAAGAAAAGTAAGGTTCTCTACCAGAGTTTGAGGTTAGAAACCACGTTTCATTCATTCACCTTTGTATACTCAGTGACTAGCAAAGTACCTGGCACCTCATAAACATTCACAAACCGCTGACTGATGAGGTAATGAGGAAAAGACTTGAGTCAAGCAGTCCATCAATAGGTGGCACTGGCAACACAGAACAATTAGGGTGTAAGACACAAACAGAAAAGAGGTTGGACAGTAACGATGTGCATTAATAGGAGCATCCCCATATGGAAAACCATTACCAGGCTGGTGCTGGGAGCTAGGAGAATGCCTTCACCTGTATTATTGGCTGTTTCCATTATTGTGTATGTTGCATAAGCACCGTATTTTCAGTTAGTTTGGCTAATAATGAATCATAAGGTAGTTTTTCTGTTGGAGGGGCAGTGGTTATGTGGGATTTTCAGGATTTTCTCCTATGACTCTTGAAAATATTTTAATGTCATTTTAGTGATTATTAGACTAATACTACTCAGAAGACAGAACAAAGTACAAACACTAAAACAGAAGTTACCTATAATGCTATCATCCAGAGATAATGTCTTTTAATATTTTATGTACTTCCTGCCAATCATTTTGCCATATATGTGATATATTATAAGTAATAACATAGTAATTCCTTATATTCTGATTTTTATCTCAAGATTATATTGTGCTTTCTCATGTTAGTAAATATTTTTTAAAATATGACTTTTAATAACTGCATTTACCACATAGATTAACCATCATTAATTTCACTAATCCTCTATTATATGGCATTTTAACTATTACAAATTTTTCACTATTATAGTAACACACTATATAAATTAATCCTTTCTTATGTATAAGGTTCTACACTGCTATTGTAGAATTCAGTGGTAATTATGATACACAGTAATAAGTAATAAAGTAATAAATAATAATAAGTAATAAAGCATGGAGTGCTTGACTTTCTCCAACCCACAAATTCTACTGAGCAATAATCAGTAGGACACTGAACAAACAAACAAGAAAGGAAGAAATTTTATCAAGTTTTCTTCATTCTCTTCTTCCACACCTTGTAGGAAGGAGGAAAAAGTCCTGAAAGGTTAAGTCTCTGATATCAGAGAGGACAAGAACAGCAAGCCAATCTTCCTGCCACAGCCACTTCTGCTTTCCACTTAGAATAAGAAGCCATCAGTTTAAATAGGAATAAACAAGATTTATAATATATCAAACATCTCTGTTTGTATTGATGCTTAAATCTAGGTTTTCATAGTAAGTAGACTGCTTAGAAAAATTCTGCAAACAGAAAAGATAATGTAACTAACATCACTCAGTGAGAACACAGTTCTCTTTTACAATTCCTCCATGATTTTTATTATTTTTTGAATGAATTAGAAAATGTCATGTACTCTATTTCTTCCTTCTTATAGCCTCCCAATTATTCCAAATTTTATTCAAGCTGCCACAAATTGAAATTTTATTCAAGCTGCTGTTGACCAACAGCTCCAGGAGCTTAAGAATCAATAACTATTTAAGCCAGTGGTAATTCATGTGGAAAAGTTCAGAACAAATCAGCATCAGCTTCCTGGCTCTCTTGCACAAACAGAAAATTTATATCGCTTCACCAATTTTCAAAAGTGTAAATTTGTGTACATAAATTTAAAACTCAGGCCAAATTTTACTTACATTTATTCCCAGTACTGGGCTGCTGTCAAGATCAATTAACTTTCCTAACAAGTACATTCTTATAAAACCCACAATGAAGTTAAGTCTATGTTTAATCATTCAGAAAAAGAAAATTATGTAACATATAGTATGTACAATAATGACGATGATGATAATATATACTATTCTGGACTCCTACTGAGAGCTGCAGTTCAAAGGGAGAATGTGAAAATGAGGTAAAAGTTACCAAAAATGTTTAATTCTGGCCAAAACAAAACAAAGTTCCCGTAAAAGCGGCCAAATACAATCTTTTGTTTCATTATAAGTTCAAACGGGGTTCAAATAGCTCAGAAATTATGTATACCTAGGTTTTCAAAGGCTGAAATCCCAGTATCTACTCTAAACACAAAACTGTATAACTTGCCCAAGAGTCCTTACTTATTACCCAATCTTAGGTCCCCCGGAGACTACTTTTTACAATAATCTCAAATGTACTACAATAGATTACTGTAACCTCGGTTACGCTGTTTACAGGTGTCTCCGCCTCCTTCCCCCAAGAGGAGAGAAGAGGTAGACTAGGGCAAGCAGAAAATAGAAAGAGACCATATACACCAAACAACAGCTTGTAATCTTGTAAAATTGCTTCTTTTAAACTTGGACTATTATTTTCATTAACGGATAATATTTTAAAGAATACGATATTCACGTAGTAATACAATTTCTGCCCTCACGAGTCTCTAGCTAGCTGACATGCGTTTTCTCCTCAGATAAATACATGCCTGTTGACTGATGCCTATCCTGCTGCTGCAAACAAGAAATAACTGTCCTATAAGACAAAACCCTTCTCTAAGGCTCCAAGCGTAACCATACGTTTGAATTAAAAGCACACTGGAACAATAACAAAAATCTTCCAGCACATCTGTCATTTAAAAGTACGATAATGAAAAGCTGTCGCTGCGACCCAGTTTTAGGTCACAAGCTTTTTTTCCCTCCCCCCCCCCAGAAAGCGGTAAACTTCAAAGGGAACAGTGGCGACCAGTAATTGTTTACCCCCTCCCGCCCCCGCCCCCGCCCCCCCAAAAAAGACTGGGAAAAAAACCCAAACTGGACAAGTTGGACGTTGAGCAGGTTCACGCTGGCCGGAGTAGGCTAGGCAGACCTCCGGGAGGAAAATCGGGCCTCTGGGGGCCCGCCAGGATCCAGCTGCCGCCTGTTTAAAACAGCGAGCAGGTGGGATTCCGGGAGGCCACCTCCGTCTTACGTAACGGGCTTGTCAAAATCCCAGCTCCAGGACCTCCTCTCTCACCGCCCCCGCCCCCACCCCCAGCTCCCAACAAGAGCCCCAGGCCAGCCCGGAATAGAAAATCCGGAATGAAAACACAGGAGTCCCCCCAGCATCCGACGCAGAGGCGCGGGTGCTACTCTCAGCACCGCCGCGCCATCCGGAGCAGACCCAGCTCTCGGAGGACGGCCAGGCTCCGAGAAGTCCCCGGGCGGAGGTCGCGGCCATCCACGCCACATCTCCGAGCCCAGCCGGCCCCGCTCCCGTGCCCGCGGCTGACACCGCTCCGGGCAGTGACAGCTCCACATGCCACCGCTGTCCGCGCTGCCGCCCCCACACTCACCTCACCGCTGGCTCCCTCGCGAGCAGCCGGTCGAGCTTGGAGAGCGGTGCCGCGTCCACTCACCAGCGGCGGCGGGACACGAGAGACTGAATGCCGCGGGGCTCCGAACCCGCTTAGCTCATCCCCAGCCCGGCGCTCCGCCCTGCGCGGCACCCCCGCCCGCCCAGGCCTGCCGTCTCAGTCAGACGGGACTCCCCCTCCCCTCGCGGCCGCCGCTGCCTCCGCCTCCTTCTCTAGTTCCAGCCGCCGCGGCCGCCGCCGCTGCGACCGGCGCCATCTTGACAGTGACGGAGTGGGCGGAGGCGGGGATCGCGGCCTGTGAGCGCCAATAGCGGGCCAGACCCTTGCCCGAGGGGGCAGGACAGGGACAGGTTGAGGGTCGCGGGGTCCTAGCGCCCGATACTGCTATGGGCGTAGAAGGTGGGCGGAGCTGAGGGGCGTTCTCTCGTGACGCGCGGTAGAGTTGGGGAAGTGCGCCGTGGTTCCCCTTCGCGTTGGGAGATCCGGACCCCTAGGCGAGCGTGGGCGGCATACACCTTCCCTTCCCCTTTCACCACCCCGAGGGTCAGGGATCCGTCATGGGCCAACTGACCTGTTTCCTCCTTCCTCCCCAGCCGTCCCAGGAGTCCTGACATTGGCTAGCCAGAGCTCGTCGCGTCTGCCTGAGCGGCCGCTCCTCTACCAAGAGCACTCAGATTCCCCAAGAAACCCCCTGAGGGGTTAGCAACCACCTCTGGTAGGTTTCGGTCCCAAGATACTGAAGGTCAGGTAAAATGGGGAATTCAGGCGGGTTCTCTGAAAAGTACGTTGATAAAACACCTATTGTTGACTGAAGGGGTGTAGATTACATTGGATTAATGGGATATGGCCTACTTACACCTGGCTGTGGTTCCACCATCAGTGGCTGTTGGCAAATTGCCCCTGAAAAATGAGGATAATAAAGGCTGATTACTGCTACAGGGTTGCTCTGAAGGTTAAATGCTATAATATATGTGAAGTGCTTAGCATAGTACCTGAAAGTACTCAATGAATGTTCGATATCATTACATGGACAAATGAAGGAAGAAATAGGACCCTAAAATGTTTCAAGTCAACTCTCCTAAATTGTGCAGAATAGGCTTTAATCCCTTGTACTAACCGGGTTTACAGCTCTATTTCCTATCTCCACTTCTTTCATTGTATTCAGTCAGTCAGTCAGTCAGTCAACAAACATTCACCGAAACTCAAACAGACACTGAGGGGACATACTGGAGAGGGAAGGAGAAAAGGTCTGCCTTCATGGAGCTGACAGTCTAGTGGGAAAAAGAGGGACAAAAGTACTTCATCACATTTTGAGGGAAACATGCTATAAATGTTATGAACAGAAATCTGGGAGAGCAAATACCAGGATACCTTAAAAAAAACAGAGTGGTCAAGAAAGGCCCATCTGAGGGATGAGAAGGAGCCAGTAGAGAAATGCCCTGGGGAATTGTTTAAGGCAGAGGAAACGGCTGTGCAAAGGACCTGTGGTAGAAGGGAACTTGGCTGTTGGAACTAAGTGGAGTCCATGGTGTTGGGGAATCCATGGTGTAAGGAGGAACCTGCCCTGAGATTGGAGAGATGAGTGTGTAAGCAAGTGAGGGCCCATTCCCCCAGGCCCTAAGAAGACATAAAAACAAGATTGGATTTTATTGTAATTGCTGCTGAAAGCTATTGAAGAGTAAGGGATGCCTGTTAGAGCAGGCAGTTGGGAACAGTGATGTTTGGGTTATGACATCATATCTATATTTCAGGCAGTATATGAGCCAAAGAACTGGATTTAAGGTAAAACAAAACAAAACAAAAAAACCTGGGGTTGAGCCTTTTCAACACTAAATTGTTCAAATTATATGTTCTGATCTTCAATTTTCTTATTGATAAAAAAAAAGTGTGAGCATCACATAAGACTGTATACAGAAAAATGCTACTTTCACTGAAAATTGTTAAATAATGTAATTTCTTACTAAGTGTTTTGTATGTCATGTATAGTTGCCTAATCAGTGCTATTTGATAAGTACATTTATTGGTTTATTTAATTGATTACAAGTAGTAATCCAAATCGGTGATTCTTACTCATTTTTGCACAGAGTGCTACTAAAGAAAAGAATATGAACTGTTATAAATGTGAAGTTTACTGATGCTGTAGTTCCAAACGTGTTAACTGCTTAGCTCTGCACATTCTCATGAAATTTGATATCAAGCCATGAATTTTTTAAAAACATTTTCATTGTGGTAAAATATACAAAACATAATATTTACCATTTTAACTATTTTTAAGTGTACAGTTCAGTGGCGTTAAGTACATTGTTGTGTAACCATCACCACTGCCCATTTCCAGAACTTTTTCATCATCCCAAACTGAAACTCTGTACCCAGTAAATTATAACTCCTATTCTACTTTCTAAGACATGTATCTTTTTTTTTTTTTAACAACTTTATTGGCGTATACTTGCTTTACAATGGTGTGTTAGTTTCTGCTGTATAACAAAGTGAATCAGCTATACGTATACATATATCCCCATATCTAAGACATGTATCTTTGAAAGGTATCTGGTGAGTTCCCCCTGATACCCAAAAAAACCACAAAACGGCAGTGGCCTTGGTGATCAGTAGGATTGTTTGCTCCCATTGAAGGGTTTAATGGACCATACCATATAAGTTTATTATGATGAGCTTATTATGATGATTATTTTTCTTTGGCCTCGCCCCACGACTTGTGGGATCTTAGTTTCCCAACCAGGGATTGAACCCCGGCCCACGGCATTGAAAGCACCGAGTCTTAAACACTGGACCGCCAGGGAATTCCCCCATATAAGTTTAGAAACCACCACCCAAGAAATAAGAGGAAGAAATAAGTGTAAGTTTTTAGCTCAGATGGCTAACACATCATACTACTAATGAGGAATACTAATATAGGATCAGTTAATTTTTAGCACTGAAAAACTGTTCCGTGACCATAAAATGTGCTGTATAGTCTTGTAAATGTGTGCTCCAAGATGACGCAAACAACCTGCCCCTCTATGTATAACTACTCTAAATGTGTATCTTTTTGATGCTGTTAATTTTCATTAAAAAATAAGTGATTCCAGCTCTGGGTAAATTTAATTTTAAGAAGTACTCTTCTGTGAAGAATGGATTAGAAAAGGGCAAGAGAGAAGGAAGCCTATTTTTGCCACATTTCAGATAACCCAGCATTCCATAAAGTTATAAAGTTCAAAAGATCAAGATCTTGACCTGAAAATACTGAGTCGACCACTTTTTTTGTATTTTTAAGCACAACCTACATGCAGCATTTTAACTCCACTAAACAAAAAGTTAAATCTCTTTTCCAGGCCAGACCCTTCCTCCCCGCTGCCCATTATCATTCACAGTGTTCTTATCCCCAATGTGAGGATATGGCTGTAGGCCAATCAATGATTACAAGCGAGAGGTTATAGCATAAAGGCTCAAGAGGGAACTTTTGGGGATGATGGATATCTAGATCACTATCCAGATTGTAGTGATGGTTTCACAGATGTGAACATACATCAAACTTACCAAGTTGCACACTTTAAACGTGTAGTCCACTGTATGTCAATTATTTCACAATAAAGCTGAAAAAAAAATTAGAAGTCCAACTGGGAACCTCCCATTCTTTCCCCATTGGACACAGATTTAGCCTTTTATTGGTTTTAATTGTTGTGAGATCTTTCGAGTCAGTTCCTCTTTGAGGAGTAGCTTGGTGTATCAAACATTTGACTAGCAACAAAAAGCACTCTTAACTGGCAAACAAATTCACATATTTTCATCTACATTACAGAATACCAATTAAAATACTATAGACATATAATTGCAAGCACAGTTTACAGAATGGAATTCTAAAAAGTTTCAAAAGTTGAGAAGTTTTGAAGTGTTTTTTTTCTTAATCAAAGATAACACTTTCTGAAAGAACATACTAAAAAGCAGTAGAAAAACAATACGCAGTATTTGACTGCATGCTCAGGAAATGCTTCTAAGTACCTCATCGCCCTTAACAGTCATATAAGGAGTGCTTTCAGCATATGTCACTACAGTCACAGTTAAATAAACTTGAACCCTAAATGTGATTTGGTCAAGGGAGTCTAACAATGCAGTCATGGCCAGATGGAAAAGTGTGGCTTAGAAATTTGGGCCCCGTGCCATTTCTGAAATTATGTCATCTTTTACACCTGGAACTCTATCTGGCTATTTCTTAGAAATTATTTTTAAATGCTGTGGTTTGAACAATGCATGAAGGAAAACTATGAAACCAGTAACAGTTTAAAGCACTGGGAGCACAAGCTGTTGTACCACCTAATCCTCTCCACCTGTTAAATCTATTCACCTTAATTGCTAGACCAGAAGTTTTTTATGTCTTTAAAGTTACCCATGTCTTGGGAAGAGTATTCTATAAAGCTGTTCTTGATATCTATCCCTTGTGGCTTCCTTATGGGTAAGAAAGCCTTCCACTAGGAATTTATGGTCTTTTAGAAAATCTTTGGATGTGTCCCAAAGCAGAACACACAGTACCAAATTCTATTCATTGTGAGAAAGTGTTAGAATGACATTCCAATATATTTAATCCATAAACTAAAATTTATTGGCAATGTTGTCAGATTATCATCTTATTTCTTATAAACACAAACCTGATGACATACTTTTCGAAGACAAATTATCTGAACAACTTGCAAGAATAATAGTGAGAAATGTCATGTTGCAAATAACAAATTCGAAACCTGATACTTGAGAGGAGTGTCCAGGGACAGGAGGGCTGCAGCAGTCTGAGCCACTGTTCTCTCTACCCTCTTCGTGGCTGAGGAGTCATATCTTTGAGTCAGCACTTTTTCACAAATTGGAAAATTATCACCTCTCACCATCTTCCTCAAGTTAACGCTTTTACCTATCTCAACAATTCCTTCTAAATTCAACTTTTAGTTTTTAAATGATCTGCAAAAGAAAGTTATTTTTCTATAGAGTATCTTAGCTATCGTTGTCCACAGTCAAGTATTTTCAGAACTTTTAACAAATTCACTTCAGTCAGCACTTATACACAAAGCACTATGCTGGGCACAGAAGGAAACGAAGGTAGATAAGCGCATATTAGAGGCACAAAGTATGTTCCCAGGCCATGTAACTTTAATAAAAATCAAACTTTGAGAAGTTCTGCACTAGATGTTTAAACTCATTGCTGTCGGAGCTTAGGGAAGTTGAGATTGATTCTGAGTATGGGGATTGAAGGTGATGAATAGATGACATTTGAACCAATCCAGAGAAAACTTATACTTTCTATGCCTTAGACTTTGATGCCTATGTGAGGGCATCATCGTTTGGGATGTGGGGGTGGGAGTGATACAAAATAGGAAAAGCTTTTTTTTTTTGCTCTGAATCTTTATAACAGATGTATTAGAATTGTTCTCAACAAATGAAAGAAATGCTCAAAAATTGTTCCAGCACTTTGACTCTCTTTGGGAGTGGCCAGAGGTTCAAATAATTTGGAAGGATGGATGGATATCTGTGCTGACTTACAGGAAATATGAGTCAGCTCTTCTCATGTACTCAGCGCTGTTGTTACAGCTAGGATATTTAGGAAACACGAAGCTGAACAAATCAGACACCGTAAGTCTTTTCTTTTTATTGATTGGCCCAGGCATGTATCCTGCAAGGGTAGACAACAGGGATGCCCTTTTTTTTTTTTTTTTTAACATCTTTATTGGAGTATAATTGCTTTACAATGGTGTGTTAGTTTCTGCTTTATAACAAAGTGAATCAGCTATACATATACACATATCCCCATGCCCTTCTTATTGTCAAGGCTTAAGGAACCCTGCCAGCAAGGGGAGACACCTGCAACTGTACTTCTGTTTTCTTTATAATCCCTCAGACTAGGAGACAAACACATCTTTAGTCTGTACGTCTCTTCTACGCTTCAGGATTGTATATTCAGTTGCCTCCAGACATCTCACTCCCAAGTGCGCCTGAAACTCAACATTTTCAAAGGTAAACTCACTATTTGACCCCAAACCTGTTTCTCCTATATTCTCTAATTTCTTGAATAGTATTCACTATGCAGTAGTCACAAAAGTCAAAACCTGTGAGTAATCAACTCATCTTTTTTCTGCTTATTCCTTAACAATCATCAAAACCAGTTGATACCACCTCCTTAACATCAAGTATATCCTTCCTCACCTCTCTATCTCCATTCCTACTGACCCAGTTCAAACCCACATCTATTTTTTTTTTTTTTCACTTGAAATTTTGCAGCAGTCAACTAATTGGATTCCCAATCTCCTGTCTTTTCTTCTTTATCCATCCCTCCCTTTGTTGCCAGGCTGATCTTTCTAAAGAAGAAATATCATTTTTTCCAGAGGTAGTTTGAGGTTGCTAGCTTCCTCTTTTCCTTTCTTTCTATTCTTGGTGGAAAAGTTCATCAGTGTCCAGTCTTGATGTTACCTAAGAGAAGCAGGGCATTAGGGCCTATTCCTGGTTCTCCCTGTCCCCTCTCCAGTATGTTGAAGACAGCCTCTCATAGGGAACACTTTCAGACTCATGACAGGAGGCTCTTAATGGAGAGAAAGCATTTAAGCCTCTGCTGTCCATAAGCACACATGTGCATACAGACAAAGAGATGGATTGGTTAGTTATATCAAGATAGTTGTATTAAGGGCAAAGTTAATCCAGAGGGGAAAAACTCTCGCAACTAGTTTGTTCAGGATTTGGAGAATAATAGACTTTTAGTAATAAAGATTTAAATTAGAAACAAAGATCTCCAGAACCACTCCTAAGATCTCCAGAACCACTCCTAGGCCCTTTAATGTCAATATCACTTAACTATCTCCTAGAAACAGATATCCTTCCTCTACATTCTTGGCTAATAAGCCTGCAAGTTTTCATATTTGATTGTAACTATCTTAACCACATTTGAAATTTAATAAACATCAGCTTATTGATTTAATAGAATTTAGATGTTGTAATAGTAACTTGCAGAGTTTTAAATTATGCTGAAAGGGAAGCAGAAAGAAGTTGAGATGAGGCTCTCGTTTATTTGAATGTATTAGAACTGAAGTGGAAGAAAGGCTTTTGGAGAAGGCACAATAGTACTGGCAAACTCCTGCCGGCATGTGCAATGCTGTCTGGAAGGTAGTGAATCGTAGTGGAGAAAGCAGAGCCATAGAATCCTCGATGTCAGGCTGAGGAGAGTATGTAACAGTACCGCTGATCTTTAACCAATTCTGTGCTAAAAGGGAATGGGGAATTAGTGGAGTTACAAAAAAAGTGAAGACATATTCTTCCATTTCAGATTTTCCTGGTGATCACACAGCACGAGGCTCTGTTTGCCACAAGTATTGTAATACTAGAGGTAATAAAGATGGTTGTCAGTTGCAAAGGAGAATCTCAAGGGTGGAGTTCAGGCAACACTGTAGGGCAGCTGGATAAGGGTAGGACTAAATGGATTGGATTATAGAGCGATTGAGGTGGGGCAGGCAATTAGAAGTGGATTTAAAATATATCATCTCACCCAGGTCATGATGGCTTTATGAGAATGATGTTTTCATAAATTGACTTCATGTTTCTATAACCCAGAACATAGGATTTTTGAGCAGGAACTTTAGAGATCATCTAGTGACCATTTCATTTTCCAAAAAGTGAACATTTGCCTACTTGTGATTTGTCCAAGGCCATATACATCCAATAGTGGGAGGAGAGCGAGGACTAGAATCCATATCCCCAGATTCCAAGTACTTTGCTTTCTCTATTACGTAAATATTAAATCAGTTCTAAGAACTCAGTATTCCAAACTCCCCATGAAGTAAGCTGTATACATAGGAAAATTATTGGAGATAAAGAAACTGAGGCTCAGAAAGGTGGAGTAAATTTACCAAATCCCACGGCTGGACTAGACCAGAGCCCAGGCCTCACAGTCCCTGGGCCAATAGGCTTCTACTAAACCATATTGCTTCAGAGTTTAAAAAAAGTGAAATCTTAAATGCCATGTGCCTAGGCATAGAATTCACTCTTTCAGCCTACAGGTATTTTACTTTGTGCTGTTACCTGCTAGGCACTCTGCTAGGTGTCATAAAAAAGATTACAAGACTAAAAGATTTATTTTGCAAGACTAAAAATTGAACGTTACCTAATTATCAGGGAAATGCACATGCTTTTTGGTGGTTGATAAGCTAGCAGGAAGTAAGTCTTACTATACTACAGCATTAGAAATGTTTTCACTTTCACCAAAGGATTGGTTTCAAAGTCTCTACTGTATTACTCTCTACTGTATTTTTGTATTAAAAAAATCTGACAATACCAAGGGTTATCAAGGCTGTAGGAAAAGTGCAACTCTCATGCTCTGCTGGTGGGAATGTCAAATGACCTAACCCCTTTGGAAAGCAGTTTGACAATATTTAGTAAAATTTAAAATGCATATACCCTACAATCCAGCTTCCATTTCTGGGTATATACTCTAAAGCAGTTTTTTTTCAAACTGTGATTCATGATCCATTAGTGGATTGTGAAATCAATTTAAGGGTTACAATGAACATTTTTTTTACAGATGAAACAGAACAGAAATATCAGGGTAAGGATTGTTTTGTGAATTTTTGTGCGCCACCTAGATTCTCCCTCTCCAGGACTGAAACATTAATTTCAGCTGCTAGGAGTGTTGGCAGCCAACAGCTTGTAGCTGAGTCCCTCTCCAGGACTCTCTCCAGGAAGAGAGCTATTTGCCCAAGGTCACACCTTCTTCCTGGGTGCAGCTGTATTCACTAACTGATCTATGCAGGTGTATAAAGGCCTGATCCCCTTGCCCTAATTCAAAATTACTCTGAATAATCACTGCAGGCAATGCGGGATCAGCTGAGGCCTTTGTTGTCACTTCATTAGAGCCCCAAACTACCTCTTCCCACATTCCTGCTTTCTTTACTCCCCAACAGGTGCTGATACCGGGACATTCCCTCATAAACATCTTGTACACAAATTTCTGCCTCAGATCTACTTCCCAAGCAACTCAGCCTGTGATGATATATGCATATATGCATGTACAGGATCTTAATGTAAAATTATTTCTCACCATGCGTATTGGCCATAAAAGCTTAAAAACTCCTGCATCTAGGGAAATTCTTGTACGTATGCACCAGGAGACACTATGAGTATGTTCGTTGGGGTATTATTCATATTAATGATGACAAAAACTAAATGTCCATAGTCATGTAATGGAATATTGTACAATAATTAAAATTAGTGAAATCTCAGATGTGGAAAACAAACTTATGGTTACCAGGGAGGAAGGGAGGAAGGGATAAATTGGGAGATTGGGATTGACATATACACACTACTATATATAAAATAGATAACTAATAAAGACCCACTGTATAGCACAGGAAGCTCTACTCAATACTCTGTAATGACGTATATGGAAAAAGAGTCTAAAAAAAGAGTATAACTGATTCACTTTGCTGTACGGCAGAAACTAACACAATGTTGTAAATCAACTATACTCCAATAAAAATTTTTGAAAAATAGTCAATCTAAGAAAAAAAATTAGTGAAATCTACTGACATCTATCAACAAGGACAAATCTCTAAAATAAAGGGATACTTACCAACTTTAGGATAGTGCCTACCTCTGGAGAAGGAGCTTGGGAAATGAGATGAAATTGGGACTTCAGCTGGGGCATTGTATTGTTTTTTAAAGAAGTGTCTAAACAAATATGGCAAAATGATAGCATTTCTTAAATTTATGTGAGTACTTGGGTTTTTTTCACTTTCTGAATGTTTAAAATATTTTAAAATTGAATTTTGTTCAATGAATTAATACTGCAGAAAATCTACATTTATAAAAAAGCATTTTAACTTTTATTATCAGGAAGTAACGAAAGGACAGCTAACAAGGTCACTTCCTCTTACACAACAAATTTGGTCAAAATTTAATGGCTCATGGAGTCCAGATATTCCAGTTATAACTGTTTGGCTGGTTTATTGTACATCATTTATGTTTTTCCCCTATTTTCATTACTACTAAGTTCCATGTAATAAAACAATACTGGAATCTTTTAGCAGTTCATCAATATGTGTGTTGTACTCTGTGAAGCCAAAAGAGGGTATTAAAAAAAAAAAAAGCAGGGATATGTAGTTGACTATATAAATAAGATCATTCTGGCTTCACAGTAGCTTCACATTAGTGGTGATAGGTTTAAAGGAGAGAGGATGAGAAAGGACAATAGAAATATTATTACCATTACGTTCCTGTGTCTTCACAACATCGCCTTTTGTATCATATAGGGCACCTAGAGTGCAAATGAAACTGGCCAAGTTGCATTAGAAGGAGGAGTTCAGTAAAGGTTAGTGTTACTATCCAAAAGCATATATAACAGATCTAAGGAAGAAACTAAAAAAAGTAAGCCGAATAAAAGTGTGGTCAGTAGTGAAACTATAAATTAGGGTAAGAAGGGGTTGTGGCTTTGGGAGAGTCTCTGCTGGATTGTCTACTTGACCCTTCATTTTACTTACTTAGGTTTGTTTTTCTTTTTCTATAGAACATGTGCAAAATTCAACACTTTGCCTATGGAGATTTAATATGATTTACAAAATCTAATGCAGAAGCTTTATGAATACTTCAACTAATGCATATATTTAAGGAAAAGCAAAATTTTAGAATATTAGTAAGTCCTACATATAAAAGCAATCAGTTTAAAGCAATCTTCATACTTTAATATGAGACCACAGTGAGTCTATTGATAAGACACTACAGTAATGCAAAATAACTCTAAATGATGATACATAGGGGTTTCCAAAGCAACAAGGCAGTTGAAACAAGCACATCTGGGGGTTAGAGTCTATTAGAAATAGTTGCTGATGAAAGTTTGGGGAAGAATTACTAATGCCCACCTCAGTCCTCAGAACTGAGAATTCCAAAGAATTTGAGTAACTGGACCTGAAGCCAATTTGGATACATAAGAATATCACCTAGACTGGACACATCTATGCTGCTAACTAAAATGGGTCAGAAAATATCTTCCAAAATAATTTGTTCTTGTCACTATTACTGCTTTGAATTGTGAGAAAAAGATTTATAGCTTGAGTAAGTGCACTGTTTATGAAACAAGGTTTGTTCCAGATGTTAAACAGTGTAGAGTGAGATCTGTCTACTAGATCTGGAACTAGAATAGGAGAGAAACTTGCAATGTATGTTTTCTTTGTGAAAAAACTGTGCCTTTGGACCATGGTTATTAGCTTATAGCTCCAGGGAAGCTTCATATTCAGGGCCTTAGAAACCTCACTCAATGTTTTTCTTTTTGACCTAGTTAAATTTCTTGGAATAGGAAGTTATGATGCTAATTTTTTCAGAACTGTGGAGATGCCCCCGAGAAACTTTTGTAAGGTCCTTCAAAAACTGTAACTTTAGTATAATCTATAAAAATTTTGAAACACTATATTGATACCTGAAACTAATATAGTACTGTAAATCAACTATATCTCAATAAAAAACTTTTTTTAATTAAAAAAATTTGTCAATTTCGAGGGAACAGGGAAAGGAATTCTTGTGTAGGATGAAGACTAGAGTAGAAGACCTGGAAGGACTGTCTATTTGTTTGGTCTTATTCACAACTGAGAAGCTATTAAAATATTAGCAAATCCTAGTCCAGATTTGGGGACAGAGCGGGAAACCCCTGACCTTTTATTTTCAGTTAACCATCTCCCTTCCACTCCAAGTACTACCCAAACTACATCTTAGTCATTCTCTCCTTCTTAGTATGTTATGACCAAGGCTATAATTATTTGAAGGACTTCTCAGATCTTTCATCATTCATGTCGTGAATATGTGTTGTCCCAGTTCTTCATTACATGGCTTATAACAACCTATGTATTTGGGCAGAATAATTGTTAATTATCATCATTATTAAAAACATTCAGACGTCTCTACATATCTGCACAGGTAGGGATTTACAAAAGAAATTCCACAGACATATTTTCTTTCTTCCATCAACCAAAAATAACCTCAACACAAGACAATTATTTTATTTATTTATTTATTTTTATTTTTAATTTTTTTCAGCCGAGCGGCGTGGCATGCGGGATCTTAGTTCCCCGACCAGAGATGCAACCCACGCCCCCTGCAGTGGAAGCGCAGAGTCTTAACTACTGGACTGCCCAGGAAGTCCCAGACAGTTATTTTATATGACAAATTTTTGGTCTTCCACTTTTATCACTAAACCCCATCGCAAACCTGAAACCTCAAAAGGAATCACATAAGACTACATACCTTATGGGTACTCAATAAATGATGATCAACTGTTGTTATTGCATTGGTCTTTGTAATTCTCATAAAGATGACAGTCATTTATTTAGACCGTCATTTGTCCTTAATCCAGTTTTGTGCTAAACTTTAGAGTCTCTGCAGAAGCCGCCTTAATCTTTAGTGAAAACGGCTCATTCAGGGTAGAAGCTCAGAGAATTTAGAATTTTTTGCTTTAAAAATCGGTTAACGGGGACTTCCCTGGTGGTCCAGTGGTTAAGACTCTGCGCTTCCATGGCAGGGGGCACAGGTTCGATCCCTGGTTGGGGAGCTAAGATTCCCACATGCTGCACAGTGCGGCGGTGGGGGGATGCGGGGGTGAAATCAGTTACCTACTTTAAGACCTTCACATGAAAAGTTACATGGAGTACTCTTTCCCGTGATCTCTTTTTTTTTTTTTTTTCCTGTCCTCTTTGGTTTACAACAGACACAGCTATGTTACAACCACACGGGCAAAGTTTTGCAACAGAATGGCCTTGAAATAGAATACTGCCCAGTTGAAAACTTAGGCAATCGTAATGGAATAAACGAAACGAAACGGTGACTGCTAGGCTTCATGTGTTTCTTCTTATAAGGAAAGCTATCACCTTTCTGGGAGAATGTTATTCTTTAACTGACCTTGTGCCTTGTCTGTATCAAAGAGTTCTCAGTTGCTGTAACATACGGTCATAGTGCTGCAACCAAGAAATAACCCTATTATCTACAAGTGCTGCTTTAGTCTGTAAAATACAGCTTCTGAAAATAAGTAAGTGCTACTACTTGATCACTACCATAGTGTTTCTCATTTCTCTTTAAAATGGTAAAAATTACTGAGGGCACATAAACCATTTAAAAAATTTACTGTAAATGTCTACATACTTGAGCTGCATCAGCAAGTCAATTAAACAGCTGCAGTAGTACTCTGAAACCAAAGCTTGTTTCTCGAAAATGTGTTAATCTCTTTTTGGGTTTTTTTTGTTTTGTTTTGTTTTGTTTTTGGGGTTTTTTTGCAAGAGACCTCATTACTCTGGCCACAGATGACTTGCTTGAGTTTCAGAGTTTTCTTTTTTTCAATTTTGATTCTGATATGAAATTGAAATGATAAATAAGCAACATGTGGGCCACTCTGATAGACTGAAAATTCTCCTTAGGCTGCACGTGGCTCATGATAACCGTATAATATGCTGTCATGCTGTCATTAGAACTGCTGATCTGACTCTCTCAAAACGTTTTGTAAACATGGGGTATCCAGTCAAAGCCAGCCCAATGAGAGTAATTCTTCCACATTTTTCTCCACTTCTAACATACGAGATCATTTTTCATGTGGAAACTTGAAGAAAGTTAAAAAAAAACTTTTTTTCAGTAGCTGTGGGTAAATTGCCAGGGTTCTTATAAATGTCAAAAGCCAGTGGCAAACAGTTCAGTAATATGGTTTTCCTAACCACACAAAAGTATGTTAAGCCAGTTAATGGTCTCATGATCTACCTAACGGCTTTAATTGTATGACTGAGAGCACTATTTTATGATAATTAGGTGATAGCAAAGTCTCAGAAAAAGCATGATTCCAGGGCAATATAAGATGCCAGTTTCCTTTGGTCCTTTTATTTATTTATTTTCCTGTAGAAGTTTCTTGGGTTAATAACTGGTTGGAATAACTTACTTTAGTTGACCTTGGGGTTGGTTGAATTGCTCTAGGAATTAAGATTTTTATTAAGTAGTTTAATAGAAACTCATACACTATATAAGCTGTTATCAACACACTTAAATCCTTCCTTATGTAGCACTCGAACCTGTGAGATGTTGCATGAAATTGTCTTCTCTTAATCTGTTTCGTAATTAATTAGTGAAAAGTCATTGTTCACCTGTGTAACAGAACGAAAACGATGGCTTAATTTTGACCTGAAAAATGAAGAATTTCTTAGATTTGTGGCAGTGCCTACATGGCACAACAAAAAGTGAGGATTTGGTCTGCACTCAGTTCCAGTTATTTTGAGAAATGGGGAAAACTAGTTGGGACTGTGTGGTATAAATTATTTAGTTTGGGTTAGACTCTTTGGGTTTGACTCCTTACATTAAAAAATATATATATATCATTGCTCAAAGAATGTGGCAACATGTTCCATGTTGCTGATGATTCCTGTCAGAAAAAGAAAGCAAGGGAAGCAGCTATTATAGTCTTCAGCAAGAGTAAGCAAGCATATTTCTCTTACATGCATTACAAAGCAAATGTAGTCATTTAATTTGCAGGGAAGAATAAACCATCACACACTATGATTTCCATATTGCTTCTCATGGATTGAGGGAAAATTTTATTTGTAACTTTATCTTCATTTCAAAGTCCATTGATATAAAGGAGCTGGAATTCCACTCTTTTACAAGTTAACTATGATTCTTTAGCTAAAAGTTTCTTGGCTTGGCCTTAGATTTATGGTTCAGATTATTCTTGGGCTGCTGGCTTGATTCAGAAAACCAAGCACCCTGTACAACTCTGAATTAGAAATCTCAAAAAAAATTCCTACTTTCCTAATTATACTGTATTTTATAAGAAGATTACTTGTTCTAAAATTAGCCCTCTGATGATGGCAAAACAGCTGGATGCAAAGTGAAAAATTCAAGGACTCATCTTGCAGTTTCAGACATACAATTTCAACCACCGGTTTGACTCTTAACCTCCATATGTTTTGCAGTTGTATAAAATACACAAAACTATGGTACATTAAAGTATATTTATTTAAGTCTGGTGTGTATTGGTGTTTATTTCCTGCTATATGTTAGCAATCTAAAAATAGAAATACTGTTCACTTTTTAATAAGGTTTTGTACATAATCTTACAAGGGTTTTCGGAATGAGAACTGAACTTGCTTTTTCATGAGCAAAGTTTGCCCTTGGCCAACAGAGGCTGTCAGAGACCCTGTTAAAGTTTTACTCAATCTGACAATCTTTGTCTTAAAAAAAAAAAAAAAAGTTATTTAACATACAGTAAAAATAAGTTTTGGCAAATGCATAGTGTTAAAACTACCACTACAATCAAGATATGGAATGTAGCCCCCCAAAATTCCCTTGTGCTACCCTGTTGTGGTCAGAG
This sequence comes from Eschrichtius robustus, assembly GCF_028021215.1. Taxonomy (NCBI): domain Eukaryota; kingdom Metazoa; phylum Chordata; class Mammalia; order Artiodactyla; family Eschrichtiidae; genus Eschrichtius; species Eschrichtius robustus. The sequence continues at coordinate 127,040,378 of NC_090824.1, forward strand.
CCTCACCCCACCCTTAACCCTAGGCAACCACTAATCTGTTCTCTGTTCCTATAGTTTTGCCTTTTCAAGAATGTCATATAAATGGAATCATACAATATGTACTCTTTTGAGTCTGACTTTCACTAAGCAAAATGCTTTTGAGATTCATCCATGTTGTTGTGTGTGTCAAGAGTTTATTCCTTTTTTATTGCTGAAGAGTGTTCCATTTTATGGATGTACTTCAGTTTATCCATTCCCCAGTTGATGGATATCTGGACTGTTTCTAATTTTTGGTTATTACATGTGAAGCTACTGTAAACATCTGTGTTTAGGTTTTTGAATGAACATAAGCTTTAATTTCACTCTGGTAAATACCAGGGAGTGATATTGCTGCCTTTGTGGTAATTCTATATTTAGCTTTATAAAAACCTGCCAAATTGTTTTCTAGAGTGGCTGTACCATTGTGCATTGGCCCGCAACAATGTCTGAGAATGCATGAAAGAATTCAGTTGCTCCCTGTTCTCACCAGCTCTTGTTATTATCAGATTGTTTCATTTTAATTATTCTAACAGGTGTTTGGAAGTATCTCATTATGGTTTTAATTTATATTTCCCTAGTGACAAATGATTTTGAACAGCTTTTCATTGCTTATTTGCCATCCATGCCTTTCTTTGGTGAAGTAAATATTTTTATTGGGCTTGTTTATTTTTTCTTATTATTGAATGTTGAGAGTTCTTTATATATTCTAGACACACATCATTTGTCAGATATGTGATTTGCAAATATCTTCTTCCTGTATATGACTAATCTTTTCATTCTCTCAATTGTGTCTTTTCATTCTCTTAACAAAAAATTTTCATTTTGATGAAGTCCAAATGATCAATTTTTCTTCTATAGATCATGTTTTTGATGTTGTATCTAATTGCTCTTTGCCTAACCCAAGGTCACAAATATTTTTTCCTATTATTTTCTTCTAGAAGTTTTATTTAGGTCTGTGATCCATTTTGAGTTCATTTTTTGTATCAAGCTTTATCTTTTAATTGGAGCATTTAATCCTTTTATATTTAATGTAATTACTAATGTATTTGAATTTGTACCTTGTTTTGTGCTTTCCACTTGTTCTTCTGGTTCTATTTTTATTTGATTTTTCACCTTTTTGAATTTTTTTTCTCATTTCAAATTTTCCCCCTCTGCTAGTTTGGATTTTATGTTCAGTTTGTTTTGTTTTGTTTGTTTGTTTGTTTTTCATGACTAGTCAACAGTGCTATTTAAAGTGTGAACATCAGTATCAAGCTGGGGGCTTGTTAGAAATGTAAATTCTTGGGCCCACCTCAACCTGAATCAGACTTGTGTTTTAACAAGCCCTTCAGATTATTCTGATGCATGCTAAAATTTCAGATGCACTGAAATTAAAACATACATACTTATCAAGGTTTACCCTTCTCCCAGGCAGCAAGCACTTTTACATACTTTAATTCCATATACTCCTCTCCAAGTATGTTACTGTTGTATTTTAAATCTTTTTTTAACCCCAGAAAACATTATTCTTGTTCTACACAGTCAAGATTTGTTTGGCCTTACCCATTTTTACCACTTTCTTTGCTGTTCATTCATTCTTATTTTTTAAACCTTTCACCTGAGATCACTATCTCTCTTAATTAAGAACATTCTTTAGAATTTCCTTTTATGAACATCATGGAAGCAAACTCACTTAGCTTGTCTAAAAATGTCTTTTTTTTTTTTCATCTTCTTTTTTGAAAGATATTCTTTTGGGGGGCAGATTTCTAAGTTGGCAGTTATTTTTTTCTCCTGAAGGGATTTAGAAGTCTGCTTCTAAGATGGTCTGTTTGTCTTTCGTATTCTGCTGTTTCACTATGTTGTGTTAAAGTGAAAATTATTTTTTGTTTTGTTTTTAATTCTGCTTGGAATTTAGTTGACTTCTTAAATCTGTGGTTTGAAACAGATTGGTCCTAGAAAATTCTTAGCTATTGTCTCTTCAAATATTGCCTCTGCACCATTTTCTCTTTCCTTTCTTTCCAGAACTCCACAATTAAACGGATGTATGTCAGAATGTCTTATTTATCCTCCATATCTATTAACTACTCTCTCAAGTTTCCTTTCTTCTGTTTCTCTTTGGTGTATGCTGGACAATTTCTATCATCATAGTCATATCCTTTGGTTTATTAATTTTCTCTTCACTTGTGTCTAATTTGCTGTTAAACCTGTCCATTGTGTTATTGATTTCGGTTACTGTGTTTTTCATTTCTAGAAATTCTATTTTTGAAAAATCTACTAGGCTATATTCTATAGTTTCTTATTTTGAATAGGCGTTTTCCACTTTTTTACTTCTTCAGAAAATAAAACATAGTTATTTTACCTTCTGTGTTTCATAATTCAAATATCTGAATTCTTTGTGAGAGTTTTCTGTTGTTTCTCTTGGATATTTTTTCTGCTGGTCCTCACTCAATAGTAACTTAAGTCTTGGGGTGCTTAGTGTTTGTTACTGTAAGCTGCTCATTTTCCTTAGAAAATCATTTATGTATTATTGAAATACTTTCCTCCAGAGAAGATTTGCATTTGTTTTTTTCATACACCGGGGCCTACTCAACTTATAGTGATGGGTTTTCTTGGACCTATTTTGGCTATATCATGAGGTTACAATCTTTCAGGGACAGAATTTTTTGGTCTTTGGTTTTGCTTAGCACCACAGGAATTTTCCTTGCAGTCATCAGGATGATTGGGTATGTAGGTTTTTTTTCATCCCTACCTAAAGGGTCCAAGCTTTATTGGGAGAGAGGTCTCCTATAGGATTCTCCAAGGCCTAGGCTTTACCTCCTGTCCCATCCCCCACTCCACACCCCACTAAAGCCAAAGCTGAAGTTCACCAGCTTGAGCAAACGCCTTTAGGGCAAAAGTGATCTCAGGACACGATTGAGCAACTCCAGGGGCATCATTTCGGTGAATAGGATGCAAATGGTGCCTCCTGGTGTTCTACACCTGGACAATGTTGTCCATATACCTGTCTGGTTTCCTACTTTACTTCTCTTTGAGTTTGTAATTCCTAGCTTTCTAGTCCATGTTTCAGTGCTTTTAAGAGGTTTAGGATTTTTTTTTTTTTTAATTCAGTTTTTAAATTGTTTCCAGGGAATTCCCTGGTGGTCCAATGGTTAGGACATGACTCTTTCACTGCCGGGGCCTGGGTTCAACCCCTGGTCTGGGAACTAAGATCCTGCAAGCTGTGTGGCATGGCCAAAAAAAAAAAAAAATTGTTTCCACTATGAAGGGCAGTCTGAATGTCTAGCCTGCCATATGCCTGGAAATATAACTCTCAAAACTCAACTTTATATACTCTACAATTTATAGAAATATCTGATAGCCTAATTTGTTCAAATAATAATTACCCCCCCTTTTTTTTTCTGGCACCAAAGCTTTAATTAGGAACAGTTCATTGGAATTATAAAGAATCTGTAATCCCTGGTACTTAACTATTCCCTCATGAATATTACTAATAAATGTATTGGATTTACGTTGAAATACAAAAGTAGCTTAAAGGTTTAAGAGTGACCACAATTTTTTATTAATGTTTCTCAGAAAATGAGTACATTAAACTGGAATCATGTGTGTCAGTTGCATAGAAAGTGTGGTGTCTCCATAGTTACATTAAACACAACGAGTACAAAGGGGAAATGTCTTCTGGTGTTGATAAGCTAAAAGGAAGTGAGTCTTGTACTAGATTATACAGAATGTTTTTAAGCTTTCACTCAAGAATAGAAGGTTTCAGGTCCTCCTGTGTTACGCCTTGCTCAAACCTAAGTAAAAGTAGTTATGGAAAAAACGTGTGTAGTCAATGCTAAGACTCAGTGTATTGATGTCATGTAGAAAAATGTGATGCAGAGATCCTTTTTTGTGGTTTATTTAATTCTCTCTGTTATTTATAGTATTTGCTCTGAAGCATAACTCAATAAAATTCTAGCAATTAAAGGGAAAGAAAATCTATCTTAGCCAAATATTATATTAGCCTGACTCCCCATTTGGAAAAAATTATTTTATAACATACCAAGTCAGCCTTGGAGACCACAGAGTCCATTTGTGTCTGGCTTGTAGTGGCTATTCAATAAATGTTTGTTGAATCAATTAATTAATGGACAGTATATAATGGGCAGTTGTAAAGAAAGCAGGCAGTGGCTAAAATGTTGATTGGGTCAAAATATGGGAAGAACACTAAGAAGGAAGATTCCTGGGATTCAGTCCTCATTCTAGGGCCCCATAGTGCTATAGCCTTGGGTAATTCTGTTTCTTCATCACTTGCCATACTCTTGGGTCAAACTGCATTGCAGCTCCCTGTACATGCTGCATGATTTCCCAATTCAGTGTCCTTGTCCTTACAGTCATCCATCTAAAATACCTTCCTCCATCACTGCATGACTAAACCTACCTAGCTATGTCATCCTACTTCTTAATACAAATACTCCCCTACCAAGCTTCCCTGACACCACCCCAGGTGGAAGTTACTTTTCCCTCTGGTCTCACACAACATTTTTTTCTCTTTTAACTCAATGGTGTCATTTAACACTTTATAGCTTATATTGTGATATTTTATGTAGATATCTATACTACACTGCTTCTGGTAGGCTGGAAGTTCATGAGGGTAGGGCTCATTCCTGCTATTTTTTTGTAGTCCCCCCATAAAACCTAGAAAAGTACATTGAAGATTATATGTACTCAGTTACTGTCTGCTAAATCTGAAAATAGAGAATGATAATGCTTTTCTTGCTAATGAGGGACGGCTGTGTCAGATGATAGCTTGAGGCCATTTGCAACTTTTAGACCAATGATCGTGGAGCACTGATGGGGAATGCTGCATATGAATAAGTAAAGAAAATTGTGTAAGTTATTTATCCATTAATGGGAGAAGAAAAGAGAATACTTGGATAGATCAGAGCCCATTTAAAAGCAGAGAGAGCCCATTTAAAAGAAGAGGGAAATTGATGATGCAAGAGTAGAAAGTGACACAAGCAGTAGAGATTATTCTAGTCTAGTCATTTTAAAAGTTCTTTTCTCAACTGAAATTTTTATACATACACCTGTGTACAGCTGGTATATTATGTACCTAATTTTGAGAGATTCCCTGAGGAACTGAGCCAGAAAGTAGATTGCATTTTTAGAATGTAGTTAACAATCTCACAGACATAATGTTGAATGAGAGAAAGCAAACACAAAACAGTCCATGCTGTATGATTCCATGAAGTTCAAATCCAGAATTTTTCAAACTTCAAAACTAATTTCTGGTGATAGAAGTTAAAATAGTGGTTGCCCTTGGAGAGTGGTGACTAGTACGGGGCACAGGGGGTGTTCAGAGGTGCTGATAATTCTCTGTATGGTGTATGCACATGTAAAAATGTTTTTAGTTTATATGTAAGATTTGTGCACTTTATTATATGTTAGTTATACATTAGTTTTTTTAAAAAACAGATTGTAGTTAACAAGCTGTTTGCCCCATGAGTCACCGATGATCAGGTTAAGGATAAATCCAAGCTATGCAGTGTGTTTCCTGGAAAAATGAAGCACACTTTTAAAATTCTAGAGTTTTCTTGGCAAACCTGTGACCAGATGGCCCTCATAAATAATGCATCAAAATATGGTTAGAAATAGAAGAATTTGTGATGTGTGATAAAATGAAAGAAATCAATGATCATATGGTTTACTCATTTTGACTTTCATTGTGGTTTTTCTGGAAGAGCCAGGATCACCAATAAATTGTCACACACTAAGAATGGAGTAAGTACCGCACGAGGAGACTTGCTAGCTGTGAAACCTTGAGTAAGTCACAGGCTTTCTGGCCGTTGGATGCTTCCTCTGTTAAATGGAAAAAATATCTTATCTGTTCAAAGATAGAGGACAGGATCAAGTGATCTCTTAAGACTCCTTCCAGCTCTTAAAGTCTTTGGCTTATGGAAGTTGGAACTATAAAGAAAAACTCGGGTTAAAGCTTTCACGCTATTGGTAGTAGGATGGGAAAATAAATCACTTTAAAAATCTGTAATAATAGGTAACAAAAAATGTAAGTGGAACTGGAATCATGCCAACTAGTAAGAGATACAGGCAGAAAACATCTTTTCAGACACAGCCAGCTACCTGAAACGGTTTGCTGCTGTTCCTTGGGGATTTCCCTAGCCTTGGCAAGGGGTTTACCAAATAATGCTTTTTTTATAAAGAAAGAAAGAAAAAAGATAAGGGAACATTTTTAGACTTCAATCAAAGAAAGCATTGTATGGTAAATTTTTCCATTGTGGGTTCATATTTTCAAATAAATCCGTTGCAGAAAATGGTATTTCATAAAACGTATGAGCAGAGAAAGAACCCTAGTTTACGTCTGGCTTAAATAAAATCTCACAACTAGAAGGAACTGCACGGCATCATCTCTTCTTTCAATACTACTAAGTGAGCATCATGTCTATTTTTTGAAAGGGGCAGCTGAGGCCCAGTAAGGCTAAATGACTTATTTAAGGTCACACAGCTGGGGGAAGCACAGAATAGAAACAAAAAGCCAGTTCTCAGGCTTTGAGCCTATTCTATCTTCTGCTGCACCAGGCTGCCCCCTGTGGTTCCTTTTGGATGCCTTGAGCTCCATGGAAGAGGCAGAAGGGACTTCAACTGTACTTTGTTTTAGAAGCAGTTAAAGTGAGAAGCTAATGGAACTGGGAGTCAGAAGACCTGAGCCCTTCCACTTATAACTGTGACCTTGGAAAATCATTTAACTTCTCTGAGCCTCAGTTTCCTCATCTGAAATAGCACCTCACACTGTCACTGAGGCAGAAATCAATTGAAGGAACCTATGAGAATGTGAAAGTACTTTATAAATTATAAACCAAATGTGGTTATTAAAGTGGAGAAATTCTTATCTACTTGGTAAATTAAGGAATTTGTATTTCAGGGAATTCCCTGGCCATCCAGTGGGGGGGTTCAATCCCTGGTTGAGGAACTAAGATCCTGCAAGCTGCGTGGTGCAGCCAAAAAAAAAAAGGAATTAGTAATTACAAAACAAGAATACCTGATAAAAATGCTCTGAGTGAATATATGTTAACAGCAGGGCTGCTATTAGAGCATATAAAAACCAATGATCCTGTAACAGAAATGTCCTTTGTTTACTTATCACAACAGTTTAGCATAATCACTTTTAATAGTAAGTCTCCGAGGAACCTTCCCTGATATGTGGATGCTGGCTGTAAAAAGAACTTTATGTGGGGATACACGACTCTTTCCTCCTCCACACTTTGCATTATCAATCCTTTTAAATTTGTGAACCCCAAATGGTAAAAATGGCATCTTATTTTATTTGAATTTGCATTTTCCTGATTATTAGTGAGGCTTGGCATCTTTTCATCTTATTGGAAGTGTAAATCGATAAACCTGTATGGAAGGCTGCTCGATAGTGTCAAGTAAAAACTTAAGGGCACATACCTTTCAAACAAGAAATTCCATTTTTCATTAGCTCCCTTAGAGAAATAGTGCTCGCATATAGACACATAGAGACACGCACGAGGTTTTTCACTACAGCATTGTCTGAAATAGCAGATAACTAAAAACAACCCAAATAGCCATCAACCAGGAGTAGTCAGATAAATTGGAATAATCAAACTGTGGGAAACTGTGTAACCAGTGTAAAAAAATGAAGTGGAGCTTCAACAGGAGAAAAATGTGAGTTGCAGAATAATGTGTACAATAAAACATCATTTACTTAGAAAATGAAAATAAAACTATATATTCTATATGCATATATATGCATGTAAATGATAAGCAGATGTCTTGAGAGTTACATGACAAACTGAGAACAGGTTGCCTAGGGGAAGGAGACCAAGTGTGAGCAGGTGGCCAAAGCACACTTGTATTCTTTGTATTGTTTGGAACTTTAAAACAAAAATGTATTTTTGTGTTACTTAATAATTGATAAAAAATAAAATATAGTTAAAAATGATACTGAAGAGTAAACGATAAAATTTAAAAGAGAGGGACTTCCCTGGCAGTCCAGTGGTTAAGACTCTGTGCTGTCAATGCAGGGGGCACAGGTTTGATCCCTGGTTGGGGAACTAAGATCCCTGCATGCCATGGCCAAAAAGAAAAAATTAAAAGAGAGAACATTATTATTTCAATATGAGGAACAACTTTCAGGTTATAGAAATTTCTTGGATTTTCCAGAGTTGCAAGATAAGAATGAGTCCAACTAAAGCTGAATTAATATGATGCCTGTCATTCAAGTGAAGAGTTAAAAATGTAGTCAAAAATCAAAATCATCTAATATATCTGTATGTTTGATATCATGTAGAAATTGATTATTTTTCTTTCACTTTTGTCCAGATATCAAGTAGTCACAGATTGAGATTCACCCTTCATGTCACTGGTTTTAATTTACTTAAACTTGCTGTGTCCCTTATCAATATTTTAAACTGAGTAGAGTACATTACAGTGAGATCGACTCTCTTTTTCTGGCATTGACTTTTTTTCTCTGATCACAAAAGTATCATACGCTTATTGTGAAAAGGAAAAAGGAAAAATATTGGAAGTCGTGAAGAAAAAATTAAAATTCCCATTATCAAAAAGAAAATTATTAACATTGTCAGGAGTTCTGGGCAGGGAGGAGAAGAGGAGAGTAATATATTTTTTTACACATCTTCAAGTATAATTTTAAATTTTATTGTAGCAGTTTATTTATTAAAATCATAGTTAAAATTTAATTTTATATTTTAAAAATAGCATTTATTGGGACTTCCCTGGTGGTCCAGTGGTTAAGACTCTGAACTCCCAATGCAGGGGGCTTGGGTTCGATCCCTGATCAGGGAACTAGATCCTGCATGCTGCAACTAAGATCCCACATGCTGCAACTAAGAGGCTGCATGCCGCAACTAAAAAGAGCCCACATGCAGCAATGAAGATCCCAAGTGCCACAACTAAGACCCGGTGCAGCCAAATAAATAAATAAATAAAATTAAAAAAAAATAGCATTTAGTTTTTGTATTAAAATTCATATGTTTTGGGCTTCCCTGCTGGCGCAGTGGTTGAGAATCTGCCTGCCAATGCAGGGAACACGGGTTCGAGCCCTGGTCTGGGAAGATCCCACATGCCGCGGAGCAACTGGGCCCGTGAGCTACAATTACTGAGCCTGCGCGTCTGGAGCCTGTGCTCTGCAACAAGAGAGGCCGCGGTAGTGAGAGGCCCGCGCACCGCGATGAAGAGTGGCCCCTGCTTGCCACAACTAGAGAAGGCCCTCGCACAGAAACGAAGACCCAACACAGACATAAATAAATTTAAAAAATTAAAAAAATTTTTTTAAAAAGTTACTTAAAAAAAAAAAATAGAGGATACCTAGTAAAATCTGAAAAAAAAAATTTTATATGTTTTAAATCCCAGAAAAACATTGTTAAGAGTTTTTCCCTTTGCATATAGGTGTTCATGGGACTGAGTTAATACTGTGCATACAGTTCTGTCCCCCTTTTTTAAATAAACATTTTATTGTAAGCATTTCTGCATATCATCACAGATTCTTCAAAAATATTTATAATGGCACCATCTATTCTGAAGTGTGGATATACGTATTGTAATATATCTATCCTCCCATTATAGGAGATTTACCTTGTTTTCAATTTTTTCACTGTTTTACTTAACTATGGAAGAACATACTATCGTATGATTCCTTGCTTCCATCTTTGATTACATCCCTAGGATGTATTCTTGGAAATGGAATTATAGGTTTGTGCTGGTTATTTTCCATTCCTACTCCCACCTCTTCTCTGCCTTTCTTCATTCTGCTCTGTGTCTTTATAGATCTCATGTCCAGGATCTCTTGCCCTTCGGCTTCCTTGAGATTCTTTCAGTGGGTGGCACCAGGAGGAGGTCAAGAAGCTAGAAGAGAGAGAAGTTGAGGTTTCTCACTCCTTCCTGCTGTGAGGCAGTGGCTGCATGCCTCTTCCCACCTCCAGCCCTGCCCCTCTTTCTTGGTGGTTCCTCCTCCACCGTTCCTATTCTTACTGAGTTCCATAAGATTATTTCCTCTCCTTGTCCCTTTATCTCTAGGGATGTTGCTCTTCTTTGGGGACCCCAACATCCCTTGTTTACTCCCTTAACGTGGTCTACCCATCTGTAAGTAGTCCTTTTATTAAAGTCTCTTCATTTGAACCATCCTGGATGAAATCCCTTTCCTTCTGGGATCCTGACAGACACACACTTTTAAAATATATTCTTGACTAGATATTGCCAAATTGCATTGCAGAAAGGTTATATCCATTTATACTTCCATTAGTAGCATGCGAAAGCCTGATGAGATGAGCTTTTAAAGTTGCAGGAGATTTTTGAAGGCATTCAGTCTCCTGTTATCTGGTATCTTCCTCGCTAATGTCACTCATAGGCAAAGAGTTCTGCCAAAGGCTATCTAAAGAAAAGTCATGCATGACAAAGGTAAAAATATTGGGATAAGCAGTTGTGTGTCATTTATAACCCTGAAATTCACAATGCAAGGGACCCTGGATTGTATTGTGAAAATGACTCTTTTGACTGACACCTGTAGATAGGGAAGAACACATTCTGCCTGGGCACACAGAGACTACGGTGTAGTTTGGGATGTCAGCTCATATGCAGATGACAAGTAAACAGTAGCCCAGGAAACCAGTGGGGATGCAGTGCTGCTGCCTATAGGGTCTTTTTAAAAAATTTATTTTCATTATCTTGTTCTTGCCTGTAGGGTCTTAGTATTCACTTGGTGGAAGAATTTCTTCTGATCTTCCTAGTCCTGGCTTTCTTAGAAGAGCAGTTTGCAGGTACATGGATTATGAGAAGAAGAAAGAATCCACAAAGAAATCTTCTTCCCTTCTTAAAAGAGGCAACTACACTTATTGGCATTTTACACAATGGTTGCTAGAAAGTAGTTGAGATTTTAGTCAAGTGGTGTTTGTTTGTTTGTTTGTTTGGCTGCACCGGCTCTTAGTTGTGGCACTTGGGATCTTTGTTGTGGCATGTGGGATCTTTAGTTGCAGCATGTGGGATCTAGTTCCTTGACCAGGGATTGAACCCAGGCCCCCTGTATTGGGAGCATGGAGTCTTAGCCACTGGACAACCAGGGAAGTTCCCCCAAGTGATGTTTATATTACAGCTGACTCAAGACACAGGTGGAAACATTGTGCTTTTTGGGACTTCTACGAGTTTGCATGCTGCAGCTAAGGAGCCCCCCTGCCACAACTAAGGAGCGAGTGAACTGCAACTAAGGAGCACACGTGCCACAACTAAGGAACACACCTGCCACAACCAAGACCGAGCGCAACCAAATAAATAAAATAAATATTAAAAAAAAAAAAAGAAACATTGTGCTTTTCTATTTTCTTGCAAAATATTGAGACACATAGTGGGCACAACATGAAAATGTCTTTATGGAAAATGGTGAGTTCAGTCAATACCCAGGTAAATAAAATTCAGTAAGTGCCTCAATACTTAATTCTACAAAAGTATTCTTTTTTTTTTGGCTGCACTGAGCAACAAGTGGGATCTTAGTTCGCCAACCAGGGATCAAACCCATGCCCCCTGCCGTGGAAGCAAGGATTCTTAACCACTGGACCACTGGGGAAGCTCCTACAAAAGTATTTTTATTAGAGAACTAACCAGAGCCAGGAATCAGACAAACTATTGACTCATATTGGATAATAAAGATGCATTATTACCATATATTTTATAGCACTTTAGTAGTTTGAGTCCTTTAAACATAAAGTTTCTTTCCATAACACTCAGGACAGTAATCTCCCCCACAAGGCTGTGGGCTCCCTGAAGGTAGGGGCCACTCTGGTTTCCTCCCAGCACTAGCTCAGTGCCTAATACATAAAAATCAGATGCTCAGTAAAAGTTTGGTGAACTGAACTCATCTGAACAACCACCCCAAGAGGTGGGATAGTTTCTGATTATTTTGCTAGGTGAGGAAAACAAAAGATCAGAGAGTAGAGACAGTTGCCCTCCAGTTAAATAAATAGAAGAGCCAGCTGTGAACCACATCCTGTACTCCTTGACTTTTGCCCTTGCCCAAACTGAGCATGTGGGAAAGACCCCTTGCTTACATAAACTCCCGTTGCCCTTCCCCTCTGACTTGAGTTAGCAACATCCATCTTTATTCCATTGCTGCGGACACTTTTGGAAGGTCATAGTGTTTAAATCAGGAGTTTAAACAATCCATGACCCAAGTGAGGCCTCAGTGGGAGACCTTCTCAGAGGATTTTCCACGTTAGATTAACTGGTATTGATGCCGAAAACTCAGCCTCTGTGCACCAGTGCCAAATTGAATCTTGGAGTCAAAGTTTTGGGTGAAGTAGAGAATAGCTTTATTCCTTTGCCAGACAAACGGGGACACAGTGGGCTCGTGCCTCAAAAACTGTGTGTCCCAACTTGCGGGGATTTGGTGAGGAGTTTTATAGCAATGGTTCAAGGGCGGGGTTGTTAAAGATCAGGGTGTGTGCAGGGCCTGCACTCCTTTAATCTGACCTCAGGTGGTCTCCTGATGAGCTTCTCTGGTTCCTTCTCCCCCCACCCTCCCGCACCACACAGCTTGCGAGATCTCAGTTCCCCAACCAGGGATTGAACCTGGACCATGCCAGTGAAAGCTCAGAATCCTAACCATTAGACTACCAGGGAACTCCCCTCTGGTTCACTTAATCTGGCCTCAGGTGGTCTCCTGATGAGCTTCTCTGGTTCTCAAGGTTATCAAACTGTGACCTTCTCTGGAATTAAGAATGCTTCATCAGGACTTTCCTGGCGGTCCAGTGGTTAAGACTCCACGCTTCCACTGCAGGGGGCACAGGTTCAATCCCTGGTTGGGGAACTAAGAGCCTGCATGCTGTGCAGTGCAGGCAAAAAAAAAAAAAAAGCTTCATCAAGTAGTTAACATCTTCCATTTGTTGAGGGTTTTAGTTCTGTAGAAGAGCTCAAAGATATTGTTATGTGTATCCCTTGAGGTGGAACCAGGACCCTGCCCCAAGTCTGTACTATTGTTTCTTGACTGCTTCTCCCTTGTCTCTGCATCCCCTTTCTTCCCTGATTAGCAACTGTTTGAATCTGCCCTTTGCAACTTAGGGAAGATCAAGGAGGCTGGAATCTATTCCCTACAAACAAGAAATGGGGGACACAGAAAGGCTTCTGTGCCCAGGAGCCCTATAGGGTCCTGCTTGGTTTCAGTATCAAATTCCTTTTTCATCTTATGGGGTTTATGCATTTCCAACTTTGTAGATCACATGTTTAATCAATTACCTGGAGTGTAGCTAGAGTAATTTGCTTATGTTACCAAGACTTAGCCAAGGGACTTGTAAATTCTAAGGTGTCCCTGGGCAGACTTTGGAAAGCAACTTACTGAAAATTCTGATCACATAGCATGTAAAAGGGTAAAAAGTCCTGGAAGGTTATCTGGGCCAATGTTTCTCAAACCTGGGTTCATGGACCCTTGGGAGTTCCACTGATGAGTTCTTGGGGTCTAGAAGTTATCTATGAATATTTAAAATTTTAGATATCCTTCTATCACATTCCAAAGTTAACATAAATGCCTTCTAGATCACCTGGCTAGCCACCTCATAAGTGAGTCTGGAAACAAGGATTTACTGTTCCACACAAAGTACTTATCTTGGCACCCAGTTATCAACTAAAATAATATCACGTAACTTTTTAAAAAACGTAGATATAATTCACATACCATAAAATCCATCCTTTTAAAGTGTACAATTCAGTGGTTTTTAGTATGTTCACAAGGTTAATGATTCACAACTATTACTACTATATAATTCCAGAACGTTTTCATTACCCCTAAAAAGATCCCTACGCCCACTGGCAGTCATTACTTACTCCTCTTTTAGGGGAGCAGAATTTGCCACCCTGAACTATGTCTCTTTGGCATACTGATTGTTTTAAGCTGGTTATTTTCTGGTAAACGGCAGACAGGGAAGGGCTCTGAAAACCAAGTAGGAGTTGCCTTTTCATAAGAAACATTTACATTTGTAAGGGAAATCTCCCCTTTCTACCTGGAAGAACCTGACCAAATCTCTATAAACATCAGGCAACTTAAATCTGCATCACCATCACCTTTGTTTACTGTGCTTTTCCTGGTAACCTCCCAAAACTGACTCTCCCCACTCTAAACATCTTTTGTCTTTAGCTGATGATGGTATTTAAGGTGAGGCCATTTTGGTGAATTACTCAGTTTTCCTGGGTCTCTCCCACATATACATGTAATTAAACTTTGTTTGATTTTCTCCTGTTAATCTGTCTCATGTCAATTTAATTCTTAGACCAGCCAGAAGAACCTGGAAGGGTAGAGGAAAATTTCTCTGTCCCTGCTCCCTCTCCTCCCCAACCCCTGACAACCACTAATCTACTTTCTCTCTCTTTGGATTTGCCTATTCTGGACATTTTATATAAATGAAATCATACAATATGTGGCTTTTGAGTCTGGCTTCTTTCATTTAGGATGTTTCCAAGGTTCATCCATGTTGTAACATGTATCAGCACTTTATTTCTTTTTTAACGGCTGAATATTTTCCCATTGTATCCCATTTTGTTACGGAATGCAAGGTCATGTGCCTGACACACAGTGAGGCCAAACAAACCAAAACTTCGGAGTTTAGAGCAGAGAAAGTTTTTTTGCAGGGCCAAGCAAGAGAATGCGTGGCTTGTGCTCAAAAAACCTGAACTCTCCTATGGGCAAAATTTGGGATGAGGGCTACAGGGTGTGTGGCTTTCTTCCGGTTGAGTGGTGGTGAGTTAACAGGGTGGTGTTTCAGGAATCTTGTACTCAACCTTAAGTTACCATCCTCTGCTTGGGTTCCTGCAGAAGAACTCAAAGATTTTGTTAGGTATATTCCTTCAGAAGGAACCAGGACCTTGTCCCTGCACTATTGTTTCTTGACTTCTCCTCCCCTGTTTCTGCATTCCCTCTCTTCCCGGATTAACAACTGTTTGAATCTGCCCTTTGGAACTCATGCAAGGTCTAGGAGGCTGAAAGAAGCCTATTTCCTACAAAAAAAAACAGGAGATATGGAAAGGATTTGTACATGGGAGGGCCCCACAGGGTCCTGCTCAGTTTCAGTTTGTTTCCACTTTCTGGCCATTGTGAATAATGCTGCTGCTGAAACCATGTAACTCTGATTGGGACTTGAACCCATGCGCTGGGACTCGAACCCAGCCAAAACCCAGATTGGGACTTGAACCCACAGTCTTTTAACTGAGATCACACACCTGGTCTTAGGGCTTAATGAAGCTCAGGTTCTTGATGTCTCATCGCAGAAAGAATTCAGTGAGAGACAAAGTGATAAGTAAGTAATGGATTTATTTAGAGACAAACACATTCCCCAGACAGAGTTTGGGCCATCTCAGAAGGCGATACACTACCAAGGTACGAGGTTGTCAGTTTTTATAGGGGTGGGTAATTTCATAGGCTAATGGGGGGGAGGATTATTCTAAGTATTTTGGGAAAGGGGTGGAGATTTCCAGGAATTGGGCCACCACCCACTTTTTGATCTTTGATAGTTGGCCTCAGAACTGTCATGGCACTGGTGGGTGTGTCACTTAGTTTATGCTGATGTATTACAATGAGTGTGTAATGAGGCTCAAGGTCCACTGGAAGTCAAATCTTCTGCCATCTTGGATCCAGTTTGTTCTAACCAGTTTTTGTCATGCCCTATGTCTATGTCATTCTTTTAAAGTTTGTGCCCTGCCCCCTTCCCTCCTGTTTCACCATGAGAAACTTTTAATTCTAAGTTATAAAAATTTGGGTCTGTAAGTCTTCAGATATGTTCTTGGGGTCTGTGATTTCTCAAATTTGAGAAATACTGCTGCAGGATGACTCCACTGCTTAATAAATAAAGAAATTGATGAGGTCACACAGAGTTAATGGAAGCTTCTATGATTCATAGCACAAGCTTGCTGTCTTTCTTATCTATGAGAAGTGGACATCTTGATTTAGGGCCTTCCCAAGTTATCTGTTTTGTTCTTGAATGGCAAGAGCCACCACTAGCAGTATGGTTAACCCTTAACCAATAACTCTGGTGTATGTTGATCCAGCCCAGATGCTTGGCAGCTTTTGATTCTCCAAACTCTTGGCTTGAATACTGGTAATATTTCCTCAGGCTAAAAGCCAGCAAAAAGAATCACCTGGCCAAACATCCCCATTCAGCCTGCTTGTTCAGTGTCCTCCCAGGGGAGCTTTTTGGACAAACAAAGCTTGTTGACCCAGTTTGAAGGCCTGGAAAACTATCATGTGAGTCACTGGGACAGCAGAGCTAAGTGCCAGGCCCTTGAGAAACTTTAAGCACAGGCCTCCAGTGTCATTCGTGTCCCAGTAGGGTGGGACCTGGAATCCCAGGGAAACCTGCCTCTTTTCACTCAGCTGCTCCTCCAAGTGGTTTCCAAGCTCCTTGGCTCTGTGTATGGTGCTGCATAGGCCCATTCCTGTTTTCCTCCACAGCGGGCTTTGACTCTGGCTGTTCAGAGAGTGACAGCTCGGTTGTAGGAAACCAAAACAAACCCAGATATTTAGAGGAAGACATGTAGTATTGTTTGGAGCAAGGCCACAGGCTCTCTCTGGGAAGGAAGTGCTGAAGCAGCTATAAAAGTTTCAAATTAAAGACCAAGAATCCAGAGGCAATATTTTAAAATAATAGTCACACGAGTGAGGCAGGGTCTTGCAAAAGAGTACCTCCAGATTACTTAAGGAGTGTTTTATAATGTTCTGAAGATGCTACTTCCTAAATTACACAAAGAGCTGGAGAAACATAGCCAGAAAAGCAATGAGGGTAAAACTTGTTACATTTAGATGGGGTGGACAATTTATAGCTTAGATGGTATGATGTCAGAAAGAGTGCCAAAAGCTTTACTGGTCCTCAAATAACTCTCCCATGGGTATATAGAACTGCTGGGGAAGGGTGAGTACCAAAGTGGGGGCTTCTGAATATCTAGTACAGCCTGAGGACAAAAGAGTAGGGGTTGATAGGAACAGGTATGGAGAAAGGTCACTCATGGCCTTTATCTGTTCCTTTTTTTTTCTTTCTTTTTTTTTAAAGTAACACCTTATTTCAAGACTTATTCTAGAGTCTTAATCATCAGGAGGATATAGTTTTAACACATAAGTTGATCCAGGATTGTATAATTGTATAAATTCGTGTTTGGTGGGTGTTTTAAGAGAGTGAGTGACTATTAAATTCCTCCCACTATAGGAATGGCACATGAAGTCTCTCTCCTTCATGGTTTTGGAGGATCAACTTCTGCGCCTGGAAGAACTAGAAGAAGACCATTTGATTACCAAGTTTTTGGTATCTTCAGCCCCACTACTGTCTTTCCCCTCACTTCACTTCTGACTTTCTCCCTTTTTCCTTTCTGCTTCTGTCTACTTCTGACAGATCTGGCAAAAATACAGAAGATTTGCAGAAACAGGCTGTTCACTTCCCACCCTGGTGCTGTCACTGCAGATTGCTTCAGAGCTGCTGTCTCCTGTGCTTGGACAAAGTGTCGGGCATCCTTCTTCGTCATCACAATCCTGGTGTCTGCCCTGTGTGCTGAGTGCCTTTCAGAGCCAGCAGGCCAGCCCCAGGTATGCCCTCTGTGTGCTTACGCAGAAGACTGAAGGGGTCCTAGAGAGGCTATTCAGAATTAGACAATAAAGATAAAAGAGGGGCGGAATCAGGTAAAGGTAAGCATTTCATGTGTCTAACTGTATCTTCCTGATGCGTGACAGTAATGTGCTAGCAGCACTGTCCATTAGAACTTTCTGTGATAATGGAAACCTTCTACATCTGTGCCGTCCAATATGGCAACAACACATGGCTATTGAGCACTTGACGTGTGGCTAGTGAGGAATTGAAGTTTTTTTTTTTTTATTTTTTTTATTTTTTATTTTTTGGAATTGAAGTTTTTATTGAGTTTAATTTTACTTAATTTAAATAGTCACCTATGACTACTGACTATTGACCTAGAGATACTGGTGTTTTAAAAGACAGCAGAGAAAAAGTAGGAGGCCAGACATCGGTGTTTGAGTCCTGGGTTCAAAACCCAGCTCTCCTATGTCATTAGCTTTGTAACCCAAGGAAAGACACTTAACCTCTCTGTACCTCTTTTATTTTTTATTTTTTTCAATTAAGGTATAGTTGATTTACAATGTTGTGTTAATTTCTGCTGTGTATATATACATCTTTTTTGTATTCTTTTCCACTATGGTTTATCACAAGATATTGGATATAGTTCCCTGTGCTATATAGTACGACCTTGTTATTTATCCTCTCTGTACCTCTTTTTACACAGCTGTGAGGTGGGGCTAATAATGTCCACTTCATGGTGTTGTGATAGGTAAGATGGATGGGGCCTTGGGTGGGAGGAAAGAGTCATTTACCAGTGTACTCAATCAACAAAACTGGCCACAAGTTATCTGGGAGTGGCAGAGGAGGCCCAGGGGATGTGTACCCTTTTCACAAACCAGGGTGTGGATTAACACCTGTGTTGCCAAATTGTTGCAGTTGCATTAAGATCTCACATTCACAGCTCCTTTTACTTTTTCAGTGTTTTCACTGGAGTCTTCCACTTTTATTCTGAGTTCTGTTCCCATCACCTCTCCAGTCAGCCAATAGTGTGATATTTGTGCTGATGTTGACCTATTCACAAAAACAGGTAACAAAATTCTGTTCTCTGGAAGGCAACAACTGTAATCTCTGCCACCTGAGAATCCCATACACGGCTTCCACATGACTGAGAAGAATGTTTTGTCCTGCTATCTCATCCTTTCTCTGGCTGAGTCTGTAAATACCTGCTACTCAGGCACTCGGAGTATTTCAGCAACTCCAGGTTTTAATCTAACCTTTGCACAAACATTTGCCTATATCTTCATGCCTGTAATTATTTAATTGTTTTCTTTTAATGCCTATAAATAGGAGCTCTGTCATCTAAGAAAAGATCAGGAAAAACAGAACCATAGAACTAAAACTCAGAAAACCATTTCCCATCTTGTGCACAACCACGCCCCCTGTTGACCGAGGCATGCCACTTTAAAACTACAAAAAAATTTCTCTGCAGGTTGATTGAGGGAAAATTGATATACCATAAATTGCACTACTTAAACTGCACACTTAGATCAGTTTTAACATGTGTACATGCCTGTGAAACCACCACAGTCAAGATAATGAACAGTTACATCCTAGCTTTTCCATTTTAGGGTCAAACAGGGTGAGTGCTCCCAGCTCAGAACTAACTGGTAAAAGCAAGACCTTCCTCTTCAAAATAGTGGCGCTGGCCCTGAAGGGCCATCTTCATTTCACTCTCTGTTATCGTTGGAGAGGCAGCTCTCCATTTGACCTCTCTGTGGCTTTTCCTCCTTCCCCACAGTTACAACATTCCTCATGCTGTTTAAGGCCCCTTTCTCTGCTGAATCATCCACTTCTTATCAATAGGCTCCTTTTCAATCTTAAAAACAAACAAAAACAAAACAAAAAATTAAACACCTCTTCCTAACTCCTCCCCATTCCTTCCTTCAGTCACTCATTGCTCTCTCTCCTGCCTTCTTGTTCGTGGCCAGACTTCCAGAAATAGTTGTACAAATTCACTCTCTCCACTTCCTCACTCCCTCCTCTCTCTCAAAGCCACCCCTCCCCAGGACCACACAGACACTGTTCTTGGCCAGGTCACCCGCTAACCTCTCTGTTGCTACATCCAGTGAACCCGTCTCAGTCCTTATCATACTCTGACACCACTGACCACTCTGTCCTTTGTTTGGTTGCTTTTAAAAAGTAACTGATGCTCCTTTTTAAAAAACAGTCAAACAATGAATAAAAGCATTAGGAGGCTCCTCCTAGTCTTGCCCTGTCTCACTGCTGCAACCAGAGCTGCAAGAATCCCTGTTCAGCTGCCCAGTGCACAGAGTAGCCTCAGGAAGTCCCAGAAATCAGCCACTGTAGACTTCTAACTTGGGGAAAATCCCTTACTTGCTCTATTATAGACACCAGAGAAGCTAAGAAATGTTTATAAACAAGCACACAAACAAATAAACAAAAAGAGAAGGGAGTGCATTTAGTGACTCTTGAACTTTGGTCTTAAGAGTTGCTTTCAATACTGCCTTAGAGGTGACATGGTGGCTGGGTCTGCATGACTAGCCCCTGTTGGTCTCTCCAGGTAAGAAGCCCTTCTGTGCCTGGCTTTCCTAATAGCCACCTGTTGTGTTCCTCTTTCTAAAGCTTATCATTAGGAAAATGATAGGAATGAAGAATATAGGCATCTGGAATCTTGTGAAGCTGATTTAGCAGCTATTAAGGCCTATAGGTTTGTAGACACATACAAAAAAATGGGGTTTTCATGACCAGTGTTTTTACCCAAGGCAAAGTACAAAGCAGGAAATAAAAATCACCCCCTAAATCTCACCACCCAGAGCAATAGCCATAGCAATTATGGTGAGTATCCTTTACACATCTCTATACTGTATATACACAAAGAAGTGTATATACAGTTTCACATACATGGGATCATAATTTACATGTTATTTTGTTATTGCTATTTTCAGTCAGACTGTGCAATGGGTAGATTTCCAGATCAATAACTATAGACTAACACCGTGATTGTTAATGCTCGCCAACCATTCAGGATATTTATAAACCATGATTTACTCACCCAGTCTCCTATTGTTGGGCAGTTAGGTTGTTTGCATTTTCTGATACCATATATTACACAGTGATAATCATCTTGTGTTCAGCTTTTCACTTTTGTTCAATTTTCTCCTCAGGCTAATTTCTAGAAGTGGACTAGCTTAATACAATGGCGTGTACATTTTACATTTTGATACAGTTAGGCTAACTTCCTACCAGAAATGTTATACCAATTTATTTTCCCACAGACACTGAATTTAAAACATCTTTGCCCCACTGTCACCAACATTGGGTTTTATCCATTTCTGGTTTTAAATGTGGCTTTTGTAGACTGATTCCGTTTGTTTGATCGATTTGAGTATTTTTCTTTCAATAAGTTAATCTCATTCACGTTTATTATTGTAATTATTATGTATAGTTTTAGTTCTGTAATCTTATTTTTTTTTTTAATTATCAATTTCTTTTTTTTTAAAATTAATTTATTTATTTTTGGGTGTGTTGGGTCTTCATTTCTGTGCGAGGGCTTTCTCTAGTTGTGGCAAGCGGGGGCCACTCTTCATCGCGGTGCGCGGGCCTCTCACTATCGCGGCCTCTCTCGTTGCGGAGCACAGGCTCCAGACGCGCAGGCTCAGTAATTGTGGCTCACGGGCCCAGCTGCTCCGTGGCATGTGGGATCCTCCCAGACCAAGGCTCGAACCCGTGTCCCCTGCATTGGCAGGCAGATTCTCAACCACTGCGCCACCAGGGAAGCCCTGTAATCTTATTTTGTTTTCTGTTTTTATGCTTCTTTGGCATATCTTTATTTTTCTACTTTTCAGTAGATTATTGTCTTTCTGGTAATTTATTTCTTTTTAATTTATTTTATTTATTTATTTATTTTTGGCTACGTTGGGTCTTCATTGCTGCACACTGGCTTTCTCTAGTTGTGGCAAGTGGGGGTTACTCTTTGTTGTGGTGCTTGGGCTTCTCATTGCGGTGGCTTCTCTTGTTGCAGACCACTGGCTCTAGGAGCACGGGCTTCAGTAGTTGTGGCACTCGGGCTTAGTTGCTCTGCAGCATGTGGGATCTTCCCGGACCAAGCCTTGAACCCATGTCCCCTGCACTGGCAGGTGGATTGTTAACCACTGTGCCACCAGGGAAGCCCTTTCTGGTAATTTTGAGGGTAATTTTGCTTACTTTTAATTCTGTAAATGGACATTTGTGCCTTTCATTATACACCTAGATGCACATTTCTCAAACAGTACGGTATTTACTGCTCTCTAAAAATAGCTAACATTTATTGTGCGTTTACTGTGCCCACATACCAACCCTGTGAGGTAGGTGATGGTGTGTGTTCTTTCCTTCCTCCAACTTGCCTATATCTCCAGGCCTGGGTCATCTAATCTGCAGGGTTTGTATACTCTTAAAATTCCCTTGGAAAGAAAAATCGCATGCTGGTTGTATCTGAGCTCAAATAGCTCCTCCTGCCCAATTGGGCAGCGATGATTATTTCTGTTTAGAACCATTAAATGTCCCTCCCTCCTCCCACCCTGACAGTCGACAGTATCCCAAAAGCATTATTTTTTAACCAACCCAAGCTGTGCTGGTATAGACTGCACTTTCATGTGAGTAATCTCATTGGGTCCTCACAGCAAGCCTGTAGAAAAGCCTCTAATCTCCCACATTAGTGACAAGAAAACTGAGGTTTAAAGAAAGCATGTGTGATTTGTCTTTGTGATTGGTACTCTGTGGATGTGCTCCGCTAATGTCCCTTGACAGCCACATTAAAAAAAAAAAGAATAAACAATCAAAACCAAGACAATCCAGAACACCAAATTAAAATTATTTAGGTCCTTGCCAAAGAATATAATTTTAATTGGATGCTATTTAGCTCTTATCTCTCTGTTGAAAGAAGTTATATTTGTGAAAAATTGCTTGAAGTGTGTAAAAAGTCCATCCGTCTCTCTAAATTAGCATTTTCTAAAAGGGGTTGATTAGATGTTGTGCAGGATGTTACTTAGGTGTTACACAAAAAAATGAATATGGTCAACTAATGATGGAAAACACTGAGTTACAGTTGTTCATGGAAACTGCTTGGAGAGTTGCTTTTAATAGGCTAGTGTGAACAATGAATCTACAAGATGAAGATATCATATGCAAACTGATTTGACCTCTATTAATGTCTAATAGGATACTAGTGTTCTGTGGAATACAATTTGAGAAACACTGCTGGGTGGGCAATGGTTTTCCATCAAATCACCCACTAATTATTAATGGAAGTAGGTAAGACCAGGTCTGCTAAGCATAAAGCAATTTTTGGAGAGAAATTTAAAACATTTCATTTATTTGCTTTCAGAATTAAGAACAAAGATCATAAAACTCGATTTGAGTGAGAAGGTGAACCAGTATTTCTTGGATATTTACTCTATGTTGGCTCTTTCACATACTTTATCTCCAGTAATCCTGACAACAACTCTGGGGTAGACATCATTTCCCCACTTCACAGTTAAGGAAAGTAAAGTTTAGAGGGGATAATAATTTGCTTAAGATCCACAGTCCTTGGAAGTGAGGAACTAGGATTTGAATCCCTGTCTATCTGATCTGAAGCCTGTGCTCTATCCTCTATATTACTTCTCAAATTATTTAAAAATGTTTTTCAATATTAGAAAGCTAAGGGAAAGAAATAGAGGGAAAATAAGATAAGGAAAGAAAATGAGAGAAGAAAGAGACAGAAATAGAGCAAGAAAGGGAAAGGCAGACAGAAGAACCAAGAGAGAAAGCCTGGGTTGGTTTGTTTTAAGATAGCAACACGGAGCTGTACAAAGAAAGAAGGGCATAGAGATAGATATGTATTTTTTAAAAAGTCAAACACAATTCCTAGAGTTTTGCACACAGAGACAGATACACAGAAGCTGACTGATGTTTGCACAAACATCCCTCTTTTTAAAATGCAGACCTTTTTTTTATTTAAACATCTTTATTAGAGTATAATCGCTTTACAATGGTGTGTCAGTTTCTGCTTTATAACAAAGTGAATCAGTTATACATATACATATGTCCCCATATCTTTTCCCTCTTGCATCTCCTTCCCTCCCACCCTCCCTATCCTGCCCCTCTAGGTGGTCACAAAGCACCGAGCTGATCTCCCTGTGCTATGTGGCTGCTTCCCACTAGCTATCTATTTTACGCTTGGTAGTGTATATATGTCCATGCCACTCTCTCACTTTGTCCCAGCTTACCCTTCCCCCTCCCCGTATCCTCAAGTCCATTCTCTAGTAGGTCTGCATCTTTATTCCCATCTTGCCCTGAGGTTCTTCTGACCATTTTCTTTCTTTCTTTTTTTTTTTTTAGATTCCATATATATGTGTTAGATATGGTATTTGTTTTTCTCTTTCTGACTTACTTCACTCTGTATGACAGACTCTCACTACAAATCCACCTCACTACAAATAACTCAGTTTCATTCCTTTTTATGGCTGAGTAATATTCCATTGTATATATGTGTCACATCTTCTTTATCCATTCTTCTGTTGATGGACACTTAGGTTGCTTCCATGTCCTGGCTATTGTAAATAGAGCTGCAATGAACAAAAAATGCAGACCTCTGAGTTAGTAATCCCAAAGGTAAACATAGCTAAAATCATCAGTTAAAATATTTTTATTTCTATGTCAAGTTGGGAAGTACAGATGTTTTTGAAATCATATCTTTATGAATTTTGGTTAGAAAAATCTCTACTGTCCTTGGAAAATAGAGAATGCCACATTTCATAGGAGAAAATGGTCCCAGAAAATCATTCCTATCTTGAGAGCCCTTAGAATATTGCTAATAAAAACTTTCAAAACTAGATGCTATTATTAAGATTTTTAGTCAGGATATCTGGTCTGATATTTGTGCTGTGTGTTAGATGGAATTAAGATAAGAGCCAAATCTGGCATAAGAGTGGAAAGGAATTCTACTTCTCTTTCCTAAAATGTTGGGATTGTAGCTAGATAATGTGCTTTATGCAATACCTAGCATGATGTTTAAAATTTAGGCTTTTGAAATGAGACTGTTGATTTCTTTTGTTCCTTTATAACTAAAGATCTGTGGAGATAGGGATGGAGATAGGGAATACCTAGTGGTTTGACTGAAGACATGCTAAAAACCAATTTGGTAGGAAATAATTTTGTTAAAATGAGGAATTAATGAAAATTATATCTTCTTATTTGTTTATGTTTTGTAACTTTTTGCACCATGGGGTGATTTTTATAACTGTGTGCATCTGTCAGAATATTTGCTTCTTTTCATTTTAATTCATCCTATGTGATCAGCTAGTTATTTTTATTTTCTTTAAGCTCTTTGCAAGTTTACCAATATGTTTACCAGTTTCTTTGCTCACAATTGCTTCTGGCACCCATTCCTTCCCTCATAGTTCAGTTTCTTTCTTCCTGAGTGTATCCTTTAATAGCTTTTTTGGCAAGAACCTATAAAACAGTAAACTCCCAGTATTTGTATGTCTGGAAATGTCTTGAGTGAGGATATAGAAGTCTGATATTGTCCCTCAGCACTTTGGAAATGATATTCCAATATTTGGACACCTATTTTTGCTCATGAGAAGTCTGCTGTAAGTCTAATAGTCATGACTTTGAAGATAAGCTTTATCATCTCTGTGGTAGTTTTAAGATTTTTCTCTTTGACTTTGATGTTCCATAGTTTCACTGCAATGTGTCTAGGTAAGGGTGTGTTATTTTTCCTGCTTGGCTAGTGGGCTTCTTCAATAAAAAAAAATCCTTAGGGAGACTTTCAAGATGGTGGAAGAGTAAGACGTGGTGATCTCCTTCCTCCCCACAAATACATAAGAAATACATCTACATGTGGAACAACTCCTACAGAACACCTACTGAACGCTGGCAGAAGACCTCAGACTTCCCAAAAGGCAAGAAATTCCTCATGTACCTGGGTAGGGCAAAAGAAAAAAGGAAAAACAGAGACAAAAGAATAGGGACGGGACCTGCACCTCTGGGAGGGAGCTGTGAAGGAGGAAAAGTTTCCACACACTAGTAAGCCCCTTCACTGGCAGAGACGGGGGGTAGCAGTGGGGGAGATTTGGAGCCAAGGAGGAGAGCGCAGCAACAGGGGTGTGGAGAGCAAAGCGGAGAGATTCCCGCACAGAGGATCGGTGCCGACCAGCACGCACCAGCCTGAGAGGCTTGTCTGCTCACCCGCCGGGGCGGGTGAGGATGGGAGCTGAGGCTCGGGCTTCGGAGGTCAGATCCCAGGGAGAGGACTGGAGTTGGCTGCGTGAACAAAGCCTGAAGGGGCTAGTGCACCACAGCTAGCCAGGAGGGAGTCCGGGAAAAAGTCTGGAGCTGCGGTAGAGGCAAGAGACCATTGTTTCGGGGTGCGCGAGGAGAGGGGATTTAGAACACCGCCTAAACGAGCTCCAGAGACGGATGTGAGCCGTGGCTACCAGCGCGGACACCAGAGATGGGCATGAAATGCTAAGGCTGCTGCTGCAGCCACCAAGAAGCCTGTGTGCAAGCACAGGTCACTGTCCACACCTCCCCTCCCGGGAGGCTGTGCAGCCCGCCACTGCCAGGGTCCCGTGATCCAGGGACAACTTCCCTGGGAGAACACACAGCATGCCTCAGGCTGTTGCAATGTCATGTTGGCCTCTGCTGCCGCAGGCTCGCCCCGCACAACGTACCCCTCCCTTCCCCCGGCCTGAGTGAGCCAGAGCCCCCTAATCAGCTGCTCCTTTAACCCTGTCCTGTCTGGGCGGGGAACGGATGCCCTCAGGCGACCTACACACAGAGGCGGGGCCAAATCCAAAGCTGAACCCCAGGAGCTGTGTGAACAAAGAAGAGAAAGGGAAATTTCTCCATGCAGCCTCAGGAGCAGCGGATTAAATCTCCACAGTCAACTTGATGTACCTGCATCTGTGCAATACCTGAATAGACAACGAATCATCCCAAATTGAGGAGGTGGACTTTAGGAGCAACAATATATATATATTTTTTCCTTTTTCTCTTTTTGTGAGTGTGTATGTGTATGCTTCTGTGTGTGATTTTGTCTGTATAGCTTTGCTTTTACCATTTGCCCTAGGGTTCTATCTGTCCATTGTTGTTTTTTTTTTTTTTTTTTTAGTATAGTTTTTAGTGCTTGTTATCATTGGTGGATTTGTTTTTTGGTTTGGTTGCTCTCTTCTTTCTATCTTTCTTTTTTTTCTTTTTTAATTACTTAAATTAAAAAATTGTTTAAAAATTAATTTTTATTTTAAAAACTTTATTTTATTTTATTTTTCTTTCTTCCTTTTTTTCTCCCTTTTCTTCTGAACCATGTGGTTGACAGGGTCTTGGTGCTCCGGCTGGGTGTCAGGCCTGTGCCTCTGAGGTGGGAGAGCCAAGTTCAGGACATTGGTCCACCAGAGACCTCCTGGCTCCACGTAATATCAAACAGTGAAAGCTCTCCCAGAGATCTCCATCTCAACACTAAGACCCAGCTCCACTCAATGACCAGCAAGCTACAGTGCTGGACACCCTAGGCCAAACAACTAGCAAGACAGGAACACAACCCCACCCATTAGCAGAGAGGCTGCCTAAAATCATAATAAGGTCACAGACACCCCAAAACACACCACCAGATGTGGTCCTGCCCACCAGAAAGACATGATCCAGCCTCATCCACCAGAACACAGGCACTAGTCCCCTACACCAGGAACACTACACAACCCACTGAATAAACCTTAGCCACTGGGGGCAGACACCAAAAACAACGGGAGCTATGAACCTGCAGCCGGCGAAAAGGAAACCCCAAACACAGTAAGTTAAGCAAAATGAGAAGACAGAGAAACACACAGCAGATGAAGGAGCAAGGTAAAAACCCACCAGACCAAACTAATGAAGAGGAAATAGGCAGTCTACCTGAAAAAGAATTCAGAGTAATGATAGTAAAGATGATCCAAAATCTTGGAAATAGAATGGAGAAAACACAAGAAATGTTTAACAAGGACCTAGAAGAACTAAAGAGCAAACAAACAATGATGAACAATACAATAAATGAAATTAAAAATTCTCTAGAAGGGATCAATAGCAGAATAACTGAGGCAAAAGAATGGATAAGTGACCTGGAAGATAGAATAGTGGAAATAACTACCGCAGAGCAGAATAAAGAAAAAAGAATGAAAAGAATTGAGGACAGTCTCAGAGACCTCTGCAACAACATTAAACACACCAACATTCGAATTATAGGGGTCCCAGAAGAAGAAGAGAAAAAGAAAGGGACTGAGAAAATATTTGAAGAGATTATAGTTGAAAACTTCCCTAATATGGGAAAGGAAATAATTAATCAAGTCCAGGAAGTGCAGAGAGTCCCATACAGGATAAATCCAAGGAGAAACACACCAAGACACATATTAATCAAACTATCAAAAATTAGATACAGGGCTTCCCTGGTGGCACAGTTGTTGAGAATCTGCCTGCCAATGCAGGGGACACGGGTTCGAGCCCTGGTCTGGGAAGATCCCACATGCCGTGGAGCAACTGGGCCCGTGAGCCACAATTACTGAGCCTGTGCATCTGGAGCCTGTGCTCCTCAAGAAGAGAGGCCGCGATAGTGAGAGGCCGGTGCACCGCGATGAAGAGTGGCCCCCGCTTACCACAACTAGAGAAAGCCCTCGCACAGAAACGAAGACCCAACACAGCCATAAAAAAAAAAAAAATTAGATACAAAGAAAAAATATTAAAAGCAGCAAGGGAAAAACAACAAATAACATACAAGGGAATCCCCATAAGGTTAATAGCTGATCTTTCAGCAGAAACTCTGCAAGCCAGAAGGGAGTGGCAGGACATATTTAAAGTGATGAAAGGGAAAAACCTACAACCAAGGTTACTCTAGCCAGCAAGGATCTCATTCAGATTCGACGGAGAATTTAAAACCTTTACAGACAAGCAAAAGCTAAGAGAATTCAGCACCACCAACCATCTTTAAAACAAATGCTAAAGGAACTTCGCTAGGCAGGAAACACAAGAGAAGGAAAAGACCTACAACAGCAAACCCAAAACAATTAAGAAAATGGTACTAGGAACATACATATCGATAATTACTTTAAATGTAAATGGATTAAATGCTCCAACCAAAAGACATAGACTGGCTGAATGGATACAAAAATAAGACCCGTATATATGCTGTCTACAAGAGACCCACTTCAGACCTAGGGACACATACAGACTGAAAGTGAGGGGATGGAAAAAGATATTCCATGCAAATGGAAATCAAAAGAAAGCTGGAGTAGCAATTCTCATATCAGACAAAATAGACTTTAGAACAAAGACTATTACAAGAGACAAAGAAGGACACTACATAATGATCAAGGGATCAATCCAAGAAGAAGAGATAACAATTGTAAATATTTATGCACCCAACATAGGAGCACCTCAATACATAAGGCAAATACTAACAGCCATAAAAGGGGAAATCGACAGCAACACAATCATAGTAGGGGACTTTAACACCCCACTTTAACCAATGGACAGATCATCCAAAATGAAAATAAATAAGGAAACACAAGCTTTAAATGATACATTAAACAATATGGACTTAATTGATATTTATAGGACATTCCACCCAAAAACAACAGAATACACATTTTTCTCAAGTGCTCATGGAACATTCTCCAGGATAGATCATATCTTGGGTCAGAAATCGAGCCTTGGTAAATTTAAGAAAATTGAAATCGTATCAAGTATCTTTTCCGACCACAACGCTATGAGACTAGATATCAATTACAGGAAAAAATCTGTAAAAAATACAAACACATGGAGGCTAAACAATATACTACTTAATAACCAAGAGATCACTGAAGAAATCAAAGAGGAAATTTAAAAATACCTAGAAACAAATGACAATGAAAACACGACGACCCAATACCTATGGGATGCAGCAAAAGCAGTTCTAAGAGGGAAGTTTATAGCAATACAATCCTACCTCAAGAAACAAGAAACATCTCAAATAAACAACCTAACCTTACACCTGAAGCAATTAGAGAAAGAAGAACAAAAGAACCCCAAAGTTAGCAGAAGGAAAGAAATCATAAAGATCAGATCAGAAATAAATGAAAAAGGAATGAAGGAAACAGTAGCAAAGATCAATAAAACTAAAAGCTGATTCTTTGAGAAGATAAACAAAATTGATAAACCATTAGCCAGACTCATCAAGAAAAAAAGGGAGAAGACTCAGATCAACAGAATTAGCAATGAAAAAGGAGAAGTAACAACTGACACTGCAGAAATACAAAGGATCATGAGAGACTACTACAAGCAACTATATGCCAATAAAATGGACAACCATGATGAAATGGACAAATTCTTAGAAAAGCACAACCTTCTGAGACTGAACCAGGAAGAAATAGAAAATATAAACAGACCAATCAGAAGCACTGAAATTGAGACTGTGATTAAAAATCTTCCAACAAACAAAAGTCCAGGACCAGATGGCTTCACAGGTGAATTCTATGAAACATTTAGAGAATAGCTAACACCTATCCTTCTCAAACTCTTCCAAAATATTGCAGAGGGAGGAACACTCCCAAACTCATTCTACGAGGCCACCATCACCCTGATACCAAAACCAGACAAAGATGTCACAAAGAAAGAAAACTACAGGCCAATATCACTGATGAACATAGATGCAAAAATCCTCAACAAAATACTTGCAAACAGAATCCAACAGCACATTAAAAGGATCATACACCATGATCAAGTGGGGTTTATCCCAGGAATGCAAGGATTCTTCAATATATGCAAATCAATCAATGTGATACACCATATTAACACATTAAAGGAGAAAAAACATATGATCATCTCAATAGATGCAGAGAAAGCTTTCGACAAAATTCAACACCCATTTATGATAAAAGCCCTGCAGAAAGTAGGCATAGAGGGAACTTTCCTCAACATAATAAAGGCCATATATGACAAACCCACAGCCAACATTGTCCTCAATGGTGAAAAACTGAAACCATTTCCACTAAGATCAGGAACAAGACAAGGTTGCCCACTCTCACCACTATTATTCAACATAGTTTTGGAAGTGTTAGCCACAGCAATCAGAGAAGACAAAGAAATAAAAGGAATCCAAATCGGAAAAGAAGAAGTAAAGCTGTCACTATTTGCAGATGACATGATACTATACATAGAGAATCCTAAAGATGCTACCAGAAAACTCCTAGAGCTAATCAATGAATTTGGTAAAGTAGCAGGATACAAAATAAATGCACAGAAATCTCTTGCATTTCTATACACTAATGACGAAAAATCTGAAAGTGAAATTAAGAAAACACTCCCATTTACCACTGCAACAAAAAGAATAAAATATCTAGGAATAAACCTACCTAAGGAGACAAAAGACCTGTATGCAGAAAATTATAAGACACTGATGAAAGAAATTAAAGATGATACAAATAGATGGAGAGATATACCATGTTCCTGGATTGGAAGAATCAACATTGTGAAAATGACTCTACTACCCAAAGAAATCTACAGATTCAATGCAATCCCTATCAAACTACCACTGGCATTTTTCACAGAACTAGAACAAAAAATTTCACAATTTGTATGGAAACACAAAAGACCCCGAATAGCCAAAGCAATCTTGAGAACGAAAAATGGAGCTGGGGGAATCAGGCTTCCTGACTTCAGACTATATTACAAAGCTTCAGTAATCAAGACAGTTTGGTACTGGCACAAAAACAGAAATATAGATCAATGGAACAGGATAGAAAGCCCAGAGATAAACCCACACACATATGGTCACCTTATCTTTGATAAAGGAGGCAAGAATATACAGTGGAGAAAAGACAGCCTCTTCAATAAGTGGTGCTGGGAAAATTGGACAGGTACATGTAAAAGTATGAAATTAGAACACTCCCTGACACCATGCACAAAAATAAACTCAAAATGGATTAAAGACCTAACTGTAAGGGCAGACACTATCAAACTCTTAGAGGAAAACATAGGCAGAACACTCTATGACATACATCACAGCAAGATTCTTTTTGACCCAGCTCCCAGAGAAATGGAAATAAGAACACAAATAAACAAGTGGGACCTAATGAAACTTAAAAGCTTTTGCACAGCAAAGGAAACCATAAACAAGACCAAAAGACAACCATCAGAATGGGAGAAAATATTTGCAAATGAAGCAACTGACAAAGGATTAATCTCCAAGGCTTACAAGCAGCTCATGCAGCTCAATAACAAAAAAACCAACAACCCAATCCAAAAATGGGCAGAAGACCTAAATAGACATTTCTCCAAAGAAGATATACAGATGGCCTACAGACACATGAAAGAATGCTCAACATCATTAATCATTAGAGAAATGCAAATCAAAACTACAATGAGATATCATCTCACACCGGTCAGAATGGCCATCATCAAAAAAATCTACAAACAATAAATGCTGGAGAGGGTGTGGAGGAAAGGGAACCCTCTTGCACTGTTGGTGGGAATGTAAATTGATACAGCCACTATGGAGAACAGTATGGAGGTTCCTTAAAAAACTGAAAATAGAACTCCCATACAACCCAGCAATCCCACTGCTGGACATATACCCTGAGAAAACCATAATTCAAAAAGAGTCATGTACCATAATGTTCATTGCAGCTCTATGTGCAATAGCCAGGGTATGGAAGCAATCTAAGTGTCCATTGACAGATGAATGGATAAAGAAGATGTGGCACATATCTACAATGGAATATTATTCAGCCATAAAAAGAAATAAATTCAGTTATTTGTGGTGAGGTGGATGGACCTAGAGAGTGTCATACTGAGTGTAGTAAGTCAGAAAGAGAAAAACAAATACTGTGTGCTAACACATATATATGGAATCTAAAAAAAATGGTTCTGAAGAACCTAGGGGCAGGACAGGAATAAAGGTGCAGACGTAGAGAATGGACTTGAGGACACGGGGAGGGGGAAGGGTAAGCTGGGACGAAGTGAGAGAGTGGCATGGACTTATATATACTACCAATTGTAAAATAGATAGCTAGTGGGAAGCAGCCGCACAGTACAGGGCGATCAGCTCGGTCCTTTGTGACCACCTAGGGGGGTGGGATAGGGAGGGTGGGAGGGAGACGCAAGAGGGAGGAGATATGGGGATATATGTATATGTATACTTGATTCACTTTGTTATAAAGCAGAAACTAACACCATTGTAAAGCAATTATACTCCAATAAAGATGTTAAAAAAAAAAAATCCTGAAAACTTCACCCGTATTTCTCCAAATACTCTCCTCCCTCCAATTTTCTTTATTTGTAACTCTGATTGAATTTATGTGAGATCTTCTGATTTTATCCTCCATGTCTCTGATTTACTTTTAAGTTTAAAAAAAAAAAAATCTCTTTGTGCTGCATTTTGTATGATTTCTTTATATCTAGCTTCCAATTTATTAATTTATTTTCAGCTATGTCTAATAGTCTGTGTAATCTGTCCCTTAAGTGTTTTTCACAATGATTATATATTTTTTTCAATTTTTTTTTTGGCCTTACCACGTGGCCTGCAGGTTCTTAGTTCCCCGACCAGGGATCAAACCTGCGCCCCCTGCTGTGGAAGCGCGGAGTCTTAACTGCTGGACCACCAGGGGCGTCCCAATGATTATATATTTTGTCTCTGAAATTTCTAATTGGTTCTTTTATCATATTGTTATTTTTGTATAGTGTCCTGTTTTTACATAAAGTATCTATTCCTTAAAATGTTTAAAGATGGCACAACATTGTAAATCAACTATACTTCATTAAAAAAAAATAACTTCTGTAAACAAACTTTTTTAAAGAAACATTTAAAAATCTCTTTAGATTGCTCGATTATCTTGAGTTTGGGGGGTACACTTTTTCTTGTTTGCTGTTTCTGCCTCTCCCTCTTTTAATCTTCCTCTTAGTGATTTGTAATTTTTTGACTTTGAGTTTATCTGCAGCAGGGTTTCCCGTGGGGTTCTGTGTGCCATGGATTTGAAAGTGTTTCTAACAGGTCAGCTTCACAATTTGCTGCTGCCAAGACCCTGCAGGTTTCACTAATTATGGAAGAGTTTTGTTTTTTTTTTTTTTTTTTATGGAAGAGTTTTTATGTTGAAATTTTTGTTCAAGATTTCTGCATCAGATGCCAAATTGTATGTGTGTGTGTATGTGTGTTGCCTGCCTAAGGGTATATGAATAAATTAGTCCTTTTTTTAGTTTAGTATTCTGTAGGCACAGAATTAGCAGAATGGAGTAAAAGGTTATAAAATCCATCTCATTTTTCTTAAAGCTATTTTCAGCTATTTCAATTTTGTTTCAAGGCAGTAAAAATTGAGCTTTTACTTTCATTCGTTTATGTTGTTGTAAAGAGTAGAGTTTGTTGTTTTAAATTAAATCATAGTTCAATACTTGGGTGATTTTTTCATGCCTTCTCTATAGGCTATTGCTGTTTTCTCCTCCGGGATGGAAGGCAGTGAGGCTTGAAGAATAGACTTCTTGTCTATAATTTACAGAATTGATTGGAATACACCGTGAATTATCCTTGTGAAACTTTAATGATTCACTGCTAGTTGGGGAACTGGAAACTATTGATTCATGTTCTGCCCCGGGAGATGTTGCTTCTCTCTGTTAAGGGTGCATTATAGAGTTGGGTTTGGGTTTTCACTCTGCCAACAGTCAGACTGTTGCCCACTTTTAAATCTACGATGCATGCAGGTAAAGTTTTGATACAGAGCCACATATATTTCCACATCTTTCCCTCAAATGTTACCCAATTAGACTAAACAGAGAAATAAGAGATTTCTCTGTTATCAGAGAATATGTTTGAGACCTGCATTGTCCAATAAGGAAATTACTAGACACATGTAACCCCTGAACACTTGAAATGTGGTCAGTTCAAGTTGAGATGCATTGTAAGTGCAAAATACACAGTATGAGAAAGTGAAATATGTCATTAATAGTTGTTATATTGATTACATGTTGAAATGACAGTATTTTGGATGCGTATTGGGTTAAATGAATTATGTCATTCATTTTACCTGTTCTTTTACTTTTTAAAAAATGTGACTGGGAATTCCCTGGTGGTCCAGTGGTTAGGACTCCGCGCTTCCACTGCAGGGGGCGTGGGTTCGATCCCTGGTCAGGGAACTAAGCCGCACAGTGCGGCCAAAAAAAAAAAAAAAATTTGGTTCAGTCGAAAATTTAATTACTTAGGTGACTTAGGTGGCTAGGTTGTATTTCTATCGGACAGCACTGCTAGCTGCTGTAGAGTCTTACAAATAGGGGAACCCATAACCCATAAGTAATCTAATAAGAACTTATTTCAGTTTATTTTCACCCTGTACTTCCATTCACCTTGAAAAAAAATTTTTTTGTTTTGCAATATCATGATTTTTGGTATGAGTCAATGCTCTACTACCACAATGCAGGTTAACGTAAAGGGGGTTTGCATCTCACCTGGGTGAGGTTATAAGGTCAGCATATAAGGTAAAAATCGGATATAGTCAAAATTACCCTTGAAAATCCCTTAGGAAGGCCTCAAGCTGTCCCTGACACACTATCTTTTATTAAGTCCCACCTAGATAATTTTTTTGTCTAGTATGAGGGCAGATCACTGTTTTTTTTACTGAGACCAGATGAAGTAGTTGGTTTGTGTTTGGTGCCATGTTATAGCAAAATATGAATCTTAAATCCACACTCACCCTCAGCATGGAGAGATGCCTGCCTAGGGGAAGTCGGAGGGAACTGGGGTCCATGTGGGAGCAGCAGATTTACAATTCTTGCTTGCATGCGATAGATACCTGCTTTATTTCTCTCTCTCATCTCCCATCAATCTTTCTCAGTTTATTTGCTAAGTTTTGATAGATGAATTTGCATACTTTAGTACATAAAGATCTCTCCAGTTCTAATATTCTGTGGATCTATGACTCTAAAAATGTTCATAGAAAGCTATGATGAGGTTGCACAACAATGTAAATATATTTAATGCCACTGAACAGTACAATTAAAATGGTAAATTTTATGTTATATGTATTTTACAACAATCTCAAAAAAGTCATAATGAAACATTTGGTGGGGTAAGAATGTGGGACTTTTGGAGTCAGACAGAACTGGTGAATAGAAATGTCACAGTTTGGGTTCTTCAACAACAAACTCTGAGACTGAGTTTAGCATACAGGATATTTAGTTTTTAAAATTCTCTTGGAATCAATACCTATGGAAGGGAGAGGAAGGAAGGAAGCAGCAGTGGGTACAGGGAAAAGCAGGGCTGTGCTGCAGGCTCTACAACAGCCTCAATCAGCCCTTTGGGGAGCTCTGGAGCAAAAATGGCCCTACAGAGTTGTCCCAGCACTAAGGTGAAATGGCCAGGACTTTCTACCCCAACTTCAGTAAAGTGAGCTCTCCCTGGAAGGGTGTAACCATGGATGAGGTGGCTCTCTATGGCAAAGGCAATTCCTGAAAGGCGGTCTACAAACAAGGGCAACAAGTCCTTCCTTGAAGGGAGATCTGTACAATACACTCAAGATGTCACCACAGAATTAATTTTTTTTTTTTTTTTTTTGCCACCCAGCATCTATTTCACCCCTTCAAAAGTGCACCCTGAATTCCTTTAGAAGAATTACTTCTTCTACAGCATGGGCTTCTTCATGGGATAGTAAATTATATGTCCTGCTCTCCTTCTGAAGTTAAAAATCAATTGAGGTCTCTTTTCATGAACTTTGAATCTTATACACAATGACAGAGGATGAAAAAAATGTTGACGTTCACACTTTCCAGACTAGAGGATGGGGTCATCCCTATTGCCCTGGTTCCAGCCTGTCTCCTTCAGCTTCCCGTTCATTCTTTCAATTCCCATTCATTCATTCAATATCCCTCTAATTAATGCCCCCTTTTTGGGCTGAACTTAGCCAATTTCTTTTGCTTGCAACCAAATAATCCCAACTGATGTGCTAGGGTTCAGATCCTGACTTCACCACATACCAGTGTTTGATCTTGAGGAAGTCTCTTGAGTCTTGGTTTTCTCATCTGCAGTTTGAGTACAATAAAATCTACCCTGCAGGGTAGAGCCAGGGTAAGGGATAGTGTCTTGACTCAAAATTGTAACTAGTAGTCTAAAAGGGTTATAAAACTAATAAAGACAGTCTCAACCCCCCTCCCCCCAAGTTTACACTGTGAATTACTCTGGGTTTATAGTGAAATCCTTGAAAATTGCTAATATTGGAGAAGATGACTAATAACTGCTTTGGGATTTAGTTGTATTAAATGAACTCTGTTTTGATGGGTATTTTTCATGTGTAGAGATACTGTAATTTGGCCCATGTTATATGTGATTTGTTGAGGAGATGACAACATGTGGAATTTTAATTGTGTTGCATTGTACTTTACCACAAAGAGAAGGATGGGGAAAAAGTGAGAAGATTCATTAATAAAGTTCTTCAGATGCAGTAGCTTTTAGACACTCCTCCCTTGTACCTCAAATCAATCCTTACTGCCAACATCAGAATAGTTAAATGTTTTTTTAGTTGAATTATTTATGCCTTTGTCTTCCTTAGACTACAAGTGAAAAAAGTTGAATGAAAAATTGAATGGTTACTACTGAAATATTTACCGATGTAAGGATATGATGTCTGGGATTTGTTCAAAAAAATGTGGGTGAGGGCAAAGAGCTGGCGAAGTAGATGGAACAGGGTTGGCTTCAGGTTAATGTTTTGGGGGGCTGGGTTATGGTGCCTGGGCTCACTATTTTATTCTGCCTACTTCGTATACATTTAAAATTTGCTACACTAAAAAAGTTTTTAAAAATTGAATGATTACAACTATTAGTTAAAGTATGTATGCATAAAGAAAAGACTGGTAGAGAACACAAAGAAATGAAGAGTTATGTTAGCTGTTATGTTAGGGTAGTTAATTATGGGAGAATTATTTTTTAAATTTTCATTTAATATTATTCCAATTTTATCTTTCAGTAAGTAAATATCCAACGGAAAGAATAAACACACATACAAAAAACCTCTTTGAAGGTAAAAACAGTGGTGTGCTGGAAATGGCTTGTGTGAGATTGAGAAGACTGGGACTTCCCTCACGATCCAGTGGTTAAGACTTCACCTTCTAATGCAGGCGGTGCGGGTTCAATCCCTGGTTGGGGAGCTAAGATCCCACATGCCTCATAGCCAAAAAGATAAAACATAAAACAGAAGCAATATTGTAATAAATTCAATAAAGACTTTAAAAATGGTCCACATTAAAAAAAAAAAAAAAAGATTGAGAGGGCTGGTTGCTAAATTTTTAGGAATTTTGCATTCTGGTTAACATCGTGTGGGTATTGAAATCAACCATGGTGGGAATATTTATACCTTGGAAATCAGCAAACACTAGAAATCAGTACTCCCAATAACCAGTTGTTAAAAATTTACTAGCACAAAACCGGTAAGGACTATGTTGTATACTTTCCTGCCCAGACTTATCTAACGATCCTGAAATTAATGGGTAGGTACTTATTAATTTATTCTACACATATTTATTGAGGTCCTACTATGGGCAAGAAGCTGTGCTAGGCACTCTGGAGACTACAAATTAATCTATAATTACAATGCAATTCCAAACAGGATCACAATAGATTCTTTGGAATGTCTCAAATTGTTTCTAAAGTTCATGTGGAAAACATAATTTTGAGATAAGCTGAGACAATTTTGAAAGAAAGAAAAGAAATATAAGAAGCAGCTGGCACATGGGCAGAAAAAAAATCAATAGAACAAAATAGAAAGCCCCAAAGCAGATTAGTGAACTATGGAGTTTTAGTGTGGGGATTTAAAATATAAAGATGGCATTTCAAGAGGGCAGAAAGCAGAAGCAAGAAAAACTACAATCCTGCAGCCCGTGGACCAAAAACCACAGTTACAGAAAGATAGAGAAGATGAAAAGGCAGAGGGCTATGTACCAGATGAAGGAACAAGAAAAAACCCCAGAAAAACAACTAAATGAAGTGGAGATAGGCAACCTTCCAGAAAAAGAATTCAGAATAATGATAGTGAAGATGATCCAGGACCTCGGAATAAGAATGGAGACAAAGATCGAGAAGATGCAAGGAATGATTAACAAAGACCTAGAAGAATTAAAGAACAAACAAACAGAGATAACCAATACAATAACTGAAATGAAAACTACACTAGAAGGAATCAATAGCAGAATAACTGAGGCAGAAGAACGGATAAGTGACCTGGAAGACAGAATGGTGGAATTCACTGCTGCGGAACAGACTAAAGAAAAAAGAATGAAAAGAAATGAAGACAGCCTAAGAGACCTCTGGGACAACATTAAACGCAACAACATTCGCATTATAGGGGTCCCAGAAGGAGAAGAGAGAGAGAAAGGACCAGAGAAAATATTTGAAGAGATTATAGTCGAAAACTTCCCTAACATGGGAAAGGAAATAGCCACCCAAGTCCAGGAAGCGCAGAGAGTCCCATACAGAATAAACCCAAGGAGAAACACGCCGAGACACATAGTAATCAAAGTGGCAAAAATTAAAGACCAAGAAAAATTATTGAAAGCAGCAAGGGAAAAACGACAAATAACATACAAGGGAACTCCCATAAGGTTAACAGCTGATTTCTCAGCAGAAACTCTGCAAGCCAGAAGGGAGTGGCATGATATACTTAAAGTGATGAAAGGGAAGAACCTACAACCAAGATTACTCTACCCGGCAAGGATCTCATTTAGATTTGATGGAGAAATCAAAAGCTTTACAGACAAGCAAAAGCTAAGAGAATTCAGCACCACCAAACCAGCTCTACAACAAATGCTAAAGGAACTTCTCTAAGTGGGAAACACAAGAGAAGAAAAGGACCTACAAAAACAAACCCAAAACAATTAAGAAAATGGTCATAGGAACATACATATCGATAATTACCTTAAACGTGCATGGATTAAATGCCCCAACCAAAAGACATAGACTGGCTGAATGGATACAAAAACAAGACCCATATATATGCTGTCTACAAGAGACCCACTTTAGACCTAGGGACACATACAGACTGAAAGTGAGGGGATGGAAAAAGATATTCCATGCAAATGGAAATCAAAAGAAAGCTGGAGCAGCTATACTCATATCAGATAAAATAGACTTTAAAATAAAGAATGTTACAAGAGACAAGGAAGGACACTACATAATGATCCAGGGATCAATCCAAGAAGAAGATATAACAATTATAAATATATATGCACCCAACATAGGAGCACCTCAATACATAAGGCAACTGCTAACAGCTATAAAAGAGGAAATCGACAGTAAGACATTAATAGTGGGGGACTTTAACACCTCACTTACACCAATGGACAGATCATCCAAAATGAAAATAAATAAGGAAGCAGAAGCTTTAAATGACACAATAGACCAGATAGATTTAATTGATATATATAGGACATTCCATCCAAAAACAGCAGATTACACGTTCTTCTCAAGTGCGCACGGAACATTCTCCAGGATAGATCACATCTTGGGTCACAAATCAAGCCTCAGTAAATTTAAGAAAATTGAAATCATATCAAGCATCTTTTCTGACCACAACGCGATGAGATTAGAAATGAATTACAGGGAAAAAAACATAAAAAAGACAAACACATGGAGGCTAAACAATACGTTACTAAATAACAAAGAGATCACTGAAGAAATCAAAGAGGAAATAAAAAAATACCTAGAGACAAATGACAATGAAAACACGACGACCCAAAACCTATGGGATGCAGCAAAAGCAGTTCTAAGAGGGAAGTTTATAGCTATACAAGCCTACCTCAAGAAACAAGAAAAATCTCAAGTAAACAATCTAACGTTACACCTAAAGAAACTAGAGAAAGAAGAACAAACAAAACCCAAAGTTAGCAGAAGGAAAGAAATCATAAAGATCGGAGCAGAAATAAATGAAATAGAAACAAAGAAAACAATAGCAAAGATCAATAAAACTAAAAGTTGGTTCTTTGAGAAGATAAACAAAATTGATAAGCCATTAGCCAGACTCATCAAGAAAAAGAGGGAGAGGACTCAAATCAATAAAATCAGAAATGAAAAAGGAGAAGTTACAACAGACACCGCAGAAATACAAAGCATCCTAAGAGACTACTACAAGCAACTTTATGCCAATAAAATGGACAACCTGGAAGAAATGGACAAATTCTTAGAAAGGTATAACCTTCCAAGACTGAACCAGGAAGAAACAGAAAATATGAACAGACCAATCGCAAGTAATGAAATTGAAACTGTGATTAAAAATCTTCCAACAAACAAAAGTCCAGGACCAGATGGCTTCACAGGTGAATTCTATCAAACATTTAGAGAAGAGCTAACACCCATCCTTCCCAAACTCTTCCAAAAAATTGCAGAGGAAGGAACACTCCCAAACACATTCTATGAGGCCACCATCACCCTGATACCAAAACCAGATAAAGACACTACAAAAAAAGAAAATTACAGACCAATATCACTGATGAATATAGATGCAAAAATCCTCAACAAAATACTAGCAAACAGAATCCAACAACACATTAGAAGGATCATACACCACGATCAAGTGGGATTTATCCCAGGGATGCAAGGATTCTTCAATATACGCAAATCAATCAATGTGATACACCATATTAACAAATTGAAGAATAAAAACCATATGATCATCTCAATAGATGCAGAAAAAGCTTTTGACAAAATTCAACACCCATTTCTGATAAAAACTCTCCAGAAAGTGGGCATAGAGGGAACCTACCTCAACATAATAAAGGCCATATATGACAAACCCACAGCAAACATCATTCTCAATGGTGAAAAACTGAAAGCATTTCCTCTAAGATCAGGAACGAGACAAGGATGTCCACTCTCACCACTATTATTCAACATAGTTCTGGAAGTCCTAGCCACGGCAATCAGAGAAGAAAAAGAAATAAAAGGAATACAAATTGGAAAAGAAGAAGTAAAACTGTCACTGTTTGCAGATGACATGATACTACACATAGAGAATCCTAAAACTGCCACCAGAAAACTGCTAGAGCTAATTAATGAATATGGTAAAGTTGCAGGATACAAAATTAATGCACAGAAATCTCTTGCATTCCTATACACTAATGATGAAAAATCTGAAAGAGAAATTAAGGAAACACTCCCATTTACCACTGCAACAAAAAGAATAAAATACCTAGGAATAAACCTACCTAGGGAGACAAAAGACCTGTATGCAGAAAACTGTAAGACACTGATGAAAGAAATTAAAGATGATACCAACAGATGGAGAGATATACCATGTTCTTGGCTTGGAAGAATCAACATTGTGAAAATGAGTATACTACCCAAAGCAATCTACAGATTCAATGCAACCCCTATCAAATTAACCAATGGCATTTTTTACGGAGCTAGAACAAATCATCTTAAAATTTGTATGGAGACACAAAAGACCCCGAATAGCCAAAGCAGTCTTGAGGAAAAAAAATGGAGCTGGAGGAATCAGACTCCCTGACTTCAGACTCTACTACAAAGCTACAGTAATGAAGACAATATGGTACTGGCACAAAAACAGAAACATAGATCAATGGAACAAGATAGAAAGCCCAGAGATTAACCCACGCACCTATGGTCAACTAATCTATGACAAAGGAGGCAAAGATATACAATGGAGAAAAGACAGTCTCTTCAATAAGTGGTGCTGGGAAAACTGGACAGCTACATGTAAAAGAATGAAATTAGAATGCTCCCTAACACCATACACAAAAATAAACTCAAAATGGATTAGAGACCTAAATATAAGACTGGACACTATAAAACTCTTAGAGGAAAACATAGGAAGAACACTCTTTGACATAAATCACAGCAAGATCTTTTTTGATCCACCTCCTAGAGTAATGGAAATAAAAACAAAAATAAACAAGTGGGACCTAATGAAACTTCAAAGCTTTTGCACAGCAAAGGAAACCATAAACAAGACGAAAAGACAACCCTCAGAATGGGAGAAAATATTTGCAAACGAATCAAGGGACAAAGGATTGATCTCCAAAATATATAAACAGCTCATTCAGCTCAATATCAAAGAAACAAACACCCCAATCCAAAAATGGGCAGAAGACCTAAATAGACATTTCTCCAAAGCAGACATACAGACGGCCACGAAGCACATGAAAAGCTGCTCAACATCACTAATTATTAGAGAAATGCAAATCAAAACTACAATGAGGTATCACCTCACTCCTGTTAGAATGGGCATCATCAGAAAATCTACAAACAACAAATGCTGGAGAGGGTGTGGAGAAAAGGGAACCCTCTTGCACTGTTGGTGGGAATGTAAATTGATACAGCCACTATGGAGAACAATATGGAGGTTCCTTAAAAAACTAAAAATAGAATTACCATATGACCCAGCAATCCCACTACTGGGCATATACCCAGAGAAAACCGTAATTCAAAAAGACACATGCACCCGAATGTTCATTGCAGCACTATTTACAATAGCCAGGTCATGGAAGCAACCCAAATGCCCATCAACAGACGAA
Source organism: Eschrichtius robustus (assembly GCF_028021215.1). Classification (NCBI taxonomy): domain Eukaryota; kingdom Metazoa; phylum Chordata; class Mammalia; order Artiodactyla; family Eschrichtiidae; genus Eschrichtius; species Eschrichtius robustus. The sequence goes on from NC_090824.1 coordinate 127,083,478, forward strand.
TGGATAAAGAAGTTGTGGTACATATATACAATGGAATATTACTCAGCCATAAAAAGGAACGAAATTGAGTCATTTGTTGAGACGTGGATGGATCTAGAGACTGTCATACAGAGTGAAGTAAGTCAGAAAGAGAAAAACAAATATCGTATATTAATGCATGTATGTGGAACCTAGAAAAATGGTACAGATGAGCCAGTTTGCAGGGCAGAAGTTGAGACACAGATGTAGAGAATGGACATATGGACACCAAGGGGGGAAAACTGCGGTGGGGTGGGGATGGTGGTGTGCTGAATTGGGCGATTGGGATTGACATGTATACACTGATGTGTATAAAATTGATGCCTAATAAGAACCTGCAGTATAAAAAAAAAAAAAAGATGGCATTTCAAAGCAGCGGGGAAAGATGGATTATTCAATAAATGATGTTGCGACAACTGCATATTTATATAAGGAAAAATGCTAGAAACGAAAACTTCTATTTGGAAAAGTTTCCATTAAAAAAAAAGTTAAAATACAAGTACTAAACTGGAGGAAATATATGCAGCGCATTTGATTGACAAGGATTTAATATCCTTAATTCTGTAAAGAGCTTTTATGAATCATTAGGCAAACGATAAATACCCTAGTAGACAAATGTACAAAGGATTTGAACTAGCAATTCACAAAAAAGGAAATTGAAATGGCCAGTAAGCATTAAAAAATTTCTTAACTTCATTTGCAAAAGAGAATTCCTAATTGCAATAAAAGTTAGATATTATTTTTATATATTATATTAGGAAAGATGAAAATGATGGGCAATAGTCCATATTTTAAAGAATATAGATAATCAGGAACTCTCATGAAATATTATTAGGAATAGAAATTGGTATGACCATTGGGAAGGCATTTCTTCTAGAAATGTATTCAAAGGAAATAAATCTGCAGAAGGATGTTCACTACAACATGATTATAATATCAAAACACTAGGAAGATCCTAAATATTTACCAGTTGGTTAAATAAACTATGGTTCATTCACATAATGGACCTAAAAAAGAATTTAAACTAGAGCTATATTTATTAATGTTGAAAGAAGTCAGCGAAAATATCGAGTTGCTTAACCGTATTATAGGATTTCACGTATATAAAAATAAAATGCACATCTTTATTTGTATATTAGAGAGTCTGAAAGAATATATACCAAACTGTTAATTCTATTTGAGGAAAAAAGGGAGGGTATCAGTTACTGTGTTTTCACTTGCAAATAATAGAAAATATAGACACAAATATGCTTAAATAATAAATGGAATATATTGACCAAGTAACCAAAATGCTCAGAGGTGAAGTGGGCTTTGGTGAAGGGTTGATGCAGAAGCTCAACAGTGTCATTCAGCTGCCAGCTTTTCTCTGTCTTGCGCTTTGCCTTCAAAGGTAAAAGCTTCTTGAGGACATTATGCTAAGTGAAATAAGCCAGACAGAAAAGGACAAATACTGTATAATTCCACTTATAAAAGGTACCTAGAACTGTCAAACTCTTTTGAAGACAGAAAGTAGAATGGTGGTTGGCAGAGACTGGGGGGAGGAGGGGAGAGGGGAGTTGTGGTTTAATGAGTATAGTTTGGTTTTTTTTTTTGCGAGATGAAAAGAGTTCTGGAGATTTGTTGCACAATAATGTGAATGTAGACTTTAGAATGGTTAACATGTTACATTTTATGTATATTTTACCACAATTTTAAAAAATTACATTTAAAAAAAAGTAGAAGCCTCATCGCAAGCCTGACTCCCCCTGGTGGTGGAAGGGTTGATGGCACATTCAGGCCTGTGGCTTCTTCATTCAGGCCCTGCCGGTGCTACCCGGTAGCTCTCTACTTTGTCAGACAGCAGCCCTGAGCTTCCCTCTGATTGGACCATGATAGTATGGTCATGTGTCTGTTTCTGAATCATGCACTATGCTAGCATCACATTCTAAGGACCTCTTTGTAAGTAATTTTGGTTGTCACAGTGATCGAGCCTTTAGAGTATGGGCCAGAGATAGATTTCTCATAATGTACCGGATAGCCCGATATATTACAGCTTTTCCCCACATCTTGCATGACTTTTAATGTCCCATTTGACATTAATGTAGATTTTAAAAACCTGTTTATAATAACCTGAACCTAGACCCTAACTCCATTCTATATATAAACATGAACTATTTTTGCATGGTCTTAATATAAACTGAACCTCAAGATGTGAGAATTGGATTTCCCTGGTGGCACAGTGGTTGAGAATCCGCCTGCCAATGCAGGGAACACATGTTCGAGCCCTGGTCCGGGAAGATCCCACATGCTGCGGAGCAACTAAGCCTGTGCACCACAACTACTAAGCCTGCCCTCTACAGCCCGCCAGCCACAACTACTGAAGGCAGTGCACCTAGAGCCCGTGCTCCGCAACAAGAGAAGCCACCGCAATGAGAAGTAGGCGCACGGCAACGAAAGTGTAGCCCCCGCTCGCGGCAACTGGAGAAAGCCCAGGCACAGCAAGGAAGACCCAACGCAGCCAAAAATAAATAAATTAATTTTTTAAAAAATGCGAGAATTATGGGTAAATTGAGAGAAAATAGTACTTTGTTTCACTAGGAACTTTACCAAGAGTTGTTCACTACTTCAGAAAATCATGTTTTCAACAACCGACACTGCTTCTGAATATTGCAATTCACACTGCATAATGCAATTCACATTGCATATTTTATCTCTGAAACCAGGATGAATCCTACAGTCAATGACATCTTAGATGAAACATGGTACTGAATATTAGTCTACATTTGTAGCTGTTGCATTCACTTCTCACCTGGATTCTTATGACAACCTCCCAAGCTGGTCTCCCAATCTATTCTCAACAGAGCAGCCAGATTTTTCCTTTTAAAATGTGGGTCAGATCATGTCTCTCCTCGCCTCAAAACCTTCTAGTGTTGCACATTTTTACTCAGAGTACAAGCCTTACAATGTCCTTTGAGGCCCTGTGAGATCTGGCTCTGTTTCCTCTCTGACCTATCTCCTAGTTCTGTTTTTTCTCATACTCCTCACTCCAGACCACCTCACTGGCCACTTACAGCCCATATACTCACCATGCAGGCTTCCGCCTTAGGTCATTTGCATGGCTATTCCCTCTGCCCAGATACTTCCCCCTAGATAAGCTGCATGATTCATTCCCTTACCTCCTTCAAATTGAATGTTACTGTCTGGTGAGGCCTGCCTTGACCAATAGTTTAAACTGCAACTCACTACCTACTTCCCCACTGCTCTGAATGCTGGTTTTTCCTTATCCTGTTCTACTTTTTACCCCAATAATACTTATCACCTTCCGATGTAATATATAATTTACTTATGTATTCTGTTGTATTTTGCTGATTATTTGTTGTCTGTATCCCATTACCCTTTTAGAATGTAAGCTCCATGAAAAGCGATTTCTATCTGTATGCCCAGTAAACTTAGGACAGTGCCTGACACATAGTGCTCAAAAACTGTTGAATGAACGGTGATTCTGCCATTAGGTGCAAGGATCTAACTTCATTGTATCTTCTTTTTTTTTTTTTTTTTATTTATGGCTGTGTTGGGTCTTCGTTTCTGTGCGAGGGCTTTCTCTAGTTGCGGCAAGTGGGGGCCACTCTTCATCGCGGTGCGCGGGCCTCTCACTATCGCGGCCTCTCTTGTTGCGGAGCACAGGCTCCAGACGCGCAGGCTCAGCAATTGTGGCTCACGGGCCTAGTCGCTCCGCGGCATGTGGGATCTTCCCAGACCAGGGCTCGAACCCGTGTGCCCTGCATTGGCAGGCAGATTCTCAACCGCTGCGCCACCAGGGAAGCCCCATTGTATCTTCTATTATAGTTGCGCCCAAGCATTTCCATATTGAAATACATATCATTTCGTAGTGAATTATTTTCCTACTATTTCTGCTTTATATTATAGTCTTGGCATTATGTCGTAATAGAAGGTATATCATAATATATGATCTATTGATTTTACAAGTCAGGGTGGTACAGCAGCGTTATGAAGTGTTTGTTACAATATCAGAGTTTGGATGTTAGGGTTGGGAACTGCTGGTTTAGACCATTCCAGAAGCTACTCCTGGAGCTGTGGGTAGAGATAATCCCACCCAAACTGCGTGGCTGCTTCCTGGATGGGAGGGGCGGAGTGGATATTGGAGAGGCAACCACAGTGTTGATGATCAGGAGGAAACAAATTTCATTTTCCAATTTTACTATACTCTCATATTGTTCATGTTATTTGAATATTTTACAGTGAGTATTCATTCTTTTTGTAACAAGCAAAACCAATAAGGATATTTTCACTTAAAAAACTACTGTAAAATATAGAAAAAGAGCAAAAGAATAAAAATCACCTTCTTCCCAGGGATAACCACTGCTAACATTTTATTTTATACTCTTTTGTTTTCAGGCACGGGTGTACGTCTATAGCTTTTCTATGATGGCTCTGAACAATAGGAGTCATGTGGCTGGAGGTGTCCTTTGTCAAGATTATTCTGGCAGCCACCTGCAAGTTGGATGGAGGGTAAGGCTAGGTTGTAACCTAACAATGGGACGGAGGTCTCAGACTGGGCCAGTGGCTAAGAATAGAAATGGACACACCTCAGAGATATTGAAAGGGAAACATGCTGGTGACTAGTGATTAGTGTGTTTGTGAGAGCAGCAATGATTGTGTGTGTGTGTGCATGTGTGTATGTGTGTGGCATCTGTGTATTCCAACCTTGTATTCAAGAATATTGGAGATGAGGGAGAACCTTTTGTCTGCTTTTGTGTTTTCTCTTCTGCTATTTCTTTTTACAATACAATAAACTGCATGTTTAAAGTGTGAAATCTGATGAATTTTGATCTATGTGTACACCTGTGAAACCATCACCACAATCAAGATGACACACATATTCGTTATCCCCTCAAATGTCCTCTTAACCTTTTAATCTCTCTCTCCCTTCTCTACTCTTTGGTTATTTTGCAATTTATAGAATTTTATATAAATGGAATCATATATTATATACTCTCCTTTTCTCTGGCTCCTTTGACTCAGCATGATCATTTTGAGATTCATCCACTTTGTTGTGTGTATCAGTAGTTTGTTCCTTTTTTATTGCTGAGTAATATTCCATTGTGTGGATATACCAAAATTTGCTTATCCATTCAGCTGTTGATGGACATTTGGGCTCTTTCCAGTTTTTGCTATTACAAATAAGTCTGCTATAAACATTCATGTACAGCTTTTTATATGTGTACATGTTTTCACATCTTTTAGATAAATACCTAGGAGTGGATTGACTAGGTCATATAGTAATTATTCCTCTGTTCTAGGGTCACCTTTATCTTCTTTTTTGCTCACCCTGACCCAATTTAGTGTTGTAGTATTTTTATTTTTAAATTACTAAAAGGTTTAGTGTTGTTTTTTTCCCCTAATAAATGATTGAGAAACAAAAATGAGACTCTGATGGTCAGCTAGGTTTTTCTTTTCTTTTGAGTGAGCATGGCTCTTATTCACATGGGAGATTGCCTGGGCTTGGTGGAGTCCCACAATGCCAAAGCCAATTCACTCTTCTGGGAGGCAGTAGTAGACACAACAGGCACAGGGTAGGAGTGTGGGGATGGAAGGGGGCTGGTAATTGGTACTCATCCAAAGAACTTACTCTGTAATGGTGGAATTTCAGAGGCCATAGGGGCTGTCATTTCTGGGCTAGGTGTAGATGAGGATGAACAAGCTAACTTTGGTCTAGAAAGCCAGCTAGCCCACAGGAATTCTGGGAGGCTGTCAGGAAAAAGGCAAACAGCCCCAGAATGACAGGGATCCTGGGAAGACTGAGGAACTCATAGTAGCCCACCCCAGTCTTCCGCAACTATCTGCGCTTTTATCCTGACCTTCTGTTTCCTGTTTCTGTCCATTTTTTAAAAACTGAGATCTGGCTCCTTTTAATTTTATGTGTGTGTTAAAATATACATAACATAAAACTTACCATTTTAACCATTTAAAGTGGTTCGGTGGCATTAAATACATTTATGATGTTGTGCAACTGTCACCACTATCCATTTCCAGGACTTTTTCATCATCCCAAATGGAAACTCTGTACCTAGTAAACAATAGCTTCCTATTGCCTTTCTACTCTACTCTCTGTAAGAATTTACACATTTTAGGTATCTCATGTAAGTGGAATCATACAGTATTTGTCCTTTTGTTCCTGCCTTATTTCACTTAGCATAATGTTTTCAAGATTCATTCCTGTTGTAGCATGTATCAGAATTTCATTCCTTATTAAGGCTGAATAATATTCAATTGTTAGTATATAACACATTCTGTTTATCCATTCATCTGTGATGGAACTTGTGTTGTTTCTACCTTCCACCTTGTGTTGTGAATAATGCTGCTATGAATGTTGGTGTACATTTATCTGTCTGTCTCTGCTTTTACTTCTTTAGAGTAGAATTGCTGTATCATATAGTAATTGTAAGTGTAACTTTTAAAAGAACCACTAAACTGTTTAACACAGCAACTATACCATTTTACATTCTCACCAGCAATGTACAGGTTTCAGATTGCTTCACATCCTCTCCAACACTTCTTTTTTAAAAAAATTATTTATTTATTTATTTATTGGCTGTGTTGGGTCTTCGTTTCTGTGCGAGGGCTTCCTCTAGTTGTGGCAAACGGGGGCCACTCTTCATCGCGGTGCGCGGGCCTCTCACTATCGCGGCCTCTCTTGTTGCGGAGCACAGGCTCCAGACGCGCAGGCTCAGTAGTTGTGGCGCACGGGCTTAGTTGCTCCGCGGCATGTGGGATATTCCCAGATCAGGGCTTGAACCCGTGTCCCCTGCATTGGCAGGCAGATTCTCAACCACTGCGCCACCAGGGAAGCCCTCCAACGCTTCTTATTTTCTATTTTGTTTTGTTTTGTTTTTTTAGTAAAAGCAGTCCTAATGAGTGTGAAGTGGTATCTTATGTGGTTTTGATTTGCATTTTCCTAATGACTAATGATGTTCAGCATCTTCTCATGTGCTATTGGCCATTTGTAAATGTTCTTTGGAAAAATGTCTATTCAAGTCCTTTGCCCATTTTTGAATTTGGTTGTTTCTTTGTTATTGTTGAGTTGTAAGAGTTCTTTATAAATTCTGGATATTAATCATTTATCATATATGTGATTTGTAAGTATTTTCTCCATTCTGTGGGTTATCTTCTCACTCTTTTTTTTATTGGAGTGTAGTTGATTTACAATGTTGTGTTAGTTTCTGCTGTACGGCAAAGTGAATCAGTTGTACATATACATATATCTACTCTTTTTTAGATTCTATTCTCGTATAGGTCATTACAGAGTATTGAGTAGAGTTCCCTGTGCTATACAGTAGGTTCTTATTGGTTATCTATTATATATACAGTAGTGGGTATATGTCAATCCCAATTTCCCAATTTATACCTCCCCCCTTTCCCCCTTGGTAACCACAAGTTTGTTTTCTATCTTTTCACTCTCTTGATGTCCTTCCTTTTAATTTTTGAAAGATGACTGTGCCATATGACTTATGATCTATGAGTACCAAACCTAAAAGGCAAGAATATGTGGGGAGTAAACTGTTAAAATAAAAGTTAGAAGTTAGTCTGATTCAGATTTCATGATATGGAAAAAAAATCTATGATTGAGCTACATAGCATTTGGTTATAAATAATAAGCTGTTTGTAATATACATGTATTTTGTACATTTATATATGAATATATATTTATAACAAATATATTTATATATAAATATTTTTTAACCATTTCTTTCTTTAAGACTAGTTGGTGCTCTAGTGACTATAATCAGATAATCAAAGTTGAGAATTTCCTGATCTTGTGCACAATTTGTTACCTTATAGTATATGCAATAGAAAAGATAAAAAGCACAGAAGACAAATATCACCACTTCACTAGGTCTGTTTACTTCTCTCTCTCAAAAAAATTCTTTTTATTGTGAAATAAACCTAATGTCACTACAAAAAAGTGCATGAAACTGATATGTAGAGTTTAACAAATAGTTATAAAGTGAATGACACTATAAAAATCCTTTTGGGTCAAGAAATAGAAAACTGAGGTCTGTTTGCTTAACAAATAAGAACCACATATAGAAGTATTTTGTGTCAGGCTGGAGGGTCCCTGGGCTCTGTTTATGAGATACTGAAGAGAGGTATGTCTCTCCTGGGCATCCTTCCTGAGGTCTGGGGAATAAGTTCAACCTTTGGAAAATGAGCTAGGATGGAGAGGTGATGCTCACTGCATCCTGCCCTTTTCCCATCATAGGTCTTGGCCTGGCCTCCAGATAATCCTTACAATTAACTCATGGTTCTCAACCTTGGCCCTATTGATATTCTGGGTCAGATAATTCTTTGTTGTGTGGGAGCTGTCCTGTGTATTGTAGGATGTTTCTGCCCACGAGACGCCAGTGGTGCCTCCCAGTGGTACACTAGAAAGGTCTCCAGATATTATCTAATTTCCTGGGGTCAAAACTGACCCCTGTTGAGACCCAGTGCATTAATGAACATTTGCTATGTGCCAGGCATGGTGCGAGCTATACATATATTATTTCAGTCACGTTTGTCCACATTTTGCTGCTAAGGAACCAAGCTTTAGCAGGATTAGGTAAATTATTAAAAGTGATATAGCACTCCTTGAATGGCTGAGCTGGAGTTTAAACACAGACCTATCAGTCCCCACTTTGTTTTCAACAACCATTTAGAGTTGCCTCCCAGGCTGTAGAAGATGAGATATATTCCAGATCTTGCTTCTTCCACATATTCTAGGGCTAAGACATTTCTAAATCTGTATTTCCAGGCTTCTTACTGGGTACTTCCTCTTGGTTTTCCTACCAACTGTTAAAATTAGACATGCCTGAAACTAATGTCAACATTTTTGCTCTTTTTCTGTGTCTTATCCTTCCCCTTTTCTATTGATCATTCTTCCAAATAGCTATTAAACCTCAGATCTCTCTCTTTTTGTATCTTCATAGGCAGAATCTCATATTTTTGTACCTCCTGTCCAAATTCTTTCATTTCGGAAAAAGGTATTTTTTTATTTTTTAAATTAATTTATTTTATTTATTTATTTTTGGCCGCGTTGGGTCTTCGTTGCTGCGCGTGGGCTTTCTCTAGTCGCGGAGAGTGGGGGCTACTCTTCGTTGCGGTGTGAGTGCTCCTCATTGTGGTGGCTTCTCTTGTTGCAGAGCATGGGCTCTAGGCGCTCGGGCTTCAGTAGTTGTGGCACGCAGGCTCAGTAGTTGTGGCTCGCGAGCTCTAGAGTGCAGGCTCAGTAGCTGTGGCACGTGGGCTTAGTTGCTCCGCAACATGTGGGATCTTCCCAGACCAGGGCTCGAACCTGTGTCCCCTGAATTGTCAGACGGATTCTTAACCACTGTGCCACCGGGGAAGTCCCTGAAAAAGGTATTTTTAATGATGAGTAGTGAAACCCTAATCAAAACCCCAATGTGAATCTTTTTGGAACTTAAGTTTACTCTGAGTTTCATCTGAAAAAGAAAGTCTCTAAAAATAGTCAAAGTTTAGAAAAAAAAACAGTGAGAGGAAGTTGCCATATTTATTTTTGTTTATCAAATACGTATGGTTCCTTCTATGCGTCAGGCACTGTTCTAAGCCCTATACAAATATTTACTCGTTTAATACCACATTGAGACATCAAAATAGACTACAAAGCCATACTAAAGCAGTGTGATATGGGCATAGGAATAGAAAACTTGACCAATGGGACTGTATCGGGGTCAGGTCCTCTGGAAGCTGATACCAGATGAATTAGAAGCATAAGAGATTCACTTGGGGAAAATACATGTGAAGGACAAAAGGGAGATGTAGGGCTTTCAGACCACAATTTAGGTCCAATACCTATGCAAGGAGAGAGGGAAGGAAGGAGGATTGGATAGGAAGAGCCTCGGACTATAATGCAATTCTGAGAAAATCTCAGCCAGGCCAATGGAGAGCTCCAGAGGAAGATTGCTCATTAGAAGAGCCCCATTTTGGACAGAACTGGTCAGCTGTAGGATCCCCACTGTGCTCAATCCTTGTTTGACAACAGTCCAGAGGGAGTGTGGCTTCAGGGTGAATGTTGTAGTGGGTCTTGGAGGTGTGGCAACTGGAGACTGTCAGCCAACTACACTTCTCACAACAGACTCTTTCTTGAAGGGACATCTGAGCAGTGTTCCTCTCTGGCTGTCAGAGGTATTGTGTGAAGATTGAAGAATAGACTTATTTATTTGTATGAAATTTATTTATAATAAGTTAGACATTTCAAACAGTGGGGAAAAAAGATAGACTTTTAAAATAAATGATGTTGAAACAATTGGCTATCCATTTGGAAAGAATTAATTTAGATCCCTGCTTCATCCTCAATATACCTAAAATTCAGGTGGAGAAAAAAGTTATAAATAATAGTTGAAGAAAAAAATTTTTTGAAAAACCTTGCTGTGGAGAGGAAGCCTTTCTATGTAAAATGCAATACTCAGAAACCATAAAAGAAATGACTGAGAGAGATTTGATTAAATAAAAATTTAAAACTTCTGTATGGGAAAAAAGCATCATTAATAAAATTAGAAATCAGGTGATAGATTTGGAGAAAATATTTGTGCCACATATATATAACAGGCAAAGGATTAAAAGGTAGAATATATAAAGAGATCCTTCACATCAATAAGAAAAGATAAACAACCCAGAAAGAAAATGGCCAAGGATATTGACAGGCAATTCACAGAAGAAATATAAATTGGCTATTAAACATAGGAGAAAATGTTTACAACTCACTGGTTATCGGAGAAGTGGAAATTATTGGGCAAACCAGATAGGCAAAAATTAAAAATATTGCTAGTATGTGTATATATATATATATATATATATATATATATATATGTTTTGGCTGCATTGGGTCTTTGTTGCTGCGTGGTCTCTTCAGTAGTTGCAGTATGCTGGCTCAGTAGTTGTGGCTTGCGGGCTCTAGAGCGCAGGCTCAGTAGTTGCAGGGCATGGACTTAGTTGCTCCGTGGCATGTGGGATCTTCCTGGACCAGGGATCGAACCCGTGTGCCCTGCATTGGGTGTTCTAACCACTCCTCCACCAGGGAAGTCCAAGATATTGCTAGTATATTTTTATACTAGTATATAAAATATTGTAGGGTAGCTGGGAAAATGAATATTTGCTTTTCTAGCCTCTAAGGAGGAAGTGGGCAAGGAAGAAACAGTTTAGGAATAAGTTTTAATTTGGTGAATCCTCAGTATCTGCCATATCCATGGGTTAGGGAATGGGAATGGTTGTACAAACTATGGTATATCCTTGCTAAGGAAATCTATGCACCAAATGAGTTAAATCTATATGGACTAGTGTGGAAAGATTTTTCAAGATGAGGAATTTATCACATAACCTGATTTTATACATATTAAAAGAAAATGTAGCAGTTACTCTGGGTTTGAAGGAGGAATTGAAGTGGAGGAGGACTTTAAGGATTTAATCTACATTTCTGTATAGGTTAAGTCATTTACTTTAGGTTCCTATATCTCTTGAGAGATTAAAAAAAGATACATCAAGCAATTACTAGCCCTCTTCCCCAAAACAAGAAAGTAAAGTCCTAATTCTCTCCTATGTCCATGGAATCCATTCAACATTTTTTCCACAACAGCCTTTGATTTTTCTTTCTTCTCTATTCCTATAGCTACACCTCATTTCTATTTCTACACCAGTTTGTGTCTGTTTAACCTCAATAGCCTTCTAACTGATACTGACATCTCCAGTCTTTCTTCACCGCAGTCCTGCAGTCCACAGCCAGCTTACTTTTCCTAAGACTAGGTTTACTTCAATCACCCCTCTGTCCACAAATCTTTTATGGCTCCCCCAAAGTGTTCAGAGGGATGCTAACAGGTGTTCCATGGGAAAAGAGTTCTGTGGTTTGGTGTGTCAACTTAAAGAAAAATGCACAACGTGAGAGTTGTGAGGTTAAGTTTTATTCAGGGTCTTATTGAGGACTGTAGCCAGGGAGACAGACTCAAAGTAGCTTTGAGAAACTGCACTTAAGAGGTAGGGGAGGAGCCAGTATACATATGAATTTTTTGGCTAGGAAATACATATAGCAAAGCACAGATCTTGGTTAAAGATTACTGCTAATCACAAAGAACAGATCTCAAGTTAGTGATTGTAGTGCTTTTCTATGCATGTGAAGATGCAAGAATCTGGGGTCATTAAAATTTTTCCTGAGATAAGCATCTTAATTATCTAGGGGCTGTTTAGCCAAAGCACAGAATGCCTCATCCAGTTTTTTTCATCCTGAATTCTCCTCAGGGTGCACTGTTGCACTGTGGGTGACTGCAGTGGGTTGTGATTTAACCCTTGTATAACTGGATGTTGAATGATACTCTGTTCTTTTTTTGTTCACAGGTGAATCTGGGAAATGCTGTGTTCAATACAGTTAAAACTTTTTTCTTCAGAGTGGAATATTCAGACACCAGTGGTAGGGGAACTTCAAAGGCGGGGAGACAGTGTATAGTGCTTCTCAATTTATTTGAGCATGCAATCCTTCTTTTGAGGAATGCTATTGACCTTCTCAGGACACACGTTGAGAAACAATGACTTAAGGGAAAAAGTTCATAATTATTCCTCTGGCATTAATGGCCTTGCTTAACATGCTCTTATCATCTAATTTCCTCCATTTCCCAGAATGAGTTTCCTTACTTGCTTCTTCCTTCAGGAGTCAATGCTGGCTCCTCCTCTTCTGGGGAGTTCTTCCTAGTCATCTCAGTCCCTCTGAACTCTGGCATTTGTTGCCAGAACTCTCATTAGTTACTCCTTCAGAACTGTTATTGATATTCCACCTTTCTTGGGTCTACCTTGTCTACCCACCTGAATAGTGCTAGGACTGTGTCTTATAAATAATCTGTAGTAAACATAATATTTAGCTGCTTGAGTAATATTGTGCATCTCCCCCAGTGTGGATAATGACCACCCCTGCACAAGGCAGTATCTAGGCCTTAGGTAAACCTTCTGTTGGTTTATACCATCATGGAAAGCACTGAAAATGGCACTGTATTAGTTTTCTATTGCTGCTGTAGCAAATTACCACAGACTTGGTGACTTAAAACAACAGAAATTTATTATTTTATAGTTCTATAGGTCAGAAGTCTGACGTGGGTCTCACTGGGCTAAAATCAGGGTGTCAGCAGGGCCGTGTTCTTTCTGGGAGCCTTAGGGAAGACTCCATTTCCTTGCTTTTTCCATCTTCTTCTTCTTTTTTTGTGCGTGCCTTTTCCACCTTCTACAAGCCTCTGCGTTCCTAGGCTCCTGGCCCCCTTTCTCCATGTTCAAAGCCACAAGGGCTGGTTGAGGCCTTCTCACACCACATCACTCTGACCTCCTCTGTCTCCCTTTGCCACTTTTAAGGACACTTGAGAGGACATTAGGCCCACCTGGAAAATCCAGGATAATCATCCTATTTTAAAGTCAGTTGATTTGCAACCTTAATTCCATCTGCAACCTAATTCCCCTTTGCCATGTAACCTAGCATATTCACAGTGCCCAAGGATTGGGAAGTGGACATCTTTGGGGAGCCATTACGCTGCTTACTACGGGCACTCTTGCCCAAAAGTCTAAATTGCACATAGGTGGTAGTGGGGTTTGACAATAAATGGGAAAAGCTTTTTGGCATTACAAAAACTCTCTTCAAATACAGGGAGGCCCTGCTGCGTGATCTTTGGCAAATCACTTGAGTCTCCTCATCCACATTTCTGCTAAAATGGAAATTGCCATCCTTTGCTCTGCGTGTTAAATGAAATAATTATGTAACCAGGTTTAGCTTAGAGGATGACAAATAGGGTTCAAGAAGTTCTTGATGAATCTTGATGAGGAGGGTGGGCGAGGTTCTCTGAATGACGTCTGGAGAAGGTTTGAGAGATTTCAGGAGAAAAGGAGTGAGAAGTGCCTGCCCTTGAATGAAGTTGGAGGTTGAAAATTCTAGCAGAAGGAATCAACTTTCATGGAAGCTTTTGAAGAGGGCCCAGGTTAAAAAAAAGGGGGGGGGGGCGAAGAGCAGAGGCTACTTAGGAGACACCTAGGTGACAGAGAGTACAGAATTGAAGAGGGAAAGGTATTTGGTTTTCCTGGGCAAAGATACTATTTTGTGACATTCTCTCCCTACTTAGTTCAAGGACACATATACCGTAGGTGTACAATCACCTAGTGAATAAGTAAATGAATTATAAAAGCGTGGCCAGGATAAAAAAACAACATAAAAACCCAGTACTGTAGGTTCCACCGAGATTTGAACTCGGATCGCTGGATTCAGAGTCCAGAGTGCTAACCATTACACCATGGAACCGCCACGCTCGCAGCGTCGCCTTCGGCTCTCTAATCCTTAAAGAACCCTGCCCCCATCCACAAACCAACCGCCAGAAGCAGTGCTGAAGCGCTCCCCAGCGCCCCGCTTCGCGGCATGGCGGCGCGTGGACTGAGGGAGAGACCGTTAAGTGTGGAGACCCGCCGCTAGGAAGGTCAGCCGGGAGTTCAGGGCTCAGTATCCGTTCTGAACCTCCCGGGGTGGGGGGCAGAGCGGGGGGACGAGAATTTGAAAACGTAAGCGAAACCCGAGAGCACCGCCCTTCTTAGGCTCAGGGGCGGGGCACCGCCTCCCCGGAAGTACTTCCCCTTAGGGGCGGGGGCCTGCCGGAAGTGGCGTAGCGGCAGGGAGGGGTTCTTTACCGGGTCCGGTCGCTGAACCTCGGCGCTCGGTTTACCCCTGCAGCGACGCCCCCTGGTCCCACCGGTACCACTGCTGCTCCCGCCCCTTCGCTTCTCGGCCGCGCAATGGGCACCCGCGACGACGAGTACGACTACCTCTTCAAAGGTGAGGCCACGGGCTCTCGAACATCTCCCCCGAGTCCCAGTTCGGGGGCCCGGGACACTCCCGGGGGACCCGCCCGCGGGCTGCCCCTGCCCTGAGATCGGCCTTCCTCAGCCCTTCCTCTGTGTGCGGTTCGTCCTGCGGTCTCCCAGCTCAGCTCCTTTTCCTCCCGTCACAGAGGGGATCCTCACCACACAGCGGTCTCTTAGCGACCTCCCTAGAGGCCTGAGGACGCCTCAGAGCCCCTTCCCTGCGCCCTTCTCGCGGCCGGCTGCCGTCTCCCAAATGGCCTTCCTTCCTCCCCGGGTTCCAGGGCCCCTTCAAAGGGGCGCCCCTCCCACCGTCCATCTTTTCGGGTTGAGCGCCCCCTCCCCCTCAGTATACACCCTCCCTGAGCCCCTCTGACAGGCCCTTCCCTCTGCTCTTCACCTTTCCCTCGACGCACGCTCCCAGTACAGGTCTTTTTCTTATCCGCCTCCCTTTCCTCTCAGGAGAGCCCCTTCCCCTCCCCTCGGACAGACGCCTCTCCTAGCACTCTTCTTCCATGACCGGGGCCAGGCCCTGGTAAAAAGCCGCACGGGCCGGCGGCCCCACCCCCACCCGCCCCACAGTTCTCTCGGTCAGTAACCTTCTCGCACTGCCCTCAGCATTGGTAGCTCTTTCTCTGCCTTCCCTCCCCAGATGGTTGAAGAGCTCTCCCACGTCTCGTGTGCGACCCCGACGCTGGGGGGGTAGGGCAGGAGGGATCGTCCCAGCACCCACGCGCGCACTTGTCGCAGTGACCCGGCAGACCGATGTGACTTGCCACCAAGCCTTTTTTCTTCTACCCTCCCTTCCCAGCGGCAGCCAGCCTGGGATAGCTCTTGACTCTGCTCGAGAGAAGGGGTTGCGGATGGGTGGTGGCTGTTATCCTTGCCAGACCTGAAGGCCCAGTTCCTGAGCAGGAAAGGTTGTGCGCTGCACAAATACTAGCTTTCTTTATCGCTGTGGACTGGTTGCTTCCTGCTGCAACACTGGGAGGATCCAACCTTTTGGTGTTTTTAGAACAGGAAGGGAAGAGTCCTAGTTGGCCGCATACCTTTTCCCAAAGGTGGGGGGGGGGCGGCATGGGGAAGTTGTGTGCTCTTTGGTCAAATTAAATATTTTTCATAAGGTAGGGAAACATGTAGTGCACTTGGACAAAACATATTGGAGGGTGGGGAGTAAAAAAAAAGAATTGCTTATTGGTTAGTCCAGAAAGAATGGAAATAGTTTTTTTTTTTTTAATCAAAAATAACGGGTACAGTTTTCATTGAGAGAAGAGTACACTAAATGATTTTTTTGTTGGATGAATGCGCTCTCTCTGATGGTCTTTCTCTGCTCCTGAATTAGGAGGGCAGCCATCAGTAGTATGCTGAACAAAGATCATTACCAAGGAGGAAGAAGCCATTGCTATTAAAGCTTTACAGTGGAGGGTGGAGTTTAAAAAGAATGTTAAGCTTGGTGACTGTTTCTGACTGTGCCACTGGGTGCTAAGAATGGTTGACTAAACAAGCAGGAAACATTGCTTTACCAATACTTTGCAAATCTTGGCACACTAGCGGATGATATGCTCTTATCACCACTTATTCTTCTGGGCCAGAAATTTTTATATAGGGTGAGTACCTTCAGTATCCACTCCCACCCCCCTGATAGTGGAAAGCCATTTATGGAGAAGAGGGTACTTAATGCATTTTACAAATACAAAAAAGAAACATGGATTAGTTTGCACACTCTTGGCTGAAGGCATCTGAGGTCTGGTGCAGTTACTTAAATGAGACCCTGGAGACTGGGGTTTAGTCATTAAGGAGAGATTTGTTTTTTTAAACAAGGTGCAAGGGCAGTGGGCAGCCAGCTACTTTTGAAGTAATTAATTTAGGATGAGATAGACTATCAGAGTATTTCTCCTGTTTGTTTTAGACCTTGAATGTTGGTTATAGAAGTCAGTTATTTTCTCACAAAGAATACTCAGTATCCTGGATTGGCTTAAGAAATTTTAACTTAGCTTTGGGTTTAGACCATCCTACTAACAATGAGTGAGAGAGCACAGGGCTTTGGAATCACACAGGCCTGGGTTCAAATACTGACTCAGGTCTTATATTTGCTTTGTGACCTTTGGCAAGATGACTTTTTTGAGCCTCAGTTCCCTCATCTATTAAAAAAAAAACAAAACCTCTCATGGCTGTTGTGAGAATTAAATGAGACTGATTGTAAAATTTTAGCTTCTGTGAGGACTCAATAAATGGTAATAATGTGAAAGAAGTTACTATGGTTCTCATCGGTTTTTTTTTAAACCTTAAATCTATAACTGTAAGAGCGTTTAAGTATTAGTAAAGAAATTTAAAACTAGGACCTCCTAAAGTGTTTTATATTTCCATGGGTTATGGTTTCATGTGTTGTACATTTTGCTGTTGGATAAGGTGTTTTAAAAATTCTGCTGAGAAAGATTTCCACTTTTTTTAAAGCTCTTAAGGATATGAGTCACTTTTTAACTTCTGTGATGATTATATAGCCAATTTCTTATTTATACAATTATAATTTAAAGTGAAGCAACAATAATGTCATTTTAAATGGTTTCATTCTACATAGATTTATTCCCTGAGATGAGTGCAGCTGTCTAGCTGGGAGAATGCTTACCTAGCAAACTTAAGAGTTGAGGGAATTGTAAATTGGTTTGTAACTCTTAACCAGTGGAAAATGAAGGGATATTTTGATTGGTGTAGGATGGAGTGGTCCAAGTGGGACTGTAATGTGGGGAGAGCAGGAGCATTATTCTAAACTATGTATTTGTTCTTGAACATTAATCTTTAGTTAAGTTCAACAGTGAGACTTTTGGTGGAGGTGGGGAATTTTATTTTTTAAAACTTGACTTTTTAAAAACTTTAATTCCACAAATATTTACACACGATGTGGTTAAGGCCCTTTGGGACACATAAGTGAAGTGTGAATCAATCATAGTTCCTATTTACAAATATTGTGGTACGTTGCGGTGCACGGACTTCTCATTGCGGTGGTGGGCTTAAGTAGATGCAGCACGTGGGCTCAGTAGTTGTGGCGCATGGGCTTGGTTGCTGCGGGGCATGTGGGATCTTCCTGGACCAGGGCTCGAGCCTGTGTCCCCTGCATTGGCAGGTGGATTCTTAACCACTGTGCCACCAGGGAAGTCCTGGAGTGCTTTTTTATATTTGAAGTTTTGACCATGGCTTTAAAATGTAACAATAGTCAGACTTTGGGAACTAGTTAGATCACTTTACTCACCAGCTTTAACCTATAACCTAAAGTATTTTATAACTTCTTGGTGGGATTTGGTTTTGGCATAGAAATATCGCTCAGTATAATTAACTAGAACTTTCTTTTATGTCTTTGTTCCATCTTATGTTTGTAAAAATCAGTACAGAGTTAAAAATTGTTATCCTGATGATTGAAGTTGTGAAAGCCTGGAGTATTTGAATTCAGATAAGACTGATTTTTGTTTTGTTTATGTTAAGTTTACATAGAAGCTGCGGGCTTTGTGACTTGCAATGTGATTTAAGGAACCAGTATTAAGAGGGGCTGTTTAAACTCCTCTAGATGAATGCTTCCATTTGTGAACCTGTTACATAGAACTAGTGCTGTCCCTTTAATTCTTATGTTTTGAAATATTCTCATTTTGATTTTGTGTCAAGTTCAATAACTGGCTTAGATAAATAGTTTGCTCTAAGAGTCTAAATAATATTTTGGGGGAGTAGGGGAGAATTGTTTGGAAGTGCTGAAATTTTTGTTTTCCTTTATTTTTAAAGAGATCAAGTAATCGCCAAAGCATATGTGGCAATTGGAGAAGCTTCAGGGACCCTCTATGCTGTTATAGGTATTAGGGTCTAAAAGAGCCCACAGGTTTGATTCATCCTCCAGCTAATAGTATTAAGTATATAATGGGCTTCCAGTAAATGTTTGGATTAATGAATCCATGTCATGCACATTAAAAAAAGATTCTTTGGCATCTTTTACGCAAAAAAAAAAAAAAAAAAAAAAAAAATATTGTGGTAGACACCAATTCAGTCAGAGTCACATTTTCTGAAAATACCTGGATACATAGTCTACACCATTTTCTTTTCAGTCTCATTGAAGGTCAGTAGTAATTAACCGTCAGCTGATTGCCAGTGGGACCGATCATAGGAACTTTGCTGTCTTGCATCTTGATAGGTTTTCTTTCACAACTTTTGGTTGAGCAATTTGGGTTCTGCTGAATCTAGAAAAACTTGTCTAGACTTCAGCTTTATTGAATTTTAAAGACTTGGTGAGGTTGGACTATGAATAGTTGAAAGAGTAGAAAGATCTCCAAGTTTATTTATAAAAGCCAGTATGACAATTATCAGTTACTCCTTCAGGTGATAACTTTTAGGTCTGAGATACTATGATTGATTTGTTGAATTAAATTTTAGTCCAGTACGTTAGTTTGCAAGAGAGTGTGTAAAACTAAATGTGGTTGAAGAGTTGGAAATTTTTGTTAAATAACGGTCAGTTAATATGTATATTCTGTTTTTATGGCATTTAGCAGCCTAGTATTTGATATATAATGAACCAAATTTAGCATTAGATATTAGAGATGATACGTAAAATTCAGCAGATGAGGTTAACCAAGTGGTAATGAATATTATCAGGTTATTTTAGAAATGTGATACATGTTTCATATACAGATGCTGTTATTTAATTTATGCTTACACACACGTATATATATGTTATGTAGATGGCTATAGTTATAAAATGTTTAAAGTGGAAGTACTTTTAACCTAAGATACTAGTTATGGAAAGTATAGGAAAAACTGCAAATTCCTTTCTTGAACTATAGGATGTGATCATATAGTTTGTCTCATTTAAAAAAATCAATTAAGTATTGTGATCTTAATGAGAGAAACTGTTTTGATTAGAAATTAAGTCTGAGTCTATGAACTTACCGGTTTTTGTTTTTTTTAAAAAATCATAGCCAGTAAATTCTCTTCTGTTGTTTAGGTAATTTAATCCATTCTAGTTTGTTTATTTTTTAGTTAGCCTAAATATAACCTTTCTTGGTGTGGTTTCTCATTTGGCAACTGAATAGAAGCAGCTTTCCTTAGTGTGTCATTTCTCAGCATTATCTTGGCAGCGCTATTCTTAAAGAGCCAATACCTTCTGTTGTCATTTAAGATACAATCCTTTAACAAGTTGCTAGTCATAATTCTGTCAGCCTTGTCCATGTCTAGTTGAGATTACTATTTTATACTATATAAAGTATTCATGAATCTTGAATTATTTTCAGATAAGGGTACTAATTTTATGTTAAAATTAATTGGTTATATCAAGGGGAAAACATGCCCTCACTAAATATTTTTATGATGGCATAAAGATTTGAGGATGGGGAGATATTGAACATAATCATTAAAGTGGAGGTTGAAAGGCAAGAGACCAGAATTTGAAAGTACTAGAGTTTTTGTGGGATGGAGAAAACGTTCTTTGAGTTATTTATTTATTTTCCAAAGGCATTATCATTCTAGATGTTTTGCTCTTTGGCTTTAAACTAAATGACTGGCTTCTAAATCGATGTATCTGATGTATCTGAGTGCCTATGCAGTAGAAACGTTCAGCTTTTTGGTTTTCCCCTTCTTTCCTATTCCCACTTCAAGTGAGGCTTTTATACCTCAGTGCTAGCGTGGGGCCAGAAAAGATTCAAAGGAGTTTTCCTCAGAAGAACATCCAGCCTCTTACACTAAGAGGCAGCCGTGAGTACACCCTGCTAATAGGGTGGACTTGATTACTGAAACTGGGATTTCATTTCACATCTAGAATGGGGGACCTTGAGAACTAACATATCAACCAACTATCCTGTAAAATTGGAAGTGCATTGTTTTTGTACGTTACTTTCATGACCTTAGCATCTTCTTCCCTGGTATCCAAATTAAGCATTTACTGTATTATCTGTGTTTGCTGTAGTACCTCTGACACCTCTAATTGACTATATAACTAGAAATAACTATGCATTTTGCTGCATGGGGTCACTGCTGCTGGGATGATTTCTTGCTGAATCAGCTGATAGAGGAGGCCAGAAAGATATGCATTTGCTAATTGTACTCTCTCCAAGACTGTCCAGAGGCCAGCTTATATCCGCTCTTGTGGCAAGGAAGGAATGTGTAATGGACTCTGCCCTCTGACCTGAGTGCAGTGAGCTCCCACAGTTTTCACTGCCCTTGCCACCCACTACCAGATACCAGTCTCTTTAGTAAGGCATGGTCTTATTCCTGGTGTTATTCTTGCATGTTTGATTATCTAGTCCTGGTATCTAAGTCAATTAGCTAATAAGAACTAAGAAGTAGCATTAGTAGTCAACAGTAGGAATAAGTATAATATTTTCTGAAATCCTGATAAAATTTTTTACCAAGGAAAAAAATGTTATCAAGCTCAGATTCTGTAAACCTGTGAACTCATTTGTTCTTTAAATTCAGATAGAAATGCTTTAAAACAAGTTGACTGCCTATTTCCCCATTGTTTTTGAAGTGTAATATCACCTTAGGTGAAAAAGAATCCACTGTATCTAGCTAGTAAATAAACTGCCTCCTATAGTAATCATAGGAAATAAATTCATTTAATCAAACCTTTTTTTTTTTTTTTTTAAAGTCATTAAGTTGTAAGTAAAAGTGTA
This sequence comes from Eschrichtius robustus, assembly GCF_028021215.1. Taxonomy (NCBI): domain Eukaryota; kingdom Metazoa; phylum Chordata; class Mammalia; order Artiodactyla; family Eschrichtiidae; genus Eschrichtius; species Eschrichtius robustus. The sequence continues at coordinate 127,105,002 of NC_090824.1, forward strand.
GGCCCTCCTTGCTTTGGCTTTGACTCAGAGTTATTAGTCAGCTTTCTAGGGCCCCTGTTAAACTTAGAGGGGTGTTTGTTTTTGGAGAGGTCTCTAGTCTCCTGCCAGTCTGGTAAATGTAACTATGAAGGGCCATTGTAGTTTCTGTGATCTGGGTGGCAAAGTTTATAAACTTGATGCCTTCTGTGTTACGTGTGTTTCATTTTGCCTAGGTATGAGTCCTGAGGTCATCCAGGCTTTGATGAGACTAAGTAGAACATACTTAAGGCACTAACATCCTTTGTTGCTTTCATGTCTAATACATTTTCATATCACAAATTGTTCATTTGGTTTAGGATTTATCTTTCAAGTTATTACCTTCTAAGGTAGTAAGGTTGGTATAGCGTTGATTGTTAAATTAATGCATTAGCCTGTCATCAGTGCCTAGTAGACCTATGATTAAAATTTGCATGTGTGAGACAGGATACTTTATCTGTGCTAAGCAGATGATGTATGGAAGTCACTATGCAGGTAGAAACACATTAAAAAGAATAAATTGGTTTTATCGATTGATAACATGGGCACTCAGCTCCACCCCCACCCTCATCCCTTTTTAAAAATCAGATGCCCTGTCTTTTTTGCTTTAAAACATGATGGCATTGTGAATGTGCGTGCCTCATTCATCTGACATTAAGTTCTTTGTCTTTTTAGTTGTCCTTATCGGAGATTCTGGTGTTGGAAAGAGTAACCTCCTGTCTCGATTTACTCGAAATGAGTTTAATCTTGAAAGCAAGAGCACCATTGGAGTAGAGTTTGCAACAAGAAGCATCCAGGTTGATGGGAAAACAATAAAAGCACAGATATGGGACACGGCAGGGCAAGAGCGATACCGAGCTATAACATCAGCGTAAGTCTCATAGTTTTTTAAGTTCTGTGAAATAGGCTACCAAAGTGAATTAGCTGACTTTTGGTATTGGGAAAAGGTACTGTTTTGTTTCCTTTAAAGAATTCCGGTATTAGGATTCTAAAATTTATAAGTGTGTTTAAATATATATATACATGTGTATGTGTGTGTATGTATATATATTCCATATACTTAGTCTTTTCTTGTGTTCTCTTCCATCTTGTGGTTGTTTTCTAATAGTTAAATACATGTTTCTGTTTTCAGATACTATCGTGGAGCTGTAGGTGCCTTATTGGTTTATGACATTGCTAAACATCTCACATATGAAAATGTAGAGCGATGGCTGAAAGAACTGAGAGATCATGCTGATAGTAACATTGTTATCATGCTTGTGGGCAATAAGAGTGATTTGCGCCATCTCAGGGCGGTTCCTACAGATGAAGCAAGAGCTTTTGCAGGTTAGTGATATGAATTCTGTGATATTACAGTGATTCTGTATTTCTTGCAGTTTTGATAACCCTCCCATGAGGGTAATCGGTTACAGTAGTTTTGGAAAGGTAGACATGAACGCTTAACAAGTATTGTTGTTTTGAAAAGTGTGTGATGACTGTACGACTCTTTTGCTTAACTTTGAGTTATTAAAACTGTTGTATTTTGAGTTTTTGCTGCCAAAAATTGAATATTAATACTGTCTTCTTTTCTCTCCCTGGAATGGGTAGATGAAATCTATGTTTATTCTGTGCTTCCTGCCTTTTTCCATTATGTCTGTGTTTTACTAAGGCTTGTTCTATGTGTGTCGGAAAAGTAGTGGCCCAGGGAGTGGTCAAGGACCAACAGGGATGTAGCTGCTTAGGAGTTGTAACTTTTCTGGCTTTATAGAGGATCTGCCTATCTATTGACTCCGTGTTGGTAGGGGCAGCCTACTAGAAGGCAACATTGTACATTCTTGACTAGTGAAAGTTGTGACCTTCCACTATTGATTATGCTGTGAATAAAATTTTCTGTCACAGTTTTTCAGTTTTCTAGGAGAGAAGCTTTATTTCATATAATACAGTCACAGAAATCTGAGTGAATCACATATACCCACCCACATTCATACCATAGCTATGTGGTTGATGGGGAGAAGCCCAGTAAGGGATGAAATTAGCTGAGTATTTGATAAGTTTACTACATTATGCCTAGTGTTGTTCATTGCTAGTGGTGGTATTTAGATGTAATGAGTATTTATTTTAATTAAGAAGTCAGTGAAAATTTCTCGCTGTCATTTTTAATCTACTAAAGTGGAAGTAACATGTGCTCTTATTCCTCAAGAAGCTGGGGAGGTCTTGGGCTTTAAAAAAGTTCTGTTACTTTCCTTTTGAAGGCTTTAATACATCCCTTGTATTAAAATTTGACAAGACTGAAGTTTTTGTGTCTCCCCACAGAAAAGAATGGTTTGTCATTCATTGAGACATCTGCTCTAGACTCTACAAATGTAGAAGCTGCTTTTCAGACAATCTTGACAGGTAAGACTTGCATTTTTAGATTATACCAGTGGGAATTTGAAGTATTAGGAAGGAAATTTAAACAAATTAATCAGGAAACTAAACTATAAAATCACACTGAGAATGACTATCATTTGAGAGCTACTATCGCAAGACCTGTTTAGAGTACAAAATTAGTTACAACCCTTGCTTGCTGAGCTTTAATCATCCTAATTCACCTGGTTTATAGTGGGAAAAATACTTTGAAAATAATTTGTTTACTTCTGTTATTACTTTGGTCCATGAATTCCATATTTCATGGTCATAAGCACAAAACAATGCTTAATGGTACTTTTTATAAGATAAATATTGAGATCCCATTTATGGAAAGATATGAATGCCCTTTTGAAATTCAGTAAAGAAAAGGCATTCTTGGTTCTGATTTGTTATAGAAGCACCCAGGGAAAAATATATTCTTAAAATCTTAAATGAGAAAACAAAAAGTAAAATTCTGCCATGATCTATTATTGGATAAGAAGCAAGGTGCCACCTGTGGAGAAAATCAGTCAGTGATTACATACTGAAAAGTTTAAATAGGTAGTGGGAAAGGAAAAAAATTCATGCTGTTTTGGAATATGGATGTGTAGACCAGGTCAACCTCAGGGATAAGAGGACATTTTATTTATGTTGACTCATATTTACCCTGACTTTAATAGAATGAACAATTCATCTGAAAGTTTAATCTTAACCCTCTAATAGGCACTTCAGTGAGTTGTTTTTAAGTACTTTAAAAATGTATATTACTTTACAAAATTTTATTTATTTGGCTGCGCTGGGTCTTAGTTGCGGCATGAGGGATCTAGTTCCCTGACCAGGGATCGAACCCAGGCTGCCTGCATTGGGAGCGTGGAGTCTTAACCACTGGACCACCAGGGAGGTCCCTGTATATTACTTTTAAGAACTCATAATTTAGAGTATAGTCTTAATATATAGTGATCTTATGTGGTGTTCTAAAAATATATGGAGAAATGGTTAAGTAAATGAGCTTCCAATTATAATGTAAGAAGATTTTTATTCTTCGTATGCAGCACTTGTATTGGAGACCAACAGATTTTAGCTTTTAAATGTTATTTTACTGTAAAAATGTAGGGAATAAAACTTAGGGTTTAGGAACATGGGCTTAGAAGCCTGACTTGGTTTCTAGTCCTGGCTCCTCCACTTATTAATTAGCTCTATAATCTTAGGCAAGTTACTTAACCTTTCTAGCCCTTAATTTCTTCGTATTTAAAGTTGAAATATGTTTTGGGAGTTCTGTTATTTTCTTTCAAGTAAGGGCTTGTATTTATAAATACCTTGTGATATGATTTGACTTGACTGTTAATGTTGTGACTTAAAGGTTTTTGTCTCTATAACCTAACTCATAGAAAAGAATTGTCTGTCATTGAGACATCTACTCTAGACTCCAAAAATGAGTACATGAGTTTGTACATGTAAAATACTTAGCTGTCCCTGGTACATTGTAAATATTTGATATCGGTAGCTAAATAGCAGTTAACGTATGAAAAAAAAACTCATTAAAAATAAACTATATTGATGATTTACATACCTGGTTTATTAGAATTCTTTTCTGTTATCAGAAAAATAGTAAATAAAGGACTGGTGCTAGGGTTGGATAAACGGTTTTTGGAACACAGTAGCTTTCTTTTAGAATCTTTGTGTCAACTTTCATTGCAGATTGTTTCAAACAAGCAAGATCTGATTGAATACGCAGTATGTCTGCAAATCCTACTTTTTTTCCTTTTTAAGCACTTGCGTGGTTTCTCTTGGGTCAATGTGTTGACTACTCAGTTGAGACCCAGGAGCTGTAGGTTTTACTTTTTATCACTTTGCTCTCATTCCATGTGTAACTAAAGTCAGTGAACCTCCCTAGTCCTAAGGTTCAGTGTCTTAACATGAGTGAATTAAATCATCTTCAAAGTCGGTGAGTCTCTTAAGGCCTCTGAAAAACCTCATTTGAAAAAACTTTAGTTAGTCCTTGTTGGGTTATTTTTTGTCCTATCAAATCTCTGCTACAATTCTAGCCCATTCTGATTTCAATTTATAGCCCGTTTATTCTCATATTGAGTGAAAATGAGGCCAAGTGTTTTCTTCCATCTGCAGTTAACTATTTTATGTATCATTTTGTAACATTGAACTTATGATCTGTTCAAACATGAACTAATCAATAAGCAGTGGTATATACTTAAAATTGATCTGTTTTGTCCTGAATGATGAACATCTGGCTGTTTCTCTTAAAATTCACTCTTGATTAAGCTTTTGTTACTGCTTAATTAATATTGCTTGAAAGCAAACAAGGCTTGAGCTTCACTTAGTACTACCACTTTTCCTCTCTATATAGCCACTATTTCCTCAGCTTCCTGTAATAAATCTCAGTGTTGATCTGTGGGATCAGAGATCACTGCATATGGCAGCAGACATCTGTGTTTTGCAAGTGTTAGGATGTTTGTGCTAAACTTTTCTATATAATAGTGGGAGTATTAATGCATAGGAAAAACAGGAAATAGAACAGTATTCTCATTAGGCTTAATTCTGCCTTACGTGTTAACAGTATTAAGGGAGCATTTATGTTGTATTTTGATGTTGCTGGAAGAAAAAAATAGCTTTTTACTTTTTAAGATGCAAAATTATGTATTAGAAAATGTATCTCCATTGTTACTTCAAAGTTAACCATGTTGCTTTTTTTAGAATTGACCCATGCCATTCTTGACATCCATGAATTTGACAGTAACTTCATGACATAATTTTGCTGATGGTATATTTAGGAGGTAGTTGGTTAGTGCATGAGTGAGCCTGATACATTGCTTAGCCTCTAAATTTCAGTGCAGCTTTGTTTTATTTCATCCTCAAGTTCATTGAGGGATGTTATTAATCCATATTTTCCATACTGTATTATTTTTTTCTTTTAACTTTGAATTTTGACAGATTCAGACTTAAAGGTTGCAATAATAGTACAAAGTATTTGCAAATACCTTTAACCCATATTCCCCAGATGTTGATATTTTACCACACTTGCTTTATTCTTTTTCTTCCTCTCTCTAAATATATAAATAATACTGTTTTTTTCCTGTACCATTTGAGAGTGACAGACATGCTGCCCATTATCCCTAAGTGCTTTTCAGTGTGTATTTCCTAAAATCAAGGATATAGTCTTTTCACAGCCATAGTACATTGATCAAAATTAGAGAGTTAGATAATAGTACCACATCAATGTTAAGCTACAGATCTTATTTGCCAGCTGTTCCAATTATGTCCTTATTAGCAAAAGACAGGCTGTAATCAGATCATACATTGCATTCAGTTGTCATAACTCTTTTTAGTTTTCTCTAATCTGGAATAGTTCCTCATTTTGTCTTTTGTTTATTAACATTTCTTGAAGGGTGTGGGTCAGTTATTTTGTAGTGTCCCTCAATTTGGGTTTGTCTTATGTTTCCTTGTGATTCAGTTCTGGTTATGTATTTTCAGGAGGAATACCACAAAAGTGTTCTCAGTGCATCATATCAGAAGGCTCATGATATTGGTTTGTCTTATTAATTACTGGTGATGTTGGTTATGATGATGTCCTCCAGGTTTCTCTGTGTAATTAATAAGTCCAAGCCATCTTTGTAGTACGGGGACTAAATTCTTAATTCTGTGGTTGAAAGAATTTTTTTTTTGGCCGCACTGTGTGGCTTGTGGGATCTTATTTCCCCGACCAGGGATTGAACCTGTGGCCCCTGCAGTGGAAGCATGGAGTCCTAACCACTGGACTGCCAGGGAATTCCTGGTTGAAAGAATTTTAGTTCACTTAGCATATTATCTCTTAAAAGTGAGGCTAGGGTTTTTCAGGCATTAATTTTATTGGAGTAGTGAGGGTCTTTTAATCAGGCTTTGATTCTTTGCATGTGGCAACCTTGTGTCAGTCAAATCAGAGCATTTTTTTGACCTTCAAGAAACTTACATGGTGAGCAGTAGGTTTGAAGAAGGTCTAACAAATTCTGACGTAGGCTGTAGTAGGATAACTCAGGTCTCTGCTATTTTCACAATTTTTGGAGGGACTGAGGAATTTTAGGTTTTTTTGTTCCCCAATTTGGAGCTATTGCATTTAACTTCTTTAGAATGTACTTTGAAACTTGATTCATACTTCCATTAGAGTAGAAATAGGCATATGTCGTTTATTTAACTTTACTCGGTTATATTTAAAGCTATTTTATATTAATATTTTACTTTATATTTAGCTCTCATACAAGAGATCCTGATATAAGAATGATAAAGCAGAATCCCTTTTCTTTCTAACCTTACCTGTCCTTTGGACTTCTTGAAAAGGGTCTGCACAGGAATTGGTATATCACATACATTTGGTTCTAAAGGAGAACATGCCCTTGAAAGAGGAAAATATTTGCATCTGGTTTAGCAAGTTATTAGTCCTGTTCCCCTCCCCCCACTTAAATAACCTTCTCTAATCAGATACCAGCTAGAAGGTACCTGCTTTATATTTTCTTATCAAAGTTTTTTTTAAGTGACACACCCAGCCACAAGAGATGTTAAATTACTTGTGTAGCTTCTTAGTGCCCATTCTAAGTGAAAGAAAAAATTTCTCCTAATTTTCTTTTTTTTTTTTTTTTTTTTAATTTTTTTTATTTTTTAAACATCTTTATTGAAGTATAATTGCCTTACAATGGTGTGTTAGCTTCTGCTTTATAACAAAGTGAATCAGTTATACATATACAATATGTTCCCATTTCTCTTCCCTCTTGCATCTCCCTCCCTCCCACCCTCCCCATCCCACCCCTCTAGGTGATCACAAAGCACCGAGCTGATCTCCCTGTGCTATGCGGCTGCTTCCCACTAGTTATCTATTTTACATTTGGTAATGTATATATGTCCATGACACTCTCTTACCCTGTCACATATCACCCCACCCCCTCCCCATATCCTCAAGTCCATTCGCTAGTAGGTCTGTGTCTTTATTCCCGTCTTGCCACTAGGTTCTTCATGGCTTTTTTTTTTTTTCCTTAGATTCCGTATATATGTGTTAGCATACTGTATTTGTTTTTCTCTTTCTGACTTACTTCACTCTGTATGACAGACTCTAACTCCATCCACCTCATTACAAATACCTCCATTTCATTTCTTTTTATGGCTGAGTAATATTCCATTGTATATATGTGCCACATCTTCTTTATCCATTCATCTGTCGATGGACACTTAGGTTGCTTCCATGTCCTGGCTATTGTAAATAGAGCTGCAATGAACATTTTGGTACATGACTCTTTTTGACCTATGGTTTTCTCAGGGTATATGCCCAGTATTGGGATTGCTGGGTCGTATGGTAGTTCTATTTGTAGTTTTTTCAGGAACCTCCATACTGTTCTCCATAGTGGCTGTATCAATTTACATTCCCACCAACAGTGCAAGAGTGTTCCCTTTCCTCCACACCCTCTCCAGCATTTATTGTTTGTAGATTTTTTTGATGATGGCCATTCTGACCGGTGTGAGATGATATCTCATTGTAGTTTTGATTTGCATTTCTCTAATGATTAATGATGTTGAGCATTCTTTCATGTGTCTGTAGGCCATCTGTATATCTTCTTTGGAGAAATGTCTATTTAGGTCTTCTGCCCATTTTTGGATTGGGTTGTTGGTTTTTTTGTTATTGAGCTGCATGAGCTGCTTGTAAGCCTTGGAGATTAATCCTTTGTCAGTTGCTTCATTTGCAAATATTTTCTCCCATTCTGATGGTTGTCTTTTGGTCTTGTTTATGGTTTCCTTTGCTGTGCAAAAGCTTTTAAGTTTCATTAGGTCCCACTTGTTTATTTGTGTTCTTATTTCCATTTCTCTGGGAGCTGGGTCAAAAAGAATCTTGCTGTGATGTATGTCATAGAGTGTTCTGCCTATGTTTTCCTCTAAGAGTTTGATAGTGTCTGCCCTTACAGTTAGGTCTTTAATCCATTTTGAGTTTATTTTTGTGCATGGTGTCAGGGAGTGTTCTAATTTCATACTTTTACATGTACCTGTCCAATTTTCCCAGCACCACTTATTGAAGAGGCTGTCTTTTCTCCACTGTATATTCTTGCCTCCTTTATCAAAGATAAGGTGACCATATGTGTGTGGGTTTATCTCTGGGCTTTCTATCCTGTTCCATTGATCTATATTTCTGTTTTTGTGCCAGTACCAAACTGTCTTGATTACTGAAGCTTTGTAATATAGTCTGAAGTCAGGAAGCCTGATTCCCCCAGCTCCATTTTTCGTTCTCAAGATTGCTTTGGCTATTCGGGGTCTTTTGTGTTTCCATACAAATTGTGAAATTTTTTGTTCTAGTTCTGTGAAAAATGCCAGTGGTAGTTTGATAGGGATTGCATTGAATCTGTAGATTTCTTTGGGTAGTAGAGTCATTTTCACAATGTTGATTCTTCCAATCCAGGAACATGGTATATCTCTCCATCTATTTGTATCATCTTTAATTTCTTTCATCAGTGTCTTATAATTTTCTGCATACAGGTCTTTTGTCTCCTTAGGTAGGTTTATTCCTAGATATTTTATTCTTTTTGTTGCAGTGGTAAATGGGAGTGTTTTCTTAATTTCACTTTCAGATTTTTCGTCATTAGTGTATAGAAATGCAAGAGATTTCTGTGCATTTATTTTGTATCCTGCTACTTTACCAAATTCATTGATTAGCTCTAGGAGTTTTCTGGTAGCATCTTTAGGATTCTCTATGTATAGTATCATGTCATCTGCAAATAGTGACAGCTTTACTTCTTCTTTTCCGATTTGGATTCCTTTTATTTCTTTGTCTTCTCTGATTGCTGTGGCTAACACTTCCAAAACTATGTTGAATAATAGTGGTGAGAGTGGGCAACCTTGTCTTGTTCCTGATCTTAGTGGAAATGGTTTCAGTTTTTCACCATTGAGGACAATGTTGGCTGTGGGTTTGTCATATATGGCCTTTATTATGTTGAGGAAAGTTCCCTCTATGCCTACTTTCTGCAGGGCTTTTATCATAAATGGGTGTTGAATTTTGTCGAAAGCTTTCTCTGCATCTATTGAGATGATCATATGTTTTTTCTCCTTTAATGTGTTAATATGGTGTATCACATTGATTGATTTGCATATATTGAAGAATCCTTGCATTCCTGGGATAAACCCCACTTGATCATGGTGTATGATCCTTTTAATGTGCTGTTGGATTCTGTTTGCAAGTATTTTGTTGAGGATTTTTGCATCTATGTTCATCAGTGATATTGGCCTGTAGTTTTCTTTCTTTGTGACATCTTTGTCTGGTTTTGGTATCAGGGTGATGGTGGCCTCGTAGAATGAGTTTGGGAGTGTTCCTCCCTCTGCAATATTTTGGAAGAGTTTGAGAAGGATAGGTGTTAGCTCGTCTCTAAATGTTTGATAGAATTCACCTGTGAAGCCATCTGGTCCTGGGCTTTTGTTTGTTGGAAGATTTTTAATCACAGTTTCAATTTCAGTGCTTGTGATTGGTCTGTTCATATTTTCTATTTCTTCCTGGTTCAGTCTCGGCAGTTTGTGCATTTCTAAGAATCTGTCCATTTCTTCCAGGTTGTCCATTTTATTGGCATAGAGTTGCTTGTAGTAATCTCTCATGATCTTTTGTATTTCTGCAGTGTCAGTGGTTACTTCTCCTTTTTCATTTCTAATTCTATTCATCTGAGTCTTCTCCCTTTTTCTCTTGATGAGTCTGGCTAATGGTTTATCAATTTTGTTTATCTTCTCAAAGAACCAGCTTTTAGTTTCATTGATTTTTGCTATCGTTTCCTTCATTTCTTTTTCATTTATTTCTGACCTGATCTTTATAATTTCTTTCCTTCTGCTGGCTTTGGGGTTTTTTTGTTCTTCTTTCTCTAATTGCTTCAGGTGCAAGGTTAGGTTGTTTATTCGAGATGTTTCCTGTTTCTTGAGGTAGGCTTGTATTGCTATAAACTTCCCTCTTAGCACTGCTTTTGCTGCGTCCCATAGGTTTTGGGTCGTCGTATCTCCATTGTCATTTGTTTTCTAGGTATTTTTTGATTTCCCCTTTGATTTCTTCAGTGATCACTTCGTTATTAAGTAGTGTATTGTGTAGCCTCCATGTGTTTGTATTTTTTACAGATCTTTTCCTGTAATTGATATCTTGTCTCATAGCGTTGTGGTCGGAAAAGATACTTGATACGATTTCAATTTTCTTAAATTTACCAAGGCTTGATTTATGACCCAAGATATGATCTATCCTGGAGAATGTTCCATGAGCACTTGAGAAAAATGTGTATTCTGTTGTTTTTGGGTAGAATGTCCTATAAATATCAATTAAGTCCATCTTGTTTAATGTATCATTTAAAGCTTGTGTTTCCTTATTTATTTTCATTTTGGATGATCTGTCCATTGGTGAAAGTGGGGTGTTAAAGTCCCCTACTATGATTGTGTTGCTGTCGATTTCCCCTTTTATGGCTGTTAGTATTTGCCTTATGTATTGAGGTGCTCCTATGTTGGGTGCATAAATATTTACAATTGTTATAGCTTCCTCTTGGATCGATCCCTTGATCATTATATAGTGTCCTTCTTTGTCTCTTGTAATAGTCTTTATTTTAAAGTCTATTTTGTCTGATATGAGAATTGCTACTGCAGCTTTCTTTTGATTTCCATTTGCATGGAATATCTTTTTCCATCCTCTCACTTTCAGTCTGTATGTGTCTCTAGGTCTGAAGTGGGTCTCTTGTAGACAGCATATATATGGGTCTTGTTTTTGTATCCATTCAGCCAGCCTGTGTCTTTTGGTGGGAGCATTTAATCCATTTACATTCAAGGTAATTATCGATATGTATGTTCCTATTCCCATTTTCTTAAATGTTTTGGGTTTGTTATTGTAGGTGTTTTCCTTCTCTTATGTTTCTTGCCTAGAGAAGTTCCTTTAGCATTTGTTGTAAAGCTGGTTTGGTGGTGCTGAACTCTCTCAGCTTTTGCTTGTCTGTAAAGGTTTTAATTTCTTCATCGAATCTGAATGAGATCCTTGCTGGGTAGAGTAATCTTGGTTGTAGGTTTTTCTCCTTCATCACTTTAAGTATATCCTGCCACTCCCTTCTGGCTTGCAGAGTTTCTGCTGAAAGATCAGATGTTAACCTTATGGGGATTCCCTTGTGTGTTATTTGTTTTTTTTCCCTTGCTGCCTTTAATATGTTTTCCTTATATTTAATTTTTGACAGTTTGATTAATATGTGTCTTGGCGTGTTTCTCCTTGGGTTTATCCTGTATGGGACTCTCTGTGCTTCCAGGACTTGATTAACTATTTCCTTTCCCATATTAGGGAAGTTTTCAACTATAATCTCTTCAAATATTTTCTCAGTCCCTTTCTTTTTCTCTTCTTCTTCTGGGACCCCTATAATTCGAATGTTGGTGTGTTTAATGTTGTCCCAGAGGTCTCTGAGACTGTCTTCAGTTCTTTTCATTCTTTTTGCTTTATCCTGCTCTGTAGTAGTTATTTCCACCATTTTATCTTCCAGGTCACTTATCCTTTCTTCTGCCTCAGTTATTCTGCTATTGATCCCATCTAGAGTATTTTTAATTTCATTTATTGTGTTTTTCATCATTGCTTGGTTCCTCTTTAGTTCTTCTACGTCCTTGTTAAATGTTTCTTGCATTTTGTCTATTCTATTTCCAAGATTTTGGATCATCCTTACTATCATTATTCTGAATTCTTTTTCAGGTAGACTACCTATTTCCTCTTCATTTGTTAAGTCTGGTGTGTTTTGACCCTGCTCCTTCATCTGCTGTGTGTTTTTCTGTCGTCTCATTTTGCTTATCTTACTGTGTTTGGGGTCTCCTTTTCACAGGCTGCAGGTTCGTAGTTCCCGTTGTTTTTGGTATCTGTCCCCAGTGGCTAAGGTTGGTTCAGTGGGTTGTGTAGGCTTCCTGGTGTAGGGAACTAGTGCCTGAGCTCTGGTGGATGAGGCTGGATCTTGTCCTTCTGGTGGGCACATCCACGTCTGGTGGTGTATTTTGGGGTGTCTGTGGCCTTATTATGATTTTAGGCAGCCTCTCTGCTAATGGATGGGGCTGTGTTCCTGTCTTGCTAGTTGTTTGGCATAGGGTGTTCAGCACTGTAGCTTGCTGGTCATTGAGTGATGCTGGGTCTTGATGTTGAGATGGAGATCTCTGAGAGATTTTTACCGTTTGGTATTACGTGGAGCTGGGAGGTCTCTTGTGGACCAGTGTCCTGAAGTTGGCTCTCCCACCTCAGAGGCACGGCCCTGATGCCTGGCTGGAGCACCAAGAGCCTTTCGTCCACACGGCTCAGAGTAAAAGGGAGAAAAAATAGAAAGAAAGAAAGAAAGAGGCTATAATATAGTGAAGTAAAATAAAGCTATTGTAAAGCAAAGCTATACAGGCAAAATCTCACCCAGAAGCATATACATATACACTCACAAAAAAAAAGGAACAGGGGAAAAATTAATATATCCTGCTCCCAAAGTCCACCTCCTGAATTTGGGATGATTCGTTGTCTATTCAGGTATTCAACAGATGCAGGCACATCAAGTTGTTTGTGGAGTTTTAATCCGCTGCTTCTGAGGCTGCTGGGAGAGATTTCCCCTTCTCTTCCCTGTTCACACAGCTCCTGGGGTTCAGCTTTGGATTTGGACCCGCCTCTGCTTGTAGGTCGCCTGAGGGCGTCTATTCCCCGCCCAGACAGAACGGGGTTAAAGGAGCAGCTGCTTTGGGGGCGCTGGCTCACTCAGGCCGCGGGGAGGGAGGGGTACGGAGGAGGCGGGGCGAGCCTGCGGCAGCAGAGGCCGGCGTGACGTTGCACCAGCCTGAGGCGCGCAGTGCATTCTCCCGGGGAATTTGTCCGGGGATCACGGGACCCTGGCAGTGGCGGGCTGCACTGGCTCCCGGGAGGGGCGGTGTGGAGAGTGACCTGTGCTCACACACAGGCTTTTTGGAGGCGGCAGCAGCAGCCCCAGCGTCTCACGCCCGTCTCTGGGGTCCGCGCTGATCGCTGCGGCTCGCGCCCTTCTCTGGAGTTCGTTTAGGCGGCGCTCTGAATCCCCTCTCCTTGCGCGCAGAGAAGCAAAGAGGCAAGAAAAAGTCTCTTGCCTCTTCGGCAGCTGCAGACTTTTTCCCGGTCTCCCTCCCAGCCAGCTGTGGTGCGCTAACCCCTTCAGGCTGTGTTCACGCCACCAGCCCCAGTCCTCTCCCTGCGATCCAACCGAAGCCCGAGCCTCAGCTCCCAGCCCCGCCTGCCCCGGCGGGGGAGCAGACAAGCCTCTCGGGCTGGTGAGCGCTGCTCGGCGCCGAGCCTCCGTGCGGGAGTCTCTCCGCTTTTTCCTCTGCGCCCCTGTTGCTGTGGGATCCGCGCTGTTAGCTGCGGCTCGCGCCCGTCTCTGAAGTTCGTTTAGGCGGCGCTCTGAATCCCCTCTCCTCGCGCACCAGGAAACAAAGAGGGAAGAAAAAGTCTCTTGCCTCTTCGGCAGCTGCAGACTTTTTCTCGGACTCCCTCCCGGCTAGCTGTGGTGCGCTAACCCCTTCAGGCTGTGTTCACGCTGCCAATCCCAGTCCTCTCCCTGCGATCCGACCTAAGCCCGAGCCTCAGCTCCCAGACCCCGCCCGCCCCGGCGGGGGAGCAGACAAGCCTCTCGGGCTGGTGAGTGCTGGTCGGCACCGCTCCTCCGTGCGGGAGCCTCTCCGCTTTGCCCTCCGCACCCCTGTGGCTGCGCTCTCCTCCGTGGCTCCGAAGCTTCCCCCCTCTGCCACCCGCAGTCTCTGCCCGCGAAGGGGCTTCCTAGTGCGTGGAAATCTTTCCTCCTTCACAGCTCCCTCCCACTGGTGCAGGTGCCGTCCCTATTCTTTTGTCTCTGTTATTTCTTTTTTCTTTTGCCCTACCCAAGTACGGGGGGAGTTTCTTGCCTTTTTGGAGGTCGGACGTTTCTGCCAGCGTTCAGTGGGTGTTCTGTAGGAGCAGTTCCACGTGTAGATGTATTTCTACTGTATCTGTGGGAAGGAAGGTGGTCTCCGCGTCTTACTCTTCCGCCATCTTCTCTCCTCCCCTCTCCTAATTTTCTGATCAACACTTTCCTTTTTCTTTGTTGCCTTGGGTGGCATTTTTATTAGCGGACATCTTTTTGGTGACTGGAGCAATGTAGTAATAATCTACTTCTACAAAACAGTATGCAGTACTTGCAGGCAGTTTTATAACACTGCTCAAATTTCTTTCCTTGTAATGAGATCTCTTTAATTATTTACCTTTCTGTGTTCTCTGAGAACTCTGCTTTTTCCTTTCTTACAGTATTTGCTTTTTATTTAAGAACCTGCAAAATAATTTTTGTTTTGGTTCCCCTAACGTAATATTCAAAACCACTTGTAAAGAAGTTAAATTTGTAGAGGGTCACATTTAATCATTTGCACTTGAGAAAGAAGAGCCTTCCAGTTTGGGATTAGAGAGAAAACATAAAGAATAAAGAATGAATGGTATAGTTTTACAGTAAGTTGATGATTATCTTTACTTCTTAGTCACTAGCCTGATTGAATGACTGTCTTTCTCTTTACCCTAGACACTCTGGTCCCATCCCTTTTTTTAATTTCTTTTTAAATTAATTAATTAATTTATTCTTGGCTATGTTGGGTCTTCGTTGCTGCACGCGGGCTTTCTTAGTCTACTCTTCGTGGCGGTGCGCGGGCCTCTCATTGCGGTGGCTTCTCTTGTTTTGGAGCACGGGCTCTAGGCATGCAGGCTTCAGTAGTTGTAGCACACGGGCTCAGTAGTTGTGGCTCGCGGGCTCTAGAATGCAGGCTCAGTAGTTGTGGCGCACGGGCTTAGTTGCTCCGCAGCATGGGGATCTTCCCGGACCAGGGCTCGAACCCGTGTCCCCTGCATTGGCAGGCAGATTCTTAACCACTGCACCACCAGGGAAGCCCCGGTCCCATCCCTTTTTAATGAAAAGAATTCAAATGAAGACCCCACGTCCTGCATATCTTTTTTTCTTTTTAAAACTCTAGTCAGTAACCTTTCTTTATTGGAATCTAATTTTTTCTCTTGGTGCTTCTTCACCTTTGAACTACTGTCAACCTTCTGAAACATAAGTTTTAGCCACCTGCTTCCCCCAAAAAAGCATAAGAGAAGGCACACGAGCTGTCAGTGTTTTTGTTAGTTTACATATTCAGTTGATTACAGTTTGCTGTTATTCAACTTTAGGGAAATTAGTTTTTAACTTGGAAAAAATGTATTAATTTAGTTAATACATTTCCTTTTCTTTAACTTTTTTGTTATGGAAAATTTTCAGCATACCAAAAGTAGGATACTATCATGAGCTCCCATGTAGCCATCAACAACCGTCAGTTCAGAGCCAATCTTTCCTCCACCTACTCCCTCCCCCGTTATTTTGAAACAAATCCCAGATATTACATCATTATATTTGTAAACATTTTATGATGTATATTTAAAAGGTAGGACTTAAACCTGTAACAACAAAGCCATTTAAAAACTGGCAGTAATTCCTTATTGTCTTCTATTATCCAAACAATATTAAAATTTCCTGTCTCAAATTTTAACAGTTCAACCTAGAATCCAAATGATGTTCGTACATTTGAAAATATGATTCCACTTTCTTTTTTTCCCCCATAACTTTATATTTTAAAAATTTTCAAATATTACAGAAGTAATACAGTGAACACCCATATATCTTTCATCTAAAATCCTCAGTTATTAACATTTTGCCACATTCGGTTTATTTCTATATGTGTAAATATACTTTTCTTCCCCTTTGCTCAATCTTTGGAAAGCAAACTGTAGACATTATGGCACTTTACTACTAACCACTGGAGCATTTTACCTCCTCAGAAAAAGGCATTCTCCTACATAATCACAATACCGTATATCGTATCCAAGAACTTTTTTTACATAGTATTATCTAATGTGCAAGTTCATATTCAGATTTCTCCAACTGTACTAATAATGTCTTTTATAGATTTGGTTTTTACAGTTTAAACCTAGGATCCGGTCAAGGAAAACACATTGCATTGATGGAATTGTTACATATCTGGGTACTGAATAGAGTAGCCACTCGCTACGGGTTGTTATTGAGCACTTGAAATATGGCTATTGGACTGAGGAATTGGATTTTGAATTGTGTTTATTTAATTTAAATAGGTGGTTAACGTATATTTAATATAAATAGGTGGGCTGTAGCCCACATCTAAAGCATTTATTCTCATCTTTTAAATGTATTTTGTGGCAGTAACTTTTTTTGAAGAGTCTTGGCCAGTTGTCTTATAGAATGTCCCTCAGTCTGGATTTATCTAACTGTTTCCTCATGATAAATTCATTTTAAACATTTTTGGTAGGAATACACAGGTGTCATTCATAGGAATATATTATACTTCATAGTCCATCATAATAGGAGGCATATCATGTCAATTTGTCCCATTTTTAGAATTCCCTTACCTTTTTTTTTTTTTAGAAATTCACGTTCTTTTATTTATTTATTTATTTATTTTATTTATGACTGTGTTGGGTCTTCGTTTCTGTGCGAGGGCTTTCTCTAGTTGTGGCAAGTGGGGACCACTCTTCATCGCGGTGCGCGGGCCTCTCACCATCGCGGCCTCTCTTGTTGCGGAGCACAGGCTCCAGACGCGCAGGCTCAGTAGTTGTGGCTCACGGGCCCAGTTGTTCTGTGGCATGTGGGATCTTCCCAGACCAGGACTCGAACCCGTGTCCCCTGCATTGGCAGGCAGATTCTCAACCACTGCGCCACCAGGGAAGCCCAGAATTCCCTTACCTTTTGAGGGTGGTTTTTTTTTTTGGAGGGAGCACTTTGAGAACAAAGATAAGATACATTCTTTGTTTGTAAGGAGTTTATATAGTCAGAGGGAGCTACTTTTAGGCAGTGCACTGTAAGACCGAATACAATATATTAAATAAGGATACTTGGCTGTAGAGGAATTTAATAACATTTATTCGTGTACTTAGTTATCAAACCCCTACTATATGCTGGAGATACAGCAGTGAATAAGGTAGATACAGTTTTGGTCCTTATAGTTTGTTGACTGAAAAAAATGCACAACCTAAAAATTGAGAATTATGTCTTATTTGGCGGACTTGCTGAGGACTTAAGCCCGGGAGGCAGCTTCTCAGATAGCTCTGAGAGACTGTTCCGAAGAGGTAAGGGAGGAACCAGGATATACAGGAGTTTCATGAACAAAAACTAGGTAGTCTGGAACATCAAAAGATTCCTGTTAATTAAAGAAAACCAGACATCTCAAGTTAATGAATATAGGGCTTTTCTTTGTATGGGAAGATGCAGGAGTCTGGGCTCATTGAAATTATTCCTTTGATATGCACCTTAACTATCTAGGGCCAGTATCCTACTTTTCTCCATCCTGAATTCCCTCGGGGTGCACCGTGGGAGAGGGGGGCAGCTGCAGTGGCTGATGGCTTGATGGCCCATCATCCTTTGTTTACTGATTCGGCAGGCGACATTCCTCATCCACTAGTTTGTTTAGTGGAAAAGGTAGATGCTAAACAATTAGTTTTGATAAGTGTCATAGAAAATCTTAAGTTGCTTGATTTGAATAATTATTTCATTACAGTTTAACTTTAGTTCAGGAGGCACTGATAAACATTATCTTTCCGTTCTTCTTTTCCAAGAGTTCTTTGGGATTTTGACTTGTTTATGAAGTTGTATGCTTCCGTATGTAGCCAACACAAATACCTACTGTGTCTGATAATGCAGATTTAAATATTTTTCTGTGGTACAGTGTCAATGTATGTAGGTTTTTTTGGTAAGGGTAGAAATTTAGATCTAAGCCCATAAACTGTGTAATCTCTTTAGACCAAAATTTATTTAACTGATTGGGAAACCTTTCCCTCTGAAATGGAAAACCTTTATTTCTCTTCTTACCCTAAGGGAAATTGTTGTGAAATAATGGGTTGACTCGAATCAGTGGCTGTTTGAAAATAAAACTTTGAGTATATGCAGTCTGTGTTTAGTTTATTTGCATTTTTTTCTCTTATGAATATAACTTCTGCCTCTGTGTATCTTTTTAATCAACGATTTATGGGTCTGTTCACACTGGGTGTTGCTGTTTCTTTTTTTTTACCCAGAGATATACCGCATTGTTTCCCAGAAGCAAATGTCAGACAGACGTGAAAATGACATGTCTCCAAGCAACAATGTGGTTCCTATTCATGTTCCACCAACCACTGAAAACAAGCCAAAGGTGCAGTGCTGTCAGAACATATAAGGCGTTTCTCTTCTCCCCTAGAAGGCTGTGTATAGTCCAATTCCCAGGTCTGAGATTTAAATATATTTGTAATTCTTGTGGTCATTTTTGTGTTTTATTACTTCCTCATACTTATGAATTTTTCCATGTCTTAAGTCTTTAGATTTTAGCTTTATAAAATCATCCACTTGTCCCGAATGACTGCAGCTTTTTTTTCATGCTATGGCTTCACTAGCCTTAGTTTAATAAACTGAATGTTTGGATTCCTCAATTATTGTTTACTTTTCATCATGGAAGCTGTCACTGTAGGACATAATATAACTTGATCCCTTGAAGCTCAGACCTGTTGGTCTTGATTAAATCAAATTAAGAAGACTGTAGAAATAAGCTATCATTTTGCCACAGAGCAGCTTATAATTAATACACTCTTCTCTCAGTGCAGTGTATATTTCCATAAATCTAAGAATTGCCCTATAAACATAGCAGAATTTTGAGAGCTTGAAAATTTTCCATTATTCTGGAAGTCAATTTCTAACATGCCTTAATAGTAGTTTAGTAAATTTTGTTTTTTAATTTTTGTAAACATCAAAGTTGATTAGAGAGGGGGGCACTTTTTTCTGGACAAGAATTATCTTAATAAACACAAAAGACTGTGATGATTTCAGTAGCAGTATGGTTATGGGGCCATATGTTAAACAATGCTGCCTGGCAGGCTGGGAACTGGAGAGACTGGTGGAATTCCACATGAGGTGCCTCTGTTACAGTAATCAGGCAGCCCAAGTCATTTAACTTATCTAATTTCCCAGCAGTAGATTGTGTGGCATTTTATTGCTCAGGCAATAACTGGTTTAATGCTCTTAGTATCCAATGGTGAAGTGTTAATTTTATCTTAAAACCTTCCAGTAAATGAAATGCAACCTAGTTTTATCACCATATCCACCAGCAGGTATGGAAAATTATTTTAACAATGCTGATTTTTGAGTTTTGCAGTATATTATGGAATATAGTCCAGTTAATCTGGTTTCAGTATGTCTAAAGAGTACAGTGAGAGGTTAATTTCTGCTCAAGTGGTACCACTTAAAGGCATGTATTCTTTTAGTACGCAAGATGAAATAGTACCTTGAGTTAAATAGAATGCATTTAGGCATTGTACAAACCTGAAAGTTTTCTTCCACTACATTATTGAAATCAATGGAGCAACTCATTTCTCATTCAGAAATGTGCACACTAATATTTAGTTTTGTTTTCTTGTGGATGGTATTGAGCACTTAACTCTGAAGTGTTCTGCAAGTTGTGTCAACTAAAGTGATACTATTCAGGATGGTGGAATATCCCCAAAATATACATGTGTGTGGGCTTGCATAGATGACTATGTTTCATAGTTAATCTTCTGTCTTTTGCGGTGCTCATGACGTGTGGGGTGCACGGAAGGCATTGCTGTGATTAGTGAATTTAGTTTTCCTCTGTAGCTATTTTATTATTTTGGTGTATTGGTTATGAAGATACTACTATCTATTTGTAAATCGCTACTTTGTATTTTATGCATGCTCTGTAACTTGATTTTTTTTTTTTTTTTTTAGTTATTGATTCGGAATATATTCACATTCTAATAAACAGTTATAGGGGGACTATTCTTTATGTTGTCAGATTATATTTTTCCTTTGAGTGCTTTGGATGTAACCATGGAATATTTGCTTCTGATGAGTAAGAGCATAGGTCCTTGGATTACAGAGTAAACAATTGAATTGGAGGCATCATTGTGTGAATTCAGCTTTGATTTTAGACATATAGTTCAATTATGCTGTTCTTGGAAAAAGTATTGAATATTACCAAAAACATTAGGAAAGTAATCTCTGTACTTTGGTATGTAACAGTGTCACCAGACCCAAGAGGCTCCATCACTATTTTACTCAAAATTGGTAGTAAATTTTTTACAAAATTATTTAAGAGAAGGAGAAACTAGGTAGTGAATTGAAAATGAATAAAGTAACTTTGAATTTTTACCAAATGTAGACTTAATGTTGCCTTGTGCATGGTTGGATCTTGGGAGAATTCCAAGAAACCTTAAGTAGTAGTAGAAAATGAATCTGATTGCATTTCAACAAGTGTCTTCATTCTGAATAGTGTCTCAGGAGACAGACTGTCTCAAGTAAGAAGCATTAAGTTTTTAAATATTATGACAATTTAGGGCTTAAGGTAGTTTAGAAGTATTTTTCTTTTTGACCTTGCTTTTCAGTTATTTTAACTTTGAATTTTTAAAAAACCTATTGTATTGTCCTGAAAAGTCACTTAGCCATCTTGATTTTAACTTGTATGTCATTGTTCAAAAATGCTATTTATGATTTCTCTCTAATAGTAGTTGTTACTCTGTAAGGGTAAGTTTCTTTAGCCATTGCACTGAGTATGCTAAATTGTAATTCTAAGAAGGGGTGCTAGTTGGTGACTTCTGTCAGAGGGTTCTGCAGGAAAGTTAGATTTCTTGAGTTTGGATTGCCCATCAGAGCTAGTCATATTTATTTCATCATTGGGGAAATAAACATCTTAATTTTTGTCCTCAGTGACTTATATTTACAAAATGCAAACCCTCTCAGTGGTTTGAGCTATTGTGATAATCTCTTCCATCTACCTTAAAAAGAAAAAAAAAAGCTCTGCTATTTAGACAGTTTTGGCCAACACCAGAAGCAGAATAATTCAAAGGCTGGGTGGATAATTAAGAACTTACTCCAACCTGTTAGGTTTCAATTTCTGGAGATTTTTTTTTTTTAAACAGAGGAAAAAAATGGAAGCTAGTTATTTTATGTCTCACAAACATCATAAGCCTGAGAAAAAAATTCAAAACAAAATATGAATTTTGCATAAGGACTGTACATAAGGATATCTATTCCCTGTGTGAAAAAAAATGAACAAAGACAACGAAAGGGCCTTCTTTCACCACAACGTTTAGTGGGTTAGCATAACAGTCAAACTAGTGCTAAAGAGCTGCTTTTTGTTCTCCTGGTTGGGGCAGTGCTGGTGCTGCATCCCTTCCTGGGATTTGACAGGTCACCTTTTTCACTCATCTATACAATACGCCGAATAAACTGGAGTTGTCATTCTAATCTTTTAAAGAAACCGTGGGAGGCTGATGGTAACAATAAAGTAATACGGAATGCTAATATCATCACAATTTATGTAAGGGAGACCATTAGGATTAGGCTGAGAGAATTTTAATTGAAGTATCTATTTTCCTAAAAGCTGAATTGGAGGATAGAGAAAGAATATTTGAAAGGAAGTTGATATTAGGCGTATATTAGAAAGTATGCTAAATTCTGAGTTAAAAGATTGAAAGTGGCAGCTATAATAGAGCACTAAACTGGGTGACAAAGACTTGGAATCTAGTCACAGGTCTTCTAGTCATTTTATCTCTGAACCTCACTTTCTTCCAGTTAATGAGGGGCCTGGATTAGATCATTTCTGGGGTTTATCCCAGCCTTAATTCAGTAATTTTATGAATGAACACTTTCTTCAGGTACTAGAGCCAAATTATTATACATTCTAACTAAAATTTAAATTTAATAGATAAATAAAAATCATGTGTATACTTTGCAAGATATTTTTGGTCTTATAATAACTTGATTAAAATGCTATCTTTATTTCCATGTTAACGCCATTAAATAAGATGAAAGCTTTCAGAACATTTGCAAAATGACTGTCAGTTTCAACAATATGCATCAAAGTACCATGTGTACTAAGCGGGGAGGAGCACTTGAGGGGCTGCTATGTCAACTGTGAGCTGAGAACTGCTGTTTTTTGGCTTTTACTGTTAAAAGAAAATTCTGCTGGCTTTTAATATATACTTTGAAATATATTCATGTTTGGGAGAGAGAACCTTTAAAAACATTTTGTGTTTAATTTTTTTTTTTAATCTCTAAGTGGAATCTAGTAAGGTAGATCAGTCCATGGACTGATTCCACCAATAGAACCAATGATTAAATCCAAGTGTATAGGTTTATGTGTGCACACACATGATATAAATGGCATTACTTGTCTATTAGGATAGTACTTATTAGTAAACATTTGAATTGAATTATTTAACATTATTAAGCATAGAATTGATAGGTCCTGGCACAGATGTCATGTATATTGGCTGTTAACTACTATGTTATCAGTACCAGTGATGGTGAAAATTAATAGCCAACAGGATTCCTTTCCTGTGGTTGAGTCAGTAGAACTTAACCTTGGCCCCAAACCACAAAATCTCAGACCCTGTTATCCACATCCTAATGAATAAGCGTATGGCTTTTAGCACTCACTCCTAAGGTTCTGGAGGGCCATCTGCTGGGCTAGACAATGGCCTGGGAGGCAGAAACTGGAATAAGGAGGTAATCTGACAACCGGCGCTGCAGACCAGAGCTTCCTCCTTCTCTGGGTTTGGGTTGGACCACTGCTCAGAGTCTTTCTAGCTCTGCAGGTCAGGGAAGAAAATGTATAATCACTATCAGACTAATCACCAGGGTCCTCTATTTATCCCTGCCCTTCTATAATTGCTACATTGTAAGATCTACAAGGGTAGGGAAAGTGCTTTGCTCATACTTACATTCCTAATATTTATCCTTCCTACAACCCCGTGTCAGAACAATAAGGAAGGACCATCTAAAAGAGTGAAGGGGCTAATCCTATGGTTCATTCTAGTTTAGCTTGGGGGGCTGTAGTCTGAGAATTTTACCATTTAGATTAAACATTTTAAATATTGTTACATAAAATTATTACATAAATAATATATAATTATTATACACCTTATAAATAATAGTATAATGAATCCCTTATGTATCCATCATCCATCCCTTCTGAGAAAGATTTTCCATCTTCTGTTGCCACATACAGATTAATTGGGCCTCTTCTGTCTTCCCTCTGGCTGGATGAATGGCTAATGGTATCATTCTTGAATCTCCTGTATTGAGTGCACAACTTGCAGTGATTGAGTGCACAACCTGCCGCCTTTGGTTGTCATTTATGCTATTGGGTGGTATTCTGAGCCTCGTAAGTCATAATCTTAAAGCACTATTATTCTCAGTAAATACCTTTATTAGCCTTATAACCCTTGATTATGTTTTGTCTTTCACTCAGATGTCAAAGCCCTAGCCTCCTGGCCTTTGAGGATTGTCTGTTAGATCTTTTCTGAATGAGTCTTAGCCTCTAAATAGCAAAAGTTCTTGGTTAGACATTTTATTAAGTGGAAATAACTTTTGAGTATCATGTAAGCCTTGTGAACTGACAAGTTGAAAGGTTTTAGTTTGACTTAAGTATGAGGATTACATACAAAACTTTGAAAGTATAAGGGAGAAATTTTAAACTTATACCATTGAATGCATTCAGTAAGCTATTTTTTAGCGTTTGTATTTTATTACAAAATTAATTCTGCTGCTTCTTTACCAGTTAGGTCACAAGGATATGTTTTAAAAGGTCCTAAAACAGATGCACCCAGAGTACTGTAGTGGCTGATAACTTCTGGTGGACAGCTCTTCATTGCACTTATGCTAATTAGGTGGCCCTTACACTTGCCTTTATTCCTTTCCATAGAAGTACCTTTGTGTCTCTGGAGCTGAGCACAAGTTGTAATAGTTGTCTTTGAGTCCAAATCTTTGTGAAAGCAGAGAAATTCTCTATTTGAGTATACTGATGTGTATGAGATATTTCAATAATTTTTGGACATGAATAAGAATGTGTTGCTGCCATTCATTAGTTTAAAGGAAGAGACTCTCTTGTTATAAATTTGATAGAACCTTTTCACTTTATTTTCAAACATCTATTGGGATGATTTTCACTTTTCTGGCTGTCTAGAGTGACCACACAAAATGTAAGTTAGTTCTACCTTTAAACCTAAGGTGTAGATTATAGACACATTTTCAGTTTGCAACACAACAGTGGGTATTCTTGTTAAATTAGTTTGAGAAATTCATTTTATTTTGTACAAGGTATGATCCCTCTGCACAGTGAACAAATATATTACAAATCTGGGTTGTTTAAAAAGTATTGCCATTTCATAGTTGCACTTATGCTATTGTACAGTAATTGTGTTTTTCTTATTCATTTGAATTGTATGCACATCACTTTGAGTAAAAACTTAATTTCTGTAAAATAATTGAACAGATTTTTCCATGTTGCCAATAAAATGCACAGTGCACATGTTTAGGTTGACCATGAACCTATTTGTGACAGTGCTAGACAGAAGTTCCTAGTAGGTGCTCTGTTAGATTGGAATGTCTTTTACCAGTAACTCTTAGATATGTGAAGGCAGCTGTTGTCACAATAGATTAATCACACCCTCTGCCTTTCCCTTCTCCACTGTATTGCCTGATTTGAGTTGTATTACATTTCTTTAAAAATCATAGAATGCTAAAGCTGAAGGGTTGTCAGAGCTCCCTTACCTTTCTCTGCTTCTCCCTTTTTTTCAATACATGGGGAAAAAAAGAAACCCAGAGAGGGCAAGTAACACTCAAATCTCGACCCAATGCTTTAGCAATTCCACCATGCCACCTCTTGCTGAATTTTGCCAGAAGATACTTGGCAAAAAAGAGGTGAAACGAAACTCGAGTGCTTGTTTGCAGTTTGCCAGGCAGCAGTTATTGTACATGCAGGCTAAGGGAAGAAAATAAAACCTGGGATTGAGACGAAGTTTCTCCTTGCTGATCTGACTTCACCATGCTTCTTGATCCTTACTTGAGAAAGATATTTGAGCACTTGCTGCCCTGAAATACTGAGGTAAGTCTCTTATCTATATTTCTTCCTACATATGTATGAGAAATATTTACTTGGGCCTACAAAGTAATTTTCTAGTATTTATATTTTAATAAGGCTTTTTTTGAAAGTAAATTTGCTATTGCTGATCACTTGCTCCCATGCATACATGCAGCATTCATGTAAGTATTATATTTTCCCCTAACGATAAAATTTGCTTAAGCCTTGAGTGAAGTGGGGGAGGGAGGATTTACTCATTTATTTATTTTCTTGCTTTTGCTGGTTATTGCCCAAACTAATGGGTTCCATGGCAGACTTCCAATGTGTATTAAGGGCTTCAGAACTCCCACATTTCCTGTAGCAGCTGTTCCAGCTTTGCAGTCATTTACAGTCACTTAGTTCCTCTTCTGTATACCTTTTTGGAAGTATTTTTTACTGCCTGGACTGTTAATCAGAGAATGGAGTGGTATAGGGTGGTCATTAGTTTCCCTGCTTTGCCCTTTGGGTCTTTAATTCTTGTGAGGAGGTCCTCTTTAGGGCTTGGGAGAGGCTCCTTTTTGACCCATCCAAGCCCCAGTTTACTTACATTCATTAGAGTGGAAGTATAGATACACCTGAATACTGGGATCTGGAGCATTAGCTCATTGTAATACATTTTTGGCCACGTCAGTAGGTGGTGCTTAGAAGGTAGAAGTACTTCATATACTTACATATTAAGTTTTTACATCATGTTATAGCAATTGATTACAGTCCATTCTTCTTTGATCATTTCATTTAGTTCCATCAAAAAGCATAATGTACTTAAAACAACTTAAACTTCCTGTATCCACTTTTGTCTAATTTCCTCTACACTTTTAGGTTCCATACTACATCAAGCTCAAGATTTATGAAGATACGCTTGACAGCATGTACTCTTCTGAGTCAAGGAATGCCACTCAAATAAATTCTGGAGGCCGAATAACCATTTTTAGGGATGTTTAATTCTTACCAGTCTATGACTGCTTGCTTAAAGGCATCATCTCAGAGTTCCGTTTTGCATGGAATAACTCAGGTGTTGGATGGACTAAGGAGATATGACAAGGCCAGGACTGGCTTGCAATGTTCTTGAACTTTGAATTGGCAAGATTTTGTAAAGCTGGCCTAGAAATCATTGTTTGACTGAAAGAGGCTGTTGCACTTTGGAAACTTTTTTTTCCTCCTACTACCACCAGGGGCAGAAGAGGGAAAGTTAATTTGTATTCATTAAAGTCTTACTTTAAAAAATTGAAGTTGTCAGCATTAGACTGTATACTAAACTCTGTAATCTTGGCAGTTATAATTTGATTGACTTGACATAAATGTACAGGTACTTTAGGATTGATATTAGCACAGTTTGTGTCTATGTACTAATTATCTTAGGTAATAAAACAATCTAAGTGACGGTAACAGGAACCAAAAGCACATATACATTTCAGGTGCTTTAAAGTAATCCCCTCTCCTCCCCAGTCCCCTTTACTCCTAGGAAAATTGGTAAAACCTATTCTACGTGCTTTCTAAGCATCATGTTTCAGATAATTTAATATATAAATATTAATATGTATATATTTAGCTGATGTTGATGAGTAGCTTTATATTTATGTTTTAAAAGATCATATAATCCGTGGCATTTGGGATTGGGGGTGGGTGGCTGGTAGAATTTGCTTTTGAGAACGGACCTTTTGAACAGTTACCCCAGTCCCACTTGGAAGCTCTTCTTTAGTTCCAGGTGAACGTTATAACTAACACGCAGCTGGAGTCAGTTTGTACCATTATTTCAAGTCAAGGGATTGTCTTCTTTCAGAGAGTCAGAGAATATTCAGCAGAGCACATTGCAAGAGAGAGGCTTATCCCTCAAGACCGCTTGTCCTGGGACGGCCCATTGGCAGGGCTCTGTCTTACTGGGAGGAGGTTATAATGACCAGGAATATGGCTGTTCCTAGGTAGGTCGTATGGATTCTGGATATAGCTGGAGTTACAACCACGGCCTTCTTGGACCACACTGACTGTGGGCTCTAAGGAATATAGTGAAAAATGAGTTCAGAGAACAGATTAGCTTTGGTTGCCTTGCTGGGGGGAAGAGAATTCTATTTAACTTGGTCGGGGGAGAAGCCAGGGGTTTATGATAAACGTATGAAGGTTAGGACTGAGGCTTGTTGAAGAGATTGAAAACCTAAGTGAGTGTGCTATCAGAATCCCAAGCTCTGGTCAAAACCAAGGGACTTAGAATATCCTAGAGGTAGGGGTCAGGGGTTGTATCAGTGAGCCCAGGGACATGGGTTAAACTGGGAAAAAGTAGAACGAGGTGATTTCGAAACTTGCAAATGTCTGTTCTGATTGTTTTTTTTTTAAACAGGAATTTGTGTTAACAATCAGTTGAAGCGTATGTGTTTGTGTGTATCGACTCCCCACCCCCAATATATCTGCTTCACACGTAGCCTTAGTGTTTTTTTTTAAAAGCAGAGTTGGCACAAGAATTTGATTTCTTGTATGAGAGAGGAGGGCAGTCCTGGGAAAGACAGTTCACCTTGGATTCCTTAAAAAGCAACAAAAGAAGGGTGTGTTTTCAAGACAGGGACTGGAGAGGGCTGTTTTTACTTCAGATGCTGTACTAGTGCCCTGATTTCACTAAGTTACTTATTTGAGACACCTACCAACTTCATATATATTTTTATTAGATGTCGACAAGGATGGCACATCTGTGTACGGAGACCCCGTGTGCACAGGCGACTTCATTTCTACGTAGCTGCTTTCTGGAAGCGTGCAGGTGAGGATGGGCAGGTCCTTAATTGTGGCATAAGGGTTTTCACTGCTATTCAAGGAACAAGTGCTAGAACTGCATACGGATTCTTTCATGTAATCTGCAAGGCAAGAGAGATTTCTTAGGACAAGCAAAGACATAAGACTTAAATACCAAAAGCAGAGTACAGTTTATGTGCTTTCAGGATCGCGAAGTTGTAAACACCTTTGAATAATCCAAGATTCACTTACTAAATACGTTAAGGAGTGCTTTTCTAGGTAAGCAGAGTTCTAAAGAAATATGTTTTTGGAGGGATAAGAACATTTTTGTTTTAGTAGTCAGGTATAGCACCAGAAAGGGATTAATTCAAGATATTCATAATATGCTTTCACATCTGTTATTTAACTTTTACAAAATCTTGCAAGGATAGTTGACTGCATTTTATAAGATGATGGCCCAGGGAGATGAAGTGACTTGTCTAAGGTCATATGGCTCATGAATGGCAGTGCCGGTACTTGAATCCATGCCTTGGGACTCTTTGGCCTGTGTATTTTCTGTGATATCATTTTTCTGAATTCTTTTTGATGACTAAGCTTAGGTTCAGAAGAAGTAGGTGTGTGATTTGGCACAAGTGCCATCAATTTGGCAACCTGTAGGCAGCAAACAGGTAGTATCCCTGCTCTCGAGAAGCTCGTGATCAGAGGTGGGGCAGACTGAAGTGTAATAGAGGTTTAAAAAACACCTGGGTCTCAAACTAGGCTTTGGAAAGTTCCTGTTTTCTAGCAAGCCTGCAGTATATCTTCTGGGGTCAATTACTCCAGTTCTCATGAACGCTAACTGAAATCTATTTTAGCAGTATCTTTCTCTGATATTAGGAGAACTCATGCTGCTTCTCCTGTCGTCTCTCAGGTGCGTCATCCCCAAGACTTCAGGGTGTATTAGGGTACAAAAGTTGCAAACTGGTTTCCAAATATGAAGCAAGGTAACTGTAGCTCACTGGAGTAAGAAGGTTCTCTTTGTGACTGGGAGTCACAGTGAAACGGGAGCCCTTCCTTCAACCTCTATGCCATTTTCCCTTTTGGGGGAAGATTACTGCCTCCTGTGGATTGTTTCAAATGAGGCAGAACTTGCCCAGAAAAAGCAGGAGACTCTCTAATCTGGCAACTCTGGCCCTCATCCTTCTGTGAGGCTCTGCCAGCCAGCGGAATCTAGAAATAAGCACTGAGTTGCAGGGGCTTCGTAGTCAAGAGTGATCTAAGAAGTCTAAATTTCTGTAAGTGGTAGCAGATGGTGAAATTTCTCTATTTCTCAGCTCTAAGTTTCTATAAGTGCTAGCAGATGGTAAAATTCTCGGATGATCTTTCGCTAGAACCACCACAATTTACATTTTGGGCTGCTATTTATCTATGCTTTCTGCCTCCAACTTGTGAAATTAATGAAAATGTAAAAAAGTGAAAGTGGTAGTGTAATTCAAGGGGTTACTGGATGTACCTTGGTCCGGTGAGAGCAGAGCGAGCGCTCCACGTGACTGAAGTAGTTGAGATGTGTGCCACCACAGGAGTCTTTTCTCCCACAGCAGGTAACTGGTTGGGAGGGGATTTACTTTTTTGTTAGTATAGGGTTATTTATGTTTGTTTTAGCAGGTAACATTTCCTCAATCTTGTACAAAACTACATTCACCCATTAGTTCCTTCAAGTGTAGGCAGAGCAGTAATTATTATTTCCCCTCCCCCTTTATTGCTTATGAGGAAATTGAGATTTGTATAGGCAAGTGACTTCCCCAGGCTCACCCTGCTCATCGGTATCAGAGCAAGCTCCAGAACCAGGCTCAGAGCACTTTGTATCACAGCTTAGCCCCCAGGCAGAGAGAGATGTGGGTCTTGGGTCCTGTCTTAGATTGTGGCCTCTCTCTACCCTAGAACCCTAGAGAGGAGGAGAAAACATTCTTGCTAGACAACGAGCAGTCCCAGCAGAGACTAAAGGGAGGCTGGATTGGCCCAGCTACTGGTGAGGCTCTCATAGGGGAAAGGTGGCTCTGGGTCCTAGGCCATGACCTGCCCGAGTCACATGAAATTGCCTCTAGTGAATACTTTGTTTCTTAGTACAAGGGAGTGGGGTTAAGCTGGGAACCCCAGCTGGCCTGTTGGTCCCATTTTGGGTTCTCTAAATTTATCAGCCAAGTAGTAAGGCAGTATGACTCAGCTGCTCCTGTGGAAGCTGAGGACTACTAGTACTGCTTAAAGAAGGGCTATCCCCTAACACCTCTCCCCTCCTCCCCACGCAGGCACATCATTTTTACTTTGATTGGCAGCTGACTCAGTTGCATATTTTCTAAAATTTGAGGACTAGTGTTAGCTTGCTTTATAGCACATGTAGCTGGTCTTCAGTCACTCCAGTTAGATCACTGACACTTGTTACATCTGTGCAGGGGGCCAGGCAGGAAGGACTAGTATTACTACTTTAGAAATGAGGAAACTAAAGCTCATAAAGTTTGCCTAATGTTAGTAAGTAGTTAAGTTAGGACAACCCCTACCTGCTCTGATACCCAATCAAGGTGTTTTCCCCTCATATTTTTACCCTGTACGCGTCCTGTATCCTAAATGCAAACTATCTGCAACAGCTTCACCTTACCCTCAATAAGGAAAGCCTTTTTATCTATGGGGCCAAGTTCTGTTGAGAAAGGCCAAGCTCTTTTTGTGGACATCCCATGACTGATTGTTATGGCAGTGGGAGAGGCTTGAAGCTCTAGCTCAATGCCTAACAGAGCCTCAGCCAACCAGTAGTGGACCTCTTATTTCCACCAGAAAAGTTGGCTGCTTTCAAGTTTTGGGGAAATAAATTGTTTGCTCTGTAGCAGGGGATGCACCTACATGGATAAAAGAGATGTTGGGGCTTGTGGGAATGGGGTGAGCCTCAGGGAGAAGATGTATCATCCATAAAGGGGCCAGAGGTAAAGCCAAAGGGGATGGAGAAGAGTGTGTGTGTGCGTGTGTGTGTTTGGAGGTGGTGGTAGGAGGGTGTTGGATTATGGAATAAACTGGATTCTATTTCTGAGGAGGGAGGGGAAGGGCAAGGCCAGCTGGAAAACTATACTTCAGGAACCTACTCTTTTCCCCAGCTGAGTCATCCACCTGCCTGCTCTGAGGGAGGGCAGGGTAAGGGGAAGAATAACCAGCTGCTCTAAGACACTTCCTCATCTTTTTATAGCCCCACCTCTATACCAGTCTTTGCACTTTGGGCATGTTGCAAAGAAAGGGGAAGCATCAACCGAGGCTACCCAAGCTCTGGGGAGTCACTCCTCTAAGGCCTGTAATTAGCATCAAGGCTTAAGATTTAGCCCTATAATGCCCTGGCATTTGTTCTCATATAGTTCCTACCTTCCCCAAATCACATACAGCCACATACTATCAGAGGCAGAAGGGGCCTCTGAAATGAACTAATTGAAACATCTTCATTTTATAAAGGAAGCAACAAATCCAGAGAGGGGAAATGATTTTCCATTGCCTTCTTGTGAGTAGGATTTGAACTTATCCCAGCCTTCAGGTTCACACTATCATCTACTTAAGGCCAATATTTCACTGTTGGGGAAAACCTAGGCACTGAATGTCCATCTCTTGTCTTCTCAGCCTACTACTACTATTAGAAGGCCACACTGCCTTTTCTCTTCCTGGGCCCTAAGTCCTCACCCTTCTCTTGATTGAGAGATAAGGACTGGGGAGAGGAAGAGGGGAGATCTCGGGGGTCACAAGGAGAACCACACTGGCTAAAAAAAGTTTTCAGGATGTCAATGGGCTCCTGACTACCTTGGAAGCCAAGGTTATTGCAAGGAGAGACTTGGAGGTTGGATTAGCAAGGAGCAATACAGGTGGGGAAAGGGGCAGCAACAGTGGGATCCAGGATTTCAGGATCATTAAGGTGATGGAGAGTAGTGGGGAGGATTTCTTCTATAGCACTTTGAAATGCCTGACAGATAAGTGTTGACGTGAGGCAGTTTGCTGCAGAATAATTTTGCTGAGGGGAGCAGGGGAAGGAGAGATGGAAAGGTGTTCAGAGGTAAAATGGGGTTAGCACAGCGGTATGAGTGATCTCACACAACCTCCAGGATGACAGTGAGTGGAGGTCTTTAGTAAGTAACGGGAAAGAGGGAGCATTGACTGAATTAGATGCTTAGAGCTGGAAAGGGCTGTAGAGATAGTGCTTGCACAACCCTGTCTTTTTTTTATATATAAAATTTATTTATTTATTTATTTATGGCTGTGTGGGGTCTTTGCTGCGCGCGGGCTTTCTCTAGTTGTGGCGAGCGGGGGCTACTCTTCGTTGCGGTGCGCGGGCTTCTCATTGCGGTGGCTTCTCGTTGCGGAGCACGGGCTCTAGCGCGCAGGCTCAGTAGTTGTGGCACACGGGCTTAGTTGCTCTGAGGCATGTGGGATCTTCCCGGACCAGGGATCAAACCCGTGCCCCCTGCATTGGCAGATTCTTATCCACTGTGCCACCAGGGGAGCCCCAACCCTGTCCTTCTAATAGAGGAAGAAACCAAGACTCAGAAAACAACACTGTGATCTGATCAGTGCCACACAGCAAGAACCAGGACTAGAACCCAAATTGTTTTTTGTTTTTTGTTTTTTTTTTAAATTTTTTTTGGCTGCACCGTGCCGCTTGCAGGATCTTAGTTCTCCGACCAGGGATTGAACCCGGGCCCCAGCAGTAAAAGCGCCAAGTCCTTGCCACTGGACCACCAGGGAATTCCCCTTAGAACCCAAATCTTTTAACTCCCAGGCCAGGGCTCTTTCCCACTGAGTTCAGAGAACACTAAGACTCTTAATCTTAACTCTTAGTGGTTATAATTTGGTTTGGGCCAGTAGTTTCAGGAAATAATTCCATTCCTGCTACAAACTAGTTTATTAAATGTTTATCTGGGGAGTTCAGCCAGTTAGTGGGGTTTATTCCATGTCTTTGATAAGTATTTCTGTAAAGCTCTGAACTGTGATGTTCCATTTTCCTCTTGTTCTGGTGTGTTGGTCCCTAACACCTGTTGGTACGTTTGCCTACACAGCCATCTTTTCTCTCCAATTTAAAGGATGATTATAGCCAGAGTGGTGAAATGAAACCTGGCTGCTAGCTTCCAAGTCTCCCCTGCACTCAGACACTCAGATGTATGATCCCACAAAACAGGAATGAATGATGCCATGGCTGAGTCCTTAACTTTGTTTTACATTTATGGCTGCGAGTAACTACTATAATCACAATGCACAGGACAGTAAAGTGCATAGGGAAGTTGGGTGCTCATTTATTGAGGTGTCTGGGCCTGTCTGAATTCATTCATGCTTGAGTCATGCATATTCTCAGAGCTGTAAAGGTCCTTAGAGATGTTTCTGTCCAATCCCCATTTCTCCTTGAGAAAGAAACTGAGGTCCCAGGTCACAGTGATAAAACAGTATAGTTTTGTTTTCTGTTGTTTAGCTTCATCTACTCTAATGGTGCTTCCTTTCATTTGGGTGGTTTAAGTCAAAACTAACAAAAAATTGCCAGAATCCCAAGGGCATAGTGGGTGACCTTCTGTCCTCAGATCGTTCTCTTGGGCTGTGCACGTCCTAACAACACGTGCTGGCGGAGACTTGTCCCTCCTGCTCTGCTGTTCAGAACACAGTTCTCACCACCACCCACCCCTAGCTCACCCCACTTCTTTTTTTTTTTTCCTCACCCCACTTCTAATAACCACCTCACCAAGGGCTGAAGACTACTAGCTCTCCTTGGTTAGGAAAGTGGTGTCTCAGGTGTACCTAAGGCTAAGTCTGAAAGACCAGAAGGGTAATCTGGGAAATCTGAGTCAGTCTAGACTAGGGGTTTGTAAGTGTTAGGTGATATGCTACATAAGGATACCCTGAGGCATTTGTCACAAAAGGTCCCACTCTAGATCTACGGCATCAGAATCTTGGGGAGTTGTGGGGTGAACATATGTATTTTTAACAAGCTTTCCAGGTGATTCTGGTACACAGCTAGGTTTAGGATATCCACTGGGATTGTTGCTGTAAGTCATGTCTCTTTCAGTTTGGCTGAGACTCTTAAATAGTCCTCAGAGACAAAAGGACAACTCTTATTACATTAGTGTAACCCTTTACAATATGCAGAAACACTTCTGATCTGTGTTTTTTATTAGATACTCAGGATAACCTTGTTAGATCATAGGACAAGCATACTTATCCCAACCTTGCAATTTGAGGAAACTGTGCCTTAGGGAGGTTGGTCATAGTTAATAAGTGACATAATTTCAAAGCCACCTGTTTCACACATTCTGTCATTTAAACCTAGGCCCTAAGCTTGGGGCAGGACCTGACCTTTCATATTTGGCTTCACCTGTATACTTCCTAGAAGGATGATCCAACTTGCAGTTCCCACGTGTTAGGGATTAGTCCTGGCTTCCCTGTTCTCTGGGGCAGAGATCTCGTGAGAGTGGAGCGCCGTACGATATTAACACTAGGTATTATTTTCATTCCTTGTGCCCCAGAAAGCCAGCAGGTGCAGGGTGGCATTCCTTACCAGCGCAATGACAGGAGGCCTCTGGGGCAGGTAGATTGACTTTATTTCAGATTTTATAATCAATTTAACTTGTACTAATTGGTTGGATAATGACATTCTACGTTTCCGAAGACATTTAGTTGGCATCTATAAAAAACCCGTAAGCGTTTCCTAAGCAGGTGCAACTGAAATCAAAAGATGAAATCATTATTATTATGATTGCTCCTCCTGGGCAGAGCTACCCAGCAGCCCCAGGTCCTGTGGTCTTTAACTTTTTTTGGGGGTGGGGGAAGAGATGTGCAGTTTGTCCCTGGTAGAACAACTGGCCATTTCAGATCTGCACTCTTTATCTTGCTAAGCCCTTTCTAATGGGACGTCAGGATTAGATACTGTACCTTTGAAGCCTTTGTCCATAATGTATGTGTTCTGACGTCTATCCATTCCACAAGCACCTGCATAAAAATAGTAAAAGGAAAGAAAAATATAGGGGTGAATGAGGTTTACCTAGACTGTATGAGTTTTTTTTTTTTTTTTTCTTGTTTTTTTTTCTTTCTCCTCTACCCAGAAAATAAATAGTTCTTTAGTGCTAGAAAATTATTCTGGGTTTAATCTACTCTAAATCATCTTGACCATACAGGGATTCTTTAAAAGCTCCTAAAGCATAAATGATGAGCTACAGCACCCCCTGGCATATTTAGCACTACTGCTCTTTAACCTTCACTCTGAGGGGAATGTCTTCCAGGAGGTGATCAAAGGCAGTTCTGATGCCACCTACAGTCACTGTAGGTGACGTTTCAGGCTCCAGAAGTATAGGATAAGGAATGAATCAGAACCAGTTCTTAGCCTGGGGGAAGGGTGTATGACATTCCCAGTCCCAGTTCTGTTGGACTTCTGGGTGGGGGTGAAGACTGTTTCTCACCTTGTAGCTCTGGTCTTCCCTCTCCCCTTCTGGATCCAAAGCTCGACTGAGGGGAGCCAGAGGGAGGTGAACAGGTAGCTGAGGTTCTTCATTGGTCATCTCTACAGGATGTATAGTCATTCCCTTACATGGTCAGCTGGCTTAGTCCCCCTCCCCCTGCCCCACTTTTTTTGGGTGGACCATTTGCACATAACTGAGAGTTGTATTTGAACAATACTACCAGTGTTTTTCAGTCCCAAGGATTTCTTTTTTCCCTTTTGGCTGTCACAGTTTATCCTAGGCTCCCACAATGCATGGTTCTGAGCCCCAGCCAGAGGCAGGAAGGACACAAAGCTTCAGGAACCAAGCTCAGGTTCTTTGCTACTGGTGATCCCAGAAAAGAAATTATGTGATACTTTAAATTTGGGACAGTGATGACTTGGGCTCACAGAGCCATTTTTTTTCAGCTTTTAACTGAGAATGCCATATCAGGCAAGGCATGCAGCAAGTGCTTACTAAAATACAGTTTGACTCCACTTGACTCTCCCC
Source organism: Eschrichtius robustus (assembly GCF_028021215.1). Classification (NCBI taxonomy): domain Eukaryota; kingdom Metazoa; phylum Chordata; class Mammalia; order Artiodactyla; family Eschrichtiidae; genus Eschrichtius; species Eschrichtius robustus. The sequence continues at coordinate 127,141,028 of NC_090824.1, forward strand.
AGTTTTTGACACTGAAGACCAACCCATGGCTGTTTAGATACCTCCCCATACCTCTTCCATATAGAGGTCCCTAGTTGAAATTGCAGGAGCCTACTCCTATCTCCCTTCCTTCCACACATTGCTGAGTAATAGAGCAGAATCAGGTCCAAGTTTTTCTCAAGTTTGCTCTTCTCCAAAGGGCCTATAGGTACCTGTGCCCTTCAGAAGCATCACTGTAACAGTCTGTATCCCTGGCATCAGTTCAGCACTTTATTCTAGACCAGGGCTTCTTTTGCCCTCCCTGAGGGAGGGAGGCTAGGCTGTTAACTTTTTCCCCTTTTAGAGAACAGGAAACAGGCTCAAAGAAGGGCAGTGACTTGTCTGAGAGAGATCACACCGACAAGTGAGAAGTTGAGTTCCACCTAGAGCCCAGATGTTCTCAAGTATTCTCTCCCATTGGCCACCAGCCTGCCTCAGTGTAAGCGAAAAAATGACAGTGTGTGGTGCCTCTGGCTACAGTGGTTGAAGGGAGAAATCTGGGCTGAGCCCAGAGGATGCTCCCAAAGGGAAAGAGGTGCAGGGTGGTGGTAGTGTGTGTGTCGGGGGGGTTGTATTTGGTGGGGTTATTGAATGTCCTGAGCACTGCTTAAGGGGCTCACAGCCAGGAGCACAGCCTCCTGGGTATAAGCCCAGGGTATTTGAAGCCCACTGCCTACTTAACAGGTAGATGGATTTAGAACCTTTGCTCTTCTTATGGCTACTGGCCTCAGAGACCTTCAGGGGTTGGTAGAGTTGCATTTCACTTGAGCTCTAGAAACCAGCTAGAGCCTGAATTCAGGCCCACGTTGTCAAGTGTGCCGTCTAGGGCAGGAATACTTTGTAGGGAGGCCAAATTCTCTGTTCATTCATTGCACCTACTTCTGTAACTCCTACCGCACATCCTCCCATAGCAGGACTGATTTTCCAAGTCTCTTTTTTGCATCTTTCCCAAGCTACCAGGTTTGAGCCTAATATATGAGCACCGAGGATGTTGGTTGACACATCCTGCCTCAACCTCTCTAGATCCCTACTGGACCACCCTACCCTATGATCTGGGAGAGCTAGTCTGGGGTCTCTCTCTGAGGGACATTGGGCTTTTTGGCCAGAGAGCCAACTCGCCATCATTCACATCCACGGGCCCAAAAAATCCCAGAGATGTCACCATCTCCAAGTCATTTCTCAGTGGTTTTGGGTTGTATTCTGTGGTCTGCAGGGAGTGCGGTTATATTGTGTTCCCTTCACCTAATACTAGTTGCAGTTTGTCCATATCCACTGACATGATAGGAGGAGAAGGGGTGACTGGGGGGATCCAGACAGGCTTCCTTCTTCAGATAAGGAATTGGGCTTGTAGATTAATTATGTCAGAGGGAAGGGGCTCAGCAGGGAGAGTTCTGGGACCATGGGGTAAGTTAAAGGATAGGAATGGGGGTTAGGGTAGGTGCTGGGTCTGGTCTGGTCTGACAGCCTCAGGGGTCCAGGGGATAGAGGGTAGGGCTGGGAGTCTAACCTGGTGAGTGTAGCTCAGCGGGGCGGCTGAGGTGTCTAAGTTCAATGTAGAAGTCCTCGGGCGGGTACCTGGCCTCCAGGGCACTGATCTGGAAATGGGAGTCTAGTGAGAGGAATGACAGGGAGGAGCCATTATTCCCAGGGCCCTGGTATGGCAGGGGTTGGGGGATGAGGGTCAGGTTGGAAGGAATTAGGGAGGGCTTCCATGTGTAGCATCCAAAGGCGCTAGCGCCAGCAGGGCCAGAGGGATTTGCTAGAGCTGAGGCCACTGGCCTTGCTACCCCTCACTCCCCACCCCTCACCCGCACCCCCATAGGAATTGGTGTCTGCCAGGGCAGTGGGGCAGAGGGAAGAAGCCCTTGAAAGAGGCACCTTGGTAGGGCCTGGCTCAGGCAGGGGTCCCTTTCCCAGATGGTGAGTGCATCTTTTGCTTCCAACCTGAATCCCCACATCTGGGCCCTAGCTTTCTCCCTTGTGGTCCCTGGGGGAAACCATGCTTAAGATTTATCTACTAACTAACTCTCCCAGGGAGCTGGGATGGGCCCCTGTCAATATGGGAGAAGGAGAAGAGGGTGGGATGCGATGGCAGGGGACCAGACTCAAACCACTACTGACCTAACATGTTCACATAGCTGTAGGGGGTCCAGCCTGCCATGTCTCTGTCAAGGGACTTGTTACTGAGCTGTTTGGAAAGTAGGAGAGCGAGTTACTATCTAGTGCCCTTGAGATGCCCCTGCCCAGCCTTTGCTTTTGCCCACCCTCGTGCAACCACCCCTGTGATGACCCTGACCCACCTAGGTGCTAGGTCATTGAGGGAAAGGGACAGGTAGGTGTTCTATGACAGGCCACCATGGTGTGGCTGAGGCCAGTGGGAGCAGAACATATACCCCCATCTAAGCAGTCTGGCTGAAGTTGTAGGGCTCTTGGGCCCCTGGGACAAAGGGGAGCAAAGGGCAGGGCCTCTTGAGAGCCAAGAACTGGCCTGAGCCAAGCTGGCCCTGACAGGGAAAGCAGGTCAGCTGGGTGGGGCTGAGCTGCAGGAGAAAGGGGTGTTGGCAGCGTCTTGGCTGCAACACGAGGCCATCTCCAGCACAGAGCGGGGTGCTGAGGCTGCCTGCAACATCACTGTCACCTCTGCCACCTGACCTGGGCTGAGCGTGAGAATCTTCCTTTCATGTGACCAAGAACGCTTCAGGGTAGGTTGTCCTTATGGCGCAAGCCTTCCTCTTCCTGCATTCTCACAGCTGCCCTTCATATGAGGCAAGGATGGTGGTTCTCATTTCACAGTTGGGGACCTGAGTCCTGCTTGTGGGCCCCGTTCATGGTCACACACACAGCCAGTGACAGAGCTGGGTCTACAACTCAGGTCTCAGCTCCCAGACCCATGTCCTTTCCATGTCATCACAGCTGCCTGTCCTTGCTAAAAATTTGCCAGGCCTGTGGTCCCTGACCACACAGAACTACTTTGGGCCCCTGGGGTGAAATGAGCCAGAGGGTCACCAAGTGGGCTACTCTGTAGTAACTCCACCCCCTCACTGAGTGACGGAGGGTGGCTGGTGCTTCCCTGTCAGCATGAGACCAAGAATGACATGGCCACAAGGGACTTTGTCTCTCATCCCTGGCGTCCTTTGCCTCTAACCTGTTGTAGCCTTGATAATGTGGCTCTAGTTAATCAAGGACCTCCTACTGGGAAGCTCCTGGATTCCTTTCCCTTGGCTCCTCAGATAAGCCTAAAGCTGTGCAGCTGGGTGTGGGGCTGACGGCCACAGACTTTGCATACGGACCTCAAGGTACCCCTGCTTGCAGCACTCCCATTCTATTGGAAAACTGAGGCTGAGAGCCCCTGAAGAGTGGCCTTTGGGTGCTGGCTTGACAGGGGTGGCTCTTGGGGCTATACGGGGTCTATGTCATTGTTGCTAGGGGGTTCAGGGTGCATTGCTACCAGGGCTGTGGCAGCAGCCATGGTCCGTGGACTGGCGGACATCTTCTGTGGGGCAGATGGGGAGAAAGGATCCCTAGAGCTCTAAGGCACAGACCCGGAGGATGAAAACTGTGCTCCTGGCCATGCTCCTGGCCCAGGGTGGGGGGTTGCCACCCAGCCCCCCATGGTCCTGCCTTAGCGTGTGTGTGTATGTATGTGTGTGCGCACACGCGTGCAGGTATGCAGCATGAGCCTGTTGACGTTGTGGTCCTTGGGGCTGTTCGTCATTTCTGAACCTCTCATCTGCCCACTGTGGGTCCTGGCACACCAGGGGGTGCTCACTACATGTGTGTGCTGAGACATCCTTGCCCAAGGGCCTGTGATTGTAAGGGGACGTCTTGCCATCAGCCAGTGTTATGCTGGGAGCTGTGAGGAAAGGCCCTGTCCAGGGTGTACACACCTGACCTTGAAGGCCTGCAGGACTCACTGTTAATGGGAACACTTGGCTGTGGCTGATGTTTGGGTTCCATGTCCCTTGTGATGGTTCTCATCGTGACAGTGGTTGTGGGTGTGTACTGATAACATGTAGTATGTCCAGATATAAGGATATACGGTGGTACCTAAGTAATAGTTACTCTATAATGTGCTGGTTGCACACATGGTGCTGGTAACATACTGCGGTGATTAATGCTGTAGTGTTTTGATTATATGTGTTAACGTGAGGCAAAAGTGGTTACATGGTTATGTGTGACAAGGCTACACATGATTACGTGATGATCACATGACTTGGTACCCACTGGTTACACACAGGGTATGGGGGTGTATGTTATATTGAGTGAAGCTGTGAGTTGGTTACATGTGATGTGTTCCGGTTACATGGCACTTGTTGGCTCCATATAACCTGGTGGCTTCCTGTTACATGCTTCACAGAGTGTTTACATGGGATCACAGGGCAATGTTTATTGTATTGGCAGTTGGTTCCACACAGACCCTGGGCGGGGTGGTGGTGGTGCAGTTTCTTCCCAGGCAGAGGTGGGGGCTCAGTGCGAAGACAGTGGATGGGGGCTGGGGAGTTAGGGGCCCGGTACCTTGGTGGGGCTGTTCCTGTCCAGAGTGCTGGCCTGGCTGGTGTTAGGCCCCCCGCACGCCAGTGCGTGGTAGCTGGAATTGGAAAAGCACTGGGCATGGCTGCTACTTTGAGACAAATCTGGGAAGAGAACAAGGTGCCACATGCCATCATATCCCTGCCCCTGGCATGAGACACCCCTAAACTAATGCTTGGGCTGGGCCGCCTTGAAAGTACTCTGCAAAGAGAGACAGTCAAGTCCCCCAGCCCCCAAGCTTCCTGGCATCTACTACTCCCCTAGAAATGTGTAGAGCCTGATTTGCCCCTTTCCTTGCGGTGGCCCTCCTTGCAGCGTGCAGGATGCAGGTTAGGCTTGCCAGTGTGGAGGGTGGCACCAGCATGAGAAGCGTTAACTTGACAGTCTCAGATATCCCTGAGTCACTACGTAGGGCTGTGCTGACCCTCCCCTGCCTCCCCCAGGGTCAGATCCCAGTAGTGAGGCTGTAAAGAGAACCCCACTTCTCCTGACCTTAGCCTTGCCCTCCAGCAGATTCCAGTGGAATGGCATGGGAAAACCTAGCCAACCTTGCTTACTATAGTCATAGAAGAAAATCCCAAAATCTTCCCTATGAGCTTTGGGATTTCATCAGGGGATATCTACTTTGGCTGAAACCCAGGGCAGCATGTAGGCCAGGAACTTCCTCAAGGTAGGGTCTGCACCTGGGCTGCTTCTGTCTATCCTGCAGCGCCTAGCACGGAGCTGGGCAAATAGGAGGCAATGGAATAAGCAGGAATGACATGTCAGCAGGCTGGCGTGATCTTGATTTTCTAAGTAAGTCCAAGGTCCAGGAGGCTGCAGGTCAGCCAGGAGCTGTGGAGCCAGCTGGAGAGAGCTGTCATCCTTGTGCTTACCCTGACAGGCCTACCCTCCTGTGGCTCAGGGCTGTGGGCAATTTTAGAGCATTTTGACCTCTTCTGTTTAATGAAATATGAAGCAAAAAGCTGCTCTTATTTCTAAGGCAGCAGTCCAGACTCCCAGATAGAATGCCTGCTGGAGATGTTACCCCATTTGTGAACAGACTGGGTTCCAGCAGGCCTGACTCGAGGGACATTGGCTCAGACTTTCAGACTTTCCCACGTCAGGCACCGTCCCCTTCCACTGTGTAAATAGGGCCTTCCTAACTCTGGGAACTGGGAGGGAGGGGTGCTCTGAGGCCTTCACCAAGGAAACAAAAATGGGACAGGGCTTGGACATTGGGCCCCACGGCTGGTTTCCTGAGGTGGCACAGGCTGGGGAGAGGTTCCCCTGGAGCATTTAGGAAATTTACTGCTTAGTGTGGGTGCTCCTGTGGCTAAAGCCTGGTGAGGAGGATGGGAAGCTCTGGGGAAATGGAAGAAGGCTCCTAACCGTAGCTGTTCAGAGTGGGCACCCTGGAAATGACACCCCCTGGGAACCCCATCTACCTGTCCCAAGTAAGCGCCTGCTCCTCACCTCCATTATCTCTGCAGGGGAGTCTGAGCATCCAGCGCCAGCAGACAGCTCTGCAGGCACGACCACCCACCTTCAGCGATAAACCCCGGTGTCCCCAAGAATACCGCGTGGCTCCTCTTGGGTCTTGTGTGTGTGTGTGGGTGGGGGGCAGGAGGGAGCTGCTGGGGGCATAGCCCTTACCTGAGAGGGAGTAGTCAGTGCTGGTCATCCTCATGGCAGGTGTGTAGGAGACGCGGGGAGCCAGGTCTCGGCCCTTCTCTTTCTGCCGCCGCCGGTGCCAGGCGAACAGGCCCAGCAGCACCACAGTGAGGAACAACAGGAGGACGATGCCTGTGACAGCACCCACCGAGTGCCGCTCTGCACCCAGTGCTGGGCTGATCTTAGTGTAGGGATTCAGCTCCTCCATCATGAGGGCAGCTGCGGGCAGAGGGAGGGGCTGAGCCTGGGGCAGGCCTGCTTGCTCTTCAGGTCTCCTCAGCCTGGGGCCTAGACTCCTAATGTTAGGAGACCCGGGTGCTGGTCTTGGCCCTGTTCTTCAGTCCCTTCAACTTCACGTGTCTGTCTTCAACTGTCTACAAAAGGTGGAGGTCCCAGGGTCGTGACAAGGAGCAAATGTGATCATAGGTGGGAACCAAAATAATGGATGTTTATTGAGTGTTTTACTCTGTTCTAAAAATGAGTTACAGGTATTAACTCATTTGATCTTCCCAGCAGCCCTATAAAAGCTGTTTATAAGTCCTATAAGAAATAAAGACTAATTATTTCCCTTTCACAGATGAAGAAACTGAGTCACCAAAAGGTTAGGTAATTTGCCCAAGATCACACAACCAGTAACTGGTAGAGTGGGTTTCTCAGGAGTCAGGAAAAACTGGACTCAGCCCCCTCCCTGTCTACCAACCGTGTGACTCAGAATCCTCAGTTTGCTCATGTGTAACACGGGGACAGTAATCCCACTGTGAGCACTAATGAGAGACTGACAAGGAAAGCTGTGAGTGCTGTACCAGTGTGCCCAGGATTGCTGCTCCTAAAACCCCTCTTGATGATACATGTGTGGGCTGTCCCTCATCCCCCGTCAGGATGCAGTGGAAATGTCTTTTGGCCCCTTTTCTGGACTGTGGATGCTTGGGCGCCCACTCTCATCCCTGTCTCCTACAGCCAACAGCAAAAACCATTTATCGAGTGCTCACTTGATGTGCCAGGCACCATGCTGAGTCCTTTACTCACATTATCTTAACTTGGTCCTCACAACAGCACTATGGGGTCTTGTCTGACTATAGACCTGGAGCCAAGCTTGAGCCCCTTTGGGCTCCTTGGCTCTCAGCAGAACCTTGTGTCTTTCCACATGTGGAGTAACAGACCCGGCAAAAGGAAATGACCGGCCCAAGGACACCTAGCAGGTAATGGCAGAACCAGAATTCGGCAGATCTTCCAACTCGGTCTGCTGACCCTTCCACAGCACTGGCTTGCCGTCATCCTTCTTGGCTCACAAAACTTGGCCAAGGATGAGCAGAGGGAAGTGGTGCCTGAGAGGCTGCCTGCTCCATCTGCCTCTCCAGTGCCTGGAGCTTCCCCCTCCTCAGCACCCCCCATTCCACTCCCACTCTCCTCCCAATGTGAATAAAAGGAAGTCACAGAGTGTCCTTATAAAATTCAGTCATTCCCATTGGATACTCCCTAGAGCCTGCCCCGTGGGGCCCTTTCCATAGCCCCCTTCCCCGGGGACTCTGCCATCTGTGTATTACCTTGGTCACACCTGATCCCTTTGAATCCAGAGCTGCAATAACAGGTGCCTGTGACATGGTCACAGGTGGCATTGTTCATGCACTCACATAGCTGCTGACACCCATAGCCAAAGGTTCCTGGGGCACATCCTGTGTAGCACGAAGAAGAACTGGAGTCGACCGTGAGGTGCGCCCACTCTCCACTCCTCCCATCCCATATGTGGGCAGCTGTGAGGATTAGTTCTGCCTCACGGAGTGAAGCCTCTTTCTCTGTAGCTCCTGATGTGCTTTGGTTTGCTACTTGGGGCTAGACAGATCACGTATAACCCTGAGTGGGGGGACACCCACCCCTACCTCCTCCTCACCTGGGCCATATTTACACAGCATCTTCCGTGTGTCAGGCCCTGAGCTGGGTGCCACAGGGGCTTCAAAGATCAATCAAACAAGATCTGCCTCCCTCTACTCTCTCACTAAGCTCCTCCCGCAACAAAGGCTCTGCTCTGCCTCCACATGCCCCATCCCCACCCCCACCGAAGGAAGAAACTCTTCAGAAGCCAACGTAGGCCCAACCTTCAGGTTTTCTCCTTGGGTGTTGCTCCAAAAGTCAAGGGAGCAGGCGGTGCAGGGCCCTGATGGGTGGCCCTCAAAGGGGGAGGCTTCCCCTGCAGGAGGCTGAGGCCTGGCATTGACACCAGGGTCAGGGGTCGGGACAGCTTACTCTGCTCACAGTGTCGCCCGGTGAAGCCCGTGCGGCAGGTACACTTGCCGCTGATGTGGTCACAGCTGGCACCATTCTGGCACTGGCACACGTGCCCGCAGTCCTTCCCATAAAACGCTGCTGGGCAGCCTGAAGAGAAACAGGGTGGGGGCAACGGCTGAGGTGCAGCTGGGACCAAACCTGTCTCCTGCCCCGTCTTTCTCTGAGCATGGAGTGAGGACTAGCGAGACCCTGGACGCTCCACGCTCGGAACCCTCACGCTGAAGAGGCAGGGAGTCCTTTGGACAAGGGTACCTTGGAACCAGAGGCCAGGCTGATGCCTCTTTGCTGTGCAACCACAGGCTGCTCCTCCCCACGCTGGGCCCCCCCGTCCAAGGAGGGTCTGGTCTTGGTGATTGCTGGGGTACCCGATAGCCCTGACCTTCCAGGACTTTGGGCGCATCAACCCCCTGAGTCCGGCCAGGCTCTTCAACCCCAGCGGTGGGTGGCGGAGGTGGATAGCTCCCAGCCCTGGGGCCTGCCTCCTCCCTCCCTCCACTGCAGGTCCAGACGATGCCCACGGCAGCCAGCAGGCCGCAGCATGGGATTCCAAATAGCTGGGAGGCTGGGAGGCGGGGCTTACGCTGCGTGCAGAAGAGTCCGGTCCAACCAGGGGTGCAGTGGCAGGCCCCATCCTCGGCGCTACAGCTCGCCCCGTTGTGGCAGCTGCATGTGTGGAAGCAGGTGGGGCCCCAGAACCCAGATGGGCAAGCTGGGCGTGGGTGGGATGCAGAGGGTGAGGGCCAGGCAGAGAGGGGCAGACGGGGGTGGGGGTGGGGTGGAGGGAAGGAGAGGGAGGGAGAGGAAGGGGGAGTGCATGTCAGCCAAGACGCCAGGATGCCCCCGGGTGGCATTTCCTGGCTTTCACAGGGCTTAACCACTATTCCCAGAATTCCTCCACTCATCTCTTGACCAAGTCAACCAGGATTCCCATTAAGCCTGGATTCTCTGCCCACCCTCCCAGTTCTGAGGGCTTCTGAACCTTCCCTCTTAGGGGAATGACTGTGATTTGGAGTGTGTGGTAAACTGTAAACACTGCGGTTTACGGTGTGAATACTGTGTGTACTAACTTCCCCATGAGGATGGGGGGGACTTTCCCAGGGTAGGGACTTCTTTTTTCTCAGGGAGCTAATGAGCTCCTGGAGGATGGCACGGGTGTCTCCTCCATCAGAATGGAAATGCCTTCAGGCCAGTTTGTTTTGGCCACTGCCCGGCATGCAGGATCTTAGTTCCCTGACCAGGGATCAAACCCTTGCCCCCTGCAGTGGAAGTGCAGCATCTTAACCACTGGACCACCAGGGAAGTCCTGGGCCAGGGCATCTTAACTGGGACCGTCCTAGGGGTACTGGCTGGGTCTCACCCATCAGCCAAGGACTCCACAGGGCAGAGGCTGAGTCTCTGCCTTTAGATTGGGGGTCCCTGTTACCTCTGTATCAGACTGGGTTCACCTTATGTGAACAGCCCCTACAATGCTCTGCCCAGGCCTATGATGCCCAGGACATCAGTCACATGAGCCACCCAGAGGACACCCTTGCGAGGCAACTGCCCGGGCCTCCCCTCACTTCCCTACTCCCTCTTCCCCCGCATCCAAACTTAGGGGCTACTCCTTGCTCAGGTGCTAGGAGTATTAATACTCAGCGTTCATAGTATTAATGATACTACCAATAACGCCCATATCTTTAATACTAGCAGTTAATAATGCCAGTGATCAATCCTAGTAATTCATCACGTTAGCTATAGAGACTATATGGGACTCAGGTGGACATTCCTATCTGCAGGAGATTTCAGCCCTGAGAGGTAGAAGCACCAGGGGCAGAGAGGTTCTGGGCAGGGAGTGGGTGTTGCTGGGCCTGACCGCAGTCGGGGGCATTCCCGGGGGCAGCAGCTTACCCTGTGAGCAGTCTTTGCCAATCCACCCAGGGAAGCATTGGCAGGAGCCATCGATGGGGCTGCAGGTCCCGTTGTTGGCACAGGAGCAGAGCTGGGCACAGTCCTGCCCAAAGTGCCCTCCAGCACACACTGTGGGCACAGGACAGCCTGGCACCCGCCCTCCCACTTGTACTCCTCAGACCACCACCCACAGCTGCACCCCCAGAAGTTCCCAGGCCACAGCCATGGCCACCCTGGGGTCACGGATCTGGGTGGGAACTGCCCACCTCAGCACCCCCATCACCCTTCTCCATTTCCACATCAACGAGTTCCCCCTCTTGTGTCCGCAGCTGCCTTCTTCGGGATCCTCTATTAATGATTCCCTCTGACGGGAACGAACTGAGGCCCATAGGGGTAGAATCACTTGACTGAGGTCTCACAGACAGAAGTGGTGAGGCTGGGAATCCCACCTCCGCACTCAGTCCAGTGGTCCCTGCACTGTCCCGCAGCCTTCTGCTTTCCATTACCACACTTGTGTCAGCATCACTGATCTCACAACTGCGAGGGCAGGGAATGTTTATAGCTGGAAGGAGAGGGACAGATGCAGGGTGGCAGGTCTGTCTGCAGTTAAGACGGCTGGAGGACCGGCCCCGAACGTCTATCCCTGTCCCCCTGTTTCCCCTGTCTCTCCAAATCCAACCTGTTCCTTGAGCCTCAGTTCAGCCTCCTCCCCAGGAGAGCCCTCCTGGGTCCACAAGGTGCTCTCTTCCACTGAGCTCCCATGGTATTTCCACCTTGAGTCCTTTGTAGGATTATTGATCCCAGCCCCTCCTGGAGGAGTCATTCCTTGGCTCCTGGAGGAAGGGCTGGTTTCCTCAACAAAGCTGCAAGCTCCTTGAGGACTAGATATGAGTGTTCACCGAGCACCTCCCTCTCAATTCCCTCTCAATTCATCCTCCACCTGCTTGCTATAGCCTGAGCTCTCTAAAGCACAGCTCTCTTCATGGCACTCCTATGCCCTGCTCAAACATCCTCAGTGGCACCCTAGTGCCCCAGAGTAAAACCTAGATCCTAGAGGTCAGCACTTAAACATACCTCATCACCCAGACATTGGACCACACACCACCTCCCAAATGACACCCCATGCATTTCCTCCTCTGTGCTTTCACTCCAGCTGTTCCCTCCCAGAATTTCCCTGACCCTCATGCCCAGCTGTGGAAATCCTACCCTGCCTACAAGACACATCTTAAGTGCCCCCTCCCCGATCATCCCTCTGTAGTAGACAGCTAGTCCTTCAATATCAATTCTCTTCTTCCTTAGAAGTAGAGTTTTAACTGGGCTTATGGCCACCTGCACAGCGGGGTATGGCCACGTGACTACATTCTGACCAATGGTAAGTGGAAATGCGTGTCTTTATTTGCCCATTCATCCTTCCTGTTGAAGAATAATGTGGATTATGGATGAGAATTGTGGGTAAGATAGCTGGAGCTCAAGCAGCTACCTTTCCTCAGAGGTGGAAGCCATGTGCTGAGGATGGCAGAACAACAAGACAGAAGGAGCCTGGGTCCCTGACATCTATGTAAGCTACCCTACCACTCCCTAGTGGCCTACTTCTGGGTCTTTGCTTTTCTTTCTTTTTATCTTTTTTGGTTTTTTTGTAAATGTGTGAGGGAAACAAAGCTTGTCATCTTCAAGTCAGTTATTTTGGGTTTTTACGTTACTTATAGCTGAACTTAATCCTAAGAGATTCACCCCTCTTCTCTGTTCTGGGAGGCTGTGTCCCTGTTTGAGCTTCTAGGACCCTCTATTAGTTTCTTCCCTGGTCTTCTGTTACTGTGGCTTGTGAGCCGTTTCAGGCCAGACCTGGGTTCCACCTGTGTCTGTACACCCACAACGCCTGGAAAAATAACAGGTGCTCAAGGCACGATGGCTGAATATGCGGAAATAAACTGCTGCCCCCTCTCCCCCCACCCCTCCCCCAAGTTCTGCTGGGAAAGGCTGAGCTCAGAATTTTCCCCTCTGGACTGCAGGCTTTGTGAGGGCAGGGAACTTGGCTCTCTTGTTCTTTGTTGTGTCCGAGTGCCCAGCACAGTACATGACATACAACAAACACTCAGGAACTATTCCCCAAATGGCCAAAACCGGCCCCAGGAGCAGTGATGTTCCAGTGGGTTCTGCTGGAATCAGTGACCCCTGTCCCTTCGAGCTCCTCTCAGTTTGACATGCTCCCCTCAAAGCCCGGTTCCAGCTGGCCCTACACCCTCCAAGATGGCCTCCTTGCATCCCTGTTATGGGAGAGGAAGTCCTTGAATCCCTTAGGCCCTCATTTGGCTGAGCCACACAGAGCATCAGGGGAAGGTGTTGATTCTTGAAGAAAATCTCTCAGGCCCACACCTCTCGAACTTTGGGCTGGTACCCCTCCCTTAGGCCACTGCGTCATAGTGCCAGCCCTTCCCCGACTGGATGGTGGGCACCTGGATCTGTGGCCACTCTGTGCCTCTCCTGGACATGATTAGCAGTTGGGACAAACAATACCAGGCTCTCCAGCCCAAAGCCTTGGGTTTGGGTGCTAGTTTTATTTATGTATTCAACAAACACTTCTATGGCACTTTTATGTACCACTGTTCAGAATGCTTCACAAATATTAGTTCAGTTAACCTTGTAATACTCTCATTATTGCATATTTTCATTATTACTAACTCTACAGATGAGGAAACTGAGGGACTGAGGGGTTAAGTAACTTGCCCAAGGTCACACAGCCAGGAAGCTCTGCCACTCACTGGCTAAGTACCTCTGAGAAAACCACATCACCCCTCTCAGTCTCCGTTTCCTCATCTTTGAAATGGGACTGATAACCCTCACCCACTGGCCTTGGGCTATAGTTAATGGTTATGGGCACGCTGGCTGATTTGGGCCCTGTGCTCTTCCCTAGCAAAAACCTTAGCTCCTTCCAGGGCAGGACCACTGCCAGGAGGATGACATACATCTCACCTGTTTGCAGCTCAGCCTCCAGCTTTGGCTTCCTGAAAAGCAGGTCACCCAGCATGCTCTTCCCTGCCTCTGGGAGGTACATGATGTGGGGAACCCATCCCCTTGTCCTGGCCCTCTGTGGGGAGCTGGGTGCCAGAGATGCTCCACTGACACCCACCCTAAAACCAACTCTGAGCTTCTCTAACAAGACAGTCTTATATTTGAAGTCTTTCTCACATACGCACGGCTGACAAATTCACCCACAGAGCTGCTAATGTGATCAGTCTAGTACATTAATTGGTTGACTTCTTAGCTGAATCAAGAGTGAGGCAAAGAGAGGGGTGGTGGAGAGAAGGGGGGCGCTGGTGAAAAGAAAACATCTGGTTGTATTTAATCTATGTTTAATGATTCTGCATAAGCAGTGTCTGTAGTTTGTAACTCGCTGGAAAGCCAGTCATTAGAAAGCGTCAGTTCATTTTTTTACAAGGTTTGAGACTTAGCCAGGGCAGTTGCCATTAATAGCAAACTCTATTAGATCTGTGTGTGGAAAATACTCATTAGGCCAGCGGGCGATAAATCAGACATTGCAGGATGTGAGAGTTACTCCTCGGGCTGCTTAGGTCCTAATTTAGACCCGGCCTATCTGTATTGACGGCTGGGTCTCCGATGTTTAATAAGTAAACCTCGACATGTCAGGTTATGATTAAACTGTCCTAGGAGGACTGCAAGCAAATGAAACTGTCACGTATGTTTCCCTGGGGTCCAAACTTCTCACGACCTCAAAGCATCACAGAGTTAACTTTCCACTCATACATATTAATGGCCCACACACTTAGAAAAATAGCCGAGCTCAGTGGTCATTATTCATCAAAAGAATCCAGTCCCCTGGGAGGCAGTGAGCTCTCAAAGGAAGTATTTAAGCAGAGGCCAGATGAGACTCTCACAGATGACCTTGAAGTTGCTTTTAGCTCTAAGTTTACCTTAGACTAAGATCCTTTCGCTCCTTACAGGTTAAAGTACAAATTCTGCAACCTTGTGTTTAAGACTTTCCAGGAGTCCCCAGACTACCTTCTCAGTCTCCTTTGCCATCCACAGCGCCTGCATCCTCCTGCCATTCCCTATGGCTGGATAGTCGCATATGCAAGCCTCTGTGCTTTGCCCAGGTTGGTTCCTCTACGCACAATGCCTTTCTTCCATCTCTGCCTTTTAGGCTAAGGCCCAGCTGAAGTCCTACACGGCACGGAGCCGTCCCCCAAATCCACCCTGCCTTGGCCTAACTAAGCCAGGGACGGCAATAAGCAATGGTGTGCAACGGAGCCAGCTTCTACCTTCACACTGGCTATTAAATATTCGGGAATTTCACGACCGGTGTTAAACCACTGGTACCTTAGAATCAGCCATGGTGGGAATATCTACAACATGGAAATTTGCAAATGATACAGATTAGGGCTTTTCCCCCACAGAGAGCCAGTTTAGCAGCATATCAATTCGATAAGCTTTATCTCCCTTTTCAACTCCCGTTGAGTGGAAGAGTTGGCTGGAGTTGGTGCTGTGGATTCTGCAGCTGAGACAGGAAAGCGTGTGGTGAGGGATTAGTGTTGGCCTGAGTGTGAGGGGAGAAGGGCTGGGAAGTTGCCATCTCCAGCGAGGCCAGAACTGTCTCCTCTGAGCGCCCACAGCGTTCTCTGCCTTTCCCACTTGGCACTCAGCACAAGCCATTTGGGGTCACTTCATATGTGGACCTCATCTACGCTTGTTTCATTTTTTATCCATTTAGACTGGGCTTTGGAGTCAGAATTTGTTTCTCAGCTCTGCCGCTTCTAGCTGTGAGACCATGGAGAAGTCATTTAACCTCTCTGAGCCTGTTCCTTCAACTGCATAATGGCTTTGTCTCACGCCCCGTGGTGTGTCCAGTTCTTATTGAGGTAGGCCCAAGCCCTGAAGAGCCAAGGCGCTGCCCCCACAGAGTGTAATGAGAATCCTGAACCTTCCTTCCCTGCTGCTTCCCTCCTGGGACTCCTCGTCTCGCTGGCCCACACACCTTCCCCCTGGAAACAGTACCTTGGTTGCAGAGGGTTCCGGAGAATCCGGGGAGGCACTCACAGATGCCGCTGGCGTGATGGCAGGGCCCGCTGCTGTGCACGCAGAGGGGGCACGGCTGGGCGCAGCTGTGGCCATAGAACCCAGGGGCGCAGACTGGGGGTGAAGGGGAGACGGTGGTCAGCAGCCCAAGGGGCCCCAGCCAGCCTGGCCACTTGTCCAGTCCCACACAGCGATGAAGAGAGGCTTCTCAGAAGCATGGGGAGAGAGTCGTGTCTGCCCCACACCTGGGAGGGCCCGTCCCTTTCTACAGAGAGGAGTTGTGGTCTGGTCCTGTTTCTACTGGGGAGCCAGGCTAGGCCCTGAACTTGGGGACAGAAAAGTCAGGGCCAGGAGAAAGGGGATTAGAGGGAGGGACTTGATGGGGACTGACTGTGTAAGCCCAGCCTCTCTCAGGCCAGTCCTAGTTCCAGCTGGGAAGGCTGGGGAGCATGAGCTGTCTGAGGTCTGCGGGGTAGGGTCTCAGCCTTACTTCTCTGGCATAAGGGTCCTCGGAAGCCCGGGGCACACTCGCAGCTCCCATCCTCTGGGGAGCAGGAGCCACCGTTCTCGCAGCTGCAGGACACGGAGCAGTTGGGACCCCAGCGACCGGGCGGACACGTGCTGTCACAGTGGATGCCTGTGGGCCAGAGGCAGACTTGGGTCAGTGGTAAGGGGCGAGGGTGAAAGGAAGAATGGGGGGGGGGGTACTATGCAGTAAGAAGAGGTGGAGGCAAACGCAGTACATCTGGGAATATGGAGGAAAAATCCAGAGACGCTTGGCTGGTCAGGGAGGGCTTCCAGGAAGAGGCGATGCCTGAACTGAGTCCTAAAGACCAAGGAGGAATTGACCAGATAAAGGAAACCCTATGTGCAAAGAGCAGGAGGCAGGAGAGAGAATCACGCCTTGAAAGATAAAACAGCATAGTGTGGTTGAACCATAAAGTACAAGATAGGATACGGCAAGAGATGAGATTGTGGGAATCAGAAGGGATCAGATCATGAAGGGCTTCCCTTGTCTTTGGCATCTTAGCTGGAATCCAAGGTTAGTGCAGCAAGTGAGTGCCATTATGGGGGCTACATGAGCTGGGAGTGAGTTACATGCCCACCCACGTTAGCCCAGGAGCCACCGATCCTTGCTGGGCCCTAGCCAACCAGCCCCTGAGCAGTGGCTTAGAGAGTGGGTGGGGCCTTTTCAGATTCTTTTGACCACAGTCCTCAGTGCAATATGTATTTTATGTCAAATGTGCACACACATGTATAATAGAAACCAACATTTTGCAAATGACGTTTACTGTCACTGTGATGCAATCTAGTGTTTTTTCTGCACTATGATGTATTCTATGTCCTTAAGAAAAATAAAAAGCTAGTTGTGACCCAAAAAATTGATTTAATGACCTTCAGTTTGACATACAGTGGCCTATGCGGGAAGGGATGGAATCTGTCAAAAAAGAAAGAGAAGCAAGGCCTACATGGTCTTTTTGAGCTGAGAGAAAGGAAATATGTGTTGGGGCGATTACAGCCTGAAGGCTGAGAAGAATTTTAAAAGGCCTGAGGCTGGACGCCCAGCTCTGGCATGGGGTTTCCTCCCAGGCAGAAAGGCTTCTATTCCGCCACGCGTAAGGTGAATGGACCGTGGGGACCCAGGAGACCAATTTGGCTTTGGAAGGTGAATATCAGAGGCTCAGAGAGGCGCAGAATTAGTTTAAAAAGCACGTCTGCCTTGTTATAAGGACAGGGAGCGTGAGAAAGAAAAAGAAAGAGGGGGGAAGACATTCAGGCTCAGTGAACAGAGCCGGCCCTAGCAGCAGCAGGAGAGTGGTGGGACCAGTTTAGAGGCAGGCTGGAATTGTACAAGCTTACCTGGGCAGGTGGGGAAAGGGGAGGGGGCAGAACAGAGGGAGAGGGTGGAGAGGGAGGGGATGCAACAGGTTTTACTCTCCTCCAGCACCTCAGTTTAGCCCATGCTCCCTCCCTGGGCCTCCCTCCCTGTGACAGCTCAATTCTGCAGCAGGGTGGAGGCTTCAGATGCCACTCTGCAGGAAATAGGCCTCTGAATGGAGGGAACGGGGTGCGGGGAGCTTCTTCCTGGGAATACAGTCTTTCCCCAGTGAGAATCTGGTGGTCACGTTTCCTCCTCAATGGAGGTCTCTCCCAGTGGAGTTTCGGGCGCACAAGAGGTGAAGCCCGGACAAGCAACACGGATGGACCGAAGGGGAGCCTGGGGCGGGGGAAACCACAAAGCTGTTTAAAACCAAAAGCCATGATCTGCCCCAAGGAATTCTTTGGGCTGTGGTTGTTGAAAACAACCTGTTCAGACTGCAGGCCGAGGGACCCTGCTGCTCTTGGGAGGCGCCCTGGACTACGGAGGAGCTCCACTGTCTGACGGGGGCCTCCAATTCCTCCTGTGCAGCAAGCACCCTTGGTTAGGCTGCCCAAGGCTCTTTCCCATAGTTGTAGGCTTTTCCCTAAAACTGTATGCAGATATTACTGTGATTAATAAAACACAATGCATGCAAAAGCACCCCTGAATTCATGGCAGCTTGGTGCTATCGTGTTTTCCCCCAAATCAGTGGATGTTAAAAGTACAGCTCTTCTCATGTGTGGGATCCTCCAAATGTTTTCATGTCAAAAAGGTGTCCTCTTTTTTGGAGATTAAGAACCACAGGTGTAAGGTGATTATGCTCAGATTGCAGATGGCTGCAAGGGTCCACTGGGTTCTAGGATCTGCCAATTATTCTAGTCGAGGCCTGGTTCTGTGGGTGTGGGGCTCCTGTTTGAGGTTCTTGTATGTCCTAAGGGCCCCCCGGAACTTAAGACATTGGCATCTAAGTGGAGAGAAGGGTCCAGGGTTTCCCCTTGCGTGCAAAGTCCAGTTGCACCGGTGCGGTCAAAGGGCTTGACCTTGGCCTAAAGGGAGGCTCTCCAACTACAGCTTCTGAAGAGGAGTGGCATCATCAGTTAGTTGCCTTCTCTAGGCCCTGTTTTCCCTATTGTTGAATGGGGATAATAATCCCCCGTAGGGGTCCCTCCCCCTCTTACCCTTAGGGAATCTCCCTGCTTTATCTTTCAGGGCCCCCTACACATCTACATTGGTGGGTAAAGCTAGGCTAAGAATCTATATATTGTGACCTCTAGTTCATGTCACAAGGCTAGCAGCAATTCAGCAGCCCACATCCTTCAGAGACTGTTTTGGGTTTTTGGGTCTTCCTTCTCCAGGAAGTCTTCCTGAATGTCTGCCTAGGGATTCAAGCATCTATTTGATAGTGGCATACAACTTTGTCCCTACCTATCATTTGAATATTTCATATGTATGTGTCCTGTAAAGACAGGGACTATGGCTTCTTGACACTCCTGACTCTCTTTATCCAGGTGCTCCTAATGGGCAGGGAAATGATCTTGGTCGTTTTTGCATCTCTAGTACCCAGGACCGCGTCTGGCACACAGTAGGTGCCCAGGGGCTATTGCTGTTGAATTTTGCCGTTTACTGCTGGGCCTAGCACAGTGCCGGGCACATGGTAGCTGCCAAATAAAGACTTGGTGATGGCTCGAGTCAATAAATGCTAGTTGAATGAATAAATGGTTCCCCTTTACAGTGCAATACAGTGTCTCCCATCCTGTTGGCACTAATGTCCTGAGCCCTTGGGCAGCTCCCTTTCCTCATCTGTAGCGTAGGAGGTTGGAGCGGAACATCGTCAAGGTCTCCTTCGCTTCAAGGGGAAAGGCCATATATGGTTATAGGCCAGCTTCTTTCAATTTATTTCAATAAACACTGAATAAGCACCTACTATGTGCAGGGCAAGGTGAATTAGATATCATGCCAGTCAAGAAGTGTGTGGCTAAGGGGGGCGAGGGGAGAAGACATGTACATGCTTAGAGCAAAGAAAAACAAGTGTTGAGCCTAGGCACAAGCAACATGCCAGGGGCTCGGTAGTCAGCAGTGGGTGGGGAGGGCTTGCCGAGCAGGAGGCTGGGGCCTTTACCCTGCGCCCTCACTGTCTTTCCTCGGTTTCCTTCTGCTTGACATATCTCAGGACATCAATTGCTCCTTTGAAGTGACTTCAGGACCACGTTTGGGGAAATTAGTTTTAGAACAGCAGAGACCTTGCTGAAAGGTTGTCCATCAAAGACAGAATTTTTAAGCACCAGATGTCATTGAAATCTTATCGGTTCACTGGAAATTAAGGCAATGAAAAATTAAAGTGGATTTCCATTTGGCTCCAGCTAAGAGTCTAGGGTGCCAGTAACCAGGGTGGAGCCTAGCTCTGTACTAAGCGGCAGGGCAAGGGAGTCAGGTCGGAGATGCTACAGAGCAAGCAATGTCCCCGGCCCTCAGCTGCTCAGAAACTTTCTGGTTGCAGAGAACAGAGGTTGCTCAGCAGCCTGGTGTGAATTATTTATCTGAGGACCTACGCTGCCAGCAATGCCTGTATTTCCTTCTCCTTGCTGTCCACAAGTTTGGGAATGGCCAGTGGGTTCATTCACGTAACATTAACACTGTATTTGTGGCTTACACTTACTGAGCACCTATTATGTGCCAGGCACTGTTAGCGCTTACAGGTATTAACTCATTTAAACTTCAAAATGATCTTGTAGTTATAAGGATTATAATTATCTGCATTTTACGGATGGAGGATTCAGGCCCTGAGAGGTTAAAGGACTTGCCCAAGGAGGTCTGGTGCCAGCTCTGTGTTCTTAACCATTTCTCAGTGTGTGGCAGGCAGTGGATACAGTGGTGAACAAGGCAGATGTGGTCCCTGCCTCCAGAGAACTGATGGTCAAGGTGGGAGGCAGATAATAAACAAATCGTTACTCAAATCAGAGTTCAGTGACAAGTGAAGTAAGTACAGCAAAATGCTGTGAGAATTAATTAAAGGGGCTGTTTCATAGTCTTGGTCAGGTTGGGGAGGTGGTAGTATCAGGGGGAGAGAGCCTTCCCAGAGGAAGTCATCTTTACGTTGAAATATGATGGATGAGAAGGTGTTATTAGGTGAAGAGAAGGGGAAATAGTGATCTAGGCAGAGGGGATGCACATTTGAGGCCTGGAGTCAGGGAGGGTGGTTGGCCCAGGTGGTGGAGTGAAGTGAGTGATGGGAGGGTGCAAAAGAGAGGTGGAGGAGTTGGGCAGGGCCTTACAGGGCCATGTGGACCCCAGGTCACTGTAAAGATTTTGGATCAGTGTCATGGGAAGCCATGGAGGCATCCTGAGCAGGGACTGATGTGAACGGATCTGGCCACCGTGTGCAGAGTGGATGCAGCTGTGCAAGAGGGGAGGCCCACAGAAAAACGGGAGGCCGAGGCAGTGCCTGCTGAGAGATGGTGCTCAGTGGACGAGGGTGGTGGCAGTGGCTGGTGAGGAATGGATGGGTTTGCCATCTATTTAGGAGGTGAGCTGCCAGGACACATGTAGGGGCCAGGAGTCTGAGGCTGGGCTAAGGAGAAAGTTCCCTGTCCCCCTCTCCACCATATCCTCTGCAAACACAGATTGAGCACCCACACCTTTGTCTGAGTTTTTTTTAAACTGGTCTGTCCCTAGCCCTTAGAACAGAGCCTGCACATACTAGGTGTTCAATTAATATCTGTTTACTCAAATGGAATGAAATGGAGAACTGAAGCCCAGAGGATATAAAGAGAAGGTGCATATGTAGGGAACAAGAAGAAGAAAAAGTGAAGGAACAAAAAGAAGGAACGGTCAAGAGAAGCAGGAGAATACCAAGAGCTCAGTTTCACAGGACCTGGATGGTGGCATGGCAGAGGGGGTTACCTGTCCATCCGGCCAGGCAGCAGCAGTGGCCTGTGACGGGATCGCAGCCATCAGCGTGGCTGCAGTCACAACGCTCACTGCAGTTCAGCCCGAATGTGCCATCCTGTGGAGAGAAGGGGGAGAGAGAAATGAGGAGACCTAGACCCTCAGAGGTTCTCACACTTCTTTTGGGTGTTGATGACAAAACTGAGCCACTGCCCAGCAAGGATGAAGAGAAACTGGGGCTGGAGCGCTGTGGAGGCACTTTGTATAACTGGGGATCCAGTGAAGCTACTCCAAATAATTCTTTGGCTGCATTACGAAGAGTGTGCAGTTTGGAAGGAGGGAGGTGTTGGTCCTGCCCTACCTCTCAATGGTCAAGCCCAGAGAGCCGTAATGATCATTAATTAAAATTGTAAATGAAAATGCACCTTGCAAACTTTAAAACACTGATCACATGTGAGGAATGGCTATGATTTTTTCTTTGTGGGCAAGAAGGTGGCGGTCAACATTTGTTGTGTGCTCATCAGGTATCAAGAGCCTCATGTAATTCATTTCTCCTAATCTTCACAACAACTCTATGAAATGGTTCCATTACGTTCAAAATTTAAAGATGAGGTGAAGTAACATGCCCCAGGTAACACAGCTAGGATGAGGCAAAGGCAGGATTGGAACCCAGGACTGTAGGACTCATTCAACAACATCCTATCAGTTGGTTTAACTTGTATCTTAGACGAAGATCCAGGGATTAAGTCTAGGTGGGTTATTACTGGATAATGCTTGGTTTAGTCCTCCCAACCTTGATCATAAAATTATAGACTGTTGGAAGCAGAAAGAAGCTTAGACATTATCATCAAGGAATGGCAACTCCGATGGATTAGTAAGAGCTGTCCTGTAGCACTGTGTCATGAAGGATTCTGAAGCTGCATCTGGGCTCAGGTAAATGTGCCAGAGTCAATAATGTTTCCCAAGAGCACCCAGGGGAAAGTGAGGCCACATCACCATATGTGCTAAGTATCTGTCATTTTATAGATGAGAGGGCTGAGGCCGGAAGTAGGACAGAGAGGTTAGAGCTAGGGCTGAGACCTGAATCCAAGTGTCCCACCACCTGGTCCAGTACTCTTCTCTGTGCACCTCTGTGGACAAAAAAACTACAAGGAAAGGGCATGGGGGGCTGATGGGCCCACCCCGTCCTTCCCCACCCCACACTCACCGGGCAGGGCAGTTCGCAGTTGTCCCCCAGCCAGCCAGGGCTGCAGAAGCAGGAACCATCGGTGGGGCTGCAGGCCGCCCCATTGGCACAGGTGCAGCTCTCGTTGCAGTTCAGGCCCCATGTCCCACTGGGACACGGCAGGGTGCAGTCGAGGCCCTGCCACCCTGAGGGGGGGGAACGAGGCTGTCACCTCTCCATCTAGGCCCAGCATGGCTTTCTGCCCACTCCCCCCAGCTCTGTACAAGGCATCACACCCAAACCACCCCTCCTCTGATTGCTAGGTTAGAACACACATTCCACATTCGGAGTCCACTCAGAAACACAGCAAAGCTGTTGAGAGAGCGGGGGCTAGAACCTGGGTCTCCTGCCTCCCGGTTCTCACTCTTTTTGCCATAGGTGGATGATCCCACCTGGGACAGGGAACCCGTGGAGGTGGAGAGGGCTATCTGTGCCGAGGGTATACTCAGGAAACTTATCTCAGGGCCCTGTGTTTTGGTGATAGGCTGATTTCCCATTCTGAGGCTGGTTACTGGCTTGTCTGCCCTCAGATCCATTTCTCCCCTTCCCCTGCTCTGTTCTGTGTCCCAGGGGGCTGACCCCTGCAGCTGCTCCCAGATGGGCTTGCCAGTGGGAGACCTGGCCGGTGATGGGAGGGCGGGAGCAGGAGAGATGCCAGGTATCTCCTCTTCTTTCTCTGCTATGAGCAGGGCCGCTGGTGGCGGCTGTGTCTCAGTGCTCCAGCACCATCTTGCAGCCCCTCTGCCCACATCCCAGCTCCCATCAGATGGCCCTCACTCCCAGGCTCTGGGAACTCCACTTCCTCCCTTTGTCCCTTTCACCCTAGAAGTGGTAGCAACTGTGGGAGAAGCTACTACTTTCTGCGTTGCTCACGTTCCCTTGTAAGTCCTTTCAGCTCTTCTAACACTGTGGTAACAAATCCCCTTTATTACATTCCTGCTGTTGAAGTCCCTGGCATGGGTCTCCTTGGCTGGAACCTGACATATAGGCTCCCCGACCCTGCATGTGGGTGGGTGGGGCAGGAGCAGCCCAGACCCCTCAGCCGGCAGCCCACCTGGGCAGTGTGCACATCTGAGGGGATGGGATTGGGAAAGAAGGCACATTACCCTCCTTGCAGGTGCAGGAGCCATCTACTGGGGAGCAGGTGCCACCGCTGTTACAGCTACAGACGGATGAGCAGTTGGGGCCGTAGGTCCCTGCTGCGCAGGGAACTGCACAGACCTCCCCCTAGAAAAGGAGGAGGGGAATTTTGGGTCAGAGGTTGCCCCGTGCTGGGTGGTTGTGGCAGGTAGAATAATGCCCACCCCTGCCTCCCCCCGACCATGTTCTAATCACTGGAACCTGTGAATATGTTACCTTACGTGGCAAAAGGGACTTTGCAGGCGTGACTAAAGACCTTAAGACAGAGGAAGTGTCTTGGATTAGCCAGGTGGACCCAAATCACATGTGTCCTTATGAATAGAAGATGACCAAAAAGGTAGCCTCGAGAAGTCCTCCATCTGCCTGCACTGACTTTGAAGACGGAGGAAGGGGGCCACAAGCCAAATAATGCAGTGGCCTCTAGAAGCCAGAGGCCTCATTTTACAGCCAGCAAGAAAACGGGGACCTCAGTCCCACAACCCTAGGAACTGAATTCTGCCAACAATCCAAATGAGCAGAAAACAGATTCACCGCTAGAACCTCCAGAAAGGAACACAGCCTGCTGACACCTTGACTTTAGTCCTGTGAGACCCATACCAGACTTCTGACCCACAGAAATGTAAGATAGTACATTTGTTTTGTCTGAAGCCACTAATGTGCTAATTTGTTACAGCAGTGATAGGAAAGCAATACAGTGATCCTCACCATTTGGGGGAGGGGTCAGGCCTCCAGACCACAGCTCTAGGACGGGCAAAGCCCTCAGGGAACTTGACCCCTGAATCTGTATTAGGTCACAGCAGCATGGAATTTAACCCTCTGCCTCTCAATCAATCTTATTTGATTCTCACCAGCAACCCCTTGACGCAGATAATAATATCCTACCCCTGTTTACCCGAACCTCAGAGAAGTTAAATGTAAATTATAATAGCTAATGCACATTAAGTCCTTTCTCAGTATCCGGTACCATGCATACATCATCTCATTTAATCCTCATAAACCCTCAGCAGATAGGAACTAATGCCTCAGCATTATTCCCACTTAATAGATAGAACAATTGTCAGAGAAGTTATGTAATTCAGCCCAGGTCATGGAGCTAAACATGGTTGATCTCTATTTGAACCAAGGCTGTCTGCTTAACCCTTCTGTTACCAGGTGTCATAAACCAGCTTTCCTGGAAAGCATCCTCTGAGATGGAAACTAGTGAGCTTTTGAGAATAACCGCTACGAGGGGTAAGGGAAGCAGGACGGGCAGAGGGAGAAATTGAATTGAGGTGCAGCTGCAACAACATCCTCAGCTGATCTGCCAGGAAGCTCTGCAGTGGGTTGGTCCTTAGAATTGTCCTGCCAGAGGAAAGGGAGGGAGGGCCTCCATACCCCGGACCAATCCACTGCCCTGGGGAAGGGGGCATGACTTCAGGGGAATCCATGCTCTTTGACTGAAGGCAATTTCTGCAGAGGGACTCAGCTGGGAGCCACTAAGTTTCCTGCAGCTAGAAGGAAGGGGTGCCTCTATCCATCCTGAATCGTGAATCTGGGTGACACCCTACAGGATCCACTATACCAGGCCTCCTTAGGTGGGCTATTAGCTCCAGTAAGGAGTTCAGAGTGAGGACAAGTCACAGGGCCACCAGGAATGGGAACTTGAGAGGCCTTCAGGGGTGGGAACATTTAATCAGAGAAAGTGGGGTAAAGGCAATCCAGGTGGGAAGAGTGTGGACAAGAGTACAGAGGAATATGAGAGCTGGGAATGTTCTAGGGGTCGCAGGAGGGGGAGTTTGTGTAGGGAGGGGCGAAGGAGATATTTAAAAGAGGTGTTGGTAGCCTTGAATGCCAGGGAAGTAAGTTGGGGCTCTCAGAGTACCCAGGACGTGCCTTCCCCACCCAGGAGCCCACGCTGGGGCTTTCTCCTCTGGAGCATATGGTCACTGGATGTTGAATTCCCACTGTCTCCCGCTAGGGACCATCTCCAGCCAGCTTCTCAGGTCTTGCGCTGAGGTTTACTACAGGAATGCTGACGCATGGGCCAGGATACCAGAGCTTGCCTGGGTCCCACTAGCTGTGTGACACTGGATAGATGACTGTCCCTCTCTGAGCCTCACTTCCAGCATCTTTGAAATGAAAGCCTTGACGTAGGGGAGCCCGGGCAACTGGCCTCACCTCCATTTAGGTCAGAGAGAGACCTTATTATGGCCCCTGGTGAAGAGGCTCCTCTCTAGCCCTTGTCTCCTGTCCCACCTGCACAGGCTGAGTCAGGGAGGAGGGTCTGGGAAGTGCAGAGTCCTGTACCAGAAGGTTCCATGGTTCCCACTCTTTCCCCTGCCAGTCCTTGGCAGACCCTGACCAGCTGGAATCTGTTAGCGCTCCCATTACTCTGAAAATTTTAACTTCTCCAGGACTATAAATAGACCAAAAGAATATGTTTAAGCTCTGAGGGCCTTGGCCGGGGTGCAAATTGCGTGCTCAGTTTATGATTTTGTCTGGGTGAGTTTACTTTAAGAGGAAGGGTTTTCTCTCCTGGCATCCCCATTAGTGTCTCCAACCCCGGTCCTCCTAGGAGGCCTCAAGGGGCCTGTGAGTCCAACTGCGGGTCTGCTGGTGGGGCTCAGAGAGGACTGACCACCCTGCCCTGCTCTAGGGGGCAAGATGCAGAGCACCCACCTCGAGATATCTGCTCTCCAGAAGGCCGCACCGGGGCCCACTTTCTCCCGTGTAGCCTGTGCATGGAGGTGGACAGTCAGCTTGGCCTTACAACAGCCCTGGGAAGCCCCCAGGTGACAGGACTTTAGCTTCCCAGAGAAAGAAGTAGAGACAGAGAGGGGCAGGGACTTATCCAGGGCCCCATGGTGTATCAGTGAGGGCAAAGGAGAAAGAACCAGATCTTTCCAGAAAGGTGGCAGAGCCCAGTGGTTAGAGAATGGAGTCTAGTGCCATCCTGCTTCCACTACTTATTCACCGTATGACCTTGCACAATTTACTAAACCCCTTGGGGACTCAGTTCCTCCATCTGTAATATGGGAATAATAATGCCCCTACTTCATAGGATTGTTAAGAGGATTAAATTAGTTACAGATGAAGCAGATAGAACAGTTCCTGGCAGGTAGAAAGCACTATAAGAGCTATTGTTACTACAAAGAAATAGTATCTCTTACGAAAAGAATACACAAGACCCTCAAATGTTTCAGCAGAAGGCAGCTCTGGAGGAGGGATCCATCTCTCACTTGATGAACAAAGGCCGGGCCCTGTGCAGGAGAGGAGGGCTGGCGTTCACATGGGGCACATGACCTCATGTCCCCAGGTTCACCCTCCTGCCACCTCCTCCAGGCTGTCTCCCTGGTTCCCCTCGTCACAGCTGAACAGGCCAGAATTTTACCATGGTTTTGGGGGATGGAATGACCACTCACTGAGGGGCTACCATGTGCCAAGAGCTGTGTGTTCCAAACACTTTCCATTTGTTAGCTCCTGATGGCAAAAAATCCAGATGGAGAAGCAGGCAGCTTCTAAAGGATACAGTTCTGCCCTGAAGGCCTGGTACATCTCCCCCTCCTCCATCTCGCTGTCCTGACCCGACCAGGTTCAAACTCCTCAGTAAGCACAAGTACTAACAGTGAAACTTTTTGTCAAATTCCCTACCTTCTGGCCTCTGATCTGCGGGTCTGTGTGTGTCGCTGATTGGCTGTCTCTGGTGATGGACATGCACAGCAAGACAATAATCAGCCTAACTTCTCAGGTTTAGACTTACAGCTCCGCCCACCTCAAGGTGTCCCCTGGCCAAGGTCTGGCGATTCCCAGGGTGCCCATGTGCCAACCCCCCCCAAGTGGCCATTCTCTCACCCACACATCTCCCCAGTTTGGCGTACCACGAACGGGTCTTAATCACAATGGCCTGTGTGGCATCTGAGCCTACAGGGGTATTTATGTCTACACTTGCGTAGGCAGTCAGTGTACACACCTGTGAGTCTCTGTGTGTGTGTGTGTGTCTCTGGGGGCATCTGTTTATCCATCCATGTGGATTTGGGTATAACTTTGTGACTCCTTCCTCGTCCTCATCCTTCCCTCCTGCTGTTCCCTCCCCAGCCTACCTGTCCTCCCCTGGTGGGAACCGCGTGCACAAACGGCCACCACCATCCTAGCACAGGGGGGCTCCGGGTTAGCTCACATGCCTGCCTCCGCCCTGCGCTGTGAGCTGAGGGAGCCAGGGATCTGATTTTATTCATGTCTAGATTCTCAGGGCTTAGGACCCTGCTGGTGCATAAATGGGCCCTGGATAAATGTTGTTTAATTGAAATGAGATGTTTGTGTGTACATGCTGGCTTCTACCATGGACAGGACCAGAAGGCCTGGGCACTTTCCGTATGCTTTCTCTCTCATGCCAGGCAATTCACCCAATGTTTGCTGAGTGGGGGCCAACTCTGAGCCAGCCCTGCGAGTGGGCTCCAGGGACACACAGGAGCCTGTGACCTGCTCTCTGCTCTTGGGCAGCTTCCAAGGCAGTGTCCACACAGGGACACTCATGCTTGCATCTAGATGTGTTTATTTGTCCACTTATTTACTGTCTGTCTCCCCCAGTTAGACTAGAAACTTCATGAGAACAGACACCTTATCTGTCTTGGTTGCCCCAGTATCCCTAGCTCAGTACCTGGCACAGAATAGAAGTATTCTATGAATATTCTTGGACAAATGAGTGAGGGGCCCTGGTGGCCCGGGGTTCTGTGGCTCCCATCACACACAGGAAGCAGAATACTGTCTGGTCTAAGGAAGAGTCCCATGCTACCACACCAACTCTGGGCCTCCCTGGGGGCTCTTGTGCAAAGGGAAAGCCAGGCCAGATCCTGGTCTATGGTTCCATGCCCCATCCTGCCACCCCCTGCCCAAACCCTGCCCGGCCAGGCTGAGGGTCAGAAGTACAGCCAGAAAATTACCCTGTCGGCCTCGAGTGCATCCACTCTGGAAGACAAGACCCTCCAAGCTGAACAGATCTTAGAGATGATCGAATTCATCACCTTCATGAGAAGGAGACTGAAAGTCAGAGTGAGCCCATGAGGCAGACCTGGGACTTATCCACCCTCTTCCCCCCAGCCCAGTGCCTGGCCCAGACCAGCCTTGAATCCACGTCTGTTGATCTTTTCAGATTCTGGAAAAAAGAACAGGATGAGAAGCCAGGGAAGTTGAGGAGTTTGCATTTGGCATCTCATGTGTTTCACATAGCCTAGCACCTCTGCTCACTCCCTCAATAAAGGCCCTTTACTGAAGCTGTTCCCCAAGATCTCCATCCAGAATTCCTACACACCTTGCTGCTGGAAAACAGCTTTCTCTTCCGATTGACTGATGTTCATACTAGGTAACATAGGAACAGGCCTTGGTTTCCTTATCAATTGTATGTGGCTGTTGAAATCAATCAGTCTCCCCAACTTTTCACCACCAAGAGCCCTTGTTAGTGTCCTCCCTCTATAAAGCTCTCTCAGTTGGAGAGACACTGCTGTCACTGTGTGCTGGTGTCTAAACTGGCCAGTGACCACATGCCATGTGATGCAGGTGGCAGCATCCTATCCACCAACCATGACCTAGAAGTTCCTATGGTATCACCTATAACCAATCAGGGCTTCTGACTAGCTCACGCTAACCTGGGAGATCACATAGAGTTAATTTAATTCTAATTAACAGTAGAAGGAAAACCTTGGTGTTTTAGTGAGCTTTGTCACAGGTAATGGAAGACTGCCCGTAGGCTTTGTGAAATCTTCAAAACCGCTCCTGGCAACCCGCTGCAGCTTCTGCACGGGTCTAGCTGGGAACCACTGGCTGGATCATCTCTAAGGCCCTTTCACCTCTGACTCTCTGAGCATCTTCTTGCATGCAGTAGGGGTCTTAACATGAAGGAGTGAGGAGTGGTGGGAATGCAGGCCTGGGGTGGGGAGCCCTCCTGGAATCTAAAAGTCACACCATCTGGGTGGCCACCTGTTCTGCTAATGCGCGGCCTGGGACTGGTCACATACCCATTTCTATCAGTGGGGGGACAGCTCCTTGTGCCAGAGCTGGAAAGGACGTTGGGAATCACTTGGTCTGGCTACCTTGTTTTACACGTGAGGAAACTGAGGCCAGGGGAGGGAAAGTGACTTGCCCAAGGTCACACAGCCAATGCTAGGTGGAGATGGGTTTGGAACTCGAATCTCCTGGCTCCCATTTCAGCACAGGATGCTAAGATCCCAGGTGTGG
Organism: Eschrichtius robustus; assembly: GCF_028021215.1. Lineage (NCBI taxonomy): Eukaryota > Metazoa > Chordata > Mammalia > Artiodactyla > Eschrichtiidae > Eschrichtius > Eschrichtius robustus. Next base: position 127,170,751 of record NC_090824.1, read on the forward strand.
TGAAACTCTGGGATAGCCTCTGCTGCCCCTGCTCACTCACATCGACAGCACACTCACCACCTAAGCACAGAGCATCCAGAGGACATGGCCCTGACCTTGAGGAAGGGCCACCGGCCAGGCCCAGACACTCCGGCCCTTTCTCAGCACCTGGCAGTTGATATCTGGGTGTTTTTATATTGCTATCTATCCCCCTTACACTTGCATAGCCCGCCCCCCTCCTCCAGCCCAGGAAAGGGAGCCCTCCACCTCCCACAGGGGCAGGGCCCCGAGGTTCCAGCTTCTGCGGAGGGAAGCCTGCCAGACCTGCTCGGTGTCTTCATTCTGTGAATAGAGGATGGATGTGAACTCTTCCTCCCATCCAAAGGCCTGCTAATTATAGATGCAGCACAGGCTATTAACATCTTGAACTTGATTTGAAAGAGCTACTGGCAGAACCCCTGGAGCTGGTCTCACTAAAGAGATGCAAATCTCCCCTCCACCTTCCACCTGCCTTCTTGTACAATGTGGCAACACAGGCCCAGACCCTGGTGGGTAATGAGTTATATGTTCTATTAAATTTGTTTCAAATGCTGTTTATTGAATTTTCTCCCCTGCAATATGCTGCTTTGTAGTTTGGCCCTGTTTGGGAAAATTAATCAACAGCTGGGCTCCGTGTGTTGATCATCCATTTTCCTTGCAATGGGCAGGAGGTTAATGAGTATTTTTTGGAGTGAAAGAGGAGGAGGATGGAAAGTGGCTGACCCTCCCTCACACAAAAGGGGTGGGCAATTGTGCAAGTTTGTCTCAGGGTCCCCTTAAATATGTTCTGTGGGTAGAAGGCAGTGTAAACGGAATGGACTGAGTTGTCTAGATCCAGGCTGAAGTAGTGGGCAGGCTCCGCAGGCCCGTGGGAACTCAGCAGAAAGGACTCTGGGACAGGCAACCAGGGAAGTCGGCCTGGCCCCCGTGTCTTCTTGCTGGAGGAGTAGGGATGGCTTAGGCAAGAAAGGGCCCTGGACCTGCGGTCACAGTACATGGGTTTAAGTGAGGCAAAGGTACTGGCTCACGGTGACCTGGCTTCATTCATTCACCCATTCAATCCACAAACGCCTGTTGAGCATCTACCATAGGCCAGGTGCCGTGACAGGCCCCGGCCTCACTAACCATCACGCTAGACTAGGTGTGACCTAAGGTCCCCTTCAGCTCCCATATTCTTTAACTTTCCCCTGCCCTTCCACTTCCAGAGCAGGTTTCCCTGTTCCCTGCTCCTTTGTGACACTTTTCACAATTGTGATGAATTAAAACAAAATCAGCTCTCATTCACTAGATTGTTAAGTTCCATGAGGGTAAGGACTGGGTCTCTTTTCCTCAGCCCTATGGCCCTGGCCCTAGCATGGTGCCTCGACCACAGTCAGTGCTCAGTGCCTATGGGTTGAATTAATTCAGTCATTCAGGGAATGTTGTTGAAGCACTAGTATGTGTCTGACATTGTGCTAGGCCAGGGGATACTCCGTGAGCGGAACAGAGCTTGTCCCTACTCTCATGGAGTTTACCCTCTAGTGGCGGCAGCGGGGTGAGGCACAAGATGAGGCTGTGGCATGAAAGGGCTCAGGCTAGGCCTCTCCCTACTTCCAGATGTTCTGCAGTGGCCTCCCCACTCCTCTGGTTGCTCCTATTCCCCTCTTCTCCCGTGCTATTCCTAGAGTTTCAGGACCACCAACGCAAGCTGATTTAGGTGCCCAATGGCACTTCAATGCCAGAAGCACACATGTGGAATGTGCTTCACTGTTTACAGAGCCCCTTGTCAGGCAAGCATCTGCTCTTTGCCAAGCAGAGTGCCAGCCCTGGGCTGCTACAGTCCCCCTGCCTACCCTTCTCGGTCACCGCCACTCCCAGCTCTGAGGGCTCAGGCAGTGGGACTCCCAGGTGGGGAGCCTCATTTGTGATTTCCCAGGGAGAAAGAGTGACACGCGGTCCACAAGGCAAAGAGAGAACAGCTTGGACTGAATGCCAGCCACAGAGGCCTCTCCAATGCAGAGCAAACCTCACTGGACCTAATTAGTGTGTCACTGATAAAGCAGCAACTGACAGTGGATGCATGTTGGGGAAGAGAAACTCTGCATAAGGCATGAGGAGCAGAGGGCCAGAGAGATGAGAGGGAGAGAGGGACGGAGGCCACTTGTCACATCCATCCCCATCCCTGCTTCCCTGTGCCAAGGGCGTAATGCCCAGGGCCTGTGCGGCTGACTCATTCTGCCTGGCTCCCCTGGGGGACAGGTGGAGAAGGGCTGAAGGTGAGGCCTGGAAACCCTAGGTCTGTCCAACATGAGTAGGCTGTCAGTGACCTGAGGCTGCTCTGTACAGTTGTGCAGGCTGTGCACTGCACAACTCTAGAGGTGCCACTCATATGGCAGTCACTACAGCTTGTGTATATATTATATCAGTTTTTTGGCAGATGTGAGTAGAATGTCTTGAGAAAGGGGTGTTTTTTCCTAATTTGCACAAATATGCTATATAAATTTGACCCCTCAAGAGGTCTCCCTAGAGGAGCACAGACACCTCCTACTCCTAATAGTTCCCAGACAGATACCAAGACATTTCAGGAAGACCTGAGACACAGTGAATGTGGCCAAAAAAGGACATTTGGGATCAAGTTCAGGCCTTGTTCACTTCGCTGGTAAACTAAGCTGGTAAACCAAGCTGGGGTCCTCCTGGAGACTTCGACGGTAAAACCAAGTTTCTTTTCTCCTCTGTGTTGATGCCCTTGTCCCATCTGTAGGCCCTTTTTCTTCTCCAACCATTCCCTCCCCCAAGAGCCTCTCCTGAGCTCCAAGAAGGCATCACAGGCTAATGAGGGCTTATTGAACACTCTTGAGAGGTATTTGTATCTTATCAGGAGGCTCTCAAGTCTAAAATCCCTGGAAATGTTCTTGCATGCTGGGTACATGCATAGTGGGCAGTCCCTGGAGAAGGGGGAGCAGGTGTGGGCAAGACTCTGGTCCTTACTGGTGTCCACGCCCCTTCACCCCAACAGACAGGGCTGACCCTTGGCTTAGGACAGACTGACCCATCCTCAGTGCCGGAGACAGGAGGAAGGAGACTCAGATTTGTAACCGCCCCCTTGGTGCTAGCCTGTGCCAGGCACTTTTTGTTCCTTGTCTCCTTTTGTTCTTATAGCAGCCCTGCAGGGAAGGAATGACTTATCTAGAGAGAGAACCATCCTGGAGAGAGGCCAAAGCGAGGCTGGAGGGGTCAACTTGCCCTGAGTCACACTGTGGGAAAGGGGCCAACCGACTCCACAGCCCACTCTCTTTCCTCTAGGCCTGGCTGCCTTGACCGCTGACAGGGCAGCAGTGACAGGGACCCCAATGTCCTGAGCACCTACTATATACCAGGCCCTGTAGTCAGTGCTTTTCTACACATTTGATGTTAAATATATGCTGACAGTGGAGGCGGGAATGGCTAATAGGGTCTTTTGGAGGGAACTCTTAGGGGGCATTCGTATCTCATGTTACGAGGCTCCTCAAGTCCAAAGGCCTTTAAGGCTTGAAAGAATAAAGCTAATATGGAATAACAGGTAGTGGGAGTGAGTGTTCGACTGGGGATTGTGCCAACATCCATCAAATAATGTACATCCTCTGAAAGAGAGAAAGCTGGTTACAGTGGTGATGGTGGTGAAGCTACTGCTGGTGCTGATGACGCCTGGGGACGCTCGCAACATCGCACGCACAGGCCGGCCTCAGCTCTTAGTAAAGAGAAAGGAGCTTCTTACGACAGCTTCACTTTCCCGCTCCTGGCTTCACTTCCCTCCTCCGGCTCCCGCAGCACTGAGCCCTGTCAAGTGCTCTTGCAGCTCCTGAGTACCTGGGAGGTGGGGATGATTCTGGCCACAGAGGATCAGGACATCTCTCGCAGCCCTTCTGGGTCCTACTCCCTTAGCAGACAGAACGAGGCTTCCCTGCAAAGCCTGGGCTGGAATCTTCGGGACTTTCTGGGCAAACACCGACAGCATATGGCCTCAATCACTCTGCATTAGGTTTCATGATTTCCCTAGTGGTTTTAAAAAGTGCCAAAGAACAGTGGCTCTAAAGTGCTGGGAAATCCCACACTGGGAGGGTCTTCACGAGCATTTAGAGGAGTGTGAGGGTAGAACGTGGAGGGGGCAGCAGCACAAGATGAGACTGTAGCATGGGAAGGGTGCAGGTGGGCCGCCTCCCTGCTTCCAGATGTTCTGCAGGCTGTTTTTGGTGAGCCTGTGTGTGTGTGTGCAAGGAGTGGTACCCACTCCTGATGTATGTCATGTGAGTAATACACGTGGGCCCTATGTATACCAGATGTACAAATGTTTTGCCTGTGTGGAAGAGCAGGTTAGGGATAGGATTTTGGCTTGCTGTCCCAGTGTCTTGGTTTGAATGGTAGCTTATAGGCCACACCCCCCCGCCAGCCCGCTGCCCCATGCACGCTCTATGCAGCGTGTGACTTTGGTGTGAGTGTGCTCTGTGTCAGTGGTGTGACAGCTGTGGGGTAAGCTTAGCATCTACATGTCAGACATTGGGCTGATCCTGGTCACAGAGCCTCAAGGGGGGATTTGACCACAGTGGCTTTGCACGTGGCGTGCATGGCAAGGACACGCTGGGTCCGCTTTGTGGGGTCGGATATATGGGGTGTGTGTGCACCTGTACTGCAGAACCCAGCTCCTCTGGGGTGATGGCTGGGAGGTGTGGGCCCAGGGCGGTGGCCTGCAGAGCCAGAGGCTGACTATGTTGACAGTGATAATGTCCCAAGTGGGAACCAGATTGTGGGGGACAGAGGGCCCTGCAGGGGCTGATGGGGGGGTGTTTACTAGCGTCCAAGCAAAATGTGGCACATTCATGACTTAGGGGATGCTTCTAAAGGACCTGGGAATTTATTCAGTGAGATTAACTGATCACTCTCTGTGCAGGCCCGGGAGTGGACTGGGGTTAGGAGGCCGGCACGATGGGGAAAAGGGACAAATCAGAAAGACCTGCCCTCCAGCAGCTTTCTGTCTAGTAGAGAGGACAGAATCATCCACAGTGTGCCACCAGAGTGGGTGTGCAGTGTCCTATGGAAAGGTTGTGTCCCATAGGAAGAAAGCAAGTAGGCTTTATGAGGAGATGGCAACTGAGCTGATCCTGTATGGATGCACAGGCAGAATTTGGCCAGGAGGATAGAGAGCAAGGGCATTCCAGGGAAAGGACAGACTGAACAAAGGTAAAGAGGAGACACTGTACATGGGGGGGTGGGTGTGTCTCCAGGTTAAGGCAATCCATTTGGATTTTCCAGAGCACCACGGCTGAAGGGTAGCAGTGGGACAGGAGCCTGAAGGTCAGACTGGCCCAGCCACGAAGGCTTCAAACTTTACCCTAAAGACAAAGGCAGGTGCATGCTTCAGGCAGCACACATACTAAAACTGGAATGATACAGAGAGGATTAGCATAGCCCCTCTGCAAGGAGGACACGCAAATTCGTGAAGTGTTCCATATTTTTCTATATATAGAAAGCCCTAAAGACTCCACACAAAAACTACTAGAACTGATAAACGAATTTAGCAAGGTAGCAGGATACAAGTTTAACATACAGAAATTGGTTGCATTTCTTTACACTAACTATGAAATATCAGGAAGGGAATGTAAACTAACAATCCCTTTTAAAATCCCATCAAAAAATAAAATACTTAGGAATAAACCTCACTAGGAGGTGAAAGACATATGCTGAGAACTACAAAACATTAATAAAGGAAATTGAAGATGATTCAAAGAAATGGAAAGATATCCCATGTTCTTGGATTGGAAGAATTAATATTGTTAAAATGGCCATACTACCCCAAGCAGTCTACAGATTTAATGTGACCCCTATCAAAATACCCATTACACTTTTTACAGAACTAGAACAAATAATTCTAAAATTTATATGGAACCATAAAAGACCCAGAATTGCCAAAGCAATCTTGAGGAAAAAAACAAAGCAGGGAACCACCAGAGGGCAGACAGCAGAAGCAAGAAAAACTACAATCCTGCAGCCTGTGGACCAAAAACCACAGTTACAGAAAGATAGACAAGATGAAAAGGCAGAGGGCTATGTACCAGATGAAGGAACAAGAAAAAACCCCAGAAAAACAACTAAATGAAGTGGAGATAGGCAACCTTCCAGAAAAAGAATTCAGAATAATGATAGCGAAGATGATCCAGGACCTCGGAATAAGAATGTAGGCAAAGATCGAGAAGATGCAAGAAATGTTTAACAAAGACCTAGAAGAATTAAAGAACAAACAAACAGAGAGGACCAATACAATAACTGAAATGAAAACTACACTAGAAGGAATCAATAGCAGAATAACTGAGGCAGAAGAACGGATAAGTGACCTGGAAGACAGAATGGTGGAATTCACTGCTGCGGAATAGACTAAAGAAAAAAGAATGAAAAGAAATGAAGACAGCCTAAGAGACCTCTGGGACAACATTAAACGCAACAACATTCGCATTATAGGGGTCCCAGAAGGAGAAGAGAGAGAGAAAGGACCAGAGAAAATATTTGAAGAGACTATAGTCGAAAACTTCCCTAACATGGGAAAGGAAATAGCCACCCAAGTCCAGGAAGCGCAGAGAGTCCCATACAGAATAAACCCAAGGAGAAACACGCCGAGACACATAGTAATCAAAGTGGCAAAAATTAAAGACCAAGAAAAATTATTGAAAGCAGCAAGGGAAAAACGACAAATAACATACAAGGGAACTGCCATAAGGTTAACAGCTGATTTCTCAGCAGAAACTCTGCAAGCCAGAAGGGAGTGGCATGATATACTTAAAGTGATGAAAGGGAAGAACCTACAACCAAGATTACTCTACCCGGCAAGGATCTCATTTAGATTTGATGGAGAAATCAAAAGCTTTACAGACAAGCAAAAGCTAAGAGAATTCAGCACCACCAAACCAGCTCTACAACAAATGCTAAAGGAACTTCTCTAAGTGGGAAACACAAGAGAAGAAAAGGACCTACAAAAACAAACCCAAAACAATTAAGAAAATGGTCATAGGAACATACATATCGATAATTACCTTAAACGTGAATGGATTAAATGCCCCAACCAAAAGACATAGACTGGCTGAATGGATACAAAAACAAGACCCATATATATGCTGTCTACAAGAGACCCACTTTAGACCTAGGGACACATACAGACTGAAAGTAAGGGGATGGAAAAAGATATTCCATGCAAATGGAAATCAAAAGAAAGCTGGAGTAGCTATACTCATATCAGATAAAATAGACTTTAGAATAAAGAATGTTACAAGAGACAAGGAAGGACACTACATAATGATCCAGGGATCAATCCAAGAAGAAGATATAACAATTATAAATATATATGCACCCAACATAGGAGCACCTTAATACATAAGGCAACTGCTAACAGCTATAAAAGAGGAAATCGACAGTAACACAGTAATAGTGGGGGACTTTAACACCTCACTTACACCAATGGACAGATCATCCAAAATGAAAATAAATAAGGAAACAGAAGCTTTAAATGACACAATAGACCAGATAGATTTAATTGATATATATAGGACATTCCATCCAAAAACAGCAGATTACACGTTCTTCTCAAGTGCGCACGGAACATTCTCCAGGATAGATCACATCTTGGGTCACAAATCAAGCCTCAGTAAATTTAAGAAAATTGAAATCATATCAAGCATCTTTTCTGACCACAACGCGATGAGATTAGAAATGAATTACAGGGAAAAAAACGTAAAAAAGACAAACACATGGAGGCTAAACAACACGTTACTAAATAACCAAGAGATCACTGAAGAAATCAAAGAGGAAATCAAAAAATACCTAGAGACAAATGACAATGAAAACACGACGACCCAAAACCTATGGGATGCAGCAAAAGCGGTTCTAAGAGGGAAGTTTATAGCTATACAAGCCTACCTAAAGAAACAAGAAAAATCTCAAGTAAACAATCTAACCTTACACCTAAAGAAACTAGAGAAAGAAGAACAAACAAAACCCAAAGTTAGCAGAAGGAAAGAAATCATAAAGATCAGAGCAGAAATAAATGAAATAGAAACAAAGAAAACAATAGCAAAGATCAATAAAACTAAAAGTTGGTTCTTTGAGAAGATAAACAAAATTGATAAGCCATTAGCCAGACTCATCAAGAAAAAGAGGGCGAGGACTCAAATCAATAAAATCAGAAATGAAAAAGGAGAAGTTACAACAGACACCGCAGAAATACAAAGCATCCTAAGAGACTACTACAAGCAACTTTATGCCAATAAAATGGACAACCTGGAAGAAATGGACAAATTCTTAGAAAGGTATAACCTTCCAAGACTGAACCAGGAAGAAACAGAAAATATGAACAGACCAATCACAAGTAATGAAATTGAAACTGTGATTAAAAATCTTCCAACAAACAAAAGTCCAGGACCAGATGGCTTCACAGGTGAATTCTATCAAACATTTACAGAAGAGCTAACACCCATCCTTCTCAAACTCTTCCAAAAAATTGCAGAGGAAGGAACACTCCCAAACTCATTCTATGAGGCCACCATCACCCTGATACCAAAACCAGACAAAGACACTACAAAAAAAGAAAATTACAGACCAATATCACTGAGGAATATAGATGCAAAAATCCTCAACAAAATACTAGCAAACAGAATCCAACAACACATTAAAAGGATCATACACCACGATCAAGTGGGATTTATCCCAGGGATGCAAGGATTCTTCAATATACGCAAATCAATCAATGTGATACACCATATTAACAAATTGAAGAATAAAAACCATATGATCATCTCAATAGATGCAGAAAAAGCTTTTGACAAAATTCAACACCCATTTCTGATAAAAACTCTCCAGAAAGTGGGCATAGAGGGAAACTACCTCAACATAATAAAGGCCATATATGACAAACCCACAGCAAACATCATTCTCAATGGTGAAAAACTGAAAGCATTTCCTCTAAGATCAGGAACGAGACAAGGATGTCCACTCTCACCACTATTATTCAACATAGTTCTGGAAGTCCTAGCCACGGCAATCAGAGAAGTAAAAGAAATAAAAGGAATACAAATTGGAAAAGAAGAAGTAAAACTGTCACTGTTTGCGGATGACATGATACTATACATAGAGAATCCTAAAACTGCCACCAGAAAACTGCTAGAGCTAATTAATGAATATGGTAAAGTTGCAGGATACAAAATTAATGCACAGAAATCTCTTGCATTCCTATACACTAATGATGAAAAATCTGAAAGAGAAATTATGGAAACACTCCCATTTACCATTGCAACAAAAAGAATAAAATACCTAGGAATAAACCTACCTAGGGAGACAAAAGACCTGTATGCAGAAAACTATAAGACACTGATGAAAGAAATTAAAGATGATACCAACAGATGGAGAGATATACCATGTTCTTGGCTTGGAAGAATCAACATTGTGAAAATGAGTATACTACCCAAAGCAATCTACAGATTCAATGCAATCCCTATCAAATTACCAATGGCATTTTTTACGGAGCTAGAACAAATCATCTTAAAATTTGTATGGAGACACAAAAGACCCCGAATAGCCAAAGCAGTCTTGAGGGAAAAAAATGGAGCTGGAGGAATCAGACTCCCTGACTTCAGACTATACTACAAAGCTACGGTAATCAAGACAATATGGTACTGGCACAAAAACAGAAACATAGATCAATGGAACAAGATAGAAAGCCCAGAGATTAACCCACGCACCTATGGTCAACTAATCTATGACAAAGGAGGCAAAGATATACAATGGAGAAAAGACAGTCTCTTCAATAAGCGGTGCTGGGAAAACTGGACAGCTACATGTAAAAGAATGAAATTAGAATACTCCCTAACACCATACACAAAAATAAAGTCAAAATGGATTAGAGACCTAAATATAAGACTGGACACTATAAAACTCTTAGAGGAAAACATAGGAAGAACACTCTTTGACATAAATCACAGCAAGATCTTTTTTGATCCACCTCCTAGAGTAATGGAAATAAAAACAAAAATAAACAAGTGGGACCTAATGAAACTTCAAAGCTTTTGCACAGCAAAGGAAACCATAAACAAGACGAAAAGACAACCCTCAGAATGGGAGAAAATATTTGCAAATGAATCAACGGACAAAGGATTAATCTCCAAAATATATAAACAGCTCATTCAGCTCAATATCAAAGAAACAAACACCCCAATCCAAAAATGGGCAGAAGACCTAAATAGACATTTCTCCAAAGCAGACATACAGACGGCCACGAAGCACATGAAAAGCTGCTCAACATCACTAATTATTAGAGAAATGCAAATCAAAACTACAATGAGGTATCACCTCACTCCTGTTAGAATGGGCATCATCAGAAAATCTACAAACAACAAATGCTGGAGAGGGTGTGGAGAAAAGGGAACCCTCTTGCACTGTTGGTGGGAATGTAAATTGATACAGCCACTATGGAGAACAATATGGAGGTTCCTTAAAAAACTAAAAATAGAATTACCATATGACCCAGCAATCCCACTACTGGGCATATACCCAGAGAAAACCGTAATTCAAAAAGACACATGCACCCGAATGTTCATTGCAGCACTATTTACAATAGCCAGGTCATGGAAGCAACCTAAATGCCCATCAGCAGACGAATGGATAAAGAAGTTGTGGTACATATATACAATGGAATATTACTCAGCCATAAAAAGGAACGAAATTGAGTCATTTGTTGAGACGTGGATGGATCTAGAGACTGTCATACAGAGTGAAGTAAGTCAGAAAGAGAAAAACAAATATCGTATATTAATGCATGTATGTGGAACCTAGAAAAATGGTACAGATGAGCCAGTTTGCAGGGCAGAAGTTGAGACACAGATGTAGAGAATGGACATATGGACACCAAGGGGGGAAAACTGCGGTGGGGTGGGGATGGTGGTGTGCTGAATTGGGCGATTGGGATTGACATGTATACACTGATGTGTATAAAATTGATGCCTAATAAGAACCTGCAGTATAAAAAAACAAACAAAACAACTAATACTAAACTTTCATTGGGTTATTTGTAAGGAAATATGTTAATATATATGTTTCAGACATTACATGAAATTTCTAAAAATCTTATATTTGTATTTGTATGGAAATATGTATGGAAATGTGTTAATATAAATGTTTCAGACAAAAAAAAAAAAAAAACAAAGCAGGAGGCTTAACCCTCCCAGATTACAGACAATACTACAAAGCTACAGTAATCAAAACAGTGTGGTATTGGCACAAAAACAGATATATGGCTCAATGGAATAGAATAGAGAGCCCAGAAATAAACCCATACACCTAGGGACAATTAGTCTTTGACAAAGGAGGCAAGAATATACAATGAGGAAAAGACAGTCTCTTCAGCAAGTGGTATTGGAAAAGTTGGACAGCCACATGTAAATCAATGAAATTAGAACACACCCTCACACCATACATAAAAATAAACTCAAAATGGCTTAAAGACTTAAATATAAGACAAGACATCATAAAACTCCTACAAGAGAACATAGGCAAAACATTCTCTGACATAAATTGTACAAATGTTTCTTAGGTCAGTCTCCCAAGGCAATAGAAATAAAAGCAAAAATAAACAAATGGGACCTCATCGAGCTTATAAGCTTTTGCATAGCAAAGGAAACTGTAACAAAACAAAAAGACAACCTACGGACTTGGAGAAAATATTTGCAAATGATGCAACTGACAGGGCTTAATTTCCAAAATATACAAACAGCTAATGCAATTCAATAACAACAAAAACAAAAAAAACCAACCCAATCGAAAAATGGGCAGAAGACCTAAACAGACATTTCTCCAAAGATGGCCAATAGGCACATGAAAAGATGATCATCATTGCTAATTATTAGAGAAATGCAAATCAAAACTACAATGAGGTACCACCCCACACTGGTCAGAATGGCCATCATTAAAAAGTCTACAAATAATAAATGTTGGAGAGGGTGTGGAGAAAAGGGAACCCTCTTACACTGTTGGTGGGAATGCAAATTGGTGTAGCCACTATGGAAAACAGTATGGAAGTTCCTCAAAAAATTAAAGAGTTGCCATATGACCCAGCAGTTCCACTCCTGGTCATATACCCAGACAAAACTATAATTTGAAAAGATACATGCACCCCTATGTTCATAGAAGCACTATTTACAATAGTCAAGACATGGAAACAACCTAAATGTCCATCAACAGATGAATGGATAAAGAAGATGTGGTATACAATGGAATATCACTCAGCCATTAAAAAGAATGAAATAATGCCATTTGCAGCAACATGGTTGGACCTAGAGATTATCATACTAAGCAAAGTAAGTCAGAAAGAGAAAGACAAATACCATATGATATCACTTACAAGTGGAATCTAAAATATGACACAAATGAACTTATCTATGAAACAGACTCACAGACATAAAGAACAGACTCGTGGTTGCCAAGGGGGAGGGGAGTGGGGAAGGGATGGATTGGGAGTTTGGGATTAGCAGATGCAAACTAGTATATATAGGATGGATAAACAACAAGGTCCTACTGTAAAGCACAGGGAACTATATTCAATATTCTGTGATAAATCATAATGGAAAAGAATATGAAAAAGAATATATATATATGTATAAGTGACTCATTTTGCTGTACAGCAGAAATTAACACAACATTGTAAATCAACTATACTTCAATAAAATTAAAAAAAAAAGACAAGGCAGGTCCCCGAGAGCAGGCAAGTGACTCTGTGTTTCAGCCTATTTTAGGAAACCCCTCCCCTGAAGGCAGGCATCTGGGCCACTCTTTTCTGTTTGAGAGAGGTTGAGAGTCCAGACTCAGGCAAATCCAGTGGCTTATCGATTGTGGAATCATTAAAAAAAAAAGTTATAGAATGAATGCAAAGAAAGGCCAGAAGTTGAAACCTGAGAGGCTTTTACTGGGGAACAAAAAGAAATGGAGGAGGGGGACTTCCCTGGTAGCACAGTGGTTAAGAATCCACCTGCCAGTGCAGGGGACACGGGTTCGATCCCTGGTCCGGGAAGATCCCACATGCCGCGGAGCAGCTAAGCCCGTGCGCCACTACTACTGAGCCTGCGCTCTAGAGCCCGCACACCGCAACTACTGAGCCCAGGTGCTGCAACTTCTGAAGCCCACGTGCCTAGAGCCCGTGCTCCGCAACAAGAGAAGCCACTGCAATGAGAAGCCCGCGCACTGCAATGAAGAGTAGCCCCCATTCGCCTCAACTAGAGAAAGCCCTCGCGCAGTAACAAAGACCCAACGCAGCCAAAAATAAGTTAAAAAAAAAAACAACGAAAGAAATGGAGGTGGGAAAGGCCGCCTCTACTGTCCACACTGTCCATCCTTCCCATCCCCCAACTCTATAAATTACTCAAGTCTTTTAAAGCTGGTTTCCTCTGGGCCCGGAGGTGTCTCAGACAAGTTCTCATAGAATGCATCACTATACATAATACGGGCCTGGGATGTGCTCTCCATTTAAGAACCTGAGGCCTCGGGGGGCAGGTTTGAAGACAGCTCAGTTCAGACCTCCCAGCAGGAAGGGATGAGGTGGCTGCAGGCCTGGGTCAAAGCCTGTCTGGGGCTGCAGGCCTGGGGGAAAAGAGGGGAGCAAGGCCTCAGAGGGAGATGGGGCAGGAGGGGTTTGTCCCGGCAGCATTTGCTTGGGGAGTGGCTCAGCCTCCGGTTTGAGAGAGGGGAGGGCCGAGATGCTCAGAGTTGTGTAACCTTGCCGTGACTGTGTCCTTGTGTGTAAAATGGCAACGGCGACATCTAACCTCAGAGGGCTGTGGGAACACCTGAGGTGATGGATGTGAGAGCATTCTGTAGTGGAAGAACCGTGATGCAGATGGGTGTCATGGTGATGAATGGGCGCTCTATCCACACCACCACCTGGGAAACTGACACTTTCCCTCAGCTCCCAGACAGACGCCTGGTTGCCCTGTATTTCGACACCACTTCCTAATTCAGCTCTCACAGTTGGAGCACCCCTGTGGCCATGCTTAAGGTTTCACTTTGGTGGGGGGCAGCGAGGGTCACTCTGGGTTTGCCCACGGAAGGGGCAGGTCAGTGGCAGACGGCTGCATCAAACCAGCGGGCTCTGGAACTTGACTACTGGGTTCAGGTCCTGGCTCTGACACTTATGGGACTTTGGGCAACTTCTTCCTTTTCAGCATCATTGGGGTGGGATTAACAAACTTTGTGCAAGTTATTAACCTCTCTGTGTCTCCGTTTCCCTATCTCCAAAAACAGGGATTGTAATAGTACTTTCTTCCAAGGGTAGGGGTGACGATTAAATAAATTATTACATGTAATGTTCTTAGAACAGTGTCTGGCCCAGAGGAATTGCTATAAATGCTTTAGGCATTTTGATGATTACCCGTGACCGAATTTGAGCCCGAGCCCACTGCAGATGGAAGAAAAGAAATTTAAGATTTACCCACTCTGTGCCAGTTTGGTAGTGCCTACCCTGTTTCATCCTTATACCATCCTAGGAGGAGCTCCACGTGCGGGGTGACCAGAGTGCAGCTCAGGAGGTGGTCCTGCTGGTGAGGATGTCACCCTGTTGGCGAGCAGCAGAGCTGAGATTCAAACTCAGGTTTCCTGACTCAAACCTCACGCTCTTCCCCCTCTGCCAGCAGCCTCCACGGAGCCATGGGGAGCGATGGGAACCAGCATCTGCTGAACACCTACTGCATGCTGGGTCCCTAAGCCGTGATGTCACCGTCTCCCCACACAGGGTGTGGAGGTCAAGTGAGGCAGCGTTCCGTCACGGCCCTGCTCAGGACTGCAGTGACTCCCTCTTGCCTGCTGAGTTCAGCACCAGTGCCCACCTGGCTGCAGTGTCCAGCCTGCTCTGCTTCCACACTTTCCTTTGGATTCCCTACAGCCCTGCTCGCCGGGGCCATCTGTGCTGAAGGCTGGAGCACCTGGGCCCCGCTCCCCTGGGCCTGTCTCAGGGAGTTAACGCTCCTCAGAACTTTTAGGAGAGGGGAGAACAATTACTTCACAGTGTTTTTGGAGAGAACTTTTGAGATCATTTTCTTCATTTACCCCCATTGTTAGTCTTCCTATTCGCCCCACCTTAAAGTAGTTTATTGATGACCTTTTTCTGCAACATTTTGCATTTTCCAGACATCTTCTGTCAGGAGTCCCTTCCCCTCCTGGGGTCCGTAATTACTCCTGCAGATGGAATTACTGGTGCTAAGGACTAAGCGGGGAGATGGCTGGGGAGGGGCCAGGCTAGGTGGGGCTTTGGAGCTTCAGGGCAGGGGTAGCAGGTGGGGAGTGGGCTCTTCCTTTGCTCCAGACCCACAGCCTTGGCGGGGGAGTTAGTCTGCGGCCTGGACCCCACTGCTCTCCCTCATGCCTCTGGGTGCACACACCTGGCACTACTTCTAGCCTTCCTAGCAACGTGTCTCATCTCAGCTTCACCCCAGACCGAGGATACAGGGAGCGGGGTTTGTGCCCCATTTTGCGGAAGATGAAGTTAGGCACAGAGAGGTGAAGGGACGTGGGTAAAGTCAAACAGTGAGTAGGCGGCCGACCCAGGGTTGGAGCCCAGGTCTGACTCCCGGCCGGCCTCCGCTCAGCACTGACTACCCCGCACGGCTGTCCTGAGGCGAGCTTGGCCTTGGAGCCATAAGCCCTGGGTTCTAGGCCCAGTTCGAGGTCCTGATAGGTCAGGTCTTATAACTGCTCTGAACTGCAGTTTCCTCATCTGTGAGATACAATACTCGCCCTGCTTTCCAAGCTTAGGTGTGAGATAGCTAGCTGGGTAAACTGTAAAGTTCTGCCTTAACAAGCTTAGGTGTGAGACAGCTAGCTGGGTAAGCTGTAAAGTGCTGCCCCACAGTAAGGGAGGGAGACTGAGGGCCCCAGCCACCTCCCCTTGAAGACAAAGGGCGGAAAGTCACTAGATTCCAACTGAGAAATAAGGTAGCTAGGGTTGTCCCCTCTCGTGGGAAAAGGCCTGAGAGAGTGTCAAAGCTGGCTATTTACCACAGATCCACAGCCCTCTCCTCTCCAGACAACTTTTGTTTGTGGCTCAAAGTGTAGGCTCTGGATTCAAACAGCTATAGGCTCAGCTCCTGGTGACCACGGACCAACTAGGGAAAGTTACTTCAGCTCTCTGAGCCTCAGTTTCCTCATCTGCAAAGTGGGAATCCTCACAGCCCCTACTTACAGGGTTGCTGTGAGGATTAAGTAAAATAACGTATGAAAAACAGAGAGCCTGGCCTAGGGCCCGCCATGGTTCCTCAGTGCTCCAAATGTGGGCCACTGTCACCCTCACTCGGCCATCCACTTCCTCCAGACCTTTCAGGGAAGCTCCTCTGACTCGTGGCCCCGCCCCACGCTGTAGAGTCTGTGGGGTGGCCAGGAGTGGGAGTCAGAAAGGGAAGAAACCCCACCATCGCCAGAGACTCAGACAAAAGGAAAACTGGGAGTGTTTAAAGCATGGACGCCTCAGACCTGCCCCGAGAGCTTCTTCTGCTGTATGGAGATAGCTGCAGGGACCAGGCCTGAGACCCAAGCCCCAGCTCCGGACCCCAGTAATGAAGGCAGTGATAAAGACGTGAGGAGCACGGCCAGGAGAGGGTGGTGTGACAGGGGGACTGTTTATGTTTTAGAACAGAAGAGTCAGCAATTTTCCCTAATAAAGCTACAAACCATGGAGTCCCAGAGGGGGAAGGCTGGACTCAGCCTTTGTGACATAAAACCAATTTTCCCTATTTTGCTCTGTGGATTAATTGCCAACATGATTTAACACTCTGGTGACACCCCTATCCCTCTCTGCCCTGGGAAAAATCAGTAGGTGTCTGCTGTGGGGACAGCGAACTCATGAGATGGAGGTGAAGGTGGAAAAAGCATCTGACTGGGAGCTATGTCACTCGCTTCACGTCCCAGTTCTGCCAATGATTTGCTGTGTGACCTAAGTCACTTTCCCTGTCTGGACCTTGGTTGCCTCCTTTGCAAAATGAGAGGGTGCACCAGGGAAGCACTGAGCGTTCTTCCAACTCTGCCACTGTAAAGGGTAATTCCCATTTTGTGCTCACACAGACCAGGAAGGGCAGGCATTATTAACCCATTTAACAGATGGGAAACTAAGGCTCAAAGAGGCTGAGTACGTTGCCTAAGGTCACACAGCTATAGAGCGGAAGACTTGGGATTCCAATCCAGGCCTGTCTGACCCCAAAGTCCATGACCTTTACCTCCAGTAAACACAAGGAACCTTGACAATCATTTATCGAACATTCAGTACATGCCAGGTTTTTTCCTAAGCACTGTGCATATTTTATCTAATTCAATCCAAAGAATAACATTAGGATGTAGTGCCATTATTTCCCATTTTATAGATGAAAAACTAAGGCTTGAGAAGCATAAGTAACTGGGCCAAGGCCATTCAGCAGATGACAATGGAGCTGGGATTTGAGTACTGGACTGGGTATGTGTATGTGTTTATATTTTTGGATCATTTCTGCTATTTTGCACTACCTGTGCTCCTCTGCTCACACGGGCATGGCAGCTAGACAGTGAATTCCTCATCCCCAGCACAGCATCCAGAAAAATCTTTTACTATAATAATTAGGAAGCTAGTCAACGGTGGGGTGGTCAGGGGATGAGAAGCTGGTTTTCTAGGCATGGGGCTAACAGTCTGACGAAGAACGAAACAATTAGAACAGGAAATGCGCACACATTATATACATCACCTGGCTCTAATTTTCAGTCCCCATTCTCTTCTGGCCCCGCAGCTGCCCTCTCTCCCTAGTTTCAGCTCAAGAGCCACACAAGAGGCAGAAATGCGCTTTACCGAGATGGTGGGGGTGTGTGTGTGTGTGTGCTGGGGGAGGGTGACGTCTTTAAAGGACATAGGAAACCTTGGAGGAAAATTCAGTCACTGCTCCACTGCTATGGATTTTGTAACTCTCATCCCCCTCCCGCCTTCACTGGCCTGAGCAGCTGAGGTTTGCCTGTGACCTACCGACAGCAGGGAGAGAGGGGAGAAAAATGGGTAAACTAGTTTGTTCATTTGGGTGATGGCGTGCCCGTTTCCCTCACCAGTATGCAAGGTTCAATAACGTCAGACGGGGCTGCAAAAAATTGCAGCATAAATAGATGAGCCCTTTAAGGTAATAGAAATTCTGTCATCCGGGGAGAAATACAGGCCCTGAATCCCATGGGAGGGGACACCAGGCCCCACTCCCCCGCCTCCCACATTCCCCGTTCCCCTTATAGCTGGAGTTGAAAGGGAGCATCTGTGCTGAGGAATGACCAGGGGGCCCCCTATCTCCCGGCCACACGGGCTCAATGCGGGGAGGAGGTCTGGGAAATCAAGTCTTTGTAGCTCCGGCAGTGACCTCACAGGCTGTTCACTCCAGGTGCCAAAGTGGCAACAATTAGTTTTAGAGGAGTGGAAGAGGCTTCATCAGGCTGGCCACGTAGGTGAGGCCTTAATTAAGGAAAGCTGGTCAGCAGAGGAATGTGGAGGGGCTGAGAAACTGGCCTTCTCCCCGCTGTGATGAGAAAGTCTATTCTTCATTCTGTGACTGCTCTTTTGGGAACCCTGCAGCTCCCAGCCAGGAAGAAGTTTCAACTAACTCTGCTCTCTTCCCCAAGCCCCTGTTTCCACCTGTACCCCCAAACAGGGGACTCAGGCCTGGACCAGTCAGCCTCTTCACGTGGGGGACCCCTTGGGTAAATAACAACAACAACAATAGCAGTGGCAGCATTCCCAACAATAATGATAATAATAGCTAACACTTGTTGAATGATTACTAATATACCAGGTATTCTAGTTATTTTATATGTATGAATTAATTTAATCAGCCCAATAATTCATTGGACTTTATTATTATTACCCTTTCACGTATGAGAAAGCAGAGGCACAGGAAGGTTATATCTTGCCCGAGGTCACACAACTAATAAGCAGCGAAGCTTATTACATGAAGGCAGGGAATCTGGCTCTAGAGTCTCTGGCTAACACCACTATATAGAATTGCATAAGGTAGAAACTCATACCATTTGCCCAGAGAACCTGGAGATGATGCTGGGGGACAGCTGCTCCAGTCCCACGGCAGCTGCCTGTTTATCTGAAGTGCAGAGAAGCCAGCGGGTAGATTTAAGCTCCCGCCCTGCTGGCAAGGCCCTTCGGAAATGCCATGAATTTCCTTCCTATAAAGGTCAGTTCTGGAAACTTCTGCTAAGGGCATTCATTGCTCTTCCCAAGACTTTCATTCATTTCAAAGTGTCCTGAGCAAGATATTCACATGGTAGCCATGTGGTGGGGGAAGGCAGTAGCAGGTGCAGGGTTGGAGGGAGACAGACTCTGAGCCGTGTGCTGTAGGAACAGAGGAGATGAAAGGGTTAATTCTAAAGTGAGGAATATTCAGGGAACACTTCATGGCAGAGGCAGCCTTTGATTTTAGCCTGAAAGGCTGACAAGGATTTTCAGAGACTGAGATAAAGACAGTGGGGAGGGCATTCTAGGAAGCGGGAAAAGCTTGAGAATCAGCACAGGCAGAGGCCCAAAGCAGACGCTGTGTTTGGGGAAAAGCGGATATGTGTGGCCACAGCACAGGTTTGTGGCACGTAGCAGGGGATGAGGTTAGGGTGGCCTAACTAGTTTTAAGGGCAGGTTACAAAGGACTGGGGTTTGAGCTTTATCTGGTGGGTAATGAGAAGCCATGGAGAAGGGTGATGGGACCCCAACTTCCAAGTGGATGGACAGCTCCACTTTGTCCCCTCAACCACAATACTCTCCCCTCACTTCCTGAATCATCCCTCACTTGGACACTCCCAGGACTCTGCCAGCTTGAGACCTCTATCATGTGACCCTCACTCTGCCTTCCCCTACCCCTGTTCACCCTGGTGCTCGGGCTGGGTAAGGAACCTGGGTTCTAACAGGGCAAGAGCAACCTTGGAGCAGACGCTCGTGGGAACTGTCCAAGGTGCTGAACCAATGCCACGCCCACTTTTAAGTACTCCCATTTTAATGATTGGCTCCCACACCATTGTTTCTGTTGGACAGAGAATTTCATTCCCATCTTATAGATGAGAAATGGAAGCCCCAAAAGTTAGAAGACCCAGAGCTAGGAACTTGGTTTCTTGCCTTTCAGCCCAGGGCTCTTTTCTCGCACTCAGCAGCCCCAATGTAGTCCAGCATTACATACCCGAAGTGATTCCATTGCTGCTGCCAAGCTAACATGTAAAATGCCCAGACTCTCTTCCCACTTCCATCCCTATGTTCATTTCCCCAAACACTGACAGGTATGTCCACCCCACAGTGCTGACCACTGAGGGCAATCCACAGGTGCTTGGGTGGACCTGCCTGGAACAGCAGCTGTGCACGTTTATGGCTTTATTGCATCGGGAATCCCTGGGCATAACTCATCCTGACACTCTCCTTGGAAGACAGTGCTGGGCTTGAGGGAAGCTATGTTCTCCCACACTGTCCCATTTCACCAGCAATTACTGCCATTTTACTGGGCATCTAGTGTTCCAGGCCCTGAGCCGTGAACCTTCCATTTGAAGTTTCTCACTCTCATGGCTAAGTCTCCTCTTAACAGATGAGGAAATTCAGACTTAGGCAGGATAAGTGACTTTTCAGTAGGGACAGTGGGGATTGGAAGGCCACGATCTGAGCCCAGATTTGTGTGGTTCCTTGGGGACCCATCAGTCAAAGTCTATCATCTAATAGATGAGCGCTGTGGTGGCTCCCACCACTACTGGCTTTGTGATCACGGGCAAGTCACTTATCCTGTTTGAACTTCAGCTCCCCATTCTCAAGCTGAGGCACGTGAAAGCGCACCTCTGTAGGGCTCCTGTGAGGAACAGAGATGAAGCATGCGGCAAGGACTCAGTAAGTGTTTGCTGCTAATGTGAACATGACTATTATTGGGCACAAGCGCTTAGAAGGCTGATGGGCATCTGATTAGCCTTTCCATACCCCCAGCAGCTCCCCAAGTGCTTGGCAGAGAAAATATCCAGTGTCCTGGGAAGGAAGGAGAAAGAGTGTGAGGGTTAGAACACCCTGAGTGTCAAGTGGGCTTGCTTCTGCCCCATATTCTTATGGCCTCAGGGGGTGGGGACCACCTGGCTGGATCAGGCATGCCACTGGGCTCCCAGGGGTAGTTCAGTACTTACTCCTCATGGTTATGTTGAGCCTGAGGCCATTCTCAGCCCTCAGACTCTGAGAGACTCTGTTTTCACAAATGTATCCCAACATCCTCCCTAAAGAGCCCTTGGCAGGGGGAGCTCTGATGGGAGAGGACAGCTGAGGATATGGCCTCACATCCATTACCATGTTGGCTACTCACATCCAATAGCAGATGGGACTGATGTGACTCTCACCTTACAGATGAGGACACTGAGGCCCAGCAAGGTAAAGCGACACGTCCAAGGTTACTGAGCTGAGGCTCAAGGTCTCCAAACTCTCAGAAAAGGTTTCTTTTAATTAGTCTCAAATTAATTGCCCATCCTAAAACTCTTTCAAGGAAAAAGGCAGGTGCATAAATTCACACACCAACTAACAAATAAAGGCAATGCTAATTATCACTGACTGCAGGACATTTTGGGGAGGGTCTCAGCCAAGTCTGCTTTCTAACTGCTCTGATCTCCCACCCTGACCAGAGCTGGCTAACTGCAGGAAGTTGCATTCATTCAGAAGCCAGGGTGAGGGCAATAGTTTGGTTTCCCCCTTGGAACCTGGTGTGTGCGGGAATGAGTCATGCTGGATGAGAGCAACTGACTATTCTGTAATCACCTCAAGCAGCTCCTGCTCAACACCCGACAGCGCCCCAAAAGAACGTTTCCAGGTAAAATGAGGCTTGGCAGGAGGAGATGGCTGGGAATTCACAGGGTCTCACCAGGGCCGCTTGGCTCACAATCTGTCCCAGGCAGGTGGGACTCCACATCAAGATGATGCCTACAAGTTCCAAGTCCCCCAAAGTTCAAGAGCAGGAAGTCATTTGCATCTCAGATGGGAGGAAGAGAGGCAGTGGCCTGGCCTCCAGATTCCTGGAGCCATGGCCTGGGGGCAGAGGGCCCACAGACACTAGCCTCTCTAGGACCACCCACAACCTTCACCCACCCAGGGCCTGGATTTCCCCTTCTTTTGAGGAGCGGTGACTAGGCAGGCAGCTGGGGGTGAAGAAGGGGGAACAGGGAGGCCCACGGACAATGTATACAATCAGACTATAACACCCTCAGTTAGCCCCCCCTCCCCTGGCCAATACACACACACACACACCCACTTGCTCCTACTTTCTCTCATTTCCTCCAGAAGGGTGTGTTTCCTGACTTGGTCCGTGGAGTCTGCATAGTAGACCATCTTAGAAATCAGTCAGTTCATCTCCCCCTGCACACTCGCCATTTACAGATGAGGGAACTAGGGCCCTGAGAGCGGAAGCCACTTGCCCAAAGTCGGAACTACCCTGGTAGCCAAGCTAGGACTGGGGTCTGGATGTCCCCCGAGAAGTCTTGCGTGGTCAATTCATTTTGGCTTCAGTCACCTGATCACTTGACTAGGTGAGACTTTTAATCCCAAACAACCATTCTCTCCTACCCAAACCCCAAACCTCGGGCACTCCATTTTTCTATGGAAGTTATGGACCAAGCTCACACCAATAAAGGTAAATTAGAGAGGAAACTTGCAGGAGGGACAGATCTTTTTCTCTTTTGAAGATGCCACTGGAGTCATCGTCACCCAGTTTTATCTGCGTTGGGGAGGGGGAAGAAGGAGCTGAACAGAGTTTTGTTGTATAGACCAGGGGCAACCTGCCCACAAAAGACATTGTCACCAGGCAAACCTGTACTCTTACATCATGACAAGGGCTTCCTTCCAGTGGATCGCCACCTTGGCAGCACACTGGCCACAACCAGACCACACTCAGACCAAATATGTCAGCATCTCCAGGAGGGGGCCCGGGCATCAGTGTTTGTAGAGCTCCCCAGGTGATTCCAATGGGCAGCCCAAGTTGAGCACCATCCCCTTCCTACTCAAAGTGAGGCCACTGACGAGTATCGTTGGCATCACCTGGGAGCTCGTTAGAAGCGCAGAACCGGGACTTCCCCAGTGGTCCAGTGGGTAAGACTCCACACTCCCAATGCAGGGGGCCCAGGTTCAATCTCTGGTCGGGGAACTAGATCCCACATGCATGCCGCAACTAAGAGTTCACATGTCACAGAGTTTGCATGCCACAACTAAGAAGTCCGCATGCCGCAACGAAGAGCCTGCGTGCTGCAACTAAGACCCGGAACAGCCAAAATAAATAAATAAACAAATAAATGAAAAATAAATATTTGAAGAAGAAAAAAAAAGAAATGCAGAACCGTAGGCACCTCCTCAGATCTACCGGATCAGAACCTGTACTTTACCAAGGTCTGCTGGCGGTTTCTGAGTTCACTAAACTCTGAGAAGCACTGAGGCAAGGTACTCCATACAGTATAGCCCATTTCTACACCTGACAGCAACTTTGCAAGGCAGGCGTTCCATTCCACAGGTGAGGAAACTGATCCTGAGAAAGGTTAACTCCCTGGCCCAAGGTCACACAGTTGGTGAGTAGGAGAGCCAGGATGTGACCCTGGGCTGGTTGCAAAGGCCACTCTTTGTACTACACAAACCACTTCTTATAGCACCATAAAAAATCTGGCCACGGCGGTACCCTGAATGTTTGGGTCCTCAGACCCACTGGGTATGCCCCCGCCATTGAACAGGATTCCACTTCCAATGTCAAGTTCCCTGGAATCAAACCTCATAAAGACCTGCATAATTCATGAGGAAATACAAATAGTAAACAAACACGTGGGGGAAAGGTTTACTCTCCCTAGTAATCAGAGAAATGCAAATTAGAGCAATATTGAGGAGCCATTTTCTACCTATATAATTAGCAAAAATTAAAAAAAGAAAAGAATGTTAGCAGAGTTGTTTTGAAATAGGTACATTCATACATGGCTGGTGGCGGTGTAGATTTCTATAACCCTTGAGGAAAGTAATATGGCCACATCCATCAAGAGCCATAAATACATTATGCCCACTGACCCTGGGAAGTCACCCTAAGGAAATAATTCAATAGGAGGGGAAATGTTGTTTGTAGGAAGATGCTCATTGCAATATTTGTTGTGAACATTGGAAACAAATCAGTATTCAGCAGTAAGGGAATGGCTGAGTCAGCAGGGGGGGGTCCATCAGCTCCTGCAGTGTCATGCAGCCATTTAAAATAACAATTAAGAAGCCCAAGCAGCAAATATGGGAAAAAAGAAAGCAAAATACAAAACTCTGTGCTTATTATGTGCTCTGTGGTTATTATGATGGAAAAATATTGTGTGCATAGGATATGGACGCAATATCCAAACCAGTTGTCTTCTTTGTCCAAACAGCAAAGAAGACAACTGGTGTTTCAGGGTGAGGGGACAACGGAAAGACACCTTCCTTCCATTACTTTTACAGTTACAAACCCCAGTAGAATTGGCCTTTAAGAACAGCCTTAGCAGCTCTCTGGTCATGGACTCTATCTCTGAGTGGCACATGGAGACACCCTCATTCTGCATCCATGGGCACAGGGCCACACTCCCTGATTCCACCTGGAAGTGGGAGGAGCTGGCCCCTCCTTTCCTGTGTAGGGGCGGGGGTGGGCGGAGAGGCCATGGGAGTCCCCTCCCATCTTACCATGAAGCCTGGGGCACAAGTGCAGCTCCCAGTGACGCTGTGGCAGTTGGCACCGTTCTGACAGGTGCAAGGCAGCTGGCAGCCATCGCCATAGTAGCCAGCAGGGCAGGATTCATTGCAGTGGTGGCCAGACCACCCCGGCTGGCAGGTGCAAGCTCCAGTTACTGGGTGGCAGCTGAGCATTTGAGAGAAGGATGAGAGGACAGTCTGGTCAGGAATGTGGCCATATTCCACCCTCTGCCCACCCCAAGTCTGGTCTGCCCAGGGCTGCAGGATCGAAGGGCCTCTGAAGTTAAATTTCTTTCTTTTTTTTTTGCAAGTATTTTCCCCCAGTTGTGAGTTGTTTATTTATTTATTTATTTATTTTTGGCTTAGTTGCGGCCCCTGGGATCTTTTGTTATGGCACGTGGCATCTTTTGTTGTGGCGCGGCCTTCTCTCTAGTTGTGGTGCGTGGTCTCCAGAGCGTGTGGGCTCTGTAGTTGTGGAGCCCGGACTCCAGAGCACGTGGGCTCTGTAGTTGTGGCACGAGGGCTCAGTTGCCCCGCGGCATGTGGGATCGTAGTTCCCCAACCAGGGATCGAGCCCCCATCCCCTGCATTGGAAGGCAGATTCTTAACAACTGGACTACCAGGGAAGTTCCGAGGTTAAATTTCTTAATGTATTATTTGTTTGCCAGACGATGCCAAGATTACATGGTCTTATTTGCCCCAAGAAACTGAGGCTCATAGTTGTTATATAACTTGCCTAAAGTTACATAGCAAGGAAGTGGCAAAATCAGGATTAGACACAGGTCTCCTGACTCCCAAACAAGTGCTCTTTATAATACAAATACACAGAGACCAAAGCAGGAGGCAGCCTCTTCCCTTATGGACTGTGAGGTCCAGCGCTTCCCCAACTCTGCACCCAAGGCAGATGCCCAGTGTGTGGGCAGGCACAAGAGGGCTGCAGTGAGACCCAGTTACTCTGCATACTGTAGGTACTCAATGAACATCTGCTGAGTTAAAATGGAGCCCTGGGGCAGATGTGGCCTCCCCTCTATGGCAATGTCTGTACTGGAGAGGATACCCTCCATCCAGGCATTGCTAGGGCTCTTTAAGAGCAAGCAAGATTGTCTCCATCCCCTCTCTGGCTAGCCCAGCGAAAGAACCATTTGGCTGGAGGCAGGGGCTGCCTGGCATGACCGCTAGAGAGTCAGGCAAACTCTGGCTGGCAGAGGTCTGATCCAACAGCCAATATGCATCCATGATGCCGGGTGTGGTGACCATTTTCTTCTCAGAGCTTCTGTGGGGAGTGTAATTGACTGATGGCCCTAGCTACTGTGTCTGAAATCCATCACTACATTTTCTCAGAGGTCACACTTCCCCTGGGCTGCTGTCAGCTAGAGCACAGCAGAGATATTAAGGTCGACACATTCCTGGGAAATCTGGGACTCCTCTGATGGACAAGTTTGGCTTAAAGACTCCCCATCTTGCCAAACTTTCTTAGAATTTCAGTCTAAAACTTTCCAATCAACCTTCCTTCCTTCCCGCTTTCCTTCACACAGGTCAGACCTGCATTGCAGTCTCACGCTCCCCTAGCCTCCCCAGCCCCTTCCCCATTTTCGCTCATAGCTGTGTCCCTAGTAAATCTCTTGCTCTCGGCATCTGCTTCTGGGAGAACCCAGACTAACACTCCAGAGAAGACGCTGGATGTCAGAGACAAGCCTCTTGGATTCCCTGTGTCATCTGCTTCCTTGCCCTGGAGTCCAGCTCAAGGGATATGGTCCAAGGGCGCATGCTCTGGGCTGGCGGGAGGCGCCTACGTACAAATCTTGGTTCTGCTAAGTTCCACGAGGATATGGGCTTTGTCTCCCTGGGTCATTGGTGGATCCCCAGTGCCTGGCTCATATTCACTGCCCAATGAAATATTTGGGAATGAACAGTACTTTTACTACGAGTAATTATTTTCTGTCTGTTGACTTGTTTATCACCTGTCTCTCCACCAGGTGGCGGCTCCATGGGGGAGGGCCCTTTGTCTATTTCACTTCTGTATTGTACCCCAGTGGCCAGCAGGGTCCCTGGCACCATGAAGATACTAATACATATTTGGCAAATGAATTAATGGACAAACTAATTGTGTGAAGCCTAGCCAATTTCTGGGAGCCCTGATTTTCTCATGGAAAATGAGGGATGGACAGGAGCAGACAGTTCCTGAATAGTAAGTGCAAGTAGCTAATAATCATTTTGGAAAATGTTTAGTCTCATTAATCATCAAGTCAAAACAACAATTGGATATCACTTTTTCTCTATCAAAATGGTAAGGTTTTTTTTTTTTTTTAAAGGGACAATGCTCAATGCTGGTAAAGGTTTCTGGAAAACAATGTGGGGTTATATATCAGGAGTCCTAAAAATATTCAGACCCTTTGGTCTCGTAATTCCATTTCTAAGAATCTATCCTAAGGAAATAGTCACAGTTGTAGAGAAAGATTTATGCATGGAGATGTTCCCCAAAGCATTATTTATAACAGTGGAAAAATGGGGGCAATTTAAATAATAATAAATAATATGTGACCAGGCTATTAAAGCACCAGGCACTTTACACCTATATTTCTAATCTTCAAGTAAGCCTGTGAGTTAGGCATTAGAGCCTCTATTTTTCAGATGGCACTTGGAGGTTATATGACTTGTCCAAGGTCACACCACTAACTCAGTGGCAGCTGGGATTCAAACCCAGGTCTGTCTGGCCATGTTCTGGTCACTGCCTCATGTTGCCTCTGACACCAGGGTACTGGTTAAATGAATTATGACAGTTCATATGAAGGCATGTTAGAGAAGTATTCAAATGTTTTCCAGTCTATTTAATGATATGACATAAGGGTAAGTGAAATAAGCAAATTGTGTATAAAGTCATGATCTAAAATATGAAAAAAAAGTGAAACAGAAATGGATGAAGAATGAACAAATTACAACAAAATGGTTTTTGTACTCACCCCTGGATTGAGAAATTATGAGTTTTTTCTTTAAATTTCTATGTATTCTCTGACTTTCTCAAACTGAGCATCTATTATATTCATAAACAGATAAAAAGTGATAAAAATTATAATATGTAAAAACGAATGTGTGTAAAGAATGGATGTTTGAAGACTTCCTGACTTTCATGGTTCCAGAAAATTTCCTCCCTGGGTCCCACACTGTAAGGGGAAATAGTGGCCTGCACGGGTGCCATGGGGCAGGGGGCCCCTACTTGGTGGCCTTGACCCTCAGCCAGACAGTTGTGGGGTGCTCCTCTCTGTCCCCAACACTCCCAGCAAAGCCCTAAGGCATGGCCTTTCTCGGTTCCAACTTTTCAGGGGTCTCCTCTGAGGTTTTGGTTTAGGCTCAGAGGGACTGGCTTGGTCACAGTTGTGGAGACTGACATGCTTGGACCCAGGAAGTAACCCGGCAGCGTTGGCTGCCGCGATCAGCTCTGTCCAGCCCCTGAGATTCTGAAGGGTCTGAGGCGTCCTTCTGCCCTTCTTTCAAGAGATTCTCTCGTTACAGGTCCTTGCTCTGGTGTGAAGACCACCCTGTGAATAGCATACTAGATGCACAGTGAGCTGGCGAACGCTGGCCTCTAAGCTCTCCTGTGTTTCTGCTTTCCATCTTAACCGCCGGTGTTTTGGATGCTTAGGGGTGTGTCTCAACACCAATTTTACCTTTTTACTCTGAGAAACCAGAAAGCTCAAAACCAAACCTGAGATAATTTCTTTCTCTCTCCTTTCGTATCCCTAAAATTCTATTTTAAAAAACAAAACACCTCTGTTTTCTTAATTTGATTACTTGTCACTTATTACAGAAACTCCAAAATCCCTTTGAAAAGAGGGTGGGGAATGATCGCTGGCTCAGTGATTAGGACTGAAAACTGCCATCACCATGCTCTCGGCACCTTTGTCACATCTCCCTCTCCCTCTCCCTGGTGTCCCCTGCTCCCTGCCCCGTTGGTGGCAGAGCCATTCCCTTGGGTCACATGGCAGGCAAGTGACTGCTGGTTAGGCTGGTTCGGCTTGCTCTGTTTTTTTTTTCCCTCACCTTTCTCCATTTCCCCCAGACATAGATTAATCACAAGTTAATAGGAGCCGAAAGCTGAACAATACAGGAATCTTTTCAGGGTGGAATTTTCTGCCAGTTTTTCCTGGCTGCTTTGAGATTTCTATCAATGCTGCATCTGGTGGCTAAGTCAAATCTTTCAAAGGTAATCCACAATCATGGCTGCTGGAATTCATCTATGACAATCCAATTGTGGAGGGGACATGGACAAGGTCTGACGCACAGGTGTTCACTTTCTCAAGGTTATTCCTTTATGAAGGAAGGAGGCTGCTTTGTGTGTGCTACAAAGCATTTATAAAGGGCAGGAAGTGTGGGGAATTTCACCAGCCACTTCTTCCTTCGCAGGGCACGTGGGTT
Organism: Eschrichtius robustus; assembly: GCF_028021215.1. Lineage (NCBI taxonomy): Eukaryota > Metazoa > Chordata > Mammalia > Artiodactyla > Eschrichtiidae > Eschrichtius > Eschrichtius robustus. The sequence continues at coordinate 127,199,885 of NC_090824.1, forward strand.
CAACCTCTTTGAAGCAGCCTCTCCAGAGGGGCACAGAGCCGGGAGAGGCTGGGGCTAGCTGAGGAGGGTTTTCTATGGTTGGGGGTTGGGAAGACTTTGTTTCTCTAGGAAAGATGCTCAAGGCCTTCCTGGCAAGCTGTCTTGGAGGGGCTCTGCTGCAAGCTCTTGCAGAAGCCAGCGGGGAAATGAGGCAAGGCTTCTGGGGATCCCACACTCTGTCTCTCAGGGAGCTGGGTGGAAGCTTCACTTTCAAAGACCACAAGAAAACTTTTACCTCCCACTGGGCTGACGAAAGGTGATAGACAGATTGGGAAACTAAGACAGAGGAGAAGTACACGTATCAGGACACTGACTCAGGCAGAGGTAGTTCTAAGGCCAGGACTGAGAGGTCCCAGACTTACCCAGAACCTACAGCTTAACTGCCTTGGGATTAGGAGTTCTAGAGTCATCCCTCTGCTTTTCTTGGATCCCGAGAGAAGGCTCTAGAATGGGACAAAGGCTCACGGGAAGAGAGGAGTGACCTGTGTCCACACAGAGGAAGAGAGCTGTTCTCTGTGTCCCTGAGAGCAAAGCCAAGTGCAGCATGAGAGACGTGCAGTGAGACCAGAGGCTCTCAACCTCGGGCAATTCTGCCTCCCCCCACCCCACCCAGGAAACGTTTTGGTTGTTAGAACTTGGGGCTGGGGTATTGCTACTGGCATCTAGTGGGCAGAGGCCAGGGATACTGCTAAACATCCTGCAATGCACAGGATGGCTGTCCACAACCTAAAATATCAGCAGTGGCGAAGCTGAGAAATCCTGAGTTAGACTACATAAAAATTCAGTGAGTGTCGGGGGCTCAGTCACTGGGGCCGTGTGCCAAGAGAAAGGGGTGAAATATTTTTTAAAAATAGGGTGACATCAGCTCAGGAGCAGAGCCACCCTAGAGGAATGGGAGATTTAAGATGAATTCAGCGATTCTTTTTCCTGAAGGTCTGCTCTGTGCCAGGCTCCGTGCAAGGCTGAGGCTGCAGAGACCCACAAGCTCGGGCTGTGACACAGCTCCCTGCAAGGAGATAGTCAAGCAGACACGGAGGAATCCAGCCTGGGGGGTTGGCTGTCAGGCGCTCTCGGGGTCCCCCACGCTTAAGAAGCACTACTGTCTCCCAACCCCTGAAATGTGACACGTGTTAAAGACAGTAAAGCAAATAATCATCAATATTGAATGGGCTGAGATTAGCAATGGAGAGGAGGGAGTCCTTCCAGATTAATAATGCATCGAGGACTCCTTCAGAGGAGGGATAAATTATGCGGGGCACGGCTGCTTGGGTATGGGAAGAAAACAATAGCTCTTTAATTTGGGGGTTGGTTGGATCTCCGTGGCAGGGACTCTCCCTGCACTGGACCTCAGTGGCAGCCTAGCTTCCTGTCCCTGACATGGTCCTCCCTTGGCTTCCCCGCAGGGGTAGGGTTTCCTGGTGCTGCCCCTCACCCGTGGAACAGCCTGAGGCAGCTGCCCAGTCCCCCGACCAGCCATGTGGGACCGCTGTGTTTAGAGTCTTGGAGCTCTCACCCTGCCCTCCAGACCCAGCCCAGAAGCCACCTCCTCCAGGAAGCCTTCCCTGACCAGTGAAGCGGTTTCCTTGGTGCTTTCTACACAGAGCCCTGGGTCACAGTTACTTGAGTACATGTTGGGACCCAGCAGGGCCAGCCGCATATATTTCATTGATTCTAAGATGCACTTTGCCCCACATTTTCAGATCTCTGATGGATGTGCTATGCAGTCAATGGTATGTCATGGCTCAGTTTTAGTAATACATAAAATAAAGCAGTGCCTCACTACTGGTGTTGTCTTGTATTTGAAGAAATATGGCAGGAGGTCCTCAGTGTGGGTAGGTGCTCTACACTCAAGTTCCTGAGGGCTGGACTCGTGCTGAGGGACCCTTTCTTTCTTGTGTTTGGCCCTGCAGCTTCTCAGTGTTTGTTGAATGAATGACTGAGCGAATGAATGCTTAAGTCATATATAGCCCGTTCCATTGGCTCCAAGGCCCCCTCTTAATGGTCTCCTTCTCAACCCTCTGCCCTTGCAGACAGCACTGTCTGAGCCACTTAGCTCCAGGAACTGAGGACTGAGGACAGATTCTGTCAAAGCCACAACACTTTCTAAGAGGCCTCTGCTTACACTGACCCGAGGATCTTGGGTGATGTGTGGAGAATCAAAAGCTCGAAATGAAGAAGGGCCAAGGCTACGTCCTGGCTGTCCCAGAGACAAGGCTACAAAGCAGAGGTATCTCTGTCTGGCCTGCAAACAGAAGCAGCACCCACTGCCCAGGGCAGCTGGTCCTCCCCTGAGCTGTCCTGCAGGCCTGAGGGGAGAAGGCAGACTCCCCTCACCCTGCACCATCCTAATAAGAGGCGGCCACATGGAGAGCTGTGGAAGCATTTATCTGGGGCCTGACAGCCTCATTTGAAGCTTTAATCTGGGGCCCGACAGCCTCATTTATCACCAGAGGGCGGTGCCAGCTGGTGCAGGAAGCAGGCAGGGAGGGGAGCTGGGGGAGGTGGCCCAGGGCGGCTCTGGCATCTCTACTTCCAGGAAGCAGGGCTGGGGCCCGCTTCAGCCCAGATGTCCCCAAGCCCCACTTTTTTTTTTTTTTTTTAAGTGAGCCTTTTATATTATTTATTTTGTTTAGTAGCACATGATAGAATTATACACAGATTATTTTTTAAAAATCAAATGTGGCTATTTCTATATACATTAAGCCCTCGGCATAATTTCTGCCTCTGAAGTGCTAATACAGTATTTTAAATTATACAAACATCCAGTAAACAGCATTTTAGTTTATGACACTCTGTTAATACAATAAATATACAAAACTTCCAAACTACTAAAAACATGCAACATTAGCGGGACAGATGGAGGGCATTTATATAGAACCATGACAGTCACCGTAATGGCAGCGCAATATCACTCGTTGACAAACTATACAGATATCCCTAGGTAAATAATCCCAGTCCCAGATTAAAAACCACAGACACAGAGTGCAGGGAGAGGCTGGCCCCAAGCCAAGACCCTGCCGAGGGCCTGCACTCTGTCCCTCCTGCTCCTCTACCCTAGCCGCGGCCGGAGGGGACAGCCCTCTGCAGCCCCCAGGTCAGCCATACCGATTCTTAAGGTCGCTTCTAACACTGTCCCTCTGGGGCTCACGTCCCCTGCTTCTGCCTTGGTGGTCCTGTCTCTGGGCCCCTTGGGGCTGGGAAAGGGCTTGGTTAGATGCAGACTGTGTGGAGGTGAAAAGTTCTCCGCGACAACGCCCCCAGGGCCCGTGGCACCCTGAGCCCAGCCCCCCCTCATTCCCACCCATCCCCACCCTGTTTCCCTGAGGGCCACCAAGTTCCCTCCTGCTCCTGTGTGTGGGGTCTCAGGTTGGCCTACTTCTTTTCATCAGACTGGCCAGTGAAGGTGATTGCTGAGGTCCCAGCTCTTTCACTGCCTGCCTGGATGATCTGGCTGGAGGTGGGGTTTGTGCCCTGAGAGCCCCCTCTCCACCAGGGCCCACCCCACCCCTGCCCCCTGCTCACCCGTCCCCAGCTCCTACCTGATGGTGTTGCCGGCATCACAGGGACAGGGCAAGCTGCAGCCTGGGCCGTGCAGGCCCTCGGGGCACAGCCGTTCCTGGCAGCGTGGGCCTTTGTAGCCAGGTTCACACTTGCAGGCACCGGTGGTGGGTGAACACTGACCGCCGTTGTGGCAGTCACAGCGCAGGGAGCACTGGAAGCCAAAGGTCCCGAAGGGGCATTCCTCTTGGCACCTGCGGGATAGCAGAGTAGGGTGAGGCTATGCCCCCTCACCTGCCCTTCCAGATCCATCCAGCACGTACCGCCCCTGCCTCCAGGCCTGGGCCTGGTGTGCTGCACCTCCTCACAGCCTCCTCCCCTCTTTCCTCTCCTCCTCCAGGAAGTATTCCGCGGTTTAGTCACCCCAGTCCATTCCCTCCTCCATGCCAGTTCCCCTCAGTCCCCAGGACCGAGTTCATAGTATCATATTTCATTGATTATAGGCCTTATGTGTTTTTTTTTCATTTTTTGATTGCAGTAAATAAGTATAACATAAATTTACCATTTTAATTATTTTTAAGGGTACAGTACAGTGGCATTAAGTACATTTATATTGTTGTGCACCCATCGCCACCGTCCGTCTCTAGAACCTTTTCATCTTCCCAAACTGAAACTTCTGTACCCATTAAACAACAAACCTTGTTTTAAAAATATATTCTAACATCTCTGAAACCAGTTAAGTCTTATAACTGATGGCATGTCATAGTTTAATGTTCAGTGTTTTTCATTCTTAGCAATATATAAACTAATGATGCATCTCACAATCGGTGGCATCTTAGATTTGATGAAATGGGGTAATTTTATTTCTACTCATTGTCTCTGTTTATTGAGTCTTTCTGACAGATGTACAGTCTCTCTTTGTCACACTGGGAGGTGATCCTCTTCCACCAGTGTCGAGTTTCCCCATGAGGACAAGATGCATCCTCTTCATCAGACTGGAGAATCCCCCAAGACAGGGGCTATTTCCTCTTCCTTGGATGGGGGGGGGGTTCCCTCAAGGCAGGGGCTGAGCCTCTTCCATCAGCCGGTGAGCCCCCCAAAGAAGAGGACCTGACCCCCTTGTGTCCTGCCTCTGCTGGGGCCTGGTACTTGGAACTCCCAGCATAATGATGATTGTTTGACTCATCGACTGACATCCATTGGTTGTGGGTCCTCTGTGGGTGGGTGTAACCTCTGCTGCTGACTGCCTAGCTTCCTGGATGTGCCCAACACCCCTCACCCCAGCCCAGGGATATTTCCCAGGGGATGTAGATTCGTCACAGCAACAAATTAAGGGGTAAACCTGGGGGCACGTGGGGTAAAAGAGATGGGCAACCCCTGCGTCCCAGAGACAGACAAACAGAAATGGCCTATGGACTCTGGGGTTTTGGATTATCCGCATCCCCACACTGCTTCAAAGGTGCAGAGAATGGGGAACTGACTTTACAGCTCTGACATCTGCTTCCTCATCACACAATGGGAGGATAATAGCTAAACCTCACCAGGTGTTTGAGGATTAAATGATGCAACGTGTATAAACACTTAGAAAGGTGCCCCATGCATGGTAAGGGCTCAGTGAGAAGTGTTAGTTCTTATTATTACTCTTGTTAATACTGTTTTCTATAGTTCTCCTAACAGAGCCCTTCTGGCATGAAAAAGCTCAAAGGGAAGAATTCCAAATGTTAACACTGGAGTGGACTTGAGGAATTACAAGTCGTTTAATGATTATGCTTTCCCATTTTCAGGTTTTCTATGTATCTTCTACAATAATCAGGGCAGAGGGGAACAAGAAAAGATGTTTAAAAAAATACAGCCTTAGCGTCTTTATTAACTCTTGGTGAGTCCTGAGTTGGAAGCAGTGTTTTCCACCACACACCCAGATCGTCTTCCTACAAATCTTGCTGCATTTTAGTCAGTTTGAGGCCTCAGCAAGGGAAAGGACAGAAAAGAGAGGGAGGAAGAGGAAAGAGAGAAGGGGATATAGAGAGAAGGAATGGGAGATGGAAGACAGGAAGGAGGAGAGAGTAGGATGGGGGAGGTGAGGAGGGAAACCAAGGCAGAAGGGGAGGACACAAGAGAGGTGAAGAGCTGTACAATTGCCATCTGGATTGCCAGCCCCTGTTCCGCCTCAGAATGGATTTCCCCAGAAGTCACTCAGGTTGCCTCTCCTGAATGTCTCAGACAGCAGGGGAAGAAACCCCAGCCTGGAGACACCTCCGGATTCCTCCTTTTCACTGGAACATTCCTGCTCCCTCCCATCCAGCAGGAATGGGCAGAGCCCTGGAGAGTGAGCTCCCTTCTCTGAAGGCCACATCCCTGCCCCATCATATTTACAAAGGGACTGACTCCACAGCCCCAGAAAAAGAATCTAGAAATGAAATATTGACAACCTAATCCATTTACATAATCAGCCTCTTTTTTTTTTTCCTACCCACAAGTTAAACAACTTATTTATTTAGAGATCAAGCAACGACTGCTAATGAATTTTACACAAAGCACACTAATAATGGGGCCTGTGGAACAGAAGGGTAATCACAGCAGGAATTTGTTTTCTACTTAAACATCCTTCCTTTGCAACATATCAACCTAATGTGTCCGATATTGCCATTAACAACCAGATACATTGCTCAATTAAATTACAAAATGAGCTGCAAAACCCTCATTACGTTTCATGTTTAATTTGCACTGGATTCTGCCTATCCGGGGAGGCCTGAATTATTACACCCACTCAACTTTAATATGCTCGCAGTGATGTGGGGTGGGTTCCTGCGGCTGTCACCTACAAAATAAATGGAGGCAATTTTACAAAATATTAAACACCAGGCAGCCCGTTTCGGTGGGAAACCCAAATGCTACCAGGCCCTTCTAGGAATTCTTCTTCTGTAGATGGTTGACGAAGCTTGCCTGAAGACCCCGAGGCTTTTGGGGTTTCTCTCTGCCTCAGGATCATGGGCTGGGCCCCAACAAGAGGGACTAGGGGTATTTCTCCATTTGGTACATCTTGGCATCAACGAGGTTGGGTCCGCTGGTGCTGAGTCCAGTCAGCTGGAACCCTGGGCCCGCTTGTCTCCAACAATGAATGGGCTGTATTCGCTCTCATGTGAAAGTGGCCGGAAACAAAGGGTCCTGTTCTGGTTCTGGGGTCTTCCGGCTCCTGTCCCTGCTGGCTCATCCCAAATGTCTACTTATCCAGGGAGATGGTGAGGATGGGAAGGTGGCTCAGTGCTTTACTCCTGCCTCCCTTCTCCCCCCTAGAGATGCAGTCTCCAACAGAGGTCAGAGAGGGATGGATGCCCAGATGCCACAACCCGCATTCTGTGCCAGGGATGCTCACGGAGATGAACACTGGCTCACAAAGAGATCAGATCTGGCTTAAAAGACTTCAGGCCGGGGGTATGCAAGCCCAAAGCTAAAAACGGAAAATCTCTTTTCTGGACCGCTGAAGACTTGGGTCTGACTCCAGTGAGAGATGGAGGGGCGCAATTATGTTGACCAGAGCCAGGACTCATTGGTTAATTCAGGCCTGCTTCCTGCTTCCTGCTGTTACCTGGGCAGGGGAAGCAGAGTAACAAAATCCAGGGCCAGAGGTGAAGCATGGATCCCACAGAAGCAGGCAGGGGTGTGGCAGCCTCCTCTCTACTGCCCGTCTCTCGGCTCAAAGAGACACACGTGGTTCAGAGTGAGAGGGAGGAGACTCGCCCGGGTTCTCTGGACAAACGTCCTCCGCCAGCTCTGAATCCACTCACCGTCAGACACCTTGGCTGTCGTTTCTGCTCCTGCTAGAGCGCCTGCCCTATCATCGTGGAACTTTTCTTACCATGGCAAGCGCGTACGTCTGGCAGTCCCTCCGTTATGTGTTTTGTAGGTTATCCACTAAGGCTGCAAGGCTGGTTTGATACCAGGACATTGGTGCCCTTGTTCAGTCTGCTCTCAGGCCACAGGCCTTCAGAGGATGCAAACTGACGTCAGTGTCCTTTTGGCAGAACTCACGTCAGGAATCAAAATCCACTTCTAAAAGCAGTTGTGCAAAATGTGTGAACTGAGTTTGCACACTCAGCTTCCTTGGCTTATCGGTGCCACTGCCTCTCTCCAGGAGAGCAGCAAGTAGAGAGTGGTGGTAGGTGCCCACCCCCTTCCCCAGGTGAGTCAATGCAAGTTCAGGGCTTGGGTCACTGGGCTGGGGGGAGGTGGGTACCCTCAGCAGGCTGAGGGCCAGGAAGGATGGGTTGGCAGAAGGACTCAGAATGCTTTCTGAGAAAGGAACAGGAAAGCTGGCAGAAGAAGGCCATGGACCGGTAAACCTGAGCTGTTCTCTTCAAGGCTGCTGTGAAAATGAGTATTATGAACAGCAAGGACGAGAGTTAACAGCTTCCTTACCTGTCCCCCATGTATCCGGCTGTGCAGTGGCACTGCCCAGTCACGTGGTCACACTGCCCTCCATGGTGGCAAGGACAGTCCTGGCTGCAATTCTGGCCGAATGTCCCTGGTGGGCAGGGCTGGGCACACACTGCTCCCTGAAACACAGGAGGGAAGACATGCAGAGGTGGTGCTGCTGAGATGCAATCCTGAGGCCACCTTCTTCTAGAAGTAGCACAGTTGCTACAGCCCAAGGGACCACCCCATTCCCTCAGTGGGACCTTCTCCCCAATCACAGAAGCATAGAAAGCTGGACACCATGGCTTCAAAGCTAGAGATGGGCAGACTGAGGCCAATTGGCTCATCTAATTATTCAGCACACACTTATTGAGTGCCTGTTGTATACCAGGTCCTGTGTTAGATACTAGGGATTTGAAAATATGAGTAAGACTCAATTTCTCTCCTCCCAGTCTACTGGGGAGAGAGATAAGAAAACAGGTAACTAGGGCACGGTGCTGGGGGCCCTCACACCGGTACACAATAAAGTGCTGAGGAAAAACAAAGCAGAGGTGTGATTAAACATGGTGGTCTGGAAACACATATTTATCTCTACTTCTTTCCCAAACCCAGCTAACAGGAGAGTAAAGGGGGGAAATGTATAGACCTACAAGGAGAAAAGGAAGGGGAGAGGGGACCGTAGAGGACAAGAGGTGTCACGTGGTGGAAGAGGGACCGGCAGATAGAAGAGCAGTAACTGCTGGGGTTTCTGCTTTCTCAGCAATGCCAAGTGCCTGCAAAGCGAGCGTGGCAAGACAGAGCTCAGAAAAGCTCAGGAATCAGAGAACCCAGGGGCCTCTGAAGGCCAAGGTGCAGGTGTGGGGAAATAGGGGGACGGTCTGAAAGTTTATAAAAGAGGGAATTAGACCCCAGATTTTTACCCCCATTTCAAGTAGCCAAGTGACTTCCCAAGACTGGCAGTTTACTTTTAGGGAGGTTGATCCATATCGGCTTCAGACACACGGAGGCAAGAGAAATGCGGATCTTGTGAGATCTGCCTGCTGAACAGTCAGACCCTCTGCTCTCTTCCCCTGCTCAGCTCCTACGATGCTAGTGACCAGACTCTACTCCCTCTGGCAGGGTTCTGGAGGATTCCTTTCTGGGGACACTGAGAGGAAAGGCCTATAAATAATGATATTTGAGAGTCCCATCAGTCAACAAGCCTGGCATCTCCCCCCGCCCCCTAGGCTTCCAACCAGCTTTTCCAAGGATCATGGTAAAACATGAACAGGAAGCCAGGGATCACCAGATATTTGAAATGAGGCTCTAGCAAGTTGGGAGATGGCGGTAAAGCACATTACGTAGAAATATGGAGGGAAATGCCAGAAGAAACACCTAAAAGATTTGAAGCTGGTACCTTTCAGGAGAGGGACTTGTGGCAGGTCTGGGGGGGTGCAGAGGACTACTCTCTCCTCCCTCCAGTAGTAGCCTTGTGGTATTAGATACTGTGTATAATTTTTAAATTATACACGTGACTCATCTTTATCAGACAGAAATCTAAACTTACTCTTGTCTCCTGCTGCCCTTCCAGCCTCTCCCACACCAGAGACGGTCATTTTTCTTATGCAGATCAAGGATTCTCCCACAATTAATTAATCAATTAGTTCAACATAATTATTAAGCACCAACAATTGCCAACCCCGCGGAAGCTAGTTTAGGCAGGAAAATCCTGCTGACCGGGGTCATCTATCAATATCATCCAATTTACTTGTAATGAATTAAGTGGGAGGCCTTTTCGCTCAGATGTCTCCTCTACACATAATAAGTCAGACAGTGCGGGGCTGAGGGGGGCAGGGATGGGGGACTAAGCAGCAGAGGCAGCGGCCCAGGGCGGTGGGATGAATGTGTATATGAGGAGAGGGGCAGGGAAAAGCTGCTCAGACGAGGGCGTCCCTCTTCTTCCTGGAGGTGGTGGGGTTACCCGGGCTTGCCTTTCTCACTGTACCCCACAAGCTCCAGGGATTCTTGAGGGAAGAGATGAGTCTTTCTGGCCACCATCTGAGCCAAGTCCTCTGCGGTCCTGGACAAGGACATTCTGACCCTGAAAAAACATTCTGAGCCATCCTGGGGGCTGTGCTTATACCTCCTCCCTCTCTATCACGGAGCACTGTGGGGTACCCTGTACCTACACACACACACACAGACGTCCCTATACACCATCCACCCTGTTCGACTGCAGACTCCCTTTCTCTTCAGGGTTTCTGAGACATGACCAGGGCCCCCTAAAGAGGCCAATAGGAAAGTTTGCTTCCTTTCAACACTTCCTGGGGAAATCAAGCATCCTTGAGACTTTTTTTGGATAGGAGGGCGAGCACTTCTTTTAGCCCCTGCTCGGTATTCCCCAAATGCAGCACCCCAGGTCCCTGTAACCCTAAGCCCCTCCTCAGGCTCGAGCTCCCGGGGCCTGAAGGAATCTGTTACCTTGGAAGGACTGCTGCCTGGTGTGGTGGGAAGAACAGTGGACTCAAAGTCAGGACTTGGGCTCAACCCCTAGTTCTACCTCCTCCCAGATGGCTGAGCAAGGACAAGTCACGTGATCGTCCTGAGCCTCGGTTTCCTCATCTAGAAAATGCGAGTGGTAACCCCCAGTCTCCCAGGTGGTTGTTAAGATTCAGTGGGATTAGAGATGTGAGGGAACCTTCATTAGTATTAGAGATGAGCAGGCCCTTCATTAATATTAGTTCAACCCACGTGGACACCTGACGTACAGGTGGTGGGAGCCCAGTATCACCTGGGGCAGAGAAGCGTCGGGGAGAACCACATAATTGATTGGTTACTGCTGGTTAGAAGAACAGCTTTTTGGGGAGAGGTAGGGGGAGGGGACAGGCAGGAAAGTATCAGCTTGAGAGGGCTGTGGTCTTATGGTTTCTTTCCTGCTACTATGAACTGAATTGTGTCCCTCTAGATTCATATATCCTAACCCCTGGCAACTTACAGTGTGACTTGAGAGAGGCATGAAAGTTAAAATGAGGTCATTAGGGTGGGCCCTAATCCAATATGACCCATGTCCTCATTGGGAGAGGAGATTAGGACACACACAGGTGCAGAGGGAAGGCCATGTGGAGATGCAGGGAGAAGATAGCCGTCTACAAGCCAGGGACTGAAGCCTCAGAAGGAACCAACCCTGCCAACACCTTGGTCTCAGACTTCTGGCCTCTAAAACTGTGAGAAAACAAGTTTCTGTTGTTTAAGCCACCCAGTCTGTGCTACTTTGTTATGACAGCCCTAACACACCTGCCCTACGGTCACCTGAAAGCGTACCTCCAAGTGCAGTGGGATCTCAGGCTGTGTGGCATCTAGAAGGTTAGAGATGAGGTGAGGCAATAGCCCTGCTCCTCTCAGGACTGGTTAGATCAAATGGTTTTGTCAAAATCTGGAAACCATCTGCACTTAAAGGGGACCACGGCTAAATGGAGCATAAAAAAGGAGGGGGCCAAGATGGTGAAGGACTCGAGGTTATGCCAATGAGACAACGCAGCCTCGCCAAGCATCTAATGATCACTGCTGTCCCAGGTGGGTGACGTGGATGGGCATGGATGCCCTCAGTGGATAGTGCACAGTGGTTGGTGTGGGTGCTGTGGAAATGATCCCGGCCACAGGCCAGGCCTTGGGGCTCCATGAATAACCCTTCCCAAACCTGGGCTTCTATGATTTTACAGCTTCAGCTCCAAACACCTCTCTTTGCTCCTTCATGATCACTGGTCCTATTTCCCAGCTCTTCAGGTATGTTGCTTCCTGTGTGTATATGTGTGTGTGTATATGTGTGCACTCGCACGCACATGTGTGTGTCCAGCCTCTAGCATCAGACTGGGAACTCCTAAGGCAGGTGATCACATCTCCTACCTCCCATCCATCTGCAGTACCCATTCTCATCAAACTACTCACACCTGGTTTGCCTCCTTTGAAAGGTCTCAGAGCCCAGAAGAAGAGAGGAAACAAACCCCCAGGTTCTTTGCAGAGGCCCTCTGGGAATGGGCTCACCACAGCTGGGTGAGTGTCGTGTCCTGTGGGCATACACCAGAGACCTGGTGGCCTGGGGTCTCTGAGGAGGGGCCTGGGAGGCCAGAGTTCCTGGCAGCTCCTCTCCAGCTCTGCATAAAGCCTCGGTTCTTTGGGGACCTGTTCGGCGTGAGTGAGCAATCGTACTCTTTAGATCTCGGACTGCGGCTGAAGCCACCTGGGGCCAGCAGGAAAGTGAGGCAATGGAGGATGATAAAGAGAGGGCCCTTCTGCCCTGAACCGGCCCCCTGGCCCCAGCCCTCTCCCTGGGCGGAGCCTCAGGCCTGAGCCACAGCTTCATTACACTGTGACTCTGCACGCACGAGGGGTGTTAATAATTCATACAAATCTGCAAGTTAAATGCTGTGTCAAAAATAGAAGTGCAATTGTCTACAATAAAATTAAAGACATAAAGTCCCCAAATCCAAAGGCTTCTATTGACAGAGTTTCCTGTCATCTGGAAGAACAAACCTCTCACTGTACTGGGAGAAAAAAAATCTCTTGTGTTGGTTTCCTCCCTTCCCCCTCTTCAATCACCAGCCACCATCAGTCTCTCCAGAGAGGACTTTACAGGTACAGGTCTGCCTGCGGCCTGTTCTCCCCCTACCTCATCCTGACCCGACCACACTGCCCACTGTTGGGTCTCCGAGGACCCAGTCTGCAAGTGATGGAATTCCGGAAGCTGGATGGAAATAAGAGGGCCTTTGCAGAGAGTGGTTCAGGGTGGGAGAAATGGGCAGGTGTGAGAGAGTCAGCAGCCCCTTTATCCTCCTCAGAAGAGACATAGACAGACAGACACCGAGAACTGGGATTCAGGAGTCAGGAGACCCAGATTCCAGCTCCACCTCCCTCTTCACCAGCTGTGTGGCTTTGGTCAGCTCACTTAGCCTCTCTGGGCCTCAGCTTCCTCATCTGAGAAAGGAAGGTATTGACAGACCAGTGGTGTCCAAACCTCTTAAAGCTGGGAGGCCCTCTTTTTACGTGAAGTCTTACCTAGAACCTCTAGGTAGATTGAAATGGGGAAGTGGGGTGCGTGGGAGCCATAGCCCCAATTATTAGGCTACTCGTCCCCATCCTCACCTCCAAGAAACCCTAGGCTTCTGTGAAACACAGAAGCAAATCCTACAGTCTGCATTGATTGTGTCCAAACGCAGACTTGAAGACAGGGTTGGCTGCCTCAGAATTATCTGGAGGAGATTACTAAATATAGAGATCCCCAGGCCCCAGAAGGTCTCTGGTGGAGCCTGGGAATCTGTATTAACCCCACCCCCACCCCCATGCACCGTGACTCTGGCGCACAGCCAGGCTGGGACCAGGCTGAACCAGGTGACCCACCAGGTCCCTTCCTGCTCTAAAAAGTTCTGGCAAATCTCTGCCTGCGTCAACAGGCCCTGCAGCCATCCCTCCTGCTGTCCCCTCCCCCCCCACCCCCCACACACACCGTGACCTCGTCGTTCACAGCCTCCTGAAAGATCCTGCTCAGCAGCCCTGTCCTTCCTGGCTTTGCAAAGCCTCAGGCCCCAGGGGAGGCAGCCGGCTGTGTCACTGAGCTCCCCCCGAAACGGGAAAGTCAGCCTCAGTGACTCACTGCTTCTGAGGGGCTTGGGGACACTGACAGGGGGAGCATACTGGCTGAAATGAGGCTGTGGCTCGTCTGTGGCATCCAGGGACACACAAAAAGCAACTGTAGAGCACTCCAGAGCTTGCAAGGCACATTGGATGTGCACTGCCTCATCTGAGCCTTCTGCCAACCATGCTGCTATGAAGGGCAGGGCTGTTTTGTTTTTTTTTAATTTTTAATTTTTTTATTTTTTGGCCACACCGCGTGGCATGTGGGATCTTAGTTTCCTGACCAGGGATCGAACCCGCATCCCCTGCGTTGGAAGCATGAAGTCTTAACCACTGGACCGCCAGGGAAGTCCCAGGGCTGACGGTTTTCATGCCAGCTTTGCAGATGGGAAAGCAGAGACTAGAATAGCTGAGGGCTTTTTTCAGGGTCAACATTGGATGTGAGGCCTGATGTGATGTGATAAATCTCATCCCCCTTTCCCACAATGGTGGTTCCCAGACAAGAGACCTGGATTGGTAGAGGCTGCATCAGAATCACCTGGAGCACTTGTTAAAATACAGATTCTGGGGCCCACAGAAGCAGAATATGTGTATGTGTGTGAGTACAGAGGTTGGAGGCTGGGAATCTGAAGTTCTATAAATGAAGGTGATCCTTACCCTGCTCTCTCCCTTCCCCTGCACCACTCCAATCTTTACACCATGCCCTTTTCACCACATTTCAGAGCCCATGGCAGCTCAAGTGAGTCCCTATGCTGAAAGACAGAGACAATTCATGAGAATAATTCAACTCCTTTGCACATGAGGGACCACAGGCTCAGAGGGGTTAAGTAACTTGCTTCAGGTCACACAGCGCTTAGATGGGAGGCCTGGGATTCAAAGCTGTGTCCATGACACAACTGGCAGTGTCTAATGATGCCCATGACCATAAAGAGGAGGCAGGGTATTCAGGGTGGGAGAGGAATTTAGCCCTCCAGGGTGCATGGGAGGGATGCTCAGACCTCTTACAGAGCCCCACCCAGATCCTGCAGGTCCACCTACCATCCAGCCTGGGGGGCAGGCACACTCGCCAGTGATGTGGTGGCAGGTACCCCCATTCTGGCAGGGGCAGCGCAGCTCACAGTGAGCCCCGTGGCTCCCAGGTGGGCAGAGCTCCTCGCAGCTGCGTGGGGAAGCAGAGGTGTTAGAGGCAGCTGCATGCAGATCAGGTCACAGGGCCCTAGCGCTGCCAGTCCCAAGGCTCCCGGGCTCCCTAGAAGTTAGTGAGTTCACAGTCAGTGTGAACTATACTAGGCACAGGGCCAGGAGAGGGAAAACAGGGCTCAGATACAATGAACTGGAAGGTTGTGTGCTTGGGCCAGTACTTGTGGGATGACTTAAGGGCTTTTAGTGTAAAGAAGAGTGCTCTACGGGGAGGGAAAGCTGAGGAAGGCTTCCCTAAGAGGGAGACATTTCACTTGAGTCTTGGAGGTGAAGTTAATTTCACTGGGAGAAGGGGAGGAAGGGCATGCCAGGCAGAAGGAACAGCACAAGCAAAGGCCATGAGACATAGCCATGACTCCAGTCTTCAAATTCTGCCTAAATTCAGAGAGAGGGAGAATCTGGGACATGCCTCCACCCTCTTCCAGGCTTTCAGCTACCACAACAGGCTTCTGTACAGGGACTATCACTGCTGAGATGCAGGGAAGGATTTGCCTGGGGTCTTGGTCTTGGGCCTTAGCCCAATGTTTTGCCCCTGGAGCTGTTGCCAGACACTGGGGCAGGGGACACACAACATCCATCAAAGATGTATCTGCAGCCAGAGTCCTTGGGTGTCCCCTCAGGATCTAGGGCTGTTGGGGAGGCCACTGAGCCTTTGACAGGGTGGGGAGGAGAACTTCAATCTTGCCTCTGAAGGGGTCTCAACTAAGCAGCCTTGGAGGGCTCCTGTCCATGCAGCCTCCGTCTCCAGGGAACTGGAGTGAGGGGCTGCTTGGGGTCTGAGGGGAGAAGGTAAGGGAAGAGGAACAGGCGCAGTAAACTCCCCGAGTCTGTGCATGATATCTGCCCAGGGCCCTCACCCCCCTCTGCCTCAAATGGCCTGGAAGGGTCAACAACGGCATTTGGGTTACGATCAGAATTCCAAACTAAGGTCTGGGGCCCGGACCAGGAAGGGCCTCCTGGGAGGAGGTTAGCCAGCTCCTCTGGCCATGAGAGCCTCCATCAAAATGTGTCCTCCCAGCTCGCACCAGTCACCCTGGGGCCTGGACAACAGGGATGTGAGGGTGTGGGCGAGGCCCGGGCGTTCAGCCTCTGCAGGACTTGGGGTCGGAGCGCAGGAGATTTTACAGCCAGGACTATCTTGACCCTCCAAGTGTTTCCCGATCCTGCTCTCCCAGCCGCCCCGGGCTTTACTCACTAGACGCCAGTATAGCCGGGCAAGCAGAGGCACTCGCCGGTGCGGGGATCGCAGCTGGTGCCGTGGTGGCACTGGCACGGCAGCTGGCAGCCCTTGCCGTGGGTGCCAGGCGCGCAGAGCTCCTCGCAGCGCCAGCCTCGGAAGCCGGCGGCACACACGCAGGCGCCGGTGATGGGGTTGCACAGGGCTCCGTTTTGGCACTGGCACCGGTTGCTGCAATGGGGGCCCCAGTGGTCGCTGTCGCAGCCTGCAAGAGAGGAGCGGGTCAGGGCAGAGGGATCCCCGTGGACTCTCCTTGGGATGGGGGCTGGGAACAGCCTTCCCATCTCTGCATTGCTCTTCACTGGATAGGAGGCGGCAAGGGGTTTCTGGATGGAAGCTTTGGCGCTTCATAGCTCCATCAGCTCCTTGCCAAGCCCCACTCCACCCCCAAATAATCATCCAAGCTCAGAAGCTTCTTTCCTCAACGCATCTCCCAGTCGGGGTCATTCCATTCCAACCACGCCTCTCCAGAGCCCCCTCTACGGTATTGAAACTCTGGAACCACAAGCCATTTTACCATTGCTAAAACTTCTTGGTTGGCTCTCTCTTCCTCTCAGCCAGGCCCTCTCTCTTCCAGTGTGCCTCCCCTCTTCTCCGTGACCCTCCTCCCCTTCTTGGTGCCTCCCCAGCCCAGCCCTCATCTCTCTCTCTTTCCATCTCTTCCTGAAACATTAGTTCTTCTCACCTCTTGCATCTCACTCTCTGTGAACAAGTCTTCTAACGCCCTGCCCCTCCCCCGGCTCCATCTCCCTGTCACCACCTCCACCCGCATCTCTCTTTCATGCCGCGTCTCCCTAACAGTAATGCCTACACCTCCTGGTTCCTTCATCCTCAGTTCAATTTCATTACTTTCCAAGCAGCCAACTTCAGAAGGAGAAGGAAAAAAGAAATATTTTCCTGGGAGGTGACAGACAGCCTTGAAGATCTTTATATGTAATTAAATGTTTCAAAGAGTGATATCTGAGCCAGCTTTGCAGAAATTCACACTCTGCGGCGGGGGGAAAGGGGCTGAATAGCAGTCCTCAGGTAGGTCACCCAGCCTGCTGCCACTTCCTAGTCTGACCCTCACTTGATGCATACAGGACACACAACAGCAAGACATCCTTCAACTATAGCCTCATTCACTCAAATCCTGGAGTAGAGGTGCATGTGGAGTTCAGGCAAGGACAAGCATAAATAATGTACTAGGAGATGTTCCATGGAGAAAAAGACTGCTCCCAGCTAAGGAAGCAGGCAACATTTCCTGGAAGAGAAGGCATCTGAAGTGGGCTGTAAAAGATGTCTCACTTGTCTGACAATCAGAGTGACTAACTGTCCCAGTTTCACCATTGAAAGTCCCTCATTCTGAGAAATCCCTCTGTGCTGGGCAAACTGGAATGGCTAGAGACCCTACTGCCTGAAGACAAGGAGATGATTAGTTGACCTTTGTGCTCCAGTGACTGTAGGGTTTAGCCACTCAAAGAGGAAAGGGGGCAGGTGAGTGGGATTGGGGAAGGTGTCCCTGGGGCAGGCTCAGTATGAGCAAAGAGACAGTGGTACTTGAGTGCTGGGTATGTACAAAAGCACAAGGTTCTAGTGAAGCCAGTGAGTACATGGGATCTTTGGAAACTAAAAGGCTGATGGAAGAATCACTCTACCAGCCCCACCAACCCTCCTGCATATACTTCCCACTTGCTGACCAGGGTCAATTGGTCAAAGTCATGGAAACTGTCCATTACTTTTAGTAGATGGAACCACACTAGGCCTGGAATCCCAATCACCCTATCTTGCATCACCCCTTCTTCACTGTGCCCCAAATATATACACATACAAACCGAGCTGCCAAACTCTGAGCAAGACTCACCCTGCATTTTCTACCTGGTACTACAGTAAGTGAGGCAAAAACCAAGTCCAATAGCCAAAACAATTTTGAGAAAGATGAACAAAGCTGGGGGCATCACACTTTCTGATTTTAAATTATATTACAAAGCTATAGTAATTCAAACAGTATGATATTGGCATAAAGACAGACACATAGATCAATGGAATAGAATACAGAGTCCAGAAAGAAACCTATGCATATATAGTCAATTAATTTATGACAAAGGAGCCAAGAATATACAATGGGGAAAGGACAGTTTCTTCAATAAATGGTGTTGGGAAAACTGGACAGCCACATGCAAAAGAATGAAACTGAACCCCTATCTTACACCATATGTAAAAATCAACTCAAAATGGATTAAAGACTTGAATTAGGACCAGAACAAAAAAACTCCTAGAAGCAAACATAGGTAGTAAGCTCTCTGATATTGGTCTTGGCAATGATTTTTTGGATTTGACACTAAAAGCAAAGGCAACTGAAGCAAAATCAACAAGTGGGACTACATGAAACTAAAAAGCTTCTGCACAGCAAAGGAAACCATCAACAAAATGAAAAGGCAACCTACCAAATGGGACAAAATATTTGCAAATCACATATCTGATAAGGGTTTAATATCCAAAATATATAAATAACTTATACAACTAAATAGCAAACAAACAAACAAACAATCTGATTTAAAAATGGGTAGAGGATTTGAATAGATATTTTTACAAAGAAGACATACAGACGACCAACAGGTACTTGAAAAGATGCTCATAACCATCAGGGAAATGCAAATCAAAACCACACTGAGGGGACTTCCCTCGTGGTGCAGTGGTTAAGAATTTGCCTGCCAATGCAGGAGACACGGGTTCGAGCCCTGGTCCGGGAAGATCCCACATGCCGTGGAGCGACTAAGCCCGTGCGCCACAACTACCGAGCCTGCACTCTAGAGCCCTCGAGCCACAACCACTGAAGCCCGTGTGCCTAGAGTCCATGCTCCACAACAAGAGAAGCCACCGCAATGAGAAGCCCACGCACCGCTATGAAGAGTAGCCCCCGCTCGCTGCAACTAGAGAAAGCCCGCGCGCAGCAATGAAGACCCAACGCAGCCAAAATAAATAAATAAATAATTTACTTATTTTAAAAAAAAAAAAGAATGCATAGATTAAAAAAAAGAATCCACACTGAGATATCACCTCAAACCTGATAGACTGGCTATTATCTAAAAGACAAGAAATAACAAGTGTTGACAAGGATGTGGAGAAAAAGAAGCCCTTGTGCGTTGTTGGTGGGAATTTAGGTTGGTGCAGTCAGTACGGAAAACAGTATGGAGGTTCCTCAAAAACTTAAAAATAGAACTACTGTAAAATCCAGCAATTCTACTCCTGGGTATTTATCTGAAAGAAATGAAAACGTTAACTCGAAAAGATATCTGCACCCCCATGTTCACTGCCGCATTATTTACACTAGCCAAGACACAGAAGCAACCTAAATGTTCATCAGTGGATGAGTGGATTAAAAAATGTGTATACACAAATGTATGTGTGTGTATGTATACACACACACATATATACACATACACACAATGGAATTTTTAAAAAAATAATTTTATTTATTTATTTATGGCTGTGTTGGGTTTTCGTTGCTGTGCGCGGGCTTTCTCTAGTTGTGGCTAGTGGGACTACTCTTTGTTGTGGTGCACGGGCTTCTCATTGCGATGGCTTCTCTTGTTGTGGAGCACAGGCTCTAGGCATGCGGGCTTCAGTAGTTGTGGCACGTGGGCTTCCGGAGTTGTGGCTCACAGGCTCAGTAGTTGTGGTGCACAGGCTTAGATGCTCCACAGCATGTGGGATCTTCCTGGACCAGGGCTCGAACCCACGCCCCCTGCATTGGCAGGCAGATTCTTAACCACCACACCACCAGGGAAGTCCCACACAAGGGAATATTATTCAGCCACGAAAAAGAAGGAAATCTTGCCATTTGTGACAATATGGATAGACATTTTGAGGGCATTATGCTAAGTGAAATAAGTCAGACAGAGAAAGACAAATACCATATAATCTCACTTATATGTGGAGTCCAACAAACAAACAAACAAACATCGAACTCATAGATACAGAGAACAGATTGGTGGTTGTCAGAGGTAGGGAGTGGGCAAGAGGGGCAAAGGTAGTCAAAAGGCACAAACTTCCAGCTACAAGATAAATGAGTTCAGGGGATGTAATGTACAGCATGGTGACTATAGTTAATAGTTCTGTATTGTATATTTGAGAGTTGCTAAGAGAGAAGATCTTAAAAGGTCTCCTCGTAAGAAAAAAACAACTGTAACTGTGTGATGTTAGCTAGACTTAGGGTGGTGATCATTTCGCAATATATACAGATGTTGAATCATTATGTTGTAACCTGAAACTAATATAATGTTATATGTCAATTATATCTCCATGTAAAGAATTGAGTCCAGTTATCATTATAACCTGCACTCACACTGAAAGAGGCTCACAGGACAGAGAGTGATGGAGCACCCAGCAGTCCGGCGTCTGCCACGTCACCTTCTCTCTGGGAGATCTACTCAGTGAGTAGAAAGACAGCAGAATTACCTACTGTATCATTTCTCTCTCTCTCTTTTTGTTGTCAAGCATATGTAGTTAAATTTGCATGAGTTTAACGTACATATGATGTGACTCCATTGTAATAATAATAACCACCACATTTTAAATGCTCACTTGTGACATTTAAAACTATGTGAATTAGGTTTTATTACCTCTCCATTTTACAGATGGGGAAATAAAGGGTCAGAGATAAGAGACTATGTGATTGCCCAAGGTTATAGTCAAGGGCAGGCCAGGTCTTCTGGCTCCAGTACTCTCCACTGGGGGTGCATGTGACACTTTCTGAATGATGATTCTGAGGAGAGAGATTTAAGAAGTGCCATTGGGGACAAGGTGGCAGTTGCAAAGCACGAGGACCGGGACACCACAGAGACTAGCCACATCCTCCCCACTCATCACTATGAACAGCCCTGGGACCCAGAACAAGGGAGTCCCCTCATTGTGCTGGCATAGTCACTGCCCTCAGACCTTGGCTCTGTACTGAACTGTTGGAGTCCACAGCCAGCTTGCCCTTGGGGCATCCCAGGGCAGACAGTTATGCTTTGCTTATCAGACAGGACCTCTATTCACTCTGTCACAACCAAACCCAGTAAGAAGCAAAACTATGCCTTTGATAAGGGAGCTGGATATTGTCATGAAGCCCATGCACTAACACTTGGGTGCTTCCGTTCTTCTACTCGTTCATTCAACCAAGCACCTGCGAGGGCCAGAAAGTGTCCTGCCCTCTTGGAGTGTATAATGGGTGGGGACAGAGCAACGGGAGCAGCATTTAAGGCTGACTGCAGAAGGGCTATAATCGGGGTCATTCAGGGCATCAGAGGAAGACACAGGCAGGTCTGAACCCAGACAGGGGTGGTTAGGGAAGATGTCTTCAAAGAAAAGACCTGAAGGAGGGGTGAGGGTGGGGAATGAATCTAGGCAGAGGAAATAATGTATATAAACGTTTGGAATGGGGAAAAAGCATGAATGTGAGGGAAAATGAAAAAAAGGTATGTGTGTCTGGAGTGTAGACTTTAAGGGAGACCAAGGTACAAGGTGAGGTCGATTCCTGGGCTGGGTACCAGGTCCAAGGGCTTTGTGAGCCATGTTAAGGGGGGCAGGCTTCGTACAAGGGCCGGGAGGCTCTGAATATGTCCTAAGTGGAGGACTGACAAGACCAGGTGTGGCTGCTGAAAGATTGGTCTGGTGAGAATAGATATGTGGGCAGGAGAGATGGAGTAGGGGTGGGGTTGTGCGCCTGGCTGTTATAATGGGAAGGAGATGATGGTGGCCTTGACTAAGGTAGTAGCATCTGGGATGGAGACAAGGGGACAGATTTCAGCTGAGTTTATGAGGTTGAATCAGCAAGGACGGGGTGACTGACAGGGTGCTCAGGGAAGAAGAGAGAGGGAGGTTGGTACCCTAGCTTTGGCTTAGGCTGCTGGTGCCACATACTTTATGGAAACACAAGGGGAAGAGCAAACACTTGGGGGAAAAGGATGAGGTTAATTTTGCTCCCTGTGTTTTGCGGTGGCTAAGGGACATCCAGGAAGGCATTCAAAACCCATTCACCTACTGATTGATGCCCTCACACTTGGGTGCTTCTGCCCTTCTACTCGTCCATTTGACAGACATTTACTAAGCACCTGCTAGTGGCAGAAAGTGTCCCGCCCTCTTGGAGTGCATAGTCTAGCGGGAACAGAGCCGCGGGAACAGCATTTACAGAACGCTGTGAAAGTGCCATGATAAGGCAGTTCAGGGCATTAGAGAAGCACGTGGAAATGAAATTCCATTAAGTCCGACAATCTGGGTTCTCAGACTAGATGGTGTGTGTATGTGTGTGTGTGAGAGAGAGAGAGAGTGTGTGTGTGAGTGTGTGTGTGCATGCACGCGCACACTGTATATGCTTGTGTTTACATCTGTGTATGTGTGTTTTATGGGGCTCCCCCCCTCCAAAAAGAGCTCTATGCACATTAGAAACTGACGGAAATAAACAGAAAACATTTTTAGACTAAAAAAGCAAAGCAACTTGGAGTCACTAACATAGGAGGAAATAATCCCTCATATCAAAATTGACAGGAAGAGATTCCATTCGATTAGAATATTCTGATTAAGGAAGCAGGGAAGTGTGTAATCCATTCCATAGACATTCCCCCTACAGTGATTAAGTGAAAAAAAAAAGTTAGGGTTCACGGGGATAAGCTTCAGTTATCTTAGAAAATCCACATAAAAACACCTCTTTCCCTAGCAATGACAGAGAAATGAGGCAGTGAGTCAATTATCTACCCTGTTGAAGGTGAATAAAAACTATCACCATTAAAATTACAACAGGACTTTGCATTATCTCACAGACAATTGCAAACTCTTTCCAATTTGGCCCCAGAATGTCAGCCCTTCACAGACTTTTTAAATTTCTGTCACAGATGCTCCTTCCTAATTATATTTGGCTTTGGCTGATTTTTTCAAGTGGGCGGATCTTCTCTGGGCAGTGAGTGAGGGCTTAGGCCACCCAAAAGTCTGTGGCCTGGCTTGTTCTGGTCCTTTAATCCGGCCACCTCTCGCCCTTCCCAGCCTGTGCATCTCCCAGCTGACCTATCCTTTCTGCAGGGCCCAGGCTTGGGTACTCCCTCACCTCCACAAGGGGAGTGGCTACGTCTCTCCCTTCACCACCCACCTTCACCACAGACACGCTTTCAAATTTGTAAGTCCACTTGAAAGGGAGGTTAATACGTGCCAGGCCATGAGATAAAGGCATAAAGTAAATTTTATCATTTAATTCTCACAGCAACCCCTCTAACGCGGGTGCTATTCTTATCCCCATTTTGCAGATTAGGAAACAGAGGCCCAGGGAGGTTAACTACCTTGTCCAAGGTCACCCAGCTGGGGAGTGACTGGCTGTCTGAGCTCTAACCCCTGCTGTTCTACTGGGTGTGGCCTGCTGTTGATGGAAGAGGGGATGTGGGATGTTGGTGTTCAGCCTGGGCTTAGACGGCACAGGCAGATGTGAGAGCAGGGGCTCATTTTCCACAAAGGACTTATCCAGGGATTGGTTCATGTGGAGGTGGTGGTCATAGGGCCCAGGTTTTTCATGACTGGCCCTACTTCCCATAATTTTATCCTCTTCAGTTAAGATAATTTATTTCTTCTGAACTTTTCCAACTGTGATAAAACATGTATAACATACATTTTGCCATTTGAATCATTTTTAAGTGTACAATCAATTCAGTGGCATTAATTAGACTCACGGTGTTGAGCAGCTGTCACCACTATTTCCAAAACTTTTCCGTCACCCCAAACTGGAACTCTGGAACCATTAAGTAATAACTCCCCATTCCCTCTTCCATTCTGGAAACTGCTAATCTATTTTCTGTCTCTATGAATTTGCTTCGTCTAGATATTTCACATAAGTGGAATCATACAATATTAGTCCTTTGTGTCTGGCTTCTTTCACTTAACATAATGTTTTCAAGGTTCATCCATGATGTAGCATATATCTGTACTTCATTCCTTTTTATGACTGAATAGCGTTCTATTATATAAGTATGCCACATTTTGTTTATCCATGCATCTCTTGAGGGATACTTGGGTTGTTTCCACCATTTGGCTACTGTGAGTAATGCTGCCGTGAACATGCATGTCCAAGTATCTTTTGGAGTCCCTGAAGATCACTTATTAAAGGCACAACTTGCTATGTTTTTATGCCTTTGTTGACTTTCTCTATTAGGAACAATAACTTGGTTGACCATTGTTTTTTTGTCACCACTTCTATATAAGTAGCTTTAGGTGTCTTGTGTCCAATCTCCTCTACTAGTCTTGGAGTCCCCGTGGGTTACAGCATGGGGACCTGGGTGCGTTCTTTTTTTTTTTTTTAATTTATTTTATTTTAACTATTTATTTATTTTTTGGCTGCGTTGGGTCTTCGTTGCTGCGCACGGGCTTTCTCTAATTGTGGCGAGCGGGGGCTACCCTTTGTTGTGGTGCGTGGGCTTCTCATGGCGGTGGCTCCTCTTGTTGCAGAGCACGGGCTCCAGGCACGCGGGCTTCAGTAGTTGCAGCACACGGGTTTCAGTAGTTGTGGCACACGAACTCAGTAGTTGTGGCTCACGGGCTTAGTTGCTCCGCGGCATGTAGGATCTTCCTGGTCCAGGGATCGAACCCGTGTCCCCTGCATTGGCAGGCGGATTCTTAACCACTGCGCCACCAGGGAAGGCCCTGGGGCGAGTTCTTGTTTGCAGCTGTCCCTGCCCCCCACATGCACACACAGTCTCACCCAGCGTCCAGCCCAGAGCTGGGGACAGGAAGAGCCATCAGCCATGCTGACCAGGGGCCTTGGCCAGCCCTTCTCCAGTGACCAAAGAGCCTCCTCCCAGCCGCTCGTGGGGATCCACATCCTCAGACAGCGGTCCTTGGCCTGGCTGCTCATCAGCACCATCCTGGAGGTTTTAAAAACCTCTCATGCCTGGGCTTCAGCCCTGGACATTCTGATTTAATTATTCTGGAGTGGTGGAGCCCAAGGACAGGTCCTTTTAAAAAGCTCAGCAGATGAGAACTACTATCTTTCTGGTGATCTGCGTTCTCACTGGTCCTCTCAGGGAGATGGGCAGGAGGACGCTGAGTCTTGGGGGGGGTGGGGTGGGAGAGATGGACGATTCCTCCCATTCCAGAGATGGCAATCCTGAGACTCAGCAAGGAGGGAGACTGGCCATTGATGTGAAGGTCAAGGGGTAGAAAGGAATCTGGAACGCAATGGCCCTGAGCTGCCCCGGCCTGTGCCAGAGTCTGGGCCAAGGTCCCCACAGCGCCCGCTTAGCAGTGGAAAGGCTTGACACAGTCAGAGCATCTCCCAGGAATGGCCCATGCCCCCGCCCACCCTGAGAAGAAGTGGGGGAGCTGCCAGGTCATGGGATTGCTCCTGAGTTTACAAAGCAGCAGGCATGGAGGCAGAGACAGAGCAGCAGCCACTGGAAACCATTTCAGCTGCTAAATAAAGTGACTTCCCAGTGAGCGAGGCCGTTTGCCAACTGACTTACCCCAATAAAAGCACAGGCAGGGACTTCCCTGGTGGCGCAGTGGTTAAGAATCCGCCTGCCAATGCAGGGGACACGGGTTCGATCCCTGGTCCGGGAGGATCCCGCATGCCACGGAGCAGCTAAGCCCGTGCAGCACAACTTCTGAGCCTGTGCTCTAGAGCTCACGAGCCACAACTATTGAGCCCGCGCACTTAGAAGTCACTGCAACGAGAAGCCCGCGCACCGCAATGAAGAGTAGCCCCTGCTTGCCGCAACTAGAGAAAGCCCGTGCGCAGCAACGAAGACCCAACACAGCCAAAAATAAATAAAATAAAATAAATAACTTTATTTACATAAAAAGAAGCACAGGCAAATCCTCAAAGGCCAAGCCCCTCCACTTTTTCCAGACCCAAGCTGCAATTTTGAGGGAGCATCGAAGCGTGGGTCGGAGCCAATGCTGGGCAATCTTGGGCAGCCCCCTCCCCTCTCTGGGCCTCTGTGCTTAGATGTGTAAAATGACAGATTTGGATCAGTGGTTCTTGCTTGGAGTAGGTCACCCTCCCAAAGAGGGCACCTGGAAATAGGGGGAGGGAGGGATTAGGTTGTCACAAATGATCAGGGACAGTCCTGCACAATGAAGAACTATGCCCTCCAAGTGCCAGTGGTGTCCGCATTAAGAAACAGCAGTATGGGGTGGGGGAGGGTTGGATTGGGAGTTTAGGACTAGCAGATGCTATTGACACAGTCAGAGCATATATATAAACTATTACATATAGAATAGATAAACATCAAGGTCCTACTGTATAGCACAGGGAACTATACTCAATATCCTGTGATAAACAATAATGGAAAAGAAAAAAAGAAAAAGAAACACCAGTAGGTATACTCTGGGATCTCTTCCCATTCTGATATTGTGGGATTCTGTGCTGGGATCTCTTCCCATTCTGATATTGTGGGATTCTGTGCTCTGTTGCTCAATGTCCCCACTTGAGAAACAGGCCAGAGGAGACAGGGTAGATGGTATGCTTGCCCTTGTGTGGAAGGAAAAATTCAAGGTGGTTACCCAGGCTCTGAGCTGAGCCATGGCTCTGACCCCTATCTCTCCACCACTTAGATTGCTGGAATTAAATATTAATAGACCAAGGTGCTGTAGATTAAAACCCAAATCTCCTGACACAGTCCCTAAGCCTAGCAGATGCTGACAGCACAGAATTATAATGATGTATCATTAGCTCTTAGTGATCTAGTTATTACACTTGTTACTCTGTGTTATTTAACCACACTGTCTATATCTCCCTCAAGCCTCCAAGGGCAGGCAGAATTCACCATGGGTGCATGGAACGCAGGCTGCCCCTCCACGTCCCACTGGTCCTCGAGGGTGGCAGGGGTGGAGGACTAAACACACGCATAGGCAAAACCCTAACCCTGTGAGCTTCCTATGGACGAGCTGTGTTCTCATAGGGGTTGTGTCATTTAATCCTCTTACTAAGCCTGTGCCATTTGTTCATACCTTGCCTTGTTTCAAAGAGGATTTAAGACAAAGCATGTGAGGTGGATTATTATCCCATTTTTCAACTCAGAAAACTGAGGCTCAGAGACATGAAATAAGTAAATCAGGGTTTCTCAGTCTCAGCATGATTGACATTTTGGGCCAGAAAATTCTTTGTTGTGGGGGCATCTGTGCATTGTAGGGTGTTTATCAGCATCCCTGGCCTCTACCCACTGGATGCCAGTAGCACCCCAGACACACAATTGTGACAACCAAAAATGTCTCCAGATATTTAGAAATGTCCTCTCAGGGGCAAAACACCCCGAATTGCAAAAGGCAGAGCTGAGAGTCAAAGACTGGTTTTCTTAGCCTTCGGTTTCAGAGGGCATCTTGTGTACCCCCTACATTTTCCAAGTCAGGAAACTGATCAGAGGGGCCAAGTGACTTGCCTGCGGTCACACAGCTAATACACTGGAGAGCTAGATTTGAAACTAGCTGGCCATGTCGATCTAAAGCTCTTTCCATCCCACCACACCAGCTTTTGGGGGATGAGTTATGCTCATTTATTCACTTGTCAAACAACTGTTGAGCACCCATTATGTTCTAGGGGCTGATTGGAAAAACAGACAAGCAAATGGGAAACACTGACCCATCAGAACAGGGGATGATGGAGGGTTGCTGGGAAGGCTGTTGCTGGGGCAGCTACAACTAGAAGAGCACCCACTGTCAGGCCAGGGGGCCCGGGAGCTGGTCGGGTCTTGGGGAGCAGGGCAGGGGGAACGGAGCCAGTAGGTACATTAAAATGCCCTGAGCAGAGTCAGTGGCTTCAGCTCATTACTTTCCTCGTGTCCATTGCCACAGCCTCGACCACAGCTCCAGGCAACCAAGTCCATTTTAACCAGACATCACGCCATCAAAATATCAGGAGGGAGTGGGGAGTTTCAGTAACTCCATTTAATCAGTGCCCTATATCTCTCTGTGGATGGATGCATCTGGAAACCAGCACCAGACCCTTGCTTCTAGATATCGCTGAGTCTGCCTGGCATTGTACCATTGGGACCTCATTCTTCAGCGCTTTCAGGAAACCCCTATTAAATTGCACATCATTCCATGTTTGTGTAGGGGTGTGTGTGTGTGGGGGGGGGGTGTGTGAGTCACATCACGGGGCATTAATACACCAGTTATCTGTTAATATCCAAGCAGCAATTAGCAGACCTGGGCGCCAGATTAGGAAGGGGGTGTGTGCATGTATGTTAACCTGCTTTCAGAGAGAGGAGATGGGAAGGTGTGGAAGTCAAATTTATCAACTTCACAGAGACCACCCCAGATATAGTATGCCATGACACTGTGTAGACAGGCGATGGGGAAGAAAACTAGGTATTAGGTACTTTGCAGTAGGTATTGTACTTGTTCAGTTTAAGCCATGGTTCCTCTGCATAGCTATGATTATCCGCATTCTTCAGGGGAAGGAACCAAGGTCAGGTGTGGTTAGGTGACTCGTCCATCACCTCAGAGCCAGTGTGATCTCTGGGCTGTTTCTCAAATGGGGACATTTGACAACAGGGCCTTGAACCACAGAGCATCGAGTGGGAGGCACGGCAGAGCTGGAACACTGGAGTTCATTTACGCCTATGCTGTTCTTGTACATAGGGGATATTGAGACCAGAGGGGAAGGGGGAGGTCCAGGTCATCAGTGACAGGCCGGTGGGTGAGACCCCGTGCCTGCAAGGTCCCTGGGCTAGGCTGAGCAGAGACTGGTGCCAGCTCCGTTGACTCCCTGCCCCGTCCCTCCCTTCCCTAAGCTGTGGGTGCCCCAAATGGACCCAGGGGCCGGCCTGAGCTAGTCTGTCCTCAGCTCTGCTCAAAACCTAACCCCCCTTCCCCACAATACCAGAGGCTTTTAATGAGGGCCCAGCTCCTGGCGGCCCAGCACCCTCTGATCTTCCTGCATCACTGCCTTTGAAACTTCCCAGCCCCAAAGACCACAATTTATCTCCACAATTTGCCTAGAAAGCCTCATAAATCATGTCTGCGCACAAAGGAATTACCTCTTTGGAAGAGCCTTTCAAAGACGGCAAAGACACCACAGACCCACCAGGGTACCCGCTGCCCAGGCCTGCACCCTCCCCAGCGGGGCCCAGCTCTCACCTCCCTTTGAAAGCTCCTGAGCAAACCCCAGGCTGAGGAGGGGGAGGGGCAGTTGGGAATCAAAGGGAATTTGATGAAACTCTTCGGTGTGGGACTGGGACCCCCAGATGTGGGCTCTGAGGGAGATGAACTTAAACAGGCAGAGCAGGAAAGGACACAGGAAGGTCATGGGGTCCACGCCCATGAGGCGTGAACTCATTCCACAGCCTTGTCCGCCATTTCCCATCGCCCCCCTCACTCCGACTTGCTACAGTGAGGTCTAGTCTAGTGGAAGAGCCTCTCTCTGGGTCTGTCACAGGCCTTGGGCAAGGAAGGTACCACCCTTCCAGGCCTCAGCGTCTCCCATGGCAGGCAGACAGGATTAACCCAGATGAGTGGGTGTAAAGCTGCGACCCACGGAGTCCAAAGGGTCCTACGCCTCACGTGGGCGCTGGGGCCATGGCAGGGGCTCTGGACACCCCATTTCCACAGCTCCAGAGTTGCTGAGTTTTCTGCTGGGTTCTCACATAAGGACAACGGGTTAAGCGGCTAAATGGGGGGAGGGTGAAAACCCAACTTCTAAGACCCTTTCTGCCTTTAAATGTCTGTGTTTAATTCCTCTCACAGCCAGGAAGTTCTTCCATAGGTCTAGCTGAGGAATTGCTTGCTGCAATTTAAAGTGACGCCTTCTCCTTCATCCCCTCACTCAGTGAGCAGCCACTTCAGGGCCAGCACAGCAATGGACGCTCATGGGGAAGCAGTCAAAGTGGTGCTCGGGGTGCTTAAGGAGCTTTCTGTCTGTCACCGTCCCCACAGGGAATATGCAGGAAGCAGAAAAAGAAGCAGTGAAAGTGGAGGCCGGGCAGAGGCGGGTTTCCTCGTGGGCCCACAGAGCAATTCTGAACTAAAACTGGACTCACTTGTTGCCCTGTTTGTGATGGACTGGGGGTCTTTCTCATCAGATGGGAAGGAGGAGGAGGAGGAAGGTGGGGTTTTGTAGAGCTGCTCCAGTAGCTCACTAGGGGGTCACAGGCACAGGGAGTGGGAAAACAAGTTGAGGTCATTTGGGCCAGGGTAGCCTGGAGAGTCATGTGGAGAGTCAGCTGTGGGCCAGGGGCAGGATGGACCTGGAAACTTCTGTCTCAGCTACTCATCCTGGGAGCTAATGTCACACCCCAGAGGCCTGGTGGAAGGCTGTTCTCACCAGCAGACACAGTGGCTTCCCTGGTTGTCCTGCAGGGCTTACACCACAATTGTTCCAATGAAATGGAGCCATTTTTTCTTTTGGCAAAGACAGTACCTGGAGCTGACTGGTACACGTGGTGCTTTGGATCAGCCTGGCTGACATTTATTGAAAACTGATTAGATGTAAGGTCTAGACTAGGTGGGGCTTGAAAAGGGTGGGAGGGCCCAGTTGGTCCTCAGGGACCACAGAGTGACCCAGGTCAGGCACACATGCAGGATCCGTGGACCACATGAGACAGACTGGGAACGGCACTTGCTGGAGGTGAAAGGGCACTGGGAGGTTTGGGGTGCATGGGGGGAGGGGTTAATCTGCCCAGGAGGGCCCTGGGGAAGAGAGAGGATTTGATTTAGGATCTAGAAGGAGGGATAGGATTTCAATAGGTGGGAAAGCAAGGGGAAGACAGTCTGAGTAGAGGGCAGCAGAGGCAGGGAGGGAGAGTTCAGGGTGTAGAGCAGCCTGCAAGGAGGGGTTCACGCAGCCCCGCTGCAGAGGGCTTGGCAAGCAGGCTGAGGAGTTCGTTTCATTGAAGGAAGGCTAGACCACTGCTTCTCAAACTATCCATGGGGAAGGACCAGTTCTCTTTGTTTTATTTTCCAATCCATCATAGACAGACACACGGTCCTAACTGAGCCTGACTCGTAGGCAGGTCACACCATGTGGCACTCTCCATGAGCCTCTGACAGCACCCACACTAGGCTATGCCCTGCTCAGCAGAAGAGTCCACCAACCACGGGCTTGGCTGTCACAGCAATGTCAAACTTACTGTAAGTTTCTAAAACACTTACTATCAATTTTTCCTACTTATCTCATTGCTGGCCAGTGACAACTCCTGGACTCTGGGTCCACAGACCACCCTGAATGGCACTGGGCTAGAACACAGCTCAGAGGAGGGATGAGAGCAAACCAAGACAGGTTTATAGGTGGTTTTACCGGAGATCCGGCTGGGCAAGGTTTCTGTCTTCTCTGTCTTTCTTGGGAAGTCCTGTGGACGGCTGTGCTGCTTAAGGGGCTAGGAACTTGGGAATGATGAATATAACCAAGGATGACATTAAAAATACTCATTAACTGGTAGGGCAGGGCACCCACTGATCGGAATGGCTGTGTGGCAGTGTTGGTGCCTGCTGGTAGGACAGTAGCAGCTAACACGCAGTGAGCCCTGTTATAGATGAAGCCCTGTCTGAGCTCTTTACAAGTAGTATCTCATTTAACCCTCCCAACAACCCCATAATCTCCATTTTCACATAAGGAAAGTGAGACACAGAGAAGTAATAACCTGCTTAAGGAAAGCCTCTACCCTCCATCCCCTCCTGGCCTCTGGCCCCATCTGGGGGTTATGGACACCAGACTTTCTATGTGGCCTTAGGCAAATCACATCCCTTCTTTGGCCCTCAGTTTCCCCATCGTAAAATAAAGAGGGTAGCGCTAGACGAGCCCTAAGATTCCTTCCATCTCAGACATGCTGAGATCTCTGAATCACCTGGAGGAACTATCAGAGACAAAGAGTCAGGGATGGGGAGAACAGCAAAGCCAAAGGAGGAAGCAAAGTGTTGAATCTTGGAGCATGTGTGTGCTCTGAATTTCTGCTCACAGGCGCCCACTGAACTATAGGCATAAATAGAATTCTGACAACAAAGACAACAAATGCAGGTTTGCCTAGCTTTCTACAACCATTCTTCCAAGTCTTTGCACAATTAACTTGTTATTTGGAATAACTCTGCTTCTCTGTACACCCTCGACCTTCCAAAGCCCTTCTATGCTTACAGGTCATCAAAGCAAACATTGTTATTCCCATTGCTCAGATGGACAGGCCGAGGGCCAGAGAAATGAAGCAGCTTGCCCAAGGCCCCTGGTCTAGTTAGGAGAGCCGAGACGCACGTCTTCAGGCTCTGATCCCACCCACCATTCTCCATGGTACCGCTTCCCCAGTGGGGTCACTTAACACAGGGCCCACCTATCAGCAGGAAGCCGTGTCTCTTTGGTATTTGAGGTCTCCTGCTCAACTCTGTCTTGCTATTTGTGTCATTCGTGTCATGGTCCATTTGTCCCTGCACAGGGAGGGACTTTGCGAGCAGCTCCCAGCTGGGCCTGCCAGTCAGAGGACACTCTATCCATCACTGCTGGGTGAGGACCTCTGTTTTCCCTGGAGAGAGGAGGCCTGAGGGCGGAGTGACAAATGGCCTTCCCATCTATTGAGAGTTATTATCGAAGAACGGGGACTAGCTGCTCCTGGGATCTGCTGAGGATGAAGCGAAGGAAAGACACCTGTGCTCTAGTGGTAGGAGGTCTGGTCAGTTGTCCATTTGTTCATTCACTCCATAAGACTTTAGTGAAGGCCTACTATGTGCCAGGCACTGGGGGTCAAGCGGGGAACAGAGCACCCAGGACACTGTCTCGGAGCTAACGGTCCAGGAGCAGAGACAGACAAGAAGCACTAAAGGCCTCTATTTTGGCCTTTGTTCAAACAGCACCTCCTCAGAGCCTTCTTGGATCAACCTTTCCAAGTTTTCTCCCCCATCCCCCCAGCTTTATTTTTCTTTCGAGAACTTATTCTATCTGATATTATGTAATCACGGTATCATATATTTACTTTTATCTTTTTGTTTATTGTCTGGGACTCCCGCTAGAATGTCAGCTCCCTAAGGAGCTGTTTCCTTCACCGCTGTATCCCCAGCACCTAGAACAGCATCTGGCATAGAGATGCTCTGTAAATACTTGCTCAACAAGTGCATAAATTAACAAGTAAATATATAATCATAAGTTACAACAAGGCTACGAAGGTGCAAAGAACAGCTTGATGGTAAACAAAGACAGGGGTTCAATTGAGAGGTCAAGGAAGCCCCCTCTGAGGAGGTGACATTTATGCTAAGAGCTGAAGGATGAGAAGGAGACAGTCGTGGCGAGAGTAGGAGGTAAGAACCTTCCAGGTAGCAGCAAGAGCACGGGCAAATGTCCTGAGGTGGGGAAAGGTTGGCAGAGTCAAGGCACTGAATGGGGCAGCACAGCTGGGATGTTGAGAGAGAGGGAAGGGCTCTAGGTGAGGTAGACAGGCCAGATGTGGCCATGGCAGGGAGTTGGGCTTTTCTTTTAAGAGCCATGGGAAGCCCTTGAAGGGTTCTACCGTGACTCCATGAAAGAAAGAAAGCAGGACTTCCCTGTGGGCAGGACTTACAACCCTGAGCCAGGAGGGACATGGTCCCTCTCTGCAGCCCATCACCATCCTGGGTAAACCAGGACCTCCTGGTTTAGAAGGAGGTGGGGGGAGGGAGTGAGCGAGAGCTCCCTTCCTCCTGGTGCCACTGAGATGCTCCCCTCGTCACCCCACCAGGAAGGAGATATCTGGGGAGGGGAGGGGAGGGGAGGGGGCCTGAATGGGGAGGAGAATCAGTTGGGGCAGCTCCGTGCATCGGCATCCAGGTGATTCAGAAAATGTGCTGACAGTTGTACACAAGCTGAGATCTTATACATTACGTGCCCCCCTCCAGGAGAGGCAGAGGCCTTGCTAAATATAGTTCCCTTATTATTATTTATGTCTCTGGGTGCCAAGCAGTGACTCTTGAAGCCTGTCTCACCCAACACTAAATGTGGGTGCTGCATTTGCCATAAGCCGGAGAGTTGAGAGGCCCGGTCACAGCGGTCGTGGCCGCCCACCACCCCGCCGCCCCCAACCCCGTGCAGCTGAGAACCACGAGGAGACTCAAGCTGTGGGGAAGGCCAGGGCCGCTCCAGGAGCTGATTGCCCGGTCAGCTATCTGGGTGAGGAACATGACCAGCATATGAGCAAATTGGATGGGGTTAATGACCCTTGGATTTCTGGTGACCACAGGCGTGGCCTGAAGCGGGCAGTGGCAGGCGGCTTCATTAAGCGGGATACCTACACTTTAAGCTTCTGGGACACCCTTTGAGCCCATAGGGACCTGGGATTTTAGAGGGAATCTAATGAGCTGAACTTAGCAAAAGTGGTCTGGGTGGACTTCCCTGGTGGCGCAGTGGTTAAGAATCCACCTGCCAATGCAGGGGACATGGGTTCGAGCCCTGGTCTGGGAAGATCCCACATGCCATGGAGCAATTAAGCCCGTGAGCCACAACTACTGAGCCTGCGCTCTAGAGCCCGTGCTCCGCAACAAGAGAAGCCACCACAATGAGAAGCCCGCTCGCCGCAACTAGAGAAAGCCCACACGCAGCAACGAAGACCCAATGCAGCCAAAAATTAATTAATTAATCAATTAAAAAAAGTGGTCTGGGCCTCAGCACCCCTCATTCTGTCTTGGGGTGGGGGGCGCTCAGCCTCCTCCAGAGCACCTATCCTTGTCCTTCATGTGGCAGTCACTCCTTAAAGCCCTGCAGACCCCACGCAGGGGGGCTTCTCCATCTCCTGAAACCCTCCTATCCATTAAGGCTCAGATTAAATGTCTCTCCCTTAGGGAAGCTTCAGGAGCCTTCCCTCTCCCCACTCACTCTAAATTCATTGTGCTTACTGCTTATTTGCCTTGTTTGATGCTACTCATCAGGCACCTGAGCTTTGGAATCCCACAGACCTGGGTTCAAATCCCATCTCTGCCTCTTACCACCTGTGTGAGACCTCCATTATCCCTTGAGACTTGGCTTCCTCATCTCACCTATAAAATGGGTCTTAGGTGCCTTAGACAGTTGTGGCCAGTATATGGTGTAAAATTTCCTTCTTCATGACTTGCAAGTAGGAGGTGCTCAGTACTATTTAACAAACCCTTCCAGAAAATGTGGAGATGAATAAATGAATAAACGAAGTCATCAATCAAGGCATCATGTTATGTGCAAGGGTAAACTCATTAGGGAGCTGAGCTATTAGCTGGATTATCATCATCACCTGACCCGTCATCACCTCCACCTTCAGGGAGGGACTTGGTTTGGGCTTCTGTGGAAGCAGACCCTGAGGTGACTCTGTGGGGAGGGGAGGGAAGGGGAGGGGAGGGGAGATGCAGCACAGCAAGAGTTAATCCCCCTGTACCTCTGGGAGACAACCAAGAACTCGAAGTAGAGTTATCCCAATGGAGGTGCAAGGGAGCTGGCGCATTTCTCCATTAACCGCTCAGTCCTGCCCCTGGTGGAGGGCGGCGGGGTGGGCATTCTCTCTGCCGCACGTCCTGCTGGCTCTGTGTACTGTGCCTGTGGCAGAGCCGCAGCTGTTTGTCACAGCGGCCTTTGGTGTGTAGCCGTGAGCGCTGAGGGTCTGGGGAAGCAAGGGCATCCGTGGAAGGCACCAAGTCCGCTTTGTTCCCTACTGTATACACAGCGCCCAGCACGCTGTCTGGTATGCGTTGGGCACCCAGTATTAATGCATGTTGATTCAATGAACAATTCATCAACAAATCTACGCAAGAAATGGTGCAGGAGCAGGGGATAAAAAGTGACACAGCTCCTGCCCTCAGTCCTCGCGACCCGGGGTGGGGATGGGGCGTGCACAATGACGCATGAAAAGGACAAAGGAGAAGTTTCACTACAGGTCAAGGAGCTAATGCCCAGGGAGACGTGGCGGCACACTGTGAACCTGAGGTATGCAGAAGAGGCATGGCCCCCAGGGCTGGGAAGGCTTCAAGGAGGAGATGGGACTCCCTAGGCCTGAAGGAAGAGTGGACTTAGGAATAAGGGAAAGCAGTAGAGGGCAGCATGAGCGAAGGCCTGGAGGCAGGAATGTCATCATGGGCTGTAGGGAGATAATCGGTAGGAGAGTCTGCTTGGAACATCTCTAGGTTCTTTAGAGTTGGGGGGTGGGGACAGAAATTCGGTCTCAGACAGCTCACAAGAGAAGGGACCTTGGGGCATGTCTAGGAAGAAACAGGACTGGAGCAGCCCCCAGGCAGTGTGTGTCCCTGACTGTGTACAGAAGAGGCTCCTCCAGGACTTCAGGGAGGGCTGGAGTCCCCACACCCATCCACGTGCACCCCACAGAAGTTTCTCTACGTCAGCTTTACGCAGTGCACAACCTGAACATCTGTATCTAGCAGCCCTGCCTAGCTGGTATAAGTGGGGAGAGAAGGATAAGAATTGCTTAGAAACTGAGGGAGAGGGGACGCTTCCCCCAGGCTGGAATGATTGCGACTCCACTCTAGCACTCCAGAGCCCAGTAGAGGATGCTGTCATTAGCAGGAATCAGATTCCCTGGAAGCTGAAGGACTACAAAGGTGGTCCTTATTCTGCAGCTCAACCTCCCTGGGGAGGATAGGAGACTTAGCAGCTGCTTCTCCTGATGTCCCTCCATCTCTCTACCTGTCTCCATTTCCATCTTTGCTGCCTCTCTCCCCACGCTCACCCTCCTTTCCTCTGCCCTAGCCATCTTTCCCTCTCATCTCCCTCCCCCGCAGTGTCTGGGACCCAAAGGGGTTGGGGTGGGAGGACTAGGTGAGGCTGACTGCCCAGGATGTGCTGGCAGCTGTGTGGGAGGGTGGTCGGGAGGCCCTCTGAACTGGATGTTTGAACCAGAAGGGGTCCCAGTGGGCCTCCCCAGTGTGTGTGGTTTTTTCTTTTCCTTTTAAAGCATTTCACTTTGAAAGGAAGCCAGGCCCAAGTGAAGGGAGCGGGATAAATTCAGGCACACAATCAAAATGCCTTTGAACCTGGGCTGAGAGCTCTTATTTTGGGTCAGGGGCTGGCAGGAGGCTGGGGAACCCTTGATGCCTTATTGGCAGCTAATTGAATGCTGGGAGGGGGGAGTGGGATGGGGGTTGAAAGCAAGTTATTCAGGACTGGGTAAGTGCCGCTCTTTTCAACTCAGTGTAAAAGCAGGTCTATTACGAGTTTTCTCGCCTGCATCTAAGTGGTGGGAAGACAGGCTTCTGTTGCTTAATGAGCTCACCGTTCAAGCTGTCTCCAGCTGGGGAGCTGGTGGAGGATTTCAAGGCAAAATTAACACTGTAGTTAGTTCTAGCTGGCTACCTGTCATCACTCAGGATCGAGAGAGGGAACAATCTTATTAAAATAAGCACACAGAAGGCAAGCACCTCAGCAGAGCTCTCCGGGTGGGGGTGGGATCTGGTCACTCACAAAGTCCAGAAGAGCCCCAGACAAGTTTTTCCCTCAAGGTCTGATGTGGACCAAGGAGAACTTGGAAGGTGCTACTATGGGGACCAGGTGCGGATCTGAGCTTGGGGCTGGGCATTAAGGCATAGGCATTCAGATCATGGCTGTGGAGGCTAACAGACCTGGGTTCAAGTTCGAATTCTGCACGGTGACCTTGAGCAAGTTACTAAAATGTTACGTGCCTCAGTTTCCCCCATCTGTAAAATGAAAATAACAATAGCACCTACCTGGTAGGGTAGTTGTAGTAATTAAATGCAATTACACAGGGCTTAGCATAGTGGCAAGCACATGATAAATGGACAATGAACTGTAGCAGTTATGATTATGAAGTGAAGGATCAGGGTTGAGTAGACTATTTGTAGGCTTCAGAGTTGAGTCCCATAAATGATTCACAGAGAGTGAAGAGGAGGATGTAATTACAAAGTATTAGAACAGCAGACACCCTAGCGATCAGCTAGTTCCGTTCTCCCCCTTTGCAAGTGAAGACTCAGAGGCCTAGAAAGGGAAAGTGATTTGTTCAAGGCCACGTGATGAACTAGGGACAGTGCTGAGCCTTGAACAGGTCTCCAGAGGCCCAGGGCTGCTTCTACCGCAGCATTAGAGCTGAACCACAGTTGCGAGCCAGAAATAGAGTGCAAAACTCTCCCCTTTGCTTGCCTTTTCCCTGCCATGTGAGAGTGGGTAATGGTGGTTTCCCTTGTCATGTTCTTCTGATGTCTCATGAAGACAAATTTTCTATCACTGGGAGTGACTGAATGGAGGGTGGGGAGGAAAAGCTGGCCTGGGATAAGCCATCAGGGCTTGAGAGTTGTCCAGTATCTGCCAAATAACATAACAGCACCAGGAGAAGGAGAAGCTATGGGTGGCTATAGATCATTGTGACAAGTGTCCAAACTAGTGCCCCACTTCTAGTATCTTCCCCCGCCCCACTTGTGCCTAATTTCTGGAGTGATCTTTCCAAATGACCAATCTGATGAGGTCACTGCCTTGTGTAGAGCCCTTCCATGGCCTCCAGTGGCTCGAGGCTCAAGTCCAGATGCATGGGGGCCTGGCATTCAAAGCCCTCCACACTCAGGTCCACCTTCCCACTGCCTTATCCTCCCCCGCCCCACCCCCAACCTCGGCACCCTTCACACCCAGGTTTCCAGCAGACTCTGCCTTCATGTGCCTGATGCTTTGCTGAAGCTATTCCCCATGCCCCATCACCTCGAGTCCTGCTCCACTCAATCCCATTCTCAACCCCCGTAAGGCAAGTCAATTTGATTTCCCTTATTATTTAGTTATCTTTACCATGACTTCAAATTTCTCATATGAAAAACAGGGGATTCTATGATTTTCCTGATATTTCCACATGCAACAGAGTGTGACTTGATATCTTTGAGGTGAGGTGGAGAGCTAAAAAGGCAGTCAAACAACCCAAAGACGTGTAAAAGAGATATACTAATCCATGTCTCACCCCACACCAAAGACTGGGATGAAATTAAAAAGAAGATGATGGCCATGAAAAGGCTTAGGACCACCACTGAGATCTTAAGTCAAGTCCTTTCTCCAGGTCTTGCTTTGTTCATCTGCTAAATGAGTGGGTTGGAAAAGAAGGTCTCCAGGAACTTTTTTGGCTCTGACATAACTTTCTGAATTGAAGGGTCTTAACAACCATACAGATGACCCCTGGGGAGAGAGGGGGAGGAGAATTTGATCAGAGAAAGGCACTAAGGGGGCTTCAAATATTTTTTTGTAACATTTTCTTTCTTTAAAATGGATCTGAGGCAAACACAGTGAATCTTTATATTTTTTTCAGTATGGTGGTGGGTGTTTTTCATATTATTTTTTTATTTTTCTATATGTCACAAATATTTAATACTGTTTAAAAGAATTTGGTGATCCTCTTCTCAGTGTAACCATTTCTCTGACTTCCTCCACTTGTAATAGGAATGTCCAAGAACAAACCGTGTATCAATGGAAAGGACTGAAAGTGTAAGATTCCTCCATTGCAGGGGGTATTCAAGCAGAGGTCAGATGGGCTCTGAGTATTATGGAAATGGTTTATACAAGGGATGAAAACTGGACTCTTCTGCTTCTTAGGTCTTACAATGAATGCCAGGGCCATGGGGCCAGGGGCCCTGTCCTTGGTGCTGAATTACACACGAAGGAACATCTGAACACAGACCATGGAAAGCAGAATAATTCCTTCTATTCTTGTCACTCTAAGCTACAAATTAATGCTTCAATTTCCAGGACATTCTGGTGATCAAAACGACAGGAAGAAGCCCTTCTTAGAGGGGTTTTTGGCATTTGCTTTCCTGAAATTTCTCTCCCACTCCCCGCCTTCTGCTAGTATTTGTTCTTTCCCAACCTTATGCTGAAAAGCATAGAACTGGGAACCAGGAAGTTTGGGATTGAATTCTAGCTCAGCCACTAACAGACTGCATGACCCACAGCAAATCCCTTCACTACAGTGAGTCTCTGATTCTTCATCTGTCAAGTGGAGATAATTGCATCAGGTGACAGAATGCTTGAAAACACATTTGCAGAAACACTTAAGTGCAATATAATTATTAACTGGCAGTACTATTATGGTTCCTCCTCCAGTAAGTATGAAGTGGAACTCTCTCTCAGGGTGGGAAGCAAAGAAGGCAGTGAGTGTGGCAGGTGGAGGGCCAGGGGCGGTGAGTTAAGTTCAGAGAACTCTCGAGAATGTTTTGAGAAAAACTGTCCAGGTGGCTTCCGTGTGGGCAAATCAAAACCTTTTCAGATGGTGCCTGGTGACATCAGCAAGCATCACAGAACTTCAGAGTGGAGGTGGGTAGTGAAGCATCTCTAAGTGGAAAAAGTGGTGTGGTGTCATTTGGTACTCACTGAGTTGAGGGGCAGTCTCGCCAGGTAAGGAAATGTGTCCTCCTGGGACATTATAAAGGGTTTGAGGGCTGAGTGTCAGGGCCCACATTCTATTGCTGGCTCTGCCACTAACCTGTTCACATAGTAGAGGACAGCTGGGCTTGAGTCCAACCTACCCATTGACTAGCTTGTGTGGGAAAGTCACTTCACTTCTCCAATCCTCAGTTTTCTCTGGTGGAAAAGGGGTATACTAAAATGTATCCACCAGGATGGTTATAAGAGTAAAATGAATTCTCAGATGACAAAAGGCTTGCTGAGTTGTAGCACTGTATGAGCCTCAGTATTCATCCTTTGCAAAATGGAGGCAATAAGGATTGACCGTATAAGTGGGATAGGGATGAGGAGAAGAATCACTCACACACACACACACACACACACACACACACACACACACATCCATTTTGTTTTCATCATGAGGGAGGCAGGATGGGGCAGAGGAGAGATGCTGAGCTGAAAGTCAAGAGACTGGGGTTCTAGTCTCTGCTTTACTACTATTCAACGGCAACTTGACCTCAACTTCCACAGCTCTAAAATGAAGGATGGGACTTGGTCCCTGCCAGCTAAAATGTCCTACATACCTAAGCACTGGGTTTCTCCCTTACTGAGTTCTCTGAGCCCACAGGGCTAAAGAAACGCTGGCTAGAGCTCTCTGAGGGAGATGAGGAGGGGCCTCGTCAACAACTTTCATTTCCATTTCTTCTCTGATTGGAAGGGCCAAGCATCAGGGTCCAGAGAGTAAATAGATTTCCCTTCCCTTCTCTTCTTCACGTGTGGCTGAGCCCCAGAGCGGACATGATTCATACAGGGTGGGCCCCGGAGACTCTGGGCTGTGAATTCAAAATCTCGGTGCTCTGCTTGCTCCCTGGCTCTGGTCTGGCTCTCTTCCAGCTCCTGGCATCCTCGACAGGAAAATTAATTGCTGTTGTCATTCTGCTTTTTGTTCCTATATACCAGGAACAAGATATCTGAATGGCATTAAATAACCTGTATAGAAAAGCCCTTTCTAAAGGCCAGAGCAGTAAGCACAGAGAAGTGGGCTCCAGGGCTGGGAGAGAGCCAAGGACGGCTACCCGCTGGTGGCCTGTCTGGTCTCCAAGCAAGGGGAGCCCGTGCAGGTGGACACACTATGAGAGAGGGACCTTCATGCCTCCCTGGGAAGCAGAGGAAGTTGAACCTGCTGACCCAGCCTTGCAAGCAAACACAAGCCCCTCACCCTCCCCAGGGACTGCACCTCACCACGTTCTTTCTACTACCCTGGTTTGAATTCCTTCTCTCTTGGTTTAGTGGCTATCAGCGAGGCTAACTCGGGATCCTATTCAGCGGCTATACACCACTAACCTGCCTAGGGCTGAGGGGTCCATAGTTCCATCACCGAATGAGCCGACTTTAGAAAGGCTCTTGGGTCAGCATAAGTGAGTCACCAGGAACTTCTGCCAGCCCTGGCTACCTCCTCACGCTGATGGCAGAGTCATTATCAGCATGAGGCTTATGCAACATTTAGCCTCAAGTAATAGCCAAGGCAATACTTGGGACAATCTTAGGAAAATAAAGTGTCACACACACACACACACACACACAATCCCTGCCCCACAGGGCTTAACAGTCTGAGAGGTACAGTAAACTGCCTAAGATAAAAGAGTCACAGGAACTATAAACTAGGTTCCTGGACTCCCAGCCCAGTGTTCTTTCTACTACATCATCCTGCCTCTATGTAACAATATCCCATGTTCACGAAATAGCAAAACCTGAGTTCCTGTCCCAGCCTAGCCTGCCAGGTGAGCTGGGGGGCCTGTGAGAAGGACAGCAATGTAACCTGAAGTTCATAAGAGCTTTTTGCTCTTGCGTTCTGGGAGAAAATTCCCAGTTCTTTGGAGTCTGTCTGCTTGTGGTCTTAATTACTTGTATGTATGAGATCTTGCAGTCTGTGCCTGGGGACTCTCTGAATTGCAGATTAATATTCAACTAGCTGGAATGATCTTCAGAAGGAGGCTCGTGGTAATTAAGTTGGTTAGAGAACACTTCAAACTAACTTTTTATGGCACACAGTACTGTAAATGACCGGGACAGGGAAGACTGGTTCCTTAATGGTGCTTTTAGGGAGTCACGGGGGACCATGCACCTCATTTGGAGAGGAGGGAGTGTCCTTGGGGGCCCCTTCCAAGGGGCTGGGGGACTGCTGATTGTGGGTGTAGGAAAAAAGGGGCAGAGAAGGGAGTGTAGAAGGGTACTGGGCTGGGAGCTGTCAGGCAGATTCATATCTGTGACTCAAGACTATCTTCCCCAAGACCCAGGGACTCTGTCCTGGGAAGAGGGGTGTCAGCATGAAAGAAAGAGGCAGAGTGTGGGCATTTCAAAAGCAGAGGTCAGGGCCACTGAGCAGAATCTAGTGAGTGACGATGCTGGGTCATATTTGGTCTTGTAAACAAAAGGGGAAAAAAAAGGAGCCTTGAAGGACTTTGCCCAAAGTGGCAGATACTTTAGAAAATAATTTTTGGTACCAGTGCAGAACAATCTGTGTATTTTAGACTGGTGCACTTACTGTTGTGTCATTCATGACAAACCGACGTAACACGCTAGAGTGTGAGGTTTGTCACAGTGATATGCTACTAATGTCGTACAAAGCTGGTGAACAATTTATTTATCATACTAAATAACAGCACGTCAAGATTGTAAGCGCCTGATAACTTCCCTCTGTGTTACTTGCGCTCCTAGGTGTTTTCTTAAACAGTGGGGGTGGGGGGAAGGGTGGGGCTCCATCACCAGGAGCCACTGAAACAGCCTATAATCCAGCAGCTTATCTTGGCACCAGCCCACGTGAAGAGTGTAGGCCACTGTCTTGGTGGAGTGAAGATTAGAAAACTGCTCTCGTGGACATGGTCAGATGGTCCACTCCTGAGGGTGGGGAGCCTTAGGTGTGGCAGTGGGTGTAGGGCAGAAGGTAGAGGGAGGGAATTCCCCAGCTAAAGTGCTGGGGCCCTGGCAGCTCTCTGTGTGGCATCACATGGATGGGCATGTGCTTAAAGGGGCCTGGGAGGAGCGGTCACAGGTGGTGGTTGCCCCACAGCTGGTATGGAGATTCCCCAGGTGCAGCAGGACCTGCCCTGCCCGTTCCCTCCAGCGACTCCAGTCTCTGCGTTCAGCTCAGGACAGATGCTCCCAGGAACCGCTCTAACCAGATGTGGCCACCTTGAGTTTTCAGAGGATCCCGAGGGAGCAAGGAGGAGGGAGGGGACAGAGGAGGAAGGGGACCTGGGGTGGGGAGTAGCTGGAGTCCTGACCAAGGAGCAGAAAGCCTGGCTTCCTTCCTGGATATGCCACTGCCCAGCTGTGGGACTTGGAGCAGGTTACTTCAGACCTCAGTTTCCTTGTCTGTAAAACTGACATTTGGAAAAGAAAA
Organism: Eschrichtius robustus; assembly: GCF_028021215.1. Lineage (NCBI taxonomy): Eukaryota > Metazoa > Chordata > Mammalia > Artiodactyla > Eschrichtiidae > Eschrichtius > Eschrichtius robustus. The sequence goes on from NC_090824.1 coordinate 127,243,526, forward strand.
AAAGCAAGATGTGGGAAGCTGTGCACGGCTACCTGCTTACACAAATACAGGGAAACCAGAGGCAGAACAGTGTCGTGCTTAAGAACTCTCAGTTTCTCACAAGCTCCACCTCCGGTGAGCCTCATGTGCCCTTGGGCAAGTCCCTTGGACAAGTCCCTTGACCCTGCTGAGTCTCAGTTTCCCCATTTGTAAAATGGGGATAATGATAGTACCTGCTTCACAGGATTGCTGTGAGGATTAGACAAAACAGTGCATGTAAAGCCCATAGTACAAGCTGTGAGGACAGAACACCCCCATGAATGTAGCTATTATTATTATTAAACAACTCAATGGCCAACAATAGGGAACTGGTAAGGTAAAGTATGGTACCTCCATGGACTATTATACAGCCATCCAAATGATAATTGGGTGGCAAATGCAAGAGTGATTACGTCATGCTGTTGAGAGGAAACAGAACATGAGATCACATACCATATGTATACATTATGATGATAAAATGATATACGCATGTGAACGGAGAATGCAAAATAACAAGCAGAAATAAAAGAAAGATTTTTTTTCTCCCCAAATTCTTTTCTCCAATGTTAAAAATAAGGGTATTGAGTGAGGTGCTTCTGGGGGGCCTCCAGCTCTGGAGTTTGGAGGCCTAGGGTGTCTCTCTGCTCCCTTGTTAGCTGTGGGGACTGGAAGCTAGACTCTTACAGTCTGGGCAGGATCCGGGGGTCACATGGGATGCAGGGCCCCAAAACTAGAGCTGAGCACGCAGTGTCCTCGAGTACCTGCCCAAGCAATGTCAAAGTGGCCCCACAGAGTCCTCCTTCGCTTAATTTGTGTCAATTGATTTCCTATTTTTAATTAATAATTCTAATTATGATGCAGCAAATTTACCCAACAGCCATGACCAAATTAATCAGGGTCTATTGATTGGGGCTGCAGAGTTATCCCATGGTTTCTGGCATCATTGATTTCCTGCTGGGAACAAATAAGAAAACACACATAGGGCAGATGTGCTGTCGTCTCTGTTGTGCCCTAAACTAGGCCCAGGAGCACCTGCCGCTCCCTCACCACCACCCTTAGGAACCCAGCAAAGATAGGAAACTATGGCGAACAAACAAGAGCAGGAAACCTAAGGGCTTCCCTTAGGAGCCCTGGGGAGGCCATCCCAGATCTTGTTAGTTTCCCTGAGGAAGCAGGAAGGTGTCTGATAATGGGCCGCCCTGCCACAGAGGCCTCTGCAGAAAGGGTCAGCGTAGTATCTGCCAGCCAGCGGGTCAGGGCTTTGTTTAGAATCCGTTTAGAATTCTGTTGCTGTATCAGTGGATGGAGATTAACTTCCATCTCACTGTCCCTTTTGTAGAAAGAACCTTGGAGAGTCTCCTCTCCTGCCCTGTCATTTTCCAGACGAAGAAACTGAGGCCCATGGAGGAGCAGGGTCTTACCCAAGACAGCCCACTGAATCACGGCACAGCTGGGCCTGGAACTCAAGTCTTTTGTCTCCATGTCCATTCCCACCCACATGGAGCAAAAAGTATGTCCAGCTGAGCTGGGGGAGACTGGAGGGCAGGGACAGCTTTTGTCTCGTGTCTCTGTCCTCCACCATGGGGCCCATATCTTCAGGCAGGGAACTTTGGTACCCAGTATGGCCCTGGAGAACCAGCCCTGTCTGTTCTTGGCCTCACCCTCCCACCCTGGCTCTGTTGACTCCTGTTATCCTCCTGGGCCTTAAGAAATCAGGCCACCCACCCCTGCCCCAGGTCTCCAGACTCTTGGTCTCTAGACAGCTACTCTTGATATCAACATGGTGACTTATGTTATGTCTTTGTTATCCTGAGTCCTTGGGGATCCAGATGAGCCCCCATTTCCTAAGTGTCTTTTCTGTGCTGAGGACCTTACACACATGATCTAATTTAATCTCCATAACTCACTGAAGAACAGATGTATGATGGAACTGACTCTCAGATCAAGTAACTTGCCACATTCCCACAGCAAATAAGGGGCAAAGAATTGCATCTGGGATTGTCTTACTCCGTTATGACTCCTTTGCAGGAGGGAGAAAGGAAAGAAATCTGGGGGTGGGCATAAATAGTGGAGACTGTGTAGGATGTCCGTGGTCCTCATCATAATGTTATAAAGGGGTCCAGAGAGGAGCCCAGTCAATAAACAGAAGAGTGACACCTTGAACCCAGCAAAGATAGGAAATTATGGCAAACAAACAAGAGCAGTTCAATTTGGATATTGGACGGCTAAGGGGGAGTAAAAGGGCAAAGGTGGGGGGTCAAAGCTGGAGGAACAGCTTGGGGCCAGATCATGGAGGACTTATAAATTCCAGGAGGAGAATCTGGACTTCTTTGTGGCCAATGAAAGTGGCTGCAGACTTTGAACAGAGGAGGGCCATGGTCAGGGTGGTGACCCAGGGACCCTGATCTGATTAAGATGAATCTGAGTAAGAAGAGAACAGATGAAGCAGAGACCATTAGAAAGTTACTGCAATGGTCCAAACACAAGCTAAGGAGACCTGGAACCAAGGCAGTGATGGGGGGGATGGGGAAAACAGCAGCATGAAGATGAGTAGGGTTGATGGCACCTGCAACTGATTGAATGTGGGACTCCTAGACTCTGCATTTGGGTGACTGGCATATCAGTATGATCTCATCTTAACTTGATTACATTTGTAAAGACCTTATTTCCAAATAAGGTCACATTCACTGGCTCTAGGTAGACATGGATGTTGGGAGAAACTATTCAATTCAGTACATTGGGAATAATATGTCTATCTCATAGGGTGGCTCTTTCCTAAGGCTAAATGAGATACAGTTATGTGAGACAACTACCTGCCTTCCATTATTCTTCTTCCACACACAGAGTTTGCTCCAGAATCCCCAGCCAGGAAGTCTTAGAAAGACTTTGGAAGGACAAATCCAGGAAGGAGAGAGATAGTCACCAAAAACTGTCTTGAGATTCTCTGGGTACCTCAAGAACAAGAACCAGAATTGCCCATCACTCATCAAGTGCTCTGGGGAGCCCCCCAACTCCCCGTCATGGTGTTGTCCAATTCTGTGAGAGGCAAGTGATTTAAAGCAGCTGAGAGTTGTGTTCTTTCATCTTCATGGACTTCCTGACAGCATCATAGCACGTGCAGCAACCTGTACATGTGCAGCTCTGAACTATGAGGTGTAATAGCCCCAGCCCTCCCCTGGGAAAATAACCACATGGAGATGCACACCTCGTGGTCACATTTCACTCCAGAGCTTCCGATTACCAGCTACAACCTAGTCAGTGGGGTGCTTGTAAAGGTTTGTCAGGTCTTCAGGAAAAAAAAAAACCCACAGAAACCTTGATTTGTAGCATTTGCCAATTTCCATGGTGTAAATACTCCTACCATGGCTGATTTCAAGCTACCGATATGAAGTAACAAAAACATAGAGTTGGGAAGAGATGGGAACGATCAGCTCTCATGAGCCAGTGTGAGCCAGCTCCAGAACACCACTATGCACAATTGTCTGTGGACCAGGGAGTCAAGAGAAGGGGTCTATACACATGATATCCCCTCCCCATCAGCCGACAGCCTTCTGGATTAGTCACCTCTGCAGCAGTCATCAGCCAACTGATATAAGTTTAGAAGTTACAAATGTCTTATTAATTGAGGAGTTTGAGCATCATTTGGGCAGCTGTGTAGCTGCAAAGGGTGCTCTGGACTAGAACTGAATCCAGATTCTGCCACTTACTAGCTGTATGATAACCTGGGTAAGTCATATAACCTCTTGTTGAATGATTAATCATTCATTCAACAATTATTGACTCTTTACTGTTATGAGATGATGGGAAAATAAAGACGAAAAATAAAGCACAGCCCCTGGGTCAAGAAACTCACAATCTGGTGGAGAAGAGAGTCATAAAAATGATAGCAATTCAGGGTAGGTATCAGTGTCCTCATCTATGGGGGTAAGGCGTCTACCCCAGAAAATGGAATGAGAACACACATAGAAAGCTTCCAACACAGTATCTAGAACAGAGTAGGCACTCAGCAAATGTTTGTTAAATCGAGGAAAGCAAACCTGTGGCAAGAAATCATCAAAGAGGTGGCACACACCTGCCCTAATGAAGCTCTAAGGTAGGAGCCCTGAGGACCACAAGGAGGGCCACTGACTACAGCCTAGGAGGATGATGGGAAGGCCACACCTTTCCCCTGGCCCTGAATCTCTGCTCATCCAGTGGTCACCTTCTTCCCCATGCTGCTGTGGGTGGTTGGGTGGGGGTGGAGGTGAAGCCACTGGCAGGTTCATCAGAGCCCACCCCCCTGGGGTGGCTGGGCGGGAGATCACTGTCTTTGGAATAGGAGACAGACCCTTCAACATTTCTAGGTCTCAAATTATAGAATGAGATAGGGCAAAGACTTTGCTACTTATAGAACACTCTTTTCCTTCTATTTAACTAATTTTAAAAACCCTTTTTCTCAGCTGCAGTAATCATCAGCATATGGCCAGTCTTGTTTCAACTTATCATCTCCCCCCTCCCGCCCCCTATGTTTTCTTCTTTCAATGATCAATTAGGATCAGTTGAATTTTTGCTGCTACCCACCCCCCCACCCCCCACCACTCAGGTTTGCAAAATAACCTTCTTGAGTACTTTTCCTGCAATACTTGCATGCTGCCACCAGAGAGCAGCAGGCTGTCTCATTTACATGGTTCAAAGAATTTTAACAGGGATCAGAATCACAACCCTGAATTTTCTAATAAAAACAAAACAATTTGTCATTCTATTCTTTAAGAAAAAAATTTCCTTTCCCTCCATCCAACTTTTTGTTTTGGAAGCAAGGAGTTAAACAAAATTTAAACACAGTGACTCCTCTTAGCAACACCCTTGACAGCCTGCAACATTGACAAATTGTCTCTGATCCAAACTGCCTTCTTTTACAAAGCTTCCAGCTACAAATCCAAGCTGACAGCCGAATATCACCTTCAAAACGACAAGTTTAAATGACTTACTGTTTGTAAAGGGCTTAAAAGAGTGTCTGGCACATAGTAAGCGCTATTTGAGGTTTTATTTATTTTCAAATTTTAAATTCTTTTTTTCCCTTTGCACAGGAATGTAAATTCGTTTCAACACTGCAGGAATTAGCAATGAATGAGTCTTCATTACCCTGGTTTAATTATCCGCTCCCCGTGAATGGGGAAAGGGATGCCTATGGAGACAGGAAGTTGTCCCAAAGGTGGCCTGACTGGGCCTGGGGCTGGTTTCTTTCCTCCTCCGACACTTCTGATAGGGGAGGCTCTGCAGCTCCCTCTGGTTCACTCATAATCCCCTGACTCGGGACTGAGCCAAACCTCCTAATTACAGAGATGTTGGACAGGGTTGTTTTATTTTTTTCTCTTTTCTGAGTTAAGCCAAGAAGAGCTGCTGGAGAACCACAGCAGGTGTGAGTGCGATCAATTAAATTATCATAAGCAGCAGGGGCACGAGGAGGGGAGGACTCACAAGCCAGGCCCGTTATTACAGCAAAGGAGCTGTCATCTGCCAACAGCCGCATGTCGGGCCTGGCAGAGATGGTCAGACTGACAGGAGGCCTCAGTGCCACCTCATGGAATTGTTGGTGCCCACAGGTCCTCAGGATGCTGCTGCCAATGATGGCTACAGCAGTGCCTGCCATGAATTGAGCTCCTTCTCTGGACCAAGCACATTTCACACTTTAGCCCCTAAATGGGTATTACTGTGCCCATTTTCCAGAAGGGGAAACTGACATTCAGAAACGCTAGGTAACTCCCTCAAGGCCACACAGCTAGTAAAGTGAAGAAGCTGGAATTAGGGCCAGGTCTGTCTAGGCACCAGGTTCCCTCTCAGATAAAGCTGGTTCTTTTTACCCTCGCCACCCTGGGGTCCTCTTGATAGGGACAGAGTAAAGGGACATAGTAGGTGGTTAAATAGTGAATCCCACCAGGGGATTGTAAGTCAAGAAAAAAGGATGGGAGACCCTGTAAGTTAATGATCACTCAAGAAAGCAGGTTTGCTTAACCACAAAGCCAAGCAGGCTTGCTTAGCAACAAAACCATGCAACAGAAACATGAGACATGCCCCCAAAACAATAAAACAATGGTGGCGTGAGACACCCATCCTGCCCAGTGAGGTCAGTAATTTAATGATTCCTAGGACATGCTCCTGTGCGCACACTAAAAACAAAAATATAAGGAAAAGGTGACATTATTCTGAAACCTGAGATGATTTACCATATTTTAGTATATGTTACCGCCTTTTCGCTCATTTCCATTGTGCCATGACAGTCTCAGTTTGACCAAGTAGGTACAAGAAATCTCCCCTGCCTGAGGAGAAAATGATGATGGAAGCCTGACATCCACTCAGGAATGAGGAAGAAGGTGGTCTTCTCCCCCTCCCCACTTCTCCTTTGATTATAAAACTGTAGCCCACTAAGTTCTGGGAGCGGCACTTCCTTGCCTGCCCGCTTGCATGTCTCACAAGTGTCCTATACTAATAAACTCTTTCCTTACCTGTCTCTCTGTCTCTTGCTGAATTCTTTCTACGCTGAGACAGAAGAACCTACGCTCTACTAAGTCCTGAGACACGTTCTGTCAGTTTCACTCTGACCCTGCTGGCTGGACCCATTTTTTCTCTCCTTCCCAGAGTGCCTCTCCTGTCCTCCCCCCACCCCAGGTGCTAGCTTGTTCCTCAGTGTGGGAGGATCACACCCTTCTCCTCGGTACCCACAGGCTCCACCTGCTGGAGGGGTCTGGGAGCTGAAGCTCAGAGGGAATTTTTGTTGGAGTCTTTGTCCCAGGCACAGAAATGACTCTGGGCTGGATTCTCTACCCTCCAAGGCCTGCCGGTGAGGTCGGTGCAGAGAGGTGTCCCAAAGAGAGTGTTGGTCACACGTGCTCAGGGAGGTGGAGAGGGGGCAAGAAGCTGACTTGTCGCCAGTCTACAGAGCACAAGACGGAGCCTGACTCCAGGGGTGACCGGACTTAAAGCCCAGAAGAGAGAGAGATGAGACAGACTTGAGAGGGTTTCCTGGCAGGAAAAGAGCCTGACTTTCAAATGTCCTGGGAGAGGAGCCAGGTGGGGTTGAAATAAGAAATAGTTAAGAGGCGAAGGTGAGCAGAAGGGCACCAGGTGTGCCAGGATGTGTGTGGTGTGCAGACTGGATGAGACCAGGGGTAAGTAAGAGGCGACCCTTAGGAGCTGGACCCGCAAACAGGGTCCACCCAGCAGGGACTTTCAGACCTGAGTAGGGTCCCCCAGGCCTCAGGGAGCAGGGCTGCCTACAGGACAAAGCTGGGTGGGTCACAGGCAATGGTCAGGGATGGACAGTGAGAGAAGCCAGGCTCTGCTTACAGGAACATCTGTCTCCCTTGGGTGCTTGACAGTGTGATCTCAGGGTTACGTGAAGGCCCCATTTCATCCCACTGACTGAGCAGGCTGTGGACCATCCAGGTGGCACGGCCCAGTCGGGAGGGGCCTTCCACCTCATCCAATGGGGTCCCTGCAGGACAGGTAATACCTGTCTGGGCTCCATCCTCTTGGCTCTTACCTCTGACCCCTCGCTGTGGAATAAGAGGGTGGCTTCGGGTGGCTGGGCTGGCCCCAGAACCACCCTATGGTTTTGATGGGTGGGTACAGAGCAGTGGGGAAAGCCCAGATGCCCATCCCAGGTCAGGGAGTGGAGACAGAGGACCCTGGCTCTACCTGCTGAGTCAGCCAGCAGCCTGAACACGCGTGCAACAGCGTGAGAGTGAGAGCGTGTGAGAGGACACATAAGAGTAAGTGTTTGTGTGTGTGCGTGTGTGTCTGTGAAACTGTGGGTGTGGACATGTCAGAGTGTGAGACAGCGTGTCAAGGTGCGTGTGAGACTCCGTGTGTGTGTGGCTGTGGAACTGTTCTAAATATGAGGTGAGAGAGACAAAGAGACAGCCAGGCAGATGCACAGAGCCCAGAAGATAGTGACATCAAGAGAAGAATTTGGAGGGGCTTCCCTGGTGGCGCAGTGGTTAAGAATCCGCCTGCCAATGCAGGGGACACGGGTTTGATCCCTGGTCCGGGAAGACCCCACATGCGGCGGAGCAACGAAGCCCGTGCGCCACAACTACTGAGCCTGTGCTCTAGAGCCTGAGAGCCACAACTACTGAAGCCCGCGTGCCTAGAGCCCGTGCTCCACAACAAGAGAAGCCACCGCAGTGAGAAGCCCGCGCATCGCAACAAAGAGCAGCCCCCGTTCGCCGCAACTAGAGAAAAGCCCACGCGCAGCAACGAAGACGCAACGCAGCCAAAAATTAATTAATTAATTAAAAAGTATTTAAAGAAAAAAAAAAAAGAGAGAAGTATTTGGAGAGACAGAGGCTCCAGAGAGGGGCTGAGAACTCTGATAAAGAGAAATGGAAAAAAAGAGAGAGAAATGGAGATCTGTGGAGATGGAAGAAGAGAAAGATACCGGGAGAGGTGAGTTGAGAAAGAAAAGCATTGAAAGGATAACTATTTAGCAGAGAGGACAGAGAGTCAGTGACGCCTGTGTGTCCCCCTAGATGGAGTCCCCCTAAGAAGAACTTGAGGGTCAGCCTCACAAGGAGAGCCGTTGCCGTTGCCATAGCCCCAGGCCTGTGGGGCTCTCTCTGGCTCCAGATGTTGGTCTCGGCCCCTCACAGTTAGCTGTGGGCAGAGCGGAGGCAGAGGGAGAGGGGACGCACGTGTGTTTGTGAACGTGTGGAGGGTTTTGCGTGTGACCCAGGAGCATCCCCTGCAGGGGGGGCCCTCCCCCTCTCCCCTTCCCCTCTCCCTCCCCCCCGCATCCCCCACCTTTCAGTCATCCAGGAGGCCCCTCACAGCCTCCCAGCGGGTTCCTCTCTCGCCAAGCACCAATCCTGACGTGGCATCTTATTCTGCTGACCTAAGTCTAATTTACTTGGGGAAAAAAAAAACCTTCCCTGGCCCCCAAATGAAATCACTCAGGGAAAGAAGGGGGTTGAAAGGAACTGGGGGGAAATAAATGTATTCCGCAAGTGTATTTTTATTCCAATAAAACTTGATTTAATAACCACCATGAATATTTCATTTGCAAGAGGCTATCCACCTCCTGCAGCCTGCACTGGTCTCCAGCCAAGTTTGCCCTCCCTGCCCCTGGAGCAGCACAGGGCCCTGCTCCGGCACCCTGGGCAGCTCTCAGAGTAGATGGAATGGTAGGCCCCCTCTGCCTTTCAGCCATCACCAGACCAGGTCCTCGGGGGTGCTGGCCTGGTATCAAGAATAGGGCAACACCCAGAGATTAGGATGGAGAGCTGGGTTCAAATACTCGCATTAATACTGAATCACTGGGTGACCTTGGTCAAGTTACTTCATTCTCTGAGCCTGTTTCCTCTCCCTATCTTATGACATTTCTATGAGGATCAATAAACACATAATGCATGTGAATAAGTTTATATTCATCAGTTATTATCCTTGCTGGGGATTGAGAGCCAAGAGATGAGTTATCCAGAAACTTTTATCTCCCCAACAATTTACTCCCTTCTGGATCCATGCATTTGAGCCATTTCCACGGCTGTCTCTCTCCTCTAAATCTTTATCCATCCCTCCCAAACGAGGCCAGGACACTTCTGCTAAGCAAATCCAGGTGGGGTTGGGACGGGTGAAACTGGGAAGAGGAGAGTGGGCCTCTGTTGTTTTCACGGTACAAAGGTATCCCCTGCCCCAGGCTCAGGCCATGTGGAATGGGTGGGGCTGATTCCACCGCTGACCCCAGAAGGAGGGCACATGACCCAAGCCTGGCCAATCAGAACACTCCATTCCCTGGTCACAGGGATTGGTTCTGGGATAGGCATGTGACCCTGTCAGGCCAATGCAACTCAATCCTGGGACTTTTGCTGGAATAACTGGGTAAAAGGGTGCTTTCTCCCAACTGGGGATGTCAAGGTGGGAGACTGCAGACCTGGAGTTGCTGGTGTCCATCTCCGCCATTCTTTTAGGAAGAGAACACTTGAGAATGAAGCCAACACAAAGGAAAACAGAGCCAGGGTGGAGACAGATTACGGACAACATTTGAATCCCATGATGCAGCTGTGCCTGAAGCAACATCTACCCCTGTTCTTTCCAGTTCCAAGAGGCAATAAATCCCCTTTTCTGCCTAAGCCACCTTAGGTTGGGTTTCTGTCACTTACAATGAAAAAGTACTGGTTAATACCTGGGATCTGAAGCATGTCTTTTCATTTCAGTAATTAAAGCCTTCTACCTCCCCAGGGAAATGTTTGTGGAAATTGGGGCATCAGATTGGAAGAAATGGTGGGGCTTCAGGCTGGCTGGTCTCAGTCCCCTCACCCGTGGAGGCACCTTTAAGAATTCAGATGCGGGCTTCCCTGGTGGCGCAGTGGTTGAGAATCTGCCTGCCAATGCAGGGGACACGGGTTCGAGCCCTGGTCTGGGAAGATCCCACATGCCACGGAGCGGCTGGGCCCGTGAGCCACAATTACTGAGCCTGCGTCTGGAGCCTGTGCTCCGCAACAAGAGAGGCCGCGGTGGTGAGAGGCCTGCGCACCGCGATGAAGAGTGGTCCCCACTTGCCGCGGCTGGGGAAAGCCCTCGCACAGAAACGAGGACCCAACACAGTCATAAATAAATAAATAAATAAATAAAAGAACGTGAATTTCTTTTAAAAAAAAAAAAGAGAATTCAGATGCAATCAGAGGCAGTGGTACTGGCTCCTCTGAGAAATTCCCAACATTCCTCAGGGAATTGGTATACGGTCCCTACGGGGACAACTCTTGGGGTTGCCCCACCCCTACCTCGCCTGTCACTCGTGTTCCTCGATGGTGTCATCAATCAACCAATCAATCAATCAATCAACAGCAAAGGTGTAGTGGAAGGATGGGCTCAGGATCAGGAAGCCTTGGCTAAGTCACATGCCTATCTGAGCCTCAGTTTCACTGTCAGGGGCATGAGGGGGTTAAACAAAATGAACTCAAACCCAGCTCTAACATCATTTATATTTATGAGTCTTTATTATGTTTAGACTTGGGGAAATAAAAATAAAGAAAGGACTCTGTCCTTATCTGCACAATCTCTTTGAGAGTAGAAGACACACATAAAAATAAAGCAAAAAAAAAAAAAATCAATAATGCTGTCCTCAAGGCAAATCTGAAGTAGACGAGAGCTGGCCAGGGTGGTCTGCCAGCTCCTTCGTGGCCCTGAGAATCTGTGAGCAGGAAAGAGACTCTGTCTCAAGGAGACAGAGACAGCATCCAGTGCCCCGGGCCTCAAGCCTGATGGGTCTTCTACAGGAGATTCTGGGCCTCAGAGGAGTTTCCCAGATGCCCCAGTTTCTCAGGCTGGCTTGGCAAAGTGTGGAACCAAGACCCAGGTGAGCGGGTGGGAAAACTCAGGAGGAAGAGGGGAGAAGAGAGGGAGGGAGCACAGACACTTGTGGGAGCTCCTGTCTGCTCACTATTTCTTCCATTTGCAAGTTTGCAAACTTCAAAGTAGTTTCTGGCCAGAGATAAAAATGTCGCTCCAGAGTCAGAGGGTGCCTGGAGGCTGGAGTGGGGGGAGGGGGGGGTCCAGGAAAGGGAGGATCAGGAGTGGGAGCCGGGGTCAGCTGGGGATGGAGGGCGTGGGGCAGACAAGGAGGCGAGGGCTAACCAGGCAGGTGAGTGGGTCAGGAGGCTGCGTTCGAGTTTAAGATCAGAGATATAAAGACCCCTGCAAACAGAAGAGAGTGCCACCCAGCCCTGGGCCACAGCTAGCTGAGCTCAGGGTTCCTTCTGGATGTGGTGGCAGGTGCCGGGACCTCAGGTCTGCTGACTATTCTATCACATGGGCCTTCTTGGACCACTGAGTAAGGTAATACAGGATGTTTACTGCAAGAGTGCCCGGTGGAGGGGCCAGCGGGAGCTGGACCCAGCCTGTACTTCACTCACCAGGTCATATGCCCTGGCACAGGGCTAGGTCCTTCCAGAGGGAGAGGTGCCCCAGGGGTGGGAGAGGTGCCCCAGGGGTGGGAGAGGTGCCCCAGGGGTGGGCTCTGTGCTCTCTCTCAAAGTATGAGCAGAGAGTCCTGAAGACAGACAGAGGTGCTGGGGCTGAGATGACCATGACCGTGACCTTGGGCAAATCTCCCTCCCTCTCTGAGGCGGGGCTAGACTGTGGTCTCTCTCCTGAGCACATACCTCTGGTCCCCTCTCCCTGTCTGTCCAGACTGAGGGACCCCATTCTCCCAGAAGCAAACTATGAGCCAGTCCCCCTACCTCCTACCATCCCACAAATACATCCCATCCTGGACCCAGTGCCATGTAGAAAGTCACCTAAGGACAGAGAAGGGCGTGCAGCCCAATTTCTGTTTGGCTTGGGCCTGGGGCCCGTTTTCCAGTACTGATAATTCCAAGGTGTCCTTGCTCGTGAAGGAGACAAGATTTTTAAAAAATGAAATGACAATCCAATTTGCAAAATCTCCTCCTCTGTCCCTTTCCCCTTCTTGTTCTCTCCCAATCTCAGAGCCACCGAGGAAGCCCTGACTCCCCAGTCAGGCAGAAACCTGGGAAACAGTCTAGATACCTTCCTCTTCCCTACCCTCTGGAACTAATGGGTCACCAAATTCTGTTGATCCTACTTCCCCCAAATGTCCCCCTTTGCACACACACTCACTTTCGTTCAGGCCCCGCCATTTCACAACTAGCTCATTGCCTCTATCCTCATGGTGTTCCCTGGACTTGGCCTCCAGCTGACTTGGTTTACCTGTAAAGCGAGAGTCTTGGTCTGGGTGACCTCTAAGCTCCCACCTTTGTGCTGTTGGTTATGACCGATGGTCTAAGGTAGCTGCACTTTGATCATATTGTTAGGTTTCAGACCCTTTTAAAATCTGATGAAAGCTGTGGCCTGTCCTTATCCAAATGCACACATACATACAGTTTTGCACATCTTTTCAAGGAGTTCACGGTCTTACTGGGATCCAGGTCCACAGACTCCAGGTTAAAAATTTCTGTTTGGGGACTTCCCTGGCGGTCCAGTGGTTAAGACTCTGCGCTTCCATTGCAGGGGGCACGGGTTTGATCCCTGGTCGGGGAACTAAGATCCCGCATGCCACACCAAAAAAAAAGAATTTCTGTTTGAATTTCTAGGGCCCCCGGGCTCCAAGAAAAGCCCAGATGGAGATCCTATTTTTTCATCATCCTCTGGACAGACTCCAGGGGCAGCTGCTTCTTGCCCTGCGTTCCAGGTTTCAGTAAACTGCCCATTAGCTCGGGGCCTGGGGCTGAAGCCTGCCTGGAAGAAGCAGGGCTGTATCCAGGAGAGCCATTAGACCTGGCCCTGCCGGGTGACCCAGTTTGTTGGAGGCCCAGCTGGGACTGGAGAATGTAACCATGTGCCTGGGCCACATGCAGAACCAGTTAAAAGGCAGACTAATGGGTGGTCAGGTGCGAGGAAGTCGGCCAAGGCGTCAGGCTGGGGAACACAAGGCATCTGTTTGGATCTGTGAGGCACTTTATGAATCCCTCCTAGCTGGTCTTTCTGAATGGAGAAGCCTCCCAAAGACTCACAGCCCTAGTTGCAAAAAGGCTCCTCTGTCGTTGCTGGCAGCAGAGTTTGCAGAAATGCAAGTGGGGTCAGAGTGCCCGTGAGTGTGTGCAGAACAAAAACGGCAGAATCAATGGGCTGGGTTACAGACCCTGCCACAGTGGGCGGATAATAGCGGCAGAGCGCCAGTTTCTCAGACCAAATGACCTGACCCTGCACTGTCAGAAAGTGCCAATCACAGGGGATTAAAACCAGCCAGGGGCACAGCCCCAGGGAGAAAGGCCTGAGGCTGGGCTAACAGCCAAGGACGGGGCTGAGGATGGTGGGGACGGCGCCCAGCCTGGAGGCCTTGGGGGAGGGGTACTGGGCTGCCCTTGGCAGACTGGGGATGGAGGAGGCAGGGGCTGGGACCAGGGCAGGAAAGGGTTGGGACAGAGCGGACGGGGATGGAGGTCACTAGCAAAAGCAAGGAGAAGGACAGCAGGGAGGAAGTGTGGGCTCGGTGTGGGGCCGGGGGGGGCTAGATTATTCCTGGGGTGCTGTGAGCAGACTGGGGAACTAGACTCTGAATCTCGCTGACCCAGCATTGTCTGCCCTTCTGGAGCGTAAGCCAAATGCTGGAAGGATTTTTAAGAGCCACAAGTCTCCAGAAGCCTCAGGCTTCCATTTAGAGTTCAGGTGCTTTGGGGAGAATTCTGAACCTGCAGTCAGCCCTGAGGCTCCTCAGTCTACACACACTCTCTCTCTCTCTCTCTGTCTCTCTCTCTCTGTCTCTCTCTCTCTCTCTCTCTCTCTCACCTGACTCTCACAGCAAGCCCAGGAGGTGGAGTTGTTACCACTGGCTAGGAAAGAAGTGACTTTTCCAGAAAGAGAAAAACAAATACCGTATATTAACACATATATATGGAATCTAAAAAAAAAAAAAAAAGGTTCTGAAGAACCTAGGGGCAGGACAGGAATAATGACGCAGACGTAGAGAATGGACTTGAGGACACGGGGAGGGGGAAGGGTAAGCTGGGACGAAGTCAGAGTGTGGCATGGACATATATACACTACCAAATGTAAAATAGATAGCTAGTGGGAAGCAGCCGCATAGCACAGGGAGATCAGCTCGGTGCTTTGTGATCACCTAGAGGGGTGGGGTAGGGAGGGTGGGAGGGAGACGCAAGAGGGAGGAGATATGGGGATGTATGTATATGTATAGCTGATTCACTTTGTTTTACAGCAGAAATTAACACTCCATGGTAAAGCAATTATACTCCAATAAAGATGTTAAAAAAAAAAAGAAGTGACTTTTCCAGAGTCACACAGCTGGTCAGAGGTGCTTCCCGGAGCCCCAGCTTCCTTGTTTGTAAAACAGGTATAGCAACATCTGCCTCACATCGTGAGCCTGGCGGTTACCCCATGCCGGGCCCTGTGCTTAACGTGCTTTATGCCATGGAGTCGTTTGAAGAATGCTGTGGTATTTCTCCATTTTGCAGATGTGGAAACTGTAGCTCAGAGAGGTGAAGTAACTTGCCCAAGGCCACACAGTGTGTAAGTGACCAAGCCAGGATTTGAACCCTAGTGCATCTGGCTTCAGAGCTTGTAAAAATCAAATATGAAGAGGGCTTTGTAAAGTGCTTTGTGGGTGTCAGTTATCAGCGCTGGGACTGTGCAGGGGATACTTCGGGGAGAGAGAGAGAGGAAGAAACCAGGATCTCCATCCCTCTCAGCTTAGCTAAGTGAGCCAGAGGTGAACTGGGTCTTGCTGGAGGCGGACCGGGTGCCCATCTGGGTGGAGTGGGGCTGTGGTGGGGGGGTGTGTTGGTGGGGGGATGGTGGCAGTCCCCTCCCTGTAATTCAGCCCTCCACCACCCATGCTAATGGCCTGCAGGGGAAATCATCTGCAAGAGGTGATTTTCTGCAGCTCTGAGATCAAAGCCTGGCCAGGAATGAGCCCCCTTACTGGATAATGAAGATGAATCCTAGCCAGGTCTGCCCAGAAAGAACGTTAACTAAATGAAGATGGCAGTTCAGTGACTGTGGAGTTTGTATCAGGGCCAAATTGAACTCTCTCTTCCAGCATGTAGATGCAAAACTTGGGCTCGTGCCCAAGAAAGGGGGAACACATACGCCCGCACATGTGCACACATTCATTCCCCTGCTCCCCCTCAATCCCTGGCCACTGGCAGCCGCCTCAGGGAGGGGCTGGTTCCATGCAGACTCTGGACTAGGGGCCTCCTCCCGGCTGCTCTAGCTTGGCTTATTGAAACCCACGCTGGGCCCCCCAGTCAGGTAGAGGCAGTGAGGATAGGGGAGGGGCTGGGAGGGAGAAAGCACAAGTGGGAGGGGCTTGATACAAGGGGACCCACTAGGTCTCCTGTCTTTACCCTGAGGACAAGGGTAGCACAGTAGAGTCAGACCTGTGTTCAAGTCTAGCTCTTACAAGCTTAAGTGACCTTGAGCTAAAAACTTAAAAATCTCCAAGCCTCAATTTCTTATTCTACAAAGTGGGAATGATAATGAAACCTGCGAGCCAGATCCATGCTGGGCAGTGCTGTGTGAATCGTTAAGTGATGGACCTGCAGGCCTCCCGGAGTCTCCGCCCGCCTCCCTCCCCCCAAGACCCAGATTGGGCTCGCAGACCTAAGCTTTTGCAAACTTCTGACCCAAGCCTCCAGCACCTGCTTCCCAGGCTCCCACGATCACTCTCTCCAAACCCCACAATAATGGAGAATTCCAGGCCCACCTATTCCCTGAGATGATAATTAACAACAGCCTCCCACCCACACAGCATACAGCACTGAATACTTAAAAGGAGAAAACAGTGCAGCAGTGGTGGGGGAGAGGCCTGACCAGAATTGGTTACAACATCCAAGACCAGTTTCCTCACCTTGGTTGCACATTAGAATCACCTGGGGGAACTTATAAATGTCAATGCCAAGGTCCAGCCCCAGATCTTGATTCAGATCTCTAGGGCGGGGCCTGGGCAGGGGATTCTAATGTACAGCCAAGTGTGCAGAACCTCTGCCTAGAGACAAGGCTTTCTGAATTTTAGTGGGCGTAAGAATCAGTGGGCGTAAGATGCAGATTCTGATTCCAGGGACCTGGGGTGGAGCCTGAGATTCTGGATCTCTAACAAGCTCCAGTGATCCTGATGCTGAAGGTCCCGGGACTACACTTTGGGTAGCACAGCCCTCATGAGGGCACCCTGGCTTTATCGTCTCTCTTCCTTGTCAGCCCTAACAGGCTTCTGCACAACGTACGCTCTCAGTAAACACTTGTGGGATTTAATGCACCCATAATTGAGACAGCGATGGATTTGGAACCTCATGGCCTGTATCTGAATCCTAGTTTTACTGTTCTAGCTCTGTGGATTAGGGCAAGACACTTATCAACTGGGCCTCAATATTTGCATCTGTAAAATAGGTATGCTGTTACTGCCCCAAGAGCCTTGTAGGATCAGTGGGAAGATAAAATGGCATCATGTATGTGAAATACAAGTTGATATTAATATTCTTTTTTCTTCTTTTACCTGCCACCGAAGGGCACGCATGACACAAATCCCACCCTCAGTGACCTCTTTGTGCCTCTAATCTGGCCGATTATCTTTGGTAACCCTCACGCCCCAGAAGCCTGGCAGCCCTGAAATCGAGCGTGCACTGGACACGCTAGCCATGCAGACCCTCCGGGGTCTCCCTGTGCAGCTCCAGAGCCCTGGCCAGGCCAGCACGCTACTCAGAAACAAGCATGCTTCCGGATTTAAAGACCCACAAAGACTCAGAGGTCCTGGGTTCAAATCCTAACTTTGCCCCCGACAGTCCACATTCGGGCTCCCAGCAGCCCTCGTAAACAGTCAACCTCCAAATCACCCTCTTCTGAGGCAGCCCTGGGCTGTGGTGCCTGCCCATGAATATCTCTTCAAGCTGACCCTGCCTGTAGACAGGCAGGAAGGCAGGGCAGGTGGGACCCATGGTAAGGCAAGGCCGCCTGGTACTCATTTTTCTCCATCGCTGTGAACCATAACCATTTACTAAGGCAACAAATGTGACTCACTCTTTTCTGCTCGCAGTGCCAGAGCCCCAGCTCCACCCTCTGCCCCACCCCCATCCCGTCACACCTAATCTCAGTGGGCCACAGCCTCAGCAGTGCCTCAGAACCACGATTCAGACTGACCAGGTCTTGGGTGGAGGTGGCAAGAATCTACCTGTTTCTTTTTAAGTTCCCCATGGTGCTGATGCGTGGTCAGGGCTGAGAACCACTGCCCTCCGTACTCTCCTCTCCCCGTGCTAATGCCCATTTGAGAGCACTGGGTTTAGAATCAGAAAGCCCAGTCTCAAGTTCTGGCTCTGCACCTTAAACTATGACCTGTTAATGTGAGTCACTTAACAGAGCTGGGCCTCAGTTTCCACATCTGCAAAATGGGGATAGGGAAGCCAATCGTCTTGGAGGAATATTCAGGGTCAAAAGAGATCAAGAGCGTGGAAACACTCTGCTAAGATGGATGCACCCCACAGATCAAGGTGCTCTGAGAACTGTGGCACCAGGGCGCCCTCCAGCATCCTCCCGGAGTCGCTGCCTCAGCACCACCCCTGGCCAAGCCAGCCAGTAACCACCCACGGTCCCTCCAAGGGTTCCTGGCCTGATGGTGCAGGCTCCCCCTGGTGGCTGTGCCTCACTTTTGCAGCCGGCTCTCTCCCCAGCCTCCATCCCAGTTCCCGGCACGTACCCTGTGCTTTCCCACCTTCATGCCTTTGCTCAAGCTGTAAGGTCTCCATGGGCTGCTCTTCCACCCTCCTCGGACTCAAAGCTCAGCCATCCCTTCCAGGGCCACCTCAAGGGCACCTTCTTCAGGAAGATGTCTCTTACTGTGCCCAGTAGCCTTTTCTTGGAACCATTTATGCCTCTATTGGACCATGAGCTCCCTGAGGACAGGGACCTTGTCTTACTTAGCATCTTGGTAGCCCCTGCAGCACTTAGCACAGACCCTGGCACACAGAAAGTATCCAATAAAAGTCTCTTGAAACACAGAAAATGTGCACCCTGGCTAGAAAGCCAATAAATGCAAATTCACGCAACACAGAGGTCCTATTTTATGCTTCCTAAATTAGCAATTTAGGGGAAAAAATGCTAACATGCACCACTGACAATGTTATGTTAAAATTGGTACACACATTACCGATAATGTTGAAAATTGGGATGATCATTTTGGAAAGCAATATGGAAATATCAAGGGCTATAAAAGTGCTTATTCACTTTGACCCAGTAATCTCACTCCTAATACTATATCCAAAGGAAGTCACTCAAAAGAATAACAAGTGTTATATATGCATGAAGATACTCATTGCCACATTGTCTATAATAGTCCCAAACAGAAAACAACCTAAATGTTCAACAATAGAGGAATTAAGTAAATTACGGTATATAAACTCAACAAACTATTATGCAGCCATTTAAAATATTTATGAAAACTGTGTAACATGGAAAAATGCTTATGATAAAATGTGAAATAAAAAACTCAGGTTGTAAAATTATATGCGCATTATAACTACGTAATAATAAAAATGTAGGCATGCTGACAAGGATCAGAAGGGACTGGCCAAAATGAAATTAAACATTGTGCTAAGGGTGGGAGGATTAGAGGTGATTTATTTTTATTTTTAAACATTTCCTGTAAGATTGTTACAATGCCATTTTCACAATGCAAAAGTTAAATAGCCAAACAATAAAAGTTTGTCAAATGAATGCAAGGGGGCAGAGAGACGGGGGAGAGTGGTGCTGTTTGGGGATTTCTGGATCCAGCTTTGTCTCTGTCTGAGTACCTTGGGCCATATTTCCTGTGGTCCAAATAAACAGTGAGATTCTGGATGGAGTGAAGCCTTAGAGAAGTGTGGCCATAAGAACACAGAACTACCCTGCCTTTTTGGGTGCTCCTAAATGATTTGGGATACCTTTTGGGAAAGGTTAGATTTTTCTCAGAGTCTTACAGAAGCCCATGCTGCCCTGCAGTGTACCTATGGGGAATGCGCCAGGGAAGGGTTCAGGGGATGTTCAAGTTCAAGGGGCTGACGGTGCATGAGGTGTTCCTGCTTGGGCCTCTCCCGTAGGAGAGAGGCTGAGCCTAATAAGGAATGAGAAGCCTTTCTCTGCACACCCACCCATCCTTACCTCAAAGCTTTGAAAATTACATCCCATGTGCTTGACACAGTCCCAGTTTTCATCTGCTGTCCTGGCCTAATTATCAATAGCTCCTTTTATCTCCAAAGCATCCCAGCTGGGACATGGTCACATTACCCAAACTGCAAAGAGCAAGAAAAAAGGAGTGGAAAAGTTGCTTCTGTGACGGATGAATGGGGCAGGGAGGGTGTCTTTCTTCTGGGGAGTCCAGACCCAGAGATGTCAGGAAATGTTTCAGGTGGTCCCGCCTCCCACCATTTCACAGCTCCCATGGGTTGCCTGTGTCCTGGGGTCCTCATGGGGTACACCCATGCCTTCGTTCTCCCCTCTCAGCATCCTCTTTCTGCATCTCTCCACCAACACTGATGCCCTCCTGGGGCTTCCGGCTTCCAACGACTGTGTCTCTTTCCTCCTGAATTCTTCTAGGCTGACCTGTCCCTTTCCCTCCTCTGGACCTCTCCCTCCTGCTGACAGAGATTTTCAGTTTTAATCAGGTATTCTTCCCTGTCTCCCCGGCCCCAGCTCATCCTCTGCTGAGTCAGTTGAATTTCTTTCTCTATTCCTGGGGACATTTTTCACCCATCCTTTCTCCAACCAATGTTATCTCAGCGCTAAGCGGGATCATAATTCTGCCCAATGTCATGGGAATTCCCGGCAACCTATTGCTTCTGACAGTGACAAAGTCTTTCAGGCTCAGATACCTGAGCACACACTCACAGATTCAGGCAGGATTTTCGATCTACCCACGCCACATCTGTGATACACATGCTACATACGCACCACATGCAAAATTGCAGGCGTTCACATGACATGTCCAGCAGATGTAACTTTTCCATGTCACACATACACCGCATATATAATCCAAAAACAGCCTGGAATGCCCACCCCTTATGGACTCATACTATGCAATCAATACACATGATATACATCCCACATATATTGTATGCAAGCCTCAGACCACACAGCCATTCCACACACTACTCACACGTCACACACACACGCACGCATGCATGCACATCCCACAGGAAGGCTTTGGGGCTCCTGTATTGTCAAGATCCTGCTCAGGGAAAAAGGCTTCATTCCTGCCACAGAGGCTGCGTCCCCCACCAAGCTGCAAAAGGACTTCAGCAAGGAGCGTTCATTACTGCTAACGAGCATTACATGCCTAATTAATTCCCAGGCTTGGTTTGAGGATCTGACCCAAGGCCTGATTTCCATTCAGGGAAAAATAAATGGAGAGTTAAGAGGGCTCATGTGCTGGGTTAGTAGGACTTACGGTCCACTTGCATTTGCCCATCCTGTCCCCAAATCCAAATCACTGGGATGATCAGCCTGATGTGAGAACAGCAGACTGCATCCAAGCGGCAGGCAGCTGGGTCTCCTTTCTGACCGCTTTTCTGCAGTATCAGGACCAAATCCTCAAAGTCAGAATGTCTTACAAGCACCTTTCGATAGGTTCTGAGCCCCACCCAAGTAAAGGTCCCTTCAATTTGGGAGGAAGAAGAGCCCCTTCCTGGTACCCACTAACATCTGATTCTCCCTAGTGCACTTTCCTTGAGGTGTGGGACCTTCAGTGCCCAGGCTGGTTTTCCTCCGTGAGATATAGCATAGAATGTGCAAAGCTCTTGCCTTGCAAGGGGAGGCCTGGGTACAGGGTTAGCAAACAGGAGACCCTCTTGGCAAACACTGCTTTCTGATCACTGTGATCTCCCCCACTGAGCCCAGGCTGGGGTCCTACACAGCACTCCACCACCAACAGATCAGAGGTGGTGGGCAGAATGAGAAACTATGGGCTATTCCAAGAGAAGCACTGCCATTGCATCCAGGAATTTATTGAGGCGGGCAGGTGGGGGTGGGGAAGAGACCACCCAGATGCAACCACCGTAGAAAGGCAGTATGGAAGGGGGGTCGAGAAGCAGAGCTTCAGCATGAAGCCAACCTGGACTCCAATCTACGTGCTGCCACCCACTAAGCATGTGACCTTGGGCAACTACTTATCTTCTCTGGGCCTCAGTTTCCAAATGTGTAAAATAGGGTAAAAACAGGACATTCCTCCTGGGCTTGTTGTACAGTTTAACTGAGCTGATGTGCACAGAGTACATAGCAAAGTGACACAGAGTGAGAGCTTAAGAAGCAATAGTACAGAGTTGTTTTATTAGTAGCATATTATTATTATTTCTACTGGGGCTACTACTGCCGCTGCTACTCTGGTCTTCCTGTCGTGGAGTGGAGTTTAAACTCCTCAGCGTGGCACTGAACACCCTCTGCAAGGTGGCCTCGCCCTGCATATTCTACCTTTCCTAGCACAACTGTTTCCCTCGCAGGAACTAGACTGGTCTCCCACCTCCGGGCCTTTGCTCACAAGGTCCCCCCGGCCTACAATCCCTTCTCCCCACTTTGTCTGGCCAAGTCTTATTCCTCCTTCAAAGCCAAAGCTCTCATCCAATTTCCACAATAAGCCAACGCTCTTATCCAATTTCCACAATAAGCCAACTGCTCCAACCACTCAGATCAAGGCCCCTCCATGTGCATTTCCATGGCGTTTATTATTATTTGAGACATTTTAAACGGACAAAAAGTAATGAAACAAATACCCATGTACCCACCACTTAGCTCAAAAAAGAAAACTCACAGAAACAACTGAAGTCTCCCGGGTTACTCCCTGACCGCACTTCTCTGGCTCTTCCCAGAGGTAACCAGCGTCCTGCATGTGACGTTTATTGCCGCCAAGAGTGTCTTGAGGTTTTTACCACATCTTTGCCCCTAAGCGGTATTAGCTGTAGTGCTGCGTGTTTTGAAGGTGGACATATACGTAGGGAGTCTGTACCAGGTGCTCTCTGTTACTTGGTGCCGCGTGCCCTCAGCCCACCTGCTCTCAGCACCGCTGTGGGACTGCCCATGGTGCCCCGCCGAACTCCTGCTTCAGCCTGTGGCACCTCTGCCTTAGGGCTTTCTCCTGAGTCCCAGAAGGCAGCTCAGCTTGTGCAGGCGCAGCAGGAGCTAGCATCCCAGCGGGGCACAGGAGCGGGAAGACACCCCAGTTCCCTCCATCAGAGGCCACTTCCCCTGTGCACGCTCCCAGATTCCCCAGAGGGTCTGCAGCTGCCCTCCACTGACCTGCTCGTAATCCCCCTCGACTGGCTGTCCCCTCCCCTGTCCCCCCCTCCTACTGGGACAGTGCCCAAAGTAACTCTGCACACGGGCTCTGCTCTCAGGAACCCAAGCTAAGGCAGTATTGCTTTTGCTCTCAAATGGCTTTGGAGAATTACCCATGTTGTGACATACAGCTCTATGTCATTCATTTTCACTGCCACACAGTATTCCATACAATGAGCAAGTCTGAATATATACCCCCCTCCAGCTGATGGACACTTATGGGGCCTCTGATGCTTCGCTATGACCAACAGTGCTGCAGCGAGCCTTCCTGCCCAGTTTCCTGGCAGGCCTGGTGTTCTCCACCAGGCTCTCTGACTCCAAGCCCCATTCCGCCTTGCCTTGCCATTTAACTCTTTGGAGTCCACGTCTCCCTGCCTAAAGGTAAGCCCTAGACGGTAGAGGAGGGAAGGGAGGGAGGGGAGGGAAATTAATTCACTCAAGGGACAGCAGGTGGACTTCAACACCGGCCGTATCCACCTTGGTTACCACCATCTCGTCTTAAACAATCACTCATTCATTCACATAGCATTTATGTGCCAGGCACATAAAACGGGGTAACAGGCCTCCATCAATTTCCCCTTTACCTTCCTCTCTAATTCCTCTCTGCATTTCATCCTTCTCCCTTCTTCTCCCTCTTTCTCGCCTCCCCAGGGGTCCTCCCAGGCCCTGAGACTTCCTGCAGAAGTACAGAGGCAAAGGCTGCCTGGGCTCCTGCCCTGGCCGGCACAAGTGGGCCTGCCAGCATCTCCAGCAATAATGTGAGCTATCCTTAGAACAACATGCTGTTAATGATAGTTCATGGCCTGTTCACCTGTGTACAGAAGGCCTGCAAGCAGCAGTTCCAAGTTCTTGCTACTTGTCAGGCCTGCGTGACACTGGGCCAGTGAGGGAGAGACAGTCCCAGCGGCGCCCAGCCCTCCGATCAAAACCCACGTGCTCTGGGAAGGCTTCCCTGACTCTCCCAGGTACCAAATCCTGTAGCGTTTAGTGTTTCTATCTCATACCTGCTGAGTCAATGGCTCAGTAAGCATTTGTTGAGCATCTACTATAGTCAGGGGATGAATGAACTCACCATCTGCCAGTTTTCACATCTGGGCTTTGCTGCTTTCTTGGTGGCTGCCTTCAGGCAGGTGATGTAACCTCTCCACGCCTCCTTTCCTCAAGGATAACCATCCCTACCTCATAGATTTGTTGTGAAGACAAAATGAGTTCTCACCGTTCTAGGTACTGTTCTCTAGTACAGTGCCTGGCACATAGTTAGTGCTCCTTGAGGGTTAGCTGTGATAGCCTGAAAATTCTCCACCCCATGACTGGCTGGGGAGGGGGCGGGGGAGGGTCTCAAACTCAGGAAAAAGCTCTTCCATCTGAACAGTGGGTAAATACCCAGTTCCCTCCAGGTCTCTCCCATCATCCTGGGAGCCCTCTGAAGACAGGGCCCTAATTCCCCTATGAGACTAGATGTTCTCTAAAATGGGAAAGAAGCAAATTCACCTCCCTTATCAGATCAAGGTCCCCAGGGGTAGAAACAAAGTCCTCACCAGCCTGACAGCTGCCCCCAGTGTCTGGCCCAAGGCTCCTTCCCTGGGGCCAGCTCTTCTCTGAAGGGGCAGGTGTCAGGGACCTGGACAGGAGGCGTCCTCAACCTGACATCCCCATGGCCACACCAGACCTGGAGGTTTGAGCAATTTGCAGGGAAGGTGAAAACAACTGGTTGCACCATTCAAAGATTTCTTTTTATTACCAGCTAATGGCAGCACTTACAAGAGCAGTTTTATATGTAATAAAACTCTTTTATTGTCTCCGTCTTGCCTTGGAGAGGCAGAAAAGGAGACAAGCCCAGAAACAGGGAGAGGAAAGACAGGAGTAAACACCAAGATTAATAATGGCAACTTCCCACGAGGGGCAGGGACGACAAATCGAGGCACGCACCTGGTTTTTCTTCAAAGACAGGGCGACAGGGAGAGGTGGAATGTTTATACTCTGGTGTGGAGGAAAGAGCAGATCTCAGGGGAAAGCTGGACTCTTCTCCTGGTTTTGCTATTTGGCCATGGGTGTGTCACTTTCCTGCCCCTGGACCTCAGTTTTCTCCTCTGTAAAATGGAGAGATGTTTAAGGGCATGACCCCTAAAGACCCTTCTGTGTCTAAGGCCTTGTATATTTGTGTTGTTAAAGTTCATTTTTTACTCTTTCTTCTTCTTTCACACTAAGGACAAGAAGATTATAGTTTTGTTTGGCACTTAACCAACCCGTTTCAAGCACATCCTATAACAGTGTAGGAGATGTGCCAGGAGAACATTATTGTCTACATTATACAGATGAGAAAACTGAGGCCCAGATGATCCAGGTCACCACTGCTTCAATTACAACTACCAGCAGCTCAAGGTCACAGCTATTGTGGAACAGAGACCAGGCTGAATGCGGGCTCTGCCTCCAAGCCTGTGTTCTTTCCACCGTATGATGCAGTTTCCCAGAGCAGATGATGGGGGATTGAGCCAAGTTCACTAATCCCGTCACCTGGGTCTCCCTGGCACTGTGCTGCACAGCACCTGAAGCCAAAGCAGGAAGGAAAAAAAAAAAAAGAAATGGAAGGCTTGGTTTAACCCTTCACCACCGGCAGGGCTTAACTGCTCACTCATGGCACATCCCCCTGCGGGCACAGGCCAGGGCAGTGGTTCTCAAAGTGTGGTCCCCGGATGGCAGCACCCACATGGGGATCCCCCATGAGCTCGTTGGAAATGCAAAATCTCGGCCTCCACCTCAGATCTGTTAAATCAGAAATGAATGATAAATGGGTCCACTTTATACAAGGTAATGAGGTAGCTATCTATGTGATATAATTTTAGGAGTGCCAGGATTCATTACGCCACTGAAAAACGTCTCCCTGGGTCAGGTGTGAGGAGAGAGGGAAGAGAGGGAGCTGCTTTCATTCCACGGTCAGGAGGCCAGCAGGAGGAATGCCCCAGGAGCAGGACCCCAGAGACCCTGCGCGCCGAGAGGTGGTGGATGTGCTTTGCTCGGAGAAGGGCTTGATTGCCGAGGGGGAGGGGCGTTCACTATTTCTTGTATGTAACTCTAGCCTGCAAGCCCCAGCTCCTGACTCAGGAATGAGGGGAGAGGGTGGATGTGTGTTGTGGCTTTCTAACATGCCAAGCGCTGAGCTGGATATTTCACTTTCATCATTTCAGTTTGTTCTCACGAACAAAATCCAGGTGGCATTATCCCCATTTTACAGACTGGGAAAGGGGCCCCCACTGAGCTTGCATAGATGGCCCAAGTGCCTAAGTGCCAGGGTTTAAATGTAAACCCAGGTCTCAATAATTTCAAAACTTCGGCTCTTGCCACTGGACCTCAGTGTCTAGGAAGCCATCACCATCCCAAAGCCTGGTACCTCCCGAGATGGCAGGGCTGAGCCGTCCAGTGGAGGCTTCTGAGCTGAGTCGGGTGGACACGAGGTGAGAGCCAGCTCTCTCCAATCTCTACCTCACGGCAAACCCTCCTACATTTCAGTTAAGGCATTGGAGCTGCTGGTCTTTTAATGTTCACTGTGGCTTAATGGATGAGAATGCCAAATGTGGCATCAGAGGGGCTGATAGTCCAACTGGGGAGAGAAATGTAACCCAGTTGAAACAGTTCCTAATGCCAGTTAGTAAGTGGGTAAATACCAACATGAATGGCTTAGCAATTCAGAGAGGGGAGAGAGAGGCAAGCGTGACCTGGAGCAGTTCGGGAGGGCTTTCTGGGAGCAGCGGCAGGATGCTGGTGGGTTTGCAGCAGTCAGATTCAGTGCCGGTGGTGGCTGTAGAAAGTCTGGCACTTCAGCCGGGCTCTCCATCAGGCCTCTAAAACAATTCCAGATGTTTCACTGATGTTTCCCCGGCCTCTTTCTCATGCAATAATTATCTTTTAATGGCACACATTAATGCAAATTAGCTACATTGGGAAGTATATTTCACAGCAAATGTGCACTCAGTCCTCCAGCTAGTGCCCCCTCCAAGCCCTACAAGGTGAGGCAGGCACTCTCCGGCGGGGCTGTCGATGAAGGTCTAGGCTGAGGGCTAATTATGTGGGCATAGAAGGGGGCAGCTCCAAACGGGGAGTCGGAAGCTGGCAGATGGAGAGGGAAGTTGAAGGCCTCCTAGAGCATCTTACTCATCTCTCTTTTGGAGCACTCATATCACTGCTATAATCACTCACTTCCATGCCTCAAACCTCTATAAGACTGAAGCTCCAGGGAACAGGAATACCACGTATGGTTTATGAGTTGTGTACTGCTCAAGGTGCCTGGCCAAGAGGGAAATGGGCTGGAATACAGCCTGCCCTCAACTTGCCACTGGAGCTGTGTCCACTGAGAGGAAGGGCTGCCTTTTTACAGTTTTCACAAAGGGTCCATTTAGGCTGGTGGTGTCCCTGCCTGATGCTGTGCCTGTTTGTTCCTGGCTGAATCCCTGCCCCCTGGCATAGTACTGGGCACAGAGTAGGTCCATGTTTGTTGCATCAGTAAATGCATGAAAATAAGCAAGAATCCAAGATGACTGCATGGAAGAAAGAGCAACTCTGAGATGGGTGGGTTTATTCCATTTCACAAATAAAAAGCCAGCTTTCAGAAAATTGGGGAGGGAAGTGCGGCTTATACTTTTCTTGAGTACTTCCCTACTTTCCCAGTTCTCTTTCTCTAAGCTAAATACACCTCTGAGCACACAACAGGGCCTTGGTAAACTGATCCACTGGGAAAGAGATAAACTGTGTCTGTTAGGACACAATGTGAGCTGGGACGGTGAACAAGCACATCTACTGAGGAGAAGACACAATCTCTCTACTCAGGAGCCCTTCAGAGCAAGACGGATAGCTCTCTGGACCTCAGTTTTCTTGTCTGTGAAGTGGGGATACCCACAATCCTGATCTCATAGGGTTTCTGTGAGAGCAAATTAAGTTATGTGTGAGAAAGGGTTTTGTAACTGCAGAAGTGCTACACATTGGACTAGGTGCTTCCGATATATCATTTAAAGGTTGGCCAAGTCTGGCCCACCACCTGTTTTTGTCAATAAAGTTTTATTAAACCATGGTCAGGCCATTCATTTGTATGTTGTCTGTGGTTGTTTTCGCTCTACAATGCGGAGTTGAATAGTTGCAACAGAAACCTTTTATGTGGCTTACAAAGACTAAAATATTTACTATTTGGTCCTTTACAGATAAAGTTTGCCAAGCTCTGTGTTAACTCCTTTAAGCCTTCTAACTACTCTGTGAGTTAAGTACTAATATTATCACCTCCATTTTACAGGTGAGAAAACAGACACAGAGCAGTTAAGTAACTTGCCCAGGGTCACACAGCAGGGAAGTGTCAGAGCTGGGATTCACACCAGGGTGGGCAGGGGACCTGAGTCCATGCTCTTAAAAACAAAATCATCCTGCCTCTCTTGCCCCTAAATCAGGGCTCAATTTACAAAGTCCTAGACCCCGAGGACAAGGAGGACCAGGGGAGCAACAGCTTAAAGCCAAATAGAAGGAGGTCCTTGCTGATACAAGGGAGACAATGCACAGATATCAATACCCAGGGGAGCTGGTCGGGGCTGAAATGAAGCCAGGAAAAGTTTAGATAAACTTCTGGGAAACAGACTTGTTTCCTGGGGAGCTCAGAGCCCTGGAGGAATGTACCAGCTTCCTAGGGCTGCTGGAACAAAGTACCACAAACAGGGTGGCTTAAAACAATGGAAATACATTCTCTCCCAGAGCTGGAGGCCAGCAGTCTGAACCAAGGTGTTGGCAGGGCCACGGTCCCTCTGAAATCTGTAGGGGAATCCTTCCTTGCCTTTTCCTGGTTTCTGGCAGTGGCCGGCAGTCCTTTGCAACCCTTGGCCTGCAGCTGCAACACTTCAATCTCTGCCTTTGAGGTCCCAGGGTGCTCTCCCTGTGTGTCTCCGTCTTCACACGGCCAACTTCTTATAAGGACACTTATAATTGTTTTGGATCAGGGGCCCAATCTATTCCAGGAGGACTTCGTCCTAATTTAATGTAAGTATATCTGCAATGACCCTATTTCCAAAGAAGGTCACGTTCAGAGGCACTGGGGGTTGGGACTTCATCATATCTTTTTTGAGGGGATGCAATTCAGCCCATAACAAAGAATGTCTCAAAACTCTGAGGGGGGGCTGTCCTAACCCTCCTCTGAGTCAGAGAGCCAGCCAGAAACAGAGAGAAGGAGCAGAGGCCTTCAGGCAACCAGGGTGAGGTGAGTTCATGGCTATTTCCATTGCAAATGTCTTCTTCTAGAACTTTCCTTGTCCCTACAGATTGAGAGCTCCTTGAGGCTAAGGCTGAGTCTTATTCCCTCTGTCTCCACATAGCAGGTGTTCAGTAGTAGGTGGCAACCCAATGATCATGTCAAACGGCCCCTCAATGCCTCTGTTGGAAAAGTAGTCAGGCCACAGGGCTGACTGGCTCTGGACTCCTGTTGGGCTGAAATCAGACGTAAATGAACTGGGCGTTGCCAGGCCAGCTGGGATGCCAGGGGCGTCCTGGGGTAGGAGGGCCCTGAACCAGCCCCATCTACTGTCCTAGCAGGGCTTCTGAGGGACGTCTGGGCAGAGACCACACTAATGCCGGATGACATGCAGCCCAGCAGTGCTTCGCCTGCGTGTTTGCACAGTTAATGTAACTAGGCCCATGGGATGCTGACACTAAAGGAACGATATTTGAGAAGTCCTTATCAGCCACCCCAAAAGTCCCAGATTACTGCAGTGAAAAGGTTCTCACACACACACAATCAAACAAGCATTCCATCCAGAAGTGCTGGCTGCAGGCCTGGCCCTGCTGAGAAACTAGATTCTTTAGGAGCTGATTTGGGGGGTAGTAACATGCACCAGGTACCTACTAATGGCCCCACAGAGGACTCAGTCACTTATTCACTCAACAAACACACCCTGAGCAGCCTCTAGTCAACAAAGCACTGGGAATTTAAGGATGAAAAAGACCCCAATACCAGTCCCAGAGGAGGAAAGGTATGCAGAAATAGGTAATCGTATGCTGAAATATTTACAGATAAACTGATATGATGCCTGGGCAAGAGGGAAAGTCCGTGGGGATGTAGATGAAACAAGAGTGGCCAGCTGGTGATACTTGTTGAAGCTGGGTGATGGTTACATAGGAGTCATTGTATTATTCTTCTACTTTTGTATATATTTGAAATAGTCCATATGCTTTGAGAAACAAAAATTAAAAAGAAAAGATGCAAGGGGCACTTGGTGCAGTGGGGGGGTGGGGGTGGAGGAAAGAGTATTAAGAGTGCTCCCTAGAGGAGGCAGTCATCTGGGTGTAATCTGAGAGAGGAGGGGAACCTTCTACCCTTGGGGAGCTTAGACAAAGCAGACCAACATCTCTGTTACAGCAAGATGATGTAGAAAGAAGATGGCTTCCAGAATCATCCAGAACTCAGTTCAAATCTCACCCATAAATCTGGGAAAATAGTACCTACCATATAGAGCAGTTGTTGGCATTGTGGAAGGTAATGGATGAGAAGGGGCCTTGCCCACAATAGGCACTGAATCAATGATCATTTTCTCCATCTCTCCACCCATTGATGCATGCATCCTTCCACCCATCATCCATCCACCCATTCAGCTATCATCCATCCATCATCCTTCCAGCCACCATCCATTCATCCACCCACCCCCCATGCACCCACTCATCCATCCATCCACCCATCCAGCTATCACCCATCCATCCAGCTATCATCCATCCATCTGTCATACTTCCATCCATCACCCATTCATCCATCCATCATTCACCCACCCAACATCTATCCACACATCCACCCATCCATCCATCTACCCATCCAGTTATCATCTATCCATCCAGCTATCACACATTCACACATCCATCTATCATCTTTCCAGCCATCCTTCACCCATCCTGCTATCATCTTTCCAGCCATCATCCATCCATCCAGCTATCATCCATCCATCCATCCATCATCATACTGTATTCTCTCTGTGCTCCAGTCTACATCGTGAACAACTTCAAGGCAGAAAGGGATAGTGTACATATTCATAGCCCTGATGCCACACACAGGGCCTATGCCCCAGAAAGTGCTCTGTGATTCTCTTCACAAGAGTAAATGGCTTATGGAAAGTTCTCTTACATCTGCATTGTTCTTAGACATTAACTTGGAGGACAAGGATATTGGAGGGGTGGTGTATTAACTGGGATGCCTGTGTCCACAGAATGTGGAACTGGAGTAAAGTCTTAACAGCAGTGCCCTACAGAGGAGACAGTCTGAATTATGAAGCCCAAACAGTGCAAAATGAGAAAGTGAATTCGTTAGGATAGTTTGGGTCATGCTACTAAAACAAACAACCTTCAAACCTAAGCAGATTAGGACTTCCCTGGTGGTCCAGTGGTAAAGAATCTGCCTTCCCATGCAGGGGACATGGGTTCGATTCCTGGTTGGGGAACTAAGATCCCACATGCTGCAGGACAACTAAGCCTGTGTGCCACAACTACTGAGCTCACACGCCTCAACTAGAGAGAGAGAAAAAACCACACGCCACAACTAGAGAGAAGCCCATGCTGCAATGAAGAGCCTGCGCGCCGCAAGGAAAGATCCCACATGCTGCAACTAAGACCCGATGCAGCCAGAAGCAAGAAAGAAAGAAAATAAAAAAATAAAATAGAAAAAAAAACTATGTGGATTAACACAACAAAGATTTATCTTTTGCTCATATAAAGTCTGCTGTGGGTCCAGGCAGCCTTCCAGGGCAGCTGGTCTTCAAGCAGCGAGACAGCAACCCAGGAGGGTTCCAGTTCTGTGGCTCCACCCTCTCAACACAAGGCTTCCTTAGCACATAGGCCGGCCACAGAGGGGAGAACCCCACCCCAGGCCTCCTCCCTCTCCTGTCCGTGCCTGGAGTCCTGTGGCTATAGAATGCAGCAGGGCTTTTTCCTAAGGGTCCTGAACCACAGGACTGCAGGCCTGGTGGGAGAGGGTGGAGGGATGGGGAGCCTCCTGCTTGTCCACCCAAGGTACTTGCCCAGGGGTCACCTTGCTCATCCATGACTTGAACCTCCCTCTGCCTAAGCTGCCTCTGATTCAGGGTCCCTTGGATTGGCATCTCAGCTTGACCATCTGTAGCAGAGATATTAATGCCCACCCGAGACTCACATGCTCTGTCACATTTACCAGCCCCTCGTAGCCAGGAGGGGCTGTGACACTAGTCTTGGCCAGGGGGCTGTGAGGGGAGTGACATGTGTCACCTCTGACTGAAGCAGAGAAGAGTAGTGTGATTCTGGCACATACTCTGACTCCCTTGTTCTCTAACCAAAACAATGCTTCCTGGGGGCACAGTGCTTTACAATTTGCAAAGCATTTTCCCCACAACAATCTCATTTGAGCCTTGCGCAACCCTGAGTAATAAGATAATCGTATCCTCATTTTGCAGTGGTGGCAGCCAAGGCTCAGAGAGATCAAGTGACCTGCTCCAGGTCACACAGCAGCTGAGTGGCAGGGAGCTATCTCTCCACTTTCTTTCTTGCTTTACTTTGTTCTTTCCCTCCCCTCCAGCTTGCCTATCCCCTCACACCGCCCCACACACCTACTCTCCCAAATAACCAAACAGCCCAGATTACCTGTGGAAGTTCCTTATCTAACAGAAGGAGGCCCATCCAGGCTCAGGAAGGCCCATGTCTAGAAGGTGGGCATTTAGCCTGCAGTGCATGGGTCTCTCTCTGGAGAGCTCACTGGAGCAGATCCCAGAGGACAGTTGGACTCTTTGGATGGGCACGGCTAAGCGTCCCGCAGATCATCTGCAGCCGCCATGAGCAGAGGACCTCTGCTCTTGGTTAAGGCTTCTCACACCACCTTTAGTTTGAGTGTCAGGGTCGTGGGGCTTCCTTGTTTGCTTTGTTCTTAAGGGATCTGTTTGTTTGTACTGGACACCGTGCCCACTTCTAAAGAGAAAGCAGCTAAGAGAAATGCTAGGGGCAGCCCCTCACCCTCCCCACCAGCTCCCATCGGGTTTTGATAATGCACAGTTAGGCACTTGCTTGCCTCCATATGTTTGCCCAGGCTGTTCCCTCTACCAAAATACCTTTCCCTCACTTCTGCCCGGTCCACCTGCCCAAAGCTCACAGAGGTACAATCAGCTGGTTAACTCCATACCCCACTCCCCACCATCACTTGCCATGAAGGGGGAAAACGAGGTAGGGAGGATTTTCTTCCCCAGATGCCCTCTGCAGGTGAGGTCCTATCATCAGTGAACGCACTAAATCAATAAATGTGAATTTCATTGCAACTCCAAGTTCATTTGACTCTCAGCTCAGCAGATTCCAAGATGCTGGGTCCAAAGAGAGCCACACAGGTTGTTGTATTGACCTTGTGCCCATCAAAGGAGAGACCTGGGAGGCAAACACCCTACCCACAGAGGAAGAATTCAGTTAGGACCTCTCCAAATGCCTGCTGATAGAACAGGCATTTAAACAGCTGTTATGAATGGATAAACAACAAGGTCCTACTGTATAGCACAGGGAACTATATTCAACATCCTGTGATAAACCATAAAGGGAAAGAATATGAAAAGAATGTGTATATATGTATATCTGAATCACTTTGGTGTACAGCAGGAAGTAACACAACATTGTAAATCAACTATACTTCAATGAAATAAATTTAAAAAATTATCTTAAACAGCTGTGTGCAGTTGTTTGTAGCACAGCATAATGAAAAGAATCTTTTTTTCCTTCCACATTTGCAAGCCAGGCAAGTTATTTATCTTTTCCGAGGCTTGGTTTTCTCATCTGCAAAATGGAACTGATTGTACCCACCTCACAGGTTGTTTTTTTTAAACATCTTTATTGGAGTATAATTGCTTTACAATGGTGTGTTAGCTTCTGCTGTATAACAAAGTGAATCAGCTATACATATACATACATCCCCATATCTCCTCCCTCTTGCGTCTCCCTCCCACCCTCCATACCCCACCCCTCTAGGTGGTCACAAAGCACTGAGCTGATCTCCCTGTGCTATGCGGCTGCTTCCCACTAGCTATTTGACATTTGGTAGTGTATATAAGTCCATGCCACTCCCTCACTTCGTCCCAGCTTACCCTCCCCCCTCCCCATGTCCTCAAGTCCATTCTCTATGTCTGCATCTTTATTCCTGTCCTGCCCCTAGGTTCTTCAGAACCTTTTTTTTTAGATTCTCTATATATGTGTTAGCATACGGTATTTGATTTTCTCTTTCTGACTTACTTCACTTTGTATGACAGACTCTAGGTCCATCCACCTCACTACAAATAACTCAATTTCGTTTCTTTTTATGGCTGAGCAATACTCCATTGTATATATGTGCCATATCTTCTTTTTCCATTCATCTGTCAATGGACACTTAGGCTGCTTCCATGTCCTGGCTATCGTAAATAGAGCTGCAATGAACACTGTAGTACATGACTCTTTTTGAATTATGGTTTTCTCAGGGTATATGCCCAGTAGTGGGATTGCTGGGTCGTATGGTAGTTCTGTTTTTAGTTTTTTTAAGGAACCTCCATACTGTTCTCCATAGTGGCTGTATCAATTTACATTCCCATCAACAGTGCAAGAGGGTTCCCTTTCCTCCACACCCTCTCCAGCATTTATTGTTTGTAGATTTTTTGATGATGGCCATTCTGACTGGTGTGAGGTGATACCTCATTGTAGTTTTGATTTGCATTTCTCTAATGATCAGTGGTGTTGAGCGTTCTTTCATGTGTTTGTTGGCAATCTGTATATCTTCTTTGGAGAAATGTCTATTTAGGTCTTCTGCCCATTTTTGGATTGGGTTGTTTGTTTTTTTGATATTGAGCTGCATGAGCTGCTTATAAATTTTGGAGATTAATCCTTTGTCAGTTGCTTCATTTGCAAATATTTTCTCCCATTCTGAGGGTTGTCTTTTCGTCTTGCTTATGGTTTCCTTTGCTGTACAAAAGCTTTTAAGTTTCATTAGGTCCCATTTGTTTATTTTTGTTTTTATTTCCATTTCTCTAGGAGGTGGATCAAAAAGGATCTTGCCGTGATTTATGTCATAGAGTGTTCTGCCTATGTTTTCCTCTCAGAGTTTTATAGTGTCTGGCCTTACATTTAGGTCTTTAATCCATTCTGAGTTTATTTTTGTGTATGGTGTTAGGGAGTGTTCTAATTTCATTCTTTTACACGTAGCTGTCCAGTTTTCCCAGCACCACTTATGTTTTTTCTCCATTGTATATTCTTGCCTCCTTTATCAAAAATAAGGTGACCATATGTGCGTGGGTTTATCTCTGGGCTTTCTATCCTGTTCCATTGATCTATATTTCTGTTTTTGTGCCAGTACCATACTGTCTTGATTCCTGTAGCTTTGTAGTATAGTCTGAAGTTCAATGGTTGGTTTTTAAGGCTCGAATTAGATCTGAGCCCACACCCAGCACCGGGGCATAGTCAACACTGGCTCTCCAGTCTCTAGGATAACCTATTAACAGCCCGCTTCACTCCATAGAGAATACTATCTGGCATCTTAGAACAGACACCTTTCTTAGTTCCTTTCACATCCTCTCCATTTTGGATTCCTTTCCCCCTGCCCACAAGCTCCATCCAAACTGCCAGTGAAGCTGTTTGAAAAGGCGAGAACAAAAGGAGCTGACAGCAGGGAGGAAACCCAGCAAGCCTGGGAGAGTGTGGGCAGCGCGGCTTCCACAAGATGCCAGCCAGGCTGCCCGCCCTGTAGGGCGTCCTCTGGGACTCCAGGCTGAGGTGGCTCCTTAGCCTATGTGCCCTCCAGGGGGACAGCAGTGTGGCCTGAAGTAGAAGATGCTATGCTGGGCCCAGGGAGAGGGATTAGAGCTTGAGGGGCATTAAGGAATCTCCACAGGAGTGTTTGTTTTCCCACCTGCCTGTGGAGAAGCCTCAGAGGAGTGGGGATCTGAGCACCCAAGGGGGAGCTTCATGGTGCTCTCTAAGCTTCCAGATCCTACATGGCATCACCAAGGGGGCACCTGGAAGGTGCCTTTCTCTGGGAGGTTCAAAGAAAAGGAAAGACAGCCATCTGTTTGGATTTTGACAAGGGAGAGATGGCTTCTCTCTGCAGCCCAGGGCTCTGCTGGGCATGGCAGCCATGTGACCAGGTCAGAGAGCAAGCTCAGCTCAGCAGATTCCAAGATTCTGGGTCCAAAGGGAGCTTAGTCTGCTTCTAAGCCTCAGTGTCCCTTCTCATCCCATAACACCTGTATCATGGCTCACTGTGACGAGCAAAGGAGATGATGCATGGAAGACATTTGCTGCTGGGCCACTGACACCCAGTGCCTGGCCTCTGGACTGAAACTCCTGTCTGCCCTGCCACCCTGGTGGGCAGCAAACAGGGAGGGGACGGCCTGGCCATTCTAAGGTCCCAGGTGGGCAAGTGGGCCCACAGGAGGCTAACTCGCCCGAGTGATTTTGTAAGTTCTAGGTTAGCAGCAGCAGGACTAACCGACAAGATCCTAATTGCTATCACTCATGAAACGTTCCTGGCGTCTGCGCTGAACACCCTACAGGCCTTACCCTCTTTAGACCTCAAAACAGCCCCGAGAGGAGCACGCTCTCATCATCCCCATTTCACAGACAGGAAAACTGAGGCACTCTGATGAGCCTCAGCCCGGCTCTCTCTCCTCTCAGAAGAGACCATAGGGGCTTTTCTTGTAACAGGAGAGAGGGCTGCAGAAGAGAGCTGAGGGCCCAAGTTGGGCATTTCTGGGGGAGGCAGTCATGGTGGCCACAGAGCACGACCCACCCTCCACGGGCCAGGGTCCCACAAAACCAGAGGCATAAGCCAGAGTCACCGCTGCCTTTGGAACTTGTAAGTCTTGACTTCTGGACTGGCTGTTATTTTCTAGACTGGCTGCAAACCACGCCCGGATCCATTTATTTTGAGGAAGGTGGGAATTTATTCCCCATTATCTCCCTCATCACAGAAAGAGTATTCGAGGTTCACACTCTGGGTTTTAAACTGTGTTGTTCCTGGGGCCCCTGGGCCAGGGAAAGGGTCGGGGATGGGGGAGAGGTGACAAAGGAAAAGGGATGGTGTGTTCATAGTTCTAATTTACCAGTGGCAATTAGCTTCCTAAAAGGGCTAACCTTTCAACCTTCTGCCTGCCTTCACTGGGGGGAACTATTGACATTTAGAATTTGCAAGCCAAATGCCATGGCGAGGGAGGCAATGTTTTTTTAATGGGGACTCAGAGCCCGTGAATGTGTTCTTCCCGCCCTGTGCCATTTGCATACTTTACAGGGTGGAGGTTAAGCTGCATTTTAACAGGTTTGTTGGCTTCCTGGAAAAGTGAGTGTCTGTGACTGTGGGAATTATTATACATGTGGTTTCCAGATGCAGCTGTTTTTGCATCCTTACTCCTTCCCTCTGCTCTGGTCCATGCCAGGAAGAGTAGGTGGAAAGGATGGCACAGGTCTGGGATGGGCCAGAGGCTTCAGTCTCTCACCATCCAAGGAACTGAAAGATCAAGGTCCTTTCCCCTGCCTGCCTCTGGCTAAGAACCCACCCTCTTCCCAGGGCAGATCGTACTTTCCAGTGGTTACTGTGTCCAGCCTCCCGCCCCTGGACAGTGATTGGCTTCCTCTAGCACAGCCAGAGGCCTCTCTGGGTCTTTAATTCATCCATCCATCCATCCGTCCGTCCGTCCGTCCATCCGTCCATCCACCCATGTATTCAATCAAGCAACTAACATTTACCAAGGGCTTATTATGTACTGGGCACTGTTCTAGGCAATGAAGATGCAATAGAAAATAGGCAGGTTCCCTGTCCTCAGGGAG
Source organism: Eschrichtius robustus (assembly GCF_028021215.1). Classification (NCBI taxonomy): domain Eukaryota; kingdom Metazoa; phylum Chordata; class Mammalia; order Artiodactyla; family Eschrichtiidae; genus Eschrichtius; species Eschrichtius robustus. The sequence goes on from NC_090824.1 coordinate 127,281,134, forward strand.
CCTACATGCTAGTGGAGAAGACAGAGGATAAACAAAATAAATAAGTGCAATACTATGTGGAATATCAATTGTGAGATGTGCTTAGCAGAACAACACAGCAGGGAAGGAGGAGAGGAGTGTTGGGGTGGGAGACTTGCACTTTTAATACGGTGGCCAGGAAAAGCCTCACCAGAGACATTTCAGCAAAGACTTGAAGTGATGAGGAGTGAGCTACATAATAGGAATAGCCAGTGCAAAGGTCCTGAGGTTCCCAAGAGAGACCTGCCAAGTGGAGGGGACAGCAAGGAGGTCAGGGCAGCTGATGAGCGGGCAAGGTGGGGAGAGGTAGGCAAGGATCATGCAGGGCCACAGAGGCCTCCAACGGGGCTTTGGCTCTTACTCTGAGTGCCATGGGGAGCCATTCATTCCAGGAGGATGGTATGAGCTGGCTAGTGCTTTAAAAGGTCCACTCTGGCAGCTGGTAGAGAGTAGATTTTAGAGCGTCAGAGAGACAGGATGGGGAGCCGTTAGGAGGCCGTGGCAGTAATCCAGGTGAGAAGTCCTTATGGCTTTTCAGAGAAAGTGAGCCCACAAACTCTCCTAAGTGATGACTATCCAGAAGTTCTCCAACATGTGCTCAGCTGGGATTTCCAGGTCATTATGAGGCTGGTGCTGCCCCCTAGGGGCTTAAAGCCTATCTTGGGGCACGAAGACCCCTGTGTTAAGAGATAATTGGCCTGACCCACACTGGGAGCTCTCCCCAAAGGAATCACTGAGGGCCTCCCGTTCAGAGGAGCAGGGCTCAGGCATCCTTCCCTGACAGCCATGAGCCCCGAAGGACAGTAACTATGGGAAACCCTACACCTCCCAGCACTTGAACACTCACCAAGTACTTTCAGCTGCATCATTTCATGTGCATCTCATGACAACCCTGCAAATCAGGGCCTATTGTTCCATTATTATTGTTCCCACTTTGCAGATGGAGAAACTGAGGCCTCAGCTGGAGGAACAGAAAGTGAGGACCAGGAGGATAGGCTAGGAGATGAGGCTAGGGTGGGGAGGGGGCCAGACCCCGGAAAGTCCTGAGTCTTGCTGCCTTCCGTCCCCCATGCTGAATGAGCCCCTTCTCCTTAAAGAGGCCGGGATGGGAAGCAAGAAAAAAGGCAGTTTTTCTTCTGCCCATGGACCCCTGGACTTTTGGGAGGCGACTCTGAGACCTGGCCCATCCTAGACCTGCCAGGTCCAAGACGCCTTTTCCCACAGAGGAACCTGGTTCAACTCCATCCAGGAGGAAAAGGTGCAGAACGATGACGAGTGTTGGCTTCTCTGTAGCCAGCCCTCTCTCCAAGGCTTCTTCATGCCTGGCCCAGAAGATGAGAGTCTGGCCTGCCCTCCTCAGGGTTGCCATGTCCCAGAGCTGTTGAATGAAGGTGCTGGGGGCAGCCATTCTGCCTCTAGGGGCTGGAGCTTCTGGGGCATGGCTCTGTGGCTCCTTGGCCCTAAGTGGCTTGCGTGGCTCATGCTCTTGTGGCTGACCACTGCTTAGAACTCAGACGGAGGGAGGAAACGACAGGGACGGGATCATTGGTCATGCTGGGCACCTGTATGCTGAGTGGCTCACTGGAACCCTGGGGACAGTGAGGGCGCTGTGCAGTCCGGTGAAACTTCCTCGGAAACTTGAGCCCACATTTGCAATAGATTTATAAGAACTGTGTGGACATGTTTGCTTTTTTTTATTTAGCCCCTCATAAGTGATGCCATTATGGTGGCCATAACTCTTACTTACTCCATCAGCAGGCTGCTGGCACTGGCACAGAAATAGATTTGGAGAATTTATCTCATACATGCATCATAAGGAAGCAACAAAGGCACCCAGGTGAGATTTATGTGGGCGGGGGAGGGTGGTGGTTGAGCATCCTTCATCCCCACTTTCGCATTAATGCTGCTCCTCAAAGAGCCATTGTTACCCTTCTTAATCAGAGCAAAGTAATTGTCTAAACTTCCTCCCTGCAGCAGGCTCGGCTCCCCCTTGCTCTCCAGGTGGGGCTGCACCGCCGAGGGGCTTGGGGGCACAGTGCCTGCTCAGAGAACAGCAGACTCCATGGTGGACTACAGTAGTGAGATGGTGCACAGCCCAGTGGTCCTGGTTACTTGCCCCAAAGGGAAGGTATGGGGCCCAAATCGGGGTGCTCCTCAGAAGGGATGCTTGAGTGTTTGGGAAGAGGTTTGTTTTGTGCATTGAAAGAGCCCTCAGAAGCACACAGAGTTTCCCATCTCCAAACACACCACCCTCATTCCTGGTCCACATCCTTGGACATGGACCTGTTATTCCTACTTGAAATGCCTTTCCTCCTTCTGTCTATCTCAAGCCTCCCCATTCTTCAAAGCGCAGCTCAAATCATGCCTCTTTCTCAACATTTTCCCTGCCTGCTAGCAGAGAGGGGTAGAAGAAGCTACTCTGAGCTAGTGAGGGGCCAAGTCCTGACTTCACATGAACCAGGCCTCTCCTCAATGGGACTCAGTTATTTTATCTTTAAAATGGGCAGCTTCAGCAGAGGGCTTCTAGGACTTTTCCAGCTCCGAAGTTCACTGTATATCCCAGGCCTCACCAGCCCACCCACCTTTGAACTGCTAAAACACTTTAGAGGGTCCTCATCTCTAGCTATATATTGGAATCTCTAGGGAGCTTTAAAAAACTATCAACGTCCCGCCCCACCTGGACCAAATAAATCAGAATCTCTGAGGTGGGGCCCGGGCATTGGTAATTTTTAATGCCTACACGATTCTAAGATCCAGCAAGAGTTAGAAGAGCCCACTTGGGATCTGGATAACCCGTTAGCATTCTGGATAACGAATGCTAAATAGATGGATGGATGTGTAGGTAGAAGGTAGATTAGTGGGTTGATGGGTGGACAGGTGGTGAGTGCATAGATGAATAAATGAATGGGTAGATGGGTGGGTGGATAGATGGGTGAGTGGATGGATGGATGGATGGGTACATGAACGGTGGATGGAGGGGTGGATGGGTAGAAAGATGGTGGGTGGATAGGTGAACTGAGTGGTGATAAATGGATACTTTCTTGCAATTGTCTGCTACCTTCATTGAGCTGACCTTGTCTTTTCATCAGGACTATGAGCTTTCTTAGGGCAAGGATTTTTCACATCCTTTATGTTTCCCCACAAGGCACTCAGCATAGAGCCAGATAGAACAAATTCTCAAAGGAGTCCTAATATCTGTGCATGTCAAAAACACTAGACTAGGGGAAGATGGGGGTTTAAACATTGCATCCTTCATTCGTTGTGACTTCAGTCAAGTCAACCTGCCTTAGATTTCTCATGGTGTTACTAACAACAACGACAACAATAATAATAACCCCTGACCTCCACCAAGGTCAAGTGGCTCAGATAAATTTAAAAGTGTAGTATTAATGGGAGAATGGTGTTATTGTTCTCATGATCCCTATTATTTAGTTCCCCAACTCAGCAGCGGTATTTCTAACCTCCCTTGCATTGCTGGTAGTGGCCATCCTGCCTTTGATGGCATTTTATCCTCCACCCTCAGGGTCCAGGCTCCCACTGATGGAGACATGGGCCCAGACTTTCTGGGAGCCCTTGAAACCTAACCCTGACCCCTCTCCATTCTCAGCGGAGCAGGTCAGGACTCAGCTACCCTGACATCTCTGCCCTCCACATAAGGCCTTCGCCTTTCCCTCACCAGTTTTCCGCTCCTGTCCAGTATCTCTGTTCCCCTCGGGTCCTCAGCTCCCAGCTCTTAGTTCCTGGCAGGCTTCCTGGCAGGGCCACCCGGCCTGGCCCTGTCTCCAACATGCCTGCCTGATGGACTAATCCAGTAGCTCCTACCCGGTCCCAGCCCACCAGACCGTGGTCCATCCTGCACTTAAGCCACCCATGGATCCTGAACGCACAAAGCTGACCAGGACCTCTCCTGGTTTAAAATTCTCTGTGGGCTCCTTCATGAGGGCCCCTCACTGCCTGATCCCAACAGGCCCCTCCAGCTCTGGCCCCTTACCTCCACCCAGCCTGCGCCCCTTCCACACGGACTTCTCAACATTTCCCAGATGTGCTGGGCCCTTCTCCAACTCCAGGGTTTTGCATGTGCTGTTCCCACTGCCTGGAATGTCCTCCCCTCCCCCACTCCAGTCCCTTCACTTGACAAACTTCAATGTCCTCTTCAAAAGTCACACCAGGGGGCTTCCCTGGTGGCGCAGTGGTTGAGAATCCGCCTGCCAATGCAGGGGACACGGGTTCGAGCCCTGGTCTGGGAAGATCCCACATGCTGCGGAGCAACTGGGCCCGTGAGCCACAATTACTGAGCCTGCGCGTCTGGAGCCTGTGCTCCACAACAAGAGAGGCCGCGATAGTGAGAGGCCCGCGCACCGCGATGAAGAGTGGCCCCCGCTTGCCGCAACTAGAGAAAGCCCTCGCACAGAAACGAAGACCCAACACAGCCATAAATAAAATAAATAAATAAAAAATAAAAATAAAGGAATTCCTTTAAAAAAAAAAAAAAAAAGAGTCACACCAGGGCCCTCTGGATGAAGATGTTCTCCACTGGCCTAGGCAGAACAAGCGACCTGGGAAACGATGAGGGAGTGAACAGATGAACACACGGGCTTCGGGTGTGTTCTTTTAAACACCTCAATATAAGGTTGCCAAATAATGTAATCAGGGCTTCCCCCTGCTTTAAGCACAGTTATTGAGGGGGCGTCCCCGACAGGGAACTACCTTAAGAGATTTGATGCAGGCCTCAAACTTGAGGCCTGGCCAGGTTTATGGGGGTGGTAGGGGAAGATGGAAGAAAGGAAGGAAAAGAAAAAAGAGAAGAGGATGAGCTATAAAAGGGTAGAAGGGACTAGTCCGGAAATTGTGTGTCTGTATCTTGAGATTGTAAATGAGGCTATTCTCTAGAACCAGGCAATGAAAGGAGGTGATGTTGCTGGTGTAGATATAGAATCTGGATAAGTGGTGGGTATAGACATAGAATCTGTGTAACTGGATAACTATCTCTCCCACTCAAGAAAGAGTACATTTCACCCACTCAGTCTTGACAAAACACACCTTAAATTCCAACATGAATTACCCAAGGCCCCTGGACAAGATCACGTTCAAACTGTGCTAATTTTCCTCTGATGAGTTGCAAACTCCTGATCCTTTAGGTTATTTCATGAAACATGGTGTATGAATAATCTGGGCCGTTGGCACTAAGAATTCAGCAAAACTATTGAGATTCACAGGCCCAGAATAAAGCTCCTATAAAGTTCATTTTCTTTAGCTAATGCAGCTTTCAATTATGCTCACTCATTTTCAACGGTAAAACGTGTAATATTAATCAAACATTTAATTTGCAAATGTTTTTCTTCGTAAATGTCACGTACAAGGAGCTTTTCAGATGTGAGCCACAACATAATTGCATGAGGGTGCCTCGTTTGGTGGCATGTATTTGTGCTGGGGCAAGTAGGGCCTCTTGGATTCCAATGCTCTGTGAATATCCTTTCTCATTTCAGAGTATGGAGCGTTTGGAAAATAAACCCAGTATCATTTATAATGTTTAGTAACATTCCAGTCTCAGTTTTCACAGTAAATATCTTGCCCCAGAAGCAAGCTCTGTGATTCAAGGATCAAGTAAATGTAAGGGACTGATTTGCTGTTCAATTGTTAGTTATTAAATCACAGTGGTGAGGGACTTCACTGGTGGTGCAGTGGTTAAGAAACCGCCTGCCAATGCAGGGTACACAGGTTCGAGCCCTGGTCCTGGAAGATCCCACATGCCGCGGAGCAACTAAACCCGTGCACCACAACTACTGAGCCAGCACTCTAGAGCCCTCATGCCACAACTACTGACCCCGCATGCCACAACTACTGAGTCCGCGCGTGTAGAGCCTGTGCTCCGCAACAAGAGAAGCCACCACAGTGAGAAGCCTGCACAGCACAACGAAGAGTAGCCCCCGCTCACCACAACTAGAGAAAGCCCACGTGCAGCAACAAAGACCCAGCACAGCCAAAAATAAGTAAATAAAATAAAATAAATTAAAAAAAAATCACAGTGGTGAGAAGCCTTACATGGCCATGCTGCTTAGGTTTTAAGTACAGAACAGCCTAGATCTGATTCAGGGATCTCTGAGAAGGCATGTCTATCTCTTTCCTAGAGATGGTTCATGATAAAAAAAGGAATCCCCAAATTCCAGAGGCAGAATGGACTTTCTGACCAGAAGGCTTTGTCAGATGCAAGAGTGTATGATTTCATGACACTGGGTCAGAGACTTCTGGAAAGCGCGGAAACAGATGGCTCTGAGAGGGTGATCCAGCCCCTTCCTAGTCAAAACATGGTCCCAGACCAGCTGCACTGACATCACATGTGAGTTTGTTCGAAATGCAGAATTTCAGGCCCAGATCCCCGCCCCCCGCCCCCCACCCCCGCTTCCCAGCTACTGAATCAGAACCTGTGTTTTATCAAGATCCCCAGGTGATTCATGTGAGCAGCTCTGGTCTAGTTAATGCCCCACTGAACCCTCTCAATCACTGGAAGTCTCTGACCCATTTCATTTTTTGCTGTTCTGGGCCTGGGGTGAAGAAGGAAGAGCTGAGGAGGGGGTGAGGTGGGCGGGTGGCAAGAGGGAGCAGGACTTAACCTTCTGAGCCTCATTTTTCTCATCTGTAAAATGGGAGGTCAAAATACCTGCCCTACTCAGGGTTATTGTGAAGATTATGGGTTTTATTTTTTTTTTATTTTTTATTTTTTTTAAACATCTTTATTGACGTATAATTGCTTCACAATGGTGTGTTAATTTCTGCTTTATAACAAAGTGAATCAGCTACACATATACACACTATTGTGAAGATTATGAACAAGATGACATAGTTCTAGCCCTGTCCCTGACACATACTAGGTGCTCAACTCAATAGATATGAGTTCCCTGCCCACGTGAACCTCACATACCCAGGTGGACAGCCAGGCAGACAAGAACCTTAGCCTGCCCCAATCTTGAGCGTTAGGTCTACAGCTCCCAATTCAGGCAAAGAAGCCTCCATCTGCTGAGAAGAAAGGAAATAAAAGCTGGAGAAGTAAGCAGCACCCTTCAGGGTTATGAGGCTGCAGGTACCAACGATACAGAAAGCTAAGTTCTATAAGGAGACATCACTCACCAATAAAGGGCACGAAACTAAGAACCCATCTAGAGACTGGGGCTCCAGATCTGACCCTGCCAGGAGCTTACAATGTGACCTCGGCCTCAGTTTCCCTACTTGTGCCACGGAGAGGGTGGAATTCATTACCACCAAAGTCCCTTCTCACCCTGTCATTCTCTGATTCTGCTTGGAGATGCAGGGAATGGTGCTCGCCAAGCTGCATGCAGACTTTTCTCACTGGGAAAATTAATTCAGTCCTCAATGTTGCAGTCTATAAATTACTGGCCAGTCTGTTTCAGAAATATTAAGGGAACATTTAAAAATTGCACCTTCCATTCAATGCTGCAGAGTAAAGATCTTGGGGCCTTCAGATGTTTATCTTCCTTAAAGCCCCAGCTAGAATCAATCTCCCCCAGCCTTCACTGGAGAGAACATCATTTCAAGGCGGGGACAGTATGTCAGGCTGACTCTCCCCTCCCTCTCCCCACTCCCTGCTCTTGAGAATTCACTTCCCCAAATTCAAACTGGAGACTCTGAGTGAAGCAAAGTGTGGGTAGGGAGGAGGGCAGGGGAGGCCGGCGGTGATAGAGGCTGGGGTGGGGCACACTGTCCTGATCTGCTCTGGCAGGGTCGAGGTGCTGGCTCAAGGGCCCTGAGAACAGGCCAGGATGTTAAGCTGTCTTCCGCAGTAATTGATTCTGACAGCATAACAAGTTAATTCGTCACTGTTTTGCAACTTACTTGAGAATTCATCAGTAAGCAGAGTCCCACAGGACAGCTTGTAATCACTTGTAAACTCACATTAGGTCTCCCAGTTAAACACTGTTGATATCAGGTAGAGCTGGGCTCCCACCAGTGACTACAAATGGGCTGCTTTCACCTTCTCTATTACGTCAAGGACATGCTCTGGCTGGAGGTGATGCAAGCAGATGAAGGCCAAGTTACAGGCACCATAATTACTGAGCGATCACGCTAATTGGAAATACATTTATGGGAGGGATGAAAGGTGGACCGAGTCCCCCATCCCTTAAATACACCATATTCTCTCTCCTTGGTTATTATAATTATGTTTAGGCTCATTGATGTGTCATCATGATAAATGGAATGAACTAGGAGAAAAAGACTTGTTAGGGCCCAGCTCCTTGAGTAGAATTAATACGTCAACGAAACCCCTTTCCAGCAGAGGGTCTTCTCCATACTTTATTACAATAGTTTATCAGAAACAGTTATTTTAATACCAGGCCATAAAGACGATATCAGGTGGCAGCTTTATTTCCCACGAGTTAAATATTAATTGCCACGCAAAAGGAATGTAAAAATGACACGGGGAACAAATATTACAGCTTCCTGCAAAGTAAAAAGAATTCTTTAATATGAGCATCTCCACAATAGGGTGCACACTGAGGCTTAATTAAAATGCACAATAATTCTGTGACTTTTCTTCTTGGTGGCTTCGATGAGATGGGCTCACAGATGGAAGCCGGGCCACATCCCTGCAAGATGGACTGACAGCTCTCAATAAAGCACGGCCTCTCGGCAACATAACAGGGCAACCGCAATAAATGGCTACTATCAGAATAGAGGCCGTGCGGAAGGTAAGTGCAAATTTACCTAAGAGCCTTAAAATGTTTTAACTACCGTTTCAATCAAGCCTGGAAATTTGAAATGTGGCATTAAACACACTTCTTCGAGAAGCTGTTTTCTTTCCACCCCCAGAGCTAATAAATCCAAAAGGCTTACTTAGGTAAGACAAGCCAGGGGAGAGTGGAACAGGGAGATGGGGGCTGGGAGAGGTGAGATTAAGAGATGAGGGCAGAAAGATGGGGGAAGGGACTGAGGGTCAGAGGGTAGGGACAGAGAGGCGGGACAGGGATGGGACCAAAGTCGGGGAGATAGAGGACAGAGAGACAGACACAGGCAAAAGTTACTCATGAAACAGATATGGAAGGAAAGAGGAAGCACCAAAGCAGGAGGTCGGGAGAAGAGGTAATACTCTTTTCCAAAACTCCTTTTCACAGCCCTCAAGGCCCCCAACCCAACCACAGTCTTTTGCCTCGCAGACCCGTCTCCATGCCCCATGCACCTGCTGCTCCAAAGCGTCCCCTGCTCCTGCACAGGTGTGTTTGTCCTTCCCTCCAGACTGTGAGCCCACGCCTGTGTACTTAGTGTCCCCAGTGCCTGGTGCAGTGAGTGAGCAGTGAAGACTTATGGGACTGAGTTGAACGTGGACCAAGACCTAGGAATTGTGACAAATACACAGAGACAACAGCCCAGGGGGATGGAGAGAGAGCCCCTGGGACCAGCCCCTTTGGCAACTGGTGGCTGGCTTGCGTTTGGCTTGGGCAAGCCCACCGCTGGTGCCCAGGGCCCATGGTACTGGCTCTCAGTCACCCTGGGGGAGGCAGGGACTGGATTGGGGACTGAAGGAAGCAGGGAGCCCCTGCCAAGGCCAGAGCAGCAGAAGATGGGGAGCCCAGAAAGTGGGGGGGGGGGCGCTGGCTGCAGAGACTGGGGCCACAGGAAGGACTAAGGGACGCGACTTAGAGGAGCATCACGGAATTGTGGTACCTAAAGGCTGCCTCCCATCCTCACCCCTCAAACCTGGGGGCCTTCCTGGGGGAAGGGCCAAGGGGTTGAGCCCTGACTCTGCTCAGAGGACCAGGGAAACTGCAGCTCTACCCTGGCTGCAGAGAAGACTGAGGCCCTGGGAGGTGAAGGCAGTCATCCCAGGCCATCCCCAGGCATTCAGGCCAAGGCAGCTTTCCCACCACACTGCCCCCTTCCCCTAACACCCTCACTCCCTCCCCATCCCAGGCCTGGGAAGGCTTCACTGTACATTTCAGCCTCATTCATTCCCATATTTCTTGAGTATAGGGTACTGTTCCAGACACTGGGGATACACTGGTGAAGGCCCCTCAGTGGGCTTACAGTCTACAGGACAGACAGACAGCAACCATGTAACCTGGTCAGGGCCTGGGTGGGGAGTGGGGGGCCCAGCGCATAGGGCAGGGACGCTGGAGCCTCCTTTTGGTCAGATGGTCAGGGAGGCCTCTCTGGGAAGGTGACATCTGATACATCTGAGGGATCAAGAGGAGCCAGCTCTGCAAAGACTGGAGGAAGCTCCTTCCAGGCAGAGAGCTCAGCAAGTGCAGAGGCCCAATGGCAGGAAAATCCCTGCCAGGTTTGTGGGACAGCGGGAGGCCAGCATGACTGATGCACAGCCCACAGGGGTAAGGCTGGGGTGGGTAGGGGGAGTGAGAGGCAGGTCATGTCAGCAAGGCCAAGAGTTTGGAGTTTTTCTAAGGACAATGGGGAGCCACTGGAGGATTTTTAGCAGGCGAAACAAGAGTTCACTCATTTATTCAAGTGATATTAGTTGAGCACCTGCTATGTGCCAGGCACTGCTCTAGGCACCGGGACTCATCAATGAACCAGACACACATAAATCCCTGCCCTCATGGAGCTTCCTTTCTAGGAGGAGGAGACAAAGAATGAAGGTAATAAATGAGTAGATTTACATATCATGGTAAAATATGATAAGTGCTATTTGAAAAATAGATTGGGGGGGATCAGCAACAATGGGGGGCAGAAGTAAGGCTGTAATTTTATAATTACTATTACCCAGATGACCTCCCTGAGAATGTGATATTTGAGAAAAGGCTTGAAAAAGGTGAGTGTGATGGGTCCCTGTTCTCGCCCTGGAAAATCCCCTCCAATCTTGAGTGTAGGCTGGACTTGCGACTTGCTTCTAACTAATAGACTATGACAAAGGTGATGGGCTGGCACTCCCGTTATGATATGTATAATGTACTATGCTATGGTATGTAGAAGGCTCTCTTTTGCCATATGCACTAGAAAGACTTTTCTCCCTTGCTGGCAGAAGTCAGTTGCCATGCTGTGAGAAGGCCTATGGAGAGGGCACATGGCAAGGCATGTCCAGTACTGTCACTGTAAACATCTCAGACACAAATAGTTTCACTGCACAACTAACTGGCCGGAAGGCAATTTTGCCGTAAACGATAAAATAACTGGCTGACCGTTTGGTATGACTTACGGCAGGTATTTTTATATCATAAAGAACTTACATACCATATTAGATCCTGAATCCTTAATGACTGACTTTGAGAAAGGAAGTATCGTCCCTTTCTCTAAGATATACCCGAATCTATAACCATGAATCTACACATTTTAAATGTATTTAAATATTTTTTGTATTTTCATTTTTCACAATGAAATCTTTAAAAAATTTAATTTTTTATGTTTCATTATGTCCTTTTAAATGTCTTTTATTCTATTTTCATTATTTTATCTTTCATGGCAAAACTGTCTTACGTCCAATTAGTTGTGTGCTGAAACTGCTTGCAGCAAAGATTCTTACAGCAAAAATATTTAGAACCAAGAGGACACATGGCAAGGAACTGTGGGCGGCCTCTAGACATTAGCAGCTCCTAACTGACAGTCAGCAGGAGAATGGGCCTCAGTCTTATGGCTACAAAGAGCTGAATTCTGCAACAACTGGAGGGAGCTGGGAAGCAGATCTTCCCCAGTTGAGCCTCTGATGAAGCTATAGCCCATTGACACCTTGGTTGTAGCCTTGTGAGACCTTGAGTAGAGGACCCATCTAAGCCATGTCCAAACTCCTGACCTACAGAAATTATGATGTTTATGCCAGTAAATTTGGGGTAACTTGTTACGTAGCAATAGAAAACAAAATAAGGTGAGTGTGAGCTATATGGATATTTGGGGAAGAAAATTCCAGGCCAAAGGCACAGTGCAAAGGCCCTGAGGCAGGAGAGGAATCCCACAGAGGTCAGACTGGCAGATGTGCAAGGCAACGATTGTAGAAGATGAGGTTGAATGACATGACGGAGTGATACGGAGGCTTTGGTTTTTATGTTTAGTGCAATAGACATTTTTGTTAAAAGAACCCCTTTGAATAATGAAAAAGTACATTTTCAGATGTGAATTTTAAAAATACAATCTACAAAAACAACTAGGAGATATATGTATTCTGAGCAATTATAGGTCCCCTGAATGATAGCTAGGGTGATAAAAAGGTGTATATTCAGTTCTCCCAAAATTTCACTTTTATTCAAATGCCAGCACATTACATAATTTCAAACTAATGGCTCTGTACCTAGATAAATTGATACTTTTATTTGGAAACACTCCACAGCTCCATGCTTGGAGCTTTAAATATCATTTCTAAGTAGCTCCTGGAGGTTTTGAGCAGAAGAGGGACCTGGCCTGATGCATGTTTTAGAGTCCAGGCTGGCTGCTGGGTGGAGAAGAGGCTGTAGGGGAGGGTGGACGGATGCAGGGACCAGGTGCAGGTGGCTGCACTAGTCTTGGTGAGCCATGCGAGACCTCACCAGCGGTCTCTGGTGGACCCCTGGGTGGCCTGCAAAGGCTAGGGAAATGACAAAGCCTGGTCCTTGTCCACAGGCAACAGAAGTTCCAGGCCACAGCTCTAGCCCCGAAACCAGGCTGCAAGCCCATGTATTGTGTAAGCACCTACTGTGTGCAAGGCCTCTGCCATGGGCCACAATTCCTCATTTTAGCTTTTTTATTTGGGTTAGGAGGATCCCAGAATGGGCTTGGGGGAGTTGCTGAGCTTTCTTTGAGGAGCGTTTCTTGATTAACCCCCAAGCTTACAGTATTCCTTAGCCCGAAAGCTCTCCACACTTCAAAGTTCTCCATTAAATTTGCACCAGTCAGATTAAAATCCAGAGGAAAGGGATAGAGGGAGTAAAACAAGTATTTCTTAAGAACCCACTACTTGCCAGACACTGTGCTGGGAGCATTTATTTCTTAAGTGAAGCATGTGATCGGTGTGACTGCCTTCATTTTTTTCTAATGAGGAAACAAGCTCAGAGAAGTCAAGTAACAGGCCCAAGGTTGCACAGAAACAACTCCACAGTTGGGATTTGAACCCAGTCCATCTGACGCCAAAGTCCATGTTCAGAACCCACCACCATGCCAGCCACCTAGCGCTTTGATGAAATACCATTGCAAGAAAATAAAACACTGTATAAAACAACTCCAAACCCCACCAATAACCCACTTTCCCCAAACAGTACCTGGTGTAACAGCATTCCAGGACAATGAATGAATTAGGACAATGTCTTAGGAGGGTATGGGTTTGTGAAATGATATATTTATTTTAAGTGCTATTATTCCATTGTCGTTTAGGGCAAGGTCTACACTCCCCCATCAGACTGGGAGCTCTGTGAGTCACAGCCTGGGGCTCCCACACCAACCTAGAAGCTTCTGGAGGGTCCATCTCTTCCTTCTAAGGCCCCGTCTCCCCCTCCCTCAAGATGCTCAAGCCCCACCTACCAGGCCCATCCACAAGTCCTCATTGGCTGGGCTGCATGTCCATCACACCCTGCAGGTCTTGAAAGCACAGTCACAGCCCATACAGGCAAGAGAAGGGAACTCTGCCATGGGTGAGGCAGGAGGGGGATGTGCCCACCATCAAAGCATGCCCCAACACGCCACTATGGCACCTAACATTTTGGGGCAGTTATCAGAAATAGAATTGAAAAATGAAAATTTGCAGGATACCAAATACACTAGGAAATTATGGAATGTAAACAAAACCAAAAACAAGTCGAGTTTATCTCCAAGACTGAAACAAAAAACAAAGGGAAAAACAGCAGGTGGCCTCTCTTGGTGAGACCTCCCGCCCCCAAGTCAACCTGGATGCCCCCTCCCTATTTTGGTTGCCCTTGACCCTCTGCACTTCTTGATCCGATGGCCTGGTACTGGGGTCTACACTGGGGTCGGGGGATTAGTTAACTCACTTCTAAGTGGTGTACCCCCTCCACCCCAAGGAGCCTCACACCAGCTCGCCTAAGAGACATTGCAGGTAGGGGTAGGTGCTGAGGCGCCCCTGAAGTCTGCTCCTCAGCAAACATTGCCCTGGCAGGAGGACACTGCCAAGTGTGGCTTAATGGCCTCCTGCTGTTCTTTACATTATCGATTGCAATCCCTGCCTAGAAGCTTGAAAACGAGATCTTTTTTCCCCTCTGTTGATTTTCCCGTCTTTTCCACTTGGAAAACGCCAATATTTCCCCTGACTTTTCACTACTGAGAGTACTTGAGGAAGGCACAGTGAGGTGGGGACCCATAGGGGTTTCCCTCATCTTCTTCTAAGGAACATGGGAAACCTCCACCCAGGTGTCCTGCTGCAGAGGGGCTGGGGCCCAGGGGTCAGGAACATGCCTCGGGGCTAGGGTGACCAGTTGGCCCCTGCATTTTGCAAAGAGACACCGCAAGTTAATAGGATTTGGGGCTGGAAAAAGCCACTTTGTCTATCTCTCGTCCCAGACAGTTCTGAACAGGGATCCACGGTAAACTTGAAGGGAAGGCTCTGTGGGGTTTGACCTCTGCCTGAGAACTTCCCAAACCCTAGGAAGAGACTATCTAATAGAGGGAGCCTGCAAAGTGGGGTTTCTGACAGCTCAGTTACAAGGTCATGAGAGGCGTACCAAGGACACTTCCCTGAGAGCAGGGGATTCAGGGTCAGGAGAACACGGCTCTTAGGGTCCCAGCACCAACACCAGAGCCTGCAGGACCATCTCCCTAGACACTGACCCTCTCTCCCCATTCCAGGCTTCCTCATCACCCATGTAGGTACTGGGATTCATCCAAGGTAATGTTTGTATAGTACCGTTGGAGGCCCAGAAGGAATCTACAGGAATTAAAATTTTTTATGTGCCTACTTCAATGATAATTTAAAAAAAAAACAAACATCAGCAAAACCTGGATTGTTGTGCAAAACCCGGTGGACCACATTGTAACTGAGCATTGCGCTGCCCTCCCTGGTCTCCAGCCCTGAATCTCTTTGGGGAGGGGCCCCACTCCGCCATGTTCCTAGCCTGCTCCCAAGTGGAGATCCCCATCCCCTATGGGTCTCAGTCTGAGACCAGCCTTTTGCACCGTCCTCGCACCAAACTCCAATTACAGAAACTGCTCAGATCTCTAGGCTCCCATGACGTGACGTCCTTCCATCTCCCTGCCAGGTTCCTGGTGGGGTAGGGATGTCTACTCAGGACGCCTCCTCAAGGCATCACCCCCACTCAGCCCATCCCACCTTGAGCTGAGGCTCACAGTCATCCCACTTCCCAGGAAAAGTCAAACCCCACTAATAGAAGCCAGCATGCTGCCATGTCCCTGCAGGGGAGTTGAGGTCATAAGATGCCCCGTGGCCCAGTAATCAGGAGGCAGTGGAGGCCCCCAGAAAGGAGAGGTGCTATCTGCTTGCCACCCTGCAACTGACTCCAGTTCTCACCCGTGGAGGAGGGTGGAGCAGTGGTCCCAGCTGGAGCCAGCCTGCCTGCAACCAGCTAGGCGACCTTGGTACCAGTCTGGACTTCAGTGTCCTCATCTGTAAAATGGGGAGAGTATTCATCCCTAACTCATAGGTTTGATGTAAGGATTAAATGGGTTAATACAGACAAAGTGCTTAGAACAGTGTTTGCCATAAACTGTGTGAGGAATGAAAAGCATTACTTACTCAGTGGGGAATCTGAACCAGATGGACCTATAAAGCTTCACCCAGGTCTAAGGTTTGATTCAATCTCAGAGAGACACCCCTACACAGTGCTCCTGCAGCTGCTCTTACTCCTACAACCACCACCAGCAATAATGATGCTTAACAACTCTGTAAAATACGTTCACATCCACTGTCACACCCGTCGCCTCCTTATAGCCTCAGAACAGCCCTGTGAGATAAACATTGATGTCTCCATTTTACAGATGGAGGAACTGAGGCCCAGAGCAATTACAGGACTTGCTGTAGGCCTTGTAGCTGTTTTGAGAGTCATTAAAGGGACCAGAATCCAGCTCTCCTGGGGAAACCCCACATTTTCTGGTCACTTCCACAGCATCCTACCTGTGGCAGATGGAAGCATTTGCCTCTGGCCAACAGGGCCTGTAACACTTGAGCCCTGAGGGGCCCCTTTCCCACTGACTGAGGTTCCCACAGTAGGGAGAGCTGCCGTCAAATAGCCTTTTATGGCTTCCATAACCGCTCTAACAAATGTCTTTCCAGCAGCAGTGGCTGGAAGCAGATTAATGTCTCCGTGGCCCTAACACTTCTCCGGCCCCTTTGCCTGTCAGGTCATCACTGGCTGGTTTATAGTCATGAGGCCCTTTTCCAGTCCACTAAATGGTCTGCATGATCAAGAGACAACAGGGCCTCAGCATTCAAGCTGGCCTTCTTCCAGTGGCAGGCAGGGACCTGTCCTCATTTCCACTGTTTTGGGGCAGTTGATGGTTATGTGCAGTTCAGAGCACACGCTCTGGAATAAAAATGCTGATGCTACCACTTACTAGCTGTGTGGCCTTAGGCAAGCTGCTTTACTTTGCTGAGCCTCAGTTTCTTCATCTGTAAAATGGGAATAACAATAGTTTTTGAGGCTCAAAGGCACCAGTTTATGTAAAGAACTTGGTATACAGTTAGCACTCAGCCAATATGAACTCTTATTACCATTATTGTTATAAATTGTGAGCCCCAAGAGGGCAGGGACTCTGAACTGTTTACTGCCGGGCACACAAAAGGTACCTAATAAATACATCTTTTTTTTTTTTTTAAAGTGTGTTTTACAGATCATTTTTATTAAAGTCATGCAGGGTGCTGGTTAAAATGCAGAATTTTTGGTTCTGCTAAAACCACTAATATCAGAATCTCTGTAGGCTGGGTCCTGGAAATAATACACACAATACAACTTGAAAAGCACTGCTGCAGAAGGTGGTAGTCTAACTTCTTCATTCTGGGTAGGATTTTAAATTAAGTATAGTACATAAGTATTTGTTAGAAAAAGGGAGATTCATTAATCTATTTAATGAGAGCCTATCATGTCCCAAGCCATGTGGTAATGCTCAGGTATAGCTCTAAACAAAACCAGTTAAGATACTCCCATCATGGAGCTTACATTCCAGTGGTGGAGACAGACAGTGGACAATTAATGAAGAGGCCACAAAATTTCAAATAAGTACCATGAAGAAAAGTAGGAATGTGATTTAACAGTGGGGTGGAGGAGGAGATAAACACAACTTTGATGAACAAATGAAGGATGGAATTTTAGAGCTGGATGGACCCTTACAGATTGTGGGATTTCTCTACAGTGGCGATATCGACATTTGGGCTGTGATAATTTTTTGTTGTGGGGGCTGCCCTGTACACTATAGGATGTTTAGTAGATCCCTGGCTTCTACCCACTAAATACCGGCAGCGCCCTCCCCACTAAGTGTGACAACCAAAAATGTCTCCAGACATTGCAAGATGTCCTGAGAGGCAACCCACCCTCCCCGTTAAGGACCACCGATCTAGTGAAATATAATGCCTTCATTTGAAAAATGAAGCAGGTGAGGCCCAGAGAGGGAAAGTGACTTCCAGAAGTCACACAGCAAGTTAGTGGCAGGGCTGGGATTCAAACCCAGGTGTCACAATGCTAAAACCAGTGCTCCCCTCAATACATAAGGCAAATGCTAACAGCCATAAAAGGGGGAATTGACAGTAACACAATCACAGTAGGGGACTTTAACACCCCACTTTCACCAATGGACAGATCATCCAAAATGAAAATAAATAAGGAAACACAACCTTTAAATGATACATTAAACAAGATGGACTTAACTGATATTTATAGGACATTCTATCCAAAAACAACAGAATACACTTTCTTCTCAAGTGCTCATGGAACATTCTGCAGGATAGATCATATCTTGGGTCACAAATCAAGCCTTGGTAAATTTAAGAAGATTGAAATCATATCAAATATCTTTTCCAACCACAATGCTTTGAGACTAGATATCAATTACAGGAAAAAATCTGTAAAAAATACAAACACATGGAGGCTAAACAATACACTACTTAATAACCAAGAGATCACTGAAGAAATCAAAGAGGAAATCAGAAACTACCTAGAAACAAATGACAATGAAAACACGACGACCCAAAACCTATGGGATGCAGCAAAAGCAGTTCTAAGAGGGAAGTTTATAGCAATACAATCCTACCTCAAGAACCAAGAAACATCTCAATAAACAACCTAACCTTACACCTAAAGCAATTAGAGAAAGAAGAACAAAAAACCTCAAATTTAGCAGAAGGAAAGAAATCATAAAGATCAGATCAGAATTAAATGAAAAAGAAATGAAGAAAACAATAGTAAAGATCAATAAAACTAAAAGCTGGTTCTTTGAGAAGATAAACAAAATTGATAAACCATTAGCCAGACTCATCAAGAAAAAAAGGGAGAAGACTCAAATCAATAGAATTAGAAATGAAAAAGGAGAAGTAACAACTGACACTGGAGAAATACAAAGGATCATGAGAGACTACTACAAGCAACTCTATGCCAATAAAATGGACAACCTGGGAGAAATGGACAAATTCTTAGAAAAGCACAACCTTCCAAGACTGAACCAGGAAGAAACAGAAAATATAAACAGACCAATCACAAGCACTGAAATTGAGACTGTGATTAAAAATCTTCCAGCAAACAAAAGTCCAGGACAAGATGGCTTCACAGGTGAATTCTATCAAACATTTAGAGAAGAGCTAACACCTATCCTTCTCAAACTCTTCCAAAATATAGCAGACGGAGGAACACTCCCAAACTCATTCTACGAGGCCACCAAAATCCTGATACCCAAACCAGACAAAGATGTCACAAAGAAAGGAAACTACAGGCCAATATCACTGATGAACATAGATGCAAAAATCCTCAACAAAATACTAGCAAACAGAATCCAACAGCACATTAAAAGGATCATACACCATGATCAAGTGGGGTTTATCCCAGGAATGCAAGGATTCTTCAATATATGCAAATCAATCAATGTGATAAACCATATTAACAAATTGAAGGATAAAAACCATATGATCATCTCAACAGATGCAGAAAAAGCTTTTGACAAAATTCAACAACCATTCATGATAAAAACCCTCCAGAAAGTAGGCATAGAGGGAACTTACCTCAACATAATAAAGGCCATATATGACAAACCAGAGCCGACATCATTCTCAATGGTGAAAAACTGAAACCATTTCCTCTAAGATCAGGAACAAGACAAGGATGTCCACTCTCACCACTATTATTCAACAGTTTTGGAAGTTTTAGCCACAGCAATCAGAGAAGAAAAAGAAATAAAGAAATCCAAATCAGAAAAGAAGAAGTAAAGCTGTCACTGTTTGCAGATGACATGATACTATACATAGAGAATCCTAAAGATGCCACCAGAAAACTACTAGAGCTAATCAATGAATTTGGTAAAGTAGCAGGATACAAAATAAATGCACAGAAATCTCTTGCATTCCTATACACTAATGATGAAAATCTGAAAGAGAAATTAAGGAAACACTCCCATTTACCACTGCAACAAAAAGAATAAAATACCTAGGAATAAACTTACCTAAGGAGACAAAAGACCTGTATGCAGAAAACTATAAGACACTGATGAAAGAAATTAAAGATGATACAAACAGATGGAGAGAGATACCATGTTCTTGGATTGGGAGAATCAACATTGTGAAAATGACTATACTACGCAAAGCAATCTACAGATTCAATGCAATCCGTATCAAACTACCAATGGCATTTTTCACAGAACTATAATAAAAAATTTCACAATTTGTATGGAAACACAAAAGACCCCGAATAGCCAAAGCAATCTTGAGAAAGAAAAATAGAGCTCGAGGAATCAGGCTCCCAGACTTCAGATTATACTACAAAGCAACAGTAATCAAGACAGTATGCTAAGTATGGTATTGGCACAAAGACAGAAATATAGATCAATGGAACAGGATAGAAAGCCCAGAGATAAACCCACGCACATATGGTCACCTTATTTTTGATAAAGGAGGCAAGAATATACAATGGAGAAAAGACAGTCTCTTCAATGAGTGGTGCTGGGAAAACTGGACAGCTACATGTAAAAGAATGAAATTAGAACACTCCCTAACACCATACACAAAAATAAACTCAGAATGGATTAAAGACCTAAATGTAAGGCCAGACACGATAAAACTCTTAGAGGAAAACATAGGCAGAACACTCTATGACATAAATCACAGCAAGATCCTTTTTGACTCACCTCCTAGAGAAATGGAAATAAAAACAAAAATAAACAAATGGGATCCAATGAAACTTAAAAGCTTTTGCACAGCAAAGGAAACCATAAGCAAGACGAAAAGACAACCCTCAGAATGGGAGAAAATATTTGCAAATGAAGCAACTGACAAAGGATTCATCTCCAAAATTTACAAGCAGCTCATGCAGCTCAATATCAAAAAAACAAAAACCCAATCCAAACATGGGCAGAAGACCTAAATAGACATTTCTCCAAAGAAGATATACAGATTGCCAACAAACACATGAAAGAATGCTCAACATCACTAATCATTAGAGAAATGCAAATCAAAACTACAATGAGGTATCACCTCACACCAGTCAGAATGGCCATCATCAAAAAATCTACAAACAATAAATGCTGGAGAGGGTGTGGAGAAAGGGAACACTCTTGCACTGTTGGTGGGAATGTAAATTGATACAGCCACTATGGAGAACAGTATGGAGGTTCCTTAAAAAAAGTAAAAATAGAACTACCATACGACCCAGCAATCCCACTACTGGGCATATACCCTGAGAAAACCATAATTCAAAAAGAGTCATGTACCACAATGTTCATTGCAGCTCTATTTACAATAGCCAGGACATGGAAGCAACCTAAGTGTCCATAGACAGATGAATGGATAAAGAAGATGTGGCACACATATACAATGGAATATTACTCAGCCATAAAAAAAACGAAATTGAGTTATTTGTAGTGAGGTGGATGGATCTAGAGTCTGTCATACAGAGTGAAGTAAGTCAGAAAGAGAAAATCAAATACCGTATGCTAACACATATATATAGAATCTAAAAAAAAAAAAAGGTTCTGAAGAACCTAGGGGAGGGACAGGACAGGAATAAAGACGCAGACGTAGAGAATGGACTTGAGGACACGGGGAGGGGGAAGGGTAAGCTGGGACGAAGTGAGAGAGTGGCATGGACTTATATACACTACCAAATGTAAAATAGATAGCTAGTTGGAAGCAGCCGCATAGCACAGGGAGATCAGCTCGGTGCTTTGTGACCACCTAGAGGGGTGGAGTAGGAAGGGTGGGAGGGAGATGCAAGAGGGAGGAGATATGGGGATATATGTATAGGTATAGCTGATTCACTTTGTTATAAAGCAGAAACTAACACACCATTGCAAAGCAATTATACGCCAATAAAGAGGTTAAAAATAAATAAATAAATAAATAAATAAATAAATAAATAAATAAATAAATAAATAAATAAATAAATAAATACCAGAGCTCCTTCCACTTCGCCCTTGTCTTCAGTGGCTCATTGGCAGGGGCCCTTTCATCAGGCTATGGTCATGGGCTCCAAACCAGAGGTGACCAGATGCTGCTGGGCTGTTCTTCAGTGTTTCTGTAAGGGGGTGCTGGTCATAAGGGGGACTGGGTAACCAGTTGTACAAAGTTCCCTGCCCTGGTGACAAGGCATGGGGCACAGCCACCTCTGTGGTCAGCCTGTGCTTATGGTGTCCCTCACTGATGAATTCACCCACCAAGCAGGGGCACTTGTGATGAGCCAGGGACTCAGTTGGCCAAGAGCCACCAGGGAGTGGCAGGTCCTTGGTTATTGGGTGCTCCAGAGTCAGACAGCCGGGATCCTGTCCTGCTTTTCATGGCCCCTTACCCTGTTTCAACATCAGTTTCTGCATCTGTAAAATGGGAATGATAATGGCACCAACTTAAAGATCACAAGTACAAGTGTCCTTCACCATCCAAGTCTAGTTGAGTTCAGAGAGAAAGTTGTCAGACTGAGTGTTTAATTAAAAACTTTATATCACTCCTTTCTGTTTCTGAATTTGCATAGGAGGGTTTGGATAGCAGGGTCCCATACCTGCCAATGATAAGGGGTTTGCCATGAGGGTTACATGAGGAGACCAGCATTTACTGAATGCTTTGTCGGGGTAGGTGTAATACCTTATTTACATGTAATACCCTAGTCAACTCACACAACTCCCCAAAAGAGTCACCATTTTACAAAAGAGGAAAGCAAGGCACAGAGAGGTCATATAACTTAGCCAAGTTCCCACAGCTGGGACAATGGAGAAGCCAGGACGTGAGCTAGTCTGCTTCCAGAACCTGTGCTCTTAGCCTCAACAGGGTAAACATTTAGCCCAGCCTTGCTGTTGCTACTGTAATTATTGTTATTTTCATATTCTCCTAGGCGATGAAAAGTTTTGATGATGCTATCTTTAAGGCATTTATTACTTTGGGGTAAAAACATTGGCGCAAAAAATTCTAATGTTCTAACACAGGAATCAGCAAAGATTGTCTGTAAAGGATCAGAGCATAAATATTTTTTTGCCTTGTGGGCAAGACAATCCCTGTCACACTGCTCAACTGTGCTGCTGTAGTGAGAAAGCAGTCACAGATACCCAGAAACAAATGGGCGTGGCTGTGTTCCAATAAAACTTTATTTACAAGAGCAGGCAATGGAACAGACTTGGCTCACAGGCTGCGGCTTCCTGCTTTAAGAGAATTGTTTTAATTAGGAAGGGTACCTAGACCCCTCTATCTCTTTTCTCAAGCCCAGGGGAAATGACCCCAGTGGTGCTGGGGAGGACAATCAGGGAAAGACCAGAGTACAAGTCATTCATCTGGGTTCTGGGGCAGGGGACCACACATCAGAGGGTCAACCCCAAGGCTGCTCCCACAGGTGGGCAGGGCTTGGGAAGCCCAGCTTTGGTAAAAGAACTTGGAGACTTTGGGTTTAGAAACGAGCATGGGAGCTGTGGGAACTGTGTCCGGCTTGGCTGTCCCTTCAATCAGAGCTTGCAGTGAGCAGTTGGAGAGCTGGGCTCCAGAAACTTCCAAGGCACACCTGCCCTGGATGTTACCTGCTACACTGCAACTCATCCGTGAGCAAACCTCAGCTGCCCACACCCGCCCTGGCTGGGCTGTGGGCATCTGATGTGACAACGTGGTCCACTTGGGCGGGAAAAGAACAACACGAAGTGTTAGGGGATTACCACTGAGCGAGCAAAAATGGTGTCAACGTTGGTTCAGAGGCTTATAACCCTGTATCTAACAAGAGGCTGGCTCTGGAGGTCGGGTGTCTTTGTGGAACACCATTTATGAAGTTGCTGCAGAGCTAACTAGATCATTCTGGGCTAAGATGAACATCACCTTACACAGGCACGCTCTTTCAAATCAATCCGCCTCTCTCCCGCAGCAGCTGGGAGGCCTTGACAACTCCGCCTCTCGGTTCCCTCATCCTATAGAGTGAGAATAATTTGCAAGGCTGTCGGGAGGATTAAATGAGACCCATGTCTGTGAGCGCCCAGCCCAGAACCCGCCACATAGTAGGAGCTTAACAATGTTCCATCCCCTTCTCTGGATTTTTATGTAGTCAAGCAGCTGTAGAAACCAAGGGCTTTGGGAAGATTTTAAAAAGAAAAACATAACACTGAGAGAAAACCGTGCATTAGCTTGATCCTCTCCCCTCCCCGCCTCCAAGAACTAGGAAAAGACAGCTGTCACTCATTTCAGCTGTGGCATCTCTTTGGTGTAAAGTAGCCATGGTGTGTCACCTTGCTTGTTCTATTCTGTGCCAAGCGCTGCATGGGTGTAGAGAAGGGGAGATAAAAACTCCACCCGAGGTCCACCTTATGGAATTGCCCCTCCCTCATCACTGTCCCCTCCTGCCCTGTACACAGGCATAAGGAAGCACCTACAACACTGTCACACGCTGATTCACCTGCCTGTCTACTAGACCCTATATTCCTTAAGGACAAGGGCTGCCTCTTTCGGCCTTGTCTCCCCAGGGCTTAGCCTAGGGCCTCCGCTCTGCGAGTTCCCACAGTGAGATACAGTGCTGGCCTTTGAAGCCATCAGCCAATCAACTTTCAAACTGCATGGCAAGTCACTGCGTTTCTTGATTGTCCTCTGGACTCTGTGGCTGTGACTGAAGTTGGGAGACATTTAGAGCTGAGAGCAAACGCAGTGAGGTCTGTCCTGCTAATCTGTATTTGCAGAGCAAATGTTATCGACTCATGAAAGAGAGTTGCTCATTTCAACAGCAGACCTGCCTGTGTGGGTTATGCTGTCCCCAGAGAAGCCTCGAAGCTGCATCGGATACCTGTCATCTCCCGTGATCTGGACCATCCAGGGCTCCTGCTTCCCAGTCATGGCTGTGACCCAGAGATGGGAGACATGCAATGCAGAAATGAGGGGAAACCTCAGTGATTTCCTTTGGCGGCAGCAATAGCAGGGAAAAAACACTCCATGCCACTCATCCTGCTGCCAATTATTTAAAGAAAGCTGGCTCCAACTCTGAGTTCCTCCCTGCCCGTAATTCTTTTGCTGATGAGGCAATATGTGTCACCTGCATTCCTTACACTCCAAGAATCAACTGGGCTCACTTGGGTGATTAGTAGGACACATGCGCCCACCCAGAACCAGCACCCAGGGGAATCAACGAGCACCATCAGGGCCCAGCACCATTCGCAGAGCCTGAGTCCTGCCAGATGACTCCCTGCACCCGCTCTGGCCTCCGGGTGCCCTCCTCTGCTCATCCCAGCTGGAAGGGACCTGCGCCTTCTCTGAGCTTTCAGCCTAAGGTCGTGGTCCCAAGCACCCAGCCCTGGGGTTCCTGGGCTGGTTGTACCATCACAACTACTAGACTGAAGGCACCTGTGTGGGCGGGAACTTGCAATCCATTTATAAATCCTCAACAGAGCCTCGCTTAGCAATTGTCCTCCACGCATAAAGGAAATTCTGCTCTTCTGAGTCAAAAAGAGGCCATGAGTCAAGGTTTACCTACACAAGAACCCTCCAGTCTTTGATTTTTCTGATTCAGGACTTGGCTCAAACGGCCCCTCCTCAGGGAGGCCTCCCTGCCCACCCCGCCTCCCTCACTCTAACTCACTGCTGTTTTATTTTCCTCATACCAACATCTGGAATTACTGTATTTATTTCTGTGCTTGTTCATCATCTCCCTCTCTAGAAGGGAAGCTCTATGAAGGCACATACTGTCTCGTTTACCGCTATCTCTCCAGCACCGAGAACAGGCATCTAACACAAATGTGTTATATCGGTGAACTGTACTAAGTGAGTGAATGAATGAGGGGTGAATGTGATCAGTGTCCGTTAAGTCCGCTTTCCCTGAGCCAGCTCCCTGCTGGCTCTTGGGAGAACTGTTGGACGGTGTTCACCTCTGAGCTACTCCCCGGGCAGCCTTTTCAAGCCACGCAGGGCTTAGACAACTTGTCCTTAGACCCCGGGGCAAGCTGCAGAGCCAGGGCCCCGGGAAGGTCTCCCTCTTGCCCCAGCAGTAGGACTAGGACCTAATCTTCCTGACCTGCCGTCGCCCCACCAACTCCAGCTCCTCTGTCTCTCCCCTGTCCTATCAGCCTTTTGATTTAAGGTGGCGACTTTTCCAAGGGAACAGCAGAACTTTAATAAGAAATCGGCCAGGGCTGATGGATGACACAAAGTTGGCACCAGCCTCAAGGTTGGAGGGAGTTATCTTAAACTATTCAGATTTACTAGGAGGGGAGCAAGTCAGAGGAAGATTTAGGGGCTTGCCTCCTGGCAAGACATGTGGACATGTCCCCAAGCCATCAAAGACAGACACTTCCTGTGCAGTCCACCGGAGATGGATAGTGAGGCCTCTGGCGTGAGAAATTTATTGAGAGCTGGTCAAATAAATTTGAAGTCTGGGATCTCAGCAGAGCTTTATCCCCCTCTTCCCTGCTAGGGTCCTCGTCGGAGGATGGGCAATGCAGTGGGCTGGCCCTGAGCAGCAGCGCCTCTCTGTAGCAGGCAAGCTGTCTCCAGTTTCCTGCAGCCTCCAGGACCCTGGCCCTCCTCAGCCCCCGTGATGAATTAGACCCACCTCTCCACTCCATGTGTCTACTTCCTGCTGGGCGCTGCCATCAGGGGTGCATTTCGCCATTTGAGCTGCAGCACACCTGTTCAGAGGCCTGAGCTGCCCTGTCACCTCTTCTTTCTCATGCAGACCCAGAGCTTTCTGGAACTCAAGGTTCCTTTCCTTTCCTGAGTGTCTCGCCAGTCAATCCCTGTCTATCCTTCAAGGCCTATCTCAGTCTTCACCTCCTCCAGGGAGACTTCCCTGATTCCCCAGGAAGACACAGGCTTTAACCTTTGGGCCCCATTTTGTGGCATGTGTGTTAACCTGATCTTTATGGCCGAGATGGGAGGGCAGCCTTTGCCCTTGCCGACCCCCAAATTTTTGCTTGTAATATCCACCCTACCTTCCTGCCTACTCCACACCTCACACCTGGCAATGTCAGACCCACAAGGAGGTGTTCCATAAACATTTAGTGAACCAAATTGAATGAAATGAGCAAGTAAGTTTAACATGAACTAACACATTTTTTTCTTCATATGAACTTGGGTGCTGGACAGGTGGAGAAGCCTTTTGTTTTGCATGTGGAATATTTCAAGCATATTTTAAAATGTAGAGAAAATTAAAACAGTATATTCATCAGACAAATCTTAATTTCCCCCATTTTGGCTGCAGATATTTTTATTTCAGAATAAAACACTACACAGCTGAGATGCCTCACGCATCACTCCCTATCCCTTTCACCTCCCACCCTGGGCATAGCCTGACTTTGGTATTTATCACGGCCATGTCTGTTTTAATGTTTTTACTACATCTGAATGTACCCATAAATAATATATTCATTATTTTGCATGTTTTAAAACTTTATATAAATTATATCATATGGTATGTATGTAGCCCTCTGCAACGTGCCTTTTTCATTCAATATTATATATTTGAGATTCATCTGAGTAGACATGTATAGCACTAGTTTGTTCCTTTTAACTGCTGTGGAGATCCCACGGTATAAATATACTACAGTTTATTCATTTCCCTCTTGAGGGACCTCTAGGTTACTTGCAGCTTTTCACCATTACAAACAATCATGCACGGATGCACATGTTGGAGAGGTTCTCTGGAGCAGAGTTTTTCAAATCGTAGGTTGTAACCCAGAAGAAAGTCATGAAATCAATACAAAGGGTCACAACTACCATTTTAACAAGTTAAATAGAAGAGATTTAAAAATATCAGTGTGTGCGTGTGTATGTGCTGGGACGATAGGTTGTGATAGAAAAGAAATGCTTGAGAAACGTGGTATGATGGGGTTGGCTTTAGCTTTATTTAAAATTACCAAATTGTCCCCTGAAATGGTACTGCCAATTCACACACTCACTAGCAGCATATGTGTCCACATCTGCGTGTATTCCTACTAACACTTGGTATTATCAAAAACTGATTTTCCCCAATTTGTTGGGTGTGACAAGGCAGCATCTTTTAGTTTTAATTTGCATTTCCTTGATTACCAGTGAGGTGAACATCTTTTCATATATTTATTGCCCATCAAAATATCCTTCTCCTGTGAAGTGCACGTTTACATTATTGCCAGTGTTTGAATGGCTGCTCTTACTGATTTGTAGGATTAAAAAAAATATTCTGGATACTAATCCTTTATGGATTACATGTGCTGTGAATGTCTTCTCCCAGGCTATACCTTGCCTTTTCACTTTGTTTTGCCAGCTCTGATATCCTGATTCACAAAGAGGCAAAAGGGAACCCATATCAGAGAGGGCAACTCTAGGGCAGGGTGAAAGCTTGGGTCTTTCTGCATCTCCAGAGCCCTGAATAAAGCAGGCCCTTAATAAATGATTGATGACCGTAATATAACTGACTAGATAATGCTATCAGATTCATCTAGCACAGTGCTGGGCTTACAACAAGGGCTCTGTGGAAACTTAGTGAACTGAGTCGTGGTTTTGCTATACTATAAGAAAAGTCTCAATGTCCAGGCAGAGAAATCAGAAAGAGGGCATCTTCACCACAAAAAGAGCATTGGGTTTACGGAAGGATTTCCTGCGGATGCCTATAAAGTATGAGTTGATTTAACTCATAATTCAACTTATGCCCAGTGTTCCAGGAAGCAAACTTGGGTCTCCAACAGGTGACCCCCAGCATCTTGACTCCTGTCACCGCTGTGAGCTCACAATGGCACAGTGATTCTTCATATCTTACAGATGGAACCATAAAAAGTAAATGTCTTATCCAGGCCAGTGAATGCAGGGACCAGGGCAGAGCTGGATCCCCCAACCCCTGACCTCCACTTGATGAAAGGTTGGGACCCAGAGCATGGGTATTTTGAAGCCAGAAGATCCTTAAACTCTCAAACGTAGGGGAATAATCTGGACCATCTTGGGAAAGAACTTATTACTTAACTCAAGCCGGTTGTAACTCCAAATATCTATCTATCTATCTATCTCACTGAGATACATGAGAAGAGATGAAGGACAAAAATCATATTCAGCAGGACCTCTGAAGAGAAACAGGAATGACAGCTTGCATCACTCAAAGGTTCACTTGCCTGGGCTGGGAGCTCCTTGGGGCAGAGGCAGGGTCTTACTCATCTCCACACGCCCAGGACCTAGAACTGTGTCTGGCACATGGAAGGGGCTCAAGAATTATCTGCTGACATATGGTCACCTTAGCTTTGATAAAGGAGGCAAGCATATACAGTGGAGAAAAGACAGCCTCTTCAATAAGTGGTGCTGGGAAAACTGGACAGGTACATGTAAAAGTATGAAATTAGAACACTCCCTAACACCATACACAAAAATAAACTCAAAATGGATTACAGACCTAAGTGTAAGGCCAGACACTATAAAACTCTGAGAGGAAAACATAGGCAGAACACTCTATGACATAAATCACAGCAAGATCCTTTTTGACCCAGCTCCTAGAGAAATGGAAATAAAAACAAAAATAAACAAATGGGACCTAATGAAACTTAAAAGCTTTTGCACAGCAAAGGAAACCATAAACAAGACGAAAAGACAACCCTCAGAATGGGAGAAAATATTTGCAAATGAAGCAACTGACAAAGGATTCATCTCCAAAATTTACAAGCAGCTCATGCAGCTCAATATCAAAAAAACAAACAACCCAATCCAAAAATGGGCAGAAGACCTAAACAGACATTTCTCCAAAGAAGATATACAGATTGCCAACAAACACATGAAAGAATGCTCAACATCACTAATCATTAGAGAAATGCAAATCAAAACTACAATGAGATATCATCTCACACCAGTCAGAATGGCCATCATCAAAAAATCTACAAACAATAAATGCTGGAGAGGGTGTGGAGAAAAGGGAACACTCTTGCACTGTTGGTGGGAATGTAAATTGATACAGCCACTATGGAGAACAGTATGGAGGTTCCTTAAAAAACTAAAAATAGAACTACCATACGACCCAGCAATCCCACTACTGGGCATATACCCTGAAAAAACCATAATTCAAAAAGAGTCATGTACCACAATGTTCATTGCAGCTCTATTTACAATAGCCAGGACATGGAAGCGACCTAAGTGTCCATCATCGGATGAATGGATAAAGAAGATGTGGCACACATATACAATGGAATACTACTCAGCCATAAAAAGAAATGAAATTGAGTTATTTGTAGTGAGGTGGATGGAGTTAGAGTCTGTCATACAGAGTGAAGTAAGTTAGAAAGAGAAAAACAAATACAGTATGCTAACACATATATATGGAATCTAAGGGAAAAAAAAAAAAAGGTCATGAAGAACCTAGGGGCAAGACGGGAATAAAGACACAGACCTACCAGAGAATGGACTTGAGGATATGGGGAGGGGGAAGGGTAAGCTGGGACAAAGTGAGAGAGTGGCATGGACATATATACACTACCAAACGTAAAATAGATAGCTAGTGGGAAGCAACCGCATAGCACAGGGAGATCAGGTCGGTGCTTTGTGACCACCTAGAGGGGTGGGATAGGGAGGGTGGGAGGGAGGGAGATGCAAGAGGGAAGAGATATGGGAACATATGTATAACTGATTCACTTTGTCATAAAGCAGAAACTAACACACCATTGTAAAGCAATTATACTCCAATAAAGATGTTAAAAAAAAAAGAATTATCTGCTGAATGAATGGGTAGATGGATAGATGGATGAATGAATAAATGGATGCATGTGTAGATGGGCAGATGGATGGAGGAGTGGATGAAGGGATGAATAGATGAATGGACAGATGGAATGATGGATAGACAGATGGACAAATTGATACATGGTTGGAAAGAGGCATGAATAGATGGATGGAAAGATGGATAATCCTCAACTGAAAGAAGCCCTAGGGGAGAATTTGGTCTTAATAGAACCCCTCAAGTAGGCAGCCGAACCTGCAAATCCTATCTTGGTGCTAAGAGCTGTTCACAAGGAAAAACGAGTGGCATTAACTGCAAGAAACAATTGCTTCTAATTGGGCTGAATTATTCTGGCCATATAGTAGACATATGTTTATAACTTTATTAATTATTCAATTTGAGGCCTATTACCCAGGCTGCCAGAACGGGCTTTCCTTATTAGAGGGTGACAGATTCCCCAGTTCTGCCACAGCCTTTGCTGCTGCAGCACTTTTGGGCAGTTGCCGCCTGCCTTGGGGCCCCACTGGTGTCTGAGGCCTGGAGGATGGGAGGGCAAGGCTGCCCCTGAGAAGCAGGCTGGGAGTCCGAGGTCCTGGGAGCCAGCAAGGCTGTTCTAGGTGCTTCTCCTGGACATCCCACTGGCTATCATATCTGCCTCCCCTGCTCTGGCCAGGAAGGCAGAAGGGTATCAATATATCCAACCTGGCCTCTGTGGGTCAGCCCCTGCCCTGATCCATTCACCAACTCTTAGTCACGGCGGTCTCTCCCCTGCCCCGTCCCCCCATCCAATCTGATTCCATGCAATGCCTAGATAGCCTGCTTCAGTTGCCTCAAGTCAGGGACAGGGGAAGGAGAGCACGGCCCAGCTGGCCTGGAGGGACTAGCCAGGACTGGAGGGGCAGGTCAGAGCCTCCAACATGCCCTCTGTTCCCTTACCAGACCTGGTCACAGGTTAGTTAAGGAAGAGTTTAAAAGTTGCTCCACCACTCCACAATGCAGACTCAGCTGATGCAAAATGAGCCTTCAGGGGCTCCCCATGGCCCATGGACTCGTGTTCGAGCTCACCGGGCTGCTGGTAAGGGCACCACACCACCTGGTCTGGCCTCCGGGTGCAGCCTGGCTCCCACTCTCCACGCTAGGCACCCTCTGCTTTAGCCACACGGACCTGCTCACCGTTCAGTACCCTTGCTTCTGGGGGTCTGTGCCTGGAATGCCCTCTCTTTCCATACTGGACTATTGAAACTTCAAATCTCATCCTTCTTTGAGCTCTGGTTCCACGGCCTTCTTGGCATTTTTCCAGCTAGCTGTGATCTCTGCTTCCTCTGAAGGACCAATCCAACTCCTGGTCTCCCATCGCGATCCTTGGGGGCATGTGCCTGGGCAGCACGGATAGGTGAGAAGATTTGGAAGATCAAGGGACATGGCTTTGAATTCTCCCAAACATCCAACCCAGAGCCCCACTCTTCCTTGGTCCAAGTACCTCCACTAGAGCATCATCTAAAAGAACGAAAACATGACAAAATGGGAGAGCAAATCCACTGGATCCCACTCAGCACTGTGCTGAGTGCCCACCGGTAACTGCAGTGTGCAGGGCCCCGGGGTCATGGTGACAAGGAAGACCTGGACCCTGCCACAGAGAGGTCTCAGGGGCTGGGAGGATAGCAAACACGCAAACAATAAACGTCTAGGGTGGCGCGGACCACACTGGCCACACATATGCGGTCAAGTACATATACTTCCTGTGGGAATCAGGAAGTGCCATAGCAGAGGCGGCATCTGAACTGGGCTTTGAAGGCAGAAGAGCAATGGGGCAGTGGATAAAGGAAAGCTGAGAGAGGGGAAGGGGGAGTGGGGGGTGGGGGAGATAAGGCTGAAAGCTTGTCAGGCATCAGACCCCGAAGGGCCCTGAAGGCCTGGCCAAGGAGTTGGGCACTTCCTGGCAGGCAGAGGGGAGCAAGGAAGTGACATGGCCTGGGTTTGCATTTTAGCTGCCTCCCCACCTCCGAAGTGTGGGAGGGACGGGAGACGGAAGGCAGAGAGCCCTGGAAAGAAGTGTTAACCAGAGTCGTGAGTGTGGTCTCCAGAGACTGGCTGCCTGGGTTTGAATCCTGGCTCTGCCACTTACTCGCTGTGTGCCTCTGGGCCAGGTACTTAACCTCCCTGAGCCTCAGTTTCCTCATCTGAAAGATGGAAATAGTGATAATAAATAATAATGAATAGGACGGTGTGTACAGTAAGTGCTGGATAGAAGTTAGGAGAGAATCTAAGCAGGAGCATAGCCCAGACCTCTCTCCCGTTCAGCCTGAAAAGCCACCTCCTCCACGGCTCCGAATTCTGGGAGAAATATGCCCGAGCGAAGAGAGCACACACTCAGGAGCAGCTGGATGACCTTAGAGAATGGCTAACCCTCTCTGGACCTCGGCTTCCTCCATCGCAAAACAGGGGTCATAATCCCCACTTCACGGGGTGGAGGGAGGTGAAATGAGGTCATCGTGTCCATCCCCAGCGTGGTGCCCGGCACACAGCAGTTCTGGGCTGACTGGGAGGAACTCAAAGTCCTTGGGGGCAGGGGCAGGGGTCTCAGAGAGCGGGACCTGCCATCAGCCGGCCCTCTGGCTCCAAAGAAGATGCACCCCCTCCCTCCCCCTCCCTGTCAGAGTTCCAGGCCGGTCCTCCAGGCTGGTGGGTGTGGGTGGGAGCAGTTTGTGATTCCCTTCCCCCCAGGAACTGTTTCCCGTGGAGACCCAGCCCACATGCCCAGCCTGGAAGCGCAGGGCGTGTGTGTACGCGTGCACGTGCGTGTGTGTCACGGGGAGTGTTGCACAGCGTCCTTTTCAGGCCCAAGCGGGGTCCGGGGGGGCGGCAGCGCTGCCTGCCAGGACCGCACGATGGTGCCAGCTTGGCTGTTGCCCCTCTGTTCTGCTTTTGTCACATTCTAGGCAGGTTCTCCCACCCTCCTCCCTCTCCCAGTCCTTGAGACTCACTGCATGTCATTTATTTATTAATTTTGTTCTCAGGGAGCCAGATGGCCAGAGCTGGGTTGGGCAGAATGTACCTCCCTCCTCCCCAATACGACAGCCCCCCCCCCCCGCCCCCGAACACGCAGCTCACACACAGACTCTAGGCTAGCCAGCCTCTGGCTTTTTCAGGTACAATAAAGGCCACGTGTGCCAGGGCTTTGCCTGACCCCTGACCCTGCTCAGATGGGACTGGTCCCATTATCTCCCCTGGTCTGACAGGCAGATGGAGAAGGGGTGACACCCTGAGAGGCTGCCCTCTCTCAGGAGTGGGAGGAGCAGTGGCCCCACGCCCCCTTCTGCCCCATGACCTGCCTCTCTTGGACCTGGGAAGGGGGCTCTCAGCAGGTCTCCCCTCCTTTCCTGGTGGGCGTCACAAGAGAACGCGCCGGTCCAAGGGTGGAAGGAGGGTGGGGGGACCAGCTGCCCCCAGTCCTGTGGTCTGGGGTCTCCACCGGCTGCCCCCTGCCCAGGCTCATCCTCACACTGGTCCGGGCCCCCGTGAGGGCAGGGCACCCCCGGCATCTGCTCCCTCTCATTTCCCATTTCTCCTGGGAGGCACTTTTGGAAGAAACAAACTCTGGAAGGGGGGAAAACAAACCTCTTCACCGGCTTCCAGAGCATAGCCAAGCCTGGGACGTCTCAACAAGAGGGAGGCAGGGGTTGGGGGGAGGCGACAGTCGAGAACAGAGAGATAGAGAGGCCAGCAGATCTACCTTGTTGCTGCCCTTCCCCTGCAGCCCCCAGCCCCCAGGACACGGGATGGGGCTGGGTTTACGTCTCTTAACCCTCTTCAAGGTCTCTTTCAGGCTCCTCACAACTGAGCTGGCGCTCACACGTCTCACCTTCCCCCCTACCCCAGCACGGCCTGTGGAAAGAGTCAGACGGACCCAGCTCTGGGACCCTGGGCCATCACTTAACCTCTCTGTGCCTCAGTGTCTTCCTCTAAAATGGGTATAGCACACATTTGGTTCCTTCCTTCCTCCCATGATGGCTTTCCTGAGCCAGCCGGGTCCCCCCCTCCCATCAAAGCCAGAGCCTTCTCTCTACCGACCCTTCTCTCTCTTATCTGTACTGGTGGCTCTGGCTTCTGTTCGAAGGTCCCCAAGGATGGGGGCCACGCCCTCCTCATTCCTAATCCCCCCCTTCAGCCCTGGACCCCCAGCAGCGCGGGCCTCTGTGCAGTGCTCAATAGATGCGCCTTAAACGGAACTCAAGGGACAGAGAACGCAGAGCCAGTGGGACCGCTCGCCCTGGCTACTGAATACTTTTTTGTTCAAAATTAGAATTCTGGGGTGAAGAGCAGCTCTTCTTCCGTACAGACCTTGAAAAAGCATTTGCTGCCGTGTCCACAGCCCCCTTGTGTCCCCGTCACGGTGACTGTGCCCCAGCGTGCGCGCTGACACGGAGCCCCCCATCCCGGGGAGGCACGCCAGATGGCGGCAGGAGGCAGCCCAGGTGGTTCTGCGAGGGCGGCGGGCTGGGCAGAGCAGCACGCGAGGACCAGCAAGTGCGATTGCTCTGTGGCGATTCATCTGAAGTGGCTTTAACCTTGACAGCCGCCTTGGGGTAGTGAGCCCGCCACGAGTGAGCTGCGGCCCCCGGGTTGGCAGGATGCCCCCCTGCACCTCCGCCCGGATGACGCAGCCAAGGCTCCCCAGGCGTCCCCACCTGGGGGAGGCGAGGGCGTGAGTCACCGTCCCCACCCACGGCTGTCCCGCCCCACCCCTTTTTCAGGTCCTGGAAAGAAGAGAGACTCACAGGAGGGCTGTGCGTGGGAGGGAGTCGGGTGGTGGGGAGAGCAGACTCCCTCCCCCAGAGGTCAGCGTCAGGAAGGTCACGAGGGCCCTTGATTAGGTGAGGCGATGCTGGATTTTAGCTTTCCAGAAACATGGCATCGTGGGATTTTAGACCTGGAATATCCATGCTGACCTTCCCATTTTATAGATGGGAAACCGGAGGCTCAGAGAGAGGGAAGGACTTAGCTAGGGTCACCCAGGCAGAGGTGGGACCCGAAGCTGGCTTCATCCCTTCAGAGGCAGCATGGAGCTGTTGGGAAGAACACATGTGCTGGGTTCTCATCCCAGAGCTGAGGCTTGTTAGCTGAGTGAATAGCAGGAGTTCCTCTACTTCCCTGAGCTTCGGTTTCTTCATTTGAGAAATGGAGGTAACACGCATGGCAGGCTGCTGGCAGAGTAAATGGATCATCTATGTGAAGCATCTGTACACGGTAGGAGCAGGAACCTGTATTCACCTTCCTCCTCAGACCGTGTGGCTCCCTCTTGTTCCTCTGCGACCCTCTCTCGTAAGCTCTCCTTACTCAGGCTCGGTCTCTGTGCTCCCTTGCTGGGAAGGAGCCCCAGAGTCTTGGCAATGGCCCTTCCCAGCAGACCAGTGTGGCCAAGTCCACTGACTCCCCACCCGGCCTTGCCCATCTCCTTTTGGACCCCTTCATCTGCCCCAGGACAGAGGCAGGAGCCCTGACCCACACCCTATACCTTTGCTTTGCCCCCGACGTCCTTTGCCTCCAGACTGTGACGTCTCCATGTTTGTCGGTGAGAAGTGTGTCCAGGGGCCCCTGAGAATGGGACCCTCCCCCTAATGTACTTTTCAAGCCAGGCAGACGGCAGGGTCGACCCCTCTGGAAATCACTGACCTCAGTGCCCTGGCCTGACCGGGAGTCATGAGTCTGGCCTTTGAACCTGGGCAGAGAAGGATTCAGGAGGGTCCGAATCTTTAGGTCTCCTGCACCGAGGCTGTAGAATAACTTGACCCATTTGCTTTGGTGTAATGAGACCCATCTGCCTCTAAGACAACTCCAGCCTTTAACTCCCAGAGCAGCTGGCGAGACACAACAGGCATGGGAGTCAGGACACCCAGGATCAAGTTACAGCTCTGCCACTACCTCCCTGGGTAACCCCTCAGGCAAGTAGTTTCCCTTCTCTGGGCCTCAGTTTGCCCATCTATAAAATGGAAGAAGTAGATCAGACAATTTCTGAGGTCCCTCCCGGCTCCTGCTTCAAGGGTTTCAAGTTAAATCATGAGCTCTCCATGACCAGAAATTAGGTCCTGGGATCCAGACTATACTTCCTAGCACTCCATTCCAGGACTATGTGGACATATGCTTTCATATATGTGAAGAGAGCCGCAGGAAAACAGGATGCCCAAGCCCCAGCAATATGGGGGTCATATGACTCCCAGCCTGGTAGGACAGCACTGAGCATTGTGGAAAGATGCAGAGACCCTGAGACCCCCAAGACGAGGTATTGTGGGCTGGATCAGAGCTCTTATGCCATTCCAGAGCCTAGGACCACAGAGGTGGACTCCGGGGGTATTGCAGACAGCCCAGCACTCTGGAAGGAAGAGTCCCCAAGAATGCGGTAGGAAAAGGGCTTGAAACGCTGATCCCTCTATAAACCATCTTGTAAACAGTCATCAGCCGTGAGAGATCTAAATCAGGTTATGGTCTTCCTGCCTTTCCCACTGCTTCTCAATATTCACACCTGAAATAACCTTGTCTCCAGTGATGCCTAGCAGCATAGCCCCAAAAGGTCCACCAAAGGCTCATGTGATCACAGTTTTTGTTCTTTTTAAAATAAATGCCAATTCTGCATTCAATTCTATAACAAGTCTGTATTTGTTTGTTTGTTTTTATAAATTTACTTATTTTATTTATTTATTTTTGGCTGTGTTGGGTCTTCGTTGCTGCACGTGGGCTTTCTCTAGTTGTGGCGAGAGGGGTCTACACTTTGTTGCGGTGCGCAGGCTTCTCATTGCAGTGGCTTTTCTTGTTGTGGAGCGTGGGCTCTAGGTGTGCAGGCTCCAGTAGTTGTAGCACGTGGGCTCAGTAGTTGTGGCTCGTGGGCTCTAGAGTGCAGGCTCAGTAGTTGTGGCGCACGGGCTTAGCTGCTCCGCGGCACGTGGGATCTTCCCGGACCAGGGCTCGAACCCGTGTCCCCTGCATTGGCAGGCGGATTCTTAACCACTGCACCACCAGGGAAGCCCTCTGTATTTGTTTTAATCTAAGGAGCAAAGTTTAAATCACTTCTCAGGTAACTAATGTGCCATTACATGGTGCAAAATTTTAACTCTATAGCTTCAAGAATCATTAGCAAAAGTCTTTCCAACCAATGGTGCTGGGAAAACTTGATATCCACATGCAGAAAAACTGAAGTTGGACTCCTACCTTATACCATATGCAAAAATTAACTCAAAATGGATCAAAAACCTAATTCCATGAGCTAAAACGGTAAGACTTTTAGACAAAAACATAGGGGGAAAGCTTCATGAGACTGGATTTGGCAGTAATTTCTTGGATATGACACCAAAGGCACAGGCAACAAAAAAAATAGATAAACTGGACTTCATCAAAATTTAAAAGTTTTGTGCATCAAAGGACACTTAACAGAGTGAAAAGGCAACCCACGGTATGGGAGAAAACGTTTTCAAATCACATATCTGATACGGGATTAACATCCAGAAAATATAAAGAACACCTACAATTCAGCACCAACAACAAGACAGCCCAGTTGAAAAAAAAATGGACAGATGACTAGAATGGACATTTCTCCAAAGGAGATGCACAAATGGCCACTAAAGCACATGGAAGGAGACTCAACATCACTAATGATTAGGGAAAAGCAAACCAAAACCACAGTGAGATGCCACTTCACACCCACTAGGATGACAATTATAAAAAATAAAAATAGAAACTAACAAGCGTTGACACGGATGAAGAGAAATTAGAACCCTGTGCCTTGCTGATGGGAATGTAAAATGATGTAGACTCTGTGGAAAACGGTATGGTGATTCCTCAAAAAATTAAACATAGAATTACCACATGCTCCAGAAATCCACTTCTGGATATACATGCAAAAGAAGTGAAAGCGGGAATTTGAAGAGATATTTGTACACCCATGTTCACAGCAGCATTATTCACGATAGTCAAGGTAGAAGCAACCCAAGTGTCCGTTGATGGGTGAATGGGTAAACAAAATATAGTATAACATGTACATACAATGGAATATTATTCAGCTTCAGAAAGCAAGGAAGTTCTGACACATGCCACAATATGGATGAAACTTGAGGACATTATGCTAAGTGAAATAAGCCAGTCACAAAAGGACAGATGTTGTATGATCCCTCTTACATGTGGTACCTAGAGTAGTCAAATTTTGAGAGACAGAAACTACAATGGTGGTTGCGAGAGTGGGGAATGGGGAGTTAGTGTTTAATGGGTATAGAGTTTTGGTTGGGGAAGATGAAAAAGCACTGGACTGATAATGATGGTCGTCGCACAGCAATGTGAATGTCCTTACTGCCACAGAACTGTACACTTTAAATTTTCTGTTACGTATATTTTCACACACACACACACACACACACACACCCCACACAAATCTCTAGCAAACATGTATCGTGGTTTGAAAAGGACTGACCTAGACTGTCCCTGGCTAGTTTAGGAGTATAAGCGTATTTTTGAGCTGGTAAATGTTTTATTTTAATCTGCAAGGATAGCTGAAAGCCAAGTCAGCCAGGGGTCCCACACACCATTCAAGATAAGGACACATTTGACTGGGCAGAAGCTACTCTTGGTGGTGGCCCAACTTGGTTCCTGCTGCCTTCATTACTCAGGCCTGCTCCACAGTCCTGTCTTGTGCTGAGCACCAGGCCTGGAGGGCTGGGGTGTGGGTAGGGGGGACAGTTTCAACAAATAGTAAGAGGCTGTGAAGCGGACTTGTACTCTCCCGCACTCTGTTCGCATGGATAAAACCAGTTCAGTGGAATCTAAGAATGTGGGAGACTATGGAGAAATGGGAGGGATTCTCTCCATGTCTACCCCAGCCCTCCGGGGAGGCCTGAGACCAAAACCAAAATGCCATTCTATAGCCCAGAACCCAAACTGCAAATCACCATGGGAGGGAGGCAGAGGACCAGAGAAGCGGGACCCAAGAAATACAGTAATTAAATAATACAATGAAGGCTGAAATTTCCAAGTTGATTCTTGAGTATCATTTATAAAAGTTAACAGGACATATTTAATTTAGGAATTGGCTCACGTCCTTCTCCTTACAGCTGAAACCTCATAAATGAAATACACTGGACCATTGCCCAGTGTGGAAATAAAAGTTATGAATAATGTTTCTATCTCAATCACTGTCAGTGCTTTACTATTCCTAATTACTTTAAAAAGCTAGATATTCAGTATGGCAAAACTTTTTTTTCTTTTCATCTCCACTTGTGAGATTAGTGCAGTTTAATAAGAGTCACTCTGTGGTCTTTATTCAGTGTAAACTGACATTTCATCCTTTTACTCTTCATTATTATTTAAGATGGAGGTTTATGACCAAGCATGCAGCCACTCCATTTCCCCATATTGGTCCATCTAATATCTTGGCATTATCCACGATAGCTGACATGTCTACCCACCAGGCAAATCAGCATCACCTCACTTCCTTTATGGAGCAGAAAGAAATTCATCCAGGCCTTCAAGAAATTAGGCTACGGGGTTATAAGTCTATAAAAGAATGAAAAGTTCCCCACCCCATCCTACTACTGGATTTGTCCCCTTCATGTCTATCAAAGTCATAAATCCCTTGGCAGCCACAAAGGGCAGGGCAGGGGCAGGCAGTAGGATGATGGATCTTTATAATCTTCCCTGCCACTTCCAGGAACTTATCCTAAGAAGAAACTGGGACACGTGGGCAAAGATACATGCACGAGAAGAATCACTGCAGCATTTTTACACAGGACCGCAATCCCTTATTCACATGTCAACAACCCAAAAATCTCTAAAGAGTCCAAAGGAATTATTTTTTAATTTCCCAAAATTCATTTAGAGGCAAAATCTTCGTGGAACTGATTTGTGGTTCAATATCTTCTATATATCACTAGATGTGATCAGTTATATGTCACTTCAGAAATATTACTGTTTCATCCCAAGGTGCTGACCAAACCCCACTGGAGGCATATGTCATATATGAGATAGTCACCATATACCTTCCTGAACTCTGAAAAAAATCTAAATTTTGAAACCAACAGGCCACAAGGATCTTTGATAAAGGACGGTGGGCCTAATACAGTGAAAAATCAGAAACAGCCTAAAAGTCCATCAGCAAGAGACTGGTTAAACACTTTTAGTAATCCATAGAATGAAATTCTATAAGGCCATTAAAAATTTTAAGGGAGATTCATGTTTATGGACAAGGAAACGAGTGTATGACATACAGTTGAATTAAAAAACCAAGTTACAGAATAGCACATACATTTGATCTAAATAATAAAAGTTGTGTCCAGATCTAACTCTAAGAACAAATGTGCAGAGAAATAACAGGAAAGGCAATAAGCACCCAAATGCCAGAATTGGTTATCACTGGGTGTATGGGTTTAACTTTCTGTCTATACGTCTGGTGCAGTTTGAACTTCCTTTTTAACATGAACAGGTATGATTTTAGAATCAGAAGAAAACACCAGCAAGAATGATGCTTTTGACTAAACAGAAATCAAAGCTTCCCTGCAAGGATGTCACATGTCTAGACATGCAAATGACAGACCCCATTCAGAAATCTCCAGAGATACACATTGTGCTCATCAGGATACCCATCTCCATGGACACAGGCTCCACAGAGCACACACAGGCAGACAGGGGTCCAATGGCACAATAGCAAACAGGGTCAAATTGCTTGGAGTAAACATAATCACAATTTGTGTCCCATGGCTGATTCATCTGTCTCCATGACGATATCTCAGGGCCACATCTTTCAATCAGTTCCTTCCTTCCCCTGTGAGCAACTAGGTTTTCTCATCAAAGAGCTATTTCAACCTCAGGCTGTATTAACAGAGGTTGAGCATCCAGAAGGAAGGAGAGCAGAATAATTTTGTGTTCAGGCTTAGGACCTAGGTTTTCACTTGATCAACAGTCCCAGTTTCGTCATTTACTAGCTGTGGGCCTTTTGGAAGTTCTTTAACCCCGCTG
The DNA here is from genome assembly GCF_028021215.1 of Eschrichtius robustus. Lineage (NCBI taxonomy): Eukaryota > Metazoa > Chordata > Mammalia > Artiodactyla > Eschrichtiidae > Eschrichtius > Eschrichtius robustus. The sequence continues at coordinate 127,322,332 of NC_090824.1, forward strand.
TGCTTCAACTTTCTCATCTGTAAAATGGGGCTAATTCCCACATCATAGGGTTGTTGTGAAGAGTAAATGAGAAGATGAATAAAGTGTTAGTGCACAGGAAAATTCAATAGAGAGTACTTAGCTCTATTGTAATTTTTCCATACAAGCCTGCATCTGTGGTCAGGTCTAGGAATGATAGTTTAAAAGGAACAAAGGCCATAGCCAATGGAGAGAAACTAGATGGGGAAGGCAATTCAGACCATGTCATGTGAGAAACAAAGGAGCTTGGAGAATAAAAATTGAGTGGGGGGGAAGTGATCATTGTCTTCTAATACCTGAAGGCCTGACCCATGGAAGGGGACTCTGGTTTCTTCTGTGCGGCCTCAATGGCTATTATCATCTGCTCTAAGATGACCTTCTTCCCACACACAGTCTGTGGCCTTGTTCACTGAGCTCCTTGGGAGAAAGTTCAGACATGGCAAGGAGGGCCATAGAGATCCATCACCCAGCCCTGGCCTTAAGCTAGAGACAGATGATTTTGAGAATGAGAATCTATGAATTCCCTTCATTCAATGTTGCCATCTCTCAAAAGAGGGTTGGAACTTATCTTTTAGGACTTTCTGAGGGTTTAGTAGTACACGCCCTTGAGTAGATGCAGAGCTGGTGGTTCTTCAACCCATGAGGTTGGATTTATCGAAGAAACATTGTGGGTTGCTCAGCACCAAGTCTGATGACTGAATCGGGAGTGGAAATTGGGCAGCCCGGTTTTATACTGTAAAGTTACAAGGCCACGTGCTTGGTAAACACACTCCAGGGGCAAGATTTACTCTAAACTCCCTACTCCCATTGATCAAGGGCCACCTCCCTTCCACTTCTTTCACTAGACCGGAATGAAACCCTGAGAGACAGACTCTGTCTGAAAAACCCTCCAGGCGCCCCAATCATCACAGTCCAGAAACAGTGAGCACCAAACACACTTGCACTGGTTGGTGGTTTATATGCACTCAGGACTCCTGGGACTCAGGCTGTATTTCAACCTCCAACAGACTGCGCTTGACATTATAATCTGGCAACAGCAAGCAGACCTGTCCCAGCAGGGTTCACAGAATCCAAACTAGATAGTTCCCCATCAAAGATTCATTGTAGGCAAAGTTACACAAAACAAAACACAGACAAGGTGGGGGAAAGCTCTCAAACATTTCGGCCAGCATGTTTCCTGGAGTTCACAGAAAGGCTGCTTGAACACATTCCTTTAACTCACGTGTTCCTCGGGTGTACTTTTCGTTGTCTGGAGGAGTCCCTGCCCTGTTGTTCAGCATGACTTACCTCGAAGCAGGGACACAGGTGGAAGGAGGAGGGTACCACAGTCACTGGAGGTTCCAACACATTGGAGAGAGTCTCTAGAGCACCCCAAACAGATCCTGGTCTCCCCAAGCCGGGTAACCACCCAGGCCCAAACAAAACCACATCCAGTAGCTTGCTTTGGCTGGTATGTCCCCATGTACTGGGTAGACAAAGAGGCTCCAGCCAAGGCGTTTGGGAAAAAAGGACCATAACTAGACTTTTCCACCCCAGCAGCGACTGGAAAAGGGCAAGAGCACCGCATTGGGCCAACGTGGACCCACCATTCCTTCTCCATGTTGTTATGACCATTGCAGTCACTATGGGACAGGGAACAGGGAGGCGGCTCCCAAAGATGGGTCAATGATGGGGGTTAGACCCCTACTGGATCAGCTTAGCTATGTTACCTACTCAAGTCACACACAGAAAGATACTATCGCAGCTCAAAGCAGGAAGAAAATTGGGCTTCAACATTAATCAAGGACTCCTTGGAAATCTAATAAGACCATGACATTAACCAACCATTGATTGCAAAATGTGCCACTGGAAAGAGGCTCATCTGTGAGTATTGAAGGGAAATGAGCCAAAGGAGAAGGATTTGCCCTCAGCTGGGCTCTTGGCAGAGAGTTCCCCGAGGAACTGCCGGTGTACCCCGCCCACTCGGCGGCCAGCCCCACAGGAGAGATGAAGCCGTCCTGCTATGAGTCACTCTGTCAGTCCCGAGAGCATCTGCCTCACTCGTGCTCACCAGAGAGCCTTCCCCAGGGAATGTGAACAGTCTACCCGGAGAGATGTAGGAACACAGTGATCAGCCCTACAGGCATCCCATTCTCCTACCTTTGGGGACACAGAGGCATCCCAGTACCCATCAGTCTCATAAATAAGTCCGCTGAGCCTCTGTGAGCACCCACTGAGCCTTTGCACCAGCAAAGCTGAAGACCAGGCCTTGACCACAGTGACCTCCTGGGTCTGCGCCCTTAGGCGGCATCTCAATTTCACTTCAAGCCTCAAAGACCTTATCCGGAGGTGTTTCGTCAAAAACCAGAGTCGTACAGATGACCCCACAATTCCCCCCACACACGACATGCGACGCCCCTCCAGGCCACCACAAACCATGACCCTCATGCCCCTAGAGCCCTCCACCCCAAGGACCATCCGGTAGGTATGCTTCCTCCCCGCTGCCCACACTCGCTAGGTAGCCCAAGCCCAGGACAAAGAACTCAGCATCCACACGGCACGGCCCCTCCCCAGCCAGAGCCATGGCCCCGCTCAATTCCCAAAGACCCTAGACTCACCGCTGGAGCAGTCGGGCCCTCCCCAGCCGGGCTCACAGTGGCAGGTGTCCGGGGAAACGCAGCGGCCGTGCACACATTCCTCTGTACACAGGGCTGCAGGGGATCCGAAGAGAGGGAGAAAGAACAGGAACAGAGAGTGAAAACCAACCATCTGGTCAAGGAGCACAATGCACTTTGTAAAGACTCCCTGGGGCCCAGGGCTGCTCAGAACGCATCACTGGCTTTGGGGAAAATCAAGCTGCTCCTGACCCGAGTTATTTAATTAACTCCGAAAAGGATTCAACAAGGGTGTGCTTCATCCCAGGCTTGTTTCCTAAAATGAAACCCAAGCCCACGAAATGGCAGCCTTGGTGGCTTTTCAAGAATACTTCCTCCAAGGTTGAACACTTGGAGACGTTCCACAAAGCCCAATCCCTACATCCTCACTCCTGCCCTCTTTCCCCATCAGCTCAGAAAATGACCCATCTTTTGGCTTCCCCAATTTCTTTCTGCAAAGGCCCCCAAATTTATCAGGTTGCCTGAAAAGAATCCATTCCTCTCATGTGTTCCCCACCTTTCTGCCCTCCTTCCCAAATGGCCCTATTTTGGGGCTCTCAAATGTCAGCAAATCCGCAAAGTACACAAATGCTGAGGAAAAAGCAACAGCTAATTATAAGAAAGTAATTAAGAGAGACAGCCACGACGATGATAATTGTAATTAGAAAATGCCTGGCAATTTCTTATCATGCTGTCAAATGCTACAGCCTCCTGAGTTGGGAGGCAATGGCAGCAAAGTTTCTATCAACTACCCCAGTGCTGAGAAGGCTTGCTGGCAGCAGTTTGAGGGAGATTATTTCTCTCTCCCTTTGACATCCACATTTTCTCAAGGTCATCCATTGCTCCTGAGAGATCTGCCCCACCATCTAACCCATCGGTGAGGGATTACAGAAACCCCCTTTGCCACCTCTGCCAATTTTGTAAGCTTGGGAAATCAGCAGCTACCATCAACCCTGTCAATTGCTCAGAAGGGATCTAGATGAAGCGCTTTTTTTCTGACAAGCAACTAGAGACCTTCTCTCTGCCTGGAACTGGCCTGGGCTGGGGGGACAGGTGGCCCCCAGTGGTGAGCTTGGAGGAGCTGCCACTGACTACCGAACACCCACCCTGCTTCCATGTCCACTGCTTGGCCGAATGCCCAGCGAGAGGGCGCTGTCAGGGTAGACAACAGAGTTCATTTTATGGTGGGTGTGGGGACCTCTGGCCCCTCCCAAACACAGACACTGACCCTGAAGCTGTTGCCTTAGCTTTGCCTAGGCCTCCTGGCGAGGCAGACCCCGAAGAGCCATTTCAGATGCCCCGTTGGTTAGTGGTCTGCAGACAGCCCATCCTCTGCCAGCCTGGGATGTGGTGTGTCTCGGGGGAGCCCTGGCCCTTGAGTCATTCTCATGTGTACAAGTGGCTTTTGGGCAGAGTTCTGGTTTGTGCTCAAGACTCTGACAGCCCCTCGTTTGGAGCTTCGGGGAGCAGCTGGGGCCTACTAGCTAACCCACTTCTTACTGGGGAACCAGGCTGGACCCTGACCTCAGTGACCACCTCCACTTAGAGCCACAGTGAGCTGCTCACCCAGTTGCTAGCAAGACGCCCACCTGGTCATCCCTGCTGCCTGGCTTCCCCTGCTCCCACTAGACTTTCTAAACAAGCTCAAATGGGTCAATGTCCCCAGTGTACACTGGACACTAGGTATCCTTCCCCTGGCTCCCCATCCCAGCCCTGGCCTCCGCTGCTCCCCCTTCCCTTAGGCTGAGGTCCCAGTATGCTCCACAGCTGGGCTGGTCCTCCTTCCAGCAGACCCTTCCATCAGCTTGTCAGGTGAGCCCAGACACCTCCAGCTGCTTTCCGACTGCAGAGATCAGCACCTTGATCCCTGGGGGCTCTGCTGGGGGCGGCAAGGGCAGGCAGTGGGCTGGGAACCTGCCGCATGGCAGGTCTGGAAGGCACCTAACAGAAAATCACGTCCTACTGCTTCATTTTATACACGGAGGAACTGAGGCCTGCGTGTCTGGGATCCTGTGAACAGCACGTGGCCTCTGGCCAGAGAGGAGGGGGCTGCAGGAGGAGGATCCTGGAGACAGAGGCCTCCGAAGGCCGGGGGAGTTGAGAGGAGCCCAAGACATGGGGCCTTCATGCCTCGCCCGGGCTGGACGTCCTCCCCTGCCCAGAAGACTCAAACCAGGGGAGCTGTGTCAACGTGTCCTCTGCAGGCATGGGTGCCCTGCAGGCTGGGGCTGGGCAGGGGCTTGGAGCAGATCAAGGGAGAAAAGACGAAGACCACCCAGTACTCTGGTCTTCTGCCCCTAGAGACCTAACTCCTGGCCTCTGTCCTGCACCCTCTCCCTACCTGCAAGGGAGGTGCATTCAGGGGCTCTGAGCAAGCTCCACCCTCCCTCTTCCCTTGGCCTCTCCTCACAGCCCCAGGGACCCCTGGGACGGTCTGTTGAGCACCTCCCCCAGCTCAACCCTGTATCCAGCACCCGGACTCCCGGTGACCCTACATGCAGAGTCCCTGGGCCTGACTCAGGCATGTGCTTGCTGTCCCCACGGTCCCTCCAGACCTCGTTGACCCCTCCCCTCCTTATCACCCTGGTACTCTGGGCTATTTGCTTGTCAAAACCTCAGTCCATTCGTATTTCACAGGTGCTGTTCAGACAGTGTTGTTTGAAGCATGAAATACCGAGAGCAAATATCTGAGGCTCAGATGACCATATTTGGCAGCTGGGCCACTGTGTGTTTGTGTACCTGGTGGGGAGGGGACAGCACAGGGGTGCTGAGAGCCGAGGCTCCTGAGGAGGAATGGAGGTGGGACCCACGATGGTGCTCTGTGGGGCAGGGGCGGCCGACTCCTACCCCGGGCGCCGCTGGAGCCCACGGTGGGCAGCGCCTCCACAGAGGGCTGGGGCTTACACAGCAGCCACTCCTAGAGCGTGAGGTGCCCTAAGTTCTTTCTGACCCCAGTGCCTCGTGTCAGCCGACCCCCTAGGAGGGGCTGAGTTACGGGGGTGTCCCTGGCCTCCCCCTTCTTGGGCTCCCTGACACGGGGGTATTTCGTCGAACCCTTCCTCCCTCTGCTGCACACCCGTGTGCGGTCGTGCGCAGGGAATCCGAGGCTGGCTCTGCCTGAGGGCCAGGCCCTTTCCTGCCCCGCTGAGAAATCTGAACCTCCGCCCCGTCAGCTTCCCCCAGCCACCGTCCTGCCTCGGTCCTGCTTCTAACCTCCCAGGCGCTAGAGGCACATTTAGCGAGACGCAGCACGGCACAGTGGTTAAGAGCACAGACGGCACTCGGGGAGCCGGGGCTGGATCCAGCGATACCACTTAGCAGCTCCAGACTTCAGGCAAGTTACCGCCCTCTCTGTGTCAGTCCCCATCTGTTCAATGGGGGATGGCGACAGGATGGGCCTCGGGCTGTGTGTGAGGATTCAATGAGTTGACAAAGTACTTAGAGTGGAGCCTGGGGTACAGTCAGTACTGAGTGAGTCTTGTTATTGTTATTAGTAGGGTGTCCTCAGACCTGACGGCAGGGGCCTGGCGATGCCTGAGCCTCCTTTTCCTCCACACACAGGCCGTCTCTCTCACTTCCGCCCTCCACTGAAGTCGTAGACACATGGGGAGGGCTGTAGGGACTTAGGTGGGGGGTGGTACGCTGGAGAGCAGCCCCATCTCCACCCCTGGTGGAATGGCCAGCATGGTAGAGAAGGTGATGACCTATATTTAAACTCCCTATCTGCCATTTGCAGTTACAATTATAGGACAACAAGCAAATGATTTAACCTTCTGTGCCTCAATTTCTTCATCTGTAAAGTGGGGACAATAATAGAACCTACGTCATGGGCTGCTGCAAAGATTTCATGAAGTGATACATGTTGAGTGCTTGGCCCACAGGAAGTGCCCCATAAGCAGGAGCTGCTATTATTACTTCTCTCTCTCTGTCTCCTCCTCTCTCTCACACACACACATACGCTCGCACGTCATGGGGTCTGGACAGATGTCTAAGGCAGCTGACGGCAGTTACCAGTTATCACCACTTCCTGTGCGCTACCAGGGTCTGAGCACCCACTATGTGCCAGGCCTCGGGACTTTCACACATGCTACCTCAACCCCTGTCATAGGCCATCGCAGCATACCTTGAGGGAGTTACCTATGTCAGCACTTGTCTCTCTTTTGTGGATCTCCAGCCCCTGGGGGACAGAGGTCACTTCCTATTTGGCCTTTTAAAGCCCTTATGCTGCCTGGTACACAGTAGGTGCTCAGTGTTTGTGGGTCCCAAGGAGGAGAGCACCAAAGCTCTCATGTGGGGAGGGCGTGGTTGCCTCTGGCTTCAGAGCTCAGTCACAGGGAAGTCGCCAAATCTCTAAACCCTGCCCCTTGGCTCAGGTTACTTCTGGGCCTGTGGGACCAGGGTGATGGGCCGTCTCGAGGGATGGTGGCGGGCGTGTAGAACGAGCCCAGCTGTGGGTGTGAGGAGATCTGGGTTTGCATCTATCAGCATCCATCTCAATGATATCAAGCAACTCACTTTCCTCTCCAGGCCCCGCAACTTCACCTGGAACTCAGATGAGACCAGATGGGGCCTCAAGTCCCACTCAGCTAAGAATCACCGGGAGCTGGCATCCGCCCACCTCTTCCAGGAAAGGCCTGGACAGCTGCCGGCGCTCTAGTCCCACTTCCGGGCCCCCAAGTCCCATCCCCTTCCTATGGCCTAGTAAACCTCTACTCTTGACCTCACAGGGACCCCTGGTTTCTGTCCTCCATTTCTTTGGAAAAGGCACTGGATTAAGAGCCGGGAGACCCAGTGTGAGTTCAGGCTCTGGGCTACCTGACACATGAGTCTGGGCAGGTGGCTTCCCCACTCTCTCATCTATAAAATAAGAGCATTAGAGCACATCACCCTTGAAGGCTCCTTCTACTGCTGCCACCCCCTTGATGCTCTGTCTCCACCACGTCACAGCAGCTGGAAATGCTTCTCCTGCGCTCACCAGCCCCGGGTCACCTGGGTCAGCAAGGCCAGGCACAGCCTCTATCACCAGCTCCACCAAGAAGCTCGGAGGGCTGCAGCCACCCCAGTCTGCACATTTATGGAAGGTGAAATATTTTCCCACCAGACCCTCCCTACCCACACGAGGTTCCTCCTGACTGGCCCTGCCACTTCCCCACTTAGTATGGGTTTATCTGGTCTCCCCAGTAGACTGTGAGCTCCTTGAGGGTAAATCCAGAGTCTTAAACATCCCTGTATCTCCCCATGAGCCATGCCTTACAGATACTCCATATGTGGCTATTGGTGGCCGGTCTGAGTACCTGTGCTTTGCAAGGGACATTGACAAGCCGGGGATCTGGATGCAGAGGGTGTGGACACATGACCTGTGAGGGTCACGTGAAGGTTGGGACTTGGTGGGGGGGGGAAGTTTAGCCTGGAGGAGGAAGTATTGGGTGGGAGGCAGGTCAAAGTCAGCTGACAGGCTGCCAAAGAGAAGTGGGAGCCACTCTGTCCCAGACAGAATAGGGATTCAGAAGCACACGTGACAAAGGGGCAGATTTCAGCCTAACTCAAGGCAAGACTTTCTACCACTTGAATGGTTCAGCAGTTCAGGGGACTCTTCCTATAGGTAGGGAGCAACCCACCCCTGGGAACACTCCCACTCCTAGAGGATCTACAGATGCTGGAAGGCAGGGGTTAGCAGGCAAACTACAACTCTCGGCCCAAATCTCGCTGTTGCCTATTTCTATACATGAAGTTTTGTTGGCGCACAGCTGTGCCCACTCATTTACATACTGTCCAAGGCTGCTTTTGCACCGCAAGGGCAGAGTTGAGTCCTCGCCACAGAGACTGATGGTCAGCAAAGCCTAAACTATTTACTATCTGATTCCTTATTGGGGGAGGGGGCCCTCCTGGTCTAGAGGGTTCCTGATTTGGTGGAAAATTGGACTGTGGGACTTTTTTTTTTTTTCTTTTTTTGGCTGCATCAGGTCTTAGTTGCGGCACGCGGGATCTCTGTTGCAGCTTGCGCGCTCTAGAGTGTGCGGGCTTAGTTGCCCCGAGGCATGTGGGATCTTAGTTCCCCAACCAGGGATCGAACCCACGTCCCCTGCATTGGAAGGCGGATTCTTAACCACTGGACCACCAGGGAAGTCCCTGGACTGTGGGACTTTTAAGGTCCCTTCCGCCCTTCTATACTTCTATCATTCACTCACTCCCTGATATGACCAGATGGTAAAACAAAGTCCAAAATGTGCTTAGGAAACACCCAATGATGCCCTGCCTCCTTCCTCAAATGGTCCTCTGGGTCCACCTGAAGGAGCAAGAGGCTGGAAAGCATAACCTTCAGCAGCCACAAATGCCCACGTGGCCCTTAATTTCAGTCCTCTGTTTCCCCCTGAAGGGTCAAGTGAACTTAATGACCCCTTGTGTTACCATGATGGTCTTGCACGGATGGACACTAGTAGCTGTGGTGAGTGAAAGAGGCCAAATATAAGTCCTTCCTCTTTGCTGGGCACTGACTATCCACTGTTCCATTTGATCCTTGAGGCAGGTATTATTACTGCTCCATTTACAGTTGGGAACCTAAGCCACAGAAAGGGCTAAGCAACTTGTACAAATTCCCCTTGCTATCAAGAGACCATGCTAGATGCATGTTACTCTGCTTTCACGATCACACCCCACACCCCACTTCCCAGGAGCCATCGAGGACAATTTTTTCTTAATCATCCCCTCCCATGAAATTCTAATACCACAGATATGCTGCATATCTGTGTATGTACTGTATGTATATGCTGTGCAGACTGAGAATCACTTTTTACCCCTTGAGAATGTATGGGCTGGACAGTCTCCATCTGTCCCTTCAGATCACTCCCCACCCTTCTCTGTGCCCTAAGAGTGGACCTCCACGGACTGCATTAATGGGCCTCCTTGCCCTCTGGCTTCTGGATGAGTTCAGTGCACGGGAAATAGCAGGAGCTGGGAAGCTGGGCAGGAGGCAAGGCTGGGACATGGGTTGGTGGTGGTGGTGGTGGTCCTCTCCCCTACAGCTCAGGGTCCTGGGGGGCTTCTTCCAGCTCAGGGATGAAGTGGCTCTCCGCGGCTGCTAGCCCTAAATGCTGCACCATCTCTTGCAGTTTCCATTAACCCTTCTCAAGCCTTTATAAATAATTGTTTTATTAAACCCTCCTCAGCTAACATGCCATCTGTTTCTCACCAGGACCCTAGCTGACCCAGAGGCCAAGATAAGGTTTGAACCCACATCCGTGTGATGCTAAAAGGCCTGCTCTTAACCACACGTTCCACCACCACCTGGACCACAGGTTGGGATAAGTAAGTACCAGCGCCAGATCTGTCACCAACTTACCAAGTCCCCTCCCTCCCTCTGGGTCTCAGTTTGTCTGTCTGCAAAATGAAGCGGGGGTTGAATGACATGGTTCAAATGTTCCTTCCAGCTCTGGGAGTCTAGGGCTTGACTTTTTGGCTCACTGATTCAAGCCAAATTTGAGAAGATTCCATTCCACAAATGCCGGCACAGAGCTCGGCATGGGAACAAATGTGTTCTGAGGTACAGATGCAAGGCCAGAGCATCAGTCCTGGGCCGGGGTGGTATAAAGCAGCCCAGGACCCGGTATGGGGATCTTGGCATTGAGCCAAAGGGTCTAGGTCCGACTTGGGGTCTCCTCTGCAAATGAACTGCTGAGCCAACACTGGCCAGTCCCTGACCAAGGCATCCAGTCTGCTGTCCCTCGCTCGTGGTGAGCGCTCTGAATCAATCCTCAATCCTATTAGCATTCCACTCAAGATGAACCACAAGTCCCTGAGGTGTTCGTGGTGATATATTTTGCCTGGTGGCTTGCAAATGATCTTACTAGTTAACGGAACTATAAAAATTACTTACATGAAAAGGTCAAGATAAATAAAGACAACTTCCATGCTCCCTGGCCAGCTAGGCTGATACCCAGCTAGGACAAAAGAAGGCTTTGGAAAGGAGGTGGTAGCCTCCCAGAATTCTACAGCACATGGCTTCTGGGGCTTTCCACACACCCAGTTTCCCCAGTGCTCCAAGGCACACTGATCAGCCCTCCATTAGCATTCTTGGCTGGAGCCTCAGATGAGGCTGTCATTTGACTCTGCTTGGAAATAAAATGACCTACATCCAAAAGGGCCCAGGTGCCAATTTCAAAGTGACACACTTAGCGTGAGTGATTCTGCCATGGCCAAGATCACAGAGCATGTGGGGATGGGGGTGGGTGGGAGTATGTGTGTCTGTGTCAGGGAGTCACCAAGGGAAGTTCTAAAACCATTCATCAGATATGTATCGTTCATTCCTTTATCATTACCAGCCCTGCATCCCTTCCACAGCTGGGAAGAGACAAAACAGCTGGTGGGCACATCTAGAGTTCGCTTTTAATTGCTGTGGTCACGTCTGGCTCTGAGACATGAAGAGTCAATTTTTTTTAAAAAAGAAGCATTTTCACCTGCAGGGCTGATAGGATGGAAGGGCCTATGAAGGGCCAAATACTCTCCTGGTCTGGGGCCTGCGGGTCCCCCTTCTTCCCAATGAGGGGTCCTGGGGAGGCTCACACAGAGCTCTGGGATGGGTAACCAGGGGTTTGTCACCCCCAGCCAACCTGCCAAGCTGGCCCATAGCCACTTATCTTAATTCAGTGGTGCCCTGGCTGAGTTTTATTCTTTGGCATTCTAGCATCATCTAAAAGCCCGGGTCCCTGTTCCGCCATTTATTAGCTGCGTGTCCTTGAGCCGCCTGTTTTGTCCTCAGTTTCCTCATCTGTAAAATGGCTGTGGACTTACAGCTAATTCATGCAAAGCGCCTAGAACCAGAGGTTAGTTATAACTGTTGCTGGTTGTTTGTTTTTGTCTTTTATGCTATTAAGATTCCTCTTCCGAGGACTGGTCAGGGCAGCTGAGATGCAAGGCCCCAGAGCATCCTGAGGCTCATTTATGGCTCAAAGGATGACAGAACGGCCTGACTTCGACCTAAGGACTGCTCATTCACCGAGGCAGGGAGGGGAGCGCCGTAGCACTGGGAATACTGGAGGTGCAGAGATTGAGGGCACAGAGGGAGGAGACACAGTCCAGGTTCAGCTCACTGGTGAATTCTAACTTATCCAGGGGAGCACCGTCCACACCCCTTTCCTCTTCCGTTTCTCAGAGAAGAGGAGCACGGAACAAAAGGAGGCCCCAGGCTGCCAGACCCTTTCTCTCAAGGAAGACCAGCGGTTGTGCTTCTGGGGGGAAATGTGAACTTGGGGGTGGTACCTGCAGCCCTGCACCCCTGCACCCTCTGCTTATTCATGCAAATACCCACCCACACATATACAGTTCACCTGCTGTGTGCTGGGCTCCCTGGGCAGGGCTTATGCAAAGGAGTCCAAAATGCAGAACTGCCCAGGCCCTGCCCTTGGTACTCCCAGGCAGTGATTGCTCCTCCTGCCTGCTCTTGACTCCCTTTCCCCCAAAAAGCTCCTCTGGCCCTTAGGACCCTGGGATACACCCTCAGAGAGTTGTGCACAGAGGGACAAGGGTCATGCTCTGATTCCCATGGGCCAGGATTGTGAGGAGATCAGAGAATGGACTCGGGAGCCAGGCTGTCTGGATTAAGTTTTGGTCCTGCTACTTCCTAGTTGTGTGATCCCAGGCAAATTACTTTACTTCTCTGGGCCTCAGTTTTCTCATCTTTAAAATGGGGACAATGGTCCTCTACTGTGTAATTTGGTTGCAAAGTTAAATCATCAATACACGTCAACTGCTTAGAACAGTGCCTGTCACATGGGAACCTAGCCATTACTTCTTTTGAGGTCACCTATTCCACTCTCCTGCCTCTGAGTAATCACTGAATCCGAAAGCATTTATTAAGCACCTACTACATACCAGACACTGTGCTAAGTGCTAGGAATACCATAAGCAAGTAGCTACAGTCCCTATCTTCACAGTGATAGTGGGAAAGGGAGACAGTATGTGAGTGAGCGAGTGGGTGAGCAAGGGCACTAAAATGTTTCTGGTGCTGAAATCACAGCCAGTTCAGGGTGGGCCTCTCTAGTTCATCCTATGTCCCAGCACTTAGCATGGCACATGGCATCAATATGTGTTGAATGATTAAGTATCTGAATCTGTAAAGAATATCTCCCCTCTCCCTTCACCCAGAGCTCTGCCCGTCTCTAATGTGGGCCATGCCAGTCTGGTTGGGGTTGAATATGTAGTTTAGCTGAGACCAGGGCAACGCCAAGTCCCAGATCTCCCCGCAGGGGGACAATGAAATGCCCTTTAGAAAAATTCTGGTGACTCTCCAGCTTATAGTCAAGGACTGTTCCAGCAAAACTCAATAAGGATTTCAGTCCGGTTTGGGCCTCCACGTTCCAGCCTGGAGACCTGGGGGCTGCCTATCATCAAACGCCAGTATCAGATCACAGACTCCCCTGGGTTCCTATCCCGTATCTCTACCAATCACCCCAAGATATTAGCCTGCCTCTCAGTCTTGCCACAACATGGCTTAACTGTTAATAATTGTTTATCAATTAAAATTGCCAACTTGTCAGAATGTTCCTATCGGGTTTGCAGGTAAAGCAACATGTGCAACCACTGGGCCTGATAAAAGCACCAGCATTGCAGTCAGTTCCCTTGATCAATCCTGCAGGCCCCAGATCTGCTGTGGACACTCCCGATACCCTCGGCCTTCCTCACTTTGTAAAGGATTTTCCCGGTTGAGCTGTTCAAACTACCAATCCTGCATTCCTGCAGGGAGCAACAGCTTTTCAACTTGTTAATGATGTTGGAACATACGGCCTGAGTCAGCAACCCCCAGCACACAACCCAAGAAAATCTTTTTCTGGGTTTTTCCTCTCCCCTGTTTGACAGATGCCAGGCTTTCTCCAGAAAGAAACATTCCAACTGATTGATTTTTTTCTTTGGGAAAATTGATCCTCACCACCTACAAGGAAAGCAAAACATGAGGCTTGTCAAGCATTTTTTTAATGCTCTGATTTAAAAACTGGTCCCCTGGTTCTGCCTTGTGACTTGCCCTCCCTGAAGGAGCTGGCCACACGTGACAGAGTCCCACAGGAGGGGCGCTGGGGAGATGAGCGGATGGACATCAGAGAGGTCCCAGGCAGAAGGACATGGTTAAGCACATGGGCTTCAGGTTGGACAGACCTGGGTTCAAGTCCTGGTTCTTCCACTTAGCTAGCTGTGTGACCTTGAGACAATTACAATGACCTAACAACACAAAGCCTCCAGTTCTCCCACTGTAAAACTGGTCCAATAGCATCACCTAAATAAAGGGCTGTTGTGAGGGGCTAAATAAAATAATGCCTGTAAGGTAGGGCCCCATAAATCCCAACTCTTACTACTGTGATTGGTTTTGGAGGAGGCAACCCACACACGACACTCGAACATTCGGAACTCAGGGACGTCAGCAGGCACTCGGAACCATGGCATCTCAGAGCAGAAGGGACCAAGTAATTAGAGTTCCCACCTCCACCACCTCATCCAGTGCTTGGAGCCCCTCTCCTACATCCTGTGCCAAACCCCTACTGAGAGGCTTCTGGTAGCAACGGGTGCAGTCGCTCTGCTCCAGCCTCACTCAACTGCATCCACATCCTCAAGTGAGAAAGGCTCTCTCCAGCCTCTGGGCCTTTGCACATGCTGTCCTCCCTTCCAGAGACAATTCATTGCTGGTTAATTCATTCACCTTAAATGTTGCCAACTTCAGGAAACTGTCCCTGGGCACTTTCGAAGGGTTAGGTGCTCCTGATATGCACTCCCCTAGCATCTGCCCTTCCTCGTCAAAGTACAGGTCATATGTCACTGTTCTGCTTGTTTGACTGTCTTCAACTCTGGACTAGGAGCCTCTGAAAGGAAGATGCTATCTCTCTCCCTCTCTCTCTCTCTCTCTCTCTCTCTCTCTCTCTCTCTCCCCCCAGTCCCCTGCTGAAACCTCAGGGTCCAGCACAGTGCTGGCATAGAGCAGAAACTTAATAAACATCTGTTGAATGTATGAATGAATCAATCAACGAAGCCCCTTCCGTTTATGAACCACCGTAACTACTAGAAAGCTTTTTGCTTCACTGAGCTGAAATCTGCCTCCACGGAACTTGCCTGTGTTGGAACTGAGTCTGCCCTTTTCTGCTCCCCAGCCCACGTTTCATTCCTATTCCACATGATAAGACTTCAGGTAGCTTTTCTCTACTGAGACTGAAGTAGATCAGAGACAGAATGACAGGACCCCATAGCTTCTGAGGCGGGTGTGGCTGGGACTGACCGTCCTATGCATGGAGAAGCATCCTTCCTGCCTTCAAAGTTAGCCTTTTGTCCTGGATACTGTGGCCAGGCTGCTGCCAGCAGCCAGCATAATGAAGCCCACACCAAGGTTTATGAGCGCCGTCACTACCACACGCACCAGTGGCGAGCAACCCGTGGTCCTCCTGGTTTTCAATCTCATTCCTACTGAGGAGCTAAATCAGGAGCTACTTAGCACCACTGGTTTAGGGCTTTAATAAAAATAGTGCAAAGTGGAAGGAAAAGGCAGCTGTGAAGGTCACTGTCAGCTGCTCCTCCCTTCCCGCTCCTGCCATCCCTGCTGGCAACTCTGCCCAGCCAGGGACCCCTAAACTCCCTTGAAGCCCACAAATGGGAGCTGGTGCTTTCATGAATTAGTCCTCATCAAATCACATTCCTCTGTAGCCTGGGCTGTATTTGTTTCTTGCCCAGCTGTGTTTAGGAATTTCCTGATTTCTCAGGAACTTAACTTCTTCTCTTTGAGAAGACCCTTTAACATCCCTGGCCCGAGAATCTAGAGGCCTCTGACTCTGCTCTGTGGTTAATCTGCCACATGGACCATTCACACCCTCCATCTGAACAATGTGGGAGGTGGCGTGGACAAGACAGACTCTCGGAGCCTTTACAGCCTGATATTCTGTGAGCTGGCAATTGGCAGCTCTTTCCCGAATAGAGTTTAGAGAAGTTGATTTCCAACTCCCTGATGGACCCCAACCATCCCCGCACCCAGGGTCAAGCCCAGAGTGTTTCCTTACATCTCAAATAACTCTATTTGAACATTTAATGCTTTAGTTCTTTTTTTTTTTTTTTTGAATGTTTTTGCTTATCTCTTTTAAATTTTATTTATATTTATTTATGGCTGCGTTGGGTCCTCGTTTCTGCGCGAGGGCTCTCTCCAGCTGCGGCAAGCGGGGGCCACTCTTCATCGCGGTGCGCGGGCCTCTCACCGTCGCGGCCTCTCTTGTCGCGGGGCACAGGCTCCAGACGCGCAGGCTCAGTAACTGTGGCTCACGGGCCCAGCTGCTCCGCGGCACGTGGGATCCTCCCAGGCCAGGGCTCGAACCCGTGTCCCCTGCATTGGCAGGCGGATTCTTAAGCACTGCGCCACCAGGGAAGTCCCAATGCTTTAGTTCTTAAAGAACCTTTTCACATTAAAACCCACCGTCGCCTGTCCCACAGCTTCTAAGTGGGCAAAGCCAGGATTCAAGCCCAGGGCTCTGCAGGCCCCGGGCTGGCGCTCCTCCCGACTCCCCTGTATAGCCTCTCCAGCCGACCTAAGCCTGCAGGGCGGCCGGTAAGAGAGCGATGCTGGCACACAGGCTGGGTGAGCGGGGAAGGCTTCCCAAAGGAGGGGGCCCCCCAGCCGGGTGACACGAAGCACCTCACCTGAGCAGACAGAGGTTTTGGAAACGGTCTTGATCAGCTCCCTCCTCTCACTCTAGTGGTTGGAGCAGGGTCACCTGCCTCTCACTGTTTCGGACATGCCATCGTCCTGGCCCTGGTGACTTGGGGTAGGGGGAGCAGGCATCCCACCCTGACCCTCCCTGCCTCGCTTTGCAGGATGGCCCTGCCCCTCACCCCCTCCTACCCACCCTGGAGCAGCCCTAAGCCACGAACAGAAACAGCTGAGATGAAAATGGGCAGGGACTCTGTCCTCTCCTAAGTATCTCATCCACGGGCCCATTCCTGTACCTTTGGGAAAAAGCACCACCTCAATATACTTGCACTTGAGAAAATGACAGATGCCCATGGTCCTTTGTCTACAACAGCAAAAGCTTGGAATAACCTAAATGTCCATCCATAAGGGAAAGCGTAAGACCAGTCATGGTAGGGCTACACCATGGAATACTACACGGCCATAAAAGGGAACCAGAAAGCTCTTCGTGTGTACTGATAACATACACAAAGCTAGAGCTGAAGTGAAAAAAGTAAAGGCAGAGATGGGTTTAGAATATGCTACCATTGGTGTAAAAATTTAAAAGCGTAGGGAAAGAATGCATATACATATTTCCTTATATGTGCATAAACTATCTCTGGAAAGATGCACAAATACTAATACTGGCTTCCTCCAGGAAGGGGGAACTAGGAGAAAGGCTTCCTATCGCATCCCCTTTTGTAACTATTAAATATTCAACCAGGTGAATGTATTATCCATGCAGAAAATAAATACCATTAAAGCTGTAAAAATAAGGCACACTCTCCAAAAGGCCTCTGCTAACATACACGAGACTCCTCTGGGAGAGGAAACACGTTAGTGTCAACTTTATTAGTCCTGAGTGAGAGTAACTGTCATCACAGCAGAGCCCTGAGGGAATGGGACTTGGGACTGAAAAGCATTGAGGAAGGTTTATTCTCATCAGGGGGCTAAACCTTGGCCACTGCCTGAAGGTCAGTTCTGCTGCTGAGTTAGGGCCTGAAAAGTCACCTCCCTGGCAATAGCCTGGGCTCTGTCACCACTGCCTGGCCCAGCCCGGGACAACAGCCGGTAACCCGGGGGCTCTGCAGCACCTGGCAGAGCAAGGATGTGCTGTCCCAACTTCCCAGCAGCTGTTGGTCTCAGCACAAGGAGACCTAATAAAACATCATCTCGCAGATTCCCTGAGATGGCGTTTCCTCCTGTATCACGCTGAGAGGAGTACTGATTTTTCCAAATAAGACCCTTGTTCTCCCTCGTTCCAGCTTTCATCAACCTAATCTTGTAAGATGCTTTCCTTCCTCCCTCCCCTTCTTTCTCCCATCATCCTTCCTCTTTTGTGTTTCTTCCTCCTCTTCCACACCTCTCATGTATGCCCTCATTTCCTTTCCTCCCTTTCTTCCTTCATTCATTAATTAATTCACATCACTTCTCTAAGCATCTCCCCAGGACCAGAAGTGACAAAGCTCCCCATTCCTTCCATTTTAGTGATGGTCTGGTCATCCAGACCCAGTCCCTCTGGCCCTTTGAGGGGACGGGTTGGGGCAAAAGGAGGGAGGAGGAAAGGGAGGCAGAGGCTGCAGCAGGTACTGGGCTGGCTCTGTCATTTCCGGTCAGAGCCCTCACAGGGGAGACCACAGGGAAGGAAGCTGCTGGGACCCCCAGACTGTTCAGCATCGGCTCTTGTGAGGACATCGTATTCCAGCCGAGAGCATGCTCACACGTGAGCGTCCTCTTTGGGTCCCTGTACCCCTACCTCTCTGCACCCCACAGTGGAGCCAACTCCCTTGGAAAATGTCGGAGCATCCTTCCCCTCTTGCTGCCCATCCACCTTCCCACGTTTTCTTCAAGGTTCAGCCCATGCCTCTGCCCTTGGGGCATCCTGCCAGGAACCCCAACTGGCCGGGAGGGGGCACACCCTACTTCCTATCTCAGTTCTGGTGACTCCTGGCTCCTAACTATCTCCGACTCCTTAAAAGATGGTCCAGATCTTCTTTATCTGTACCCTGCTCTCCTCCCCGCAGTCCTGCCCTATTACCTAGCACAGTATTTACAATGGGAAGTAATTTGGTGGGTATTTGCAGAAAGGATGGAGGAAAAGGATGCACAGGAGGATGGAAGGAAGGAAGGAAGAAAAGGAGGGAGGGATTAAAGAAAGATAAAACATTTCTGTCTCTGAATTTTCAGAGCATATAATGTGACTATTCATCTAGCACTTTATAACTTCTAGAGCTCATTTATGTTTGTCATTCATTTGCTTTCCCAACTCCCCCAAAAAAGTAGGCAAGACAGGGCTCTTATTATACCCACTTTACAGACAGGAACAGTGAGGCTCAAAGACGTGAAGGCACTTGCCCAAGGTCACCCACGCCTGAGCTGGCCAAGAGCCCGGGTCTCCCAGCTCCACGCCCCTGGCACTTGGTACAGCCTCCCTGGTTACCTGTAGCATTCCCTCAGCCTGCCTCCTTGAGCAGCTGGCATGATTAATTATGGCCTCCAACGTGGGGGGCTCATCTCACAGGCCGGCCTATCAGCTGCTGGAGAGCAGAGACCTGTCTGATGGTCCTTCCGGTGCACAGATGCGGCCCAGAGCCCGCACTGCACAGCAGCCAGGTGGACGCTTGCTGGTGGCTGAGGGCGCTGTGCTGGGATGCGGGCTGGGAGCCTGAGCCTCATGTTGCGGGGAGTGAGCCCGCAGCGCTGCTGGCTCCCCTGCACCTGAGGACACACGCTTCCAAAAACCAGAAAACCCAAAAAGGCAGGATGCTTATTTTCCCCCTGGGGGCAGAAAAGTACAGGAAAAGTGACAAGTAATTCAGCTCTTTAAGCCCCTAAATGTTGCTTCTTCCATCCCCTATCCCAGAGCACCTACGGGGGACATGGACGGCAGGTACCCAACAAAACATTTTACCAAACCAACAAGAAAAAAGATCAGGCCCAGAGTGGGTTGCCATGGAGTCTGAGAAGCCCTCGGAAGGTAGCACTCAGGGCTGCGGCCCACATGCTTCCGTGGCTCCCAACACACCCGCGTGCAAACACAGCCCCCAGGCCCCCGCTCCACTTCCTCCAGGCCCAGACCAAGGCTGCCCGGAAGGCAAGAACACATGACTCAGAGTCAGAGGACTGGGCTCTGTGACCTTGGCTGAATGCTTCTTAGAGTCCCAATTTTCTCATCTGGAAAACGAGGATGGCAATGATTTCCTTGTCACGAGGTACACAGATAGAATAACAAGTGCTTTGCAGGAAATACAAAGTATGGTAGGACAGCCTAATGGTTAGACCGTGGGCCCCAGAGCTGGGGTTCCTGTGTTCAAATTCCAACTCCACCACTTCCCAGCTAGGCATTAGTTACTAGGGCAACTCACTTCACAGCTGGCTGCCTTGTCTCCCCGCATGCCTGTATGAAAAAGCAGCTGGCAGGTACTATAGGTAAAGGCAGCCCCTGACCTTGGTAAAAGGAGGAGAAGGGAAGGGGGTAGAAGAGAAACTGAGGGCAGGTCTCGGTTACCAGAGCAACCTTACATCTACCCAGCAATTTACAGTTTGCAAAACCCTTCTTTCCAAGGATCTCCAATGCTTTTCTGTCCCCCTCCCCGCGTGTAGTTCATAGCCAGGGTTATTTGTCAGGTGTAAATAGATGAGAACCCCAAGCAGCTCAGAGGAGGCAGGTGACTTGGCCAAGGTCACACAACAAGTTAATAGCAGAGTCACAGCCAGAACTCAATCCTGCAAAGCCTGCTTGTGCTGGGCACCTGTTCCCACAAAGGGAAGAGGTGAGACCCGTGAGAGTTCACAGGGCAGCGACTGCCACTCCCCAGTCCAGATGGCCTGGCAGTCTCAGGGCAGAGCATTCCTGTCTGCAGCAACAATGATGCTTCCACACCCCCCAAGCTCTGCTCCAGACTCTTGCCTGCATTGGCTCTGGCCCAGTGGTGATGCCAAGGCCAGGGGTTCTGTTCCCGTGGGAGCCCCATGGGATCTGGCCCTGCCCACCTCTTCCCATCCCCTGCCACCTCCTCCCCAGCCCCCTGCCCTCCACCATCTTCTAGTTTCTTAGACACATAAAGCTCAGTCCCTCCTCAGGGTCTTCACCCATGCAGTTCCCCCTGCCAGGAGCTCCCTCCCCATCCCCAGGCTTCACGATTCATCCTTCAGCTCTCAGCTCCATATCCTTTTCCCTGATTTCTCTATCCTCCTATCTGAAGAAGGCCTCCCTAGTATTGGCTCCCATCACCCCATGTTCTTTTCCTTCATGGCACCCACTGAAGATATTGTTCTCGATTTACTTGGGGGACAGCTGTTGAAAGCCTGTCTCTCATTAGGCTATTAACTTCATGGGGTAGACATCCCAGCTCTCTTGTTCACCCCTGAACATCCACCCCTGGCCCCAGCACTGAGTACAATAAGCATTCAGTACATGCTGACTGAATAAGAAGTAAATGAATACATTGTTTAGTCATTTGAGCAGGCATGAAATAAATGTTTGTTAAACAGATGACCCTCTTTCTGAAAAGGTGCAGTAATTACTGTCATAAGGACACTACCAAAATAAATATTTTTCTTTTCCTGCCTTCCCCCATGCCTCTGTGGGACTGGATATAAATAACACCTTGCAGTTGTATATAACAGAGTAAAAATCCAATTTATGTCAGATCCCACACATTAATCTTCTGAGGTAGGTAGGCAAATGTTGCTATCCTCAGGATGGTGCCCAGGGAAGCTAAGTGATTTCCCCAGCTTCACATGAGGTTAATGGAAGTATGGAGAGCAAAGCAGGGCTGTCACCTCTGCCCTGATCAAGCCAGACCTGCAGCCCTTCCTACATGCAACAGGAGGGTGGAGAAATCTGGAAATGATGCCTTGCTGGGCAGTGAGCTCCCTGAATGGTCATGTCCATCTTATTAATTCCTGTCTCTTGATCACCTGGCCTAGAGCCTGGCACATAAGAGGTGCCTGAAAATCAATTGCTAAATCAGCAAATGATATTTTGCCTGAAAAAGAAAATGGTGGGGGGGGTGGGCAGGGAGAGGTTAGAATTTTCATAAACATCTAACAAGCTGTTATATGGAAGAGAGAAATTTGTTCCAGGACCAAAATAAATACCCTTCTCCCACTAAGAGTAGTCCAAATCCACTTGGGCTTCCTTAAGAGAGTGAGTTCCCTGTCAACCGATGTAATCAAATTGAGCTTGAACAACCATCTCTGGCTGTGACAGCAGCAGGGCCTCCACGTTACACAGCTTCCTGGGCTTCCATTTGCATATGAAGAATGTGTGAATGATGGGCCAGAGGCCCAGGCAGAGATCAGTATGAAGAGAGCTGTGTCCAGGGACCGTGGTCTGCAGGGTCCCACCTAACCCGGAGCGTTTGTGATTCCCTGGTCTGGGTGTAGAGAAGGATCAGTATCCACATCCTGATCACCTAATTCGAAGCCTCCAGCCCCATGGACATGAGGCCTGGGGTTCTGGACCAGAGGATCTCACAGCTCATCTCTGAGCTTCAGCTACTCCATCTTCACTTTTGGCCCTTGCTCTCCCGAAATGACTGTGCTGGGGTCAGAAAACTGAACCGCCACCCCTCAGTGTGGATTCCCTGCTGTCCCCTTGGTGCGTCTTCTCCTCCCTCCATCATCTGGGGAAGTCTAGCCGGGGTGCTGGAGTGGCTACCTCTCCGAGAGCCAACTCCCAGGTGCCCCCACCTCCACCAGCACGTAGGAGCCCTTGAGTGGGGAGAACAAGGGTGCAGCTGGAAGGAGGCCCAGCTGGACCAGAGACAAAGGAGAAGAGGGAGGCAGCCATGGCGGGACTGATGCCAGCTCCCCGCCACCTCTGAAGGTCACTTGATGCAGCTGTCACCTCTGGTCCTCCCCTCTCAGTGGGCAAAACAAGAGGAGAACTCTAAAATGGGCTCCACCAAGGAAAAGGGAAATTCATGAAGGGGAAGGAAGTAGGGGTGGCAGAGGGGGGAAGCCAAGCAGGAAGAAATTCTCATTTCCAGCCTCAGCTTTACTGATCAGAGGCCATTGTCATACCAGCACCAGCACAAAAGGCCCAATGGGCTTGTATCCACTCGCCAACTCCCAGGGCCAGGCCTTGCTGTCTCCGGGGTCAGGGAACCCAAGAAAGTACCCACTAAAGGCCAAGATCATCCCTTCTGCTGCTGGAGATTAATGAGCCAGGCCCCCAGCCTTTTGGGGGAGGGGCTATTTTGACCCTTCCACAGTCCCCTCTTGGCAGACATTGAAATCGTCAAGCCCTACAAACTGCCTATTAGCCCCACAGAGACATGGAGATATTCAGACCCAAACCCTGCCTTGTGGGCCTTCAGGGCAACTTCTGCAAGGAGGCCATGGGGGGACGAACACAAAGACATAATGTGACACAGAGACAGCAGGTTAAACAGCAGGGCACCCAGAGCCTGTCCTGGGCTTCTGGGGAGAGTGTATTCCTTTGGCTGGG
This sequence comes from Eschrichtius robustus, assembly GCF_028021215.1. Lineage (NCBI taxonomy): Eukaryota > Metazoa > Chordata > Mammalia > Artiodactyla > Eschrichtiidae > Eschrichtius > Eschrichtius robustus. The sequence goes on from NC_090824.1 coordinate 127,345,124, forward strand.
AAGACAGGAGCCTAAAGGCTGTGTCCCATCCCCACAAGCTAGGGAGTAAGGGATGTGGAGGGGACCACAGGCCATGCTCCCTCCCTGCCGGGACGCCCTGGCCATAGATTTGGGCAATTGATTAACCTAAAGCCAACCTGCTTACATGGGTTGGGATGCCTTGATTGTGGAGACTCAAATTGGGGTATCTTCCTAACACGAGGATGGGAGAAAGGGCTGGCTTCAGATCAAGTTTTAAAGGAGAGAGGGTACCAGTATGCTCTGTCCAGGTCTCCCCTCCCCACTCGCCTATACCAACCTTTCTCCATCCTGGCGAGCTTGGAGAGTAACACGTTACCTCCTCATGTAACAGAGCTACATTTTAGCAGGAATCTTCTGGAGACCAGGAAATCACCCAGAAGAATCTCTCTAACATGAAAATTCCTGGCTCATCAGTGGGAGGGGTACCGAGAGGCCCTGAGACACAGCAATTTGCATGATGCCTTTTCCCTAAGAAGCACTCCCTCAGCTAATACCACGTTCGTAGATCCACCTCTGTCCAGGTCTGGCACAGTCTCTAGGAAAGAGCCCTGGCTTTGGAGTTAGACCTAAGTTTGAATTCTCTGTTCTGGTTCTTGGCTGAAGCACCTCTGGCCGGTTACATGACCTCTCTGTGCTTCTGCTTCCACATCTGTGATCTGGGAATCACACAACCCACGGCAAAGCACTGCCAGAAGATCAGAGGATGAGCACCCATCACGGTGCTGGCACGCCGCAGGCCCCGCGGGTTCCACCGCTGGATCATTTGGCTCCCCTTGCTCTGCACCCTGCTCTGGGAAATGAAACACTTTCCCCAGGCAGCTTCCCAGATCTCAGAATCGTCTCTCGTTCTTAGCAGGCAATTAAGACCTCCACTGTCCTTCTGCCCCCCTGGATATGCAGCACATGCAAAGGAAAAGAGCTATCATCTGGAATGAGAACACACTGTAATGTATTCATCATTCCAACCAGCTGGGGAGCTGGGGGAGGAAGAGGGCCACATTGGGGGAAGGATATTAACAGTTCCAGCCAACCAGAAGTCCCTCATCATCTTTAATTCTCCCAGAGGGAGACTGTCCAGGTTGAGTTATCTTCTGTGGGAAGGAAAAGCAGCTCTGGCCCTTTTAACTTAACACGGATCATAGAGCAGAGAAAATATAACAGCCCCAAACCACTAAGCACTCTCCAGCTAGATTTTCCTGGCCCTGCCAAAGAGGCAAGCAGCAGCCACAGTTAAAGGAATGACGTATATTTTCTGGAGAGAAAGTGGAAGGTGCAAGCGGTAGGGATCCCAGGGGAGCTGGCGGGGCATCAGCTCACGAGACCTCAGAGGCAAGCCCCGGCCAGGGCAGCCCGGCAAAGAGGCAGCCGCTGAGTCAGGGTTTCTGGGGATGGATGGCCGTGTTGTGGCACAGACCACAGCCCACTCCATCTCTCTCCAGAGCACAGGACATTCCACCTCTCTCCATCATCCGCCCCTTGACTGCTGTGTTGGTGGGTTGCCTTAACATATGCATGAAAATTGCAAGTCTCGTAATTCACCCAGATGGTGGAAGCTCCCGAACTGTTCCTTCTCAAGAGACAGCTGTTCCACCGCTGGGCCATATGGCTCCCCTGGCTCTGCACCCTGCTCTGGGAAATGAACCACTTTCCCCAGGCAGCTTAGAATCGTCTCTCCTTCTTAGCAAGCAATTAAGACCTCCAGCTGAGGCGTCCACACTGTTGCATGCCTGGTTTGTACACATGTCAGAGCGGCGTTTTAAAGCTCCATCAAGGTAAATATAGGGGGCAAGGCATCCCGGCTTTGCCTTCTACTCAAGGGGAACGTCTCCCACCACAGACTCAGAGACAGGCCGCCCAGAAGTCAGCTCACCTTTTGTCTGCTCGGGAGCAGGGTGAGTCCCCACCTCACCCAGACACACCCTGGAATTCCAGGCTGGAAATGACCTTCAGAGCTCCTAGTGTCTGCCTTTGATGGAGGTTCATTTCAAAACAGATAGAGACAGACAAATCTTACGCCTTCCACCCTTTGAGTTGTAAAATTATTAGCAAAGACCTTTAAGACTAGCTTGTGATTTAGGAATGCACAAACCTCCTCAATGGAAGATTAAGAGTGTCAGTGGGCAGAGAAGCTTCCTATCAATGGCAGGCTAGGTCCTCCCTCTCTGGGACACCTGCAGGCTAAACCCAGGGCCTTGATGATGCAGATGTAGACTTTCTTTTTTCTTTTTTCATTGAAGTATAGTTGATTTACAATGTTGTGTTAATTTCTGCTGTACAGCAAAGTGAGTCAGGTATACACAAATATACATTCTTTTCCATTATGGTTTATCACAGGATATTGAACATAGTTCCCTGTGCTATACAGTAGGACCTTGTTGTTTACCCATCCTTTATATACTAGTTTGCACCTGCTAACCCCAAACTCCCAATCCATCCCTCCCCCACGCCCCTCCCCCTTGGCAACCACAAGTCTGTTCTTTATGTCTGTGAGTCTGTTTGTCTCATAGATAAGTTCATTTGTGTCATATTTTGGATTCTACATATAAGTGATATCACATGGTATTTGTCTTTCTTTTTCTGACTCACTTCACTTAGTATGGTAATCTCTAGTTGCATCCATGTTGCTGCCAATGGCATTATTTCATTCTTTCCTATGGTAGTATTCTACTGTATCAATATATATGTACCATGCAAATGTAGACTTTCTTTCTTCGCTCTCCAGGTGGAAATACTGTAGTCCATGCCGTGCCCTGGAGCAAGAAGAGCCACGACTGGCGCCTCGTCACTTACAAAGCTCATCTCCTGCACACTCGATGACTCCGCCCCATTTGTGACACATACCACGCGCTCAGTAACATGTATTTGCTATTCTTTCTGACAGTTTCAGACATTTTCTTTAGGAAGCCAGGGAAGGGAGCCTGTGCACCTCTCAACCCTCGGCTCCTTCTCAGATCTGAAAACTGTGACTCCTTTGCCCTTGACCTAGCAGGGAAAGCTCTGTGCTAGATGAGTGTTAGCTGTGATGATAAGATGGGGCGGAGGAGAAGATTGTTATCTCTCCTGCCTGATGGGCAAGTTGCGGGTCAGCTGGGGCTGGTGATTACAAAGCCCCATCATATTGTCTTATAGGACAGGGTGGATACTCTTATCTTGTAGACAAAGAAAGAAAAACTCCGAAAAAGGACGTGTCTGAGTCACTCACGGGTCAAAGTGCAAAGCTGGGCTGCAAAGCAGGCTCCTGACCTGAGCCTGAGCACCAATGACAGGGAGACCCTGGCCAGGGGAGGGGGGCATCCTTTTACACATAAGGTTCCTATGGACTTCCCAGCCCTGGCTTCCTCCACATCAGTGCACTGGAAACCCGGCTCCACCACTTCCCAGCGGTGCCCTTGGGCAAAGCGTTTAACTCCTCTGCGTCTCAGTGTTACACGTGTAAACAGAGCAATCATTCCTGGAAAGTCATCTTGAGGAGAAAATGAGGTAGCATATACAAAGGCCTGACACCAAAAGTGTGAGTCCCTCCCTTACTCCCTCTTCGTGAAGGTGAATGTCCACCAAATGAGGTCGTTATCTAGGACGTGTCCCAACCGGCTCCAAAGAAGTTTCTCCACCCTGCCTGCAGTCCCCTCTCCCCACCTTGCCAAGCAGTTAAGTCTTTAGGAGAAACTGTGAAGGCCTGCACCAGCCCCTTGGTCCTGCCCCTGCGAAGCTTATGAACCTCTTGCCCACATGGAATTTGTCAAGATAATCCCAGGGATATGGATGTCCACCACCTTGAAACAAAGCAAACAGCACTTCCAAAGGGCTCTGACTGTTCCATGATTCTTTGCCAATCACGTTGCCTCTATTTGGTTCTTCCTCCAATTCATTTCACTAAGAACTACAAGTGCATGTTTCCATCTTCCATACTCCCTTGGCCTTAACTTTGCCCATTTACTTCAAAATGAGAAAAACCTTTGCCCCTCAGTCACCATAATTGAAGCTCCTGTTTCATAGAAGCTCAGAGCTGATAGGTCTCTGACGTTACAGATGAGGGAGCTGAAGCCCAGAGTGGTGGGCGCGTGCTCCCGGTTGCACAGCAAGATGACAGCCGCATGGGTGACGGAGAACTCCATCTCTGAAAGCCGGGTCAGGGCTCACATCTGCCAGCACCACAGCGGCCTCAAGCCCCAAGGAGGTGGCCCCCTGCTCAAGGCAAAGCCCAGCTCCTCCCAACCAGGGATCAGTGACCCCCTGCTCAGAGCCAGAAGCCAGCGCTGGGGAGGACCCTCTGACAACAGTGCTTAGTGCCCCCGACCGTGGAGGCCCTCCAACCCAAACCATCCCATCAGGCACCAGATGGCATTCGACTTTAGGGCTGAAGACCTCAGCTAGATTCAAACCCGGCAACTGGCAGAGAATGTAGCCCCAAACCTGGATCTTGCCTCTGGGGTTTCCATGCAGAGAGGCAATTAAAAAGGAGGAAGGTGTGCTCTGATGAGAAAAAGACAAAGGCAGCCACTGCCACGAAGCCACAGAGTTTGCCCCAGGGCTTGGGCCTGCTCCTTGGGATCGAGGTAAGAGCCCAGAATAGGAAAGGGAAAAGCAAGGCGAGGAGGAAGAGAGAGGCAAAGGAGACCCTGCGTGGCCGCCTTCTGCAAGGCCCGGCCCGGCCAGACATGCCTCCCCAGAATCAAATCGGCTGGTAGTGCTTTATGTAAATCCATTGTGCAAAAACAAGATTAAAACGGACAAGCAGAACAAAGCATCAGTCTCCCTAACAAAGGCCCCTCCACCTAGTAAATTAGCCGCTCTTTCCACCTGACACACTTTTAAAGGGAGATCTTCAATTACCACTCACTGGCAGGGCAGAACAACAAAAGGTCTGCCCGGTGACTTTATTCTCCAAGACCACAGCAGGCATTGAAATGGTTTTATGTAATAGAGATACTAATCTAGTCCATATAATTTGGAGAATCCTTTATGGAGGACTGAAGGGCATTTGAGACCTTTGTTTCAAAGAGATTTTCTGCAGCTTATGCATTTACCTTGACAAAAGCTGAGCTGAGCTGAGCAAACAAGAGTCCTCTAAATCACGCTCGCTGCTGATTTACTATCAGGCCTCTGCAGTTTGTTTGGTGGATGGAACCTTGTGGATAAACAGAGGCCAAGGCCTTGGTCTCTCCACCTGGCCATACCAAAGGGATAAGGGCCACATTCAAGTTGCCCCCTGACCCCCAGCTTCCAGATTTGGGATTTCCTCTTTCCTTCCCTTCGGTCCAGCTCAGCCCAGGGTAAAGGTGGCCAGAGGGCCAGTTCTTTGTCCGGCCAGGGGTGGGAGGAGGCCTCCCTGGCTTTTTCCCGTGGTCCCAGGTCTGTCTCCATCCCGGGGAATGAGATTGATAGTGTCGCTTGGCTCCCCCTTCCCACTCCATCCGGAGCAAAGATGCGAGTCTGGCTCCCTAGGTGACAATTCAGCACCACTGGCTGCTTGCAAAGGAGAAGGAGAAAGCGAAGTGGGAAAGGATGATGGGAAAGGTGACTCTCAGGAGAGCCAAGGGAGACGTGTGCACAAACTCTCAAAACACACAAGCAGGCAGATGTGCACTCGACACGTGGGGTATGGGGGCCCTGTCCATGGGCAGACACGCAACACACACATACAGCAAGTGTATACACAGAGAACATGCATGTGCACACATCACATAAGAGGGGAGCTCTTCACACACAGTGAAACCTAACACTCATGAACATACATGTGCACATGTAATAAAAGCGAGCACTTCCACAGCACTCGCCATGTGCTTGGTTTGCATAGATTCACTTATTTCATCTTCACAACAACCCCATGAGGAAGGTACTCTTGCTACACCGCTTTACCATGGAGTAAACAGAGGCACGGAGAAGCTAAGTAATTTGCCCACAGTCACAAAGGCGAGAGGCAGCAGTCCAGTTCCAGGGTCCGTGCTCTTGACCTTTACATTGTCAGGCACTACATGCCACACGGACACCCTTCTCATGGGTTGAAAGCAGTGCCCCACCCCCCCAGCCAGATGCTCAAGCTGAGACGCCCCTTCCTCAAGGATCCAGACATATTACATCTCCAGGGTCAAATAAGACCCAGGTGCTCTGGTTCAGGGGAGAAGGGTACTGAGTATTAAAATATTGAAAAAGCTCTGCTCTGGTTGGTCGGTGGTTGTCACCACTGCCCCTCTCCCAGCCCCCTCCATCCACCCATAATCCAGCACCTACAGGGTTAATCCCCAGCCCCACAGCAGGCCTCTAAGACCCTATTCCATTCTAACCCTATTGGTAGAAGTGCTATACTCGTAGTTAAATATTTTCATTCTTACCCCCAGGGACAGACAAGCTGGGGGCAGTGGAATGTGTGCCTGGAACAAGTTGAGGGGACCTGACTCTCAAGCCTTCCCTGAGTGTTGGCCGATGCCTGGCCCGCATGGTATGAAGAGGTGGCCAGGTCCCCCAGCCTGTCCCCACCCCACCCACTTGACGGGCAGCTGATCAGAGCCCTTCAAAGCCAAGAGTACTGAAGTGGCCATCGGGAGGCAGACGGAGGCTCTGAGTCAACATTTTCACCCTCCCTGAAGCCACTCAGCTGTCCTGAGTCAGAGAGCAAGCATTAGAGGAGACCTGGGGACCACATGGCCATCGTTCACGAAACTCAGCAATGGCCACTTTCTGAAACCTCTCTGCTACAAAGGCCAGGAGCCAGGAGGGAAGGAGGAGCTCAATAAACCAGAAAGCGTTGCAGGAAAAATTTCACTGCCTTCCCATGACTGCAAGCTCAGCCCAACACAGAGGTTTCTGGGACAGCGGACTCAGTCCCCACAGAGCCCCGGAACAGGGTCTCCAGACTCTTCACACACATGTGACACTAAGCTCTGGGGACCCAAGGGGATGGAGGGAGTAGGGATGAGAACCCTAACTGGGGCAGGCCACCCTTCACTCTGGGGTCTCAGGGCCCTGCCCAGAAACCACTCCTTCGGGGGTCCTTGGAGGGTCCCCAGGAAAAGCCAGCCCACATGTCCTCCTTCTAATCAATAAGGCTGCAAAGGCATGTTCCCTGCTGGGCCCTGGGCTGCGTGCTTGAGATACAGAGGGGTCCTGAGCCTCTGCTCTCAACAAGCCCACCGTCCAGGGAGAGAGAGGATAAAGAAGTTGACAGTTGTAAGGGCAGTTGTGGGGGAAAGGGGCTGAGATCAGGGCCAGGAGGGGAGAGGACGAGGGAGGTGTCTGGTGGGGCTTCCCAGAGACCAGGCAGCTACGCGCCAAGTCTCCAAAAGCCACTAGGCAGAAACTGTGGAAACAGGACCAAGGGTTCTAGGAAGTAGGATCGGCCCGTACACAGTCCCAGAGAGTGGGTATGCGGAGAATTCAGGTGCCAGGGTGGGGTGTTGAGGATCAGAAGACCCAACGAGACCCTGGGGAAGCGAGATTCAGAATGATAAGGAGTCTGGGGTACAGCATTTAGAGAAAGCAGCAGGGGGAGGTGCGGGAGGGAAGTCTTGAATCAGATGGGAGGGGCGAGGCAGAATTGGAAGAGTTTGGAAGTACCTGATCACTCAGTATTTTCTGAGTCCCTACTATGTGCCTGGCACAATGTAAGCCATTGTAGACCATACAGTGAGATGTTTTTAAAAGGTTGCTCCTGCCCTTAAGAGCTTACAGTTCGTCTGTTTGTTCATTCATTCATCATTTACTGAACACCTACTATATGCCAGGTGCTGTTCTAGGAGTAGAGCTCTCAGCTAGGAGCAAATCAAAGTCCCTTGTTCCTACTGAGCATATATTCTAGTTAGGGAGACAGAAAATAAAAAATATATATCTTATGTCTCTATGCCAGGTAGTGACAATGCTAATTAAAAAACAGAATAGGTGGAGAAAACCCTAATTTGAAAAGATACAGGGAATTCCCTGGTGGTGCAGTGGTTAAGAATCTGCCTGCCAATGCAGGGGACATGGGTTTGAGCCCTGGTCCGGGAAGATCCCACATGTCACGGAGCAACTAAGTCCGTGCGCCACAACTACTGAGCCTGAGCCTGCACTCTAGAGTCCACAAGCCACAACTATTGAGCCCACATGCCACAACTACTGAAGGCCATGCACCTAGAGCCCGTGCTGCACAGCAAGAGAAGCCACCACAACAAGAAGCACAGACACTGCAACAAAGAGTAGCCCCCGCTCGGCGCAACTAGAGAAAGCCCCTGCGCAGCAACGAAGACCCAACGCAGCCAAAAATAAATAAATAAAATATAAATTTATTTTTAAAAAAACCGAAAAGGTACATGCACCCCAATTTCATAGCAGCACTATTTACAATAGCCAAGACATGGAAGCAACCTAAATGTCCATCGACAGATGAATAGATAAAGAAGATGTGGTACCTATATACAATGGAATATTACTCAGCCGTAGAAAAGAATAAAATAATGACATTTGCAGCAACATGGATGGACCTAGAGATTATCAGACTAAGTGAAGTCAGACAGAGAAAAGCAAACACCATATGATATTGCTTAAATGTGGAATCTGAAAAAAAATGATACAAATGAACTTATATACAAAACAGAAACAGATCCACAGACATAGGAAAGAAACACATGGTTCCCAAAGGGGAGAGGGGGAAGGAGGGATAAATTAGGAGTTTGGGATTAACAGATACACACTACTAATAAAATAGATAACCAACAAGGACCTACTGTATAGCACAGGGAACTATACTCAATATTTTGTAATAACCTATAAGAAAAAAGATTCTGAAAAAAACAGATATATATATGTATGTATAACTGAATCATTTTGCTGTACACCTGAAACTAATACAACATTGTAAGTCAACTATATTTCAATAAAAAAAAAAAAAAAAAACAAGATAAGGGCGTACAGAAAGATGTCAGGGAGGGGATTGCTATTTCAGACAGGGTGGTCAGGAAAAACTGATAATATGTCATGTGAGAAGACACTAAGTGAAATAGGGAGTGAGCTACATGGTATGTGGGGGAAGAGCATATGGGCAGAGGGAACAGCAAACAGGGCTTCCTGTGTGCTGAGGCGGGAACACGAGGCACAGGCAGAAAGAGCAAGGAGGCCGGCATGGGAGGGAGAGCGCGGGAGGAAAGGGGTCAGAGTTAGCTGGGGCCAGGCCACGTGGGGCTTAGAGCACGGTGAGAACATCAGAGAAGCAGCAAACTCCCAACAAGGACCAGAAGTCGGAGGTGGTATTCTGTAGACATTGAGGGAATTAGAAGATGGAAAGTGGGAGCCTTTAAGCAGTTTCCATAGAGAAGCGGGTAGTTAGGCTGGGGACAGGTTCGCTATTTCACAGGCTTTACTCGGCCCAGGACACCAGGAAGGGGACTTAAATAAATGCCCAACTGCTCTGACACTGATAAAGGCTTCCCCTCAGAGGCCGCCCAGTCCGGATAGCAGAGGTTTAATTACAGCTGCAGCTGGTAATTAAGAAGCAGCACCTACATCTTTCCCCAGCTGTGTCAGCACAAAAAACCCTGCTGGCACTTGCTGCAGGGGGCGGGGGGCATTGCTAGCAGGGAAGCTCAGGGCTAGGCCAGACCAAGGTCAAGGGGCACGGCCACGGCTCACCCACCCCTGCACATACCTCCTAACTTGTCTTTCACCCCTTCCATGGTCCTCCACACTACTGCCCCCAGAGCAATGGCTTCCTGACACCACCGTGAGCAGGTCACTGGCTGCTTTAACCCTTCAATGATCTCATGAAATTGTCCAGTCTCCTCAGTGTGGTGCCGAGGGTCCAGCCCCACCCAGCCCCTTCTCCCACCACGCTTTCGCCTGCGCTCCTGCTGCAAGTGTCCTGATCCTGTCTGCTCTTTCATCTTTGCTCAGGCTGTCCCCTCTGCCAGAGAATGCCCTCCCTCACAAAAATAATACAAATAGCAGCAGCTAACATTTACCGAGCTCTTATTCTGTGCTGGGCTCTGGCCTAAATGCTTTCTTTGCGGTAACTCATTTAATCCTCACGAGAGCCCAAAGAGGTAGGTACTTAACACAGCCCTATCTTATTTTACAGATGAGAAAACCAAGGGAGGGAGAGGTGAAATAACAGTCTCAGCATCGCACAGAAGGAGTGGGCTTCAAAACTCAGGCTCTTAGCCATTTCCCATCTCTCGTCCTCCGGCCAAGTTCCTACTCATCTCTCAGGCTCAGCTCAAAACTGACTTCCTTCAAAGAGTCTTCTTTGATCCTCCTGGCCTTGGATTCCCCAGACAGAATTGGTTGCTTCTCCCTAAGATGTCTCTCAGTATTTGCAGTATGAGTCTATTTCATTCATTCATTCATTCATTCAGTCAGTCACTCACTCGTTCAATGATTATTCAGCAATAAGTACCAGGCCCTGGGTATACCCCATGTAGAAGACAGGATTCTTCTGCTTCAGGAACTCACTTCTGAGTGGGAGAGAGGGACAGATGAGGCAGCACCACAACCAGTGGAACAGAGTGACAGAGGGGACCCAGGGGCTGTGAGCGCAGAGCACATGGAACCAACTGCCACGTGGCTCCCAAACCTCCCAAACTGCCAGGTGGTGCCCTGGAGTGAAACACAGGGAATCCAAAACAGGTGCTAACAGGAGGGGTGTCCAGAGAACCCACTGGGCCTTGGGGGTGCCTGGACCATGAATCTACTCATTCAACAATTATTTATTGAGGGCCTGAAAAGTACTCACAAGTGAACAAGAGCAAGTCTTTGGTCCTTATTTCTCACTGTACATGAATTTATTAGTCGCAGGGTTAAGCGTCAGTATTTTATATGTTTGGTCAGCGTGAATCAGCCACTCTGGGCATCCTAAATCAGTGCTCTAAGCCCACAGACGGGGGACGAGATGGTGGTGGCTGCACCAGCTTTGGCCACTCAGCGAGGACCTGCCGGGGCAGCTAGGCAACCATTCCTTCCCCACCACCAGCCTGGTGACACCCTCTGTGTCCTTGCCTGCTTATCTGAAGGGTGCTTCTTATATACTGTGCTGAAATCTTTTAAAAGTTAAAGATAGTATTATATATATAGTATATGTCTACTATATGTACATATACACACATACATATATATAAAACCATTTTTCCCACTAGACCACATGCTTCTTATTCGTCTCTGTATTCCCAGGATTCCGTAGTGCCTTCAAGGCACAGGTATCTAATAAATGTTGATAGATAGATGGACAAATGGAAGGATGAATGTTGTTCTAGGTAGCAAAGCTCAGCACCAGGTGTTGGTGACCCAAGGGAGTGGCATCAGCCCTATTTCTGGTGATGGCAGCAGGCAGGATTCCCTAGGGAGCCTCTTAGAGGGTCAGCAGAGAATTATTTTACCTAGCAGCTACGTGTTTCAGACAGGACCCACAGCTCTGTGTACACATGCGCACGCAGCAATCCCTCGGACTCACTACCCTGATCCTGGCACCTATCAGACTCACCTTAGCAAAATTTCAAAATCAAACCGGTTTGCCCTCAGTCCCTTCCTCTCCCTATAAACCTCTCCACCTCCCCTCTTATTTCACCCCCACTTTCCTCTCCTGGCCACAGGTCTCTCCTGCTGAGAGAAAACCCACTGAAGGAGGGGAAAGTAGAGGATTGCAAGTTGATCTCCATTCCTGGGCTGCACCTGTCCATGTGGATGCATCACTTAGCCTCACCCAGCTGCAGTTTCCTCTGCTGTACAGGGTGGTAACACTAATACTCACTTCTCCAGCCTGTGAAGACCAAGTGATACACTGTATGGGAAATGCTGGGTGAACCACCAGAAGTTACACTATTGTTTTATTATGTTGTTGGAAGTTAGCCATCAGTCCAAGAGAGCACTGAATTAAACGTCACAGGGTCTGGTTATAAGTCCCCCCACTCCACCACTAGCTATACACCAGGGGCAGTTGCAGTGACAAGGTAAAAAGTACTAATGTAGGCACCCCTGCTACAAAAATGCCTCCCAAGCATAATTAAAATATTAAAAAAATACACACCTGAACTCTAATAGGAGAAAGGTAAATCCCTAAGTGTGAGAAAAAGGTGCGGGTAGTTTATAGCAGTCGCAGAAGGTCAGGTGCTGGAGCTAAGGTAGCCCAGGGAACGTCAGCCCTGGCCTAGCTGCTACCCCTCAGCCCAGGCTGGGAGCCTGGGGGTTAACACCCACACGGGCAGACTGGGCCTTGGGAGTTGCCAGCTCCATGGAGGGGATACTTGAAAATGCTGCCTAACCAGCCTAAGAATAAACAGGGATTCTGGATGAGGAAAAAAGTCTCCCACAGGAAACAAAAAACAGGAGGGGGGAATAGGGAGTGACTGCTTAATGGGTATGGGGTCTCCTTTAGGGGTGACGAAAATGTTTTAGAACTAGAAAGAGCTGGTGGTTGCACAACATTGTGAATGCACTAAATGCCGTTGAATTGAATATTTCAAAATGGTTTATATTATGTTATGTGAATTTCACATCAATTTTTTTTTAAAGGGAAAACCCCTAAGCCTTCACCACACACATCGTGGAATCTCAAACCAAATTATCAATGCAAAAACTGGTCATGGGGCTTCCCTGGTGGTGCAGCGGTTGAGAATCCGCCTACCAATGCAGGGGACACGGGTTCGAGCCCTGGTCTGGGAAGATCCCACAGGCTGCGGAGCAACTGGGCCCGTGAGCCACAATTGCTGAGCCTGCGCGTCTGGAGCCTGTGCTCTGCAACAAGAGAGGCCGCGACAGTGAGAGGCCCGCGCACCGCAAAGAAGAGTGGCCCCCGCTTGCCACAACTACAGAAAGCCCTCGCACAGAAACGAAGACCCAACACAGCCAAAAATAAATAAATAAATTTTTTTAAAAAACAAAAACTGGTCATGAGCCAGTGAAAAACATTAGAGTGCTTAATAAGAAAATGCAAAACTAATGTGTAGGGCTCTTGCACAATCTGGGATGTGGGGGAGGGGCAGAAAGGCTAAAGAGTTCATAGCAAAAAAAAAAGAAGAGGAAAAAAAAAATTACAACCTATATGAGGAAACAATCCATGGTCAAGGAGAATCAGCTGTCTCCAAAAACAGGAGAACTGATATTCCAGGAACTTGATCCAATAGAACTAATAGCTCAAGATAGAATTATCTGAAGAGACTACAAAAGGAATATGTTTAAAATAATTAAAGCATTAAAAGAAGGATTAGAATACATAATGAACGAATAGGACACCACGGGAAAGAAACATGCAGATTTGAAAAAGAAACAAGAGAACTGCAAATGAAACATGTCGTCATTGGAATTAAGACCTCAAAAGACAGGTTAATTAGCAGAGCGAAAGGATTTGAAACAAATGGATATGAGGAAAATGTCCAAGATACGACCTGGAGAGATAAAAGAGATGAAAAATTAGAGCTTAGGAGAGATAGAGGAGGCAGCAGTGACAGAGCCCAACAGTTTGGCGCTCCAATAGGAGAGAACTGGGAGAATGAAGGAAAGGAGATATTTGAAGAGATATGCCTGAGAATTTTCCGGAACTGATAAAGGACACGAATCCTTAGCTTGAAGAAGATGTATACGTCTGAGGAGCCAACAGTATGACTAAAAATAACCCCACACCCAGACACATCCTAGGGAAACCGCAGAGCACTGCAATGACAAAGTCCAGAACACAATGGAAAAACATTCTCAAACTGCTGAAGGAAAATGACTGAAAACCTAGAATTCCATCAGCAGCTAAACCACCAACCAAGCGTGAGAGCAAAATAAAGGCATCTTCAGACAAGTAAAGCGTTTAAGAGTTGATCACTTCATGGACCCTCCTGGAAAGAGCCACTAAAAAAGACCCTTCAAGAGCACCGAAGCCAAACCAAGAAGGGAGAAGTGAGAGGCAAGAGGTGGGAGCAAAGAAACCAGTCAACGTGAGTTAAATTTCATTTTAAATGACAGTCGACTGTACAAAACAACTGCAATAGTAAAACAGGGGTACCTAAATCCCAAAATGGCGTGAGGCATTTACTGGCGTTAAGTCTTACGCACCCCTCAGGTTCCTGTGATGCAGCCAATCTCCCAGATCTGCTGTGGCTCCCTGCCCCTCAGCTGCCCTCACACGGACTGACAACCCAACTAGGTACCCAAGTATGCTGAGCACTCCCCTGGGCCACGGCTCAGCCCGGCAGCCACATACCTGGAGTTTCTGGTTAATCCCTCAACTTCTGGATTTGGAAGAAAACCACACGGCCCCGGCTGGGCTCCGGCATTCCCAGCAGCCACTGAAAGGGCTAGACTACATGGTCTGGAAGTCGGGGGAAGTTACTGCTCCAGGGGGGAGACTCTGACCAAGGGGAAATAAGAGACAGGGAGGTTGTGTAGAGAAATTCCCCCTCCTTGCTGACTACTCTGAGACGTGCTCTCTCCCTGTTACCCATCAGGGGAAGCCCTGAGTACCAAGGGGACGCACCTGCTAAGAACCCGCTGGGCTCTTTGCAATTGACCGGAAGCTGAGGTCAGCACAGCAACCATGACTTAGCATAACGAAGACCAGTGGTTTTCAAAGTGTGGGTCCCATTCCAGCAGCACTAGCATCACCTGGGAACTTGTTAGAAATTCAAATTCCCCAGCCCCACCCCAAACCTTCTGAATTTGAGACTCTGAGCCTGGGGCCCAGGAGTCTGCATGGTAACAAGTCTTCCAGGTGATTCTGAGATTAGGTTATCAGGTGTTCAATAAAGTATTTGCATGAACTGTGCATTGTAATTACTGTGGCATCTATGGCACCTGTGATAAACATTAATACTACTTACTAAGTATCTCTGGCACTCTGCCTTCAAGACCCGCCAGAGCCCTCTACTCTCTGCCAAGCCAACCAGCAACATTGCAGAGGGTGACTGCTCCATCAGCCTGGGTCCTGGGGTAACACTGACTAAAAGCAGACCCCAGCTGGCCCACAATGGACAAGCAATGTGAACAAGAAATAAAATTTTATTGTTTTAAGCCACTGGGATTTGGGTGTTGTTTACCACTGCAGCATAACCCAGCTCATCCAGCCTGACATGGGCCAATATTTTCAAAGAACAGAGCTTCCCGAAATGCTCACTGCCCTATCTCGCAAGAAAAGAGAAAGAAGGAAATGTGTTGTACCCACTGATCTTCAGGAAATATTTGATGCTTGGGCAACCAAGAGTGGCCAGGACTCAGCTGTCTCTGTAGATAATGGGAGGGGACGGGCAGCTCTGGTGCAGATGGTTCTAGAAGGGCTGCCAAGGGCTCTGGGATGAGGATGGCAGCTCTGGGTCAGAGGAAATGGTACAAAGAGGAGGAAAAATAGGCCACCCTGCATCTGTACCAAGCCTTAGGCTTTCCAGGACACTCTCACTCATTGCTTCATCTTTCCTCCTTCCATGCACAGGGATGATCCAGTCCAGAGAGGCAAAGGGACTCGCCCAAGATTGCACAGCAAACTGGTGGCAGAGTCAACCAAGGTTTTCACTCCCAGGCAAGTGTCCTTCTAGCACCTGCCGAGAAACAGTCTCCAGGAAGGTGGTTTTGGAAGGAGGCCGATGTCCCCCTGTCCCTTCCCAGAGCACAGGTGATGCTCTTGTACAGGGTCTCTTGTACAGAGAGGACTCTGGCATCGAATGGGTTCTCACCAGGTTCTGGCGAACTTGGAGGTTTCTGGCCTCCAAGGGGTGGAAAGGGAGGAATGGAGGTTCAGGGGCTACAGGGCAGCAGCTCATGAGTGCTCCCAGGTTTACAAGCTTCTCATCTGGCACCCAGCACCCTGGGCACCATCCTTCACCCTCTCACTACCATTTCTCCCTCTCACAAGTTCCCAGACCCTGGGGTCTCCACTGTCTCGTAGAGAGACAACAAAGCTCGTGGGTCACTGGCTGGTTCCCTCTCCCTTTCCTCCCATCACAATAAGCAGGACAGAGTCCTGGTAACGGCGGACACTCACCTGTTATGGGTTGAATTTTGTCCCCCTAAAATACATATGCTGAAGTCCTAACTCCCGGCAACACAGAATGAGACCTTATTTGGAGATAGGGTCTCACAGAGGTAACCAAGTTAAAATGAGGTCATCAGGCTGGGCCCTAATCCAATATGACTAGTGTCCTTATAAAAGGGGAAATTTAGAGACAGACATGCACAGGGAGAAAGCCATGTGAAGAACAGTGTTATGGGGCCACAAGCCAAGGAACTACCAGAAGCTAGGAGAGGGCAACCTGGAGAGGGGCCTGGAAAAGATCTTCCCTCCCATATGGTCCCTCAGAAGGAACCAACCCTGCTGACACCCTGATTGTGGACTTCTAACCTCCAGAACGGTGAGACAATAAACTCCTGCTGTTTAAGCCACCCAGGCTGTGATGCTTTGTAACTGTTTACCCTGTAACCTCCTGATCCTCATTCCATCTTCTCCCTTCTTCCTAAAATCACCTCCACTGACATCCCTCTCTCTACTCCATCCCCTCAGTGTCAATCAGCACATGACTTACAAGTGCCCTAGCAACAAGCTGGTGCCCAGGAAGATATAGAAATCAACTTGAAGTAGAGACAGTTGGATGCATCAAAGAATCTAGACTGAGTGTGTGGTCCCAGATTCAAGTCCTAGCCCTGCCACTGTTGTGCTTTGGGAACCTGGGAGAAGTCCCTTCCTCACTTGTACATAAGTGTCTCTCCTGTACTGTGATAAGGTTGAGTTAAATGATCTCAGCGTTTCCTTCCGGCTGTGAAATTCTGCAGTTCTCAGTCAAGATAATATGTGTTTGCGATCATTTTTGTACTCTTCCCTAGAAGTTTATTCTTGTAACCTCACCCTAGGGTCCACTTACTTCATGAACCTCTTTCCTCACTCCCATGACCACCTAGACTCTTACCAGTCCCTACCCGTTTCCCTTGATCAGGCCCCATCAGTTAACATGCTTGCAAAGCAGAATGAGTAGGCATTTAATAAATACTGGGTTGAAACACCCTTCAAGGGCTTCCTCTTCTGTCTGTAGCGGATTTCTCCTTAACACTCAGCCAAGACGGCGTGGCTAAAAGACAGCCCCTCCTCTTTAGTCCTTTATACACCCTACTTTATAGAGTTGCCTGTCAAAGCACCGACAACACTCTGCTGCACGTATTTGTGAACCAGACCACCTCCTCCCACCAGGTCGCAGGCTCCCCGAGGCAGCAACCATCTCTCTTTTGCATCTACATTCCCCAGCATTTGCATAATAGGAAGCAACAAATATAAGTGGAGTGGATAAACATGAGCATATGGCAGAAGCTCTTCACCATGGGTTGGAGGACCCTTAAGGGTTTCAAGGGATCCATGAACCCACTGAAATTGTGTGCAAAGGACTGTGTGTACGTGTAGGTTTACCTATGTAGTGCGCATTTTCCCATGGAGAGGGTCCGTGGAGCCCTGAGAAATTAAAATAAAAGTCAAGGCTGAGGGCTTCCCTGGTGGCACAGTGGTTGAGAATCTGCCTGCCAATGCAGGGGACACGGGTTCGAGCCCTGGTCTGGGAGGATCCCACGTGCCGCGGAGCAACTGGGCCCGTGAGCCACAATTACTGAGCCTGCGCGTCTGGAGCCTGTGCTCCGCAACAAGAGAGGCCGCGATAGTGAGAGGCCCACGCACTGCGATGAGGAGTGGCCCCTGCTTGCCACAACTAGAGAAAGCCCTCGCACAGCAACGAAGACCCAACACAGCCATAAATAAATAAAAATAAATAAATTAAAAAAAAGAAAAAGTTAAGTCTTTAAAAAAAAAAAAAAAAAGTCAAGGCTGAAAAAAATGTTAAGACCCAAAGCCATGAAGTAGGGACGTGACATTTATTAAGCCCCTACCTTGTGCTGTGCCTGGTGGTGTAGGTGTTACTATTCCTACTTTGCATGAATGGAAACTGAGGTTCTGAGAGGTGACATCTTGGTTCATGAAGAGAGAAGTAGCCCGTCCAGGGTGGTTCAGAGCAGACTCTGGAGCCACAGAGCCTAGGTTCAAATCCCAATACTATCACTTTCTAGTTGTGGGATCTTGGTCAAGTTACTTAATTGCTCTGTGACTCAGTTTTCCCATCTGTAAAATGGGAGAAATAAGGGTACCTACCCCAGAGGGCTGTTGTGAGGAGTTGACGTGTTCATGTATGTAAAGTGATCAGAATGGTGCCTGGCATGGGGTGTGTACCCTGCAGACGATGAGGAGGAGGGTAAAGAGCAAGATACTGGGACTGGCAGAGCTGAGCTGCAAACCCAGGCCTGTGGGACTCTTGCCCTTCAGTGCCATCACTGCCAGCACCCAGCATGCCACAACGCCCCATCTCGCTGCTGAAACTCTCCTGTGCCCTCCTAGGAAAAGCCTTCAGACCTGAAAGTGGCTTTTCTAGCTTGGCTTCCTGGAGGTGGACAGGCCTGTGGCACCAGTTTGGCAGGCAGTCCCTGGACGTTATATAAGGAGTAGGTGGGAGGTTATAAGCGGCCTTTCCCGGTCAGCAAGACTGAGCCTGTACAATCAGGACACTCTGCTTCTGCTCTGCTTTTCATGTTCCAAGAGCTTTACCAACATCCACGAATAGAAATTAGAAAGGGGATGAGCTCGTCCATTCCTGGAGCCCCATGCTGACGTCCAGAATCCCTTTATAATTTCCCTGAGTCCATCGCTGTGCCCTGAGCTCCAAAGGGCCACTCACAACCATCCTGCTCAGGCTTTATAAATCCCGCGTCCCACCCCACACCTGACGTTCACTCTGCTTCGAGCAGACAAAGCAGCAGCAGTAAAGCCTTCAACCTGATCTCACTTCTACACCTGGGCGCCCCCAGTAACCCTATCCCAGGTGAAGTGTCAGCCAAGGCCTTGTTCCAGCCCAGTCTTCTGCCCTGCTCCTGGGAAACAGCCTTTTTGGGTTTGCTTTGGGTGAGTATCTTTGTGTTTTTCCTGCGAAACCATCACTATTGCACTTATTTGCGAGAGCATTTTTCATTCATTCCTGTAATGCAATTAGAATCAAGTTTCTTTAGCATTAGGGGAGATGTAACATCAGTAGGGGAAAACTGTCATTTCATTCCCAACATCAATATGCCCACTCTGCCCAAATTCTCTCTCTGGTGCTAGCTTGCTCTACCCTCCCGAATGGCAAGGAGAATACTAAAAAGGAGATTCACTCTCCAAATCTGCCTCCAAATGAAGAGGCAGAAGCTCTGGGGCTGGATTCTCCTCTCAGTCATTAAATGGGGGCTCCTAGCTTCTCTGACACTCTCCTGCAGTTGAGGGAACCCCTAATGCCCAATGGAAAGCTCCATACTGGCCCCCTCTACTGTTCAGAGGTGAGTGGGAAAGAGTCCTCTAGACTCTGACAACAGGGCCCTACAATCATCCTCCCAGAGAGGTTGAGTGACTTGCCCAAAGCAACATGCCTGGGAAGATGGGACCAGAGCCCAGATCTGCAGGCTCCTGGGTGTCTCCTACTGCATGACAATGCCCTCCACCCAGAGGGCCTGTGGCTGCCAGAAACTTAGCCCTTATCTCTCTGGGGGCACTAAGGCTTCAGTTTTCTGTAGACAAACAGGGGAAGAGATGACATGAATCTTTTATGCACCCACCTTTTCTTCAGTGTCTCCCAGTCCTTTTTGGAAATCCTCCCATTTACTGGAACCAGTCCCTTGTGAGCTTACTCTTGCCATCCTCCTTCTAGGTGCTACGATCTTGCCATCCAATGATCCCGCCCTCCCTGCTTCCTCTCTTCCATCCATCCATCCATCCATCCATCCATCCATCCATCCATCCATCCATCCATCTATCCACGCATCTCTCCATCTCTCCATCCATTTATTCATTCACCTCTTCCTTCCTTCTTGAGCACCTCAGCTCTGTGCCAGGCACTCAGCACTTCTTCCCCAGTGCTCCTCAGAGCACCCACTCCAGAAGAGTCCACTTCTCTCCTGACCCCATCAAAGCCTAGAACTGATGTGCTTACATGCACCCTTTTAGGAAGTTGATCTGATAGACAAATCTGTGCTAACGCGTTTGCACCAGACCCACTATCCCCCCAGAACCGGCAGCAGGCAATGATTTCTGGAGCCCTCAGGTCAGCTGAGGCCTGCTGCCCAGGGCCTGGATAACAGCCCTACCTCCCTTTCCCTTGTCCCCCTTCCCTCCCCTCCCCACTGCAGCCCCCACATACGTATGCAGAAGTCTCCGCTTTCGTAGTAGCCAGGACAGCACTGGGACCTCCGCCGGTACATGGTCCGGAGCCCACGCCGATACGCTGTCTTATAACTGATCCTAAGGCACAGAAGAGAAAGCCACTTGAAAGTATTGAAAATCAATCACTCCTGTTAGAATGATATTCGTGTTAAGCTATATCAAGGATGCCATTCAATAATTACTTTAAAATGCATGGCGGCTTCGAATATGATGGAACACAATAAAGAAAAATCGATGGTGGGATCTGGGCCATTGTGATGCAGAACGTATTACTGACATGGCGGCAGCATTTGCTACACCTGCTGACTTCTCCCCAGTCCCTTCAGAGCGATACTTAGAAGGGCTGCAGAAAATACTTTCTGGGTGACACTGTGGACAGTACCTGGGGACTTCTGAAAACCTCCAGACCCAGGGCTGGAGCAGCCCATGGGGTGACCTTGATAGGAATTGGGCCCTGAGAGTTTCTATGCCAACTGCCACCTCCCCAACCATGATTGCTCATGGCCCTCTGGGGATTGGTCCACCCAGCTGGAGAACAGAAGCCAAGTCAGCAAAAGGACCCTCTGAGTCTGACTAGGTCCCAGACAGTAGATTAATCTCCCTCCCACCAAAAATAACACCCCCTGGGGAAGAGCTTCGCATGCCATCTTGGGAAGGCTCAGAACCAGCTCTGCAGAAGAAGAAGCTAAGATCCAGAGAGCAGAAGCTCTGGACGGGAAGTCAGAGACCTGGGTTCCAGTTCTTATGTAGACCTGGCTGTTGAGACTTTGCCCTGTGCCACAGAGATTTATAGGCAAAATCACTCAGTCTCTATCTGAGGCAGGTAGCATTATTACGCCCCCTTTATTTCTTTCTTAGAGTTTTTATTCTTATTTTGTTTTATGTACTCTCCCCCTTTGTTTTCTGGATGAGAAAACTGGGAAGTTAAATCACCTGTTCGAGGTCACACAGATAATAAGTTTCAGAGGCAGAATTCAAATGCAAGTCACTCTAATTTCAAAGCCACTGGGCTTAACCTACTGCCCTGTGCCAGTTCCCAAGGGGTGGCTTTCTGGGCTAATGGGATGGCCATCATGAAGCAGTAGGACAAGGGAATGAATGGTGTGAGGACAGAGTCCTAAGGAGGGAGTCAGAATTGGGTACTGACAGGCAAAGCCCCTTCCTCACACATAAGGTCAAAATGGAGGAGATTTGAAGTGGCCATTAAAGACCAGAGAGAGGAAGTAACTTCCCAAGGTCAAGGTGTAACTTGGACTCAACCCAAGTCCTCGGGCCTTGAAGCCAGAGCTCTTTCACTTCCCCACCAGCACCCCAGAGGAGCCTGCCCTGTGGACCACTCCTTGGGGGGCAGAGCCACGGGGTCCAGTCACTGGAGATGCCTACAGCCTGCTTTCCATGGAGGGTCAGGCCAACTTGGGCAGGGAGTCCTACAGCACAGCCTGGGCCAGCCCTCCCAGGGCTTACAGCCCTCGCTTTATGACAAATGACAGTGCAGGACTCCAGGGAAATCTGTGATATTTGGGAATGTCGCAAACTAAGGTCATTCTACTTTTTCAAAAATCCATAAGGGAAGGTAAGCCAGCCTCTAAGTGAAGCTACTTCGCCGGTACAGGAAGGCAGCTCCCGGCAATTTCAGGAGTTGTATAAGCCTCCGAGATAAAGAATGACTCAGGGTTGACTAAGAAGTCACTCAATCCATGCCTCCCACCAAACAGAGTTATCCCCAAGCCCTTCCAGGGGAGAGGTGGTCTCAGAATCATTAAAGCCTCCCTGGAGAAAGATGTCCCCCACTGCTTCTACCTTCCTGTCCTTGCTGGCTCCTTTCCTCTGGAAGGAGAGGGAAGGGGCCAGGGGCCAGGCTGCTATAAGAAGGATACTGTGTTCAAACAAGCCATTCCACACTGAAGGTGACTGATGGTGCTGCTGTCAGCCTGCTCACTCTGGGTCAACAGGAAAGCTGCAAAGCGACTCAATAATTCAGCAAAATACTTCATGTTCCAGGAATGCAGCCTGTTTTAATAAGCAGCCACTCACTCACCCTTCCCCAGTGGTGATGGACGGCAGCGCCAGCCTCTGAGTACCCAACAAAGCCACTCCTCAGAGCAAACTTGGCTCTGGCACAGGGCCTGACAGAGTCATGGAGGGAGCAGGACTTTTCTTTCTGCCTCTGCCTTTGACCAGGGCTACAGGCAGCTAACTTGGCCAATTAGGAGAGGTTAAGGGGATGCAGTAATGGCTGAATCGTTCCTATCAGATCAACCCTCCTGCAAACAACTCTGCAATCTGGGGAAAATATAAAAAACAACTACCTGAAAAGCACTAGAGAGAGAACAAAGGCAGATACTAGAGGGAAGTAGACACTTCGAAGAAGGGAATGACACCAGGAAAGGTGAGCCCAAGGGCAGGCCCCAGTCGACAATATTCCAGGCGGCTAAAATTCAGATAGAGGACACACAGCCTTACTGGTCTGAAGAACCACAGGACAAGCTGAGGGTAGACCCAGCAACTAGAAAGTGACAAAGAAACCCTAGAAAGGAGAGAGCCACAAGGAGGAAGCCCCATATTCTTTGTAAAATCTCTGCGCAAACTTCTGGCCCCTGAATTACACGTGTACAGGGCAGGTTCCAAGCAGTCCAGCAAAGGCTGAAAATATGAACTTTCAGAGTTTGGAAACTGAGTTTAACCAAGTTAATTGGCTGCTAAAACAAACAAGCAAACAACAACAACCACAAATCTGGAGGAACACAAGAGAATTCAGTCTCTACAGTCTCTGTTGTTCATAACGCCCAGAATACAATTCAAAACTACAAGACACATTAAAGAAACTAGAAAATTGTACCTCTATAAGAAGCAATCAAGGAAGACCAACCCTGAGATGACCCAGATGTTGGAATTAGCAGACAAGGATTTTAAAGCAGCTATTATATCTATGCTCAGTGTTTCACAACAAGTTACTAGAAAAACCCGCAAAGAAAACGAGGACTTCAGCCTTCCAGCATAGAGCAAGTTTCCCCATCCACATTTCTGTCCACCATGATTCCTGCATAACCTCGAAGAGCGACCAGGCCCACAAAGAGGAAGCAAAAAAATCTGGAAACAACACAGATGCTCAGAAACTAGGAAACGGGCCTACCAGGTAGCCTCTCTCTCATTCCCTCACTGACCTTTCATCTGCTGAATTTTCACCCCTCAAATAACAAAGCTACCTTGCCTGTATCTAATACCTCACTTTTCCCCACTTTCCCCTGCTGTTTTCACAGTATTTGCACATCCCTGACCCTGCAGGTAGGTAGGGCAAGGATCATTACACATTTGATGAGTACACAGGGAGTCCCAAAATAGAGTGACTTGCGCAGGGTCATCCAACAAAACATGTTTTCTCTTCCTTCCTCTCCTGCCTCCCTGGTGCCAGGAGGGCATGGCATGATTTCCAGGAGGACTGCAGAATTCCCATGTGCAGTCGTTCAGATGGAGTGCTTCCCATGGGCAGCCTGGCCAAGGTGCCAAGAGGTGCTGGACTATAGCCTGCACCCTGTTCTCCAAGCCGGGTACACTGCACGGGGCTACATGTGCTCTGACGGGGGCCCTCTGAGGTTGGATTTCCTCCAGAAGCAGAACCCGAGGCAAGGATTCAAAAGTAAGCAGCTTATCTGGGAGACGATCCTAGCAAGCACTAGGTGGGGTGTAGTAAAATGAGACAGGAAAGTAAAGGCAGCCAGTTCAGGGTGTACTTTTGAGCAGCTTCCTGCTGTGGGTGACTGAGGTTCCATCCCACTGGGGACCACAGATACGTGCAGAACATGCCTCAGAGTTGGGTAAGGAACTTCTTACCCTAAGGGTAAGGAAGCTGGCGTATTTTTCCACTAACTCCCCATCTGTCATTGGGTGAGGGATGCCCTCCAAGGGCAGTAATTCTCTAGCACTTCTAGCCTGCCCTGCCCATAAGCTGCTCTGACTCCAAAGAAGCCCTCAGCAGAGCCTCTCCCGTGAGTACCAAGAGTGGGTACCAAGGGGATGCAGGCGGTGCACTGACTCCATCTGCTAGGGGGGCAGGAAGGTGAGCCTGAGGGCCTGCCTCTTTCCCCCCGCTCACCATCTCAGAGAGGTACTCACCGGTGCCTGGTACACTTGAACCAGTTGAGGATGTCTGTGCATCGCGTGTAGTAGATCTGATCAAAGGGGTGTGCGTACGATTCCTGGACGGTCACGGCATAGCTGAGAACCAGACAGGAGACGGAAGCTGTGGTCAGCACTTGGGAGGCAGAGCTGATATTCAGAATGGGGTCTCCCTCCCCAGGGGAGCCAGGCCCCACAGCCAAGTGTCCAGGGGTTCCAACCCCCCCCCACCCCAACCCCACTCTCCTCCTCCTGCCCTGGCTACTCTCCGCATTCAAACCTCCCTGACTCCAGGTTAGATCCAGGACACACCCCTTACTGCCCTTTGGCCCAGCTCACTTTCCGAAGTTCTGGTTCATTTGTTCATTTAACAGAGAATGAATAAAGGAAGGTTTCCATTTATTCTATGTGGCTCTGGAAGGCCCAAAGCTAGCAAGTTTTAAAATACTTAATGTTTGTTCAGATCTTTATGGTCTTCAGAGCACATGCATGGAGGCTGATCTTTGCAGCAACTCTATGAAATAAGTGGTCCCACTTTACAGATGAAGAAATGAAGGCTTAGAGGCAGCTTGTCCAGGCCACACAGCTGGTACCGATAACTGTTAATATTTGAATGCCCTGTGTTAAATGTTTTAAGCCCTCTTAATCCTCACACAATCTTTTTTTTTTTAATTTCTCATTATTATTTTTTGGCTGCGTTGGATCTTCGTTGCTGCACGTGGGCTTTTCTCTAGTTGTGGCAAGCAGGGGCTACTCTTTGTTGCAGTGCGCGGGCTTCTCATTGTGGTGGCTTCTCTTGTTGTGGAGCACAGGCTCTAGGCAGCCAGGCTTCAGTAGTTGTGGCTTGCAGGCTCAGTAGTTGTGGCTCACGGGCTCTAGAGCACAGGCTCTGTAGTTGCGGCGCACGGGCTTAGTTGCTCCACAGCATGTGGGATCTTCCTGGACCAGGGCTCGAACCCGTGTCCCCTGCATTGGCAGGCGGATTCTTAAGCACTGCGCCACGAGGCAAGTCCCCTCACACAATCTTATAAGGTAGGTGGTGGCATTGTTATCCTCATTTTACAGATGAGGGAACTGAGCATCAGAGACGTTAAGTGACTTCCCCGAGGTCACCCATTACCCTCTGCCTTATTATGTCTCTAGTATAGCTGGGGATGCATCGAGGACATGCCCCCAGACCTCCTGATCGAAGTGGTATCTTGTTACCTGCCTGTTAACTGTAAACCTGGACCAGGGGGTAGAAGCCACAGGAAAGCAGCTCCCAGCTCCATCAAAATAAGCCTTTCCACCTGCCCGCGCTGGCAGGAGAGGTATGAAAAGGCAGTCAAGCCAGGGTGTAAGGTGAGGACTCACACTTCCTATGCAGGCTGGGAGAGGACCTCAGCTGAGATTTTAGGGATTAATTTTTATGTCAGTTGGTATTATTCTGTGTTTTTCCCCAGAAGGCTCACTCACTTGGGCCAGATGGCCAGGTCCAGGCTATAAAAGCCCGTCTGCTTTGCCTGAGAAAACTGTCGGTTTACTTGCAGGGGGGCTGGGGCAGGCCAGCCCCCCGAGTGGGTCTCTAGCAGGCTCTCTGCTGCCAGAAATGTCAAAGGTCTAGAATTGAGAAAGAGGAAGCCAGGAGCAGTCAGCAATGCACGTGGACTCAGGGTGGCGGGAAATTCTGTTTCTCTGAAGCATGGAGGATGTGAGAAGGGCCCTTGCTGAGCCTCTACCAGCCGGCACATCAGAGACACATGTCTATGCAGACATGGCCTGAACCCATGTCAACTCCAGGCTTGGAGAAACTGAGCTTGACACCCACCCCTGGCTTCCCAAAGCCCCTTCCAACTCTGAAAATCTATGACCCTGGGCTCCTGTATCTCTACTGAGTCTCTCACTTAGAGGCAGGATAAGAGTTCAGGGGCTCTGGGTCAAGTTGGAACCCTGTCACTTGTTAGCAGCCTGTCCTTAGATATAATACTCAGCTGGTATAAGCTTCCATTCCCTTACCTGTAAACCTATGATAAATATTACCAGGGGCTTCATATCGTTATTGCAAGGATTAGGATGGCAGTGATAGTATCTATCTCTCAGAGTGGTGGAAAGGTAAAGCAAGATAACACAGGTAAAATGCTCAACACAAGATAATACACATAAAATGCTTAACAGGTACACTGTCAGTGTCTAATAGATGCTGGCCATCATCATTATGTGACTGGCAGTGACACACCTCCTTGCCAGGCACTGAGGGATAGTTCCTCCCTGACCATAATACGGGATGGGGAGCAAGACCGCACACAGACCAGACTCCCTGCCTTTGTTAAGCACCTGGGGGAATCAGGCACCCCTTCTAGCACAGACAGGGACAGTGGGTGCTCAGAGAAAGGGCATCAGCCCAACAGAGACGGTGGGGAGGGCGTCATGGGGAACAGATCCAGCTCTGCAGGGGTGCCCTGAGCCAAGCGAGTCAGGCAACCAGAACTTGAACCAACTCCAAGTCCCCGGGTGAAGCATGTGCCCCTGGTTTCATGGCTGGGTGGTTTAACACGCTCATTTGCCAACATGCTAACGAGGGGCCAGATTAATCTTGTAAAGCTGGGCTTTGCTAGCCAGGGGAGGTCTTTCTGCTGGGTTTTATGGTGGAGGGGCATAATTAACGAGGAGCCTGCCAGAAGCACTAATCCAGATGGGAACTTCTCCCTAAGCGGTCTCCGGGGACCAGGGTGTGTTTCTGGAATGACACAGACTAGACTCATCCACGTGTAGATGGCAATGGAGCTCAGTTGGAAGAGCCAAGAAGAAGGAGGTGCCTGGTGGCACAGGGCATCACAGCAAGACCTCCTCCCTAGGGGCTGGAGAAGCCCCAGACCTCCTTTTAGCTGCTGGAGTCTCTCCTTGTCCTCCCATCAAAGCAGTAACTACAGCTGATAGTCCGAACAGCCTGAAACGCCGGCTCAGTGCAGGTTCGGATCAGAACATTTCCACATTCCAAATGTATTCATGTCGGGCAGGTTTAGAAAATTAGAGAGTTTGGTTTAAGTTTGAACTGATCCACTGGTGCAAATGGCACTCAGAGAAGAGGGAAGTCAGGGTGGGCCCTACCATCAGGGAAGGCTTCCTGGAGGAGAAGCTGGAGGCACTGGGAAAGGCAGAGGTGAGCAGACAGGAAGGAGGCGTTCCAGAAGCCGGGATACAGCACAGACTTCGGCAGGAAGCAACAGAGTCCCAGCTGGGAAAGGTGGATGAGACAGGGATTGCTGAGACTGAAGTCTGCAAACCAAAGACTAATGTGGAAGTCACCTGCTTTCTCCCTCACCCACTGGGAAATAAAGATATACATTCACCAAAACCAGAAGAGGTAAGGGGCCTGGATCACCACAGAATCACGTGGAAAGCTTATGAAAACTGCATATGCTAAGCTCTACCCCAGACCTACGGAATCAGAGTCTCTGCGGAGAGGACCCAAGAGAATCTGCTTTTCATCCGCACTTCAGGGTGCCTGATGTGCAGTAAAGTCTGTGATAACTGTTCCTGCAAAGCTGGAGTTGTCAACAAGGAAAGACAATAATTGAGCTTCATGGTCCTCAAAGCCCTTTCATGAAACCGGTACCTTGATCATCCAACAAGCCTGTGAGGCAGGGGTAATGATTCCCCCTGCTTTACAGAGGCAGAGGTAGGCTCCGAGCGGTTCAGAGACATCCCCAAAGTCACAGGGCTAACAGATGGCAAACTCCAGACTGGTGTGAACCAAGGTCTCATCACTGATCTCGTGTTCTTCCCACTTCACCAGAAAGGAGCACGCTGGTGGCAACGCTGCCTTCCGCTCCAGCCTCGACTCTGTCGGGACCCCTCGTGGAGCACCCGGTCACTGGAGACCACGCTGGTGTGGGCACCATCCCTCTGCCTCCCAGCCAGTCCCGCCAGGCCCTGGGTGAGGGGACTTTCCCTGCCGTGGGGCTGGGGCACTCACCCTCACAGGCATGGAGCACGGCCCTCCCCACTCATCTGCCCTCCTCCAGCATCCGCTTCCCCCATCGGGCCCTCATCTTAATTTTATTCATTTGATTTATTAACATCTAAGTGACAGAGTCATCCTGGTCAGCACGGCCAATCAATTCCAGGGTTTAATTTGGTTTTTCCTGATTGGGTCTCTGGTCACTGTCTTTCCGCTCACCAAAATCGATACTTTCACCTTGTGCTTCAAAGTCAGGCCATCTGCAGAGCCCCGGCCTGTTCCCCCTGGACCTAGTGCTGCAGCCAGAATGCAGCTGCCCTTCCCCTGTCAGCCCTCTCTAACCCCACCAGATCAGAAGCAGCAGGGCCCCCTCACCTACCCTGCTCGGGGCAGGTTGCTGGCTGCCCCGCACATCTGAGCCGCTGCATCATTGCCAGTCCTGGGAGACCAGGAAGGCATCGTGGCATTGGAGAACGGTTCATCTGGACCACAGTCTCTCACTGCACCCCGCCTGTCTGGGGATGGGCACTGAGGCCCTCTGGGCCTCTACTTCCTCATCTGTAAAATGGGTGTAAGTGTCTGGGGATGGGCACTGAGGCCCTCTGGGCCTCTACTTCCTCATCTGTAAAATGGGTGTAAGTGCAAATGCAGGGAGGAATACTGTCAACTACCAGACTGCGTCATTCACGTTGCCTGTCACTCAACGCCCCCACCCTGACCCCCAGAGCACTGAGTCTCAGACAGAATCTACACAGCTTTGGCCCACTTTTCAGCACCTGTGCTGTGTCCCCGGCTGGACTGCAGGCCCTTGGTGGACAGCTTCCGTACCTCCTGCCTCTGCTTTTGTCCCAACAGTGCCAAGCCCAGGGTGAGGCCCCGAGGGAATGTCTGGCTGTCCAAGGACCGCATCTTACCTCTCCCAGTGGCTGCACACGTTGGGGTCCTCGGGGTTGAGGGAGAGGACGGTTTGCAGGAGGGAGCAGACAAGGAGCCCTGCCACTGAGAGCACCATCCTGGGCCCTGCGCGGGAGAACAAAGGAGGCAGCGTCATTAATCAGACCATCTTCCCAGGCATCTGTTTGGGGCCACGACTCCTCGCATGAAGCGGCGGAAGAGGCTCGCTAAGCTGCAAAGTTTCCCATCGTCATCGTGTAATGAGCAGCTGATATTTCACACTTGCAGGCTTTGACTAACACCGTAACACTTCACCACTTCTGAGTAACCGGGCAGTGGGAAGGCTGAGTCAGGGAAACGTTGACATTTTAGGCCAGAGCTTCTGAAAGTTTTTTGGTTCATGGACTGCTTTGAGAATCTAATGAAAGTTACAGAACTTCTCCCCCACAAAATGCACACACGCACGACATTTGGCTGTGATTTCAGGGTGCCCTCAGGCCCCTGAGCCCATCCTTGGACCAAGAACCCCTGATCTTCTACCTTAAGGACAACACCCTCCCCCTGTCCCTTCTCCCTCATCTTTGATGTGCTTTGCCCATTCACTTCCTCTCTCTACTCCCTCCTTCAATGAAGACAGAGAAGAAAGGTGTCTGGTATGGCCCTGGGGACAGGTAAGCTGAGAAAACCCTTCTTAGCAGCTCTGGTCCAACAAGCCACCCAGAAGGCCGGCCCTTGCTTTTCTTGTTCCCATGGGCTGTCAGCCACTGACACCCAGGGTGATGCATCTCTGCACGTCATACCAAACCGGGGGCCAAGGGCTTGGACAGCCTGGTAAGGGGCTTTGAGGAATCAGCTTGTAGAGTTTGATCCTGGCCCCTGAAGTGACAGCCTGAGTCAGGGGTTAAGTGGGCCTACACAGATACCAAACCCCTTGGTCCCTGAACTGAGGATTCCCCAA
This sequence comes from Eschrichtius robustus, assembly GCF_028021215.1. Classification (NCBI taxonomy): domain Eukaryota; kingdom Metazoa; phylum Chordata; class Mammalia; order Artiodactyla; family Eschrichtiidae; genus Eschrichtius; species Eschrichtius robustus. Next base: position 127,375,202 of record NC_090824.1, read on the forward strand.
CAAAGGGCCCCTCATAGAGGCAGAGAACCATTAAGGTGGGAGCAGCTGAAATGACCTCGGAGGCTCCTTCCTGTTCAGGGCTCCGTGGTCCTACAGCCTTAGAGAACTGCCCAAGGGTTCCCACCTGGTGAGGGTGCAGGGGGCCTCAGAGCCACCCGCAGGGGACCCGCAATTCATATGTGCTCAAACATCAGCTACAGACTGAACAAACACTATGACTCAGAAAGATAGCACTATATTTCAGGTGTTCACAGATGCGATCGTGATTTGCTTCAAAGCTTTACTGAAATCAAAGGACCTTTTATTCTCAATCAGCCACATTAAAAAAAAAAAAAAAAAAGCAGCTTCTAACAACTGGGAGCAGGGATGGTATAGAAACCCTTTTGACATTGGAAAGGGGTCCCCAGGGTTGAAATGGTTGAGGATTTCTAGTCCATTGACCTGGAGTTTACCGACGAGAAGCACTCACCCTTCTTGGGGACGAGGACGAGTGACATGGATCTTGCACACATCCCCGTCTGTACTCAGAGGGAAGCTAAATGCAGCATCTGCCTTCGTGAAAGGTTAAACTCTCCCCTCCCAGCCCCAATAATTTCCTTGTTAAACTCTTTCTTAGCAGCTCCTTCAAAGATAAACAAATTGTCACAAATTCTGTGTAACCATGGGGGTCCAAATGATGATTAATGAGGTTTTTCCCTCTGAGATCTGGAAACAATCTGGCTAAATGGATTCTGAAAATCGGTTAAGAAAGAGAAAAGCGATTCTGGTGCTTCTGCACAATTTGCAGAATGGGAGTTGCAAGCCACGGCCGCTCCTAACTCCCCCGTACGCTCACCCCACCTGCCCCCAGGCCTCGGAGGCCCCATGAGCACCTGGACAGAGGGCGCCGCACTCACTGGACCCTACACAGCGCTAGGGCTGCCGGTCATTTCAACACAATCTCCTTCAAAGAGAAGGCGAGACCTTCACCTTTGGGAGGAGAAAGAGCCTGCCCAAGACATGGCACTGAGTTTGGAGGATGGGCATCTTCTTCCAGGTGAGGGTTGGGCTGATCAGACGTCAAATAAATCAAGTAACGAAATAAACGAAGGGACAGGCGCGCTGAAAGGCATAACGTCCGGACGCAAACTGCAGAGAATGTCTCATCTTGATTCGCTCCACAGCCCTGTCTCGTTACTTTGGCCGCTCCTGTAATCTCCAGTATTCTCCCGAGAGGACCCCCTGGCCACATCTTCAAACTTACGAAGCTTAGAATATCAAAGGGTGAGGCCACCGGGACTAGAGGAGACTGTGCCTCTGGCCCCTTTTGATCCTTGTGATGGAAGAGGGGTGGCAGATGGAAGTAACTAGGATCGCGGCTATAATTCGGGAGATCTGTTGAAATCTTTGTGAAAACCTTTCTCTCTGAGTCAGATCTGGGCAGGACAGTTTGGCTGACTCCCACTGGGCAGTGATATACCTGGGCACCAGGGCACAGAGAGGGTGACGGGTGTGTGCATAAGCACACAGCAGGTGGAAATGGATGCGGGAGCACAGGACACCGCCAGCCAGGTGGCATTTACACAGTCTGAGGCCTCACTCCTCCGTTACTGTGTGTGTGTCAAGGCTACCGAGCAGGGAACGCTCCCCAGGACTCACACCCAAGCCTCGATCAGCCCTGTCACCAGCATTCGCAAAGTTCGCCATCTGAGGCCAAGCCCACCTCTGTGGTGGTGTGGTCAGGGGAGAAAGATGTCAGCCTGTGGGTGGAAGAGGTGACTCCCCTAGGACCCCCTCAGCCCTCAGACTTTTTCTTTGAAGCGGCCATTCTAAAAGATGCAACCTTATCACCCATCTCTCCTCCCCAGTCAGGCTGGTCCCATCTCCTGCTCTTTCTCACTGCCAAGCCTTGCTCACACGGCTCCCCTGCCCTCAATGCCCTTCTTCCTCAACTCTGCACATCCAAACACCTGCCACGCCAGGTCCAGCTCAGGCCCCAGCCCCGCTCCCCCCCGCTGCAGGGCTTGGCACCTACCGCATGCCAGCACACTACACTCATGTAGCTTCCAGCCCGGCCAGCCGGTCCAGCGCCCATCACCTCCCATCTTGCCCTGACATCTTTCCCAGCAGGTTGACTTCATCTTCCCGATGTGTCCGTAAATGCTTTGAGGCTGGGGTCAAGTCCTAGTCTGTTGCCAGTCAGTTCCTTTTGGGAACTGATTTTAGAAAATGTGTTTCTACTTGTCTCCGACACTTCACTGAGGTGGAGTGAAGAACAGCCAGAAAGGAGCCATCCCCACCTGGGGGCAACTCATAGTCATTAACTTTAATGGGGCTTCCCCGGGCTCGGGCTCTCTCGCTCTCTCTCTCTCTCTCTCTCTCTCTCTCACTCTCTCTCTCTGAGGACAGATCCCAAAGACATATACTTATGAGATGACTGAGGGAAAATCAATCCCGCCGCGATGGTTATTAGGCCGACTCTATTCGGAGTAACAGAGGTTAACTCAGCAGTCACCATCTGATTTGGGGCGTTAATAATTAGATAAGAAAATGCCCCTGGTTTCACTTCAGAGGAAGAGAGCATGTAAATAGATCAGCCGGTTCCCTCCCCTCTGGCCCATGCTCCCTGCATAGTAAGGAGCAGAGGAAGGGAGTGACGTTCCAGAGGTGGAGAAACTTCTTTCCTGACTGGGGGTATGGCTGCTTTACACCTGCTGAACTGGAGGTGAGGCTCACACCTAGCAACAGGTGTAGTCACTCTGCACACCTGGCAGGGCCTGAACTAATCAAACTCCTGGAGTGCCACCTGCCCAGCCCTGGGCCGTGCTTCCAGGACACAAAGAAAGAACACGAGTCAGCTGCAGCCCATTTGCGGAGATGAAAGCAGCAAGCTGTTAAGTCCCCCTGGAGGCCTATGGAAAACTTGGTGGAGGGGATGGGACTTAAGGCGCACAGAATGCGCACAGGGAGAGGGCAAATAAAGGGCATTCAGGGGAAGTACTGCATAAGCAAGCGACTGGAGGCAGGAACGTGCAGGTGGTGCTGGAGGGCCTAGGAGGGTGTGCCCTGCGAAGCAGAAGCGGGCAACATGGGAAACTCTGGGAGGCGTTTTCGAAAATTCTGTTCTATGAAGCGCTAGTCCCAGGAGATACTGATAAAAATCTCCCAGACCAAGATTTCCCTGAGAGACCAAGTTCAGGAAATGCTGCATGCTATGGCCTCATCTTAAATATCCACATTGTATCTGAGAAGACCCTAGGCTCTGGGAAGACCCAGAGTAAAGAGACCTGTTTGTTTCACCCAGTCTTTCCCACAGAACTTTCTAGTGACCTCTGTAGCAGCAGACTTCTTCAGGATACCGGTTTGGTAAACTCTGCTCCTCTCCATCAAGGTCAAGTCTGGAGGAAGTCCTGGTCCTGCCAATCTGCATCCTTAGAGTTTGTATCTATTTGTTTATGCTAACACTTGAGGGCCTTCTGTGCCTGGCACCTGGTGTTGAAGGGACTCTGCCACTGGGTATTAAAGAGACACTGATATCACAGCAAATGACCCCTCCTCCTAGCCTGGGCCTTCTGTCCTGGCCTGGGTCGGCCCTGCAGGCTGAGCAGACCTTACAGATGGCAGCATCCTCTGAAGGTCCTGCCTTCTGCTGGGGCCCCGCCAGCACCAGCACCTGTAGAGTCCAGCTTGTCTCTCTGATGGCAACACACACCTGGCCAGACACCAGCTGCTCACATTAAGCAAGATGCATAAAACTGGGGCAGAGGGCAGACAGACAAACAGATGGCCTCTGCCCCAGGATCAGTCGTGATGACCTCACGGTCCATCTGTGCAAAAATCTCCCCCACCTGCTTCGCTTCCACCACCTGCCTAGTCCCCCTGACTGTGCCAAAATCTTGGACACTGGAGCCTGGTCCGTGTACCTGGAACCTGCTCTCTGTCCGCCCCAGTCTCCTCCAGGGAGCCCTCCCTTCTCAACAACTTTGCACTGGCAGCAGGAGTGGTCAGGCACTATTTTGTGGGTCCTGGGAGGTTTCCAGCCACAACGCTGGGGATCGATTGGTAGTGGCTGCTTGGAATGCTCTCCTGAGAAAAGGAGCTGAGGGGAACATGCCATGATTGATTAGTAATGCCTCTCGTGGGCACTGGATGGGACAAGGACACACGGGTGCCATGCACTTGTCATCCCTGTCTTACATTGCTGAACGGTTGTTTTAACTTTGGAAAGCGCTCCTCTCCTATATGAACCACCTGGATGTGGCCTCAGCTCTTCCCTCTGGGCCTTAGATCCTGCCCATCATTTTCCTTCCCTTTGTACCACACCATCAAAACACACTTCTCGAGGGCAGGGGTTTTGGTCTATTGTGTTCACTGCCGTCCCCAGAACCCAGACCATTGCCTGTACAGAGAGGGGGCTCGATCCATCTTTGTCGACTCCACAAATTGTTCACTCTGCAGCCAACCACCCACCCACCCTGACCTCTCAGCCATCCCGAGCCTCAGGATCAGCCCCATTGCCTGTGCCTGTCTTGACAGAGGCCACCAAAGACCTGTCCTGAGAGCAGGTCTTACCGTATGGGACATTCCACCCTGCACTGACCTTGCACCGCAGAGACACCAATCTGTTGGCGATGGATACAGTGGGCACTGTGACATCCTGAGAGCGATTCAAAGATTCCTGCCTGGGTCACCCCGCCAGCACCGGAGTATGTCTGTTCCAGGAACCAGCACAAGGCAGGCATTGAAGCCCACTCAATAGCTCAGGCTGCAATGGGGGACTGACTGGTGCTCCGAGAGCCTCATGAAAAGGCACTTTCAGGCTCGGGAAGCAGAAGAAGCAAACCCCAAACTGGCACTGATAAAGCAAACGTCTCACATTCCCCCCGGGCACGTGGGTGTATAGAGAGAGATTTCTATCTTCTATTTATAGAACACACACACACACACACACACACACACACACTCCTCTGTTTTTTCCTGAATAAAACAAAAAAGCCAAGTTTGCACTCAATGGGGCAAATGCCAAGGTTATCATCCTGTCTAGTGGACCTTCCCCTTCATCTTCCCACTGCTCTCTCAGCTGGCTCCCACTCCCCAAGCCCCTCTCTGTTTACTGGCCTTGTTGGGGTGTGATTAGTGCCAGAGGAAGAGAGGAGCAGCGATCAGGCCATGATTAAGAGGTTTCACCCTTTGCCTTGATGAAGCCTCCTGCCCTCCAGCAATCCCACCAGGGGCCGGGCTTATGTTGAATGCTTTCTAATCTCCCTGCACCTAAAAAAAAAAAAAAAATAAAAAAGTTAAAAAAAATAAATCCATAGCTCTTCATCTCCAAAAGAGTGATTCCCTGACCGCAGAAGCACAGCAGAAATTCCCAGCGTCAACATGGAGGCCCCGCCAGGTGCCTGCCCACTGGGATAAAACAGGGGATTGGAGTCACCTCCTGAGACATGGTAAACGTCCTCGGCCCAGGGCTCCAGCAAACTGATAAATTCTGCTTTCTCCTTGGCCGGGAAGCCTCGGGCTGCAAATCCTGAAAATGGCACCATGGAGGCCTGCAGTGCCCATTAATCAGGGTCAGAAGACTGTCCTGCCCCTGACATTAGTCAGGCTCGGAGAGAAATCACAGCCTATCCCCAGGGCAGGGAAACGGGGAGGGGGAGTGGACAGAGGTGTAGAAACCAACAAATTCATGAAGCACCCGCCTCCCTCCCCCGTTATGTGCAACCCCTGGGCTCTGAGCCCTCAGCCCTCCCGTTCCCAGGCAGGCAGCAGCTGCGCCCCCAGCCTCCAGCCCCTCTGAAGACGAAGGGAGAAAACTTATCTGTGTTCTTAGGCCATTTCATTTATCACAGAGCAATTATCTCCATCTTTCCATTTCTTTGCAAATCAGGGTACACTCAACCGGCCTGGCCAACCCGGAGGCTGCCTGTGCCCTCACCAACCCAGCCCACTCCGGGCCTGCTCTGCTCCCTTCTCCCACCTTCTCCCAGGGCTGTGGGGTTCTCTGAACTATGGGAACCCCACATGCCCTGGCATTAAATCATGGCCGCATCCACAAAACCCTCACAGACAAGTCAGTCACTCAGGGCCATACAGCCCCATGGGGATTAGTCCCCATTCCCGCTCGCTCTGCAAAAAAACATTTCTAAAACCACAAGATGCAACCACAGATGCCCAGATGGGAAAAGAGCACTGAGGGTTGGGGCCCTGTAGAGTGACCCATCACTGGGTCAAGCCTCCCCATTGGGCTGAGCTGCGAGGATGAACAGCTGGATAGCAAGCCACGTGGTACCAGAACCGGCACCTGGACAGACCTGGGAGAATCACCTGTCAACACCTCATCCCACAGGAGGGCAAACTGCCCCCAGGTGACTTCACGGTCACATGACACATTGGTGCCAGGGCTCATGGAAGGCAAAAGCGGACCTGGACTGACATGGATTCAAATTCTGACTCCACCGTACTAGCTACATAACCTGGATAAAGTCATTTACCTGCTTTGGGGCTGTTTCACATCAATCACATGAGGTAAGACCAACTTCACGGGGCTGTTAGGATATCAAACGAGTCAGCAGGTAAAGTGCTTGGTCCAGAATCTAGCACACAGAATGTGCTCAATAAAATATTAGTTTCCTGCTGACTCATATCCCGCCCCCCCCACCCCATCTCAAAGACCTTTCCAACTCTCTAATTCTGAATTCTAGAATTTCTAAGGAGCTTGGTAAATATTGATGGAAAAATCCTCTGCTGGAAAATCTAGGCTTGGCTATATGTATTTGGTGACTCCAGGGTCAGTCTTAAATGTACAATTACCAAGATGGTCTCATCTTTCATCCATCCTTTCAGCAAACATTTATTGAACACTTGCCAGTCATTGGACACAAAGACAACTCAGGCAGATCCTGCCCCAAGACCCCAAACACCTGCTGGAGGGTGTGTGGGAATGGCTGTGAGAGGGCAGTGGACCCAGGATGTGGCTTAATTCAAAGCACTGAGGCCTTTGCCCGGCAGGAAGCCTCAGGCAAATGTGATGGGATATCAGAGACCTTTGCTGGAATTGATGCATACCATCCCCACAGGACCCCCACATGTTGAATCTGGCCCATCTCCATACCAGTTTCCTCTGAATCCACTCTTGATCAGGGCTGCCTCCTCTGAAGGTGGGCAACCTGTTCCCTTGTCCAGCCTCCCGGCTCTACTCTGTCAGGACTCAGAGCAGCTACATTTCCTCTCTCCCTTGGGTCTTCCCTCCTGAGTTCCAGCTCAGCTCAGGAGCAGCTCAGCTTTCCATGGCCCCATTCTTCTCTCTGCCTGCTAAGTCATTAACTTGCTGTGTGACTTGGGACAGGTTGCTTTCCTTCTCTGAGCTTCACTCTCTGCTTGTCCCAGAGGCTGGGGTCAGACTGTACCATCTCCTGGACTCTTCCAGCTCTACAAATTTACCTCCAGCATGTCTCCCTTCCCTGCCCTTCCCATCCTCACATTCTTCTCTCTCTTCACCCCCACATTGGGTTTGCTCCACCTCCCAGCAGCAACAAGATAAAGCAGCAGAGGCAGGAGAATTGGATTCTAGGTTTAGATCATGGAGAACTCATTTCACTGCTCTGAGCCTCCTTTTCCTCTCTGACTACAGGGGAAGGATGAGAGAATGACCAGTTCTTGTGAGGATTAAACTGCAGCCCAGCACTGGAAATGTAGGCGTCAGTGGCATTGTGAGGGCTGGGACCCTAAGTTCCTGCCTACCTCTCTGTCCAATCTTCAGCACCCCTTTGAAGACTGGCCTCTTGTCTCGTGCTCTAGTCCAGCCCAGGGACCACATCAGGGCAGCCTCTGCCCCATCACACCTTGGGGACCTCTTCTCACCTGTCAGGAGCTAAACAGGAGGGCATGGTTGTCAGTCTACAGACTAGGGCAGCCTCTCCAGGTTTCCTTCTGGAACCTTCTGTATGTATCTAGGCCAGGAGAATCTGAAGCCAGACACCAACAAAGCCTGAAGGGTCCTACACCTGTGCATTGGTTGTGGAAATGGGCATTGATGTGTCCTAGAAAGCCGCTTGGCAATATATAACAAAATGTTTTAATCTACGTCTTTAGCCCAGCATTCCATTTCTGCAATTTAACTTTTAAAAATTGACCAAGGCCAAGGATAGGTTCAAGAATGTTGCATCATCTCTTAATAAAGAGATATTCATTGCAGCAGCATTGAAACAACCTGAATGCCTAAATCACTGGGGTCCTTGCTAAATAAATCCCACCATGTATACAAAACAAAATATTATGCAAACATTAAAGATACTGACGTGTGGGAAAATATGGAAGCCTATACACTGGAGCATTAATAGCGGTCGTCTGTAAGGGGAGGGGAAGAGAAAAACATCACAGGACTTGTGCTTTTTAAGTCAAACATTTTTGTTCTTATATTAGTGTTTCTTACAATGAGCATTATCATCACCATAATCATAAAAGCAAACATATTTTAAGATAATATATGTAAAGCACTCCCACTCCTGGGCATATATCCAGAAAAGATGAAAACTAATTCAAAAAGATACATGTACCCCAATGTTCATTGCAGCATTATTTGCCATAGCCAAGATATGGAAGCAACCTAAATGTCCATTGACAGAGGAATGGATAAAGAAGATGTGGTATATATATATATATATGCTAGAATATTACTCAGCCATAAAAAAGAATAAAATATTGCCATTTGCAGCAACATGGGCGGACTTAGAGATTATCATACTAAGTGAAGGAAGACAGACAAACGTCATATGATATCACTTATATGTGGAATCTAAAAAAAATGATACAAATGAACTTACAAAACAGAAATAGACTCACAGACATAGAAAACAAATTTATGGTTACCAAAGGCGGGAGGGGATAAACTAGGAGCTTGGGATTAACAGATACACACTGCTATATATAAAACAGCTAAACAACAAGGATTAACAGATACACACTACTATATATAAAACAGCTAAACAACAGCTACTGTATAGCATAGGGAACTATATTCAATATCTTGTAATAACCTACAATGGAAAAGAATCTGAAAATACATATATAGAAAACTGAATCACTTTGCTGTAGGCCTGAAACTAACACATTGTAAATCAATTACACTTCAATTAAAAAAAAAGAATAGAAAACAAAATTTTTTTTTGAATTTTATTTTATTTATTTTTTTATACAGCAGGTTCTTATTAGTCATCCATTTTATACATATCAGTGTATACATGTCAATCCCAATCTCCCAATTCATCACACCACCACCACCCCCCCGCTGCTTTCCCTCCTTGGTGTCCATACGTGTGTTCTCTACATCTGTGTCTCAATTTCTGCCCTGCAAACTGGTTCATCTGTACCATTTCTCTAGGTTCCACATATATGCGTTAATATGTGATATTTGTTTTTAATTTTAAAAAATTTTTAAAAGAATAGGAAAAAAATACATTAAATAAATGAATAAAAGATGATACACTTAAGTTCACTACCATGGAAAGGACCCTGATATATCATCATGTGAAAAACACAGGTTACAAAGTAGCATGAAGGTTACAATCGCATCGTACATGCGGGTGGTATGTGTACTGAGAGCAAACAAAAAAAAGAAAGATGCCCAGAAGGATGTTAACAAAGGCGTCTGGGGGATGATATTTTAGGTGACTTACCTTCTTCTCTATACTCTTCTGTCAACATTTTCTATGATGAGCTGGTCAGCTTTTCAATTTAATAAAACCACAATAAAGCCACCTTCATTTTGCAAAAAAAGGCAGGGCCCCTTGTCAGTGCCCCCATAGCATACCCTCCCCCAGGCCCAGACTCTCCCACACTGCTCCTTGGGGTGCATATTACCAAAGAGCAGGGACTTACGAGCCCTGAGCCTGCTACCCCTAGGGACACAGGCCAATTTATGGAGCTTTCCAGGCAGCCCTGGAAGCCATCAAGCCGGGGTGGGGGTGTGGGTGGGGATTGCCAGGATAACTGTATGGCCTTTGTCCATGCTGTGATTATATCCACGCTGTGATTAAAAACATTATGCCATTTCAAAGACCCAAAATGATCTGTTGACACCGAAAATGGATGGATAATGTATGATTTGGTCAGCTCTATCCAGTATAATAAATGAACCAAGTATTCAGATTTTTAAAAGAAAGTTATTGCAGCCCTTTGTCCATGACACTGATGAATCCTGGCTCACAGCCTGGTCAGGTCAGCCCAGGGAGCGTCACCTCACTCCAGCGCCCGCTCAGCCCCCGGCATCCCCACAGGCTCTGCTCCTCCAGGGGTAACAAGCACCCAGAACTCTGGTCTCAATTCCTGGGTCCTAACCCCAGCTCTGTCTCTTACCAACTGTGTGACCTTGGGCAGGTCACTTAACCTCTGGGAGCGCCAGCTTCCTCCTCTGTGAAGTGGGAGTAGTAAGAAAACCTGCCTCACAGGGTCCTGAGAGCCAAAGAGATGAGGATTATGAGAAGGGCCTGTAGACAGTAAAACACTGAGTAAAATGTGGCCATCACCCTCTTGCTGGGGGCCGGAGGGGGTGTGTGCAGGGAGAGAGAATGAGTTTCTTAGGATCCTCCAATAAGGACCACCTCCTCGGGGTGGGACACGTCTGCCAGAACGCAGAGAAAGGGACTCAAGATGAATTTCAGTAAGTTTGCAGTTTAGCCCACCCCAGGCCCTGCTGACCCACAGTCTAAGCAAGAGATAATTCCAAGTCTGGAACCAGAAGCCAATTCGGCTGCGTTTCTGGCCTAGGATGTGTCTGACAACCATCTCCACAGTCAAGAGCATTCGTGAAAAATGGTTCTTCTGAACTCTGGTTTTCCGGAGGAGCAAGACACTCACACACCTTCCAGAACATCAGCACCCTGCACCCCTTCCCAAAGGAAGGGGTCACCAAAAGAGCACCGCGGCAGATCAAAACCTATCCTCATCTTCCCAGGTTTAATTTGCAGAATGGCACACAACTCCCAGACTCACTGTGTTCCTGGTCTGGTTATTCATTGTTTATTTCAGTATTTTCCAGGAAATTGTTCATTAAGGATAAAAGCACCTGCTTACTGTAAAAGGGCATTACACAAAGACTCTGGCATGGGGGGCCTAGGAAGAACATTAATGAATGAAGTGAAACAGAACAAACATGCTATCAATTAAAGGTCTATAAAGAAATGTCTGGCATTGGTGGATTACGATAGAGGGATGAAATGAAACATCATATTTTTAGACCACGGTGGTGTTTAAAAAAAAATGGGAGGGAAAATAATTACAAAAGGTGGCAGAGGTAATGATCTATTTCTGGAGCAACTAAAGCCTGTGCTTCCATTAAGAGAATTATAGATCAATTCTGTTTTGTCTGGGGGCATATATGTGTGGTGTGTGCTAAATTAAAAAGCTTAACGTGTCAGAGCAGTTCCTTCTGAGGGTTCCACGGAACAATGCTGACTGAGGCATTAGGCCTGAGAGAGGCATGGCAGGTGATGGAGAGGAAGTTAGGAGCATCTGAGCCATGTCACTGAGTCAGGCTCAGCCAGGCACAGGCCATCCTGAGCACCAGTGTCCAAGAGCATATGAAGCCCAACCTCAGTTAACCGGAACTTCAATTAACTGGGGTGCCACCAAAGCCACTGGCCACGCTCACGGGTGCATTTCCACCCCAGAGACAGTGAGATTTTTTTTTTTTTCTCTCCTGAAAAGCAGTTTCCGAGGCTAGCTTCTACACTGGTGATCTATTCAGCTTTATTTCCTTTACTTCATACCCTCTCCTGGACAAGGACAGGCCTTGAGGAATAAGGACCCTTGAAATCATGCCAGATCCCAATAAATCCAAACAGACATGATCCCACTCACCATCATCCACTTACCAAGGCAGGAAAGGAAACAGGTACAATTGCAAAAAATGGTTTTGGTAGCAGGCACTAGAACCCCAGAAAGGTCTTCTCTGCCTAACTCCCAACTCAACAGGAAACTCAGAAATGTGAACTGCCCATTCCTCAAGGCAAGATAGGGAGGTGGGGGGCAGGTTCCGCCTCTGATGCCAGCTGCTCCAAGCTGCTTTCTGCCCTTTCCGCAGGCAGGTGGAGCGGTGAGGCGCCAACCTCCAATATACTGAATCACCGACAGGTAGAAAACGGGAAGCTCGTGCCAAGTCTAACCATGCCCCCTCCCCGTGCTCTAACTCTCTGGTGTGCCCACAAAGTTCTAAACTTGCCATAACACATACAGGGACTCAGTGGGATGGGAAGAACGGGAGGCAGGTCAGAAGCTTGCGAAGCCATGGTAGACCTCTGATACACAGAGGTTTGGCTGTGCCAAGATGAGGAGCAGAAAGAAAAGGAGAGGGGCACAGGTAGGAGTTGGGTCTGGGGTCTGGGTGTGCCCAGCTGGCTGGCAAACCAGGGCTGAAGTTTGAGCTCAAGTGAGCACTGTGTACTAACGCCATATTCGGTACCTAAGAGCACCTACTAAGGATGCTCTGTTAACATCCCCTGTTGGATGAGAACCCGGATGAAGACTGACTCAAATAGTGAACATTCCGTTCACTCACCAACCATGGAGCATCTTACTGAGCCCCAGAAGAAAGCAGGAAATGAATGGCTCCCGAGAGACTGCCCTGTTCCGGCCACTGAGCTGGGCACGTGGCCAATCCCCGTCTTCACAGTGGCTCTAAGAAGCAGGCATTATGATCTCCATGGGCAGGTGATGAAACGGAGACTCACAGTTTAGAAGTGCATGAACTAGATCTGAACTGAGGACTACCTGCTTATCTATCACTATGCTTCCAGGTCTGTCTTTGCCCTTCTGACTTTGTGTGTACGTGCACACATGTGTGCAAGTATGTGTGCAAATGTGCTATGTGTGGCATGTGGGGGAGGGTTGGGGGGGGTCATCTCTTTGGATCAGAGCTTCCTCCATGCTCACTAAGTTTGAGCAGAGGAAGAGGGGACACTGTGCTATTGGGGAAAGAGGACGTGCTTGGGCCAGCTGTGTGACCTTGGGCCAGTCTCCTGCCTCCTTGGGGCTTCACTGTCCTCTATTAGCTGAGAGGAAGCCTTTCTTAGCTGGTTCCTCATCTGAACCACAGAATCCAGAAAATGATTTCAGTGACTGTTTTGTCAACTCTCCCAAGGGTTCATAACTCATACCATTCTAGATGCACAGGAGAAAAGTAAATCCATTACATACAGTGGACGGCATGGGGTGTTAGGAACCTAGCTGAGAAAGTACTAGATGGTCTTTAAGGTCCCTAGGGCTCTGACATCAGGAGATGGGTGGGGAGGCTGTGTGCCTCCACTACAGGAGCTGGGCAGGATGATGATCCTGAGCATAGCTGAGGCTGCAGGTGAGGATGCCAGACCCCCAGACCAGATTATCTTAGTTTACAACGTCCTCCGTGTGTATTTCCCTTGTGTCATCCTGTAACCTAACTACCTTCTTTAAACGTACCAATCTCACCTCCACTGTGATTTGAGGAATCAAGAAAGAAATTGCGAACAGGCCTTTAAAGGAATAAGCCCTACCTTTCACTGTCTACCCCTAGAGCTAGCTAACTGGGGGCAGAGGGGTGGGTAGCAATAACTGGCAAGAGATCTGAATGGGATCAATAATTGAGCACATGAGTCCTGTGTACCTCTCTTGCCCTCAGAGGACACGGAGTTTATTTTAGTACAGAAAGGGCCCATTCCCCAGCAAGGCAGAGCAGTGGTTTGTGCGCCAGGAATGAGCAGGGCCCCACCCTATTCTGGGCCTCACCCAGAATATATTCTAATACCTTAACAAGTGAGAGCGCACCTAGCCCTCAACTTTCAGCTCTGCTTGTGGAACGCTCAGATGCTGGGATGCGTCCAAGGCAACAGGGAAGGGGCAGCACGCTGCGGAATTCTGCAGCCAGCTCAGCCCAGCTCCCAAGAAACCTCCGGCTCAGCAGTAGCCGTGGCAACATTTTTGCATCAAAAAAGGACATATCTAGGCAGAACAGGCGCATGCCAGACTCTGGATCCTCTACAAAGTGGAGAGGAGGATAAAATCACCCCAAGGGAGGAAGGCAGAGGAGACATTTATTTCAAACCAATTTCACCCACTGTGGAGCAATCACTAAAGTCAAATGGTAGAGCTGTACGGCTCTCTGTGTCACAGCGGATAAAGGTGGGAAGAACAAGTGAGCAATGCGACCACCAGCCTGACGCAGTTGCTGTGGGGAGGACCTGTGAGGGGACAGGATCTGCTGACGAGGCTGCCCGTGGGCTCTGAGGAGGGCCTGAGCCAAACGCCCAACCAAAAGCCAAGAAAAACAGGCCAGGGACAGAGAAACCCAGAACCAGATCTCTCGCCCCCAGGTCTACCAATAATCAGCCGTGTGACCCTGAATGAGTCACTGAACCTCTCTGGGCTGTTTCCTGATAAGGAGGAGCTAGAATCACTTCTCAGGTAGTCTTGCCTGAGTAGATGACATGGGCTTAAAGGCCTCAGTTTGAGCTTTCCAGCATCACCCACCAGCCATGGGAAAGCTTTTAATGGTTTCTCTAGGCCTTGGATTCTCCATTTATAAAAGGACGTTGACTGACAGTCCTGTAATTTTAGAGCCAGATTTGGACTCTAGCTAAGGCCCCTTACAGCTCTAAAAAGTTCTACAGTGATTCTCTGCAGCAAGAGCAGATGACAGGGAGGAGAGGGTCCTCTCCAAGGGGGGGTTCTCAGCACCTGGCCCAGTGTCAGGTGTGAGTAAATGTTTGATAACTAGCCAATGATTGGACCAGTGAATCAATGAACAAGTCTCTGTTTCTGCATGAGCAAACTGAGGTTGAGTGCAAAGACACTTGCCCAAGCTGATAACAGATAGAGCTGACCTCAAAGACAGGTCTTTGGACCCCAAATCCAGTGCCCCTCTCACTCCACCATCTACTGGGAAAGGGAAGGGAGGTCCTTGAGCAGAGCCTCCTTGGGGGGCAAGGCAGCCTGTGGGCAGGGGGATGGTGAGATCTCCCTGGGGCCATACTGGATTCTGTGTACCTTGAATCTACCAGCCTCTCAGTCAACCCCAGTGTCTGCTGCCTTTCCAGCCTATTTACGAAGCTCTTGTCCCAAAGAGGGTCTTCTTCTCCTCGGGTACAGAGAGAAGGGCTGCTGGTGTCTGGCCAGGGTCTCTGCCTGCCACCTCCTTCAGCCTTTCTTGCAAGTACTTATTTTCTTCCTCCAAAGATGGGCACAAAGGAGGCAAGTAAATAGAGAGGCAGAGTTGGGTGCTGCAGGAAAGCTTCCAGAATGTAACTTTCTGCTCCCCAGAGGCCTCTGCTGGGAAGTCACAGTCTGATCCCACTCGTCTATCTCTGCCCTGCTTTCTCGGGCCCTCAGAAACTATCTTCACCAGTCCTCTCTCCCAGGGACTGGTGGAACAGCTTCTGCAGCGCCTCCCCAATCTTAATAATCCCTCACCTTCTCGTGGGCTTTTTATCTTCTCGTAGATAAAGCACATCCTTATCTACTGTCTCATTTGATCCTAGAAGAGCCCACTGGAGATGAGAACCCTGAGGTGGGACTCAGGGGGTGAGGAGGGGCCGAAAGTTTCAGTAGCAGAGTGGGGACCAGGTAGCACAGGAACACTTGTCCAGAGGTAGCAATAAGCACCTCCCCCTTTCCTCTGGCACCTCCTCTGTCCCTGGGGAACTGCAAAGGCAGGAATCAGAATGCCCCCATCAGAAAGCTCAGAGCAGGGCTGAGGCTGCCTGGCAAGGGACCGGAGGTGGGAGGGCAGGGGGAATCACTCCTTCCAGGCAGGACATCTAGCTCCCTGCTCCCAGCACGCACACGCACGCGCACGCGCACGCGCACACACACACACACACACACACACACACACACACACACACACACACTAAACAGTGGTACCCATCCCACCTGCATGCTAGAACCACCTAGGAACATTTTTAAATAGCCATGCTTGGGACCTCACTGTAGGCCAATTAGAACTAAATTTCTGTGGGTGGAGCTTGGGCATCTGTATTTTTTTCAAAGCACCCCAGACGATTCCAGCAAGCAGCCAAGGTCAAGAACCATCCACTAGGATTCCCTGAGGGCAGAGGCTGCGACCCTCATTCAGATGAAAGCCTAGGAGAGGGTGACCTTGTCCTTTCTCTGCCTCTTTCTCATTTCTAACCCCAGAGCACAGGTACCTAGCCTGAAGACCCCCTTCCTGTCAAGATCCTGGTTCTGCTCTGGACCCACAGGGCACCCCAACCCCATCAAAGTGTCTCTGGGTGGCAGAAGCAGGGGTCTGCTAAACCATTAGTGAAGTTGCCTGCCACCTCCAAGAAGCCAGCCAGGCCCAGGTGAAAGGGGAGGGCAGAGCTGCAATAACAGGAATGCCCTTCGACCTTCCCCGTAGCACATCTATATGACAACAGACACAGGGCAGAGGGCGTGTGGCTCCTCCACCCACCCCAGGGCTGGTACAAGTGCCCTGGGCACCAATCAACATCACCCAAACCCAACCACAGGTGGTGAATGAGCAAACCGTTACTGGCATCCCCACAGGCAGATACCTTAGCATCTGATCCCAATTGTGGGGAGAGCCCTGCCCTTCTTCTCTCCACCCATCTATCCATTCCCGCACTGTTCACTGAGCATCTCTGATGTGCCAGGCACTGAGGATACAGCCCCACAGAGCTTAGCTACATGGTAGGTGCTATAGTCCCCATTGTACAGGCGAGGGGACTGAGGAGAGTGGTGGCCTGCCTGTCACTGGGCACTGGCTGAGCCAACCCAGGCCCCTCAGCGTGGTGAGCTCTGCTGTATAACCACCCACGTAACTTTTGCCCCATCCCACGGTGAAAAGCAGCGGGACCCCTCTTTCAGGGATGGGAGAGCAGAGCTCACTAAGAGGCTGGAGCCAAGCACACTCCCTGGTCCCGGAGCCCTGAGGTCCGGCATCTGCCCTGCTGGCCCTCCCACCCACTCCCTCCTCTAATGAAAATCCAGAGAGCAGCAATGAAATTCACCTTAATAAGCACTCGTTAGAAATATGCTAATGGGGAGGAAGCTGATATCATATGCCCTGAAAGCCCAAGGGAGAAGGAGATGAAAAAAATTCAATATTGAGTTTTGTCTCATTTCAAAGCCACTTTCAAAGTGGTCATAAATCTTCTGTGTGACCTGACATAATGAGGAGCTGCCAGTGGCTCGGGCGTTAATAATTAGCAGTTGCCAGCTGCTGAACTGAATGCATTAGACTTTCTGGTCCTCACTGTGTGGAGAGAGAGGTAAGGTACAAACTAGGTCCCATGCGTAGGCTGACCCATCCGCACAGCCTGCCCACCTGCCAGCCCTGGGGCAGAGCTTGTGGCTGTGAGAGAGACTGCACGATGTGCCAGAAAAGCGAGGCTCAGGAATCAGCAAGGCCCACCTTGAACCCCAGCTTAGGGGGTGTTGAATTCCGCTTGGCGTGAGGACAAGTCCCTGACATGACCAAGCCTCAGCTTCTATCCATCCGTGAGGTTGACAACAACACATGTGCCGTGCTGGGTCCCTGGGGGGACCATGTGTGGGTGTCATCTGGCTTACCAGTGTGGTGGTGTGTAGAGAACTCTCTGGAGTCAGCTGGTCTGAATCAAAAACCAGTGCTGTTAATTAGTAGCTGAGTGACTTTGGACAAATGACTTAATCTCTCAGAGGCTCTGTTTCCTCATCTGCAAATGGAGATGGTAATTGTATCTATTGTGAAAATTAAATGAGGTAATTACACCAGTATCTGGTACACTGTTAACAACTCAACAAATATAGCCGCTATGGCTATAGTAGCTACTGTTTATACTACTGTCTTCTTAAGTTCCCCCACACCCGCCTTCGATACCATTGATAAAAACCTTGGGGGTTGTCACTTATCCTTTTTTGTTTTTAATTTTCTGGGTAACTTTGGGAAACTGACTTAACCTCTCTGATTCTTAGCTGTCCTACAAAGTGAGGATGATTAGTCCTGCTGTGATCTATGTGCAGGATGGTTATAAAGGTCAAAAAGATAATGCAAGTGAAAGTGCTTTGAAATGTATAATAAATGGCACAGGAGTGGGGAATTATCATCGTTGACTTCCAGCAGGAAGGCTATTCTAGATGCCATGGTTGGCCTCCCTTCCCTAGGCAGCAAGGGACAGTCTCTCTCAAGACCTCAGAGGAAAAAAGTCTACATTTCTCCCAGACAACAGTGGCAGCCAATTACAACTTTTAATTCCAACAAATGTCTAACTGATGTCTCTCCTACTGGCTGCTGTCTTTCTTGCTCTGCCCTTGGGAGAAAGAGAGACAAGGCAATGGTCACTGTTTGCATAGGAGTTCCTCATAGTCTACAACAGTTTGTTTTTAATTTGCAGTAAGATGCGGACCAATGCGTGGTCCTACCCGCACTGGTCTCCCGCCTCCCAGACTGGTCTCCACCTTGTCCAATAAAAGGAATCCACTGACTGTATCAATGTCAAGTTGCTATCAAGTCTCTAGTGTTTTCACTCAATTTCTGGACTTCTCTCACTGTAGACCCAACAGCTTGTGGGCTGGCACAAGTCCCTGGAGTGCACTTTGAGTTGCTGGAAGGCAGTGGGCACAGAGGATCAAGCCAGGGTTCTTGGCTCCTGGTCCTGCAGTGTTTGTAAAGATGGGCACCTTTCTAAGGAATGTCGCAATATCCCTCTTTGCCCATGTCCTCTGCCTTTGCTTTCTCTAACTACTTCCTATGGGTTCCCATACAGCTCCCACCTGAAAACACACTGAAAAATCCCATTCCTGAAGCCATTCTTTCCGAGG
The DNA here is from genome assembly GCF_028021215.1 of Eschrichtius robustus. Taxonomy (NCBI): domain Eukaryota; kingdom Metazoa; phylum Chordata; class Mammalia; order Artiodactyla; family Eschrichtiidae; genus Eschrichtius; species Eschrichtius robustus. Next base: position 127,393,976 of record NC_090824.1, read on the forward strand.
CAGGCATAACATGGACACCCTTCCTGACCTGGGATTGGAGGGGATGGTGGTTGGGTCATAGTTGCTAGATCCCCGAATTATTCCCTGAGTCTCTTTGGTTGCCAGTGAGACCCAAAGGTGAACCCCAGACATCTCATCTGTTGCAAAGCCCCAGCCTGACTTTGTCCTCCCCAACCTCCTGCCTCCCATGGAGGCCCAGGCCTTAACAATCTGGCTTCCACCCTGATCCCTGATCCTCAATTCTGACTCATTGCCCCTCTCCCCCTGGCACCTTACACAGTGGCCCAGCCCAGGGTTCATGCCAGCCTCCTCACAGGGCCTGACACTTCACCCTTCATCCAATCATTCACTCTACCCAGAAGCACCTAGTAAGTACAAACATTAGCCAAGGCCCTGGATATATAACACATCAAGTCAGATGCTAATGGGAGAGAGGACAACATGTGACCAGGAAGTTACAGTACCTGCGAGAAAACCCAGACCTCAAGGCCACTGTCAAGGGATCTGGGGAGGGGCACTGGCCAGAAGAAGGGGCGTATATGCTGACACCCGAAGGAAGCAGAAGGGTTAGCCAGGTAGGACAGGAGCGCTCTGGGCAGAGGGAGAAAGAACAGGTGCATTTGAGGAAGTAAAACTGTCTCATTCTGGCTGGAGCAGAGTTTGAGGCAGCGGTGATGCTTGCTGAGCTGGAGAGGGTCAGCCCCAGAATACAATGTGCCTATGAGCCAAGATAAATAGGCAGCTATTGGAAGGTTTTAAATAAGGGATCAATTTGGCCAGAGTTATATTTTCCAAAGATTCTTTTCTGATTTAAAAAAAAAAAAAAAGGTGGAAAGAAAGTTAATGCTCATTAACAGGCAAATAATTGCTTTTAAATGATGGATGGGTATCCACACCGTGGACTATTTGGCAGCTATTAAAAGGAATGCATGAGAGCAACCCTGGTTGAGTTGGAGGTATGTGGAAGGGAAAAGGTCAGAGGCTAGATAGTATAATCCTTCTTTTCTAAAGCAAACAATCTACACACACACACACACACACACACACACACACACACGTTTGTATATGGTTGGAGTTACAGGATACAGAAGGATACAGAGTGGGATGTTGGCAGGGATTTCCTGAGTGGACAGGGGTTAAGAACATGATGCAGGGAGAAAGGGAAGAGGGAGGCAAGTTAAAGAAAAAATTTTAAAGAATGAACTATAAAAACAACTATGATATAATTGCTTTTATGTGAAATTACTTATGTGGAGACCTTCAGGTCTCAGCTTATCTGCCCCTTCCTCTGGCCAGTGCCCCTTCCCAGGCTCCCTTGGCAGTGGCCCCAGAATGTAAAAAGATAAGAGGAAAAAGAAAAATAAGCAATCTCCTACTGGCTGAGATATGGAGGAAAGGGATCAGATGGAATGGGGCAGGGGCAGGCAGAATGGTAAGGGGGCTGCTACAGTGGGCCCAGGGCACAATATCCCTCTGTGGTCCAATCTCTGGACCACACCAGCTGACCCCATGCCCATCCTGGGGGCCGGCAGCCCATCAGTCCACCGTGCCCCCCTCCACTTCATCCCTGCCCATCCAGCATGGCCCCCCTGCAGCAGCCTGGACAGTCCCTCCACATCTGTCCTGTTGCAGCTGTTGCTGAGGGTGGGATTGGAGAGTGGAGGGGGAGTGGGCAGGTCTGGTGCCAGGTCTCTGGTTGCCTTCCCTCCCCATGGTCTGACATCCCCTGTTAGAGCAGAGGCTGCCTGAAGCAGGAACCATCTCTCCCATTGCTTCACTCCCCCTGCCAGCGTGCTCAGTAAATAACAGTTGATTCCTGGATGTGGCTTCACCATTGAGAAGTGGGAGGCCGTTGGTGAAGCCACCTCACCACTCAGTGAGTGCTTTAGTCTCCAGAGTGCAAGAAGATGCTGGAAAGACCAGGGAGGAGAAGGAAAGGCAGATGCTGAGGACAGGAGGGAGTCAAGTGTCTGTGCCAACGGGAGGAGCTCTCCAGCCTCCTCTCCCCTCTGCCCTTGGCTCTCACTCTCAGATCTTTCCTGCCCCCTCACCTCCGTTTCCCAAATAACCACAACCACAGATGCAGGTACCCTGGAGCTCCACTCATGGGGAACATTGATTAGCAGCATCAGTAAACTCTCCAGAAATGCCCCAGAGCCACTTAGGAAAAACCCTCTGTGGCGTGGCGGGTAGTAACGTCAGATGGTCTAGACAGCCTTGATTCCTGATTCTGCCTGGCTCTGTAAACTTGACAGTCACTTGACCTCTCTGATCCTTAGTTTTCCCATCTGTAAAGTGGGGACCTACTTCAAGGGGTCTTTGTGAGAACTGAATGAGTCTGGGGAGGAGTTGTTTTTTAATTATTATTGGTGGTGGTGTCCCTGGATCTTTTCAGGCTGAGTCTATCTTCCCACCCCTACCCCCCACCCCCTCAGGCACCCTCAGGCACCTTCCTGAGCTGGACAGACCACACCCCTCTGTCCGCATCCCTCAAAATGCAGCCCACTAGGGTTCAGACAAAACTTATTGAGTAGGAAGCCTATTGTCACGCATTACAAAGGCTAATTGCAGGATTCAACAACAAGAGGGAGGGAGCTCGGCCCACTCATAAATATAGCTGATTAAGAAACAAGCATCTTTTTGTAATGATGCCACTGGTAGAAATCCACCACCTCATTGAGCAGTTTTAGAGCCAGCTGGGGAGGTTCACCCCAGACACTCCCGCTGATGCCCAAACCCCTGGGGGCTTCCCCGTGCCCACCAGGCCTCCAGGGCATCACCCAGTACTTCGATCTTCAGAAGCAGCCTCCGGCCTAGAAGAATGCCCATCCCTCTGCTCCCCTGAAGCGGTGCCCGCTGGAGCCCCCAAGAAGTCAATTAACAGCATCTGGCTAATTAAAGCGAGATGTTACATTTCTCTTGTTGACTCAGTCGGAACTGCAGCGGGAGCCTCAGAGAAGCAGCCCCCGCGTCCCAACCAGCTCCCCCTTTCATGTGGCTCTGGGGAGACAAAGCTTCTCTGATGGTTTTGAAAGCTGTGGTCCCACCAGCCCCAGAGCAGGGGGCCAGGCCACCCAGGGGGAGGACAGCAGTTCAAAGCCAGCCTGGTGGGCACAGTGGGGTCCATTTGGGATCAGGAATGATTAGGACATTCCAGACCATTAGAATCAATAACATAATTAACAAATATTGTACTATTCCTCAGAATCGTGCTACGAATTATGCTGTCTTTAATCATACAACGTTCCCTGACTGTTAATGACATGTAATGTTAATTAACGGAGAAAGAGAACTACTCAGAATGAAGACTCCCTTGGAGAATAATTAATATTCTTTGAGGAGTCGCAGAGCCTATGGGGGGGGCTTTCTCCCCCAGTTATGGTGACTTAGTAACCCGAGGAAGCCCACCCTCCTTGTCCATGGGTGGACAGACCTATCCCTTAAAAAGAGAGTGACTTACACACAGTAGGCATGCAATAAAGACTTGTTAACTGAATGAAAGAATGGACGAACGGATGAAGAGGTTCACCTGAGCATCTAGTAGAATCTTAGGATGTGAGGGTAAGAACACTGAATCATAATCTAGTCACCCTTTTTTCAAATGGGGAAGCTGAGGCTCAGAGAGAGGGAGGGACTTTCCAAAACCACACCTCTCGTCAGTGACTAAATTGGGATGAAAACTCAGCTGTCAGACCATCAGCCCCATCCTCTTCCCACCCACCAAGACCCTTAGTTTGGGTGGAAGTTAGGAAACATTCAAGGGACAAGGAATGTCTTAGCGGTTGAGGAGGTGCCCACTTGCCTTCAAATACATTGGGAATATTGCAGGATTGCCCAGCCCCACATCTTTTTTTTTTTTTTTTTTTGGCTGCCTTGGGTCTTCATTGCTGTGCGCGGGTTTTCTGTAGTTGTGGCGGCGAGAGGGGGCTACTCTTCGTTGTGGTGTGCGGGTCTCTCATGGCAGTGGCTTCTCCTGTAGCAGAGCACGGGCTCTAGGCGCGCGGGCTTTAGTAGTTGTGGCTCGTGAGCTCTAGAGCGCAGGCTCAGTAGTTGTGGTGCACAGGCTTAATTGCTCCATGGCGTGTGGGATCTTCCCGGACCAGGGCTCGAACCCGTGTCCCCTGCAGTGGCAGGTGGATTCTTAACCACTGCACCACCAGGGAAGCCCCAGCCTCACATCTTTGACTTACTTGGAATTCCCTGAGTGGGGATGGAATGTCCCGATCAGCTGAGACACGCTCCCCCTCCCCAAGACACAGGCTGCATGCCAGGAAACGGCAGAGCCCTGATCAAAGTCCCCAGAGAAAGGTCTCCTGCCCCTCAGGCTCCTCCAAGGCCAGAAGGGAGCCAGGACCTCCCTCCTCCTCGGCACCCACAAACCATCCCTGCCTTCTCCCTCACAGCCTTGGCTGAGCGCCCTGGGAGAACCAAGGTCTTATCACCCAGACTTCTATCAGTGGGAAGGTGGGGACGCAGGCAGAGAGCCCTGGACAAGGGGTCAGGACACTGGCTTCAGGTCCTGCTCTACCACCAATCATGGGCAGATCACTCCCCTCTGTGGGTCTGAGTTTCCTAATCCATCAACAGAGCTCACCACCTCAGATAATCACTTCCATCCAGGCTGATATCCCAGGATTCTAAAATGACAGGAGGAATCTCAGCTTCCTGGTCTTCTGAGGAGTCCTCAGTTTCCTCTCCTGCTCCCTCTGAATTTTCTTACTTCCTACAACAAACGCCTCTCCCAGAGAGAACGGGTCATTAGGTCTGGTGGACCCCCAGTTTCCAGCAGAGAAGAGCTCCCAGCAGCTGTGGGAGAGTCCTCCCGGTTCCAGGGAGCCCCAGTCCCATTGTCCCCATGTCCTCTGGGAAGGGGGGGGGCAGGGGAGGGGCAGAAGCAGAGCTCCCAGCTCCATTCAGAGCCGGCCCTGGGAGGAGGGGGGAGGGGTCGGCTGCCTCCCTGCCCCATCGCTGCCCAGATGCTCTCCGCTTCCTGGCTTCTATCCCAGACTCAATCACAGGCATTGAATGGCACAGGGACCTGACATGGGGCGGTGGAGGTGGGGGGCAGGGTGAGGAGAGTGCAGACAGGTGTGCCGCGTGACACCCCTCACCCCTCCCACTGGCCTGGCCTTGGCAGCCCCTGCCTGCTTCCTGGATTTTTCCTCCAGGAGGGCCCAGCTCTGCAGCACCACTTACCCACTGCCCCCTCCAGCTCCTAGCCCAGCTTGGGCACTGTCAGGTCCCCGGGAAACACAGACCTATCACCAGGGAGGGTGAGGCAGTGACTGGCGAGCACGTTCCTGAGCCCAGGTATCCCCATTTGTTCAATAAAATCCCACTTTGGTTTCAAGTCACGCCTCTCCCTTCAATGCACCTTTAGTGCTCTCACGGGTTTAGGAAGGACTAGAAAGAGGGTCCCTATTTTTCAGAGACGAAATAAAGACACAAAAAGCGTGAGCATCTCAATGAAGGAGCCAGGAGTGGAACCCAGACTTCCCCTTTCCCCCCCACCCTACCTCCAATGGATTCAGCTCTTGTCTTTGCTGTGTACGTCACCTCCCGGCATCACCTTCCAAGGTGGAGAAAACAGAAATTATTCTGCAGCTTGGTTACCCAGAAGCCTGGGCTGACCCCTGACATCTGACGCCTGAGGGGCCCTGCCTGGGATCCTCTGAGGACAGGGCAGGCCACATCCTCCCCAAATCCGCACTCCTCAGCCCTGTGGGGGCCTGACTGCACTTCTCTCTGGACCATTCCTTTGTTTGAAGTCTCCACAGAGGGAACCACTGATTTCTGGAAATCTCCCCTCCCTTGACAGGAGAACGCAGACCAAGGGGGCACATCCCATCATTAGGGCTGTCCTCGCACTGTGGGCTTGAGGATGCACATGGCCCCTGGACAGCAGGTGGTCACAACCCAGCCTGCCTGCCCCCATGCCAGATGGCAATGGTGACCAGACATATCCTAGGGGCCAGCATGCTCAGTCGGCAGCAGGGACCCAGAGCCCAGGTATGAACCCTTCAGGACCAGGCTATGGCAGGGGGGGATCCAGGCCTTCCAGGAAGCTGCTCCCCCCAGCTGAAGCCTCCTCCCTGCTCATAGGCACACCTTCTTCGTGCACGTACACACCCCCCACGACTGTCCCCCAGTGGAGCCCTCTCAACTTTCCTCTCCTCCTTCCCATCCCCTCCAGCATACCTTTCTGGCCCTCAGTCCCCTTGACTCCCTGCCACCTCAGTTCTCTTATAGAAAACCTCCAACACGCCAGACTATCCTTCCACACTCATTCCTTGTTGCTTCCTACCCAGGCTCTCGACTCTTTAGGGGAAAGGGCACTGGTTTACGTGGCTTCCATATCCCCCAGAGCACCGATGTCTCACTTGGAGCTGAACGGGTGATCGATGAAAGCTCTTTAGTGGATGGGCTGCTAGAAAGAGTAAGGCAGGTTTTCCTTGGTTTGATGAATTGCCCACAAAAGAAACCAGCTCCTAATCATGGTGTGATCCAAGGAAACACTTCCTGCTCCCTTTGGCCATCGAATGAATAGGGAGGAGTCACTTCTCACCTCACCCTTTAGGAGGCACTTGGAGCACCGAGAAAGAATGGGTCGGGGCTTTGGAATCAGGAGGCCAGGCTCAAGTTCTGATCCCAGTTTCCTGCTGTGCTCCCAGAGAAACCTGAGGCTTCTCTCCAAGCCTCAGTGACCTCTCCTCGCAGGGTGGTGGATAGTGTCACAGGAGCTCCTTCACATATAGCGCCTGGCACAGGGCTTGGCCCACAAGGGTGTTCCCTAAATGCCAGCCCCCTCCCCCTCCCCCTAGCAGGCGCTGGTGATGGGTATCAGCGGCTCGGGGGAGCTCGGCTCCCGGAGCATGGCCCCTGGAGCTGGGCTGCCCAGCAGCTCTCCAGTGGGCTGCTTCCCCAGAGACAGGCGAAAACTCCTGCTCTGACACCCGGCAATGAGCAGCTTTGTGAGACAGGCAGCCCGGCAGCGCCAGAAGGCGTGGCTGAAATAAATGATAGTGTAACCCTTGCTACCTGAAACAACAACATCATAACTGTCAAAGCAATTTTCCACCTCAGTAGCTTAACACCTGAACTGTTGCTGCACTCCTCTCCCCCCCACCCCACGCTCGCTCTCTCCCTCTTGCTGCACTGAAGTCAGCCTCGCTAGGAGCCATCTCTTCCAGAATCGGTGGCAAAGAGTCTTTGCCCCCAAGAGCCAAGGGGCTGCAGAATTAATCAGCATGCGGGGTCTTCAGAGAAGAGGGGAAAGGAAACAGGCTCAAATACCCCCATCCGGCATCTGTCAACATCTGGGTTATAAATAATCCAGAGCTTTAACAGGGATTCCACTGTTAGACTGCCTGTGACTCCCTGTCATGAAGATGTAGTTATTAATTTTTACTTACTGGGATCACATTTATTTTCCTAGAATGAGAAGCAAAGCGCTGGAGGGATGTGAGAGACAGAGGCACCTTTAAAATGCTGCCTGTCTGTTGGGGACCTACCAGAGAAAGACACACGCACTGGGGATGATAATCAAAAGCTTTCACAACTGGTGAGGCAGAGGAACGGACCAACCACCCTCCCGTTGGGCCAGGAAGTACCCCTTTAAGTTGATGGACCTTGGTGTGGTCTCAGTGAGGGTGGGTCCCAAGGGAGAGCCTGGGGTGGCAGCTAAGTAGCCTCAGGGGACCTGCGGAAGCAGCCCAGCTATTTACCAACCAGTATGGAAGCGGTTCAATATTTTAACAACCATCTCTCTCTCTCTCTCTCTCTCACACACACACACACATACACACACACCCCTTCCTTCCCTGGTTACTCTAGCGGCAACTCCCTGTCTTTCCCCAGGGAACCATCAAGTTCTCTGAGAGCCAACAAGATTCCCTTCAGGGAAAAACCAAGGGCCAAATTAGAATCACAGTTAGGATGTTAGAGCTGGAAGGGATCATTATATGATCTTATCCAACCCTTGGGTTGGCAGGTGTGCAAACTGAGGCTGCTCAAGGTCACTCTGGGACATCAAGGGAGGGCCTGTTGGGTCCCTGGCCCACTCAGTGCTCACTGGCTGCCTCTGTCACCAGAGCCGCGCCCCAGGGTCAGAGGTCACTGCACTTGCATTTCTCAGGTGGTGCACACATACTGACGCTCAGAGGCAGGACCATGGAGAGAGAGTTTCTTGGCTAAAGAATTTGCCCACCTCTGCCTTGGGGTGAGGGCAGGGAGAGTGGGGCAGGAAAGAGGCTGGGCAGACCCTAAGACACCAGGCTCTGTGAGCCTGGGAAGCAAGCATACCTCAAATTCAGGACATGAGGCAAACAGAGGTTAAGGGGTTGGGAGCCAGATATTCACACCCTTGTTAATTTCCTCCAGTCTCACAACCTTAAGCAACATCTGTTAGACATCTATTGGATCTGTTAGATCACTCCCCCATTTATCACTTCAGCATGGGCTTTGCCCATGAACTCCCGACTTGTGTTTTTACCTTCTTTCTCAACCTGTCTACACGGATGTCTAACAGACCTCTCAAATTTAACACACCCCAAACCTGATCTCCCCCTAAAACCTGCCCCTCCTATAACCTCCCCCCATTTCAGTGACTTGAGCCAACAAACTTAAGAGTCATCCTTGATTATTCTCTTCTTTCTTTCACACCCCTCACTCCACCTCTCAGCAAATTCTCTTGGCTCTACCTTCAAAATGTAGCCCAAATCTGGTTTCTTCTCCCCACTCCACTGCTCCAACCCTGGTCCCTGCTACATCATCTCTCACCTTTTTTCTTTTATGTAAGATGAACTTAGTGTGTAATGGAGGTTATCAACAAAATGAGGTTTGATGTGACCAAAAGGATTCACTGATTTTCTGTGTGATACAGAAAATAAGACCTACATAAACAGTAAAAATATATGTAGGTATGTTAAAAAACAAAAAACAAAAACAGGTCTCCCTCTCCTAACCCTTGCCCTTGACTTGTTCTCATGGTGATTGCAGCTCTTCCAAGCAAATGGTGGGAGAAGGTAATGGTGCCCCTGGGTGGTACCCACCAACTGAGCCAGGACTTGCCTTCTCCCGCCTAGGACCCTGTGGAGAAGCTGCTGGGTCAGTCAACAGGGAAGGAATTTTTGATGGATCAAGGGGTCTTGATGCCTACGGCTGCATTTGGAGACGTACCTGGTCCCCTCGGCATATGTGGCCAGCGTCTCCGGGCTGGAAGGGAGCTCAGAAACCCTGAACTGACTTTCCACTCAGCACGTGGATCTTCTCACAAGCAGCCCCGGGAGGCACGCTGCAGCCTCAGCTCACACACCTCCACTGCCAGGATCTCCCATGCCCAGCCGGTTCTGAGTGCTCCCAGCACCCTCCACGCACTGGCTCCATGGTCCTCCGTGGAGCGTTCCTGACTGAACATCGGTCTTCTTCTCACCACACGGCCTCCGCAGAGGGCCTCAGACTGCAGAATCAGAGCCGCTGGTGGTGAGACCCTGGTTCCACCTGCCCTCTTTAGGGAGCCTCGCCTTGCATGACCCAGGCCTTCTGCAGAGGGAGACAGAGCTGGTGGCCCAGGCTGTGCCCCACGCTCTGCCACCTCTCCCTGTGTCAGGCCAGGGCAGAGCTGGCCCCGAGGGGAGGGAGAAGAGCTGCTCCCTGTGCCCAGGCTCTTGGCAGCGTCTCTGTCTAGGAATCCTCTGGCCTCCGTGGCTGTGCATCCCGGCCCCAGCCCCCTCCAATTCCCTCTGCCTCTGTTCACCTCGCTAGTGAGCAAAACAGAAGATTCAAGTCTTCCCTGGTCCGAGGCCCTCACAGCAGGCCTACCAGCCCCCAGACCTGGAGCCTGAGCCCACCTCCATTGAAGCCAGGGCATCCCAGAATGGCTGGTATCCAGGCTGAGAGGACCTCACCACCACAGTCCAGTTCCCTCTGGACCCAGAGAAGAGAGCTTAGCAAGAGGAAATGGCCTGGGAAGTCACAGACCCGGGGCCAAACCCCCCCGTAAGCCCCAGCCCCATCCCTTCCCACGAGGCCTCGGGAGCCGGCTTCTGCCAGCGTGAGCTCCTGCACCTCAAGGCTCTCCCCTCCTCACACACCAGGCTCCGGGGGAAGCCCACACCCTGTGACTGCAGTAAAGCCATTTCACCTCCCTGAGCCTCGCTCACAGGTTTTAGAGGGGAATAAATGGGATCAAAGACGCGCTAGTGGCTGATAGCGCCTGAATCAGAACAGGTGTGGTACTGACACATCACACACAGATGAGTCATCTGTGTCACACCCAGTGACATGTCCACAACCAGACACTGCCACCTTCCCCCCAATCCCCCGGGGAGCCATCCCATCCACTCTCCACTTGCCTGATCACAACTGGCAGAATGGTATTAATCCTTGGATGAGAAAAGAAAAAAAAAAAAAAAAAAAAGGACAAAAAACTCTGCTTTAATTCGAGTGCGTGAAGAAGTATACGTGTCCTGTCCCACCAACGTCACCTCACACAGCCCCTATGTGTGTCACGGAGGCGACATGATCCCACCACTGGATCCCACTAATCTGGCCACAGGAAATCAGCTCGGGCTGAAGGAGGGGCACCTACTACACACAGGGCTTTGTGCCAGGTGTTCCCTGCGGCCCCACCAGCATCACAACCCGCCTCACTGCCGCACCCCTAGGTCCAGAATCTCCTGCCATCTTTGTCCCTGCACTAATGTCACTAAGAGAGGACACTGTTGGAAGCACTTAAACAGGACTGCCAGCCCCCAGCACCTGTCCTGCAGACGCCTGACACAGGAAGATAAATGTATTTAAAATATACAGCAAAGTGAATAACAAAGAATTTATAGAGTTGTCTCTGACAAAGCTGACAAGCCAGGGCTGGCAGCTTTAATCAGTTCCCAGCTGAGCCCAGGAAATCTACAGGAGCACAGCTCTGACCTTTCAGGCCGATTTCTAAAGGGAAGGTTAAGGTTCTGCTGCAAAGTATTTTTTTTTTTTTTAATTTTAGATGAAAGAAGGGTGTGAGGTTGTATATACATGCCAACCTCCAAGGTGGTAATGGTAACACAGGAACAGGATTTTATTTTAAATTAATTCCCGGATGCCCCTCCCGCTTTTGCCCCTCTGAAATGTTTTGCTCTCTGGGTGAGACACAGCATTTCCCATTTGATGAAAAGCTTGCTTGCGTGAACGACTTGCAAGTGGGCTGAAAATGAATGTGGCTGCAGATTCCAAAGATTCATTTTTGATAAATACAGGGCCGGAAAGAGGACTGAATATTTAAAAGGTCACTTGTAAGCCCTACACTGTTTTCACCCCCTAACCAGAAGGGCTGTTGGGAACATCCTGAGTTGGTATCACCCCAGGTGTTCCTCTTCTCATGGGCAGAGCCAACAGTCAGAAGCTTCATGTAGAAAGCTTATGAAATTCGGTTTAACTGCAGCCAACCGTTTAAAGTTCACCGTCTCCAAAGGCAGGCTTCGTGGAAACAGCCCTCTCCTCCTGTCAGATGGAACCATCTGGACCCCGCCTCAGAGCAGCTTCCTCAAAGCCGGCCCACCCTGCCCTCGGGCTGAGAACAGAACTGGGTACCAGGTTCCTGCAACAGCGGCTGGCCTTGGGCACAGACGGCCGTCTGCACCCACCTCTGGGTCGGGTCCCAAACCTGGCTGCACGTCAGAATCACCTGGGGTGGCTCAGGAGAAAGGAGATTTTAGAAGATGCAGGTTCCTGGCCACCCCCCCCCCCCACCACAGCCCCACTGAATACAGTCTCCACAGATGGAACCCAGGAAGCTTAATTTTTGAAAGTTTCTCCCAGATCCTAATGAGCAGCCTGGGAAGCGTGGGCCTCCTCAGCCCTGAGAAGGTAAATAGTGGAAACACCCCTGCTCCTCAAACATTTCCGTCGTCTCAAACTCTCCCTTCAGAGAGGCCTGTTTCTATAGCACTTCCCACTCAAGCATGAACCTACATCTTAAAAACAGGCCAGACAACCAGCTCCAGCTTCCACTTAAAGATTTCTAAGTCCTCCACCCTGTGGCTTCTGAACTCTGCATTTTCAGACAAGCCTAGATGGCATCTCTTTGTAAATGCCCTTAACAGAATGGGAGAAATATTTCTGATATCATACACCTGATAAGGGGTTAGTATTCAAAATATATATGGAACTCATACAACTCAAGAGAAAAAAAAAACACCAAATAATACAATTGAAAAACAAAGGACCTGAACAGACATTTTTCCAAAGAAAACATCCAAATGGCCAGTGGATACATAAAAGATGCTCAACATCACTAATCATCAGGGAAATGCAAATCAAAACCACAATGAGTAATCACCTCACACCTGTTCGAATGGCTCTTATCAAAAAGACAAGAGATACCAAGTATTGGCGAGGATGTGGAGAAAAGGGAACCCTTAAGCACCAGTGGTGGGAATGTAAACCGGAGTAGCCACTATGGAAAACAGTATGGAGGTTCCTCAAAAAATTAAAAATAGAACTACCATATGGTCCAGCATTCCTCTTCTTGGTATATATCCAAAGGAGACAAAAATCACGATCCGGAAGAGATAGCTGCACCCCCATGTTCATTGCAGCATTATTTACAATAGCCAAGACAACACGGAAACAACCTAAGTGTCAACAGATGAACGGATAAAGAAAATGTGATATACATCTATATCTATATATAAAGGAATGTTATTCAGCCATAAAAAGAAGAAAACCTGTTATTTGCAACAACATGGATAAACCTTGACAGCATTATGCTAAGTGAAATAAGTCAGAGAAAGACAAAGACTGTATGATCTCATTTATATGTGGAATACAAAAAAGCCAAACTCATAGAAATAGAGAGTAGAATGGTGGTCGCCAAGGACGGGGGGTGTGGGAAATGGGGAGATGTAGGTCAAAAAATGCAAACTTCCAGTTATAAGTTGAATAAGTTCTGGGGATGTAATGTACAGCATGTGACTATAGTTAACAATACCATATTGTATATTTAAAAGTTGCTAAGAGAGTAGATCTTAAAGGTTTTCAATACACGTGCAGAAAAAGGTAATTTTGTGAGGTGATGCAAGTGTTAAGCTAACCTATTGTAGTAATCATTTCACAATATATACGTGTATCAAATCATCACACTGTACACCTTAAACTTCCACAATGTTACATGTCAATTAGATCTCAATAAAAGCTGTAAAAAAAATTTAAGGCCCTTACTCCTAATGGAAACATTTTAAGCTGTGGCTTACACCTAAATCTGAATGAGGATGGAATTTCCCTTTGAGAGTTGATCTTCTTGGCGACTTTCCATGTGCCTAAACTTAACTTGAGCGATAATGATTCTAAATCTGTCAAGTTTATGAGATGTTTCCATGGCCATGATCTCATTTGATTTCAAACAATCCTCTTGCAGTTGTTACTACCTCCACTTCCTAGATGAGAAAACTGAGGGTCAGAGAGTTTAAAAGATTTGCTCCAAGACCTTCGGCCAGCAAGTGCTACAATTGCGAATAGAACTCAGGCTGTGGGACCAGCAGCCCAGTACTCTTTCCACAGCAAGGAACATTTCTCCCCAGATGCAGGAAACCCCCCTATAATACTCCAGCCCAGTAGTTGCAAAGTCTCTGCTTGAACATCTCCAGTGATGGGGAACTCACTACTTCCTGGGGCTGGTCCAACTCTCCCACTGTCAGGTGGGTAGAAGACTACATTGTATGAGGCAGGGAGCCCAGGAAAGCACAAGCTCTGAGGTGGCAGTGATGAGGGCAGCAATGGGCTGGTGAATTAGTGACTCACACAATACCCAGTTGGTCTCATCTTCCATCTGATAGCTGATGCCAGTTTGTACTGGCACCTATTGTGCCCATCTGGATATACTTTTCTTCCCATTCTCCACCCCAGAGCTGTGTCCAGGAGTCCTAGAGCCCAAGGAAGGATCAAGAACCCCAGGAATGAATGACCCATCCCCAGTCCTAAGGTTGGGGCCATTTAAGATGCTTTGACTCCATTGTTTTGGAGTTTGGAGGGGAAATCCTTTCAGGTTTTTCAGCACTCTGAATTGGTCCACAACTGTGGTCACTCTAGACATCTTCTGCACAACCCCACGACCACAGCCCCTATAGCTGGACCCTCACAGCACACGGGAGGAGAGGAAGGGTAAGATTCAGGCCTGAGCACTGATACCGGACAGACCACGATGACACATATGCCAGACCGTGGGGACAGACCTCGGGTCACAGGTCTTGGTGCATGGTACCCTCTGGGGACCTTTTGGGGAAGTGGAATGTGAGGAGATGGGAGGAGACTGATGGGGGGAGAGCTTTGGGGGGAAGGATTATCAGGACCCCACAGCTGGGCTGGATTCCAGAGGTCCAGTAAGAGCCTAGAAGGGGTCATGATGGTCACCAGAACCGGACACAGCCTCCCTGCAGACAAGGCAAGTCAGACTAAGTGCAATTCTTCCAGATTACGAAAGGGCAGAAAACAACATAACAGATCTTCTGAAAGACTTGCACGATCTCTCATGATACAGTCATTCCCTCTACCGCTTTTCTTTGCTAATGGAAGTCCAATTTGTTTATATGATAGATGGAGACCCTTTCACCTCAGGAGGAGCACCAGCCCCAAAGGATGAGTTAAGATTGGTGATCTCATCCCCCTGGGCTAGTGATCAGTGTAAGGGTGGGCACACGTCACTGTTCCGGTATAAAGTGTATACCAGAAGTCAACTAGGAAGAACTTTCTTTCCTAAATAAAAAGACAAAGTCTCCTGAGGAAAAACTTTCTTTCTCTCCTCACTTCCTGCCTAGAACAGGACTGTGATACCTGAGAGTGCAGCAGCCACTTTGTAGCCCTGAGGCAACAAGCCAACACGCAAAAAATGGCAGAGTCCGAGGAGATAAAAAGCCTAGGTTCTTAATGGTGCTGTGGAACCACTATGCCAGCACCAGACACTCAATTTCCAGAAATCTTGCTATGTGAGAAATAAAGACCTCTATTTGTTTAAAATACTCTAATTGGTGAGGGTTTTCCCTTACTTCCAACAGAACTCTGTGCCAATTAATATAATATCCATGTGAGTAAGATAATTTGTTGAGTGCCTGTTACATACCAGGGGCTGTCCTGGTCCCTAAAAGCACACACACACGCACACACACATACACAAACACTCCTACACCTAGAGGCACCTATATTCTAGTGGGGAGGAAGAGGTGATTAAGGAAATAAATAAATGAATAATGTATACGTTATGTGGAGATAAGTGCAATGGCAGAAGGAAAGCAGGGAAGGGGATATAAAATGTCAGAGTTGGAAGAGAGGGTTGTAACTTGAAATAGAGTGTCTGGAAGACCTCACTGAAAAAGTGATATTTGCGCACAGGCTTGAAGGAAGTGAGGGCCAGTTGCGCAGGTATTAGGGGAGGAGTGCTCCAGACAGAGGGAAGAGAGGCCTGGGCATACTGATGAAAAGAGCACGGCCATCCTGAGGTCAGCTTGTGGCATCACGTCACAAAGCTCACACCCCAGCCCTGGGTTCTTCAACTCATTTCTCAGTGACTTGGACAAACATCTAGAGTACAGGCTCACAGGTTCCTTGAATAATATGAAGTCTGACAGAATTGGAGAGGATCTCAAAAGATCTTGACAGGCTAGAGCAATAGACTGAATGGGAGAATATGAAACAGAACAGGGATGAATGTAAGGGGCTATGCTTTTGATGCAAAATATCAGTAGCACAGCCCTAGATGGGGAAAGACAGGGTGGTCACGTGAACAAAGACAGCCCAGGAGAGTTCCAGCATACCAGGAAACTCAGCATAAGGGCATGTTCCCTTGGAAAGCTGACAACACAATCTCCATCTACTTCTTAATGGACATGTTTTAAGTGAGTGTGCCACTCACTCTCTCTGCACGGGTCAGACCACATGCCGCTAGAGGCTGGAGCCCAAGCCAAAAAGACCCAGACAAGCTGGGATCCGCTTGGGGTGTGAGGCCAGACTGAGGAGCCCTGAGATGGCCTCTCTGAGGAAGGATCTGGGGGGCTGGAGGTGTAGACACTTGGAAGGACACATGCCCATCTGGTGTTGGTTCCAGGAATACAGAAGTGCCCTCACAGACCATCAAATCAGCAATTACACCACCAGCAGCTCTCACGCTTTGGAAATCAACCCACAATAAGACGTACTGTACACAACCTCACGACCAGCTAGACACAAATATGTATATGCATATGTGTGTAATACTGAAACCAAACTCCACAAAGCTCTATTTACCATTACTACATGGGAGGCAATCTAATCTTTTCCATTTTCCTAGTTTTAAAATGTCAGTTGGGGTCCACTGAATTGTTTCTATGACCCTCCTCCTGGCTTGCTACCAGCAGTATGGAAAACACTGATCTACCCCATGATAAGTGCCACGATATCAACAAACAGGGAGCTGGGAGAGCAAAGACCTGGAGGAGGGGTCAGGGTTGACCACCCTGAGAAGTAAGGTTTGGGCGGAGAGCAGCCGAGGGGCCAGGAGATAACCAATATTTCACAACGAATGGCTCAATCAATGGTAGTGATGGTTATATTACAATATGAATGTACTTAATGCCACTGAACTGCACCCTTTAAAATGGTTAAGTGATCAATTTCGTGTAATGCATTCTTTACCACAACAACAAAAAAAATTATTTGGACTTTAAAAAAGAGAGAGAGAATGGAAATTGCTGCCTTTAAATTGTGTGGAGTTGTGCAGCTTCTAGAATACGATGCAGCCCTGTAAAGGGAGGAACTACCGCCGCGTGCAACACGGCATTATGCCAAGCACGAGGAGCAAGACACAGAGGGCTTACGGTGTGATTGCATTTGGATGAGGTCAAGACAGGCAAAGCCAAGATACGGCAATGGGAGGGGAGACGGCATTGACCGGGAAGGGGCATGAGGAGCCTTGCGGGGTGATAAAATGCTCTATATCTTGATCTCGGTGGGAGACACACGGGCATATCCATTTGTAAAAATTCATTGAGCTGTGCACTTAAGATGTATACACTTTACTGTTTATAAGATATACCTCAATAGGAAAGGAAAGAAAGGGGAAATATTTCTTAAAAGGAAAGGGGAAAAACAAGAAACATGATCAAATCACTCCTTAGGCGGAGGTTAAGTTCAAAAGTTTTCATGTAAGGGAAACATCGTATATGGTCAAAATTACCTGTCAGCCAACATCTTTCTCAATGGTGAAAAACTGAAAACATTTCCTCTAAGATCAGGAACAAGACAAGGATATCCACTCTCACCACTATTATTCAACAGTTTTGGAAGTTTTAGCCGCAAGAATCAGAGAAGAAAAAGAAATAAAAGGAATCCAAATCGGAAAAGAAGAAGTAAAGCTGTCACTGTTTGCAGATGACATGATACTATACATAGAGAATCCTAAAGATGCCACCAGAAAACTACTAGAGCTAATCAATGAATTTGGTAAAGTTGCAGGATACAAAGTTAATGCACAGAAATCTCTTGCATTCCTACACACTAATGATGAAATATCTGAAAGAGAAATTAAGGAAACACTCCCATTTACCACTGCAACAAAAAGAATAAAATACCTAGGAATAAACCTGCCTAAGGAGACAAAAGACCTGTATGCAGAAAACTATAAGACACTGATGAAAGAAATTAAAGATGATACAAACAGATGGAGAGAGATACCATGTTCTTGGATTGGAAGAATCATCATTGTGAAAATGACTATACTATCCAAAGCAACCTACAGATCCAATGCAATCCCTATCAAACTACCAATGGCATTTTTCACAGAACTAGAATAAAAAATTTCACAATTTGTATGGAAACACAAAAGACCCCGAATAGCCAAAGCAATCTTGAGAAAGAAAAATGGAGCTCGAGGAATCAGGCTCCCAGACTTCAGATTATACTACAAAGCAACAGTAATCAAGACAGTATGCTAAGTATGGTATTGGCACAAAAACAGAAATATAGATCAATGGAACAGGATAGAAAGCCCAGAGATAAACCCATGCACATATGGTCACCTTATTTTTGATAAAGGAGGCAAGAGTATACAATGGAGAAAAGACAGCCTCTTCAATAAGTGGTGCTGGGAAAACTGCATAGCTACATGTAAAAGAATGAAATTAGAACACTCCCTAACACCATACACAAAAATAAACTCAGAATGGATTAAAGACCTAAATGTAAGGCCAGACACGATAAAACTCTTAGAGGAAAACATAGGCAGAACACTCTATGACGTAAATCACAGCAAGATCCTTTTAGACCTATCTCCTAGAGAAATGGAAATAAAACCAAAAATAAACAAATGGGACCTAATGAAACTTAAAAGCTTTTGCACAGCAAAGGAAACCATAAACAAGACGAAAAGACAACCCTCAGAATGGGAGAAAATATTTGCAAATGAAGCAACTGACAAAGGATTCATCTCCAAAATTTACAAGCAGCTCATGCAGCTCAATATCAAGAAAACAAACAACCCAATCCAAACATGGGCAGAAGACCTAAATAGACATTTCTCCAAAGAAGATATACAGATTGCCAACAAACACATGAAAGAATGCTCAACATCATTAATCATTAGAGAAATGCAAATCAAAACTACAATGAGGTATCACCTCACACCAGTCAGAATGGCCATCATCAAAAAATCTACAAACAATAAATGCTGGAGAGGGTGTGGAGAAGAAGGAACCCTCTTGCACTGTTGGTGGGAATGTAAATTGATACAGCCACTATGGAGAACAGTATGGAGGTTCCTTAAAAAACTAAAAATAGAGTTACCATATGACCCAGCAATCCCACTACTGGGCATATACCCTGAGAAAACCATAATTCAAAAAGAGTCATGTACCACAATGTTCATTGCAGCTCTATTTACAATAGCCAGGACATGGAAGCAACCTAAGTGTCCACTGACAGATGAATGGATAAAGAAGATGTGGCACATATCTACAATGGAATATTACTCAGCCATAAAGAGAAATGAAATTGAGTTATTTGTAGTAAGGTGGATGGACCTAGAGTCTGTAATACAGAGTGAAGTAAGTCAGAAAGAGAAAAACAAATACCATATGCTAACACATATATATGGAATCTAAAAAAAAAAAAAAAAAATGGTTCTGAAGAACCTAGGGGCAGGACCGGAATAAAGACACAGACCTACTAGAGAATGGACTTGAGGACACGGGGACGGGGAAGGGTAAGCTGGGACAAAGTGAGAGCATGGCATGGACTTATATATACTACCAAATGTAAAACAGGTAGCTAGTGGGAAGCAGCCGCATAGCACAGGGAGATCAGCTCAGTGCTTTGTGAACACCTAGAGGGGTGGGATAGGGAGGGTGGGAGGGAGGGAGACGCAAGAGGGAAGAGATACGGGGATACATGTATATGTATAGCTGATTCACTTTATTATAAAGCAGAAACTAACACACCATTGTAAAGCAATCATACTCCGATAAAGATGTTAAAAAAAAATTACCTATGCAAATCTCTTAAATCACCCATGAAGTTGTATACATATGGGTGTATACAATGCTATAACATAACGCTATACACCATAATGTTTGAAAAACACTAGGTTTGACAAAGGCTAGAATAAAGGGAACATCGAGGCACGGATCCATCTTTACAGTAACTGTCACACCCGTGTTGGGGAGCAGGGGAGGGAGGGAGAAATCAAGAGCACTCTGCCCACCCATCCAGGCTTGTTCCATTCTGCTTTAATATTAAGCCGCTATAACATGCTTTGTTTTACAGAATTGATTTGTTTTTTATTGGGAGAATTAAATGAGCTGGGTTCTAGCAGAGAAGCTAAACACAGCCATTACTCTACTATTAGGTTCCTTCTGTTCGGCACCAGGAAAGAAAAATACATTGAAAACACTAGGAAGAAGGACTGCATCTTGAGAGAAGAAGGAACTTGTGACCTGAAGTAGAGGAGCTCTCCAAAGATGAATGGGCTGGTAGGAAGTGAGTTCCCCGTTCGCAGAGGGAATGCATAGGCTGAACCCTTGTCAGACCAGGTGACCCTGGTCATTACCGGCCCCTTCCAGCCTGCAGCTTCTGAGCTGGCCAGATCTCCTGGCCCCCTGTCCTGGGCACATCACCTCAGCTCACAGCTGCCTTGACAGTGAGATGTGGGGCTAGCGAGAGGAACCGGCCAGGAACTCCAGGTGGCTGTCCGAATAGAGGATTGCTCTGCCACCCCTGAGGATTTACAGTCTCTCTCCTGAGTTATGGGAAGGCGGGTGGAGCCTATAAAAAGGAGCCATCCAGGCTGTGCGGTTTGCAGGGCGTCAATCCGCGACAGCCTGACCAGTGGAGCAGGGTGAAGATCAGTCTGCTGGTTTCTCACCTGTAAATTCTCCCTCCCTGCACAGGAGGAGCAGAGGTGTCATACTTAAGAAGAGCTTGTGCCTCAGTTTTAATTCCAGGGACGTATGTAGGGGGTGGGGAGAGGGGGGAGGAAACAGGCCTAAATATAGCCTTGAGCTGGCTTCACCTCCCGCCAGTCCCATCCCTAAGCAAATGGTGCTGGGTGAACAGACGAAAAAGGATAGTACACCTGGGAGCAGGACCATTGGACTGGGGTGGGGGACCCAGTATGGCCTGAACAAGGCTAAAAACACCAAAATGAAGCCATCACACCTACTTCTACAGGCTGGGAGTGAACACCTTTCCTACGTCTTCTATCGTAGTACCAGGAAGGACTGAGGTAGGAGTATAATGGATGGACAGAGAAGGGCCAGACTGCCCTGGATCCAAAGTTGAACTGCAACACTCTGTGGGCACCTTTCATATCATCGCCAATGGAATGGTGAATGGAATGGTACAGTGCACAGCCTGGATAGCTGTACATGGCAGTCCTTTTGGACTCACATCAGAGGTCTTTCTTCTTGAGGATGGGGTAATGGAGAGAACACTATACCAAGAGTTAGGGGACCTGGGTTCAAGTTCTAGCTTCATCTATGACTTACTGAGGGCCCTGAGCAAGTGCCTCACTTTTCTGAGACTAATTTTCCTTACCTGTAAAATGGGGACAATAATTCCTGTCCTGCTGGATCTCTCTCACCAGGTCTGGCATGTCTCCTGTGGGTTTTGTGGAGTTCTGGACAGAGGGCAACTTCTTCTAGAGATGACCCTTCCAGGGTCTATTCAGACCCCAATCCCAGTTCTTAACCAGCCTTTAAAAATTACCATCCTGCCTTTCTAGGGCTGTACCTTCCTGGGACAGAACCTACAAGAGCTGACAGGATTCATAGCCATGCATAAAGTGCTCCATAATTTCTGAACTAACAAGCAGTACATGTGTCTGACAGCTAGAAAGAACATTTGAATTTGGAACTGTCCCAGAAACCCAGGGCCATCTGTTTGCCAATCCCAGGCAGGTGACTGCAGTTGCCAACAGCTGTGCCCACCACGGGAAGGGTCTGGCGCAGGAGGTGCAACAGAACCCAGGCAAGCTTTCCTGGCAGAACTCCGTCTCCAAGTGGCTGGGAAACTCCAGGAGCGCTTGTCACCCTCTCTGAGCATGTGCGAGTTCATCCTCTTAAATGAGGGCAACACCTCTGGCCTTCCCTTCACAGCACTTGAGATATAATATTTTCCCCAAAACTCATAACTTCTCAAGAATTTGGGCTTAGCTGTTGAGAGAAATAAACCAAAGTGGGGTGGGGTGACACAGTGGGCTGGACTTGGCGTCTGGCAGATGGAGGTTTGAATCCCACGCCCATGACCCCAAGCCCCTGTGATCTCGGGCAGATTCTATAAACTCCTGACGTGAGGTGGTGCTACCCGCTCGCAGGGTGGTGTGGAGTAGAGAGAGTAGGTCAAGTTTCTGGTATAAGATGGGTGTCCAGAGGGTGCCTGACCTTGTCCAAAAGCTTCAGACCACTTTCCTTATGAGATTAGGGACAGTGTTTACTCTCCGGGTAGGTAAAGGGAACTAATCTCCAACACCAGCACCAGAAAGAAAAAAGAACATTTTTTTAAAACTCTCTCTCTGTCCTCCCCTCCCTCTCCTGTTACCTCTGTCCTCCCCCAGCTCACTCTGGCTGCCCCCTGGCCCCTCCTGATCGCTGGAAGCCCTCCCGGGGCCACCCTCTGCCCTTCTCTCACTCTCTTCTTCTCTATTTCCTCTCCTTTTTCCTCTCACCTGTGTCCCGTCTCCCAGACTCAAAGCAGCTGGGGGACTTACAGGGACTTACGGGGAAAGGACCAGAAGAAAAGCTCCCATCTCCCTTCGGGGTGCTGGGTTAGGACCCCATGACGCTGAAAGAAGTGTAGGGAGGGACTCAGAAGACCAAAGGAGCAGTCTCTCTCCCTCCACCCTCCACGCCCTACTAGGTCAGAGACATTGGTCCAGGCTCACCTCTGATCGGGAATGGCCACAGACTCCTGCACCCCGCAGAACAGGCATGGCCAGAACCCAGGACAGTGCTCTCGGCAAAGCTGTTCCAGGTGCCAAGGGTGGCCCTCCCTGGCAGAACAAGAGAAGGATGTCACGATGTCCCTCCAGCTCTCCCTGTATCCATTCCCTGAGTGATCTGGTGCACCGGCAGGCTTTAAGCACCATCAGTGCAGTGACAACACCCAGATTTATAACAGCAGGGCCCTCACCTTAAGTTCCAGATCTGTATCGCCAACTGCCTACTTGACATCTTTCCCTGGATGGCAAACAGGCTTCTCAAGTTCAACAGGAACAAAATGGAACTTGGTCCTCCCTTGCCCTCTGCTCCCCCGCCCTAGGATTTGCCACTTTGAGGACACCACCATTCATACTGATGCTAGAGTTATACTGATTCCAATCCATCAGCAAAGCCTGTTGGCTCTGCCTCCAAAGTATATCTGCAATCCCATGACTGCTCCCAGCCAGATCCCTGCACCAGCATCTCTCACCCACAGAAACTTAACTGGCCTCCTGCTTCCCCCATTCAGTCTATTCACTCAGCAGCCAAGGAGAGTTTTTTTTAAAATACAGATGAGATCACACTGCTCCACTGTTTAATAAAACCCTCCAGTGTCTTCCATTTACAATCAGAATAAAATTCAAATTCCTTCCTGGAGTAGGAGGCCCTCCATGATCTGGCCCCTGCCCACCTCTCTGGCTTCATCTCATATCACGCTCTCCTTGTTCTCCCTGCCCCAGCCTGCCCCACCCTCCATTTTCTTCCCTCCAGCAAGCCAGGCTCATTCCCACCTCAGGGCCTTTGCACCGGTGGTCCTTTCTACCTGGAAATCTCTTTCCCCAGATTTCCCCATGTCTGCCTCCTTCTCATCATTCTCCTCTGAGACGCTTTCCCTGACCTTGTCCACACTCACATCAGCATCTCCAGCACCTGGCATGCCGCCTGGCACAGAGCAATCCCGGATGAATACCTGCTGATGAATGTGTAAGTGAAAGAAGCTATAGACATTTATAGCTGCGAGGAGGAGAATACAGCTGGGACAGTCAAAATTGCTCCTCAGGATGTGGCTTTCCAGTTCCCTGCCATCCTATCCTCCCTCCCCTGGACACATTAACTTGGCCATGGCCCCTGTGGCTGCAGACAATGCAGAAGTACGAGGAGTGTCCTCTCTCTTCACATGCACACTGCCTACAGCCCAAGCCCTGCCTTTCACAGCTCTAAAGAGCAGAGCCACAGCAGAGCTGGGCATCCTGACAGGGGCCAACAGCCCCAGGGAGATGGACCACTGATCCCATAGCGGGGGTAGAAAAGGAAACTGTCCAAGTCCAGGAATAGCTAGAATAAAGGAGGTTGCACCCCAAGACAACCCAGAAGGGGACCCTATCCTACTGTCATGAGGTTTCAGACCCTTGGTCCACACACCCTTCCCCCACTTCATTTTTACAGCTAAAGAACAGACTGTAGCTTGAATGGTTATTTCTCTGACCCCTGCAGCCCCTACCCAGCCATCAGGCCTGCCTGTTAGACACTCATGAACCTCTCCTCTACAGCATTCTCCACAGCTCTGTATGTGTGTGTGTGTGCGTGTGCGTAAGATTATTGATGATTGATCCTGTGCCATCCAATAGAGTAGAAACTGACCACATGTGCTATGGAGCACTTGAAATGTGACTAGTATGTATTGAGAAGTGCTATAAGTGTAAAATACCTCATTAATAATTTTTATGTTGATTACGTTAAAAGGATAATATTTTGCATATACTGAGTTAAATAAGATATATTATGAAAATCAACGTTGCTTGCTCATTTTACCTTTTTTAATAAGGCTACTAGAAAATTTAAAATCACATATGTGGCTGGCATTTGTGGCTGGCGTCACATATCTATTGAACTGCGCTGATCTGGTCAATGCCTGCCTCCATCACTCTGTGCCTCTCCCGCCCACCACCTTGTAGACTCATGGAGGGGCCCAGGCCTCCAGAGCCTTGCATAGGGTTTCATTCATCATAGGCACTCAAAAAAACATGTGCTGAGTGATTAAACGCCAGGCTGTCCATCCTGATTTTAGGAAAGGGAAATGATGCAAATAAGCCAGCTGATCTCTCCGGCTTCAGCCCCCATCCCCTGATCACCCCCCACCCTCTGCCCAATAAAGACCCAGGCCCAGGTGTCTGGACCCTAGAAGCTTGGCCAGGAGCAGCAGAGCCAAACATACAAGGAAAGGTCCACCCTGGCACTCTGAGAGTGTGCAAAGTCTCTCTCTCCCCATCCCCGTCCCTGTCTCTCTCCCTCCTTTTCTTTCTCTCTCTCTCTCCCTCTCTCTGAAATATCATTTCTCGTGGTTCGGAATGAAACCCATTATTCCCAATTAACCTGCCGTGAACCCACAGTACTTGCTGGCTTGCCCATAATTATTCACCCATAGTAATAGCTAAAGTAAATTCTGGCAGTCTCAGCGAACACTGACATCTGCTTTGGGAAAACTTTCAAAGATGCTACGCCCTTGGTTCCTTATCTAAAGCTTCCCTGCCCTGTTTTCTTTCATTTTATTTTTTTTGTGGTTAATTCTTGAGAAGAAAGGTATCCCAGACCAGAATAGCTCCATCTGACATCAGGTTATTGGACAAGACTCTGGCAATGCTGTCCTGTTCCTTCCTACCCGCAGGTGGAACAGAAGCCAGACGGGCAGCATCCGGACCATCCGGGTAAGTCACACACAGATAATTTTTGCAATTAGCCAGTTCTTCTCGAGGCACCCTTTCCCCTGCCACCCTGGGAGCTGGGCTAAGTCCACAGAAAGCAGAAATCTTGGGCACAATTTATTTTGGGTTTATTTCAGATGTAATTTACTAAGAGACCATCTGCCAAAAAAAAAAAAAAAATCCAGAAAGAAATCTAAGTTGTCATTTTAACTTAAGTGTCGCTTCTTTTGGTCATCTTTCTACCTAAAAGCCTGCATTAAAGATGCAGTAACCTCTCCCCTATAAGCACAATAATAACAGCTGCATTAAAGATGCAGTGGCCCTACTTCCCTGGTGGCGCAGTGGTTAAGAATCCGCCTGCCAATGCAGGGGACAGGGGTTCGAGCCCTGGTCCAGGAAGATCCCACGTGCCACGGAGCAACTAAGCCCGTGCGCCACAACTACTGAGCCTGCGCTCTAGAGCCCACGAGCCGCAACTACTGAAGCCCATGTGCCACAACTACTGAAGCCCGTGCACCTAGAGCCCATGCTCCGCAACAAGAGAAGCCACCGCAATGAGAAGCCTGCACACCACAACAAAGAGTAGCCCCCGCTCGCTGCAACTAGAGAAAGCCCGCACGCAGCAACCAAGACCCAACGCAGCCAAAAATAAATAAATAAATTAATTAATTAATTTTTTAAAAAGATGCAGTGGCCCTATAACCACAATAATAATAACAGATGTAATAAGGCTTGAGTCAAGAACTGGGGTGGGCAATGGAGAGACAGAGGGGGCAGATGGAGCAAAAACTGAGAGAGGAAGGGCTCTGGGACAATGCCTCCTTCCTGATACCTCTCAGCCTTCGGGGGATTCGTCCAGAAGAGGAAAGCTCTCAGGTTCCTGCATTCTGCAGAAGAGACCAGCTAAAAAGGCAGTGGGTGGGGTGGGGGGAACGTGAGCAAGGCACTAATAACAGGCTCTATTTAGGGCCATTTCTTCTTTCCCTTAAGAGAGCAGGGTCTCTAAAAGGGAATGCCCAGACGGTGGACAATCTGAACTGAATCAACACAGTGGCTCCAGGGGTTCAGGTCCCAGCCTCCTTGCCTTCTAGAAGGGTGATATTTTGGGCACTCCAGGGCTTCAGCTTCCTATCTATAAAATGCAGATCAACCCTTTCTTCCAAAGTGAGTTGAGTTGTGAGGATAAAATGAGATCGTTTCTTTTTAAGTGGCCCATAGCTTGTGAAGCGTTATACAAACCTATGGGATTCTGATTCTTATCATCCCTTCTGGAATGAGAGGTGGTGGCCATGGAGGGTCTGAAGGCCTTTGCAGCGGACGCGCTGACATGCCACCTGCTGTAAGGATGGGCTGCTCCCATCCCCGCCTCCCACCGCCAAGAATGGCCCTCAGCTGACCGCAGCCACCTGCCCAGGAGGTTATAAACGCCCCTTCCTGACAGCTGTCAGTCAACAACGGACTAATACAAAAGACCCACTCTGACCAGGGCATCACTCTGAGTTCTGGCTCAGGCTCCAGAACCTTCTCCAGTGAGACAGGCTTTACTGAAGGCCATGTCCCTACTCAGCTCCTTCCCCTTCCCCACCCTCCCTTCGTCCCTCCCACGTTTCTTTGTGAAGAACATCCCTCACCCCCACCACGTGTGCTGAATCCCTGCCTCAGGCTCTGCTTCCTGAGGAAGCCACTGAAGAAGCCTCCTTCGAAGAAAGGCCTCTGGGGCGACTGAGGCTGCTATAGGAGCCACGGTGACCACAGCACTGAGGGGGGCACTGTGGCAAGGCCTGGTGGGGGGAGGACAGCCAGTGTTTCTGCCTGACCTACTCAGCCAGAGAGGAGCGCAGAAAAGCCAGGGCTGGGAGGAGGGCTGGGCTCCCACCAATGTGGCAGGCAAGGCCTCGCCTCTGGGACCCTGGTCCTGCTCCTGTAACGCTGGAGCTGATATAAGATGGTGAGAAAGCCCCTCACCACAAAGCCCCCCGAGATTCCAAGGACGACGAGGACCGCAGCAGGTCCCTTAGCCAAAATGAGGCTGGGGTCCCTGAAGAAGGGGATGGAGAGGGGGGAGGGGGAGGGGCAGCGCTGGGTTCTGGGTCGCCCTGTCCCAGTCACTGAATTCTCTCTAGTGAGGGTCTTTTCCTAACCCAAAAAAAGACCGTGCTGAGACTTCCTCCACCAGGCTCCCCAAACCCAATCTAGGAGCACCCCCCGACCCCAACCCGCCCTCCTCTCCGAGAGGGTCCCTATCTGCAGGATCACTACCACTTTCTCATCCTTCCCATCCCTCCACGCCACCCACCCTCTCCCACCCTTGTCACACCCTGGTCAATAGCTCCTTTCACAAGGTCGTCATTACCCACTAATTGTCCAAAATTTCATTCCCTCATCCTTCTTGGTTAAGGATTGATTTAAGGAATGAGTTCAAGATCCCTGCCGCCTCCAAGTGCTTATTAATTCCCGGCGCTTCCAGCTCCGCGCGGAGCCGGCTCACCTCGCGCTGCTTTGCCCCTCACTGATTGGTAAAGCCCTGGCTTTTAGGCCTGCAGGATGGGAGGCCTAATATGCGCTAATCTATCATTACTTCACAGGGCTGGCAGAGTGAAGGATGGCCCTCCGCCTCCATCCAGGACCGGGCTGCAGTGGAAGCTTGCTCAGCGGGAGGATGACTGACACCGTTATCGAGGCAGGCAGAGGAGGCACTGGCTCCAGGAGCAGAGACCCAGGGCGTCAGCAGAAATCAACAAATGCTTGCCCCTCGCCCTGCCTCCCTCCGACAGCCTCCCCTAGAGCTGGAAGGCCGCACTGTGCATTCCCTCAGGGGCTGGATGTCGCCCATTCCCTCCCCACACCCTTCTCCTGGCTACTCTGTGGTCTGGGAGGCCGACCTGCCCAGACAGCGTCAATGAGCAACCTTGCCTCCCTGCCTCTGCCTCTGCTAATGTTCAGCCAGTGGGGAGCCCCAGCAGTAAATGGGAGGGAAGAGAATGAGGGCGGGTGTTTATCTGATTGCCCCCGCGCCCCCCCCCCCCGCAGGGCCTCGGGCTGGCTGTGTCCTAAAGGTCCAGCTCCTGTCAGGTGATCCTCTCTCTTCCCCCCCTTTTCTCTCACTGAATGCTCCCTTCCTTGCCCTTTCATGTCCAGGGCTGGAAACAGCCTCCCTGTAACTCACCCCGGGGCTGCACATCCCTCGTGGGTTCCCTATACTCTGCCCCCACCTTTGCAAGCAGTGCCTTTATTCAACTATCCTCAAATTACCCATCTTGAGGGTGCCATCTCTTTCCTGCTGGACCCCTGAGCGATATACCTCATTTTACCAATGAGGAGACTGGGGCTCAGAGAGGACCAGGGCTTGCCGTCAGTCACACAGTGCATTATGGCAGGGCTGGCTGCAGAACTCACGTCTTCTGACCACGTCTAGTAAGATTTGCCCACCTGACCACTCTGACTATTCCTTTTTGGCCCCTGCCTAACCACAGCACACATCTTTTTATTGAGGCCACAGCAGGAGGAACATGCTCAGGGTGCCATCAGGGCTCACAGACCTGCCCCTGCCAGAGGCGGTGACATCAGCTCAAGCACTCCCCTTCTCGGCGCCTTCCAGATGCTGGGGCAGCCCCCTCAGGGGTGCTCTGTGGCCTGGGACACCGTTTCCCCCAGTCTTTATGTTTGCCGCCTCAGGTGACAGTGCACCTCCCATTGAAAATGCCAAACTCCTGGGAATTCCCTGGTGGTCCAGTGTTTAAGTCTCTGTACTTCCATTGCAGGGAGCACGGGTTCGATCCCTGGCCCAGGAACTAAAATCCCGCAAGCCACGCAGCGCAGCCAAAAAAATAATAATAATAAAAGCCAAACTCCAGGTCACCTCTACCACAATCAAACCCCAACAGAATCGATAGATTAGGGGTGCAAATTTCCACCAAAGGCCTCTCTTTTTCCATAAGCCCTTCATTACAAAAGATGATTATTTAGTTAGCAAATTTCTATTCCAGCTTCTCCTATGGGCCAAGGACTAGGCTAGGCACTAGAGTTAGACTAGTGAGGGATGTAAACAGCCGATTGCAACTAACTAACAGTGGAGTAAAATAGGGTCTACCAAGCTGAGGACCAATGCCTGACTCTCCCCGCTCCTCAGCCCCCAAGGAAGGAGACAGTGGGGTCCAGAAGGACCACTCCAAGCCCTGTGAGCTGTTCAGGAAGGGTCCTGAACAGCTTCCCACCGAGACCCACCTTCCTACCGAGACCCATGGGAGCCCACACACTGCGGGGGAAAGACCCCCTGGCCACCTACCTGCAGAGATCACCCTTGGACAGTTTGCCACAAGTCAACAGCCCATCACAGCAGATCAAGTCAATATTCCCTTTGATTACCAGGGGTCTCTCCTCCAGAACAGTCCTCAGAGGGGCTGACCACGCCCCCTCCTTTAGCCTGAGACACCTGCACTCATACGCGCACTCTCCCTGAGAAAGGATCCTCCCCCCAGGCTTCAGGGCACTTGCTGATGGGTCACCTGCTCAGGGCGTTTTGGTCTATTCTTGGCACCTCATTCTATTCCACAGGGATTGGGAACCTAAGGAAACTGCCAAGTCCACATTTACCTGGCCCAAATCCAAAAGTCATCAGCAAATGCTATTTCCATTGCCACCTTGAGGTGGAATAGGCAATCACCCAAAAAGTCTCCCCAAAAGTCAAGACTGAGGCCAAAGATTGGAAAGGGCGTGGTGGGGGAGAGGACTAGGGTTGCTCTATTACAGACCTCTGGGAACAGCCCCATCCCATCCCTTCCAAGAGGGGAATGAAGCATGGACCCAGGGTTTAATCGAGAGAAAACTGGCCCTGGTGAACTGAGGCACGGTCCATGGGAAAAGCCCTGGGCTGGGGATCAAGAGAGCTGGATCTTTACCCAAGCCTGCCATTGAGCCCTTCCCCATCCTGGCCTCTTTTGTAGAAGGAGGGGTTGGATCAGATGAGCCTTAGTGCTGTAAGTGATGTGACTCTGTGCAATTTTCTAGGGAGAAGGAAGAACAGTGGCCTAAACCCTGGTACTGCACTCTGGACAACCAGAATTATGTCCTTCCTGAAACCCAGCCCAGCCCCGCCCCTGGGCCTGTCTCCACTATTGGAAGATGCTGCTCTGAGGAGTTGACCCAGCTCATCCCAAAAGGACCCAAAGCCCCCCTGCCCTGGCAGATGCCTCCTCTCCCAGCTCCCCCTCCCTCCTCCAGGCCATCCTCTTTCAAGTCTGAATATCTAGAACTGCACTAGTCAATCCGGTAGCCACATGTGTCTATTTCAACCAATTTGCATTAATCAAATGCAAATAAAATGTAAAACTCAGATCCTCGGTCACACTAGCCACGTGCTCACGTGCTCAATGGCCACACATGACTAGTGGCTACCATATTGGATGGTATAGATATAGAACATTTCCATCACTGCAGAAAATTCTTTTGGACAACACCGGTCTAGAAACTAACCTTTGTTTTTGCAAAGTGCTTCCTCTGGCTTCCCTAATTCCTTCCTGCTGCAGAGTCAGTCCACGTTCTCCAGCCCTCTGCTCTGGGGAGGATCCTAGGTGGTTTTAGAATGGAGCTTGGCCACCAGTGACCAGGAGGTGGTGGTTCCTACCTGCCTGAGAGGTAGCCCTGGATACTTCAGGCACCCACCGAAGCATCTGAGGAGGACATAGGCTAACAATCATCCAGCACCTGAGAGAAGTTACTCAGACATGAAGCTTCAAGCAATGACAGTGTTCATTACCACGCCTTAGCCAGACACCACCTCCTTCCCCATTTGATCTGTCCCTTGCTTATTCCCACAGTTCAAGGATGCTAAGTCTTGAAAGGGGGCAGAGGAGAAGGAACCAGAGAATATTTTCATGCTCCTAAGATTTGGGAGATTTCTGCTGATGTGGCTAAAGGAGCTTAAAAAAACCCCAGAGATCATTTTGGGGTCCCCATCTTCCCAGAAATTATTCATATACATGGCTGGAAAAATCCTCACAAGGGGTTAAAAGCCAAGAAAATACCTTCTCTGATAGCACAGAAGCCTGGCAGGGGCGGAGGTGGGGTAGGGGGACCCAGAGAGCTAAATGGGTTATCCAGAAATCACAAGAGGCTTTTAAAAGTAGAAAACTTATCATATGTCAAGCCTATAATGTATAGACAGTAATTATTTTCCACTGAATATTTTTGGATTTAATTTTGTGGTGACAATATCCCTTTACATCATGTATTCAGAAGTCACTCTTCTCTTTGCTTAACACAGTCATCTTTCTCCTCCTATGTCACATATTCAATAATTCCTCTCCTTTGGTTCCAGAGGTGGTGAGATGAGGGGAATGTCACATTTTAAACCGGTAACAGCTGTGTTTTTGTTTTTGCAATTTTACCTCTACTGATGCCTTGTAAATATTGTGAGCTCCAAAAAGCAACACAGGGTGCCGTGTTTGTCCCGATCCCCAACTCAGCAGCCTTTTTGAGGCCTTTTCTCTGAGGAGGAGATGTGCCTCGGGAACCTGAGACCAGAGAAGGGAGCATTGAACAACTGTCCAGGCCCATCCCAGTCAGTGGAGGACGCCAGGCCCCCAAATGAAAATATGCTCCTCCTATTGAGACATGTTCGGGGTGGGAGCCACCCTGGTCTATTTAGTTTACTGTGGATTCTCTCTCTTTGTTCATATCCATGAGACCATGTGTCTCAACTCCCGGATGTTGCCTCTGCTTCCCCCTCAGATGTGCAGGAGTGGACAGCAGTCAGGAAAGCAAGGCCAGGACCTGGGTGAGGAAGCCAGGTATCTGGGGCATAAAAATTTAAGGAGGCCCTGGCTCTCAGGTGCCAACCCTATACTCACAGACCCTGAGAGCCAGGGCTTCCTTAAATTTTTATGTCCTAGGTGCCTTGATTGCCTCACTCAGGTCCTGGGCCTTCAGGAGAGCCAACCCCTTGCAGATCTGGGAGTCAGAACCAGGCGAGAGAGAGACAGGAGGTGGCGGAGAGTCAACATCAAGAAGAACAGGTGACTCAGGAAGGGAGCTCATTAAAATGCTTCAAGGGACGCCAAACTGTGGAGTGTTTTTTTTAAAGAGGAATTTAGCAAGAAATCAGTCAACACACATGCTGGTAACTTACTCCATGACAAAAGAGAAACAAAAATCCCATCAATTCCTGCAGCCTTTGGGTAGCCAGTGTCTACTGCCACTAATTAATTTTCTAGAACTTTCACTCTCCAGATATCTCAAAACATGGTTAATCTGTCAGCCCTAGGAGGCACTGCCAGCACGTGCTGTAGGGGGTTGGTGGTTTTGGAACCTGTGCCACATGGGGAGGAGGGGCACAGAGGCGCCCACAGCAAGCTCAGGCTCCCCCATTCTGCCCTTCTCTGCGACCACATCCCCACACCTGCTCCACTAAGACAAACAGCGTGCCAGAATGCAGAACAGTGCATGCAGCAGTGCAAGCCTCCCTGCCTCGGTTTCCCCAAATGCAAAATAAGGAGATTGTATTCAATCTGGTTTCAGAGTCCTAAATTCATGTTGCCCTGCTGAGCACTAAGGCCATGCGGGTACTTGATTAATCTATTTGTTTCTGCACACTGCCCTGGTGCCCCTTGCACAGCGCCTAACACTGTCTTACACACAAACATGTCCAACAAACTTCTGGAGGACTGCCCTGCAGCCTCCTGCACTCCAGGCCCCAGCCTGTCTGCCATCACCAAGCCAGGGAACGGCTTCCCAAGCCCTCACTGGTGGGGTCTATGACCCAGGAACCTCACTCTGGACAGTCCCTTCTTTCTGCCAATCGTACAAGCTCATTGATGTCTCTCCCGACGGAACAGAAAAGGACATGAGACCTGATCCTGTAAAGTTAGCTCCATGGTTGAGAACTCCAGATTAAAACCTCAGATAATCTATAGATTGCAGGCATCTTCCAAAAGCTGAGCCCCAAAGAATAAGCAAGCCAGTGTCAGCTGGGTGCCGTCCCTGCCCAGACTATTCTGAGAGGATGTGGAAGAGCTAGAACACTCCCCAAGATTCCAGAGCAGATCAGCAGGTGATGAGGGGCCTGGAAGCAGCACCCTCGGTTGGGACCCGAGATTTGGCTCACCTTCCTGGGTGGACTCCTAGGGAAGGTGACCTGATGGTAGGCAGACCTTCCAGGTCCCTTCTCAGAGCACCTGAACCCCACACACAACTCCATCCTTAAGCCCCATGCAGCGGGTTGGGGATGCTTTTCTCCTTCACGGTGACCCAGGAGCCCTCACTCACCTCACAGGCAGAAGGCCACGGTCTCTTCCTCCTCCTCAACATGGCTTGTAGTTTCCTTTTTTATTCATTTATTTTTGTCTGTTTCCTCAAACAGTATGTGTCTAGAATGAATACCAGGCTCTCTCTGGCAGGAAAAAAAGGAGCACGGAGGGGAAACGTGAGAGCAGTAATCCATTGTAACACTTTAGGGGAAACTGCAAGCAATTTCCATTCTATTGATCCTCCCTGAGCATCAAAGCCACACTGAGTTTATTTGGAAAATTAAATTCTGGAGTGTGTAGCATGAGGGGGCTCCAGTTCAGTTGTCTAGCTCTACGGCCACAATTTAATTACGATCTCGCTCTGACTGTCCATTTAAATACAGTAGAGGAACAGGGCATCGCGGAGGCGCCCAAGTCCCAGCCCAGTTCGGTGGCGCCTGAACGTGGCCCCAGCCAGCCCATCAGCAGCTGAAGAGCCCCTGAATCTCAATTACCCTCCGCTGACCACTCCTCAGCGCCTCCAGACTACTGCTCATTTACATTTTAACCTGGGCGATTTGGGGCCGAATATATTCATTAAAATGTAAATGTTTGCTAAATCAATCTAATTTGTGGTGTTTACTCCTTTTCCAAAGGTAAGATTTTGATCTTAACAAACATTGTTATCATTAGAAACAAAGGAATGTATATTGCTTAGTCACTAAGTGGATACAACGTGTTAGCTATTCCTTTCTGGCAGAAGCAAGGAATCAAAGTCTAACTCCAGGGGCTTCCCTGGTGGTGCAGGGGTTAAGCATCCGCCTGCCAATGAAGGGAACACGGGTTCGAGCCCTGGTCCGGGAAGATCCCACATGCCACAGAGCAACTAAGCCCGTGCGCCACAACTACTGAGCCTGCGCTCTAGAGCCTGTGAGCCACAACTACTGAGCCTGTGCTCTAGAGCCCGCAACCACAACTACTGAGCCCACGTGCCACAACTACTGAAGCCCGCACGCCTAGAGCCCGTGCTCGGCAACACGAGAAGCCACCGCAACGAGAAGCCCACGCACCGCAACGAAGAGTAGCCCCTGCTTGCCACAACTAGAGAAAAGCCCGCGTGCAGCAACTAAGACCCAACGCAGCCAAAAATAAATAAATAAAACAAATTTTTTTTTTAAAAAGTCTAATTCCACAGTTGTGTGCCATTCTCAGACTCTGGAGGTTCACAGACAAGTAAAATGGCTACACAACTGCTGGCACACTCACACACACACATGCACACACACGCACACCCATGTACATTAGAGGGCCTGGCAGACATTCACCAACTCTTTATTTAGTCACTTAAAGGACTTTGCAGTCATCTTCTATCATCCCAGTTTCATGAATACCAGGGATGTGGGATGACAATCTTAGAATAAAAAATAGTCCTTAATATTGAATAAAGTTCAGCTTCATGAAGAACTCACTGCCTTGTTCTCATTTTCCTAATCTCATCTGTGAAAACTTGGTCACAGCCCAGTACAGATGCACAGACCACCCTTGGGAACCACTAGCATAGACTGATTTTTCTTAGTTTTTTATTTAGAGGTGATGCTGAGGAAAAGGTGTGGTCTCTATTTGCTTCTCATCGGCCCAGGTAACTGAGAGCAGAGCTCACTTTCATAGCGGTCCAGAACCAACCTCACGTCCTTTGGGTTCCTCCTGCGTTGACCCATTTGCCCCAGAATGAGGCAGAGTTCCCCCAACGTTCTCCTAGAGGAATGTCTTCTTGGGCAACCAGCCAGGCCTTCTACCCTAAGCCTCACAAAACCAGCAGGGAGCCTGGCATATGGTAGAATCTTACATGACAGTTACTGAATGCCATCGAAAACTCACTGAGTGGCCCCTTTATCCATAGAAGAACCCCACCCACAGATACTCCCAGCCTTCTCTTTTGCAAGGCTGCCCCTCTAAGGACACCAGCATGTAGAATAGGGAGGGAGGCAAAGTCTTTCAGTGACCCCAGAATGAAAGGCAAATAGACTCTGCCATTCCCCTTCCCTCCCTCCACCATGAGCTTACTCTGCAGACTGGCCGGTCCTGAGATTCCTTTGAAAGAAGGAATCTTCTTTCCTGCCCACCGTCGGCGCCAGGGGTAAGAAGCAACGGCAGACAGAGCCACGGTGCTTGATCCACCAGGCCCACGCCAGAGGGAACGTCAGCAGTATTTGACAAGCTAACCGGTTCCCCTGAGAATAGAACTGTCCTTAAGCCAAGAGGGAAATTGTTACCTGATCTATAAATGATTACACAGGAGTAGGAACTGTCACTCCCTTCTGAGGAGTTTGCAGAAGTGGGATTTTAAACAGAGCTGCAAGCTGGTGCAACACTCAGCTCCCTGGAGCAGCTGGTGTATATTCACGGGGAAAAAAAATTCAAAAGTTAAGGCACTTCATGAGCTCAAGGGAAAAGAGAAGGTCTTGGGGACTCTGACGATCAAAGAATTTCAGACCATCATCAGTGTCAGCCGGAAACTTAACTCAAGCGAGAACAACTAGTGAGATCTTCTGCCCGAGAGTTCAGAGGCCTGCAACCGGCTGAGGTCTTAACACTGGCAAAACAAGCTACTGGAATCAGAGCTGTCGGCAAGTGGGATCATTTAGTCAAAGACGTTCCTTTTTCAAAGAGGGAGACTCAGGTTCAAACTACAAAAGTGAAACTCTTTGTGGAACAGGGGAGCTGGAGATATCCTTAAGGGTCCCTCGCCCATCACTGGGAGAATGGATGAGTAACAGGTGGTGAAAACACGCTATAGAAAATCCGGCATCAGTAAGAAACCGAATGTACCTAGAGCAATACAGTGGGTCCCAAAACGTGGTGTTGAGTGAGAAAAGCTGGGAATGGAAGGTTTGTAGCCCAATAAAATGTATGTAAATTTAAAACACATACTAACACAGAATGACACTACATATTTTACAACACACGCAGATTTTAGAACACATTCCAACCACATTAGAGTGGGTGACTACGGGAGAGGATGAGAGGGAAAATGGGAGGAGAAAATACACAGAGAAAGGCCATACAAAGCCTGACGATGACAATGAGCTATTCACTGAGTGTAATTACACCCGCGGTCCATGAACAAAGAAAATAAACAAACTGAGGACCAGAGAGCATAACACAGCACTTCTCAAACTTTAATGTGCAGACCAGTGTCCTGAGGATCTTGTTAAAATTCAGGTTCTGAGTGAGGGGGGCTGCAGTGGGGCTTGAGGTTCTGCATTGCTAACAAGCTCCCAGGTGATGCAGGTGCTTTGGGTCCATGGACCTCACTTTGAGCTGCCAGGGCTTAAGAGATTTACCCAAGATAAAAAATGAGCAGCAAAGTCCAAGTAAGAGTCTACATGTCCAATATGGATACATTTCAACATAATTACGGCTCATGAAAGAATACAGGCAAAAAAGAGTACATTATCATAACGTATACTTCCATTTATATAACCTTCTAGAACATGCATACTCATCCATAATGACAAAAGGCAGATCCGTGGTTGCCTTGGACATGGGGCTGGGGGGATGGATGAGTTACAAAGGAAACATTTTGGGATAATGGATATATTGACTATCTTGATTGTGGTGATGGGTTTTTCAGATGTCAAAACTCATCAAATTGTACACTTCAAATATATGCAGTTTATTGTGCAGCAATTATACCTCAAACAAAACTGAAATCAAACAAAAAAGGATCTGTGCCCTCCCTCCCCATCCACGCCGTGCTGGAGATGCCCTGTTTGCATTTCAAGCTGAGTGGGACAGTTTTTAGCTAGCCAATGCTCTCACGGCTGGGACCCATCCCTTTGCCTCCTCCGCGGCCCCCACCTGGGGCCCGGGGCCACCATCTCCCGCCAGGTCTGCTTGGGAATCCATGCTCCGACTCCACCCTGGTCCTCCTCTCCTCGTCCATTCTACCTCCTGCCACCACCACCTTAAAATCTTTCAAGATGGCAGGGTATAAAGACCAAAAGTCATGCCCTGCCCTGGATGCCTCCTACCTACTCCTCCCAACCCTTCTTAGCAGCCCTCTCCTCTCATTCTCCACCCTGGCCACACAGACTTTCTTTTACTTCTCCCAAAGCGCTTTTTTTTTTTTTAATCGAAGTATAGTTGATTTATAATGTTGTGTTAGTTTCAGGTGTATAGCACAGTGATTCAGATACAGATATATAAATATATAAATATATAAATATATAAATATATAAATATATATATATATATATATATATATATATATATAAAATGTTTCAGATTTTCAGATTCTTTTCCCTTATAGGTTATTACAAAACATTGAGCATAGTTCCCTGTGCTATACAGTAGGTCCTTGTTGATTATTTTATATACAGTAGTGTGTATATGCTAATCCCTAATATATCCTGCCCCCATCCCTTTCCCCTTTGGTAACCATAAGTTTGT
Organism: Eschrichtius robustus; assembly: GCF_028021215.1. NCBI lineage: Eukaryota > Metazoa > Chordata > Mammalia > Artiodactyla > Eschrichtiidae > Eschrichtius > Eschrichtius robustus. The sequence continues at coordinate 127,431,776 of NC_090824.1, forward strand.
CTTCTATGTCTGTGGGTCTGTTTCTGTTTTATACATAAGTTCATTTGTATGACTCCACATATAAGCCATATCATACCTTTGCACCCACTGTGGGTCTCTGTCCATAACACTCTGCCCCAGCCCCACCCCTCTTGCCTGGCGAACTCCTACACGTCCTCCAGTCCCAGCTCAGGTGTCTCTTCGTCAGGTGTCTCCCCTGAACCCTTCCTCCATCCAGGCCAGCTCCTTTGCTCTATGCTTTCCTAGAACCACGTTCCTTTCCTTCCAAGCACGCAGTCCAGGGTGTCATCACGCCTTCAGCAGTGTGAGTGCTGGATCCAGGCCTGTCTCTTCCCTGCAGTGTAAGCCCAGGCAGGGGGTGCCATGTCTATTTTGCTCACCTCTGCCCAGTGCCTAACACAGTGCCTGACACACAGGAGGGGAACCATAAATACTCAGTTGTTGAGTGAACGTTTAGTGAACCCTCCAAAAGGGCCTGTGCCATCCCTGGGCAAAGACATTCCAGGATTTGGAGACGTCAGCTCATTGACCCTGCCCCCCTTCTCTGCACCCCACTCCCCTGCTGCACTGCCCCCTGCTGGCCCCTGCTGCCTCAACTTCTGCGGTGGTGACCTGACCATGCACCCGGCGGGAACGGGGGTCATCTGAAAGCTCTCCCTCACGTCCAACCCGATCCTTAACCTTCCTTTCAAAGCACACTTTGCCTATAGTAAACAGCATATTTGTTTTTGTGGGCTTTTTCTCTTTCCACAATTTCAATACCACTGTGTTTGGATATAATCGTTTTCTTGCTGGACTTGTATCCCAAACTCTGGCAGGGCCGCTGAGAGTAGGAAGATAAGTTTCAGAGGATGATCTGGACCTTAACAAAAGTCCCCTCGGGCGAGGCAGGCTCACTGGCTGTGGAGATGAGGCATCCAAGCCTTGGGACTCACTCCCAGCCCGGGGCAAGGACTCAGGAGGCCAGAGGAGGCCACCCCAAAGAGGGGGCGGTGGTCAGAGAGGGCTCAGGAGCAGAGACACCAGTAGACAAATGGGTGCCTCACAGGGAGCAGAAGTCAGGGGGCAGGGGGTCGGCAGCCAGGCTGCAGGTAAACCAGAGCACGAGAAGCAGAGCAAGGCAGCAGGGCCTCCCGGAGAGCCCTAGGAATGAAAGAGGCAGAGCCAAGCACGGCTCCAAGGGTTGGGCAAACAGGCAGGCATCTCCAGACCCAGAGAGCCGAGACTAACCCAGGAGGCCCCCAAGCCCCACCCCCGAGCTGCTGCCACTTCCGCTCTTCCCTCTCCATTAGCACCCGAGGTCTTGTCCTGCCCAAATCTTCTCCAGGTGTCAGGTCCACCTCACCAGCTGCCTGGGGGGTGTGGGAGAGGTAGCCCTCCGACCTTTCTTCATAAGGTTCCACTGTGCCCAGCTAGAGGGGGACATGGTCATGAACGAGCTGCACATGCTCCCAGACCCAGGCTGAGAGGGCAATCGTGACACGGCCCCATAATTCACAGACTGCACCATTGCTTGAGATGTCGCAGCGGAAGGGAGGGAATTTCCCAGCACAGGCCCTCTGGGAGGCAGAGAGAGTTATTGATGGTGAGCTGCCCCTGAGGTCTGGGAGCCCAGAGTTTTCAGAGGAGAAGCAGCCGACCCCCCAGGGAGCCAGCTGTGGTTCTGTCCGCTCTGCCCCTGGACTGCTGAGCAGCCCTCTCTCCCCCAAGCTGGTGCCTGAAGCCCCAGAGGGTGGTAATGCTGTAGGCATCCCTTCTCCGCCACAAGCCATCAGAACTGGCCTCCATGGTGAAGGAACTGGCATCATTCTCTGAAGGCTTACAGGTCACCAAAGGTAGCTTCCAGAAAGAGGGCTGGCAGACAGGGAGCAGACCAGGTCGCTACACAAAGTGGGAGATCAATCACAAGAAAAGACATGGACCGCCTGGTATGTATCTAGTTATGGATGTATTGTCAGCCTCCATCACTAAGGGACCGGGCTGTCGGTCACTGAGTGGTGCTGACTCTCTGCTAATTCAATTACCCTGCTGAGCCTCCTCCCACTCACCCAGTGGATGGGGAATAAAACCCAAAGTTGAATTCCCCTCAAGCTAATAACAAAATGTTAACTGATGGACAGTTTTACAAAACACATTCTCTTTGGCAGCTAGGACAGACATAAATATCACCTTTCTACAAAAAGAGGAAACTGGGGATCAGAGAGGTTGAGAAACTTGTCCAAGGTCACAGAGCTAGTGATGGCTGAGCCAGGGCTTAAACCAGAGGCAACACCAGCTTTGAAGTAAATCTCATCATAGTTCTTCTGTCACCTACCAGCTGTTGACCTTGGGTGAGTTACTTACCCTCTCTGAGCCCCAGTTTCCTCTCCAAACAAATGCTTTAATTACTATCTATCTCACAAGGTACGAGGGAGAATGTAATAAGATGTAACATAAGAAACTGATGGTCCATAGAAAGCAGTTAATAAATGCTTGTTTCTCCTTTCCAATTCCAAATCCTAAAATATACTGTTTTGGGACACTCCAATGTGGAGGTTACAACGGATGTTTCAGTGAAAAAGTAAGCATGTTCTGGAGACAAAGTGGAATCTAGGAACATGTCTGGCCAAGCATTTGTCTGTCTTCAGTCCCCGGGCGGTGCAGCCCTTCTTTCCCCTTCCTCTCCCCATCTCTCTGACAGGGCAGATAGAGCAAGTCCTCCCAGGTCTGTGTCACCCCCCTTCACACACACGGAAGCCGGGTCCACTGGCCACTGGGGCACGTCCACTGTTCTGCCCCTGAAGGTGGAAGTCTGTCCACTGGAGTTGCATGATCAGGGACCAGGGGGAGGGAGGCTGCTCCTCACACCCCAACCTCTGATGATGCTGGGAAGAAAGCTCCGAGTGGAGGTGGTGACATTACAGCAGTCTTGCGTACTCACATGCAAAGCACTTCCTCTCTGGTCGGTCACTCACTTCACCTCACCCACAGCCCTGGGAGGGGGCAGCGGAGCAGTTGTCAGCCTCCTTTTACAGGGAGGAAAATCACAAAAAACTGTCCAGGGTTGTGGGGCTTGATCTCAACAGACCAGAGACCAAGCTTCTGTTCAATTCCATGTCCTCTGCCCTTTACACTGAGTCCCGCAAGCTTCCTGAGGACCCCAGCCAGCATCAAACCTAAGCCTCCCTGTATCAATGCGAATTCCATGACATTTTGATAACTGAGCTATGGTTATGTTAAGAGAATGCCCTTCCTTTGGGGAAATACACATTGAAATATTAAGAGGTAAAGCAGCAACTAACTATCAAACAGTTCAGATACACACACACATACACACAGGGCAGGTTTCCTCTACCTCAGCACCACTGACATTTTGGGCAGGATGACATCTGTGCTGGGAAGGGTAAGGGGACACCTGTCCTGTGCATCCTAAGATGTATAGCACACCCCTGGCCTCTACCAATAGATGCCAGTGGCACCCAACCCCTGCCTCAAGTGTGACAACAAAATTGTCTCCAGGCATTAGCAAATGAAGGTAAAATCGCTTCCTGTTGAGAACAGCTTGGGGGTGGGGGGACAGAGAGAGAGGGAGATGGAGAAAGCAAATGTGGTAAAATGTTAACCTTAATTTTTGTAACTTTCCTTTAAGTCTGAAATAATTTCCAAATTAAAAGTTTTTAAAACTAAAATTCTCTAAACTGTTCAATTTCAACATTAAAAAATGTTTTTAATCCCTTAAAAAATAAAATAAAAAATTCTATGAGCATGTACAATTTTAAAAAAAAGAAAGGAAGAAAGAAAAAGACCCTGCCAAGTTCCCAGCTCTCTAGCTCAGCCCAAAGGCCCTAAATCCCTTTGCTCCCACAGCTACCAGCATTCACTGGGTGGTCAGAGCCCGCGAGACCTTCCAAACACAGGTGAATCCTCACGCCCACCGAGAGAAAGGTAGAGGTACACCCACTCGACAGATGGGGAGCCCAAGGCTGGGAGGGAGGCGCTGCAGAGACCGGACGCAGTGCGCAGACTCCAGGCCCCGCTGCTTCCCAGCAAGCGCAGGCATGCGGCAGCCTCCTCCCGGCCTCCGCCGAGGACTCCCTAGCAGAAAACTGAAAGTTAAGCGCGTGTGCTTCTTTTCTTTATTCTCTTTTCCCAAGAGGGGCTGTTGGGCTGGGCAGAGTTGCCTTTCAGATGTTTCCAGGTCAGCAGATTTTGCCTCCTGCCTTTGCCTTACAATCTGTGATTATTCCAAGTCAAACTGGCTAGCTGCCATTAGGAGCAAACCGGTTATCCAGGGGAAAAAATACTCCAAACTTTTAAATTAACAAACAAACGAATAAGACAAGGAAGGCAGTGGGGGTGGGGGGAGGAATGGGGAGAGAGGAAAAGTAAATTGCATGAATGCAAATTAGAATTATTTAAAAATTAAAAGTTACTTTAAATGATTTAACCTAATTACCACCCAATTCTCCCAGGGAGATAGCTGCTTGTGTTCTGTCGAGCTGGGAGAATTAAGCGGAATCCTCGGGCACTAGAGAGGGGAAACCAAGAGAATCAAAGTTTCAAAACATCTGGTCTGGGGGGCAGGTTGGGGGGGGGGGACGGTGACAGAGTGCTGGGCAGTGGCACAAGTGACGGTGAGCAAGGGAAGCATGTGAAACATAATTAACGCAGGTATCACATTTCATGGTTGACAAAGCACTTTCTCATTTTTTGTCTAATCCTCACACCCACACAAGGGCCCAGCATTGTACACACAGAGAGGCTAAGGGCGGGAGGGTTTAGGCCCATGGTCACAAAGCTAGTGAGCAGTAAACCCAGGCCTGGAGCCCTGTGCTCCCACACAAAGACCTGCTGAGGCCCTTTCCCCTCCTGGACTAACCTCCAGGAGGACACTGGGAGGGGATGCAAGAACAGGAGCCCTCTGGAGTCAGACAGACCCAAGTTTGGTTTTTATTTTTAATTTTTATTTTATATTGGAGTATAGTTGATTAACAATGTTGTGTTAGTTTCAGGTGTACAGGAAAGCGATTCAGTTATGCATATACATGTATCTATTCTTTTTCAATTTCTTTTCCCGTTTAGGTTATTACAGAGTATTGAGCAGAGTTCCCTGTGCTATACAGTAGGTCCTTGTTGGTCATCTATTTTAAATATAGCAGTGTGTACAGACCTGAGTTCTGATCCTCACTGTTAGGAGGTTCACTGGAGATGATGTATCTAAAGCATCTGGGGAGGGCTTCCCTGGTGGCAGCAGTGTTTAAGAATCCTCCTGCCGGGGCTTCCCTGGTGGCGCAGTGGTTGAGAATCTGCCTGCCAATGCAGGGGACGTGGGTTCGAGCCCTGGTCTGGGAAGATCCCACATGCTGCGGAGCAGCTGGGCCCGTGAGCCACAACTACTGAGCCTGCGTGTCTGGAGCCTGTGTTCCGCAACAAGAGAGGCCGCGATAGTGAGAGGCCCGCGCACCGCGATGAAGAGTGGCCCCCGTTTGCCACAACTAGAGAAGGCCCTCGCACAGAAACGAAGACCCAACACAGCCGTAAATAAATAAATTAATTAATTAATTAATTAATTAATTAATTAAAAAAAAGAATCCTCCTGCCAATGCAGGGGACACGGGTTCAAGCCCTGGTCCAGGAAGATCCCACATGCCATGTGGCACAGCCAAAAAAATAAAAAATAAATAAAAAATAAAAAAAATAAAGCACCTGGCACTTAGTAGGTGCTCAGTGAATGGGACCCTTACAGCTCCAAGGAGCAACAACAGGGAAAGATAAGGGACATTAAATCTCCATTCTACCTGTGACCTTGTTAGGCCAGTAGTTCTCAACCAGGCTGCACAATGGAATCCTCAGGAAGCTTTTAAAACTCCCCAAGTCCATGTGGGCCTCCAGAGCAATCAAATCAGAATATTAGTATGTTTAAGGCTCTCTGGGTGATTCCAGTGTGCAGCAACAGTCAAGCACTTTTAAGCTAATCTGTTTCCATTTAGGATATACCATGAAGACATAGATTACTCTGCAGCTGGAAGGATTCAAGGTAGATACTAAGTGGAACTTTTCTACAAGGCTCTAAAAGGCAGATCCAAGGGAGGATGTAGAATGTCCCTCCATGGGGATTGGTAAGAGCAGAAATCAGCCCTTTGTGATGAGGAAGGAACAGGAAGAGTCTAGGGGGCTTTCCAGAGGCCCTCCCCCAACATGTACACAACCAAACCAAGCAAGACCCCCGTAGGTACAATGGGCAAGGAGTAAGGGAAGAAGGGTTGTGGGTGACCAAGAGATAGTACCCTGCAAAATGCCAGACAGTGACCAGAGATCCTTGCCCACCTGAGACTCCCAGAGGGACACTCCAGATGACCTAACAGCCCTCACCCCACTCTGGAGCTCAGGACATTCACACCATCCCCCGGTGACTCCATTCACCCACCCTGCACGGCACACTGCGCTTCACAACACACCCTATGCAGTGCTAGGCCCTGGGCACTACCCAGAGCATCAATTTCCTTTCTATTAAGCCAGGAAGTATCTAATTTGCATATCATTTGCATAAATTTGCTTGTTTCAATTCAAGAAAGACCCCAACTCCAAGCAGGTGAGATAAAATAAACTGGCTTATTTATTGTCCTTCCTGATGCAATTGTATTCCAACCTAACATCACGGAGTGTTCACACTCCGTGTGAACTACCGCAGCCTGGCTGGACTTCCAAGGATGGAGGAAAAATAGTTTCCTCCGCCCAAATCTGGTCACGGGTAAGATGGAGGGCTGCCTTGGAAGGAGGGCCAGAGCAGTTTCACTGTTTTAACTATACCCCCCAAAACATAAAATCCTATTTTGCTGTTCTGTCCTGCAGCGGGGACCACAGTCCTGTCTAAGCCCAGGCTGGAGGAAGTCCTGCTCTTCAGAATGGTCATTTAATTTATAATAGACACACTGTCAAGGCCTAAGCACAAAGCATTCAGCTGACTTTTAAGGTCCCTTCTGACTCTAAGCTCCTACACTGGGGTTTCAATTGATTCTTTGCCTCACATAGTTGAGTGGAAAAATCCATTATCTTAACAGCTGGCACCAGAATTCCTCTTAGGGAGAGAACTGTCTCCAGGGGAAGAAAAGCCTTTGATATACTGCTTGTGGGACCTGGACGCTGAGGGTCTGAGGGCACTGAAGCCAGGCAACCACAGAGGGGGTGCCACAGAGGAGGCACCATGGAGAGGATGCCATGGAGAGGGCACCATAGGAAGGGCACCAAGGGAGGACTGTTGTCTGATTTACAAGAGAGAAAGGCAAGATGGGATGAAGCCTAGGAGTGATAAGGGTTAAGAGTCCCGAATGTCAAAATGGCTTCAGACTGAGCCATCCACCCAGTTCAGGTGACCCATACACACTGTCAACTCCCAGACATCTTGAAGAGAGCCTGGGAACGGCATTGGAGCATCTCTTATCTAGATCACAAGGACCTGGGAGATGCCAGTTGATGCCTGGGTTACACTCTTAATAAGAAGATCTACTAAACAGTGGTTCAACAAATGTTGAGGGCTTACTCTGGAAAAGGCATTATACTAAAATCTTCATAACAATCCTAGGATATAGGTTTTATAATTATCCCAGTTTACAGAGGAGAAAACGGAGGTTCAGAAAGGCTACATGATTTGCCCAAGGTCACATGTCTAGAAGGTAACAGAGCTAGAATTTGCCCTCCAGCCGGTAGGGCTCTTAACCACCACATCATACCAGGTAAGCTCCTCAGCTGTCCTGTAAAGCACAGAAGACCAACATTGTTTGAGACAAGGAAACTGAGTTTCAGTGACCCTAAGTGACTCACCTAAGATCATTGGCTCGTAGGTAAAATCTTCTGATTCTTGGTGTGCGGTCCTTTTCACTCTATCAACCCGCCTCTCCAGGTATTACAAATATCAAATGAATACTCTGGTTTCTCTTCAGAACGCATAAATCTTTCGTCTTTTACAAATATCAAATGAGTCTATGATTTGGTCCTCACTATTCATTTGGCAAAATGGTATTTGCAAGTGACAGGATGGAGAAAGGGCATGGGCTTTGGTTCAGGAAGACCTGTGTTCTGACCCCTGCTCTGTCCCTCCCTAGCTGTGTATACCATAAGACGTCATTTAATCTCCCTGATCCTCAGTTTCCTCACCTACCAGATGGGGGGATACTTCCTGTCCTCAGAGGATAATGAATGTAAAGGATTCTGAAGCACAAAGCAGAGCCCTGAGACCACAGGAGAGAAAAAAGTTAAGCGTAGAGGAGGCTTAGGGAGCAAGGGGTAAGGGAGAGGCTGTACTGTGACATCCCTCATGCCACCAGGTTCTTAGAACCCCAGGCTCAGTGAGCAACCCCTAGCCCCCAGCCTGGGGCAGCACTGCTCCTCTTAAGAGAGCCATTTTCCATTCCTCTGAGTGACCGCAATCCTAATCTCTCTCCCCTTCGAGCAGGAAAGCACTCTGCTGCATCCCAGTGAGCTTTCACTGGTGCAGAACCCCGGGCCCCTGCCCTGTGCCCTGTGAGCTACCGCTGGCGCCCACTCACAGTCCTCAGGCTTCAAAGGATGCTGTGAACTTGTTTGTTTTCTCCTCTGCCTCTTGATCCAAAGACGGACCCAAAGGCTAAGAAATGCTGCTTCTGAAAACAATTAAATGGCTCATAGCTTTCCTCACCTGGAAAGAAGTTGGCTTTGAAAATGAGCATCCCGGGCTTCCCTGGTGGCGCAGTGGTTGAGAATCTGCCTGCCAATGCAGGGGACACGGGTTCGAGCCCTGGTCTGGGAAGATCCCACATGCCGCGGAGCAACTGGGCCCGTGAGCCACAACTACTGAGCCTGCGCGTCTGGAGCCTGTGTTCCGCAACAAGAGAGGCGGCGATAGTGAGAGGCCTGCGCACCGCGATGAAGAGTGGCCCCCGCTTGCCGCAACTAGAGAAAGCCCTCGCACAGAAACGAAGACCCAACACAGCCAAAAATTAATTAATTAATTAATTAATTTAAAAAAAAAAAACTTTAAAAAAAAAAAAAGAAAATGAGCGTCCCAGCTTTTTCACCACCACCACCAACTGGCTCCATGTCACAGAGGAGACAAGGGGCCTGCCTGCCAGAGACGCCAGTCTGATGGAGGAGACACAGCCCCTGCCACCGGGAGCTCCCTGTCTGATGCATCTCCTGCCCTAGGGGAGCGCTCTGCCAGACAGGAAGACCCGGTCTTGCCCTGAAAGAGCCACCAACCTGACAAGGGACCCTCAGTCTCCACCTCATCTTTGGAGGGGTCCCCAGTCTGAGGGAGGTTCCTAACCCTGAAGAGAGTACTATCCGGGGATGCTTGCCATACATTTGGACTAACTCAATATAGAGGAAGAGTGGGTTGTTTTGTTTTAAGAAAGAAGCAGAAAGAGAATGAAAGAGACAGCGCAATGAGCAAGCCCCTCACTAAATGTAACTTGGCTTTACCAGAGGCAGACGTGGCCCCGGCCTCCCTCTGTGCCATTCCCGTCCTGTTCCTTACATTGGCACAGGGACCTGTTGTCCCACCAAATGAGCCAGTTCACCGGGAAACAGGCCTTCATTTGAGTGGACAAATGTGACTGTTAATCTGAAAAAGAAAACAGTGCTGCTTTGCTAGACTGGCCTGGTCACCACCCACGTGTACAAACACACACACACACACACAAGCACTGCTGAGGGCCACCCTGGAAGTTCAAGGGATTGGGATACTTGGAGTGGCAGGTGCCACCCCCAGTTCTGAATATGGGAGGGGCACAGAATATTAGTGCTCTCCAGTTCTCCTCAAATTTCAGGTCAACTAAGACCTCATGCTCCCATGAGGACCTCACCTGTGCCTGCCACCATTTTCCTGACCTTCCCAGATCCCCTGGAGTCCCTTTTACTATTTCATATGCCCATCCCCTGCTGCTGTCTGTCGTGGGGGGCATCCTCAGATGATGGGAGCTGCCTTTAGTGCAGGGTCTTAGAAGCCCATCCTTCCCCACCCCACCCGGCCAGTGACTGACTAGGACCCCGGCCCAAAAGCCCAGCATCCTTGCTTCAAGACGGAAACCCTGTACTGCAGTTTCCACTGCGGACCTCCCCTCGTGATCAGGCTGAACCAGACTTCACGTGAAACTTCATCGCTCACTCCCCTTCTCCTGAACGCATGCTCAATGCATCAGCTACTCTCAGATCCCCATCTCAAGCTTTGCATCTAGGGAACCTGCCCTATGGCACTAAGGAGAGAAAACATGGAGACAGCAAACCCGGGTTCAAAGCCTACCTTCTTAACCTGCTAGCTATATGACAAAGGCAAGTTACTTTGCCTCTCCAAGCCTCAGTTTCCTCATCTTTACAATGAGAGTGATTATAATGAGGTACGAGAAAGTCGAATAAAATAATGTAAGTGAAAGTAGTTTGTGACCTGCTAAAAAGCCCTATTGGCAAGACCATCAGAACATTTGGAACAGTGCTGGCCTGAAGGAAAGGCAGGGGGTAAAAATCCATCCACAATACTCCCCACTCAAGGGCCTAATAATTAACCTGCAGCCAGGGAGGCTGTCCCTGGGTCAGCATCAAGGCAAGAGTGAGGACATCCCCAAACACCCCAGCCTTTCCTAGGTCATCGGAACAAACCAAAGAATCCCTGGGTCAATATATGTCCTAAATGCATTTCTATTCCCAGATTAGTATCATGTTAACATACTATCAGTAGACAAAGGTAGCACCTATGCTAAATATACCATTTTAACATTTCATGAAGATCCTTGGGTACATTTAGTTATGGTAAAAACTCAGTTCTTTCACTCCAAAGCCATTGTGATTCTATATGTTGTGACCACATCCATCCCAAGCTGTTCACGCCCAAAATGAAGCAGATTCATTTGTGTTAATACAGCTGCCCCTATTCCGTACACAATGACTCCCTTAGCCCTTTCAAAGGTTTTCCACTTCATTCATTCATTTATGCAATAAAAATCTGTTAAGCATCTACTATGCGCCAGGCACCGTGTTAAGCACAAGAGATACAATATTAAGCAAAGTAAGTACAGACCCTAAACTTATGGAGTCTCTAGGAAAGAGATGTTAATAGAATAATCACATAAGTATGTAAGTACTAACTATATTTATACAGTTGGCCCTTGAACAACACAGGTTTGAACTGCATGGGTCCACTTACATGTAGATTTTTCTTCACTAAATACATTCTACAGTATGGCATGATCCATGGTTGGTTGAATCCATATGGAGGGTCAACCATAAGTTATACTCAAATTTTTAACTGCGAAGAGGGCCAGCATCTCTAACCCCCAGTGTTGTCCAGCGATCAAGTGGATCAGTTTGCTAGGGCTGCTATAACAAATACCACTGATTGGGTGGCTTAAACAGAAATGCATTTCTTCAGAGTTCTGGAGGCCAGAAGTCCAAGATCAAGGTGTCGGCAGGGTTGGTTTCTTCTGAGGCCCCTCTCCTGGCTTGTAGATGGTCATCATCTTGCTGTGTCTTCATGTGGTCTTTTGTCCATGTCCTAATCTCCTCTTCTTATAAGGACACCAGCCATACTGGATCAGGGCCCACCCATATGACCTCATTTTACCTTAACCACCTCTTTAAAGGCCATATCTCCGAATACAGTCACATTTTGAAGTTCTGGGGGATTAGGACTTCAACATATGAATTTGGGGGGACACAATTCAACTCATAACAATATCCTAAGAAATGAAAGTTCAGGAACATATAACAGTGAGAGCAGGTGACAGGGAGGTGACTTATCTGGGGGGGCCATTGATGGCCTCCTTGAAGAAGTGTGATCTGAGTTGTGTCTTAGCCTGGGTTCCCCCAAAGGCATAGCTTGAAACAAAGGCGTGCGTGCAGGTAGTTTCTTTGGGAGGTGATCCCAGAGGGCACGAGACAGTGACAGGAGGAGTGAAACAGGAGAGATAGCCAATACAAGGACACGTTGTTGAGTTGGCCAGTGCTACAGGCAACTGGGACTCCTAAAGAGCACCTCAGATGTGCCCACCCAGGAAATGAAATGGGTACACCTTTATCCACCACTGTTGTCTCCATCGGCCAGGGACATCCACACTGATGTCAAATCCCCTGTACTTCTACATTGGTATATGGGTTCTTCTGGGAGTCTCTCACCTCAGTGTCAGAAAAGTCCTGGGACAGGAAGTGAGAGGCACGCAGAATGGGCCAAGGTGAGACCTGTCAGATTACATCTGGGCAAAGTTGGTTAAAGCCTGTATGGAAGAGCAGGGGCTAAAGTAAGATGTGGGGATGAGAGGGTGTGAAGTGAGCCGCAAGAGGTATCAGTACAAGCTGTGAGCCGCAGGATGAGTAGGAGTTAACCAGAGGAGGGGAGGTCGCAGCAAGAGCTTTCCAAGCAGAGGAAACAGTGTGTGCAAAGGCCCTGGGACAGGAGGGAACGCTATTCAGAACACTAAAATAAGGCCAGTGTAGCTGAAGCTCAGGGGAAGAATCAGTGATGGAAGTTGAGGATGGGAAGGCAGGCAGATACCAGACAATACAAGCCTATTTTAAGGATTTGGAACATTATCTTAAGAGGGATGGGAGCTATTGAAGGGTTTTAAGCAATGGTAAGGAGAGACTCATGACAAATTCATATTTAAAAAGCTTACCTATGGGAATTCCCTGGCGGTGCAGTGGTTAGGACTCCACTCCCTCACTGCCAAGGGCCCGGGTTCAATTGCTGGTCACGGAACTAAGATCCCACAAGCCGCGTGATGCAGAAAGAATGGCTGTTTTGTGACTTTGCTAAAGCGTAGCACTCATCCCATCTACTTTCAACCAGGAATTAAGGGGTCTAAGACCAGAAACGATTGAACTACCACCTGTGGCAACTGTAGATGTATCATGTTTTGCAATGGTTTCCTGGGAAGGAAATGGTAAAGCAGGAGAAGGGGGATGTCTCCTGGGAAAGGAAGAAGACGACTAGTCAAACCTCCTAGGAAAGAGGCAAATGACACATCTTTGGCAATAAACCAGTGGTGTTTACTCACAGTAGGTCCTTAGCTACAGAATGCTTTTAGCAGATGTACCTGGTTTACTGAGTACCTAAGACTGCCTATGATAAATAAACATGGAAATCTATGAATTTATGGAGCATGGATCCCTTTTGTCACCTAAGTTATATAACTGAGTACAAAGCAGAGATGTTTCAAAGCCAAAATAGTTGCCTTCCGTAGAAGTAATGTAGTTACATACAGCCCTTAGAGACCTCATAAGTAAATCTGGGCAGAGCAAGTCCCAATGTGGTGAAAAAGGGCTTAATGGGTTGCTTCAATGGTCCCATACCTCTCCCTGTTTCACTTGTGCCTCCTGTATTCTTGAAAATATTCATATATCTTGATACCAGGTAATACCTCTGATTCATGAGAGTCCGATTTGACAAGTCAATGCACTGTGTCTTCTCAGTAGGACAATATATGCAGTCTCATCTCCAGGTTCATTAAATGTAAATTTTCTCTGCCTTTTGGGCCATTGTCTCTCACTGAGCTGAGGTTTTTAGTTCCAATTACATCTATCAAGTCCCCAAAATGCCTTTATCCTTGACTGTGTCCTAATGGGTAGCTCAGAGTCTCTCATCCCATCAGCCCAGCAGGAGTTCAATGTCCCCTCCAGTAAGAATCCCTTTTATCAGTTCTCCCTGAGCCCCTCTCCTCAACAAGTCCTCTGGATTTCAAGAAGTCTTGTCCATGAACAGGTTACATTTATCAGGAAATAATTAAAATAGTTTTCCAACTTTAAATTAATCAAAGACATTCATAACAACCAGTCCAGAGCTTCTGACCAGCGTGAAACTAGCTACCATGTGAACTTGACAGCATTTCAGATAAAAGCAGAGAAAATGGTCTCTTAACATGCACGAATGTTCAACGAGGGGAAGGAGGGAGATTCTTTTTTGAAATTTTGGAAATACTTCTTAAAGGGACCCCAGGTTGGAAACCACTGCTATGTATATAATTCTTTATTCTCTTTCACTTTGTTCTTCATCTGCCATTTCTCTGACCGCTCACAAAGCTCGTCGATTTTCCCTGCAGTTTATTTGCTCCCACCTGAGTACTTCACCACCCACATGATTTTAATGTCATCAGCAAGCCTCAAGCTCACCGTGAATATTGACTTTCAAATCCCGTGTAAAAATGTTCAATAACCATCTCAGTAATAACCCACTGAGTGTGACTCTGAACCCCCGCAAGGGCCCTTTTCTCTCCACCTGGATGTCCTCCTTATGGCTTTGCGTTCCAGCAACCCTCTGCGTGGCCCTGGCTCAGCTTCCCGCCCCACCGTGATTGGTGTTCTCCAAAGGGGAGTGAACAGAGAGACCCGTGGTTTTCAAGGGGAAAAAATTAAATCTCCTATTTGTATTATTTTACCTAAAAGGTGAAAAACAATTTTGATTAAATACTCAGTGTGCATTGACAAGCAGTACATATGTATACTTTATTAGTAAATTTATATATGTGGGAGTGGAGCTCAAAACTTTTCTTATGAAGAACAGTGGCTAATTCAAAAAATGTGGATGCCACTGCTGGAAATATTCTCCCATCCCTTACCCTCTTTTCTATCTCTCTTCCCACCCCTAGCCCTATTGCCTGGGTATTTTTCTGGCTGCCACCTCCCTCAAATCTCTACTCTGTTGCTGTCTGCTTCCAGACTCTGGCTTGCTCTCCACCAAGTCTCCTAGACATGGTGTTTCAGAGGCCCCTGTATACTCACTGGCCATCAGCAGGGCCTGGACCCTGCTATCCCCAGGCCAGTCCTAGAAGTTCCCACAGTCAGACCCCATTCCTGGGCCCACAGCCCAGGTCAAAGCTCCAGGCTGCTACTTATGTGGGTAATTGTATAGTCAAAACATACCAATATAAAAATGTCCCTTGAAATGTTATATAATGTAGTCCAAACTAGAAACAATCTAAATACCTACCAGTAGGGTTTGAGGGGGAAAAAATTACGGTATATGTACAAGCTGGTCTATTTTGCAGCCATTAAAAATTATATTCTCCAGAAATTTCTAATAACATGGAGAAATTCTCAAGCTATAAGATCAAATACAAAAGCAGGACTCAAAATCTATGTAAAGTGTAATCTCTCCAAAGAAGCATACAAATGGCCAACACGTACCTGACAAAATATTCAACATAGCTAATCATCAGGGAAATGCAAATCAAAACCAGAATGAGAACACCTCATTGAGGTCTAACACCTGTTAGAATGGCTATTATCAAAAAGACAAGAAATAACAACCGTTGAAGAAGATGTGGAGAAAACGGAACCCTGTGCACTGTTGGTGGGAAAGTATGCTGGTACATCTATTATAGAAAACAGTATGGAGGTGCCTCAAAAAATTAAAAATAGAACTACCATGCGATCCAGCAATTCTACTTCGAGGTATTTATCCAAAGGAAATGAAATCACTGTCTTGAAAAGATACCGATACCCTCACGTTCATTGCAGATTATTCACAATAGCCAAGACATGGAAACCACCTAAGTGTCCATCAGTGAATGAGTAGATAAAGAAAATGTCGTACATATATACAATGGAGTATTATTCAGCCATTAAAAAAGAAGGAAATCCTGCCATTTGTGACAACATGGGTGGGCCTTGGGGGCATTATGCTAAGTGAAATAAGTCAGACAAAGAAAGACAAATACTGTATGAGCTCACTTATATATGGAATTTAAAAAAGAAAAACCACCAAACTCATAGATACAGAGAGCAGACTGATGGTTGCCAGAGGTGGGGGGGTGGTAGGGTAGGTGAAATGGGTGAAGGTGGTCAAAGGTACAAACTTCCAGTTATTAAGTCCGGACAGCATGGTGACTATAGTCAATAACACTGAACTGTATATTTGAAAGTTGCTAAGAGAGTAGATCTTAAAAGTTCTCATCACAAGAAAAAAATTATAAATATGTATGGTGATAGATGTTAACTAAACCTATTTGTGGTAATCATTTCACAACATGTACATTTATCAAATCATTACGTGTATACCTAAAACTAATGCAATGTTACATGTCAATTATATCTCAATTTTAAAAACAAAACCAGATCAGAAGACAGCCTTCAGCTAGGACATAAGAAACATGCAAACTCTGACTCACAGACTGAGTTTTCCAAGACAATCATAATCTCCATCTATATAGTCAATGGCAAAAAATAATAATAATAATAAACTTAAAATCAATCCATCAATCATGATTTTCCAGAATGAAAATTAGCTCCTCTGATTACTGGATTTGAGTGTATAAATTTTGTTAATACAAGTACCTGCCGTGGGTCAGGTTATAGGAGACATATCTTACATCACTTCTTGGGAAAAAAAAGTGTAATCTGAACTGTGAATATGTAAATATGCATAGGGAGAAAAGCTGGAAAGAAATAGACCAAAACATTACTAGAGGCTTTCCCTTTTTTCATTCACCAATTCACCAAGTATCTGGTATTGAGCTAGGCCCTGATTTATGGGATCATGGCTGATTTGGTTTTTTGCTTTACACGTTTCTGGACTTTTCTAGTTTTCTACAAAGAGCAAGTTTTACTTTCACATTTACAAAAATAAAACAGAACCAAACAGTATTCTTCTTATGAAAGCTTATACTGTGAATCCGAAGACTGTTCTGAAAATCTGAATTGTACATACTGATTCCTGTTTGCTTACAACAGTTTTTTACCACTTGTATAAATCTCTAGGGGGTAATCAGGTATCATTGCTTCTGGAGAAATGGTGGTAGTTTTCCTGAGTAGTTACTCTCCCTGGGAATTCAGGGATTTTTTTTTTTTAATGTTTGCCTAAGAAAAAAAAATTATTTTTAGAGATCTTCTTATCATAATTTACCCTCCCCCACCCTCAATTCCTGAGCCCCTGAATATTAGTAACTGAGCTCAAAGTAGCCAGCAAAGGGGCTGTGACACAGCAGCCAACCCCCATCTCCACTGGCACCCAGACACAAAAAGGGGTTATAACTCCAACAGGAAGGAGTGACGTTAGACATAAGGCAGAACTGTCCTTTCAACATGATGGTTAAACCAAGAAGCGGGGGGGCTCCTTTCTCTAAGGGGCTCAGAGCAGGGTGGGAAAGAACATGCCGGCTTGGAGCCTCCTTCTAGCCCTAAGATCCCAGTGTGCCTCTATGGAGTCGTGGCTGGGGTCTTGTCCCTAAGGATGACTGCCACCGAGATCCAAAGCATCCCTCAACCTCCCCACTGCCAAAGAAGTATTTAGACACAAACCCAAGGCCAGCTGTCTGGGCTGCCCTGGCATGCACACCTCACTGGGAGCGGGCTGTGGTCAGCATGCCACCTGGGGTCAGAAGAATCTCTAAAGGGGCAGCACCTGACGCCCAATGACAGGCCCGAACAGAAGCCCTCACCTCTTGGGTAATCCACACTCGTAACTCCTGGGACCCCAGTGAAGCCCGCACTTCTCACTCACCCCACTCCAACCCCAGTTCATACATCCCCCTTCACCCCTTCTTCCCCCAGGCCTCAGCCCCAGTGACACAGCCCCCCTTCCTCCATTCTTATCTTTCCCTGCTCCCCTCTCTTCCTCCAGGCCGAAAGCAGGGCTGGAGAGGCTGTTCCAAGGCTGAGGAAGGAGCTCGCACCCCACAGCTGCCCTCAGAATGGGGTGGGGAGGATAGACCCCTTGAGGGCAGGAGACACCAGAGAGAAAAAGGGCAGGTGGAAACACACAGAGCCCAGGGCTGCTGAAGCCAAGCATAGCCGTATGGGGGTGTTTACAGGATGACGGGGCGGGGAATGAAGGGGCTGTGAAAACAACTGATGCACAAGGAGTAGGGGAGGCCATACAAAAGAACTTATGTTATTCTGCAGTGAAGGCAAACACTCCCTGCCCAAACCATGTTTTTCTAAATGATGCCTTTAACACCCTGGGACGTCTCCTACAGTTAAAAACCTGCATCCAGACCTTGACATTGATGCCAGTGGGGTGGAAAGTGTAATGGCAGATGGGGGCCAAAGACATCGTAAGTGCCGAGACCCTCGTTGTACATGCGTGCACACACACACACAAACACACATGATGGACAGCACCACACAAGTGTGCAGGCACGCACACACATCAGCCACACACCACACAAGCATGCACGCTCACACACTCACCACACACACATGCACAAATACACGTACACACACCCCACGCGTACGCCCACACCACAGGCATACACACACATGCCTCCAACACAGCCATCAGCCAATAGCGCGATCAAAGCCCACCGCCCGCTTCTTGGCAGCCCATTTGGAGCCCTGAGTTTTTACAATAAAATATTTAATGGCAGTGGAGAGCAGTCATACCTGTGCTGAGTGGGCGCTGTGTTCCTCCGCGCTGAGGTCAAGTCCCATTCTCCTCAGGGACGGCCCCTCAGCCAGAGTGAAGGGGGTGGGGGGGTCGTGCTCCCGTCCCTTCAGAGGGGAGGGCACGCTGCAGCTGCCTGGCAGACAGCCCCCAACCTCCCGAGGGCAGTCCTGGTCCCACAGCGCCCCCCCCCTTCCCTCAGTGTCGGAGCAGCAGCGCTCCCCCCCTCCCCCATGGCTCACCCAATACAGAATTCTGAGGAAGCCCTGCCCTTTCTGGAAGCTTCCCTTGGTACTCGTGGTTGGGTTTCCTTCAGGACCGACCGCCCGGCAGGGCTGTGCTCTGCTCCCCTGGAGCTCTGGTCTCCAAGGGCAGGCAAGTGTCCTGTCAGCGAGGGGCAGCCTGGCCCAGCTGGTATTCAAGCAGACGTCTGCAGAGCACGTGTGGACAGTGACAGAGGAAGACGCCTCTCTCCTTCAGCCCTGCTGCCCTGGTCCTCCCACCCTCAAGGGGCTGAAGGAACTGACCAGAAGCATCTGGCCACGCAAAACAGCTGCTAGGCCCCCACCCCAGCCCACACCCTCCCATGACTGGAGAAAGCCCCACCCTCAGCTCACGCCGCAGGGAGAGGGGCTCCGGGAGCCTTAACTCGCAAACATCAGCCCCAGTTCCCACACACCTCAGCCCCGTGCCTCTCTGCCCGTCCCCAGCAACGCCAAAGCGCCTCCTGCAATCCCCAGGTGGGGCAGCAGCTGAGACCTTCGTGGAGATCAGAGCATCGATCTACTGATTCCGAGGGCCCGCCTCACGCGCAGGTCACTGCGCAGTATTTGTGGAGCGTGATAAATCCTCTGCCGCAAGAGGGGAAAGTCACTTTGAACCGCACCCACTACTCCGTCTGGTTTCTTGAGAGGCAGTGTGATTTAACTTTTGGAACTGGCGATGAAGGAGGGGGTGGGGCTCTGGAGGGTTCCCGGCAGAGTCTGGGGTCCCAGTGTAGGAGCCAGTGCACAAGGCTAAGCTGTCCTGAATGTACTGAGAGCACATGAGGGGTGATCTCTCAGACCCCCTCCTGTGCCACAACTTACCTGCTTACAAGAAGGATATGATCCCAAGGAGAACTCTGACCTCAGCGGGAAACTAACTCAAGCAGTCCCAGCTCTGACCCCAAACACCTCCGCTCTTTCCTCCCCACTCCACCCAAATTAACCAAAACAAGACTCTTCAAAGTTTAGAAACAATCACCCAGATTAAATAGGACACAGAGAGCAAACAAGCAGTGCAATTATGCACAATTCTTAATTGGAGCTTAATTTGGGGGAAAAAAACTATAAGAGACATTTGGGGGACAATAGAGAAAACTTTAACATGAACTGGGTATTAGAAGATATTAGATATTATTAATTTTGTTAGTTGTGATAACATTCTTGTAATTATGCAAAAAATGTGTTTATTTTTTGGAGATGGGGGCTGACATGGTTAGAAGTAAATATCATGATGTTGTAATTTACTTTAAAATGGTTCTACAAAAAAGATAACAGAGGAGGCAAACATACAAAAGTGTTAACAATTGTTGAATGTTGGTGGTAGTATATGGATTTTTATTGTACTACTATTCCAATTTTCTGTACCTTTGTAGATTTTCAGAATAAGTTAAAACGAAAAGAAAGAAATCGAAAAACAAACGCTTTTAAAAGAAAGAAAAAAAAGTCACAAAGAATGCTCTTGGGCCTAGTGGTGCCAGTGGCAAACGCAGATGTTAGCTGCTAAGTGACTTCTAGTAGAAAGGGCACATGCACCGAAGTTGGAGAGGCTGGGTTCAAGGTCAGCTCAGCCCCTCCTATCTCCCTAAACTTATTTTCTTTGAGCCTCAGGTTTTTCTTATCTATAAAGAAGGAATAATAAAACCATCCTAAGTTGTGAGAACTCAATCAACTTTTACATGTGGAAACACATAACACCGCGTGGGCCCTCAATAAACATACATTCTTGTCCTTTCTTTGCATCTCCTCTACTTGGTAAGAGGGTTGGTCTAGTGTGAGGCAATGAGATGCAAAATTTAAGGATTTTTCTCTTCCTGGAAGATAAAGTAAATGTATTTTCCTCTATTCCTCCTGCTAAGTACACTAAAAACCCTGGACACTATATGTAAAACAAATATAAGAAGGCTGTGAAAAGTGGAAAGAAGACAGCAGAAGAACTAGAAACTTCAAGACCTCACATGATAGCGAGTTCCTTGGGTTTTCTTTTGGCCTCATATATCCCAGACTTGGAGCTAAAGATACCAGGAACCCAGAAATGCCACTGGGTGCATACACAACAAGCACTAACAAAAGCCTGCTCTCTCTAGCCAAAAGACAGGAAGAAGGCAGCCTAGCAAGACAGAATACTTTTAAACCACACCCACTCTACTCCAGACAAACGCCAACTGTGGTCCCACCAACAAAGGCTAAGAGGGGAGCCTAAACTTCCAACCTTGCAAGATTACAACAAGGCACACCAATGCACCACCCCCGCTCCCCATGGGAGCGGTGTCAGAAAAGGCCAAGTAGGTAGCCAGAACTTTCACCCCTACCAGCTGGTAACAGACTGTCCCTGTAGTGTAAGTGAAGATCATGTGAGGAGCCAGAAGTCCCACTGCTGCCCAGAAGGAACAAAAACCCCACCCCCACTCTTAGGTGTCAATAGGGGCCAAGTGGGAAACCTAGATTTCTAACTCTACCTGCCTTATGAGGCAGCAACTCCTACTTTCGCTGCCAGAGAGTTGTCAGAGAAAGCTAATTAAAACAGAGGTATAAATAAGGCCCAGAGTCTCATAACATAACATGTAAATGTCCAGGTTTCAATTTAAAAAATCACTCACCATAGCAAGAACCAGGAAGATCCCAAACAATGAAAAAGAATAATCAATAGATGCCAACTCCAAAATGACAGTGATATTAGAATTATCCAACAAAGATTTTAAAACAACCATTATATAAGATGCAGACCTAGTAGAGAATGGGCTTGAGGATATGGGGAGGGGGAAGGGTAAGCTGGGACAAAGTGAGAGTGGCATGGACATATATACACTACCAAATGTAAAATAGCTAGCTAGTGGGAAGAAGCCGCATAGCACAGGGAGATCAGCTCGGTGCTCTGTGACTACCTAGAGGGGTGGGATAGGGAGGGTGGGAGGGAGGGAGATGCAAGAGGGAAGAGATAAAGGGACATATGTATATGTATCACTGATTCACTTTGTTATAAAGCAGAAACAAACACACCATTGTAAAGCAATTATACTCCAATAAAGATGTTTAAAAATAAATAAATAAATAAAACAACCACTATAAAAAGGTTTTCCTGAGCAACTATGAACACACTTGAAGCAAATGAAAAAATAGAAAGCCTCAAAAATAGAAGACATAAAGAACCAAATGGAAATTTCAGAATTGAAAAACATAATAAATGAAATAAAAATCCCAGTGTATAGACTTAACAGCAGAATGGACAGTGCAGAGGAAAGAATCAGTAAACTGGAAGATAGAACAATAGAAATTACCCAATCTGAACAACAGATAGAAAATAGACTTAAAAAAAAAAAATGAACTGAAATAAATGATGCAATGTTTGTGTCATTGGAATCAAGGAAAGAGAGGAGAAAGAAGCATGTCAGTAAGTAAAGGGCAGAAAGAATATATTGATAACTAATGGCTGAAAACTTCCCTAATTTAATGAAAAATATTACATTTCCAAGAAGCTCAAAAACTCCAAGTAGAATAACATCAAAGAGATCCACACCTAGACACATCATAAACTGCTGAAAGACAAAGATCAAGAGACACTCCTGTAAATAGCAAGAGAGAAGCAACTCATTATTTGGGATCCTCAATAAGAACAGCTGTTTTCTCATGAAAACCATAGAGGGCAGAAGGCAAGTGGGATGATATATTCAGACTGCTGATAGAAAAAGACTATCAACAAAGAATTCTAGGGACTCCCCTGGTGGCACAGTGGTTGGGAGTCTGCCTGCCAATGCAGGGGACACAGGTTCGATTCCCGGTCCAGGAAGATCCCACACGCTGAGGAGCAACTAAGCCCGTGCACCACAACTACTGAGCCTGAGCCCGAGAGCCACAACTACTGAAGCTCGCAAGCCTACAGCCCGTGCTCCGCAACAAGAGAAGCCACTGCAATGAGAAGCCCACGCACCACAACAAAGAGTAGACCCCACTCGCTGCAACTAGAGAAAGCCCGTGTGCAGCAACAAAGACCCAGTGCAACCAAAAATTAATTAATTATTTTAAAAAACCAATTCTATACCTAACAAAACTTTCCTTGAAAAATGAAGAAACTAAGACATTCTCAGATAACAATAGACAGAACTCATCACTAGCAAATCTGCCCTATAAGAAATAAAAAAGGGAGGTGAGAGCACCAGAATCACAACTAACTGCCAAACAATCATCGACAGGAAGACACTAGAACTCACCAAAAAAGATACCCCGAATCCAAAGACAAAGGAGAAGCCACAGTGAGATGGTAGGAGGGGTGCAATCACAATAAAATCAAATCCCATAACTGCTGGTGGGTGACTCACAAACTGGAGAACACTTATACCACAGAAGTCCACCCACTGGAGTGGAGGTTCTGAGCCCCACGTCAGGCTTCCCAACCTGGGGGTCTGGCTATGGGAGGAGGAATTCCTAGAGAATCAGACTTTGAAGGCTAGCGGGATTTGATTGCAGGACTTCGACAGGCCTGGGAGAAACAGAGACTCCACTCTTGGAGGGAACACACAAAGTAGTGTGCTCATCGGGACCCAGGGGAAGAGGCAGTGACCCCATAGGAGGCTGAACTAGACCTACCAGCTAGTGTTGGAGGGTCTCCTGCAGAGGTGGGGGGTGGCTGTGGCTCACCATGAGGACAAGGACACTAGCAGCAGAAGTTCTGGGAAGTACTCCTTGGCATGAGCCCTCCCAGAGTCTGCCATTAGCCCCACCAAAGATCCGGGTAGGCTCCAGTGTTAGGTCGCCTCAGGCCAAACAACCAACAGGGAGAGAACCCAGTCCCACCCATCAGCAGACAAGTGGATTAAAGTTTTACTGAGCTCTGCCCACCAGAGCAACAGCCAGCTCTACCCACCACCAGTCCCTCCCATCAGGAAACTTGCACAAACCTCTTAGATAGCCTCATCCACCAGAGGGCAGACAGCAAAAGCAAGAAGGACTACAATCCTGCAGCCTGTGGGAAAAAAACCACATTCACAGAAAGATAGACAAGATGAAAAGGCAGAGGGCTGTGTACCAGAAGAAGGAACAAGATAAAACCCCAGAAAAACAACTAAATGAAGTGGAGATAGGCAACCTTCCAGAAAGAGAATTCAGAATAATGAGAGTGAAGATGACCCAGGACCTCGGAAAAAGAATGGAGGCAAAGATCAAGAAGATGCAAGAAATGTTTAACAAAGACCTAGAAGAATTAAAGAACAAACAAACAGAGATGAACAATACAATAACTGAAATGAAAAATACACTAGAAGGAATCAATAGCAGAATAATTGAGGCAGAAGAACGGATAAGTGACCTGGAAGACAGGATGGTGGAATTCACTGCTGCGAAACAGAATAAAGAAAAAACAATGAAAAGAAATGAAGACAGCCTAAGAGACTTCTGGGACAACATTAAATGCAACAACATTCGCATTATAGGGGTCCCAGAAGGAGAAGAGAGAGAGAAAGGACCAGAGAAAATATTTGAAGAGATTATAGTCGAAAACTTCCCTAACATGGGAAAGGAAACAGCCACCCAAGTCCAGGAAGCGCAGAGAGTCCCAGGCAGGATAAACCCAAGGAGAAACATGACAAAACACATACTAATCAAACTGACAAAAATTAAACACAAAGAAAAATTATTGAAAGCAACAAGGGAAAAACAACAAATAACATACAAGGGAACTCCCATAAGGTTAACAGCTGATTTCTCAGCAGAAACTCTACAAGCCAGAAGGGAGTGGCATGACATATTTAAAGTGATGAAAGGCAAGAACCTACAACCAAGATTACTCTACCCAGCAAGGACCTCATTCAGATTCGACGGAGAAATCAAAAGCTTTACAGACAAGCAAAAGCTAAGAGAATTCAGCACCACCAAACCAGCTCTACAACAAATGCTAAAGGAACTTCTCTAAGTGGGAAACACAAGAGAAGAAAAGGACCTACAAAAACAAACCCAAAACAATTAAGAAAACGGTAGTAGGAACATGCATATCGATAATTACCTCAAACGTGAATGGATTAAATGCTCCAACCAAAAGACACAGGCTCGCTGAATGGATACAAAAACAAGACCCATCTATATGCTGTCTACAAGAGACCCACTTCAGACCTCGGGACACATATAGACTGAAAGTGAGGGGATGGAAAAAGATATTCCATGCCAATGGAAATCAAAAGAAAGCTGGAGTAGCAATACTCATACCAGATAAAACAGACTTTAAAATAAAGAATGTTACAAGAGACAAGGAAGGACACTACATAATGATCAAGGGATCAATCCAAGAAGAAGATAGAACAATTATAACTATATATGCACTCAACATAGGAGCACCTCAATACATAAGGCAACTGCTAACAGCTATAAAAGAGGAAATCGACAGTAACACAATAATAGTGGGGGACTTTAACACCTCACTTACACCAATGGACAGATCATCCAAACAGAAAATTAATAAGGAAACAGAAGCTTTAAATGACACAATAGACCAGATAGATTTAATCGATATTGATAGGACATTCCATCCAAAAACAGCAGATTACACTTTCTTCTCAAGTGCACAAGGAACATTCTCCAGGACAGATCACATCTTGGGTCACAAATCAAGCCTCAGTCAATTTAAGAAAATTGAAATCGTATCAAGCATCTTTTCTGACCACAACGCTATGAGATTAGAAATCAATTACAGGAAAAAAAACGTAAAAAACACAAACATATGGAGGCTAAAAAATACATTACTATATAATCAAGAGATCACTGAAGAAATCAAAGAGGAAATCAAAAAATACCTAGAGGGCTTCCCTGGTGGTGCAGTGGTTGAGAATCTGCCTGCCAATGCAGGGGACACGGGTTCGAGCCCTGGTCTGGGAAGATCCCACATGCCGCGGAGCAACTGGGCCCGTGAGCCACAATTGGTGAGCCTGCGCGTCTGGAGCCTGTGCTCCGCAACAGGAGAGGCCGTGACAGTGAGAGGCCCGCGCACCGTGATGAAGAGTGGCCCCCGCTCGCCGCAACTAGAGAAAGCCCTCGCACAGAAACGAAGATCCAACACAGCCATAAATAAATTAATTAAAAAAAAAAAACTAGAAACAAATTACAATGAAAACATGACGATCCAAAACCTATGGGATGCAGCAAAAGCAGTTCTAAGAGGGAAGTTTATAGCAATACAAGCCTACCTCAAGAAACAAGAAAAATCTCAAATGAACAATCTACCCTTATACCTAAAGGAACTAGAGAAAGAAGAACAAACAAAACACAAAGTTAGTAGAAGGAAAGAAATCATAGAGATCAGAGTAGCAATAAATGAAATGGAAACAGAAAACAACAGCAAAGATCAATAAAACTAAAAGCTGGTTCTTTGAGAAGATAGACAAAATTGATAAACCTTTAGCCAGACTCATCAAGAAAAAGAAGGAGAGGACTCAAATCAATAAAATTAGAAATGAAAAAGGAGAAGTTACAACAGACACAGCAGAAATACAAAGCATCCTAAGAGACTACTACAAGCAACTCTACGCCAATAAAATGGACAACCTGGAAGAAATGGACAAATTCTTAGAAAGGTATAACCTTCTAAGACTGAACCAGGAAGAAACAGAAAATATGAACAGACCAATCACAAGTAATGAAATTGAAACTGTGAGTAAAAATCTTCCAACAAACAAAAGTCCAGGACCAGATGGCTTCACAGGTGAATTCTATCAAACATTTACAGAAGAGCTAACACCCATCCTTCTCAAACTCTTCCAAAAAATTGCAGAGGAAGGAACACTCCCAAACTCATTCTATGAGGCCACCATCACCCTGACACCAAAACCAGACAAAGATACTACAAAAAAAGAAAATTACAGACCAATATCACTGATGAATACAGATGCAAAAATCCTCAACAAAATACTAGCAAACAGAATCCAACAACACATGAAAAGGATCATACACCATGATCAAGTGGGATTTATCCCAGGGATGCAAGGATTCTTCAGTAGACACAAATCAATCAATGTGATACACCATATTAACAAATTGAAGAATAAAAACCATATGATCATCTCAATAGATGCAGAAAAAGCTTTTGACAAAATTCAACACCCATTTATGATAAAAACTCTCCAGAAAGTGGGCAGAGAGGGAAGCTACCTCAACATAATAAGGGCCATATATGACAAACCCACAGCAATCATTCTCAATGGTGAAAAACTGAAAGCATTTCCTCTAAGATCAGGAAGAAGACAAGGATGTCCACTCTCACCACTATTATTCAGCATAGTTTTGGAAGTCCTAGCCATGGCAATCAGAGAAGAAAAAGAAATAAAAGGAATACAAATTGGAAAAGAAGAAGTAAAACTGTCACTGTTTGCAGATGACATGATACTATACATAGAGAATCCTAAAGATGCCACCAGAAAACTACTAGAGCTAATCAATGAATTTGGTAAAGTTGCAGGACACAAAATTAATGCACAGAAATCTCTTGCATTCCTATACACTAATGATGAAAAATCTGAAAGAGAAATTAAGGAAACACTCCCATTTACCACTGCAACAAAAAGAATAAAATACCTAGGAATAAACCTACCTAGAGACACAAAAGACCTGTGTTCAGAAAACTGTAAAACACTGATGAGAGAAATTAAAGATAATACAAACAGATGGAGAGATATACCATGTTCTTGTATTAGAAGAATCAATATTGTGAAAATGACTATACTACCCAAAGCAATCTACAGATTCAATGCAATCCTTATCACATTACCAATGGCATTTTTTACAGAACTAGAACAAAAAACTTAAAATTTGTATGGAGACACAAAAGACCCTGAATAGCCAAAGCAGTCTTGAGGGAAAAAAACGGAGCTGGAGGAATCAGACTCCCTGACTTCAGACTATACTACAAAGCTACAGTCACCAAGACAATATGGTACTGGCACAAAAACAGAAATATAGATCAATGGAACAGGATGGAAAGCCCAGAGATAAACCCACACACCTATGGTCAACTAATCTATGACAAAGGATGCAAGGATATACAATGGAGAAAAGATAGTCTCTTCAATAAGTGGTGCTGGGAAAACTGGACAGCTACATGTAAAAGAATGAAATTAGAACACTCCCTAACACCATACACAGAAATAAACTCAAAGTGGATTAGAGACCTAAATGTAAGACCGGACACTATCAAAGTCTTAGAAGAAAACATAGGCAGAACACTCTATGACATAGATCACAGCAAGATCTTTTTTGATCCACCTCCTAGAGTAATGGAAATAAAACCAAAAATAAATAAATGGGACCTAATGAAACTTAAAAGCTTTTGCAAAGCAAAGGAAACTACAAACAAGACGAAAAGACAACCCTCAGAATGGGAGAAAATATGGGCAAACAAATCAAAGGATTAATCTCCAAAATATATAAATAGCTCATGCAGCTCAATATTAAAAAAATAAACAACCCAATCCAAAAATGGGCAGAAGACCTAAATAGACATTTCTCCAAAGAAGACATACAGATGGCCAAGAGGCACATGAAAAGCTGCTCAACATCACTAATTATTAGAGAAATGCAAATCAAAACTACAATGAGGTATCACCTCACTCCTGTTAGAATAGGCATCATCAGAAAATCTACAAACAACAAATGCTGGAGAGGGTGTGGAGAAAAGGGAACCCTCTTGCACTGTTGGTGGGAATGTAAATTGATACAGCCACTATGGAGAACAATATGGAGGTTCCTTAAAAAACTAAAAATCGAATTACCATACGATCCAGCAATCCCACTACTGGGCATATACCCAGAGAAAACCATAATTCAAAAAGACACATGCACCCCAATGTTCACTGCAGCACTATTTACAATAGCCAGGTCATGGAAGCAACCTAAATGCCCATCGACAGACGACTGGATAAAGAAGATGTGGTACATATATACAATGGAATATTACTCAGCCATAAAAAGGAATGAAATTGAGTCATTTGTTGAGACATGGATGGATCTAGAGACTGTCATACAGAGTGAAGTAAGTCAGAAAGAGAAAAACAAATATCGTATATTAACGCACATATGTGGAACCTAGTAAAATGGTACAGATGAACCGGTTTGCAGGGCAGAAGTTGAGACAGAGATGTAGAGAACAAATGTATGGACACCAAGGGGGGAAAACTTGGTGGCGTGGGGATGGTGGTGTGCTGAATTGGGAGATTGGGATTGACATGTATACACTGATGTGTATAAAATTGATGACTAATAAGAACCTGCAGTATAAACAAACAAACAAAAACAACAAATACTAAACTTTCTTTGGGTTATTTGCATGGAAATATGGTAATATAAATGTTTCAGACATTACATGACATTTCTAAAAAAAAAAAAATAAGACACATGCACCCCAATGTTCACTGCAGCAGTATTTACAATAGCCAGGTCATGGAAGCAACCTAAATGCCCATTGACAGATGAATGGATAAAGAAGTTGTGGTATATATATACAATGGAATGTTACTCAGCCATAAAAAGGAATGAAATTGGGTCATTTGTTGAGATGTGGATGGATCTAGAGACTGTCATACAGAGTGAAGTAAGTCAGAAAGAGAAAAACAAATATCCCATATTAACGCATACATGTGGAACCTAGAAAAATGGTACAGGTGAACCGGTTTTCAGTGCAGAAATAGTGACACAGATGTAGAGAACAAACATATGGACACCAAGGGGGGAAAGTGGCAGGGGGTGGGGGCTGGGGGGGATTAATTGGGAGATTGGGATTGACATATATACACTAATATGTATAAAATTGATAACTAATAAGAATCTGCTGTATAAAAAAATACATAAAATAAAATTCAAAAAGAAAAAAGAAATGCAAAAGGGAGTCTTTCAAGCTGAAATGAAAAAACAGTATACAGTTACTTGAATCGACATAAATAAAGAACATCACTAAATGTAACTACATAGGTAAAGATAAACGACAGTTTAAAAGGGGTCAGAAAGTACAAACTTCCAGTTATAAAATAAATAAGTAATGGGGATGTAATTTAAAAAATAAAATTAAAAAGACAGTTTAAATCTATTTTTGTTTGTAACTTTTTTCTCCTATATGATTTAAAAGACAACTGCATAAAGCAGTAATTATAAATCCATGTTGATGAGCACACAGTGTATAAAGATGTAATTTATATGACAAATAACAGCACAAAGGAGAAGGAGGGAATGGAGCTCTATAGGAGCAAAGTTTTTGTATACTCTTTAAATTAAGTCGGTATTAAATATGTAGAGAAGAAATATTTAAGATAATTATATTATAAACTGGGAAGTTATAGGGATGTAAAGGGAGATGAGGTTTCTATATTTCACTCAAACTGGTAAAATGATAAACAATGTATATATAATAAAATACTTAGAGCAACCTCTAAAAAGGCTATACAAAGATATACACACAAAAACAGTATAGATAAATCAAAATGGATTTCAAAAAAACGTTTAGGTAATCCCCAGAAGGCAGGAAAAATACAACAGAGAAATGAAAAACAGAAAGAACAAACAAAAACAAAAATAAAATGGTAGACTTGAGACCTAACATATCAATAATTACAGTAAATGTAAAGGGCCTAATATACCAATTAAAAGACACTGAAAAAAATCAAAACAGGCAGAGGGGATTGAGATTGGCAGAGTGGTTTAAAAAACATGCTCCAACTAGAATGGCTAAAATTTAAAATAGTGACAACACTAAGAGCTGGCAAGGATGTGGAGAATGTTATCATTCATCCATTGCTGGTGGAAATACAAAAGGGTACAGCCACTCTGGAAAACAGTTTGGCAGTTTCTTCAAAAAACTAAACATGCAACTACCATTTGACCCAGCAACTGCACTCCTAATCATTTATCCCAGAGAACTGAAGACTTATGTCCACCCACAAACCTACACAAGAATGTTTATAGCAGCTTTATTTGTAATAGCCCAAAACTGGAAACAACCCAGATGTCCTTCAATGGGTGAATAAACTGTGGTACATCCATACCATGGAATGCTACTCACGAGTAAAAGGGAACAAATTATGGATAAATGCAGTGACCTGGATGAATCTCCAGAGAATTATGCTAAGTGAAAAGAAAATAATCACAAAAGGTTACACCATAGGATTCCATTTGTAACATTCTTGAAATGACAAAATTATAGAAATAGAGAACACATTAGTTGTTGCCTGGGGTTAATGAGGGGCTGGGGGTGGGAAGGAAGTGGGTGTAGCTATAAAAGAGCAACATGAGGGATCCTTGTGGACATGGTAATGTTCTGTATCTTAACTATACCAGCCTCAGCAGTTGGGTAAAGGCCAGCCTCTGTACTGGACTCTATCAGGAGCCTGTTCCCATTGGTCAATGCTTCATTCTGATGAGTTGATGCTATGATGCACTGTCAAATATTTTGACCATGATGCTGGTAAGACACACTCCTGACCCACATGGTCCATGAGGGAGCCTTGTGGAAGTAGCTCCTCCCCTCCCCTGGTTATGTTCAAAATGCCAGGATACATTCCCTTCCCTACATAACTCCCCCTACGAGAGAAGCCAGAGAAAAAAAACATGCTGATTCATTGCTCTAAGGACCCCGATCACTTTACAGACCCAGGGCACAGACTTAATGAAACAAAATCAGATATCCCCAGACATACATAGACTCAAAAAGACCATCAGAATTCCACCCAAAAGTGTTTAACTGAGCAGAGTTTACTGAAGGGGACTATTTACAGCGGCGAGGCCAGGATAAGGGAATCCACGAGGAACGTTAGTTACTACACTCAGAGATTTGCCATGGTGGAAGATGTTACCACCCTGATACTTCATCACTTGGAAAGGGCAAAGTGAAGAATCAGGGCGGCAGCACTCGGAGAGCTGGCATTGGGGAGGAAGGGACCGTAGTTGTGGGGGACACAGCCACTGCCAGAGCCCAGCGCAGGGAGGAAGCGGGAAGAAACCCCCCAGCCTCTCTTGCCTCCCAGCCCCCGATCTTCCACAGGTGCCTGCCATCGGCCAAACCCAACCAGAAGGCAGAAAGCAAAGGGGCCCAGGCCAAAGCGAGCTACTCCGGGCATAGAGCAGGGCATGGAAGGGCAGAGATGTATGTGGGGGACACGAGAGGCAATCAGAGACCCAGTGGGTCAGAGGATACCTATCACACACGGCATTTACACACCAAGGCCCAGAACCACAGGCTTGGTACACGAGTGCAAGACTCCCCCGGCTCACCAGCTCACAGCTGTCTTCCGCATCCTCCCGTCCCCATCGGCACAGCCTTGGTGTGTGCAGGGGGGAAGCCAGGGTGCCCTCCCTGCCCCAGGCCCCCAGGAAAGGGAGACGGTGAAGGAGGGTTTCTCCTAACACGGTCAAACCCTCAGCCCGCAGAGCTCTACAGCCAGGCTGGGCTGGCCCTGCCGTCTGCCAGGAGCCCAGTAATCAAGGTAATTACTTTTCTTTCCCTCCTCTTGGCCCACTGCCCCTCAACAACACAGCACATTTCCCCCACCCCCAACAGCCAGCTCTTCGCCCGATCTCTACCCACAAACGCAGCCTCCCCATGGCAGGGACTGTCGCCAGAGACTTGCTGGCAGATGTACTGAGGCAGCCGCCAGATCAGGGTCCCCACTGCCAGGGACTCCCTGCCCTCAGCCCGCACGGGAAGCACCAAGGGTCGGGACTCAAGCAGAGGGCTCAGGCAGGTTACCTCAAACCACGGGATGCAGGAGGCTTCCAAAGGGAGAGAGAGCTGCAGGCTCCAGATAGCTGGAGGGAGGGCGGGCCAGGCTTTGTGAGCGGGGTGAGCCCCCTTCCCAGCCACGCAGATCTGCTCGGGGCTTAAGGCGGAGGTAGAGAGGGCCAAGAAGTTGTTTGGTGACATCAGGAAAAAGGGCAAGAAGGAAAAGTGATGGGAGGCAAAGCTTGTAAACCCTGCATTGGAGGAGTACTGGTGAGCTACAGCTAACTCAAACCCAAAATTAAAATTCAAAATTGCCCCCCTCTGCCTCTCCTGCTCTCTCTGACCCCTTCCTTGTGAATAAAATAAATGAAATCAGCCAACTAGCTACTTAAGATCATAGGTCATTAAAGTTGAACGGGATCTGAGCTAAGAACAATCCTTCAATTTATGGATGAAGAGAATCAGAGAGGGGAAGCAAAATGTCCAAAGTCACACAGCAGGATGGTAGCAGCACCAGAGCCAGAAGTCCTCAGGTCTCCAAATACTGAGCATCTAGTATGTGTTGGGGACTCTTCGAGATGGTAGGGATATGGCAGTGAACAAAAAGGCAAAATTTCTGCCCCCATGGGTTAACAATCTAGAGCAATGCTACCCAATAGAACATTCTACAGCGATGGAAATGTTCCACATCTTGCTGTCCAATACAGTAGCCACTAGCCACATGTGGCTTTTGAGCACTTGAAATGTAGCTAGTGTGACCAAAGAACGACATTTTTGCTTCATATATTTTGCAGCTCTGTTGTTTGGTGCATAATATTTAGGATTGCTATATTTTTATGCTGAACTGACCCTTTTATCATTATGTAATATCCCTCTCCATCCCCAGTAATTTTCTTTGCTCTGAAGTAGACTTGGTCTGATATTAATACAGCCACTCCTGCTTTCTGCTAATTAACGTTTGCATGGTATATCTTTTTCCAGCCAAGAACTGAACTTTAAATTTTATTTATTTTTAATTAATTTTAATTTAAATAGCAACGTGTAGCTAGTAGCTACAATTTTGGACCATGCCATTTTAGAGAACTCAGCTCAGTAAGTCATGTCTCCATTCTGCCAGTAGCTGAGCAGCCCAGCACCCCCATCCAGGGAAACATTGTCAGTGATTGCCCCAAGGTACTCTCAGAGGCCCCAGGGTAGTCCCCCCGCCACTGTCCAAAATGGAGAACATGGCCATGGACCCGCCCCTCTCTCTGAGACTCAGAAGCAGTTGGATATACCCAGGGAACAGAGGAGACAGGATGAGCTGGCTATTTCTGAGAGCAAAACTGTGTCCTTGCTTCTGGCAGGTTCTCCCTCCCAACCAGGGAGGGCTGACCTCTCCCAGCTCTGGTCCTCGTACTGCAGGGAGCAAGCATCCTTGTCGTGTGTTCTGGACGGGAAGGGTGGGTCTTGTGCAGCGGACAAGCCCTTGTTCTCCTGGGTTGGCCCAGGCCTGTTCAGCTGGAAACGACACAGCAGAGGGAAAAAGGGCAGGCCTCAGGGAGGGGGAAATTGGTGGCACGGTTAATTGAGATTACTTACGTGTAAAGCCGGCCAGGTAGAACCCCACTGCTGCCAAGGACTCTACAGGCGGAGTGACCTCCTCTCTCCTCCAAACTCCCACCCGCCCTCCTCCTCACTGCACTGTGTTGTGTCTGCTTACTCACCAGCTCGCCCCCCAAGCCTGGCATCTCCTCAGAGGAGCTCACGGAGCTGTGGGCATCCTTCCTACATATTCAGCACATGGAGAGCTGCCCCTTCCCTCCCACGTAACACTGTGCCCAAGACCCAGCTCAGAGTTGGTGCAAAATGAATATGTGCAGAAGGATGATGGGGAGGGGAGGGGAAGAGAGAGGGAAAAAGAACAGGATTGCTACCCCGGGTCAAGGGTCCTGCTTGTCAGGGCTGAAGAGCAGAGGGGAGGCAAATTCACAGGGAACCCAGGGAAAGAGTCACAACGTCTTGATCGCCATTAACCTCCAGCTGGAGCTACAATACCTCCCCCACCCCTTTGCATGAAGACCAACATGCTAAACCTGAGCTCCAGTCTCAATGCGTCTGCCTATCTCTTGACACATCCCAGGATCTTTACCTCCCCTGACCATTGCTTTGTGTCCTTGCATCGGTCACTTTCCTGAGCTTCAAGGGCAGAAAAGTGGGGAGCCCAGGGCAGGGAGGAGGGGAAAATGGAAGGGCCCAGTAGGGGCACCTGAGCCCCTGGAACCTCCACATTGCACCAAGCACACCTCCACTTTAATTTACACATCTTATTTCATTTTCTTACCAAATAAGCTGTCACAACAATACAGGAGCTGATTCAATTCAGGCAGAACTGCACAGATCACATCAGAAAATGACTGATAGTCTTGATGCGGAAATTGCATTTATCATACAGGCAAATAAAGTGGGAAGACATGCACTCGGGATAAAGGTTTTGTCAGCACTGGAGTGCACAACTGACCTGGAATCCTCCCACAAATGAGATATCAGCACAGGTTCAAGACAAGACGGAAATGGGGAACAGGAGGGTCTGTGGAATCAGGGGCCAGCAAAGGCCAGAGGGTTGGGGTGCATGGGGTCCAGTCAGCACTGGAAGGAAACGCTCACAGATGCACAAGGCCGCAGCCTCCACCTCCACTGAGGGAGGGAAGAAGGGAGGGAAGGCCCCTGAGAGGACCTGGGAAGAGTTCCATGCTGGCAATTCATGGCAAATTACTCCTGTAATTTACTGGTCCGGTTGGAGAGATGCATCTTTGAACTCCAGCGAGACACTTTGAAAATCACTCTCCACCCTGGCTTTCCAAGCCCTGTCTGAGATGAATTAAAGGGAATTATGCACGTAAAGCCCCCAGATCAAGGGGACACCCACTCTCCTTCAACTGCCTGCAAGCTGATTAAACAGACAGAGTTCACAGCAGAACAGGCAACCAGGCTGGAAAAATAAAATAAATTTGAAATGCAGAGATTGATGGCTTCTGTCACAAAGTCTCTCCAAAACCAGTCCATAAATTGGAATTTCCATCGATGCTAAGGCAAAGGTGGCAGATCAGTGGCAGCTGTTGGCCTGGTGGGGTCTTTGAGGAAGGACACCAGATCCCCTTTAAAATCCACACACTGAAAATCCCGACAAGGACTTCCCTGGTGGTCCAGTAGTTAAGACTCCACGCGCTCCCAAGGCAGGGGGCCCAGGTTCGATCCCCGGTCAGGGAACGAGATCCCGCATGCCTCAACTAAGACCCAGTGCAGCCAAATAAACAAATAAATATTTTTTTTAAAAATCCCCCCAGTGTAAGGGGATCCATATTCCAGGGGGGTGGCTTTGGTTGTAAAAGATACCCCGTCACCCCAAGAAGGAGACACTGAGGCACAGGTCAGGTGTCACTCAGGACCTCCTGCACTTCCCACAGTAACATTGTGCCCAGTGCCAGGCACCTAGCTGATCCCAAGCAACAAGATGCTGCCTGTCTTCTCAGGGCCCTGCTGAGCAAACTCACGCCAACCTCAGCCCTTCTCTGGGGCAGTTCAGGTCCCAGGTAAGCCATAGAGCAGAGGCAGTGGACAGGCAAGTCCTAGAACTCAGTTATGCTCAGGCCCTGGTCCAGGCCAGAGGCAGCTGACAGTCAGGAGTGCAGAAGTCTAGGTTTTCCACCCCCGGAGACTGATGCAACTCAGGCTGGGGTAGCTAGAGAGGGGAGGCTGGAGAGGGGATGTGTTGAAGACTATGGTGGGCACCCAGATTCCCCCTCCAGGACTGAGACATTCATTCCCAAGTCCCTCTCTGGAATTGCTCCCAGCCAGAGAAAGCCACCTGGCTCAAGGTCATGCCCCAAATCTGAAGGCAGCTGGTTAGTTGGCCAAAGAGAGGATGGTTATAATGGCTTGGCCTCCTTTCCTCAAGGTGGGATGATTCTGCAGGCCATTCCTGCTGCAGGGCTGCCCCGCAGAGGGGCTGAGGGGGGCTCAGCCGCAGGGGGCTTTGTGGTGACTGCATCACAGCCCAACGTCTCCCTCTGCCCCACTGTGCTGCCTTCACTCCCCACAGGTGCTAATACTGGGGGCATGAGGGAGACAAGCCCTGATGTGGCAGGTGCCACAGAAGCTGAAGTGATGTGAGATCCCTTGTCTAATCTAGTCCCTCATGTCAGACCCAAGGGGACCCAAAGGCGTGGGGAAGAGGCTTGCCTCTATCTACACAGCCAGTCCGTGGCAGAGCTGCCCCTAGAACTCAGGCCTCCTGACTCCACATTTCCCCAGGAACCCTCCAGAAAGGTAAGGCCCCAAGCATCTCTCCCTAGAAAGAGGCTCAGCCCCAGAAGAGTAATTAAGAAAGGTCACTTCTCAGTCCCTACCCACTCCAGCCTTCACTCGGCCATTCTGTTGGCCCTTAAAGCCAAATCACTCTCAGCATCTCTTGGAGCCTCTCACCAGCATCCTTCTCAGAAGGAGACATTGATGCCACCATTTTATTATGAGATTTATTAGGAACCTTTTTTCAGCTAAGGAAAGAGGTACTTTGATCCTTCTCAGCTGGGTTATTACAGTTGACAATCACCTGTCTATGTGTCCCCAAAATTTAAAGATGGGGAAAAAATCAGAATCACCCAGCATTTACATTGATTTGGTTAATCCCTAGAGGAAAATACAATTAAACGAAAGGAACAAAATGAAAGCTGACTGATGAGTTGCCATTTTAAGACACTCAGTTCAATTAAGCTAAAAGCCTGCTCTCGGGGTCACAACAATAGTTCCCAAACACTGCCAGCACACCAGCTCTTCAGCCACAGTCAAGATGCTCTCAAAACCGAGCAGGAGGGAATCCGTGGAATCTGCACCTGAACCTCATTTCCATTTAGGACCAACTTCTAAGAACCCTGCTGACAGCCTATCACTCCTCCCTGCTGGACGGGGCTCTATAGGGGTCCCAGGGTCTAAGGCAGGGGTCATAGGTTCTATCGCCAATGTGTCGAACTGCTTGTTTTTTATTGTTTGCTTGCCTGTCTGCTTGCTTTATAAAAGGTGGTCCCCGGTGGGAAGCCAGGGCCTGTTTTGCCACTAACTAGCCTCAGTTTTCTCATCTTTAAAATGGGGATGTCCTTAGACCGTGGAAACCTAGATGTTAGTTCCCACTCTGTTGATAACTTGCAGCGTAACTTCCTCAGCAGCAAAATCATTCTAACGTGCCTGTTTATCCCACCACCTTGAAGCTTAAAAGTGCTGGGACAGAAAAGGATAGACTTTTCAACATATGGTATCAGAACAATGTGAAATCCATGGGCAAAAAAGTGAACCTTGACCTAAACCTTATCTAGATATATCGATATCGGTATAAATAAGTCTATAGAGAGATATAAAGATACATATTTTAACACAAGAAGTGTAGACTTAAATGTAGAATGTAAAACCTTTTAGAAGAAAACATAGGAGAAAATCTCCTAGGGCAAAGAGTTCTTAGACATGACTCCAAAAGCAGGATCCATAAGAGAAAGAATCAATAAATTAGGCCTCATCAAAATTGAAACCTTTTACTCTGCAAAAGAGGGGGTTAAGAGAATGAAAAGACATGTGACAGAGTGGGAGAAAAATTTGCAAATCATGACACAAAGGATTGGTATCTAGAAAATTTAAAGAACTCTCTCATCTCAACAGTAAGAAGTCAACAATCCAAGTGAAAAATGGGTAAAATACTTGAACTTGAAATACTTCACCAAAGAAGATATACAGATGGCAAATAAGCACGTGAAAAGATGTTCAACATCATCAGCCATTAGGGGAATGAAAATTAAAACCACAGTGAGATATCACTCAGGATCTCATGTCAGAATTGCTAAGATAAAAATTAGTGATAAAAACAAATGTTGGCAAGGATGTAGAAAAGCTGGATCCCTCATGCATTGCTGGAGGAATTTTAAATGGTACAGACACTCTGGAAAACAGTTTGGCAGTTTCTTAAAAAGCCAAACATGCAACAATCGCATGACCCAGCAATTGCACTCTTGGGTGCCTATCCCAGGGAAATAAAAACTTACATTCACACAAAATCCTACACGAGAAAGTTTATAGCAGTTTAACTTGTAGCAGTCAAAACCTGGAAACAACGCAGTCAATGTGTAATTGATTAAACACACTGTAGTATACCCATACCATGCGTACAAGCTTAAATTGTGTCCTCCAAATTCATGTTCACCCAGAACCTCAGAATATGACCTTATTTGAAAATATGGTCTTTACAAATATAATTAGTTAAGATGAGGTCATACTGGACTAAGGGGGTCCCTAAATCCAACAACTGGTGTGCTTATGAGAAGACCATGTGATAACAGAGTAGTGTACCTACAAGCCAGGAACACCAAGGGTTGCTGACAGCCGGCAGAATCTAGGAAGAAGCAAGGAAAGATTCTTCCCTAGGGCCTTCTAAGGGGGCATGGCTATGCTGACACCTTGATTTCAGACTTCTGGCCTCCAGAACTATGAGAAAATACATTTCTGTTGTTTTAAGCCACCCTGTTTGTGGTACTTTGTTAAGGCAGCCCTAGGAAAATAACACACCACGGGATACTACTCGGCAATAAAAAGGAACAAATTGAACCACACAACAACCTGGATGAACCTCCAGAGAATTATCCAGAGTGAAAAAAGCCCATCTCAAAAGGTTACATACTGTGTGATTCCATTTATATGACATTCTCAAAATGACAAAATTCGAGTGATGGAAACCAGATCAGTGGTCACCAGGGGAGCAGGGAAGGAAGGGTAGGACAATAAAAGGGTAGCACAAGGGAGTTTTTGGGGGTGATTGAACAGTTCTGTATACTGATTGTGGTAGTGGTTTCATAAATTTATAAATATGACAAAATTCAAAGATACACACACACATGTACAATGTGTATTCTTGTAAAAACTGCTGAAATCCAAATAAGATCTGTAGTTTAGTTACTAGAATGGTGGTAATGTCAAGTCCTGGCGTTCCTACTTATATTGATACTATGATTATGTAAGATGTTATCATTGGGGGAAGCCAGGTGAAGAGTACCCGAGAACTATTATTTTTGCAACTTCTACATGAGCCTAAAATTATTTCATACTAAAAAGTTTTTAAAAG
The DNA here is from genome assembly GCF_028021215.1 of Eschrichtius robustus. Lineage (NCBI taxonomy): Eukaryota > Metazoa > Chordata > Mammalia > Artiodactyla > Eschrichtiidae > Eschrichtius > Eschrichtius robustus. The sequence goes on from NC_090824.1 coordinate 127,471,177, forward strand.
CAGTCTTGGGAGGATTCAACATGTTTTACAACTGTAAAGAAAAAGATGTCGTTACTATTTCAAGTTGACTCCTAACAAGCTCTGAAGGCAGACAAACACAGGCTAGCATTTCAGCTTCACCACTTACAAACTCTCTAGCCTTGGGCAAGTCCCTTCACTTCTCTGAGCCTCCGTTTCTTCACATGTAAATTCTCATACAGGAATAATGACACACAACACACATATTACCTATGAGATGGTGGGTATAAAAGCATCTGTACTTTCCAACCGTAAAGGAGTAACTTAGTTCCCATCTTTATCCCAACCAGTGCAACTCCGATTTGTCTTCTGGTCCTGCTGTTGTATTTGATTCCACCCTTCAAGGTCAAACGAGCTTCTCCTGAGAACCCACGTCCCTCTAGAATTCAGGTCTTCCAGATCTCCTCACCTGGCCAACAAAAGGGCTGGGCTACACCTAAAGCTCAGACCTCCATGGAAACAACACCCCCTCCGGTAGCCCCGGCCAGGCTTTGCAAAGTTCCCCTGCCTTTTGGCCCTCAGAGTTAATAGGGTGCAGCTGATAACCCTCCCTGCTCTGAGACCCCAATTACCATCCCTCCCTTTCTTCCCCTCCATCATGACCCTAGCTACCACTTCAAATGGTCTCGCAAAAACAAGAATTTCTCCTTTATGGTTGCAAAGTACAGTTTACAAAGTACTTTTTACACATGTGTTATGCCTCCTTAGGGCCCCAACAAGGCCCTAGCTGGAAGCAAAGCAGGTGTAAGAATCCCAATTTTCCAGATGAAAAGAGGTACACGTCAGGGAAGCAGGTGAGGAACAGGAAGGAGAGAAGGGAACCAGCACAATTAACCACCTACTGTATACCAGGCACTTTATTTTCTTTCATTTGATTATTACAACAAGATTATGACATAAGTATTATTAAATCTCCATTTTGCAGATCAGACACCTCAGTTCAGAAAGGTTAAGTAACATATCCAACAACACACAGCCTGTAAGGGCCAAATGGAGATCGGACCCAAGCCTGCCTGTCTGCAAAGCAGGGATCTTTCCTTTACACCAGGCACAAAGCCGATCATGCTCTCACCCATCCATTCATTCGTTTCGTTCCTTTTTATCTAGAAGCAATTGGAAATCCTTTCTCTCTGTGGGGATTTCCTGAGTTGACCAGACCCATGAGTGTTCTGGCCGCACACATGTGAGGATCATCAGATGCTCCTCTTCACTCTACATCCCCAAAAGGATCAATCCATTCATATTGTGTCATGTATTTCCACCCTGGGAATTCACTGGAGCACCCTTTCTCTACCTTAGGCAATGACACCACCATCCCTTCTCAGCCCCACCCTCTAGGTCTCTCCTACAGCTCCCCCAACTCTACAGATGGCCAGAGTCTTGGCTGTGTCAAGTGTCAAGGCTGGAAGGACCCTTAGAGAGCATTCAAGATAACTCCAAGATCCACAGAGGGCAAGGCGCTTGCCTCAGTTCTACAGTGACATAGTAGCAGGACCAGGACTAGCCCCAAGGCCTCCCAGCTCGTGTCCAGCCCTCTCCACCCGGGTCCCAACACAGCATCACTCCATCACCACTGACAGGTCTGCCTGCCTCCCTCCTGGCACGTCTCCTGGCTGCCTGGGTCAGGGCCTCACAGTGGTTCCAGGGCTCCCTTCTCCCTTCCACACTCCTAAACCCTGACCGTCCTCCCAGCCCCAGCTCAATCCTGCCTCTCCCCTGAAAGCTTTCCAGATTATTCTCGCCCACAGGGTCTCTCCTTCCATCAATCACTGCTGCTTGTACCCTCCTGATACCTCCAGATCTCATGATTTCACAACCATCATGAGCCTCAGTTTAACCTTCCCTCCACCGCCAGACCACCACCCACCCCATGCACTTGGCCTAGCTGAGTGAATCGAAAACCAAAAAAGTATGTGAGTGTGTGGGGGTCGGGGGGAGGGGTGGATAGAACACCGAGTGTTCATATTATCAGTCTTAGTTGTGGGAGATTTCTCCTATCTTCTCCCAAACTTATGGGATTTGCCATTTCCCCCCCAAAGTACACTCTAGAAGACCCCTCATGCCATGATAGCATCGCCTAATAACCTACTCAGAATTAAACTATGGGGTAAAATTCCACTTTTGAGACTTGCTCCCCTCATGACTAATTGAGATGCCAGGATCAAACCAAGTCTTCCACCCCATTAAATAAAACCAGAAAAAAGATGCTCCTGCTAACAGCACTTTCCTAATTTCCTCAAGCTGGCCTGCAATAAGTATTCCTAATTGTGCTTGTTAAAAAGTAGATTTACGAATCCCAATTAGGCCACTTGCACTTACGCGGCAGCAGTTTTCTTTCATTCATTCATTCATTCATTCATTCATTCATTCATTTATTTATTTATTTATTTATGGCTGTGTTGGGTCTTCGTTTCTGTGCGAGGGCTTTCTCTAGTTGTGGCAAGTGGGGGCCACTCTTCATCGCGGTGCGCGGGCCTCTCACTATCGCGGCCTCTCTTGTTGCGGAGCACAGGCTCCAGACGCGCAGGCTCAGCAATTGTGGCTCACGGGGCCAGTTGCTCCGCGGCATGTGGGATCTTCCCAGACCAGGGCTCGAACCCATGTCCCCTGCATTGGCAGGCAGATTCTCAACCACTGCGCCACCAGGGAAGCCCCGGCAGCAGTTTTCAATACCACCCAACCTTCCTTCTTCCCGGGATGAAATTATTTTTGGTGGGTGACAGGATGATTACTAAAACATAAAAGGACCCACTCAGTACCACAGCAGCAGCTTCAGCAATTCTGTTAGAAGGGCTTGAGGACAAGCAGGGTTTGGATGGCAAATTGAAAGCCATGTTAAGCTTCCGCCACTCCATACCCTCAACCACGCAGGTGCCTCTCCTGGTTGTTTCTCCCTGGATCCAAAACAACCTTCTAGATACCTGGACCCACCTGCCTCACCCTTCCCCTTGCCCTTTATTTCCCAGCTGCTCCCCACCTACACCTGTACCTCCCCCTCCCAGAGCAAGTTCTTCCACCTGAACAACGTTTCCTCATTCCCATTCTCCCCCATCTCCCTGGAGGAGCCAGCTCCTCCAGGAAGCTTCCCTTCCTTGACCCAGGCTCTCGCACCTACTGCTGTTCAAGCACTCACCATATCCATCTAATTCCTCAGTTGTCTGTGTGTCTCTAGTCTGGGCTGTGAGCTCCTTGAGGGCAAGGACTGAGTCACTCATCTTGACATCCCAGGATCTGACTGACTCACTCACTCACTCCATTCTTTCCTTCAACAAACTTGTTGGAACCCAATTAAAAAATAGGCAAAGGATCTGACATTTCTCCAAAGAGGATATCCAAATGGCCAATATGCACATGAAAGATGCTCAACATCACTAATCATTAGGGAAATGCAAATCAAAGCCATAACGGGATACCACCTCACACCCAACAAGACAGCCACTGTTCTGTTCGAAAAGAACAGAAAATAACATGTGTTGACAAGTACATGGAGAAACCAGAACCCTCATACACTGCTGGCAGGAATGTAAAATGGCGCAGCCACTTTGGAAATCAGTCTGGCTGTTCCTAAAATGTTAAACATAAAGTTACCATATGACCCAGCAATTCCACTCCTACATATATACCCAACAAAAATGAAAACATATCCATGCAAAAATGTGTACACAGACTTCATAGGAGCATTATGCATAGTAGCCAAATGGTAGAAACAACCCAAGTATCCATCAACCAATGGATGAATAAATAAAATGCAATATATCCATATGCTGGAATATTATTCCACAATAAAAGGAATGAAATACTAGTTCATGCTACAATAAGGATGAACCTTGGAGCTTTATGCTAAGTGAAAGAAGCCAGTCACAAAAGACCACATACTGTATGACTCCATTTATACGAACTGCTCAGAACAGGCAACTCCATAGACACATAAAATAGATTAGTAGTTGCCAGGGTTGTGGGGAGGAAGAATGAGGAGTGACTACGGATGAGTATTGGGTTTCTTTGGGGGGTAACTGCAGTGATCACGACACAAACTGATTGTGGTGATGGTTGCACAACTCTGTGAATATACTAAAAAACATCAAATTATAATAATATGCTTTTATTAATATGCATTTATTAAAGCAATATAAAAATGTGCTTTTAAATGAGTTGTATGGTATGTGGATTATTTTTCAATAAAGCTATTGCCAAATTTTTTTAAATCACTTGTTGGGCACTTACTACGTGAGGAAGGGATCAATGCAAGGACAGAGCACTAGTAGCCTGAGCGCCGGGACACGCCTCTACTCAGGGCGGTTAAGTATGGCGCCTCCTTCTTCCACTATTACAACCTCCCTCAAGATATCAGCTCCCTGCTTGGCCTAACAAGACAGTGACTGACCTCTTTCAACCAGTCAGCATGGGGGAAATTCAATCAACGACAGGAGAGCTTGCTACTTTGAGATATAAAATAGTGTAGCAGTTAAGAGCAGTTTCTAGAATGACACCACTTAGTATCAAATCCCGGCTCTGCCTGTTAACCAGCTGTGTGACCTTGGACAAGTTATTTAACGCCTCTGAGTCTTGGTTTTTGTCATCTATAAAATGAAGGGATAATAACATTATCCACCTCATAAGGCTATTGTGTAGATAAAATGAATTCGTACATATAAAGTACCTGTCATAATATAAGTGCTATACAAGGATTAGCTAGAATATTTCCCAAGACGGAGGAGCGAATCTCACTACTCGGTTTAGTGATGGGCAAGTCTCACAAAATTCATATTCATCTCACCTCTAAGCACCCATTTCTCCTGGAGGTGTACAGTTCTTCCCCTAGCCCGAGAACTAGCCCCCTAGTTCTTCCCGCATGGGGAAGGGTCTTGGTCATTCAAGTGCTAAAGGATATAAGTGCACGAAAGAACATGGCAGCGTTCTCTGGCCATCCTCGAGACGCTGAGACAAGGAGGCAGGTGTCTGGCAGGGAGAGGCCCTGGATGGCAGAGCAGCCCGCTGGAGGAGCCCGGCCCTGCCATCTGCTCTCTCGGCTGAGGTGAGTGGCCTGGCATGGATTCACGCTTGGTCACAGCCCAGCACCTCTACCAAGTGCCCGTTACGGAGGAGTGCCAAGGCCCAGCCTGCAGGAGCCATTTCCCATCATGGGGGAGAGGCAGCAAGCAGCCCTGCCTCAAAGAGAGGCCTCTTCAGTATGCTTGCCCACCATCCACACTCCACGTTACTTAAGAACGGCACCAAAAGCCAGCGCTCTCCCAGGGAAGGTGATGGCTGAGGGAACTGTGCAGTGGCCAACGTGGCATTAGGAGCCCCAGTGAGGAGATGGGGGACCAGCGCTCAGCAGGTGATGCCACTCTGCACCCCACCAGGGCCCTCCACCAGGTTTGGGTCATTACGATACTTCCCTAATGACTGCCCTTTGGAGGCAGGGACCCCAGGGGCTTGACTCATCCAGTCATATCTGGTTCACGCCCACTCACACCAGGCATACATCTGCAAGCACACACTCACACGTGGTCCCACACATTTAGAACACCCACACTCCATAAATAGCTCACATACATACACAGTCACAGACGCACACACACACGTACATGCGCATGCATTCACACAATGCACTAACCTATATACACTCACAACACAGACATACATTTGCAACACACATGCACATGCGGTCACACACATTGAAGTACACACCGTCAGCAAACACATACAGTCAGACATACACACACCCTCATGCACACGCAAACCTGCTCATACCACACATTCACTCCCGTACACGTCTATGCTCACAGTCTTCCTCAGACTCACATAAACACACATGCATATACTTACCACTCACGCGGGCCCACAATCACACACAGGCGTTCACACACACACATTCAATGCTGTCCCACACATACACACTCACACACTTACCCAGAGGCAGCCCTTCAGCCCTCCAGGCCTCCAGGCTCTGCTGAGAGCACAGGTAGCAGGGGGCGGTTAAGTCAGAAGATTGTTTTTCCCATTTGCCGGGCTCTTTTCCTCCTTCAGAAAATTGTCACCTGGGCAAGATTCCCAGGGAGATGGCAAGAGGCGGGAAAACACACAGGTCCGTAAAGACCTCTGAAAAAACCTCACTGTGGAAGAAGTCTCCAAGGATGTCCACAGCCCGAGGGGAGTTAATATTGATGCTAGTAGGATAGCTTTTCTTAGGTCCACAGAAGACATGTCGGGGTTTGCAATTTATGGAGAACGTCTTCCAACACTATCTCCTCAATCCCCTAGTCTACTGCTAACCCGAGAATCATCTCAAGCCTCAGTTTCCTCGTGGAGTTGCTGTGAGGCTTAAATGAGATCATGCACGGAAATTGCTGTGCCCAGTGCCTGCCACAAAGTCTCAATAAATGATAGTTTTTGTTCTTGACATTATTATTAACATTGGCTATTAATAAAAATAAATCCTACAGCAATCCCATCAGGCATTGTTTTCCTCATTTTGTATGAGTGAAAACAAAAGCCCGGCACTTTAGATGATCTGTGCCCGAGATCACATTGGCAAGTGGGAGAACAGGAGTCAGGCCTCCTCCTCCAGGGACTCCTTCCTCTTTCCCGTGCCCACCCCCCACCGGCATCCTGTTTCTCCCCACCTGGCCTCACATTTCGAGCTCTTCCCTGCTTCTCAACATCTCCCGGAACAGAGGGCAGAGGGGGAGAGGGGAAGGGAGAAAGCAGAGTGTGTCTTTCCTCCCAGTTCATTCCATGGATACGGTCCAGGCTCTGCTGTCTGGGACGTACTCTGAAACGGCTCTTAGCTTCTATTTCTTCATCCCCATTCTGCCTGCGGCCCCCAGGGAAGGGTAACCCTGGCCCAGCTAGGCAGCAGATCCCTTTATGCTTCAGATTCCCCCTCCTAAGACCTCCTGGGCTCCGCCACCCAGCCTCTGGGACTGCCCCTGCCCCCGCAAATACCCACAAGGGTAACTGGCATGGAGGCAACCCAAGACCAGGAGCAAGTCCAGGTTCCTGTTCCTGCCCTAGCCCTACATCACCCTCTGACCTTGGACCGGTCACTTCCCCTCTCTGGGTCTCAGTCTGCCCTCTGCCCAATGAGGGGACAAGAAGGTCATCAAGCTCTAACACTCTCTGAGGCTGGGAAGCTGGCAGAATCTCAAAATCCAAGGCAGGCTAGTGTGGAAGGTAATCTGGGGTGAGGAGCTCTTTAAATCATAGCACAGCAGGAAAGCTCCCAGAAAATGCCGCACACAGAGGGTATGCGGGTAATAGAGTCAGTAAGAGATGCTGCCCTGCCTGAGGGCTTACTGGTGGGCTGTCCGCCGCCCCAGCCATGGAGCCCTCACAGACAACCAGACCTGCTCCTCTGCGTTCCCCTTTAGAGCCACTTGCGGAAACCCATGGAGCTCCAGAGAAGGGGGTGGCTGGTGGAGGGGGTGCCCACCCACTCGCTTGTGCACAAAGACACACACACTGGAGAGGACAGGACGGAAACCAGGCCAGGTGAGCCTGCAGGGAAGGAGCTCCTCAGACCCCAGGAATAACAGCCCCCTACACCCACAGAGGGGACTGCTCCCCGCGATTAGGCCACACAGACTGAACCACCTCCTACTACAGCGAGCTGAGGGATCCAGATTTGTCAACTTAGCATAACACTGCCTGTGCTGGATATTTTCCATGAGTTCCTGTGGATCTTCTCTGCACACTTCTCCCTCTGCTTTGGGCCCCAGAAGGCTGACAGGTACGGATTGCATCAGAGGCTCCCTTGATCTCTGGGTTCGCCCATGACCAGTTGGGTTCACCCAGTGGGGCAGCCAGCAGAAAACTGGAGAGCAGGAGGAGCGTGAACAGGACCACTGCGATCTGGCTGCATGCCTTCCAGAAAGCCACGCTCCTGTCAGGCAGCCCTCTGTACACAGTACCCTCTCCAAGTCTCCGTGGGCCTGGGGGCTGCTAGATGCTCTCACGGTTACTAGCCTCAGGGTGCTGCACTGTCCTTTGTTGGTTTGTTGGTTTTCCTAAATTCCGCCCACACCTATGTAAACCAGCCCCTTTATTAAGTTCTCATCAAATTACCCAGCTTGAGTGTGCTACCTGTTTCCCGCCAGGACCCCAGTACATCACTCAGGGAGATGTTCTTGGTCAAATCATGCCAAGATCGTCATGGCCAGAAATAAGAAAGTCAGGCAGAAACAGCTCTGGGGTTCTCTGGCCTTGTGGCTTCCCACACAACGGAGCTCTCTGTGGTGGGGTCTCCACCCTGAATGCCCACCAGCACCCAGCCAGAAATGTCAGTGAGTCCAAGACTCCCAGGGGACCACGGCAACCCAGACAGCATGCACCCCAGCTGGACGGGAAGCCACCACTCAGCTTTCTCCACTGTTGGCCAGGCAGGAATGCGGGCCAGGAGTTGCAGATCTTCTAATTATTCAAAGGAAATTAGAAATACATATTTTTATGTGAAATCCTCTCTTGGCTCACACGTTTTAAAAGCAAAACTCGAGCCAAATGCATCTGCAGCCAACAGAGAGTTGTTTGTTCCCCCACGAGTTACACTCTGATACTGAGATTCCATCTTCTATGTAGACGATTCAGAGCGATGATAGTTTTGGTGGCCCTGCCAAGGCTGCACACTCTGAATCACTGAGTCTCTGTCTCAGGGAAGGAAGAGGGCCAGCAAGGGTCCTCGAGGCAGAGGGCCCTTGGCAAAGCCCAGACCGCGGGGAGAGACGGGCAATGTCTGCAGGGAGGTCAATGGCCCCAGGTCAGGAACAGGGAGCCGGGCAAGATGGGGAACTGGATTGAGGTGATTAGAAGCGGGGGACCCATTGGACAATGACCTAGCCTCAAGAAAGGTCTGGGTTACTTGGGGTTGGTTTGTTCATTCATCCATTTGTTTATTACCAAGCTCTGTTTTGAGGATGCATCAAGTTCTATCTGAAAGTTGCAGGGGTGCATGGTCCCCATTCTGGTGGAAGGTGATAATAGCATCTTTATCTCCTGGGAGAGAGGCAAATTAGCATCATTTACAAAGGCCTATAGTCTGTCCTCCTTCAGAACCATCAAATCACTGGGTGCTTAGATGACTGTGTGCCGGAAAGGACATCTTATCCCTCCAGCTGCCTCCAGGCCCAGCCAAACTCCCAAACTCGCTGGGACAGGAAAACCTCTCCAATGAGGAAAAGGCTCTAGCTAGACATCCCTTGGCCTTCTGTCCTTTCCTTCCCTGAATTGCACCAGAATTGTCGATTCCCTCGTCTGGCACTGCCCAGGCACCACCAGGTATTGCCAGGCTGTTTTCTGGATCTCCCCTCTGTCTCACCTATCCACTAGATTGTAAGCCCCCCAGGCAGCAGGGTTGGATTTTAAGCTTTACCCTCCATCTAGGCTCACCCTAGCTTCTTACAAACGGAGTTCCATAAATATCCACATGATTAGACATTTTTAGTGATATGATTGGGTAGTAATAAGAAATTACAAGCATAATAATAATGATGACAGATGCCTTATGTTTATGTAGCACTTCGAACTTTGGAAATAAGAAATAATAAACCTAATAATAGTAATGATAGATGTCTTACCTTTGTATAGCACTTTGAAGATGGCAAAGCACTTTCACAGACTTAAATTTTATATCATCTTCAAAATCATCTTTATAAAAAGTTAGTGGGGGGCATAGATGAAACAAGATAGGCGAAATGCAAATTACTGCTGAAGCAGGGTGATGTGGACATGGAGATGCACTATACTGTTCTCTCTCCTTGGGGATCTATTTGAAATTTTCTACTGTAAAGAGTTTAAAAAACAAACAAACAAACAAACAAACAAACAGGGGCTTCCCTGGTGGCGCAGTGGTTGAGAATCTGCCTGCCAATGCAGGGGACGCGGGTTCGAGCCCTGGTCTGGGAAGATCCCACATGCCGCGGAGCAACTCGGCCCGTGAGCCACAATTACTGAGCCTGCGCATCTGGAGCCTGTGCTCCGCAACAAGAGAGGCCACGATAGTGAGAGGCCTGCGCACCGCGATGAAGAGTGGACCCCACTTGCCGCAACTAGAGAAAGCCCTCGCACAGAGACGAAGACCCAACACAGCCATACATACATACATAAAAAAAAAAAAGAATGTAAGCAGACAAGAACCTCATTAAAATATTAAAAAAAAAAAAAAAACAACACTGTACTATGTAAGTCAAGTAAGAGGCTTGATCATCACCAGTCTTATTTTAAAGCTGAAGAAACTGAAGCCCAGAGAGGGGGGTTGGCTTGCCCAGTCACTCAGCTTGTGTGGACCCGCATATCTGAGAACAGAGAGGTGGCGTCCCCGCTCCTTGTCACATGCTCTCTTTTCTACATCACTGTTGCCCAGAGTGGGTCCCACCAACATCACTTCCTTGGAATGTTAAAAGGGTTCTACAGGGACTTCCCTGCTGGTCCAGTGGTTAAGACTCCATGCTCTCAATGCAAGGGGCACAGGTTCAATTCCTGGTCGGGGAACTAAGATCCCGCATGCCGCACGGCACAGCCAAAAAATAAATAAATAAAGGGGGTTCTACAGAAACTAAGATCCCATGGTTAAATAAGTTTAACAAAGGGCCAAACAAAGCCATCAAGTCCTCTTCCTGCAGGACTTGTCAGAGCCTTTACAGAGCACTCTGTAGAGCTAGTGTTCCCTAGAACACGGTTGGGGAACACCGAGCTACATCAGACCCACAGGCACACAAGAGCCCTATTATGCACCCAGACGCCTGCCAGTCCCCAGAGCAGGGCTTTTCAGACATCAGAAGCCAGGCCAAGTGAAAGCCGTATGAAGAGGTACGCTACAGATGAGCCCTGCTAGGTGTGTGCAAAGTCCTGGGTGACAGAAGGTGAACAAACATAATCTGCCAGGGGAGTGGGGGACTGTTATGGTGTGTGGTAAGGCCTCTAGATAATGGCTGGGTCAGAACAGGAGTTGTCAGCAATGCCAAGAAGGTACATGAGGCCCAAACTGGGCCTGGCCCTCCAGGCTCCCAAATGTCAGGGCCCCACAAGGCTTCCTTTTGGAGGAGGGATGGGGGTTGTTTTTCCTGCATGGGCTGCCCCTGAGCACTCTACAGGAACAGATGCTCCAACCCTCTCCTGTGCCAGGAATTGAGCTGCTGATTCAAGCTGCCACCCCTCCCTTCCTTGCTAATCCTCCAGCCTTGGACACTTTTGTGCTCACACCAGCTTCTCTGGCAGTTTCACAGACCCTTTGGGCAGCTGTACTGATATTTAATCATTAATGAAGCAGGGTTTTTCCATCTTCCTCTCCACCCTTCTCCTCCTCAGTAGCAAGGCCTTGGGCCATGGAAGAGCAAGTAAGAGTAAGTATGATTTGCTTTGTGAAAGCTGGAAACGCAATTGTTTATCATCCTCAAACAATAACAATTAATCGTCATTGAGCACTTATCGTGTGCCAGACCCCGTGCTGGGTGTTTACCCACATACAATTCCCATAATAACCCTAGGAGTAGGTTCTGTTTTACATCCCATTTTACAGCTGGGCAAACTGAGGCACACAGAGGTGAGGGGATCTGGCCCACATGACCCAGATGATGAGTGATAGAGCTGAGCTTTGAATCCAGGCAGGGGGCGTCTGGAGGCCCTGCTCAGAACCACTCTGCTAAGCTGCCTCAGCTGACAGTCTCTGGTCAGGAGCCTGCAGAGCTGAACTCACCCCAGTGGCAGGTCTTAAGAGTCAAGGATGGCCCAGGGGCAGCCAGCCTGGATGCACCAAGACCCCTAGGCTGTAGAGACCATCTCCAGCAACCCCAGCAATTTCCCAGCCCATTGGCTTATTCATCTGCTTTTGTCCCCTTCCCCACCCCAGTCCTGGTCACCCATGATCAGGAGGCCTTTACATGCAGCTGGACCAGCCCTGGTCAAGGCAGACGGTGGGAGCTAGAATTAGCTGTGCGGTCAGAGACACAGCATCTAAAGTCCCCAGGGAGCTCTGGGCAGCCTCATGCCATCTGAGCTCTGGCCTTCCCTTTGCCCCTGGCCTTTGGGCCCCTCTAAAATCCTGGACTTTGGCCTTGTTCCCTGCCTGGCACCCCAATCCCTTGGGGACCTGGACGCTAACTAATACAGCCTGCTTCACCTTATCACCCCCAAGGGAAGGGACCCTGATCCTAGACCTCCCGCCTCTGAAATGAGCACTCAGGAGGGAGAGGAAGACCAGGGAGTTTCACTGAGGCCTGCAGTGTGTAGGGCCTATGCCCGCTAGTTGCCGTACTTCCCGCCTCATTTACTTAACCCACCTGACTACGTTATGAGGTAATAGTATCACCATTTTACAGATGAGGAAACTGAGGCTCAGAAAGGTTAACTAACTTCACCAAGGACACAAGTGAGTGGAGGAACCTAGTCCATGCTGCCATCAAGGATGCCATGGGGTTACGACCATAATAAAGCAGCAGTAGTGTTCACAAAGGCAGGTGTGACTCTGGAGGAGATAACACCACCTTCATCTGACACAGCGCTGACACCCAAACAGGGTAATCAGTGGCCTAGACTTCACTCAGCTGCTACTATTACTAACACCTAATTTAACACATACTGCATGCCAGGCACCCTGCTATGCACTCAGCGTGCATTATCACATTTAATCCTCACAACACTATAAAACAAGTACTATTATTATCACTTTACTAAGGCTTAGCAAGCTAAAACAAATTACCCAAAGTCACTGCAGTAAGTGCCTACCCAGCAGCCATGCCAACTTCCTCATTGCCAGAGTGCCTGACTTTTGTCCAGGTACCCCCTCCTCTCCACCATGACTCAGGAAAGCATAACCCAAGTGGAACTTCATTACTCTAAGCCAATCACAGTAATTCCTTTCCTTTTGCTGGTGACTGATTTAGGAAAGAGCACTTGACCCAATTCTGGCCTGCTGGAGGGCTTCTGGGGAAAGTTTCCTTGCTTATAAAAGGAAATGCCCAACAAGAGATGGGCAACCCCTTCTTCCACTGAACATTGTCGTTCATGAATGTGATGACTGGAACTACAGCAGCCATCTCACCATCGTGAGGCGCTAGCACGAGGATGAATCAACATGCTGAGGAGAGCACCCAGAGAGGTGGAAAGGACCTGGGTTCTTGTTGTGTAAGCCCCGATGTCCTGCTTTTCTGTTACTTGCAACTGAACAGAGAGAATGTGAACTTGCCTCTCTCCCCCTCTAGACTCTAGATTGTTTGAGTCCAAGCCCAGAGCCTGTATCTATATGCCCCTCTAAAGATTAGATACCAGGCTGTCAAGCTACACAGACCCAGGGATGGTTCTGTCTCCTCGACTGTGGGCCTGTCAATCCTAAGTAGAAAACACAGGCCAGAGCCCAGCCTGGCCACCAAGCCCTGAAGGACAAGGATCCCAGCAGGTGCCCTCAGCAGACACTCCACAGTGGAGGGAGACCCTGGAGCCAGCCCCTGCCCCTTGGGAACCAAGTCTCGTTTCATTCTCCCTTTCCACTGCCTTCCTCTGCCATTGCCCCATAAATCTCCAGTTTATAAATTCTTTACATGAGGCAGTCGGGGTGGGATCCTGATTTACTCCCTGTTCATAAAACGCTGAGAAATTAAAGGTGGAAATTACCCAGAAGGACACAGAGCCTCCACCGGGGAGCCCTAGAGCAGTTCCTGGCCCAGAACCAGGCCCTCTCTGCCCTTCCCACCTTCAGAACTCAGGATCCGGTGATGTCATTGCCTTGTCCTCCCCCACAGACACCTCTCGGCTCCTACTCTGCACAAAGCAGGAAACGGGGTGCCACTGTCTCCCTGAAAACCCATTTCAGAGTTTCCTATTTTTTGAAGATTTCCTCTTCTTATATCCCTTCTGCTGAACATGATGGGGAGGGGAGATCAAGTTGGGGACCAAAAGTAGGGAGCTGATTAAAACAATTCAAATGCCAAAATATGTCACAAATCCAGAGACATGACCAGGAGGGAAAATAGAAACTTTGTATTAAATGACTTCACCAACCCAGGTGTCTCAGTTGCCTGGATCCTCCTCCTCATTTCTCTAACCTCTGAGGGCACCTCAATAGCACTTCACCCCACCACTCTCCAAGACCCTCCAGGTACTCAGAACACTGACAGTCTCTAAAATCCAGCAAAGCTGGATCCTCCTAACAAAACCCTGCATGGGTCTCAAAGCTGCCAAGGCTCCCACATCTCACAGCCCACCCGAAAATTGGCTGCCAAATCCCACCTCTGCCCCAAAAGTCAGGGAGAGTTACAAGCAGGCATGAGGGTCTCATATCAAGGACGAGGACTATCCTAGTTCAGTATAACAACGTATCTTTAGCCCACCTATGTGCCAGGGATGGCACTAGGTACTGAGTCCCTTTTTGACCAGGTCCCTGCTCCTGAGGCTGTCACGGCGGTTTTGAAGTTGTAAGACTGTAATAAGCAGAGTGCCAGGGGAGCAGGAATACAGGCCACTTAGCCCAATGGAGGGAGGGGAGTTCAGGGAAGACTTCCTGGAGGAGGAGGTGTCTGGGCTGAATTTTGAAAGACGAGTAAGAGGCAGCCAGACTAAGGAAATAGGGAAAGGCATTGCAGTCAGAAAACAGCCTGAGCAAAGGCTTGGAGGTGATGTGTTCTCAGGGAGGGTGACTGGAAGCAGGTCATCGTTACCAAAGCGTAAAGCGCGGATGGATAAGGGAGAGAGGATAGAGAGAAGCAGCTGGGCCTTGACTGCTGTGCTAATGAGTTTTGACTTTATCCCAAGGGCAATGGGGAACCATTAAAAGGTTTCCGACAAGATAGGGACATGATCCGGTTTGCGAACAATCCCCTCTGCCTGCCATGGGGAGTGTGGACTGGGGGGGACAAGAAGCAAGAAGGGGGCTTCCCTGGTGGCGCAGCGGTTGGGAATCTGCCTGCTAATGCAGGGGACACGGGTTCGAGCCCTGGTCTGGGAACATCCCACATGCCGCGGAACAACTAGGCCCGTGAGCCACAACTACTGAGCCTGCACGTCTGGAGCCTGTGCTCCGTAACAAGAGAGGCCACGATAGTGAGAGGCCCGCGCACCGCGATGAAGAGTGGCCCCCGCTTGCCACAACTGGAGAAAGCCCTCGCTCAGAAACGAAGACCCAACACAGCCAAAAATAATTAATTAATTAATTAATTAATTAATTAATTTTAAAAAAAAAGAAGCAAGAAGGGAGGCCACCGTCAGCAAAAGATGGAGAAGGGTCAAGGCAAAGCAGAGGGCTCCTGAACAAGGAGCAGCTCTTTGTTCTGGAGGCATAAGCCATGTCTGCTATGGTCTGGACAGGACAAGGAAGAGTGACGGGGTAGCCTGGGGGCTCCGGGGGTGAGCGGAGTGAGGGCATGGGAAGGGCTGCCCTGGAGAGAAGGAAAGCAATTCGAATCCCAGTTCTTTAGCCTGTGAGGGGTCCCCTGTGAGCCTGTGCGCCCACCTGGAACCAGCGGCTGTTTGCAGGCAGCCTCCTCATCACCCCCAAGCACCCCGGCCCCTTCTGCCTCTGCTCAGCCTCCAGCTCCTCTTCCCTCCCTAGGCTGGGGAGGAGGCTCTGCCCGCTCAGCTCCATCTCCTCCCTGAGAGAGGGGCGGAGCCAAGATGGGCAGCCCACCCCAACGCCCCTGGGAAAGACTGGACCCTTGTCCCCACCATCTCCTACTCAAAATTCACCTCAGTCCTTATTCTCAGGCCCCTCCCTGTGCTAGGCATAGGCCACACCCCACCCACCACCTGGCACCTCCTTCCTTTGTGCAGTGACACCACCACCCCAGGGCCCCCAGCCGTCAGGGTCCTGCGCCTGTGTGCTGACCCCTGTTATGCCTCATCACACTGAGTATTGTGTCTGTTCATTTCCACCAGATGCGGTGCCTCAAGGACAGGAACC
The DNA here is from genome assembly GCF_028021215.1 of Eschrichtius robustus. Lineage (NCBI taxonomy): Eukaryota > Metazoa > Chordata > Mammalia > Artiodactyla > Eschrichtiidae > Eschrichtius > Eschrichtius robustus. The sequence goes on from NC_090824.1 coordinate 127,487,081, forward strand.
ATGTTTCCTTCATTCCTAAGGCTGATGCCACTCAAAGCCTGGTGAAGGAAACTTCCCGGGTGGGCTCTGTGATGGGAGCTTCTCACGGAGCCCAATCTGCCCAGGGAAGGTGTGTTTCCTGACGACAGGGTGTTCAACACCTGTCTCTTTCCAAAATACTCTCTCCGCCAACAAAGACCACCTTGCTGCCAAAACAATACGCTCAAAAATGATGTTCTCAACATTCACTTCCAAAAAAGGAAAACAGTAAGCATGTTTCCAGTGCCTAACACATGCCATTATCTCTAATTCTCGAATAATCCTTCAAAGGAACAACTGTGGCTGCCATTTTACAGGCTAAGAAACTAAGACTCAGAGAAGTTAAGCCACTTGCCCAGGTCACACAGCTCACAGTCCAAACCTGGACCTCCAAGCTCTCCCGTGCAGCCCACCGACCTGCAGAGAGGCCCAAGTGTGACCTTGGGTCGCATTACCTCTCTGGCCTCGGTTTCTTCATCTGGAGAGTGGGATAACAGGAGGACCTCCCTCACAGGTCAGTTCACGAGAACTGAATGAGACAATCCATGAGGAAGCTGGCACGTGGTACCCTCCCACACGTAGCCATCCTCCTGCTTGGCTCAATGCTGTCTGGAGGGCTAGCTTCCTGCCTTCATCCACTCTACGGCCCCTTCCTGGGGAAGGAGGGAGAGGCACACTCCTGCATGATAAGTGAACCAATAAACCAATCTTTTTGTCTGGGTGGGTATAAATTATAGCAGGAAGCTTTTTGGGTTGGTTTCTTCTGTGACATTAGAAGTATCATTAATTACGTATTAGGTGTTTGAAAGGAAAAGACATCAGTAGCCTATAGGATGCATTTGCCTAGTAATAGAGGATTGATTAGATGCAGTATCTACACTGAGGGCTACTGGGATTCAGGTCCCCGGCTTCACAGTGGTGGTAAATTACAGCCACAAAAATCTCTGCGATAGTAAATAATGGTGTCCCAGTTGCTGAAGGAATTCCCGGTGCCTGTTGATGAGAAGTGGGCAGTCACCCAGTCACTTCTGGGGGAAAGCAGGACAGGGCCCCACGACCCCGCTGCTGGGGGTCTGGTTCTCATGGTGGGAGACTCCGACCCCCAGCCCAGCTCTGAGCTGGGCCATAAACACCTGCTCAACTCAGTCTGCAGATGCTCCAGAGAAAGGCTGGAAGCTGCTTCCTAAACCTGGATTTTGCTAAAGGCTCTTCTGCGACTCCCTCTGGGAGTTAGATGCTCGAGGAAAAAGAAAATGCATGTGTCGCTTCTCCAACTGCAAGGGCGTGTGTCCCCTCTTAATGAGGAGGGATGGAGGAGAGCTGCTCCCACTCCTGGAGAGATGAAGGCCACTGAAACCCCTGTAGTCTGGAGCCCAGGAGTGCTGCCCAGAGGCGGCAGGGACAGGATCCTACCTGAGCATCAGTGACAATAATAACAGGCAACATTAATGAGTGTTCACTGTGTGCCAGGCCAGGTCTAAGCCCACTGCATGGATTAACTCAACCCTCAAAGCAGCTCTGTGCAGCAGGTGCTGTCATAACCCCACTGTACAGGTGAGGAAACTGAGGCACAGAAAGATCTCCCCTAGTGATCAGCATTGTCCCCTCCCTGACTTCCTTTGTGCTTTTACTTAAACGTCACCTTTTTTTTTAAATTAGTTAATTAATTAATTTATTTATTATTTCTTGGCTGCATTGGGTCTTCGTTGCTGCGCGTGGGCTTTGTCTAGTTGTGGCGAGTGGGGGCTACTCTTCGTTGCGGTACGCGTGCTTCTCATTGCGGTGGCTTCTCTTGTTGCAGAGCACGGGCTCTAGGGGCATGGGCTTCAGTAGTTTGTGGCACGTGGGCTCAGTAGTTGTGGCACATGGGCTTAGTTGATCCACCGCGTGTGGGATCTTCCCGGACCAAGGCTCGAACCCATGTCCCCTGCCTTGGCAGGCGGATTCTTAACCACTGCGCCACGAGGGAAGTCCCAAACATCACCTTTTTATTGAGACCTTCCCTAACCACTGTTTAAAACTGTATTCCCATCCCCACTCCATCACTCCCTTGTCACCTTCAGATATGCTCTATCATCTACTAACTTATTTTGTTCATAGGCTGGCTGCCTCCACTAGAATGTAAGTTCCACAAGGGCAGGGATTTCAACCAGTTCATCTTGTGTCATTCACTTCTGTATCCCCAACAGCTAGAACAGGGTTCAGCACATAGCAAGTGCTCCATCAACGTGTGTTGAATAAGTAAAGGCTGAGTCACCTGCCCAAGGTCACCCAGCTTTTAAATTTTAGAGCTTAGGTTCAAACCCAGGCACCCTGGTCCCTGACCCAGGAAGGACCTTCTCCCACTGCTGAATGAAACTCCATGGGCAACAGTGATCTCTGAGTCTTTTCTGTTCCCCTGAACTGAGTTGGGAATACCAGGGCTTCTGATAGCAGCCCCCGTCTGACTTTTTGTGGGCAAAGACAAGCAGACTTGAAAACAGACCCTCTCCAAATAACCCTTGTGTCATGGACTGAATGTTTGTGCCCCCCCCCCAAGATTCTCATGTTGCAGTCGTAACCCCAGGGTGGTTGTATTTGGTGTAAGGAAGTCATTAAGGTCAAGTGAGGTCATAAGGGTGGGACCCTGATCCAATACGATTAGCATCCTTACAAGAAGAGTCACCAGAAAGCACTCTCTCTCCCTCTCTCTCTCTCTCCCCCTGCCACCCTCTGTGAGTGAGCACGTACCCAGGAAAAGCCATGTGAGCACACTGCAAGAAGGCAGCTGTCTGCAAGCCAGGAGGAGAGCTCTCCCCAGAACCCAAATTGGCGGGAATCTTGATACTAGACTTCCAGCCTCCAGAGCTGCGAGAAGATGACTTTCTGTTGTTTAAGCCACCCAGTCTATGGTACTGTGTTACAGCAGTCTGAGCAGACTAACATACTCTGTCATTGCTGAGTGCTGAATGGGTCTCTCGCCTGCTCAAGAATGCCGATGGCTCCCCACTGCCTGCAGGGTAAGGTCCAGACTCCAGCACCTGGCCCCAACTGGGTATTAATTAATTGACTAATGGTGGCTGAATCAGACCCTACTTAGGTGCCTTCCCGGACTTGCTCTGCCGCAGCTTCCTCCTATACCATCCATCAGCTACTTTCTCACTGGAGAGCCAGGCTGCTACCATTGCATCTCACCTAACACCACCGCTGTCTCAGCCTCCCCTGGGGTGAGACTCTGGCACAGCCTCCCCTGCATCCAACACAGGAGCCATAGCAGCTCCAGTGCCCAGGTTCAATCCACTGGACATAAGGAGGTGCTGGCAGTTCTCACTTCTGGACTCAGCTGACGCGCTGTACCACAGGGCATGGGATTTGTCTTCCCCAGTGGCTGCCCAGAAGGGCCAGGTGATATGACCCAGAAGTACAAGGGAGTTTCCTCATGGGGAAAACCGGGACCAATGAGAGACCAAGATGCTGGCTGATAGACTCTCTGCCTTCTTCTACCCTGGGCAAACTGTTCTGAGTCACACTGGTTCCACTCGGCTTAACCACAGACATCCCTCATGAGTAAGCAACTGAATGGCTTTCTTTCCTCACTTCCTTACAAAGCTGTGGCTGGTCGGCATTTGCTTTTCCTCCTTTGTTGCCTACCTTCCCTTCTCTTCTCACTCTCCTTGCCCTGGGACTGCACCCCTACCCCCAGGATAGCACTAGCACTAAGTTTTGCCGCAAGCTCTGTTTTCTGGGAACCTAAAATATACTCAGTCATGGATGGCCCTTGGTGCCAGTAGGGCTTTACTCAGAGTAAAGACCAAAAGAGAAGACGAATTATTGACTCTGAGAAGGAAACAAGATACTGCTGACCCTTTGATGGGGGAAAGTGACACCAAATCCATGGAGACACAGACAAAGAATCTCCTGCTTCCCATGCTGCCCCTGGAAATGCTTCCACCCATGGGAAGGCAAAAGCAGCCCAGGTTCCCTGGGGACTTGACTTCCTGAAAGACATTGAAGGGATTCAAGCTTGCTGCTAGTCTGAGGAGCATCTGATACACAATTTATACTAGAGTGTAAAAGACATACTACGGAACCTCTGTTTTCAGATGGAGCCCATGAGGACGGCTGATGCTAACATTTACTGAGTCTTTATTGTGTTCCAGGAACTAAGCTAAGCCCTTTACCTGCACTGTTCATTTAATCTTCACAAAAACCCTATGTACTGTTAGTAGTATTAAATACTATTATTATTGCCCCTTTCACAGATGAGAAAATGGGTGCTCAGACAAGTTAGGTAACGTGTCAGAAACCACGCAGAAAGGACTCAACCCGTATCTAAAGAGGGAATGCTGAGCACAGTGATGGCCCATAAGGAAGATACTCTGGGGGTACAGCCCTCCTAAGGAAGGTTTTTGGGTTGGTATTTTCTGTGGCATTAGAAATATCATTACTTCTGTACTAGGTAGGGATGTATGTACAACATGATAAATATAATTAACACTGCTGTAGTTATACATGAAAGTTGTTAGGAGAATAAATCCTAGGAGTTCTCATCACAAGAAAAAAAATTTTTTCTATTTCTTTAATTTTGTGTCTATATGAGATGTATGTTCACTAAACTTATTGTGATAATCACTTCATGATGTATGTAAATCACATCATTATGCTGTACACCTTAAGCTTACACAATGCTGTATGTCAATTTTATCTCAATAAAACTGGAAGAAAATTAATGAATATATATATATATATACGTAATGTATTAGGTATTTGAAAAGAAAAAACATCCTTTGCTCCTTCATTTCCCATAAGGCCAGCCCTGGCCTCAAGGTCCCTCCCCAGCCAGAGATGGGTAGAGAGGTGCTGAAATATCCAAAGTGACCCTTCCTTTTCACCCTCACAGGGGGAAGTCGGTGGGGGCTTGAGAAGCAGGCAACAGGGCACATGTTGGAGTGTATTTGTCTCTGGCTCCCATATGACACAGTTGGCTCTGGTCAGAAGCAACAGCCAGTGGAATAAGAAAGTCTCCTCCCCCCAGCTGCTCCTCCCAGGGTCCCAGGGCCTCTACCCACCAACCAATCCCTCTGCTCAACGGAGGGAAAAGCAGAGGTTTCTTGGGCTTTCATTCTCCCCCAGTTCCCCAGTTCTGAGAGGGAGCTCTGGACCAGAAAGAATAAAAGAAAAAGCAGCAATTCTTAATATAATGACCTTGAAGAGCAACTCCATTTTACCTTGAAAACTGCATAACTGAAAGCAGAGTCTATGTAGACAATGCAAATGATATGCATGTAATATGCAAACGTAATGCAAATGATCCAGGGCCGGGCCAGGGCTAAGGCGCCCAGTGGCCTCTAGAGGGAGGTAGAGGAAAGCGAACCCAGGGTAGTTAGGACCTGGGGTCAGGAACCAGGTGAATGCTTTGGCTGGGAGCACCTTAGAGAGGACCCGCGTCCACGGCACTGTGAACCTTCCCAACCCCATGGACTCTTCCAGTCACACCAGCACTGCACTACATACACGTGTACACACACACACACACACAACTGTTGTCACCACACTGACACACACATTAAAACACACACACACTCACAGGAACACACACAGTCATGCTGCCATGAAACACTGACGCACAGACACCCAGCCATTCACAAAGACACACACTGATGCACAGACACCCAGCCATTCACAAAGACACACAGACTCACTTACACACCTACCCACTCCACCACACACATGGATGAACGCAAACACATATGCAGACACACACACGTAGAAACACACCAACACGGACACAAACACAGACGTACACATCTCCATGCTGACCCAGTGCAGCCAGTCTGATAAATCTATCTGGAAAAGAAAACAATCTAGACGTACTGAATATCTACTTTGTGCCAGGCATGGTGCAGGAACTTTAAATCCTCATTTGATCTTCATGAAGCAAGGTTAAGATGTGAGATGTGGGGGGGTGAATATTCCAATATTTACTGACAAGGAAAAGGAAACCCAAAGGTGAGCGGATAGGCCCAAGCTTACCCAGTAAGCAGCCGGAAAGAGAGAGACCCAGCTTCGTAGGGTGCCATGAAGCCACGCCACTCCCCCTCCCCCAGCAGAGGCTTCCCTGTGCACAGTGGGACACAGACATCACTGCCAGCTCTTCACTCCTCCACCTCGGGGTCCTCCCCAGCCAGGGGTTAACCTCTGGCTTCCTCAGAGACACTCCTGCCCTTCTCCACCTGGCCCTTTCATCACTTTGGCTGGGGTGTGCTCTGCGACCTCACATTAATTCTGGCCTTAGTATAATCTAATTTGGAAATCTCCTGGGGGAGGAAGGCAACCATTTCTTTCAACCCAAACGGGATACAAGACTGGATTTTCAGTCTCTGCCTGTCTCTGTGTGCATGTTCACACTAGAAAAATGACTCTTTCCCCAAAAGTATACAAACTTTAAATGCCACTCTGCCCACCACTTCCTACACACACACACACACACACACACACAAACACACACACACTGAAAAGGAAATGTGCTTTTCAGGGCAAAGAATGTGTAATATTTGTCACTCCCTGCCATTAAGTCACCATGTCACTTTGGGCAAGTCACCCACCATCCCAGGGTCTCAGTTTCCTCATTTGCCTCATTTGAGAGATAAGACAAGCTGATTCTCAAGGCCCCTCCCTCCCCCACCTTCCATCTCCCTGATAGCACAAGAGCCTGAGGCTGGCAGTTGCCCTGCAGTGTTCCCCAGAACTGTCCCCTGACCTTGGGGACTGCTAACGCTGGGATCTGAGAGGAGCACAGGCCTGGGCCCTGCCAGGGAAGGACAAGGTCAACCACAGCCCCAGGGTTAGGATTCAGCCATCACCCACGGGCCTCTGGCCTCTGGCCTGCCTACCTGAGATACTCTATGTCCCCCTGGTAACCTCAGAGGCTCAAAAGGGAGGTCAGCTGGGAGCAGGGGAACCCTGAGATATAATAAGGCCGTGATTTCGGAGCAAGCTGGAAGAGTTGAAAAATGCCACATTGAGGGTTTCGAGTGTATTTTAGGGGCTTGGGCTCTCTTTCCAAATTAATATGCATGGGAACAAGCATGCCATTTATTTACATATGTAGATTGTTGCTCATCCACTGCCGGATAAAAAAGTTTTGGGGTGTTATTATTTACTCTAGTTATTTTAAGCTTGGATGATAAACCAGTCAAGTCAGGCAGGGGGAGGGCAGCTTCCAAGGGCAGGAGTAGGTTTTAAATAATTTTCGATCTGAGGAAAGGTGGGTTCCAGATACCCAGGAATGGGTCACTCCGACCCTGACCGGCAGCATCAATTCCAGGACAGCCCTTCCAAGGTCATCCCATTCAGCCCCTACCTCAGAAAGCCTGGCCACCTCACATAGTCCCACAGAAGCCTTTGGGAAACCAAGCCCATCACTATCACTCAAGGTCATGGTTGAGAGGCAGGCAGGCACAGGTTTGGGGTGTGACTTTGGTCAAGCCACTTGAGTCCCTGTTTCTGAGGATAATGACCTGCTTTGCAAAGTTGTAAAATACACACTAGAAAGTTATGGAGAGGGATGGTGGTGATGGCTGCATAATATTATGAAGTATTTAATACTAGTGAACTGTACACTTCAAAATGGTTAAGATGGTAAATTTTATGTGTATTTTATCACAATAAAAATAAAATTTTAAAAAAAGGACAAACTTGAAAATAAATGCACCAAAAAAGTGCTTGTTAAAGTGTGAAGCCCTAACCAAGGTAACCGTTGTTAAGGTATCTTCTCTCCTAGGGTAACTGGCATCCGCTCCTCCCACGCACCTTCAGGGAAGCCTCCATCCCCTGCCACTGCCACCCAAAGCCACCCGAGGATCTGAGAACCATTATCCTGCTCTTTACTAGCTTCACTTCTCTTTTCTGCATCAAATAACACCCTAACGACTCCACCAGAAAGCAGTGAGTCCACTGGGAGAATCTAGAGGTTGCCAAATTACTCCAAAGTCCTTGTACTCTGAGCAAAAAGCCCTGAAACCTGGTGAGGGTCCGTAGGGAAGGAGGCAGTGAAGCCTGGTAGCAAATTCAGGGGCTCTGAGTCATGCAGACCTCGGTGGAATCCAGGCACTGCCAATGTCCAGTGGGACCTTGACTGCTCAATTTCTCTGAGCCTCAACCTTCTCGTCTGTACGATGAGGCTAATACTATTCTACCTACCTCTTGAGATAGTGGTGCATGCAAAGGTCCAAAATGTGGTTTCTATTATTAGGATTGCAGAACAATCAGCCACAGTTCTAGCATTAACTCTTTCAGACCTCTGGGGGCGCTCTTTCAGAGCACTCAACATTTGTTCTCAAGCAGGGGTTCCTTAGGCACTGAAGTACTAGTGTTGTGGTTTCATTTCAGTGATCAAGTAGTTACACTCAGTCGCAAGGCAGCTTTGTGTCAGCGTCTGTTGTTGCGCTAGAATTAAAGAGAGCTCCTTTAATTGTTGTGGGCTAATAAGAAAAAAGTGGCTGCCTGACACACAAATGCTTTTGTGCCAAGGGCTGGCCAGATGACCCCTCAGCACGTTGTAGGAACAAAAGCTTCACAGTTGTTCAAGCTAAGAAAAGCAGGGGCAGAGTTGAGTCACTACAGGGCGTGTGGTGGAGGAAGCAACCAAAACCATGATCATGTAGCAAAGGCTGATGTAGTCTTAGCACAACAGTATCTATCACGTTAAATCAATATTGTTAATCTGAATGTTATTGGCTTTGTAGTTTGCATTTTAATTTATAAACTTGTTTGGGCTCTAAGACTATGTATGAGCTATAAGCATAAGTTGTTTATGTCTAGTTTTGTGTTTATATATATAATATATATAATATTAACGATTTAAGACACTATTGGAAGTCTGTGGGAAGCATTTTCCCCCTTTATTTATTTTTTTTTTAATTTATTTTTGGCTGCACTGGGTCTTCATTGCTGCACGCGGGCTTTCTCTAGTTACAGCGAGCGGGGGCTACTCTTCGCTGTGGTGCGCGGGCTTCTCATTGCGGTGGCTTCTCTTGTTGCGGAGCACAGGCTCTAGGCGCGTGAGCTTCAGTAGTTGTGGCGCACGGGCTTAGTTGCTCCGCGGCATGTGGGATCTTCCCAGACCAGGGCTCGAACCGTGTCCTCTGCCTTGGCAGGCGGATTCTTAACCACTGCACCACCAGGGAAGTCCCTCTCCCTTTAAAATGGAACCATCTGTACATTTCTCAAGTATTAAAACCATTGCCCTAAAGATTAATGCAGAGACCAAGCCTAAAAATCAGCCTAATTGTTCATTTTCTTCTACAGTGGATGGGCAGAGGGGGGGGTTGGCTGAGAAGAAACTGCAATAGGTGAAGGTTAAGTGATTTGCCCAATGTCACTCATAGGTCAATCTCCACACTCAGGATCCCTACCTTGGATGTCAGGGAAGTCTCTGGACTCTTGGGTAAATTCCTTCCTCCTTTGCTCCTGAAACATCTTATTCTACTTTGACTGAACAATAAAGGCTAATAAACAAGTGGCTTTCTCTGTATCCCAGCTCCTCTCCCCACCACGCCTCAGAGCCAAAATTTCATCCAAGTCCTGAGGAAAAGTGGATTCCTCTCCCAGCTCCAGGCAGAGGCTTCCAGAGGCTCCCAGCTCAAAGTGCTCCAAGGATGTCCAGAATAAAAGATTTCCTGTCTGTTGTGAAGGGATAATGAACATAGTATGAAGAAGATTCCACCCACAGATCTTTGCAGAGCCTGCCCCTTTCCCACTTCTGACACCAGCATCACCAACAGGTAGACACTGAGCCCTGCTCAGTGCTGGCTCCTGGGGAGAAGGAATAAACCAGTTTCAAGGAGCTGGTTTGTTAGGGAGGTGAGACCTACACAGACAGAGCCCAGGTGAAGATGAACCAGCCAGCAGATATTCAACAGCTCGGTTGTGTAGTGGAGAGATGGGAGTTGTAGGAACTCAGGGGAGAGGTAGATCAATGAGAGATGGCAGAGATGGAAGCCCCCTAGAAGGTGTGGGGCCAGAGCTGAGCTGTGAAGGCTGAGTGGGACCTGGCTGAGTGGAGGGAATTGATCATTTCAGCCAGTGGCAAAAGCTGTGAGAAGGCAACAGCGTTCCTGAGGCAGTGAGGAAGCTGGAGATGGGCAGCTCTCACCTCCTACCAAGCTCCCCTCCTTCTCTCCACGGTCACCTTCCTGCTTATCCTTGGATTTACCAGGGGAGTTCTCACCTCAGGGCCTTTGCACTTACTATCCCCTCTGCCTGGTGTCCCCTACTCCCAGACACCCACATGGCATCCCTCCTCTCAGTCTCTGCTCAAATGTCACCATCAGAGAGGCCTTCCATGACCACACTGCATCCCATCACCATACATAACCCTTCACCTTGCTATTTTTCTTCATTGCAACAAGCGTAAAGTATATAATGTGTTCATTTTTTACCACCTGTCTCCCCCACTTCAATGCAAGCTCCATGAAGGCAAGGGCTTTGTTTTGTTCCCTGCTATACTGAGTATGTGATCAATGATCAGTATTTACAGAATGAATGAATGAATGAGAGGAAAGAAGAATGCTATAAAGGATGGAAGAATGCCAGTCATAGCTCCTGGAGGTAGCAGAGACCTCCTTCCTGTTGACAGGTCAGCAGTGTCTTCCTTCCACACGTAAGACACCAGAGACACAGAACAGGAGTGGTGGCAGGCGAGGGTGGATGGATACAAAGGGTCAAATGCGGGTAAAGGGAGGGCAGAGGAGTTCAGAAAACCTGGCCAGATCCAGCTTGGTCCCACTAGCAGAATGTTTTATGCTCTCAAAGGAATCTCTGGCCCAGGCTTGAGAGTGGCAGGAAAGATAGTCAAGGTAAAAAGGTGATGGGTCAAAATGAGCCACAACCTAACTGGGGGTGGAAGGTCTTCAGGAAAGAGTTGTTGTAAACATCAGAGTTTAAAAAGTCCCCCAACACACAAGAGAGGGCCTGAGTCTCATCAGAGACAAGAGACAGAAGGAGCCTGTGGGACACAGCAAATGGGGAAAAGAGACTGGGAGAACAGGGCACCCATGGGTCAGGAGAATGTCGGGAAGAAACCACTTAACCTCTCCCAGCCTCCACTTCCTCATCTGTAAAATGACGACCATAATCCCAACCTCACAGGGTGGTTACAAGGCTGAGTTAAAACAACTCCCCAAAATCACCTAAACTAGTGCCCGGCATATAGTAGGCAGGCATTCATCAAATTGAGTCCCATCTCCAAAGTGAGGTTAAGGTAAAAAGGGTGAAGATTAACTGACTTTTCAGGTAAATAATCTTATTTCCCTTATTCCTGTGATTTATTAATTCAATAAATATTCACTGAAGTGCCCTGTGCTTGCATGTCACAACTGGATACAAAGAAGGATCCACTCCCACCCCATCTCAGACCTCGACGGCCTTACATCCAATTGGGAAGACGAGGAACATTTCAACAAAATGCTGAACAATGACCCTAGAGTGTATTATGAAGTACCGAATTTGTGGTGTAGGCAACAATTGCTACAGAAGTTCAGGGGAAGGAAAGATCGATGCTTCGAGATCACTGTGGGCTCTGGTGGTCAGGGAAGGTCTAATGAGGATGTGGCTCTAACACTGGCCTTGAAGGAAAGGATGGTTTGGCTTAAACACAGAGAAAGGCAGAACTTGAAGCAGAGTCAAACGTGGTGGTGAGTCCTGACAGGTAAAGATGGGGAGAAAGGATGCAGGCAGATTGCGGAGACTTACGAGGGTCAATGTGAGGAGTTTGGGCTTCATCCAGTGAATACTATGGGGAAAAATGTAAGGTAAAAACGACATTTTAGGATGACTTGAAGGAGAGAGATAGAGGCTGGGAAATGGCACCTCAGGCAACACAATGTGTCTACAGCACGGATTCTAGGCTCATTGCCGCCTCTGCACTAGAATTACAGACGATCCTATTTGCAGAGCCCCATAGAGTGCTCCTGTAGGAGATGTATGTCCCTATGACCCCCAGGCACTATGCCTTGGGGCTGGGAGATCAGAGCAGGAGGCCAGTGCCATCACCCAGCACGAGGTGGAAAGAACCTGTACAAAGGGGAAGTCTCATGCCAGAAAGGAGGACTTATATTCAAGAAACATAATGAAAACAAAAGAAAGTCGGTGCTTGAATACAGGAAATAGAGGAAGGAGGCAAAAGTGTTGCTAAGGTTTTGAGCCCAAGCATCTGGGAAGACGGTGTTGCCAACAAGAATGAAGAATCCAGAAGGGCAGATGGCTTGAGAAGTGGGAAGACATTAGATTTCATTCTAGGCTTATAGACTTTATAATGGCAGCCAAACATCATCATCATCATCATCATATCATCTAATTAGCAACTGAAGATAAGATACACGATCTCATCTTGGCCTAACGGTCCCATTTTACCACTGAGAAAAGAAAAGCAAGAGGCAGCAAGCTGGGCAGAAGGAGCTCATAACCCATCCATACTAAGATGCTGGAGTTCCCATATGCACTATGAACAACCTCCTCCAGGAAGTCTTCCCTAACTACTGTGGCTCCCACTGATGTCATGCTCCTCCTACCATGGTTGGTCTGCAAGCCATAATTATTTGTTTACTCTCTGCGTGTGTTCTCTGATTATTTGATAGTCTACATGGTCTAGTCCTCACATGTCTCCTGCACTAGATTATAATCCTTTGATGTCAGAGATCAAATCTTCAAATAATGTACTTCTTCCATACTAATCAAGTGCAATTATTGAGTTAATTCAGATTTATCTGCCCAATAAATCCCTATTGCCCAGATGAGTAAACTGAGGCACAAAGAAGTGAAATACTTTGCTTAGGGTCACAGGGCTAAAAAGGAGTACAGAAAATTCAAACCCAGGTCTTAAACTCTAGAGCAGATATTGTTGATTGCTCCTTTCTTCTTTCCAAAAGCCTCCTAATTTCTTTCCTCTCTGAGGCTCAACACACAAATCAAGATTATTCTAGACCAATTAGGATGGTCTCCCTCCTTTGCCTGTGGCTGGCTTATGCATGGACATGTGACTCACAATTCCAGCCAACTGGACACGAGGGAAAGTCTGCTGAGCCTTCTGGTAAAGGTTCCCCTCCTGCCTTTTCTGCCTCTGCACATTGTAAAGGTGTAATACGTGGATCTGTTACAGCCATCTTGTGACCTTGAGACCAAGAAAAGATGAAAAGAATCTGGACCTTTGATGATGCTGTTGAACCACTGAAAGAACTAAGCTTGGGGCAGACAGCCCACACCTGTTGTACTGGGAGATACTAAGTTCCTAATTGTTTCAGCCAGTTGTGTTCAGGTTTTTTGCTACTTGCAGCCCTGACTGATACCCACTCCAATCAAGGGCTCTTGTCACTACAGGTACTGAGCCAAGCATTATGGGAGATATACAACAAGTAAAAGTCCTGGTCCCTGCCCTCATTGTTCCTTTCCCAAGATTAGACATTCAATAAGTATTCAATCTGTCTCTGATTCATTGATTCTCCCTTTGCTCATCAGTTACAAAGGATATATTCCCTGAAGGCCTCTTTCTTCCCTTTACTCAGCCTCACTGATTATCTCTAAATTTCAGCCTCACGTTTGGACTGTGGTCTCAACATTACCGACCAGGTCCTTCCCCATCACCAGGCACCACCTCTAAGGATCAAGCTAAAAGCAAGGGACTCACGCTTAGCCCAGAGAGACCATCAGTGAAACTCCGCACTCCTAAATATTTGTTCTTTGAAATGTCTTTCTCAATTAGATCTCACCCAAATGTTTGAGAGTCAGGCTGAATTCCAACTTCCTGCTCCAGAACAGATATGTTGAGCCTGCATAATTACTGCAGCCAGCTTTATTTGCTATAAAAACATGGATTTTTTTGCTCCTTCTCGACAGAAAAATAATAAATAGAATCCAGATGAAAAATACCAGTATTTAGTAGAACAACTCTTTTATGGTTCTTTTCTTTTGGGTCTAATTAACACATTGGGGATAAAATGTGTTTTTACATTTACCCAACCAGCTAAGGTGAGACACAAACTCTCCTTTCCTCCTGCTGAGATACAGCTTCACATCAGAAACACAGGTGAAAACAGACAGACAGTTTCAAAACACTTTGAAATGTTCCACAAACAGATCTGTATACCTGTGAGGTGGACTTCCTCCAATCCCTCTCTGTTCACACTGTTCAATTTTTTTCTCTGTCCCTTAAGAACACATTACATAGTTGCTGTCAAATGAAACACAGATAGTCCCATTAGCCAGAGAAGCAATCTCTCTTTCTTTCTTTTAAATGAAGAAGACTTGCCTTTTAGGACAATGACCAGCCCGGCCATGAAAGTTTCATGAGGGGCTCTTGGAGTGGATGACACCTTTACAGTTATAACAGTGCTATAATAAACCCCCGCAGAGCCACAGGGCATGGAGTCTACATCCAACACACGACACCTATTTATTCCCTAATTATATTGCAATATATTCTCTCTGTATGTGTACTGATGAAGATAAAATATTCTTTTAATTCTATGGCCTCCTGGGAGGTAAGGGAGAGGGGATCATGCATAGGCAAATTCCGGGAGTTCCTAGAGCTCAATCACAGCCTTTGTTCCAGGTTCCCTCATCGCATAATCTCAAGAAAATCACTCACTTTCCCTTGTTCTAACACAGTGGTTCTCTCATTGCGGTCCCGGTCCCGGGGCCAAGAGCATTAGCATCACCTGGGAACTTGTTAAAAATTCAAATTACTGGGCCCACTCCGGACCCTTTGAATCAAAAATTCTGGGGGTGGAGCACAGCAATCTGTGTTTAAACAAGCCTTCCACATGGAAGTCTGAGAAGCACTGGTCTACAAAACAGGAAGGAAAGAGCATTATTTTAAATTGAATCAGGGATCAGTGATACCTGGAATCTACAGGGCCTGGGCTCCTTTCTGAATAGCTGTCTCAATCTGCAGAGTCAGGGCTCCATTTACCCATCTGTATACAATGGGGCTACAGCGTTCACCAAGAAGGTGTGGATGCTGGAATTTAACAGGTACATGGTTACCTGGCACCAGTCTCTATGGATAGCAAGATCACAGTTGCCAATACTCACCGGCTCCCTCCCACAATACTCTGACTGGCAGAAGCTCTGCAGAGCGGTCCTCCAATGCCATATCTAAGGTCATCATTGCAGCTGCCTCTGGGTTACCCTTGGCAACCAGGAGCCGGGGTCATGGAAGCCCACAGAATCTCCAAATCTCATAGTCAGTAGCTTCAAGCCTTTTCACCTCGGAGCCTTGAACCACTAGAGGGGAGGCTCAGGATTATTTCCGTTACATTGTCCCATTTCAGCACTTCCTCAGACATCTTTCGTGCGTTTGCCTCCACTCTACAACTAGACTTTAGGCCTGTGGAGGATGCCGCCTAGAATGTCAGCATCATGAGCTATGGGGCTCTGACTGACTGGCTCATGGCTGTCTCCCAAGGCCTAGGCCAGTGCCTGGCACAAAGCAGGAGCTCAAGAACTGTTTGTTGACTAAATATTCCTAGCACGTTAAATGCCCTGACCATACTAAGTCCAACTGTAGGCCCCAAACCTTCAAGTATCTAAAAGTTATGTTTGGAAAGGGGCAAAGAAACTATTTGAAACCCCAGGGAAGAAGGAGAAAAGGGAAAAGGAGAAGCAAGAGCCTGAATAGTTCCCAGCTGGAGCCACAACCCTTGGCTCATAGAGTGCTGACTTTCTAGCCAATTTCTCACCCTGAATTAGGAACTAGAAGACCTCTGGGCCAGGGTTGGTTTTTTTGTTTTGGGGTTTTGGGGTTTTTTTTTTTGGTTTTTGGTTTTGTTTTGTTTTGTTGTTTTGTTTTTTGATATTAGGATCCTTGTGCAGGGAGGGGCCGGAGCTGAAGGGTGATCAGGCACTGACCACAGCTTCTGAGCTTGAGTTCTAAGCAGCTGGGTCTTCTAGCTGCCCTAATGCTTCTCACTCAAAGGCCAAATTCTCATTGGTGCTGACTCTACTGTCTTTTGACCAGACACTTAAGGAGAGCTTTTCTACCCTCTTAGGACTCAAGCCTCATGCCCCATGATCCTTCTCCCTCAATTAGAAATCTACCCAAGACTCAATTCCAAATCATCCCTTCTCCAGGTACTATCCCTAATCCTGCCCCCTCCAAACAGTGATTTCACCTGGGAAGCCTTCCTTGACTACGAAACAGTGGCTGCTCTTTCCCTGTGGACTGCACTTTATGGGGCTGGGCCGAGTCTTAAGGGTTCCTTTACCCCCAGACTTCAGTGCAGGGGCAGGACAGATATGCAACCAACTGTCACCTAAGTGATTTGTCCTGGGGGATGATCACAGCACAGCACCTGACAAGCGACCAGTCCTCTACCTCTAACCTCACACACACCCAGTCCTGCAGCCTCCAAAGGCCTTACCATGGCCTGGCTGGGAACACTTGCCCCGGGCTGAGAAAGTGGTGAGGACAGCACAGAGTACTAGAAAAAAAGCCCTGAACTAGGAGTCAGGAGACCTGGTTTACATTCCCTCACACCCTTAACTAGCTCTAAGCGAATCCTTTCACTTCTCTGTGCCTCCGTTTGCTGATCTGTGAGTTGGGAGGAAGAGGTGGAGACTGCAGTCCTGGACCTGGAATTTCTAGCGGCTTAAACAGCATATGATCTACGGAGAGAGCTGGTGCGTGATGTGCAACCAGGGAAAAACCCGCCAAAGGAGCTGAAGATCGAGTGTCTGTAGACGGTTGATTCGAAGCCCTGCGGGGACCCCGCCCAGCTGGCAGGGGACAAGGGCCGAGGGACCCTCTCCGCAAAGCCCCCAGCTCTCGGTCCCACTAAACCTGCTCTAAACCCTTCAAAAGAACCTCTCCAACAGCACTCCAACAAAGAGGGCTGCGAAGCCAGGGTCCCGCGACCTCCGCGGAAGCCGCACCGGGTTAAGTCCGGCCTCCCGGACTCCGGGAACGAGAGGACACGTGCCCCCGGCAGGCTCCGAAAGCCCCGGCCAGCCTTCGCTTGCCGACACCCCTACTTTCCCGGCAGAGCGTGTAAGGGGCGCTGATGCTCGCGCACGAGTACCATGGCCTGAGCGAGCAAACCACCTAAAGGCCTCCTCCAACCTCCTGGAGGCCTTGCTCTTTGCGTCCCCGGTGGGAGGGGGTAGGTCGGTACGGAGCGGGAGACCATGAAGCAGAGCCACCCAGGTTCCCGTCGGGTGACGGCTCCGTCCCACTCACAGACCCTGACTCCCGCAAGGAACGATTTTGCGTATTTTTCGTCGTATTTTTTCAAACAAATAAGGACAATAAACCAAGCGCAGGGGGAAGGCGGCTGCGTTCTGCTGCTCCAAAGGACCACAACCACGACCCGCCCCACCTGCAACACCACCGCCCAGGGCTAGGCGAGAAGTTGGGAACTTCGGAACCGCGCTCCAGGCGCGCACTGGGAGTCACTAGCTTCTCTTAACTTCGGGAGCTGCGGTCGCCGCCGAGGGCAGGAGGGACGTCCGGGGAGTCGACTCGGACTTCCCCGAAGAGTCGGGACGACTGGATGAGAAAGACAGGAAGGGGGTATACGTTCCGTTTCGCGCCTCCAAAAAGCAAAAGTGCACATGGTACCGCCCGGGGTTCAGCGGCAGCTAGGCGCACCGCTGGCCACCTCGGGGGACCTGGCCGCGCCTCGCAGGCTCTACGCCCGGACCCCGGCTCTCCCGGGCGTCTCGGGGCGGCTCGGGGGCGGGAGTCCCCAGACTCAGAGGAGGGCGGGCGCCCTCCCTGGGACAACCGCGCCGCGCCGCTGCGCTCGGGTTTTCCCTCGCCGCGGGCGCTGCGTCCGGACTGAGGCCAGGGAGTCCGCGCCTGCCCACGCCGGGGCGCTCCACATCCTGCCCGGACCCCTGGCGTTCTACCGGCACTCACCTCCTCCCGCGCCAAACTCGGCTTCCGCAGCCCGGACCCCGGCAGGGCAGCGGGAATCCACGGGGCTGGTGTAAAGTTAGTCGCGGGGATGCAAAGACCCTTCCCCGGGATCAAAACCCCCAAACCCCGTCCCCCTGTGCCCACAGCGCTCCGAGGCTCCGCATCCTTGCCGTCCCCGCCCAGCCACCTACCTGCTTCGCGGCCTGCCCGGGGCTCAGTCGGCCAGTCGCGGTCCTGTCCTCTGGAGCCTGAGCCGCGCCGGAGCGCCAGACCAGGAGCCGGAGCAGCGGGCAGCACAGAACCGGGCGGCGGGCACAGCGAGAGAGAGTGAGCGAGCCGGCGCGCGGCTGGAGCCGCGGATGCTGCCGCTGCCGCTACCGCCGCCGCCGCCGCCGAGCCAGCCCCCACCCGCTTCGTCCCTCGGCCCCTCCCTCTCTCCTTCCCTCCCAGCCTCCCTCCTGCCTGCTCGTGGCTCCCTCCCTCCGTTCTCTCCCCCCACCCACCGCCTCTTTTTTTCTCCTTCTCCCTCTTCGGTCCTTTCAGACCCTGCTTTCTCGCTCTCGCTCGCTTGTTCTTTTTCCTCTTTCCGTGTCTCCCTCCAGCCTTCCTTTGGTTTCCTTTTTCTCTGAACCTTTCCCAGTCTCTCTTCTCACCTCCTTCCACCATCACCCCCCAACTTTACGTTCTTTCCCTCCTCTCTCCGTTTCCTCCTTTCTCTCTCTTGCCCCTATCTCTTCTTGCTGTTTTCTCCTCCTTTTAACCTTCTCCTGTCTCTGCCCTCCTCTCTCATCCTTACTCCCCCTCTCCCTCGGGTGGGTCAGAGTGGCCTGCGTTCCGCCCCCTTCTCCCAGCTCCGGTCGGGGGATCCCCCCCGGGGGTCAGGAGGGCCGGGGGAGCCCCCGGGCCGTGCTGGTAACAGGCTGAGGAAGGAGAGAGAGGGACTAGCCAGGGCTGGAGACGAGGGCTTGAGAAACAGCTGGGCAGGGGGCGGGCAAGAAGGCCCGGAACTCAGACTGTCAGGCCTCTAGGCCACCTGAGCCATGCGCGGTAAGCCAGGCCGGGTAAGATGAGGAAACTGATGCCCTGAGAGAAGAGAGCAGGGACTTGCCTTGCTGAGGTCTACGCCAGAGGCGAGGCCTAGACCATCTCTGCTCCTCGCAGCCTGGGAAGGACTCCTCCGCTGACAGACGCCCATCCACTCCTTCCAGCCTCTCTGCCTGGCCCAAGCCCCAAGCTCCCAGGGCCACCAGGACAAAGCCTTCTCCCTCCAACAGCACCTTACGCCACTCCACTGCCCGCACAATGTTCTTAGGGGGTCTGAGCCAGGCAGAAGGGAGGACCTGGCTTGGAAGTGACAAAGGGAACCCCTTCTTCCCACCCCCACTCCTCCAAGCAATGAGGGACTTACCGACTACTGCTTATCAGGGATGGAGTAGCAGCAGGGTGCTTTGCTTGTGTGGTTTGTCTCCTTTTCTCCTTGAACTACAATGAGAGCAGGAAGGCCCAGACTTGGAAAAGGTGCTGTACACACCTCAGGAGAATAATTATTTTGTGAATAAAGCAGACACATTGTCTGAGGCTTTGGGAAATGCATGTCTGTACATGTGTCTGAGCACCTAGCCCTCTCAGTTCAACCATTGATAATGGACTTCATTCTGGGTCTGATGGGGCAAGTCTCACCCCTAGAAGCTTTTCCTGGCACTTCCCCATTTCAGCCCAGTGGGATCCAGAGGAGAGGTGTAGGGTTCCGGTTCCCATGGACCCCGTTCTACAGCTCTGCTTTGTCAAGACAGGATCATGATTCTCCTAGTTTCATCCCTAATTGCTGGGGCCAGACTTTGTTCCCCTTCAGTACTGTCCCTTCTGTGGTACCAACCAGAAGCAGACCCTTCATCCAGCCCCTGGGTAGAAACTTACCTTGGGATATTGACAAAACCCCACACAAATATCACATCGAGTTACCTGCCTTGGGACATCAAATCAAATAAATAAACCCATGCCTTGGCCTCCGTTGTTCACACCACACAACCAGAAGAAGAGTCTGGTCAGGGCTGGGACTAGGTTGAAGCCAGTGAGACACACCTAGGGCACAACATTCAAGGAGGTGCTCACTCTCTGGGTCATGCAGTCAAATCTTAGGGCTATCACCAACCATCTGTGTCACCTTGGTCCACCACTGCCCCTCTCTGGCCTTTCGTCTTCCCACCTGACTCTGAAGAGGCTGAAATAGATGTTCTCTAAGGGTTTCTCCAGCTCTCAGGCAATGCAGTTTGTGGGTATCAGAGACGCCAAAGGTTAAGAGAATGGGTTCTAACTTTCTCGGTTTGTATTCCTGCTCCACCACTTACTAATTATGACACTGGACAGCCACTTAACCTCTCCAACTTCAGTTTCCCTATCAGTAAGATGGGAATGATAACATTACTGTGAGCCCTGTGCGGAAATATTACACGTAGTAGCACGGGATAACTGTTAGCAACTAATATAATACAAGATAGGTTTTTGAATATCTTTTCTTCATCCTCACATTCCCTTTTGGATTATGAGTTGCAACTCCCACCTTCTCAAACTTCAGTTCTAACAGGTTTGGGGAGGTGGGCAGTTCTTCCTGGATAACCATTGCCCCCCACTCAACAAGCAAATGCATGGGAAGCAACCCACTTCCCTGTCTCTCTCTCACACACTCCCATGCTGCCAGGTGTGAATTGCGTGGCTGAGTGTTGCTGATCCCCTCCACGCGGGGCTGAGGATTGCCTCGTTTTCTGCCATACTCTAAAAAGCCACACGGATCTATAAAGCTACACCTTCTCCACCCAGCTGGCAGGCCTCCAAGGACACATGTCCCAACAGAGCCAGGAACACTTTTAGCAAACATCTCTGAGGGTCAGCTCCAGGTCACGCTGGAGCCCGCCATCCATCATTCGTTTGCCAGTCCCTGAGAGCCTGCTTATGGGAAGCACTGCTTTGCACATCCTATTGCTGTATAATGTTCAACCCAACTGCAACGAGTTTATTTTGGAGTTATGACAACATCTAGGACCGCTCTACTCATCTGAAGGCATAACTGGAGACTAAAGTCCACCATTCTAAGCTATAAGCCCTGCTCTCTGAAAGCTTACACTCTAACCGGGCAAGAAGACATTAAAACAGAGGAGTCGAGTGAGATGATTGAGAGCAGGCGCCCTGGAAGCATCTGTTTGAGTTCAAATCCTGGCCCTGTCACTTGTTAGCTATGTGACCTTGAGAGGGTGACTTAATTTATGCCTCCGTGTTCTCATCTGCAAAATGGGAAAAATAATGAGGTAAGCACTGCTATCATCCCCATCACACAGAGGAGGAAACCAAGGCTCAGAGAGAATTCCCCGGCTGAGGGTCACACAGAAAGTAAGTAGAGCCCAAGCAGAATTAACTTCATGGCCCTTGCTCCCACCCTCTACCTTCTCCTCTCAGCCTCTCTAATGCTTCTTTCTACCGGGCTCCAGAGTATATCTTCTCCAGGGGGGTGGCATCTGAAACCCAGTTCCATTTCCACCTCTACACACTTCAGCCTGGACAGGGGTGGGAGGTGAGGAGGCCAAAACTCTGGTGACCAAGGTAGGAGGACCACCTCCTTCTCAGAAGTAAATTGTCAGAAGGCTAGGATGCTGGGCAGAATGTCCAGGCTCAGACCACGATAGTCCACACGTTTTCCTTGCTCAAGTGTGCAGGAAATTCCCTTCGTTTTCCTTCCCTCTCTCTCCTTTCCCTGCTGAGGGATCCCCTTTTCCCCTCCCTCTTCCTGCAGAGCTCTGGCTCAAAGTCCCAGGGAGGAACATCCAACACACACCAGGGATGGCTGGAATCTGTGAGTGGTGGAAAGATTTTTGGAACTTGTAGGGTCTTTTAAACTCCTCAAGGGACACCTGACATATTAGAGCACTTGAGAAAATGTCTATCTTTCCACCAGACTCTAAGATTTTGGGTCTTATTTACCTACATGGCGTCTATTACGAAGCCTCACATTGGGCCTTGCCTTGTAAAAAGAATAAGTAAAATATTTACAATTTATTAATAAGGCCTATACATGATCTCATTTAAAACTCCCAACAATGCTATACAGCAGGCATTATTATCCCCCTTTCCAAAAGGGTTAACTGAGGGTCCAAGAGGTAACTTACCCAAGGCCACATAGCTAGAAAGTGACAAAACCCAAATTTGAACTGCAGCCTTTTCAAAGCTCTGTCCTCGATGCTATAGTGTCTCTCACTGCAGGGCTGGGACTAGGATAAGGCAAGCAAAGGGCCAACTCTACCCTTGCACAACCCTGAGAAAAAGCAATCTTTGGATACTTCCAAAGAATTAGAGGGGACTGTGGGATCCCTGGGTCCTAGCCATTGACAAGGTGCAAAGAAGAAACTGTGTAGCAGGCAGAATCTAAGACAACTCTCCAGTGCTACATCTGCTCACATAACACACACTGACACAGTACACCCAGCACATCCTCAAATATGCCCACACACAACAACCCTGCCCAGGACACAAATTTCTAAGAGATAACAACCCAACACTCCTACATATACACCAACACAGCCCAAAAAACGCCTACATGCGCGTATAATACAATTCCTGCACTCACTTAAAGACAGTGGAGGGAGATGGAGAATCAGGAAAAACTCAAGTGGAATGACTCTTTCACAAGCTTTTTATGAACCCACAACCAACAATCGAAGTCTTGATTAACTTGGTTGTATTTATTAAATCATGTTCAATATTTAATAACTTTGAATATGGGTTGAATATTTAATGAGATTGGTTGAGATCTATTTAACGCATAAACGTCAGATGTGCCAATCGCTTTGAATCGAGAGTTGAGTTTGTGAATCGTTCTCAGAGGCTAGTGCTGGAGATCTCTGAATTCTACATTTCATGGGTTTCTTGAACGTATAGGTTATCATCATGAAATTGTTACACTATTTGTTACGATGCTCCACTATTATAGATTATTATACAGTCCCAAGAAATGTGGCATTTAGACACCAAATTTTCTTGCATCCAGGCAAACTCGGATTGGGCCTCTTGTTCTCTTTCCTCCATGTTTACCAGGAAAAGAGACCAAATATGACGCTGTGAAATGCATCTTGTCTCAAGCCCTTAGTCCTTCCACAGGCACGAGATGATCTGGAAGCAATTTATGTGGCATACTTTGCCCAAGACCAATTTGTCCAAGACAGGGAACTCTGCTTTGTGCAATGGAGACAAGCAACATGAATTTCTGATTCTTTTTTATTGCAGTAAAAGGATCGGATGCAAAACGAGGCCTTCTGAGGCATCATGGAGATTCGGGAAAATCCTCGGAGGATTTGAGATTCTGGAAATCAATGAATGAACTTAATATACCCATATGTGCAGATTTTACATAAGTTACAGTTATATCATGGATGCTATCTGGGTAAAAAGTCATTATAAAATGTGGTTTGTTAGGGGCCAAATTTAAATCATTGGAAATAGCTCCTATACCACAGCAGTCTGCAGCCCAGCAGGATATAAACTGCTTACAAAAGGGAGCAAATGCATTCTTCATCAAATAACTCATCTCATCCACACACCCTTGTCATATTCTGATTTGCTTTGATTTGGGGTCCAAAGTAAATATAAATAAATGCTCCCAAAAGAATAGTAATGACAATAAAACCATTTGGTGGAGAGTAAACCTCTGACTCAAGTCAATGTCGGCATATTTCTTCGATACTACAGCATTTTAAAATTTTATTTGCAACAGATAATTGGGGAAACTATACCTCTAAACACATCCCCCCCCTCCCCATCTTCAATAATCTGTCGACCATTACATCCTACCTGGTAGCCGCACCAGTTTACCTGCATGTCCTGAAGTCAATACAGTGTTCTGGGCCCCCTGATTTTATTTCTGCTGTTCTCAGAACCTGAACGCCCTTCCCATCTTCTCTCAAGCATGGCAAACTCCAGTCTCATCCTTTAAAAGTCTGCTCATTGACAAGGCCTTCCTTGGCCCCCTCACCCTACCTGTTTACCTACTTCAATTAGCACTTTTCTCACTGTCATTTGACAGTGGTGAACTAAATGATGAATTCCATAAAGTCATTTCAATATCTCCAGTGTCTTGCACAGTGCCTGGCCATGTTGGATGGATGGATGCATGGATGCCTGGATGGTAAAACTTGGATGGATGCATGGATGGGTGAATGGCTGGTTGAACTTGGAAATAAAGGCGTTTTTTAAAAAATAAATTTATTTATTTATTTAGTTATTTATTATTTTTGGCTGTGTTGTGTCTTTGTTGCTGTGCGCGGGCTTTCTCTAGTTGCAGTGAGCAGGGGCTACTCTTCACTGCGCTGCGCGGGCTTCTCATTGTCGTGGCTTCTCCTGTTTCGGAGCTCGGGCTCTAGGTGCACAGGCTTCAGTAGTTAGGGCACGTGGGCTCAGTAGTTGTGGCTTGCGGGCTCTAGAGCGCAGGCTCAATAGTTGTGGTGCATGGGCTTAGTTGCTCCGCAGCATGTGGGATGTTCCCGGGCCAGGGTTCGAACCCGTGTCCCTTGCATTGGCAGGCAGATTCTTAACCACTGCGCCACCAGGGAAGCCCAGGCACATGGTTTTACTTGTGACATTTTATCCTTTGACTTAAATTGAGCAGGGTGTTGGTATAGGAACCATCTTACTTTCCAGGAAGTTCATAATGCCACTCATTCTTAGGCTGAAGTCAAAGCTCAGAGGGATTAGCCACTCCTTTATTTTACAGATAAAGTCATCACCCTCATGTTTTCATTCAACAAACACTTATGAAGTTCTCACTATGTACCAGGCTCTCCACTCACAGCCTTGAGTCAAAATCCAATTACTGAATCAACCCAAGGGGATTTCTAGGAGTACACAGGGTCCAGGAGCAGCCTCTTTTCTCCAGCAGTGTTGGCAGTCTCCCTGCAGCAACCAAGAGCCTCTGGGGGAAGCAGAAGAATCTCCACCTCAGGAAGGGGTCGGGGATTCCTGCCCAGTGGTAGTTTGATTTGGCAAATCCTTACCTTTTTATGTGCCTCAGGTCCTTTGTGGAAGTAGGTAGGGTATCAACTCAACTCTTCCACGTAAAACAAACCGTCCTCCTCCTCTTCAGCTTCCTCCACCATCACTCCCTGCTCTGCACTGGGTCCTCCAGCAATGCTGAAAGGCCTGTGGCCCCTGTGTCCAGTAGGACACAAGGTCCGCCAGGAAAGGGACTTTGTTTTGTTTGCCACCATATATCCAGCACCTAGAACGACACCTGGAACATAATAGGCCATCAGTGAATGTTGATGGGATGAATTCCTGAACAAGATGTCATACCTTTATCTTTCCTAGTGACACCTCCTCTGTTTGGAATGTCCTTCCATCTTTCTTCAGCCTAACTCTTGTCATCCAGCAAGGCAACTCAGGCATGACCTCCCCTAGGAAGTCTTCCTTGAAGCACCTGGGCTGGATGGAACACCCTTCCTCTGGGTTTCCTGGCACCATGTACATAGGCCTGTCTTATCACTAAACTCAGCATGCTGCATTTATCTGTTATGTGTCTGCTTTCCATACTGGACTTTGAGATCGTGAAGACAGGAACCATATGCTATTCATCTTCATACCCTCAGCTCCGTGGCAAAGTGTCTGAAAGCACTCTATAAAGATTTGTCAGGTTGAACTAAACAACCCCCCACAAGCGGCTGCAGATTGGGTCATACCAAATGTGACTGCTGATTCATTTGGTCATTTGGCAAATACTGATTGAAGGCCTACAATGTGCCAAGCACCATCTAGGTACTGGAGAGCCAGCACTGAGCAAACAGACAAAAATAATGATAATGATAGTGCTCGTCAATTAGGCACAACCCAGATACTTTACCAGGCTAGTTAAGTGGTATGTGGAGTTAATATGAAGCCTGTTTTAAATTTCAGCTTTAACCATAATATTATTTAAGTTTAGGCAGGAAATTCAGGCCCTAATAACTCAATTGTCTCTCTTTCCTGGGCTTCCGTGTCCCCACCCATATAATGAACACATTCTGTAGTCTCCCATGAGATATTCTGATATATGTTTATACAGGGTCCACTGAAATTCCTTGCACATTTTAAAATCTCAATAATTTGCCTGGAAATGATTTGCAAATAGCAGTAAGTATTTCAAGGCCTAGAAGACGCTCCACAGTAACACAAAATGCATTTGTACTTAAGATCCCATGGTAAATAAAAAATTAAAATCCAATCAACTTTCAATTCAGTTGAAATTCAGTTTGCCTTTAAATTCCATTCATGGCTTTCTTTGATCAAACCCACTACCTATGCTACATTTAACAAACTTTTATTGAGTCCTTGTATTGTGTCAGGCACTGTAGTAGGCGCTAAAGAAAACCAAGATTAATAAGACATGATCTTGACATTTATAGAGCTCCCAGTTTAGTGGGAGAGACTGAAACACACCTTACCTTCTGTAACACATGAGATAGAGATATTCTGCAACCCAGGTACACAGGAGCACAGAGGACAAACATATGCATCTTGCCTGGGAAAGTATCTGGGAAGGTTTGGGGGAAGTGGTGAGCCTAAGCCGAGCCTAAATCCATGAGTAGAGTTTGATAAACAGTGAAGAGAATGGAAAGGACAGGCTAGAGAGAGAAGTGACATGGGCACAGTGACGGAAGGCATTCGGCGCAGTCATGAAGGATGCTTGTCGTAGGCAGCTAGAGCAAACGCAACTGCAGGGGAAAGGAGAGAAAAAGGTGGGGAAGGTGAGACAGGATCTGATATTGACCAATAATAAGTTAGAATTTTATTCTGGAGATAATGGAGACTATTATTAAAGCTCAAATGTTTTAAAATTATATGACACCTTTATGTATACATGTTATAAAGACATATATTATATATACGTATAACTGAATCACTTTGCTGTACACCCGAAACTAACACAACATTGTAAATCAACTAGACTTCAACTTAGAAAAAAATTTTAAATTATCATATGATTTTGCTAAAAAAATTACATAAAATATTCTGTCACAAAAAACTGAATAAAGACCAATACCATCTGCCTTTTATGGAATACTTACTGTGTGTCAGGGGGTGCTGTGTTAAGCACCTGATAACCACTGTCACATTTTCTCTTCACAACAACCCTGAGATGTAGGTATCATGATTCCCATTTTACAGAGTGTGGCAATAAAGGTTCTTTTTCTGTTTTTTTTTTAAATACCCTCCTTCTTTCCTACAACATCAATTCTTTTTTTTTTTTTAATTTATTTATTTTTTGGCCATGTTGGGTCTTCGTTGCTGCCCACAGGCTTTCTCTAGTTGCGGTGAGTGCGGGCTACTCTTCGTTGCGGTGCACGGGCTTCTCATTGCGGTGGCTTCTCTTGTTGTGGAGCACGGGTTCTAGGAGCATGGGCTTCAGTAGTTGTGGCACATGGGCTCAGTAGTTGTGGCTCGTGGGCTCTAGAGCACAGGCTCAGTAGTTGTGGAGCACGGGCTTAGTTGCTCCGCGGCATGTGGGATCTTCCCAGACCAGGGCTCGAACCTGTGTTCCCTGCATTGGCAGGCGGATTCTTAACCACTGTGACACCAGGGAAATCCACAATAGAGGTTCTGAATGGTTGAGTCTCCCAGTTAGTCTGTAACAGACCTGGAACTTGAATGCAGACGGATCTGACTTCAAAATCCATGACTTTAACTTCTAGGCTGCAACTTGTACAAACAATTAAAAAATTCAGGAATGAGGTGTTTACATAAAATTCTCTTTTTAGCCTTAGTATATATCAAAAAAATCATAAAATGTTCACACTCTTTAACCCAGCAATGAGATTTCTGGGAACAAATCTTAAAAGAGATCATTAGAAATTCACCCATATATGCATGTACAAAGATGATTATTGCAATGTTATTTATAATGGAGAAAAGTTGGAAGCAACCTAAGTGCCCAGCATTAGGGAAAGGGTTCATTATAAAATGGAGTATTATATAACCAGAAAAATTATGATGGCATAGGATAGAAAATTGTGTATATATAATCTGAACTGTGTAAAGAAAAAATGCACAGCAAAAAACAAAAACAAAAACAAAAACACGGTGGAAGACACATGCCAAAGTGTAATTAGGCAGTGACCCCTATGAGGAGGTTAGGATTTTTTTCCCACATTCCAAATTTTCTACATTTGAGCACCTCATTCTTGAAATCAGGAAAAAATTAAGTTTAAAGAAGTTAAGTTTAAAAAAATCCGTCTTTTTTTTCCCCAACTTATGTCTTTACTGGAGTCTTGTAAGCTGGGTCAGCCTAGGCAGTAGGTGAAATGAGAGATGTCACAGCCAAATTACCTCCCTGCCACTTGATCTCAGGACATGTAGATGTCAAAACATGGACCTAGCTGGTGTCATGGCCATGACATGCAAAGGTCTGAATTCAAATCATTCCATTTACTCAAAGATTCAAAGAAAGCAGAATCACTCATCTTAAAATCAAAAATATAAATTGCAGTGTTCTTGCAATTTGTTTAACACTTCTGTTAACTATTATCGTGTTTGTTCTTTAGCCTGACAGTGTTAATTCTTCAGGGGAGGTGGAGAGAAGGAGGGGAAAACAAATCCAGAACCTTGGGGCCCAACCTTGGGAAACAAACTCTTTGGTTAAGTGCTGAAACTTACCATAAGATTGGTGGGCCCTCTCAGAGGAATTAGAATTAAAGCTAATAACCCAATTTGGAATAATGTAAAGCTCTTTTTAGGGAAGTTTTTGACTCAACTGGGCTCATTATGCATGGGTTTAATGTGTAACAATTTGTTCTTGAAAGATAACATTATTGTTGGCAATAAAGATAGGAAGTGGAAATAAGTTTCAAATATGGAAAGCAGATTTATTTCTTGTTTCATCTGGACTTGTTCCGGGTCTCTGCTTATGAATCACACGGTGCTCCCCACAGTAAGATGCTGTCCATGCCGTTGGTTATGATAAATGGCCTGTAATTGTGAATCTGATATTGGTTTTCAATATTGAATTTATCATTCTGTCCTCTTAACAGATATTAAATACTTTTAAGAATTTATCCATTTGCCTGATCCATCTGTGATTTTTCAGTATGTAAAATTTATGTTTCCTAGTTTTTTGAGATTTTAACGGCCGAAAACATAATTAATAACGCTGAGTAATGGAGCTGACCTCTTTTAAACCTCATTCCCTTCCACTAATCCAGACCATCCAAATTGAATCAAAATGTATTCGATGTAGAGACCCGAAAAGAAAATGGCCCTGGTGGGGTGCCTGATTTGAAATGCGCCTCCAGTGGGCTGGTCATCCTTTCACCTCTTTACCCCCTCCAAGCCCCCCAGAGGGAGCCAAGCAGAGGCTGCCTGCACCTTTGCTCTCTCCTCCTTCTCCTTCCACTAGATGAGCCAACTCAGGCAGCCCTCCTCTCCCTCAGCTGCCTCAGTTTCTTCAGCGCGGGATGATTGATGAGGATAATAATGCAGCTTGTCTGGCTCCCTCGTGGAGAACATTTTGTGAATTAATGGAAGCGTTCAGGCTGTGCACTTGAGGACAGCTCCATGGCTGCCCTGGAACTGCCATCAAGCTTGGCTGGGAAGGATTGCTGCCCTTCGCTGAGGGGAAAATGTGAAGGACGGCTGAAAGAAATCAGCCTGGGGGAAACAAGGCTGTGTGGAATACCAGCAATAATGCAGGACTTACCCTGACCCCTGGTTCTGTGCGTTTAAGGACACCCCTGCATGTTGCCACCAGAACAGCATGAAGCTAGCCCAGGGCCTGTGCCTTTGCTGGGTTTTGTTATTGCTGGGTTTTGTAGCCTACAAGACTACCTCTCATGGTTCCTGTAGTGTCTGCTGTGTTCGGTGGACACTTAGAGACACAAAGGCCTACAGATCTGAGCTCCTGAGGTCAGGGAACATGTTGGCCACCAGTCTTGGGGGACCCTCAGCCAGGGCCCGGGGAGGGGATGGAGCCAGGGCTGTGCACACACGCAGAAGGACAATGAGCCTCGTGAGAGGCTGGGGGGGATAAACAGAGCAACCCAGAGAGGGGGCCAGCTGAGTTTCCGGTCACGCTTAGGGAAGACAGAGGGTCACTTCTCAGGGTGACTCCAGATGAGCAGCCCCACTGCTGCCTCTGACCTGTGGATAATTGAAAAATAACTGCCTTTCCATCCCCGGAGGCCTAATTTCATATTCTTGCAGTGGCCCGATTGACTTTCAGTTCAATGCAAATCGGCTTCCTTGGAAGTTTTGTCTATTTAAGGATTATGGGCCAAGATCAAACCTATCAGAAGAAACCGAGAGCTGTCCACAGGGTCACTGAGAGGTGACAAGTTTCCAAAGGGCCCCTGAGTCAAGAGGAAACTTCTTTTTTACTGCAAGCCAGAGGCCACCTGGTTCCAGACCTGGCCCATGTGTCCATATCAAATAAATTGTCCCAGTCTAGACCAGAAGCCAAGGCTCCAAACTCCCTATGCTGTTCTTTTCCTGCCCTACCAGGACATGATTTACAAACTGTTATAAAAGAAAATATGCCTTCCCCAAATCCCAGGCATTTCACAACCTTTTGTAGATTCAGCTTTTATTCCCCACGTCTCTTGTTATACTTTTCATATCAATGGTTTAACCACCCCTCAAACCCATCCTCCTTCAACAGCAAAAGGTAATCTTAATCTGACAAATGTTTACTGAATACCTGTGAGTGCCTAGTTGCTTAGCACTGGGCAAACCGCTGTGGAGACACAAAAAAATATATATAGGGGCTTCCTTGGTGGTGCAGTGGTTAAGAATCCGCCTGCCAATGCAGGGGACACGGGTTCAAGCCCTGGTCCCAGAAGATCCTACATGCTGCGGAGCAACTAAGCTCGTGTGCCACAACTACTGAGCCTGCGCTCTAGAGTCTGCGAGCCACAACTACTGAGCCCACGTGCTGCAACTACTGAAGCCCGTGCACCCTAGGGCCCGTGCTCCTCAACAAGAGAAGCCACCACGATGAGAAGCCTGTGCACCGCAACGAATAGTAGCCCCCGCTCGCCGCAACTAGAGAAAGCCCGTGCGTAGCAACGAAGACCCAACACAGCCAAAAATAAGTAAATAAAATAAATAAATTTATTTAAAAAAATATATATATATAATACAGTCTCTACCCTCAGGTAGAACTAGTATTGGCACTGCACTTAATAATCAATTATTAAACATTTACTGCACGCCTGGCACTGTGCTGAATGCTGCAAAGACACAGGAAAAAGAATCATGCTTAGTCGCTTCCCAAGGAGCTTACCTTATTAGAGAGAGAAGATCTTAATATACAAACCAAGACTTTTTATAATGAAATGTTAAGTCGTGTGGTTGAGGCAATAAGTAGAAAAGAGTTCAGCAGGATCCATGTAGGCTGGAAATAATTGGAGTAAACCTTGTGGAAGAGGAGGCAGTGAAAAGGGGCATGAGAAAAGAATGGGATGGGGACAGGCAGAAAGGACAAGATAGATATTTTATGCGTGTGTGTTTGTGTGTTCTCAGGAATTGCTGTCTTTATTATTCAGGCCTTCAAATATCTGCCCACCCTTCTAGGTACTCACCTATACCTATTAGACTAAGGAAAGGGGCTACAAACATTTATGAAGCACCAACCTCCTGCCAAGAGGCATTCTTCACTTAGCATTCATTACCATATTCATGCTTCACAACCACCCTCCCAAGAAGACATCACCATCCCCTTTTATGAAGAGGCCCCCAGAGCTCAAAGAGAAAATCATTTGCCCAAGACTACATCACCAGTGTTGCCCAGGCTGGGCTTCAAACCTTGGTCTTGGCCTTCAGTGCTCAAAATCTTTTACCACGGAATCACACGGACTCTAGGAAGGAGTGAGTGGCAGTATTCCAACAAGGCCACGATCGACCAGGATCCAGAGGAAAGAGGAGGAGGAAGGGAATGGCATGGTGACTGTCCTTCTAAGCACGACCAGCCAGGTGCGATGAAGGGCAGGGAAGAGCAACCAGTGGATCAGTCACCTTTAGAGACAGCCCATTTCCTAGAGCTGACGTCCCAGCTCTGGCTTCCCACCATGATGGCGGCTCTTTCTGGCAAAATGCCAATTCTCCTGAAGATACAGGGCTCTCTCCTGCAGCAGCCGGGGTCCCCACGTGGTCTCCCTGTCCTTCATCCAGGACAAAGCAAGCTTAGTTAGGTTTGGTGCTCAGAGAGGGGCCATCTCTCAGCTCTGTCCTCTTCTAAGAGGCGTGGGAGGGGAAAACCCTCACTGAGCCAGAAAATACATATCTTCTCAGCACTTAAATGAGTTCTGTTTTAAGCTAAGATCAGTGTAATTAAAACTGTAAAAAAAATAAGACCAAAGGAAACCCCCTACTGTCCTTAATTAGGAGCAAGATGAGAAGGAAGAAGCTCTGGTGTAGCTTATTTAAAAGGCAGAATCCTGAAATGGGACCAAAAAAGAGAATAATTAAAATGAAGGTGTCATTATTGTTTTTTTAAAGGGTCTCTGCGGACAGAGGGGTCTGATTGGCAGACAAAACGCATGACGGGCATTTGCTCATTCTCAGAGTGACAGTTCTGAAGATGAATATGCAGGAAGCCCTGGGCTCCGGGACCTCTTTCCTACCTCCTACCTGCTTTCCAGTCAGATGGGAAAACAGGAAAATACCATTTGGTCGGGGTTTGCCAGACAAGGAATACTACCCCTGGGTATATTAACATCAACCACAAGAAATGGTTAAATCTCTTAAACTCCCTTGGCATGAAGGAAGTGGGGTTACCACATTATTATTGTCATCATCGTATGGCTGTTGTTATTAACATTTATCCAGCACCAACACTGCACTTAGCACAGTGCAGAGCACAAAGGAAGATGCAGCTCCTGCTTTGAAAATAAACGTCTAGGTTCCTCTACTGGATTTATGCTCCAGCAGGGGGTAGGGTGGGGGGCAGGGCAGGGGGCAGGGACCAGGTTTCAGCAACACAGAAACACTCCACCCTCCACACCCCCGCCATACACTTTCTTATTTCCCTTGAGCAACTTGGGGTGTTCTCGAATCTGCTGTGTGTTCTGAGGTTCTGAGACCAAACCAGGGCTCAAAGAACAGGGCAGAGGGTGAAGCAGATGTGGGCAGCCAGGACTCTGAGACGGAGCAGGCAGGGAGCACGGGGAAAGAAAGCACAGTGTCTTCTCATGACTGGAGTGTGAGTCAAATTAGATACTTCACTTAGTGTCGCCATACTACTGTTCCAGCCCCCCTGTTTCTATTACCACTTCATTCTGCGATCTCGCACTTTACAAATCCCCACGTATACTTTAAAAATCAAGACCCACACCATAGTAAATTTTATCCGTACAAGTCTTTGGAACACAAAAGCATTGATAAGTGTCCATGGACATCTAAGAAATACACAAATATTATACACGCACATCAGTTCTTCAAGCAAAAGTCCCACTTCCCACTGCCAAATGTTATTTTTTACAGCAGCTCTGCCAGATGAGTGAAGGCGTATATTTCACCAGTGAGCCACTTTTTATAGAGTGAAAGAAAAAAAAAAAGCCCCAACACTTTTATTGCTTTTTAACCAACAGGATTCCTGAATGCAAATGAGTGAATCACCTTTGCCATGATTGGCTGCCTGAGTTTCCTTGTCACACAGACAGCAGGCTCAGTGGACGTGACTTGTATTCTCATGAGTCCAGGGAAAGATAAAAACCTGACATTGCTACCAGTGAATTATGAGATTTGTCTTTATCAGTAAAAATAAGGTCATAACTGAGCCCAGCCATCGCCTATTATATGTATGTTCCATCTACTTTTCTGTATAATGAGATCCACTGTGCCAGGGTGAAATGGAGTAGCCTGGTGTATACATTAACTATTTTAAAAAGCTGCATTAAGTCTTTAAGGCCACCAGTGTACCTTTTAATGCATTGACGCCACTCTTCAATAGATACCTATCTCCTTTACTTCCGACCTGCATTTTGATGACAATCTGGTGAAAAGGTAGCTGGAAGGACTCTCCTAGGTATATTCGAAATTAGAGAGAGAAAAAACAATGTTGCACCACAACCAGATCCTCAACGGAAAACTACCCAGTCGTGGAACTGAGTTCCTTGTAGCAATTTCTAAAGAGAACAATTCATTCAATAATTAATTATTTTGGCATTCACTTCTGGAGCAATTTCTCTGTGCAAGGCACTAGGCAGACCTCTGAAGTTCCAGCTCTTCCAAAGCTAACAAGAGGAGATGTGCTTTACATCATGGAAGTTCTTTAGGAGGAGAATGATAAAGGAGATCATGGATATTTTCTGAAACACTGTTTTGGAAATAGTTTGAGAAACTTGTTTTTGTGTCTAAAACAAGCTGACAGACTCGGGCACGGGGAGCCTGCTGAGCTCCCAGGCCAATCCACTGCCCTCCAAAGCCCCCTCCAGGCTGTGTGGGCCCTTGGGGGCATAGGAAGGAGGCTGAGGGGAGAACAGGAGAGGCAGGGCACAAGGGGCCCTCGGGGAGGAGCGGGAGAGGACTGGAGGGCGATTGCTCCGCCAACTCAGGCACGGGGAGCCTGCTGAGCTCCCAGGCTGGTCCCCTGCCCTCCAAGGCCCCCTGTTGCCCCCACCCCCAGCTGCATTGGTCCTGGGGGCATAGGAGGGAGGCCCGGCAAGTCAGGAGAGGCAGGCGGGAGGGGCCCTCCCAGACCCCAGACGGGAGGAGCAGGAGAGGAGAGGAGGGCCTTTGCCCCACCCACTCCAGCCCAGGAAGCTTGCTGGGCTCCCAGGTGAGGTCCCCTGCCCTCTGAGACCAGGGGTGGGGAGCACGCCTGGGTCCCTTCTGTTCCTTGAGCCTAAGCCCCACCCCGCACAGCCCCCAGGACCTTTTCCAGCCCTGTGGGTCCTGAGCATTGGCTTTGCCCACCGCCCAAACCTCGCCCTTGCTTAGGCCCCACAGCTAAGCAAGGGCTTAGAGCTGTGGCTCTCCACAGCCAAGGCCTTCCACCCTGCCCCCCTGCTTTTATTTTTTTCCCTCCTCCTCTTTTTTACTATTGTGGTACTGATGTACCTTCCGGTTGTTGATTCATCTATATTTTTATTTTTACATTCTTTCTAACATATCTGTTAGTTTCCTAGTCTAATTTTATTTTTTACTTTGTTATTGTTCTCATTTTTTTTTTTTTTTGCCACCCCATGCAGCTTGCACGATCTTGGTGCGCAAGCCCCGGGGTCAGGCAGAAGCTCCTGCAGTCAGAGCTCCGAGTCTGAACCACTGGACTAACAGAGAACCTCAGACCCCAGGGAATATTCATCAGAGTGAGGTCTCACAGAGCTCCTCATCTCAGCACCAAGACCCAGCTCTACCCATAGCCTACAAACTCCAGTGTTGGAAGCCTCAGGCCAAACAACCAGTAAAACAGGAACGCAATCCCACTCATGTAAAAAAAAAAAAAAATGAAACGGCAAAAAAATATGTCACAGATGAAGGAGCAAGGTAAAAACCTACAAGACCAAATAAATGAAGAGGAAATAGGCAATCTACCTGAAAAAGAATTCAGAGTAATGATAGTAAAGATGACCCAGAATCTTGGAAATAGAATGGAAGCACGGATTGAGAAAATACAAGAAATGTTTACTAAAGATCTAGAAGAACTAAAGAACAAACAAACAGATGAACAACACAATAACTGAAATGAAAAATACACTAGAAGGAATCAATAACAGAATAACTGGGGCAGAAGAACAAATAAGTGGGCTGGAGGACAAAATGGTGGAAATAACTGCCAAGGAGCAGAATAAAGAAAAAAGAAGGAAAAGAATTGAACACAATATTGGAGACCTCTAGGACAACATTAAACGCACCAACATTCGAATTATAGGGGTCCCAGAAGAAGAAGAGAAAAAGAAAGGGTCTGAGAAAATATTTGAAGAGATTATAGTGGAAAAATTCCCTAACATGGGAAAGGAAATAGTCACCCAAGTCCAGGAAGTACAGAGAGTCCCATACAGGATAAACCCTAGGAAGAACACACCAAGACACATACTAATCAAACTAACAAAAATTAAATTCAAAGAAAAAATATTGAAAGCAGCAAGGGAAAAACAAAAAGTAACATACAAAGGAATCCCCGTAAGGTTATCAGCTGCTTTTTCAGTGGAAACTCTGCAGGCCAGAAGGGAATGTCAGGATACACTTAAAGTGATGAAAGAGAAAAACGTACAACCAAGATTACCCTACCCAGCAAGGATCTCATTCAGATTCGATGGAGAAGCCAAAAGCTTTTCAGACAAGCAAAAGCTCAGAGAATTCAGCACCACCAAACCAGCTTTACAACAAATGCTAAAGAAACTTCTCTAAGCGGGAAACACAAGAGAAGAAAAAGACCCACAAAGACAAACCCAAAACAATTAAGAAAATTGTAATAGGAACATACATATCGATAATAACCTTGAATGTAAATGGATTAAATGCGCCAACCAAAAGGCACAGACTGGCTGAATGGATACAAAAACAAGACACATATATCTGCTGTCTACAAGAGATCCACTTCAGACCTAGGGACACATACATACTGAAAGTGAAGGGATGGAAAAAGATATTCCATGCAGATGGAAATCAAAAGAAAGCTGGAGTAGCAATACTCATATCAGATAAAATAGACTTTAAAATAAAGACTGTTACAAGAGATAAGGAGGGACACTACATAATGATCAAAAGATCAATCCAAGAATATATAACAATTATAAATGTTTATGCACCCAACATAGGAGCACCTCAATACATAAAGCAAATGCTAACAACCATGAAAGGAGAAATCAAATAATAGTAGGGAACTTTAACACCCCACTTACACCAATGGACAGATCATCCAAACAGAAAATAAATAAGGAAACACAAGCTTTAAATGACACAATAAACTAGATAGATCTAATTGATATTTACAGAACATTCCACCTCAGAGTGGTAGAATACACTTTCTCCTCAAGTGCACAAGGAACATTCTCCAGGATATATCACATCTTGGGTCACAAATCAAGCCTCAGTAAATTTAAGAAAATTGAAATCATATCAAGCATCTTTTCTGACCACAACACTATGAGATTGGAAATCAATTATAGGAAAAAAACGTAAAAAACACAAATACATGGAGGATAAACAGTGCACTACTAAATTACCAAGAGAGCACTAAATAAATCAAAGAAGAAATTTTTAAAATACATAGAAAAAAATGACAATGAAAACATGACAACCCAAAACCTATGGGATGCAGCAAAAGCAGTTCTAAGAGGGAAGTTTATAGCAATTCAATCTCACCTCAAGAAAAAAGAAAAATCTCAAATAAACAATCCAACCCTACACTTAAAACAACTAGAGAAAGAAGAACAAAGAAAACCCAAAGTCAGTAGAAGGAAAGAAATCATAAAGATCAGAGCAGAAATAAATGAAATAGAAATGAAGGAAACAATAGCAAAGATCAATAAAACTAAAAGTTGGTTCCTTGAGAAAATAAACAAAATTGATAAACCCTTAGCCAGACTCATCAAGAATAAAAAGGGAGAGGATGCAAATCAATAAAATTAGAAATGGAAAAGGAGAAATCACAACTGACACTGAAGAAATACAAAGGATTATAAGAGACTACTACAAACAACTATATGCCAATAAAATGGACAACCACAAAGAAATGGACAAATTCTTGCAAAGGTGTAACCTTCCAAGACTGAACCAGGAAGAAATAGAAAATATAAACAGACCTATTACAAGTAATGAAATTGAAACTGTAATTAAAAATCTTCCAACAAACAAAAGTCCAGGACCAGATGGCTTCACAGGCGAATTCTATCAAACATCTAGAGAAGAGCTAACACTGATCCTTCTCAAACTCTTCCAAAAAATTGCAGAGGGAGAAACACTCCCAAATTCATTCTATGAAGCCACCATCACCCTGATACCAAAACCAGAAAAAGATATCACAAAAAAAGAAAATTATAGACCAATATCATTAATGAACATAGAGGCAAAAATCCTGAACAAAACACTAGTAAACAGAATCCACCAGCACATTAAAAGATCATACACCATGATCAAGTGGGATTTATCCCAGGGATGCAAGGATTCTTCAGTATACGCAAATCAAACAATGTGATACACCATATTAACAAATTGAAGACTAAAAACCATATGATCATCTCAATAGATGCAGAAAAAGCTTTTGCCAAAATTCAACACCCATTTATGATAAAAACTCTCCAGAAAGTGGGCATAGAGGGAACCTACCTCAACATAATTAAGGCCATATACGACAAACCCACAGCAAACATCATTCTCAATGGTGAAAAACTGAAAACATTTCCACTAGGATCAGGAAAAAGACAAGGATGTCCACTCTCGCCACTCTTATTCAACATAGTTTTGGAAGTCCTAGCCACAGCAATCAGAGAAGAAAAAGAAAGAAAAGGAATACAAATTGGAAAAGAGGAAGTAAAACTGTCACTATTTGCCAATGACATGATGCTATACATAGAAAATCCTAAAGATGCCACCAGAAAACTACTAGAGCTAATCAATGAATTTGGTAATGTTGCAGATACAAAATTAATGCACAGAAATCTCTGGCATTCCTATACACTAACAACGAAAAATCAGAAAGAGAAATTAAGGAAACACTCCCATTTACCATTGCAACAAAAAGAATAAAATACCTAGGAATAAACCTGCCTAAGGAGGCGAAAGACTTGTACACAGAAAACTATAAAACACTGATGAAAGAAATCAAAGATGACATAAACAGATGGAGAAATATACCATGTTCTTGGATGGGAAGAATCAATATTGTGAAAATGACTATACTACCCAAAGCAATCGACAGATTCAGTGCAATCCTTATCAAACTACCAATGGCATTCTTCACAAAATTAGAACAAAAAAACCTTACGATTCGTATGGAAACACAAAAGACCCCGAATAGACAAAGCAATCTTGAGAAAGAAAAACGGAGTTGGAAGAATCAGGCTCCCTGACTTCAAACTATACCACAAAGCTACAGTAATCAAGACAGTATGGTACTGGCACAAAAACAGAAATATAGATCAACGGAACAGGATAGATGCCCAGAGATAAACCCACACATATGGGCACCTAATTTACGACAAAAGGGGCAAGAACGTACAATGGAGAAAAGACAGCCTCTTCAATAAGTGGTGCTGGGAAAACTGGACAGCTACATGTAAAAGAATGAAATTAGAACACTCCCTAACACCATACACAAAAATAAACTCCAAATGGATTAAAGACTTAAATGTAAGACCAGACACTGTAAAACTTTTAGAGGAAAACACTCTTTGACAAAAACCACAGCAAGATCTTTTTTGGCCCACCTCCTAGAGTAACAGAAATAAAAACAAAAATAAACAAATGGGACCTAATGAAACTTCAAAGCTTTTGCACAGCAAAGGAAACCATAAACAAGACAAAAAGACAACCCTCAGAATGGGAAAAAATATTTGCAAATGAAACAACAAAGGATTAATCTCCAAAATATACAAACAGCTCATGGAGCTCAATATCAAAAAAACAAACAATCCAGTTAAAAAATGCGCAGAAGACCTAAATAGACATTTCACCAAGGAAGACGTACAGATGGCCAAGAGGCACATGAAAAAGATGCTCAACATCACTAATTATTAGAGAAATGCAAATCAAAACTACAATGAGGTATCACCTCACGCCAGTCAGAATGGCCATTATCAAAAAATCTAGAAACAATAAATGCTGGAAAGGGTGTGGTGAAAAGGGAACCCTCCTACACTGTTGGTGGGAATGTAAATTGATACAACCACTATGGAATACAGTGTGGAAGTTCCTTAAAAAACTAAAAATAGAACTACCATATGACCCAGAAATCCCGCTACTGGGCATATGTCCTGAGAAAACCATAATTCAAATAGAGACATACACCACAATGTTCATTGCAGCACTATTTACAATAGCCAGGACATGGAAGCAACCTAAATGTCCATCAACAGATGAATGGATAAAGAAGATGTGGCACATATATACAATGGAATATTACTCAGCCATAAAAAGAAACGAAATTGAGTTATTTTTAGTGAGGTGTATGGACTTAGAGTCTGTCATACAGAGTGAAGTAAGTCAGAAAGAGAAAAACAAATACTGTATGCTAATGCATATATATATATAGAATCTAAAAAAAAAAAAAAAGTGGGGGCTTCCCTGGTGGCGCAGTGGTTGAGAATCTGCCTGCCAATGCAGGGGACAAGGGTTCGAGCCCTGGTCTGGGAAGATCCCACATGCCACGGAGCAACTAAGCCTGTGTGCCACAATTACTGAGCCTGCGCGTCTGGAGCCTGTGCTCCGCAACAAGAGAGGCCGCGATAATGAGAGGCCTGCGCACCGCGATGAAGAGTGGCCCCCACTTGCCACAACTAGAGAAAGCCCTCGCACAGAAACGAAGACCCAACACAGCCATAAATAAATAAATAAATAAATTATTAAAAAAAAAAAAAAGTGGTACTGATGAACCTAGTGGCAGGGGAAGAATAAAGAGGTAAACACAGAGAATGGACGAGGACACGGGCTGGGAGGGTGAAGCTGGGGCAAAGTAGGAGTACCATCGACATATATACACTACTGAATGTAAAATAGTTGGCTAGTGGGAAGCAGCCGAATAGCACAGGGAGATCGGCTTGGTGCTTTGCGATGACCTAGAGAGGTGGGACAGGGAGGATGGGAAGGAGGCTCAGGAGGGAGGGGATATGGGGACACGTGTATGCATATGGCTGATTCGCTTTGTTGTGCAACAGAAACTAACACGGTATTGTGAAGCAATTATACCTCAATAAAGATCTATTAAAAATAGAAATAAAAAATAAAACAAGCTGACACTAAATCCTATGGAAAATGAGGCTTTTGATGTGTAGGATTGAAAAAAGTGAAAGATTCTGAAAACGGTATCTCTTCCACATAGTCTTTGGCCTCGAACTTGCAGCCTCAGTTTCCTTGCAGCTACTTCTGCGATAACAAGTGCCCCCATTCACTGCCACAACACAGGAGACGAGATTCCCTCAATAAAGTCTCCTCTCCCACAGCAGCAACAAAGGCTGGACAGCCCAGCAGTGGGACTGGGGCTGTGAGGGTGACAGAGATAAGAGACACAGGTCTGGGTCCTCAAGCAGCTCACAAATCATTCACTGAATAAATAATTCTTGAGCACCTACAACGTGCAATTGCTCTATTTGGCTAGCTGTGCTTTGAGGGCACAATCAAAGTCAAGGGCGAAAACAATTGAGAGCCTTTTTTTAATACACAAAGAACCCATTCATTCGTTCCCTCACTGATTCATTCAATTCACTTTTATTGAAAACCTAATATGTGCCAGACATTGTTCTAAGCCCTGGGGAACAGTGAACAAAACAAAGTCCCTGTCCTCGTGGAGTTTACACCCAATGGGAGAGACAGACAATAAAAAGCACATACATGATATATACATATTTTACACATATACATTTATATTGAGGTGTGTATAATATAGTGGATTCTGGATCCCAATCGCTTTGGTTCAATCCCGCCTCTGTCAATTACTAGCTGTAGAGCCTTAGGGAAATTATTTAGCATATTTACATATAATATATGCAAAGTGTTTAGAACAGAGCCAAGCACATGGTTAGTATTATATGTGTGTGCCATTAATATAAATTCCCTACTTACCAGGTAGAGATAAAGTGAGGAATTTTAAAAAAAGACATACAGATGATGGGGGTGATCAGAGAAGTCCTCTCTGAAGGAAGGGACATTTGAACTGAGACCTGAATGAGATAAGGGTGAGAGCCATGTTGGTAACCAGGGAAGAGCATTTCAGGCAGAGAGAATGGCGGGTGTAAAATCCCTGTGGTAGGATCATGCCTGGGGTGACAAGGAGCAGCAAGTTGCTGAGAATGGCTGAAGCAGAGAAGGAAGAAGGGAGGCTGGTGAGGTGCCCGTGGGCTGGTGACATCAGGCCTTGTAGGCCAGAGTAGGGGTCTTGGATATTATTCTAAGATTAATGAGAAGTCAACAGAGGGTTCTGAGCAACAGAGTGACAAAATTTCTGTTTTAAAATCTTCTTTGTATGATGGTTCCTCAAAACATTAAAAATATAATTACTATGCGATCCAACAATTCCACTTCCGGGTGTATACCCAAAAGAATTGAAAGTAGGGCCTCAAAGAGATATTTGTATGCCTTTGTTCATAGCAGCATTATTCACAATAGCCCAGAGGTAGAAGCAACTAAAGGAAGGACATTCTGACACATGTTACAACCTGGATGAACCTTGAGGACATCATGCTAAGTGAAACAAGTCAGTCACCAAAAGACAAATACTATATGATTCCACTTATACAAGGTACCTAGAAGTGGCAAATTCATAGAAACAGAAAACAGAATAATGGTTGCCAGGGACTGGGGTAAGCGGGTAATGGGGGGTTGTTTAACGGGTACAGAGGTTCAGTTTTGCAACATGAAGATTTATGGAGACGGGTTGCACAACAATGTGAATGTACTTAACTGCTGAACTATATACTTAAAAATGGTTAAGATGTTGTATGTATTTTGACACAATTTTTTAAAAATCTGTGTGGAAAATAAACTAGTGGCAAGTGAGAGTGGAACAGGTGTTTGTTTTCTATTGCTACACAACAAACTAACCCAAAACTTAGTGGCTTAAAACAACGATCATTTTATTCTCTCTCACAATTCTGTGGGTCAGTTGGGCTCAGCTGGGTGGTTCTTCCGCTCCAGGTGACATCAGTCTGGGCTGCAGTCTATGAGGGTACCAGTGGCTGAAATGCCCAGGATGCTCACCCACAAGCCTGGCACCTCTGTGGGGACCATGAAAAGGCTGGGCTCAGCTGGAACTCTGACAGGGGGGCTTCTCCCTCACTCCACACAGCCTCAGGGCCTCTACCCCCTCATGTGGACTTTCCACGTGGCCCCTTCACTTTGTCTCTCCAGCGGAGTAGCTGGACTTCTTACAGGTGGCTCAAGGGCTCTCAGAAGTACAAAAACGTTCTCAATGCTTACGCCAGAAATGCACCGAATCACATCTTTCCACATTCTGTTGATTAAAATGGGTCACAGACCAGCTGAGATCCAATGTTGCAGAACCAGATGGGCGTGACTCCTAGGAGGCCTGATTCACTGGGGACCATCTTTGGACAGTAACTAGGTGGTTATTGCAGCAATCCACGTGAGAAAAAGCAAAGGCTTCGACCAGGATAACAGCAGTGGAGGTGGTGAGAAATGGTTGATTTAGAATATATTTTGAAGGTAAAATCAGAAAAATTTACTGATGACTCATATATAAGCTAAGAGAAAATAAAAAGAGCCAAGGATGAGTCTAAGTTTTTTGGCCAAGCTGGTGGTGTCCTTAGTCAGCCAGCCAAGTGTCAGCAAGAGAAGTGGGCTTGGAGCCTTGGGGTCAAATCCTGCCTCTGTTATTTATCACCATATTATCTTGGTAACTCGACGTCTCTGAGCTTCTACTTCCTGATCTGGAAGATGAGGATAATACCTGCTCACCCTTGGTTGTAAGGTCAGCATAGGATCCAATGAAATCTTGTATGTGAAAGCAACCGCCTTGAGTTCATCACAGATGCAGTGGCCGTAGGAAAACCACACACCTTGAAATCATGAAATCTGGTTCCATCCCAGGTCCCTCTTAGACTTGTTGTAAGAACTTGAGCAAGTCATTTAACCTCACTTTGTATGTTTCCTTATAAACTCAGGCCGTAATATTTGCACTGCGTGTGTCAAACGCATTCTGTGAGAATCAATCACAAGAACATGGAAAGCACTTTTGAAAAGGCATAAGACGGCAAATGGAAGGTATTATTATTGCATCACTAATGACAGATCCAATATCTAGGCTTGGGGTAAAAAAACAACAACGATAGGGTAGAATCTATATAATCCACCGTTTCTCATGTGACCCAGGGGTTCCAGGCTTGGCTTAAGGAACAGCCAGGGGAGAATACCATTCAGAGCCGCTGTAAAAAACACAACCCATAATTGCAAGTCAATCATACACATGGCATGAGAGTTGGTGAGTTATTCATAATAATGGAATACAGATAACAAGCTTGTATTTGTAGCACTTTCACTCTGAGGGAAACTGTTTTGTTACTTGATTTTTTTAATGCACGGGAAAACTAAGGGGTGAAAGCAGCAGGTCATGTCATGGAAGCAAAGAAACAGCAGGAGCTGAGAAAAGAAAGGCCTAAATAAACGTCTTTCTTCAAAGGCGAGTGCGTGACATCTGGGACCAGCCCAGGTTCTGGAACCCAGGGCAAGGATAGCAGGACAGGAAGAACTCCAACATCCCCAGTAGCCAAAGAGAGCCTTTGGGTTTTAAGGGCTCATCTGAAAGACACCGGCGCAGTAAATAGCCTGGTATTCAATTTATTCTCTGCAGAGGAATAAAAGACTGAGTCAATGCTGCAAGGATGTGAACTTGGGTTCTGAGGGAGTCAGGTGCGCCGGATGGTTTAAACACTAAACCGGCCCCTTCAGGCAGGGGAGCATAGGACATGGAAAGCAGTCATCGCCTTTTAAAAAGAGTGTTTCTGTTTTCATTATCTTTTAAGGCTGTAGTCAGTGTTGAATGATAATAAGAAACTGGCATGGGGGAAAAAATGCGCCCAATCACAGGCGTACACAATAAAAATGCTATTATAGACTTTTGTGAATATAAATAGTTTTTAAAATGAGGCTGCTAAGACTGGCA
Organism: Eschrichtius robustus; assembly: GCF_028021215.1. Classification (NCBI taxonomy): domain Eukaryota; kingdom Metazoa; phylum Chordata; class Mammalia; order Artiodactyla; family Eschrichtiidae; genus Eschrichtius; species Eschrichtius robustus. The sequence continues at coordinate 127,531,768 of NC_090824.1, forward strand.
TCTTAGATGCTACCTGAAAAAGAGTCATGTTTATATATTCCAACAGTTGCACCAGTCCCTGGTCTCAGCTTTCCACCGCAGAATGGGCTGGGTAATATTTTTGGAACGAATATCAATGCAGACCAGTTGTGGGGCAAAGAAGGGAGGCGAGGATTGAAGTGGAGGGAGCACAGATAGCAGAGAAAAAGGACTTGATGCCCGACAGGGGAAAACTGAAGAGGACAGAGGAATAGGAAGAATAAAAAGGAATAAGGATGGGTTTACTCAGAATCCTGTTAACAGTGCATCCTCAATCGACCCTAGGAACAGGCTTCGCTTGGTGATTTTGTCCCTGCATTTAGCCACAATCCCAAACAGTCAGGGTGGCGGTTTCTTTGCTTTCCCCCATTCTGGTGAAGGCATGGCAGTAATTAATGAGTATTCAGCAAAAACATAATAATGTCCCTGCTGAAATTTCCTTTAATGGAGTTACTCCCCCCTGCCCCCATATACACATGAGCTCACAGACGTCAATGGGGCCTAGTTGAAAAGCAGGGGCACTTTGAAACTCCATTGCGGGGAATCCCCTGGCGGTCCAGTGGTTGGGACTCTGCGCTTCCACTGCGGGGAGCACAGGTTCGATCCCTGGTCGGGGAACTAGGATTCCTCAGGCCTGGTGCCCAGCCAAAAAAGAAAAAGAAAAAAGAAACGCCACTGTCAAGGTCAAAGCTCGGTGTGAACAATATAAAGTGAGCATAAGCAAGGGTTTTCTGACACTGGGGAGTGTTGAACCCCGGAAGCATAATCAGAAGAGCTTGTAGAATTTCAGAGGCATGGGCCTTCCCGAAGGTGGAGATACGGGGTAGAGTAACCACTGCACATCTCTCATATCATTCAGGTACAAATACTTACTCAACCAGGCAACGATTCATGGTGGTTGGTCTGCTGATTCTGAGACTACTGACCACCAGCTGGAAAGGCAATGGGGGCGTGGAGGTCTACCGAGTGAGTTTCAGCATCCACAGTAGGTCCCATCCACTTACTGGTGTTGAGCCCACAGAGTGTGCGTAAAGAGACGAACACATACAGATGGAAAGCACCACAGGGTAGTTGAGAATGTGGCACCGGAGCTGGCTCACTGCCATCTGGGCGCCCCATGAGGGCCTCAAAGCAGGACTCAAATCAGTCTGCTCTTCTCGCCATCTCTCAGTGGACCTCCCGCCACTCTTGGCTCTTGTAGCCCGTGGCACCACCGTTGTCCTAGTTTCCGACTCCAAACTGAGAGTCATCCCTCCGTGATGCCGTCGCTGCTCCTCCTCCTCCTCCCCGTTCATGGCAATCTGTCTGCCACCAAGTCCTTTAAGACTCTCCCCCATCTATCCCTTCTTTTCAAGTCCTTCTGACCTGCCCAAGTTGAAGCCATTTCTCCTCCGTAGAAGCATCCCTCCCAGTCTCCTTCCTGCTCTCATTTCCTTCTTCTTCCTCCAAACCATCCAGACATCGTGCCCAGATTGATCTCCCAATGTATGAATTGGCTCATACCATTCCTCTGCTCAAAAACTTTCAAGGGCTCTCCACTGCCTGTGCAACAAAGCCCAGGATTAGGTACCCTGTCATTCAGCCAAAGCCACCTTCCGTTCTCCCATCATCACACGTCTGCTTGGTGTTTTACCTTCTGCTCTGCTTACACTCAGTTCAACCACCACCTCCACTGCCTGGCCATCCCCTGGCCTGAAATGACATTTCTCTTCCCTGAAACTATAGACAGTACACTTAGAGTCTCTAAGTGTATTTGGCAATACTCTTCCAAATACACGTCCACGTGGCAATTCACGGCTCACTACCTGTGGCATCTTATCTGTTTCACATGACATTGTGCTGTTATTTAATGTTTTGCCTCTTTGTGTCTCCACTGCCTGATCAGGTTGAAAGCTCCTTGGTCTGCAAGCACTGCCCACATCTTAATTTGTTGGTGTCCCTTAACCAACTGCTATGAACAGAGTAGGTGCTCATTAAATACATATCAACTTAGGAGGGGAAAACCTTAAGAGCATTCTTCTCACAAAGGTCTTGAAAGTCAGCAATCTGTTCCGGAAATTACAGAAAAGGACTGCCTTCCCAAAAGGCTCCAGCTCTGGATGAGGCAACACTCCCCCTATGACCCACTTCATCTCGCCTCCACAGCTCAACTCAAATTAAAAATTCAAGAGCGGGGCTTCCCTGGTGGCGCAGTGGTTGAGAATCTGCCTGCCAATGCAGGGGACATGGGTTCGAGCCCTGGTCTGGGAAGATCCCACATGCCGCGGAGCAACTAGGCCCGTGAGCCACAATTTACTGAGCCTGCGCGTCTGGAGCCTGTGCTCCGCAACAAGAGAGGCCACGACAGTGAGAGGCCCGCACACCGCGATGAAGAGTGGCCCCCACTTGCCGCAACTAGAGAAAGCCCTCGCACAGAAACGAAGACCCAACACAGCCATAAATAAATAAATAAATAAACCCAAAAGTTAAAAAAAAAAAAAATTCAAGAGCTTTGCTGGAAACACCTGCCAGGAGTCAACACAGATCCCAGAGAGGAAATTCCATAAAGGCCCCCGGATCTAACCCAATCATGATGAGGTTAATCTTGGCTCATGACACAGCAAGCCCCACAGTTGGGGTTACAAGGACAGGCTCTGGCCTGAGCAGAGTGACAGCACATCCAGGCCCCCGGGGGTACACACACGCCCACCTGCATGCAGACTCAGACATACATAATCATCCTCAGCAGAATTTTCAAACTTCATTCCCAAATAGCCCATGGAATTGAGTTTCTGGTATCTGAGTGCATATATGGATAGGCATTTTCCATTGCTTGTTTACGCAGAGTATAAAACATCACTGTAGAGGAGTCGCCAATTTATGAACAGTTTGCCTGCTTCAGGTTCATTTGTGGGCTATTTGGAACTCAGAACGCATTTTTCCCTGGAAGCAACAGTGTGCCCAAGCCCACTTAACCCTTAACATACTGTGTTTTAGTACCACAAAATGATTTTCATTCTATTCATCGGGGGTTTGCAAACTCACATGCCTGTAGTGGCCAGGCGGACAATGTAAATGCGGAGAGTTGGGTCAGGAGACGAGGGAATGATGGAGACCACTGCGCATGTCCCATCTAAAGGGCGCAGCCCCTCCCCGGCTCCAGCAGTGGCTGCCCTGGGAGAATGCAGGCCCAGTGCAGCAGATCAGGAGAAGCCAAAAACCAAAATCTCAGGTGAAAATAGTTGGTGAAAAGATTTATACACAGTGTAGATGAAATAAGACACATCATTGGGCTGAAATTGGGCTCATGCTTGCAACCTCTACTTAATAATGTTGCTTCTTTGAGGAAAAAAGCATTTAAAAAAAAAAGCTTTTTAATTTCTAGAAATCAACACCAGGAAAGTACTTCCCCTCTTCTGGTGAGGTGGGTGGCTCTTCCTGGGTACCAGTCCTTGCATGAGAGAAGGCTAATGTCTCTGGGGTTCTTAAAACCCAAGGCTGCTGTAGGGTCCCTGGTCTAAATCTAAGCCTCACACCTGGCCCCATCACTGAGTGTGAAGATATGGCCTTTCCACTCCTTTCTGATGTGTCAGGGTCATTTGTTCATAGGGTATGTGTAAGTCAGGACCTGCCCGTGTTTTGCTTTATGTTGTGATGCTTGTTGTTACTATTGCTCTATTATTTTGTATGTTTTTGTTTGTTTGTTTGTTTTTACTGATTATAAATGTTATATAAGTTCACTATAGAAAATCTGTACATTTTTCCCTCCTTGAAGTAGTAATCACTGTTAATAGTGATTTCCTGTTTTTCAATCTTTTCCTTTCTAATTTTTTTCACATTACGTAAGGGTAGTGGGTTGAATGATGCCCTCCACTCCACTTCCCCCTAAAAAATTATGTCCACGTCCTAATCTCTGGAACCTGTGAACATGGCCTTACTTGGAAAAGGAGTCTTAAGGATCTTGAGATGAGAATTTAGCCCATGGCACCACCGTTGCCCTAGTTTCCAGCTCCAAATCTAGTTATCCCTCCATGATAGATTATCCAGGTAGCTCCTAAGTCCAATGACAAATATGCTTAGAAGAGACAGACAGAGGAGACACACAGAAGAGGAGAAAGCAATGTGACCATGGAGGCAGAGACTGGAGTGATGTGGCCACAAGTCAAGGAATGGCAACAGCCACCAACATCTGGAAGAAGAAAAGAACAGATTCTCCCCTAGAGCCTTGCGAGGAAGCACGGTCCTGCCAGATTTCAGACTTCTGGTCTCAAGAACTGTGAAAGAGTAAATTTCTGTTTTGCCAATTTTGTGGTAATTTGTTGAGGCAGCCCTAGGAACATAATACAACAATATATGAATAAATGGGTGTAATTAATTCAAACAATACAGGATTATGTAAAGTAAAAAGGGTGATAGTCTCTTACATGCCACACAAATCCCTCTGTGTTCCCCATGAGTAGTAACTGTTTGGTAATAACCCTTCTAGGCCTTTTACTATGCATGTCACACACACACACACACTCACACACAGACACACACACGCAGAGGCATATGCACATAAATATAATTATGTGTCTTTTTTTAAATAAATGATAGCATGGTATTCTGCTATTTGCTCTTTTTAAAATTCAATATTTCTGGGAGATATTTGCATGTCTGTACATAAAGATCTGCCTTATGCTTCAAAATGACTGCAGTATATTCTATGAACATAGCCTATGTCATTGTTTTCAATGATTCTAAACTTAGTAACAATATTACAATGATAAATCAAAGCTGACTCTCTTCACTTGGCTACAACTGAACTTATTTCCCCCCTTTTCAATCTACACATTAAATATATATATATATATATAGAGAGAGAGAGAGAGAGAGAGAGAGTGTGTGTGTGTGTGTGTGTGTGAGAGAGAGAAAGAGAGAGATATTAGTACTGTTCACCAAATATTTCTGGCTATCTTCTGCCCTTGGAATTGGGTGTGACCAAGTGACTTGCTTTGGCTAGTGATATGTGAGCAGAAGTCACTAGTGTCATTTCCAACTGGAATCTTTAAGAGTGTGTCCACAATTTGTCTCATTCTTCTTCCCCTGCAGAGCAATTGCAGAAGCACTAAAGCGAGCCTCCATCAGCCTAGGTCTCTTGGTAAGGATGACACAGAGTGGAGGGACAGGGACTTCCCTGGAGGCCCAGTGGTTAGGACTCCATGCTTTCACTGCCGAGGATGTGGGTTCCATCCCTGGTCAGGGAACTAAGATCCCACAAGCCGCATGGTGTGGCCAAAACAAACAAACAAACATTTGACACCCCAGAGTGGAGGGACATATAGTGTGAGCAAGAAATAACCTTTGGGGGCTTCCCTGGTGGTGCAGTGGTTGAGAATCTGCCTGCCAATGCAGGGGACACGGGTTCGAGCCCTGGTCTGGGAAGATCCCACATGCCGCAGAGCAACTGGGCCCGTGAGTCACAACTACTGAGCCTGCGCATCTGGAGCCAGTGCCCCGCAACACAAGAGGCCACGGTGGTGAGAGGCCCGCGCGCCGCGATGAAGAGTGGCCCCCACTTGCCGCAACGAGAGAAAGCCCTCGCACAGAAATGAAGACCCAATACAGCCGTAAAATAAAAAAATAATAATAAATAAATAAATAAGCAAATATGGGTAAGAAAAATATATTTAAAAAAACAACAGCCCACCACCAGAGCCTCCCATCAAGCCTCTTAGATAGCCTCAATCACCAGAGGGCAGACGGCAGAAGCAAGAAAAACTACAATCCTGCAGCCTGTGGAACAAAAACCACATTTACAGAAAGATAGACAAGATGAAAAGGCAGACGGCTATATACCAGATGAAGGAACAAGAAAAAACCCCAGAAAAACAACTAAATGAAGTGGAGATAGGCAACCTTCCAGAAAAAGAATTCAGAATAATGATAGTGAAGATGATCCAGGACCTCGGAATAAGAATGGAGGCAAAGATTGAGAAGATGCAAGAAATGATTAACAAAGACCTAGAAGAATTAAAGAACAAACAAACAGAGAGGAACAATACAATAACTGAAATGAAAACTACACTAGAAGGAATCAATAGTAGAATATCTGAGGCAGAAGAACGGATAAGTGACCTAGAAGACAGAATGGTGGAATTCACTGCTGCGGAACAGACTAAAGAAAAAAGAATGAAAAGAAATGAAGACAGCCTAAGAGACCTCTGGGACAACATTAGACGCAACAACATTCACATTATAGGGGTCCCAGAAGGAGAAGAGAGAGAGAAAGGACCAGAGAAAATATTTGAAGAGATTATTGTCGAAAACTTCCCTAACATGGGAAAGGAAATAGCCACCCAAGTCCAGGAAGCGCAGAGAGTCCCATACAGGATAAACCCAAGGAGAAACACGCCGAGACACATAGTAATCAAAGTGGCAAAAATTAAAGACAAAGAAAAATTATTGAAAGCAGCAAGGGAAAAACGACAAATAACATACAAGGGAACTCCCATAAGGTTAACAGCTGATTTCTCAGCAGAAACTCTGCAAGCCAGAAGGGAGTGGCATGATATACTTAAAGTGATGAAAGGGAAGAACCTACAACCAAGATTACTCTACCCGGCAAGGATCTCATTTAGATTTGATGGAGAAATCAAAAGCTTTACAGACAAGCAAAAGCTAAGAGAATTCAGCACCACCAAACCAGCTCTACAACAAATGCTAAAGGAACTTCTCTAAGTGGGAAACACAAGAGAAGAAAAGGACCTACAAAAACAAACCCAAAACAATTAAGAAAATGGTCATAGGAACATACATATCGATAATTACCTTAAACGTGAATGGATTAAATGCCCCAACCAAAAGACATAGACTGGCTGAATGGATACAAAAACAAGACCCATATATATGCTGTCTACAAGAGACCCACTTTAGACCTAGGGACACATACAGACTGAAAGTGAGGGGATGGAAAAAGATATTCCATGCAAATGGAAATCAAAAGAAAGCTGGAGCAGCTATACTCATATCAGATAAAATAGACTTTAAAATAAAGAATGTTACAAGAGACAAGGAAGGACACTACATAATGATCAAGGGATCAATCCAAGGAGAAGATATAACAATTATAAATATATATGCACCCAACATAGGAGCACCTCAATACATAAGGCAACTGCTAACAGCTATAAAAGAGGAAATCGGCAGTAACACAATAATAGTGGGGGACTTTAACACCTCACTTACACCAATGGACAGATCATCCAAAATGAAAATAAATAAGGAAACAGAAGCTTTAAAAGACACAATAGACCAGATCGATTTAATTGATATTTATAGGACACTCCATCCAAAAACAGCAGATTACACATTCTTCTCAAGTGCGCACGGAACATTCTCCAGGATAGATCACATCTTGGGTCACAAATCAAGTCTCAGTAAATTTAAGAAAATTGAAATCATATCAAGCATCTTTTCTGACCACAACGCTATGAGATTAGAAATGAATTACAGGGGAAAAAACGTAAAAAACACAAACACATGGAGGCTAAACAATACGTTACTAAATAACCAAGAGATCGCTGAAGAAATCAAAGAGGAAATCAAAAACTACCTAGAGACAAATGACAATGAAACCACGACGACCCAAAACCTATGGGATGGAGCAAAAGCAGTTCTAAGAGGGAAGTTTATAGCTATACAAGCCTACCCAAAGAAACGAGAAAAATCTCAAGTAAACAATCTAACCTTACACCTAAAGAAACTAGAGAAAGAAGAACAAACAAAACCCAAAGTTAGCAGAAGGAAAGAAACCATAAAGATCAGAGCAGAAATAAATGAAATAGAAACAAAGAAAACAATAGCAAAGATCAATAAAACTACAAGCTGGTTCTTTGAGAAGATAAACAAAATTGATAAGCCATTAGCCAGACTCATCAAGAAAAAGAAGGAGAGGACTCAAATCAATAAAATCAGAAATGAAAAAGGAGAAGTTACAACAGACACCGCAGAAATACAAAGCATCCTAAGAAACTACGCAAGCAACTTTATGCCAATAAAATGGACAACCTGGAAGAAATGGACAAATTCTTAGAAAGATATAACCTTCCAAGACTGAAACAGGAAGAAACAGAAAATATGAACAGACCAATCACAAGTAATGAAATTGAAACTGTGATTAAAAATCTTCCAACAAACAAAAGTCCAGGACGAGATGGCTTCACAGGTGAATTCTATCAAACATTTAGAGAAGAGCTAACACCTATCCTTCTCAAACTCTTCCAAAAAATTGCAGAGGAAGGAAAACTCCCAAACTCATTCTATGAGGCCACCATCACCCTGATACCAAAACCAGACAAAGACACTACAAAAAAAGAAAATTACAGACCAATATCACTGATGAATATAGATGCAAAAATGCTCAACAAAATACTAGCTAACAGAATCCAACAACACATTAAAAGGATCATACACCACGATCAAGTGGGATTTATCCCAGGGATGCAAGGATTCTTCAATATACGCAAATCAATCAATGTGATACACCATATTAACAAATTGAAGAATAAAAACCATATGATCATCTCAATAGACGCAGAAAAAGCTTTTGACAAAATTCAACACCCATTTATGATAAAAACTCTCCAGAAAGTGGGCATAGAGGGAACCTACCTCAACATAATAAAGGCCATATATGACAAACCCACAGCAAACATCATTCTCAATGGTGAAAAACTGAAAGCATTTCCTCTAAGATCAGGAATGAGACAAGGATGCCCACTCTCACCACTATTATTCAACATAGTTCTGGAAGTCCTAGCCACGGCAATCAGAGAAGAAAAAGAAATAAAAGGAATACAAATGGGAAAAGAAGAAGTAAAACTGTCACTGTTTGCAGATGACATGATACTATACATAGAGAATCCGAAAACTGCCACCAGAAAACTGCTAGAGCTAATTAATGAATATGGTAAAGTTGCAGGACACAAAATTAATGCACAGAAATCTCTTGCATTCCTATACACTAATGATGAAAAATCTGAAAGAGAAATTAAGGAAACACTCCCATTTACCATTGCAACAAAAAGAATAAAATACCTAGGAATAAACCTACCTAGGGAGACAAAAGAACTGTATGCAGAAAACTATAAGACACTGATGAAAGAAATTAAAGATGATACCAACAGCTGGAGAGATATACCATGTTCTTGGATTGGAAGAATCAACATTGTGAAAATGAGTATACTACCCAAAGCAATCTACAGATTCAATGCAATCCCTATCAAATTACCAATGGCATTTTTTACGGAGCTAGAACAAATCATCTTAAAATTTGTATGGAGACACAAAAGACCCCGAATTGCCAAAGCAGTCTTGAGGGAAAAAAACGGGAGCTGGAGGAATCAGACTCCCTGACTTCAGACTATACTACAAAGCTACAGTAATCAAGACAATATGGTACTGGCACAAAAACAGAAACATAGATCAATGGAACAAGATAGAAAGCCCAGAGATAAACCCATGCACCTATGGTCAACTAATCTATGACAAAGGAGGCAAAGATATACAGTGGAGAAAAGACAGTCTCTTCAATAAGTGGTGCTGGGAAAACTGGACAGCTACATGTAAAAGAATGAAATTAGAATACTCCCTAACACCATACACAAAAATAAACTCAAAATGGATTAGAGACCTAAATGTAAGACCGGACACTATAAAACTCTTAGAGGAAAACATAGGAAGAACACTCTTTGACATAAATCACAGCAAGATCTTTTTTGATCCACCTCCCAGAGTAATGGAAATAAAAACAAAAATAAACAAATGGGACCTAATGAAACTTCAAAGCTTTTGCACAGAAAAGGAAACCATAAACAAGACGAAAAGACAACCCTCAGAATGGGAGAAAATATTTGCAAACGAATCAGCGGACAAAGGATTAATCTCCAAAATATATAAACAGCTCATTCAGCTCAATATTAAAGAAACAAACACCCCAATCCAAAAATGGGCAGAAGACCTAAATAGACATTTCTCCAAAGAAGACATACAGATGGCCAAGAGGCGTATGAAAAGCTGCTCAACATCACTAATTATTAGAGAAATGCAAATCAAAACTACAATGAGGTATCACCTCACACCAGTTAGAATGGGCATCATCAGAAAATCTACAAACAACAAATGCTGGAGAGGGTGTGGAGAAAAGGGAACCCTCTTGCACTGTTGGTGGGAATGTAAATTGATACAGCCACTATGGAGAACAGTATGGAGGTTCCTTAAAAAACTAAAAATAGAATTACCATATGACCCAGCAATCCCACTACTGGGCATATACCCAGAGAAAACCGTAATTCAAAAAGACACATGCACCCCAATGTTCATTGCAGCACTATTTACAATAGCCAGGTCATGGAAGCAACCTAAATGCCCATCAACAGACGAATGGATAAAGAAGATGTGGTACATATATACAATGGAATATTACTCAGCCATAAAAAGGAATGAAATTGAGTCATTTGTAGAGACGTGGATGGATCTAGAGACTGTCATACAGAGTGAAGTAAGTCAGAAAGAGAAAAACAAATATCGTATATTAATGCATGTATGTGGAACCTAGAAAAATGGTACAGATGAGCCAGTTTGCAGGGCAGAAGTTGAGACACAGATGTAGAGAATGGACATATGGACACCAAGGGGGGAAAACTGCGGTGGGGTGGGGATGGTGGTGTGCTGAACTGGGCGATTGGGATTGACATGTATACACTGATGTGTATAAAATTGATGACTAATAAGAACCCGCAGTATAAAAAAACAAACAAACAAAACAACAACAACAACAACAAAGAAATAACCTTTGTTGCTTTAAATCACTGAGATTTGAGGGTTGTTTATTGCTGCAGCACAACACAGCTAATCATAACTGATTTTACATATATAATATATATGTGATGTATACATTATATATCATATGTACATATATTATTTAAAATATATATACATTTATATGTTTTTATATTCATATATATATATATATTATATATCCTACCCTTCTAAAATTGGAGAAAGCTTAAAACAAGTAGTTTGAAAGAAAAATGTGTGCTTTATCACAGCCTGCTCAGTATTAATCAACAATACAATTAACAATGCACTTTTTACTTCCTGTTTAGTTATTTATCCTTTTTACATTTTCACTAAGATGATGAACTTAATGCCAGTGGAAATGAAACACCATGCTATCAATATCAGGCATATCACACTGGCCATAAATAAACAAATATGTTGTGTGGATATGTGGGTCCGTGGACTTGCTTTTTTAATCTCTAAATGCCACTATGCTCCGCATCTATTAATGAGACTGTAGGTTTCAGGTTATTTTCTTTGGTTTAATGTACATTTGAAATAACAGTGCTCTGCGGGCTCAAAAACAGCCCTTCTCTCTTGCTTCTGGATGGGGGATTGGCAGGTGCTGTTTGCATTGGGGAGTGAGGAAGTGCTTTTCCCTGATCAACAGTGATGCCTCAAGCTGATTAAAGAACGTTGTTTGTAGAACTAGAAGGGGATCAAAATGCCTTCAGTGCTCCAAGTCAGAAAAGACAAGGCCTTGAAGGCTAATATGGTGAATATAACAAGAGCCTTATGGTTTCCATGAAAGATATTGAAGAGCCAAGCCTTTTCTCTCCTGGGTAGAAGAATATTTTTTAATGATATCTCTTAAATTGTCAGATTTAATAGAAAAAAATGAGAAGAATACCCTCCTGCTTTCCCCCACCCAAACACTGCAATCAGAGAAGTTTCCTTAATCATGCCTCTGACCCCATCACAATTCTATACGGAAGATGGGCAGCAAATACTGGCAGCCTCCCACTTTCCTGGGTTTGATGACGGCAGTCAGCGACACAATGAATGACGCCTCTGATGATGATGACATTTTAAATTTAAAATTCAAATATTCAAAAATGCCAAGGCGACCTATCACCTGTCACACTGGGATTTTAAGAGAGGATCTTAATCTGGGGGATACAGCATCACTCCTCTGTAGCAACTAAGGGGTAAAACAAAAGGAGAGGGCTTCCCTGGTGGTGCAGTGGTTGAGAATCTGCCTGCCAATGCAGGGGACACGGGTTCGAGCCCTGGTCTGGGAAGATCCCACATGCCACGGAGCAACTAGGCCCGTGAGCCACAACTACTGAGCCTGCGCGTCTGGAGCCTGCGCTCCGTAACAAGAGAGGCCGCGATAGTGAGAGGCCCGCGCACCGCGATGACGAGTGGCCCCTGCTTGCCGCAACTAGAGGAAGCCCACGCACAGAAACGAAGACCCAACACAGCCAAAAATAAATAAATAAATAAAATTTTTAAAAAACAACAACAACAACAAAAGGAGATGGTTCTTACCCACCAGATCCCCTAGACACGCTGCCCACTCCAAGTTGATCCTGTGTTAGCAAAAGGGGCTGAACTCTATGCAATGATTCCTCAGTGAATTCTGGGCCCAGCGTAAATCAGTGCTACTTAAAGATTAATAGAATGTGGGTTTGTATTGGTGGAGTTTTCTCCTCCTTAGCTTGAACTAACCAAGGCAGCATTATCTATCATTCATTTACTTTCATATAGCCTCTGGATTATTGGCTTCTCTCTTTTTTAAAAAAAAAAAGTCATTTATGCTGCTCTCAGATACTTAATAAATACCATCGTTTTAAATACAACTTATTGAGTTCAAATGTTTGTTATAAAGCGTTATTATGGTAGTGCTATGGTCTGAATGTTTGTGTCCCCCCAAAATTCATATGTTGCAATCCTAACCCCCAAAGGTGATAGTATTAGTAGGTGGGGCCTTTGGGAGTTGCTTAAGTCATGAGGTGGAACCCTCATGAATGGAATTAGTGCCTTATAAAAGAGGCTCCAGAGAGACCCCTAGCCCCTTCTGTCATATGAGGATTCAATAAGAAATCTGAAACCCAGAAGAGGACCCTCACCCAACTATGTTGCCACCATGATCTCCAACTTCCAGACTCCAGAACTGTGAGAAATAAATTTCTGTTTTTTATAGACTACCCAGTCTGTAGTATTTTGTTATAGCAGCCTGAACAGACTAATACAGGTAGGCAGGATTCTAAGATGGTCTCAGGATTCCTGTGCCCCAGTGTACACACACCTTCCCCAGGTTACTCAGTTAAACACTGATCTAGGTGCTGCTGTGAAGGGATTCTGCAAATGCAATTAAATTCCCAAATCAGTTGACCTTAAAATAGATTATCCTCAGTGGCCCTTAAAGGAACTGGGTTCTCCAGGTGAAAGAGATTTTGAAGTGTGAAAGGGCCTATGGAGGGGCCACATGGCAAGGAACTGTGGGTGGCCTCCTAACATCCAGCCCATCTTTAGAGCCCTGTCTAATATCCAGCAAGAGAAGAGGGGCCAGGGTCCTACAGCTGCAAGGAACTGAATTCTGCCAACAACTACGTGAGCTTGAAAGAATACCCCAAGCTTTAGAAGGGAATCAGCCCAGCTGACACATTGATTTCAGTCTTGTGAGACCCTGAGCCAAGAGCCTAATTCGGCCATGCCCAGGCTTCTGACTCCAGAAACTGAGGTAATGAATGAGTGTTTGAAGCTGCTAAGTTTATGGTAATTGGTTATGCAGCAAAAGAAACCTAATACAAACAGATATAGGCCTTGCTCTGGCCTAAAATGTAAAGAAAGTATAATGTAATTTTAACTTTTGGCCCTCATTCTTCTTCCTTTAGAACAAGATAACAAATGTGTAGTTTAACATGCCTTTTGATTATTAAATAATTAAATTTAAAGTTTAAAATCTAATACTTTGTTTATATTTATCCAAAACCTGGAGGATTTCCTAGAGGTTAGGATTATTAATAAGTACTCCTTATTCTCTTTTCCATTTTTTTCACAACATTTCTACCATAATTATTAGGTTTTAGAATTCAAAGTTTATCGTTGTAAGATATAAAATGGAATTCACTTTCCCAAATTCAAACATATGCAGTAACAAAATAGTAAAATAAACAGGAAAACTCCTTGTAATACATTCATCCAATGAAATAACTCTACACCATGACTGGTATTTCACTGGTAATAATAATCCTACAAGATGAATGAAAACAATTTCATCAAATAACACCAATACAAAAAAACTAAAATGACAAATAGTAACGTTCCTATATTTTAATTATAAATGGCTATCCACATAACTGAATTTTCTTTTAGTCTGCTTCAAGACTTAAAGGATTTTCTTTTTCTTTTCTGTATTAATCATTGAAGCTTAGTTTCTAATTAATTTTGGAGCATCTGGATCTTTGAGCTCCTTGGATGAAGGTATTGTTTAATGCTAAGGTTATTTGCTGGTTTGTTTTTTGTCTCAAATAATTGGTTGCATTTTAATGGCAACATATGAAAGGCCAAATTTCAACAGCTCAGATACCAGTGCAGAAGGTACTTTAGCTGAAGCACCCTCCCCCAAAACAAAAATCAATGAAACAGCGCCCCTCTGTGGTAGAAGGGCAAAATTATCGGTACGTTAACAGTACAGTAAAAATCTTGCTGAGATACAATTGGTAAGCATAAAATAATTTTCTCTTTTAAAAAATTAGAAAGAGTTAAGCAGAACATTTTAGAGTAGTCATTCTCTAAATGACAAAGTGGATTATGGGGATTCACAGGGTGTTTAGAAAGCCAAAAGGGAGCCATTGTATCTGCTGGGAAAAGTGAAAATCAAGGATTAACAGCCTTTAACACATAGGAAATTAAATTATCCCTAACACAAGTAGCAGAGCAATCTCAGCAGCAGTTTGTCCTCCAATGACTCTTCCACTGAGATGGAGCACAAATGAAAGTAAGCTGATTCTTCAGATAAATGGGATAATGTTAGACATTTACATGACCCTTTAGAGTCATTGACTCGTTAATACTGATTCTCAGCAACATCTGTTTTGCTAGCTGTATTTTATAATTGAAATCACTGAGGCTCAGGGAAGTTAGGAAAGTAGTAGGGTCAATATTTGAAACCCATTGTTTCCAATTCCCTAAACTAAAATAACTGGGTTTATCCAATGGTCCACTACACAGAATGTACCCCATTCTGTACCTGGCCGTTTACCAGCAGGAAGGTGGCATGGCTGGGTCATTACTGCCTGGACTCTGTAACCAAACTGCTTGGGTTCCAAGTCTTGCTTGAGTGTGTGGCCTGGGGCAATTATTCAATCCTCCTGTACTTTGGTCTCCTTGCCTGCAAAATGAAATCGGTAACAGTATTACAGTCAAGGCATTGTTTTGAGGATTAAATGAGAAAACACAGGAAAAGTGCTTAGAGCAGGGCCTGGCACCTAGTAAAAGCTTGAGAAACATTAGCGGTAAGTAGTTGATGCTGCATAGATTGACAACCTCTTCAAAAACTTGCAAACTTTGCGTTCTATTTAAAGACTTCTAGGATGCATATCAGATATCAACAATGGTAAATTACTTGGGAGAAGCAGACTTTGCATGCAAGCAGAACTTCGTTTTTACTTGGCGTCCTTCAGAATTGTTGGAATGTGTTGCAACAAGCAGGTTAATAAATAAAGACAGAATATTTCAAAGCCTGCTTCAGTAATCCCCTCTAGCCCTTGGAGCTCACCGTCCAGAATTCCTTTTATATACTTAACCTCCCTGCCCTTTTAGCTCTTTGTAAAGGTGCCCCACCCTCTCTGGACTAACGCCTGGATGAGTCCTTTTGATTATAATCCAGTGGTTGCTGATGTCTGCACTCCCAGGGCACCTCTGCAAAAAAGGCAGGCAAACACTACAAACTCCTGCAGCAGAAACACGCTGGTGTTCAGCCTGAAGGAGACTGCAGTCAGGCACCAGGTAAACCGGACCACAGTCAGAGATCTCCACCAGCAAGAGAGCACTACAAGCTGCCACAGCATTATGCTATCTGGGCACCAGGTTGTCCATCTGCGCTCGGATTGACAAGGAAAGGGAAAACTGCAAAGGAAGCAGGCCACCAAGCATCCTTCCCAGTGTGGCACTGAAATTTAGAACTGCTGGAGAATCCTGAAGCAGTTTCATCAGGACTTTTAATATCCAGTGAGGAGTTTTTAAACAAACAGGCAAGTCTTCGGTGAGTTCCTTAATCTCCTTTGTAAAGTGGGCGTGTATTCGTTAGGGCAACACCAGCTGCTGTAAGAGAAGTTTATTTCTCCCCTGCAAGCGACCCCTGTGGATGCTCCTGGGTAGGCAAGGCAGGGCTGTGCTCTGCACAGTTCTTCAGAGAACTATGAACAGTTCCCTGAAGAACTGCACAGTTGGTGCGAGGGGTTGGTGTGTGTGCTGTCTAACATGCAGGCTTCCAAGATCCCCTGGGCTTTGGCATCCATTCAGGAACAGGAAAGAGCAATATCCATGGGAGGTTTTTAAGGGTCAGGCCTGGAAAGGTGCCATTCCATTCTGTGGCCACACCTATCTATGTGCAAGGGAGGCTGGGAAATGTTTTTCACCTGTGCCCAGAGGAAAAAAGGACATGGATTTGGTTAACAGAGAGCCAGTCTCTGCCACAAGAAATCACATGTAGACCAGCACTGTAAAAAGAGGTGAGACCAGAGTGGGCCGAGCTGGAGTATTCATAGGTATAAGCGCTGAGGTGATGGTAGAGCCAACTGACTTAGGGCTAAGGGGTCTGAGTTAAGGACAGACAAGGAGTCACCAGTGACTAGTCATGTGACTAGTTCTGGCCAATAGGCAGAAGCAACATGTATTACTTCTGGACTGAGCTTTTAATTGCCAGCGTAGGCTGTCTCGAGGGCTCCCTTCCCTCTGCCAATGAACAGCAAAGAGTGTTCCAGTGAGGACTGGCTCCATCAGCCTGGGCCCTGGAGAAAGAATACAGAATGGATCCTACAGGTACCCACGCACCATCTTGTTTTAAGTCACTGGTATTTCTGAAGTTGTATATTACTGCAGCATAACCTAGTTTATTCTGACTGATAGAGAAACATATTTGTATCTACAAACAAATCAACAAAAAGGCATTCTTGACCATTTTAGATCATCAGCCCCAAGAACAAAGGGAGCATGCTTTTGAGAACATAATTTGTACATTATTGCTGCCATGCAAGCAAAAGAAGTGCTTGATGGGCCTTGGATTATTTTAAATACTGATAACATCAACTTCCAACAGAGCCCCAGACATACTCTCTACCTTAAAAGGTCATTAGTCCCAATTCAGAGAAAGTTTAAATTTACGAAATGCTAAAGAGAGATGTTGAGGACATGTAATCAGAAGTAAAAGAAAAATGAAAATGGGAGAGCTTTGGAGGGAATCATGGGCAGCTGTTAGAAGCATTTTTATGTAGGGGTCAAATCCTGTTGCTTGTCTGTCCTCTGGGATCTCTAGAACTGACCTCCTGCACTGTTGGTTGCCTTATGGGCCCTCCTAGTGCTCTGGTCTGTGGACCAGCCCTGTAATGTTCACCTAACTTGTGCAATTCTGTCTCAGATCTCACTCATATCATCCCACACTGCAGATAACTTGACATTAAAATGCAGTGAGGGGAGTTCCCTGGTGGCCCAGTGGTTAAGAATCTGCCTGCCAATGCAGGGGACGCGGGTTCGATCCCTGGACCAGGAAGATACCACATGCCACGGAGCAACTAAGTCCGTGCTCCACAACTACTGAGCCTGCGCTCTAGAGCCTGCGAGCCACAACTACTGAGCCCGTGTGCTGCAATTACTGAAGCCCATGCACCTAGAGCCCAAGCTCCGCAACGAGAAGCCACCGCAGTGAGAAGCCCGTGCACTGCAACAAAGAGTAGCCCCCGCTCGCCGCAATCAGAGAAAGCCCACACACAGCAACGAAGACCCAATGCAGCCAAAAATAAATAAATTTATACTTTAAAAAATGCAATGAGTGAGGGAACATGACTTTTTAATATGTTCCCCTAGAGTAAGTGATCAAACAGGATACTCTAGTTCTGCTCACTTTAGCATAACAGGAAGCGCCAATGTTCCCAGCCAGCTGGTTGAGCTTCCTTAACTATTGCTCAACAAGTAGACTATAAACTCCTTAGATATAAGAGCTATATTTTATTCATCTGTGAATAGCATGGTAATTAGTGAAGAGACTGTTTTGGATTCAGCCAGATTCTGGCTTGAATATTGATTCCATCATTTAATAACTGTGTAATCTTGGACACTTAACCTCTGTAATCCTGTTTCATCGTCTGTAAAACGGGGATAATAGTGCCTGACTCCATTGACTTGTTGTGGAAATTAAATGTGACACTTCTTTGTAAAGCTCCTGGTGCAGCTCAAAAGTCTTTGTTGAGAGCTTGGAGGAACGGTGGCTTCCATCCAGCCAAGAGTATGATCTCAGAAGAGACTGTGTGTTAGTCTCTATCAAATTGAAAGGAAAATTCCTTTGCCAGAGGCTGTAAATGCCATCATGTTGAGGTTGAATAGATAATGTTTACCTCAAAGGAAGAGATTAGTTTCCATTTTATCTGCACTGTTTGAATTTTTATATGGATTAAAAATACAAGAAATTAAAAATAAATACGGCTTTTTAGAGGGGAAAAAATGTTGGGCTGGCAGGGGTGCTGGCTTGTTTGCTGGCTCTTTTAGCTCTTTCAAGTGATAGCAAGAGCAACAAACAACATACTAATAATTGTATATTAATACAAAACACTAATAATTATCCATATTAATAAGGCAGCCCCATTCCCATATGGACCTGGGGGTAGAAATAAAGTACAATAATCCTTTAGAGTTGCACCAAATCTTCGCAAGACTTTAAACTAGCTTCCACGTATAGACGGTTCCGACTTCCCATGGTTCCACTTACAATTTTTGGACTTTGCCATGGTGTGAAAGTGATACCCACCTGGAATTTTTATCTTTTCCGGTCTAGCGTTACTCTCCCGTGATGCTGAGCAGGGGAGCAAGTCCCAGCTCCCAGACAGCACAGGGTAAACAACCGATACACTTGCAACCATTCTGTTTTTCACTTTCAGTACAGTGTTCAAAAAATTACATGAGATACTCAACACTGTCATAAAATAGGCTTTGTGTTAGATGATTCTGCCCAATTGTAGACCAATTTAAGTGTTCTGAGCAGGTTTAAGGTAGGCTGGGTTAAGCTGTGATGTAGGGTAGGTTAGCTGTGTTAAATAAATTTTCAACTTAGATGGGTTTATCAGGACGTAACCCCATCGTTAAGCGGAGGAAGACCTGTTATTATGGTTGTCTCCCTTAAGTCTTTTGCGTGGTTTCCACCCCTCCCAGGCAATTCCACCTCCAGGCAATTGTAGGGAGGGGAGAAACTGAGGCGGGGTTGGGGGAGACTGGGGGACCGGCTACAGCGCCCACACCGCGGGCCTCCTGCTGCTCTCAACCCCGGGACGCGGGCCGTTACGGCGGTTTCGGTGCGGAGCCCGGAGCGCTCAGGCCGCCGCCAGGAGGTCCCACCGGCCGGGAGCTCCGCGGAGACCAGGCCGAGGGGGCGGGCCCGAAGCCTCGGCCTCGCCTCCGACCGCGCCGCGCTGAGCCCGCCGCTTCCCAGCCGTTTGCTCCGGGCGGCCTCGCGGGGCCCGGAGCTCTGACCGGGGAGCGCCGCCAGCATGCTGCAGAAGCGGGAGAAGGTGCTGCTCCTGAGGACCTTCCAGGGCCGGACGCTGCGGATCGTGCGGGAGCATTACCTGCGGCCCAGCGTGCCCTGCAACAGCCCGCTCTGCCCGCAGCCCGCCGTCTGCCGCAACGGTCAGGGCACGGGGTGGAGGCTGGGGAGGGTGGGCAGACGAGGACCGGCGGGAGCGGGGCGGCCCGGGCGGGATCGCCGGGGGGCCGAGACGGGGCGGGCGTCAGGACGGCGGGGCCGGGGTAGAGCGGCGGCGCCGGGGTAGAGCGTCGGCCGTGAGGCGGAAGGGCGCGTCCCAGAGGCGGAGCGCGAGGCCGTGGTGGCGCCGAGTCCGAGGCCCCCGGGCCTCCGCCGGCCTCCAGACATCACCTCCGGCCCGGCTGCAGGTCGGGCGCGAGGGGCCGGCGACTTCCGAGCCGCAGAGAGCTGGGCCACGGCTCCGCTGTCGCTCTACACCGACTCCCGACTGCTCTGCCCGGGAAAACGGAAGGGCCGAGAGGCAGGCGCCCCCGCAGCGCAGAGGCCGGGGTTTGGGGCTTTCCGAGGGGCCTGTGGGCGCTGGAGCGTCCTGCCCCCAGGCTCGCCGCGGTGAAATGCGGAGGACCCGAGCTGTGGGCCCTGCAGTGCGAGCCGGGCGCGCGGAGCTGACGCTCTGCCGCTCCTCGTTGTACATTTTTTTGCTTTGATCCCTGCCAGCCCCGAGGCCTCAGACATTTATCCAGTGGAGAGCCCTCTTGACTATAGGATTTGTGGATCATCTGGGCCCTCATTGTACAGGAAGGTCATGGGGAAATTGGATTTGGGTCGGCTGCCCACTACACCTTCCTCCACTTGACTTCTAGGCTGCTGGGGTGGCCGACTTAACGATGGAGGTTACTGGTTCTCTTCCCTATGGTGGGAGAGGAGCGTGGTGGTCCTTTTCAGCGAATATTTGGGATCCTCAGCTTACGGTTAAGGTGAACATTTCAATTACAGCTTGACTAACCAGCTCCGAGACGCGGGCTAGGTGGAAATGCCACCACCGCCCCTGCTTGCACTGGCATCTTTTTAGTCAATTCAGTCTTTTTGGCCCTTGGAGACTTTTGAACACGTTCACAAGCTTGAGACAACCGACTTGAAACGGCTGGGCTTAAACAAGTGGTTAACGTGTATTTGGGGAGCCCTATTGGAATGTGAGTGTAGGTCAATGGGTTAACAATATATAGTTAAGTTGTGCTGAGGATTTGCTTGATTTTGTGTTTTTTTTAAAAATCCGTCATCTTCTACACTACTGGCAACACCATAAACCACGTTGAGCTTTTATTATCACAGCTTCAGAAAAATGAAGGTGCTGAATTTGCCTGAACGTTGGGCCTCTACCAAAGTAGATTCGTCTTGTCTTTTAAAAACTTCACAGTGTAGTTAAGATTGGAAGTTGTCCTGCACACTGGGGCACCGTGACATTGAAATCGTATTAAACTAAGTTTGCAAACGTTGTCTAATCTCTTCTGTTTTGAATTATGCTTCAGATGGGAAACTCTTGTCTAGTGACGTGACTCATTACATGATCCCAGATTGGAAAGTCGTTCAAGATTACCTCGAGATCCTTGAGTTTCCTGAATTGAAGGGAATTATTTTCATGCAAACGGCTTGTCAAGCTGTGCAGCATCAGAGAGGCCGGAGGTATCTGTTTTGCATTATTTATTTATTTATGGTGCGGATTTTTTTTTTCCACCCTTAGAAAAGGTTCCTTGTTGGAGAGAAAGGGGAGGAATTCATTATTTTCGTCAGAAAGGACTTTTGGAGCTAATTTGGCATTCTCTTTGCCAGTGAAGAATGCAGTAACATTATTTTATATTTCTGCTTCAACACCTGGCCAAACGATCTGACTGTAGATCAATAAACTGCAGTGTCCCAGGATGTGGGTATTTAAGATTCTTGGCTTTTGGTTTGCATTTTTATAGTAGCAGAGCTATTGTCTATATCATGTTGAAGACTGCATGTTATTTAATCTTCTTATTTATAGATATATTGTTTAAGAAACTTACATTTTTTTCCCCTTGGGAAAAAGAAAGTATTTTAAAATTTGAGGCTCCTTTATTGTGGAGGCAAATTGTACTTGTGGTGATTTATTCAATGAAACCAGAATTAACTTGTTTTATTTTTAGATTACTAGTATAACCACCAACCATAGGAATTATATTTGCTAAACAAAGAATTTCTGATTGAAATCAGTCTAAAATGCTTGCCTTGTACCTAAATGAAGAACTGTTGTTCACCTTTTAAACAAATACTCTATAAATGGTTTTGCTTCCTTTACATTGGGAAAAGATTTGTGATTTGAACTTGAAGACTGTATGGAAACAGCATATTAGGATTATATACCCAACCTCTTAACAGCACAAGTTAAGCAGAAATTATGTGTTTATTCTTTTTCAAATGTTGTGGTTTCTTCAGACCTTGGTAGTAAAAGATGAAGTGTGTTTATTTGTATATGAAAATGATAAGTTGTCCTTATTATATGCTCAGTTCAAAAAATATGCATTAACTAGGTTGTGTGCAGGTTTTTCAGATAGAATATTTTTATACGAGCTTGAAGTTGATTTTGTTCAGACACAAAGATATAGATGTTTATACACATCCAGGTTTAAATGCTGCTCCAGGTGTCGTATTTCAATTTCTGCTACTAAAATCAATTTGTTGTTATCATGTGGGTTGCTAACACACTGCCGAGCCTTTTCAACTTTTGTTTTCTAAAATATTTTTAATATTAAGGATTGTTTTAAAAACCAATTCCTGGGACATTCAAAAGCAAAGAATTGGAATTTAAATGTCTTTTTTCCTGAACATCTCAAAAGTAGTTAACTTGATGAAAAACAATTGGTTTTCCATTGCTTTACCGTGTCTCTGTATGCACTACATGTGAAGACAAAAGCTGAGGAGTTATGGAACAGGCCCACAGGATAATACTCTGGTTTTGCCATTGGTGAGCACTTTTTGAGTTTCTAGTTCCAGGCCTTCTGGAGTACAAAAAGAAGTCTTGTTCCCTCTCTCAACAAACTTGTTGTCTTGTTGGGATTAAATGCAAGAAGCAAGAAGGTAATTATGACATACCTTGGGCACATGTAAGAAAATTTAATGTGGACTATGCAAAGTGCAGAAGTAGACATGGGGTGTGGGGATTTAAAAAGCCCTCTGAAGGAAATAGGTTTGAGACTGGTCTTAATGCAGGGAAATGAACATGACTGATGAAGAGGAACAAGAGGCAGGAAAAGGAATCAGCAAGTTTGGGACTTTGTGCTTTCTTTACCTGTTAAGCGACCAGCAGGTGTATTCAGGTTGAAACAGCTAAAGGAAAGGACCACAATTACTTAAGCCCTGGAAAGTGTCATATATTAAAAGCTAACTTTAAAGTTGATGATAGTCATTCAATATGTAAGATCCAGGAGATTTGCTTGATTAATTTGGCCTTCATAAGTGTTATGCGTAAGTCATTTGAGTTTTTGTATTTAACCAAAGGTGGCCTAGCAGAGGCTCTCTGGTGCTTTGCTTCATTTAATGTTAGAAAACATTTTGTTTTTCAGTTCTTCCTCAGAGATTTTTGAGATGCTGGTAAATAATTCATTCTATTTTATATGCTTTTAGGAATATTATTGCTTAGGAAAGGTTTATCAGGTGAAAATACCTAGTCTGGTCTAGTGTCTGGTAGAAGGATGCCTTGCTTTCTCCTTTTGACCTCCTCCTGAATGCCTTCTGTATAGCTTGAATCTCAGTTTCTTAGTACATAAGACTGGAATCAAAATATTATAGTTGGAGAGGATCTAAGAGGTCAACATGATCCCCATCCTACATCAGTGTTACTCAACATGAGTAATGTAGTCGACTTTGTTTCTAAAAGAAAAAAATTCTCATGGATACCCAGTGTTAATTTAAATTAATTTATTGTATTGTTACTTAAATATGTTTCAACATAAATCTAGGCATAAATCCTCATACCTAAGTACTTAATGCAACCCTAAACCCAAATCAGACCTTCAAACTAAACAAGGCTACAAACGAATATTAATTTAATGTGACCAATGACATTTTTTTACTGACATGAAATCACCAGGGTGGGTTTTTTTTTTTTTTTTTAAAGAAGAGAAACGTAATTTTAAATTTATTTATTTATTTTTGCTGTGCTGGGTCTTCGTTTCTGTGCGAGGGCTTTCTCTAGTTGCCGCGAGCGGGGGCCACTCTTCATCGTGGTGCGCGGGCCTCTCACTATTGAGGACTCTCTTGTTGCCGAGCACAGGCTCCAGACACGCAGGCTCAGTAGTTGTGGCTCACAGGCCCAGTTGCTCCACGGCATGTGGGATCTTCCCAGACCAGGGCTCGAACCCGTGTCCCCTGCATTGGCAGAAAAGACACAGCCTCTATGGCTACAGGCATAAGCTCTATATTTAATATGATTTTGTACTTTGATTTCAATAATATCAATGCAGAAAAATACCTGTCCTCATAAGTATATTGTACAAAACAGTATGAAAAATGTCAAGTTTTTGATCAGGATAATCACACATTCTGCTATCTAACAATCCTCAAGTGCTTATTTACTGAGGGCTCATGTGATATCCCTGTAAGGCTGACCTGTCCACTGCCTTCAATCATGTGTTCAGGTGTTCATCGGTGTATCTACAAATATTTATTGAGAGGCTCTACGTGCCAGAAACTGTGCTAGCACTGAGAATACAGTGGTGAGCAAAAGCAGACACGCTCTTGAGGGGGAGACAGGCAGTAATCGATAACCAGAGAAACAGATGGAGAAGTGAGCTGTGACAGGTGCACTGAGGGAGGGGTGCTGGGCTCAGGAGAGCCCAGACTAGGCAGGGAGGAAAGGCTTTCCTGAGTGAGATGCGTGTGCTGAGCTCTAAGGGATGAGTGTGAGGAAACCAGGCAAAGAAAGGAGAAAAGCTTTCCAGGCGAGGAAACTGCTGTGCAAGGCCATGGGGTGAGAGAACGTGGAGAATGAGGGAGGAGAGAGCCCTGGATTGGACTAAGGTATGCCCCTGTGGGCCTCAGGGATGTGGTGAAGCGTTTTAAGTAGGGGGGATAACATGATCAGATTCCTGTTTTTAAAGGATTACTAGGCTAGTGGAGAAGAGGCTTGGAGAAAAGAAGAGGAGGCACTTGCTTTAGTTCACATGGGAGATGTTGGTAGCTTAGAGATGGAGAGAGAAATAGACATTTCTAAAAGCTGTTTAGTAGGTAAGATCCATAGAACTTCCTAAGTATTTAACAAAGCGAGTTGAAAATATGTCCACACAAAAACTTGTGCGTGAATGTTTGTTCATAACAGCTCTATTCATAATAGCCAAAAATGGAAACAACCCAAATGTCCATCAACTGATAATGGTGACACAAAATGTGGTTTAACCATACAATGAAATATTATTCAGCCATAACAAGGAATGAAGTACTGATACATGCTACAACATGGATGAACCTTGAAATTATTATGCTAAGTGAAAGAATCAAGCCCCCAACACACACACACAAAAATCATATATTGTATGATTCTGTGTATATGAAATGCCCAGAATAGGTAAATCCAAGAGACAGAAAGTAGGTTAGTGGTTGCCAGGGGCTAAGGGTCAGAGGGAATGGGGAGTGACTGCCTAATGGGTATAAGTTTCTTTTGGGGGCTGACAAAAGTGGAGTTAGATAGTGGTGATGGTTGCGTAATGCTGTGACTACACTAAAAACCATTGAATTCTACATCTTAAAAGGGTGAATTTTATGGTATGTGAATCATATCTCAATAAAGCTGTTTTTTTTTTTTAATGTTTATTTATTTATTTATATTGGCTGCTCGGGGTCTTAGTTGTGGCATGCGAACTCTTAGTTGGGGCATGCCTGCGGGATCTAGTTTCCCGACCAGGGATCAAACCCGGGCCCCCTGCATTGGGAGCACAGAGTCTTACCCACTGGACCACCAGGGAAGTCCCACTGTTTTGGGTTTTTTTTTAATCTATAGGACTTAGTAATGGATTTAGATAAGTGAGTTAAGGGAGAAGGTGGTGTCAAGAATGACACTAAGGTTTCTGGCTTATGTAACTGGATAAAGAGGGGGAACACTGGAGAAGGTCGGGGGTGGGAGGTCGTGAGTTTGAGGTGTCTTGAGGCTTCCAAGAGGGCAGGCACTGACACCAAATGGCATTGCAGCCTGAAGCCTGGTCCAAAATATTCTCCATTAAAAATGTTTTAAGACTATCACCTAATATAAATGAAAATAGAAACTTTTGAAATTCTTGGAGAAAACCCAAGGACCTCTGAATTTAAGTCTAGGAGACCGTACCTGGGTTCTACAAAAACTGAAGAAATGCAACATTGAGTACAGGACTCACTTCCTTGTACCTCTTGCCACTGGTTGTGGGACACCCACTTCTAATCCCCAGAGAGTGTAGTCAGCAGGGGGAAGGGATGTTGCATCTGAAGGTAAGATCACCATTGAATAAAAATAGTAAAAAAAAACCAAAAAATCAATCTAGAGAAGGTAAGTTTTGCTGTCCCCCTAAGAAATTGTCTGAAATGTTTAGATAATGGAGATTTCGAAAACACTTTAGCCAGACCAGGGAAACTAGGGTTTTTCTGTAAGCCTGGAATTTTTAAAACTTCAGATAATTTTATTGTACTTGACTATCTGGAACTGTTGTCCTGTCACTCAGGCCAGACTTGTTCAAGGCACCATGATGTTCTTTGCTGGCTCCACGCAGAATACTCATATATCTAATTCCATCATATGCACCACCAACCCTAACTAGCAAAAAATACGACTGTGTTGTATGGATGCACTATTAAATTATAACCGTAAGCCCACATGCCTACAAGAAAACCCGACTGTCACACTCAGAGTGATTCACTGTTTCCTGCTTTCCCCATTAATATTCTTGTGCCATTTGTTCATTTGTTTTATCCGGCTGATAGGTAGCTGACAAATGGAAGCACGCACTAAAAGTCTAAGGAAAATATATGGGAGTGAAACTTAAAATTGAGAAAATTCTTTTTGTTAAGTGATACATTTTTCTAAACATTGGCAAGGATTGTCATTACTTTCGTTTGGTGGTAAAGGCCCCCAGTCTGGCTTGTGGAGCGTCAGTATTTGGAGAGGACAGGATTCGAGAAGCCCCAGGTTTAAAGTACGGGTGTGCTGACCAGTGCAGTGATGTATGTGAAGCCCAGCAAAGGAGTAACTGGGCTCTGAAAACGTCTCAGTTTGTCCCAGGACATTATTGTCTCGTATTTGGATCACTGTCGTCACAAAGGGTTGAGAGTTCATGGATTCTTTTGGAAAACAGTTATTGAGCGACTGCCGTGGGTTAAGTACTAGAGATACAAGGAGGAAGCCTACTGTCTACTTTCTTGAGCTTTCTGTCCCCTCTCTCTCCTCCTTTGGGCCCTTTGTCTACCTAACTCTTACCCATCCTTCAGGTCTGTTGCCTCCTCCTGGGTGCCTTCCTCGTCCCTCCCATGTTCCCGTCACACCGTGCACTTTTCCTTTCATGGCACTCATCCCACTGAAATGGGTGGTTCTATTTTTTTTGTTTGTTTTATTTTGTTATGATGATTAGTATAGCTATTTTTTTTATTGTGGTAAAATATATGTAACATAAAGTGTACCATTTTAACCATATCTAAGTGTACAATTTGATGGCATTGAGTACATTGACACTGTTGTGCAACCCATCTCCAGAACTTTTTTCATCTTCCCAAACTGAAACTCTACACCCATTAAACACTCATTCCCCATTTCCCCCTCCCCCAGACCCCTGGCAACCACTGTCCTACTTTCTATCTCCAGGTATTTAGCTACTCAAAGAAACTCCTATGAGTGGACTCATACAATACTTGTCCTTTTGCGACTGACTGGCTTATTTCACCCAGCATAATGTCTTCAACGTTCATCCGTGTTGAGGATATGTCAGAACCTCCCTTTTAAGGCTGAATAATATTCCACGGTATGTATATACCACATTTTGTTTATCCATCCATCCCCCGACGGACACTTGGACTGTTTCCACCTTTTAGCTAATATGAATAATGTTGCTCTGAACATGGGTGTACAAATATCTCTTTGAGACCCTCCTTTCGGTTCTTTGGGGTCTATACCCAGAGGTGGATTGCTGGATCATATGGTAGTTCTAGTTTTGACTGGTTTTGAGGAATGCATGGTTGTGTTGCGTTCACCATGAGCAGGACCACGCAGACGAAGGGCCGCATCGGGAATATCTAGGTGTGTCCCCTGAGGGCACTCAGTGGAGCACAGAGGAGGAAGTTTGTAAACAAATACCTGCACTGGGTTCAGGTGCTTTATTGGGGGTGTGGATAAAGGGAGCAAAAACTGGAAAAGATCAGGAAGAATAGGCAATATTTTTTCAGTGTTTTCTCTGAAATAATAAATTTCAGATGTTTATAAATCTTCTTCTAGAATCTTCTATTGCTTAACCAAAAAAGTGCTCATTTAAGAAAATTCATGCATGACAGAAATGCGTAAAGCAGAAAGTGAAAGTCCTTGCCTTACCCTCCTGCAGGGACGATCCTGTTAGCACGGTGATGGAGACTCTTGTATGCATATTCTAAGAGGTTTTGAAAAATGATTTTAAGTGTATCTTTGTGAAAGTGGGAAAATTACAAATTTAATGTGTTCTAGGCATTTCTGCGGGTGGGGAGGCAGCTTTTCTTTACACAAGTGGAATTCTGTTAAGGAAAGCTGCCATTCACAGAAATGAAACTGAGTCCCTTTGTTTATTAGGACATTTTGTAAGTTGTAGTTACTTGATGATTCTTTTTAAGGTGGCTCAAAATTAGAATTACTAAGAAAGTAAAATCAGTGTTTCTTGTTTTCTGATGAAGTGTTGAGACGACGCAGATATTGGTAGTTAGCATTTATTTAGAGAGGATAAGTTAGAGAGTTCTGCCTTGGCTTTAATGAAAAGACTCATTTTTAAAAATCTGTGGCGGCAGGCTGGAGGTGGGAACAGAAGGGCACAAATGTTATCATGTTAAATGCCAGTTATCTACCTTGGATAATTTTTATGTTAATTTAACATCTGGTTTAATATCAATCCATTTTTAAATAAACAATTGACTTCCTTTAAGATAATTGTGAATATTATGTATTTCACATTATCTAGACAATTGAAAAGCACCTTCTTAGAAACTGACCCATATGAGACTTCATATTTTATTTTCTTTGGCTAAGATTATTGGAAAGATCTCCTGATGGGCTCTGAAAAACCTAGGGGCAGGACAGGAATAAAGATGCAGACATAGAGAATGGACTTGAGGACACGGGGACGGGGAAGGGTAGGCTGGGACGAAGTGAGAGAGTGGCACGGACTTATATATACTACCAAATGTAAAATAGCTAGCTAGTGGGAAGCAGCCACATAGCACAGGGAGATCAGCTCGGTGCTCTGTGACCACCTAGAGGGGTGGGATAGGGAGGGTGGGTGGGAGATGCAAGAGGGAGGAGATATGGAGTTATATGTATATGTATGGCTGATTCACTTTGTTACACAGCAGAAACTAACACACCATTGTGAAGCAATTATACTCCATTAAAGATGTTAAAAAAAAAAATTGAACATCCCTCTTCCATTGTACAAGGGATTAGAAAAATTGTATGTCCTAGTTTGATAGAGCTACCTGTTCACACTGTGTGTTAAATATAATTATTTTAAAACATAAAAAAAAAAAATATCTCCTGATGGGGAAAAACCTTAAAACTTTCTGTTAGTTGTCTGATAGATGAAGCTAGCCTTCTATTCATGTAAACAATGTGGCTGCATCAATAAAGTTCACAGATGAATTCCTAAACTTACCTTACATGTTCTTTTCTAGGGCTGCCAGCACAAAGTAAAACATATTAATGTCTAATACCATTTACAGAACAAAGTGAGTTACAAAAATAAAGCACTAAACTCTGCTTGCCTCCATGTCCTTTGTGAGCCTTTGACGAAGGGGCTGTGTGGGTCAGGGTTGTATAATTACATAATAAATAGCCAGAAAGGGAGAGGGGAGTAGAGGAGTTTAACTGATCCACAAACTAATTAACGAGGCCCTGCTCCAGCACATTCTAGCAGGCAAAACGGAGAAACAGCAGCCCAAGAGTGCTGCACACATTAAGGCCAATGTAAATAAGTGTTTCTCAGGTTTTAAACAATCAATCTTCCGCTCTAAAATACCTCATCTTTTCTGAACCTTAGCAAGAGGTGGCAGGAGATGAGTACCTGCTAGGTTAGATTTACTTTTCTCCTCTGTGTCACAGACAGTATAACAAATTGCGAAATCTCCTGAAGGATGCGCGTCATGATTGTGTTCTCTTCGCTAATGAATTCCAGCAGTCCTGCTATCTCCCTCGGGAAAGAGGGGAGTCCATGGAGAAGTGGCAGAGCAGGTATGGCCCTGAATAGCTGGGTTTTCACACGATCATCTTCTTTAATTTCTTTGTCATTGGTCATTTGGGAGTTGATCTAAATAGTATGGCGGAACAAACCAACAATTTTTCTGGAACCATGATTAATACTGAAATGCTTAATGTATCAATATTCTAGATATGTCATTTGAATACATATATTTTAGAAATTGTAATTAAGGAGCTATAGGTGCCCAGAGTAAGTTTGTCCCAGACCTCTAAAGGCTAGTAGGATCATTCATTCCAGTGATCCAGAAGTCATACATAGCTTTAATGCTTGTGTGGGTGCGCGCGCGTGCGTGTGTGTGTGTGTGTGTGAGAGAGAGAGAGAGAGAGAGAGAAAGAGAGAGCGGCAGGGACACGTCCTACTTTTAAGCTAAAATCATCTCACTTTTTCTGGTATAGGTTGCTTTAATATCCCAACCAGTCTTATTAAAGTGAAACTCGTAGGTTAATTCTAGTAAAGCTGTTTTAGGAAGTGCGGTGTCCTAATTGAGATCCACCTAAAAGCAGAACCTGAAGCAAGGATTTTGGAGGTGAGTTGTTTATGTGAGAAGCAATTCCCAGAAGCAGGAGTGGGGAAGTGGGGAGAGTGACACAGAGAAGGAGGGAAAGCAGTAAAGAATGTATTACTGCAGAGGGAAACTGAGGCTCAGTCCTCTGGGAACCTCTAAGAAGCCATGTAGAGTGTGCCTCAGAAGTCACCTCCAAGGGTGGAGGCGAGGACATCTAGTTAGTTACCCCTTTAGCTGAGGGCCATTCCCCAGGGGTGTTAACTCCAGTCAGTGGGCCATTGATGAGGGATGGAACTGCCACCCAGCTGCAGCTAAAGTCAGAGGTGGGCTTAGGGTACAGGTGCTAGGCACCCATAGCCTCTGCTTCAGTCTTCTGTAGAAGGCAGAAGAGACCTTAAGCTTTAAAATAGCTTATCCATATGAAACATTTACATCATCTTCTTTCTTATAATTCTTTATCTGTATAGCCATTAAATATTTAAATTCTCTAAAGCCAAATAAGCACTGGTATATACTGAGTCCTTAATAGAACCCAAGTTCCCACCAGCAAGGGAAAGCAAATCTTTCCCTAGATTGGATCATATGTGAGTACTCACACTTACTAACTACACAGCCTTGCACACAGTCAGTACTCAGTGAATTTTTTTTAAAATTCTAGAACTAAAGGAACCTTACATAGCATCTTAATTTGCAGAAAGGGAAACAGATGCCTACAGAAATTGACTCTCTGAGTTGATCCACTTCATTGGACACATGATCCTTTTTTGAATACATGTCCCCAGACCTAGACTCCATTTTCCAATTCAGATTCTTTTCAGGAAGATTTTCAGACATTTCATATTGGTGGTGCCATGTTGGATTTTGTCTTTATTGGATTATGATCTTCAGCTACTTGCAGCCTAGTTTTTCTCTTAGGCAAAGACTTGTTTCTTCATCTTTTAAGCCTCTCACAATTTAGCTTATCATCCCTGTGGTGCTGTGTGGCTCGTCCCTCCACTTAAAATGTGTTAAAAGGTGGCAGAGCCTCACGGTTGCTAGGCCATATCAAGAAATGAAAGAGGTTTCTGTGGTGGTTGGATGTCTTAGAGAAGAAGAGATGTCAAGCACTTGCTGATTCGTCTTTGTATCCCCCAGTGTACCCAACCCAGGGCATGTTTATAATGGGTGCTCGGGAAGTATTTGTTGAATGAATGAATGAATGATTGTCTATATAAACCAAAGGACAGAAGATTAGAAGCCAGGTGTGAAGTTCTGAACAAGAGCTTGGGTTTGCCTGCCTCAGGAGGGCTCACGTACCTCTTGCTTTCTAGGAGCATCTACAATGCAGCCACTTGGTACTATCACCACTGCCAAGACAGGATGCCAATCGTTATGGTGACAGAAGATGAAGAGGCAATTCAGCAGTATGGAAGTGAAACGGAAGGAGTGTTTGTGATTTCCTTCAAGGTATTTCCAGCTGGTGTGTCTATATAAGTATGTGTGTGTGCGTGAGTGTGTGTGTCTGCGTGTGTTCATTTCCAAAGTAGTGCCCATGAGGCTCTAGATGGCTTTGGCAGTACAGAAAAGGGAAAATAAAGAATGAAGGAAGACTTTAAGAAGTTCCGTGTCTTCATCACTCTCCAGCAATTAATCTTGAGTTTGCCAAGTTTGGGCAAGCTCCCTGTGACTGAAAGGCCTCCAGTATCCAAGACTGCAGCCCAATAAACTCCGGTTCATAGTAAACTCATGTTTATAGTTATAATAATAATACTAGTAGTAATGATGATGATGATAGGTTGAATCTGATAAAACTGCCAATATTCTGTTGTTTTTGACTTACAAAATGGCTATTCTACATGGTTCCACCTAAGAATAATACC
Organism: Eschrichtius robustus; assembly: GCF_028021215.1. Taxonomy (NCBI): domain Eukaryota; kingdom Metazoa; phylum Chordata; class Mammalia; order Artiodactyla; family Eschrichtiidae; genus Eschrichtius; species Eschrichtius robustus. Next base: position 127,564,177 of record NC_090824.1, read on the forward strand.
CAGCGTTGATCTACGCCAGGCACTGTTCTGGGTGTATTACTTCATTTAATTCTTGCAACAACCCTATGAGGCAGGTGTTATAATCCCCATTTTACTGGTGAGGAAGCTAAAGCACAGAAAAGCTAAGCAACTTGCCCAGAGTCACAGGGAGAAAGTGCTGGAAGTGGGTTAGAGCCTAGGCAGTCTGACTCCAGCGCTCTGAACCACCATGCTGCCTCCCAGACTGTCTTTCTGAATACACACAAGACATAGGTTTTGTTTTTTAACATCTTTATTGGAGTATAATTGCTCTACAATGGTGTGTTAGTTTCTGCTTTATAACAAAGTGAATCAGCTATACGTATACATATATCCCCATATCTCCTCCCTCTTGTGTCTCCCTGCCACCCTCCCTATCCCACCCCTCTAGGTGGTCACAAAGCACGGAGCTGATCTCCCTGTGCTATGCGGCTGCTTCCCACTAGCTGTCTATTTTACATTTGGTAGTGTATATAAGTCCATGCCACTCTCTCACTTCGTCCCAGCTTACCCTTCCCCCTCCCCGTGTCCTCAAGTCCATTCTCTACGTCTGCGTCTTTATTCCTGTCCTGCCCCTAGGTTCATCAGAGCCATTTTTTTTTTTAGATTCCATATATATGTGTTAGCATATGGTATTTGTTTTTCTCTTTCTGACTTACTTCACTCTGTATGATAGACTCTTGGTCCATCCACCTCACTACAAATAACTGAATTTCGTTCCTTTTTATGGCTGAGTAATATTCCATTGTATATATGTGCCACATCTTCTTTATGCATTCATCTGTCGATGGACACTTAGGTTGCTTCCATATCCTGGCTATGGTAAATAGAGCTGCAGTGAACATTGTGGTACATGACTCTTTTTGAATTATGGTTTTCTCAGGGTATATGCCCAGTAGTGGGATTGCTGGGTCGTATGGTAGTTCTATTTTTAGTTTTTTAAGGAACCTCCATACTGTTCTCCATAGTGACTGTATCAATTTACTTTCCCACCAACAGTGCAAGAGGCTTCCCTTTTCTCCACACCCTCTCCCAAAACGTAGTTTTAAAGGCCAGTCTTATTTGTCCACTGTTCCTCACTCTTCTCTACTTGTGACCATGGGTGGGGGTCAGTAGGGATAAAGGAAGGGGTGATATGTGATACTACTTATGTGAAAGCTGTTGGACCAGCTTGGTGTACATGTAACAGACAGAGGCAGCATTATCGGTGACAGTTTTTTGAGCTGTCTTAAGGACACAGTTCTCCTATTTCCTAGGTACCTTTTCAGAGAGCAGGATGCCTATTAATCTCTAAATAGACTACTGGTCTCAAAACAAAAAATCAAAAAATAGATTACTGGTCTCTTTTGCCTACCCAGTTGGTCAGTCAGGTTCCAATGGTTGATATTGTTTCTTGATTCAGAAACTAGACTAAGGCCCTCCATTACCCCTGTCAGTTTACAGAAAGTCTAGTTGGGTTTTGAATTGTAGATCCTATGAGGGTTCCCATGTGCGTGTATTGCTAAAGATTTGCCAATAGAATTTTCTTGCCCTGCTATAAAAAAGTGTTCTGGCATGCCAGAGAATTCCAGGGGCGCTGGATATTAATGGCAGTGTCTCTTATTTTTTCTGTTGCAATACATCATGTCTTGTTCCTGCAGAGGACAGTTGACTAAAATTACATTTTTCTACTTTTTATGAAAATTACTTTTCTCTGTAGTCTGGCAGCGTCGTACAGTTCGGTTTTGTATAGCATTTCCTAAGCAAACTGTGTGACCGAGGGCTTCATAGAGGTGTATGATAGCAGAAAAAAAAGAGTTGCTATGAAGTTCAGATGAGCAGGAAGCCCAGAATTTTCTGTGGAGACTTGAAGGTCGATGGGGAAGAGTGAGGACGATAAATCCCTCTTGAAGAGTTGGTTCGCAGTGGCAAAAATTTGGTGTTGATAAGTGATTAGTGACCATAGAATTGCAGTGATGTTAGCACAGACAGAACTTCCGGAAGGACTAGAGAAAGAAAGGAAGCAGTTTGAACAAGACCCTGAAATGAGTGGGAGAAGTGCTGGAGTTGACAATAAGAATAATTGACTTCGTTTTAGTTTGAGAAAAGAGAATGTGCCAGCCTCTACTTTAGACTTAAAGTTGAGTTAAAATCATACATAAGTTTGATTTTTTTTTTTTTAATTAATTAATTTATTTATTACTTTCGGCTGTGTTGGGTCTTCGTTTCTTTCTCTAGTTGCGGCAAGCGGGGGCCACTCTTCATCGCGGTGCGCGGGCCTCTCACCGCCGCGGCCTCTCTCGTTGCCGAGCACAGGCTCCAGACGCGCAGGCTCAGTAGTTGTGGCTCACGGGCCCAGCCGCTCCGCGGCACGTGGGATCCTCCCGGACCAGGGCTCGAACCCGTGTCCCCTGCATTGGCAGGCAGACTCCCAACCACTGCGCCACCAGGGAAGCCCACACGTTTGATTTTATTCAGTGAGCGTCCACCGTGCAAGGGCCTGTATTCTGGACACAGGAAGTAGATGGAGCACAGTCAGCCTCACCACACCAGCCCCTGTGGGTGGTCGCCTTGGTGTCTTGTCTAGGGCCTCTCTGAAAGTTACACCAGGAAGCGCAATAGTAGTCAATAATGTTCTACTTGGAGGGGACCATGACACTTGTTTCAGAATTATGTTTCGTACTGGGTTGTCACATTGACAGGGCATCAAGTGTCCCCGCATGAAAAGTGTGACTGCATCTGTATAGTCACAAAAGAAGACACAGTCCTTGGGGAGTTTATGAGGCTGGAAAGCCTAACACCGAAGAACAGAAACATCTTTCCCCTTCTCTGCTCATCCAGGATTGCCAGGGGGTTGGGGGGAGGGGAGACACTTCCTTATTACACTTTACTCCTTGCCACTTTTTGCCTGCTTATTTAGGTTTCTTATAAATTTCAAATATGTCAGGGTGAAAAACAAAGAGACAGTGCACACGTAGGAGCTTTTCCTCTCCATTCACTGTGGGCCGTTACCTGCAGCAGTGAGGTACGTGTAAAGACAGGCATCCCGGCCGTGTGCACGTACATGCATGTGTGTAGAGAGAGTGGGAGATTTGAAAGTGCAGAGTAATCAGGGAGGTGGAAGCGTTCCACAGTAGGAACGGCCTCCCTGGGTTCCTTTGGCAAGGCTGCAGGGATCAGTGAGATGGTAGAAATGAACTGGTGGCATGAGGCTCGGGAGGGTAATGCTCATGTAACACTTCTTCAAAACTGCATGCCAGCAGTTCCTGTTCAGGATTTTTTGTAATGCTGCTATAACAGAATCATTATCTTCTGACCATGTTTCTCTTGTGCCTTTATTAAATGCAGAGTTACCTGGACAATTTTTGGCCTGATTTAAAGGCCGCCCACGAGCTGTGTGAGTCTATCCTTCAGTCTCGACGAGAAAGAGAGAATGAGAGTCAAGAGAGCCACGGGAAGGAGTACCCAGAACATCTACCCCTGGAAGTGTTAGAAGCCGGCATTAAGTCTGGGCGCTACATCCAGGTGAGGGTGGTAATGGAGAATCGGCGCCAGGATCAGCCAGTGTGTTTCCTTCTCTTTACTTGCCTCCTGTCACAGGCCTCTGATTTCAAAGGCTGTCCATGAGACGGGCCTGAGTAGGCCAGGGCTGTCGATGTTCAAGGTGATGTGGGAGTCTCCTCTGTAGACAGTGCCCTCCGGTTTGGAGCTACTCTCTACTGTTCTTTTTTTTTTTTTTTAATTTATTTATTTATTTTATTTTTGGCTGCGCTGGGTCTTTGTTGCTGTGTGTGGGCTTTCTCTAGTTGTGGCGAGTGGGGGCCACTCTTCATTGCCCTGCGCGGGCTTCTCATTGCGGTGGCTTCTCTTGTTGCAGAGCACGGGCTCTAGGCACACGGGCTTCAGTAGTTGTGGCACGTGGGCTCAGTAGTTGTGGCTTGTGGGCTCTAGAGCGTAAGCTCAGTAGCTGTGGCACACAGGCTTAGTTGCTCTGCGGCATGTGGAATCTTCCTGGACCAGGGCTCAAACCCGTGTCCCCTGCATTGGCAGGCGGATTCTTAACCACTGCGCCACCAGGGAAGTCCCTCTAGTGTTCTTAATTAGGTTACATACCGAACATTACACAAGTAGGTTTTAAATGCCTCCTGTCACTGGGAAAGAATATATTTTTGAATCAAGGTCTGGAGGTTTGGCAAAATTTTAAAGTTGTTGAAATTTGGCTTCTTCATGCCTTTGCCATTTTCCTGCCTCTTTCAAGGTCCCCTTTGTGATCCCTCAAAACCCAGGACCCAGGTGCTGTCAGGGTCTTGAGAAGCAATCAAATAAAATTGCTATTCAGATTTCAACAGCTTTATATGCACTCGTGTGTGTGTGTGTTTGTATGTCTCTGTGTGCACATACAGTTTTATCACATGCATAGATTTGTGTATTCACCACCACAATCAAGATACAGAACTGTTCTACCACGAATTTTACATTTTCTAACCAGCAACTCAGACGATTTTTATGCAGTCTGAAGGTTGAGCCTACCACCGTAAACTCCTTCCCTAAAATGTGGGTGTTTTAATGAGTATATCTATGGAGAGGCTAATGCTTCCAATTGGTAATGAAGTTTACAGCATTCCTGGGAGGATATTTTGAGGAAGAAGATTTTTTAAAGACCGCTCATCACTTAGGTAAGATAAATCCTGGCACTTGCAACACTTGGTATAGCTAAGAGTATGTCAAAATGATGGTACATTCTCTGGAGAAAATAAACTTTGGTGATGAATTGTTATTATTCCTAAAGAAAGGGATCACAAACCTTATAAGTATATAATGGGGATATTTTCATAAAAATTTTTAACTGTACCTTTTGGAGGGTAAAGCAAGCAGAAAAGAACTTTTTCACATTGATTTTTATTTTGATTTTAGGGAACTCTGAGCGTCAACAAACACAGAGCACAAATAGAAGCTTTTGTTCGACTTCAAGGAGCCAGCAGTAAAGATTCAGGTTCAGTGTAAACCTTACATAAATTTCCATACCACTTTTTTATTCTGATATTACACATTGAAGAAAGCAAAGTTGAAATTGTCACATCATATGTGCCACGTCAAATATCCCTGCCTACACTGGCTGTGTGGGATCGTGGGTTGGTTTTTTTTCCTCCCTAGCTTTTTGTCTATAATTTCTGATTTTATGGTAATAACTAAAAAATGGTAATAGCTAATATTTTATTGAGTGCTTATTATACATCAGATACTGTTGTAAGCACTTAAAGTAGGTATTATTATTGTTTACCCCCTTTTACACGTGAAGAAACTAAAATACGGAGAGGCAAAGTGACTTTACCAGGATCACTCACCTGGTACGCGGTGGAGCTGAACCTGAGGCCGAGGCAGGCAGGCTGTGACTTTAAGATTTTGCCCTGTACTGCCTCACCGAGCTGTATCGCCTCATTGGAATTGTTTAAAAAGTAACGTCAATGAAAAAAAATGTGTAAATAAGTTTTATCATAATAGAGTGTATTGTTAGTTCTGCAATGACAGGGTGAAAGTAACCCTGATAGATAGTCAAGGGCACCTGGCGAGGTTGAGGAGAATGAGAAGCAGCGGCTTACTCCGGGCTTCTGCTCATCGGACTTCTCCCTGTCAGTTCTGCAGTGTCCGTAGTTCAGCAGCCTGCTGACCGCTCCCTGGCCGCATGGCCCCTGAAGTTACGGGAGAGAGTCCCAGTGTGGGCTTACATTGTCTCATGCAGGGAACCTACCTCAAAAGATGGTTGAGAGTGGCCTGATGAAAGCACATTATACAGCATGGCTTAGCAGCAGTGTTTCTTCCTTCCTGACCTGTGGAACAAAAGTTTGACTTTGGTTTAACTTCACCTTTGAAAGGAAAGAGCTTTTATTTGCAGGAATGCTGATTAGATCTCGAACGTATTACGTTTGAAATGCCTCACTGGTGTGGCCTCCCCCTTGATGTTATGGGGTTTCTCTGTGCTGCCCCCAAAACAGGTCTAGTCAGTGACATCCTAATCCACGGGATGAAGGCTCGAAACCGCTCGATTCACGGAGACGTGGTAGTTGTCGAACTGCTCCCTAAAAATGAATGGAAAGGAAGAACCACCGCCCTGGGTGAGAATGACGGCGAGTTCCCGAGTGAGCCCATGCCCACAGGTGAGCCAGCTGTAAAGTTGCCTGGTCGTCCATCTGGAATGTTTATTTTTCCTCTCATTAGTCCAGAAATACTGCAATTATTAATATATGATATCGTCTCTTTTCCTACATTATCAGTTTCCCCTCTCTGCAGGTTTATTTTATTCTCATCAGCACCCAAATATGCTATATAGTATGTCTCATCTTAAAATAAAAACCCTCTTAGGGGGGCTTCCCTGGTGGCGCAGTGGTTAAGGAATCCGCCTGCCAGTGCAGGGGACGCGGGTTCGAGTCCTGGTCCGGGAAGATATCACATGCCACGGAGCATCTAAGCCCGTGCGCCACAACTGCTGAGCCTGAGTGCCACAACTGCTGAAGCCCACGCGCCTAGAACCCATGCTCTGCAACAGGAGAAGCCACCGCAGTGAGAAGCCCACGCACCACAATGAAGAGTCACCCCTGCTGGCTGCAACTAGAGAAGGCCCGCGTGCAGCAATGAAGACCCAACACAGCCAAAAATAAATAAATAAAATAAATAAATTTATTTTAAAAATAAATAAATAAATGTCACACCAGGCCCCACAAAAGAAAGGGCACACTGACAATGTTAATTTAAAAAATTATCTATCTTAAAAAAATGATCCATTTAATAATAAAATAGAAGGAAGGCAAATGTTTAAGCATATCTCAACTTGTGTGCATGTGCTTGAAAAAATGGGGTGTTGCATTTCCTGTTTTCTTCCTCACTGCTGAACTGGTCAGAGTCCAGATAGGTGACATCTTACCAGTTAAGGCTTTATTTTGTTTTGTTTTCCCAAAGGCAGAGTGGTGGGCATCCTTCAGAAGAACTGGCGGGATTATGTGGTGACATTTCCATCCAAAGAAGAGGTCCAATCGCAGGGCAAAAATGCTCGGAAAATCCTAGTTATACCTTGGGATTACAGAATTCCCAAAATCCGAATTAGCACTCAGCAAGCAGAAGCCCTCCAGGTACCTTTACTCTTTGCCTCTTGTCTTTGCCAGCTTTTGAGCGGTACCAGGAACTGTTAACTCCTTTGCATAGGAAGCGATAAATTATTGATGGCATCTGGCATTCTGAGATCCTGTTTCCAAAAAATTCTGAATATATAGAACCATCTGTTAAGTAGTCCTTGGTTAATAAATGAAGGCCAGAGAGAAACCGTCCTAGAAAGAGCTGTGTAGGACGCTAGAGAGAACATCCATTATCCAGCTGTCCAATACAGAAACTTTTCAATAGATACACTTTGCCAACACTAACAAGCTTTCTTTCAGCAAGCGATATAGAAATACGATGGCTCTGCCCTGTAGGGATGATATTGTGGTACTTCACAGAATCGATTATCCTTAAAGGAATAGAGCCCTGGAGAGAAGACATAAACAAGAAAGTTAGAAATTAACCTTTACTGTGGCGAAGGGTGTAGGCATCGCCCAATTTGATTTGCCCAATGTTTTGCAGTTTGTAAATGAGACACTGAAGCAAGATGTCCCCAGCCAGTAACCGTTGTGTACCTTTCCATCCCAAAGCCTCACGCAGGCTCTCTGAGGCCAGTTGTAACAATTGCTTTCCATGTCTATGGTTTGCTGGAATCCGGGGGCAGTGGGGTTCAGTTCATACGGATAACCTTCTTCTCCACCAAAAGATGTCTTAAGAAATTAGAAAGTACCTTTAAAGAAATTAGAAAGTAACTCCCACACACAAAAACATTGAGATTTTTTGTTTTGAAATTTAATTTGGACTATGCATAATTGGGTTTTTCCCTTGTGTCACAAATGTTAACTCGAATGTGTCACAGTTGGCTTTCTGTCTCAGGCTACACTCTCCAGCCCACTTATTTGGTGCGGAGCGGTAATGCCTCCCTTCAAAGCATTGCACTAAGCATTTACCTACCATCTGGCAATTTAGTAAAACAGGAAGAACCCAATAAAAGAACAGAAAAGAAAGAAAAACTGCTATTTGCAAATTGGCCACTCTCTTTGGAGCTTGATGCTGTTTATCACTCATTTGTTTGGTGCTGCTAATTGACCCATTTGACTCCTGGTGCTGGGCTCATGTTTCCCCCTCTTTGTTCAGGACTTCAGGGTGGTTGTGCGCATTGATTCCTGGGAGTCGACATCCATGTATCCAAGTGGACATTTTGTGCATGTTTTAGGAAGAATCGGGGATCTGGAAGGGGAAATTGCAACCATCCTGGTGGAGAACAGCATTTCAGTCGTCCCCTTCTCAGAAGCTCAGGTCAGACTTCCCCCAGTCCTTTGTTCTGATAAAAGACATTTTCTACTTTTTTTTTTTTTGCTTTTGTTGTCCGTTTTGTCATTAAGAAAGAAAAATCTTTGTACTGTGTAACAACTCACTGTCTAAAACCACAGATAATGGAAAAATCTCACTCTTCTTTATTCTGTGTTTGAACCAGATGGAAGTCTGCTTCAAGTGCAGAGTTAGTTTCCTGCAGCCTCACAGCTCTCAAATTTTTACATTTTCCTACTGTGCTTACAAATGGTATGTCAGTGTCTTACAGTCAGTATACATCCATTCCCCGTAACTACACGGGTACCTGGTTACAGACCCAACTGGGCCCTGGTCCCTGTCATAATCATTCAACCAGAGGCCTGCAGAAAGCTGCAGGGAGCAGCTTCTTGGGTTCCATACATCTCTGACCCATGGGTCAAAAAATCATCCTCATTATGAAACTGTTTTTGTAACCTTTACAGAAAACAAAAATTCCGTGAACGTAAAACATCAGCTATTTTCATCACTTTATGATCTTTTAAAATCCTCGTAAATCTTGTTTGTTATTCTTGCATAGCTATACTCATAGTGTGCACAGGCTATTTTCTGCTTCTTTCACTTAAAATTATTTCTATGTATTGACACAGCCTACTTATTTTTAATAGTGATGGCAATTACTCTATAGTGATGTACTCTAGTTTGCTTAAGCATTCCTCAATTGCTGAGCGTTTGGGCTCTTTAATTTTTCACTATTATAAAAGGTGCCACTTCAAACATTTCATAAATATTACTTTTTTTTCTTCTTTTGATCATTTTCTTTTGGAATGTAATCTTTAAAGTGAGATTACCAAGTCAAAGGGCATAAAAAATTTAAATAGCTTTTGCTATGAATTGGCAGATTGTTCTTCAGAAAAATTGGGCCAGTTTGCATTGCCATCAAGAGCATATGGGTAGCAAGGACTTCCCTGGTGGCGCAGTGGTTAAGAATACGCCTGCCAATGCAGGGGACAAGGGTTCGAACCCTGGTCCGGGAAGATCCCACATGCCACGGAGCAACTAAGCCCGTGCAACTACTGAGCCTGCGCTCTAGAGCCCGCGAGCCACAACTACTGAGCCAGTGTGCCTCAACTACTGAAGCCCGCAAGCCTGGAGCCCGTGCTCCACAGCAAGAGAAGCCACTGCAATGAGAAACATGCATACTGCAACGAAGAGTAGCCTCCGCTCACCGCAACTAGAGAAAGCCCACGTGCAGCAACGAAGACCCAACGCAGCCAAAAATAAATAAATTAATTAAATAAATAAATTTATAAAAAAAAAAAAGAGCATATGGGTAGCAAATGAAGCAACTGACAAAGAATTAATCTCCAAAATATACAAGCAGCTCATGCAGCTCAATATCAAAAAAACAAACAACCCAATCCAAAACTGGGCAGAAGACGTAAATAGACAGTTCTCCAAAGAAGATATACAGATTGCCAACAAACACATGAAAGTATGCTCAACATCACTAATCATTAGAGAAATGCAAATCAAAACTACAATGAGGTATCACCTCACACCAGTCAGAATGGCCATCATCAAAAAATCTAGAAACAATAAATGCTGGAGAGGGTGTGGAGAAAAGGGAACCCTCTTGCACTGTTGGTGGGAATGTAAATTGATACAGCCACTATGGAGAACAGTATGGAGGTTCCTCAAAAAACTAAAAATAGAACTACCATACGACCCAGCAACCCCACTACTGGGCATATACCCTGAGAAAACCATAATTCAAAAAGAGTCATGTACCACAATGTTCATTGCAGCTCTATTTACAATAGCCAGGACATGGAAGCAACCTAAGTGTCCATCAACAGATGAATGGATAAAGAAGATGTGGCACATATCTACAATGGAATATTACTCAGCCATAAAAAGAAACGAAATTGAGTTATTTTTTGTGAGGTGTATGGACTTAGAGTCTGTCATACAGAGTGAAGTAAGTCAGAAAGAGAAAAACAAATACTGTATGCTAACACATATATATGGAATCTAAAAAAAAAAAAATGGTTCTGAAGAACCTAGGGGCAGGACAGGAATAAAAACGCAGACATAGAAAATGGGCTTGAGGACACGGGGAGGGGGGAAGGGTAAGCTGGGACGAAGTGAGAGAGTAGCATTGACATATATACACTACCAAATGTAAAATAGATAGCTAGTGGGAAGCAGCCGCATTAACACAGGGAGATCAGCTCGGTGATTTGTGTCCACCTAGAGGGCTGGGATAGGGAGGGTAGGAGGGAGACGCAAGAGGGAGGAAATATGGGGATATATGTATATGTATAGCTGATTCACTTTGTTATAAAGCAGAAACTAACACACCATTGTAAAGCAATTATACTCCAATAAAGATGTTAAAAAAAAAAGAGCATATGGGTATTCTTATTTTCATTATAATTTTTGACAGAATGGTGGCTACAATAGTAAAATACTTTAGAATATTTTACATTATTAAATTTTTATGTTTACCATTAGTATCTGGAAATTATTTGTTGACTTGTTTTGACAGCTTAGTGAAAATGTTAAAACAAAATAAAGCGTGGATTAGACTTCACAGGACTAGAATTCTTCCCTTTTAGCCTACTTAACTGCAAATTGATGGCTTGAACAGGTAATAATGCAGAGAAAATGCTCGAGATTGATCCTGCTTCAAAAAGGAATATGCTTTTAATATTTGGGACATGTTGGTTTTTATCCGGGCTTGACTTGAGTTAAAAGCTCAAATGGATCATTTGAAAATGGGGGTGGACATTGTACTCTTTATAAGCCACCCATTCATTCTTTCTCCAGCCTCCACAACTAAAGAGGCTGTAAGCACCCTGGGACATTTCCTGTCCGACTCTAGCGCCTTCAGGGGTATGGGGATTGTGTCTTTCCTATTGACTCCCATCTTTCCAGAGCCTAGCACAGCTCCTGACATATATTAGGCACCTAATAAATAATTATTGCTCAAACAAAAGCAAACATAGGTTAATTGCAGAAGGTAATGGGTAATTAATGGGGTTTCCATGAGGTCACATTGAGAATGTTAGAGAGTGGATTTTTATAGGAAATTTCTGGTGCGTGAATTGCTGAATTTGGGGGCTCTCCTTGTACAGATGTGTGAGATGCCAGTAAACACAACCGAAAATCCCTGGAAGGTGAGTTCCGAAGAGGAACGAGAACGTAAAGACCTTAGGAAAACCCATCTGGTATTCAGCATTGACCCCAGAGGCTGTGAAGATGTGGACGATGCCTTCTCGGTCAGAGCCTTGGATAACGGCAACCTAGAGCTCGGGGTCCACATCGCAGACGTGACGCACTTTGTGGCATCGCATTCTTATATTGATATTGAAGCTAGAACAAGGTAACGCTGTTTGCAATCAGCACTGCAATTGTGTGTGACTGTAATGTATTTTGTAACTGCTAGTTTCAGATTTTTAAAACAAAGATTTCACAGTTGGGAACAATTCTGAAGTCTCTTCCAGGAAAAAAAAAAAAACTGAGGTCCACTTCCCCTTTTCCTTTAGAAAAGTAGTACCTTGATCAATTTACCTTTCCTTTTTTAACAGAATCTTTTCATGTGTTGTTTCCTTCTAAATTGAAATGGGTTAAATTTTTCAGGTAGTAATATCCTATTTTATATAAATACTTGATCATTACACTCTAATTTTTCTTGTACAACTACGATTCGTACCACTTTTTCTTTCTCTTTTATATCAGTGGAAGAATATTCAACCCAAAGCGGTATCACTTAGAAAAGTGGGAACATGGGAATAGCTGTATTACCCAGTCTGCTGCACTTGATGAAAAAGCAACAGCCTTGGGGAGTTTATGCTGAGCTTTCGGCCATTTTCCTCACTGCAGCCCGTACCGTCAGCAGTCCTGCTTCTTGCTGCTGAAGGTCATGTGCCTACATATGTGTCATTCACAGGGCCACCACTTACTACTTAGCGGACCGTCGCTATGACATGCTGCCCTCCATCCTCAGCGCTGATGTGTGCTCCCTCCTGGGAGGCGTTGATAGGTGAGTTTGTTCGTTACTTTTATCATCAGAGCTTGTCTTGCCCCTTCTGTGGTGACTAGTGGCTCTCGCTTGTGGCCTCTTCCTCGTCTTCTTTCTGATATTCTCTCCTGCCCGCCTCCCCACCCCTGCTTTCCCCCTACATCCTCTACACCCTGCTGCACCACTTATTTGAGGGCAGCTTTGTTTCTCTCACCTTCCCTTCCCTTCCGCTCCTCTTTCTCTTTTCTTTCTGTCTAGCTGTGAGACTGCTTCTCCCTCTTGTTGGCTTTTTCAAGTCAAAGTCTAGGAACAAATGTATATACCTTTGCACATATGTGTTCCCTGGTTGAGGCTGTTTTGCATGAGGATCATGATCTTAGGGAGTTTTTTGTTTATTTGTTGTAAAGTTTATGTCTGTCTTTGAATAGATAATAAAACCATGTAGCCCAAAATTCATACGTTAGAAAAGATGTTTAGTGAAAGGCTCCTACCTGCCACTTTCCCTCAGTTACCAATTTCTTCTGTATTTTTCTAGACATAATACTGTAACAAAAAAACCCCTCAGTTTTCCACCTTCCTATGTAGGGAAAAATCCAGCTCTTCCCTGCTGTGTCTTTCTTTCCTGTGAGTCTCCCTTGCCTTTACAGGGAACACGTCACATCTGACACTTCTGGTCACCAAATGTGTGGAGGTGTTTCTCTACACCAAGCAGTTCTCTGCAACACCAGCTGGGTGTCTTACAATTTAATTCAGTTCTGATACTGTCTACCCAGAGATGGCATCAGGTTCCACAGGGTAAAGGACTCAGTCCCACAGGACTGTCCCCACTCCTCAACTTCAGACACCATCACAAGCCCAGATTGTCAGCATGCTTCTGAATGACCAGCTGTAGATTAGAGGTTCCCACGACCCCCTCTTTAGACTTCAGATGCCAGTTGCAAGTCCACATTCTTACCTGTACTTCTGACCAACTGGCTATAAATCAGAGGTTCCCAGACCCCCTCCTCAAGTTCAATTAATTTGCTAGGGCAGCTCTCAGAACTCAGAAAAACAGTTTACCTACATTTACTGGTTTATTATAAAAGTATATGATAAAGGATACAGATGAACATCCAGATGGAAGAGATGTGTAGAGCAAGGTATGTGGGAAGGACACAGAGCTTCCAGGCCCAAGGGTGCCACTCTCCCCAGCACCTCCATGTGTTCACCAATCCAGAAGCTCGCCGAACCTCACGCTTTGGGGATTTTATGGAGGCTTCATCACGTTGGCACGATCGATCAGTAACTCCATTTTCAGCCCTTCTCCCTTCTCAGGAGAATGAGGGGCAGGGCTGAAAGCTTCTAATCATGGCTTGGTCTTTCCAGTGACCAGCCCTCATCCAGGAGCCCACCCAGAGTCTCCTCGTTAGAACAAAAGACACTCCTATCTCCCAGGAAATTACAAGGGTTTCAGAAGCCCTGTATCAAGAGCTAGGGACAAAGACCAATATATATTTTCTGTTATTTCAAAAATAAACACACACACACGCATGCGTACCTATGGACATGTGGTCTTTCTTTGTTATACAAATGGTGACCATATGTATGTATGTGTGTGTGTGTGTGTGTGTATGTGTATATATATATATATATATATATATATATATACTGTTCAGACCTTGCTTTTTTTTTAAATTAACAACGTATCTTGGAGATCATTAATATGGAAATCATTCCATATTAATAACAGTTATCTATCTGTGGAAATTTAGATTGTTTCCAAACTTTTGCTATTATAAACAAAACTGTACTGAATTACTTGGAATATATCTCATTTCACATTTTTAAAAGTACAGTATCTCTGGAAGATAAAGTCCTAGAAGTGGAATTTCTGTGTCAACGGGTATATACATTCGTGTTTAAATAGATAATAACCAAATCGCCTTCCACAGAGGTTGTACCAGTTATATTCTCTCCGTCAATGTATGAGAATGCTAGTTTCCCCACAGCCTTACCAGCACAATATGTTGTGTTTTTTTTTTTTTTTGTCTTTGCCAATTTGAAAAATAAAAATGGTATCTTAGAGTGGTTTTGATTTGCATTTTTCTCCTATGAGTAAAGTCAAACATTTTTTTGTATGCCTAACAGTCATTTGTATATCCTTTTCTGTGAACTATTTCTTGTTTCTTGCCCCTTTTTCTTTTGCTTTCTTGATCTATTAGTAATTGATATATAAGAGCTCTTTATACATTAAGAAATTAGCCCAGTGTTTTTTATATGAGTTGTAAATGTTAGAGTGATTTGGTGGTAAAGTGATTCTTTACTAAGTGAACTTTTTGCTAATGAACCTACCATCAAGGCTGATATCCTAGTTCAGTGTCATTCTGTAGCATTCGAAAGGCTTTGCTCTTCTTTGCTAGCGAGCCCAGTAGACTTAACTCTATCAGTGCTATGCTGTTCTAAGGAAAATGGAGAACCGTAAAGTCAGGTTTGTAACATTCCATGTGAACTTATTTCAGTTTTGCTCAGAGCTCCCCAGAACCTCATCTAACCTTGTTTTAATGTTAAATATCTTTTGATTTAGCAGTGGAGTGTTGGATTGAAACATCGGACCAGAACCCTGTAGCAATGTCATTTTTTTCATTACATTTAGAGTCTAGTTCTGTTTATTTCAAAAATGGAAGAATTAAATAATGATGTGAGTGTGACTGGTTTTGTAGGTATGCTGTAAGCATCATGTGGGAATTGGATAAAACCTCCTATGAAATTAAGGAAGTATGGTACGGCAGAACCATTATTCGATCAGCATACAAACTATTTTATGAAGCAGCCCAGGAATTACTGGACGGAAACGTCGACATTGTTGATGATATTCCAGAATTCAGGGACCTGGATGAGAAGAGCCGACAAGCCAAGCTAGAGGAGTTACTGTGGGCAATCAGAAAGCTGACGGACATAGCCCGCCACGTCCGAGCCAAACGATACCAATGCGGGGCCCTGGAGCTGGAAGGGGTAGAGGTTTGCATCCAGCTCGACGAGAAGAAGAACATTCACGACCTCATCCCCAAGCAGCCACTGGAAGTCCATGAGACGGTGGCTGAATGCATGATCCTGGCCAACCACTGGGTAGCCAAGAAGATCTGGGAGAGCTTCCCTCACCAGGCCTTGCTGCGCCGGCACCCTCCTCCACACCAGGAGTTTTTTTCTGAACTCCGAGAGTGTGCTAAAGCAAAGGGCTTCTTCATAGATACACGGTAATTCCTCTTTTGAGGGGGTAGGGAACTGGAAGGGGATGCTGTACACTTATTGATCTTACAGTAGTTCTTAAAATGTGACAGCCAGATCTTTGACCAAAGATAGAAAACTTCTTGTCTTTCTTCATTTACTATAATGTAGGTATAGAGGCTTCAATTTTTTTTTTCTTTTTTTTTTTTTTTGACACACTGCGTGGCTTGTGGGATCTTTGTTCCCCAACCAGGGATAGAACCCATGCCCCCCTGCAGTGGAAGCTCGGAGTCCTAACCACTGGACTGCCAGGGAGTTCCCTAGAGGCTTAAAATTAAAACAAGTTTATTTAGGCGTAATTTTGACCCACTACAGTTTATAATATAAAAATAAGGAACCTGTTATCCTTAATTTAATTTCATCTGCCCCTTAGGCAAACGCGAAGACTTAATCCTCTATTTCAATACTTTAAAAATGCAGCCTATCTCTGTGGCAATATCATAAGACACCACACCGATGGTAAATTTATACCATCCCTCCGTAGAATGAGACATTTTTACTCCCCACCTCCAGGATAAAATATTTTCCCTGTTAAAAATGATGTATAGGGATTCCCTGGTGGCACAGTGGTTGAGAATCTGCCTGCCAATGCAGGGGACACGGGTTCGAGCCCTGATCTGGGAAGATCCCACATGCCGCGGAGCAACTAAGCCCGTGCGCCACAACTACTGAGCCTGCGCGTCTGGAGCCTGTGCTCCGCAACAAGAGAGGCCGCGATAGTGAGAGGCCCGCGCACTGCGATGAAGAGTGGCCCCCACTTGCTGCAATTAGAGAAAGCCCTCGCACAGAAACGAAGACCCAACACAGCCATAAATTAATTAATTAATTAATTTTTTAAAAAGAGATGTATAAAGGGGATTCTTTTTTTCAATATTTTGTTGTCAGTAACAGGTGCTAATTAATATATCTTTTATTCATTTATGAAAATGGATTTTTTTTGCCTCTCTCTTTAGGTGATAGTTATCTCTTAACTGGTTTAGTCCGTGGTTGAGCTCTGGGTGCGTGCCAGACGCACATGCTAAGGGCTTTCAGGTGTTAGCTTGGATCATTCATTCATATTTTACAGATAGGGAAATTAAGTCTGGAGAGGTTAATTTGCCGATAATTTAGTAGCTGGTTAGGGCAGAGCCGGGATTGGAATCCATGTCTGTCAGACTCGAAAGCTCACATTAGTGCCCACTCTGTCACATTGCTTCTCCTTTCATCATCCTCCATTCTCCTTCCCCGTTTCTCTTGGCAGGCTACGGTACAGAACTGAATTATATAGTATATTATTAAATTGTTATTATAACTCTGTATTTCCTGGATTTTAAAAAACTACTTAAAAGTAAGTAAATAGAATGCTTCCTCTCGCCCTCTTTAAAAAAAGAAAAAGGTTTTCTTTTTCTGGGTTTCTTTTACTTGTGTACCTCAGGTTTAGTTCTGTTTTGTTTTTTAACTCTCTCTGGCTCAATAATTTTTTTTTTTTTTTTTGGCTGCGCTGCCCAGCACGCAGGATCTTCGTTCCCCGACCAGGGATCAAAGCATGGAGTCTTAACCACTGGACCACCAGGGGAGTCCCTGGCTCAATAATTCTTGATTTAAAAAAAGAAAAAATCCATTCTTTGACCTGTACAGGATGTTTAAGGTTAAGGGTGTTAGGAATTTAATTCAGCAAGTACCTGGCCACCCACTGTGCGCTGAGCATTAACTTCATCTCATAAGTTCAGCACATTACTCTTCAGTACTTAAGAAATGTATCTGAGGGAATTCCCTGGTGGTCCAGTGGTTAGGACTTGGCGCTTTCACTGCCATGGCCGAGGTTCGATCCCTGGTCAGGGAACTAAGATCCTGCAAGCCACGCAGTGTGGCAAAGAAAAAAGAAAAGAAAAGAAATGTATTTGAATTCTGACACGCTTTCTTTGTTTTAAACCTCAAAAGCAAACTAGATTTCTTTTTATTTTTTTATTTTTTAATTTTTATTTTTTGGCTGCGTTGGGTCTTCGTTGCTGCACGGGCTTTTCTCTGGTTGTGGAGAGCGGGGGCTACTCTTCGTTGCGGTGCGCAGGCTTCTCATTGTGGTGGCTTCTCTTGTGGAGCACTGGCTCTAGGCGTGCAGGCTTCAGTAGTTGTGGCACATGGGCTCAGTAGTTGTGGCTCGTGGACTCTAGAGCGCAGGCTCAGTAGTTGTGGCGCACGGGCTTAGTTGCTCCGCGGCATGTGGGATCCTCCCCGACCAGGGCTCGAACCCGTGTCTCCTGCATTAGCAGGCAGATTCTTAACCACTGCACCACCAGGGAAGCCCCGCAAACTAGATTTCTATAGTTGAAAAAAGTTGCTTCTGAAATGTGTCCAAAATAAATTTAACTACTGGCAGATGAACGTATTCAGAGGGTGAGTGAAGGGTTCCTCTCAGAGGGTTGACTTGTAAATCATTGCTGGGGACTAAATAAAATTTTTACATTTTTTTGTCAGGTCCAATAAAGCACTGGCTGATTCTTTGGATAATGCAAATGACCCCAACGATCCCATTGTCAACTGGTTGCTTCGATCAATGGCTACACAAGCCATGTCTAACGCACTGTATTTTTCCACTGGATCATGTGCCGAGGAAGAGTTCCATCACTATGGTGAATGATAAAATTTTACTGTGTGCCCATAACCTTGAGCAAATTGTTTAAAAAGTATGTTTTTTTGTTTATTTTGATTTTTTGGTTTATTTTTGAAGGTCTAGCATTAGATAAATATACTCACTTTACCTCTCCAATAAGAAGATACTCAGATATTATAGTACACCGACTGTTAATGGCAGCCATTTCAAAAGATAAGAAAATGGAAATTAAGGAAGATTTGTTCAGCAACAAAGATCTTGAGGAATTATGCAGACATATCAACAACAGAAACCGAGTAAGAGGGAATTTTTAATTCTCTTACCCATCATCTCTTTTGCTAACAGAATATCAGCTTTATTGTATAGTGGAATGAAGTACCGTATATTCTAGCAAGGTAAACTCTAGAATTCTTTCAACCAATGAAATAACATGAAAAATCATAAAGTTTGTTGAGTAGCTCTCAATACATTTACAAATGTTCTGAAGTGACTTAATGTGGATTTATGAGATTTACCACGGGTTAGATGTTTTTTCCAAAATGTAGAAATGTGAAAGGTTATCATCTTACTACCCAAAGATAATAACAATTCTAGACAATGCTTTTTATTTATAAAATTATCCAATCATACCTGCTGTTTGAAATCTGCCTTTTTTCACTTAACATGTTATTGATAGCACACCATGTCAATATAGTTACATCATTGTTTTAGAAACTGCTTTGCATTCTATTTTATATTGTTGCTAGTGGCCATAATGTTGTACAGCTTAGAACTAGACCATTTGGTGATACATAAGATTGGAAGCTACCTAAATGTTTAATATTATTTTCTGTATCCAGAGTTCTAGTTTGATACTGTGCAACATTATAGCCACTAGTCATGTTGGTTTAAATTAAAAATTCAGTTCCTCAGTCACACTAGCCACATTTCACGTGCCCAACAGACACGTGTGGCTTGTGGCTACCTATGGGACAACACAGATACAGAACGTTTCCATCATTGCAGAAAGTTGTTAGGCAGCACTGTTCCAGGCAATCTAGTTTACAACCATCCTTGTGTATACACTTTTACAGACTTCTCACATTTTACCTGGATAAATTCCTGGTAATAATGAATTGCTGAGTCAAAAGGGCTGCACAAATAAAACTTTCATACCTATTACTAAATTGCCCTTCAGAATAGTAGTTCTAATTTGCACTTCTACCAGCAGGATTTTGGTAGGACAGACTTGAAAATAAAGGTAAGACATAGACCTGGATACTTTTCCTCTTCCTGAATGAACTAGAGACAGTTTTTTAAACAACAAACAAGTTGTTTTCTTAAAAGAATTAAGTTTCTAAGACATTTTTGAGGGAATGATAAAGGGTCCCACAAAATTGACTTAATTCATAATAGAGAAGAATGTTTGTATTAATAGTTTTCTAGAACCTAGCCTTTTTTAAAAGACATTGTTTCTGTGGGAATATGAATCACGTTTCTTCTGGGGATGTCAGGGAAGTCCATCATCACGCTTTGGGGTTGTGCTTCTTCTTACAGGCAGCACAGCATTCTCAGAAGCAGTCTACAGAGCTCTTCCAGTGCATGTATTTTAAAGACAAAGACCCAGAAACTGAGAAGCGTTGCATATCTGATGGGGTTATTTATTCAATTAGGACAAACGGTGTGCTTGTGTTTATACCAAGGTATGTTATTTCTAGCACAAGAGTTGTTAAGAAATCATGGTTAACCTTAAAGTATAGACATGGTATATAAACGGTACATTAGATATAATTTATTAAAGCATTTATTTTAGCAACTGTTTTGTAGTTACCATACGTACATAATGTAATAATATATAATTCATTATGTAAGTATAAATGGATATTAGAATCTAGTACATCTGTATCAGTCTTAGAGTTTTACTTTGTTATTTAACAAAACATTTGGTTTCCATCTGCTCAATGAAATAGATATTTGGAGGTAAATCAGATGAAAAGTTCTTTTTTTTTTTTTTTTTTTGGAAAAGTTGTTTTTAATCTGTAAGAAAAACTAGCATTCTAGATAAGTATACAAAATCTGCATACTAAGAATATCTCTGGATTTTTATTCTGACAATGATTCAGGTTTGGGATTAAAGGTGCTGCTTATCTAAAAAATAAAGATGGTTTGGTGACCTCATGGAGCCCAGATGGCCATTCTGAATGGAAACCAGGATCCCTTCAACGATTTCAAAACAAAATCACCTCTACTACGACAGGAGGGGAATCTGTTACGTTCCATTTGTTTGACCACGTAACAGTAAGTCTGTATTTATACTACCATGTAACAGTAAGTCTGTATTTATGTTAAGAATTGCTTTCACTGCAAGGAACAAAGACTGTGATTTAGTAATATGCATTTTCTCCTCTATGACAGGTGAGAATATCTGTACAGGCCTCACGTTGCCATTCTGATACAATAAGGCTTGAAATAATAAGCAACAAACCATACATGATGCCAGATACAGAACTTTTTCAGCAGGGTTCCCTCTTGCTAAAGAGTGATTTAGTGAAAGAAGTAACTAGATCTGTGGAGGAAGCTCAGCTTGCTCAAGAAGTCAAAGTAAATGTCATCGAGAAAGATTATCAAAAATATTGCCAAACAAAGGGAAGAAGCCTGTACACACTTCTAGAGGAAATAAGAGACCTAGCTCTCCTGGATGTTTCCAACAGTTATGGAATATGAAACTCTTCTTACTTCATTAAAAGACCTTTGTCTTACGTGAATGTTTTACCTTCTTTTAAACATTAAGATATAATTTTCTGCGTCACCCAACGTCACCCAATCCCTGAGTGGGATTGGGTAGATATTTCAGATATTTGTGAAATGTTTTCTTATCATTAATTTAAGTTGCATTAAATAAAGTACAGTTAGGTCACTATGGAGAGTGGCTTTTCAGAGATAAGTAGATACTGAATCGTGGCTCTGCAAATCATGTTGCTGGTCTTGTTAATAAACCCAGAATTGACTTTTGGTTAGCTTGTCTCAAATCCATTCTTTTATAGTATTAATTTTTCCAGTAATTGCTACACTGGGCCATTTGGGTCATAGGCCCCTCTGACATCTGCCAGATTAACTTTTCAGTCACCTTCAGATAATGAGCTCCGTCCTGTCCACGTATCCACTTTAAAACTCCCTATTTCGCATTTGACTCAGTCACCCCTGCTGTCCCCAGCACCAATTGGGGATAGGGCATAGGGAGCGGGGTGGGGTGCACTGGGTAAGGTCTGTTCTCTCAAACCTCCCTTCCCACCCTCTCCTCAGATGATGAGTTGCACTGGACTTGCCCTTGCTGGAGACTTGTTACTTAGCACCATCGCTCTGCCAGTCTTCCCCCCAAAAAGCAACCTTCCCATGTCCTAGTTTGTAAAAACTAGCTTTGCCTTTCCCTCTCCCCCATGGGAACCTCCTGCCAAGAACCAGACCAACCTTTAAACTTGATTCTCAACGTGGTACTTTCTATCTGCAATTACCCCTCCACCGAGTTGATAAACTCAGGCAGGAAAAACTCCAATTAAGTCCTCCCACCATGTGGCCCTAACACTTCAGCCTCATATTCACCATTCCCAAATCTCTCATTTCCTAGATTTTCATTTCTATATTATTGTACATGTTCTTCCCAATCCTTGGCATCTCCACCGAATCCTCCCTACGTGCTCTGTGTTCCCCATTATACTTGCCAAGTTTCTCTCCAACTAACTAGTCAGTATGGTACCAAGGAGCATGTGAACTTCCATAGCACCTATGCAGGCCAGGCAATATATTAGCTTTTCACGTGACCCTTTAAGTATTAAAGTGACTCCTCAAAAGACATGTAAACACATATAACAACTGTGAACACTTTACCAAAAGTGTAAAGTGTAGAACTAAATAGCAATGAGAAAATTTTATAAAGCCTCTAGGGATAGTTTGTGAGCTTTTTATTTAAAAATAAAAGAACATTAGCATTTATTACATATTTACATCTTAAAACACCACCCAATTTAGTAAAAACAGGGCATTCAATGGCACACTAGCAGTGGAAGCTACTTATTAACTACCAATCATTTTTACAAGGTCATACCTATATAAAAATAAACACTAAGAATAAATAGACAACGAAAGTGAGTAAGAAACAAGTATAAATTATAAATAATACCAGATTTTAAACAGGAATCTATAAAAGTTTCACTATATATGGATTTTCACTCAAAGTAGGCAAAATGCATAGTCATCTCAAATTTGGAAGATAGCAAGTTAATAGATTTTCTCATTTGAGGCCTATCCAACCTCAGTAATATTTCTAGATGAAGCCTTAAGTTACTATTATATATTTTAAAAGGACTGGTCCAGTTGCATCTTCTCTATTTTTAATTCCTCCTCTTCATTTACAGTATTGGCAGCAGCAGCATTATGTGGATTGTCTAGAAGGTCTTTGTTAAATCCATTTGATTCTTCCTCCTTTTGCTCCTCACCTGTACTACCCTCTTCAGGTGTCTGTGTACTGGGTGTGTTCATTAACAAGTCTGCAAGAGAAATCATTATTATTCATTACAAGCACCTGATCCAATCTTACCTAATACAAACTTCTTCACAAGTTTAAACCAGTAGAGATGAAATCTACGATCACTTTAGTTAATATTAATTATAATAACTTTCTTCCAAATAAAGCCATTTTTATACATATATAAAATCCATTCAAAATGCAAGTCTTGAACTCAGACTTCTGAATCACAGTCAAATGCAACTGTTCTCATTTAAAAAATCACAACTACTAGAGAGAAGTTTTTAAAAATCAAATGTTCTTATGAGATATATGTCAAAGTGATCTACAGTAAAGAACATTTAAGATACTCATTTCTATTGAAAAATTTTAAAGTCATATAAATATCTTTTTTTTTTAATTTTTATTTTTTTTGGCTGCATTGGGTCTTTGTTGCTGTGCACGGGCTTTCCCTAGTTGTGGTGAGCGGGGGCTACTCCTCTCGTGGTGCACGGGCTTCTCATCGCGGTGGTCTCTCTTGTTGCGGAGCACGGGCTCTAGGGCGCATGGGCCTCAGTAGCTGTGGCACAAGAACTCAGTAGGTGTGGCTCATGGGATCTAGAGCACAGGCTCAGTAGTTGTGGCGCACAGGCTTAGTTGCTCCATGGCATGTGGGATCTTCCTGGACCAGAGATTGAACCCATGTCCCCTGCACTGGCAGGCGGATTCTTATCCACTACACCACCAGGGAAGTCCCCTAAAGTCATATATTATAAATAGAAGATGAGCCTTAAAATGCTTATTGCCACGTAAACTTTGATAATGACAGCAAGGAAGAACTGACATCAACAATAGTTGTATCTTCATTAAATTTTTCACAAGGTAGTATAAAACATCCATTTGTTAAGTTAAAAATTAAATTCATCCTGGACTTCCCTGGTGGCACAGTGGTTAAGAATCCTCCTACCAATGTAGGAGACACAGGTTCGATCCCTGGTCCGGGAAGATCCCACATGGCGCGGAGCAACTAAGCCCCTGCACCACAACTACTGAGCCTGCGCTCTAGAGACCACGAGCCTCAACTACAGAAGCCCGCACTCTAGGGCCCAAGTGCCGCAACTACTGAGCCCACATGCTGCAACTACTGAAGCCTGCGCATTCTAGGGCCTGCGTGTCCCAACTAATGAGCCCATGTGCTGCAACTACTGAAGTCCACGTGCCTAGAGCCCATGCTCCGCAACAAGAGAAGCCACTGCAATGAGAAGCCCGTGCACTGCAATGAAGAGTAGCCCCCGCTTGCTCCAAGCAGAGAAAGCCCGCGTGCAGCAACGAAGACCCAATGCAGCCAAACAAAAATAAATAAATAATTAAAATTTTTAAAAAAGAAACTTAAAAAAAAAAATTAATGCTCGCTTCGGCAGCACATATACTAAAATTGGAATGATAGAGATTAGCATGGCTCCTGTACAAGTATGACACAAAAATTCATGAAGCGTTCCATATTTTTAAGAGAGTCATGTACCACAATGTTCATTGCAGCACTATTTACAACAGCCAGGACGTGGAAGCAACCTAAGTGTCCATCGACAGATGAATGGATAAAGAAGATGTGGCACATATATACAATGGAATATTACTCAGCCATAAAAAGAAATGAAATTGAGTTATTTGTAGTGAGCTGGATGGACCTAGAGTCTGTCATACAAAGTGAAGTACGTCAGAAAAACAAATACTGTATGCTAACACATATATATGGAATCTAAAAAAAAATGGTTCTGATGAACATAGGGACAGGACAGGAATAAAGATGCAGATGTAGAGAATAGACTTGAGGACATGGAGAGGTGGAAGGGTAAGCTGGGACGAAGTGAGAGAGTGGCATGGACATATATACACTACCAAATGTAAAATAGATAGCTAGTGGGAAGCAGCCACATAGCACAGGGAGATCAGCTCGGTGCTCTGTGACCACCCAGAGGGGTGGGATAGGGAGGGTGGGAGGGAGACGCAAGAGGGAGGGGATATGGGGATATATGTATATGTATAGCTGATTCACTTTGTTAAACACCAGAAACGAACACAACATTGTAGAGCAATTATACTCCAATAAAGATGTTAAAACAAAAAAGAAAAAATTTAAATTCATTCTAACTGGAAAAAATCATAATAATACCACTGAATAATTTTCACTTGAGAATTCATTATTTTGGGTGAAACTTGTTTTACAACATGTAATCTTCACTACTTACTGTAATTCCTATTTTCCCATTTCAAAAGGAAAAAAACTGGATTGGAAATTGACAAAGATAAATGCGACTGTGCGTGCTTCATTCAAAACCAATTTGCAATTATTTTTAAATATAGTTTTAACAAACTTGTCTAGTTTCCAAACCCACAGTCTGTTTAAAAAACAGCAAATTTTAAGGCAGTTTTAAAAGAGACAAGGGAATCAACAAGAAATCAAACATGACAGCTCACAACAGAAGTGAAACGCTGCAATAAAAAGCATTTTTGGACCTATTCATGTCACAATAAATGGCTCTAAAGTCCTCAATGGGTACAGAGAATTTTATATGTTTAGGAAAGTACCACAATAATGTTTTAATTCTCATAAAGATAAAATTATATGTCACATGTTTTAAGGAGTCAGGGAAGAATATGTTTTCGAAAGATCCAGAATCAATTTTAAATGATTAAAACAATTTTTTAAGAGACACTCAGCTACCCAGAAAACCGTCCTGGACTCATATATTCTTTGAGGATTCCAGCTAGCTCTCACGCCCACTCTCTCTCAAATATACATAAGCTTAGTATACTATATCACATTTATCTATTCCTAGAGGTATTTTATTTTGGGGAAGAGTAAAGAAGTTAAAATTTCTAACATGCCCTTGGTATATTAATGGTAGCACATAAAATCCAGCATAAAATTTACCATTTCCTAGGGACTGACTATTACTCAGTAGCTTTGCCTGTCTTCTTTCCAAGGCCAGTTGTTTATTTCTCTCAATTCTTTGTTGTTGTTCTTCTGTTAGGCTTCTACTAGACTCAGAAGCGAACTTTGCACTTTCAGATGAGTTTGTCAGAAAGGGATCTAACTCGGTAGCAGTTACATCATGGCCATTATTTTCCCCTACTTCATCTGCAGTAGAAAAGAAAAAATTAGTACATCTGTAGTGTTAAACTAATTAGAAAAAGAGCTTATGCAGCTATTAACTGAAAACCAGTTTAAAGCAACAAGGTGCCAGACCTGAAGAAACAATTTGAGGTATGAGAATGTTACAAATACATGCTTGATTCAAACAAGTAGAAGGAATATTTATTAATCACTTTAAAGAGGCATTTTAAGTCAAATGGAATACTAGTTTAAAAACATGCATGAACAGAAAGCAAAAGTTCTTAGTTGCTACTAAAAGAACTTAAAGAATCCAAAGTATATCCTTGTTGTGTTTTTTATTTATTTATTTATTTATTTATTTTTGGCTGCGTTGGGTCTTCGTTGCTGCGTGCAGGCTTTTTCTCTAGTTGCGGCGAGCGGGGGCTACTCTTCCTTGCGGTGTGCGGGTTTCGCATTGCGGTGGCTTCTCTTGTTGTGGAGCACAGGCTCTAGGCGTGTGGGCTTCAGTAGTTGTGGCTTGCGGGCTCTAGAGCACAAGCTCAGTAGTTGTGGCACACGGGCTTAGTTGCTCCGCAGCATGTGGGATCTTCCCAGACCAGGGCTCGAACCCGTGTCCCTTGCATTGGCAGGCAGATTCTCAACCACTGCGCCACCAGGGAAGCCCTATCCTTGCTTTATATTAAAAACATTTTAGTAGCTTGCCATATTGTCTGTATGATACACAGTAATGATTTTATATAGGCTATTTTTTGTGTACGGTAAAACTGAGACACAAAGTGAAAAAGGGGATGAAATTTAGAGATCTGTGGACATATTTCCAAGTTAACTTTTTAAAAACTTCAGTGCTCTCTACATGATTAGTCTTAATAAATTCTTAAAGCCCTGTACACCTGTTATCTCAAAGTAGGATGTTCCTAAAATGATCCACAGGGTATGAAAAGTAAATACTAGATCTTCCATTTATATTTCATTTAAGAATTACGAAAAATTAAGTTTTACTAACTTATATTTAAAAGAAGAACTGGCAGTGACAAACTATCACTTATCCATATGACAGCTAATCATCTGGTCTCTAAGCTACCTTCAAGACAGCAAGCTCATACTGTGGAAGGGTGGAATTGGGTCCTCACTCATTTTTTAATTTCAGCATACTATGATACACAGCTAATTCTGACTACCCAGTTAAGCAAACTGACATACTATCTATTTTAACGAAAACAACCCTAACAAAATGCACAAGTGGTAGCTTTAAAAGATATTTGCGAAATAACAAAACACCTGTAGGTAGAAGATAACAGAAGTACAAGCAAGAACTAAGAAGATGGCAAAGCTGACACTTCACCTTCTCTCTGTATCATTCACATTATGGGGTTAAAAAAATAATAAATAACCTCATCAGATCTGACAAGTGGGCAAAAAAAAACTTCATATCACCAAGACCACCATTTGAAATATGAGTTTACAGTTACTCTTGTCCTATGTCCTATGTACATATTGTACAGTGAGGTATTAGCTAATGCCAGTAAAAACCATCACAACTAGCAAAACATTTAAAACATAAAGACAAACCAGTGAGGTTTAAAAATCATGTATTTAATCCAGCATTTTACAATCTAAGCCCCTTTTGAGGTTTCTTCCTTAATGGTGAAAGCCATACACTTCTCCCTCCTGATAAGGAAAAAAATGTGTCAAGAAACTAAAATAGGGGCTTCCCTGGTGGCACAGTGGTTGAGAATCTGCCTGCCAATGCAGGGGACACGGGTTCGAGCCCTGGTCTGGGAAGATCCCACATGCTGCGGAGCACCTGGGCCCGTGAGCCACAATTACTGAGCCTGCGCGTCTGGAGCCTGTGCTCCGCAACAAGAGAGGCCATGATAGTGAGAGTCCCGCGCACCACGATGAAGAGTGGCCCCCGCTTGCCACAACTATAGAAAGCCCTCGCACAGAAACGAAGACCCAACACAGCCATAAATTAATTAATTAATTAATTAAATTAAATTAAAAAAAAAAAAAAGAAACTAAAGTACATTCCTTTGTCAGGAAATATTGATGGAGTACATTTAGAAAACATTGCTGGAAAAGTTAAGAAACAAGTATTAGAACCAATTATGCAATATACAGGATTTCTAATATGCTTCGCCTTATAGGGCTTATAGGATTCTGAATTAATAGTAATGAAATACATAAAAAACTATTCAATATTCTTCTGTGAGCCATGAAAGGAAAGATCTCTTCAACAGAAAATGACCTCTTTAGTACAAACAATGTCTTACAGAATATCCATGTGAATATAACCACTTTTGACTAGGATAAAAGTGGCATTAAAAAAAATGAGAACCACACATGAAATTCATTCACTGCCACATTCATAGGCAAGCTATTGCGGCAAAGAAGCTAAAGCCAGAAATATTCAATGTGCTACAGGATGCCATCACTCTGGTACATATAAACTAACAGATAAACAAACTACATAATAATTAAAGGGAAATAAGAGCTATTTAAAAAAAGCATAGTGAAATCAGGAATGGGGCTGGGGGTCCAATTTTAACAGCGTGGTAGGGGAGACTTCACTGAGCTGACATTTGAAAACAGTTTGACGCGGGTGAGAGAGTTAGCCATGCAGATTTAGGGGCAGGAGGGAGGGCAAAGGACAGTGTTCAAGGCAGAGTGCAAAAGCCTTAAGACAGAAATATGCCTGGGAAGGCTCAAGGAACAGCTAGGACGCAAGTGTGGCTGAAGCAACGGAATAGTAAAGATACCGTCAGGGAGGCAAGAGGAATGGAATGAGGACACAAAAACAAGATTCTATAGGGCCAAGTAGGACAATATAAAGACTGTGGCTTTTACTTTGATTGAAATAAGGAGCCACTACAGGGCTTTGAGCAGAGGAATGACATGACGACACGTGCTAAAAATATAAAAATATAAAAGCTGACTAATTTTAAGTAAAACGATTGAAAAGGGGCAGATGAAAATTTGCTAGTAAACTTCAACAAAAGTCCTTGCACTGGTGAGTGAGAATGAAAGATGAATACCAAGATTTACTAAGTGCAGTTAATGATGCTCTACTTCCATTTGGGTTTACGCATCTTAGAAAGGTTAAAACTAAGATTTGGGAGAAAAAACTGAATCTACAACCAAACCTTCAAACCACTGATCAAAAAGTATTAGCCCAAAATTTTCGGTAAAAATTATTCAATAGAATATTCAATCATATTGTTCTTACTTTAAAACTGTAATGTTAAGATCAAAAATGTACATTATATATCGTATCAGTACAGCAGTACATGTATTAGAAAAATAAAATGTTCAAAACATTTTTACTGTTGTAGTGCCTCATGCAAAAGGTCTGGAGACTATTCTCTTAGGATACAAAGAAAACAGATTCAACAACAAACAAGGCTCTCTGATACAGGACTCCTCTATGTACCCTATACCGCAACTTGCCTGTAATTCCATGAATGGTGCCATGTTCATTTATGCCTCTGCATAAGTGGCTGCCTCTATCCAAAATCACCTCTGCCTAACCTCTACTGCTTATCATTCAAAGTACTTGTGATACCTCCTCTGTGAAGCTTTCCCCTCTCTTACCAAGCTTTCCCCTCCCTTAGGTAAAAGTAACTGTGTTCTCCTTTGCCCCGTACACTGTCCCCTGTTCATCTCCAATTACAGCACCTTGCAGACTACTGGCATGTTACTAGTTCACCGTCTGTTAGCCCATGAAGCAAGGGGTCTGATCGCATTCATCTTTATCCCTGAACCTTCAGCACATAGTACGCAGCTCAAAAAGTTCGATGAATAAGCTAACTGACCCAGTAGTATATGTTGTGGGATTTAGACTGTAATAACTAATTCCTTTCCATCTATCAAATCCCATGCCATCAATTCGTACCATACCTTACCAAATAATTAAATCTTGGATTATTTAAATCACAATCCTTCACACTTTTAAAAGCAGTTTATAAATAACTTTGGGGGATTCTATATGGAGCCTGTATTTTCTGCTACATCTATTAAATTTTTTAAAAACAAAAAACAAACATGTATGGAGCCATCGCACAGAAAATCTGGTAACTATACAGACCCTGTCGGCAGGAACCATATGTTTTGATGTGTGTGACTGCCTATGGTTGGCATTGTACAACTAACAAATGCAACCAATACCAGGAACAGTCACATAGGTCTAATTAAAATCCTATATACAAGAGCTGTACTCTTGTGTGAGACGTGACCTATTTCATCATCAAATTGTTCTGCCTAATTTCTCAGAGCCACTTTTTTATAATGGTGGACATGTATATGAACACTGTATCTTGTCATATATTTTTATTAGCAAGCACTACAAAGGATCAATGCGTCATCATCATGAGTTCTCAAAAGCTCATGTTCTGTGGCTAAATATATTTTACATCTCTTAATGGCATACCACCATGTCTTTAAGAAACAAATATCATGCACAACATTCTAGATGTACCAAGGCATCTTAACTCATTCCTATTTACTGTACTTTAATTATATACTCAAAATAGACTAAGAACCCAGTCCTGTAACACTGCCTACCCCAACTAGATCCATTTCTAAAAGCAAAATTATTATAAAGTAGATAAACCTATATTCTTACCTTTATTGCTAACAAAATCTTCATGTAAAATAGGGAGATCAAGTCGAATTTGTTTTAAACAGGTCTGAAAATAAAAAACACTTTTATATTTTCACTTAGATTTGGGGGAAAACGGTCATTGATTTTATTATTAGTTTCAAAAAAAGTTGTTCAAATAGCTACTATTAATTTTCCTTCTCTCTACTAAGACTGAAAATGAAGACCCCAAAGAGCTACTTAGCCTCACTAATCCTTATACAATTTAGCATTGTGAATGATATTCATAATAATCTCAACACCTACCTGAACTTCTTTTTTATTTCCCAGATATTCAACTCTGTCAATAAAATCTTCAAATTGCAGTTTAGGGAACAGCCTATGCGCCCAGTGCTCCATGTGTCTGATTACTGTCTTCAAGTCCTCAGCCTGGAACATAAAAATAAAAATGCTAAATAGAAGACTCATTCTCACAACTGACCTTGTCAGCAGATTTTAGAACTGAATAAGAGTACCAAAGTCACTGGTGTCCTTTTATATTTATAAGGTTAATAAAGAAACTTTAAGAAGAAAAGTATTTATCAAGGGCTTAGAGCAGGTGTCCCCAACCCCGGGCCGGGGACCAGTCCACGGTGTGTTAGGAACCGGGCCGCACAGCAGGAGGTGAGCAGTGAGCGAGCAAGAGAGCGAAGCTTCATTTGCCGCTCCCCATCGCTCACATTACCGCCTGAACCATCCTCCACACCCCACACCACCCCTCGTCCCCCGGGGAAAAACTGTCTTCCACGAAACCAGTCCCTGGTGCCAAAAAGGTTGGGGACTGCTGGCTTAGAGGACTGCAGTCTAACAGCACTGGATAGATTTTTAAACATCAGAGGAAAAAAGAAACCCAGTATGAAAACTTAATAAAAGTTAAAAGATAATCACATGTGTCTTTTCAGACCTATAAATACTTGAAAATAAACTTCAATAAAACATGGCAAGATATCTTTTAGAAATAACTACACAAACTGACAGGTCTCTAAATGATGTACAGAAAGCACTGAGAATCAGCTCTGTGAAAATATATTCAGAAATCCCAAGGGCAAAGTACCAAAGACTAGCAACAACAGTGTAAACATTCTCAGACCACAATACCTCTCTATATTTGAAATTTCAATTTAACATTAAAAAAATTTTTTAATGAAAATGAAAAACAAAGTTTAATAAACTGGAGTAATAAATGAAAAAAGTTCCAAATTCCTGATTTCACTGTACAATATTTTTACATTTTCTTATAGTATTTTAAAATAGGAGACTGGTTAAAAGCTCTGGATCAGACTGCATAGATTCAAATCTAAATTCTACCACTTAATAGCTGTGTGACTTTGAACAAATCACTTTACCTCTGTGTGCCTTTTTCTTCATGAATAAAACGAGAATATACATACCTCATTGGGTTGTTAGGAGGATTAAGTAATACAAGTAAAGTGCCTGACACAAAACAAGTCCTCAAATGTTGGCAATTATTGTTTGTGGTGCTATTTGACCTTGTCTAAGAAGCTAATGGTTAAAACAATCAACTCTACCAATAACTCAATATGTAATGCTGAGAACATAATGTCATTTCATTCTCATTCTGATAAAGATAAAAGTTCTTTCAAAAGTTCTATCATCGGGCTTCCCTGGGGGTGCAGTGGATAAGAATCTGCCTGCCAATGCAGGGGACACAGGTTCGATCCCTGGTCCAGGAAGATCCCACATGCCACGGAGCAACTAAGCCTGTGCGCCACAACTACTGAGCCTGCACTCCAGAGCCCACGAGCCACAACTACTGAAGCCCACGCGCCTAGAGCCCGTGCTCCGCAACAAGAGAAGCCACTGCAATGAGAAGCCCGCGCATCACAACGAAGAGTAGCCCCTGTTTGCCGCAACTAGAGAAAGCCCGCGTGCAGCAACGAAGACCCAATACAGTCAAAAATAAATAAATAAAATAAAATTTTTTTTTAATTTAAAATAAAAGTTCAATCACCTATGACCATTTTCCAGTTGTTGGGGTAGCTGATCAGCCACCTCACAATATCACATTAGACCCAAGGGACAGAGAAGAGAAATACCTAAATACAGTGTGAAGTCCCAAGTCATACATGGAGAGAAAAGCATCCAGGATTCAGCTTCGTTAGAAAATAGTAGAATTTTCAAAGGCAAAGTACAGAAGACTAGACAAACTCAGAGCCCAACCTCACCCAGTGAAGGAACACAAAATATTTATCCTTCGTATAAGTTTATTTATCTTTTAAAGTACTTATTATGAAAATGATGAAGACGTCATAAATTCAAAGCACCAATTCATCACTACTACCTGAAAATTTCAATAAGAGCAATGAATTAACCAAGCGGGGCATGGTTTTAAAAATCTTGATTTATGTTTAGTTCTGTGGCAAAATAGGACACAGGCTTATATTCTCCCTTCCTGTCCACCGAAACTAAGCAACTGTACTACAATTTTTCAGCCTCCCAGGTTTGAAATCTTGGGATTAATTTTTACTTTTGTACCTCCCAATCACCTCCAAGTATTATATGTTGTTCATCCCTCTACTATTACCCTATCCAGGCTATTTTACCTCATTCCGCTGGTAGTGAAATAGCCTCTGAATTGCTGTCTGCCTCCAGCTGCTTCCCTGTTTCCAACTATCCTGAATACCACACCAAGATCATGTTCATGCTGTGTTAATGCTACTCTAGCTGGGCCCTGCAATGGAAAGTCAAAGCTCTGCCCTTAACCACTGGCAGTGGAGGCTTACAACTCTAAAACTCAGTTTCCTTCACTAGATAATGGGACCAACACCTACCCCAGAGGTTGATAATTAAAGAATATAATTGAAAATACTTCATAAACTGCAAAGCTCTACAAAGATTTCATCTGCAAAAAATTGTATCTGCACGCTACATGATTCAAAGAGAATTTTTAAACGTACAGTTGTGCAGAGATTTACAGTTCCTAAATGTCTTCAAATAGTGTCCTTTCTACTACATCATAGTTTCTAAAGAGATATGATGATGAATGATGGTATCTGTGAAACATTCTAAGATTCCTAAGAACATGATAATGGGCCCACAGTCTTATTGATATTTTAAAAAACAAAGGTCTAAAATAAAAATCAGACATTTCTTACCTCATGACCTTTACCTTTGAATTTTGCCTTATCAAACACATGCCTTAATGCTGGAAGCCCTCTCTCTGAAATTAATCTGTGAATAGAAATATGTTTTAAATTTCAAGTTTGCTAAAGCCATCAAGGCCCAACCAAGACCATAAGAAGAAAAAAATATTAACTACTGAACTGAGAAAAATGTCTGATCTCCAAATCATCCCAACCAAAAGCTTGTAACATAAGAGGGAAAAAATGACGGAAAGAAAAGTATAAATATTTAAGGAAATAGTAAATGTACCTCTCAGCATTCAGCTTGGGTATATTCCTTTTAACTGTTCTCTTTGGAGGTACAGGAACACGTGCTCCTCTCCCTAACTCTGGTGAAATATACCAAGATTTAATATTACTTAAGTAACTTAAGCCTCATTTATAAAATGTATCATTTCTAAGCTGTTAGATGGATAGCTGAACATGGACACCACTTTGGAACCCTATACAGACCTTCTTCAGGTTCAGCTCCTTCACCATCTTCTCTCCCTGGAGAGGCTGGAGGTGGGAATGGAGGAAAAGTTTCATCTTCTATATGCTCATAATCTGGTAGGTCAATCAAGCCATTCTCCTGTGGTTCTAGCATCTTTTCCTCTAGGGGGGAAAAAAAGTAAACATGTTTATGCATCCAAGTAGTCTTCTTATTACACAGTTAAGTTCCACTTGCAGCAAAATGCATGTGCTTCAGTCAGTTAAACCATATTTCAAACTCACACATCATGAACTAAAGTGAAGAAGATAACAACAGTTATGGAAAAAAGAACAAAGTTAGAAATTAGAAGAACTGAGTTCTAATGTAGACCCTACCACTAAATAACTATATGATTTTGAGCAAATCATTTTACCTCAACTGTTGAGTTTCCCCACCATAAAATGATGATTTTAACTTTTCAGAGGGTTTCAAACTGTGGTCCAAAGGGGTGTGAAATAGGCAGGGTACAATACCTCAACCCCACTTCAACCAGAGAAGCTTTTAAAAATACTGTTGGGAATTCCCTGGTAGTCCAGTGGTTAGGGCTCTGTGTTCTCACTGCTGAGGGCCCGGGTTCAATCCCTGCTCCAGGAACTAAGATGCCATAAGCTGTGCGGGGGGGCCGAAAAAGGAAAAATAAAAATAAAAATACTGTTTACATACTGGTTTTCTAGTAAGGTTTCCCTTGCAGAAATGGAAATAATCCTTAAGTTGGTAACTTGAAAGAATGCTTTTCAGTACCATCTTACTTGACCTCTCAGAAACATCTGACACTTTTGATCAGTTCCTTTTTCTGGAAAAGTGTTTTTGTTGACTCCTGAAACACAGTACTCAACTGGCTTTCCTCCCTTCCTGGACACTCCTCCTGGATCTTCTTTGCAGATTCATATTCCTCTAGCCTGGTCAGTTAGTATCCAAGACTTCATCCTAGGCCCTCTTCACTCAGTTATGCACATGGCTCTAATTTATAGATGACCCATTAATTTTTTATCTCCACCTGAGCATCAAATCCGAGCTCTAAATCCCTACTTCTCATTTTACAGCTCTAAAATTTCTCTAAGGCACCTATAACTCATCATGTATAAAACCAGCCTTCTAAATTTTCCCAATTCAATGAATGACACATATCCAGCTCTATGTCAGAAACCTGCAAGTCATCCTTAACACTTCATTCCCCCATCCTAAATACCCTGTCCATTTTACTTCCAGATTATCCCTTGAGTCTGTCTATTTCTCCCTATTTCCACAACCACTTCCTAACACTTCTTGCTTGGATTACTCCATTACTCCTATCCTTTTTGCCCTTTCAATCCATTCTCCATATTACAGCTAAACTGAACCTTTGGAAATGTCAAGCTGATCACATTACTGCTAGGCTTAAATACTTCAATGGCTTCCTACTGCTCTTAGGATAATGATAAAACTCCCAAGGCCCTGCAGGGTTTAGCACTTTCCTACTTCTCCAGACTTACTTCACACCATTCTCCATGCTTTTTCTTTCTATCCCTCAGGCCACTAGACCTTTACAAAAGCTGTTTCCTATCTTGAAGGCTCCTCCCTGACTCCTAATCTCTTTCAGATCTCAACCGTCACCTCAGAAAAGTCTCCCCCAGTTTTCCTAAATTAAATCCTCCTATAACAAGCATTCAAAATGTCAAGTACAAGTTTTGTAGCACTTACCCAGTTCCAATATTAGGCTCTATTTGTATGATTATTTGATTAATGTCTGTCTCCCACAATAGACTGTAGCTCTAAAAGGGCAATGACAAGGTGGGTCTCGGTGCTCCTCTACTGTAGCCCCAAAACTGATATACAGCCAGTGCTCAAGAAATAGTTGTTGATCTTGGTCCTCCCAACTTGAACTAGCAGAAAACCTGGGCAGTTCTACAGCCCCAAAGGAGGGCACACCTCCTAACACCGACTTCAAATGTGGCCAAGAGGGAAATGCACAGGGAAGGGGCTCCTGGAGGGCAAGGCTGGGACCCTGGAGGAGGGGAACAAGGGGGTGGCCCCAGAGAACAGAACTGAGGTGGCCAATTGAGCTTTCTCATTTCACTGCCAGGGCAGGTAGCCCAGGAATCCTCACTATCCATGTGTTTCCTGAATTCAGATAGTGAGAATTATTTTTAGTGAGTTCAGGTCATGGGTAGTGTAATGCATTATCCAAATCTATCAGATTCCTGAGTTTGGGATAACATGAGAGTTCATGAAGGAAAGATATCTCAAAAAATTATCTGAATCTGTTCAGTTCCTGAGTTTATGGATAGGGAGAGTTCTGATGGCAATGATACTTGTAATTTCTGTCTAGCAGGATTTAATAACTGCAATGGGCCACTAAAAAAAGAAAGAAAGAATTTGGTTTTTTGGGGTTTTTTAAAATATTTATTTATTTATTTGGCTGTGCCGGGTCTTAGTTGCAGCACGTGGGATCTTCGTTGCTGTGTGTGGGA
The DNA here is from genome assembly GCF_028021215.1 of Eschrichtius robustus. Lineage (NCBI taxonomy): Eukaryota > Metazoa > Chordata > Mammalia > Artiodactyla > Eschrichtiidae > Eschrichtius > Eschrichtius robustus. The sequence continues at coordinate 127,600,733 of NC_090824.1, forward strand.
CCTTCGTTGCGTCATATGGGGTCTTCAGTTGCGGCATGCGGGATCTTTAGTTGCAGCATGCAAACTCTTAGTTGCGGTATGTGGGATCTAGTTCCCTGACCAGGGATCAAACCTGGGCCCCCTACGTTGGGAGCGCGGAGTCTTAGCCACTGGACCACCAGGGAAGTCCCAGAAATAACTGTTGAATGGAGGAATGAAGAATTCCAAAGCTTCCCCAAAACTGTAAAACTACTGGAGCTAGAGGATCTCCAAAGTCTCTCCAATTCTAAACTTCCAAGACCACAAGTACATAAAAACAAAACAAAGTATCAACCATAGGTTTTCAAAATTGGAAAGGCAGTTAAAGGTCATATTGAAGTTCCTTTGGTTAGGTAAAAATGAAAAACACATTTTTCATTTTTACCAAGAAATTTTTTGAACAACATATTCACCATTTTGTTCCACTACCTTCTGCCATTTTCCAGGTAACTTCATAATTCCATCTTCCCAAAACTTTTTATCCTTTTGAGCAAAGAACTGTTCCAGGTGCTTTTTACAGTCTTCCAGGGAATTGAAATTTTTTCCATTAAGAGAATTTTGTAAAGACTGAAATAAATGGAAATCCAAAGGTTCAATGTCTGGTGAATACGGTGGATGAATCAGAACTTCCTAGCCAAGCTGTAACAGTTTTTGCCTGGTCATCAAAGAAACATGCAGTCTTGTGGTATCCTGATGGAAGATTATGCGTTTTCCATTGACTAATTCTGGACTCTTTTCGTCAAGTGCTGCTTTCAGTTGGTCTAATTGGGAGCAGTACTTGTTGGAATTAATCTTTGGTTTTCCGGAAGGAGCTCATAATGGAGGACTCCCTTCCAATCCCACCATCTACACAACATCACCTTCTTTGCGTGAAGACCAGCCTTTGGTGTGGTTGGTGGTAGTTCATTTCCCTTTCCCCACGATCTCTTCCATTCCACATTATTGTACAGTACCCACGTTTCATCGCCCATCACAATTTGTTTTAAAAACGGAACGTTTTCTTTACGTTTAAGTAGAGAATCACATGCAGAAATATGGTCAAGAAGGTTTTTCGCTTAACTTATGTGGAACCCAAACATCAAAGCGCTTCACATAACCAAGCTGGTGCAAATGATTTTCAACGTTTGATTTGGATATTTTGAGTATGTCTATCTCCCACATGGTATAACTTTGATTGTTCTCAATTAATGTCTCGATTTGATTGCTGTCGACTTCACCTGGTCTACCCGACCGTGGAGCATCGCCCAGCGAGAAATCTCCAGCACGAAACTTCGCAAACCGCTTTTGACACGTTCGATCAGTCACAGCACCTTCTCCATACACTGCACAAATCCTTTTCTATGTTTCAGTGGCATTTTTACCTTTCTTGAAATAACAAAGCATAATTATGCCAAAAGTGTTGCTTTTTTTCTTCCATCTTCAATATTAAAATGGCTACACAAAAATTCACCAATTTTGATAAGTTTTTTTTAAAATGCACGTTGATATTTCATTGTTTCAAATGAAGTGAAAGACAACTAAGAAGCGCTACTAGAGCCAGCTTGCAGAAAAAACGAACGAACTTTTTGGCCGCGCTCTATCAATAGTTAAGCCTCTGGGAAGAAATAGGGCTCACACCTTTGAGGCCAACAGGGAGCTATGAATGAGATAACAGGGCACAAACTATATTAAATGTAACGATGCAATGCAAGGAACCAGCCAAGCCTGGGGTAGGACTTGTCAGTAAACTTGTAGTGAATAAGATAGCTCTGTCTTTAACTTCTTGACAATGGTTGCCTAGTCTCTTTTTAGACATTTGTGAAGGTCTCTTCACTTCCTCCTCTAGTCCTCAGACTCGCAGAAGAGTGAAGGTAACAAAGAAATTTAATATCCAAATTCGTTCCCAGACCCTTAGGTGTCCAATGTCCAACTTTTTCTAAGTCACCAAAACAGAAGTCCCTGTCGCCAGGAAGTCCTACCAAACTGACCCGACGACCTCCTTGCTACCCAGCCCTAAAACCACAAAACTTCCCATCCCATCCCTCTTCTCCGACCTCCCCTCATCCTCGCTCCCCTGTCTGTCCTCTCACTTCAACCACGTTCATTCATTCATTCAACATTCACAGGACGCCTCCAGTGTTTAGAAGCCCCGGTACAGAAACTGGAGATATAAAGATGTATCTGACACACGTTCCCTTTCACTAAAAGGCCTGGTTTAGAGAGAGACAGACCCGAAACGTAAACAAGAAGTAAAAGCGCCGGCCCTGGTCCCCACCGACCTCCTCTCCGCACAGGTCGCAGCCGGTCAGGCCTCCCTTCCTCTCCAGTCCCGATCAGCCCAGGTCCATCTCAGTCATGTCCTCCTGCTTCCTCACTCCCTCCTTGCGACTTCCTGGCATCCCCGCTCCCCAGCCTGACTCCCTCGGCCAGCTCTCCCCTTGGGAACTTCACTCTCCCGCCAGCCCGCTCTCACCTCGAGCAGATTGCAGCACCCACAGCACAGAGCTCCGCGCGGCCGGGAAACCGTGTATCTCGCGAGACTCTCGCGAGAAGAGTCCTTGGCTTTTGGCGCCAAAAGCCTGGGCGGTGCCTACCGGACCCGCCTCTCCCAGGTCCCGCCCACCCACGTCTATCCCCACCTTTCGGGCGTCCGACCCATCCCACACTGCTTTCCCTACCGCTTCCGCCCTCCCGAATTCTTCCGAGGAGTTTAGTCCCCTTGTCCGCGTAATGTTCGTGTTCGTCGTGCTCTATGTACTTCAGACTTTGGAAGTAGATCTCAGGTTTTTAGAAAACTGGGTTGTGGATGGAATATGAAGGATGGAGGCAAACAGAATTTGATGAGAAACTACCGATTCTTCAGAGTTACTAACAAAATTCCTTGAACATAAGAGTTCTATTAATATTTGAATAATGAGCCGAGAAAAGAGGCAGTAAAGAGTTAGTGTTAGGATTGTGGACACAAAGAAGAATGTCAAAAATGTGTTACCTTTAATTTTTTTTTTAAGTGAGACCAAATATATTCGTGCAATATATATTTGCTTGCACACATACGCACACAAAAAACTGGGGGGAAAATAAATACATAAGTAAGACCTGTGGAGATGGGAACTGGACATACGGGACAGGGTGGGATGGGGACTTAACACCATACTTTTTCGGAACACATAAATGTGTTAATTATTCAGAAAACTAAAAAAAGTTACCTTTAGCAACTATAGCATCAAGATTTGACAGACCAAGAAGATGAGTAGTGTTTGCTACATTCTTTCTCTACTTTTCTGTAGCTTGAAATATTTCATTAAAATTATAGAATATGTGAAAAGAATAAGAGAAAGTAAATTGCAAGCTCTATCTAAAATTATGTATGCAAATATGTATATGTACCACATTTTCCTTAATTTTATGGTTTTATTTCTATAAATGCAAGATAAAATATATTAAGCAATTTACAAAATTAACATTAATTAAAATGGGAAATATGTTAACTTCAAGAGTCCGGGTAACTGAGGCAAGAGGCATTCTTCTAATTATCCAGATAACAGTCTATATTCTCCACTTTATGTCTAATAAAGTAAAATAAAAGCACTTTGAGGGAATTCCCTGGCAGTCCAGTGGTTAGGACTCAGTGCGTCCACTGCAGGAGGCATGGGTTTGATCCCTGGTGGAGGAACTAAGATCCCACCATCTGCCTGGCTAAAAAAAAAAAAAAAAAAAGCACTTTGAGAAATTAAGAAGTTATATGCCACCCCGCCCCCCAGAAAAGCCCAGAGCTGAAGCTCTGAGGGTTTGAATCTCAGTTTCATCATTTACTACTTGTTGACATTTGTGCTTCAGTTCCTTATTATTAATAATAGTATCTACTTCACAGGGTTATGAGGAGGATTAAATGATAGTACTTAATAAATGTTACCTATTATTATCCATATAATTTGTAAATTGACCCTTTTAGAAAATGTAAAGGCTTTGGTAATTGATTGTAAGTCTATCTGAATCTAACTAGCACAGTTGTAAGGCACTGACATATTAATGTCTAAGACTGTCCTCTTTTTCATGTGAGGAATACTAGAAATATATTTTCCTTAGCAATTGCACCAGAAATATAAAAAAATAACTTTCTCATAGGCCATGTCATTAAAACTTTTAGAACTGTTTGATGTTTTAAAAAGTGAATAGTGTTGAAAACACATGAGCCTGTCAGTTAGAGGAGCTGCAGACGGAATTGGAACCTCTGGCTTCAGTGTGGTCGGGTTTCTCCAGTATTACCTCAACGAGCTGGGAAACCGGGTCTATATGCTGAAGAAGCTTGACCCTATGGGACAACAGACCTGCTCGGCCCATCCTGTTCGGTTCTCCCCAGATAAATATTCTAGACACCAAATCACCATCAAGAGACACTTCAAGGTGCTCATGACCCAGAAACCGTGCTCCATCCTCTGAGGATCTTTTAAAATTTCATGTCTCTTCTGCCTGCTAGCCTTCGAGAGACTTTCTGAAACCAAGCTCTCCAATCCGTGAGCCTTGAAGCCTTCCTACGACCCTTGCTCTTTGGAATCCGGTCTCATCATTGCCTTTGATCATGCTTGTTGTGAGGCAATGATGGTAGCATCCCCTTTAAAGGGAAAATGTTTGAATCTTCTCATACTTCGAATCACTCCCAGGTTATTAAAATGATTTGAAAGAGCTAAAAAAAAAAAAAAAAAAAAAGAGTGAATAGTGTTAAAGGAAAAATAGACTATCAAAGAACACGGATTGAGTATAGAGTGTAAAAGTTTTTCTGGAAAGCTGGAAACCCAGTCCAGAGGTGAGGTTTGAAAGAAGAAAAATGGGGTAAATCTTTTAAAACTAAAAGACCATGAACTGTTTCTAAACCACATTTAAAAAGCAAAGTCTCTGTGTCTTATCTATTGGCTGGTGTTATTTGGGCTTATCACTTAGGTAAGTACTGGACTGGCTGGTGGTAGTGGTTTGCTATGTACTTGAGGACTCCATCTCAAGACTGTGGCATCGACTTGCCCCTGCCTTGTACATAACATGCCCAAGTTGGGATCGTATCACCCAGTTGGGTCTGCATCAGCATTAGTAATCAAGGTGACGAGCCCAGGGATTTTTTTTTTTTTAACAAGCAAATATTTTGGTGTGTCTTTATTTTTATTTTTTATTTTTTTAACATCTTTATTGGAGTATAATTGCTTTACAATGTTGTGTTAGTTTCTGCTATATAACAAAGTGAATCAGCTATATGTTTACATATATTCCCATATCCCCTCCCTCTTGCGTCTCCCTCCCTCCCACCCTCCCTATCCCACCCCTGTAGGTGGTCACAAAGCATGGAGCTGATCTCCCTATGCTATGCGGCTGCTTCCCACTAGCTATCTAATTTGATAGTGTATATATGTCAACGCAACTCTCTCACTTCATCCCATCTTACACTTCCCCCCTCCATGTCCTCAAGTCCATTCTCTACATCTGTGTCTTTATTCCTGTCCTGCCCCTATGTTCATCAGAAACTTTTTTTTTTTTTTTTAGATTCCAATATTTGTTTTTCTCTTTCTGACTTACTTCACTCTGTATGACAGACTCTAGGTCCATCCACCTCACTACAAATAACTCAATTTTGCGTTTTTTTATGGCTGGGTAATATTCCATTGTATATATGTGCCACATCTTCTTTATCCATTCATCTGTCGATGGACACTTAGGTTGCTTCCATGTCCTGAGCCCAGGGATTATTAATTAGGATCTGGTCAGCTACAAATAACAGAAAAAACTAAAACTAAATAAACTAAAATAACAATAAACAAGGTAGAAAGTTTGTCTCTCACGTACAAGAAGTTTGGAGGTAGTAAGTTCATAGTTGGTATGGTGCTCCATGGTGTTAGGAAACTGGTATCCTGTTTTCTTGCTTTACCACGTGAGCATTCCATTCTCAAGTTCACCTGATTGTCTGAGATGGCTTCTAGAGCTCCAACTGCATTCCAGTCAGCAGGAAGGAGGAAAGAGAGAAGGGCATGACTCAACATTTTAAGAACGTTTCCCAGAAGATGCATACGACAATTCTGGTTACATCCAGAATGTAATCTCATGGCCACACACAGCTGCAAAGGAGGCTGGGAATATAGTCTTTATTCTTGGTGGTCATGGCCCAGTAAAAACTCAGGGTTTCTATTACTGTGGAAGAAGGGGTGAAAAGATGTTGGGGGAAAATTAGTAGACTGCCACAAACAATAAAATAGAAAAAAATAAACGAATGTTTTTATTTTGCAAATCTAGAACTTTAGAGTGCTTCCAAAAATATTAAGAATGTGAATAACTAGTACTTTCACAATAAGGCACATAAGCAGTTCTCGGCACAAGAAGACTATTACATCACTGTACGTTGTATTAGACCTTTGGGGATCTTTCCTGGACTACATCCTTAAACCATAACATCAGCTCTACTAAGAACTAAAAGTCTGACCACGATCAAAATCACTTTATTGCTCTGAGTCTGTTTGCTCTTTTGTAAGACAAAAGGTATGGATTAGATCAGTGGTCCCCAACCTTTTTGGCACCAGGGACTGGTTTCGTGGAAGACAATTTTTCCACAGATGGGGGTGGAGTGGGGGGAGGATGGTTTCTGGATGATTCAAGCGCATTACATTTATTGTGCACTTTATTTCTATTATTATTACATCGTAATATATAATGAAATAATTATGCAACTCACCATAATGCTGACAGGAGGTGGAGCTCAGGCAGTAATGTGAGCGATGGGGAGCAGCTGTAAATACAAATGAAGCTTTGCTCGCTTGCCGCTCACCTGCTGTGTGCCTGGTTCCTAACGGGCCATGGACCGGTACCTATCCATGGCCCAGGGGTTGGGGACCCCTGGATTAGATGATCCCAAAGGTACTGTTTTAATGGAGGATACTGAAGAGTAATAAATCAACAGGTATTTATTGAGTGTTATGTGTTTTAGGTAACAAGCCATATTGGTAAGATAAGATAACCCTTGAAACACCTTTTCTATGTTTGGAAGCTCCTCCCTTATGAGTTCATCCCTAAGATAGAAGCAAAAAACTCATCTTCTCAGGGTTCCACACAGCTAGATATATCCTGGGTACCCCAGTTCCACAACAAAATGAGACTGCAGGTCAGAAGAGGGTGAAGTGAAGATGGAGGCACTGCTTGCGATCCATTCTGGCAAAAAAAACCCAGCTTCCAAGGGCAGCAGAGCTAGACGTGCTAGGGGTCATGTTCAGTGTCCAGTGTCAGCGGTGAGAGTACAAGTGCACTTTTGCCCAGTGGTGGCACCAGGAGAGTCTCCACTAGAGCAACAGAACAGCACAGTTTTGGCATCAGCCTGGTGTAGCTGCCAAGCCTCATTTCCTGCCCACTCAGAGATTCTAGGAGCCATCTGTATCCTTTAATAAATTTCTTTTCTGTTTAAACTGCTAATGAGACCAGATTCTGTTATTTGCAATGAAGAGCCCTAACACACGTTGACCAATTATAAATGATAGAAGACAATATACAGTTACGTGCTGATTTGCTTGGAACCCAAAAGTTGTTAAAGTGCTTGAGGAAAGAAAGATGAACAAGAGCTGCAGAAGTCAGGGAAAACTTCTGGAAAGATCTGGAACCTGACCAGAATCTTGGAATTAGGTAGGATTTGGATGGGAAGGTGCCCTAAAATAAGAGAAATAACAGAAGCATAAAAAAATGTTGGGGAAATTGAAAAATAAAGTTAAGATAGCTATTTTGAACAGAAGGATCTCATCATAGGTTTTTTTTCATAGCTCCTAAAAGGTTTTAAATATTGTTTTTATATAATACTTGATACCTACAGTATAATATATATAATATCTATGTATGTTATAAAGCACAATAGAATATACATACTTGTGAACATACCATCCAACCTAAGAACTAGCCAACATCTTACATCTAACTCTGTGTTTATCCCTTCTCTGATTCCCCTTCCTACTGAGATCACCATTGTCCTGAATTTTCTATTTATCATTCCTTTTAAAAATAGTTTTTGTATATAGGTATAGGCCTAAACAATATGTTGTTTAATACTGCTTGTTTTTGAGCTTTATAAAGATGGTATCAAACTGTATGCAATCAGCTTGGGCTTACTTCCTCACTTCATATTTTGTTCTGTGATTCTTCCATGTTGTTTCACACAGCTGTAGTTTAGAAAATTTTCACTGCTCTGTACAATTCTTTACTGAATGTACCACAATTTATTTAACTATTCTCTTGTTTGATAAACATTTGAAATGGTTTGAGGTTTTCTGCAACTCTGAACAGAACAGTGGTGCTATTTAGTATTCTTTTTTTTTTTTTTTTTTTTTTGATTTTTGGCTGCATTGGGTCTTCGTTGCTGCGTGGGCTTTCTCTAGTTGTGGTGAGCGGGGCCTCCTCTTCATTGCGGTGCACGGGCTTCTCATTGCGGTGGCTTCTCTTGTTGCGGAGCACAGGCTCTAGGCCCACGGGGTTCAGTAGTTGCGGCTCACGGGCTCTAGAGCGCAGGCTCAGTAGTTGTGGCGCACAGGCTTAGTTGCTCCGTGGCATGTGGGATCTTCCCGGACCAGGGCTCGAACCCATGTCCCCTGCATTGGCAGGCGGATTCTTAACCACTGCGCCATCAGGGAAGCCCTATTTAGTATTCTTATACATATATTTTATATATGCATTCTTAGATATGTATTGTTACATATGTATTTGTATATATATGTGTGTGTGTCTATAGGAACAAAGACCTTGAGAGGACAGGTGGAAGGGATAGCCTTTGATGGCAGCACTTCTCTCCACTCAAATATGAAGGATGAGGCGTTTAGATATAAGTGTGTTATTAGGTTTTTGATAGGAAGTTAAGAATCAGAGAAGATGACTGAGTCACTCCGTGGCTGAAGTTTTCCCAGGTAAGTGCAATGGAAGGAAAAAGGAACAAGGGACTTGAAGTATTTGCAGGAAGTGATGGACCTTGGAATCTGAACTGGATAGAGTAATGACAGGAGGAGACTGAGTGAAGACTTAAATGAAGCTGAGCTCTGGATGGCGCCTAAAGTTTGTTTCCAGGAGAGCACTTGAGCAAGTAAGCGCATTATGGTCAAAGGGTAGCGTGTTTAAATTTGTGATATTGGAGGTTGTACCATGCAAAGGTCCAGACTATCAGTTGGGGTCTCCTTACTCCTCAAAGGTTAAGTACAATGAACTCAAATCCCCATCACTTCCACTTTCTGTGAAAGTTGAGGGCCTTCCCAAGAATTTTGTAAATACCCAGTGAGACCTAGGTTCTCAGGGTCATCTGGGCCTCTGAGCTCCTGAATCTCACATGTTATTTCTGTTCTGAACTGTTTCAAATTAGGCCCTTTCTCCAGTTACCACAATAAAAGTCACTCATTCAGTAGATGTACCCTACTTTGTGGGACGCCTAGAGAAAGGGTTATATCATATCTGGCAAAGCCTTCATCTCCATGCCACTTTCCCTCCTTTTCTCTCTCCTTCCCATCTCCTCTGTTATGGAGACCATTTTCCCATCTTCTTAAGCTTGGAGACAATTGACACCCTCAGGACAGGGGTGGGAGGCAGTGTAGGTGGGTGCTCACCAACCTCAAGCACTTATTAAAATATAGTATTCTTCCCAGCAAGAACACTTCTCTCCCTAAGAGGACTTTAGTGCTATCCATTAAGGTAGTCAAATGCCCTTAACCTCCATTCAAATAGAATTTCATGGAAACAAAGGGTGATAAGAAAATATACTCAAGGTGTGGTGGACTAGAAACAAGCCATCTGAGACCAGTACTATTTGACTTTCAGGTCTCATGTTTTTAAATTATTTCTTCTGTGTTCCCAATAGTAAGGTATTTTGCACTTCTGAAAAAATATTTGAAAAAAGGAAAAATGCTTTAGATTACTTTTGACGCTTTCATAATTTTAAAATGTTGTAGGTTCAAATGCTTTACAGCACACCCTCACCAGATGAGGGAGCTGGGGAGCCGTTCCTTAAGTGTTTTCATGACCAAGGAGCGTATTTTGAAGATTCAAAGTTTAAGAGATGTTATTCAAAATATGAAAGAAAATTTCCCTGATGGCATTTGAATGGCAAAATTTCCTAGATAGGGGGACTTCCCTGGTGGCGCAGTGGTTATGAATCCGCCTGCCAATACAGGGGACACGGGTTCGAGCCCTGGTCCGGGAAGATCCCACATGCTGCGGAGCAACTAAGCCCGTGTGCCACAACTACTGAACCTGCACTCTAGAGCCCGCGAGCCACAACTACTGGGCCTGCGAGCCACAACTACTGAGCCCGCATGCCTAGAGCCCGCGCTCCACACGAAGAGAAGCCACCACAATGAGAAGCCAGCGTACCGCAACAAAGAGTAGCCCCCGCTCACCGCAACTAGAGAAAGCCCGCGTGCAGCAACAAAGACCCAACACAGCCAAAAATAAATAAATAAATAAATATTAAAAAAAAAATTTCCTAGATAGAATGCAAAAAACCATGAACTGCAAAAGATCAATAAACTGGACTTCATCAAAATTAAAAACTTTCTGTTCTTCAAAGAAAATGAAAAAACAAACCACAGGCAGGGAGAAAATAGTTGCAAATCATATATTTGAGTAAGGACCTGTATCTACAGTGTATAAAGAACTCTTAAAAAAAAAAAAAAACAACTCAAGAATAAGACAAACAACCCAGTTCAAAATGGGCAAAAGAGGGACTTCCCTGGTGGTCCCGTGGTTAAGGCTCCGCCCTTCCACTGCAGGGGGCACGGGTTCGATCCCTGGTGTGGGGACTGGGGTGGGGTGGGGTGGGGTGGGGAATGGGCAAAAGATTGAAACATTCACGTCACCAAAGAAGATATACGGATATTAGATAAGCATATAAAAAGATGCTCCATATCATTAGTCAGTAGGGAAGTATAAATTAAAACCACAATGAGGTACCAGTATGCATCCAACAGAATGACTTACATTTTAAAAGACTGACCATACCAGATACTGGCAAAGGTGTAGAACACCTGGAACTCTCCTACACTACTGATGGGAATGTAAAATAGTTTAAACACTTTGGAAAATAGTTTGGAAGTTTCTTTAAAAGTTAAACATACACCTACTGTATGACCCAGTCATTTTACTCTTGGGTATCTCGAGAGAAATGAAAACGTATCCATATAAAGACTTGTACACAGATGTTCATTGCAGCTTTATTTGTAATAGCCAAAAAACTAAAAACAATACAAATGTCCATCAAAAGGTGAATAAACAAATTGTGACATAGCCATAGAATGGCTTGCTACTCAGCAGTCAATGGACTGTTGACACACACAACATGGGTGAACCTCAGTAAGTATGCTCAAAGAAGCCAGACCCCCCCAAAAAAGCATGTTAAAGAGTACATACCATAAAATTCCATTTATATAAAAGTCTGGTTATGTATAGGATGGATAAACAACAAGGTCCTGTGATAAACCATAATGAAAAAATATTAAAAATATATGTATAACTGAGTCACTTTGCTGTACAGCAGAAATTAAACACAACATAGTAAATCAACTATACTTCAATAAAACTTAAATAAATAAATAAAATTCTAGAAAATGCAAACTATAGTAGGGCAATGGGCAGATGAGGGAGGGATTCTAAAGGGGCACAAGGAAACTGTTGGGAGGTAGTGGATGTGTTTTATTATCTTGATTGTGGTGATGGTTTCTCCACATATGTCAAAACTGTTCAAATGTCCTTTCTACGTATGCCATCTATCATATGATTATGTCTCAATAGATCTGTAAAAAAAGGTTCAAAGTATAAGAGATGTTTTTTAAATACAGAAGAAAATTCCCTCAATAGAATTTAAACTAATTTGAATGTATTTATTGAGTTCCCAGTTCTCAACGGTATATAGCACTGAATTTGGGACCTGTTACCTTACAGAAATTGAATGAGTAATCACTTTTTTCTTCTTCTTCTTCTTATTTTTTGTACTAAAAAAATAAATAAAACCAAAACAAAACCAAACAAGGGACTTCCCTGGTGGTCCAGTGGGTAAGACTCCGCATTCCCAATGAAGGGGGCCTGGGTTCTAGCCCTGGTCCAGGAAGATCCCACATGCCACGGAGCAACTAAGCCCGTGCGTCACAACTACTGAGCCTGCGCTCTACAGCCCGCGAGCCACAACTACTGAGCCGACATGCCACAACTACTGAAGCCTGCATGCCTAGCGCCCATACTGCGCAACAAGAGAAGCCACCACAGTGAGAAGCCCGTGCACCGCAACGAAGAGTAGCCCCTGCTCACCGCAACTAGAGAAAGCCTGCACACAGCAACAAAGATGCAACGCAGCCAAAAATAAATAAATAAATATATATTTTTAAAAAGGGCCATGTGAATTAACTGATTATTTTATTTTATAATTGTTCTCTCCCATAGTCTTAGTCCTTCAAGGTGAGAATTTTTTTTTATGTTTACATTGCAAATGGCTAAATGTCTTGAAGTAAAACAAAATAATTTCATGTGAAAAAATTACATATTTTTTATTGCCTATGAGGGCAGAAAAGTTAGGACAAAAAGTTTTGAGTAAAAGCCAAGAAATATTTCTTTTTTATAAGAAGGCACTGCAGTACATTACAGATGGAGTTTTTTTAGAAACTCGCTAAGGATTTTTCCTTTTCTAAAACAGGACGATTCAACAGATAGTTTTACAGAGTATAGAAAAACACATGAGGAGGAAGGATTCTTTGGGTTCAGGGAGCTCTCAGGCAGGTAACACATTGCTATGGAAAGAGCCTGGGCAGGTGAGACACTAGATCCCAAATGCATGCTGCAACTAAGAGTTTGCATGCCACAACTAAGGAGCCCGTGCCACAACTAATTTGCCATTGGTTTATAGTGTAACCCAAACTTTTCTGGATACCAATATCTTCTAAAAACAGAGATCACACTGGATCATGCTGCTTAATTTATATGCCCTGGGACATTGTCTACAGGGTCTGGCCAGAAAGAGAAGGTTTATCTATTCAACAAGTATTTATTGATTGTCTATATGCCAGGTATGGTTCTCAGAGCTAGTGATGAAATGGCGAGTGTGACAGATGAGGTGAACCAACAGGGAACCAAAAAATAAACAAGTAAATAAACAAAGAAGATAACGAAGGGAGAAAACAAAGTGGTATTGTGACAAAGAGCGACTAGAGGGACAATGTACTGAGGATGAGGAAGTGACACCTGGGCACAGTCTACAGAAAGAAGTAGGCAGCCAAGCAAAGGGTGAAGACTGCTCCACACTGAGTAAACAGGAACAAGCAGGTGTGTTCAGAAGGAGGAAAGAAGGTCACAGTGGCCAGAGTTTGGTGACTAAGGCGGAAAATAGGATGAGGTGAGGTCTGGTGCAGGCAGAGCTGGAAAGTTCTTTTTTTAAAAAAAAAAAAAAAAAATTTTATTTATTTATTTAATTGGTTGCACCGGGTCTTAGTTGCGGCAGGCGGGCTCCTTAGTTGCAGTTTGCAGGCTCCTTAGTTGTGGCACGTGGGCTCCTTAGTTGTGGCATGTGAACTCTTAGTTGTGGCATGCATGTGGGATCTAGTTCCCTGACCAGGGATCGAACCCAGGCCCTCTGTATTTGGAGCACAAAGTCTTAACCACTGGGCCACCAAGGAAGTTCCAGAGCTGGTAAGTTCTGATGAAGCTTTTGGAGATGGAGCCACTGCTGGGCCTTAAGTGGGAGACTAATGTTTGTTTGTTTTTGAAGATCCTCTAGCTGCTCTATGGAGAATGGACTATTAGGCAGCCAGAGAGAAAGCAGAGGTCCAGTTAAGATTCTTATGTTTGGAAGATAGAACTTAAAGGCAGCCCCATTCCTGATGTTTGTGGGACCCAGGGCAAAAGGTCAAATGGAGGCCAAATACCAAATGCTTACCTATGCAACAGTGATAAATTAAGCTGCAGTTCATGAAATAAAATATGTTCTATCCTCCTATCTTGAAAAATATACTTTCACAACAACATGGAAGTCTAAGATGGAATTGAGATTTCTCAGATTCCGTGGAATGCCATAATGCACCTCGGGGAGAGCCAGCCCCCCAGCCTTCCTCCTTCTGCTCCCTGTTCTCATCTCCCCTCCAAGTCCATCCCACACTGCAAGGGTTTTCACCCACAGGTGCGTGGACTTCCAACCCATGAGCCAAGCTCTGTCCACACCTCTTTCAAATAGTTCCTTGGCCACACTTGGGCCTAGGGGAGTCCACACCTGGGCGTAGTGTGCCGCTCTGTTCTCAGGAGGATGGACCAGGGAAAGAATCCCTGCAGGCCCTGCACTGTTTAGACAGGGAATTCTGGAGTCTTGGGTGACCAGAGAATGGTCTAGAAGCTGGGGCACAGGCTCTGTGCAGGCATGACCCTTTGGCCCTGAGGACTCCTCATGGTGTGGTGAGGGGTGTGGCCAGACAAGGGCCAGAGTGGAGGGACTTCCCTGGTGGCACAGTGGATAAGACTCTGTGCTCCCAATGCAGGGGGCCCTGGTTTGATCCCTGGTGAGGGAACTAGATCCCACATGCGTGCCGCAACTAAGGAGCCCATGTGCCACAACTATAGAGCCCGCCTGCCGCAACTAAGACCCGGCACAACCAAATAAATAAATAAATAAATATTTTAAAACAAAAAACAAAAAACAGGACCAGAGTGGAGGCTCTGAAGCCCAGGGCCAGAGCAGGACTCTTCAGAGTTTTCTGACAGTTTGGATGTGGGTGGTGCTGGGAAGAGAGAAATCAAGATGATTAGAGTGGGGTGAGGGAGTGGAATCAAGTGCTCCAGTTGAGGTATTTTGAGTTTGTGATGCCCACTGAGACATCCAAGTAGAAATTCCAAGGAGGCAGTTGGCTGTGTGTCTGAAACTCAGGAGGAGAGGTCTAGACCAGCAGTAATAAAATTGGGAGCTCATCAACATATAGATGGTGGAGGTCATGTAAGCAGAGAATGTAGACAAAAAAAGGGACTGAGTCTGAGGCGCTATCAACTAATAAATGCTCACCAGCAAAATCTGGAAAATACTGAAAAGCACAAAATAAAAAAGAAAATAGTCTCACCCATACTTTTACCTCCTAAAAATAAACACTGTTAACATCTTGAGATATTTCCTTTGTCTTTTCTCTCTCAATCTCTCCCTCTCTCTCTCCATCATATACATTTACACTGTATTTTAATAATAAAATGGTGCTCATATGTACATAATTTTTATAAGTGCTTTTGTCATTATTTTTGGAACATTTTCCCGTGCCATTACATTACTCTTTTAAAGAGAGATTTTTAAACTGATGCATTAAATTTCATCATGTAGATGTATCATAAAATCCTCTATTTTTGGACATTAATTTTTAAAGATAATATAATCTATTACTTTTTTAACACAGAGAAATTCAAAGAAGGGAAGCAAAAATTGCCCATAATCTTCCTGCCTAGGAAATATCAGTTCATTTATATGGACAGAAAAATCTAACAAAATACAAAAAGGTACAAAATAAAAAGTGAAAGCTTTTCTTCCCACTCAGTAAGTCTTTCTTTCTAAAGGTAATTACTGTTAACAAATTCTTGTATTTTCTTCCAAGGGGGAAAAAAACAGAAAACAAAAAACACTGAATTCAATAAAAGAGAGCAAACAAGTTGAGTATAAAAGAAAAATTAATTTGTGTCTACAGCTTGTTATTATGAGTAATGCTGAAATATACATCTCTGTTGTATATAAATCTGTTGTGCACATCTCTGATTATTTCCCTAAAATAAATTTGAACTGTATGCATTATGGACATTATATGAAATTTTTTTTTTCAACAGTTTATAAACTAAGTTTGAAGGACTCTAGATATGTCAGTTTCTAAGTTTGGCCCCAGATTCATAGAACTTTAAAGAAGTGTGGATTATGATCTATTCAAATCTATTGAACTTATGCCAAATATGGTTTGATACCACCTGAAACTGAAAGTATGTGTCAAAATTAGAGAAAGGGGTGGTAGATAAAGGAAAAATAATCATATTATTGTTATTTATGGCATGACCAAGATCTTTAGTGTCATTATAGCTGCAGATACTTGAAAATGTCACAGCCAAACAAACTTACCTGACGACTATCAAATAAAACTAATTTTACCTATCTATTATTTGGCAAGATACCAAGACATTTTAGAAGATCATTAGCCTGGCAATTAGAAGATGTGTCCCTGTTCTACCCCTAGCTAGCTATGTAACCATAAAGGACACCACCAAACTCACTGAGGCTCAGTTTTGCTATTTATAAGATGGGGTGATTGGATACCCTGACCCCTATGGTCTAGCTCTAAAATTCTAAAATGAACTCAGTCTCCCATTCTCTTTACACAGAAGCCCCATATCAGATACTAGACTAGGATCTAGTTATAAAGGTCTGTCTATTCAGAGAAAGCACATGCAGAAGCAAGAATAAATAGCTGTACGGCTCAGTAGTAATTCTAATGACACAACGGTGCTATCATTATAATGACAGTAACAATACTTTATATTTTATGAGACTGTACAGTGAAAACAATCTGACACATCGCAGAGAAGAGATTCCTTGCTCCCTGGGAGTATATAAAACTCCAAAACACGTTGATGTATCAATCAATATAATTTAAAATATCTTAAAATATACATAAACCCAGACTACATGTCATGCACAGTTCATTGCTGGAGATGACACTTTTTAAGGCAAATTCTAAACTCTCTGTAAGGTGACCTGACCTCTGAGCAAGAGTGTGAATTATAAAAAGACTGACAGTCAGATGTTATGATGGCTCTACCCATGTAGGTCATATATGCTCTTATCACAGCTCCCAAATCTCTGTAGATTAAATGGTCACTTTCATTTTAAATTTCCTGCTTGTAATCTTTGCAAAGCACTTGGCAGGAAAAGGATGACTCAGGGGTTTCCCACTGAGTAGAAGAAAGCATGGAAAAAAAAAAAAAAAAAAAGTCCAGTGATGATAAGCATTCAAATAAATGTCCTGGGAAAGATTTGTTTCATCTCAAACCAGATTAGAGATTAAGAATGTCCAGGATCCTGGACTGATTCCAAAGGAAGTCAAGACTTCCTTCTCCACAGCTGCCATCTAGGAAGCTAGCATGTCCCAGTGTATCTTCTTTCACTGTTCTCCCCAAGGGTGAAAAGCAAAGTACCACATCTCCTCTCTCGGATGCCAAGCCAGGGCGAGGTCCCTACACCCACTCCCCTCCAAAAAAAGGTGCCAGATCTGACATCCTGTCTGGTTGAAGCCACATCCTTAGACAGCAATTGAAATTGGATCAGCCCTCACCTTGTTGAGGCACCTTTTCCTTTAAATGAAGGGCAAGTGACCATTAAAAGTGGCTCCCAAAATAACCCAGTGGTTTCGCTGCATTTGGAACGTCTGACATCCAGAATCCGGGAAGCGGATGTACCTCCTCTGAAGGGGGAGGGAAGGCAGTGTTACCCTTCCCACTGTGACCCTTCACTCAGTTACTCAATAGGAACAGCTTGCCAAACTCGCAGGAGCTTAAAAATCTAGACAATGGATTATATTCCTTAGCTATTTATTTAAACATTAAAAAAAATCAGCCCCACCCTGAACGGAATGAATTACAGGCAAAGGGAGTTAATGGTAGTAAAAGCCTCTAATAAAGAGTCAGAGTTCTCTCATGACTCGAGAACAGAAAAAACTGGTATTAAAATGAAGAAAAAATGTAAGGTAGAATTGCTTCATATGGATTAACTTCTGTTTACAATAATGACTTTTTTTAATTTTGCATTTCCCAACTGAATTTGTCATAATAAGAGAATAAAAGATCTTAATTTGTAAGAAGAAAATATGGACTTGTCTCTAAAATAAAACTCATAAATTGATAGTATCATAAAGTTCACTGATCCTATAGTATCAACTGTGTGAGTATGGCTGAGATGAACACCATAATGAGCACCATTATGAACTCCATAATGTAAAGAGAAATTATCATTGAGTAGTGTATCATGAATGGTTCTTATCTTTTTTATACTATTCTAGTTTTTTCCCCCCCACATAATAAGCTGATATTAGTTACATAATTTTTTAAAAACCCACAAAATTTGAAATAAAACCCACAGAGACTTCCCTGGTGGTCCAGTGGGTAAGACTCTGTGCTCCCCATGCGGGGGGCCGGGGTTTGATCCCTGGTCGGGGAACTAGATCCCACATGCATGCTGCAACTAAGAGTCTGCATGCTGCAACTAAGAAGTCCCATGCCGCAACTAAAGATCCCACGTGCCGAAACTAAGACCCCGCACAGCCTAAATAAATAACCCACAAAATACTCAGAAGACCTAAATGCTTTCATGTGAGAAAGGCTGATATTTTCTTTCAATCTAAAAAACAAAAGATAAATAAAAATACATTTCAGTCAGTCTGACTTATTTTTTGAGGGAAAAAAAAATTTTCTCATGATTTCTTTTTTCCACCTGCTTTGAGATATAATTGACATATAACATTGTGTAAGTTTAAGGTGTACAATATGTTGAATTGACACAGCTATATATTGCAAAATGATTATCACCATAGCATTAGCTAAGCCTTCCATATCGTCCCCTAATTACCATTTCTGTTTTGTGTGAGAACATATCTACTCTTAGCAACGTTCAGTTAAATATATAATACAGTATTATTAGCTATAATCAATCACCATAGTGTACATTAGATCCCCAGAATTTATTAACTATAACTGGAAGTTTGTACCCTTTGACCAATATCTCCCCATTTCCTCCACCACAGTCCCTGGTAACCTCCACTCTACTCTCTATTTCCCTGAGTTTGGCTTTTTAGATCTCACATACAACTGAGATCATACAGTATTTGTTTTTCTCTGTCTGACTCATCTCCCTTAATATAAGGTCCATCCACGTTGTTGCAAATGGCAGGATTTCCTTCTATCTCATGGCTGAATAATATTCCATTTTGTCTACACACTAGGTCTTCTTTGTGCATTCATCTGTTGACCAACACTTAGGCTGTTGCCATATCTTGGCTCTCGTGAATAATGCTGCAATGAACACAAGAGTGCAGATATCTCTACCAGATAGATCTGGTAGATCTATTTTTTTTTAAATTTTTGGCTGTGTTGGGTCTTCATTGCTACGCGTGGGCTTTCACTAGTTGTGGCAAGCAGGGGCTACTCTTCGTTGCAGTGCACGGGCTTCTCATTGCAGTGGCTTCTCTCGTTGTGGAGCAGGGGCTCTAGGCACGTGGGCTTCAGTAGTTGCAGCACGTGGGCTCAGTAGTTGTGGCTCAGGGGCTCTAGAGCACAGGCTCAGTAGTTGTGGCACACGGGCTTAGTTGCTCCGTGGCATGTGGGATCTTCCCGGACCAGGGATCAAACCCTTGTCCTCTGCATTGGCAGGCGGATTCTCAACTACTGCGCCACCAGGGAAGCCCTGGTAGATCTATTTTTAATTTTATTTTTTTTGAGAAACCTCCAAAATTTTATGTTTTTTTGATGTATCAATTTGCATTCCCACCAAAAATACCCAAGGGTTCCCTTTTCTCCATGCTCTGCCAACACTTATGGCTTGTCTTTTTGATGATAGCCGTTGTAACAGGTGTGAGGTGATAACTCACTGTGGTTTTGATTTCCATTTCCTTGATGATTAGTGATGTTGAGTAATTTTTTTTTCCTCTAGTAATTGTTTTATTGAAGGGTAACATAGATCCAGAACATAGATTGTTTTACTGAAAGATAACATAAATCGTAACTGGAACACACTTTCCTGTGATCTCCCCCCAGATCAAGAAAGCAAACATTACCAGTACCCTAAAAGCCTACTTCAACTCATCTTCCTGTTACTTTCCTCCTCAAGGATAATGACTATCCCAACTTCTACCACCATAGATTCGATTTGTCAGTTTTGAGCATATATATATATATTTCTTGTGTCTTATCTTCTACTCAACAGGATGTTAGTGAGATTAATTCATATTGTTGCAAGTAGTTGTAGTCTATTTTCACAATGCTGTATTCCATTGCATGAATTTACCACAATTTATCCATTTACTGTTGATGGACATTTGGGTTGTTTCCCTAATAACTATTATGAATAGTGGTGCTATGAATATTCTTATACCTTTTTTTTTTGGTGAACATATATATTGATTTCTGTAGGTAAATGTCCAGGATCAGAATCTCTGGGTCATAAGACAGATGTTCAACCTTATAGTACATACTACCAAACAGTTTTTCAAACTGGTTGCTCAAATTTATACTCCCACCATCAGTGTAAGAGAATCCTGTCCTAGTTGCTCCACATCTTACCAACATTTGATATTACTTAGCCTTTTCAGTTTAGCCAGAATAGTAAGTGTAGTATTATAGAATTTTTTATTATTATTGTGGTAAAATATACATAAAAATTTTACCATTTTGACCATTAGCAAGTGTATACTTTAGTGGCATTAGGTACTCACATTGTGGCTTTAAGTTGCATTTTCCTGATAACTAAAGAAATTCAGGCTCTTTTCATGTCCTTTTCTAGTTAAGGTGTAGGAGTTCTTTATATATTATACATATGCATTCTTTTTCCAATATATGTTGCAAATGTCTTCTTTCTTTTTACCCCCACCCCCTTTTTTTTGGCCATGCAGCGTGACTTGCAGGATCTTAGATCCCTGACTAAAGATTGAACCTGGGCCACGGCAGTGAAAGCATCGAGTTCTAACCACTGGACCGCCGTCTTTTTACCCTTTTTGAAGGTCAAAATAATTAACTTTAATGTAGTCTAATTTATCATGTTTTTCCTTTATGATTTGTGTTTGTGTGTGTGCGCACGTATGTCTTGTTTAAGAAATCTTTGCCTACCCTAATGTCATGAAGATATTCTCCAGTATTTTCTTTTAAAAGTTGTGTTTAGTTCTATAATCCATCTACAGTTGATTTGTTATGTATGATGTGATGTAGTGGTCAAGACTCATTTTTTTTCCCGTATGGATATTCAATTGACCCAGCACTATTTATCCAAAAGGCTACCCTTTCCCCCACTGCATTGTATTGTTATCTTTGTCATAAATCAGGTGATCAAATACAGATGGGTTTGTTTCCAGACTCTATGCTACTCCATTGGTCTATTTGTCTGTTCTTGTGCCAGTGCCTTAAATACTGTCTTAAATACTCAGTCTTAGATGAATCTTGATATATGGTAGTGTAAATCCTCCAGCTTTGTTCTTCAACACTCTGTTAGCTATTTTATTTTTCCGCTGAATTTCCTTGTTGATGTGGTGGTTGTTTTAATAACAGCTTTATTGAGAGACAATTCACATACCATACAATTTACCCATTTAAAGTGTACAATTCAATGGTTTTAATAAATTCACAGAGATGTGAAACTAACACCACTATCAATTTTAGGATATTTGCATCACCTCCTAGAGAAATTCTTTACCCTTTAGCTATCATTCTATTATACTATTCCTTGCTCAACTGTCCCACCAAACTCTAAAGCAATTACTAATCTTTCTGTCTCTATAGATTTGCCTGTTGTGGACACTTTATATAAATGAAATCATAAAATATGTGGGTTTTTGTGACTTGCTTCTTTCACTTAGCATAATGTTTTCAAGGTTCATGCATGCTATAGCACGGGTCAGCACTTCATTCCTTTTTATGGCCAAGTTATATTCCATTGTATGGATGTACCACATTTTGTTTATCCGTTCATCAGTTGATGGACATTTGGGTTGTTTCCACTTTTTGGCTGTTATGAAAAATGCTGCCATACATTTGCATAAACATTTGTGTACAAGTTTTGTATGGATATATGTTTTTCATTTCTCTTGAGCACATAGGAGTGGAATTGCTGGGTCATACGGTAACTATATTTAACTGTTTGAGGAACTGCCAGATTGTTTTCCAAACTATCTGCACTATTTTACATTCTCATGTTAATCTTTAAACAATTTATAAAAAATGTTTTAAATCGAACACTTTATATACATATTAACAAAACTTCAAACAGTACCAAGGGCTACAAAATGAAAAGGGAACCTTACTCTCTATATGTTGCAAACAGCTGGGTGGCTACACCCTGCTCTGGACCACCACGTGCAGAGGCTTACATTGTTTTACACACCTAATGCCTTTAGGGCTGAATACTTTAGGAAGGGCAAAGGGGAAGAGATGGACTGACTGTGTATTCTGAATCACCTGAATCATCTTTTATCTCATTAAGCTCTTTATTCACATCTTATTTCTTCAAGTTTTATAGAACTGGAATTATTGGGCTTATTATTAAGGGCTTTTTTTTTTTTTCAAAGCCTTTAAAAATACATTCCCAATCTGCTCTCAGAAAAGGTTGCCCCAATTTAAAGTCTCATCAGCATTGAACACCCATCTCCCTGTACCCTCGTCAGTAGACTAGTACTGTGTATTACCGTTTTATATGTATCTTTCTACTTGCCTGTTCCTTAGGTGCAAGGAGTCTCTGGACAACTTGTCTATTCCTCGACGCTGCCTCTAGAAATAAGAAGGGGTCCTTTTCTTTATTCGTTTTATTACTCCATCTCCATCAACATGACTCGGCCCGTGGGCTACACTCACCCCAGCGGAGGAGACCGCGTGGCGACCAACTCGGTCCAGGTCACCTCCCTTCCCGGTGCGTCCACCTGGGTGCCTCTGTGCGGCAGAGGGCGCGGTGGAGCCAGCGCCGGACCCCGCCCCCAGAGTAGCGCGCCGCGCCCCGTGACGTATTTCCGCGTCATCTGCCGCCGAGGCGTGTTCCCATTGGCTGCCGGCGAGGCAAAAGGGGCGGAGCCGAGTGGGAGTGTGGAAAACGCAGCTGCCCGGGGCGGGGGCGGGGGGCAAGGCTTCCCCCTTCCCTATCCTTCCCCACCCCTCCCCCGCCCTCCAGTCCCTCTGGGACTACTGCGCCGAGTCGCTTGGAACACGGCAGTGGTGGCGGCGCACTTTCCCGGACTGTAGCTGGAGCAGCGCTGTGGTGCGCGCGCGACGGGGCCCCTCGAGCCCCGGGGACCGGTGGACTGAGGGAGAGCGGGAGGGAATCCCGGGCTGCCGTGCTGCGCCGGCGGGGAAGCCCTTCGATTCCCTGTGAGCCGAGCAAGTGGGGCGTGGGTCTCCCGAGACCGGCACTGGCCCCTCGGCCCTGAAGGGACCGCGCAGGGCGCGCCCCCCGAAGGCAGCCCCCGGGCCCGCGGCCCTGACTTGGCCCCGCGCGGCGGGCGCGGGGCAGCTCAGAGGGAGGAAGCAAGAGGGGCCGCCCTCCCCTCGGAGTTGAGAGCGCCTTCCCCGGGTCCAAAATGCCCAAGAAGAAGCCGACGCCCATCCAGCTGAACCCGGCCCCCGACGGCTCCGCGGTTAATGGGACCAGCTCGGCGGAGTAAGTCTGGGGGGAGGCGAGCACCGGGGCCGGGCTGGGGAGGCCGGGGCCCGGGCGCAGGAGCCGAGTCGGGTGTGCGCGGCGCGCGGGGCTCCGCTCGGGTCGTCACGTACGTCTTGGGCTGCCAGGCGCGAGGAACTCCCGGCCGCCGAGGTATCGGTGACTAAGCACAGATTGTGCGCCTGACTCAAGACCAGTCAGTGGACCCAACGAGTCGCGATGCCCCCATCCCCACCCCTTTCCCGACCCTTTCAGCCATCCCTGATCTCTGGTCATTTTCCTTCTCCCTAAAAAGTAAAAACCGGTTCATCGCCCGCCCCTACCCAGCTCTTTCCCCCCCAGATCCTCTGCAATTCTGGCCTGTAACCGGGAGAAGGGAGCAGATGTCTTGGAAAAATTAAGATCGCATCTGCGTCTTTGAGACCAACTCGGTGTAGAGTGTGGAGTTGGGACCAGTGAGCAGTCCTCACCTTCCTACCTGACACCTGTGGGCTGGGAGTGCCTAGTTGCGGCCGCTGCCTGGCCAGCGGGGGCGTGTGTACACCGACATCACAGTGGATTTTCGCTTGTCGACTTTGGGGGCTCATTCCTTGGCCTTCCTGGAAACTCTCTTGTCTCGAAGGGAGCGGTTTTTCTTTTCTTCATCTGACTTTTTATTCATTCATTCATTAAACAAATCTCATCAGTGTCTCTCCTGGCTGTTCCTTGCTTGACCGTAAGCCCTAACTTCCGACCTGAGACATGACACCATGGTCTGGGAAATCACACACAAGGTGCTCCATCTCTGCAGCTTCCAGTGTTGCTCACAAACCAGTACTTTGTTTCATTGAACAATGATGCGGCTGTTTCATGGATGTTTCTGAGTTCCCACAACTCTTTTGCGTCCTGGATAAGGGACAAGACTGTCTGAGGGAGAAAGACCCGGCAAGCTGGAGAAATAACCAGAAAAGATTTAGTTCTTAAAAAAAAAAAAAGATTTAGTTCTTAACTCTTACCTGCACACTGGAGACTTTAGGAAGCCAGTTGATGAAATGAATAGATTAGGCTTGGATCTTCTGCCCTTTGGTGATTTCTGTAACCTTCCTTTGACTCTCTCAATTTTAATAGCCTGGGGACCTGTTGGCTTGGTGGCTCTGTCCATCCCTGTAATGATCACAAGGCCAGTGGTGGACAGACCTGTGATGTGAGCTCAACCACATTCCTCAGACAAATTCCTTTCTTTCTGTTTTTTTTTTTTTTAATTAATTAATTTTTGGCTGCATTAGGTCTTAGTTGCTGCGCACGGGCTTTCTCTAGTTGCGGTGAGCGGGGGCTACTCTTTGTTGCGGTGCGGGGGCTTCTCTTCATTGCAGAGCACGGGCTCTAGGCGAGCCGGCTTAGTTGCTCCGCGGCATGTGGGATCTTCCCAGACCAGGGCTCGAACGCTTGTCCCCTGCATTGGCAGGCGGATTCTTAACCACTGCGCCACCAGGGAAGTCCCCAAACTCCTTTCAATACTGTAGTGTCTGTTTTGCATGATATTAACTTGTACAGGTTAGTGGATTACTTTGCAAAGATTGGTTCAGTTTTAGTGTACAGAATTTTATCCCCTTAAAATAGTCTGAAAGCCCCCCAGGGCAGGGAAGGACAGGACAAATTTTGAATGTTGTGGCCTGATCATCGTGCTCCCGTTTGATTTGGAGGAGGGTACTGAGTGGAAGTACCTTCTGTTGTTAATTGTGACACCACTGCTGTGTTCTTGCAAAGGGGAGGAGTTTTGTTATAAGAAAACAATACTGGGAGGAAAAGAAGAAACTCTCCTGGAGTTGGTGGCAGTTACGCTTGGGTGGGACTGGGAGATTCTAAACAGTGGTTAAGAGGTTGGATTCTGGAGTCAGGCTAAGTTTGTGGTTTTGTGACCTGGGACGAATCTCTCTCGGGCTTAGGTTTAGTTTTTTCACCTATGAAAATGGGTCTAATGATAGAACCTATTTAGAGTAGTTGTGAAGATTAAATGAGCTAATAGTAGGAAACCTTCCATGAATGTTACCTGCTGATACCTTTGTTACTGGGTAGAGAAGGCCGAAGGAAGCTTGGTAAGGTAGTTTCCAGTCATGGCGGTGGATATGTGTGTTAAGGTGCCTTAGCTTCTGGATAAACGACTCTCCCTTGCTCAGTTTTCTGTGCCATGTGCACCTACCTCCATGACTCATTGCTGTGTTACAATAGGAGGCATCTTTGTGTAGGCTGTCTGAGACAAACAGGGACTGTTCGCCTATGTTTCCTGCCACTAATAGGGGGAAAGCTGTATACATCTACATCTTTCACCTTTTTCAAGCAAAGCTGATGTACTCATGATTTCTGTGATTAGACCAGGGCACAAATTTGAACATTATCATACAGTGTAAACGAAAGAAAAAAATCCATTGACATTAAAGAACTCTTGGTACTAAATTGGCAAGGTTGCTTCTCTGTGGCTTTCTGGCACCTTGAGACTGGTCTCTAACATAGCACTTACCCCTTTCAGACAGAGCTGGGTTATGTGGGACCTGATGTCTATGCAAGTTCTGGGGGTCCTTGAAGAAAAAAATGCAAAAATATTTCTTCTGCAAGTTTGTAAAAGTATATGAGCATATTGCAAGGGTGCTAAGTTAGAATGAAATAAATTGGAAATAAGGTCATACCATTTCCCTGTTTAAAATGTTTTCATGGTTTCATTGCAGTTAGAATAAAATCCAAACTCCTTATATTGGGCTGTGAGCCTGCTGCTATCCCCCTTCTGCCTGCCCGCCACCCCAACTCTTTAACCACATTTCCTGCTGCTCCTTTCTTCCGTTACACTGATCCTCTTTCACTTCCTCCACGGGATGGTCCATACTCCCTCCAGACCCTTGCACATGCTGTTCCCTTTGCCTGGAATGAATCATCCCTTCCTGTTCCCAAGCTAGGAAGGAAGCAATCTTCACCTCTCTGCATAAATGTCATTTCCTCAGAGATGTTCACAGACCACCTAATCTGAGGTAGGTCTCTCTTTCTCATGTCACCTGATTTTTTTAATGACATTTCTTCACTGTCCACAGTCTTTTTTAGGGTATTTTAAATATTTCTCTCTTCTGTACACCATAAACTATAAGCATAGGACTGCCCTTTTTGGATTCACTGTTCTGTAAGTAGTACCTAGAATAGTACCTGGCACATAATAAGTGCACAAATGTTTGTGGAGTGAATCAGTGAGTGAATGAAATTTCTAATATTTGCACGTGTTTAACAAACCTTTTAATGCCTTTTCATTTTTTTCTCTTATTTTCCCCTTTACTCTCATTCCCCCTTCTCCATTTCCCTTTTTTTCACAGGCACCATCTCACCCACTCTAGGTTATTTAATATATGGTCTTATAATTCCACCCATTTGTTGGCTATATGTGTGCCTTTGGGAGGTATTCAATAGATAGTATCGTTTTGTGTAATTTGAGTGCTGAATGATATTGTACTATTATTCAGCCTTAAAAGAGAAGGGAATCCTGCCATTTGTGACACCATGGATGGACCTGGAGGACAGTATGATAAATGAAATAAGCCAGACACAGAAAGAAAAATACTGCATGATCTCAATTTATGTGTGGAACCTAAAAAAGTGGAATACATAGAAGCAGAGAGTAGATAGTTAGTTAACCAGGGGTGGGGAGGTGGGGGAAATGGGGAGATGTTCGTCAGAGGATACAAAGTTGCAGTTAATAGGAAGAATAAGTCTAGAGATCTAATGCTTAGCATGATTACTACAGTTAATAATACTGTATTGAATACTGGACATTCGCTAAGAGAGTAGATTTTGTGTGTGCTCTTGTCACACACACACAAAATAGTAACTTTGTGAGGGGGTGTGTATGTTGATTAGCATGACTGAAATAATCATTTCACTGTGTGTGTGTATTGAATCATCATGTTGTGCACCTTAATTATATTCATTTTTTATTAAAAATCCTGTTGTGCTATAAATCTACATCAGTTGGGATAGACTAGAAAATCTCAGTAGTTTGACATGCTTGCAGGTCAGTGGGAGGCTCTGTTGATTGGATTCCATCAGGGACTCATGCTGACGGACGCACCATGTCTGAAATATGCTTAATGAAAAGGGAATCTTGTGAACCACATTCTGGCTTTTAAAGTTTCTGCCCAGGAGTGACACATGTCACTTTTGCTCCCATTTTTGTAAAGCAAGTCACATGGCCATGTTGACCTTCAAAGGGGGCAGGGGCCTTCTTGGAAGGAGGATAATCAACAATATTTGAACAGAAGCAATGACCACCCTAAACTTTTATTTCAGTTCCTTTTTTTTTAACCAAACACCATGTTTCTGCGCTCTTTCCATGCTGTTATATGTGTATCTAGTTCATTATTTCTCTTGGTTGCAGAGCAGTCAGTCTTGTGCATGTACCACATTTTACTTATTATTCACCTAGAGAAGACAATTGTGTTGTTTCCAACCCCTTGCTGCCTCAAACAGTGCAGCCATCGCCATCCTTGTACGCGACTCCTTTTGGACTCTTGTAAGAGTTCCCTGTGGAATGTACTCAAAATTGGAATTGCTGAGTCTTAGGGTACCTTGCCTCTCCTTCCATGATAAGGCACATACTTCTTTGTGTTTTAAAGAACGCTTTTAATTTCCACAAGGAGAAACGTGAGCCCTGAGTAGAATTCGTGGTGGCAACGCAAGGTACTTCCCGAGACCTCACTTTTTCTTTGACCTTAGGCAAGTCCTTTGGACTTTCTCTCTTTTAGTTTCCTTATCTGTAGAGTGAGGATGAGAATGGTCTACCAAATCTTTGCCTTAGTGGCCTACAAGGCCCTGCCTGATCAGGTTCTTAGTTTTCCTCCACTGTCCCCTTCACTTATGTGCTCCAACCATGCTGTTCTCTGTGCTGTTCCACAGTCCGTTGGGCACGTTCCTATCTCAGAGCTTTTGCTATTCCCTCTGCCTAGAATTCTCTTCTGCCAAAGACCCACATGACTTGCTCCCTCACTTCCTTCAGACCTCTGCTCAAATGTCTCTTCACAGAGACCATCCCTGATCACTCTAATTATAGCACTCTCTGACATGCTCTACTCCTTTATCTTGCCCTATTTTTCTTCATAGCACTTATCACTAATTAACGTTGCACTGACCATAAGTATTTATCTGCACCTCACCCCGCCCCCACTAAAATGTATGCTTCATGAAGGTGAGGGCTTGATTTGTTCCTTGCTCGGTGAGTAGATCAGTATCTGGCCCATAGAAGGTACTCAGTAGATGTCTGTTGATTAAATGATTGAACCATTCCTACCTTGAAGGAGTATCATGAAGATTAAAAAAGATAACACATACAGAAGTGCTTTGAAGGCCATGTGGTGCTGAATAAACAAGAAGGTGCATTGCTTGGCCTTGGCGGCATCCACAGCTTTTGGATTTGGGGCTGAAACCCTCAGACTTAATTACTGCATTCAGAGCATCGTTCATAGCATCAGCAGTTTCTGCCGGGTTTGTAGGGACACACATCTGTTAGTGTGAAGGTCCTTAAGGAAGGGGACAGAAACATTGAGACAGGTTGTTGTGCTTTTGGGGGATCTCTTATGGCCTTACCTGGGATGTACACCGTGATAACTAGAAGCTTTTGAAGTGGTTTTAACTGATTTTGTAGTTCTGAACTTGGATGCTTCTACTCGTTTGTTGCTGCAATAACTAATACGGGCACAGTCTTTTGAGAACAACTTAAGGTGAAAAGTAGGGCCAGCTGAAGCCCGTGTCCTTGGGAAGAATGTCTCTGCTGTTGTTGCAGCAGGTACAGAAATGGCAAAAAGGTTCATAAAGATGACTTAGCCCAGGGCAAGGAGATGTGTGGGGTGCTTGTTTGAACATAAACACGTACAACATTTTACTTTCACTTACTTATGCATCTTTGAAAGAAAGGGAGAGAATACTTCAGTAGAGCTACCCATCCAGCTCGCTTTTTCTCTGCCTGATTCCCTTATTGTCCTCCCATTGCCCCAGCATACCGCTTCTTACCTCTGTCCGGTCTTGCTCACATGGTTTCCTTTGTCTGGAATGCCCTCCTCCACTTTCCTGTGTGATTTTATGTTTGTCTTGTATTTGCCACCACACTTTCGGTGAGGGGAGGGACCATGACTATCTTGTATACTGATATTTCCCCAGCGTCTAGCCCAGTGCCTGGAATGAATGAATGCTGCCCATCTTACAAGACCTAGCATACAGTTCATCTCCCATGTAGCCTTTTCTGAGTAACTCCATACTATTCTAGGACCTGAGTTCGAGACTTAGTTATGCCACTTCTTAATTGTTGACCTTTGGCATGTCATTTAACTTCACTGAGCCTTGGTTTTCCTCATTAGTAAAGGATGATAATATAACAAACCTGTGAGGGAAGGCGGGCAGGTGAGCATCATCCAAAATAATGTGTATGAAAGCACTTTATGATTGTTGGAATGCTATCCAAATGGGAAGTGTAGTTAGTGGTGCCCGCTTTGGTTTCTTCTTTCTCAGCTGACTATTACCTTTTGTTCTTAATACCAAATTGCAAATGTTGATAAATCATGTTGATTTGGACATTTTATATGCTGCCTGTTCTTTAAAGTTTAACCCAAACCTGCATCTAATCAAGCCTTGAGATCTAACTTCCTGTTTACAGCAAATACAGGGACGGAGAAACAAATTAAATGATACCAGGAGGAAACAAGCATACCAATTCAGGATGTGGAACATTCTCGAAGACAACTGACCCAGTCTCTTTAAAAAGTCAGTGTCATGGGGGAAAAGTAGGGGAGTGGTGCTGTTTGAGAATTAAGAGACTAAGGAGACATGTCAACCAAATGTAATGCATGAACCTTGGTTAGGTACTGAATCAAAAAATGCGATAGCTGTAAAATGAATTCTTGGGACAATTAGGGAAATTTGAGTAGAGAATTATGGTTAATTTTTTAGATGTAATAATGGTATGATTATGTAGGAGAATGTTGTTGTTCATGGTTGATATGTGAAACTTACTTTGAAATGGTTCAGGAAAAAAATACACACACCCACATGGTAGATAAAGCAAACAGGGCAAAATTGTTCACAGTCGTTTAGTTGGTTAGTGTATGAGTTTCACTGTTCTATTCTTTCCATATTTCTGTGTTTGAAAAAATTCATAATAAATTTTTTTAAAAAATAAATTTATTTATTTATTTATTTTTGGCTGCGGTGGGTTTTCGTTGCTGGGTGAGGGCTTCCTCTAGTTGCGGCTAGTGGGGGCTGCTCTTCGTTGCAGTGCACGGGCTTCTTACTGTGGTGGTTTGTCTTGTTGCGGAGCACGGGCTCTAAGCGCGCAGGCTTCAGTAGTTGGGGCACGCGGGCTCAGTAGTTGTGGCTTGCGGGCTTTAGAGCGCAGGCTCAGTAGTTGTAGCGCATGGGGTTAGTTGCTCCGCGGCATGTGGGATCTTCCCGGACCAGGGCTCGAACCTGTGTCCCCTGCGTTGGCAGGCGGATTCTTAACCACTGCGCCACTAGGGGAGTCCCCATAATAAAATTTTTAAAAGTACCCAAGGATTAAAATTCATCCTAAGCCTTATGCCCCTTTTAATGTTAACTCACATTTTCTCCCTCCCCTTTTGTATTCTGGCCTATATTGTGTAACAAACATCACATTAAATACGATATCATTTTGAAGTCATATGCTTTCTTATTCTCTAAATGTTCCTTATGTGTCTTTTTTTCATTAATTTGATTATTTGGGACCATACCTTTTTGAACCCCTGGGTCTACATCACTACACTCTTAATATAGTAAATCATTATTGGTAGATTGGAAAAAAACAAAATAATGTTTAAACAAAACAAACCACCACCAACAAAAATCCCTTGCGAGCTTCCCTCAGTCTGAATTGGTAGTTAGTTCTACCACATGCATAGGAAGCACAGGTCAAGCAATGGTGAATCTTTCTGACATGTTGAGAAAACCTGGAGAACCCACAGACTGGGAAGAAGATGAGGTGAGCCTGAGAAGAAAGCTTAGCGTCCCAGTTTTGTTTCTTTTATTCCCTTCCAGAAGTTGCCAGTTTTGATAAAATCATCTTGGTCTCTTTTGGCCACTTGATTGTGTTTTTTCTTCATGTCCTGTTCTTTGCCTGAAAGCCCATGAGAGCTGTTTGAAGGCTCACATACCTGTTTGCTAAGTTAACACTTCCCAGAATGAATTGCATTTTTGTTTTTAAAAGAGCAGGTGTTTTCTGAATCCTGGTGCAGGGCCTACTGCTAAAAATGCTGATCTCTGCCTCTCATTTCTTGGTGAAGCTCCCAGGGGTATCCTGCTTTGAGTCAGATTAAGAAGGGGGTTGAAGAAAAATCGGACAAAGGTAGAGTGATTTCTTTTCCCCCCAACTCCTTTTTGCATATTTGCCTGCTCAAGTACAACTTTAAAAGAAAATTGAATGTATCAACATCTTTTTAAAGAAAGAACCTCAGACATTAAATTTTCCAGTTTAACTTTTGGTTATTCCATTATTTTTATATATAGATAGCTGTGATCAGTTGATGGGTCTCTCCTCCCCCTCATTTTTACACATAGACATAATTCTAATGCTTGTCACTTATTTTTGGCTAAAGAATAGAATTTGATAGGATTTGGCTTCACAAATGACACTTTGTTGATTAGGTGGCTTTCAAAATTTTATTATTTATTGTCACTCTTATGAATGTTTTAAACCCATTTGTTTTGTTCTTTGAGATTAATTCATACACAGAATCAGAGGCAATGAACCATGTTACCACTTTTGTTACATATTAACCGAATATGTTCCATAAAGAGACAGAAGCAATTTACAATGTATGTTTGAACTGGTCCCTCAAGCTTCAGGAAGTTGGCATATTTTTTTTTGAAGTTTAGTGATTTTTTTTTTTTTTTTACAGGGGGAGGACATGTTACAAGCAAATGATCCTCATTTCAGTCCCTTCTTTTTCTTTTTTTTCTAAATAAATTTATTTATTTATTTATTTTTGGCTGTGTTGGGTCTTCGTTGCTGTGCGCGGGCTTTCTCTGGTTGTGGTGAGCGGGCGCTACTCTTTGTTGCGGTGCGTGGGCTTCCCATTGTGGCTTCTCTTGTTGCGGAGCACGTGCTCTAGGCGCGCAGGCGTCAGTAGTTGTGGCACATGGGCTCAGTAGTTGTGGCTCGTGGGCTCTAGAGCTCAGGCTCAGTAGTTGTGACGCATGAGCTTAGTTGCTCCACGGCATGTGGGATCTTCCTGGGCTGGAGCTTGAACCCGTGTGCCCTGCATTGGCAGGCAGGCTCTTAACCACTGCACCACCAGGGAAGCCTTAGTGATTTTTTTTTTGATAGTTTAATAGGACTCCTCCTCAGTCTGCTTTAATTGTTTGCCAGTCTGTATTTTTGAAATGGGATTATTTTCTGTATTTCATCGATTCAATCTAAACTAATATTTAATGAATGCTTAGCAAATGTAATTTGCTATGCTGGATGCTGTAGGTGGTAAGATTGTCTTTGTCTCCAAGGATCTTAAAATCTCATATGGGAGAGGAGGGAGAGGTTGCAAGGACACAAGAAGAAGGAAACAGATGGCAGCAGAGTAAGAAAAGTGCCCCAGGAGAAGAGGTACAAAGAAAGTACTGTCAGAGATCATTGAGAGGAGGAAGAACGCACATCCAGTGGGGACGATTAGGAGAGCCTTCACAGAGGAGATGACATTTGAGCTGGGTCTTGAAGGATGGCTAGGATTTCCATGGGAATGGGGGAGGGGGGGCATGGCAGGAAGAGAGCTCAGGATGAGCAACTTCACACAAGTGGGAAAGCTTGGGATGTGTGGAGGAGCCGGCAAGTAGTTTAGTGTGCTGGGTGCATCGCTGCGGGTAGCAGGAGATGAAGCTGGAGAGGTAGGTGGGATGGTTTTGTGGTACCAGCTGAACATTTTGAAAAGTTTCACGCAAACTTTTCTTCTCCTCTGACCGTTCTTTAATAGATACGTCTATATAGCTTTGATGTGCTTTGTATTTTATTTATTTTTTGTTAGTTCGTGTCTTTTATTAGCCAGTACACAGTTACTTGTCTTCTGGTTTGTTGAAGCAATAGATCAGTGTGCTTTGTATTTTAAAGTTTTATAAATTATGTGGCTACTACATTGTCCCACTGCGATGTTTTCCTTTTATATTGTATTACTTAGGAAAAAATATTTTTTTATTTTGCAAGGCATGCCTTTTGTATGGTATAGCCTACTTTTCTTTAGTATTTAGACATCTGTCATCATTTCATAACTAATAGGAGTATGGGGCTTCATTTTCTTCTAGACTTTTCTGCCCCTTATGTGGTCCCATCTAGGATTAATTAATGTTCTTGGTGTGAGGTATGGGTCTATGTTAATTTTTCTACATAGTGAGTTCTAATATCTTCATGGAGTTTATTAAATAGGATTTTTATCTGTTGTATTTTCAGGTTTACTTTTATTTGGTCTTTATGGTATTTTTATCTCTTTCTAAAATTTCCTTTTAACTCTTATGTAGTTTTGATAGTCTTTTTTTTTTTCCCTTTTCTTAAATTGGGTAGGGTTAAAGAAAACTTTAAGAATTGTCATGGTTTATCTTTCCATTTATTAATGTCTCCTCCTCTTTTACTGTTATGGTTTTATAGTTTCTTTTGAATAACTCTCTTGTGTCCTAAGTTAATGTTTCAAATACCTAACGTTTTGATGCTGTTGTGATTGAACATTTTTAAATTTGTGTTTTCCATCTTGACTGTGGTTTGATTTGTATGAATTGTTTATATCCTGCAGCTTTTTAAAATTCACCTATTATATCTAGTAATTTTTTTTTTTTTTTGGCTGCACTGCGCGGCATGCAGGATCTTAGTTCCCCAACCAGGGATGGAACCCATGCCCCCTGCAGTGGAAACACAGAGTCTTAACCACTGGACCGCCAGGGAAGTCCCATATATCTAGTAATTTTTTGATTGAATATCAGTATTTCTAGATTTACTAGTGTCATCTGCAAAACATAACTTAATTCTTCTCTCTCAATACCATTTCTATTTTATAGCCATCTCAGCTTGCATTGCTCTCAATAGCAGTTCTCATGTCCCAGGGGACCACTTTTAAGTATAATGAGGCTTCCCAGGGACCTTCTGGGCCAGGGGCTTTTCTGCTCTCTCCAAGGAGTCATGAAAATAGGAAGCAGCCGCCCAGCTTTATAGAAGCAGAGCCTGTTAGGGCTGGATGGGACCTTACAGGTCCTCCAGCCCTCTGACTCCTTTTGCAAGATGAGGAAACCAGACCGGGGTGGGGGGGTGGGGTGGGGGTGGGGGGGGTGGAGGGAGCAGCGGGGAGAACTTGCTGGGAGTTCACACAGTTGGAGTGGAAGAAGGTGCTTGAACTTTTATCCCAGCTCAGACATATTTTCACTTGGGATGCTTACTTGGTTTGAAAATTTTCCAAGTTTACCCAACACTGAATTTTGGTAACTTTACCCAGTATTCTTAAAAAATTTTAAAAACCTCTTTTCAAGTAATAATCAGAAACACTGGAAAAGGCTATCCCTCTATATCACCACTCTCCTAAGGTGTTTGAGGGAAAAGGGAATGAGGAAATGGGGGAAGGAAAGGGTATTTTATTTTAGTCCAGGATCCTTAGTAGGAAGGCCTATTTTTAAGCTTCATAATGTCAGTTTTTAAAGCAGTGGTTTTCAAAATAACCACAGACAAAAGTCCCTGTGAAATGATCACCTTGACCTATTTTGAGTTTACCTGTTATCAAGAAAGGTTCAGAATTTCAAATGCTCTTAAGTGCATTTACTTTTCAGAAAAAGTGGAACAATTGAGTTGAGTGAATGATCCACATGAGTTCCAGATTCCAGTCAAATCTCGAAATTTGGGGAGTTGTGAGGAGAAGACAAGACTAATCAATCACATTGTCATACTTACAGGTTGTCTGGATCCAGGTTCATTACGTTTCTTTATTGAGTTATAACTTACATATCCAGGTTATTTTTTAAAAATTAGATTAGACCCTCACCACATTTGAGAGTTCAGAGTCAAAATTATTTGCCCTGTTTGATTTCATATCATCCTTCAGTAAATAATCCTTCAAGAATGTCCTTGTTGGGGGAGGCCTCAGAAGTTAGCAGGAATTCCAAGCTAACTGTAAACCTTTTGTCTAATGGCTTACTCAAATCCAGATCGAAATCCTACCAAAATGCTAGCCTGTATTTCAGCTCTTCTCTCTCTCTCTCTCTGAGTCTGTGGAATGCTAGAAAAACAAGAAGAAGAGGGTAGTTTAACATCCCAATAATTATTAACAATAGAAAATATATTCTGCTTATCTTAGGCATCCATTTATGTCCACTGATAAAACGTGGACACTGGAGCCACGGAAAAGTTCTATTCACCAAAGGAAGGACCAGCGGAACATTTGGACCAGGTTCATAGCACATTATATTAGTTTAGATAGTGCAACACTTTTATTATTTTACTAAAACACTCCTTTGAAATATAGTCTTTTGCCTTGTTTTATTTTGGTAATTAAACTAACGCTGGGTTAGCCACAAATGTAGCTTGCTGCATTTTTATTTCTGAGTATTCTAAATCACTGAGCAATTATTAAAAAAAAGTCTTAAAGCATTTATAAATAAAAGGCTATAAAATATTGACTAGGGGAAGTCAAGGGGAGAGTTAGCGAGGAAAGTACCAGAAACCACTAACAGGTGTTTTGGCTGCACTGAACAAAGTTTCAGCTTGATAGGCAATCAGGGGGAAGGGTTTTGTGAATTCCTGAAATGTGAGGTGGTGTGTGAGGTGGAGGGGACACAGGGTAAGCGGAAATCAGCAGTTCCGGAGGCACAGAGGACTTGGGTACTGGAGGCGCGCCCCTAGCTGAGGATCTGGAACAATTCCTGAGCAAGTGGCTTTCTTGAAAGACAAGCGCTTTATTTGTAGGACCCAGGCGTGGGGTAATAAAGTATGGGTCCTAGATCAGGAAGGAACAGTAGGATGAAGGCAAAAGACATGAAACTTATCCCTGAAGGACATCATAACTGGAAAAATTACCGTTTATTGAGGGCGTATCTGATCTATTTTCATCCATTGTCTTGAATTTGCACTAAAAATCTGCAAGAAAGTTCATAATATTCTATTGTACAGATAAGGAAAATGAAGTTTAGGGAAGTTAAGTAATTTGCACAAGGTTGCATAACTAGTAAGTGGTGGAACTAAGTTTAGAACCCAGGTCTGTCCTTCTCTAACACCCATGCTTTTCCCACATAGCCCTCCAAAGATTGCATAAAATGCTGAAGGTCTTCTTAGAGCTACAGTCACCAGAACTATAGCCACTAGCCATATGTAGCTATTTAAATTTTAATGAATTAAAGTTAAATAAAGTTAAGAATCAGTTCCTCATTTACACTAGCCACACTTTGAGGACTCAGTGGCCATGTGTGGCTTGTGTTTACTGTATTGGACAGAGCAGATTACAGCATTTTCATCATTGCAGAAAATTCTATTAGCATCTAGAAGTCATCCAGTTTTACTCTTTTATTATTTTTGCCCCTTTATTCTGCAAAGGAGAATATGAAGGACAAAGGAAGGAAGTAGCTTGTTCAGTGTCATACATTTAATTAATCCAGGCCTTTGGACTTGTTGCCTGGTGGCTTTTCCTATGTTCCACCCTCTTCCTTAAAAAAAATTAGCAGAATAGAGATGTGCAAAAGGAGTGACTCTTACTCTCTGAGCTTTGCCTGGCCTTCAAACTAGATTATTCCTCCCAAAGTACAGTCCTGAGTTTTCCCAATTTCAAAGGGCATGTTATGATTAGTTTCCGCCAGGGAAATGAAGGATGTTTGTTGGAAAGGAATTCCATGCTTAATGTATGAAATAGCACTTTGATTCCCATGGTTCTTTCTCTGCCTTCCTACCAAGAACTTTGTAATTGAACTTGCAGCTGCCAACCATTTGTCTTCCAAACAAGGCCAACTTCAAAACAGTTCAAATGACAGAGGTATATATACTTTGAATGCCAGCAGCTGCTTGTTATTTGCTGTTTATTCCAATGACATTTGTGTTAGGGTCAAATAGATTTAGATTATGACCAGAATTACAACCATAGATTTCTAACTTGTATGTTTAGAAGATTAAGATGTATTAACATTCATTTAACTGATATTTAGTACATATCTAATATATACCAGGCACTGGGCTGAGAGATGGACAAAAAGAAGTTTTGCTGAAAATTGGAAAAGATGCCAATGTTATTATGACTGAGTTGAATGCATTTTAAATTTTCTGAGTTTTATTGTCAGTATTTGCTATCCACATATCTACTATTTAGTCCTAAAATTCAGTAAAAGCTCCAGTTTGGATCATAGCTTTGAAGTAAAGTGAGGAATCACATGGGAATGTCCTTTTAGTGGATGCTATTAAAGACATTTAAATTATACACTCCAGTGTTTAAATGATAGTCTAAAGTGTATGTGTGTGTGCTTGGGGGATGGGCATGTGGGAACAAAACCAAGGCATTGTGCTGGGGTAATATTTTTAGGAAGCCTAAATGTGATGTTTGATTTCAGTCTGACTCATGGCTTAGAAAGTTGTCTTTCAGAAACTGAGAAATGAAAGTTTTGGGCTTTATCCTATAGAAGTGTTAAAGTCACGTGCATGAGTATGCTCAGAGAGATTAAAAGCAAATCTGAATGTTGGCAGGGTGTCCAGGAGAGTGCCTGTCTTCCCTGAGAGTGCAAAGGTAGGGGCAGTGAGGACTTTAAAGATGGTGGGGACAGCTGGAAGGGATCCCAGCGGGCATTGACATCTGGTCTTTCTGTCTGAGATCATAGGGGCAGGCGGGCGGGGGAGGCAGAGCACCGCAGAGCACCCAGAGGTCTTCCTGTATTGTTTTTTAGAGTAGGGTCTAATTTCTAGAAAGTTTTCATATCCTTGAGTCTGTCTCCACATCTGTAAAATGGGCACAACAACCCCTACCCAGCAGAAAGGATTCATATGTGTGTATAAACTGCTTTTGATGATTAACTGGACTCATGATAAGGGCAGGACTAGATTCCCAGCCCAGGGTGCCTTATTTTCTATCAGGCGAGAAGGAGAGAAAATTCCCACCTCCCAAAGAACTTCCAGTGATGAGGCTCTTCAGCTGTTCTTTATCCACACAGACTTAGAATAGAGACAATGCCGGGCATACTTGCAATTTCTGGGGATGTGCAGGAAGCAAAAGAATTATTTTCAGTGAAACAGGAGGCTGCAAAAGGTGCCTAGGAAACAACTGCCGCAGTACAGCCTAATATAGACTCCTCCCAGCTTCTCTAGGCCGCCATCTGCCCGGCAGGCACCACCCAGGAAGCTCAGCCTTCTTCTCCAAGAGTTTAAAGAGGATTTCCTGGGCTGCACGTGTGTGTGTGTGTGTGTCTGTGTGTGTGTGTGTGTAGGAATAGGGAGGGGTAGTCACTGACATAAAGGGAAGGTAACACTCCCTTCCTGTGGCACAAACCAGATGTTGAGGGTCAGTTCCAGGTAGATCTAGGATTCAACTTCTCCTTCATATTTCTTCCAAACATCTTCCTCAGTGGGCCCTGGCCTCTGCTCAGACTGTGTCTTCTACTGGGGATTCCCTTCTCCACCTTCAGTGCATGATGAAATCCTAATCTTGTTCAATTTATAGGTCAGCTCTTCTGTAAATCCATCACAGACTTGTCTTCCACCCCACTCCAGGTAGCAGTCATCTACTCCACCTTCCAGGGCACTCTGTACATATCCCGTCATGTGTTACTTGTTTGCATATCTCTGTCCAGTTGGACTGGACTTGAGGAAGCCTGGGACCGGGTCCTATTCATCATTATCTCCAGTGCACGTCATGTTCCCTAGCATCTGGTTTGGTAAAATTTTGTTGAACGACTTAAGCCTTGAGACGGCAGAGGGCAGAAGATGCTCCTCTCCCAAGGTCGAGACTCTGCTGATCCCTGTGAAGTCTGACTTTGACTTAATGAGTGGTTGACTCTTTTCAGTTTATAATATCTTGGCACAAGAGGGTCACAGTGTTGGTGGTAATCATAGCATTTGTTCTGCTAGGCTCTGTGTACTCTTTATTGTTTTTACATCTGTTTATTTCCTCATTCAACCACATGAGGCAGGCGGGATGTGTGTTATCTCTACCCAGTAGATGAGGAAACTGATCCTGGTTAAGGGCCGTGTGTGTCACCCAGGCAGTTAAGTGCCTGTAGTCCTTTGTACTGCCTTTTCAGTCAATAGTCCCTTCCTAGCCCAGTGGGGAAACTGGCGGTGACATTCTGTGGTGTTCCCTCAGCCCCATGCCTGGCACAGAGGAAGGCTCAGGGGATGTCTGGGGCCGGATGGATTGGCAAGCCTCTTTTGCATGCTGAGCTGAACACTTATCCCCAGCAACTGCTGGGCTCTTTGATGGATGTGTGACATTGGTGACTGAATATACACGGCACCTGTGGCTTTTCACACTCTCCCCCCACGCCTCTCCAGGGATTGGGATAGGACAGATGGCCACAGACACAAGATTCTCAGCTCTGCATCCTCTCTGCAAATCACATTTGGGGAAAAGTTAAGTTTGTGCAGTAATACAATTTCAGTAACATGGTTTCATACTGCTGGTAAGTACTTTAACACTCTGGATAAATCACACTTCAGCAGAACTCATTTGGGAAAAGAGTTTAATTTCACTGTAGGTGGCTGTGATTCCCACCCACCAGCCCTCCCGCCCGCCCCCCCCCCCCCCCCAATAAATCTAGGCTGATAAGGTGAACGCAGCACTACGCCAGGCTATTTCCAGACCCAGGATAGCATTATGTTATATTAATCATCCTTTTCACCACCAACACCTTTCATTCCTTCTCCCCCAAGCACAGCCACCTGTCTGTCCTTATATGTTAAATGTGGAAAAGATTTTGGTATTTCAGTCTCCTGGATGTGTTGTGAAGAGATTTGAGGTCCAGAGAGGCTGGGAAGCTCACTTGGTGTTGTACAGCTGGCGAAGACCTGAATCGAGATCCGAGGCCCCTGACTACTCTTGAGAGTGGGGCTGTTTTCTGGCCTGTCCCAATGCCTGCGCTTCGATCTGTCTTACAAGTAGGGCAGAGTCTGTATGTTCAGTTTAAAATGAATAAAGGTGATCAGTTGCTCATTGTTAAAGGCCCCCAGCACAGGGTGAGTTCATTTCCTGTTGACCCTCACAGCCTCTCTTGACATATCTTTGGTAACAGCAACTAAAGTCTTGACAGATTTCTGTAGAGTCAGTGCAGCCTAGGGGTAACCCTGTGTGGTTTTGACTAATAGGATTTAACTTTCAGGAAAAAAAGAAAAAGAGGGAAGGATGAGAAGTATATGTGGAGGGAGAGAAAAAACTATTGTTAATTTTTCTCTTCATGGTATACCTTTTGGCTCTTTGGCTCTAGAAATCATCTGATTTTGATGTTTCAAATATGGCGAATAGATACATAATCCAAAGTCAGGTGTTCAGACTGCTGAAGATTAGTAAAATGTAACAGTAGGTCCAAGTCTGGAGCGTGAAAGAAATAATACTCCTCATTTGTCATAGAAGCTTCGGTGTTCTACATCTCCTGCCAAGCGGACTCGGGGACGCTTGGGAGCTCAGCAATTGGTGTGCCGTCAACTGGTCTCCGGTCCTCCCTTGTTAGGGGTGGGCCTGTTGTCTGAGTGGGTATTTTTGGGAGGGGCACACATGCCTGGCCAGCCAGAGGGGCCAGTTGACCTGCACTGGATGATGTGTCTAGCAGGAAGCCCAGCTGTAACAGCAGAAGATAACAGTTCTCTGCATAGGATTCACTTGTAGTAGGTGGTCAGTGTTTATTGATTTCTTGACTTAAAAATATATCTGTATCTTCCTCTATTTTCTTTACTACGAAGATCTCAAGTCTCTTTAATTTAGGGGAAGAAAGGAGCTAATGATGCCCTGCTCCTCTTTTGATACCATGACGCGCTCCCCCACAGATACAAACTCTGTTCTGGCTCTTAGTGGGTGCTCCTTGCTCTGCAGGAGTGTGATCTGCAGAGGCAGACAGCTGAGGTTGGAGTCCTGGCTCCACCCCTAAATTGTTGTGTCGATTGGGCTCATTACTTAACCTCTGTCACCTAATTTTATTGCCTATGTTTGGGAGGCTACCCCTCCTTGAAGGGTGAAGTCAGATATTATTTCGACCATGAAAGTTTGCATGGTCTCCCTTGGAAAAGCTCCAGTGGGACTGTCCATGAACTACTCAGGAGACAAACCACTTGGGGGTGTGTGTATGTGTGGTGATCTTCACACATATCTGTTGTGTTTTACCACCTGCACTGTGAGCTTCTGGAGATCAGGAGTTCAGTCTTGATGCCCCATCTTTAGCCCAGGCCTGGTGCGTAGTAGGTTGTCTCTAAACATGGAATGAATGAATGTCGGTGTTAGCTTACAGAGCTCATGTGGGACAGGAGATTGGCTCCACTGGGCTTTCACTGATATCAAATGCAGTGTTATGTGCATTGAGTTTCTTGATACCTGTGCTTGAATCATTTCTACTTTTTGTCCTTTTTAACTGATTAAGCAAAGCTGAGCTAGTTGGAGCCCCCAGATAGGACCAAGAGATGTGGCCTCTGCCTGACTCTGTTGTAGGTAAAGTGCTTAATTCCAAGCCAGCACAAAGAAAGTTGGGAGTATTAATTATCTGATCAAATAGAGTCTAGTTACTAGACTGTAAATGATGATGGTGGGCAGGGATGTCATAAATGTCCTAGGGTCTGGGGGCCTGAAGGAGTTAAAGCTCCTCTCAGAATAGCCCAGGCAGCTCCTAGGAAGTAGCTTCTGAGGCAGGATGTGGCAAACCAGTGAGTAAATGAGAGCCATTCTCCTTTGGAATAAAAGGAAGTGGGTGGGGAGAAGTGAAGAGGAAGAGCCTGGTGGACAAATCTTTTTTATCTTCTGCAGTAAGAACATGCTTCTCTTTTGAATGCCAGGCAGAGCCTGCAGAATTTTAACCTAAAGTGACCAAGATCCAAAGAATGCTTAACAAGGCTGGTTTTGCAGTTGTCTTGTTTTTCTCCACAGCTAATAACTCAAGTTTAATGTGCAGTGGAGTACTATCTTAGTAGATTTTGTTTTCTAATCTTAGTCATTGGCGTATTCTTTAATGCTCTTTGAGGATTCACAATTAATGTGAGGTGTCATCCACAGTCACACTCTTTTTTAACCAAGAATAAGTTAGAAGGAAGGTATTTTTGTTTGTTTGTTTTAGAAAAAGTGTCTTGTTAACGTGTTCAGCTATTTGTTTCAGAACACACTCTCACTGTGTTCGTAACAGTCTTTTGTAACACAGGACAAGAGGATGCTTCCATTTAATGCACGTGAGAGGTCTT
Organism: Eschrichtius robustus; assembly: GCF_028021215.1. Taxonomy (NCBI): domain Eukaryota; kingdom Metazoa; phylum Chordata; class Mammalia; order Artiodactyla; family Eschrichtiidae; genus Eschrichtius; species Eschrichtius robustus. Next base: position 127,643,485 of record NC_090824.1, read on the forward strand.
GTTCAAGGATGGAGGGCTCCAGACCCGGGTTAATTCCACAATCTTGGTATCTTTTGTTAAGAGCATGGTTATAGATTGGAGGCAAATTATTGACAGAGGGTGCAACTTTGCAAATAAAAATAGCCCTCAGGAATTCAGTAATGCGTATATGAAATGAAATAGGTGAACTGAATTTGTTGAGTTTCAAGCATCACTGGAAAAGCAACCATCATTTATAAATGTATTGCATAGATAGCAATAATGTAAGTCAGTGTTGGGTTCAGGAATTGGCTCCAGGACTGTGGTTTGTTATGAGAGAAACACTTCTGTCCTTACAGTGAGCTGGTATGCGTGATGGACTGGATTTGACTTTACTGTCAAAGGCTTCTATGAGCCGGTCTTTGGACCAGGTAATGAGAGGTTAATTATCTAAAAGAGAACTCCCCGCTGGACTTTCAAGGATCTGGAAAGCTGAACTCAGCAGTTTTTAGACTTCAGATTTCTACACACTCTTTCTCTAAAGGAAGCCAATATCTCCTGAGTTGTGCAGCTCTTGACTCTATTTCTATGAAGGTTCCAAACTAGGATTTTTTTAGAATTGAAATATAGTCAATTTACAATAGTGTTAGTTTCAGGTGTATAGTGTAGTGATTTGGTTTTTTGGCAATTATATTCCATTATAGGTTATTACAAGATATTGAGTATAATTCCCAGTGCTATACAGTAAATCCTTGTTGCTATCTGTTTTAGGTATCGTAGTTTGTATCTGTTAATCCCTTATTCCTGATTTGTCCCCTCCCTCCCCTTTGGTCACCATAAATTTGTTTTCTATGTCTGTGAATTTGTTTCTGTTTTGTATATAGATTCATTTGTATTATTTTTTAGATTTCACACATAAGTGATATCATATAGTATTTGTCTTTCTATGTCTGACTTATTTCACTAAGCTTTATATTCTCTAGGTCCATCCACGTTGCTGCAAATGGCAATATTTCGTTGTTTTTTATGGCTAATACTCTACTGTATACACGTACCACATCTTCTTAAGCCAGTCGTCTGTTGGTGGGCAGTTGGGTTGTTTCCATGTCTTGGCTATTGTAAAGAGTGCTGCTGTGAACATTGGGGTGCATGTATATTTTCAAATTAGAGTTTTCTTTTTTCTGGATATATACCCAGGAGTGTAATTGCTGGATCATATGGTAGCTCTATTTTTCATTTTTTTAAGGAACCTCCATACTGTTTTCCATAGTGGCTGCACCAATTTACAGTCCCACCAACAGTGGGATGGAGCCTGGATGGAGTGTTTTTCCCTCTGCTGCAACAACTGATATCTTTCAGGTCTAAACGTGGACATTACATTTTCTGACCTTCACTTTCCCTTCCTCATCTTAGATGGAGTTGTCTTTTTTCTGTTCCCGTACCCCTCTTTGCCCACCTCACTTTCAGCATTATGGTCTCCCTTACCCCATAGCTGTTGCTGTACTTGTCAGTACCATTTCCTGTTTTTGGCTTGCACTGTGATATCTCTCTCCTGTCTCTCTCTCTGTCATCTCTACATCTCCACATCTCCGTCTCCCTGTCTCTTACACACACACACACAGACACCACACACTGCCTGGTGAGGGCAGGGACCTTGTCTTCCTCATCTGTACCTCCCTAGCCTCTAGCGTAGATGGTGCCTGTCACACCGTGGATGCTCCATAATGACTCTGCATTGCATTTTCACATCTGTAGACATCACAGCTATAAGCTAGATGTCTACTCCAGTTCCTTATCCCCTGCACTCCTCTAGATTAGAGCAGTCTTGGAGACTTACATTCTCATGGTCACTTCTGCTTCTTTGGGACTCACATTTCCCTTCCTGTGATTTTTCTCTTCTTTTTGCTCTGTGTTGAACAAACTTGGAATTTGGCGCCCTTTCTCTGGTTTCCGTCAACAACAGTAAGAACAAAATATACACAAAGCTATCTGTGTGCATGGCAGATTGGACTGAAGGTCTGGGGTGGGGAGGCTGTATTATAGCAATAAAGACAACTTAAAATCTAGTGGTATTAGGTATCTTTGGGCTTAAATGACCTTTGCCACTCTGCCATGGTGCATCCTTTTCTTCCTTTCTTGCTGCTTCACAGCCACTCCCAAAAGAAGTCTCTCCCATTTTATTCTGCAACGTAATTCAGCTCTCCAGCTCCACCCCTGCGTGCTGTTCAGGCCTGCTTCTGCCTGTGCCAAGGCTCAGGAGCAGGCCCTTTTAAACTATGGGCTAGCCTTCTGGTCCTCTGGTATCCTCTGCTCCGAGGGTGTTTGTTAGCACAAACACTTACTTCCCCGCCCTCCACCTTCTTTTATAAGACGGAAGCAAGCACTATGAGTTTTAGTTTTAATTAAATTTCATTCTCTCTGGTCCATGATGTTACTTCTGCCAGCTACGTTTTGACCCCACGAGGCCAACTGCTCTTAATTGGAGAGCCTGACTAGTAGTTTTCCACACTCTAGTTTAAGAAGTTGAGTGCCTAAGTGAGCACTTGGATGGACTTCTAGCCCTGATCCTGATCTCAGGATTCCCTGAGTGTTGCTAGAAAGTCACCTAGGGAGTGGGATTTTCCCCAGAGGTGATGGGTGCTCAGAGGAGAGGTTTGTTGACCTCTCTTGTGTGTGCTTTGGGCAAGGAGAAGGGCCTAGCTGTAACAAACATGTTGGTCGTGTATTTAAGGAGGGAAACAGGTCTGGAGAATTGAAAATTTCTCAGCATGGACTAGCACTGGAGACATGTTTTGAGTGCTGTGTTTCTTCTGACTACATCTTACTGCTCTTAGTTGTGCTTCTGGGCACTAGCTGTTGGTCTTTTTGCCCTGGGGACTCAGCTGTCCTCATGGTTCTGGGTAAGACTGTGGTCACGTTGGGTCCTTTCTCCCTGAAGAGCAAGCTGCACCTCTCATTCACAGAGCAGCATGGACCATTATTACACAGGGAGTTTCTAAAAGGTCTTTCTCTAGAGCAGGGAATGGATAGGGTCAAATACATCATCTTAATAAGGCCACAGGACACCAGCTTGTCCTTTCAGGAACAGTCAGCCACTCCCATTCTGTGGCCACCACCAGACCCAGCACTGCCTTTGTTTTTCTGATGGTGACCACACATTTATTGAATTTTCTACCTGGGTTATCCTTGGTGCTTTCTTCCTTTCAGCACTTCCTGCCCCGTCCCTGCCAGCTCTCTTATGCCACCAGACTGTTTACTGCTTGTCCCGTGTGCTTCACCTGGGCAGTGTCCTATCGCTTCCCTTCCCTCCCCAATCAGAATGTATCAGCCGGGTTTCCCTGGTGGTGCAGTGGTTAAGAATCTGCCTGCCAGTGCAGGGGACGCGGGTCCGAGCCCTGGTCCGGGAAGATCCCACATGCTGCGGAGCAACTGAGCCCGTGCGCCACAGCTACTGAGCCTGCGCTCTAGAGCCCGCGAGCCGCGACTGCTGAAGCCCGCGCACCTGGAGTCCGTGCTCCGCAACAAGAGACGCTGCCGCAATGAGAAACCCGCGCGCCGCAATGAGAAACCCGCGCACCGCAACGAAGAGTAGCCCCCGCTCGCTGCAACTAGAGAAAGCCCGAGCGCAGCAACAAAGACCCAATGCAGCCAAAAATAAATAAATAAAAATAAAGAAATTTATTTAAAAAAAAAAAGTATCAGCCTTGGATGTTCCTCTGCAAGAATTTCCTTTTTGGGTAGATTTAATTTGTTGTCCTCTCAGGGATTTTACCTTTTAGCAGAACACAGTTCTTACCTCAGAGGAATAGGTCACTAATGGGTAAATACCTGGTGTTAGGGATGAGCTAAGTGGGAGATTTGTTTTAAGGACATGAGCTCTTCAGCTGGTGTGGAGAAAAGATCAAACTTTGGAATTCCAACTCTAGCCTTGGGTAAGTTACTTAACTACACCTGGCCTCCATTTCCATATCTGTAAAATGGGAACAACATGTCTATTTTTTGCTGTTGTTGTTTTTAAACTATTTATTTATTTATTTGGCTGCATTGGGTCTTAGTTGCAGCACGTGGGATCTTAGTTGCGGCATGCGGGATCTTTCCTTGTGGTATGCCAGCTTCTCTCTAGTTGTGGCGTGCGGCGTGGGCTCGGTAGTTGCAGTGCGCAGGCTCTCTAGTTGTGGCACATGAGGGCTTAGTTGCCCTGTGGCATGTGGGATCTTAGTTCCCCGACCAGGGATTGAACCCACGTCCCCTGCATTGGAAGGCGGATTCTTAACCACTGGACCACCAGGGAAGTCCCAACATATCTATTTTTAAATGTTGTGGAATTTTAATTTTAAATGTTGAGGAATAATTGAGTTAATGAGTGTACCATGGCTAGCATTTAGGAAGCTCATCTTTTAACTGCATCTAAATTTTCATTCTTTATCAGACTGTTATATCCCTCTTTTGTCCCTATTAAGTAAAGGTGATGCATCACTTTTTGTCCTCTGTCTTATCTTTTTTTCTCTCTCTCCAAACTCCATCACTTTTTCCTTTCCTTTTTGTGCTTCTACAGAAGACTGGTCCTTCAGGAATTAATTCACATGTGGCTAATATGAAACAAATTTTGCCCACTGGGGCAGAAGGAACATAGGCTGTCAGTTCTTTCAAGCAACAATATGACACCCCCTCTCTGATTCAGGATGTTGTTCAGTATTTAAGAAGAGTCTATGTGAGTGGGTGGTCCTGTCACTCCAGAGGTTCCTCTGTGTGTGTGTGTGTGTGTGTATGTATACATGTGTTTTTCAGCGTGTCTGTCTGCGGAAACGTGCCGTGGGAAGGTAATTTATATGATTTCAGAAGGCAGTTTGATTCCAAGGACTAAGTGGGGTTTTTTTGTTTTGTTTTCTTAAAGGATAGGAATACAGGATTCTTATCTCTTTTTAATTGAACTCATCCTCTCCACTTTTCATTTGTTTATTGGCTTGGAAGCTAGTTGATTTAAAGTGAAATTAAAGATAAACATCTGTCCCAACTCTCATTTTCTGATTTTTTTTACTTTTTTTTTTTTTAATTTGGCCACGCTGGCTTGTGGGATCTTAGTTCCCTGACCAGGGATTGGACCAGCACCCTCGGCAGTGAAAGCGTGGAGTCCTAACCACTGGACCGCCAGGGAATTTCCTGATTTTTTTACTTTTAAGTTTTATTCCCCCAATACTCTTTGCTTATAATATTCTTACTCCCAATTCTATACCACTGTCTACGTTGTAGACCCTATTGGAATGCCCTTTCTCCTTCTTTGCTATCTAAATTTTATATGTTGTTCTAGACCAATTTAGGTCTCAAAATCCTATAAAATTTACCCTGATTGCTCGGCATATCCTGAACTGCAGGACACATCTGTGTCCGAAGCCCTTTGTGAGAATTAGGGGAACTGTGGGACAGTCATTGCTCCAGTCTTTTTTGGGAGTAGTGGTGAAACCAATTAAAGACAATAAAGGTAGTATTTAATTACATTGTGCATTTTTTCTAGATTACGTATTTATTGCATGAAAATGCAGGAATCTCATCAGTAAAATTGGGCTAACGGGAATTACGTCATGGTGGTGTTAGGCATTTAGGAGCTCATCCATATTTAGCAGAATACGTGGCATACAGCAGGTATATAATAAATCAGTAGTAGGTACTATCAAATCAAATCTTATTCTTATTAACCAATAATTACTTGACAACAACATAAAATATTAAGTGTTTGTTTAGCACTTTTGGTGATTCCAGCATTTTTTTTTTTTTTTACATTGCACTCTCATTTAATCTCTGCAGTCACTTTTATTTACCATCACATCATTGTCTTAAACTGCCCTTAGCTGTCTGTATTCCTTTCACTATTTCCCTAAGGGCCTTGTAGTGTCAAAATGCATGCATTCTCACAGAAGACCTGGCAAGACGAAACAATTGATTTAGTATCAAAGGAAAAAGCAACGAGGATGGGATAACTGTCAGTGGGGTTTATATGTGGACAAGAAGTAATGACAAGGGTCTCTAACCATACAACACGGGAAGCCAACCACTGTGCTTGCAGATGTCTATGGCCTTGGTACTTAGCTGCAGAGTTCTATCCTTGGAATACTACAGGAAGAATCTGATATTAGGATTAGAGAACTTTAACCCTGAAATGGACTTTAAACACCACTTAGCTTAACTCCCCTATTTTACCTATGAGAAAAATTGAGGGAAAGTGACTTGCAGAAGTTCACAGACCAAGTTACCATCGGAGTTGAACCCAGGTCTTCTGACTCCCAAAGCCTTCACACCTATTTCCCAAGCACAGAGTGTCTGGCATCCACATGCATGTTTTTTTCCTTTCAAGTAGTTTCATGTGCCATTGTGAAAGACCAGCTCTTTGCTGACCCAGAAGCAGCAGATTTCCTGTATATATTTCTGGTCCTAGAAGTGGGTCTGGGGGCTACTTTCAAGAACAATGACTTTGAAGTTTTTCTGATCTACACATCTGTCAGCAAGCTTAGAAGAGTAGGTGCCCAAGATGTGAGCAGCCAGCATCAAGGAAAAAGAAAAAAATACCTCTGCTAAATTCAGTGAAGCACGTTATAAACGATACAAGAGAATGGCTGCACTGAGGCATTGCTTCCCATAGCTGCTTTAGAATATAAGCCCAAAGCTAGGCTCAGCACCAACAAGCAGAGATCTACAAAGGTCTACTATTGCTGGAGGAGGTATAGAAAACTTTGTTCTACCCAAGAACTGCCACAGACATGTGATAGAGTTTGGCTGCCATGGAGAGGAGGGGAAGTATATGCTCACAGGGCTTGCTTAAGACTAACGCTGGACAAGAGAGAATTTCTTTACCCCTACCATAAGCCTAGCACTAAATTAAAGTAATTGCAGTCTACCCCTGGAAGGGGCCAAGAGCATGGAGAAAGACCCCATTCTGTGGCCAGGCATTAAGGACAATTCAAAGCTGAGGGAGGAGTAGGAACTCTGAGAAAAAAACCTGTGCAGCTCAGGCTTCACTCTAAGCACAAGATATGACCCATCACTGGAGAAATTTGTAGCCTGTGGTGTTAACATTAACAAGAAGACCCAAACTCAGCTCAACTTTGACTAATAGCCTAACACACACTAACAGGATGACAGAAGAGTATGTCCTTTACCAAGTATAAAGATGATTACCTCAGTCTCTGTTCCATCACAATGTCCAGTGTTTAATCAAAAATCAAGAGAGAATAAAACCAACCTATTATCAAGAGAGAAGGTAATCAGCAGAACCAGACTTAGAGATGACCCAGATGTTGGGTTTATCAGTCAGGGGCTTTAAAATAACCATGATCAATATCTTAAAGTTACACAGCATACATGAACAAATGAGGAATTTCAGAGGAGGTGGAAACTAAAAATAGATTCAAGAAGAAATGATAGAAATTTCAAAGAATATGACATCAAAGGTCAGCAGGCTCATCAGCAGACCGGACAGAACTGAGGAAAGAATCAGTGACCTTGAAGATGGGTCAGTAAAAATTATCCAAGCTGAAACACATAGAGGAGAAAAAAGAATGAAAGGAGATCAGAGCACAGCTTCCAAGACTGATAGATTGATCTGACTATCGAGAGATACTGAGATAGAGAGAGAGGAGACAGACAGACACTGACTGGAACTTTTAGAGGAATTGACTTATGCGATTGTGGAAGCCTGTTAAGTCTAAAATCTTCAGGTTAGGTTGGCAGGCTGGAGACCCATGGAAGAGTTGCACCTTGAGTCCAAAGGCAGTCTGCCGGAAGAACTCCTTCTTCTTCAGGGAGGTCAGTCTTTGTTCCATTAAGGCCTTCAACTGGCTGGATGAAGCCCACTCACATTATGGAGGGTAAACTGCTTTACTCAAAGTCTACCAATTTAAATTTTAATCTCATTCCCGCCCCCCACCGAAAAAAAAACACCCAAAACCATTTTCATAGAGACATCCAGAAAAATGTTTGACGAAATATCTCAGGCACTGTGGCCCAGCAGTGTTGACACATAAAATTAACCATCGTATGCCCCCTTCTAGTTACCACCCTCCCCCACCAAAGCGTGATCACTTTTTTACTTTATTTTTATTTGTTTTTGGTTTTTTGTTCTTGGATTTTTAAAATACTGAAGTATAGTTGATTTACAATGTTAATTTCTGCTATACAGCAAAGTGATTCAGTTATAGACATTCTTTTTCATATTCTTTTCCATTTCGGTTTATCACAGGATATTGAATATAGTTCCCTGTGCTATACAGTAGGACCTTGTTGTTTATCCATTCTGTATGTGATAGTTTGCATCACTTTTTTACTTTATAATAGCCTAGATTAGTTTTGAATTTTATATAGATGGAATGACATCGTATGTATTCTTTTGCATCTGGCCTCTTTCACAGAGCCTGTATACATAATCCTAGAATTTTATTGCCTAGTTAGTTAACCAGCCCTTCGCAGAGTGGCCTACAGGATTGAGGTGTGGGAGGGTATAAGCCCCTCTCCACCATGTTGTCTGGGGCTGTCCCTGATTGGCACACCTACACTCTCTAACACAGATGGGCTAGTTTAGTTGGAGTCTGGAAGTTGGTAAGCTGCACCTTTGGCCCCCTTGCCTTCCTCATTCAGGCCCATTCTCCTTTCCTTTCTTACTACTCTTTGTAACCCCTCCCATCTCCTGCTGTCCGTGGTTTGACTGTGTAGAGACCCCTGATGCCAGTTCTTCTCTTTTCCTCACATTCTCCCCCTCTCCCCTCACCTACCCAGTTGAAGCTCCTCAACCTGAATACACCCTCAGCCTTATTCTGCACCTCCTCAGCTGGCTGTCACATTGACAGACTTCCTTAGAGACATCTAGACAAACTCCCCACCCTACTCCCCATATGCTTTTTTTTATGGGTATGGAAACTAAGGACCAGAAAAGGAGGTGACTCCCAAGATATCTCAGATGGGAATGGTATAGGGTGTAGATCAGAGGGTTGCAGGCTTAGTCTCTGGGTGCTGTTCCCTCTTAGCTTGGGTCTTCCTGCCTTTCCTTCCCTCTTTCTTCCCTGCCCTCTTGCCAGATGCCACAGGGAAGGGAGAACTTCACAGCTCCTTGGGCTCTCTGGTGAGGGGACCCACCTGCACTGGGACCCTTTCTCTCCTTCCAGCACAGTGATTTGTCGTCATCCCTGCTCTTCCCTCTGCGCTTCCTCCCGGTGGAGGTGGGGCCTGCCACCTGTAGCAGCCTTGCTCAGGTTGGTGACAGACAGCTGGCTGGTGTTGGGCATGCATTTGTGGCTCATTTCTGTTTGGTGTGTGGCAGTTTGAAGACCCCATTCCTTGGTCTGGACATCGCCTCTCTACCCCTTCAGTCATTCCTTTAGGTCAGCTTCCCGTGGCAGTGACCATCAGAGTTGGAGGTGGCAGCGTGGCGCCTTGAAAGGAGCTCTATTTCAGGGGTCGGGAGATCTGCCACCAATAAGCTGTGTGACTTTGTCCTTTCTGGACCTCCGTTTCCTCACTTGTAAAATAGGTTGGATAGGGTGGTCTTTAAGGTCCCTCTCTGTGCGACATTTTATACTGCTTCTTGATTTGAGCCATTGAGCCACGAATGAAAGATTCCTGCTGTGGTAGTGTAATTAGGCTTAGCAGGTGGGTGAGATGAGAGGGAAGGAGAAGTTCTTGCCCAGGATCATCCTTCCCCCACCCATTTCATTGTGCCTTCCTGGTGTTTTCAGAACACAAATGACAACCTGTGTTTTTCTCCAAGTTCCTTGTTTTTCCTCTGCGTTCCCATTTCAAGCCTATAGTCTTGTATCTGGATGAACTTGTGTTTACTGTAAGACAGCCCTGGTGCAGAATTCATGTTCCAGTGTGTCGTTTCCTTTCTGCTGTGGGGAATGTGATGGGGGTCGGAGCCATCACAGCTGGTCCCTGGAGAGGGCTGTGTGTGTCAGAGATGTATTGTGCCGGGCTCCAGTTTCTTTTCTCAATCCCTAGTTCTGATTTTGCTGATTTCAGTTAAAACCAAAGATTGTGAAGGAGGCCGGTTCTTGTCCTCTGAGTGCTGGAGATTTGTGGGGTGGTTGAGGGGTGAGGGGCCGCTCTCTTCCTGTTTCCTTTGCTTGGAGCATTTCACCCTTTGAGGGCACAAGTGAGCCTTGTTGAACACCATCCACTCCCCGGGTGAGAGGAAGCAGTACCGAATACTGATACCTCATTGATTGATTTCTTTTTAATGAGTCATGAAACTCATTTTGATGCCGGAATTTTCCTTTCACCTTCAGGTAAAATCTTTTGTCTTTCATTCTCTGAAACACTTTTAGGGGCTTTTAATAATTATTAAATTACAGGAAAGACAGTACTTTTTTTTTTTTTTTTTTTTAAATTTATTTATGGCTGTGTTGGGTCTTCGTTTCTGTGCGAGGGCTTTCTCTAGTTGCGGCAAGTGGGGGCCACTCTTCATCGCGGTGCGCGGGCCTCTCACTATCGCGGCCTCTCTTGTGGCGGAGCACAGGCTTCAGACAAGCAGGCTCAGTAGTTGTGGCTCACGGGCCCAGTTGCTCCGCGGCATGTGGGATCTTCCCAGACCAGGGCTCGAACCCGTGTCCCCTGCATTGGCAGGCAGATTCTCAACCACTGCGCCACCAGAGAAGCCCAAGACAGTACTTTTTGAATCCTGCTGTTGCTGCTGTGGCTCCTCCTCGTCCTCCAACCCACTCCCACCTGCCTTAACATTTGTGTAGACATGTGTCAAAATTCCAGTGTTTCGTCCCATTAGTTTTTTATTTTGATCCTGTGCTGGTGAAGTAAGCATCTTGTTACCCCATTTTACAGAAGAGAAAACAGATGTGTCAAGTTAAACGACTTGTTCATGGTCACACAGCTAGTTGTTGCCCAATTTGGGATAAGAATCCGGGATTCCTGATTACTAATGACTTGTTTACTTGGCAACTCCGTCCCCCCCTCCTCCCCCCCGGCCCCATTAGGAAAGTCTTGCCACCGTAAGTGTCTCTTCTATCCCTGGCTCCACCCTCTGAAAGCACAAATTAGAAGCCAGTTCCTTAGCTGATGAGGTAGGCTGTTGGACCATGGAGCATAGGAGAGGGGTGGGGAGGAAGGTGGCACAAAGCCCAGACTTAGGGTTTTTTTCCCGAAGGTGGGAGAATTCCTTACTTCTGCAGAGTCAGCATCCCTCCCACCTTCCCACCATCCCAACCCCCCACCACCCCCAAATGGGTGTGGTTTCTTGTGGCCAGTGTTACTTGCAAGGCAGTTGTTCAGATTGATGTACAGGGGAGACAGGATTGCATCTGGGGCAAAAGACTCTTCCTGTAGGTACACCATTTTCATGTCTGATTGAGCCCTGGTGTGTTAACGTGCTCCACACTAGGATCTTACCCATGTTTGCAAGTTGCCTCCCTTGGACGTATTGAACTTTTTGAAGAGGTAATATAGCATCATGATTAAGGTTAGAGATTCTCTCTGCCCAGGTTTGAATCCTGGCTCTGCCACTTAGATGTGCGACCTTGGACAAGTTACTTCACCTGTCTGTGCTTGAGTTTGCTATGTGTTGTAATCGTAAAGTTGTGGATTAAATGCATTAATGCACGTAAAACACTTTAAAAAGTACAGTGTTATAAGGAGAGTGATTGTCCTTTCATCTAGCCCTCCTTCCCTCTCTCCCTCGTACACACTCAGTGTGATGTGTGATGTGTGTGTGTGTGTGTGTGTGTGTTCTTGACAGCAGCTTTTGGAGTCTGCATTTCCAGTCAGACTGCTGAGCCCTCCAGGCAGCTGTAACCTCATCCAAGTTTTAGCTGTGGGGTCTGTCTGTATTTGACATGTGTTTCTAAGTGTTGTCATCAATGGGCTCCTTTGTGGAGACACCTTAGAGAAAGGAAACCAGAGGGCGTGCACTGTGCACTCCCAGCCACACTGGTTCCAGTCCCCACACCTGAGGGACTGTGGGTAGCAGTGAGACTGAGTTGAACCTTTTAGCAGGATGAGAATATTGACCAGCTGTCTTAGTCTGCTCAGGCTACATAAGAAAATGCCATAGCCTGGGTGGCTTAAACAACAGAAATTAATTTTCTCATAGCTCTGGAGGCTTGAAGTCCAAGATGAGGACTGGTTGGGTTGCCAGCATGGTTGGCTTTTGGTGAGGCCTCTCTTCCTGGCTTGCAGGCAGCTGCCTTCTTGCTGTGTCCTCACATGGCCTTTCCTTGGAGTGTGTAGGGGGAAGGCCACCTCTCTTGTAAGGCTATCAGTCCTATCTGATTAGGACTCTACCCATATGACCTTATTTAACCTTAATTACCTTCTAAAAATCCTATCTCTAAACGTAGTTACATTGGGGGTTAGGGTTTCAACTTACAAAGTTCGGGGAGGACCAGGCACCAGGCTTCTTCCCCCCAGAGTTACTCAGTGAGGAAGGTTGGGGAAGTCAGCCTTGTGTCCTCTTTGGCCCCATGTACTGTGTTATTTGTAAGGCGGTATTGGATCCTCCCATACCCTGGGGAGGCATTGGGTCTCCATCTCCTTGCCTTCTTAAGGTTTGGAGTGTGAATGAAGAGTGGAAGATTATGCTTGCTCCTACCCCCAAGCTCAGAAATGCTGTGTATATTGAGGGAAGGGAGTCACCAACATTCTGATGTGTAATGACTGCCTGTCTTGTCACCTGTGTTGTTTGTTTAGACTAGGGACAAAAGTCAAATGAAACACGGTGGAATCTCTCTTTACCACCCTTCTCTTAACAAGCTCCCAGGAGTAATGAACACTTCAGTTCTTTATGTAAAACATGCTAGCAGGCTGCTGTCCGCCATACCCACTCACTCCGGCCCCACTGGTTGAATTATGTGCTTACCAAGAGCCGGTTTGTTCCGAAAGTCATTTGTACAGTTGTAGCTGGTATTGTAATTAAGTAATGTATGTATTTAAATATCAGAGAAACTGATGAAATACGACTGCAAGCGAAGTGGTTTTCTTTCTTTTTTTTTCCCCCCACCTATGAATACTAGTTAAAAGCTGTGGAAAGACTCAGTGAGTCCAGGTCACTAAAAAAATTACTGTCAGGAACTTCCCTGGTGGCGCAGTGGTTAAGAATCCACCTGCCAATGCAGGGGACATGGGCTCGATCCCTGGTCCAGGAAGATCCCACATGCCGCGGAGCAGCTAAGCCCGTGCGCCACAACTACTGAACCTGTGCTCTAGAGCCCCTGAGCCACAACTACTGATGCCGCGTGCCACAACTACTGAAGCCCGCGCACCTAGAGCCTGTGCTCCGCAACAAGAGAAGCCACCGCAATGAGAGGCCCGTGCACTGCAACGAAGGATAGCCCCCTCTCGCTGCAACTAGAGAAAGCCCATGCACAGCAACAAAGACCCAATGCAGCCATAAATAAACAAATAAAAATAAATAAATAAATAAATAAATAAATAAATAAATAAGAAATGGTAATTTAAAAAAATTACTGTTAAATTAGGTGAGCATTAAAATTGGGGGAAGTCATCAAACTCTTAAAGTTTTATTCTGAGATTACTCTGTCTACATTTTTATGCTAAAGAATCAGTATTTGGAAATTATAGACATTGTATTCTCTTCTGGTTCACGTAAGAAAGATGATGTGGGGCTCTTAAAGAGAGCTCCTCGCCTTGTGTTAGCAGGTGGGTGAATGAATGCACTTTCATATGTTTTGCAAAAATAAAAATTTAGGTGTATCCTTTTTGCTCTGTTTTGATTGACCTTGTTCCTGATCTGATCACATTGGAAGGGAGCGTTTCTATTGTGATTCAGTTTAGAGCCTGTTTTTTTTAAATAAATTTATTTATTTATTTATTTTTAGCTGTGTTGGGTCTTCGTTTCTGTGCGAGGGCTTTCTCTAGTTGAGGCGAGCGGGGGCCACTCTTCAGCGCGGTGCGCGGGCCTCTCACTATCGCGGCCTCTCTTGTTGCGGAGCACAGGCTCCAGACGCGCAAGCTCAGTAGTTGTGGCTCACGGGCCCAGTTGCTCCGTGGCATGTGAGATCTTCCCAGACCAGGGCTTGAACCCGTGTCCCTGCATTGGCAGGCAGATTCTCAACCACTGCGCCACCAGAGAAGCCCTAGAGCCTGTTTTGATAATGTGCTTTGGTTTCAATTTAGAGGTTTTAGGAAATAGAAAATTTTATTTTGTATATGGTGTTGTTAAAACCAACACTAGTGGGTCTTTTGATACTGGGGTTTTAAAGCAAATTAAGGTGGCTCACTCTGGATTTTAGTAGATTCTGCAGTTCGTCTCGTAGGCTTAGAGCATATTGAGAGAGAACTAATTCCCCTATTTTACAAATGAGGAGAGCAGGCCTTGAGAGAGGGGAAGTGTGTCTGTGGTGAGTTGTGTGGGGTGGCGGAGTGCAGGGGGTAGAGCCACAGCAGATGGGACCTTCCGCCGAGCTGCCTCGATCAGTTCTCTCTCTGGCCCCAGAGCTGGAGCTCTCCACTGCAAGGGTGCTCCTCTGGGTGGACTTCTCTGATGACAGTGTTGACCCGTGCTTCCTACTTTGGGACAGGACCAACCTGGAGGCCTTGCAAAAGAAGCTGGAGGAGCTGGAGCTCGATGAACAGCAGCGGAAGCGCCTTGAGGCCTTCCTTACCCAGAAGCAGAAGGTGGGAGAACTGAAGGATGACGACTTTGAGAAGATCAGTGAGCTGGGTGCTGGCAATGGAGGTGTGGTGTTCAAGGTCTCCCACAAGCCGTCCGGTCTGGTTATGGCCAGAAAGGTGAGGCCACTTTAAAAAAAAAAAAAAAAGGACTGAATCAAGCTTGCCTTGGTGAACAGCTAATTGGATTACCTTTTAGAAGACCTGTGGGCCTGGAGACAAGGGTGGAAGGAAAACTGACTTTTCATTCAGTACCCTTTTGTGCTTTTTGAATTTTGAACTCATGTTATCTATTAGATTATAGGTAAACACACTCATGATGTGTTAGTGTATTTATCCCACTGCCCAGACTGGAAAATAACAGCAAGCGACCATTTGTTAGTTTTCTGTGTGCTCTGGAAAGAAATCTGAGATGCTCGTTTGCCATTTATCAAGAGCAGAAGCTGCTTTCATTTACCCAGCCCCAGGGACACACAAAAAACACTTATTTCATGTTGTTTCTCCGAGTTCCACCCCTGCCAGTGGTTCCCCTTCATCTCTCTGCAGTATAACATCTCGGCTTCCCAACATGGCATGCGGTCTTTGAGCTGGACTTCCCTTCCTGGTGACCCTGGGTCCTCCTCTTTCTGGACAGCGAGGTTGGACTCTTCCGTGTTTCACAGCACACCATGTTCATTTCTGTCCACATATTTTTGCTCATGCTGTTCCTTCCATCTTTTCAAACACTGCCCATCTTCAAGGCCCACCTCCTGTCTAGCCTTCACTGGCTGCTCCCACCCGCGCTGGTAACCACTGCTTCCATGTCCTCTGACACTCATTGTCCATGGCTCTTTTTAGAAGCTCAGCCTTATCCGGTGACCATTTCATGTATCTGTCACCTGTCTCCCCAGCTGAAACAAGGGACAACATTGGCGGTGGGGGGGCGGGGAACATAGGTGGCCCCTAAGGCCTTGGCTAAATCTCAACCACATCAGACCCCTAAAGTCAAGGGTAAATCTCTAGGGCAGCTTCGATTGGCAGACCCAGTTCCTCATACCTTTCTGGTCCTACAACCCTTGAGTATCAACCAAGTCCTTAAGGCCACTTTCCCCATATCTCCCAGTTTCACAGGTCCTTTTGTTCTTGGGAGGGGTGAGCCCCCTCTTGCTCAGTCTTGGCTCCCAGGAGTAGAGGCACAGCTGGCCACTCCTCCAGTGCCAACACCTGCCTTGGTATGTTGGCACTCAGTGCTCTGGTTGGGCAGAAACTTGTTTGTTAAAACTTGCCTGTTTCCTCTCTTCCTACCTTTAAGAGCTTAAGCATTTAAGAAGGCTCCTATCCATCCATCCACCCATCCATCATCCATCCATATATTTTTAAAGCTTCTCTTCCTTCTACCTTTCTTTTCCCAGCTAATTCACCTGGAGATCAAACCTGCAATCCGGAACCAGATCATACGGGAGCTGCAGGTTCTACATGAGTGCAACTCCCCTTACATTGTGGGCTTCTACGGTGCATTCTACAGTGATGGCGAGATCAGTATCTGCATGGAGCACATGGTATGTGGCAACCTGTCAGCCTCTGAAGCAGCGGCCTGGGAAGTGGGTGGCTCTGGTCTAATCTTTGGTCTGGGATGTGACTGGCTGCTTCCTTGTTCCTCCCTGGGTCCAGATCACTGTCTTGGGCATGTGGGAAGCCTGGCTGTAGACGTTGGAATAGCCAAGAAGATGACAGGCCTCCTTCCTAGGTCCCTGTCTCTTCAAAGAGAGGTGGCAGCAATCAGGTGTCCCTGGTGGTTGTACCAAGAGCACATCTCCCAGTTTTCTTGACCCCAAGATTTTGATGTGGGTAAACTCTGGTTAATATAGTTTAAATCCATTTATTACATGCCATGCTGTGTGCTAGGTACATGTTCTGGGGTTATGAAGATAAGTGAAACAGTCCCTGTTTTCAGAGAGTTTATAACCTACTTTAAGAGCAGGGTTAGCAAAACTATTACTGATAAGCTAGTATTTATTGGGTGTATATCATATCAAGCACTACCCTAAGCAAATTAATATTTTATTACATTTTTATAACACCTTATTGAGTTGGGTACATTATCTGCATTTTACAGATGAGGAAACTGAGGCTCAGAGAAATGGAATAACTTACCCAATGTCATACAGCTGGTAAGCGGAATTGGTAGAATTTAAACCAAGGCTGTCTGACCCCAGTGTACTTTGTTGAATCTACCGGATAGTGCCTGGGGCTCTGTTTCCATCCTTGATGGCCAGAATTTCAAAGAGAGAGGCTGGCTTCATGGTTGCTAATGCTTTTCTGTCCCCAATAGGCAGCATGGCACAGGGGACTTTGGAATCTGAGATGTTTATTCATATCTCCCTTCTCCACAAAAATCCAAGTGGACACCTTGTCTTGTTTGCCATTGTGTCTCCAAAGCCACAGCAGGTGCTCAGTAATTATTTGTTTACAGATTGTCACCTTCTTGTCATGACCTTGGGCAAGCTTCTTTATCTTTCTGATTCTCAGTTTCCTCACCTATAAAATGGCCATTACTATACCTGCCTCGTTATAGTGAGGATTGATTAAAATAAGAGTTGTAAGTCTTCCAGCACACTGTGTGACTCAGAGCATGCCTTCTGCAAACTTTAGCTTTTGCTTTATTCTCACTGGGGCTGACAGTTCAGAGACAAGGGCTGACATGATTGAGTCTACATGCTTCGTGGTTGCTCTGCTTTCAGTCCAGCCTAGTGTCCCTCAGTAAGTTCTCCACTTCCTTCCTGACTCTCTAGACCTGCCCTCACCTCTGGAATGAGAGCCCCAGGGCCTGGTCTTAATGAACTCCAGGAGAACCCTCCTGAGAGGTCTGTCCCTTGCTGGTGCCCCCATTATTTTGAACATCTCTTCGTTTCAATGATCAAGAAGTGCCATACACAGTGTTGCAGTCACGTGCTGACTTCTGTGGCGCCATTTGGAACGTAGATTCTGAAAATGTCTTCTGTGCGTCTGAAGGTCACCGAGAAAGCTCTCGTTCCTTCTTGCTTCAAGGAGAGTGAAGCAGTCTCTGTGGGAAGCATGTGAATGTTTCTGGCTTGGTCCTAGCCCAGGCCTGGGGTGCTGATTATTTTCCACTTGGGTTTTAACCTCCCTTTGGTGGGGTGGGGTAGGACAGGGGGAGGGGGCTGCTCCTTAACCTTTGGGTTTCTTGTGCTCTTTGTGCTGACGATGGTTGGTTTTCCAGCTTTAGCCCAAGAGTTGGATGAAGATGTGTAAATGGCACTGGAGGTCGTTGAAAACTAGAAGGGGAAGAGGGTGGAGGTGATGGTGGTCAACCAGTGATAAAACAAGAGAGGCCAGAGTAGCCTTTTTTCCTCTTGGGTCTTGCCAAAATAACAGAAGATGGGTGGTGGCATGGCTGGACATAATAGTAACTAGCTTTTCCATCTTCTACCACTTGTTGGGTCCTTTTCATGTTATGTGACTTCTTAATCACATCAGCCCTGTCATATGACATGGATTGACCCCCACCCCCACCCCAAGCTGGTAGATGGAGAGAGCAAGGCCTTGAGAGGTTTAGTAACTAGTCTAAGTTATATAACCAGTAAGTGTCAGAGCTGAGCTCTAACCCGTGTCTCTAACCAGGTCCGCTTTCTTTAAATTTCATAGTCTCTCCACTACACAATGTAAATCATATACTCTCTCAAGATTTTCTCATTTCTGCAGAGAAATGTTTGGACCGGATGTTCTCTAGGGACCCCTCCCCATGCTAACATTCTGTGTTTCTATGGTTTTTGGCACTTGTAGCCAGTCACTTGATTACATTAGTTAATCAGCATGGGTTCAGCTTCACAAACACTTATTTTAGTGCCTATTAGGGCAAAGTGCCACATGAGCTGCCGAGGGGATGGAACCATTGAGAGCAACGTCTCTGCCCCCAGAGCTGTTCACAGGCCGCATGGCTGTGTTCTAGGGCCTTCTCAAGTGAGGAGTATCGGTGTGGACGTGAGGGCTTCTGAGCACCGGGTATGCGTCACCTCATGCCTGCTGTCTTCTGAACCATCAGAAATTCTTTCTTAAGTAACCTCCAAGTTCTGTTCCTCTCCCTTTAGTAGAGGAACCAGGAGGCTATCTGTAGGTTTGAGCATGGTTGAACTCCAGGGTGCTTGCTTCAGAGGTTAAGATCAGGCCCTAAACGTTGATAGTCAGTGCCCTATTCATTTATTCAGATCCTGCTGGAACCTCTTTTATTGGCCTTATGTGGCCTCTTGCCATGTGGAGTTCAGTCTTTCTGTCTGTCTTAAATTGACCTGTGTTGAGGCTTCCTCATTCTGGAATCCTTTCTTCACTCTGTATTCATAGACGTTGATCACAACCTCGTGCTCCTTGCCCTTGTCCAGCCTTTCCCTCCTGGAGGAGGAGATGACACAGGATGTCACAAGGGTTGGTCTCCCATTCTCTTGGCCCATTTCTAGTACCTGCAGGTCAGTTGTTTTCCCCCATGGCTTTGGCTCTCTGGGGATATTGAGATCCTCCCACGTAAGTCCCTGAAGCAGAAGATATCTCTGGAATTACCCTGGGAGGCCTGAGTGTGGGAAACCTGGCTGTCAGAGAGTGGGAGGGTCAAAACCTTTCTGAGGGCCAAGCAGAGTGTAGGGCACCTATTAGGTGATATGTGTTGAATGACTGAATGAGGGAAGCAGGATGGGAGATCGCATGGTCAGAGCTCAAGAGAGAGTTAGGGCCTTCTGTTCCTGGGTATACCTAGGCTCAGAGGGCAGCTGGAACTGTCTGTTAACACTAGTGGAGAGGCTCAGAGTTGCCAGGGACGGGATCCTGTAAGGAAGCAGTTGTGGCCTGAAGTTCAAGTAGCCATGCTCCAGAGTAGCTTTCTGCTCTAGGCTGGGCCCTCTCACCCCTTCCTTGGTCCCTGAGCAAGCCCTCCTGCAGGAGAACTCCTGCACTGGCTGCCTGTGATAGGAAAATTCTCTGACCACTGGCTGCCATTTCTCTTTAGGGATTTCTGCTTTGTCTCAGCTTCCACATTTCAAAGGTGTTGTCATATAGAGCTCTGTTCATTAGCCATATCCCAGCTTCTAAGATTCTTTGGTCCTCTCCGTGTCACAGTCTTTGCATGATGTTCCTTGTCATTGGCATTTCCCCCCAACACTTTACTATGAAAAATTTCAAAAGTACAGAAAGTTGAAGGAATTGTGTAATGTACACTCTAAAGCCACCACCTAGATTCTACCGTTAACATTTTGCCATATTTGCTTTACCACGTACTGTCTACTTACGCACTGCTCAGATTGTTGTTTTTTTTTTTTTTTTTTGAAATTCACGTTCTTTTATTTATTTATTTATGACTGTGTTGAGTCTTCGTTTCTGTGCGAGGGCTTTCTCTAGTTGCGGCAAGCGGGGACCACTCTTCATCGCGGTGCGCGGGCCTCTCACCATCGCGGCCTCTCTTGTTGCGGAGCACAGGCTCCAGACGCGCAGGCTCAGTAACTGTGGCTCACGGGCCCAGTTGCTCCGTGGCATGTGGGATCTTCCCAGACCAGGGCTCGAACCCGTGTCCCCTGCATCGGCAGGCAGATTCTCAACCACTGCGCCACCAGGGAAGCCCACTCAGATTGTTTTTTGGATGCAGTTTAAAGTAAATTTGTCATCAACGTGCATGGAGCCCCATCTTCTTAATGCACCTATCTAGGGGCTGACCTTTTCTAGACATAAGCTGTGTTTGCACCTGCCCAGTCTGAGTTTTGAGACCCAAGGGGTGCATGGATGCTGCCTGATCAGAACAGGAATGTTCTTGTCTTCGGGGAAGTAGATTCCTGCTCAGGTGGTAGCTGAGCAACCAGAGAACTGGGGACTCAGGGTTGATGCTTCTCATGCAGGAGTAAAAGCTTTTGAGCTCTTTTTTTTTCCATAAAGCATTTGTCTCTTCTGTAGAAAACCTTCACAAAAGCACCACTGACTTAGTTAATAATTGGCTTCTAAAAATAAGCACAGTTTCAGCAGCTTTAGTCAGCGAAGGCAGGTCCTTGGCAACAGTGCAGTAGAATTGAAAGGTTGTGAGGTGAGTCGCAGGCAACACTGGCTGATCCTGATGTGGTTCATGCTTCTTAAATCCTGCGAATCCCGTTCTTCACTCTGTAACTCTGCTTGTAGCGCAGAGGAGGTTAAGGGAGGAGAGCCAGCGTTTCCTCCTTTTTGACAGAAATGTTTACCGCAACCCCCAGGGAAAGTGTAAACCAAGACAGTTAGCCGGGCCGCCCTGTCCTGGCTGTGGAACCTGAGAACCACAGGCTAGCTCTTCTGCCTCGTTTGCATCCGATTTGGACAGAATTGCTGTTACCTAGTTTTAAGTGTATAGTCCTCCCTGATAATTAGGCAAAGTCGTTCAAACAAAGAGTCTGAAACCACATTCAACTGAAAGCAAAACAAAAAGGCTGGAAACTTTCTGCACTGGAGTCCCTGTTCCTGTCAGTAAGGGAAATTGAGAGGCGCTGTGGCATTTCTAGGAGCCTGCTGACTTGGGTGTGGTTACCTGGGCTGTGGCGCTGTCCTCATTTGGCCACCAGGGGCCTGTGGCATTGTGAAGGCAGCCAGGCTCAAAGGATGACTCAGACCCCAGCCTGGCTCACCGCCTGGGTAGGGCTCTTCCAAGGGCTCTTGGAAAATGTGTGTTTACAGAGGAGTTCTCTTTGACTCTAGATTGATAATTCCATGCTCATATCCCTGTGGAGATTATGGCCCATTTGAATTTTAGGTTGAATTTTGAAATCCTCCCCTGTGCTCCTTGGTTGTCTACCATTAGGTAGTTGTGCTAGGGAGTTTATTATGATGAGAAGTTTAACGTATTCAGGGGTGTTAGTGTGCATTTGAGTATACACCTGTACTGTTTTCTTTTTCTATCAGCACCCATGATCCAGAGTTGATCTGTGATAGAAAGCCATTGGTCCAAACTATCCTTTTTATAAGCATAGACTTTTTAAGTTGATAATCTATTTTTAGCATTGTTTTAGGTAACATTTCCTGAGAGCTCTGTATCCCTGAATGAGTCTTACCTATTTTCTCACCTCCTTCAGGTAGTGTTGTAGCTACCTAATGATGCCTTTGTACAAAATGGGCACTCAGTAAGTATCTGTTAATTGATTTATAGATTTAATTCTCCACTTTCATAAATGAGGTCAGTAATTTTAAAAGGTAAGACATTTATTTATGGGAGAAAATGTATAAACCATAGAAAAGCACAAAGAAGAAACTATCGCACAACAAAGACCCCTGATAATCTTACTATCTAGACTGGAACATTTTGGTAACATTTTTGATATTCTGGTTTCTGTGAGTATATGCACACTTTTAAATTTTTATAAAAATGGGATTATTCTCTGTCCTTCTTTTCTTTATTATGTTATGCATTGTTCTGTGACCTTACATTGCATGGCTGCATCTTACAGGCTGGGTGGTTTTGGAGGCAGGATGTCAGTGGGAACACCTCTCTGCTTCTCCTACCCAGATCTCACCCACCTCCAAGGCTCAGCTTCCGTGTGTCACTCGTGTCGTGAGCCCTTCCCTTGGCCGCTTTGTCCAGGAATTGCTTCCTCCTCTGAGCACCTGTAGCAGTGTGTGTTCTCTTCATTCAACTGTTTGTTCCCTGCCTTGTTCAGAGGAGGATTTAAGGTGCCTTGCCTTTTTATGAATATGTTCTGTCTCCCCAGGCAGAGGGTATTTTTTCCTATACTTATAGTTTTTCCCATTCCTAGTTCCTCATGTATCCCTCTGCCTTACACAGAGGTGATTAAGAGATGATAGTTGACGATGGTAGCTGCCCAGTGTAGACAGGATACTTTAGAAAATCAATCTGAGTTTGTAGGAATTATCTCTACTTCTAGGGTAATTTTATATTGTGACTGATAATTGGCTACACCCGAAGCCATAGAGGCAGGAACATATTTCTGTCTCAACACGTGAGGGTTCCTTGAGTGAGCATTTTTTCAAGATCTCAGGTTAAAATGTAGCCTCCATGGATAGGAAGGCCCTTGTATGCGAGCCCTACAGAAGCCAGCTTCACTCCACATGTGTTATCCCCTCTTGCGTACTCCCTTTCCACCGCCTCTGCCCTGGGTCCTGCTCATGTCATCTCCGCCTGATCAGCTGCTTGCTAATTGCCCTGTCTCTTTCTCTCAGCTGCTATGGTTTGGGTACCTTTCCTTCTGCCTCCGTAAAGTCAGGTCTTAGTTCCTTGGTGGGGCTCCATGATCTGGCCACAGATGGCCATTTCCAGCCTGATCCATCCCTGCATTTCTTCATACACCTACAGTGAATGAACCGCATGTCATCCCAGGAGTACTAAGCAATTTAATGCTTCTCTGCTTTTGATCTTGTTGAGATACGCTGTTCTTGGGAATTCCCTGGCGCTCCAGTGGTTAGGAGCATGCTTCCGCTCTGTTCTGTTGTCCCCTCGCCCCTCTCCTTTTCCAGGTATGGAAATCATGCTCATTCTTTGAGTAAGATTTCAGCTCAAATGCTATCTTCTAAGTGAAGGCAGAATTCTCCCTTCTTCTGTGTGTGTGTGTAGCACTTTTACTATACATTTATTCTGTTTTGTTATATTTTATTGAGTCGTATATTTCTCCTACTAGTTTGTAAATTTATTGAGGACAAGAGCTAGGTCTTTATTGTATCTTTATTCCCCATAGAACCTAACACAGTGCATGGCATTTTGTAGGATTTGCGGAATGAATGATTGCTTTCTATGACATTTTTCTTTGGATTTTATTAAATATAATTTGTTAGGATAATGCCAAATGCAAGTTGTGACTTACACAATGGTGACAAAATGGCAAACATTTATTGAGCACTTACTATGGGCTAGACATTGTTCTAAGGGCTTTATATATATGAGCTTGTTTAATACTTATAATAGCCCTATGAATATCATAATAGCCTTATAATTATTATCATCCACATTTTACAAGTAGAGTAACTTGTTCAATGTCCACTAGATAGTAAGAGTTGGGATGCAAATTTAGACAGTTTGCCACTAGAGTCTGCACTCCTAACTGCTACTCTATTCTGTCAGTTCAGTAGAATTAGTAATTTGACCACTGAATTAGTAATTTTTGACCACTAAATTAGTAATTTATTTAATGATTATTCATAGGATTTGAGTTATTAGTTGTTTGGCAGCTCCCACAATGTTTTACATTCATGTCTTACTTGATATCTGGAACAAACCGAAGGGTGCCCTTCTAGGAAGATTTGTCATGTGTGAGATTTACTTTCCTGCTGAAGTTTAACACTTGAAAGAATAGTTAGAAACATTGTCACTAAATGGGCTGGTATTCTTGTTCTTAGGATGGGGGTTCCTTGGATCAAGTCCTGAAGAAAGCTGGAAGAATTCCTGAACAAATTTTAGGAAAAGTTAGCATTGCTGTGAGTATATTGAGAAGTTTTTCTTCCAGGTTCCCTCACTGATAAGTTGAGTTGGTAGGAAAGGGACAAGGAGGAAGGTAGGAAGTCAACAAAGGGAAGGTTTGTAAGAAAAGTTAGGTTTTTCACCAGAATTTTCTCTATCTAGATTCTAGATACAATATCTCCCTCCCAACCCCCTGCTCTTTCTCGCTAAAACTAGCAAAGTAGATTTCTGTATATTAAAATCTGTCTTGAAAAATAGGACAGGGTATCCAAAAGAATTCCCATTTGTGGCATCAGAAAGCCTCTTTTTTAGATTGCAGATTTGGAAATAAATGAGTTCAAGCAAAGTAGGTTTTTTTACAGTTGTCTAAACTTGCAATAATCAATTTTGCTTAAAAATCATACTCTATATACCATGTAAAAAGATGGTTTCTTGATAAGATAGGTTAAAAAATCAAAAGAGAGAAGAAAAATAAGGGAAGAAGGCAAATTTTTGATGTTAGATGAAATATTTCCTAGATCATTTTAAAATAGAAAGGTTGAGTATTTTCTAAACACCACTATTTCAGTTTCCATCTTTTTACATTTCCTTTCCCCTAGGTAATAAAAGGCCTGACATACCTGAGGGAGAAGCACAAGATTATGCACAGAGGTAAGAACTTATTTGCTAGTTGTTATGTTTTGGATTTTTGCTGAAGTCTAAAAGTTGTTGCAGCCTCTTTTGTGTTTTGTTTTGGTATAAAAGCCATTTGCTAGTATTTTTGATTTTTACTACCACTCTTTGACTATTTACTTTGATATCTGGAGCAGCAACAACCATCCTCTTTTTAGTATGCGGTATACCTGTTACCCGAGGCTGTGACAGACATAGTCACCCAGTATGCACAGACCAGATGCCCAGCTAGAACTTAGTTACCCAGCCCCCAGTGTCCCTGGCTGCCCACTGGACTAGACTGTGCATAGGCCCAAAGCCATGACTAACTGGATATGAGTTTGACTCTAAAAGAAACTCTGGGTTCTTTTAATAAAGGTACACATACACTTATCATATAACCATACCACTCTTAGATATTTATTCAAGATAAATGAAAACATATGTCCATAAACACTTGTATACACATGTTTAAAGCAGCTATATTCATAGTAGAAATAACTAAAATGTTCTTCAACAGGCAAAGAGATAAACAAATTACAATATATCCATACAAGAGAGTATTATTCAGCAATAAAAATAACAGGCTATTGACACATGTAGGTTTTTTTTTTTTTTTTTAATTTATTTGTTTATTTTTGGCTGCGTTGGGTCTTCATTGCTGTGCGTGGGCTTTCTCTAGTTGCGGCGAGTGGGGGCCACTCTTCATTGTGGTGCGCGGGCTTCTCATTGCGGTGGCTTCTCTTGTTGCGGAGCACGGGCTCTAGAGCGCAGGCTCAGTAGTTGTGGCGCACGGGCTTAGTTGCTCCGCGGCATGTGGGATCTTCCCGGATCACGGCTTGAACCCGTGTCCCCTGCGCTGGCAGGCGGATTCTTAACCACTGTGCCACCAGGGAAGCCCGACACATGTAGTTTTGATGAATATCAAAAACACTTCTGGATGAAAGAAGCCTGACCCAAAACAGTACAAACTGTTTCTATGTATATAAAATTATAGAGAAAACAACACAGATCTATAGGGACAGAAAGTAGATCAGTGGTTACCTGAGGGTTTAGGGAGAGATTAACATCAATGAGGCATGACGGAACTTCCTGGGGTGATGAAATGTTATATCTAGATTGTGGTGGTAGATACGTGGGTATATGGGTTTATCAAAAGTCAAACTTTCCGCTAAAGTGGTTGCATTTTACAGTATATAAGTTATACCTCAATAAAGTTTATTTTTTAAAAAAAGATGAAGAAGCCAGAGGAAAGACAAATGGAAAAACACAGTGCTCTTGGCCATGTCCCTTTAGCTACAGTGTGCTAATAGTGACAGGTCTAGGGAGGGATGGTGGAGGAAGAGAGGAGTGGACTGGTGAAATTGGCCAGCTTATGAGCCATTATATATTAGGTAATACATTCTAAATTTTAGAATAGGTATTGTTTTTTTAATTAAATTTTTAAACTTGTAAAATATACATAACATAAAATTGATCATTTTAACCATTTAAAAGTGTACAGTTCAAGTAGAATTTTAAAAAAAGAAATAAAATATACAGTTCACTGGCATTAAGTACATTCACATTGTTATGCAACCACAACCACCATCAGTATTCTTAAGATGTCAGTTTTGCTTTATTTGATCTGTAGATTCAAAGCCATCCCACTGAAAATCCCAGTAGCCTTTGTAGAGTTGACAAATTTTGTCTAAAATTTATAGGGAGATGCAAAGAACCTAGAATAGCCAAAACAACTTTAAAAAGGAAAAACAAAGTTGGGGGACTTAGACTACCTGACTTCAAGGTTTATTAGAAAGCTACAGTAATCAATAGAGCGTTGCATTGGTGTGAAGCTAAGCATAATAGATCAAATAGAACATAATGAAGAGTTCAGAAACAGACACATACATATAGAGTCAATTGAGTTTTGGCAAAGATTCCAAAGTAGTTCAATAGGGGAAGAAGAATCTATTCAACAAATGATGCTGAACAATTGGATATCCATATGCACAAAAATGAACCTCTACTATTACCTCACGCTATATACAAAAATAACTCTCAGTGGATCATAAAACTTTTAAAACTTCTAAAAGAAAACATAGGAGACTATCTTAGTTACTGTGTTTTAGCAAAGAGTTTTAAAATGAGACATAAAAAGCACAAACGATAATGGAAAAACCAATAAATTGAGCTTCATCTAAATTAATAACATTTGCTTTTCCAAAGACGCTGTGACAAAAATGAAAAGGCAAGCCATGGACTAAGAGAAAATATGGGCAAAACATATATCCATCAAAGGACTTTATCTAGAATATATAAAGACCTCTGACAACCTAATAATAAGATAAACAATGCAATTTTTAAAAAATTGGTAAAAATATATATGCTCTCTACAAGACACCCACTTCAGACCAAGGGACACATGCAGATGGAAAGTGAGGGGATGGAAAAAGATATCCCATGCAAATGGAAATCAAAACAAAGCTGGAGTAGCAATACTCACATCAGATAAAATAGACTTTAAAATAAAGAATGTTACAAGAGACAAGGAGGGACACTACATAATGATCAAGGGATCAATCCAAGAAGAAGATATAACAATTATAAATACATATGCACCCAACATAGGCGCACCTCAATACATAAGACAACTGCTAACAGCTATAAAAGGGGAAGTCGACAGTAACTGTAATAGTGGGGGACTTTAACACCTCACATACACCAATGGACAGATCATCCAAACAGAAAATTAATAAGGAAACACAAGCTTTAAATAACACAATAGACCAGATAGATTTAATTGATATTTATAGGATATTCCATCCCCAAACAGCAGATTACACTTTCTTCTCAAGTGCACATGGAACATTCTCCAGGATAGATCACATCTTGGGTCACAAGTCAAGCCTCAGTAAATTTAAGAAAATTGAAATCATATCAAGCACCTTTTGTGACCACAATGCTATGAGATTAGAAATCAATTACAGGGAAAAAACATAAAAAACACAAACACATGGAGGCTAAACAGTATGTTACTAAATAACCAAGAGATCACTGAAGAAATCAAAGAGGAAATCAAAAAATACCTAGAAACAAATTACAACGAAAACACGACGATCCAAAACCTATGGGATGCAGCAAAAGCAGTTCTAAGAGGGAAGTTTATAGCAATACAGGCCTATCTCAAGAAACAAGAAAAATCTCAATCTAACCTTACACCTAAAGGAACTAGAGAAAAAAGAACAAACAAAAACCAAAGTTAGCAGAAGGAAAGAAATCATAAAGATCAGAGCAGAATAAATGAAATAGAAACAAAGAAAACAATAGCAAAGATCAATAAAACTAAAAGCTGGTTCTTTGAGAAGATAAACAAAACTGAGAAACCATTAGCCAGACTCATCAAGAAAAAGAGGGAGAGGACTCAAATCAATAAAATTAGAAATGAAAAAGAAATTACAACAGACACTGCAGAAATACAAAGCATCCTAAGAGACTACTACAAGCAACTCTATGCCAATAAAATGGACAACCTGGAAGAAATGGACAAGTTCTTGGAAAGGTATAACCTTCTAAGACTGAACCAGGAAGAAATAGAAAATATGAACAGACCAGTCACCAGTAATGAAATTGAAACTGTGATTAAAAATCTTCCAACAAACAAAAGTCCAGGACCAGATAGCTTCACAGGTGAATTCTATCAAACATATAGAGAAGAGCTAACACCCATCCTTCTCAAACTCTTCCAAAAAAATTGCAGAGGAAGGAACACTCCCAAACTCATTCTATGAGGCCACCATCACCCTGATACCAAAACCAGACATAGATACTACAAAAAAAGAAAATTACAGACCAATATCACTGATGAATATAGATGTAGAAATCCTCAACAAAATACTAGCAAACAGAATCCAACAACATGTTAAAAGGATCATACACCACGATCAAGTGGGATTTATCCCAGGGATGCAAGGATTCTTCAATATACGCAAATCAATCAAAGTGATACACCATATTAACAAATTGAAGAATAAAAACCATATGATGATCTCAATAGATGCAGAAAAAGCTTTTGACAAAATTCAGCACTGATTTATGATAAAAACTCTCCAGAAAGTGGGCATAGAGGGAACCTACCTCAACATAATAAAGGCCCTATACGACAAACCCACAGCAAACATCATTCTCAATGGTGAAAAACTGAAAGCATTTCCTCTAAGATCAGGAACAAGACAAGCATGTCCACTCGCCACTATTATTCAACATAGTTTTGGAAGTTCTAGCCATGGCAATCAGAGAAGAAAAAGAAATAAAAAGAATACAAACTGGAAAAGAAGAAGTCAAACTGTCACTGTTTGCAGATGACATGATATTATCTATACATAGAGAATCCTAAAGATGCTACCAGAAAACTACTAGAGCTAATCAATGAATTTGGTAAAGTTGCAGGATACAAAATTAATGCACAGAAATCTCTTGCATTCTTATACACTAACAACGAAAGAGCAGAAAGAGAAATTAAAGGAACAATCCCATTCACCATTGCAACAGAAAGAATAAAATACCTAGGAATAAACCTACCTAAGGAGGTAAAAGACCTGTACTCAGAAAACTGTAAGACACTGATGAAAGAAATCGAAGATGACACAAACAGATGGAGAGATATACCATGTTCTTGGATTGGAAGAATCAATATTGTGAAAATGACTATACTACCCAAAGCAATCTACAGATTCAGTGCAATCCCTATCAAATTACCAGTGGCATTTTTTACAGAACTAGAACAAAAAATCTTAAAATTTGTATGGAAACACAAAAGACCCCGAATAACCAAAGCAATCTTGAGGGAAAAAAACGGAGCTGGAGGAATCAGACTCCCTGACTTCAGACTATACTACAAAGCTGCAGTAATCAAGACAATATGGTACTGGCACAAAAACAGAAATATAGATCAATGGAACAGAATGGAAAGCCCAGAGATAAACCCACACACCTATGGTCAACTAATCTATGACAAAGGATGCAAGGATATACAATGGAGAAAAGGCAGTCTCTTCAATAAGTGGTGCTGGGAAAACTGGACAGCTACATGTAAAAGAATGAAATTAGAACACTCCCTAACACCATACACAGAAATAAACTCAAAGTGGATTAGAGACCTAAATGTAAGACCAGACACTATCAAAGTCTTAGAAGAAAACGTAGGCAGAACACTCTATGACATAGATCACAGCAAGATCTTTTTTGATCCACCTCCTAGAGTAATGGAAATAAAACCAAAAATAAACAAATGGGACCTAATGAAACTTCAAAGCTTTTACAAAGCAGAGGAAACTACAAACAAGATGAAAAGATGACCCTCAGAATAGGAGAAAATATTTGCAAACAAATCAACGGACAAAGGATTAATCTCCAAAATATATAAACAGCTCATGCAGCTCAATATTAAAAAAACAAACAACCCAATCCAAAAATGGGCAGAAGACCTAAATAGACATTTCTCCAAAGAAGACATACAGATGGCCAAGAAGCACATGAAAAGCTGTTCAACATCACTGATTATTAGAGAAATACAAATCAAAACTACAATGAGGTATCACCTCACACCAGTTAGAATGGGCATCATCAGAAAATCTACAAACAACAAATGCTGGAGAGGGTGTGGAGAAAAGGGAACCCACTTGCACTGTTGGTGGGAATGTAAATTAATACAGCCACTGTGGAGAACAGTATGGAGGTTTCTTAAAAAACTAAAAATAGAATTACCATATGACCCAGCAATCCCACTGTTGGGCATATACCCAGAGAAAACCATAATTCAAAAAGATACATGCACCCCAATGTTCACTGCAGCACTATTTACAATAGCCAGGTCATGGAGGCAACCTAAATGCCCATCAACAGACGAATGGATAAAGAAGATGTAGTACATATATACAATGGAATATTACTCAGCCATAACAAGGAACAAAATTGGATCATTTGTAGAGACGTGGATGGATCTAGAGACTGTCATACAGAGTGAAGTAAGTCAGAAAGAGAAAAACAAATATCATATATTAACGCATATATGTGGAACCTAGAAAAATGGTACAAATGAACTGGTTTGCAGGGTAGAAATAGAGGCACAGATGTAGAGACACAGAAATAGAGACACCAAGGGGGGGAAGTGGCGGGGGGTGGGGCGTGGTGTGATGAATTGGGACATTGGGATTGACATGTATACACTAATACGTATAAAATAGATAACTAATAAGAGCCTGCTGTATAAAAAATAAATAAAATAAAATTCAAAAATTCAAGAAAAAAAAGACAAGAAATAGCAAATGTTGGAGAGGATGTTGAGAAAAGGGAACCCTTGTGAAGTGTTGGTGGGAATGGAAATTGGTGGAGTCACCATGGAAAAGAGTATAGCATTTCCTCAGAAAATTAACCGTGGAGCTACCATATGGCCCAGCAATCCCACTTCTGAAGAAATGGAAAACACTAATTTGAAAAGATATATGCACCCCTATGCTCACAGCAGCACCATTTACAATAGCCAAGATAGGGAAACAACCCATTGTCCAATGACAGATGACTGGATAAAGAAACTGTGGTACAGATATACAATGGAATATTATTCAGCCAAATAAAAAATGAAATCTTGCCATGTGATAACATGAAAGGACCTTGAGGGCATTATGCTAAGTGAAGTAACTCAGAGAAAGACAAATACTGCATGATCTCCCTTACATGTGGAATCTTTAAAAAAAAAAAAAAGAAAAATCCCAGCTCAGATAGAACAGACTGGCGGATGCCAGAGGCAGGAGGTGTTTGGGGTGAAATGCCTGAAGGTGAAAAGGTACAAACTTTCAGCTATAAATAAGTCATGAGATGTCAGAAACAACATGCTGACCATAGATAATAATATTATATTGAATACGTGAAAGTTGCTAAGAGAGTTGACCTTAAAAATTCTCATAAAAGAAAAAATAATGTACTTGTATCTGGTGACAGATCTCATTTAGACTTATTGTGATTATTTCACAATGTATACAAATAACGAATCCTTATGTTGTACAGCTCAAACTACCATAATGTTATATGTCAACAATACCTGAAAGAAAAATAGACTATGATATCCTTGGAACAATAAAATATCAGAACTAGTTGTGACTTCTGAAAAAAAAATGGGTAAAAGATTTGAACAGACACTTTACTAAAAAAGATACGCGAATGGGAAATAAGCACATGAGAAGATATTCAACATCGTTAGGGAAATGTAAGTTAAAGCCACAATGAGTTACTGCTACACGCCCACTAGAATGTCTGTAGAGAGTAGCTCTATGTTATTGAGGACGTGGAGCAACAGGAACTCTCAGTCACTGCTGATAGGAATGTGAAACGGTGCAGTTGTGCCGGAAAACAGCTGATCAGTTTCATAAAATGTTAAGCATGTATCTATGATACATTCAACCATTTCACTCCTAGGATTTTCCCTAAAGAAAGAAAGAAAGCATAGGTCCAATCAGGCCCTTGTACCTGAATGTTCATAGTAGTTTTATTTGTAATAGCCGAAAACTAGACACAACCCAAATGTCCATCAACAGTTGAATGCATAAACAAATTGTGGTATATCCATACAATAGTATACTGCTTAGCAATAAAAAGAATAAACCATTGATAACTTGCAGCAGTATGGATGAATCTTAAAAGAGTGATGCTGCGTGAAAGAGACAAAGAGCTGTGTCACATACTGTGTGAATCTATTTACATAATTCTAGAAATTGCAGACTAATCTGTAATGACAAAATACAAATCATTGGTTGCCTGGAGAATGAAGGAAGGGGAGGAAGGGAAGAATTACAAAGGAGCATGAGGAAACTTTGGGGGCTGATAGATGTGTTTATAATCTTGATTGTGGGCATGGTCATATATGTACTCATCAAGTGATATACTTTAAGTATATGGAGTTTATTGTATGAAAATTATACACCAATAAAGCTGTAAAAAAGCAAGAAGCAAAAAAAAAAAAAAAGAGAAGTCAAGTTATTGAAAATCAGTGATAAAGAGAGATTCTTAAACACAGACAGGGAAAGGGACAGTCACTTTGGAAAACAGTTTGTAATTTCTTTTAAAATTAAACCGTACAACCCACCAACTCCATTTCTCAGTATTGACCTAAGAAAAATGAAAACATTTGTCCGCACGAAGACTTGTGCACAAATGTCATAAGCATCTTTATTCATGATAGCCCCAAACTAGAAACAACCAAAATATTTCACCAGATGAGCAAGTAAACAAATCTTAATATATTCAAACAGCGGAATACAGCGCAACAATAAAAGTGAACAAATTGTTGATACACACAACTTGGACAAATCTCAAAAACATTATGCTGAGTGAAAAAAGCCTTATAGAAAATAGTCCACACTGCATGATTCTACTAGAACAGTCAGATTTAATCCACAGTAACACAGTAATAAAGTAGATCAGTGGTTGCCTGGGGATCTGAGGGGCTGGAGTGAGGGTGAACTTCAAAGCGGCATGACAGAACACTCTGGAGTAATCAAAATATTAAATTTTGATTTGGTGGTGGGTTCACAGGTGTATACGTTTTTTCAGAATGCATCAAAGTATACACTTAAAATGCAAAACTGTAGAAAGCCTTCTGCTTTCTAACTGCACTGGCTACATTTTGTCTTCTTACCACTGAGAATTAAGAAAGTGTCAGTAGGAGGTATGGTATGGCTTGAGGTGGGGAGCAGTTTTCCAGCAGTTTATGGATCTTAATCTGTGTTTTTTTAAAGACCTCTGTGTTTTATGTTAGAATATTTTAGTGTGTCAATTTCTAGGAAATAGGAGTAGCTGAAAGGAGAGGAGGAATCAACATTTCTTGAGCATGGGGCCGTGTTCTGGAGCTGCGAATGATATGTGTAATCTCACTTAGAGGGACCCATGAGGTCAGTGTTGTAGAAGGATCTGGTGGAGTAAAGGTGTTCCATTGCATTCCATCTATAAAATGGAATCCTCTTGCCTGCTCCTAGGTTGCTGTGAGGATTAATGAAATTACATATGGAAAGCGTCTGTCACGGTGTTTTGCATATAGAAGGGCCTAACAAATGCTAATTGCCCTTCTTGTTCCTTTATATAAATTGTGAGGAAACTGAGAGCCAGTGAGATTGAGTTCCTTTTTTGAGCTGCACCTTTGCTCCTATTGTTGCCTTTCCTGGCAATGCTGACTTTCTAATCCCCACCCCACCCCCTCACACTCACCTTTGTTAGACTAAGTCTGCTCATCCTTTTTTTTTTTTAAAATATATCAATATATCATGTCTGTTTTTTTATTGAAGTATAATTGATTTACAATGTTGCGTTAATTTCTGCTACACAGCAAAGTGATTCAGTTATATGTACGTATGCATTCTTTTTCTTCATATTCTTTTCCATTATGGTTTATCACAGGATATTGAATGTAGTTCCCTGTGCTATACAGTAGGACCTTGTTTATCCATTCTATATGCTAATCCTTTTTTAAGTACTATGGCACAGAGGCTTGGGAGTCAGCCAGTTAAAGTTGAAATCCCAACTCTCTTACAGATAGGGTGTATAAACTCTCTGAGTTATTTATTCATCTGTAAAATGAGGATAATTCATGCCAAAGAGCAATAATTGCAAATTATATACTTATTTCATATAGTCGTGAAAATTAAAGTCGTTAATAAGTGTTAGCTAATTGTAATAATGTTACTGTTTAGCTCAAACATCTCTTCTTACAAGAAGCTTTCCATGAACCAGCCCCTTCCCAAAGTGGATTAAGTGTTCTGCCTCTGTATTCCTTTGACACAGTGTCCTTCCCTTTCTTGTAATAAATAACGATCATTGTTTACTGAGGACCTGTTATGTGCCAAGTGCTGTATTAGGTGCTTTATGCAACTTATCTCACTTATTATTCCAAACAACCTTCTGAAATAGGTGTTTTTCCTGTTTTATAGATGTAGAAACCAAAGCTCAGAGAGTTTATATGTCTCTCTCGCTAGTCTGTGAATTTCTTCAAATCAGGGAACACGTCGAATTCATCTTTGTATCCCTAGTCCCCAACATGATAGCAGACTAGCTCCTCCTGAAAGGTCTGTTAAATGGGTGTGTGTGTGACTGACTTGTGCCAGAACACACAGGAATCAACAGTGAAGCTGGGCTAAGAACCCATGTCTTCTGCTTTTAACCCAGTCATGAATCTAGTCCTGGTTTTTTCTCTACCATGTGCCTAGTATGTGCCATGCTCTGCATTGCTGATGGAGGGCTCACTTTATTTTCGTTCCAAAGAGAGGAAGGTTTCAGCTCATTCCTGGAATAACCAGCTTGCTTTCCCCTTCCGCCTGGTGCTGCTGCCCCCACTCTTCCAGGAATTTCTTTTCTGGCTCCACCATTTATTGCTGTTTGGCATGCAGAGCTGCTTTGTGAGCCAGACGGGTCTCTGGACAGATGTCTTGGTGGAGGGTTCACGCCCTGCCCAGCCGAGAAGGGGGAGTCACTAGAAGGACTTCTGCTCCAGTGAGCAGTGTGTGTACAGGCAGCCCTGGCCTGGCCGCTCAGCTTTTCAGCCTCCTGCTGTTTGTGGGTCTTCTCCAGAAAGAATCCTGAAAGAATTCACTGGAAGGCCTGGCCTGGAAATGGTACTCTTACACAACTCGATTTCTTAGCCAGAAGCACAATGAGTGAACGATTCCTGGAAGCTGAGTTAGGGTGAGAATGAGAGAGAGAGACTCTCTGCCTCTGTCTTTAGGCTTTCTCACTGCCAGTAAGTTCCTCCTCTGCTCTAAATATATTCTTTCCTGATGAAATTTAAACTCCATTTCTTCTCATTCTGTCCTTGAGGAAAAAAGGGGAAGAATAAAGAGGCTTTTTTTCTGCCTCATGTTTTTAAAAATTCTTTACTCGTTGGTACTGACTTGGTGGGGATAGCTCAGTGATTATTTCAGTTAGTTTTTGCTGTGTAATAAACCACACCAACACTTAGTAGTTTTAAAACAACAACAGCTTATTACCTTGTACAGTTCTGTGGGATGGCAGGGCCTTCTTCCCCATGTTTTCAGTCATCCTCTGGGAGGCTAACCCCTTGGCTTCTTCCCATGACGGTCTTGGGGTTTCAGTAGCAAGAGGGGGTAACCCCAATACTCAAGCACCATTTAAGCCTGTGCTTGTGTCAGGTTTTTTTGTAATGTCTTATTGGCTAAAGCAAGTCACGTGGCCAAGCCAAGATTCAGAAAGATTCAGAAAGTAGAGGGATGCACTTTATCTCTTGGTGGGAGGAGCTACAAAATATTATGGCCAGTTTTTTCACTCTGTCCCAGTGATAGAAGTTCAGGGTTCTAATGCTGACTGTGCTACTTAACTGTGTAACCTTGGGCAAGTAATGTAACTTCTCCTAACCTCAGAAAAGTGGAGAAAATAGAGCCTACTTAAAGGCTGTGAGGATTGAGATAATGCTGCCTGCAAAGCACTTAGAATAGTGCTTGGCACATGGTAGACACTTAATATTTGTTAGCTGCTGCTTAGCAGATGAATTAGTAGGCTTTTATGATTGCCAACAACAGAAGCCAGCCTAACTTGGTTTAAGCTTCTCAAAACACATTCACTGGAAGGATCCTGGAAAAGTATAGAGAAGCCTTTGAAAAGCTGAGCCCCCAGACTGTGTTGGGATAGGGACCAGGGAGGGCTGCTCTGGTGTGGGTGGCTGGGTCACTCAGGCAGAAAAGCAGCTGCCCGAGTCCACGGCTCCCACAGGGATGCTGCTGCTGGGCCAGGGATGCTGGGGGGGCTGCAGGCTCAGTCACCTCCCAGAGGGGGCCGCCGTGACTGCCTCTAAGCGTGCGCTCCCACGACAGTCACGCAAGTATCAAGCGACCATCCCTTCCTACTGAGTGTGGGTACGGGTTGGCACATCCGTGGGCAAAGGTGACGGGATTTTAAATTATTAGATTGGAAGTGATGTCTAGGTGTGCCCTGCTCTAAGTAAAACTAATGTACAAAAGTAACTTACAGCACAGGTTGCCCTAGGGGCACTTCTTTGCTTTTTCAAAACATTCACTAGAGGATTTTTCAAATACAGTTTCTCACAGACTCTTCAAGAAGGCAAGCAAATTATATCAGTTTGATTCAAACTGTTTTTTAGGGGGTGGGAATATGTCGGTGATACAAAACGAGGCATACCTGCACTTACAGATTACTTTTTTTTTTTTTTAATAAATTTATTTTTATTTATTTATTTTTGGCTGCATTGGGTCTTCGTTGCTGTGTGCGGGCCTTCTCTAGTTGCGGAGAGTGGGGGTCGCTCAGCAGTTGTGGAGCAGGGGCTTAGCTGCTCCGCAGCATGTGGGATCTTCCCGGGGCCAGGGCTCGAACCCGCGTCCCCCGCATTGGCAGGCAGATTCTCAACCACTGCGCCACCAGGGAAGTCCCCAGATTACTTTTTAAGTGAGAGGAAGTACAGTAATGGTACTTGGGGGGTGAACAACTGTTTTCAGGTACTGCTTAGGTCCTGTTTTTCCAGCTAGGTAGTAGCCTCTTGGAAGTTTTTCAGTCTCCTTTCTCCGACCGGCTGAGCATGTCCTGGTGCTGGTGAGCTGCACTGCCGTGGGTGTGCCTGTGGCTGCCTTTCCTGTGTTTCCAACGTGTCTATGCTGTACAGCATCCCGGAGATCAGCAGGTTCTCACTCTGGTTCCTGAAGTGCTTGGTCTCTGCCATTGTGGGACAGGACTTCTTGGGCAGGACAAGTAAAGCCAGTATTCGCCGTGTCTGAAGTTGTGGCCAGCTATTCTGGGTTTCATCCACGGCGAAGCGGTCCACTGTGATCTGCCTTGGTGTCGTGCGGACATTCTGTTTCCTCCGGGTGTTCAAAGGGAGCAGCAGTCTGTGCGGCTCAGCCTGGTGTGCGTGGTTTATGGGCTGTTGATCGGGAGGTGGGGATTAGATCTGTGGTCCCTCTGGGAGTGTACGTTTTCTCTGAAATCTCTGGGTGACATTCTGGTGGATAGTCGTGGGTAGGTACACACACATGTTCCTCCGTGGTTACTTGCCCTTCTTGTAGATGTTTCCCCCATCAAAGAAAAGTTAATTTGTATTGTAAAATATTCACTGAATACCTACCAAGTGCAAGGTACTGGGTGAATCACTGCAGAGGGCATAAAGGTGGCTCATAAATGACTCGTGTCCTCTGGGGGCTTAGAGTGTAACAGGGGAAAAGAGACATATCTATAAGTGATTCTCATGCGTGGTGGAGCACAGCCAGTGTCATTGTTCTGTGCATGAATCGCCACGCTGCCAGCTGTCAAATAGAATCTGATGTGATACAATTAGTCAGGATTATTTGGCTGTGTCAGAAACCTAACTCAAGACTACTTAATCAAAAGAGGGAGTGCATTGGCTTGAGTTACCAGGAGGTCCAAAGGCAGGGATGAATATGGGGTTGAAATGATAGCCTCAGGACTCTGGTCACCTCTTGGCTTTACTCCTCCTTATGTGGGCTTCCTTTTCGGTCAGATTCTCTTCACTGGGGGCAGCACGGACCTCACTAGCCCGACACGTCTAGTCCTTAGTGCTCCGTATCCCAGAGAAAGCTCCGCCCAGTCTCCTCAGCATCTAGGTCAGTGCTTGAATCACTAGTCGGCTCTGCTTGGAGACCCTGCCCAGTCCTGGACCATTTGTTGTGTCCAGGGGACTAGAGTAGTGTGGTGGGCCATCCTGAGTTATGAAACTACCTCTTGGGCAGGATTGATGGGGTCCCTTCATTGGCACCCTAGCAGGAACACTCGCTATCGTGGAGGAGCATATCCCCAATGAAAAAGAGGAGTTCTGTAACTAGAGGATGGGAGGAACAGATTCTGAAAGCAAGCAAATTAACGATGAAAAAAGTTGTTCCACTATAGATAATATTAAGCATTGGGTCAGAAAGACAGAAAACTGCTAACACAGGATCAAAACAATAATTAAGCATTTAAGGCAGGGGTGGGCAAAATTGGCAGCTCACAGCCTGCTGGCTATTTTTGTACAGCCTGCGAGCTAAGATTTGTTTTTCAGAATTTTGTGACACATGATAATTATGTGAAATTCAAATTTCGGTGTCCATAAAGACGTTTTATTGGAACACAGCCAGGCTTATTTAAGTGTTGTCTGTGGCTGCTTTTGTGCTGTAATGGCAGAGTTGAATAGTTGCTTGTGAAAGAGATTGTGTGGCCCTCAAAGCCTTAAAATATTTGCTCTCTGGTCCTTTTACAGAAAAAGCTTCCTGACCACTGAGTTAAGGGGAAGAAGAATCCCCCAACTGAGAAAGCTTTAGAATTTAAGCACAAAAGTCAGCTGTAAGTTGATTAACTTTAGGTGCTTCACGAAAACGGTGTATGGCATGGGTAGGAGAGAGGGTATTTCCCCGATCCTGGAGCTCTGAGAGAGCTTGGCTCCAAAGGTTTCTGTGTAGTCTTTCCACTTACTGTGGCAGGAGGTCAGAGGTCTAGTTCAACCAAAGCTGACTTAAGTAGTTAGGCTATGAGTTAAGGTGTGTATGGGGGGGCTCAGATACAGCTGTGCTTCATGCCATCTAAAGCAGTGATTTGCATTGCCAGCCCACCATGCTTCTTAGCCCTCTGTCATTATCAAGATCTTGTTTTGGGACTTCCCTGGTGGTCCAGTGGGTAAGACTCCATGCTCCCAATGCAGGGGGCCTGGGTTTGATCCCTGGTCAGGGAACTAGATCCCGCATGCATGCTGCAACTAAGAGTTTGCATGCCGCAACTAACAGTCCGCATGCCCCAACTAAGAAGCCCGCATGCTGCAACTAAGAAGTCCATGTGCCACAATTAATTAAGAGTCCACGTGCCACAACTAAAAAAGATTCCCTCATGCCGCAACTAAAAGATCCCAGGTGCCGCAACTAAGACCCGGTGCAGCCAAAACAAACAAACAAACAAACAAACAAATCTTGTTTTGATTAAGACCCTGAAGAAGCATTACGTGATTTAGATCAATGCAGAGTTCATACAACTTAGCTGGTGAATAGTTTCTGCCTGGGAGTTGCTGGCAGATGAAGATCCATAAACGCTGAGAACAGTGTTAAATTAAGTCTCCGCTTATTTTTCTCTGACTTTTGTCAGATGAAGCAGTATGTAATCTCCCTGATCTTTATGCCCAGCACTGAATTAGTGGCCTGGGCTGCAGTGTACTGAGAAAGGTGGCCTGAGGGGACGCCCAGCCAGACTGTGACTGCAGCAAGCTGTGATGGTTCTCTGCAGAGCTAGAGTCGTTTGTACCTTGGGACCTTCCGGCTCGGAGGACCCTCCAAAAGAGCTCCTAACTGCCGGGGATGAAGAGTTTTGTGAAAACAGGGAGTTCTCGGGTCAGGATGAGATTTAAGCCCTCTGCAGAGACTATGAGAGTGTTTGTGGATCCCCGTCCTGGGGACAGCTGGGAATCTCCAGGGCACTTCGAGGGACCCCAGCCACAGCCTCCAGAGGAGCAGGGCCCTCACAACGGTCAGGATGTCAACCTCTAAAGTCTTCCTCTCCCTTCAGTCAGACTTGCCATTGGCGCCGATAGGCAAGATTTGAAGTGGCCCGAGTTTGTTTTTGTTTTGTTGTTTTACAAGCTGTTGGTGGCAGACGCGCATGTGATGAGTTTCTGAGTGGCTGCTTCTGTGACCCTTGCAAGGCACTGTCCTCCCTGCCAGAGCTTTCCTGACGTCCTGCCAGCCAGGCTTCCCTGCGGAGAGTCAGGGTGGCCCCTGAGGCTGCGCACAGGGCTCTGTCCTGAGCAAGTCCCTGTCCGCGTGTGGCAGGGGAGTGTCATCCGAGCCTCGACCCATAGGTTGCCCGTGGTGTCCAGGGGGTGGCCTTGGCTACACCTCTGCTTCCTTTGCCCGCCACTCTCATCCCCCAGCCGTGTGGTGACAGCCTCAAGGGGGCAGTGAATTTACAGGGAGAACAGATTCCTTTGGACTCTGTCTAGACTGCCCCACCTTACCGATGGAGAGAAACAGAGAGTGGCTGATGGGTAGCTGGAACCCAGTATGTGGTCTCTGGTTAGAAATGTGAGTCATGTCCTCTAGAATTACCTCAGTGCTAGACCCACAGCGATGGATTATGCCTCCAGACAAGTTTGTTTCTTAGCATCTCAAGTGAGGCAGATGGGACGCTGGAGGAGGGAAAGTGCTTCCTCAGATCCCTTTAGGGAAGCATCGTGGAGGAGGTGGTATTTGGACTGAGCTCTGAAGCATAGGGAGAAGTTACGCAAGTGACAGTGTCAGTGAAAGGAATTCCAGGTAGAGGGAAACACATGAGTCATGATGACACACAGGCAGGGAAACATAGATATATGTCCTTGCAGGAAATAGCAAGTCGTTCAGGGTGTTTAGAACAAAGGATTCCTGGTGGTAACTGGTGGGAGTTAAGTGAGGATTAGTTGACGCGATTGAGGAGGGTCTTCCCCGCCATGCGCGGGGACTGGATTTTAGCCTGGACAGTGGGGACCCGAGGGGCACTCCTGCACCGGGAGGGGAGGCAAGCTGTCCTTGGAGGAGGAGGCCTCTGGCTGCTGTCGCTAAGGTGAGGCAAGAGGGGAGAGAGGTCAGTTAGGAGGCTGTTGCCATGGCTCCAAAAGAAAGAACGTGGGTCTGAGTCAGGGTAGTCACCGAGTGGAGGGTGAAGAGGACACAGGTTGGGACAGATTATCCTACAAAGCCCCTGAGAGCAGAGGCCAGGTGCTGGTGTGGACGGATGGGGAAGGCAAGGGAAGGAAGCCACAAGGTTTGCCCCATGGCCCTCCCCAAGGCGGGTGGTGGAAGGGACCCAAGGCCTAAGGCTGTGCCTCCTCCCTTTAGGAAAGACCTGTTACCCTAGTCTGAGAGGTGATCCCGGCAGAGCTGTGTCCTGCTCCTTCTCACATCACAAAGCCTCATTTCTAAGGGAAACTCGGGGCTGGGGGTACTGCCACTCTCCTCAGTTACAGATAACTTCCTGAGGAGGACTGTGGGCCCAGGAGAGCCGGTTTGACTTGGAAGTCTGGTGACCTGGTGACCAAAGAAGGGGCAGATTTTGTTAATCACTACCCTAGCAAGGTGGAGCCCAGCTAACCATGCCCAGTGCTACAGAGTGACAACGTAGTCTAGTGGAGCATCTCAGCTTGAGGGTGGGAACCAGCATTAGGCTTAATAGCACCGAGTTAATTAGAAACAAACATGGTGGGATTTGCTTTTTCCATTTGGAAACAACATGTTTCAAAATTTATTGTTGGAGGTAAGTGCCTGCCGCCTTGTGAACTGTGTGCGGTGCTTTCATTGGCTGGTAGTGGCAGGCAGTGAGTCCTCAGAAAGCTGCTACCCACCAAGTGGCCTCAGAGCCACTGCTTCCCTTTCCCTTTAGCGTCCTGGCTGCGGACGGAACCTCATGGAAGGTTCCCTCAGGCTCGGCCATTGGCTCCCTGAGTGATCCTGTCAGAGTCCCTCATCACTTCTGAGCCTTACCTTCATTCATTTAGTGGTAATCTTGCTTCCTTCTCCATCTCCTGGAACTGTCCTCAGGACCAGATGAAGAGGAAACTCGTGGACCACGTGTGTGTAACAGAGTCAAGTTTGTGGTGTTTAAAAGCCCATTGAACATATAATGCTGGGCTCCTAAGAAGCTTGTAGTCCTAATCAAAGAAGCAAGACTATACCTTAAAAATTGGATAAAAGATTTATGAATGAATTGACATAAGGTCTGGAATTTGCCTTAAAATATTTGTGCCCTCCCACCCCACAAAGGAAAAACTGAGGGTTTTGGTTGAAACAAGACTGGCAATGCGTAGATAATTGTTGAAGCTGATGTTGGGTACATGGTTACACTCTCTCTACTTTTGTGGATGTTTGGATTTTTTAAGAGGAAAAAATGTGACTAAAAGAAGTTGGCAAACCTACTAACATGACAAGTGACATACATGGTAAGAGCTCCAGGGAGAAGGGAGCCTTGTGGGTGTAGAGGGGTCAGGCGAGGCTTCCCGGAGGAGGTGGGAGCCTCTTGGTGAGGATTCTTTGTTACAAGTAACAGAAACCAACTTGAGTCAGTGTAAACAGAACAGAGGACTTCCTTATAAGGATCTGGGGGCCCTTGCGCAGCCCAAGGGCCAGATGTTGCCCGTGCTCAGGAAGGGACAGGGCAGGGATGGAAGA
Source organism: Eschrichtius robustus (assembly GCF_028021215.1). Lineage (NCBI taxonomy): Eukaryota > Metazoa > Chordata > Mammalia > Artiodactyla > Eschrichtiidae > Eschrichtius > Eschrichtius robustus. The sequence continues at coordinate 127,686,271 of NC_090824.1, forward strand.
CCACTGGGATCCCAGGCAACCTCTCTCCATGTTGGGCCGCCTTGTCCTGCGTGCTCTGAAGCTTGGCTTTCCCTGCTTTGTCCAGGGGCAGGAGGAAGGGCTCCCACCCCGACCCCAGCTCCCAGTGAGCATCAAGTCCATCCCAGACACAGCCCAGGCCAAAGTCCCTGAGTATTCTAGCAAAACTTACCTGGTGCAGATAGTTGGTGGAGCTCCCTCCTGTAGGTGAAGGGAGGTAATTAAGGGGTTACTTTTGAGGTAACCCTTTCTCCCCCCTCCCCTCCAACAAACAAAAAAGACTAGAAGGATGGTAGAATGAATATGAATACAGAAGGCATCTGGATTAGAGACTAGCAAGAGTGATGAACGATTCAGAGACTATTGGGGAACAGCATGGATCCTCTTGGCACTGACGGGGTGGGGTGGGGGGTTGGGGAGGGCCCACATAGGTAGGAACCCCACCGAGCAGGACCTGATTTTCTATGTTGCTTGTGTTTTTTCTCAAACAAATGTTAGCTCTTATTTTTCCCCCAAGCTTCAGAGACATTGAACTCTAAATCCTGCGTATCTCATATGTAGTTCCTCTTATTTATTGAGCCCTTAGTACCTACCGTCAAGTAGGAATTACTGTTCCCACCTGACAGCCAAGGAAACAGGCTTCAGGAGGCTCTGTAATTTGGCCTCCTGCAGGGTCACACAGCTCGTCCTGGTAGAGCTAGGATTCAAATCCAGATCTGCCTAACTCCAGAGGTGGTGCTACCATTTCCACACCACATTGTATACCTACTTAATGTAATTTTTGATGCCAATTGATGATAAGAATCAGGGGATGTTAGGATTCTTGGTTGTTGGTGAACACGAATTAGCTCAAACAATAAAAGAGGTGTTTTGTTTTTGTTTTTGTTTTTTGGCTTAGCTCACCAAACCTCAGGAAGAATAAGAATGCAGCCTGGCCTTAGGGAAAATTGTGTCCAAGCACTCTAATGCCATTAGCTGTTATACTTCAATTATGGTGTGCAGTCGGTTCTCTATACCTGCATCCTTGGATTCAGCCAACCTGCAGATGGAAAATATTTGGGAAAAAATAATCCCAGAAAGTTCCAAAAGGCAAAACTTCATTTACATAGCATTTACATTGTATTTATAACTATTTACATTGTATTAGGTATTGTAAGTAATCTAGAGGTATTTAAAGCATGCAAGAGGACGTGCATAGGTTATGTGCAAATACTACATCATTTTATATAAGGAACTTGAGCATCTGCAGATTTCGGTATCGCCGGGGGTGGGCGGGGGAGTCGGGGCGGCATGTCCTGGAACCTGCTAATTTTCTCTCATTTGTTTCTCTTCTGATGTTGGCTTTATTCTCTCAGGCCAGCTGTCTCTACCACATGGGAACCACTGCCTCTGGCTTTAGTCTCATTATCAGGGAGGCAAGAGCTTTTCCCAGCTTCTGATAGAAAATCCCAAGGGAGGGCTCTAATTGGACTAATACTGGTCACATACCCAGACCCACCAGATCACCATGCCAGGGGATGGGGGAACTGGGAATGGCCCAGCCTGCGTCAGGGACAGGGTTCCGATTGTCAGTCTCCACCTGGAGCAGTTGGTTGGAGTCAGGGAGGAGCACTTCTCCCAGTTAGTGTATATGGTGGGGAGGGTCCTTCTCAGTAGGTTACACAGGATGTTCCCGCTCCACTTAGCTTACGTTTGTCCTTACCTGGCAAGAGCGAATGATTTCCTAGGCATTTCCTTTAGGGCCTGTCTGAAGCTAAGCTAGAACGACTGGTGAGTGACCTTGACTTCACGGGTGAATCATGCTGACTGTGACCCAGGCACAAATGGCAATGCCTTACTTTGGTGCAGCTTGGGTCACCATAACTATGGTGATATTATTAGAAATTCTCTCCCACTTTCCATTTAAAAATGAACAGATCTCTGACCTACCTCTACCTTTCCTTTTTCCATCTTTTTTTTTTTTTTTAATTTCCTCTCCTCCTGCTGAGCAAAATTAGCTTTCAGCAGGTCAAAACAGGTTTTTAGCTAATTTCTCTTTCTTGAAGTACAGATGATAAGCATCCAAGTTAGCCAACGTTGTTTTTCTGCCCACAGGTGGTTGATTGGCTTTGTGATAGATTGAATATCTGCTTGTCTTCTGAAGTCGCCCAGATAGTCTGGAAGGGGAAGTATACTGCTCTAAGGCATGTTCTTTTAATGGGAAGGTTACTCTGTGGTCTTTGGCAAGTGGCTTCTACTTGAGTCTTAATTTCCATATCTGTAATATGGGGCTGCTCTGCCATGCATTAGTATGGGTTCATTAGAAATGAGAGATCAGGGAATCCAGGATCCGTAAACTCTTGCCTTTACTGCCCCCTTTTCCCTTTTCTTTTTCTCTCTCCCTTCTCTCCCTCTCCCTTTAGTGTAACGCCTATACCTTTTGCTGTAGCTGTTGTTACTACCTGATTTCAGATTTGTGCTGATGAAAACCAAATCCTGAACTCTTGCAACATCATCTCTTGTTTAATGGTCAGCATTTGTGTGCCTTTTGGGTCAGGGATGAGCACTGCATTTGCAGAGAGGGGTGCACAAAGGTAGAAGATGAAAGCATTTCAAAACTAATGAATCAGGGACTTCCCTGGCGGCACAGTGGTTAAGAATCTGCCTGCCAATGCAGGGGACACGGGTTCGATCCCTGGTCTGGGAAGATCCCACATGTCTCGGAGCAGCTAAGCCTGTGCACCACAACTACTGAGCCTGTGCTCTAGAGCCCGTGAGCCACAAATATTGAGCCCGCATGCCACAACTACTGAAGCCTGCGCACCCTAGAGCCCATGCACCGCAACGAGAAGCCACCGCAATGAGAAGCCCGCTCACCGCAACGCACACTAGCCCCCACTCGCCGCAACTAGAGAAAGCCCGCATGCGGCAACAAAGACCCAACGCAGCCAAAAAGAAAAAAGAAAAAAAAAACTAATGAATCTTGGGAGGGAAGCAGAAATTGAAATGCAGTTGCTGGCCTTGGTTGCAAAACTCTTGAAAGTGGAGAGATAAAAATAGCTGCTTGTTAGGACCCGGCACACGTGCTCCGAAGGCTCACTGTTTGAACTCACTTGTTAATCAGGAGGTGGGAAACAGCCTCTAGTTCCTGCTGTCAGCACGTCTCTTGCAGTTAAACTTGTCAAGGAGGAGGATAATGAGCTGGAGCTGGGAAGGAAGCGCTTGCTCACTAAACTGGAGCTCAGAATTATTTTCTCTCACAACCAGATTTTAAGGATTTCAACCTACCCCAAGTCAGCTCCTAAGTCCCAGATAAAGCTTGTTTCATTGGTAATGTGAGTGACCCCCCTGCCGCTTCCCAACCACAGCTTTTTAAAAAAATTGAGATACAGTTGACATATAACATTGTATTAGTTTCAGATGTAGAACATAATGATTTGATATACGTGTATATTGCAAAGTGATTGGCCACAATACGTCTAGTTAACATCCATCACCTTACATAGTTACAATTTTTTTCTTGTGATGAGAACTTTTAAGATATACTCTCTTAGCAACTTTCGAATATACAGTATTGTTAACTGTAGTCACCATGCTGTGCATTGCATCTCTAGGACTTATTCATCTTATAACTGGAGGTTTGTGCCTTTTGACCACCTTCACCCACAACTTAGTAATGGCTTTTCTGAAACTTTGGAGTACAACCCACTATGGTTTGCCATTTGCTCTGTTGTTTAGACCCAGATTAGCTAGCCTCTGGATAAACAATCAATCTATGGCTTCTACTCTAGCCTCTGCCATTACCTCACTTTGTAACCTTGACAGATAACTCCCAGACTCTGGGCCTCAGTGTTTCTCGTCTGTGCACAGGGGTTAATAATGCTTACTTCACATCATTGTCGTGAGGATTAAAGAAGACAATATATTTAAAAGGCCTGGCATAGTAGGTGCTCAATGAACCAGAGCTGTTGTGGTGTCTTCCGAGGTTGGCTGGCTTCTAATTTGTTGAATTCTGTCTCCCCTGGTGGTGACAGCCTGGACAGGAACAGGGACCTGTCCTTTTTACTCATAGCTCAGTGCAGGCACTTTATTAGTGTTTATAGAATAAACAAGTGACTCCGCTGAATTCTTTAATCCAAAGAGGAGTAGAAAATGCTTAGAAGTCGGGGCTTCCCTGGTGGCGCGGTGGTTAAGAATCCGCCTGCCAGTGCAGGGGACACGGGTTCGAGCCCTGGTCTGGGAAGATCCCACATGCCGCAGAGCAACTAAGCCCGTGTGCCACAACTATTGAGGCTGCGCCCTAGAGCCCACGAGCCACAACTACTGAAGCCCACGCGCCTAGAGCCCGTGCTCCGCAACAAGAGAAGCCACCGCAATGAGAAGCCCGTGCACCGCAACGAAGAGTAGCCCCCGCTCGCCGCAGCTAGAGAAAGCCCGCGCACAGCAACAAAGACCCAACGCAGCCAAAAATAAATAAATTAATTAATTTAAAAAAGAAACAAAATGCTCAGAAGTCAAGTTAATACCATGTGCTCATGGGGGAAACATCAGGAGGCTTTGAACAGTGGTTATTTCTGGTGCAGAAAATATCAGAGAGGAAAATACTTTCTTCCGCTTAGTTTTTTCATAACACTTCCTTAATCATTTTTGAAGAAGGAGGGTTTATCCATCTTCATTGTTGCAGAGCCGGGGCAGGATCTGGGTATCAAACCTTAGCGTCTTGTAGGTTTCCTAGGGAAGCTTGTCAGCCTGGGAGCTCAGAGAGTGGTGGATGCTTGCTGCGGAATACAGAGTGTCCCACCACACGCTGGGGCTCCTCCCAGCCTCACTCTCCTAATATTGGAGGGTCAGAAAGAGAACCCAAGGCCTCGGGGAGTAGAGAGGGCTTGCGCCTGTGATGTGAACAACGTTTGAGGTTGCTGCTAGGGAAGATGTGGGAGGAAAAGCCCGATTAAACCTCCCAGGGCTCCAAAGCAGGGCAGTATTCCATGCTGGGAAGGGCACTCAAAAGAACCAGGCACCTGAATGTAGAGGTGAACGGGTGGGTGGGAAAGGAGGAGGTTTTAGGGGTGGGGACCAGCACAGAGAGGCAGGCGAGCCCCAGCCTGGGGAAGGTGGACACGGAGACGTGCTGCAGCAAGAAGTTGCAGAAGTGAGCAGGACAGCGGGCTTGGAAGGGCAGGCCGAGGGGCCTGGACTGTACTGCGAGGCAGCCTCTGTGCGGGGGCTGTCCCACGGGAGGAGTGCCGGTCACTGTGCAAGACAGGCTGGAGGAGGAGTTGCTGGGCACGGGAGCAGAGGAAGGAGAGGTGGTGATGGTGGGAAGCAAATGCAGGAGGCTGACAATTGGAGGAAACAATCTCCGTGGCCTTATCTGACCTCTTTTCTGCCCCTAGAGAAGAGCCCGACTTGGCCGGGGCTGCCGGGAAGGAGCATGTCCTGGCCTGGTAGCTCCAGCCACACGCTCTGGAGTGGAGTGGAGTGCCCAGGTCTCCATGCAACTTCTTGTCAGGCCTCCAGGGTCACCAGGAGGGGCCCTGTGTGTGCATCTGGCTTCCAGGATGGATGTGGTCCAAGCAGGGAGACCCCCCTGAGGGTTTCCCTCTGCTCCACTCTGGCCCCCACCTGCATGGATCTCTGCAGTCTCCCAGGCAGCGAAGTTCCCTGGGGCAGGTGGCGGAAGCAGGAGCCACAGCCAGGGAGGGAGGAAAGTGGTGTTATATAAGTTTGCAAAAAAGGAGGCTGGCTTGCCACGTGAATAGAAATCAGATACAAGGACAGTCACAGAGACAGTGCAGCCACTCCTGAGCAGCAGCTGTGGCCCGGAGAGTGGTGTCTGAGCAGCAGGGGGGAGTGAGAGAGTGGGTGTCTGGTGCTGTGAACTGCCTGTCTTAGAGGGCAACCTGTGAAAGAGTCATTTTTTGTGATCCTGTAACATGTGTGCTATTTAAGTGCCCACAGTTCATTCGACTGATCCTGGCCTCCATCTGGTGAGGTTGCGAGAGCTGGGACTGTTATCACTGCTTTACTGATACGTAGACCACAGACTACAGAAGCGAAGGGACTTGCTGAAGGCTGCACGTAGAGCAGGCGGCAGGGCCAGGATGTGCATACAGGTCCCCTGTCTCTGTAGCCAGTGCCACTCCTTTGCTTTATAACAAGGCCTAGCAGGTCATTTCTAAACAGGCCATGGGAACGTTGGAAGGTGAGGGAGCTCAGGGCTTCGTGGTCCAGTTGCAGGAAGGAAAGGTTGGGACGTTCTTCGGTGGAGGGAGGGACTCATGTTGGGGCGCCTCCCTGTGCCCAGCTGTTCCGGCTCCGGCCTGTTACTCAGCCTCACTTCGCACACACTGAACACCGGCCTCCGGGGTCAGGCATCTGTCCTCTGTTAGAGAAGGGTCACGGTGCTGTGGAGACGAGGACCAGGGGCTCCTCGGTGGGAAGTGTTTGTTGGGGCCGGTCCTAACACCAGGCTTGGGAAGAAACAAAGGAAAAGTTGGTTCCTGAGCTCCTGAAGTTTATAACCTCCCCGTGTGTTTGAAATAATTCTCCGGGAGGCCGAACGGTTCACCGCGTGACCTCACCCAGGTCATCGCTCCAGGGCCGTCCCTGCCCACAGGCCTTCCCTCGTCACCCTGTCACAGCAGCAGCCCCCTCACTGTCTGGGCTCTTACCAGGTTTTGTTATTATTTTCTTCATGGACCTGAGACCACCTGATGCTGCACATTGGTTTGTTGGTTTGTTTAGTCTGTCTCCTCACACTAAAGTGTAAGCTTTGTGACAGTGGGAACTGGGTTAGTTTGCTGGCTGTTGTGTCCCAGGTACGTGCGTGGTGCTGGCACATAGCAGGAGCTCAGTGGACACGGGAATGAGTGATGTGGCAGCAGGGAGGGTGGGGAGAGGACAGGTCCAGGCATCACAAGGTCTGAGTTCTGGTTCCTGCTCTATCCAGTTTTTGCTGTGTGACCTCAGTCAAGTCCCTGGATCCCTTTGGGCTGTAGGCTTTTCGTCTCCACCATGAAGGGGAGGAACCAGATGCCCTGTAAGGCTGCTTCTGACGCCTGTGTTCTGAGAGTCTCTATATGAGAGACACGGGAGGTTGCCAAGGGGTTTGGAAAGATCTCGTATCCTGTGCTGTCGTGTCTTGTGACACGTTGAGGGCTGGGTCTTAGAAAGACAGCACCCATGGTGCTGAGTGTGTGCATGTGTACACGGTGAGTTTATCTCCATTCATTCACAGGCATTTTGGAGCACCTTTTGTGTGCCAGGTATTGTCCTGGCTCTGCAGTTACAGGGGCGAGGCAGACAGCCAACATCCCTGCCCTGGTGGAGCCTGCGGTGGGTGGAGAGAGGCTAGAGCTGGCTGGGGGCTGTGGTTAGGACCTGACCCAGGCTGGGGATGATGAGGGGCTGGGTGGAGGTGGGCAGGTGAAGGACTTACTGGGATATGAGAGGGTGATTTTTTTTTTTTTTTTTCAGTTTACCCTTGGAAAGATACTTAAATGGATCTGTTAGAAACTGTTTAAGGATAAATAAACACATTCCTATGAGTATTGAAGGGGAAAATAATAAAATGTTAATAGTGGCTCTGGTAGGTTGGAATTATGGGGGTTTCATTTTTTTCCTCTGGTTCTCCAGATGTCCTGTATAGTGTCTGTATTACTTCCGTCAAAGATTCCCTGTCAGGGTTTACGATTTTGCTCCTGGGTGTGGCCTGCTCTTGAGCAGGTCTCATTGTTTGCTTTGCTGATGTCTGTCCACAAAGCCCTGGGGAACTTTACCAAGTCCCAGCCTCAGTAAGTGAGAATTCTTGGCTCTGCTCTGCCTGCTTCACGGGGCAGTTGTCTGAATCAGAGGAGATGGTAAAAGAAAAACGTTTGGAAATTCACCTCTTGGCAAAGGGAAGGGCCAGTGGACTAATACTGGTGATGGGAGCCAGGGCGGGCCGCGGGGATGGTCCGAGTGCAGGGAAGGGGAATGGGGCTGGTGCTGGGGGCACTGCCTTGACCCTGAGGAGCAGCTTTCGGGCCTCCCTAGTTCACTGGCCCCGGTAGCAAGAGACTCTCCCTGACTAACAGGTAGATGCAGCTGAGCAGGCTGTTAGGGATGTGACTTCAGTGAAAGAGAATCAAAAGTTGGCTCCCAGCCCCTGGCACGCACATTTATAAAACCCACATGCTCTGTGCATGAGGTCAATAATAGGAGTTCCTGCCTCCATCCCATCCTCCTTTAGTCTTTGGTCTGTAGCCTCAGCAAGCATCCAGGTCTTATTATGTCTTCCTACCTTATGATCCGGCGGCAGATATTGTGTCTTGCCAACAGGGGCAGTTGAAGCAACAGACCTTGAAATCTTGATTATTCATGGTAACTGACTCCTTCCTGTGGGTCATCTGGCCCAGTCTGGATTCTCAAAGAGTGGAAAACACTGGCTTTCTGTCCCGCTTCTACAGCAGCTTGTCATTCCTCTGCTGACAGCCCTTCCTCGAACCCTGAACGAAGGGGAATAAGGGGCCTTGGTGTCCAGTGCTCCTAAGCCAAGGGCTGGCTCTGTGATGGGGGCTGGGGTGTGTCGTGGCATTCGTGGTCAGGGCTGGTCGGTCTGCGGAGCGCTGACCTTCCCCTTCCCAACCTACCTGTGTCAATTCTCTACTTTTCTGTTTTCTTTTCCCTACAGATGTCAAGCCTTCCAACATCCTAGTGAACTCCCGTGGGGAGATCAAGCTTTGTGACTTTGGGGTCAGCGGGCAGCTCATCGACTCCATGGCCAACTCCTTCGTGGGCACAAGGTCCTACATGTCGGTATGAGCACCTCGTTCCATTTTTCCAGCTTCTTATCTGATCAGGAATAGGAGCCAAGTGGGTGCCTTCCCCTATGGAGCCAGACCCTTGTGCTTGGGTGATGGAGGTGGGTGAGAAAGAATGAGGGATGAGGCATTGTGGTCCCTTCCCTGAGGAGATCAAAGTCTGATGGGGAGATGGTCTTGGCCTTTCACAGGCCTTGGAGCATGGTTGGGGCCCTGGGGCCCTGACTCAGTGGAAGAGATAGTAGGATCACAGCTTCAGCTCTCACTGGCACTTGGATGTTTCCCAGAGCTTGGCTTCCATTCTGAAGACACTGAGCTCCAGCTACCCTCAGGACCTCTGCCTCATCGTCTTAAGACCCTCAGACTGACATGTCCAGACACGTCCCCACCCCAGATTGCCCCACCATTTCCATTAGCAGTAAATTGCATCACTGTTTCCTTAGTTTTTCAAGGTAGAAACCTGAGCATCAGCCTTTAACCTCTCTTCCCAGCTCCCCATCCTTTTAGCATCTAGCAACCCCCAACTCCTGTGAGTCTATTCAGAATTGTCTCCCCAGTCCAGCCTCTTCTCTCCCTCCTCACTGCATGTCTCCCAGTTACCTGCCCATCTCTCACCACGGCACACCTACCTGGTCCCCTGGCTGGAGTCTAGTTCAGCTGACAGCCTGAGGTCACTGAGGTGTTTCCTGCTTCCAGCCCTGCTGGCTTCCACTGCGCCCAGGGATGACACTGGCATGTTCTCTTGCTTCCCCCATACAACTAGCTCCCTGCGGGGCAGGGATAGGGCCAGAGGTGTCTCTGTTGTCCCAAGGGTCTGGCTTGGCACCTGGCACACTGTAGATGCTCAGGGAATTCTTGGCAAGTGAGTGAATGTTTGGTTGACTGAACGGGTGGGTAAATGGCTAACATGCTCGTGAGAAGGATTCAGAAAGGGGAGACGTGGCTCTGGGTGAGTGCTGACCAGGGCAGAGTAGAGGCGCGTTAGTTGGAGTGAGTGGGAGGCCTTCGTGGAGGTGGAAGGAGGGGCCGGCACGGGGGCTCAGGGCATCTTAGCACATTGTGTTTTATGTACACTCTTCAAGGACTTTCATATCCTGGAGTGATGATCCTCTCTGATCTATATGGTTGTCCCATGAAGTAAAGATTAGTGTACCCATTTTAGAGATGAGGAAATCTAGACTCAGAGAGGTGAAGTGACCTGCCCACTTCACCTTGCAGAGCCGGCGTTGAAAGCCAGGCCTCCTTGCCGGTCAGTCCCCCTTTGCACTGCAGGCTCTCACTTGCCTCTTAGGTAAGATTTGGCAGCTGCTCCTGGCCTCCCTGTGTGGAAGGTCCTGCTCACACCCTCATTCCTTCTTGTCTGTCCTCTGCCCACACTGTGATTCCAGCCACTGGTAACATGACTCACCTGGCGCTGACCCACATTGCCACCCCCTCCATTCCAGTGGCTAAAGGCATGAAGCCCATCAGCTCTTCAGCTTCTTCCCTAAATGTCTAAAAACTGAGCAGCTAGCACCCTGGGCTACTCAACTGCCAACTATCGAGTTCAAAATCAATTAACAGGCCCTGGAACTTATATTGATCCAGGGTTTAGTGGTTTGGGTTTTTGTGGTTACATGGTCAGTTCCAAAATAGTTCCGTGTTGGGGTTAGTGAAAAATCCTATGGGTGAAATGAATTTGATGTCTAAATAAGTGCATGATGGTCAGAATAAAGATTTTTTTTTTTTGGTAGGGTTCTTGAAATACATGTACTATTTCAATTAATGCTCAATAAAAATAATGCTTTATATAGCACTATATATAATATTTCTTTCTCTTTGACTATTCTCACCAATAACAACTCATATTTGCATAACATTTTGCAGCATCTACCATACATTTTCATTTGATTTGACCTTTTCAGTGCCCTAGTTAGTAGAGCAGGTATTTTGTTATGTTGTTACTATCATCATTAGCCCCATTTCACTAGCCCCAGGAAACTGAGGCTCAGGATCACCTAGCTTGTAAGTCCCAGACTTGGGACTTGAACCCAGATCCTTTGCCTTTTCTACTCTTCGATGTTGCCCAAGAACAGTGAGTTAGTGGCAAAGCTGGTCTTAGAACTCAGCTTTCCTTACTCTCAAGGCCAGTGTTCTCTCTACCCACTGATACCTCATTCATGACCCATGTTCCAGAAGCTTCATGTTTTTGGACTCAGGACTCAAGATGAGCCTCTCATGCTGGGCTTTGGATAAGCTGTCCTGCACATGTAAGACAGTGACCAGGATGAGCAAAGCTGGAGCCACAGCTGAAGCCTAGCCAGGGCCCAGCTGGGTAGGATGCTGTTAGTTCAGGGCAGGTTATAGGGGAGACAGCAGTTAGGGGTCAGACCCACGGGAGCCAGCTAGGATTTGGTAATTACAGCATTTGGGGGCAGGTGGGAAGCCAAATTGAAGAGGTTAGTGGAGGTCCTGAAACAGGATGTGAGCTCTGGAGAGGAAGGGGCAGAAGATAAAATGCATAAGTAGACGTTAGGGCTGGGACCAAGCAGGGCAGCCCTGCACTCTCTTGCAGTGCAAGCAAGCCTCAAAGGGGCAGGAAGCCCCAGGTATTCATGAGGACTCACCCATCCCTCTTATGCATGGGCCAAGCTAGCTCACAGGTGATAAATGTGTCTGTCTCTCCTGCAGCCAGAAAGACTCCAGGGGACTCATTACTCGGTGCAGTCGGACATCTGGAGCATGGGGCTCTCTCTGGTTGAGATGGCGGTCGGGAGGTATCCCATCCCTCCTCCAGATGCCAAGGAGCTGGAGCTGATGTTTGGGTGCCAGGTGGAGGGAGATGCGGCTGAGACACCGCCCCGGCCAAGGACTCCCGGAAGGCCCCTCAGCTGTGAGTGGCCTGGTGTGGCCCCAGCTTGGCCTGTGGGTGGTCTTTTGCTGTCAGGGGTTTCTGGAGGGCTGATTCTCTGTCTCTGGAGCCAGGCTGGGGCATGGGTCTCCAGGTGTAGGAAATTATTATTACCAACAACTTCCTACCATTTGTTGAGTACCCACTGTGTTCCTGGTACTGCGCTTAGTATTTTATATGTATTATCTAATTTTAAAAATCATGACTTTGTTTTAGGTAGATTTTTTAAAAATTGAGATAAAATTAACAACATAAAAGGCACATTTTAAAATGTACAGTTCAGTGGTTTTTAGTATATTCCTCCATGTTGTACAACCATCACCACTATGTAATTCAAGAACATTTCCATCACCCCAGAAAGAAACCATCTCCATTAGCAATCACTCCCAGCTGCCCCACCCTGGCCCCCGGGCAATCACCAGTCTACTTTCTATCTCCATAGATTTGCCTAGCGTTGTCTGATTTTAATAGCAGTCGTGTGTGAGCACTACTCTAATTTCCATTTTAGGTGTGAGGAAACTGAGGCACAGAGTGCTTGACTCGCCACGTGCATTTATTTGTAAGTGGCCAAGTCTGACTCTGAGGTGGTAAGCACTGTGTAGCACTGCCTGCCTTTCTGAACTGTGAAGGAAACCTGGTATTGGAAGATCCTGGCCCAGCTCTCATCTTCTGATGTAGCTCCTGCTAGGGCATTCCTGTCTGACCAGGGAGACCTGGTCTTTACCTCCATGAGGCCCACATGGGAGAGGGCATGCATGAAAGGAGAAACAGGGAGGGGGCAGGGGTAGCCAATGGCGGGTTGTTGCAGGGGCTGGTGGCTGTGGCCCCGGAGAGCCAAGAGGAAGAGACCCAAGTTCAGGGAACATGAAAACTAAATCCTTTAGAGTTATTTAGTTATTATCTCATTTGCTCCTCTTTCAGTGTAAGGAAGGGGAGAAAGGCAGACATAATTTTTACCCATCTCTACGAAACTCAAAATGAGGCTCAGTGGTCAGCTGATTTACCTAAGGTCACAAATCTTGGATGCGGCAGAGCCCAGACTCCGACCCTGGTCAGCTTACTCCGTGGCTTTGGCTGGTCCCCTCTGTGTTCAGGCCTTATCTGTGGCTCTTCTGTCTCTCTTTATCGTCCACGACTCTGTTCTAGTCACTAGGGTCCATGCCCACCCCTAGCCTCATATTGGCAAATAACCTTCTGTTTCTGAGAAGTGTTTTCTTTTTTCTTTTTATAAAATCTGTAGCTTATGGAATGGACAGCCGACCTCCCATGGCAATTTTTGAGTTGTTGGATTACATAGTCAATGAGGTAAGGTACTGCATGGCTTCTTTGACCTTGGAATTTATTTGCTCCTCTTAAGAAAAAAACTCACAGATGATTTGTCTGGGAAACCTCTGAACTGTTCCCACAGTATGGGCTGCCCGGGCTCCAAGATTCGTGTGTCCTGGTTTGTGCGTCATGATCCTGGAATTGAGTGGCTGGTTTAGAGGCTGCAGAAGTCCCTTCCCCAGGAACATCTTCATGCAGCTCTGAGTCCCTCCTCCTCTCTCAGATTCAGGAGCCTCCACCTGCCCATTTACATTCTCATCCTTCAGTCACCAGGCATTTCCTTTTTTTCAGCTAGCGTTTCTTGTGCACTTACTATGTGCTAAGCACTGTGGGGTGGCGGTAGGAGTGAGATGGGGATCCACAAATGGAAAAACAGTCTCAGGTCTTAAAGACTGTTAGATTGTGTAGGGGAGGCAAGGCAAATGCATGTGTAACTGCAATATATGGTTTTCTCCATATAAAGCAATGAACATAAAAAGTGACAGTGCAGAAGGAGATATGGAAAATATTCACCATTAGTTGTGTGCAAAAAGCAGATTATAAAATAGTATGTATACTATGATTGGTTCTTTAAAGAAATCTATGTACGCATGTATGTGCACATAAAGCCTGGAAAGTAATATGATATAGTGATTATCTTGAAGTGATGGAATAACAGGTTGAATTCAATTGCTGTTGGCTAACTTTAATACAAAGAAGATATATTATTTGTGAACTATATATACCAGTATGTTTAAATGTAAAAAGGATCAAGGAAGGGACTGACAAGTATTCATCAGTTTGGGTTTGGGGGAGCGGGAAGCTAGGACTAGCACCATGGCTGCTCAGAGGGGGGTGGGGCAGGGCTGGAGGAGCTCGAGGGCAGGACAGGATTTCAGATGATTAAGGAAGGCCAGCACTCTCGTGGTGTCCGGAGCAGCATGGGTAGAGGAAGAGGAGGGTCTAGCTCTGACCTGTTTGGGAGGCAGCTGGAGGCCTCCCACTCGGCTGAGGTGCGTGGTAAAGGGCATCACCCCATTTTCTTCTTCCTTGAGACTAGTGGAGATTCATGCTTTCTTACTGCTCTCTAAAACCAGACCCCCAAAGGCTCAGATAGGTCCCCTTGTTCATTACAAACTCAGCAGGGAAAATCCTGGCTCACCCCAGCAGTTAAAAAATCACTGTCACTGGTTCACAGTCTACTGGAGAGCTTAGTTCAGCTCTCTTTACTGCCTGGCTGCACAGCTTTATGCTAAGCACTGTGGGACACAGGAAGTTCGGGATCTAATCTAGGCTGCTTAAGGACTCAAGGGCGGCAGAATGTGTTGCATTTGTGTTAGGAAAGCCATCCTCTCCTGCTGGGACCTAAACTGGGTCGTGCTGGGTGGGAGCCACATTAAGGGAAGGGACGGCTGAGGTCAAATAGTTGCCAGTCACCTAGTGTGCACCGATTTCTTAGATATTTTCACATTCATTTTCCTACTGAGTGCTCCAGGCACTGCTCAGGTGGGCCAGGCTGGTTTTGTTTTCCTTTTCATACAGCTAAGGAAACAGGCTCCAAGATGAAAAGCAGCTCAGGCTCGTCCCACCTAGCGCTCTTCCTTCCTTCCCACCTACTCCTCTCAGCCCCCATCCTCCCTCCCAGGAGGCTGGGCTGCACCTCACACTCTGCTGGCACACAGCCCCTCCCTCGCCTGGCCTCTCCCTTGAATAGTCCCTTCAGCCCCCCTCAGCACCGTGGGCCCCGAAAGCTGGGTTTTAGTCCATGACCTGGGATCAGGCTTATTCACCTGCTGTTCTGATAAGGCGTTCAGGGGAAGAGGAGGAGTAGGCTGGACTCCTCTGGTAATGTTAAAGTGTTTGATTTTTAGTCTCCAATCACCTGTTGACTTGGGTTACACATCGGAGCAGTGTCTGGGAGTCAGCTCACAAGGAAGCTGCACAGATCCCCAGTACGGGTCACAAGAAGGGTGGGTGACATTTCCTGGGGCTGTGTGGTGCATGAGCAGGGTGCCCCAGGGCCTTGCCCTGTGTGATCTCCGCCATACACCCTGGAAAGACAAGGGCTACTGCGAGTGTGCTTGCTCTGATGCCTGCAAACACCCTCATTCCTGCAGTGAGTGTGTAGGTAACATTCTTCCAGACCCAGCTCTCTGCCAGTTAATGTTTTTTTAAACTTTGTGTGCTCCTTCAGAGCTCAGGAGGGATAAACATTTTATTATTTAGCCAGCCTCACAGGTGCTGTCCGGGCTGGACTATGCCTAGTGGTTTGCATATCCCCCTAGCTGCTGCTCCTAGTAATTGATGGTTCTGTTTCCCTGCCACAC
Source organism: Eschrichtius robustus (assembly GCF_028021215.1). Classification (NCBI taxonomy): domain Eukaryota; kingdom Metazoa; phylum Chordata; class Mammalia; order Artiodactyla; family Eschrichtiidae; genus Eschrichtius; species Eschrichtius robustus. The sequence goes on from NC_090824.1 coordinate 127,701,594, forward strand.
TCCAAGATGTACAGTGGTAGAGCCTCAGAGCTAAAAAGGGTCCCAGGGATTGTTAAGCCCAACCTCCTCGTTTCACAGAAGGGTCATCTGAGGCTCAGAGAGGAACAGTGATTTATTCAGTCACTAGACAAGTGAGTGCTCAGAACACTGACTTGGCCCCAGTTCTGACTGGTTTGAGATTGATGGTTCCAACACGGTAACCCGGTAGCAGCCATTGGCCTCTCACCCCTGTCTTTCCTTGACTGGATAAGGGCAGCACTGCCCAGAGGTGGGAGTGGGGAAGGGAGAGGTGGGTGGAGCAGGACACCGGGCATTTCCTATGTCTTCACATGTACTTGCAGCCTCCTCCAAAGTTGCCCAGTGGAGTATTCAGTCTGGAATTTCAAGATTTTGTGAATAAATGGTAAGTCACCTCCTGTTCTCTGAAAGTACTTTGGTTTTGTCAGGCTCCCCATCCATCTTGGAGAGCACAGCTTTGCCTTTTACCCTTTAGCTGCTGCCCTTCTTCCAGAGTGCTAGGACTTAGGTGACCTATCTGACTAGCAGTGGGCAAAACAGCTGCTGCGCTCAGCACTTACTGTAAAGGGACTGGCATATTGCCTTTTGGCCTTAGTTTAATTCAACAAGCGTTTATTAACCTGCTGTGGGTGTGACACTCTGCTAAGAACAGGAAGGTGGGTAAGGCTTAGGCACTCTTCCTCAGAGCCTATGGGGTGTGGGGAGGACGGGCATGCATGCACACGTAAGTAATCTTGAGTTAGAACCAGTGCCAAGCAAGAGCTCTCACACTGTCTTTCTTCCTTTAAGCTTAATAAAAAACCCTGCAGAGAGAGCAGATTTGAAGCAACTCATGGTAAGTCATTTATTTCAGATTCTTACACTGCCACCTGCTTACTCATTTGTTCTCCTCTGTCAGTCATCTATCCAGTACTTCCCGAGCCCATACCCTGCTCTGCCTTGACCACTGTAGTCCAGCTGATCAGGGGCCTGCAGGATACCCAACATATCTCCCCAGTCCTCCTATCAGTTTAATGGAAAAGCCAGGATGACCCTGCAGCCAGAGGGAGTCCAGGGAAAGAAAGGGCCAGCCCGCCCCTGCAAGGGGACAGGGCCTCTTTGTAGTACTGACTGGCTTATCTTAGATTCAGTCCCCTCACCAAGTAACTTTGTCTCCTACGTGGTGGTGGTGGTAGGAGGAGTGGGATACTGTAAATGTCTGAACTCACATGCCATGTAGAGCCTGGTCAGCGTAGCATGCACTTTCAAGTTCATCAGTTCCTTTGTTCCTTTAACAAGTCTGCGAGGCACTGCAGGCAGAGCTGCTGTCTCCATTTCAGAGAGAGCGGGCTTGGGGAAGGGTAAGACCAGCAGAGCCGGGGCTTTAGGCCTGCAACCGGCCAAGGGCAGGCTCCCAGAGCACCTTCCAAATGCAGCACAACCTCCAGACCCAGGACTCTTGAATTTCCCTCCTTGGTTTTTAAATACACTTTCTGTCCATCTCCTCACACACAGGTTCATGCTTTTATCAAGAGATCTGATGCTGAGGAAGTGGATTTTGCAGGTTGGCTCTGCTCCACCATTGGCCTTAACCAGCCCAGCACACCCACCCACGCGGCTGGCATCTAAGCAATGGGGAAGCAGCCGAGTCCCCTGTGCAGTGGCATGCCATGTTGCTTCTGGGCCTCCTTCCCATGCCTGTCTCTGTTCAGATGTGCATTTCACCTACGACAAAGGATGAAGAACACAGCATGTGCCAAAATTCTACTCGTGTCATTTTCAATATTATCATCTTTATTCTTATTACTATTGTTATTCCCCTAAGTGGACTGGCTTTGTGCTTGGGGCTATTTTTGTGTATGCTGATGATCAAAACGTGCAATGTTGAACTACAGTGAAACTTTGGTGACTGTTGGGTAGTCATTCTTACTGAAAACTGCACTGCTCTCCCACACCGTGACTGGCTGGCTGCCTGTATTTTCGGGATTCTTTGACACTTGGTGGTACTTCATTCTTGCCAGGCTTACCTTCCTTCCAACTGAGTAGGAAGGGGCCTTGTAAGATCCTTCACAGGCAGTGCATGTGAAGCATGCTTTGCTGCTATGAAAATGAGCATCAGGAAGTGTGTACCATGTTATTTCATTATGTTTTTGCTTTTAGTGTAGAATTCAGCAATTTCCATCAAAATCTAGCCAGAGCCCTTCACTGCCATGATAGCTGGGGCTTCACCAGTCTGTCTACTGTGATGATCTGTAGACTTCTGGTTGTATTTCTGTATTTATTTTTAAATATACCGTGTGGGATATTTAGTGCTATGTCTCTTTAAGTTTGGATTAGTGTTTCTAAAATGGTGGAGTTACTCTGAATGTTACAAATGGATCAAGGCATTAACATGTATGAGATTTATCTTTCCCCAAATCCAAGTACTGATGCTATTGTAAACAACAGTGTGTATAGTGCCTAAAAACTGTATGGAAATCCTTTTACCATTTTAATCCAGATGTTTAACAAATCTAATCTCTTATTCTAATAAATATACTATCAAATTCAAAGGGTGAAAGATATTTCTACTTCTGTGGAGGGATTTTCAATGTCTGTAGTGCACAAGAAATCAAAAGATTTAGCAGCCACGCATTACTGAGAGGGAAAAGGCAAAGACAGGAAGGAGGCTGGAAGGCGGAAATACCACACTGAGGACAAGTTCAGTGCTTTGGACTAATGGGGCTTCCTGTAATTCTAATCTTTGGACTTTGTCCAGTTCTTCTCATCAAGCACCCTTATCTTTCAACCACTTTTCCTGTGGACCTGTGAAAAGATCCCACTGATTCCTTCCGTCTTTTTATACAAGGGAAAAACAGTAAGGTGGGGGTAGGATTGGGGGACGGCCGGTGCCTGACTGGCACTGGAGCCTCCACCCGGGACTGTGCCGTGCTGCTTTGCTCCACTGAGCAATGGCTTCCCTTCTCTCTCCAGTTACACCTGAGACACCTTCCTGGAGAGGAGACAAGTGCCTGGCACTGGGTTTGTCGTGACTGTGGGGCGGCAGTGAAGCCAAAGAAAATGAAGCTATGTCCCAATTGGCCACCCTTCTTTCTTTGAAAAGTAACTTTTGAGATTTAGGTTATATGTGAGGCTGCCTTCCCTCATTTTCTTCGAGAGGGCAGGTGATAGAAAACCAAAATAAATATATATTTAACAATAAAAGGCCTATTTCATTTTCAAATTAGAAAACAGAACTTCTTAGGTAAATCTCCTGAGTAGGTAGTTCCACTCTAGATCTACCAGAGCCTGAGATACAGCCAGGATTTTAAAAACTGGTCAGTGCTATATATACACGGCTGCCTCAGCCAGTCATTTTTTTTTCTCACTGCGAGGCTAACATCTGTTCTAAGTCAACAGCCTAACTTACATGTTTTCAATATACAAACATGCAGATGAGGTTTAAGACCCACACCCTACTCACTCCCAGGGTCTTTTCCTAACAGAGACGATGTCACCACCACTGAGAATGTCTCAAAGTGTGCCAACTAATGAATGGGGTAACCTGGTGCCTAAAACCTGGATCTGAATGCTTTCAAGGTCAATGTCTTTTGAGGGGTGTTTTAAATCCTCTATTCACATCCAAAGGTATTTCATTTTGAGAGTCAAAAAGATTTCTTCCTAGTACTTTTCACCAAGAATGATCTAATTCTCAAGAATGATGTTCCCTACATCACTCTTGCTGTGTTTTTTGAGTTCCTCAGGCCAAACTCCTTCCTCAAACTTCCTTACTGAGACGTCAATAATAGTTGGATTTGTGTTTTTTTCCAGCCGCCGCACGGCTTGCAGGATCTTAGTTCCCCCACCAGGGAATGAACCCGGGCCCTGGGCAGTGAAAGTGCGGAGTCCTAACCACTAGACCGCCAGGGAATTGCCAATAGTTGGATTTTTAAAGGATACCTTGTGAGTGTCTCACAAGGACCTGTGAAACTGCTAGAGCAGATATGAGTACTCTCATTTTATAGATGGGAAAGTGAGCTGCAAAGGTGAAAAGCAAGCAACCAGTTGGTGGTCAAGCTAGAATTCATACCCAACTTTTCTAGCTCTTAAAAACCCATGCTCATATTTTAAGTTAGACCCCAAAACGTGTACCTTGATGCTTTTTGTTGCGAAATAATTTTCACACTGTGTTTTCCGAGAAACATGCTCATTTAAACTTCTGGCTACTTCCTGTAAGAGTAGCTCAAAATAACTTTAACGAAATATTAACAAATATGTCTGTGCTCTCTCTGGAACAGTTATGTAAGGAGCTGTGCTTGAGGAGGCTGTGTTTTGTTTGGCTTTTCTGGGCAGGGCCAATTACTTTTATAAAATTAAGCAACTACTTGTCTGTATATTCAGTGGAAAAGGGACAGTACGCAGAAATGAGTCTCAACTTCAAATATGAAGTTTAACAACTCTTATTCTGTAACTATCATCTCTTTATTACAAAATCCAACCTCCCAAGCCTAGTGATCCTTCTTCAATGGCACATTTCCTAAGTCCAGAAATGGGTTTTCAACCATCCTACTGTATCGTTCACCCAAGAGGAACTGACCCTCTTCTCTGTTTCTGTCTGGAAAGCAGCAAGCTGCCTGATGACTATTTATCTTTATTTCTAAGCACATTTTACCACAGTGATGTCTCAACCTAGATGTGGTGACAGCCACACAAAGCATGTTAATAGGCAGTTTTACGATGTCACGGAGAGGTGGCAACAGCTTGTGCTCTCAAGTGGCCCTCTGTCCTCTTTTTCATCTTTCTCTCCCACGCTGTGGCCTTGCTCTGCTCACAAGGGTTCAATGGCATGCAAACAGTCTTTAATTGGTTTTCTTAAAAGAGGCATTGATTGGAAAAGCTTGCTTGTATTTAAACTCTGCCCTTTTTGCGAATGCCAGACCTTCTCAATAGCATTTCAGAGTAAGTTTCTGGTTTTGAACACAATTACTGAATCTGACCAGAATATAAACACAGCACCACCCATACTGCTCAATATTGAAACACTGCATCTCTGCTTTTCTGTATGTCATAATTTTGGTTAAAGCACTCTGAAACTTGAGTTATTGATGGAACCATTTTTACAACTACACATCCTCCTAAAGTTCTTGCTTCCTTTTAAATGAGGCCACAGAGCCCATGGCAAGAATTCTTTGAAGAGAGAAAGTTCCTGAGGCTTTGAACTTAACTCCTATGACTAACCCTGGCTCTTCTCCCCTTCAGGAATCGGATTCTTCTTCCTCCTCCTCCTCCTCCTCCTCTTCTTCTGGCACATGGCTCCTTGTGCTCAACTCCAGTGCAGTCTGGTTGATTGATGCTTCATTGTCTACATGCACCAACATCTGCTTTAGTCAAGGACACATTATGGATTAGTAGGAAGAACACTGGCCTCAAAACAAATTAATGTTTTCAAATAAAATCTCAACTGCATATTCATCCGCAATATTTATCACTAAGAACTGTGGCCAGTTTCCTATTTCTCCAAATTCTACCCTGGCCCCCCAACCCCCATTGCCAAAATGGGAGCAGAGTAAATGCCCTAGATTTGATAGAATGTTACCTGATTTACAAACATGGTTTTTACATAAGAATTATGCTGGCTTAGATGTGCTGCTTTCCAATAGTTTTAAAGGCTTAACACGCATCTGGGAGAACTGTTCAAATATGGTATATTTAGAAGATGATTTTCCTGAGCGCATTTGGTGAGAGAAGGATATGATGAGGGCAAGAACTCATTTTTTAGCACTAGGCTTTGTAGTTGAAGCCACACTCTATTTTTAAATCCCAAGCTTGCTTATTCACAGAACAGGAAGAGTTTTGACATCTTCCTGCAAAAATCTTCACACTCTTCCCAGTTCACTGGAGTGACTAGAGAAAGTGGATGAATAGGAAGGTCGAGGCAATATAAAAGTACAGTCAACCACAGTGTAGCTAGCTGGTAGATGTTCCCTGTTTAAAACAGTAATATAGACAAGCCAGTTCATTAAACTAGAAAGTTCTTATCAGCACTTCCCAGAGTCCTTTGGGCTTGATAATGTAATTTACAATTTTTGATGGCTAAGCAGCGTAAGAGCAGAATGGACTCCCCGGGCCCACACTTGATTAAGCTTACATCATGTGACTGTTCAGGCGCAGGCTGAGAAGACGGCATCTCATCTTCTCTTCTAGAACTAATCATTGACTGGAGGGCCAGTTCTTCAACCTAGAAAAGAAGAGTCAAGGACACTTTCCTTACTATGTCACTGGGCTACTGAAGTAGGTGAGATGTATTGAGCACGCTGTAAGCGGTGGGCATCATGAGAAGTGAAAACAGGGTAAGCTCTGTGAAGCTCCAGAGGGAAGGGTGGGGCTCCTCGAGCTTTCCCCGCCTGTTAAGGAAACAGCACGGAAAGCTTCCAGCCCCTTTCTCTTAGGGTGAACAGGTGTTCTAGCTGAGCCGAGGCTTCCACTCGCCCAGACCTAGCAGCCCAGGGGAGAAAACACAAGCATGCCCTTAAAAAAGCCAGGTGTCTTCTGATTCCACACACCCGAGCTTGTCTACCCCGTAATAAGAAGGCGAAGGCAGGAAGACTGGAAAATGGGGGCGTTTCCCCGAGCGCAAAGGAATCTAGGCTCTGGCCGCGGCCATCGTCAGCACGCTCACGTTAGGCACTGGTACAGGCACTGCGGTGATGTCAGAACACAAAGAAGTGCAGGCCATTACATGTACCCTAAGGGAAAGCGCAGTTTTCACAGGTCGCAGGTGGACAGTGCTTCTCAGTTTACAAAGAGCCTTCATAACCCTCATCTCACTTGGAATTAGAGAGCATGGAAGTGCCGAGCAGGAATTAGCAGGAGCGTCTCACTGAGGCTGAAGGGGGTGACTTCCGCAGAGGTCTGGGAACTGGCGCTGATGGGTTTCAATCTCGACTCCTCGTCAAGGCCGTGGAGTCAGTAACAGCTCCGGGGAGAAGAGCTACCGGGAACTACTTTGTGGCCGGTCTCTTCTCGCAGGGCCTTACCGTCTCCCTTCGCAGAGTGGGCGCATCCGCCAGCCGGTCGGCTTTGCGAGACTAGAGCTGTATCAAGCGACCATACTAAGTAGTAAAGACAGTAGGGGCTCGGAAGGGGAGGCCGGTGGGGGGCAGGGGCGGCCTAGGCGAGCCTGCGGGAGGTCTCCCTTCCTCAGCGCGTGGTGCGGCCGCCCGCGTTTCCGGGGCTGCAGGGGTCCGGTGTGTGCCTGGGACGGGGCGGGGCGGTACTCGCCAAACTGATTGCTGAGTCTCAGCCCAGACCTGCGGGATCAAGATTCTTAGAGGGGTGGACCCATAATCTCAAATCCAGCCCCCCAGGTGCCGGTAAGCCACCAGGTCCAGCCGCGACGGCCGGGTGAGGAAGGGCTAACCGGCGGCACCAGGCGGGCGCCGCAGACGCCTGGGCTCCGCGGAGAGCCGGGCGGCCCGCGGCGCCGAGGCGACGGAACGGAGGAGCGGAGTGGGGGGCGCAGGGTCACCTTGAGCCGGTTCAGCTGGTCGTGCAGGGCCGCTTTCAAGCGGAGCAGCGTCTCCTCCTCCTTGCGCAGCTCCTGAAGCCGGCTCAACATCGCGCGTCTTCACGCCGGCGGCCGGCCGGGCACTCGCCGATGACGCCATCTCCGCGCCGTGCTGCCGGAAACGGAAGGCGGGCGGGGCGGCCGCTTCCTGCTGGCGGCTGGGGTCGCCGCTTCCCCGCGGACCGGCTCGGCCCACGGACGAAGTGGGGGTTTTACACCAAAAACCTAGACTCGAATGATGAGGATTCCTAAGGCAGAGGGCGTTGGAGCTGTAAAGGACCTGGAGATAAAAATGGTCAGATAGCATGTGTCAAGTGCTTCAGTTGAACAGCACTGTTAACACCCTTCCACCGGTGTTGCGTCAGGCGGCTGCTTTCGCTCCCCCAAACCTGCAGACGCGTTTGAAGGCAGGGAGTATTGCCAGCATATAGTACATGGTACAGGAGCCCTACTGTGTTGGAGGTCCAGGCAGGCGAGGATTCCCAGTCACATGAAAGGGGTTTCCCAGGAGGCCTGCGCAAATTCAAGTGCGGAAGACAGCGTTGTTTCAATAAATTGGACGGTATTTTTTCATGCTAAGGAACTGAGATTTCTTGAGCTATGAATGCAGGGATAGACTGCCAGCGGGAACAAAGCCAGATGCAAAACAAGACCCTGACATGACAATAGGGAAGGACGAACGTTTGGGTACATTCTCTGCACTAGCATTCTCAGTCAACATATTCACGCCTACTAAAACACACAAGTGGTTGTGGAAAAAAGCTCCTAGCACTTTTCATACCAAGGGTCCAAATATCAAAAAGGTGGCAAGCATTCCATCAACTGTATTCTAACCAGGTTATAACACCTCTGAAGGAAACATCAGTTTCTTACTGCTATACTTTAAAAAATGTATTGATTCTGCCCTCTTGTAGTTACTGAAAATGTCAGATCTTTACGGAACTTCACCCATTTTCCAAGATGGTTTTTTTTGGGAGAGGGGAGCTAAATAAGAGTTTCTGTGTATTTCTGGGACAAGTCTTTTAACCATCTGTTTCTCAAAACATTTTTACTTACAAAGTGGATTTTATATCTGGATTTATGGAACATCCCACTTCTCATTCAACTTCGTGGATTTTATACTAAATCCAAGGCTCCATTTTATACCAGACTTAAAAGGCTTGAATTCTAGACTAAAAGGCTTAATTATTATGAAGAACAAAGTGTCAGTAAAAAAAATTCTAACCAAGATTCACACAATACATCCAAGTTATGTTTCTCACTGCCTCTTTGATCAGGTCTTTATTCAAAATTAGCTGTCCAAAATGATTTGACCTTTACCAAATAAACAAATTTAAGTTTATGAAGCAGCCTTCTTTTCCTCTGTGGTGGGTTTCTTTTCGGTGGGTTTCTTTTCTGTGGGCTTCTTTTTAGCAGGCTTCTTTCCCGCTGCTGGTTTCTTGGTCACTGCAGCCTTTTTTCCCACCAAAGCCTTCTTTGGCTTCTTTGGCTTCTTCAGCTTCTTAACGCGAACAGCCTCTTTTCCCTTCTTTCCCACCACAGGCTTCTTGCCTGGAATCCCCTTCTCATCTGATTTGGCTTCTAGTGCTGCTGCTGCCCTATCCATCCGGATTTTGTGCTGCAACAAATTAGGAAGAAAATCTAAGAATCAAATCTTTCTAAAAACTCAACATGTATCAGCAAAACCCAAATTATTGCTTACGTTCTTGGCCTGGCGAAGAATGGTGTTCCGGCGCATGGTCTTTGCATATGGGTTTAGCTTCAACATGATTCTCAGGTTTTTCAGTGGATTCTTCTTCAGGACTCTGCGATGAATCTTCTTGCTATAAAAAGGTAGAGACTATATTTATAGTTTATTTACATTACCCATATTTCTGAAATACCCAATAGTGCGAGGCGGGCAAGAATTACAGTGAATATCACAACTTTACCGTGGTGCTCGGAGGGCTCTTTGGATCTCTGGGCTTTTCAAGATTCTGCTAAGGTCTGTATTGAGCATCTTGTGCATGGGGAGGCTGAATGAAAAAAGAAAACATTGACTATAGAGGCTAAACTCCTAGTTCTCATGTAACTGACTAAAGAACATGAACCTCAACAAAAGATTATTTTTAATCATTTAAGCTCTACAGAATACAATCAGAATTTCCACTATACTGTCACTTCTCTGAATCTCACCATTTCCACATATTGCATCTGTATACAAGGAGGAAATGGCAACACAATCCGTTATTTAGAAAATATGCAAACCAATTTTGAACACTATCCACAGCATAAACACCATGTTCGATATATGAATTACACTCACTTGTAGTTACTCTTGAGGGAGGCAGCTTTACGCCAGGTGCCATACAGCTCATCTAACTTGCGGAAAGCACTTTCAGTCCAAATGCAGAAACGTCCCACATGCCCACCAGGAGCAAGTTTCAAAATGTTCAGTTTGCTTACATTAAGCAGAGTAATTCCTTTTAAAGGGAAAACAAGAATTAGGGAGCCTGTATTTCAACAGAAGAAACACAAGTCATCTTTATAGCACCCAAGAAGTATTTTAATCATGAATTTCAACCATCAAGGGCTCACTCATTCAGCCAAGAATCAGAAGTTCCACAAAATCATGAATTTTCAGAAACACAGACCATAAAGTGAAATCTCATCATAATAAAAGCTGAGTAAGCTTGTATAGCATGAGTAATTAAAACATGTAAGCAGTACAGGAATTACCAGGGATGTTTCTGAAGGCCTTGATGATACCATTGTCCTCATTATAAATGATGCAGGGTCCCCTGCGCTGGATACGGCGACGGTTTCTCATTTTGCCTTTGCCAGCTCTCATTCGCTGCGAGGCGTAGACCTAACAAAGTGAGGTTTGGTATTTTGATTGAGATATGATCCCTGCAATAGATCTTCATAGTTTAAAAAAATTCATTTTACAGATGATCAAACTAGAGGCAAAAATGACTTGCCTAAATTTAACACAGCAATGATTTCAGGTTTCAAACTCAGGTAATGTGGTTCCAGAGTCCTTGCTCTCACTCACATCCACTACGGTTTAGTTATACCGTCCCCCTTCAGTAATCTTTTGAAATTTAAAATCTGGCAACAAATTTGTGTGAAGGACCACAAAACCTACCTTTTTGATATCATTCCAAGCCTTAAGTTTCTTCAGGAGCAAAACAGCCTCCTTGGTCTTCTTGTAGCCTTCAACTTTATCTTCAACCACCAAAGGAAGTTCAGGAACTTCCTCTATACGATGACCTGACAAAGCCAATTAACAGTGACCTGGTTACCCTGCACCCTTTGAAAAACTGAATCGAACCCACAAAATAAAAATGGTGTATACAATTTGCCAAATCAGAATTTCCACAAATATCATGTGTTTCAGAAACACGGACCAATGAAGTGGAATCTCATCATTTTGACAGTTAAATAAAAAGAGGAAGCAACATGACAAAGTGGAAAAGCTTTCTAACAATATACTACATCACTTTATTTGAATTAGTTCCCCCAGTTACATAGTATTCACTGATGATTGAGTTGTTAGATAGACTGAAGTGGTTATAACTAGTATTTAGCAAACGGAAATTCAGCCAGACACTCTAGGATGAAGTGAATGTACACAGGCTATTAACCATTAACACCATGAAAAGGGTCAGGTATAAAAAAAAAGGGGTATTTTATACGACTCCTAGAATATAAAATATCACAAACCTTTAGACATGACCAGCGCTGGTAAAGCCGAGGCAGCCAACGCAGAGCAGATGGCATATCGTTTCTGCGTTGTATTCACTCTGCGGTGCCAACGTCGCCAGGTCTTGGTTGGTGCAAACATGCGGCCCCCACGACACATCTGTTTTCCCAGTTAAGAATCGCATTTCTCAAATTTTAGGAATTAAAAACAGGTTATGTCTTGCTCAGGAAGAATTTTCGTCACCCTTCTGAACCAGCTTACTGACAGCAGGCAACTGTCACTGAGAACAGAGTAAGGCGCAAATTACGACATCATTGCAAGCAAAACTTCCTACTATCAAACCTGTTGGCTTTAAAAATTATGACGGAAAAATCTTTCGGATTTCAAATCTGTCTAGAGAAATGTTTAATCTGGACACTAGCGTCTTCAGCATAAATTATTTTCCAACTACTAACATGAAAAAACCAGGTCCAGCCTGCTAAATGCCACAGCTGGCTAGTCTAGGTGGTGAAACAAAGGATACATTTCCAAAAGCACCCTGGCCAGAACGGTGAGTGCCGCCACCTCGAACCCTGGGAATTCGAGCCACAGCTCTGCCAGTACCCCAAGACTCAGCACTGGTTTGATGACCTGAAATTGTGAAGAAACACAAGTTTTGGCTACCCAACCACACCATTCTATGACTACCATGCACGGTAGCAAACAGCATCAGAACATCCAGGAAAATCATGTGGTTCAGAAACACGGACCAATGGAGTGAAATTTCATCACTGCTGTTAAGTACCTCTTAAAAAGTCAATCGAGGAAAGATCTAAATCCATACCTGCTAATTCACTGACAGCATAGGGCTGTCTGTTGTTTTTGCGCAAGTTGGTGTGAACAAAGTTCACAATATCTGGTCGAATGGGAGCCTTGAACACAGCAGGCAAAGTGACATTTTTGCCAGATGACTCCCCCTTTTCAGAGTACACTGATATAAGTGGACGAGCACACGCCTGGGAAAAAGGAAAAAAATATTTATATTGACAAGCAATGTCAGGCACTCTTCTCACGTGCCAACAAAAGCATTAACGGTTCAGTTCCAGAAGAGACTAGAGTTTGATGAGGTAGATAACGCTTAAAGCAAAAACAAAGGCTAAGTTACCAACACACCATCAGGTCTATTAACATCAGTAAATACTTGAAGGACACTTAAGATTCTCAAGTTCTGCCACAGAATTTTCATCATTTTCAAAGAGAACGCTTTATGATTAAACTTTTAAATCAGGCCTTAGAAAGCAAAATAATCAAAACCATACTGTAAGGTTTGAAAATGCAATTTAATGCCATCATTCAAACTCTTTCATCCCAAATGTCAGCCAATCTACCAGGGCTCTACTCCTCCAAACATCCATCCTTGCCCCCTTCATCCCATTCCAAACACAGGTTTCAAAAATTACTAGTAAAAACAACAGCCCTGTTACTTCTTGCTCAATCTTCTCCAAAGACTTACCACCCGAAAGGAAAACATCCCAAGCAGGACCTACACAACCTGCTCAACCTCGCTTACCATACTCTCTTCCAGATGCTCAGGCCTACACTCAGGGCCATCCCTGTCCTGCCTCAGATGTAACGAGTCTCCTACCTAAAGATACCCTTCCTCACCTCCTTCAGGTTTCTCTGATCACTGTTTATAAAGCCCAATTACTGCTTCCTCTCCAACTTCCTATGTCTACGACACTTACTACCATTGAACATTACAATGCATTTTGACCAGCTCAATTACGATCGAAACTGCATAAGGATAGTGCTTTTTCCCTATTTTGTTCACTCAACTCCCCAAGGCACATATACAGACGTTATTTATGCAGTACATACACAACAATTAAATTTTAAAGCAAGAGGACCAAAATGCCTTCAGAGGCAATTCTTAAGATGAACACACAATAATTCAGGAAAAAAGTGGAAATACAAGTTTTTTCTTTAACGAAATCTCTCAAAAGACGTAAGTATTCCTTACTAAACCGGGCACGGAGATACAAGACCCCAAGCTGACTCTCACCCAGACTCAGTCTTAGGCCCTGCAAATTTCCAAGTCTTCAGTGGAACCCATTCTTTCAAGATCCAAGAGAAGCCAGAATTCCAAAAGTCCTTCTGCGCCCGAGAACGATCTGGGGGTCCTCCTGTGTCGCTTCCAGACGCGCCCTGCGCCGGCTCGCACACGTTGCCTCTAAGATGGCTGCCGTAGAGCCTCACTTCCCAGATTCCAGCCACAAACAGACGCCCTTTGGTCCCCATCTCCTTCTCCTCGCTTCCCCTCATGAAGATTTTATGCCCTGAACCCCCAAGCCCATTCCTGCCAGGCCCCAAGAGCAGAGGACGGTCCAACAGAGAGAACTTTCACTCACCATGGCGGGGAGAGGAGAACGCCACGCTCCTCTCAACCCGGCGGCTCCCACAGGAAAAGGAAATGCTTCGCACTCCCACTCTGTATGTAATCTTCAACTCGTCCCCCACCCTGCCCCGTCTCAAAACCAATCCAGGGACACAAAATATACTCTACCACTCTAAAAAAATAAAAATAGCGTATTATTTCTTCATATATGTCAAATTACGGTATCTATTGACTTCCAAAACCAAAAAGAGCACTTAGAAACAAGGGACTCCTTTTCGCGGAGTAATCCATAAGGGGGCGTGGCCAACTCTCGCGAGACGAGTGTCTTTTCCCCCTCAACCTTTACAACTTATTTTAACTTTTTCTTACGGGAATGGAAAACTATTGGGACAGGAAAAACAGCTGTGTGCTGTAAAACAAAAGTTTAACTTTGTGGACAAACGGGACCTGTTGGGGGGGGGTGTGGGTAAAAGTAGTCCCGGCGGGGGGTCATAACCCCGGAAGTCAGCGTCTGGCGCGCATTTCAGTTTGGCGGTTTCGGATCTGCAGTCAAACTGGGGCGGGATGTGGTCGCGAACCAACCAAGCTGCTGAGGAGTTTTACGCTCGTCTCCTTCAGTGAGTAGTAGCCCCTGCTTTTGGCTTGGCTGTGAGGACAGCACTTCTCCCTCGGGGTATCTCGATCCCCGCCCCAAGCCTCTTTCCACAGCCTTGGGGATTAGCGCCTTGCCAGTTTCCAGCGGCGCGAATGTTGTAGACGAAGTCCGCTTTCCCGGGAGCTGGAAGCTGGGGAGACGCCGGTTACCTGCTCCAGTGTGGGGCTGGCGCTGTAGGCCCTGCTGCTTGTAGTTTCGTTTAGGAGAAAACGTGTACATTGTCACCCGAGGTGGAAGGTGACAAGTTTTCCAAGAGGCGCATTATTCACTCTGATAATGCACACAACTTCTGATATGTTAGGGGCACCTACCAGGATAGAGAAAACTAGATGTTGACATCCTTCACCTGTTTAAAGCCTGGCTGGCGTGAAACGTGTTGTTATAGTCTATTCAAAATAGTTATATGAGCAACAGTTATAATGATAACGTGATGGTGTGTCGGCTCTTTAAAGCACCTTTGTTTCACAGTGCTCTAAGAGTTCGTTTTATTCGTATAGTGAATACTAGTACTAAAGGGGATTCCATCCAGTTCTGTATCCAACATAAAAATCTAATCCAGTAGTTCTCAAATTTGAGCATGAATCAGTATCACCTGGCAGGTTGCCAAAACAGATTGCTGGGCCCCCTTCCAGGGTTTCTCATTTAGTAGGTCTGGGGTGGGGCTAAAGAATTTCCCTTTCTAACCAATTTCAGGTGAAACAGATGCTGCGGGCCTGACACCACACTTTGATAACTGTTATAATCTAACCCCTTCTTTTCTAAATGCCATACTTTTTCATTATTTGTCCTCATTGCTTTTATTTCCTGCTTACAAAAGTGGTAATGCTTGTCAGTTTTTTCAACCTTATAGAAAGATCACTAGCTTTTTCTTTCTTTTTTTTTTTAAACAATGTCTTGGATAGCTTTCAGTATGAGAGCCTATACATCTCATTGTTTTTAACGGCTATATAATACTTCATTGTATGGCTGTTTTATGTTTATTTAACCAGTCCCTTGTTGATACAACTTTATTTAGATCTTTTGCATTTTCTAATTATTTCATAGGTGTTAGTCTTTCTCTCCACTTGTAAGCACCAATAGTCTCTCTTACTTCTCTTGAATCCCTCACAATGCCTTTGTAGCCACCTGCCTACTGGAAATTTCCAAATGAGACCTCAAACTCAACATTTGTGAAACTGAATTCATCTATTCCCCACAACCTGACATTCTCCTGAATTCTGTCTATGAGTTAAGAATTCCAAGTCCAAGACTGTCACTTGGTTCTCTTCCACTGCCACCCACCCCGTCCCATCTAGTCAGTCACCAGGTGCCCTTGTTCTCCCTGCATCCCTACTGCTTTTGTTCACCATCATCACTTTTTTGAAGTACTGCAAGTTATTCACAGCTATTTTCCTGGCCTCCAAGTTTATAGCCTCCACATCAGGAGGTCAGGGGGATCTTTCTCATTTAAAATCTTGTTGTGAGCTCCTCTTGGCTTTCAGCATACAGTTCAAGCGCTCTAGCAAAACCTCTTCCTTTGTGCCTCGACAGCACCCCGCACTCCCCTCTGTTGGGACTCATCACCCTGTATTGCAATTGTTGGTTTGCTAGTTGGACTGCAGTCAAGACTATGAACCAGGGACTATGCATTTGTTTTGTATCTTGGACATTTAGTAAGAATTGTTGACTAAATATTATGACATAGTATGAGTGTGTTTTGTGTTTGGTAATTGCAATCATTGTTGCTTTTGTTGTGGTCATCCATTTACAATGCTTGGTGTCAGTCTATTTATCTCTTGTAAAAATAAAATACAGTGTGTGTGTGTGTGAAAAAAAAAAAAAAAAAGAATTGTTGACTAAAAAAACCAAAACCCAAAAGATATGTTATTCAGGGCCCTTACTGAGGACTACAGCCTGGGAATCAGCTTCTCAGATAGCTCCGAAGAACTGTTCCAAAGAGGTAAGGGAGTAGCCAGAATATATAGGAGTTTTTGCTGGGGGAATAAACAAACAAAAACAAAGCAAAACAAAACAAAAAAGTAGTTGAACATCAAAAGTTCACTACTAATCACAAGAACAGACATCTCAAGTTAATGATTTTAGCGCTTTTCCATGTATGGGAAGATGTAAGAGTCTGGACTCATTGAAATTACTCCTTTGCTATGCATCTTAACTGTCTAGGGCCAGTAGCCTGTTTTTCTGCATCCTGAATTCCCCTCAGGGTGCACCAGGGTGGCTTCAGTGGCTGATGGTTTTATGGAGGGCAGCCTTCGATGTTTACCAGAACGGCAGGCAACTTTTTTGTCCACAGAGTGCCTGCCCATAATACACATACTGGTGAAATGATTCTTGAATGATTGATTGAATAACATCCCTGAGTTATGCATACATAGAAGTTAAACTTCTTTAAGAATAAGTCACAATCTTGTCCAAAATGTGAGACATAGTTTTTATTTCAGTGAGTTATAGAGTGGATCAAACAATAAATGGTATCCTGAAACCATTCTGTTGGGTTCCTTTAGGACTCTAAAGATTCTTTTCTCTTTCAGAGTGTAGATCAGGCTGATGTGCATTTTGGTATGTTAATGGTTAATGGTTTACATGCTTTGGGATCAACTTTCTTGAATAAAAGGATAATTATGAAGTATCTTAGAGTTTTGTGCTTACATTTTAAAAAGGAAATGCTTTAGCATTATCAAATTTACTAATTTTTTAGTGACAGCTCATGAAAACAGGGAGGATGGATGCTTCCATTTTAGCAATAGAAATCCAAGGCCTGGGACCCTTAAATAACTTCTCCATGGTTACCCGCTGATTCAGTGGCAGGTCAGAATCCAGTCATTTTTACTTCCCAAAAGTCATGTAGTAACTTACATGTTAATAGTAATTGGTACTGTGTTTTAAAAGTTACAAGAGTAGAGGTAGGCAACCTAATTTCCTGCTGCCTCTGAGAAGCAGTAGTACCCACTTCGGGGCAGCTGTCTATTAATCTCTATCACATCTCTTTTTTTTTTCCTCGTTAACCTAATACTCTTTTTCTGCTTTTTTCTCCCTTCTCAACTATGCCTTAGGACTGCCATGAATACTTTGCATTTTGCTTTTCTCTTGGAGAAAGTAATGACTAACTCCTGAGTTTAAATGACAGAATACTATAGCTCTATTTTTCACATGTGGTTCTGCATTTCAGGGAATTTGATGAAGAAAAGAAAGGAATCTGTAAAGATCCATTTATCTATGAGGTATGAACATTTTATTTGGTTTTTAAACAACTCAATCATCCTAAAATTTTGAGTTTTTAAAAGTTGAGTTTACTGAAGTTAATTTACATAGACTAAATTTCACCCTTTTAGAGTACAGTTCTATGAATTTTTACAAATGCATTTAGTCATATAACAACCCCCATAATCAAGAACATTGCTATCACCTCCAAAAAATCCCCTCATGTCCCTTTATAGCCAACCGTTTCCCCTGTTCCCTGGCAACTACTAATCTGTTTTATATCTCTGTTTTCTGTCTTCTGTATTGCCTTTTCCAGAATGTCATATAAATAAAACCGTACAGTTTGTAGCCTTTTGGGTCAGGCTTCTCTCAATGAGTATGTAATGCATTGAGATTCAACTGTGTTGTTGTGTGTATCAGTAGTTCATTCCTTTTTATTGTTGAGTAGTATTCCACTGTTTCGCCAGTTGATGGACACTTGGATTGTTTCCAGTTTTTGATAATTATGAAAAAAGCTGCTATAAACATTCATGAATTTATTAAGTTTAAGCATCTAATATATGCCAAGTGTTCCATAGGTAAACTCCCCATAGAACTTAATCCCTTAAAACAATTAGCAAACTAAAATTTATATTCTAAAAGACGAGCTAAGGAGAAATAGTCATAAATGATAAGGGCTAATATCCATGTGTGTAAAATATATAAAAAGCTCTTAAAATCAATAAGGAAAAAAGACAATCATAATAGAAGAATAGGCAAAGGATACAAATAAGTAACCACAGAAAGAAAAATACAAATACTGTTGACCCTTGAACAACAAAGGGGTTAAGGGTGCTGGCCCTCTATAGTCAAAAATCTGAGTATAACTTTATAGTGGACCCTCCCTATATGTGGTTCCTCCATATCCGAGGTTCTACATCTGTGGATTCAACCGACAGTGGGTCATGTAGTACTATAGTGTTTACTGTTGAAAAAAATTTGTGTGTAAGTGTGGACCCACACAGGTAAAACCTGTGTTCTTCAATGGTCAACTGTATAGTTATCTCTTACAATCTGAATTCTCACTAACCAAACTCAAAAATCAAGTATATCCAAGTAAATGTATTATTAATCCCTCCCTATCTGAATTATTACCAGTTGGTACCTATATTAGTTTCCTATGGCTGCTGTAACAATGTACTACACATTAGTTTTCTTAAAACATGAGAAATGTATTCTCTCACAGTTCTGGGGACTAGGAGTCTGAAATCCAGGTGTCAGCAGGGCTGTGTTCCAGCTGAAGTCTCTATGAAAGGATCCTTCCTTGCCTCCTCCTAGCTTCTGGTAGTTTCCAACAATCCTTGGTGTTTCCTGGCTTGTTGAAACACCTGCCTTTGTCAGCACATGGCATTCTCCCTGTGTGTCTATGTCTCTAAATCTCTCTATCCTTGTAAATATACCAGTCATTGGGTTTAGGGCCACCCCCCCAACCTAGTTAATCTTCATCTTAATTTGATTACATTTGCAAAGATCCTATTTCCAAATAAGGTCATGTTCAGAGGAACCAGAGGTTAGGACTTCAACTTATCTTTTGGGGGGACATAATTCTACCCACAACAGTATTTGATCAAGAACTTAGTAGATCAGAATAACAAAGCATCCTTTGCTCTCTGAACTTGGTATCTAAATGCTTCAATATCCAAACTAAGAAATAGGTTCAAATAGTGAGAGATATTTGTCAATAATAAGAATATTAGAGGCTGTTCACTCTCATTAGTGATCAAATAAATGAAAATTAAAACAATAACAAGATAAAGGTAAAAATAAACAATGAAAATAATGTGTTGACCTAAGTGATGGGAATGCAAATATGTGGGTATGACATATTTGAAAGGCAATTTGACAATATCAATGTGATTTTAGATATTCATCTTAAAGTACTTAAAGGATGTCCATTATCAATTGTTTGTTATAGCATATTACTTGAAAATACCCAAATGTTGAATAATATGGAATTATGTGATGGTAGATCCATGGTACTAGACAGCCTAAGAACATTTAATGGCATGGAAAGAAGTTCATGATATGAAACCATTAGAATGTTTATTTTTTAAGCAAAATCCTATTGAGTTATCAAAATAACAGATATATTTCTATTATTTTATTTAATTTATTTATTTATTATTTATTTATTTTGGCTGAGTTGGGTCTTTGTTGCTGTGCGCAGGCTTTCTCTAATTGTGGCGAGCGTGGGCTACTCTTTGTTGCAGTGCGTGCACTTCTCACTGTGGTGGTTTCTCTTGTTGCGGAGCACGGGCTCTAGGCACGCAGGCTTCAGTAGTTGTGGCACGTGGGCTCAGTAGTTGTGGCTCGCAGGCTTAGGTGCTCTGCGACCTGTGGGATCTTCCCCGACCAGGGATGGAACCTGTGTCCCCTACATTGGCAGGCAGATTCTTAACCACTGCACCACCAGGGAAGTCCCGATATGTTTCTCTTTAAATAGATTTATTTATATGTCTGGAAAAAGATCAGGCAAAATATACACCAAAAAGACTAATAATAGTAGTGACTGCTCTGGCTAGTAGAATTATAGATGAGTTTAAAAAAATCTCTTTTAGCTACCTGTTTTCAAACTTTTCTACAATAAATGTTTATTGCAATTGGAATGAAGAAATATTCAATTCCTATAAACAGAAAGTTCTAAATTCCATAGTACAATCAGAAAAAAAGATAATATTTAGTAAAGAGCTAATTTTATGGTTCATAACAGTAAATCCAATATGATTAGGGGAAGAGGATGTCAGTGTGATCCTAATCAAAAGGTCTTACCAGGCAGGGTGCTCTTTAGGTGGGCCTTGAAGCACATAGATAACAGATATAAGAGCTAGAATTTTTTTTTTTTTGGCCATGCCACAGCTTGCAGGGATCTTAGTTCTCTGACCAGGGATTGAACCCGCACCCTTGGCAGTGAAAGTGCAGAGTCCTAACCACTCGACCTCCAAAGAATTCCCCAGCTAGATTTTCTCAACATGAAAAACAACATGGGCAAAGAATAAATGAAATTATATTTTGAAAACATTACGTCTTGTTCAAATTCTCTTTTCCAGTTACTTGCATAGAGCTGGTCTTTATGTGTTTAAATATTTGTACATATATATGTGTGTATTTATAACATTGCTGGACCTTAATCTGTTTTTAATAGGCTGATGTTCAAGTGCAGTTGATCAGCAAAGGCCAACCAAACCCTTTGAAAAATATTCTAAATGAAAATGACACAGTATTCATCGTGGAAAAAGTGGTAAGTAGTGCTTGGGCTTTGTGGTTAATTCTTAACAGCCAAATTTGGTTTCTTGTGGATAATCTCAAATGTACACATTTTCTCAAATGTACACATTTTCTTATCAGCATGTTAGTGACAGTGGATTCTAATATCTTTTAGTAGTAAGTACAGTGCTGTCCAATAGAGAGATAATGTGAACCACATACGTAATTAAAAATTTTCTGGTAGCCTCATTGCAAAAAAAAGGTAATTAATTTTCATACTGTAAAATTGACTTTTTCTTTTGTTGTTCAGTTGTGTGAATTAACACATGTCTACAATCTGGTAATCACCATCATAATCAGAACACAAAACAGTTCCATCACCCCAAAAAACTCCCTCGTGCTATCCCTTTAAAATCATTCCCTCTATAAAATGGATAACTAATAAGAACCTGCTGTATAAAAAAATAAAGTAAAATTCAGAAATTCAAAAAAAAAAATCATTCCCTCTTCTCCCTCACTGTAGCTTTATCTTCTTAAGAATGTCATGAATGGAATCATACAAAAGTGTGTAACCTTTTTTTTAAATTTATTTATTTATTTATTTTTGGCTGTGTTGGGTCTTCGTTTCTGTGCGAGGGCTTTCTCTAGTTGTGGCAAGCGGGGGCCACTCTTCATCGCGGTGCGCGGGCCTCTCACCATCGCGGCCTCTCTTGTTGTGGAGCACAGGCTCCAGATGCGCAGGCTCAGTAATTGTGGCTCACGGGCCCAGCTGCTCCGCGGCATGTGGGATCCTCCCAGACCAGGGCTCGAACCCGTGTCCCCTGCACCGGCAGGCGGATTCTCAACCACTGCGCCACCAGGGAAGCCCCCAAAAGTGTGTAACCTTTTGAGTCTGGCTTCTTTCACTCAGTGTAATAATGCCTTTGAGATTCATTCAAGTTGTGTGTGTATTAATGGTTCATTTCTTTTAACTGCTGAGTAGTATTCTGTGGTATGGATGTACCACAGTTTCTTTACCCATTCATCCTTTGAAGGACATTTGGGTTGTTTTCAGTCTTCAACGATCACTAATAGAGCTACTATAATCATTTTTATACAGAATTTTATTTGAGCACAGTTTTCTTTAAATGGGTAGGAGTGGGATTGCTGGGTCTGAAATTATGTTTAATAATGCTTTTATTTAATCTAATTTATCTAATGTTATCATTTCAATACCTAATTCATATAAAAATCATTAATGAGATTTTAAGTTCTTTTTTCCATACTACGTCTTCAAAATCTGGTATGTATTTTACACTTAAATCTCAGTTTGATCTGGCCACATTTCAGGTGCTCAAAAGCCACATGTGGCTGGTGGGTGGCTACTGTTTTGAACAGCACAGCATAAGTAGCTATGACTCGTGAATTTCTACTTTAATTTTTGCTTGTTAAATGTAACAAGAGGGGACTTCTTATTTTTTGCATCACTTTATAATTACAGCCTTACACCTTTGTGGGTTTTTTTTTTTCCTCTTTTTTTTATTTTTTGAATTTTTGAATTTTATTTTATTTATTGTTCTTATTAGTTATCTGTTTTATACATATTAGTGTATACATGTCAATCCCAATCTCCCAATTCATCCCACTCCCCCAAGCCCTGCCGCTTTCCCCGCTTGGTGTCCATACGTGTGTTCTCTACACGTGCGTCTCTAGTTCTGCCCTGCACACCGCGCCTTTGTGTTTGAAGTTCGGGAACTGTTTTGGCAGAGCAGTAACAGTGATGTTAACTGAGTGCTGATAATGCTGTCACATTACACAGTTGCTTTGGGGCCAGGACCCATTCTTGGGTATATTGTTTCCCGAAGTAGATAGGAACAGGATCTAATAGGGGAAAGTGGATGTTCCTTTAGAAGGAATATCTCTGTCTGCTTTAGGGCCCACATGCTGTCTGGACCGAGATTGAGATGAATGAACAGAGAGCTCTTTATTTTAAATACACACAGAAACTTCTTTCTGAGGAGGGGACCTATTTATTTGTCTTTTGTATTCATGATGCTTATCAGTGGTGGACAGATGCTTGGAAAATAATTATAGGTGAATTATGTGGTTGAATTTAGACTTTTCCCCTAGAAGGGAAAATGTTTGTTGAACAAAAGCTGAAAAAATGAAGATGGTCGGATGAAGATGAGTTACCTGGGAAAAGGTAAAGATGAGCAGAGGGATTTGTGGAAATTGGTTGGGATACTAGTGAGGATGCAGCTTGGGGCTGTGAGGAGTCACCTGGCGTTTTTGGATGGGGAACAATGAAAATGGGCTTTATTTCTACAAAGATCAGTAGAGCTTAAAGCATGAGTTTTAGGTAGATGGATATTGAAAAGTAGAACGGAAGGAAAAATGACATTTCTTGGGTACTTCTAGGAACTATTTGGAAACCCAGGCCTGGAAGGGAATAAAATCTGGAATCTGGCAGAAGAAATACAAAGTTGAGGAAACATCTAGGTCAGATACCTATTAAGTATTTACTGCTAGAAGAGCTTAGTGGATAAGAACTTGAGTTTTGAAGTCAGACTACCTAGATTCAAATGTTAGATTTGCCGCTCAGCAGCTGTGTTATTCTAGGCAAGCTATTCAGCCATTCACTAGCTCAGTTTTCCGGTCAATAAAACAGGGTTAATAATAGTATCTATCTCAGGGTTTTTATGAAAAATGAAAGAAAGCTTGGAACAGTACTGGTACATAGTACACGCTCAGGAAATGTTAATTCGTAAAATTATTGTTATTATTGGCAGAACTGAGCTATTTAGCTACTTAAACACATGGATATCAGAAACACAAATGAGAGCTGATAGCCCTAAGAGGAATAGACTTAAGGAGTAAGGGCTGTGAACCTTCAAGTTTGTGGAGTGACAAAATCAGGGAGTCTTCCATGGGTTTCCCTTGGTGTTTGTACATCATTTTGTACGTGGTAGAGCACTTCCTTTTCTGATGGTATCAGATACTTCCTTTATCAGTAGCAACTTAGATCAGTATCTTTATAGGACAGTGGAAATGCTTCTGATGGTGAGATTTATTGGTACCAAATTGGTTTGTACCTATGATTCTTGTCATAACCCAATCATTTTTTGCTTAAGCGTTTAGAAATCAGTACGTTATGTTCTAGCATAGTGAAGAGTTGACCGTTACCTTAAGTGTTCTTTTACCTGGTTAAATAATTAAACATTTTTAAAGCTTTTAGAAAAGGAAGAAACAAGTCATGTTGAAGAACTACAATCTGAAGAAACTGCTATTTCTGATTTCTCTACTGGTGAAAATGTTGGACCACTTGCTTTACCAGTTGGGAGAGCCAGGTAAGTTTTTTCTTAGTGTAGGGGTGGAGGGTAGGATTTAAATAGAAGTGTTCTTATAAACATTGGGAAAAAAATATGTATCTAGCTAGATCCCTCCCTCTCTCCTTTCGCCTCCCCCTTGATGTGTATACTCAATTCTCTAAGGATAGCTCTACTTGACTGTTCTTGACTGTCCCATAGGTATCCCAAGCCTAACTCAGACGACTGCGGTGATCTTCCCTTTCTCCATTCCTCTATACTGTTTACTGTTGTTGCTTTGTAATTGTTTTCCTTATTTCTAATCTGGTTCCTCGCCAATCTTTTTTCCTCACTGCTGCCAGAGTGATCTTTATAAAATGAAAGACTGATTGTATTCCTTCCCTGCTTAAAAATCCTTCAGTGGTTCTTTTGCCTCATGATAAAATCCAGATTCCTTATGAGTGACACATAGGAGCCTTCAGCATCCAATCCAGTGGTCCTCCATGAGGGGTGCCATACTCAGCAGGCAATTGGAAATATGCAGGGATACTTTTTGATTGTCACAGTGATTCAGGGGAGCTTTTGGCCTGGGCCATGGATGGTAAATGCCCTGCAATGCATGGGGCTCTCCTGTCCAACGAGGAATGATCCCATCCAGATGCCAGTAGTGCCCCTGTTAGAAACCCTACTGCCTCTGTCTGCTTTGCCAGTTTCACTACCCACCCCCCCACCATATGACTTTCTGTCTGCCCGGCCTCCCTCAACTCCAAAACCAAGAAGTCTTTGCTGTCAAGGAGTCCTGGAGGATCTGGTTATATATATAACAATATTCACAAAGTGACTTTCCTTCATGGTGGGGTTTTTTGGTTTTGTTTTGTTTTGCTGTGTAGAAGCTTTTAAAATCTTTTGTAATTAATTAGTCTTTTCTTTCATGGCTTCTTGATTTTAAGTCATGTTTGGCCTTTTTTTCTTTTCTGTCCCACAACTTGAACATTATTTATTTGCATTGTTTTCTCCAGCCAGTGTTTGTTTGGATTTATCCATAGGCTTATCATTTCTTTGCTCTCCATTTCTTCTTGCATTTCAGACCTTCCTTCTGGGATTATTGTATTTCTTTTTTGAAGTACAATCCCTTAGAAATGCCTTTTCTGAACATCTGTTGGTAATAAATTTAGTTTTCATCTCTTTGAAAAAAAATTTTAAGCCATATTTTAAGTAACTTTTAATTCTGATACACTCAAATTTACAGAAAAATTAAAAGAAAAGTTCAGGAACTTCTGTGTAGCCTTAACCAGATTCACCAATTATTTACATTTTGCTGTCTCTGCTTGGTGATTCTGTCGCTTATTCCTCCTCCTCTGCTTCTCCTACTCCTGCCCACTCCCGCATCTATATAACAAACACGTATCACACACACACATTTTTTTAAATGAAATATTAACAGTATGTTGGAGACATCATGCTCCTTTACCCCTAAATACTTCACTATGTATTTCCTAAGATCTAGTACATTCTCTTATATAACCACAGAACAATCATCAAAATCTGGAAATTTAACATTGTTAGAATATTACCATCTAATCCATAGACTATATTCAAATTTCCTTAAGTGTTCCATGACTAATGACCTCAAGCATCTTTTCATATATTTATTGGCTTCTACTTTCTCCCACCCCCCAGGTTTACTGAGATATAATTGACATATTCTGTTATTTCTTTTGCTTAATCTCACAGCCTACTTCCACTCCCAATGACCCTCTATCCCTGCCATATTGAACTCCCTGCTTGTAGTAACTACACTTTGTCACTTTTTTTTTTTTGGTCACTTCTCGGTCTGCCTCATGTGCCCTGCTCCCACTTCTTCACTTGGTGAAACTTTTATGTATTTTGCCACTTAATTTCCAGATTTTTGTTTCTGGGATTCTGTGATATTGTGATGTATAATAAAACTTATTTGGTCTTTGTCCGCTGTTCCTGGCACCCAGCTCCTGAAACCTTTGGAATTTCCTAGGTGTGGAGAACTATAAAGGTGTCTTTTGTTATGTTAATGAGGTGACTTTTGGACCCCACCCCAGGTAACCTAAGAATGGGGGCTGCTTGCCAGGGGGACCAAGCATGTGACTGGAGGGTTGGAACTTTGAGTCCCACCCAACCTCTGGTGGGGAGAGGGGCTGGCGGTTAAGTTCAGTCACCAGTGGCCAGTGATTTAATCAATTATGACTATGTAATGAAACCTCCATAAAAACCCAAAAGGAGGGGGTTTGGAGAGCTTCTGGGTTGGTGAACACATGGAGGTGCTGGGAGAGTGGCTTGTTAGGAGAGGCCGTGGAAGCTCTGTGCCCTTTTCCTCATACTTTTCCCTTCGCACCTCTTCCATCTGGCTGTTTCTGAGTTCTACCCTTTTATAATAAACTGGTAATCTAGCAAGTAAAATGTTTCTCTGAGTTCTGTGAGCAGCTCTAGCATGTTAATTTAACCCGAGGAGGGGGTTGTTGGGACCTGCGATCTATAGACACACAGATGACAACCTTGTCGTGGAATTTGGCAGTTGGAAGTTGGGGGGAGGCAGTCTTGTAGGGGGGAGGCAGTCTTGTAGGACTGAGGCTTTAACCTGTGGGAGCTGATGCTATCTTTGGGTAGATAGTGTCAGAATTGAGTTGAATTGTAGGATACCCAGCTGGTGTCAGAGAATTGCTTGGTGTACGGAAAAACCCCACACATTGGAATTGGGTATAAAATCTTAGATGGTGATCAGAAGTGGGGTCAGAGTCAGAATCGTAGCTACTGTTCATGATATGTTTGGAAAAGAAAACTTTTGACTGATTGACAGTCTCTACGTCTAATTTATTCTTCCTACTGTTGTTTCCAAGGCAGTTAATTGGACTTTACACCATGGCTCACAATCCTAATATGACCCATTTGAAGATTAATCGGCCAGTTACTGCCCTTCCTCCCCTTTGGGTAAGATGTGATGGTTCAGATCCTGAAGGTACCTGTTGGCTGGGAGCTGAGCTTATCATAACCAATAACATCATCACAGGAATTGTCTTGTGCATGGTCACCTGTAAAGGTGAGAGCTCACTTCTCTTACTTTTGTGGGGGGGTGTGTATATATTTATTTGTATAGTTATTGCTTTGTGGTTTTTACTGAAACTTGATATTGTTAAGAGGGAAGTGCACACAGTGGAACTTGTGTTAGCCACCATGAATCTACTGTAGTGTGTAACTTGCAGCATGTAGGAGATAGTCCAGAAACAGATTTCCAGAAGTCCGAACAGGAGTTTATGGCTGTTTTATTTGGGTTTCATTTCATTTATATGTGTGTATTTTTGGAAATTTTCATTGGAGGATAAAAAAGTTGAATATAATTCCAGTTTCATAGTGGGCCTTTAATTGTACTTTTGATAGTATTA
Source organism: Eschrichtius robustus (assembly GCF_028021215.1). Lineage (NCBI taxonomy): Eukaryota > Metazoa > Chordata > Mammalia > Artiodactyla > Eschrichtiidae > Eschrichtius > Eschrichtius robustus. Next base: position 127,728,989 of record NC_090824.1, read on the forward strand.
TTGACCTCTGTTCCACTTTCCTTCTTTTAAAAACATTTCATCTGTGATTTAAAATTTAATTTCAACAATTATTAGTGTTGTGATACCCTCAGAATTTGAGGGATTGTAATTTTCTAGCTCTAATGATGTAATTTTGAATTGTAACTGTAAAGCTTTTTCTTTCTTTCATGTCCTATAGCTGATAAAAATTATTCTGTAAATCTTGAAGATCTCAAAAATTCACACAAGAAAAGACATCACTTGTCTACTGTAAGTATTTCTCTTCTATTCATATTATTTTCTTCAGACTGCTAACAATCTGCCTTCCTAGTGTAAAGGTTTTTTCACTCCTAGTATGACTAGATATTTTTCTGTAGTATCAAAATGTTTATTTTCATATCAACTAATGACTGAAAATATATGCCTTGCCTTTTAGCTAATCTTTGTGATGAGAAAGAATTGTCTTATTTTTCCATTTGGGATAAAAGCACGGCACTTTTTTTTTTTTTTAAAACAAATTTTATTTATTTATTTTATAAATTTATTTATTTATTTATTTTTGGCTGCGTTGGGTCTTTGTTGCTGCGCATGGGCTTTCTCTAGTTGTGGCGAGCAGGGGTTACTCTTCGCTGCAGTTCGCAGCCTTCTCATCGCGGTGGCTTCTCTTGTTGTGGAGCACGGGCTCTAGGGCTCGCGGGCTTCAGTAGTTGTGGAATGTGGGCTCTAGTTGTGGTCCATGGGCTTAGTTGCTCTGCGGCATATGGTATCGTCCCGGACCAGGGCTTGATCCCATGTCCCCTGCATTGGCAGGTGGATTCTTAACCACTGTACCACCAGGGAAGTCCTCAACACTTCTTATTTTGGGAAAAGAGTCAAAGTCATTTTGATAATGGGCCTTTGGCCTTGTGAAAGCACAGCTAATGGTCTGCCGGATGCACTCTTTCAGTTAACAGCCAGCGGCTTTGCCCAGTATGAGCTCTTTAAGTCCACTGCCTTGGATGATACAGTTGCTGCCTCACAAACTACAATCACTTTGGATATTTCCTGGAGTCCTGTGGATGAGATTCTTCAAATCCCTCCACTGTCTTCAACTGCAACTCTGGTAGGAGCAAACCCTTCTTTCTGTTGAGTTTATTACTCAGTGTGGATTTACTTTGAACTTGCCTGTTGCTAGTCCTCCATGCTTCCAGCCCGGCCCCAGGCTCAGCTCTCCCTGGGCAGCTCTGAAAGGCTCACCTTGCCCCTGAAGTCTCACCAGAGCAGCCAGTGGAGGCTTTGCCAGGTGATCTGATCTATCAGTTATCCACAGTGCTGCAATTATGATTAATAAAGTCTCTTGAGTGGGGACTCAAATGGAATCATCACAGTGACTTATAGTCTCTGCTGTTCTTAAAAAGTGCAGATATTGTCAACACATCAAGAATCATTATTCTATTCAGACCTTTCACCCTATATTTACATTTCTACAATCTCTCTTAAGAAATTAATTAGAATTGGTAACAAAAATATATGGACAAAGATATTCAATGCAGTCACATAGCTGTGTTTAGAAAATACTAAAAACAAAACCTGAATAGTCAGTAGGAAAATGATTTAAATAGATTTTCATGGTGAAATAGTGTATATATTTTTTTTAAATCATGATTTAAAGTATCTTTAATAATGAGAGAAAATGCTTATTATTAAGGGGAAAAAAAAAAGACCCAAAAAGTACAAAATTATATGTACAGTAGGATCTCAACTGTGGTTTTTAAAAATGTGTACACGAAGGCCTAGATAGTGTTACAAATGGTTTCCTCAGGTGGTGGCTCATGGATAATTATATTTTTAGCGCTTTTCTTTTCCTGCAATAGGAATTTACATACTGGCATTTACTATTTTCTTCTCTTTCAAACCACCCCCCCCCCCCCCGTTTTTTTTTTTAAGGTTTTAGGTTTATAAAACTTTGACCTCTGGCTAAGACAGCACATTGTAGATTTAACAGTTAGAAGTCTAATGAGCATATTTACTGGGGGAGGGAGGGTGTTGTTTTTGGTGTGTGGTAATGCTAAGTTTGTCACTGAGTCTTGAGATGTATTTATTTATATTTCTACTCTTTGTCCTTTTGGAAATTCAGTGGGACAGAGTAGGAGAGCATGTGTTCCATGTAGCTGCAGTTGTGGTATAGAGAGGGGTTCTGGTGGCCTGAATTTAGGGTACTGTATTGGGATGGGCGGGGTCTTTGGTATCCCTGGGAAGGTGTTCTAAATGCAATATTGACCTACTTTTTCAGTTCACTATTGCTTTATGAAATATATTTTTAAATGTGTGGGTAGTTTGAAATGCAAATAACTGTGACCCTGATGCAGAGAAGATGGGATTACCAGTGAAAACTGACTCTGGGAACTTTTTAGAATATTAAGGTGGAATTGGGAGAGCCCAGAGGTCCTCTGAATCATCTTCACAGACAACTGAAATTTCTCCTTGTGAGTATCCTTCTGGAATTTGTAACTTGTATTAAATCTCATGTTTTCATTAAAATGTTTGCTAGTGTCATTGTTATTTAGTTTTGTGTTCTTCAAAATTTGTTCCAAATGTTATGTGCTTGGCAATTGGAGCAGCGTTACTGTGTGGTAATTGTCCTTGCAGTTAAAGGGAACATTCATCAGTTAGTAGTTAATGGGTTCTTTTGCCTTTTCTATGAAGTATTTGAGTTTTATTCATATGATGGATTCCCCTCTTTCCAAGTGAGTCAGTTGCCAGTTAATTCCAAATGTGTGTATAATCTGCTTGTTACTAACTGGGATTTTGATTGATGCTGAAGATTAATGAGCATGTGTTTTTATGTTTCAGTAATTTAAGCTCCACTCTACAAATTAAATCTCAGGGGTGTGGGGGGGGGGCCGCTCATTTTGTTTATTTATTTGTTTATTTATATACTTTTGGCTGCGTCGGGTCTTAGTTGTGGCATGGGGGATCTTTCCTTATGGCTCCTCTCTAGTTGAGGTGGGCGGGCTTAGTTGCCCCGCGGCATGTGGGATCTTAGTTCATTGGAAGGCGGATTCTTAACCACTGGACCACCAGGGAAGTCCTGGTGGGGCGTTGGGGGGAGTCATTTTAATGCAGTAGAAATTCCAAATGTCTTAGCTTGGCGTACAAAGCCAGTTATATCCAGTCACTGCCCTACTTACTTCTTTTTTCTTTTTTTTAACAGCTTTATTGAGATAGAAATAAAATTCCCATAAAATTCACTCGTTTTAAGTATACAATTCAATAGTTTTTAGTATACTGACAGAGTTGTACAACCATGACCATATTTAATTTTAGGGTATTTTCATCACCCCAAAAAGAAACCCCATACCCATTAGCAGAAACCTCCCACCCCCGCCAGCCCCTGGCAGCCACTAATCTACTTTTCTGTAGTACTTTGTTCCTTTTTAATTACTGAATAACATCCAGTGTGCATATGTACTACATTTTTGTTTATCCGTTCATCAGTTGATACATGTTTTGGTTGTTTCTACTTTTTGGCTATTTATGAATAATGCTGCCATGAATAGTCGTGTATAAGTTTTTATGTGACATATGTTTACACATCTCTTGGGTGGAGTTGCTGGGTCATATGGTAACTCTATGTTTAACCTTTTGAGGAACTGCCAAACTATCTTTTCCAAAGTGGCTGAATCATTTTACATTTCCACCAGCAGTGTATGAGGGTTCCGTTTTCTCCATATCTTTGTCAATGGTTGATACTGTCTTTCTTATTGTTGTTACAGCCATCCTAGTGGGGGTGAAGTGGTATCTCATTATGGTTTATTTATGGGGTTTTTTTGTTTTGTTTTTTGGGGCCGTGCCACTAGGCATGCAGGATCTTAGTTCCCCAACTAGGGATTGAACCGGTGCCCCCTGCAGTGGAAGCATGGAGTCTTAACCACTGGGCTGCCAGGGAAGTCCCTCATTATGGTTTTGATTTGCATTTCCATGATGGCTAATAACATTGAGCATCTTTTCATGTTCTTACTGGCTCCTACTTATTTCTTTAGCTTAATCTCACTCCCTACTTTGCCATACTGGGCTCCCTGCTTGTAGCAGCTCCAGTCCCGTCACACTGTCACTTTCTGGTGTGTGTGTGTGTGTGTGTGTGTGTGTGTGTGTGTGTGTGTGTGTGTGTGTGTGTGTGTGTGTGTGTGTGTGTGTGTGTTGTTCTGCCTAGTGTGCCCTTCTTCCACCTCTTTGCTGGGTTAGCTGTCTGTGACATCTTCACCTCAGATGATTGCCCTGATCCCCCAGAATAGCTTATGCTGCCTGTGCTTCGTGCTGCCGTAGAACCTTACGCACCCCCCTTGTCAGGCGGTTTATCAAACAGTAATTTGTTTACTTCTCTGTCTCCCCTACTAGGCTTGAGTGCCAAGTACCCCATTGTGCCTTCAGCTTCTAGCACAGTACCAGGTGTTTTTCATACTTTTACCTCCTCTTATTATTTCCCCGTTTATAAAAAAAACTTGGTACTTTTTCTACCTTTCTCACCTTTCTTCTTTCTTGAGAGCTCCTCTTTCAGGACCCTTCCTGTGGGCTTCCGTCATACTTCTGCCTTCCTGTCTCTGCCCTCCTTTCTCCACCCCGGCAGAGGGCTTATCCATTTAGTGATTTGACTAATGCCTTTACGAGGGAACTCCAGACTCCCATCTTTAAGCTGCTACCACTTCTGATCTTTCCCACTTCCATCAAATTAGTTCCCACTTGAGTAGAGGGCTCTTCCCTCCAATTCAGTATGTCCAAAATGAAACTTGAAATCTCCAAACTAGATCCCGTTAATAAACCCCCCATTTATTTCTGTGATTTCATCATTCCTTCAGTTTCACAGGCTAGAAACCCTGTCTTTTACTTTAGTAAGAACTATCTCTAGTTAACTGCCACAGCTAGAAGCTGCCACTCTACCGTGTGCCCAGCATGTGGTGCTAGATAGTTCGGTTATTTTGCCTGAGGTGTCAGCAACTGGTAAGTGGGAGAGCTGGTTTAAAACTCATTCGAATACATGTCTGTCTGTCTGACTTGAAAGTCCATGCTTTGTTATAATCTCCCTTAGAAATTCACAGACTCTTAGATGTGCACGTGGCCATCGTCTCTCCAAGTTCAATCCCCTGTATTTTTATAAATAGGTAGGATTTTTTTCTTCTATTCCTTATATATTTCTGTCTGTCTGTCTCTCGAATATACTGTTTGTTTTTTGTTTTTTTCTCTTTGAGGTATCTCACTGTGCCCATCTTAGTTAAAGCCCTTATTACCTCCCTTCTGGACCACTCTAATGATCCTTCATTGTTCTCAACAGGGACACACACTCTTGGCATCTTGAGCAGGATCATTCTTTGTGGTTTGGGACCATTGTACACATTGCAAGATATGTAGCATTCTTGGCCCCCACCAGACTAAATGCTCAAAGCGCTCCCGTACACACAGTCACTGTGACGCCAAAATTTATCTTCACGTTTTTCCAAAGACTCCCTGGGGATGGAGGATGATCTCACTCCTATTGAGAAACACTGTACTTTCTTTTTTCCTTAGACTCTATCCTGAGTATTTCTGACGGGAGAATTCTTAGCTGCTTGATCATGTCATTTTCCTGTCAAAAAATCAACAATGGCTGTTGTCTTCCAAATGAAATAAAAAATCTTTTTAAGTTTTAAGACCACTATTCCTGTCTAATCCCTATTCCTTGTACTCTTATTTGCTGCTGTTTCCTGGGTGTTTTCCCCACCCTTGGCGGAATCATCCCATCTTCTTCATCTTATCCCCTGCTCTGTAGCCAATGGTTCCTGCATTTGAGTTGAGCTAATGTTTCACATCGTTCCTCTGGCCATTCCAGCCTATCTTGACCTCGACCTCTTTCCTTAGTTCAGTTTAGATATTGTAGGTATAGGCATACACATTCATGGTATTTTTATGTAAACTTCCACTCAGTCTCACATTTGTTGTTCCCCAGTTATTTCATCTGTATTATCGGTCCTTCTTAACCAAAATTAGAAGTGTCTTCAAGGCAGGCTCATAGGTCTTGAATCCTTTATAGCACCTATGCACACATAATGAGAGTTCAGAATACCATCTTTAGCATAAGACTGCTGGATACATGTCCTGGCACTGTCAGTTACTAACTGTGTGACCTTAAGCAAGTTAATTAACCTCTTAGTCTCAGTAAAATGGGAGTGCTAGTAGTATCTGCCTCATAGGGTTTTTGTGAGGATTAAATAACATACTGCATATGAAACATTTAGAACAGTTCAAGGCATCTCATTAAACATTGAAGAATTCAAGGTACTAGGAATTCCCTGGCAGTCCAGTGATTAGGACTCCACGCTCTCACTGCCGAGGGCCCGGGTTTGATCCCAGGTCAGAGAATTAAAATCCCACAAGCCACGTGGTATGGCCAAGTAAAAAAGAAAAAAAAAAAAGTATATATATATATATATATATATATATATATATATATATATATATATATATATGTACTAATATTATTACTAAATACATTTTACTGATTAAACTATGTTTTCTGCTAACAAGTTTTTTGGGTTTGTTTTTCTTTTAATCTCTCACAGGTTTTAGCTGATGGTTTGAGGACTGGTGTAACTGAATGGCCTGAGTCTCTGGAAGCAAAATCTGCTGTTGAACTTGTGCAGGAATTTCTGAATGGTGTTTGTTTTCCTAAGTCATGCTTGTTTTTTGTTTATTTTTCTTAATTGGGAATTTATGCTTGCTATATTTAAATGTAAATTGTCTTTTTATACTTGATATTCTTTTTGGTTGGGATATATCTAAAGCTATGAGGTCTGTCATGGTGAGAGGGACAGCTTCCATTCTGAATTGCTAACTGTAAAGGTCTCAGTGATTTTAAGAATTAATAATACTTATTTAATTTACATTTTATATACTGCAATCATATTTGAGATTGTAACCTTTGAGCACCTACCATGTGCTTGACATTGTGTGTCAGGGTCTTTCATTGTATCTTAGTTCATCTTTACACCCCTACCTAGTGGGTATCTATTTTGACCTCCATTGGAGAGTTAAGTAATTTGCTAAAATACCTGGTTATACTTCTACTATCCTCATTTGCTATTTGAAAATAGGATTAGGATGGAAATAATTTGGAATGAAGGAAAATAAATAAAATCCAGAGTTAATAAGCTTTTGCCACTTTCTAGACTTAAATAAGCTGGATGAATTTGGTGATTCTATGAAAAAAACCACAGAGGTAAGTGATTATTATCGGAAATGCACACTGAAAGAGCTTGTAAAATTTGGTTGTACTGTTGTCTTTCACATCATACAATCTCAAATGGATCTGCTACAGCCAAGGTAGCATTTTGAGGGTAGTTTTTTGTTGGTCTGTAATGTCAGCACTAGTGATTATTTTCCTTGAGAACCGATGAATATTTTTAAAGAGAACTAGTACATATTTATTATTAATCACTTAACTGCAGAGAAATGGAAATGAATATGTTACTATACTGTGGGGTGATATTATTATAGTATATTAATATGTTATGAGGTGGCATGTTAATATGCCACAGGTGGTACTATTAAATGGCACTTAATATGTTGTCATTTGACAAATAGGAAAATGGAGACAAAGGTAATTTAATTAAATATTTCTCCATGAGAGGAAAGTTGAATCCTTGCTTTTAGGCATCAGAGTTTAAAAACAATTTTAGAGGTCCCATTTTTCACTGTCTACTTATTTGTGTCTCCTCATTAGTGGATGAAATTGTAGAAGATGCATTCACGTCTCTTTGCATGTGTTCATGACCCCACCTTTTCTCAGAGCAGCATTTGAAAGCTTATTGGCCTTAAACTGTTGCACTTTTAAAAAAATAAACTGCGTATTCTCTGACACTCACTTCTTTTCCAGACAGTGAAACATGACTCTGCTGCAGTTGATCGGTCCATGGAGTGTCTTCTCACAGTACGGGGTGATCTCGATTTTGCTGAGCAGCTGTGGTGCAAAATGAGCAGCAGTAGGTGTCCATCAGGATTGTGAAATAAAATTTTTCCTGTTATTTCTTAGGTTTACTTTTAAGTCTTTTGAAAATAATACAGTGTGTACTGCTAGTCTTGTATGGACATCTGGTTCCTGTTTTATCAAACTCATTTCTAATAATGCATTGGCACATTTTACTCGAGAATTTTCCTAAGACAAGGCAATTCGTAGAACCTGTTCTTTTCTCTTGCCGGAAGTGTAAGACCTAGGTGGTTTTTATGCTGTATTTATGTGAACCAAAACATATACCTTAGTGAAATTATAATTATTAGGAAAAGATATTCCATAATATTTTACTAAGTATGTTATTTTATGGCAATAGGTTTAATTTCTTTCTTTAAAAATGCTTTTTTTGGGGGGAGGGGGGCTTTAATTTCTTTCCCCCTTCCCCATCCATAAAGTTCAGATACTTGTCTTCCACTTCATTTGTGTATCCTTAAAATGAATGACATATTTGACCTGCAGAAATAACCATGAAAGTAATGTTAGACTGACTTGCTTTCCAAGGTGTGATTTCTTATCAAGACTTGGTGAAGTGTTTCACGTTGATCATCCAGAGTCTACAGCGTGGTGATATACAGCCATGGGTAGGTTTAGTAGTGTGTGTGAGAACCTTTTCTCAGCAGCATAGCAAACTGGTTAAGGACATAAGCTCTGGAGCAGACTGCCTGAATTTGAATTCTAGCTCTGCCACTTTCTAGCTGTGTAAACTTGGACAGGTTCCTTAATTCATGTGAAGCACTTAGCACCTAGTTCATAGTTAAGTGCACAGTATTTGTAAGCTACTAATATTGTCGTTACTGTTGCTATGAATGATTGTTCTCATATACTACTTATGAGAGTACAAATTGGAACACTCTCTAAAAAGCAATTATGATAATGTATTGAGATCCTCGAAATGTATCCATCCTAAGGCCATACACAGAAATACGTATCAAGATTTTATGTATCATGATAGTCATTACAGCCTCATTTACAGTAGCAAAAATTGTAAATGACCTGAATTTTCACTATTAATGGAATGCCTAAGTAAATAATGATATAGCCACATAATGGCACATGTAATAGTTGCTACAGATGATGTGGAGAAATGTTTACAATGTTCAGTAAAAAGAAAGGATTGTACACTATTGTATAAAACATATAAATTTTGGAGAGAAAAACCTGGAAACAAATACACTAAAATATGATAGTCACCTCTGGTGGTAGGGTTACAAATGAGTTTCTCTAACTGCATTATACATTTCTGTACTTCATGGATTTTCCATAATGAATTTGTGGTTTTATAATGAAGAAAAATCTAAGGTAAAAGCTAGAAACAAAAAGATTCTTCATCTAATAGGAATTATTTTAAATAACGCAACTGCCAATTCATGACAATAAGACAGAAACTTTCCTAGGTGTGAACGGAGATACACTCCAGAGCAGAGGCATGCAAACCCTACCCCTATTTGGTATTAGTCATTCTATGCATTTTAGTCTTGCCCATCGAATTTTTCTCTTGAGAGTTTCTGTGTTTGTGAGATATTTACAAGTATATCGCTACCATGTACAACAAGTGCAAAGTGAAAATAGTATTAAAAAAAAAAGAAAATGCAGAAGATTGTGTTGGAAATTAGAGATAACAGAAGGACAGTAATGAGAAAATGTCAAATGTTTTAGGTATGTTTAAGATGTTTAATATTTGGAACACATGTTAGATCTATAAGTTCACAGCTCTTCTTATTTTGCAAATGATCAAGTTAGTATGTTGGATAGTGTAGCCAATAAGGAGGTCTTGGAATGGCATTTGAGAAACTGATAGGTTTGTAACTTAGGGACTTTTATTCAAATAATTTGTGTCAGGTGATGAAAAACGTAATCTTATAAGTTTTAGCTTTTAGCTAATGCAGTTTGTTTCTCTTTTGCTTACTGGACTTTTTATATTTTTATTTGTGGCTTTATCAACTTTTCCCAATTTCTAGCTTCATAGTGGGAGTAACAGTTTACTAAGTAAGCTCATTCATCAGTCTTACCATGGAACCATGGACACGGTTTCTCTCAGTGGGATTGTTCCAGTTCAGATGCTTTTGGAAATTGGTTTGGATAAACTGAAGAAAGATTATATCTGTTTTTTCATAGGTAAGTCCATTTCCCAGCTCAAAAAATTAAAAGCTGCATCACAAAAAATTAGAAGCTGCATAGGTATTCTCAGATTTTATCTTTGTACTTGTTCCTAATTGTTTGTAGTCCTGGCTTTGCCCCTGGTTCACTGTGAGACAAGCACTCCCATTTTTTGAGCCTTAGTTTCCTGCTCGATAAAGATATTATATTAAAGATAACTATAGTTTTTGTTTGCCTTTAATTCAAATGTTTTGAGATTCTTTGAGGTTAATGTAGTAAATAAAAAACTCTTTTCATTTTAATACCCATTACTTGGTTGTTTTTTTTAGGGGCAAACTGTGATCATTTTTAGAATAAGTATTAATTTATATTTATGGTGTAATGTACCAGAAAATTTGGCTTTTTGTGAGAAACTGTTTAGCTTGAGCATTTCTTTTATATATGAACTATGAAATTTTTTTCTTAGGTTACTTAATTTGTAATAGATAATACCTAAGGCTTATTTGCATATATGTGTTTTTTCTTGATAGGCCAAGAACTTGCATCTTTGAATCATTTGGTGAGTTTTTATTCTAAAGTTGGTTTTTCTTTATTTGGTCGTTCTGCATACAGTTATTAAGTGTCTATTCTGTGCCAGCCTCTGTTCTGGGAAACAGATAAACTAAGATGGGCAATTACACTGTCTAATATGACAGACAAAAAGGTAGCCCATTCAATGTCACTTCTCATTCTTTATAAACGTATGATACTGACATAAAGTTGTATCCTGCTTATTAAACCAATGTACTCCCACAACTCTCATTTATCTACAACGGTTAAGGAATGCTTTTCTTTGATAGGCCTTATAAGGGAATATTTGCTTTATATTCTCTTGACCCATTTCTTTTACACGTGAAGGATTACTTTCCAAAGAATTTGTTATGTTCCTTAACATATTGATTCAAAAGATGCTTCTGATATATGTGGAACCTAGAAAAATGGTACATATGAACCAGTTTGCAGGGCAGAAATTGAGACACAGATGTAGAGAACAAACGTATGGACACCAAGGGGGGAAAGCGGCGGGGGGTGGTGGTGTGATGAATTGGGAGATTGGGATTGACATGTATACACTGTGATGTGTATAAAATGGATGACTAATAAGAACCTGCTGTATAAAAAATAAATTAAATTAAAATTTAAAAAAAAAGATGCTTCTGGGTTTCAGGGTCATGATTATGAACTTTTTTATTTTCCTAGTGTCTTGATTTAGAAAGTTAAGGAGATTAAAGAGCATCCATAAGGACCCTTGACATTTGTTGTAAAGATTCTTTTAGAAAATGGATCTTCAAATGACATCTGGTCTCTTATAAAAATGCAAGATAGGAAAACTCTAGCTTTATCTATTATGCAAAGTAAGGCTCAGCTGGATTCTTTTGAGGTTAATTTTTGCTATTCAGAGTTTAAACATTTTTTAAGGGTGTATATTTTTAGTGGAAACTTTTAATACATTTTTTTATACTTAGAAAAGTAATAACATTTTGAAAATTAGAATATAATGCAAATACACCCTTAATCTCAGCACTCAAATATGAGTACCCTTATTTTTATGAATTCCCCTCAAGTCATTTAATATGCCTGTTTTTTAAAATATGGTTTGACTCCAGACTTTTGACACAATAGTTCTTAAACTTTGAGAATCTCCTAGAAGGCTTGTTAAAATGCTAATTCCTGTGCCCCAGTGACTCAGTAGGTCTAGGGGCTCTGGAATATGTCTTTTTTTTGGCCGCACTGCACAGCTTGTGGGATCTCAGTTCCCCGACCAGGGATTGAACCCGGGCCACGGCAGTGAAAGCCCAGAATCCTAACCACTAGGCCACCAGGGAACTCCCTGGAATATGTCATTTTAAACAAACCATCTCCATCTCCAGATGATTCTGATGCAGGTGGTTTGCAGATATATTAGTTTTCTATTGCTGCCATAACAAATTACCACACATTTAGTGTCTTAAAGCAACACACACAAATGTATTACTCTGTAGTTCTCTAGTTCGGAAGCCTAGTCTGGGTCTCACTAGGCTAAAATTAGGGTGTTGGCAGGCTGTGTTCCTGTCTGGAGCCTGCCTGTAGGGGAGGATCCATTTCCTGCTCATTTGAGTCATTAGCAGAATTCAATTCCTCATAATTATAGGACAGAGGTAGCTTTTTCTTGCTGGCTATAAACTGAGGACTGTTCCCAGCTTCCAAGGGCCAACCCATACCTTGGCTCCTGGCCCCCTTCTTCCATCTCCAAAGGCAGCTATAGTGGGTCAAGTCCTTCTCATGCTGGGTCTCTGCCTCCCTCATCCAGTTTTAAGGGTTCATATGATTAGATTGGGCTCACCTGCATAATCCAGGATACTTTCCCAATTTTAAGGTCAAATGACTTTATACATCTGCAACCTTAATTCCTTTTGCCATAAATGTAACATATTCACAGGTTCTGGGATTAGGACATGAACATCTTTTGAGGGTGTTTTTCTGCCTGTCACAGCAGGCCACACCCTGAGAAGCCCTCACTAGGCTGTACTGCCTCCAAGTGATCAGTAACATCAGGCTCTGTCACCTCTTCTCTGTGCAGGGTCTTGGGGACAGACCGAGGTAGACCAGGCAGGGTTGTAGCACGGGCAGAGAGAAAGGGGAAAGGCAATCTGAGTCTGTTCCTTTGTGAAAAAGACCTGGGTGGGCCACTTCCAGAGCTGTCAGGGGACCACAGGGAATATGGGTGGCAGGTGTGGGGAACATTGTAATCTGTAGCCTGTGGTGAGTGGGGCTGCTTTGGGGTACTCTCTGCCTGGGAGCATGCCTATTTTCCTACTTGTGTTATTTTCACATTTTGGAATAACCTGTGTAAGACAATTAATATGTCCCTATATTTTGGATTTAATTATAAATGATTTTGCATTAAATTAGTTTATCACATCTTGCGTAGCTTCCTTTAAACTGTAATTTAGGATTACCCATGGATCTCTCCTCCTCTCTTGCCATTACCTCCACTCAATTAAAAGATGACCATAACTTTTCCCTTACTGTATTAGTTTTCAGTCGCCACCTAACAAAATTTAGAAGCTTAAATGAACACAAATGGATTATCTCACAGTTTCCAGGAGTTGGGAGTTGGGCACGTTTTACCTGCGTCCTCTGCTCAGGGTTTCACAAGGCTGAAATCAAGGTGTCATCTGGAGGCTTGATGAGGGAAAGATCCACTTTCAAGTTCCCTCGCTTATTGTTGGCAGAATTCATTTACTTGTGGCCCTTTGATGAAGGTCCCCATTTTCTTGCTAGCTGTTGGCCCAGTACAGGCCTCAGGTCCTAGAGGTTACTTGTGGGTTCTTACCATGTGGACTTCTCCACAACGTGGCAGTTTGTTTCTTCAAAGCCAGCAGGAGAGCATCTCTAATGCTTCAAGAGCTCACTGACTAGGTCATAGTAATGACCAGGCGATGCTCTCCCTTTTGATTAATTCAAAGTCAATCAGTAACCTAATCATGGGGGTAACAACCCACCATATTTATAGATTCTGGCCTTGCTCAGGGAGAATGGATTATACAAGATGTGTATTCCAGGGGGTGAGAATCTTGGGGGTCATTGTAGAATTCCACCCACTGTATTTACCATGGATTATTTCCTTAGGATTGGGTCTCAGAAATAGATCTGAGCATATTAACGATGGCTTGACATAACATTGCCAACTTTCTTTTCCAAAACCTCATACCAGTTTACCAGTAATATATGTTAGTGGAAGCTTATCACTACACTTGCTTAATTTCTTGCTACTTCAGGTTTACTATCTATTTTTAGACATGAGTACTCCCATCAACCTAACAAGTTTGTTGAAGTTAAGAATTATCTTGTGGATTTGCCATTCTGTCCATCTGGAGAGTTTGATGGGTGGTACTAGTTACCTACTTGGACCTCCTTGGTGAAGCAGTTCTGTGATTTGCCTTTACCAGAGAATATGTATAATGGTTTGCTTAGAACATTCTCAGTGAAGACTTGGAGTTTAGTTTGAGGAATAGTATTGAAAGGAGGAAAGCTATCTAGCTGCCTCCTGTCTTCTTTTTTCCCTCCCTATTAATCAGGCATCCACACTGAGGTTTAGTAGGCACGGTTAATTCTTTCCAGAGATTCCTCTTGTTCTTTGACTCCCTATTTTCCTTGTCCTTTTTTTCATTCCAGGAATATTTCATTTCTCCATCAGTAGATACACAAGAACAGGTTCATCGTGTTCAAAAACTCCACCATATTCTCGAAATAGTAGTCAGTTGCATGCTTTTCATTAAACCTCAACATGAACTCCTCTTTTCTTTAACACAGTAAGTGTTTTTTTTTTTGTTTACTTACATAAAAATGTACTCTCTTCTGAAATAGTTGCAGCCAAAATAACTGCCTTTTTTTACTGTCAGTTAGGATAGAATCTGTGTACCCTGTCTTCACAGTAACAGAAAGGTTCTAAGTCACTGCCATGAGAAGGAAAGGCTTTGGATTCAGGAGGAATCAGGTTGGACACTTGGATCTAGCACTTCCTTTCTAAGGAAGTTTCCTTTCACTGCATCTTGTTTTTCATCTATAAAAATGGTGTAATGTGTATAAAGTACTTGACACTTAAGAGGTGCTTAATAAATATTAGTTCCTTCTCTTTTCTTTATATCCTTATAAATTTGGGTCAAGCTAATCATTGCCAACCATCTATACGGTAACTGAATGGAATCAAATTTTATTATCAGACCTCTGTCAATAGTGTTGCTGAAATTTTAGAGTCTGTCAATCAGTTTGACTAAAAACAGTTTGGAACAATCCTTACACACGGATCGCTGGTGTCTTACATGTATTTTTTGAGGCTTCAAACTGGAAATAAGTGAACCATCCAGTGGAAGAACTGGGTTTCTTTTTCCCTGTGGAAAGAAATGTACCATTTCCTTTTCCAAAATTAGAATTTGACTTACTTGTAAAGGGAAAAGTTTGAAATTGTTACTGGGTTTTTTTGGTTTTTGGTTTTTTTTCCATTAAAGATAAGTAGTATATGCGAGCTAACTGTTTAATTCTCCATAGTTGGAAAACAGTGGAGACTATATCTTTGTCTCTCTTGCCTTTTTGTTTTTCTCTTTCTGATACCTCTTTCTCCCCACTTACACCTTTACTTGAGCTCAACATAAAAATATTTTATATTTATGAGGAATGTGTCCACTATTAATTTTTTAAAAGTGAATGAAATTTTCTTTCAAAAAAAATAATAATAACCTAAGTGTTGTTGGGATAGGGGTTTAATGTTTCCTTTATGAGCTTTAGACTAACAGAAAGCCTTTATCTCCAAATGGCATTTTTTTCCAAAAGCAATTCTTTTTTCTTTTTTTTTTCTTTTCAGATCCTGCATAAAATTTTATGAACAAAATCCTCTTGATGAGCAACACATTTTTCAGCTGCCAGTCAGACCAACTGCTATAAAAGACTTATATCAAAAGTAAGCAATTTAATAATTAAATTATACTTCAAGTCCAGCCATGATTCTAGGCAATTTCAGTGTCTGCTCCATGGGGACCTCGTAACCCAGAGCTGCTTCACCTCTGAAACTATAATCATCTGATTCCCATCCCCTGAGCATAGTCTGATAGAGTCCTCCCTCTTCCTTCTCCCAGACCTGTGGTCTGCTCTCTTTAGACTGTTGGTCCTCTACTTCCATTTTTCTCTCAATTTGTAATTTCTTCACAGAATAGGGCAGAAACTTTAGCCAGAAGGGAAGTGACAGGTTGGGAAGAACGTGATCGGGGTAATGACAGCGAAGTCAGAGGTATGGCTGTGGGAGTGAGAGAAGGATCTGGGATTGGGGATTGCGGAGGTATGGAGCTGAGGCTAAGACGATAGATCGGCCATCCATGCGGGACACCGAGGTTGCCTCAAATCATGGTCTCCACTGACTCTTCTCTCAGCATACAATAGACTTGAAATTTCTCTCACACTGAAGCCACTCCAATTATACCCTCCCTCTATATAGTTCCCTCTTAGCCACACCTCATCACTCCCCTGAAATTGTTTAGCAGAAGTTGCCAGTGACCTTCTAATTGGCAAATCCAGAGGACACTTTCCAGGAGAAGCGTTTTTTGGCCCCTTGTGTAATTAGCTAGCCCACTAATTCTTTCTCCTTCCGTAAGCACTTGTAAGGCTCTGTGGCATTTAATACTATTGCTTTCTTGAACCTATCCCCTTCCTTTGTTTTCATGGCATAACATTCTGTCTTAATTTTAACTCTACCTCTCTGGCCCACCTCCAAGACTGAGAATGGTTCTCTTTGCAAATTCTTCTTCCCCTGCCTCATTCATATGTGAGTTTCCACCAGAACTGTATCCTCTGCCCTCTTTTCTTACTTTCTGTCTTCCCTGGGTGATTTCGTTCACACCCCAATCTTCAGTTCCTCTGGGCTAATGATAATTCATAACCCATATCTCCAGCTTCTCCTGAGCTTCACACCCATGTTTCTAGGTGTCTGTTAGACATGAATTCTCAACTTCAGCGTCCTGTAGGTAGTTCAGACTCTAAATCCCAACTCTTCACTCCCCTTCCTAACACTTTTCCTCCTCCCATATGACCTCTCAAGCGGCCATCATTAATCTCTACCTAATGCCCAAAACAGAAACCTAGGACTTATCTTCCACTTATTGCTGTCGCTTCCTTCCTCCTTGAAATGGTTTCCAAGTCCTGACCTCCTTGGAAGCTCTTGAATCTGTTCCTTTCTCTACATCTTCACATCTATTTCATATCTGCTCATCTCATACCTGGGCTGAGTGCAGTAAAATCCTTTTTCCTAGCTGCTCTATCTACCTCCATTAACTTCCTTCTCTGTGACCGCCAAAGTGATCTTCCTAAAATTCAGATCCCATCATGACTTCCTTCTGTTTAAATGGCTCCCTTACCTTTAGGACAGTGTTCCATCACCTCAGTGTGCTCTGTGAGACCTTCTGTGCCCGGCCGCTGTGCCTTTCTGGTTCACGTGCCACCACGCCTTCCCACTCTCCTTTTGAGTCAGAGACCCTATGTTACTGCATTTCCTCAGACACCGCGCACGCTTACCTGACAGCGCCTACACCCGTGTCCTTCTTTCATCCTGGATCTTGTCCACTTAACTAACTCCTCCTTCTAATTTCATTATAAGCTCAGCTCAAAGGCCACAATATCTGAGGATTCTTTTCCAACTCTACAGTCCCAATCTGAGTTAAATTACCCCTCGTGTATTGTCCCCTCCCGTGTCTGATATTTCTCTATAACAACATTTTTCAAAATTGAATTGTTATTGTTTATTTAATTTTTATTGAAATATAGTTGATTTACCACATTGTATTAGTTTCAGGTATACAACAAAGTGATTCAGTTATACATACTATTTTTTTTTTTCAGGTTCTTTTTCATTATAGGTTATTAACAAGATATTGAATATAGTTCCCTGTGCAATATAGTAAATCCTTATTGTTTATCTCTTCTATATATAATGGTGTGTATCTGTTAATCCCATACACCTAATTTATCCCTCCACACCCCTTTCTCCTTTGGTAACCATATAAGTTTGTTTTCTATGTCTGTGACTCTGTTTCGTGAATAAATTCATTTGTATTATTTTTTATATTCCACATTTAAGTGATATCATATAATATTTGTCTTTCTCTGTCTGACTTAATTCACTCAGTATGATAATCTCTTGGTCCATCCATGTTGCTGCAAATGGCATTATTTCATTCTTTTTTTTTGCACACGGAATGAATATTTTATTACTAGATTATAAAAATAAAATACAAAATAATTTTAAAACAGAACTTAAAACACTGTACAAAGCTTTAATATGACACAAATGGGAAAATTAAATAAATTAATTACACATTTATGTACAGATGGCCTGTACAAAAAGCACTCCATGTTTCTGCCAATACTCTATGTCCTTGGTTGCCTGAGCAAAAATGCATAAAGAGGGCTGCTTGGAGGGGAAAGAGGTACAATACACTACCTTTAGAGGTATTTGAAAGAACCGTTTCTCATCACTCTTGATTTCATGAAGAGGAGAAGAAAAGGAGAAAACTATGGAATTGTTAAATTATTCTATTCTAACTTGTCTTGCTCAGCAAGAGAGAATTCTTATGGTTTGTGGTTCCATCTGATTTAAGAGCTGCCAATAGTTCAGCACTTTCAAGATTTATATCTAATTCAAAAGTAGGTGTTTCCCAACTCCCTCTTTTTTCCTAAAAGCCGTGAACTTGTAAGTAAATGGCCCAGTGACATCAGCACTTGGTTATTTTAGGAAAGGAGTCACGAGGGGGACCAGGAACTGTGCACGAGAAATGAGGGAGCTCAAGCCTAGGTCATCTGTTGTTTTCTTTACTCGGTTCACCCAATCCAATTTCAGAGCCCCAAGTGGCACAGTGTTATATTTCCTTTAGCTTCCTATCTTTGTATTTCTGAATGCTTTTTACCTTAGTGAACTCATTTACCTAACTGGTGAATAGTTTAAAAAGAAAAAAATCCCAAGGGCTTTCCCTTCCCTGGGTTGATCCCTAAAATAAATCACATTCAAGCTCTGGTAGGTTTGTTTATCCCTTGTGGATGAGAGAAGAACAGACAGACAGACCCCAGGTATGTCAAAGTACTATGCATGAATTTTTAAGGATTTAAACTGTATATTTTAAGGGAGAGAAAAGCAACATATGGCAAGGGTAGTCTATATAAAAATTTGGTTTACCCAGTGTTTTTAACTGGGTAAGTGAACACTTATGTACACAGTATGAAACAATATTAAACTACTGAAAAGAGAGATAAAATTTCTTACCGTTATTGTGTAAAATTATGTCATCAGCAAATTCTGTAGTCACATGCGCTCAAAGGTCTGCCTCGCTGAATCCTATTCTCTAGATCAAGGAATCCAGAACCCTGGCCCAGGGTATCTGAGAGATATGTCAGTATCATCTATCATCAGTGATACATACTGTGCCCATACTGTTATGGCTGAGTAGTATTCCATTGGGTGTGTATGTGTGTGTGTGTATATATATATATATAGGCACACCATATCTTTATCCATTATCTGTCGGTGGACATTTAGGTTGCTTCCATGTCTTGGCTATTGTAAATAGTGCTGCTGTGAACATTGGGGTGCATGTATCTTTTTGAATTAGAGTTTTCATCTTTTCTGTATATATGCCCAGGAGTGGGATTGCTGGATCATATGGTAGTTCTATTTTTAGTATTTTTTAAGGAACCTCCATATTGTTTTCCATAGTGGCTGCACCAATTTGTTATCATTTACATTCTTGTTTCTCTCCCTCTTTTGACTGTGCTTCTTGAGGGTGGGAATTGTGACCTCTCCACCTCTTCTTCCTCAGTGCTTACCACAGAAGGACTTCACTATGTGACTATAGAAAGAAGGAATTGGATTGGTTTTTTTTCTTTGCTTTTTTTTTCTTTCCTTAGTGAGAAGCCACAGAAATGGAGAGTGGAAATAAACAGTGGTCAAAAGAAGGTGAAAACAGTTTGGCAACTGAGTGACAGCCCACCTGTAGATCATCTGAATCTTCACAAACCTGGTAGAGATGGTTTGTAGTCTATTCACGTAAATTATTCCAATAGAAAATAAACTAAGTTTACTAGTAGAGATTATTATTAGAGCTCTTGCGCCTAGTTTTAAATAATTTTCCTGAACTCTAGGTATAAACCTATTTATTCTGGGGAAAAACAAAACAAAACATGAAAGAGTGCTTTTTCTCATTATCCTAGCTAGAGGAAATTTTATTAAAAGACACCAAGCAATAGGGACTTAGGTGTGAAAATAGGTTATAAAATGGAAATGCCAGCTCATACTTCACACTTTTGGGCACCGTTTAAAACAGTGATGATATTTCTGCTCTAATACCTTCTCTGTGGCAGGAATAAGGGTTGAGATTTCTAGTACTGTATCAAAGATTATGGGTGTCAAAGAATGTCTTTTTGCCCCTGGTATAATTAGCTGACCCACCAGTTAATTATACCTCCTTCCGTAAGTGCCTATAAAACTGTTATCTTTATGCACATGGATTGTGTGGGGCTGTCATCTCTTATTTGTATAAGTCTTAAATGGCTGATTCAAATATTGCAAGGATTATCCAAAATAAAATCTGATAGTTTTAAGACAGAATTCAAGGGTATTTGAAAGCTGGGAATACAAATAGTCCTATTGTAGTGATTGATATTTTGCAAAATTATTTCCAGAAATTGTTTATTCTCCCCCCCCAGTATATTTTGATTCAGGCATAATGGGAACTTCTCTATTCATATGGCTGAACTGTGAAAGTCCTAAAGAAATCAAATTTTCCTGAGAACCATCAGTTAAGATCGTGCTATCTTTTCTAAGTGTGATATAAAAGCTGGAGCCTATAAAAGATTGAAAATGAACTGTATAAAAATAAAAAAATTTCTGCGTGGCAAAAAATACCAGAGGCGAAGCAACAGACAAATGATAAACTAAGAAAAGAAATTTGCAGCTCATGTTCAGAAAAGGGGCTACATTCTCTAGTATATAAAGAACTTCCAGATCTGTAAGAAAAGTATTAATAACTCAGTAGAAAAAATGGGCAAGTAATATGAACCGTTTACCAAAAAGGAAATTCAAATGTCATCTTAAAAGCAAAAGGTGATCAACCCACCTATAATAAGAGAAGTGCAAATTTATATTCTGTAGATACCATCTTTCACCTGTCAGATTAGCAGAGATCAACATGTTTGGTGTCACAGTGCTGGCCGGGATTTGGGGGAACCTCACGTACTGCTGGATGGAGTGTAAAGTTGTATGGCTTTTGTGGAGGGTGATATTCACCAGAATTTTAAAGAATGCATTCTTTGGACCACCAGTTCCATTAATAGGAATCTATTCCACATAGATAACCAGACATGTGCAAAAAGGCCTGTGGACCAGATCACTAATTGCAGTGTTGTTTACAGTAGCAAAAACATGGGCCTGGGGCATAGAAAAACCTCTGAAAGGAGACAACTAAAGCTCAACCCTGAGGTGTGGAATGATGAGGGCAGGGGTGGGTCTCAGCTTTGATCATTAAAAGCATCTGGGGAGCCTTTAAAGTCCTAATACCCAGACCAAGTGAATCAGAATCGCTGGAGGTAGAGCCTGGACATCAGAATTTTTGAAGTTCTCCAGGTGATTTCATTGTGCAACGAAGGTTAAAGACCACCAGTTTAAACATTTTATTTTATCTATATTTGTTGTTTCAGGGTTTTTTTCTTAAAGACATGTGTGTTATGATTTAAAAAGTTTAAAAGACATGAATAAATGTGATACATTTTTTGAAAATACCATTTTAAAATAAATTTTATTACATTAAGATTAAACCTGTTAGGAGATTAATACAAGATTAAACACCTTTTCCAATGATGCTGAATAAGTGAAGTATACGGAACCTATCTTCTAGAGTCTTTTTAATGCAGGTTGCTTCAAAAAAGAATGAAAGTTGTTTTGAATGTTAGAGTTAAAACTATTTGCTAATGTATTGGTCCAGTGACTCTTTTTATGAAAATAAGGAATTTTTATGAAATCATATATTTACGTGCTTGGAAACACACTCACACTCCATTTTGACTTGAACTTCATAACCTCTTCTACCCATTATGTATTCTTGATGTGTTTGTCTAGAAATTATTCAGTGACCTTTGGCCCAAACCAAGACCCACTGTTAAAGGAGGACTTCATTTGTAAAAGTCATAGATTATTCAAACAAAGCCTCAGTTGTAGATATTCAAGTCCGATAATCATTTACTTTTGGCCAAAGATCATAGGCATTTACAAAATTAGACTTTCTGTTTCATTGGACTGAGCACTTAGGTCAAATAGTAGCTTTTCAAGATACCTAACGGTATGATGCTCTTGAGTAAAACAGTTGACATCAAAAGCAGGAAGACTGAAGAGAGAAAAGTGTACTTTTAGCTGCCCTGGGAAAAGAGAATAATGACTTGGAGTTAATGGGGGAGAAAAACAGTGTCCAGCAGAGTGCTGCTCACCCAGTGGGTGCTCGGCAAATGATTGCTGGTAATGGTGGGAATATGGAAACCAAAATGTGGACCCACAAGGAAGTGGACATGATCTCATCTAAATGTTAATTGTATCATTTGATTTTGAAATACAACAATCTTCAGGAGAAAAAAATGGATATGTGTCTAGCCCTAAGACTATAAATCCTAAGTAGAAAATGTTTTCTGAAATATATATTACGATTGGAAGAAGACAGTTATATTTAACTGTAGTGGAGGAGGCATTAAAAAATAAAGCAGTAGCTTACCAAATTAAAAATATATAATTTTTTGGGGGGGAGGCTGCACTGTGCAGCCTGTGGGATTTTAGTTCCCTGGACCAGGGATCCAACCTGGGCCCCCAGCAGTGGAAGTGTGGAGTCCTAACCACTGGACTGCCAGGGAATTCCCCCTGAATATATAATTTTTAAAAATCTACTTTAGTTTGTTTAGTCATGTTTTCAGTGCATCAAGAGGGTTGACTATTAAAAGGAATTGTCTTTGCGGATTTTTGTCTAACAAGTTCTTTTAAAGTAGAAGACACATCATTCAGACTACCTCTTGATTGTTGTAAAATTCAGCAGTAACTTAGCAGAGAAACAATTCAATGAATTGTTGATGAATTCAATTCTGATCTCTCTCTGGTTATAGATTTTTCTGAATTAACATTAAACGGTAGCCTGGAAGAAAGGATATCCTTTACTAACATGGTTACCTGCAGCCAGGTGCATTTCAAGTGAAGTGTGCTGATGGGACCCTCTGTAAGGTAGTATGTTCACTTTTTGTTCTCTGCAAATACTTTATAATGTCTTAAATACCTTACTTTTTTCTTTTTTTCTTTCTACAACATAAATGCTGATTTAATACATTTGGAATATGGATTATTAGTAAGCACACAAAAGGCTTACCAGGTGTTACTGAGCAGTGCAAATCTTTAATTTCCTTTCTACCTTCTGTAGTCAACTGACAGTTTAATCCTAAAACTGGAGAAATGAAAAAAATTTTTTTGAGTGGTAATGTCTTTGCATCTGAAATCTGTATATATAGTAGAAGGAGAGTTTGGTCTCAAAACCACTGATGGAAGAGAAAAACCCTAAACAGGCATGCCAATTTGACATTGAAAGCAAAGTTTTGTTAAAAACAGTTGTAACCCAGCCCAGTTGTAGGACTAAGTCCCAGATGTAAATACCCTTTTTCAAATGTTTAACTTGAGGTAGTATTAATCAAAAGAATTAATGGAATAGCCTTTTCTACGATCTTACTGTTTTTGTGTTTCACAAACAACATTAAGTAGAATCAGATAATGAATAAAATGCCTAACATCATTCTTTCTCTTAAGCCGTTTTGTACCCAAATAGATGGATATTAATTTTAGCATTTCAGCATAGTTAAGAATAAAATGGACTTTAAAAAAAACAGAATATTTAGTTACAGAGAAGATATATAAATTAAATAATCAATATATAATATTTCTTTGACGTATTTCATTGAGTAAAGGATATTAATTTAGCATGAGAAAATTTCTTTTAGAAAAGTATATATGCTCATTTACTTGGTACCCACCTAATGCTTTTTCATGGTTGCCTGATAGGATTTACAGTCTGAAAGGACTATTATATCTAAAGGATTGACTTTGTCCGTCATGTGTAGGGCAGTGCTAATGTGGCAATCATTTCTACATTAAAATAATATTTCCAGACAGATTTTAAAATAAGTTACAAAACAGTTTGTGCACTGTGATCCCTTTTTGCAAAATGAAAATCAATGCATAATATACAGCAAAATATTAACATTGACTTTGAGAGGGGTGAGATTACAGGTGATTTTTATTTCATTTACGCTTATTTTTATTTTCTAATTCTTCAATCTCAGCTCAAGCCAAAAAAAAGAGAGAGAGAGAGAGGTGGTGGGAAGGTAATTATCACAGAACCTGAAAACAGATGTATGTAAACCTTCGAAGGAGAAAAAGGAAGATCCTGAAGAAGATCCCGAAGGTTCTCTGTGAAAGATGCAGCTACAAAATGGATGACCCGGTCTCAGCTCAGGCTCCGCAGCAGAAGCATCAGGAGAACTGCAGCGATCAGTATACAGAGGGTGCAGACTGTAGGTACCAAGATCTCCGTCATGATCTGCATGTAACTTAGAAAAGGCTCTGCGGAGGGGGAGAGAGCAACATGGCAGATGAGAATGTGGTCATTTTGGCGAATGCAGCTTCATACTGAAAGCTTCAGCTGTCTGGATAAACTTGGAAAATGGCATCATCACACTTGCTAATTATTCTCATTTGCTATAAAAGAGAACCTGGTAAATTAAATGTTATAAAAAAAATTATGTGAGGGCTTTGTAAGATATTTCAGAAAATATGGATTAAGAATGCTTAAATTTGGGTCTTCCATAGGTAATGTAATAAAGTCTAAATGTATGTCAATGCTAGTGCTTACTCAGAATATTAGCAGCCATATTCCTGTTTCTATAATTCTCTTTGGGGGGGATTTAGGAAAGAAAATTCCTTGGAAAACATTTGCATCCTTTCAAAAATGTTTATTGTATATCTTAAGAAGTATAGGAATTTCTGCATTGAAAATTTTTATGGTCATTCTTAACACAGCTAAACAGTCTTTAAGAGTTAAATGATAAGCATATTTCACGTGCGTTAACATTGTAGTGGACATTTACGAAATACCTGCTTTTAAGTTTTGTGCCAGGCGCCCTTGGTTACCGAGATAAATAAGGCACAGGCCCAATTCTCATGGAGCTCATGGGCTCAACAGTAAATTCTACATCATGTCTCTACATTAAGTTTATTTTAGTTTAATGGAATATACATCTTTAATATTTGCCTGATTATTTAGATGAGGGGGGAGGGGACAGTGGTATATTGGCCTGTAAAAATAGTTGAATTGGTAGGATTTGGTCTAGCATTTTCCACCTCTGATACCACATGGAAGATGAATTCATTAAAACAGGAAGTGTATTTCTCTGGTTGCCCTTATATAGAGAGAAAGACAAAATTCAAAGAAACAAATGATATGCGTTGGCATTTCTTGATGCATGATTACATCCTGGTTATTCTACACCTCTGATCCTTTTAGATCCTATTGCATTAGAAATGCCTTCTGTGAGAGCAGGGACCTTGTTGTTTATTGCTATGTCCCCAGGGCTTAAAACACCCTTGAGTCAATAGTGACTGCTTCATAATTACTTGCTGAATGAGTGAATATAATATCTAGAGTGTTTGATTTTTCTTCATTCCATTTGGTATAATGGTTGAATTTCTCCCTCCTTCCAACAAAGCCCACTATAACACAATAGTAGATTTATAAATTTACAGTATGATTCAGAATCAAACTAGAGTAGATAAATTTATAAATAGTAGGTTTATAAATTTACAGTATGATTCAGAATCAAACTAGAGTAGATATTTCTTTTTCATGGTAGATTTTTAAAAAATTTTAAGTGCTGATAGAAATTTGACATTGCTTCAAAGTAAAGGAAAGTCCATTTCTAATCATGCGGTTTTGGAAGATTGACTTAAGGTGGGTCCACATTTTGAGATTTTGGTAATACCATTACATATGTAATTACATGGTTTAATTATCAAAGAATTAAACTCACCTGCAGCAAGCATCTGGTTGTTGATAGAGCAGGTTTCCAAGGCTTTGAGGTACCAACTTTCCACCTAATAAAAACCCACTTGATAAGTTGTCTTAAACGAGTTTTTTGCTGTTTGAAATCATGTTTGGAATAATATGGGGTAAGAAATATATTTTTTTAATCTGCTCGTAGTTTAAATCAGTTAATAGTTATTGAATGCCTATGTGCATCATTGTGAGGGAGCCAAAGAACAGAGTTTTTATTCTTGAGCTTATAATCTAGCTATCTTTTTCTAATAATGCAATTACTGTCTTTTCTAGTAACGCAAAACTAGTGAATACCTGATTGTTATCAGTCACTGCTTCTATTTATAGTCCCACTAGGCTCACTCTAAAGAATGTTGATAAACAAATGAGATTTTTTTGAAAATTAAGATACTCTAAATTACAACTTATATTCCCTGCCATTAGGTGCAGCAGCATACAGAATAGAGAGCTGATAGAAAAATTTGTAGGTTATTGAAAATGGGAGGTTTTAAAGGATTTTTTTTATTATTACTTTTAATCTCATTTTGGAACCAGTGCATTTGTATCACTGTACAATTTGGTGGGAAAAGAAGTGAAGATTATATATGGTCATTATATATTCAATTTACTTAACTTTTCATGTATGTTGAAGAATAGGTAGTATTTGTTTGCATTAAGATACAACATTTAGGATAACATTTAAATCACAGTTTCTGTTGACTGTCATAACCTGAAGTAAACAGGACTCCTGCATAACCCTAGTCTGCCCTTAAGGCTCTGTGTGCTAGGATTGCATTTTACAGTTTCCTTACCCCATTCTAAGCAAATAAGCAGAGAGGTGGTGAAAGGGGAAGAAACAATGGGCCCACTTGCCAAACTCTGCACCCCAGCTGCCTAGCTCTTCCAAAATCCAGAATGAGTAACACTGATAATTATTCCTACCTCTCGAGGATTGGGAAACCCATTGGCAGCAATAATCTTCTTGTAATATTCAACTGAAGCCTTTGGATAGCGCGGCCTATTTTTCTTGTTGAAATCGACATAGTAGAATCCGTATCTATCTGAGTATCCTCTCTCCCATTCAAACTTATCCAACAGAGACCAGGAAGTATACCCTTTTATATTAGCACCATCTTTGATAGCTGCAAAGACATTCCATTTTTAATATATTTCATTTTCTTGGAAGAATAGTATTGCGAAGATAATCTTAAATGTCTTCATCTATGAGATCTAGAAACACGTTTTAGTCAATCGTGTATTATCAAATTTTGCCCAAGTTAAATAGGAAGATATGTGAAGACGGTTTGTATCTCACCTTTTAGCATTTCATTTGTGTATCCTTTAAGGTATTGAATTCTCCACTCATCACATAATTGGGCACAGTGTAATTTCTGAGATGCCCCATTTTCTGTCACATATATGGGTGGATTGCCGTATTGAGTCTGAAAGGAATCATGGGAACACATATTGAAGGCTGCCATATTCTAATTGGTTGTGTTTAGCGTTTAGTAGATGCCAGTTAACATGTTTATTTAGAGATGAATGTAGGCAACAGGCAAGTTCATATAGAAGAATATATTTCTTGACACAGCATCATTTTAGAGAAAACATGCTTCAGGTCTTGTTCTTTCCCACATATTCCAGTACAGGTGAGAAGAGCAGCAAAATAACTAAATATGAGATAAGAATTTTAAAGTTTTATATATAAATATGTATATAATATATACACATATACATAATCATATGAAATATGTGCATATTATATTACATGAATATAATTTATATAATGTATAACAACCATGTATATGATCTATATATATGATTATTCATAGTAGACATTCATCATTTTTTTTTTTTTTTTTTGGCCATGCCGTGCGGCATGCAGGATCTTACTTCCCTAACCAGGGATCGAACCCGTGCCCCTTGCAATGGAAGCACTGAGTCTTAACCACTGGACCACTAGAGAAGTCCACGTTAGTCTTTTTTGTTGTTTTCTTTCTTTCTTTCTTTCTTTTTTTTTTAGTCTTTCTTTAAGGCCTATATCGAGTAGCTTCTGAAGTATAAGTAACTGGGTTTTTAAATTAACTTTAAAATGTAGGCACCTGAGCTTATACTATAAGAACATGAATTCAGGTAAAAAAATGTCCTTTAGCTTAATGTAATAATCACCTGAGCAAAGTTGAGAAGCCTCCTAAATCCCCATGGCACAGAATGTAGCCATTTAGACCCCAGATCAGGCCAGTTTGGGTCAACCAGTTCAACTAGGTCACGATCGTTCCGGTAGCTGGGCCCCTGGCGAGAGGGGTAACTCCTTTCTGTGATGTACCAAGTCGTAAAGTGACCTAATCCCAAGAAATCAGAGGTGCCTTTAATGTAGCTCTTTTCCTGGAGTGAGAACACCGGTAACCTCGACATATCCAGGCCTTGCTCTGCACTCTTTCTTCCTAATGAGAGAAGAAAATAGCATTTAACCAAGTTTTATTTTCTCACAATCATTCTCTTGTCATGTACCATGATGATACTGGCATGTTGACATGAAAGCTGTTATCCAGATCCTGGGCTTTGGAATTCATCTGTGTGGAAATTACAACCTTAGCCTTTCAAACTGGAGTTTTGACATTTGAATGCTAGCCAAAAATTTTTAAGTTTATATTGCTTAAAAGTAATATTTTCACAGATTACTCAGTAACTTGTGTGTGGACAATTGTGTAGCTATCTGGAAAAAAGAACTAGGTTATTCCTTACATCAAAAATTGGTAATTTTGCTTGCCTCTGGGAAGGGAACTGGAGGCCAGTGGTAGCGTGGGGAGAGACACGGTCACGTTCAGGCCTTGTTGTAGTGTAAGCTAACATCACCTCTGCGTTGGGCAATGTTGTCCTATCTTTCAAAATTGTAAAAGTGTGTGTCCTTTCACCGAGCAATTCTAAATCTGCTTATCCTACACTTTACTCATGTAAAAGGATGTATGTACAAGGATCTTCATTACAGATGGAGTAGCAAAAGATTAGAAGCAACCTGAAGGTCTGTCAGGAGAGACTGGTTAAAAACATGATGGGATATCCATCAGTACCACACTATGCAGCCATGAGAATGAATGAGGCAGTGCTTCATACACCAACAAGGACGAGTGCCAAGACGGATGCTCAAGTGAAACAAAGATTCAGAGTGTTGCGTACATACAGTACATGCAAGTATATACACATACCGAGCAGCAGTGTTCTTGCTTACACGTGCACAATGCATCTCTGGAAGTGTACTTACTTCTGGGGAGGATAGGAGCAGTGGGCGGGGGAGGGAAGAAAGCTTAACTTTTTTCACTTTTTTGTACTTCAAAACATGTGAAACATGTCCTTGTATAATCCATGCAAAAAAAGTTTTAAATCAATGTATAAAGAGAAGTAACATTTTTATGAGTTGATCTAAAATGTAGCCATAAAAATGTTTCCAAAGAGACTGCTGGCTTAGATTAAATGAGTGAAAAGATTGTATTATTAAATTCCTTTAAATTATTAGCATGTTATTACTTTCAGTTACATGTAGTAACTTGAGAAAAACCACAGGAATTGTCACTGTAGTGTCTACTACAATAGCCACTCACCATATGTGGCTACTGGAATATGGCTAATGTGACTGCAGCTTCAACTCAGTCACACTGAAGGATTGAATTTTTAATTTTGTTTAATTTGAATTTGAATAGACACAAATGGCTACAGGCTATCATATTGAACAGCACAGATATAGGACATGCAGAACATTTCCATGATCACCAAAAGTTCTATTGGACAGCACTCGTCTAGAATTACCTTTCTTCATATATTTATTGTGAATGAAGGGGTGCTTCTGAGATGCCTGGAAGTAATTTGTGAATGAGATTTCAGGCAGAATGCTTTCACTACTAAAGAAAATATTAACTGTTTTATTTGTCAGTTATACTTAATAATGCTGAAACAAAAGAAAAAAGAAAAAGAAAAAACTACTTAGAGGATCCTTCTTTCCACATTGTATAAGGGAAAAATTGAGCTCTGTTCCCACTTGAATTATCATAGAGTTGGAGTTGGTGGGGTCTGGGATTATTGGCTTTAAGCCCAAGAATTGTTCTATGATAGGTAATCAGTTTGGCCTTTTAGTACAGTCTTGTAGCGCCTGCAGTGGCCTCTGAGGGTCCCAAGAGAGCAAACACAGCATGTGAATGATGGGGTGTGTCTGCAGGAATGTTCCATATGGGCACTGTCCCATCCTGAGGGCTTTTTCCTTACACATCTTGAGGAAATCATTCTCAAGATTTTGAGTGTATGTGTACAGAACATGTCACAGAACTGGTTATTGTCAAAAGATTTTTAGAGATTATTTTGTCTAATCCCTTCATTTTTAGGTGATAAGACTGAGACAGGACGAGGTGAAGCACCTTGCCCAGAATCACTCACTGGTTAGTGGCAGAGTTGGAATTAGAACTTGCTGCCTCCTATTCCAGACAAGTCTTGATAAATGGTGCTTTAGAAAGGGAAATTTTTGAAATGTTGAAACATTCTTAGTCAAACATCTAAAATAGCCTTCATGTGTGAGATATAGCCTATTTCACCATCATCCTTGTCTTTTTTAGGGAGGTGTGGGCTGATACCTCTAAATCACAGTTATATGTTTAGATTCATATGGCCAGACACTGCTGGTTGCCTACCCAATAGACCCATGCCTATCTTCTTCCATGCCCTCTTCTCTCATCCCCTTCCAAAGGGCCACATCCTTTCTGGGAGTCTTGACCCCTCCCCAGGCTCTGAGGCTCTAGCCCTGGTGGTCTAGGGCACCTTGGGGCATTTGACAATTCTGTCCCTTGAGGCACAGCGGGAAGTCAGCTGGGAGTAGACCGCTGTTTCCTGGGAAGATTTTCCTTGTTCTTAAAAACAGATATGATGGTACTATCCCCTTTTTTTCTGCCTCAGGGTGTTGATGTGTAAAGGTGATGCCTGGAGCTGCTACAGCCATCCTGTGGCCTTGGGGAATGGCTGATGAACTAGCTAAAAGTGCCAGAGTGGAAACATGGAATGAGTCTGGGTTCTCAAAGACAACCCTGAGGGCTGTATTAATTAGCTGTGGATTACCCCTTTCTGGATTTCAGGTGAGATGATAAATCCCTTACTTTTCAAGCCATTTTATTTGGAGTTTTCTGTTACGTGGCAGTTAAAAGCATCAAAATTAATACAGCCTTGTGAGCTCTGTCTTTATTCTCTTCTCTGACACTGTGGAAACTAGAGCTTGGAAAGTATTTCTCAAGTGGCAGAAAGAACCAGCAATAGGACTGACTCCACCCATGACTGTGTCTTTGACTTCTCACTCCTGCTTCACTACAGTTGGATGGAGTGGAGTGGGGAGGAGGAGACAGGAGAACAGAACACAAAAGAGAGCAGCCTAGAGAATTGCTAATTTTTTTCCCCTGGATTCTGAAATTCTCAATTTCCAGGTCTAGGAATTTGTTTGGATGTCCCCCACCCTCCCAGTTTGAATAACCAGTTCTAAATTCTTTGGGAGCTGGGTTAACCCTCGAGTGCCTCACCCAAACCGACCCAGTGTGTTCTTCTATCCCCCTGCCTTTTGGTCATTTCACTTGAGCTCAATACTGTTGCTGTGGTATCTGGAGTCTTAAAAACGTGACGTGGCTCACCGATATGGTCCTTCATGACTTGCGGGTAGTCACCGGCGTAAATGGGGTTGGCAAACCAGCCCAGGCAGAACTGTAGGTATCTCTCGGCAGCCTCTATGTCCTTGGGGTTACTTATGTCCACAGGTTCCCCCCAGTTGCAGTTTAATGAAATCCCCACCAGACCTTATAAGAAGAGAAAGAAAAGGGGGTGGCAGACAGAGTGACATTGCTCCTCTGGTCACCCGTCTGTTCTCAGCACACGTGGTGGCGGGGCTCACCTTGCTGCTTGCTGCGCCATGTGTTGTTGTAGGAGTGCCAGGCTTGGGCATGGGCCTGGAAGAGAAAGGAGTCCATCGGAGGTGCCTGCCTCATTCATTTCTCTCCTCCCTTTCAACCCAAGGTGGCCTTTCTCTCCTTCCTGACTCTAGAGATCATTTTAAGTCCTATCCTTTTCATGAGTCCAGCCTTGATTAGCCTAATCCATAGTCTCCCTTCCTCTGACCTCCATTTTCTTTGTGCTGTGGAGGAAACTTGCTCTAAATCTGGCATAAACACATAAGCCACCACTTTGTGTTATTTATTGTTTCTAAGATTTTTGCTCACGTATCTTGTTTTGTTCCTGGTTGTCCTCTGTAGTAACAAGGCAATGCTTTCAGCATAGGTGCTCAGGAAGTTAGGAAAATATAATACCAAGCATCCGGAACAGTCTTGAGAAACAGAATCCAAAATGTGCCAACCTGCCTTCTCTCCATATTCTCTCCCAGGGACCCACTGATATCTGCAGAGTCCTGCCCTTTAAATATTCACAGTTTAAGAAATCCTAAGCCAAATAGGGAAAGATGAGAAAGTTCTCTTACTGACGTGAATTTGAGGTATGTCCCCAGTGATCCCTTGCCTGCCCGCTTGATCAGATTGTTCACCTTCTGTGGAGAGCCCATTGGGGCCATCATGCCTCACACCCCTGTTCCCCAATCATCATCACCTGGACCCTCATGTATGTCCTGGAATGTGACCAATCCCCTCCCCTGCTTCTCAAGCCTTTCCAGTAGCCTTGTAATTCACCCGTCGTTATCTCCTCTCAATGTCCCCCTCAATTTCTGCCCTAACTGAGCCTGACTGCCCCTAAAGACCGCAGCCACGGCAGCTCTTTCCAGCAGACGCTATTTTTTCCCCTCACACCCCACATACCTTAGGAGAGTGTCTGCCTTGCTCTTTGTGGCTGCTTCCAAATGATTTCTCCTTCCTCCTTCAAAAACTCCAGGTCCTCTGAAGTCCATGCTATCAGACAAGCACTCCTAACCCCTTCCTGCTGCTGTCCTTCACCAACCTCCACTTACGTCTGCTCAGTCACTGAAGATGTTCGCCCCTAGCTCACTGTCATCCCCCCACTTCCTCCTGTCACCATGCCTCACAAAAGAGTTTAGACCTGTAGGTGACAAGTTTTCACATGCATGTGCTCCAGCCCTTTGGCTAGATTGCAAGCTCTAGGGAGCAGTCACGGTGTCGTCTGGGCTGCCGTGTCCAGCAGAGTCCTGGATGACAGGACACCACCTCGTAGATCCTCATGGAAGGGAAGGGGACCATGTTAAGGTGACGTGGCAGAGGACTGGGCTCAGACTCGGGCCCTGGGGTGGGCTTAGCTGTCGCTGGGACTCACCCTTCCACCTTGAACCCAGCCTTCACTCCCGGAAGGACCCACTTCACCTTAATGACGTGATGTGCCGCCTTGTACAGGCCCGTGCCATGGAGCTTCAGGCCAGGTGCGTGGTGGCCCGTCTCATAGCCTTTTTCTGCCATTGTCTGCAGGGATGGCAAGTGGGGACCACAGGACCCGTGAGAAGTGACAGGGTACACTCCTGCCTGGAAAGTGGGTTTTCCCACCTGGAGGGGGGGCCTTGCTTACCCGAGGATCACTGAAGGTGACCCAGTGCTTCACCCGGTCCCCAAAGGCCTCGAAGCATAGGCTGGCGTAATCACTGAAGTAGTTGGCCGTGCTCACGTTCTGCCACCCACCATACTTGACCTGGAGCAGCTGCAAACAGAGGGGTGGAGAGAGAAGCAGGTGCCCCAGCCCTCTAAAGCATTGATAGTACCCATCTTCTCCCCATCACCTCCCTGAAGCCAATGACCTCCCACCACCCTGTGTCACAGAGAGGTACATAAGTGGCTCCTCTGCCAGCTGGGCCGTGATCTCCACAGAGCCTTGTTGAACGAATGAAAAAACTGCTTGAATAGTGATGTCTAACTGTGAGGTTCTTAAGCATGTTGAGGCTTTATGGAAATCGCTTGGGAGGGGGCGCTCGTATATGAGCACATACGGTTCTAACAACCTGGGGGAGAAAAGGCTAAACAAACTCGCTCATTATTCCATCAACTCTTACTCAAAAGATGCTTCTTTCTTTATAGTCTGAGTTGTCATTTCCAGGCCAAATGTTTTGGAAAACATCAAAATCTGCGCTTACCACTTATTGCAAACATCAGTTAAACCAGTGGGACCTCCCTGCCGTGGGTAAGTTGGGAGATTTCTTCTTCACTCCGTGCCATCTTCCTGTCCCGAGCCAGAGCCCAGACCCCAGCCTTTGCCCCCACCTTGGCAACCCCAAGTGCCCAGATCAGGCTCCCTCCTGCTGAGCTGAGCGCCCCTTGGGCCTCTGAGCCCGCGCGGCCTCACCTGTGGGAGATCCCAGTGGTGCAGGGTCACGATGGGGGTGATGTTACTCTTCAGAAGGGCGTCAATGAAGTCACTGTAGAATTGGATCCCCTTCTTGTTCACCCCGTCAGCTGAAGGCGAAATAAAAGGGGGGGACTTGATGAGAAAGGATCTTGGTCTTGACCTTCTGAAGTGCACTATTCCTAGGACCTGGAGCTTTCTGTAGGCCTGAAGGCGCCCTCAGCCCACCAGCACTCGGGTCTCAGATGGTGGAATAGCTACTCCTGGGAGCCCAGCTACCTGCAGAACCCGTGAGAGCTGCTGCTGGGGAAACCGTGCTCATGGGCTGTTCTCCCCGCCCAGGACTCTGTGGTGTCCCCACAAAGCCAACACGGCCAAAAGGGGCCGCTCGTGGGCTGGGGCGGTGTGGCCTTAGCTCACCTCGGACACCCGTGGGCAGGAGCCGGGGCCAGGACAGGGAGAACCGGTAGTGGCTGACGTGCAGCTCCCTCAGCAGAGCGACGTCCTCCTGTGCAGACAGGGGTGGGTGCAGGGCAGGGTCAGCGGGACCCCACCAGGGCTCCTCCTGTACGTACTCCTCATCTACGCAGCAGGCGTGACGCCACCTGCCCCCGCTTCCTCCTGGGGCTATGCCAGGAGTCAAGTAAAATGCAGGCTATGAGGATGCTTTGAGAAATCCATCAGGGTGATGGATCCCCAATCCAGAGAGGAAAGTGGGTGCTGAGCAAAGGGACAGAGGATGAGCTGGTCCCGCTCTCCCCACAGGGGGCCCATTCCCATGCGGGGACCAGGGCTTCAGGCTACTGTGGCCTGTAGGCCCTGGGGTCATGGCCTCAGCCCTTCAGCTGCCCATCGCTTAGACTAAGGCACTGGCTCAGGTGGGGCCCAGCTTTCCTTTCCTCCTTCATCCACCTTCCCACATCCTGGCACTCCCTCCCCAAGCCCCAGTCACCACCGACCCCCCCGCCCCGGCTTGGCTGCACTGGGATTGGGGATGTTTAGCAGAGCACTTGGTTGACATTGTCACTTGGGTTCCCCCAATATGTCTGTCACCTCCCAACTCTCCCTAGGTGATGCTCAATCATACACACACGTGCACCCATCACTCACCTGGACCTTGTAGTAGCCGTTACAGGCCACGTCTGCAGTCTCCTCCCCAAGTACATTCCCTTTCCCGCTGTGCGTGAAGGTGTCCCAGATGCTGGGCCCTTTCCCGTCCTGGTCCCAGGCGCCCTCAGTCTGGAAGGCGGAACTGCCCACGCCCCAGGAGAAGCCTGCAAATGGAGACCCCAAGTTGGGCTCTGAGTCCCCTCCCACTCCCCACCCAGGACTGGGACCCTGGGCTGTGCCCCCCAGGCCACAAGGTGAGCCCCCTCCCCAGCAGCCTGCCCTGTCTCCCTAGGAGTGGGAGCATGTGTGGTAGGGCGGGGGGAGGGGGGAGACACAATACGTTAAAAGCATTTATCTGCACCATTTTAGCTCTGATTTGCATTTACTATCTATACAGTAACTTTAAAAAGAATCTGTTAGGAACTTCTTTTATTTCGGAACAACTACATGGGGTTATTTTCCCCATCCTACCTATAAGGAAGCTAAAACACCAAACTCCTTGACAAGTCAGCCAAGGTAGGCAAGCTGACAGACAAATGGACAGACGGACAGACCAACGGAGGAGTGGACATACCAAGTGGGAAGGTTCCATAGTAGAAGGAGGCCTCTTCTAGGGATTCCTTCCTGGTGGCCCCCAGCCTGGACACCAGCAGTAGCACCCACCAAAGAGTGACAGCCCTCACTGGCTTCATGGCACCCGGCTCTCCCCCATACCCGAGAAAGCACATCTGACAGGTGTAGGCCCATGCAGCCAGGGCTTGGGGGGCAGATCCTGGCTTGGGGAAAAAGGAGGGGAGGAGGTGGGACGAGGTGGAGGCACAGTTATCTAGAGAAGCGTTGGCTCTTCTGGGGTCAGCTAGTCCTTGGCTTTGCTGGGACCCACCAGCACAGGCTGAGGCTGGGCTCCAGATATGATTCCCAAGTTAAACACTAAGGAGGACAAAGACCGGGCATGGGGAGCTCTGGGTCTGATAGGCAACGCTTCAAACCACCCCTGTCCCTGTCTTATGGGGGAGACCCAGCCTATACCCTGTGATGGCCTCAGTCTGATGGGGAAACCACTCTGCCTTAGGGACGCTCCAGTCTGATGGGGCTGGCAGGACAGCCCACAGAGCCCCTGCAGCACCCCACCTACACACTGTGGCCTGTGCACAGAGAGAGACACCTCCGCAAGCCGGGGGTCACGAGCAGGGTCACCATCCCAGGGTCTTCTGTCCTAAGGGTCAGGGCAATTCCCTTCCCCTGGGCTCCCCTCTCTGATGCCAGCCTAGCCAGCTTACCCAGGATTGTCCTCGGTCCCAGACACCCCCAGAGTAGCAGCTGGTGGCCAGAGCACTGTCAGACTGAGCCCCCCAGGGCCTGTGCGCCCCCCCCAAGAGCAGAGCCCTCAGCCCAGCGAAGGCTCTGGTTGGGGGCGTGACCAGTGGCCTAACCCCCCTACAAAGAGCTTCAATAGCCCCAATTCAGTGGGGAGGGCAGGAATGCTGAGCTGGCCAGCGGGGCCTGAGTCAGCAGCCAGGCAGCTTGGCCCTGGGCCCGGGGCATCCAGTTGGCCCCCTCCCAGGGTAGAGGAGCAGTGACCCAGTCCCCTGGTCCCTTCTGGGCCCAGTGTGCCGCCTTCAGCCCATCTTAGCCTATGAAACTCCAGGTTGTGGCCGGGCAGGGAGTAGTGTGTGTGGGCATCTGTCACTGTGTCCACCCCTTCCTGCTGCCAGAGAAAGTTCACTGTAGGAGGTAAATATGGTTTTCCCACATCACCCTCCTCTCTTTGGATCCCTCATTCATTCCTTCACTCACTCACTCATTGAATCACAACTGTCTGGGGAATTCCCTGGCGGTCCAGTGGTTAGGACTCGGCGCTTTCACTGCTGTGGGCCCGGGTCGATAGAGCCCTGGTCCAGGAGCTAATATCCCACAAGCCTCCCTGCATAGCCAAAAAAAAAAAAGAAGGTATATTAAAAAAAAAAATCACGAGTGGCAGCTAGATCACACCCTCCCTGGAAGCTCAGCGCCTCCTGCTCCCCACCCAGGCTGCCAAGGAGGTCCCCCACTGTGCTTCCTTCACTATGGTGCCCTCACCTCTCCATATCCCCCCCCCACTTGAGGTTCCCTGCATCTCACTCAACCTCCAGCCTCCCTGCCTTCAGCTAAGCCCCGCTGTAGCTCCTTAACGGGGCAGGTCTTATCACCCCTTTGTAGTTGATTAATTTCTTTCTGCCAGAGTGAGGTGGGACTTGGTCTGAGTCCTCCAGGGGTTGGGGATCTTGCGGGACAGGGAGGCCAGAGGGGGTGTGAAAGTGAGGTGGTTTTAAGCGCTGTGCAAAAATCAAATCAAATCAATAAATAAAAATAAACACTGTGCCAGGGATCAGGGCTCTAATGGAAGGATGGACAGAACACTGTAGAGGCGCAGGGAGGTAGGGCTGGCTTCAGAGGGAGGGGACATTGGACAAGATACTTGAAGGATGTGGAAGCACTCGCTAGATGGCATGGAGCACGGAGGGCATGGGAACTGACAGAGGGAACAGCATGAGCAAAGGCTCTGAGGTGTGTTTGGGGACCTGGCAGCTTGGTATCTTCTCTCCTCTTGCATCTGTTCTACCGTGACCAGGCAGGGCTGTGTCCTCAGGTGAGCAGACCACTGGACGTCACCCTCGCGGCCACCTCTTCTGTGGGTGGACTGCCGTGAGAGTCCAAGGCCAGTGGTGCGGTATTCGCACTGGTGCTGCTACCTGCCCTGCCAGGCCTGTGGGCCCTGGGGACTCTGCTCTCCAGGTTGAGGTTGGCAGGAAACATAAAACTTTAAGACCTGATGTCATCTCTGAAAAATGCCCCCTTCGCTCAGAGCCAGGGGCCTAGTGTTTGTGATGAGGGAGGGGCTCGTCAGCCCGGCCTGGCCAGGGGCTGCTTGGGGTCTGACTGCAGACCCGGTCTCCACCGTCTGATCCCCGTTCCCCACAGGCTCCAAGCTGGAAGCCTGGGCCTCACAGCTGGGTGACCACCACCCACCCTCACTCCTCCCAACCCCATCCCACTCCAGGGCTCCTTGGGCCCTGCTGGAGGCTTGGAGCAACGAGGGTAGAACCCTTCCCTTGGGTGGGTGGGGTGTCCTAAAGTCCCTGGAGGCCAGGCCTGGCTGAAGAGCAAGCGTGTTGCGGGATGGGTGGCCCTCTTTATCTTCCCCCTCTTCCCTCCCCACAAGGGGCTGCAGAGTGGGGGTCCCTCTGCCAGCAGCCTCTGTAGGGCCCAGGCCAGAGTCTAAGCTCTATGACTTTTAGGAAGGGACTTGGTAAAAGCAAAATGTCTGGTCTTCCGTCCAAGGCACAGGGGCGCAGTGGGTGTGGGTATGGGAGAGGCTCAGCTCAGCCCGCTCTGTACCTCTGGATCCTTCCGAGGGAATCGAGGGGCTGGCGTGGGAAGGACATTGGGGGTCCATGTCTCCAGGAACTGGCCATGGGCTCCAGTGACAGGCACTTCCTCTCTGGGACTGAGGCTCCCTATCTAGAATGAGAGCTACTATCCCTGCTGACACTGCAGGGCCCAGCCATTCTATTCCTTGGTCCTAGGAGCTAATCTTTCTCTCTCTGGAGAGGAAGGGGCCTCTAGGCCCCATCCAACCCTCACTTCTTCCCCCCAGCTCTGCAGCCCAACTCAGCCCTGCCCAGCCCGGAGCTAAGGGGACAAGTCCCAGGAGACAAAGTTTAGTGCCGTGTGACATTGGGCCAGCCACTACCCCTCTCTGGGCCTTCATTTCCTCCTCTAAGGAGGCTGGCTACCAGCTGTCTGGAGTCTTCCTCAGGTCTGGGTTCATTAAAGAGGTGACAGGCTGTTTTCAGGTTGTCTTGTCTCTGCAGGAGCCGGGCTGGGATGGAGGCAGGGGATTTGCAGGGATGAGAGTGGGGCTGGTTGAGCCCATCAGGGTGTTGTGTGTATGTGTGTGTGTGTGTGTGTGTGTGTGTGTGTGTGTGTGTGTGTGTCTCCTTTCTCTTGGGGAAAGGAGCCTATCCTGGGGTGCAGAGCTGTCCTGGGAAGCAGGAGTACAGGGTCAGGAGTGGGGTGCTTGGTTTATAAGGAGCACTATGGGCCTGAGTCAGACTTTCTCCTGAGTTTTCTTCTGAGGATGGAGCAGACAAGTCCTCTGTGACAAACCACTGGGAGAAGAGTGGGGGGAAAGGTGGGAGGGATGAGGAGAGTGGCCTGTAGAACAGAAGAGGGCGGTGGTTAGGATCAGAGTCTCTGGAGTCAAGTATATCTTTGAATCCCAGCTCAGTATCTGCCAGCTGAGTGTTCCATACAAGTTACTGAATTTCTCTGAGCCATTTTTCATATATAAAAGGGGATGACAGGGACTTCCCTGGTGGCACAGTGGTTAAGAATCCACCTGCCAACGCAGGGGACACGAGTTCGATCCCTG
Organism: Eschrichtius robustus; assembly: GCF_028021215.1. Lineage (NCBI taxonomy): Eukaryota > Metazoa > Chordata > Mammalia > Artiodactyla > Eschrichtiidae > Eschrichtius > Eschrichtius robustus. The sequence goes on from NC_090824.1 coordinate 127,768,581, forward strand.
GTCCAGGAAGATCCCACATGCCGCGGAGCAACTAAGCCCGTGTGCCACAACTACTGAAGCCCACGCGCCTAGAGCCCGTGCTCTGCAACAAGAGAAACCACTGCAATGAGAAGCCCGCGCACCGCAACAGAGTAGCCCCCGCTCGCCGCAACTAGAGAAAGCCCACGCACAGCAACGAAGACCCAACACGGCCAAAACTAAATAAATGAATAAATAAATAAATACATGCTTGGAAAAAAAAAATGGGGATGACAATAGTGCCTGCTTCATAGGGTCATTTAAGCATTAAATGACATGATAGATGTAAATGCTTTATGCGGTGCCTGGCAGAGAGAAAAGCCCCAATAAACTATCGCCGTGGGAGTTCCCTGGTGGTCTAGTGGTTAGGATTTGGCGCTTTCACTACCGTGGCCCAGGTTCAATCCCTGGTCCCGGGACTGAGATCCTGCAAGCCACGTGGTGTGGCCAAAAAACAAAAACAAAAACAAAAAACTATCTCCATCATCAATGCCATCATATTGTGAAGGCTGAAATCCAGCTCTGCCACTCACAAGGGCTCTCTGGGCGAGGCACAGAGCCTCAGAGGGTAGACGCTCCCTGATGTTCTGACAAGGGGTTTCCATGATCAGAGAGCTTTGTCTGGGAGATGCCAAAATCCCTCTGTGCTGTGGGCTCTGCAGGAGCCAGGCCTCTCTGTCCGTTGAGGCCAAAGCTCCGCTCCCCAGAACACCAGTCACTGCCTGAGGGCAAGGTGCCTAGGGTGTCAGCAGATTTTGAGGGCTGCTGCTAGTTCTGGCTCTGTGAACAAAACCCAGGGCCTTTTACCTTCTGAGTGTTGATGGTCACTTCCAAGGTCCACTTCATTTCTCTGAGCACCCCCTACCCTGTATTATAAAAATGTGCAAACACACAGAAAAATGGAAAGTTTATACTGCCCACACTCTGTGCCCACCACTGAGACTATACTTGCTTTATCCCACGTCCATCCCTCTTTTCCTCTCTCCACCCAGCAATTCATCTTGCTTTTTGGATGCATTTCAAAAGTAAGCTGCGAGTGTCAGTTCACTTCACCCCTAAACCCTTCGGTAGGCATATCATTAACTATATTATGGTTCTTTTGTTTTCGAGGTAAAATTTGCTTGCAGTGAAACTCACAAATCTTAAATGCACGCTCTTCTGTGAGTTTTGACAAATGCAGTCATGTGTAACCAAACCACTGTTAAGATATGGAACATGAATTTGTTTCTTTCTAACTGAGTCATGCTGCATCTTTCTGAGGACTTTGGGGGAAATTCCCATGGGTCTCAGAAGCAGGAATCCATGTCATCTTCTTTCCCTCTGATTTCTGGCTGCTTGGAAATTCTGAGATATGTTTGTGGCCTGCTTCCAGCATGTGTACAGGACATGTTATGCATTTCTGTGTCATCTTACTCTCCCTTCTCTGCGATTTCCTTGTCTGTTATTTTTAAATCCTGCTGAGGTATATACAACTCTACAGGCTGGTTCTCAAATCCTTTTTTTGGAACAAGACTGAAGGAGTTCTGTATAATCATAGTGGAATTTTCAAGATATTTCAATGGTTTGTGGTGGCCAAATATGTGAAATTGAGGCTGTTCCAGTAAATCTGGAATGAATTGATACCCTATCCATAGAGTATGAACCTGTGTGTAGAGTATGCATGTGTACACACACATACACACACACACACAGTGTTGGAGGGCACACACACGAAGAATTCTTTTCTTGGTCCAGACACTGGCATTGGCAGTGAAACCATCAATTCCAAACCCAAAGAGCCCACTCACCAGTGGCGTTGCTGCCCGGGACCCCTGCAGGCAGAAGTTGGGGAGGGGATGGAGGTCTGAATAGTGGTCTTGGAGGGCTGGAACAAGCCGTGATGATGGTGACGTGTCTGGAACTAGGCTGCCCAGCCAGCCAGCGCTTCCCACCGGAGCACTTTGGTCTGGGCTCATCTGCTAGTGATTTCCCAGGTCCCGCCTCGCATTCTCTCCCCTCATTTGCGCTCGTGGGGAGCCCCTGGGCCAGCTGCCGAAGACCTCCCAGACAAGCCTTCAAGTTCCAGGTCATGAAGGGCGGCAAGGGTGAGGATGTGGGGTGGGGAGAGGGGAGGAGTTTCGGTAAAAATGGAGGAGAAGCCTCCTCAGCTTTTCTCTCCTCAGAACATTCTCTGAGTCTGTCTTCCAGAGCATCTGTGGCAGACCTCATTTCACTTCTATTTAGGAGACTGATTGGAGTCTGTCTCTTCACTTGACTCTAATCTTGTCTGTTTTTATCCAGCATTGCATACTAGTTGTTTAAGGAATGAAGGTTTTTTTTGGTTCGGTTTGGTTTTCCCTCATCCTTGCACAGAAGGTGTGAGAGCAAGCGCAAGGGATCATCCCTGGGCAGGGAGCAAGCAGGCTTGGTGGGGGAGGTCTGGGGTCCTGGTCTGACAGGTCTGACAGAGCTACGCAGAGCACATCACCTGGGATGAGGCGCCATCTTGGAAGAGGGGAGCCTGGGTCCTTCTACAGAGAGGGTCTCACGGAACCCTGCTGGCGACTCCCTCCTAAGGAGGAAGTACCCACAAATTCCAAACATGGGCTCAGAAGTTTTCTGAAACAATCGCCAGGGATCCAAAATTTCAAAGACAGTGAAAGATTCGAAGGCTTTTATATATTACGTATATAAATATAAATATATATATATATATATTTTTAAGTTTAAAAAACCATACAGAAAACATATGAATATATTCACATTGCAAAGAAATGGCAACCATCTCTGAAATATATGGAGTAAAAAAGGGTAAGGCCCTTTTCCTTGTTCCCTTTTCCCACCATCCCTCCCCCAGGTGGCCACTTCTGACAACTGACCACTGTCCCTCCCTGCATTTTCTCTGTATTTTCATGCAAATTGGGTACATAGAAGAGGTTTTGTTTGATGCTCTACATTAGCAGAGCTAGATTGGTAATATTGTTTGGCAACATGCTTTTTTTTTTCATTTTATAATATATGTTGGAGATCTTTCTGGATCAGTGCACCCAGCACTGCCTCATTCATTTTAATGCCTTCACAGCATTCCATTGTATAGATGTTCCATAACTGATCTAACCAGTCGCCTGTGGATGGACATTTTTTTTTTTTCTTTACAGTGCTTTGCTCTCACAAAGAATGCTGCAATGAATATGCCTGTTCATGTAACTTCATACCCGTGTGTGTATTCCTAAACGTGGAATTGCTGAGTCAATTGATCTTTCGATGGATGTTGCCAAGTGGTTTTTCTTTAGAGGTAACCTCATTCTTTTTAACTGAAGTATATTCAACACCAACATTTAACCAACATAACCAGTTAGAGATGAGATGGAACCGTGGCTCAGTATGTGGGAGTCAACACTGCTTTCTGCCCGTGGTTGGGGAAGGACTTGACTCTTGCTGGGAGCTCAGTGGCAAGAGGAGGGTATATTTGCTCTAGATAATCCCTGAGGAAACCATCATTGGTCAAGAGCTTTACAGTTTACAGAGTAGATTTCTGTGCATAATCAATCTCACTTAACCCTACTGAATGAGGAAGGGCCATGTTACTCATTTTCATCCCATTCTACAGATGAGAAAACAGAGGCTCGAAAGAGTCACACTCAAGTAACTGGCATGACCAGGGTCTGAGACTCCAACTTTCAGGTGTCTTTCCACTGTGTCAACAGCTTTCCCCTTTTTCTCTGGGTCCCTTCCTCTGCCTCTCCAATCCTTACACCAAATCCTCCCCAGACAATGCTGCCCTCAGGATCACCCCCAAATGCAACTCCTCGGGTTCCAATAAACCCAGGAATATGCAATGAGATTAGAAGTGGTTCCAATTGGCCTGGAACACATCCCTGAGGCTGTCCCAGTGGGAGAATTTATACCTTCTTATTGCTCAGACAGGCTCAAGGACAGATGTGAGGCCTGGACTCCTTCCTACCCAGCCCCTCAGCCCTCAGGGGCAGAAAATTAGTTACTTAAGTTTAGAGGATAAATAACTGGGAGGAAAAAGATGCATAAATGAATTCATGTGTAGAAAAGCAAAAGACCTAGTTTATAAAGGTGCCCACTCTTCATCAAACCGAACGTAAAAACACTCAGGACTTTTTTCAGGTCTTCATTTCCTCTTGCAGGCTCCTGTGTCACGTAAAACTTAAATACATTTGCATGCTTTTCTCCTGTTAATCTGCCTTTGTCAGTTTAATTTTCAGATCCATCCAGGGGCCCTAAGAGGGTCAGGAGAATTCTTCCCTCCCCTACAGTCCCCTGGTATTCACACACTTGTGTAATTTTTGTTTCCCCTTGAACCTGGGCTAGACCTAGTGACTCATTTCTAAGGAAGAGAATACAGCAGAAATGAGGGGAGGTCACTTCCAAGGTCAGGTCACAGGAGGACTGAGCGCTTCCCAGGTTGCTCACTTGCTCTGAGGAAAGCCAGCTGCCATGTTGTGAGATGTGCCACAGGGGGGCCCACGAGCTAAGGAACTGATGTCTCCCTCAAGAGCCAGCAAGGACCTGAGATTGCCAACAGCCATGTGAGTGAACTTGGAAGTGGATCTTCTAGCCAAGCTTTGGGATGACTGCAGCCCCAGGCAACTCCTAGATTGCAGCCTCCTGAGAGACCCTGGCCCAGAGGCACCCAGCCAAGCTGTGCCTGGATTCCTGAGCCACAGAAACCCTGAGATAATAAATTCTTGTTAATTAAGCCACTAAGTTTGAGGGTAACTGGCTACTCAGAAATAGGTAGCTAATACACATTCTACGGTCTATAGTTTCCTATTGCTGGATGTCTGGGCTGTGTTTAACTTCTCATTAATACAAAATCCACTTTAGTGAATATCTTCCTGTCCAACATGCCTTTTCTGAATTTAGGATCACTTCCAGAGGGTGATCCCAGCAAGGAGATAGTTGAGGCCAAGATTCCAATATGTATGGTTTTTCATAAGCATCCCCAAATTGCTGTCATCTAAGGAAGGGAGTGACCAAGTTGGGCCACCAGGAGCATCCAGGTCCCCGTTCCCACACGCCCTTGGCCACATCTTTCTTGGTCTTCCTGGTCATCTATGTCTCCAATAGCCATCAGGTAATGATAGCACTTTCCCCTCCTACCTCACAGGGTGGGCAACTTGAAATCAAAATCACGTGCATGAAAAGTCCCCCAGAGCCTGCACGGTGCTCTGAAGGCTGAGAGAGGTTAGGGTTTTTCTTAGAATCTCAGGATCTCTCAGAGCTCAGCCCCTTTCCGTTTCATAGAAGAGGAAGCAGGGACTCAGAATGGCCAGGGCTGTGCTCGGGGTCACACGGTAATTCACGGCAGGGCAGGGACAGGACAACGCAGGTCCTTTGCCTCCCTGTGTAGAGCTCCTCCTGACCTACTCAGTCTCCCAGCTTGCCTGAACCAAACATCCAGACAGAACCGGAGGTCTCTCTTTCAACCCCTAAGGACTCAGAAAATCTGCACATTTTACGAAAAGCTGGCCCCCAATCCTCCCTTCTTTTGCTGACCTGGCCACCCAACCAACCACCTCATCTCCATCCCACGTGGCTCTGCCCGGCTCGCTCCCACATCTCACGGCAGGGGGCCCTCAGCTCCCACCTCCTCCTCTCTCCAGGACCCCTCTCTTAGGCCATGAACCCCTGCCTGGGCTGTTTCCATCCCCTTGTCATTGTAGCCAAGAAAACAGGAAGTGTCTGAGTCACCCGCTGTCCCCTGGGCTTTAGCTGTCTGGGCCCGAGTTCTGGAGTCAGAGAAGGACAAGGAGGAAGCATGTTGGCCTCACAGAAGCCAAGACTGTCTGTGGAGCCCACGCATCCAGCACTGCCTTGCAGCTTGTGGGACCCCAAAGAGCCAGTGGTCCAGGGACTCCCCAGTTCTTGGGATGAAAGAAAGAGCACGCCCCTAAGACATGGAATTCTTGTGTTGGCTCTGCTTCCCACCAGCTGTGGGCCATGGGCTTGTCTGATGGTTCTCAAGCTTGGTTATATCTTAGAATCACCTGGGCTCCACCCCCAGAGATGCAGACAAAAAAAAAAAAAAAATTACTTGAGGCCTAAAAGGATGTCATTGTCCTTCAGTTAGGATTCTAGTGAGCTTCTGCCAGGCATCCAGGGCATTAGCATTCCAGGATCACCTTAGTCCAGTTTCAAGGCTGAAGAGCTCATGACTTACCCAGATAATCAAAGCCAGAGTGTAGAACTTGGGAAGGCCCGTTTGTTTCTGGTTCACCCTTATCCTTTCTTTTTTTTTTTCTTTTTGGCCGTGCCACGCAGCTTGTGGGATCTTAGTTCCCCAACCAGGGATTGAACCCTGGCCCTTGACAGTGAAGGTGCCGAGTCCTAACCACTGGACCGCCAGGGAATTCCCACCCTTACTCTTTTTTTTTTTTTTTTAGTTTTATTTATTTTTGGCTGTTCTTTTGTTGCTACGCGCAGGCTGCTCTTCGTTGCGGTGCACGGGCTTCTCATTGCGGTGGCTTCTCTTGTTGTGGAGCATGGGCTCTAGGCGCGCAGGCTTCAGGAGTTGTGGCGCAAGGGCTTAGCTGCTCTGCGGCATGTGGGATCTTCCTGGACCAGGGCTCGAACCCGTGTCCCCTGCACTGGCAGGTGGATTCTTAACCACTGCGCCACCAGGGAGGGAAGGGCCATGGCCAGTTTTTTTAAGTCGCCTTCATTAGCAAGGTGGGTCTGAGTCACCTAAATCTGCCTTTACGGAAAGTAAAATTCCTCTCCAATTCAATTCTAACATGATAGTGTTCCTACTATATTTTTTGATCCTATAACTGTATCCCATTTTTTTTAAACTGAAAAGATTATACTTAAAAAAAATGTACTTAGGGCTTCCCAGGTGGTGCAGTGGTTGAGAATCTGCCTGCCAATGCAGGGGACACGGGTTCGAGCCCTGGTCTGGGAAGATCCCAAGTGCCGCGGAGCAACTAGGCCCATGAGCCACAACTACTGAGCCTGCGCTTCTGGAGCCTGTGCTCTGCAACAAGAGAGGCCGCGATAGTGAGAGGCCCGCGCATCACGATGAAGAGTGGCCCCCGCTTGCCGCAGCTAGAGAAAGCCCTCGCACAGAAACGAAGACCCAACACAGCCAAAAATAAATAAATAAATAATTCTTTTAAAATAATAATAATAATAATAATTAATAAATAAATTTTTAAAAAAGTACTTATTTGCTTTTTCTGAAATAAAAAAAAAAATTCAAAACAACAATACCAATATGAATTAAAAAAAAAAAAATGCAGCCAGAGGCATCCATCCAGTATTGCCTGACGTGACGGCCCAGGTCTACGCAGTTCTTTGGGACCTCACTATAGTCTTTCCTCCGGCTCTTGTGGCTGTCCCAGCACAACACCTCTCCCCTCTAGCTAAAGGGCAACTGAAACTAGGGGTTTCCTTCTAGACTTTAAGTTCAGCTTGCAAATCTTGATATTCTCTTTATGTGCAGCAAATTTTAAGAACCTCCTTTGAGAGGTCTTGGAATAATGTTTGGTCCAGTGTATAAACTCAATCAAATATCTTAAAGTATTTTAAACTTTGTTCAAAAATGAGACTTCCTATTTCAGTACTCCATTTCTAACTTAACCAAGAAGAGCTTCCTTCCTGAGTACTAAGTAATCCTTATAAAACCAATTAAGTTAAACTCATTAAAAAAAAATCTAAATTAAATAATAGTAAAAGTTAAAATATGGTGAATTTAAAGTTCTCTTATAGGTTCTAGTATTGTATATAAACTCGTTAAGCGTTCAACTTAAAACCCTCAGTTTAAATTACTCAGTTTTACACTTTCAATGGTTAAAGGCCGTCACTCTAAAAGACCAAATTATCTTATACATTACAAGCATTATAAATACCGAACATATACAGATTACTTCTTAATATCAATGTCATGGTCAAGTACCCCGTATCTTTTTTTTTTTTTAATATTTATTTATTTATTTATTTTATTTTTGGCTGCATCAGGTCTTAGTTGTGGCATGCAGGATCTTTCATTGCGGTGCTCGGGCTTCTCTCTAGCTGTGGCGCGCGGGCTCTGTAGTTGCCGAGCACAGGCTTAGTTGCCCCGCGGCATGTGTGATCCTAGTTGCCGAACCAGGGATCGAACCTGCGTCCCCTGCATTGGAAGGCAGACTGCCAACCACTGGACCACCAGGGAAGTCCCAAGTAGCCCGTATCCTTGGTGCCAAATTTTACACACACTTCCCAGTTCTGGTGCAGCTCCCCTCTCAGGCTGATAACCTGATTGCATTTTGACTCTTAAACTGGGTGTGGTGGGCGGAATAATACCACTGCCCCAAAGTTGTCCATATCCTAACCATATTCACCCAGAACCTGTGAATATATAACTTACATGGCAAAAGGGACTTTACAGACGTGATTAAGTTAAGGATCTTGAGATGGGAGAGTAGCCTGCATTATCCAGGTGGGTCCAATGTAATCACAGGTCCTTATAAGAGAAACAGGGAGGCAGGAGAGTCAGAGGGGGAGTGGTGATAACAGAAGCAGAGGTTGGAGTGATGTGATTGCTGGCTGGCAGGGAGCCATGAGCCAGCATGGCTCTAGAAGCTGGAGGAGGTAAGGAGGCAGATTCTATCCTAGAGCCTCCAGCAGGAATGCAGCTCTGCAACACCTTGATTTTAGCCCTGTGAGACCCATTTGGGATTTGTGTTATCTGGGACTGTAAGTTAATAACTTGGTTTTGTTGTAAGCCACTAAGTTTGTGATAATTTGTTACAGCAGCAATAGGAAACTAATAACTCTATACAAATAGAATTTTTCATTTAGCCCTAAGGCCTCTGAATTCTATGTGACCCTAAGATGTTTAAATATCCATTCCATTGAACTTTAAGGACTTTGCCTCGTTCAGTGTGGCACTGACGTGTGATTGTTTTGGTTCATTTCTAATCAGAAGGCGTTCGCATCCTACAGCTGATAGTCTTAGGTTTCTGGAAGATGGGGTCTGCAGATACTGGGCTTCTTGATATTCAGGCACCTGAGGACAGTGTGAGAAGTCAGTTCTGGTGGCCATTTGATGAGACCAGTTCCCCCCATTCATTCCTCAAACACTCCCGGAACACCGTGCCGAGGGACGCGGTGGTGCAGGGGAGCGGGTCTGGACCCTTAAAGCACTCAGCTGTAGAGGGAGCTGCAGACAGTCATCCTGACATGGTGCGGTCAGAGCAGGGACAGCCAGTGTGCAGAACATTACCTAGCACAGAGGAGGGGGGGAGGAGGAGGTGGTCAGGGACTTGGAACACATGGGCTGAGAAGGGACAGCACAACAGGCTGTTTGAAATCGGGCCTGGCCAGGCTGGGAGACACAGAACCAATGGCGGTCATTTCCTTGGTGGGTAGGGGAGGTGGGTGAGGAGACCCAGGCTGGGGCTGGTGGACATCACGCTGGAGCCTGGTCCTTCCATCAGCTTGCACTCAGGTAAGCTGGGTTCCAGTCCTGGCCCTGTCTTGTGACCTCAGTTTCTTCATCAGAACAGTGTCATTCATGCTAGAATCTTCCTCTCCACAGGGAGGCAGGAGACCACCAGGAGGATGGAGGATGGCCTTTGTCCAGGAAGCTGGACTGCCAACTTCAGAAGATAAGCCGGGCCCCAGCCAGTGCAGCCACTGGGGGTCTGAGCCCACCACTCACCTCTGAGGAAGTCCCCTGCCTGCTTCCCACTCCTCAAGGCCCAGATCCAGGCCTCAACTGGCATTGATGACAAAACTGGCGACCCAGTGAAGGGTATGTGAGAAATAGGAGCCAGCTGCCATCCCCGGCTGAATGAGCCAGAATCTGGGAGTGGGGTGTGCATGTGTGTGGAGGGGTAGTTCTGGGAATCTGAACCCTAGAGGACCCTGGAGCCCCACTAAGGTTGAGAATCTCTGGGTTACAGGCCCAGGATTCGAGGCTGGGTCCACATGGGCTGACCCACCCCCTTTCACTGACAAGCACGCGCCTCACACCTGGCCTTCATTGTGGTAGCATTTTCCATGTGTGCCTTCCCACGGTGACTTTGGGGTTTGTGCATGGCTCCTACACACTCACACAGTCACACTAACAATGTTGTGTCACACAGACACATGGACTTGTTTTCTAAGGAGGGCTGCCAGAATGAGCAAATACAAATGTAGAACACCCAGTTAAATTTCAATTTCAGATGAGCAACTTACACTTTTTTAGCATAAGTATGTTCCAAGGATTGCATAGGACATATTTATACTAAAAATATCATTTGCTGTTTATCTGAAATAGAAGTGAACTGGGCATCCTGTATTTTACTCGTAGCCCTACTCCTTAGCCCTGAGGCACCTTCCTGGTTTTTCAGACACACTCACGCCCCCTGCAGACACACACTGATGCTGTAAGCTCAGTTAGGTGGTGGGCGCATCTCTGTGCCTCTGCCCTGGGAAATACCCAGCCTGAGCCCATCATCACTGGCTGAAGTACCCAGGGAGGCCTTGCAAAAATCTTCGGCCTTGAAATGGCCTTGAAGAGTGGGAATTAAGCCTGGAAGCTGTCCCCATGAAGTGGGCCAGGCTGGGAGAGGCCTGCCTCTGGGCTCTAAACTCCATTAAGCTCCCATGGAAGGGCGAGGGGGCCAGCTCCACCTCTCCCCTTCCCCGTCACCCCTCTGCACCTCCACCTAGGTCCGTAGTATGGTAGGAGGGCTCAAGATCAATGACGGTGAATCTGGAGGGTGTTTTGGAAACAGACATGGGGAGATAAGGATCACTCCAGTTGGCTCTGTCCCAGATTGAATCATCAAATCCAGGGCTTCCTTTGGCCCTGTTTTCCAGAAAGAAAGGCTGACAGCCTGCAGAGGGCACCCTCCTCCCACAGGTCCTAGAGCCCACCTCTCCATGGTGGCGGTGGTGGCAGTGGTCAGGGGTGATGGGGTGAGTTTGGGAGATAGGTCAGGCCCAAGAGGAGGACACTCACCCAGGTCTGAGGTTCTTAACCTGTGAGACCCATCACCCTCCTTCTAACATAAAGTATTGTGGGCGCCCCTTTTATCATCTTGAAAAGAAAGTCACAGATATTACAACCAATCCAGACACATAATTAAAAAACAAATATACTGCCTTAATTGTAAAGTAAAGGAGAAATTAAAAGAAAGTCATTGACAATAAAATAAAATTTTTTCAGTCTGTAATGTTTAAGCATCACTACACTAGGAAGACCTTGGCATGTTTAATGACCCCTGGCTTTAGCTATAAATAGAAGCATTAAGAACATGACAGGTGAAACGCAGGTGAATTCAGGGGTGTTGTTCTGGTGAGTCAAATACCTGACACAATTTTCTGAAAGAGGATATTTTTTGATAAAATTCCAAACTAAACAAAGTATGCACCTTCCCTTGATTTATGTAGTAGTTGCATTCCTAGAAAATTAGGTGTATGCTTTTAAAGCCGTACAACAAAACACTTTGTGTTTATATGTAAAACAGAGTTATGTTCTCAACTTGGAGATTTAGAAAGGTTTTTCACCAACTGGGGACCTGGGACAGTTTTTTGTTGCAGGACCATTTCCCTGCCCACTAACGGGGCCCCATGCCCCATCAGTGTGACAACCAACACACAAACCCACAGCTCTATAAAACCTGTCCTGGGGGCAGTATTTGCTCTCTGAGGACCAGCATCAGGAGGCCACGCAGGGAACCCAGAGCCCCGGCTTCCAGCTAGAGCCCCCTGCACCCCAGCCTGAGCTTACCCCACCCCCAGCTTACAAACACCCTCTGAACTCAGCTAGCCCTGGGGTCTGTGCTGAAGATGGTGGCCTTGGAGGTTGTTTGGGGTGGGAGGAGGGAGGCAAAGGTACAGGGTTGACTCAGCCTCTAGGTTAGCTTGCCTCCAGGGACTGTGCCTGGAGTGGGTCGGGGAGGTGACAGCCGTGTGTCAAATTTTGGACAGGGAGATGCAGCGCCCAGATCCTCCTTCTAGGAAGGACTTGCTGCCCCAGTGGTTGGGAGTACTGTCAGGCCTTCTGGGATGGCTCCAGCTGCCAAGAGCTGCTTCACTAAGGTTACAGCCCTTCCCAGGTGGCCCACGTCGCCTGACTCACTGAGGCAGGAATATAAAGGCCTGTCCATCTCAGCCCCACTCAGGACACCCCTCAAGGGCACATGTTCTCCAGAGTGCCCATGGGGTTGGATCTGCACCACAGCTCAACTTCTCCCTCTGCCCACACCCGGTTCTTCACCTCCCTTCCACAGGTGTTGATCCAAGGGCCTCCTTAATAAACACTCTGCACCTAAAGCTCCATCTTAAAGTCTTCTCAGAGAACCCAACCTGTGACACCTGGTAATGAGCGGCGCTGATGAATTGTGTGACCCAAGTCCTAGAAGGTGAGCAGAGGAAAGGGGGGCTCGTGCCTGCTGGGAGCATCTGGGAGGGCCTTGTATTACTCAGGGTTCTCCAGAGAAACAGAACCAATAGGAAGTACAGGTAGATATATAGAAAGATTTATTATGAGGGATTGGCTTATGCAGTTATAGAGGCTGAGAGGTCCCACTATCTTCTGCCTGCAAGTTGGAGGCGCAGGAGATCCAGTGGTGAAGTTCCAGTCCAAACCCCGAGACCTGAGAACCAGGGGAGCAAGTGGTGTAAGTCCCAGTTTGAGTCCAAAGGCCCGAGAACCAGGAGCACCGATATCCAAGGGCGGGAGGAGATGGCTGTCCCAGCTTAAGCAGAGAGCAAATTCACCACCCTCCACGTTTTTTTTTTCTATTCTGACCCTTAATGGATTAGATGATGTCCACTGCATTGGTGAGGGCATCTTCTCCACTCAGTCTCCGATTCAAATGCTAACCTCTTCTGGAAACACCCTGAAATAATGTTTTACCAGTGATCTGGGCATCCTTTCGCCTAATCAAATTGACACATAAAGTTAACCCTCACAGGCCCCCGGAGGAGGTGGGATTCGGGCCATCTGGAAGGACAGGCAGGACTTAGTCTTGGATCAGGAGGAGAGGCTGTTTCAGCTGATCGCGACTGTCATCATTGCTAAGAATGTGCCTTTGTGGCAGGTGCTTTATTTACACATTTCACCTGAGCAGGGAGGCCTGTGGGGGAATGGGGAGGTGTGGAGAACCGCTGAGGCCCTGAGGGGCTCTGACGGAAGAGAAGGCTGGACTGAGTGGGAAAATGGGCTTTATTTGGAAGGCAATGGGGAGCCACTGAAGGCTGTGGAGCAGGGAGAGGTGTTACGGGATCGGCATTTTCAGAAAGGTCTCCGAGGTACAAATGCATGGTGTGTTAGAAAAGTGTGAGGCTATTGCTGACTTCCAAGTGAGATCCTATGAGGCCTGCCCAGAGCAGTGGCCGTGGGGATGCACACGGGAGATGACTGGGTGTGGAGGTGAGAGAAAAGCAAGGGTCAGAGGTGGCCCCAACCCAGAACTGAGCATGTGGAGGATGCCACTGGGCCAATGTGGACGGCTACAGGGACCTCCATGGTTTTCCTTAGTCAGGGGAGGAGGGGAGCTTACCCTGTCCAGGAGACCCATCACACCTGAGGCCCCCCAGCCTCTATCTATGGTTGACCTGAGAGGAGGGGCCAGGAGAACAAGGGCTGGTATAACAAGGTAACACGAGCTAATGTAACACAGAACACACCCTCCAACACCCCATCCCCCATTTAAGTGGCTTAACCCAATGACAATGTTCATTCTCATAACTGTCCAGTGCAGGTGTTCCTGGTTGGCAGGTGGTTCTTCTCCATGGTGACCAAGGCTCCTTCTAGCTTGTGGCTCTAGGAGCCTCTAAGGGCCTTAGTGTTCCATGCATTCAGTGGATGGGTGGGGAAAGAGAGGGACACACCCTCTTCTTAACAAGCTTGACTGGGACATGGCACACCACTTCTACTCACCTTCCACTGGTGAGAACCAACCGTGGGGCCATACTAGATGAAAGAAGAGCTGGGAAAGGTAGTTCGGGGCAAGGCAGCCACGTCCCAGGGACACCTGTGCCCTGAAGAGAAAGAGCGTGAGTGTTTGGTTGACAGGTAGCCACCTTTGGCCCAGTTGGGAGCGGGCCTGGCAGCAGGAAATGCCCTCAGTCTCCAGCAGGCTTCTCGGAACACTTTACACAGTGAGTGTTGAGGGCACTTTGAGACACCTGTGGGTGGGATGGGCCTGCAATAGACTGGGGGGTTGTGGTGTGCGGGGATCGTGAGCCCTGTATGCTCCAAGGGTGATGTGGCACTTGGGGGCTGGCACTTGGGGGCTCTATGTGTTGTGTATGAGGGCTGTATTAGTCTTCCGTGGCCGTATAGCAAATGATCACAAACTTAGCAGCTAAATCCACATGTATTGATCAGCTCACAGTTCTGCAAGTCAGAAATCCAGGTGGGGGTGGTTGAGTTCTCTGCTTAGGGTCTTGCAAGGCCAGAATGAAGGCGTGGCTGGGCCCTTATCTGGTGGCTCCGGGGAAGAATGCACTTCCAGGCTCATTCAGGTTGTTGGCAGTTCCTTGCTGTTATAGGACTAAGATCCCATTTCCTTGCTGTCTGTCATCTGGGGTCACTCTCAGCTCCTAGAAACCACTCTTTGGTCCTTGTATGTGACCCCTCCATCTTCAAAGCCAGTGATAGTGAGTTGAATCCTTCTGGTGCTTCAGACCTGTTTGATTTCCCCTTCTGCCACCAGCTGGTGAAAATTCTGCTTTTAAAAGGCTTGAATGATTAGATTAGGCCCACCTAATAATCTCCCTTTTGTCATATAACATAACATAATCATGGGAATGATATCTCGTCATATTCACAGGTACCACCCACACTCAAAGGGAGGGGGAATCCTACAAGGTCAGAGTCATTGGGAGTCATTCCTAGAATTCTGCTTCCCACAAGGGCTGGGTCTGAATGCCTTTTGATCCTAGCTTCCTCCTTTGCAAAGTAAATATTATGAGGATTAAATGTATTCATGTACTTAGGTATTTGTCAAGCACCTACTCTGTACCAGGTGCAGTTCTGCGCACTGGAAATACAGCTGCAGACATGACAGGCAAAAATGGCATGTGCGTGAAAGACCCCAGCAGCATATCTGACATCCCCGTCTGCGCTCGGGCAGCGGTCACAGAGTCTCTGGCTTTACACTGACATTTAAGGCCCTCATGCTGAGACCATTTCTCTCCCCTGGTCTCCATGCCTTCACCATCCCTCTTCGTCCTGCCACCTGGCACAGATAGCCTCCTGTGCCTTCCCCCAGGCCCAGGAGCAGACATCTCCCTGTCACTGGGAGGATATAGTTGCCTCCCCTGAGCTCAGGCACACGAAGTGATGGCAGTAGCAGTGTCTCCACCATCAGCTCCAGCCAGGGATTCAGAGAATTCATCCACAGATGTCTCCTGGGACATTTAAAGCAATTATGAAAAATATGTATTGACTGACTACTATGTGCTGGGTCCACTTCCTTCCAGTAGCCTTCCCAGACTGCCTGCAGCAGGGCATGATCCCCCTGGCAACCACAGTCTGACCTGCCTCTTTCTGGCAGCACTTTAATCCCTCTGCCCCACCCCACTGTGGGTCCTGTATCTTATCTCCATTCCTGTTCCCTGGCTGGGAGGGCTGCTAGGGAAAGTTGCCTTTGGAGGCCACTGATTGGAGTCCTGAAAATTCTAGCCTTGGTCCCTGTGCCTCCCAGCACTGGAGAAAATGGAGGCCAAGAGAGAGGCATCTGATTTGGAGTTGCAGTTCTAAGGCCCTAAACTCTTCCCTTTTTCCCCTGCTAATCCAATTGAAATGGCTCCTTAATCCACATCTACCTCCCTCCCCTTGGACCCCCTTCTCTTCTGAATCTTCAATCTTAGTCCTATTCCACTGCCTGCTATCACACAAACTCAAGGACCTTCTTCATTTCCTCAGTCCTAAAAAAAATCCTGCCTCCACCCCGCCTCACAGGTATCTGATTGAATAACTGACGGTGGTTGATGAGCACCGTGGGGAGAGGGCCAGCTTAAATCCTGGCTTTGGCACTGCCTGGCTGTGTGTCTGTGGGGGCATCACTCAGTTGCTCTGAGCCTGCTTCCTCATGGTTAAAATGGGGGAAGGTTATGTTCATTGTTGTGCGGGCCCTAGAGTGAGCTGGTGCTGCCCTGAGATGCAGACGTGTTGGGGTGCAGAGCTGTGGGATGGGCACTGGGTCAGAGAAGGCTCCTGGACAGGAGTCGGGCCGAGGGACATAGTCCAGGACAAAGCTTGGCTCTCAGAGAGGAGGGGTCACCTGGGCACAACGAGAATCCTTAGATTGTCATTGGATCAGAGGGCTTCTTAATTCTGGCCAGTGGAAGCCATGGAAGAATGGTATGCTCTTAAAAGGGTAGAAAACCCTTTTTAAAAGGAAGGCCTGTGGTAGATGTCCAGTAGCCACTACAGGAAAGGAGCAAAGCCCTGCCCCAGATGCTTCCACCCTTTCTCTACTACCAAACAAAAGCTGCTTAGGGAACAAAGGGCAGTGTTCAGGGCATAGGGAAAGATCTATTGCGGCTAGGGGGAAGGGAATAGAAAAAGTCTCCTGTATCCATGGAGGAGAGACAGAAAAAGGAGTGGATCCAGATCATTACAGATTTCTTACTGCTGAGGGAGGGACAGGATCACTGAGAATAAAAAATGTGAACACCTCCACTCCTCATCACCAAGCTAGCAAGCAATGAATAACCAATGTCAGCAGTAAATTGCTGGAGGAGAGACATTCTGAGATGAAGGACAAAGGGAAGACCTAAAACAAAGATACCCATTCTTGCTGTTCTCTTCAACATTACAGTGGTGGTTTCAGGCAATGCAACAAGGTAAGAAAAAATAAAGACTCACAGATTGAATCACTATTCACATATAAGATTGTCTACATAGAAAATTCCCCTCATAGCCACAGAAAAGCTACTAGTACTAAAATGTTTAGTATGATCACAGGATACAGGGTCACTGTACAAAAAAAAAAATTATCCTATTGTTGTATACTAGCAATAACAATTGGAAATTGAAATAAATTTTTAAAAAGCACCATCTACAACAGCACCAAAACCCATGAAATATAATACTAGGTGCCAGATATGTATACTGAAAACTACTAAATGATGAAAGAAATCAAAGAGAACCTAAACAGGGCTTCCCTGGTGGCACAGTGGTTGAGAATCTGCCTGCTAATGCAGGGGACACGGGTTCAAGCCCTGGTCTGGGAGGATCCCACATGCCGCGGAGCAACTAGGCCCGTGAGCCACAACTACTGAGCCTGCGCGTCTGGAGCCTGTGCTCCGCAACAAGAGAGGCCGCGATAGTGAGAGGTCTGCGCACCGCGATGAAGAGTGGCCCCTGCTCGCTGCAACTAGAGAAAGCCCTCGCACAAAAACGAAGACCCAACACAGCCAAAAATAAATAAATAAATTAATTTAAAAAAAAAAAAAAAGAGAACCTAAACAAATGGAGAGATATACTATTTTCATGGATTGGAGGACTCAAGATTGGTAAGGTGTCAAATTTTCCCAAACTGATCTATAGATTAAATACAATTCCAATTAAACTTCCAGCAGAATGCTTTCAGTAGAAATTAAAAAGTTGATTCTAAAACTTATATAGAAAAGCGAAGAACTAGAAAAGCAAAAACAATTTGGAAAAGAACAAAGTTGAAAGATTTATACTACCTGTTTTCAAAACTTACTATAAAGCTACAGTAGGAAAAAAAAGAGAGGGTAGAAGACTGACGTTTATTAGCTTTTCTTTCCTGTGAGAGCATATGAAATAGCTTTGGGAACCTAAGACATAGGAGAACTTGCCGAGGGATTGGACAGGTGGCCTTGGCAGGTGGGGAAGACAGCTTGTGTGGATGAAACATGTATGGATTACACACAGATCTGAGCTCTGAATGACATGAGGTCACCAATACTGGCCTCCTTTCCTGAGAGCAGGGACTACTGCTTCTCCCTGTTTGTGGGTCCTGTAAGACCCAGCTAAGTGCTCAGCCCATAGTGGACACTCATGGTTATAGATAAAGGGGATATATGTACATGTATACTTTGTGTGTGTGCTGATCACATTTTGGGGGACCGTTTCTCTGCTGCTTTTCCTTCAGCCCAGATAGTAGAGAGCTCAGCCAGTAGAATGGATCATTGAGTATGTGTAGTTTCTCTGTGACTGGCCAGGACAAGAGGCTGCTGACTTCAGGGAGGAGGAATGCAGGCTGTCTGAAAAGCAAGTGATGATGGACGGAAGGGAAAAGGCTGCATTCTTTCCTAGCAGAGAGCTGCCAGGAGTGAGCACACACGTGTGTGTGTGTGTGTGTGTGTGTGTGTGTGTGTGTGTGTGTGTTGTAGTAGTAGTAGTAGTAGTAGTAGTAGTAGTAGGAATCTAGGAGAATGACATTTCAATGGCTGAGCTCCAAGTCAACTCTCAAGAAATTTTTAAATTCGAAGACACTTGGTGTTGCTTCCTGCTGTATTCCCACTCTCTGGCTGGCTGGCTCTCAGGTACTGGGACAGGGTGGGCAGTGCTGTCAGGACTCCTGTTTAGAGCGTCCCTGACAGGTGCCCTGCCCTTTGCCCAGAGGCCTCCTGAGGCTCCTCCTAGTTTGTGGTTCTGCCATTCTCAGTGCCCAGCCTCCATCTCGAAGTTGACTGTTCGTCATGTCCCAGCAGTGGGAAGGGTAGAGGGGGGTAGAAGTTGTGCCCTTCCCTGTTAAGGGCAGATGGAAGCCACGCCTATCACAAGTGCTCACACCTGTGAAGCCAGATCTCAGTCCCATGGTCCCACGTGGCTACAAGGCAGGCTGGGAAAGGTGCCCAGACAAAATGCAAGGGTTGGGAATGGATATTGGAAGAACAGTTAACAGTTTTGTCCACAAAGCACGAGATATGGAGAGTGGATTGGAAGGCCTGAGCGTGGAGGCAGGAGCACCAGGTCAGAGGCCATTGTAATAAACCAAGTGGGAGATCATAGCGGCTTGGACTAGGAGGTGGCAGCTGGGATGAGACAAGTGGGAGGATTCAAGAAATACCAAGGTAGTACCAATTTGGTAATAACAAATCTTGTTGGAGGTAGAACCAACAGGATTTGTTACCAGTTCAATCTTGAGGGTGAAGGGGAAGGAGAAATCAGGGACAACATCTATGTATCTGGCCTGAAAATTGGGCACATTTATTCAGCAAACATTTATTGAGTTGATCCCACATGGCAGGTACCATGCCTGCAGACAGATGGCACCATCTCTGTCCTCACAGGGACATTGGAGGGGAAAGAGTAACCCCCAGGAAACACGGAGAGAGTTGTTAGATGCTTGGAAACAAGGTAGGACCAACAGTGGGTGCACAGGGTTTTAAGGGGAGCGGAGTTCACCTTCGTCCATGGGGCATTTGGCAGGGCTGAGCTCTCCTGGAAGAGGAGGCAGGCCTTCCAGGTGAGTGAGCAGGAGGACCCAAGACACGGAGGTGGCCTTTCTCAAGATGGCAGTGATGGTCATGGTGTAGCAGAACAAGCCCTGGCATTGGAGCCACATGGACCTGAATTCAAATCCTGGCTCTCTGCTCATGTGTTACAGGTGGAATTGTAACCTGGATCCATCTCTATCGTAGACTGTTTGGCATTATCTTTCAAAACTACAAACACAGCAATTCTACTTGTAGGAACTTATCCTACAGATATACTTACATATGTGTGAAGCAACAAATATATCAATACGAGGCTATTCATTGCAGTATTATTATTTTTTAAATATTTATTTATTTAGCTGTGCTTGCTCTTAATTGTGGCACATGGGGTCTTTAGTTGCGGCATGTGAACTCTTAGTTGTGGCATGTGGGATCTAGTTCCCCGACCAGGGATGGAACCCCGGCCCCCTGCACTGGGAGCTCAGAGCCCTAGCCACTGGACCACCAGGGAAGTTCCATGCAGCATTATTTTTTTAATGGCAAAAGACTGGAAACAGCCCAAATGTCCATTAATATAGGCTTGGGTAAATAAATCATGATATATTTATGCAATGGAATACTATGTGAAAAAGAATGACGTAACTCTCTATGTATTCATATGGAAAGATCTCTAAACTATATTGTAAGTGATAAAAGCAAGACACAGATCAGTGTATACAGTTTACTACCATTTGGGTAAAGAACAAAAACGGGGAGGGAAGGATGGCTACCTGTATCTATCTAAATATGTGTATATGTATTTTTTCATATTTGCTTGAATATGCACAGAATATCTTTGGAAGGACAAACAAGGCCAGTTGCTTCCAGGACAGAGAACTAGGTGGCTGGGAGTCAGGGCTGGGAGGCTGACTTTTTACTGCACTCTTTTATACATTTGGAATTTCAAATTATGTGAAATGTATTATATATATCTCCCATTCCTGCCATTTTGTAGCTGTGTGACTTTAGGCAAGTTACTTGGCTTCTCTGAGCCTTAGTTTCCTCTTCCGTGAAATGGCAATAACACCGTTGGCCTCATGAGGATCATCAGGGTTGCCTGGCACAAGGGCAGTGCCACACACATCGCTGCCATCTCTTCTTTCACTGTCCGCTGCTAAGTCTTGCCTGGTTCACCTGCTTACATTTGTGAGCTGCCACCCCAGACTCACTGGTGTTTGGAAGTTATGGTGAGGGGCACTTGCCAACTGTCCCCACAACTCCCTAGCATCACCGGTCAAGATGGGGGGCTCAAGAGGAAGAGCAGGTTTGGGAGCGCAGAGCGTGAGGCCAGTTCTGGTCAGGCCAAGTATTGGCATATCTGCAGGCGCTCAACGTCTGGGCTGGTGACGGAGATCTGAGGGTCTCCAGACTCTTCCACTTACAGGGCATAATAATTGTAGTAAGGATAATTGCTAACATTTGTCAAGCATGTACATGCATTATCTCACCCTCAGCCACCCTTCGAGGTTGATCCTATTATTATCTCCAAAGCTACCCAGTTAGGAAATGGTGGGCTGGATTCCGACTCAGGTCTGTCTGACCAGAAACTGGGACCCAGATTTAGAGTAGTTCCTCAAAATCAGTAACTTTGGGGTTGGCAAATGTTTTTATAAATAATATTTTAGGGTTTGTGGGCCACACAGCATCTGTCCTAACTTCTTAACTCTGTGCTAAAAGTAGCTACAGACAATCCATAAATGAATGAGCATGGCTGTGTCTCAATAAAACTTTATTTAGGGACACTGAAATTTGAATTTGATAGAATTCTCATGTGTCATAAACTTATTCATCTTTTGATTCTATTCCCCCAACTATTTAAAAATTATTCTTAGCTCATGGGCTGTACAAACAGGCAGTGTGAGCCTTGAGCTGTAGTTTGCTGACACTCTCCCCACCCCACCTCTCTAAATCCTCTGATAACCAAAAAGAAGCCTCCTTGGCACCAATACCTTCTTTGGTCTGAGTCTTGCCTCGTGGAGGCCAGTAGCCATGATGCTAAGAACCGCCCCTCTCTGTCTGGATGCTTGTCACTAGAATAGAGGAGGAAGAGGTAGGACCTGGGTCCTGCTCCCTGATAAGTCCAGGCCCTTTGAAGACCCAGCTCCTTCTTAAATGAGAAACAGGCCTTCTCAAGGGCCTGACCCTACCAAGTCCAGCATCTGTCTTGGGGCAGGAAGCAGGGGCAAATGTTGGCCCCCAAGGCTGCCCCTCTTCTGCCCTGTTCTCCACCAGTTCCAAGCCTGCCTCTGGGCCAGTGCAGACAGGGCCAGCTCAGGTGGTGTCAGGGGCTGCGGGCTCAGGGAGGGGTTGGGGGGGAGACTGAGCTGCTGGGGGAGGCCAGCAGTGTCACCTGGGGCCTCCCTTCCTCTGGGAGGAAGAGGGCTGGGAGATTTTCTCTGAAAACCAGCTCCAGAATGTGTGTGTGTGTGTGTGTGTGTGAGGGGCTGAAATGAGCAGGACTCCTTCCCCCAAAGAAACTTCCTTCAAAGACAGCTACTCTTCTCACTGTTCTCTGTTTTTGGCTGGTCTCCTCTTCCTAACCCTTTTTCCTTCCCCTCCTCTCTTGGCCTTCTCTCTGGTCCCCTGCCAAACAAGGCCTGACTCTGCTGCTCCTGAGTCTTTGCTCAGACAGCTGCCTCCACCTGGATGTCCTGTCTCCCTTTTCCCACCTGAACAACACTCTCCTTGCAGATACCACCTCCTCCTCTCCCTCGTGGGGCCAGGGTTGGCTCTGGGAGTGCATCTTCCTAGGTGGCAAGTGTATGGAGCTGACTTTATAAGAACCACTTCCCAGATTCAGTGCTGCCCAGAGGCCAACTCCAGACCCCTTGGCCCAGCGTTCAAGACCTTTCATGATCTGTCTCAGGCTTTGTTCTCACCCAAGCTGCCCTTGCTGCTCTCAGAGAGCTTATATCCTAGTAGGGGAGGGAATTCCTGAACCCAATGCTGTCCAATAGAAATATAATTTAAGCCACAAGTGTCATTTTAATTGCTTTATAGCCACATTATAAAAGTAAAATGAAACAAGTAGAATTAATTTTAAAAATATATTTTCTTTAACCCATTGTATCCGAAATGTTATCATTTCAACATATAATCAATATAAAAATTATTAATGAGATACCTTATATACTTTTTTATCTACCACATCTTTCGGATCTCATGGGCATTTTACACAAGCAGCACATCTCAGCTTGGACTGGCCACATTTCATGTTCTCCAAAGCCACACGTGGCAGGTGGTCCCCATGTTAGATAGCTCAGGCCTAACCTAACCCTCACCCCTAACCCTTAACCTGAAAAACTGCATGAGTAGGGACTTCCCTGGTGGCGCAGTGGTTAAGAATCCGTCTGCCAATGCAGGGGACGTGGGTTCGAGTCCTGGTCCGGGAAGATCCCACATGCCGTGGAGCAACTAAGCCCGTGCGCCACAACTACTGAGCCTGCGCTCTAGAGCCCTCGAGCCACAACTACTGAGCCCGTGTGCCACAACTACTGAAGCCCGTGTGCCTAGAGCCCGTGCTCCGCCAAGAGAAGCCACCACAATGAGAAGCCCGCACATCGCAACGAAGAGTAGCCCCCACTCGCCACAACTAGAGAAAGCCCGCGTGCAGCAACGAAGACCCAACGCAGCCATAAAGAAAGAAAGAAAGAAAGAAAATACAAACTACATGAGTAACTACAAGGTAAGTGTAATAGAAGGCCCTGTTGGAGGTTCAACTTGTGGAGTTTCTTCTATGTTTGCATTGATTTCCAGAGAGGAGGGAAGTGGTGTCTTTGTCAAGGGGAAACACGCCTGTTGGAAGCTTCATGTGCATCTCAGAGTCCGGGGCCCGTAAGGGACAACCAAGTCTTGTCCAGCAAGTGGGGGATGGGCAGCACTTTGTGTGAGAGGCTCAAAAAGGAGAAGCTGCAACGTGGGTCCCCAGAAGAGACCAGGTGGCTTCACGGGAGGAGGGGTTGCTGTGGGCTATTCATGACCCAGGAGGACAGGGCCGTGCGCTCGTGGCAGGACCCAGCTTTGAACCAAGCTCTGCATCCCTGTGGAGTGCCAGCTGAGGGCAGCAACTTCCTGTGATGGGCAGCAGGGAATGTTTCTAGAAGAAGAGTGTCTGAGCTGGGTCTCTTTCCTGCTCCTGTCAGCACCTCTGTCCATCCTTCTCTCTCTCATGTCCCCTCCCTGTCCTGGCCCCAGAGCGAAGGTGAGTGCCCCAGTGAAAAAGCCTGTTTCTCCCTGAATACCCAGGCTCTGGTTGGCTCTGGAGGAGCGTCCCGCAAGAAGTGCTGGCAGATGCTAGATTCCCTCCACCTGGAGGCCTGGCTGCACCTGAGGGCGGCCCCACCCCCATCCGTGCCTTGTGACTGGGCAGGTGGCCCAGCCCACCTCTCTGTGGCTTCAAACACTCAACGTCACTCAAAATGTGTGTGAGTGTGTGAAGGGGGACTCCCAGACTAAGGGTGGCACTGGGGGCTGTCTGGGGTGCAGGGCTGACGGCTGAGGTCTCCAGGACGGGTCTGGTATAAAGGGTCATTCATTCCCGACAGGTGTGTGCGGAGCATGGGGCCTGGCCAGGGCCAGCCAGAGCTTTCAGCAGGATTTAATCAGGGCTGAGTGGGCCCTCCTGAAAGCTGGAGTTGTGTTCTATCAGAGGTTGCTGTTTCATGAGCCCCGTGTGGGTACAGATAGCCAGCCTGACCGTAGAGCCAGAGGTCACCTGGGTGACCAGCTGGTGCAGCCTGCTCAGGTACCGAGGGCCCTGGTGGAAGGAGGAAATGGATTCGGGTTAGGGTCAGTCTATGGGAGTGAGCACATTTGTAACTCAGAAGCTTGATGAGCCTGGTGCCGGCTCTTGGCGGGTCAGTGGCAGAGTCGGTATTCCAACCCCAAGACAGTGATGCCGATGTGCTTTCTTGGCTTCTCTATCCTTCCTTCAGAGCTTTGTTTGATGGCATTTGGGGACCGGAAGGGAGGATTTCAGGGAGTGAGTCGGGCAATGTGTCTGGAGTAAGTCTCAGGCTCGTGGTTCAGTGGGCAAGAGATAGAAATGTGTTTTTCTATGATTCCACTTGCTCTCTGTTGGAAGCCCTCCTTGCGGAGGGGAAGCAGGAGAGAGGAGTGGTACAAATTTGATCTCAGGTGGTTTGAGTTCTTCCCTTTTTCCTCAAGGGGTGGTCTCACTTCCATCAAGCAGCAATGTCCTGACTTCAGTGCCTCTGTCGGGGGCCTGAGAATCATTTTGCTGATTCTGAGGCCTTGCTGGGGCCCAGAAACTTCTGTGAGGTGCTCACGGCTCTGTCTAGACGTGCTCCCCCAGAAATTCCCCTGCTAAGGGGGCTCCCCTTGGTGCCTGGGTGCTTAGCAGCTTCCTGGGACATCTTGGATTTCATCATTGGTTTCCATTGCCTTTCTTCCCTGCGGCCCAGGGCCTGGGGGCTGGGTGGGCAGCAAGGGATGCTGTCCTCTGGAATCCTGGGGACTGACCACCAGTGTGGGCCGCTCTGCTGACAGGGTAAGGCAGCAGTGATCTGAGGGTCCTCGAGGGTCAATGTGGCCTTCCATTCTCTTTCTTGGGGAGCAGGTCACATACTGCTCTGATATCATTAGTCAACTGTGTGTCCCCAGGGCCGTGGGGGTTGGTGGCCCAGCTCTGCTCGGGAAGACCTGATCAAGCCCAGGGAGGTGGGGCTGGCTGTCTTCCCTTATTTGCCCAGACTGGAGAGGGGTGGTTCCTGGGATGAAGGCCTCTCGATTCTAAAGCTGGGACAGTCCTGGGTAAACCAGGATGAACTGTTACCTTATCTTTTTCCTTCCCTCTCTCCCTCCCTCCCTTCCCCTCCCTCAGCCTGGTATTACTGGCGGGTAAGGCGGGGGGACAGGGTCAAAGGCCCTCCATTTCTGTGCTCTATATTCGGGATGGGGTGCCAGGCAGACCAGGCCTTGGAAGTTGATTTGTGGGGATAAGACTCCTGGGTGAGGCCAGCTCCAGCCCTCCCCACCCCCAGTAAAAGAGTAAGGTTTGTTTTTGGCACCTCCTACCCCCAAGCTGGGAGCCTGCCAAGACTGGCCTTCGTTGAAGGTGGTAGGTGGTCCTAGGGGCTTATGGATCAACAGGGCCAGGAGGCAGAGGCCCTGGGCCCACCCTGTCTCTGTGGCCTTAGGCAGGTCACTTCCCTTCCCTCTTGCCCCAGTCACCTTGCTGTGAAATAGAGGGCCGGCTTTAGAGGGTCTGTCGAGCTCCTTCCAACTCTCAAAACTGCTGTTCGCACCCACACGGGTGAGAACGCCTGCTGCTGCCCATGTGAGCCCTGGAGAGTCTGGAGGGGCCAAAGTCTTGAGCTGTTAGACTTTGGAAAGGACACTGCCTGTGGGTCTGGACAAAGGAAATATGTTGGTCCTGTACCAAGAGGGCAGCAGTTAGAGCCAGGGCCCCTGAGGACTTGGACTCAACCAATGAGACCCACCCGCCTCACTGCCAGAGGAAAACTGAGGCCCAGAGAGGGAAAGTAGATTGTCCAAGGTAACACAGCAAGTAGTGACCCAGAGGGCATTAGACGCCTGGTCTCCTGGCTCCTCGCCAGGGTGTCTCACCCCTTCTCAGGGTCACTCATATGACTAAGTGCTCTTCATGGGGACTGTCTCCCCCTCCCCGCCCCCTCTTACCCAGCACATCTCACCCTTTGGCGTTCTGATCCAGCAGCACTTAGCCCCTCAGATCTGGCAGGACCCTGCAAACATGGAGGGGGAGTGTTCGGCTGTGGCTCACCTCTGAGCTGCTGGAGGCACTTGTGGGCCCTGGTGCCCCCATAGAGTGCGGGAGCTGGGGAGTGACTGGGGGACTTGGGTGTGTGTGTAGAGCCTGGGTTCCTGATGGGTGTGGGGCTGGAACCCAGGTCCTTTTGTTTAGTGGGGGCTTGGCACCAGCAAAGGTTCTCAGATGGTAACACCTAAGGCCTTCAATAATAATAATGACAGTAGTAATAGTAATAAAAGATTCCATTCGTTGGGCACTGACTCTGTTCTGGACTCTGTTCTGAGTGCTTTACATGTATTTAACCCTAACAACAGTCCTATCGGGGAGGAAGTAGTATTATGACCATTTTATAGCCGAAAAAACCTGGCAGAGAGAGGTCAATACTATTACGTGGTCACCCCCCTGAGGCCAGGGTAAACACACCCCTATTGTCAGGAGACTGAAGTAGCTTGAAAGGTTTTGTCCTAAAATTTAGAGCAGAGTAATAGCCATTTTAGAACACTGTAACACCCATCTTTGATAATTTTAATTTAAAAATGGTATGTTAAAATGACAGCTCTTCTCCACTAAGTTTTGGCATCAAATTAAATGCCGGTGGAGGGGGGTTGCTCTATATTTCCTGGGACTCTTGGAAGAACCGCCCCCAGGGGGCACCCACGTGCCATCTGGGCAGCACGGTCTGGCCAGAGGTGCCTCCCAGGATGGTCTGCAGGCCTCTCAACTAGAGATTCTCTGGAGGGGCAGGAGATAACCCTGGGGGGCACTGAACTTTCAACTCCATAGTGTGATTCCTCGCCTTTTAAAGGAGGCTCCTTGGGAGGGTCTACCACTGCCCAGCATGGTGAAGGATGGGCTTCAAGGAATTTGTGTGCAAAATGATGTGAGGGGGACAAATAGGATACAGTAAGTCCCCTATATATGAACGAGTTCTATTCCGAGAGCACATTTGTAAGTCCAATTTGTTCGTAATTAAGTCCAACAAAGTTAGCCTAGGTACTCAACTAACACAATAGGCTATATAGTACTGTTCTGTAATAGGTTTATAATACTTTTCACACAAATAATACGTACATTAAAAAAAACAAAAAATAAAGAAAACATTTTTAATCTGACAGTACAGTACCTTGAAAAGTACAGTAGTACGGTACAGCAGCTGGCATACAGGGGCTTGCACACACGTTCGCACCTTTGAAAGTTCATGACTTGAAGGTTTGTACGTAGGGGACTTACTGTATTCTTAGAGGGTCCATGGTTTCCATTCAGTATCACAAAAAAGTCTGGTACCCCTTCATGGTTATGAACTCTGCTCTGGGTACGAGAGTCCCAGGACAGGGGTGCTACCTCCTGAACCAGGGCTGGTCCTTTTGGCATCCCCCAGACAGGGCAGGCAACGTGAATTTCTCTGAGCACCCTGGGAAAAAGTCAGGGGAGCCCCCTCTCTCCTCTCCAAATGTGGGAGCCTGCGGAAAGTGCACCCTGTTCCTGTTGCCCCGCCCAGCCTGTCCCTGCCTGCATGGTGTCCGGGACCCTGGTCTGAGGGCAGGAGAAAGCCCAGTCCTGATGCTTACTTGCTTGGTGTCTTCACCTTCTGGGTCTCAGTTTCCTCACTTGTAAAATGGGTATATGAGTATCTGCTCGGTGGGGTGGTTCTGAGAATCAAAGGAGAGGGTTCTCATGGGTGGGGGGCTGTTACCCCTGCAGAACTGGGCACCCAGGAGCCTTTTGGGCCATTCTAGACTGATGCTCCTTTTCCTCCAGGGGAAAGGCCCTCTGGCATGCAGAGCACAGACATGGGCAGAGCGTTTTTTGCTGACCAGGCCTTCCGGGCTGCAGCAGGACAGCATGTCTCTCCCCCTCAAATATAACAGGTAGGTAGTGGATTAAGGTAGAATGTCAGCTCCACGGGAGTAGGAGTTTTGTCTGTTTTGCACACTGCTGTGTCCTCAGGGCCTAGAACATTATCTGGCAAATAGCAGGTATTCAGTAAGTATTTGTTGAATGACAGACGGGGCCATGGGGAGGGGGCAGCCAGGCATAATCCAGAAAAGTGTGGGGAGAGGCTGTGACATTTTCTCACTCAAAGGCCCAGCTTCAGCTCTGCCACCAACTTTCTGGGTGACCCTGGGCAAATCCCTTCTCCTCTCTGGACCTGTTTTCCCATCTATAAAATGAGGGGATTGGCCCAGGGGGTCTCCAGGTTCCATCCAGCTCTGATGCCCTGTGCATTGGTGGGAAGAATAACCCACTGTGTCTTGAAGGCAGGATGTGTCTAGAGAGCAGAGAGGGACCAGGAGGGGCTGCTATGTCATGGGGGCGTGGCAGCGGGCACTCATCCTATGGCGAAACCAGATCCAGGGCTCGGCAGCTGGGGACCGTGGGCAACTTTCTGCTGCTACCCACAGGAGCAAGTGTTCCTGCTCCCGTCCCTAGCCCTTCCTCCTGAAGGGCCTTTCACCTGCTCAGCAAAAGGAGGAGCTACAGGCACTCCTTTCTCAGTTTGCAAATTAAGGCCAAGGCTTCCTGCTGCGCTGCTTGAATCTCTGGGGAGAAGAGGTCCCGTCTCTAGCTGGGACCCTTCTCCACCCCTTGGGCCCTTCACAGCCCCTGGACCCTGGGAAGATAGCAGGTGGACACGGTGGAGCTTTCATACAGCTCCGTGCTATCATAAGCCATTAAATACTAAACCTGCTGCCACTTCCCTTTTGCCTTCTCTCCCTGAATTTCTTCTGGGAGTGAGCTGATAGTTACTGTTAGCCTATAGCCTGATATAAAGACATATCTAGGAATATAATTAGATGTGCTTTATAGTCTAATTTAAACAATGGATTTCATCGGCAATAGAGCATGTATTTTGTTGTACTGGTGGGCGATGACTATTAAAATGAACCTTCCCTGCGTCCTTCTAAGAAGTTCCAATGTGTTGCTCCCCTGCCCCCAGAACTGCACGGTCTCCAGCAACCACTGAATTCATAGGAAGCACAACCCAATTGCATGAAAAATTACTTGTAACAAACGTAGTATGTGCTTTTGAGTGAATATTGCAGAATTATATGAGATTTTTAAAAAAATGAAATCTGTCCCCCTCCACCTCATTGTCTAATACTAGCAGTGTTTACGTTCAGACATTTCTGTGCATATATGAGCTACACACACGAGCATTTGTGTAAGTTTTTATACAAATAAAATCGTAATCTACGTACTATTATGCAACACGTAGACCCTTCCAAGTGGGAACACGTGAGGCTTTGTCATTGTTTGCATGACTACATTAATAGACATTTGGGTCCTTTCCAGTTTTCCATTATTGCAAACAGTGCTGATATGACACTTTGTACCTAATCTTTGGGCACTTGTATGAATTTATCTGCAAGGTAACTTTCTAGAAGTGGAATTTACTGAGTCAAAGAATATACAAAGTGAAATTTTTGTACATTTACATGTTCATACACTGTGTGGGCAATTGCTTATTTCCCCACATTATGGCCAGGCCGTCTTTTCAATCTTTATTTATCTGATAGGTGAGTGCTGTATCCCAGTGTTTAAAATTTGCGTTTTTTTCAACTGCAAGTGAAGTTGAACACCTCCTCTTACATTTATGGGCCTTTTATACTTTTCCTGATATCCACTGCCCACTTTTCAGTTGTCTGTTTCTACTGATTGTAAAAGTGCTTTACATATGAAGGACATCATCAAATGAATCTTTGGCATGTCATAATTACTGGCAAATATTTTTTCTTAATTTGTTTATGTTTTATCGGTTTAGGGTTCATTTCCAGCATCTATATAGTAACAGTTATCAGTATCCCCTTCATGGAGTCCTGGTTTCTTGCCGAGCTGCATTTTTAATACTATAACACCCCAGTGACTGAGAAGGTCCTTAATCCACATTCTGAAATTTAGGGGAGAAAGAGTTTTGCCATTTGCAGCTGAAAAGTGAGCAGTGCAGAGGGCTTGTCCTTTGCTAGGTCTGAATCTGACATTTGGAGGGAGACGAGGGCAGCCGAGAGACAGCTTGCTGTGATGGAGACAAGTCCTAGACTTCAGTGCCCCTCCCAGCTGTCCTGTCTTCCCTCAGCCTCAGTTTTTCTCAATGCAAAATGAGGGGGTTGAATTGGTTGAACTCCAAGATCACTTCCTGTTGGGAATTCCCTGGCGGTCCAGTGGTTAGGACTCCACACTTTCACTGCCGAGAGCCCGGGTTCAATTCCTGGTTGGGGAACAAAGATCCCATGGTGCAGCCAAAAAAAAAAAAAAAATCACTTCCTGTTTTAATAATTGATGGTCTGGTCATACATGATGTGCCCTCAGATAGGTTGCTGTCCCTTTTGGGAAGTATTTCTGGTCTTCCATAAAAGGTGGCAGTAGAACAGGGTAATGAGTCAGGTCTTTCCAGCACTAAGGACTCATGACTCCATGGGTGTTCACTTGTAGAGCTCCAACCTTCACTGTGCCTCAGAGGCACCTGCAGAGTAGTCAAGAACACGGATGTCCAGGCCCCACCCCCAGGACAATTAAATTAGAACCCCTGGAGGTGGGCTCTTGATAGCTTTTAAGAGCCCAGCTGACAAATGCTCCATATGCCTGGGGTCGACCTGACATTCTGAATTTCCACTGAGCTCTAGATGATGTCGATGCTGGGGGTTCAGGGGCACGCTTGCAGTAGGAGGCTGGCAGCACCAGCCACCCCAGGGAGCTGCTTAGAAGTGCAGAGTCTTACACTGATTCCCTCAGTCTGGCTTCCCCAAGTGCTTCTGCGCTGCTTAGGTGAACGCACTTATTTTCAAAAGCAGAGTTTTGGAGGTTATACTCTTGTATTTGCTTTTTGGTAATTCATCGAACTATACACTTTTTTTTTTTTTTTTAAGTATTTATTTATTTATTTACGGCTGTGTTGGGTCTTCGTTTCTGTGCGAGGGCTTTCTCCAGTTGTGGCAAGCGGGGGCCACTCTTCATCGCGGTGCGCGGGCCTCTCACTATCGCGGCCTCTCTTGTTGCGGAGCACAGGCTCCAGACGCGCAGGCTCAGTAATTGTGGCTCACGGGCCCAGCTGCTCCGAGGCACGTGGGATCTTCCCAGACCAGGGCTCGAACCCGTGTCCCCTGCATTGGCAGGCAGATTCTCAACCACTGCACCACAAGGGAAGCCCCGAACTATACACTTATGATCTCGCCAAGGAGAAAGGGACAGCACCAGGTCATCCTAGACCCCAGAAAGGATCAGGAGCCCTGAGGCAGCTGATCCATTCATTTGGCCTCCCCTTTTGCACATACCCACAGCTGCTCCGTGCCCACTCCTGAATAATCATGCATCCTTCCTTGTCTCACTTTTTGTTGTGCCACCTCACTCTGCATATTCTCTCCTTACCCAGGATCTTTCCTTTCGGCCATGATGCAGGCTTCCCCACCTCTCTCCTTTTGTGTGGGTTTACTTCATTCCACATCAAAAACATAAAACACCTGAAGTATTCACTAATACTTGGTTTGCCCTTATAAATGTCTATAATATATCAAGAGCACAAATGAGGCCAGTGAACCCTTGCAGAGCCCTTTGAGATTTGAACCAGCTAGCCATCTTCTTCATTACTTGATTTTTATTGGTCAAAGTTATATGCTGAATATTGGGGAGAGAGAGGAGTACAGGCATGAAACAAAACACAGTTGCTACCATAATGAAATGAAAAGTAGAGTCACTATTGCAAGTGAAAGTCTAATCAAGTATTATTCAAGTTGCAATGACTTATACACTACACAAATCCCAAAATTTAATCTAGTGGAAATCAACAGACCAAAATCAAAAGCGGGTTCTAAAATATCAAATATCCAAAATTTTCACAACATGCTCAGTTACCCTAAATTACTTATTGTCCACATTTTGACAGGTTCCAATCCAACTGGCTATGGATAGGTAAGATAGCAGTATAGGCGGCACACATAGGGGCATTATTTGGGAGTTGAGAGGATGCCATCAGGTGCTTTTGCTCTCTTTCTTTTTCTTTTTGAATTGAAGTATAGTTGTACAATAGTATATAAGTTATGGGTGTATAATATAGTGCTTCACAATTTTTAAAGGTTATACTCCATTTAGAGTTATTATAAAATATTGGCTATATTGCCCATGCTGTACAATACATCCCTGAGAGGGCCCTGCTCAGCTACTAAAGAGTACCCTGGGCCTATGGGTATTTAAAGTGGATCTTGGGTGAGCCTCAGTTGCCTCATCTGTACAATGGGGCTAGTGATGCCTCCTTCTCTGAGTTACTCAGTTTTAGGTCAAATGACATTCAAAAAGCAGCTGGCCTGGCACATAGTAGGTACTCAAGTCAATCCAGTCCAGCTCTCAGTGGGGGCTTACCACGAAACAGATAATGGCCGGATCTTGGTGCTGGAGTCATGCGTTGCCCTTAGTGGGGTCAGACAGACCTGGTTTGGCCCTCACTAGTTGTAGGACCTTAGATGAGTCATTTCATCTCCCTGCACCTCAGTTTGCTTGTTCAGTGCAGACAGTCGAACCTCTTTGGCAGGGTTAAAGCGTGGAGGCCTGTGCCAGGCCCGGAGCCAGCCTGAGTTCAGGCTGTGGGAAGCCACCTCCCTCCCACCCTGGGGGAGCCCTGGCTTCAGAGGACAGTGTCCCCTTTGACTCTGCCAGCCACCGCAGTCACTATACCACAATCACTGAGCGCTGGAGAGCAAATAACCCCTGTCAGCCCAGCCTTTTTCTTGGCAGCTGCCACTCTGGCCAGCCAGGTTTGGGTTGGCGGGCAAGGTGAGTGGCTCGGCTTTGATGTGAGCTGCGCTGAAGCTGGGAGATGGGAGTGTGGGGATCCCAGCCTGCCTTGGTGGCTCAGGGCCAGCTCCTAGTCTTTACCCCAGAGCCTGGCAGAGCCCTGCTGCCTGAGGCCGGTGGAGGGAAGCGACTGGACACCAGTGGGTCCTCACAGCATCCCTAAGACGTGGGTATCCATTTTATAGATGGGGAAACTGAGGGAATTACTCCCCAGCTCTGGTGACCACCAGGGTGCATGGGTGGGTACCCCCATGTGCCCTGATTTGCTGTGGGTCTGAAGGTCCAACCCATTCCCTGAGAGGGACTTGGTCTCCAGAAGACCCCCCGCGCCCGCTGTTTAAATGCGCATGTCAGGCCCCACACAGGTTTACTGGGCATCTGATTCATGCCTGGCCCTGTGGCTGGCTAAGGGAGCGAGGAGGATGCATAAGACACAGCCCCTCAGAGGCACAGGTTCAAATCCCAGCTCTGCCACTGGCCAGCTCCAGGGACAGCCTCTCTGGGCCTCAGTTTTCCCATCTGTAAAACGGGGTGTAGGGAAAATTAAAGTATTGTGTGTGAAAAGCGATTTTTAAAACGGTACTGTTTATGCAAGTGAGGGATTATTAGCACTCCTGAGCTAAAACCCCAGTCTCTGACACTGAAATAAAGCACAGGAGAGAATGGATGGGGGTCTTTGGTGAGTCACACAAGAGGGCATGTACTTCTAGTCAGAAGGCTGGAAGGGGCAGAAGGCTGCTCATTTTTCAGAGGAGGAAAAAGGGGCCCAGAGGAGGGTTTTGCCCAAAGACTGGAGAAGTAGGAATTGGTCCCAGCTCTTGGTGGGAGTCCCCAGTCTGGACTGCTGTGCAACCCTGGGAAACTGCTGTAACCCCTCTGGGCCTCAGTTTCCCCCTGTGCCGGTCACACAGAGGAACTGCTGGGAGTTTTTTTCTTCTGAAGCGTGTGTGCATCACTTGGCTCCTCTGACTCTGCTCTGGACAAGGTGGTCCTGGGTCCTTAGGAGGTGAGGAGGGCAGTGAGAATCCCAGCCGACCATCCCAGGTTGGGACCCAAGGCAAGGAGAGAAGCCCAGGTTGCAGGCATGCAGGTCCGAGGTGGGGAGGAAGAGGAGGCAGGAGACTGTTGCCAGCCAGGAAGTGTCTGCTGGCTGGCATCAGGCATGCTTGAGCTAGCGTGCTTCCTGTAAGCATTGCACACGAGCCTGGGGACCTCACCCCTCAGACATTCCGGGACAGCCCCCCCAGTCCTCAGAGGCTGTCCCATTGTCCCCTGGAACAGCAAACGGGCGGCAGCGCCAAACTCCCAGCATCCAAACAACATCCATTCATTCAACAATGTTTACCGAGCAGGCACCATGCACTTTGGGCAGGCACCATGCCAGACACCAGCACACAGAGAGAGACTGCGGATCTCAGGGCCAGTGGGCTCACATTTTCCAGCTGGGCCCCCTGTACCTGGAGCGGGCGCCAATCTCCTTGCATGCTCTTCTGGTTGGGACTCTGAGGTCATCATTGATGAGGAATGAGTGCGTGAACCTTGGGGGCAGCGGGGAGATGACCCCTGAACATTGATTTGGCTCCACTCATGCCAAGCACCGCATGGAGGGGGCGTATGCATCTATTGTCTCCTTTAGGCTTCCCAACAAGGAATAGGTGTCATTATCCTCATTTATAGAGACATAGCCTCAGGTGAGTGACCTTGCTCCAGGTCACACAGTTCATGGGAGTTTGAGCCAGGATTCAGACCTGGGTCTTTCCTGGGCACCAAGCCCTCAGATACTGAAACTAGTACCTCTGAGGCCCTGGTCTCAGTTTGGATCCTCTTTTGCAAACCACCCACTAGTCTAGTGGCTTTGGGCAAGTCACTTGGCCTCTCTGAGCCTTGGTTTTCTTATCTGTCAAATGGGGCTCAGGGGGTCTAATTCGTAGGATGGCTGTGAAGTTTAATTGGGACAGTGGATGTAAAACAACCTGCTCACTGGCTGAGGCAAGAGGCTGTGGGAGACCTCGTTCAGGGGTTTCGTCTCCCAGAATTCTCTGGCCACGGAGGACTTGGAGAAATCCCAAGCCCCTTCCTCTGCTTCCAGGTCTAATCACTCTGAGTCATCAGCCAGAATTGACGGAGTACATCCCAGTTTGCTAGGTGTAGTGCGCAGGGACAGATGGGGAGGAATAAGAGGAGAAGAAGGTACAGATGAAGAACAGGACGCAGTGGCTCTGTCCCCTTCCTCTCCTCCCTCAGGGACTTGAGGATCTTGGGGGTGAGGAAGGACTGTTCTGTGAAATAATGAGACCAGTACAAGCCACCATAATGACCGTGTCTCTGCTCCCATTTCACTCTATGAAGATATTTCATGCCTTAAGTCATTTCAGCCCAAAGACGGCTCTGTGAATTGCTAATATTATCCCCCTTTTGCAGATGAGCAGACGAGGAAACTGACTCTTGGACAGATTTACCCGAGCCCCTGAGTTAGTAGGCGAGTGGGATTTTAGCCTCTGCTGGTAACCCTGACTCCTCTGCCGAGGCTTCCAGAGCCAGGCAGTGGAGGGGAAGGTTCTCAGTAGAGAAAAGGACAAGGCCGTGCTTTTTACAGCTGTGCAGAAGTCTTGCAAAAGCCTTGAGACAGGTGAGATAGGAGCCACTGGAATAAAAAACCCTTCAGGGGACTTCCCTGGTGTCCGGTGGGTAAGACTCCCCACTCCCAATGCAGAGGGCCTGGGTTCGATCCCTGGTCGGGGAACTAGATCCTGCATGCATGTCGCAACTAACAGATCCCGCATGCTACAATGAAAGATCCCACGTGCTGCAACTAAGACCCGGTGCAGCCAAAATAAATAAACAAATATTAAAAAAAAAAAAAACCTTCAGATGTTTGTCCCTCTACTGTGCCTTTCATTATAAGAAAGGCCTCTGGCTGCAGGTCTCACAGCCACGTCTGGGCTGACAGCCTGGCTTTTCTGTGGAACTACACCAACCCCAGGCTGTCCAGATAGTGCTGGGGGTCTGACAAGGGTCCTGGCTGCCACCATTAGCTTGATGACCTTGAGCCCATCACAACCTCTCCAAGCCTCAATTTTGCCATCTGTTAAATGGGGATTTTAATGAATGTTGTGATAGGAAGATTGCACTGGGCACGGCCTGGAATGGCTGGCACAGCAAGCTTCTGAAGTTGACTTCCATTCTTCCCTCCCTCTTTCTTCTTCTGGGAGATGGCATCAGATAAAGGGGAGTTAGTACAACTCTGTGTGAAGAATCCTAGGCATTAGTTGCAGATGGCTGAGTTCAAAACCCATTTCTCGGGAATTCCCTGGTGGTCCAGTGATTAGGACTCCGCGCTTCCACTGCAGCAACTAAGATCCCGCAAACCATGCAGCGCGGCGCAGCCAAACCAAACCAAACAAAAAATCAAAACCTGTCTCTCCTTTGTACCAGCCCTGATCAAGTGTGTCGCTTCTCTGAGCTGCAGTTTTCTCATCTGTAAAATGGGGATATAATGTCAACCCTCCAGCGGGAACTCCCTTCGTTCACCCGGAGGTAGAGAGGGCAATGCTTAACCGAGAAGAATGCCTCAAAGTTGGTGACCTCTCAGAGGAGGGGGGAAGATGTTTCGGGGTGAGGTTTGGAGGAGGGTTTCTAGCACCTCCTGAAATCAAATCACCTACATTATTAGTTACTCAGATAGAAAACCTGGTTCAGATATTCATAAAGGAAAACCAAGTTGCTCCAAGAAGGAACATGGCTCCCAGGTCACAGAATGCCAACGCAGGATGGGGACAGAGGCCCTGAAAGGGGAGTGGGCTGGACCCCGGGCTCCTTGTAGTTGTCCTGCCCTAGTTTAATCCAGGTCAATGCAACAGAAACTCTGAGCTTCTACTACGTGCAGGAACCAAGCTAGGCACTTTGTAAGATCAGGTGGATCATGAATCAGACATTAACTCTGTCTGCCCTTAAGAATCTTATAGTTGAGTCAAAAGAATTAATGATGATATGAATAAGATATCTCCATGCACCCCTGTCTCACAGGCACCTTGCACAGAACCTGGTACATAGTAGGTGCTGCGTACATGTTAATTGAATGTAACAAAACTACAAACTACAATGGGGGGCAGACTCTGAGGAGGGGTCATTTATGTTGGGCTTTGACGGCCACCTAAGAGTCCTCTGCTCCTCCGTTTGTCCATTGATCCTCCATCAAGGCTGACGGAGACCACAGCAGAGCAAAACCCCAGCTTCTCCTCGCTCCTGACCACCAGCCCTCATCTGAACTCTGAGGAGTCTCCAGATGTGAGGAGGAAGTGGCCAGGCTGCGGAAGGCAGGCTCGTTTCCAGCGCGGGGCCGGGCCGCCAGCTCCAGGTCCTGTTTACACAGCAAGGCGGACAGGCCGACAAGACTTGGCGGCCAATGCGCTTCTGCCTCTGAGAACAGAAGGGGCTGGCAGAGGCTAGCCAGGCGCGGGGTGGCCTGTGCCAGAGGGGAAAGTCAAATGTAAAGAGCGTTTCCTCCTGGCCAGCCGGCCCCAGACTTTTGTCTCCAGTCTGCAGGCAGTTCCTCCAGTGATTCATAATCAGCGGGAACTTATAAATAAACCCCACCTCGGCCTCGCACCGCAGCCTGGCTGGGACCTGGGCGGGAGCGAGGTGGGGGGTTGGGAAACAGGGAAGCTGAGGAGAGGCCCTGAGGAGGCTTGGGGGACCGGGGTGATGCTGGCTACTGGGCAGGGGCACTTCTGGCTTCCTATGGAGGGACTGCAGGGCTGTTGCCAGCAGTCACATCCCACCGAGGACTCAAGCATGGGGCCACCGGTCGGGAGCAAAGAATGCTGAGAGGCCGGGATTTTCATCTGCTCACCAGGAGTGTGGTAGATGAGACTAGGTAGAATTTTGAAATAGCTGGCCTTTAAAACATGTTTTTGGATATAATTTCAAATTCATGGAAAAGTTGCAAAAAAAGAACAGAGGGGACTTCCCTGGTGGTGCAGTGGTTAAGAATCCGCCTGTCAATGCAG
Organism: Eschrichtius robustus; assembly: GCF_028021215.1. Lineage (NCBI taxonomy): Eukaryota > Metazoa > Chordata > Mammalia > Artiodactyla > Eschrichtiidae > Eschrichtius > Eschrichtius robustus. The sequence continues at coordinate 127,806,534 of NC_090824.1, forward strand.
GGGACACGGGTTCGAGCCCTGGTTCGGGAAGATCCCACGTGCCACAGAGCAACTATGCCCATGCACCACAGCTACTGAGCCTGCACTCTAGAGCCCGCGAGCCACAACTACTGAAGCCCGTGCGCCTAGAGCCCGTGCTCCGCAGCAAGAGAAGCCACCGCGATGAGAAGCCTGCGCACCAAAACGAAGAGTAGCCCCCGCTCGCCGCAGTTAGAGAAAGTCCGCACGCAGCAACGAAGACCGAGCGCAGCCAAAAATAAATAAATAAATTAATTAATTAATAATAAAAAGCATAGAACAGAGAACTCCTGTATAACCTGTAGCCAGATTCATCAATTGTTTACATTCTGTCCCATTTTGCTTCATCATTCTCTGTCTGCCATATTTTCTTTTTTCGGAACCATCTAAAAGTAGGCTTCCAATTGTGGAAAACAGTATGGAGGTTTCTCAAAAAACTAAAAATAGCACTACCATATGACCCAGCAATTTCACTCCTGGGTATATATTTGAAAAAAACAAAACAACTAATTCGAAAAGATACGTGCACCCCAATGTTCATAGCAACATTACTTACAATAGCCAAGATATGGAAGCAACCTAAGTTGTCCATCAACAGATGAATGGATAAAGAAGAGGTGGTATATATATAAACACAATGGAGTACTACTCAGCCATAAAAAAAGAATGAAATTTTGCCATTTGCAGCAACATGAATGGACTTGGAGGGCATTATGCTAAATGAAATAAGTCAGACAGAGAAAGACAAATACTATATGATATCACTTATATGTGGAATCTAAAAAATATAACAAATAAGTGAATATAACAAAAAAGAAGCAGACTCACAAATATAGAGAACACACTAATGGTTACCAGTGGCGGAGGGGGACAATATAGGGGTGGGGGAGGGTACAAGCTCTTGGGTATAAGATAGGCTCAAGGATGTATTGTACAACGTGGCAAATATAGCCAGTATTTTGTAATAACTGTAAATGGAGCGTAACCTTTAAAAATTGTATAAAAATAGTAAAAGTAGGCTTCTAGCATCACACCTCTGTGCCCCGTTTGCCTTCAGTGTGCATTTCCTGAAATAGCCGGTGTTTGGATTCCTGACCGACCACTTACTAAATGTGTTCCAGGGCAAGTTGTTCAGGTCCTGCATCCTCCCCTGTGAAGCGGGACTACGAGGACCCCTTACCACGGAGAGGATCAGGAGAAGTAACAATGGAAACATCTGCCAGAACAGTAATGATAAGCACAGCTCATTATTATGTGCAAAGCAGCTTGCATACATTATGTCATTTGACCTGCATAGAAGAAACAGGCTCAGAGATGGTGTGTAATTTGTCCAAAGTCACACAGCAAGCTAGGCTTTGACGTACACAGTAAGCACTGAAATAATCCTGGAGCCTGTCCTCATCCTTATTTGCTGTATGATTGTAATCAAGGGCTGGCTTCCTAGGCCTTGGTCTCCCCTTGTGCTGTGGGCACAGGGATCTCAGGGCAGGGGATGGCGGCAAGGGTGGGGTGGGGGTGAGGCAGGGGAGAATGCAAGATGCTTCTGCAAGCGGCCCAGCTCCCCAGGTCCCTGGAAGAAGCACTTCTCGTGTCAGGGCCAGAGTGGAAGCTGCTCCAGCAGACAAACCAGCTTCCCTGAATTCTTCAGGTCGCCTTATGATCCAGGCTCAAACATCTCTTGCAGATTGTCCCTGGAAACTGGGAAATTGGACCAGAAGGCCCTGAGCCTCCCAGCCTCTGGAGCTTCTGCAGTGATGAGGCCTGGCCACTAGATGGCCGCACACAGACCACTGCGCTCTCAGGGAAGAGGAGGTGTGTCTCCATCCAGGGGCTGTTTTAGCGTGGCTGCTCCCGAGTGAGAGCGTCCACAGCACCATCCCTTTAGTTTCGGGTCGCAGGGAAACAGCCCAGGAAGGGCAGCAACTCACCGCGCTCTCTCAGCCCGCACTTTGTGCTTCCCAGGGGTTCTTATCCTGGTTGAGCAAGGACCTGGGGCTGTGACAGTTGCTGGATTTCTCTAGACCTCAGTTTCCACATTTGCAGAAAGGTGCAAGTCCCTTCTGCCTAGCTTTCTTCACGGGGTCTGTATGGCAGGTCAAACACAGAGCCTCCGTTTCCACATCTGTGAAATTGGTATAACAGTAGAGGTTGTTTTGTGCCGTCATGAGGATGAAGAGCTGCCCACATCTGAAGTGATTTGAGGGTTAAGCCTGCAGGCCAAAGTCCAGCCACCTACACGTGAGCTCTGGGTCTGCCTACCGCTCCCAGAATGGCCTTGTTTATAAAGTGCAGTGCAGGACTTCAGAGTGGGAGGAGACCTCAGGGCTCATTTCACCGGTACCTTCCATTCCTCAGACAGAGGAAAGTCCAGAGAGGGCCAGTGACTTGCCTAAGGTCTCATAGCCCCACCTGACCACACTGGAACCCAGATCCACTAACCCTGGGGACAGCCATCATTAACTCTTCTCTCCCCTCTGCCCAGAGACCCACGTTGGGAAGGGCTGGTACAGCTGGGGCAGGAATGGGCACAGAGGGGGCCAGCATGAGCTGGAGGCCATGCTGCAAAAGAGCCCAGCTCAGAGCCCAAGGAAACTCCCTTCTCCTGAGGGACAGCCAGTGCCCCTGCCCCCAGGGGAAAGCCCTCAGTGTTCACCTGCCCAGACCCTGGGGGGGATACTTTTAAAAGTTTAACACTCTCCAGGGAGCATTCTGCATTTCTATTCCTACAGTGTATCTATGCTTTTATTTATGAAACAAGTCTTCTGTTCTCTGTTAATTAGTGGGCTCCTATAAACCCTCTCCCCTAGCTCAGGGTATGGAGGGCAGGAGGGGAAAAGCCAATAAAAGTATAAAAATATGGAACTCCAGATGCACTGGGCAGGACCAGCCTTCCTGCCTGCGGAGAGGGAGCGACGTATTACCCCAAATTAGTAACTGTCCAGAATCCCAGGCTGATAACATGCATATTTTGGGAAGAACATGCTACTAACTTGACCTCATTCATATTCAACTGTAAGAGACTGATGGAGTGGCTTTTTCTTCAGCAAGTTTGAATGAGGGAGGAGAGATGGGTCATGAGAGCCTGGGAGTGGGATGAGGAGGAACGGGGCAGAAGGTCGGGGGCATGCACAGAGAGGCTTCGGGCCCCAGAGACTAACAGTATTGCCCACGCGCCAGAGGGAAATGGAACACTGACTTTCAGGAGATGCCCACCTGGGTGGGGGCGGGGCACAGATAATTCAGTTTCCATGAGGCGGTGCTTTCTCCTGGGGGGAGAAAGGGGGGATACCTGTAACCGGCAGTTTCCCCTGGAGCAGGGGCTGGCCTGCTGGTCCGGCCTCATGTCCAGCTCTCTGCAGAGCCCCTCAACTGCCCTGAGAAGCAGGAGCTGTCATCTCCATTGTAATCCAGTAGACTGAGGCCCAGAAAAAGAGAGGGGCTTGCCCAAGCGCTGAGTTAGTGACAAAATGCCTAGAAGAACCAAGGTCTCCTAGTCAGTTGCTTTTTACTCACGTTCTGCCTGAATCTGGAGTTAGGCCAAACCAGTTCCTGGCTCTGTGACCTCTTGGACCTCTCCAAGCTCAGTTTTCCTCATCTGTAAAATGGGAGCGATATCTCTTATCTCCTGGGGTTGTTGACAGCATTTGATACTGTATGAAACGGCCTGGCACACCGTCGGCATGCAATCAGCGGCGGCTGTATTACAGAGGAGTCAAATCTTACTCGGGGCATGGTTCTGAAGGTCATTTAATGCAAAGCACAAAACGAAACAAAAAATAAAAACCAAACCCTTGAAAATCCTTTAGGAAGGCACCATGAAGAGTTAAATCCTTGTTGGGGGTGAGTGGGGGAGAAAGAGGAAGGCTTCAGGATTGCCAAGGAGCCAAGAGGGTGAGTGAGACATTGAGGCAGGCAAACTGCATACACTGGAAAGTGTGCCGTGGAGGCCTGGCAGGTACAGGAGGGTCCGTGCCAGGATGGGCAGGGCTTTGAATGCCAGGGGGAGAAGTCAGCGCCGGCTTGCTGCTGTCAGGAGATGTTTAATTTTGGCAGTGGGGTGATTAAAGGGAGGTTCCCTGTGTGTGTGTGAATTTCCACCCGCTCCCAAAGTTGTTTCTCTGCTGGAGAGCTGGGGCCAGTTTATGGCTCCTGGCTGCCCCTGTGAGGCCTCTCCCAGCCCTCCTCCTCCCTGGCTGTCTGGCAGCCAACTGAATTTTATGTGGGGAATCTGAGGAATTTGAAAAGGCAGAATGCAAATGCCACTGTTGGAGATTTCCTTGTCAGCCTCGGAGCGGGGTGGTGGTGGTGGTGGGGGGGGAAGGCCCCTCTTTGTGGGGTAAGGAAGTGTGGAGCTCTGGGTCCTGGACCCTGTTTGGATGCTCAGGGGCCAGGTGGCCAGGGCCAGTTCCTTAACCGCCATCTGTGAGAAGCAGGCAGTGTCACCAGAACTCTCCTCTGGAGCTGTTGGAGAGCCAAGCTCGGTAACAGAGAGTGGCCCTTGTACACTGTTAAGAGCCTGTCACACGCCCTGTGTTGAGAGGTTATTAACGATTCCCCAATGCCCTCGTTTTACAGAGGAGGGAACCGAAGTCCAAGGGGAGACTTTTGTCTGGGGTCACGGGGCCGATCTGGGCCGAGGCCAGGGTCCCAGCGCTGATGGGGGCCCGCTGGGGGCCCGGCGCTGCGGGCGCGCTGAGGTCGCGGGGCGGTCCCGGACCTTGCGCGGCCCTAAACCCTCCGGGCCGTGGGCGCGCCCGCCGTCCCCGGACCTGCCCGCTGTGGGCGCCGGGGGGCCGGGAGCCGGGAGCCGCGCCCGAGCCCGGGCGCCTCTATCTCCCGCGGCCGCGGCGTCTCCGAGTCTCGGCGGCCCGAGCGCCGGGCGTTATCTGCTCTCGCCCGGCCGGGCCCCTTCCCGCCTTCCCGCCCGGCCGTGGCCGCCGTGGCGACGGGCCGCTCCCGCCTTATCATCGGCTGCCCGGCCGGCTAGCTGTGGCCCGCGTCTCACCCCCGCCCCTCCCCGGGCGGCCCCCTCCCCGACACGCCCACTCCCCAAGATGCCTCCTCCCAGGGTAGCCCCCTCCCCTGCTGCCCCTCTCAGAGCTGCCCCCTCCGGGGCCAAGCTGCAGGGAGCGCTTTCCCCAAGGGGCACTGCGTCAGAAAAGGGTGTCAGACTTGTCCTCTTCTTAAAAGACAAGCCTAACTATGCTTAATCCCATTTTAGTCACGTTTTAAAGGATTTCATAAGAGAGGCAAAGTTATGCAAAACAAAACAAAAAACAAAACCCACTCTAACTCCTAAACCCACTCTACGTCAGGGCTGGGCGGGGGTGGGGTGGGACAGAGTACTCATCCATCAGATCGCTCTAAAATTCTTCTCCTCAGGGCTTACTGTGTTAGGTGTGACACCCCTTGGAAGCAAAGTTTCCCCACATGAGTATGGGAATCTGTAGGCCATGAAGCTCCCCAATAGTGCTGGTGGCAGAAAACATGGATGCAGCCCTTTGTAATAACAATTTGGCAGTATAGATGGAAAGCCATAAAAGTATTTATACCCTTTGACTCAGTAATCTCACTCTGGGAATGTATCCCAAGGAAATAGTTCAACAGCAGCGAAAGAAAAAGACAAAAACAGAAAACTATGGGTTCATCAATGTGTTATTTGTAAAGCTAGTAAGCACATCTTTCTGAGTGAAAAGTTGGAATACACGAGTCGCATGGTACTGGGTTCGAACTCACCATGGTCCCACCATGAACCCGCCTACAAACCTTGAATAAGTGTCTTAACCTTGCCGAATTTCCCTTTTCGTTTCTGGGAAATGAATAAGCCCACCACTCAGAGGACTTTTGTAAGAATTCCAGGAGACATCTTGTGAAAGCATCTAGTAAAGGGTTTGAGGGTAGAGGAAGAATGTAAGAAGTGTTTATTTCCCCCCTTTCTTCATCCTTACAGAAATGAAAATATGGAGTATTTCAAGTTACATTTGTAAATACTGGAGAAAGTGCATATGGTGGTTAAGAGCTTGGGACTTTTGAGTCCTTCAAACTTGGATTGGGTCAGAATCCTAGCACCACTTATTTCCTAGCTGTGCAATCTTGACAAGATGTATTTCCTCACTTATTAAAAAATGATAATAGAATTTACCCGGTAACTGTGGTGAGGGTTAAATGAGGTAGTATGTGGAATGTGTTTAGGTCCGTGCCTGGCATGTAATAAGCACTCAATAACTGGTAGCTATTATTATTATTAAATAGCATTTAAAAGTAGAGGTAACTTCAATACCCCAAAGTACTCCAAGTTAAATAAGTTAGGATATCTTTTGTGGAATAGAATGCGGCATTTAAAAAGAGTGAGATGGGGCTTCCCTGGTGGCGCATTGGTTAAGAATCTGCCTGCCAATGCAGGGGACACGGGTTCGAGCCCTGGTCTGGGAAGATCCCACATGCCGCGGAGCGACTAAGCCCGTGAGCCACAACTACTGAGCCTGCGCGTCTGGAGCCTGTGCTCCTCAACGATAGAGGCCGCGAGAGTGAGAGGCCCCACGCACCGCGATGAAGAGTGGCCCCCGCTTGCCACAACTAGAGAAAGCCCTCGCACAGAAACAAAGACCCAACACAGCCAAAAATAAATATAAATAAATAAATAAATTTATAAAAAAAAAAAAAAAAGAGTGAGATAATCAACATAAACTAATGAGGAAGGATGAACATGATAAGTGAAAAACGACGGTTGCCTCCATCTGGATAAGTGACCTAAATATGAAAAATTAGAAGTAAAAATATAAGTTTAAGGAAAGTCTTATATAATCTTGGGCGGGGGGTGGGGGGTAATGAGGATCTTCTCAAGCAAGCCAGGAACCATAAGGAAAAGACAGACCATAAAGGAAAAGACAGATTAGACCATATCAGATATTTAAATGTCTACATGGTAGGAGACCCCATAAACAAGTCTAGAGACAATCGTAGAGAGGAGAATTATTTGTTACATACAGATAGATAAAAGCTTCATGTCCTTCATACCCCTCAAGACCTCTCATATGGAATTCCTACAAACTAATTGGAAAAGTCAAACAATAGAAAAATGGACAAAACCACTTCACAGAAGAGGAAATGCAATCATGAGAAAGGCAGACCACCTCCCCATTTGTTGGGGAAATGCAAATAAAAGCATAAACAAAATACCATTTTCCACCAAGCACTAACTATTAAAATAGAAATAGGCATGCCCTTTGCCCCACCAATCCCATTTTCAGAACTATCCATAAAAAATACATTTTGTTTTTTTTACTGTAGTGTTCTTCATCCTTCATAGTGACAATTCCAGTGTCCACCTCTAGGGCATGGGTGGATGAATTTGGTTACAGCCATGCTGATGGGTACTGTAGACTGCTAAGAAGGAAGTTTTTGAATCTGTATGCAGTGACTTGCAGGGTTGTCTGTGATATTCTGTCAGGCCAAAAAAGGCAATTGTGCAGCAGTGTGTAAAGTATGATCCCATTTTGTGTTTAAAAAAAGTGTGTGTGTCTGTGTGTGTGAGAGAGAGAGCGAGACAGAGAGAAGATTTCAAGCCTTCACCAGGGTAAATATGTTGGTTCTGTTTGCATAAACCTATAGAAAAGTGGGTGTATATATTGAAAGAAAGGGGCAAGTGGTTTTCACTAGTTTTCTTTTTTTCCAGTTTTATTGAGATATAATTGACATATAACATTATACACGTTTAAGGGGCACAACATGGTGATTATATATATATACTTTATATATACACACGTATATATACATATATGTATATGATCACCACAATAGATTTAGTTAACATCCATCACCTCACATAATTACGAATTTTTTTCTTGTGTTGAGAACTTTTAAGATCTACTCTCTAAGCACTTTCAAATATACAACACAGCGTTGTTAACTATTGTCACCATGCTGTACATTCCCAGAACTTAGAATTGTAAGTTTGTACCTTTTGACCACCCTCACCCGTTCTGCCCACCCTCCGCCTCTGGCAACCACCATTCTGTTTGCCCATTTGTCTAGACTGACATTTTCCTTTTCGTTTGTAGGATTTCTGGACATGAGGGATATGAACCCTTCTTTCCCTGCATGTGAGCCTGTGGAGAGGCTCCTGCCAGACTGTTCTGCATTTCCTGGTGGTGGGAGGAGAGAGGGGCGGCGTTCTCAGGTCCCCATCTCTCTGTGACCTTTGGCCTGCTGCAGCAGCATATGTTGTTGTAGTCTGGAAAAATGGCAATTAAATAGATTTGATCACACACAACAAACGAAGAGAGTTTGCAAAGCAATATGTACCCCGGTTCAGTTTTTGTGAGAAGGAACCGCCTGTGTTTGTAAATATGTAGAGGAAGGGCTGAGAGAGGGCCTGGCTGACTGTTGGAGGTCACTTCTGAGCAGTGGGCTGTGCTGAAGGGGGTTTTATTTTTGCACGTCTCTCGTTTGCAGTTTTTACAATGAGCATTATTGCTTTTGCAAGGATAAAACAATGGAGTATTTTTTCCCCTGAAGTGTACAGTGGTATTTGTGTACTGTGACTGCAGGGAGGAAATGTGAACAAGTACCAGAAATTGGGTTAGGGTGGTGGGACCCCCCCCCACCCCCGCCCCCGCCAGAATTTTTTCTTTTAGATTTGTACCTTTTATTTTTTTATTGTGGTAAGAAACTTATAAGATAAAATTACCATCTTAACCATTTTAAAGTGTACAGTACAGTAGTGTTAACTATTATACTCCAGATCTCCAGAACTTTTTCATCTTGCATAACTGAGGCTCTATACCAATTGAACATCTCCCCATCTCCCCCGGCCCTCGGCCCCTGGAAACCACATTCTACTTTCTGTTTCTATGAATCTGACTGCTTTAGAAACCTCATATAAGTGGAATCATGCAATATTTGTCTTTTTGTGACTGACCTATTTCACTTAGCATAATATCCTCAGGGTTCCTCCATGTTGTAACGTATGACGATTTTCTTCGTTGTGTATTGGGTTGGCCAAAAAGTTCCTTCGGGTTTTAAGTAAAAATAAAAGACACATTTTTCATTTTCACAAAGAACTTTATTGAACAGCATATTCACTGTGTTGTTCCACTACCTTCTGCCATTTTCCAGGCAACTTCATAATTCCATCTTCCCAAAACCTTTTATCTTTTTGAGCAAAGAACTGTTACAGGTGTCTTTTACAGTCTTCCAGGGAATTGAAATTCTTTCCATTAAGGGAATTTTGTAAAGACTGAAACAAATGGAAATCCAAAGGTGCAATGTCTAGTGAATATGGCGGATGAATCAGAACTTCCCAGCCAAGCTGTAACAGTTTTTGCCTGGTCATCAAAGAAACATGCGGTCTTGTGGTATCCTGATGGAAGATTATGCGTTTTCTGTTGACTCATTCCTGACGCTTTTCTTTGAGTGCCGCTTTCAGTTGGTCTAATTGGGGGCGGTACTTGTTGGAATTAATCTTTTGGTTTTCCGGAAGGAGCTCATAATAGAGAACTCCCTTCCAATCCCACCATATACACAACATCACCTTCTTTGGATGAAGACCAGCCTTTGGTGTGGTTGGTGGTGGCTCATTTCACTTGCCCCACAATCTCTTCCGTTCCACATTATTGTACAGTATCCACTTGTCATCGCCCGTCACAACTTGTTTTAAAAACGAAGCGTTTTCATTACTTTTAAGTAGAGAATAGCATGTGGAAATACGGTCAAGAAGGTTTTTTTCGCTTAACTTATGTGGAACCCAAACATCAAAACCTTTAATCTAACCAAGCTGGTGCAAATGATTTTCAAGACTTGATTTGGATATTTTGAGTATGTTCGCTATCTCCCACATGGTATAACGTTAATTGTTCTCAATTAATGTCTCAATTTGATCGCTATCAACTTCAACTGGTCTACCTGACCGTGGAGCAACGTCCAGTGAGAAATCTCTAGCAAGAGACTTCGCAAACCACTTTTGAACACATTCGATCAGTCACAGCACCTTCTCCATACACTGCACAAATCTTTTTTTTGCATTTCAGTTGTGTTTTTACCTTTCTTGAAATAATAAAGCATAATATGCCGAAAATGTTGCTTTTTTCTTCCATCTTCAATATTAAAATGGCTATCCAAAAACTCACCAATTTTGATAATTCTTTTCTTAAATGCACCCTGATATGACAGCTGCCACAATACAATCCAACAAAATTGTCTTGAATGAAGTTAAAGACAACTAAGCGCTACTAGAGCCATCTTACAGAAAAAACCGAATGAACTTTTTGGTCAACCCAATATATATAACTACATTTTGTTTTGTCCTTCAAAGGAAACTTAGGCTGCTTCCACCTCCTCACTATTGTGAATAATGCTACAATCAACATGGACATGCAAATATCTCTTCAAAATCCTGTTTTCAATTCTTTTGGATACATACTGTTATGGGCTGAATGTTTGTGTCCTTCCAAATTCATATGTTGAAACTCTAATCCTAATGTGATGGTATTTGGAGATGGGGCCTTTGGGTGGTAATTAGGCCATGAGGGTGGAGCCCTCATGAATAGGATTAATGCCCTTATAAAAAGAGGCCAGGGAGCTAACTAGCTCCCTGCTCTCTGCCATGTGAGGACACAATGAGAAATCAGCAATCTGCAACCCAGAAGAGGGCTCTCACTAGAACCTGACCATGCTGACAGCTTGATCTTGGACCCTCCATCCTCCAGAAGTGTGAGAAATAATTTTCTGTGGTTTATGAGCCACCCAGTTTATGATATTTTGTTATAGAAGCCTGAGTGGACTAAGACATATACTAAGAAGTAGAATTGCTGGATCATATGGTAATTCTATTTTTAATTTTTTCAGGAATTGCCATACTGTTTTTCACAGCAGCTGCACCATTTTACATTCCCTCCAACAGTGTGCCAGAGTTCCAATTTCTCCACATCTTTGCCAGCACTTGTTATTTTCTGTTTGTTTGTTTTTTGATAGTGACCATCCTAACGGGTCTGAGATGATATTTCATTGTGTTTTGGTTTGCATTTCTCTCATGGTTAGTGATATTGAGCATCTTTTCATATGCTTATCGGCCATTTGTATATCTTATTTGGAGAAATGTCTATTCAAGTCCTTTGCCCATTTTTTAACTGGGTTATTTATTTATTTATTTGCTATTGATTTGTTATGGATATTAACCCCTTATCAGATATATGATTTGCAAATATTTTCTGCCATTCTGTATGTTGCCTTTTCACTCTGTTGATTGTTTCCACTCTGTTTCCTTTGCTGTGTGGAAGTTTTAAAGTTTGGTGCCGTTCCACATGTCTATTTTTGCTTAGGTTGCCTGTGCTTTTGGTGTCATATCCAAGAAATTGTTGCCAAATCCAATGTTATAAAGCTTCTTCCCTGTTTTCTACTAGTAGTTTTGTAGTTTCAGGTCTTACATTTAGGTTTTTGATCTATTTTGACTTTTGTATATAGTGTAAGATAAGGATCTAACTTCATTCTTTTGCAGCCAGATACCCAGTTTTCCCAACACCAGTTGTTGAGGAGACTATCCTTTCCCCATTATGTAGTCTTGGCATCTTCGTTGAAGATCATTTGACCATGTACACAAGGATTTATTTCCATTACCATATTGTTTTGGTTACTGTAGCTTTGTAATATGTTTTGAAATCAGGAAGTATGAGGCCTCCAGCTTTGATCTTCTTTGCCCCTGTATTTTAATGTGGCAGATTTCCATCAAGTAAATTTTGAACTATTATCCCTGGGTGGCAGGCTGGGAAGATCCAGGGGAGGGCATGAGATTGGATTCTCATCTGAGGAAGCTCCTGTAAGCACTGACAGAGTGGATGACCACTGATTGTTTGCCCACCCAACCATCCACCACTGTCTCTCTTGGTCTGCTCAGCCTGCGCCAGCCCACATTGATTAGCTGGTGAGGGGAATGTTACTTTCTGTTTCTTCTTTTATTTCCTCCTATTCTTCCTGTCTCCCTTCCCCCCTTCCTTCTTTCTCTCTTTCCTCTTCCTCACTTCCTTATTTCTTTCCCTCTCCTTCCTTCCTTTTCTTAGCCCAGCTGCATTGGGTGACTTGCTGAAAGCAACTCAGGAGTACACAAGGTCCAATCCTTCTGACCTTTGTCGCTCTCCTCAGGGAAGAGAGGAAGGGAAGTACCATGTCTGTAACACCTACCATTGTCTGGGCTTCATGCTAGGTACTTTGCTCTAAAGCACAGTGTGAGGTAGGTTTATTGGGTCCATTTCTTCATCTGTAGATCTGCAGATGAGGAAAGTGATGCTTAGCTGGCTAGTACTCTGCCTGCGGTTTCACAGCTGTGGTTTCATTGCCCCTCATGTGGATCACCTAAATGTGTCTTCCTAATAGCACTCTGAGGGCGGTTCTTGTTTCCCTATTTTCCAGATGACGAACAGGTGGCTCTGAGCCCAGGGTCACCCAGGAAGTTCACAAAGGAGCTGGGATCCAAACCCAGAGTCAGACCCTTGACCCCATTCTTCTCATCACCACACACTGCTCTGGACTCTGCTCAGGTGCACCCTTCCCCCACCTCCTGACAGAAGCCACTCAGCCAGGTCTCCACAATCATTGTCATTGTGTTCCCAACAGCCATTTTATTGTAACTGATTAGGTTAAGGGTTGATTGTGTTCTCGTTGTCCTTTCACTATGAATGATAGTTGAGGCTACAGCTTCTAAGGTGCAGAGTATACCCTAATCTCAGACACATAGGGGCGGGTGTGAGTCGCAGGGGCAGGAAAGCCCTGAAGAGTGTTTCACCAAGTTGTGGGCAAGGACATTTTAGGAAGATAGAAGAACATGAACCTGAAATAATGCCATCAGTCAACACCTACCCAGCATTTACTCTGTATATAAACTCTGTACCCACGACTATTCTAAGTGCTCTGTATATATTAATTCATTTAATCCACAAACCATTCTATGAGGTAGGTACTATTATTAGTCTTACTTTACAGATAAGGAAAGAGGCTCAGAGAGGCTTAGGAACCTGACCAAGGATACACAGCTAGAGTGAGGAGGGCACTGAGCCAGGGCTGAGGCCCTAGGACTCCATGTTAGAGAAGAGGCTGTGTGTGTAGGAAAGGTTTTTTTTTCTTTTTTTTTCTTCTTTAAAGAAAGAGGGGGTCCTTTGTTGAAGGGGCAGCTGTGCAGAGCTCTTAGGCCTTCACTAACCCTCTGTAAGTCCTCCTGTAAAATGGGGACAATGATTATTGCTCCCCTAATTTCCCTTTCCAAGCCTCTCCCTTTTCTGACAACGGAGAGAATTCTCAACTTTGCAGCAAAGCTCTGGGGCGTGAGGGGTACTGTTCCCAGGAGGACCCCCACTCCAGCAGCGCAGGCCTAAAATGAGTCCTCCCCTTAGGCCCTGCTGGCCTGTGTCTCTGGTAGTGCTGCCCACCGCAGCTCTCCCTCTGCAGGAGCCTGTGCAGGTCAGACTGGGAGACCCAAGAATAGCCATATACCCAGAGCAGCCGAGGGAAAGACCCTTGAATCCCTGGCTCCACCCCTCACTCGCCATGTGACCTTGGGCAAGTGTCTTAGCCTCCTGGAACCTTTGTTGGCTTCACTGAGTTGCTATGAGATTAAATGAGTTTATATGTGTAGGGTGCTCAGAACAGTGCCCGGCACAGAGTAATTGCTACATAAGTGGGCTATTATTTTTATTTTTTAAATTTATTTATTTATTTATTTATTTATTTTTGGCTGCGTTGGGTCTTCGTTGCTGTGCGCGGGCTTTCTCTAGTTGCGGTGAGCGGGGGCAACTCTTCGTTGCGGTGCGCGGGCTTCTCATTGCGGTGGCTTCTCTTGTGGTGGAGCATGGGCTCTAGGCTCGTGGGCTTCAGTAGTTGTGGCACGTGGGCTCTGGAGCTCAGGCTCAGTAGTTGAGGCGCACAGTTGCTCCGTGGCATGCGGGATCTTCCCAGACCAGGGCTCGAACCCGTGTCCCCTGCACTGGCAGTCAGATTATTAACCACTGCACCACCAGGGAAGTCCCTGGGCTGTTATTTTTATAATGCCACAAATACTATGGACCCTCTGGGTGTTGGGGAGACTGGGGTGGACAAGGCAGAGCTCTCCCTGGCCCTCATGGAGCTCAGCGTCTACTAGGGTGACCAGCTGTCCTGTTTGCTTGAGGCCTTTCCTGGCATGTGGGATTATTAGTGCCCAAACTGGGAAAGTCAGTGGTGAGGTGGACTGGTTGGGCACCCTACTGTTTAGTGGGGCACAGATAATTAACAGGCCATCCAGGTCGGCCTGGCAGAGAAGTTCAGGTGTCATGGAAGCACTGATCCAGGGAGGAGTGAAACCTGGGATCAGGGAGAGCTTCCAGAGGGAGGGCATTTAAGCTGAGACCTGGAGGATGAGAAAGAATGAGCTGAGCGAAGAAGGAAAGGAGGGGTGCGGGAGTGGGCTGGAGTGGGCAGTGGAGGAGAGTGTGCCAGGCAGAGGAATGCGTGCGGGCAGAGCTGGAGGCCAGTGAGATTGTGGCTCGTGTGGACCAAGACGTGCCCAGAGACACGGGCACAGGCCCTCAGGACAACCCTGCGTGGGAGCTGGGGGAGGTTGCGAGGGGCGGTGTGGCAGGGGTATACGCACATATGTTTGCTTGTATACCGTGGTCGCCTCTAGGGAGAGCACTGGGGGAGGGGGCACTGGAGATAAGGGTTAGAAGCCCTCTGGAGCTTTTTGAACTCCAAGAATGTAATAACTACACCCAAAGATAAAATAATCTAAACCAACACATGCGTGCCTGTGCTCACCCCTACCCCCAGGCCCAGCTCATCCCAGCCACCGCGGCTGCAGGACCCCCTGACAAGGGCTGTCCTAGTCCCAGGGGCACCAAGCCGGCCCAGGAAGGGGAAGAGGCCACAGCCACGCTGTCTGCCGCCCGGGCCTCCCCCAGGCCTGCCGCAGACAGAGCTAAACAGGTCAGCTTATCAGTTGTTGCCACTGTGTCCCACCCGGTTGAGCTGGGCTCATTGCTGGGAAAGTGGACCCCAGCCCTTTGCCAGGGACAGCACTGGCCCAGTGTGGGAGCCAGCAGGGATGTTTTCCCAGGGGTCGGTCTGTGGCAGGGCTATCACCTGGGTGGGTGAGTGTGCAGAGCCAGGCCTGGGGCCCAGGAGTTGGTCTGCTGCAGACTCGCTCTGGGGTGTTAAAGAATTAAGTTTTGGTGTTTTCTTAAAATTATACAAGTCATCCAGAAGAATGCATTCTCCTTATAAAATAATCACACAGTTCTTCAGTGTATGAAGTACAAGTTCCCCCTCTCTGGAAATGGACCTGTTGGGTACCGGGTCTGGGCTGTACCTGTAAGGTCCACGCCCTCATTCAGTCCTCATGGCCTTTGGGGAGGTGGGCACCTCGTGCTCATTTTACAGAGGAGCAAACCGAGGCCCAGCTGGTGAAGGTTTGTCCTCGAGCCCAGGGCAGGGGAGTGGCCGAGTTGGCTCCAAGACTCCATGCCCACCTTCCCATATCGGGTGGGGTGGGACAGAGAGCCTGTCCTGGGGTCGGGAGAGCTGGAGACCCACATGGCCCTGAAGGGTATGTGGCCGTGGCCTCCCTTGGCCTCTCTGGCTTCCAGGTGAGGAAGGGTCTTGGTGCCAGCTCTGCTCCCAGGTACTCTGTTCCAGGTTCTGAGCCCGGTCCTGAGTCACCAGCCTCTGCCCCTTTCCCAGGGTCCCGTCCCTCCCATTTGCAGGAGGCTGACCTTGAACTCTGGACCCTTGCCCCCTAGAAGGGGTTTTTGTGTGATTTGGGAAGGACAAAGAACGCCTTTTGTCAGTAGGGCAGGAATTACATGGTGGGTATTCCTGGCAGGCACAGGGGAGCGTGATGTTAGTCCTAGGTCTGGGGCGGCCACCACCGAGCCATGGAAGTGTGTTTCTAATTACAGGATGAATGTGGCCAGCTGGACCCAAATATTTTACAGGATCCTAGTGAAAGGATGCTAACCAATTCCTCCCATGGTGGTTGGTCGGGGGGTGGGGGAGACGGATTCACAGATTGGAAGGGAAGTCCGGGAGGAGGGGCAAGACCTTCTCAAAGAGCAGTGAGGGGTGACGTGATATGGAGGAGAAGAGGGACAGAGCCCTGCTTTGGGAGGCAGACAGGCCTGAGTTTGAATCTAGGCTGGTGACCTCCCAGCTGTGTGACCTTGGGCAAGTCACTTAGCTTTGTCGCCTCTCAGAGTTTCAGCTCCTCAACTCCAAAATCGAGACAATAGTCTCTTTCTTGCGAGGATATCATGAAGACTATAGATAATGTGTATAGTGTTTAGCATGGAGCCTTTACACGGGAGGTGTAAAGAAAGAAACTCTTTATGTCCCAGGGTAAGAATGAAAGCTTGGACTTCTGTGAATTTTATAATTTTGAAAACTATTTTTCTTACTATGAAACAATATATGATCATTGTCAAAATATTAGTATATAGTGATAAGAAAAAAAAGCCACCGGTAATCCCTTCACCAATTATTATTTATAATTGTTATTTATTGCTATTAAGTGTTAATGGTGGGATTTAAGGTATCAGAGGTGGGCTGATGGCCTAAATAATCTCAGCATGTCTCACATTATTCTGCTTAGGCTGAATGTACAAGCTGCCACCCTCCCCCAAAGGAAGGTAGCCGGGGGTGACTGACCCTTGCTTTGGTGATGTCGGAAGCTGACTCTGCCCTGGGAGGACACCAGCCTCAGCCTGAAGGAGTGGCCTACCCAGGCCACCTCCCAGCAGCATGTCAGTGATGTGTGACTGAAAAGGGCAAAGAATTAAGGGTTTGGAGCCCCACAGACCTGGGTTCCAACCTGGCTTTGGCCCTAAGATGCTTTATAAAAAAAATTTTTTTAAAGCTTTCTTTCAGTTGAGATGCTTGCAGATTTCTTTCTTTCTTTTTTTAATATATATTTATTTTTATTTGGTTGCACCGGGTCTTAGTTGCGGCAGGCGGGCTCCTTAGTTGTGGCATGCGAATTCTTAGTTGCAGCAGGCATGTGGGAGGGATCTAGTTCCCTGACCAGTGATCGAACCCAGGCCTCCTGCATCAGGAGCGCAGAGTCCTAACCACTGCGCCACCAGGGAAGTCCCTATAAAACTTTTTTTAAAAAACAGTTTGAAGAAATGGTACAAGTGATTGTAAAAAAAATTTTTTTTAAGTATAGAAAAGTCTAAGGAGAAAACTACAAACTCTACCACCCAGAGGTAGCCACGGTTAACTCCCTGGGGAGCATCCTTCCCATCCTGTCTCTATGTAGATACATGTATGCATTTATTCGATTTCCCATAAGCAGGGTCAAGTGATGGATGCTGTTTGCATGGTGTGTCGTGGCAGCTGCCTAATTCAGCCATCCGTACAGGGGTAGAGAGGAGACAGACAGCACCGCTGCATCATGGGGCCCGATGGGGGGCTTAACAACGGGGTGCTGACCTTGTATTCCTTTTTTTTTTTTTTCTGGCCACGCTGCATGGCTTGTGGGATCTTAGTTCCCGGACCAGGGATTGAACCCGGGCCACGGCAGTGAAAGCGCGGAGTCCTCACCACTGGACCTCCAGGGAATTCCCTGACCTTGTATTTTTAATGTGTTTCCTGATCTGTTGTGTCCCAGTCAGGGGCTGGGAAGTGCTTCATATGTACAGCGAGAGGAGCAGCAGGAAGGCTTGCCAGCTGGGACGGGGGTCAAGGGTCTCATGTATCCTCGACCATTCTCTAGGGATCCGGTGCAGCACAGTGGTTAAAGCGTTAGCGCCGGCACCAGGTTGCCGGGGTTCACATCCCAGCCTTGCCCTTGCTGGCTGCCTGAACTTGGGCATGTTCCTTGACCTCCCTGTGCCTCAGTTTCCTCATTTGCAAACCAGGGGATCGTAACAGAACCTCCCTTATAGGGTTGCCTGAAGTTTAAATGAGTTAATTCAAATAAAGCACTTAACATTGCTGGCACAAGGTGAATGATTCATAAGTGGTGGTTGTTATTAATGTCACCCTTATTATTCTATGGCCACATTGCTCAGTCTGTGGAGCCAGTGGGCAGCTCCGGCCCTCCCAGGGGCCACACTGGCCTCGGGCCAGTTGCTCTAGGCTCCCAAATGGCCCTACCCTCCCTCCTTGAAACTTTCTCTCTCTGGATCTCATTCACCAAGAGCACCCAGCCTTTAGCAAGGTTTGGGGGGGGGGCAGCAATCACATTGGGTATTTGGGCCCACGTAAGCCCACTGTTGTTCTTGGCTACCTCTGACTTTCCATCCCCTAGGCCAGAAGCAGAGCCAGAGAAACTTTTGTTTTTGTGCTGGTTGTTTTATAAAAACTGGCCATCTGGGGCCCTCTCAGTGACCTCCCATTTCACATAGAGGAAACCCGAGGCCCAGAGAAGTGAAGTACTGTCACCCGCTGTTCAGTGGCGAGCAAGCCTCCAAGTGCAGACTAGGAGCTCTTTTCCAGGCTCTGGGTTGTAATTTGTCCAGACTCCTCTCTGTGTCCACGAGGCAGTCATGACGCTGTCTGAACTTAGCTTGAATCTCTGTTAAAGCAGCTCTGTGCTCAGCTAATACTTGCTCTGCAGGACTGTGGAGGTGCCTCTCTCACCCTCTTGTGCTACAGAGGAAGAAACTGAGGCTCAGAGAGGGAGATTGGTTGGCGGCTCTGGATCACACAGTGAGCGGGGCCGGGGGGCCGCCAGAGCCCAAGGCTCCCGGAGCCTGGGCCAGTGCCATGCCTGCTCCCCAGCCCCACTCTTCCGTCCAGTCAGTGCCCTGGCTAAGCATGTCCACAGAGAAGCCAGGGTCCTGTGGGGAGTGTGTGGGCACCAAGAAGAGGGGCCAGGCCTGAAGCAAGGACGGAGAACAGGACATGGCTCAGGTCCAGACCATATTCCAGCAGCAGGTCCCTCCTTCCCCCTTAGGATGGAGGGGTGGAGGATGGTGGAGAAGGCCAGGCTTCTGCTTCTGCAGTTGAGAACTCCTTGTTCTTTTGCAGTCAGGGAAACTGAGGCAGAGAGCTTCAGAGCAAGATAGAGATTCATCAGGTCCAGAAGAGTCTACAACTGTGCCTTCTTCTCTCAGCCCCCTGACTTCCAAAGCTCCGGCCCAGGCACCCAAGGACCCGAGGGCACCCCCCAGACCAGAGAGATCTAGAAGAAGGGGGTGAAGCCCACTCTGCCTCTCACTTGCAGGGTGACTTTGGAAAAAGCCACAGCCCTTCTCTGGGCCTCAGTTTCCTCATCTGCACAATGTGTTAGTGGTCATCGCTGGCCTCACTCATCCCATGAGGACCAACATAACGGGTGTGACTTGTCTTTGAAAATTATAAAGTGAAGGGCATGTGTGAGGTTCATGAAGAGAACTCAAAAAAACTAGAAGGTGGAGGGTGGTTACAATCATCTAAGGAGAAAAGTTATTATGGGAGGTGTCCAAACTCTGTATATTTTTTTTTCTTTTTTAAAATATTTATTTATTTATTTTTGGCTATGTTGGGTCTCCGTTTCTGTGCGAGGGCTTTCTCTAGTTGCGGTGAGAGGGGGCTACTCTTCGTTGTGGTGCACGAACTTCTCATTGCAGTGGCTTCTCTTGTTGCAGAGCATGGGCTCTAGGCACGTGGGCTTCAGTAGTTGTGGCACCCGGGCTCAGTAGTTGTGGCATGTGGGCTCTAGAGCGCAGTCTCAGTAGTTGTGGCGCACGGGCTTAGTTGCTCCGCGGCACGTGGGGTCTTCCTGCACCAGGGCTCAAACCCATGTCCCCTGCATTGGCAGGCAGATTCTCAACCACTGCGCCACCGGGGTAGCCCCAGGGTATGTATTCTTAGTCATATTTTCCAAAAGGAGAAACAGAGGCTCAGAAAGTCACCTGCCCAAGGATTCCCATCTTGGTCTGCCTGGTCCCCAATCCATGTTCTTTCCTGCGTACCCTAGTACTTCTCCAAGAAGTCCTCCCACAGTGCTCTCGGTGGGCCTGTGCCCCTGTCACTGTGTGGCAGCTGAGACCCCAGCATCCCTGCACCCTGGGGACAAGGGAGAGCTGGGAAGGTCCCAGGCTCTGGGCAGGAATGCCCTCCCCCAGCTTTGCTCAGTCTTTTTCTGTTGTTTCTTTGCTCAGCCGGGCCCTGTTATCTTCCTCTGAGTCTGACGCCTAGTTCTTCCTGTTTAAAATTCAGACCCTGGACTTTTCCTTTGGGGGTGGTTGTGTGTTTGTTCTGTGTTTTGGATTCTCCCCCAGCCCCTATCTCTGGCACTTTAGGTCACCAACCCCGTTTTCAGTACCCCAGGGTCCCAGTGAGTGAGGGTCTTCTACCCAGTGCCCTGACTGGGGGCATTTGGGTGGCAGGGGAGGAGGGAGGAACCTGTCACTTTTTCCCCATCTGTAATATGCAGGGTCCGACAGCCCTGCCTTGCTGCCCCCTTCTCACCCACGGCCCCTCCTGTAGCCCAAACCACGCTGAGGGTCTCTGGGTTCCCTGCAACGTTCTGCTTTGAGTCCAGCGCCCTCCAGGAAGGAGATTCAGCCATAGAACAAGAAAAAAAGTACAGATGTGAGGTGCCCTGATGAGCTCTACTCCTGAGAGAGGAGACAGGGCCCTGGGGAACCTGGCCCGTGCTAGCTGTATGGGAGGGAGCACTGAACCGGGAGTCAGGAGCCCTGGGTTCCTACCCTTGCTTTCCACCTCATGCTGTGTGAGCTTGGGCACATCAAGTTCTTCTCTGGACCTCAGCTATGTCACAGGAAGGTGGCTGATGCCTTGAGTCAGCTGGCCCCTGAGGGTCTTCCAGCCTGACGAGCTGTGATCTTAGGGCTTCACGAGATGTTCCTAGGGACTCCATGTGGCGTGACTGTGGGAAGACACGGGGCACAGAGAGCAGTCGGGGGTGAGGTGTGCATGGCCTCCAAGGAGCAGACCCAGCACCACCTCCTCCAGGCAGCCTCCCTTCTCTAAGGTTCTCCAGTACTTCCTGCCCCCACCAGAAACCTTGGGAAGGCTTCGGGCTTGGAGTGAGACTGTGGGAAGGTTCATAACCTCCCTGAGCCTCAGTGTGCCCCTCCGTCAAATGGAGACGATGTCTGTCTTCTAGGGCTGCTGATGGCTCCCAGCACACAGGAGATGCCGTGCGAATGATGGGTCTGAGGAGAACGTAGGTGAGGAGCTGTGAGTTCCTAGAGGGGAGGCGTCAGGTCTGACCCGTCCTTGGGTCACCCTGGCCCAGGGACCACTGACTGAGAAAGGGGGTGCCGCAGAGTACATGGTGTCAGGCACCTCTCGAGCTCCACCTCACATCCCCTCGGCTTCCCTCTGTATTCCAGCTCCTGCCAGGGAAGCTAGCTCTGCACAGGTGTCAAGTGACGGCCCCTTGCCTTGCAGCCCACTGAGCACTTGCCTTTGTCCCCAGGTGATGAGAATAAATGCATAATATTTCCCTTCCAACCTGAGCTACCTTCTACCCTCTGAGGGCCCCAGCGGGGTAGAGGCCAGTTGCCAACAACTTGACTAGCTTGTTAACGCCCCGTAGGTTGACTCTCCTTCCTCCCCTGTTTCACTCATCCCAGTGCCTCATTTCTGACTTTGGGAGGCATCTGGGAGAGGCCAGAGTCCTTGAGGAAGGTCCCCAGGGATTGCGGTGGGTCGGTGTGTGAGCTGCAGCTGGCATAGCCTCAGGCTGAAACTTCACACTGAACCCAGCCCGAGACCGGTCCTGCCCAGAGCCTCCGGCCAGATTCTCTCTGCTCCTCCTCTCCCCAGCCCGGCGAGCTTGGGTGCGTTGCCCTGCCTTGTGGATGGAGCAGCTGGATGTAAGTGGCAGAGGGGGGCGCCGTGCCCCTACCTGCAGATTCCCAGTCCATCCAAGCATCATTCACCCCCCTGGGTCCCTGAGGAAGGGCCAGAGCCGGGCCAGGCTGCACTCCTTTTCTCCTCCTGTTGGCAGGTTTTAGGATATCTTTTCTGGTTACTGATTTTAGAAAAAAAGGCTAGCTATTCTTCTCCACCTCTCAGCCCTTCCCCTTTGAACCCTCAGGGAAGGCTGCCTAGCTCAGGGGCAGGGACCTCCACCTCTCAGCCCTGGAGCCCGTGGACAAGGGGACAGCCGGCTCCCTAGAGGACCTTGCAGAGGCCCAGCTGTTAGGAGCATGGACTTGTTACTTAACCTCCCTAGGTTTCAGTTTCCTCATCGGTAAAGGAGGAATGATAACCCAGTCAACCTCAGAGGGCCCTTCGAAGATTCTCAGATAACAGAGAAAATGCCTGGTACATCGTGAGCTGGGTCTATTGGATTTCTGTGTTCTGAGTGGTTCCCTCCCTCCTCAGAAAACAGCATCAGGTTTTGGCAGGCTTGGGTGAGGAATGGAGTGGAAGAGGGCCTGGAGCTCAGAGCCAGAGAACCAGATCCCAGCCTGGCTTTCCACTGACTGGCTGTGGGACTTTGGCCCCCGTCAGAGGCTTCAAGATACTACTTGTGCATGGGGATAATTGTGGGGAGGCTCCAGTGAGACGGAAGGGCCAGTGCGCTGGGGCCTGTCCCCACTGGCCTGGTCCCAGTCCCCACCCCAGCCAGCTTGGACACCAGGACAGGCAGGCACAGTGATCACCGGGCCGCCGGCTCCCAGCATCCTGCCGCCAGCTCCCCAGGCCTCCTGTCTGCACGTCCTGCCCTGCCCAGCCCGCCAGGGTGGCTGAGGGTTTGGAGCCGATGGAATCAGCGTGCCCTTCCCTCCTTTGTCTGCTGGTGCTTCCTTCCCTTCACAGCATGCTTTCTTTTTTCTGGTTTATCAGGCCCTGGGGAAAGCTGGGGCCAGCCAGGCTCCCAGCCGAGCACCCCCTGGGAAGCCGCCAGCCGGGAGCACAGCAGACGGCTCCGTCTCTGGGGCCGGCAGCTCAGCCATCCCCTCCCTCCGCCTGACCCCAGCAGCTCCCACCTGGCGGATAGGCCCTCTCCCAGCATGGGGGAGGCCACCCAGTGTCCCTGGCTTCCAAAGCCTCCCTTTCAGAGGCTTGAAGCCTCAGAGGTGCTTAGGATACACTGAGGCCCCCCTCCTTACTTTAGAAGGAGGAAACTGAGGCCCAGAAGCAGGAAGTGCCTGGAGGGTCTGACTCCCAGCTTAGGGCTCCGACCAGCACGCAGCTGCCTGTCGTCTCCCTCAAGGCAACAGGCAAGTCAAGGAATCTGTGTCCTGAAAGTCCTGGCAGTGCATCCCAGCCCCGCCACTCACAACTAACACCTGTGCCTCAGTTTACAAGTCTGTACAATGGGGATAGTGGTGCCGGCCCCACAGGCTGTTTTGAAGGCTAGAGGCGATAATACAGATGACTGCCCACCCTAGAGCAGGCATTCCCATAGGGGCCATATTGCCCTCCAGGGGGCAAAAACTGGCTCAGGGAGAACATATGAAAAAATCTTGAATTATGGATATACGTGCGGTACTTAAACAGACATACAGTATATCTGGGGTATTACAATGTTTTCGTGGGAAGGGATTGGGAAAAACTATCTATAAAGGATCCTGGAGGGTGGGAGCGATAATGAAATAAAGGTTCAGAAGCACTGCCACTGAGTTAGAATTGAGTTAGTTAGTTTGTCCCTCTGCTCAGCCTCTTCCTGTCTTCTTTCGCTGGTCCTGCCCAGCACGGGCTTTACAGTAAGATCAGGAATCAGGTTATGCTCATCTTCTCAAAAACTCCTGAGAATGAGCAATGGGATCACCCAAGCTTTGACATTGAAAACTCACTCATTTGCCCATTCATTCATCCATTTGACATTTGCCCGAGGTCACAAAGCTACACCTCAGAGCAGGGTGCAAGGTGGCAATGACCCTGGTTTTGGCTCTCAACAAACAGGGCAAATGGCTGGGCAATGTATAGCCTGGACTGAAGGGAGACCAAAGCCCTGTGGGCAGGCTAGCTATGGTGGCAAACTTGTCCAACTAAGAGAAGAGGGGGCATTTGGGGTGGGCTTTGATGGATGTGTAGGAGTTTCTCAAGTGGAAAAGCACAGAAGGAAGTGCCAGGTAGAGGAAACAACCTGAACAAAGATACAAAAGTGAGAGTGAGGGCTGTGCGTGGGACAGGAGCCATCACAAAGAGGTGTCAGGGGTTGGGGAACCACCACACCTAGTGTGGCTTCATGGGGCAACCTTATGCATAATTCCTCTTTGGTTCTTCTTCACCCCTGCAATATCCTTTCTATATACAAGTGACGTGTGTTCTTTGTAGAAAGGTTGGAAAGCCTTGAAGAGCGAACAGAAGCCCCGGTCTTCCACTTTGGAGGGAATTTTTGCAGGTGTTTCTTCTTTCTTTATGTCTCTTGCTATCTCTGAAGAGCCTGCCCTTCAGTAGGGAGGGGAGGACACACACAGGCACCCTCTGCCTCTCTGTGTCCAGTGCTTTCCATGCATTCATCAATTTCCTGCCACACACTGTGGGGAGGGTGGTCTTACCTCCCCTTTTCACAATGGGGAAACTGAGGCCCAGAGCTGTCAATGACTCAAGGTCACACAGCTGGTGAGTGGTGGGGCCCGTGTTGGAACTCAGGCCTCTGAGCTTCCTGCCTCTGCACGGGGGTCCACAGACAGGTCTCGGGGCTCCAGGAACGGCTGACACTGCAGATGAAATCTGGACAGGTGGAGAGTTTTTCTGGGACAGGGTCGACGGCCTTTATTAGACTCCCAAACAGGTCCACGTCCCAAATCTGTACCACTGTGGGCCCCAGAAGAGCCCCCAGAGGTCAGAGCCCTTCTCATGATTGACACGGACACAGAGTTCCCTTAGGGGTAGCAGGGCAGGCACCAAGGTGGGCCTGGAGAGGGAGCTCAGGGTGGGGAGAGAACTGGGTCCTGTGGGGGCCTCTTCTCTGGTCTTAGTTCCACTGCCTGACTTAGTCCACCCTCAGGAAGTTCTTCCTCACATCTGCCCTAAAGCTCTCTTGAGGAAGCTTAAGCATATTTTTCTCCTGCCCTCTGTGCCACCTAAAAGTAGAATAGAGCTCCAGGTTCCTGCGTGCTTATTATATTAGTAAAGATAACTAACTAACCAAATAAAGGGGGCATAAAAAAACCAGACACACCAATGATTCCTTGCAGGTCCCTTGGGAAGAGCCAGGCTTTGCCTGGGACACCTATCTTCAGTTGCCCCTGAACCTCAAACCTCTGGACAGCTAAGCCTGATGATTCACATCATCCATAGCAAAGATTTCAGGTCCCTCCCCCTGCAAAGCATTGCCAGCTGCACTTGGGCTCTGCCCAGGCCTCAATCTCCCCCCGTAACATGAGGGGATGGGACAAATTGATCTCTTTGTCTTTTTCCAGTGCTCACTCTGTGATTTCAGTGATCAACTCACCAATCACAGGTTTTGTTCATGCTGTACCCTCTGCCAGGGATGCCCCACCTGTCTTTTCTGTCTGACCGGCTCCTACCCACCCTTCATAGCCTTCTTCAAAGGCCACTGCCTTTGAGAAGTCTTCCCTGATCTCCCAAGCTAGAAGGGTTCATGCTTTATTCTGGATCTCACCTTGCAGTGCTGGAATCTTGACAGCACCTCTGGGATTTATGCCCTTGCCAGCCCAGAAGCAAACTGAAAGCAGGGGCTGTTTTGCTCAGTCTGAATCTCCAGCACTAGCACAATGCCTGACATTTAGACAATGCTCTGTGAGTTTACTGAATGAATGAAGCAGTGAATGAGTGAGTGAGTCAGTAAGTGGATGAATCTCTATGTACCTCCTTTCCCAGCCCCTAAGGGTCTGTGGCCTGGAAAGCCTCCCCCACTGCCTGTGTCTCAGCATCTTGGTGTAATTGGCCTATAGTTGGTATTTGATGTGGCTCAGCTGGGAGGGCTGGGTGCACCCGTTTATTTGGCTTGGCTAGCCTGCTGCGGTGCACAATGCTGCCTTAGTCTAGAAAAGCTCATGGGGGCCTGGGGAAGTGGGATGGGAAAGGCTTACCATGGTCTAGAGATTCTGACTGCACTCAGCTGCCCGGGTCACCAGCAACCTGGGCTGGCCCCCTGGCCATCCAGCATGTCTCTGGGGGCCAGGGCAAGAGATGGTCCAGCTGATGCTGGAGGCCACCAGGCCTCGCCTGCAGACAAAAATGACTCTGAGAGCAACTACTTCAGCCCTGAGCTTAGAATACAGACATGGAAACTGAGGCCTGGAGGCAAGAAGGCCCCTGCCCCAGAACCCATCGACATGTTGGAATCATAGAAGCTGAAAGGCACAGGATCTCAAAGGTTACTTGGTCCAATTCTATGAATTCTTTTTCTCAACATTTGTCTTAAAAAATGGGAATGGTGTCTAGAAAACCGCACATCAGGAGAGTATCACCATAACTGCCTTTTGTCTTGTGGTTGTTACATGTCAGGCATGAGGCTAAGTGCCCCACTTCTAGAATAGAGTCTATTTTATAAGTGAGGAAACTGTGGCTCAGAGAAGTTCAGCAACCTGCTGAAGTTCACACAGCTGCTAAGCAGTACAACCAGGACTGAATTCAGATCTAGGTGGACTCATGTGCTTGCACCCCTGACCACTTGGCAATACTGCCTCTTTGTTGCCCAAGGTGAACCTGTGGCTGAATTACATTGCTTGATTTTTGTTGATTTGTATTTTCTAATTTTGCTTCAATGACTATGAAATACTTGTATAATAATCAGCTAAATGAAAACAGCAGTTGTGTATGTGTGTGTGTTTAAGTGTGTTTTAGTGATTTTAAACTAATAACAGGGAATTTCTGCAGTTCTGCGTGTCTGTGGGCATCTCTATACACCCTCCTCCAGGCCAGATGTATCGTCCTTTAAGTAGCAGCCCTCCTCCAAAAGTTATTAGAGAGAGGCCCTTCAGTCTTCCCTCCCCACAACTTAATCAACTGTAAAGTCACTGGTGCCTTTTGAAAACACAGCTCCCACTTAATTCTGAAAGTTTCCACACCCAGGTGCCAAGGCAATAGGGAGAACCCTGGCCTGGGAACCCAGGATCCTGAGCTCTGGCCCATCCCCCTGCTCTGTAGCCCTGAGCAAGCCCTTATCCAGTTCTGAGACTCAGTTTCTCCATCTGTCAAAGTGCCAAGTGAGCTCTGAGGACCCTTCACGCCCTTACAGCCCTGTTGGAAGAGCGTCCTGTCAACCCCAGGGCCAAGGCAGAGACTCAGGCACCCTGAGTTATCCCAGTCTCTCTAACAGTAGGAATTTCAAATAACTTTCTCCGCCAAGCTACCTGCAGAGCAAAGCAGGCCACTTGCTCTGGGTAATAGCCCACTAGGTAATCCCTCCAACGTGTGTTTGTGAAAGCAGAGTTCCTCAGGGTCCTCCTTTGTGTACATAGAGGATTGAAACATGAATACCCTCCTACAATACAGCCCTAGACTGCTCACCAGCTTATCGGGTTTGGATGCTATGTCTTGGGGGTTGATCTCTAAGGGGGATCTAGCACGAAGTGGCTGTTCCATGTATATATCCCTTCTTGGATGGTTTACAGTTGATCAGGGAAGATAGGAGGACAATGCTTATCAGAAAGGAGTGGAGATCTAAGGGAATTTTCGGGATGAGGGACAGGCAATGCAGGATGTCTTCCTGTGCTTCCCACAGCACCTCCGTGTAAGCCAGTCCAGCTGGCATGAAGGGGTCTGGGCCAATGGGGATGTCTCCATCTTTAAACATGCTCCCACTGCAATCATCCTGCTGGTCTAGCCTAGGGCTATGCTACTTATTCTCTGTCTGTCCCTGATGTCCCATCTTTCTGTGGCCATGACTCCCTCTTCCTCATGGTAGTCCTGACCATATAGGAAGGGCAAAGTTCTGTCTTTCCCATCCACCACCAACACCAAGTTGGAGAAATACAGGCAGCAAGCAGAGCCAGGAGTCCGGGGAAGCTTCCTGGAGGAGGGAGTCTCTGAGCAGAGTCTGCCAATCACCACGCAGAAGAAAGAGCTTGTGCAAATGTGTGTCTAGAGAATGGCAGTGTGAGGGATGTGGAGGGCTGGCCAGAGATGGGACTGTAAGTTCTGGACCTTGGAGACCATGGAAGCTGTGCCAGGAAACCTGGGCTTGTTCTGAGGCTGATGGGAAACCAGAGAACCAGCACAGAGAGGAGAGCGGAGGACAGATCTGTGTTTTAGAAAAGCAGTTGCTATGGAGAAGGAGAGGAGTGGATGAATTTGAGATAGGAGGGGGATGGGTGGGGTCGTGTGTGTGTGTGTTTGTGTGTGTGTGTGTGTGAGAGAGAGAGAGGGAGGGGTCAAGGAGGACTCTAAGTTTCTGGCTGAGGGGGATGCAGGGGAATCGAAACAGGTCCCCTGGGGGCAGGATGCCTTCAGGGAGACCAAGGAAAGCCAGGTGGGGTGTCTACTGTGCAGCAGACAAAGGTATTTGGAGCTGAGCGGGAAAATGTATGAAAGTCATTTGTCTCCAGGGGGTGGTTGAGTCTGTGAGCATGGGTGAGGCGGTCTTGACAGAGTGGGGAGAGGGAAGTGAGCCTGAAGCCAGCGTGTCAGGATGCCCAGGGTAGGCATTCAGGGAGGGAGTGGCCAGCACAGAGGATCATGTGGGGTTTGGCTACGTGGAGGTCACCTATGAACCTGTCAAAAGCAATTCAATGGAGGGATGAGGCAGAAGCTGGATGGACCAGCTGAGGCCAAGGCCCTGGCATCTCTTTCATGGGCACCTACCACAGCCTCCTGTCTGGTCTCCCTACTCTGTCCTCAGCCCTTGAGTTCATTCACCACACGGTCGGTGGCCAAAGCGCTCTTAAAAACACACCCAAGTCATGGCACTCCCAGATTTCTAATGCTCTCTGCCATCCCATCACCGTCCTTACCACGGACCACCAGTCTTTGATGCCTTTTGGCCTCTGCCCCCTCTCCATTCATGTTTGGGGCCCCTGCTCTGAAAAGGGGGCATGTTTCAAGCTTCTCCGACCTTTGAGGTCCCGCACCCCAGCTTCAGCACCTCCACACGGGAGACCCCCATGGCCCACACCCTTGCCCTCTTCTCCTGGGTCTGCCCAGTCGTCGGATCTCTGGGCAAGCTGCCTTCTAAAGGAAGTGTCCCTGAACCCCTCGCCCCGCTCCAAAGTAGGGCAGTTTCTCTTGTTTTGTATACACTGTACCCCACTGCACCCCACGAAATACTCCTCACAGCTCCAAAAAAGTCTTTAATTGTGCTCTTTATCTGTCTTTCTCTTTAGAATGTGAAGTACTGTGGGGGTCAGAGGCCAGTTCTGCTGTGTCCTCCATAAATTGCGACACCAGGCACAGTGCCTGGCATGGAGTAAGTGCCTGGTAAATTTGAATGAATGTGTATTAATGAATGAAAACACTTACAAAAGGATGAAAAGAAAGATATGAAGCAAGGGCAGCCTATTGAGCAAGAAGTTGTACAAGGATGGAGTGTGATCCTTGGAGGGGACAGGGGCCTTCGTCAAGCCATGTCTCTCAGTCTATTTCAAAGGATAATAATGATAATAACTGTTGGCCACAGTGTGTGGTCAGTCAGTGCTGATAACCAGACATTTGCCAACCTCCACAGTCTTAAAGGGCACCCCTGCTGGGTTGGGGGAGGTCCCATCGAGCATCATTTCAGGATGGGGAGTCCCCCAGGGCAGAAGGAGTCCACTCCCGACTCCAACCCCAATCTGACTGCTCTCTCGAGCCCAGTTCCTCCTTTCCCCAGTTGAGGACAGCCTGCTGGCAGTGGGGTGCTAGGGCCTCCTGGCTTCGGGCCCCTCCATTCAAAGTTCCTCACGACCCCTGCCCGCCGTAGTTCCTGGACCCCACCATCCGCTAGAGTGAGACCCCTGTCCCCGGCCTGTCCCAGTGGGATGCTGTAGGGTGGACCCCCCAGCCTCGGAGGCGGGGGCAGGGTCCTAACAGGGTGAGACCACTGAGGGAGTCCTGTGCACCGCACCCGCCCACCCTCCCGCCCTGCCAGCCCTCCCCGCGCCCGCCTGCCCGCCTGCCCGCCGCCTGCCGCCGCCGCCGGACGCTGGAGTTCGGTTTTCTTGACCCGGCGGGGCCGGGGAGGGGCCGCCCGCGGAGCCGCCGTTTTATCGCGCCCTGTCTCCGCGCTGTCTCCCGCCGCCGGCCCCAGGCTGGCCGGCCTCTCCCCCCACCGGCTCCCGCTCCCGGCTCCACGCTGGCGGGCCGCCGGTCCCTTTGGGCTCCCCGAGGGCAAAGCTGGGGTGGCGGTGTCCCGCAGAGCAGAGCAGGGGGCCCGGCCTGCCCCCAGCCCCTTGGGCCTGGGGAGGGTATGGGAGATGGGGCTGCTGCTGGGTGGAGGGGCCTCTGAGCGGGCAGGGAGGCCCTAAACGCCCCCTTGGCAGCGGATGTGGGAGGAACTGGCCAACCTGGAGCCGGGAGGGGCTTTTTGGGAGATTGCCCCATCCCCATTTTATAGAAGAGATACTTGGGGCCCAGAGAACACAACTGGCCAAAGCCACTCCCACGACCCCCATCAGGATCTTCCCCATACCGGGTCTAGAAAGTCATTCCTTTCCCAGTGGCTGGGTGCCAATGGCAAAGAGGCAGGGCCAGCTGAGCCCCTCAGTGTGCCAACCGCCAGTGAGGTCTGCGGGGGCCCAGGTCCTGACAGAGCAAAAATGGCTGGGTTCTTTCAGCAGTGGGGATGGAGACAGCTGGGTTCCCTCTCCTAGCAGGTCCTTCTGTTCTCAGCACACCCGCCCCCTTGCTCCGGTTGCTTCCTCTGCTTAGAATGCCCTCTTCATCTTAGCTTACAGAAATCCTCCTGTCTCTCTAAGGTGCCACCCAAGACCACCTTTGGCCACTAGGTGATGGGGGGACTGGAATCTTACACACGAAAGCAGAACAAGAAGGCACCTCTCTGCCCCTCCCTGCTGCAGGCATCTGAAGTAACCCAGGAGGTTGCAGGTAAAGACGCTTGGGATGGGGGCAGGTGGTCTAACCTGCTCTCTGGGGCTGTAAGTGAGGTCAGCCCTGCAGGGGACACCTGAAGGAGAGTCTGAGTACAGATTTCATGCAGCCAACAACAGACCCCCTGCCCACTGCCAATGCCATGTGTCAACCAGGGGCATGCAGAGCTGAGAGGCAGTGGTGAAGAATTTGAGCAGGGATGGAGCAGGCATTGTGGAGTCCGGTGAGGGGGCAGGGGAGAGGAGAGAAGCTAGGGAACACCTGGGGTGGTTAAAAGGAAGACGGTAGAGAGGAGGAAGGCAGAGGGCCCAGCACAGGCAAGGACCTGGAGGCCCAGCGGTGGAAAGATGGATGGAGGCTGGGGGAGGTAGAGATGAAAGGAGCCAGATTGAGGAGGTTCTTACACCCCAAGGCAAGGACAGAAGAACAGGTTTCATATTACATGACTGTTACATTACCACACACAAAAAAGATAAATAATAGTAGTAGGTTTATACCCATCTTATAGTCAAGCAAACTGTGGCTCAGGCAAATGACTGGGGCAAGACCACATAAGTAACTGGGAGAACCGGAATTTGAACCCAGACCATCCTGTTGCAAAAACCTAGGCTGCTACCTTCCTGCCAGAGCCTCCAGGGATTGGAGTTATGGAGAGGCCTTTGGTTCTATTTGTCCTGCCCTCCTCCCACCCTATTTTTATGAATGAGAACACTGAGGTCCTAGAGGCGCCAGGCTTAGCCCCGTGGTCCTTCTTCCTAATTTGACACCCCTGATATCCTCCTGATGTTCCCAATCCAGGAGCTGGTTAATAAGGCAGACTTTCATCTCCCTATCCAACTTCCTGCCCTCCTACTTAGTGAGTCCTAGGCAGGGCCTAGGAATCTGTATTTTTGGCGATCATTTTGGTGGTTCTGGGTCTGCCGTTTGCCCACAGGCATTTGGGGCCCATAAATGTTTCCCTCAAGCCTCTCACTGAGCCCCTTGTCGGCTGGCTTCCTCCCTTCCCCCTCAGCTTACCCCCCATTCCCCTCCACTTGTGTGCACCCCAGGCCCTTCCTCTTCAGCACCCCCTCTCTCAGAAAAGTGAAAACACATGGTTTCCTAGGCAACTGCATCCCTCCTCCCAGCTTACCCTGAGACCTCCCAGCGTCTCTCAACTGTTCAGAAGAATATTTCAAATACCAGCCTCCCCAGGCAGGGTCTGACAAAGGCTGAGTTCCCCTCAGAGCCTTCTGTCTGAGGGGCAATAGCCCTGCTCCCCTCGAACCTGGAGGCCGGGGGTCTCAGGGGCAAGTTCCAGACCATCGCCTGGGTTACCACCTAGGCCTGCTCTGCTCAGCCAAGAAGCTCATTAGTATTTAGCCTTAGAGATCCCTTTAGATGGGGAGGCTAGAAAGGGAAGGGACTCACACAGATCACATGGCAGTAACGTGGTCTGAGTAAAGGAAGTAGGATGGATTGCGTACCTGCTACCTGCCAGGCACAGTGCTCGATGTTCTGGAGACATTAACTTATTATTCCTTCCTCCAACTCTTTGAGGTCAGTTTTATTCCCATTTTATAGTTGAGAAAACTGAGGCTCAGAGAGGTGAATTACCTTGCCCTAGGTCACCCAGCAAATGAATGGCACAGCCATTTAGAGCCTGTTTCAGGAAGCCTGATCTGTCTCCCCAGTAAGCCCGCAGTCTTAGCACTTGCTATTCTCCAGGCTGGGCAGGGGTCAGGGGAATGATGGGGCTGTGTGGATTCCTTCCTGATTATTATTTTTACATTTCCTTATTAGAAGATTTGGCTGATGTTCTTTGGGGGCTGGGCTCCCTATGAGTTTCTCTTTCCTGCCTTCTCTCAGCCTTGGATCCCCTGGTCAATATTTCTCATCCCAAGACATCTTTCACCAGGTGGGAAAGGATAGAGAGGCACATTTGTGCAATTCATGCTTTCTCTCTGAGCCTCAGTTTCCCCACTGGTAATGTGAGGGGAGGTTGGAAATGAGGACTTGGACGTTCCAGCCTAGCTCAGATATTCTTGGATTCTCACGTCAAGTATATGCATGTGATTGTGTGCGTGATTGCAGGCAGTTAGGTGTGTGTGTGTGATTATGTGAGTGGCTGTGTGTGGTTAGGTGTGCGATTGGATGTGGGAGATGGTGAGTATGTGGGTATAACCGCATGTGTGAGAGTAGATGGATTATGTGTGGATGATTGTGTCTGTGGGTGTGTATGATTGGAGTGTGTGTGTGTGTGTGTGATTATATATGTGTATGGAGAAGGATGATTATGAATGTGTATATGGGTATTCGGGGGTGAGTGGATGTGTGTAATTGTGTGTGTGCATGTATGTGGGTTGTGATATGTGGGTCTGGGTGCAGTTTGTGTGTCTGTGAGTATGTTATTGTGAGAGATTTATGTGTGTATGTGGACGTGTGTGTGTGTGTGTGTATGTGTGAGAGATTTGGAATGACTGTGTGTGTGTCATTGTGTGTATTGGAGGGCCATGAAGCCTCTTCTAAGCCTGGTTGATCAGCACACGGGGTGGGTTCGACCCCTCCTCCTTGACCGCCCATGGGTGTAGTTGGGCCAGGTAGAGGCGGGGACCCCATAGGCACCCATGATGCCAGCATGGCAGCGGAGCACATCCCTCTTGTAATCAGCTCCAGACGCAGCAGCGTCGCCGCCCTCTGATGGGAGGGCGCTGGAAACACATTCTGGCCCCAGCCAGGTCTCTTTGGGGGAAAAAACTAAAGGGGGAGGAAAAAATCCCTGAAAGGCAGATTTTTATTGAAGCATTTCGTGACACGCACACCAACTAATTGATTTCCTTATTAGTAGCAGATTTTTCTCCCAGCCTCTTCTTCTGCCTGAACTTATAAAAACGAAGGGTGGAGAGCCAGCTTGGTACAGACCCAGGGCCAAGTTTCTCCCTGCATCCTCCCGTGGCCAGGGAGGCAGCAAGGGCGAGATGTTTGTTTGCTTTTCTAGGTCTAACTACAGGTAGAGGGGGTGGGATCACCTGTGGGATAGGGTTTCAAAAGCCTGGGAAAACCCCCTTGCCATCCCTCAATTTCCTCTCCCACCTTTTTGGCCTGAAATCCCACCATTAACGAATCATTCCATTTACTTTGGTCTTTCCTTCAGGTCAAAATGCAAATGTGTGTGAGCAGGATCTTTGAGCACTCTTAGTTATCTACACGTAGTTCATGCTGTGGGACTCTGGGAACCTCAGTTTTCTCATCTGTACAATGGGAGACTCCTATGATTGATGTTACAAGGTGCTTGTGGAGATAAAGATCGGATTTGTGACTCCCAAAGCTCTTGTAAATGTAAGTTGTTCCCATGATGATGACAGTGTAGCACATACGTCAGTGGCACAATTCAAGGCCTGGGAGTTCACAAAGGGGGCATGGGTCTTGCATTTAGCAGAGGGAGAGGGGGTTGGGCAGCAGCCAAGTTCAGGTGAGGTCTCTCAGGAGACCTCTAACCAGAAAGCCAAAGCTACCTCTCTGTCTGGGCCTGTGACAGGTGGTCGCTCAAGCTTCACCTAAGGGTTAGGAAAAGGAGAAAGACAGACAATTTGCCCAAATGGTTCCAAATGATGCTTTAGGCAGCCACTGGTAACCCCATTTGTCAGAGGAGGAAACTGAGGCACAAAGTGGTTTACAGAGACCAAAGAGCACATAACTATGAGCAGGCAGCAGGAATGTAAACCCAGCCCTGACAGGTTCTGGACATATATAATGCCTTTTATTCATTTAATGTAAAAGTGTAACGCTTTTCATTGAGGTAAAGTTGGGAAAGACAGCCTGAACCCCTCTCCCCAGGATATCTCAAGGGACAGACAGATAAGGGAATAGGTGTTGGTGGTCATGATGTGACAAATGCCACAATAGGGGTAAGCACGGCCACTGGAAAGGGCCCCTAATACTGACTGGTGTAGTCAGAGAGGGCTTCCTGGAAGGGGTGTCACCTTGAGTAGGCAGAGGGGATTGAACCTGCAGGGCTGACCTTCAGCTGGCTTGTGTGGGCAAGGCCATACCAGTGGTTAAAATATTGATGCACTTATATATGTGTTGCAAATACATATGGTCCCCTTCCCTCCTGTGCTCAGGCTGCCTGGCCACTCCCCCAGGCCCTAGACCTCCCCAGATCCAGAAACCTTAATGGCACATCCAGGACCCTGATAGAATGGTGGGTGACATTGTGACTCTAAAGGCTCAGATGGGGGCCCAAGGCCAGGCTGGTGTCCCTTGTTCTGATCTTGTTACCACCCTCTGGCATGGGGGCCGGGGGTGGGGAGGCAGTGGCTAGAAGCTGGAGGCCAGGCTGAGCAGACAGGCCTGCTGCTGGACACGTCCACTTGCATTCCACGTGGACTTCCTGGGAATGACCAGGGGCCTCTAAGCAGTTCCTGTTCCCAGCGGCTCACAGTCGCCAGGCCCAGGGAGACAAAACGTCCCTGAATGTGGTGGGGCAAGGAACAATATGGGGCGGGTGGAGGAGGGCCACAGGAAGCATGGCAGGGACAGCCGGGGAGCTGGCCGCAGGGCTGGGGGTGACTCAGGGACTTGTGACTTGATAAAGTAAGATGACTCCAAAGGAAATCAGCCAGAGTCCAGGGGGTTGCCTAAATGGCCGACACAACAAGATTTCTGGCACCTGTTCAGACATTAGTTCTTGAGTCCTCACATGTCCCCACACAGCAAAGGACCTTGAATACCATCCAACCAGACATGTTACAGGCATTGATCCTGTCAGGTAGGTATTAGGATCCCAACTTCACAGAAGAAGAAAGTGAGGCTCAGGGAGGTAAGATGACATTGCCCAGGTCACACAGGAGTGGCAGTGGAGCCAGGATGTGCACCAGACAACTGACTCCAGAGCTTGCGTGCCAAGCCAGGCTTCCTGGCAGCACTGGCCCCACTGCCCCCGCTGTCCCCAGGAACCAGGCACGCCTGTACTGGAGCCCAGGGCCTCTTCCTGGGTCTTCACCTCCAGAAAGCTACTACCCTCATCACACCCCCAACAAATAGGGCCACTTTGCCCTTAGAACTTAGAGCTTAAGAAAATGTTAGAAACTGGGGAAAAGAACATATCTTGGCTCTCAAATACAACAAACCACTGCAAATAAAATGAATAAGCACAGTAAAAATCATAATCACTATAGGATCTTTTGATTTACTATGTCTTATATGGAGTGGGGTGGGATTTCCAAAAGAAGAGTGCCTGGGGTTGAGAAAAGGCTTCAAAGGGCCCCTCAACCACTGGTCCTCCAACCCGTGTGTGTGTGTGTGTGTGTGTGTGTGTGTGTGTGTGTAACACCCCCGAGCGTGCTGTGGCTGGGGGGAGGGGGATGCTGTCAGCTCTTATCCTCAGAGCAGTAGTCGTTTCACCTTTCTCAGCCTCTGCTTCCCATCCCCACCCCGCCCCAGTTTCCTTATTAGTAAAATAGGACTGCGATAACTAGCTCATACTGGGGGTGATGGGAGGGTTAAACACGATAAAGTGTGCAAGAGAGCCTGGCCACATAGTTGGGGCTCTGCTATTGTTCTTGCCTCCTCAGTCTGCCCTGCCCAATTTCAGGAAGTCTTTTTTGGCTGGAAACATCTTAGGATGAAAGAATGTTGGAGGAGAAGGCATTCGAGATAAGGCAGAGCCAGCCTCTCACGTGGGAGGGTGACTTCAGGAACTCAGAAGGCTCTGTGTCTCCAGCTCAGATTCCCGCCCTTGCTCTGTGCTTAAACTCCGCCCTTCCAGCTTCACTCTCCAGCCTCAGGCTTTGATTAGGTTACAATGCACAGCCCTCCTCCCCCTCCCCATCAGGGTGCTAGAAGCAGAGTCCAGGTCAGACTTATCTCTGTGTTTCTTTCTTTCATGTTTTAAAAACAGCTCTGTTGAGATGTGGTTCACATGCAAGAAATTGCATGTACTTACAGTGTACAACGTGATAAGTTTTGACATATGTTTACAGTCATGAAACCATCACCATAATCAAGAAAATGAACATGTCCATCACTGCCAAATGTTTCCTCCTGCCACTTTGTAACCCTTCCCTCTCTCCCTCTCTCCCCACCCCCTACCTCAGTCCCCAGGCAACCACTGATCTGCTTCAAGTCACTTACATTAGTTTTCATTCTCAAGAATTGTATATAAATGGAGTCAGACAGTATGTATTCTTGTGTGTAAGGCTTCTTCCACTCAGCACAAGTATTTTGAGACTCATCTGTATTGTGTGTATATCAGTCGTTCATTCCTTTTTATTGTTGAGTGTTCCATTGAATGGATATCCCACAATTTGTTAATCCATCTGCTGATGGGCATTTGGGATGTTTCCACGTTTTTACTCTTATAAATAAAACTTCTGTGAACATTTGTGTTCAAGTCTTTGTATGAACATAAGCTTTCATTACTCTTGGGTAAATACCCAAGGAATGGAAGGCTAAGTCATATAGTAGATGTATGTTCAACTTTTTAAAGAAACTGCTAAACTCTTTTCCACTGAGGTTGTACTATTTTCATTCCAACCAGCAGTGTAAAGAGAATCCCAGTTGTTCCATATCCTTGCCAACACTTGGTATAATTGGTCTTTTTTGTTTTAGACTTTCCAATAGGTGTGTAGTGATATCTCATTGTGGTTTTAATTTACATTTCCCTAGTGACTAATGATATTGAGCATCTTTTCATTTGCTTATTTGCTATCTGCATATCTTCTCTAGTGAAGTGTCTGTTCAGATCATTTGCCGATTTTTAAATTGGGCTGTTTATGTTCTCATTATTGAGTTTTGAGAGTTCTATATATGTTCTGGGTATAAGTCCTTTATCAAATATCTGATTTGCAAGTGTTTTCTCCCAGGCTGTGACTTATCTTTTCATTCTCTCACCAGTGCCTTTCAAAGAGCAGAAGTTCTTACATTGATGAAGTTCAACTTACCATTTTTTCTTGTATCAATTGTGTTTTTGATGAGTAACTAAGAAATCTTTGCCTAATCTAAGGTCACAAAGATTTTCTCCTATGTTTTCTTCTAAAGTTTTATAGTATTAAGTTTTACATTTAGGTCTATGATCCATTTTGAGTTAGTTTTTATATATGGTGCAAGGTATGGATTAAAGTTCTGTTTTTATTTTTGCATATAGATATCCATTTACTCCGGTACCATTTGTTGAAAAGACTCTTGTTTCCCCATTGAATTATCTTGGAACATTTGTCAAAAGATCAATTGATCGTTTACATGCATGTCTATTTCTGGATTCTATTCTGTTTCATTGATCTCTATCTTGAGGGCAATGCTACACTGTATTGATTACTGTGCAATAAGTCTTGAGGGAAGGCAGTGTAAATCCTCCAACTTTGTTTTCTTTTTCAAAATTGTCTTGGCTATTTTAGGTCCTTGGCATCTCCATATGAATTTTAGAATCAGCTTGTCAATTTCAACAAAAAAATGCCTGCTAGAATTTTGATTGGGATTGCATTGAATATATGTCAATTTGGATAGAATTGACATCTTAGAAATGTTGAGTCTTCTGATACATGAAGATGGTATAGCTCTCCATTTGTTTATATATGCTTTAATTTCCTCTTAGCAATGTTTTGTATTTTTCACTCTACAGATCTTGCACAGCTTTTGTCAGATTTATCTGTATTTCATATTTTTAAATGCTATTTTATGTTTAATTAAAACATTTTTTTAATTGAAGTTTAATTGATTTACAGTGTTGTGCCAGTCTCTGCCCTACAGCAAAGCGACTCAGTTATACCCATACAGACATTCTTTTTTTTTATATTCTTTTCCATTATGGTTTATCACAGGATACTGAATATAGTTCCCTGTGCTATACAGTAGGACCTTGTTGTTTATCCATCCTATGTATATAATAGTTTACATCTGCTAATCCCAAACTCCCAGTCCTTCCCTCCCCTACTCCCCTCCCCCAACCACAAGTCTGTTCTCTATGTCTGTGAGTCTGTTTCTGTTTTGTAGATAGGTTCATTTGTGCCATATTTTAGATTCCACATATAAGTGATGTCATATGATATTTGTCTTTCTCTTTCTGACTTACTTCACTTCGTATGATAGCTTCTAGTTGCATCCATGTTGCAGCAAATGCCATTATTTTGTTCTTTTTTATGGCTGAGTAGTATTCCATTGTATATATGTACCACAACTTCTTTATCCATTCATCAGTTGATGGACACTTAGGTTGCTTCCATATCTTGGCTATTGTGAATAGTGCTGCTATGAACATTGGGGTGCACGTATCTTTTTGAATTGTAGTTTTGTCCAGGTGTGTGCCCAGGAGTGGGATTGCTGGATCATATGGTAATTCTATTTTTAGTTTTCTGAGGAACCTCCATACTGTTTTCCATGGTGGCTGCACCAACTTACTTTCCCACCAACAGTGTAGGGGGGTTCCCTTTTCTCCACACCCTCTCCAGCATTTATTTGTAGACTTTTTAATGATGGCCATTCTGACTGATGTGAGGTGGTACCTCATTATAGTTTTGGTTTGCATTTCTCTAATAATTAGTGATGTTGAGCCTCTTTTCATGTGCCTACTGGCCATCTGTACGTCTTCTTTGGAGAAATGTCTATTAAGGTCTTCTGACCATTTTACTATTGAGTTGTTTGGTTTTTTTTTGTTGTTAAGTTGTATGAGCTGTTTGGATATTTTGGAGATTAAGCCCTTGTCTGTCGCATCATTTTCAAATATTTTCTCCCATTCCATAGGTTGTCTTTTCATTTTTTTATGGCTTCCTTTGCGTGCAAAAGCTTGTAAGTTTGATTAGGTCCCATTTGTTTATTTTTGTTTTTATTTCTGTTGCCTTGGGAGACTGACCTAAGAAAACATTGGTACGATTTATGTCAGAGAATGTTTAAATGCTATTTTATTTTATTTATGTTTCTTTCTTTCTTTCTTGGCCGCACTGCGCAGCTTGTGGGATTTTATTGATAGTTCCCCAACTAGGGATTGAACCTGGGCCCTCAGCAGTGAGAGCAAAGAGTCCTAACCACTGGACTGCCAGGGAATTCCCTTAAACGCTATTTTAAGTAGTACTGTTTTTGTCTTCAATTTCAAATTCCGATTACTGACACTTTCACTTTTTTAAAAAAAACCCAGGAACTGAATTTACCCTGCCATCTGAAACAACCGAAAAACCAGACAAAGTATAGAAAACAATGACTCTCAAGATATTGGATATAAGGCAGTAGAGGACAGTGATGGAAAACAAATGAGATGAGCTATGATTGCCCCAGCTTACTTCCTGGAGAGCATTTCCATCCACAGCAAAGGGAGAGTGACTCATGTAGAGCCCAGAAGTCATCTTGAGAAGATGGAGCTGAGAGTCCAAAAAAGCCAAGGCAGCTAGAATTCGCAGGGAAAAATACTAGAGAGGAGAAAGCTACATAGGGAGAGAAAGTCAGAGTGCCCTGTAGTATTCAGTGTGAGAAAGCTACCCAAGGCCAGAAAAGAACCCCAAAAGGTTAGAGAGAGCAGTACCTGGAGCTCTACAGGGCTCAGAATAGTGCCTATTTCCAAAAGCCAGAGTGTAAAAGATCATAATATGCCCATAACCGGGCATCAGTTAGAGTGCTGTGAAAGGTCTCATCTCAGTAGTGGGGACACTTAACCCTGGACTAAATGCTACTTTTGTCCTGCCTAATGAAGCTTAAAATCAAAACCTAAAAACTCTTCAAACTTTTACCAGGGACTTCCCTGGTGGTCCAGTGGTAAAGAATCCACCTTCCAATGCAGGGGACATGGGTTCGATCCTTGGCCGGGGAACTAAGATCCCACATGCCGCGGGGCAACTAAGCCCTCATGCCACAACTACTGAGCTCGCGTGCCTCAATGAGAGAGCCCACGTGCTGCAAACGACAGAGCCCACGTGCTCTGGAGCCCGCTCTCCACAACTATAGAGCCCAGGCACCCTGGAGCCCAAGCACCACAACTAGAGAGAGAAAAGTCTCACACCACAACTAGAGAGAAGCCCGTGCACCACGATGAAAGATCCCACATTCCTCAACGAAAGGTCCTGTGTGCCGCAACTAAGACCCGACGCAGCCAAAAAAAAAAATAAAGAAAAAAAAGGATCCAACTCTTTCCAAGTAACTTAACCATGTCCCAGAACTAATCTCAAGAATAATTTTAGAAATACAAAAGGATTTTACCCCAAAAGGTAAAAGTCACAATGCTTAGCATCTCATCAAAATTACCAGGCATACAAAGAAGAAAATCCAACACTCAACGAAGAGAGGGTCACAGGACTTCCCTGGCAGTCCAGTGGTTAAGACTGCACACTCCCAATGCAGGGGGCATGGGTTTGATCCCCTGTCAGGGAACTAAGATCCTGCATGCTGCATGGTGTAGCAAAACAACCAACCAACCAAACAAAAAAAACCCAAACAAAACGAAACAAAACCAAACCACAAAAAAACAAAAACAAAGAGAGGGGGCTTCCCTGGTGGCGCAGTGGTTGAGAATCTGCCTGCCAATGCAGGGGACACGGGTTCGAGCCCTGGTCTGGGAAGATCCCACATGCCGCGGAGCAACTGGGCCCGTGAGCCACAATTACTGAGCCTGCGCGTCTGGAGCCTGTGCTCCGCAACAAGAGAGGCCGTGATGGTGAGAGGCCCGCGCACCGCGATGAAGAGTGGTCCCCACTTGCCGCAACTGGAGAAAGCCCTCGCACAGAAACGAAGACTCAACACAGTCATAAATAAATAAATAAAAGAACGTGAATTTCTTTAAAAAAAAAAAAAAAACAAAGAGAGGGTCATTAACGCATAATGAAGAAAGCATATAAAAACACGTATTATACTGGTATACCATAAGTTCAAGAAGCTAACGATTGAACATGTTAATTAGAGACATATAAGACAAAAAAAAATCCAAATCAAATTTCTAAAGATGAAAACCACAATGTGTGAGATGAGAAAAGTACTACGTAGGATTAAGGATAGATTAGATGGATGTTATAGAAGAAAAGAATAGTGAATTTGAAGACATAGTTAAGGAAACTATCCAAAATGAAACACAGCAAGAAAAAGAATTAAGAACAATAAATGGAGCATCAGTGAACTGTGGGGGTGATTTCAAGAAGCCAAATATACATGCAACTGAAATTTCTGAAGGAGAATAGAGAATGAGACTGATAAGTGATTTTTAAAAATAATGCCTGAAAATTTTCCGAATATGATGAAAACTCTAAACCTAGAGATCCAAGAAGTTCACGAAAGTCCAACAAAAGAAACATAAAGAAAACTAAACCAAAGCACATCAGAATCAAATTGCTTAAAACTAGTGATTAAGGGAAAAATTTATAAGCAGCCAGAGGAAAAAAAGACATATTATATACAGAGAAACAAAGCTAAGGATTACAGCAGATATTAAATTATGAACGATGCAAGATAGAAAACAGAGGAACATCTTCAAAGTAGCAAAAGAAAAAAAACTCTACCCAGCAAAAACATCTTTCAAAAATAAAAATGAAGGAAAGACTTTTTATGACATATAAAAGTAAAGAGAATTCATCACCAGTTATATCTGTCCTACAAGAATTTTTCAAGAGACGGAAAATGATGCCTGACGGAAACCTAGATCTACACAAAGGAAAAAGAGCACTGTAAATGGTAACTACAATTATTACTGCTTAATATATTTAAAATATAATTGAATATTAAGAGGAAAAATAATTACAATGTATTGTTGAATTTGTAACAAATTTAAACAAAATATCTGACAACAATAGCACAAAGGCTTGGACAAATGTAATTACACTATTACAAGATCTGTGTACTCTAAAGTGGTACAGTATTATTTGAAGGTAGACTGTGATAAATTAAAGAGGTACACCAAAGAAACCACTAAAATGTTGCACAAAAAGAGTTACATCTAATAAGCTAGCAAAGGAGATAAAATAAAGAACCATAAAAAACTACTTAGTTAATACAAAAAAACAAAACAAAACCAAACAGAAAAGGGGAAAAAGGGGAAGAAATAAGAGTTGGGAAAATTAGAAAGCAAATAGCAAAATGATAGGTTTAAACCCAACCCTATCAATAGTCACATTGAATGTGATTAAATGTGAACACCCCAAATAAAGCCAGAGATTGTCAGATTGGATAAAAGAGAAAGACCCCCCCAAACTATGTTTGTTACCCCAACTACTTTTATTATTTAATTTTAACATAAAATATCACTGTTTAAATTTTTAAAAAATAAGAAAAGAAATAGCAAGACCCAACCATCTGCTGCCTACAAGAAACCCACTTTAAATATAAAGAAAAAAATAGCTTAAAAGTAAAAGGGTAGGAACTTCCCTGGTGGTGCAGTGGTTAAGACTCTGCACTCCCAATGCAGGGGGCCCAGGTTCAATCCCTGATCAGGGAACTAGATCCCACATGCATGCTGCAACTAAGGGTTTGCATGCCACAACTGACAAGGAGCTGAAAAACCACAACTAAGAAGCCTGCCTGCGAGCTGCAACTAAGGAGCCCACCTGCTGCAACTAAGACCCAGCACAACCAGATAAATAAATAAATAAATAAATAAATATTTAAAAAAAAAGAAAAGTAAAAGGATAGAAAAATATATACTGGGACTTCCCTGGTGGTCCAGTGGTTAAGACTCTGCGCTTCCACTGCAAGGGCATGGGTTTGATCCCTGGTTGGGGAACTAAGATCCCACATGCTGTGTGGCCAACACACACACACACACACACACACACACACCATGCTAATACTAATCCAAAGAAAACTGAAGTGGCTATGTTAATATCAAACAAAGTAGATATCAGAGCAAAACAAATACCAGGGATAAGGAAGTTCACTTCATAATGATAAAGAGGTCAATTCATCACAGTAACATAACAGTCTTAAATGTTTAGGCATCTAATAACCACATTTCAAAATACATGAAGCAAATAGTAGAACTGCAAGAAGATAAAAACAAATCCACAGTTATAGACAGATGCCAACACTCCTCTTTCAATAATTCATAGAAAAAGTTGACAGAAAATCAGTGATATAGAATGATACAGAAGTTTTTAACAGCACTACCAACTAACTTGACCTAATTGAAATTTCTACAACAATATATCCAGCAACTGCAGAATACACATTCGTTTCAAGTACATACAGGACATTTATCCAGACACACCACACTCTGGGCCATTAAACAAGACTCAATGAATTTAAAATGACTCAAGTCATACCAAGTATG
Source organism: Eschrichtius robustus (assembly GCF_028021215.1). NCBI lineage: Eukaryota > Metazoa > Chordata > Mammalia > Artiodactyla > Eschrichtiidae > Eschrichtius > Eschrichtius robustus. Next base: position 127,850,629 of record NC_090824.1, read on the forward strand.
TTCTCTGATCACAGTGGAAGTACAGTTGACCCTTGGACAACAGGGATTTGAATTGTGCGAGTCCACTTATAAGTGGATGTTTTTCAATGGTAAATGCTAAAGTACTACATGATCTGTGGTCGGTTGAATCTGTGGATGCAGAATTGTGGATACAGAGGGCTGACTATATAGTTACATGTAGATTTTTGACTATGTAGAGCATTGTCACCCCTTACCCCTGCATTGTTCAAGGGTTAACTGTAATTAGAAATCAAAAACAGAAAGATCTCTGGAAAATCCCCAAGTATTGGAAACTAAGTAACATACTTCTAAATGAACCATGGGTCAAAGAAGAAAGCAAAGGTAAAAAGTATTTTGAACTGAATGTAAATGAAAACACAACATATCCAAATTTGTGGGATGTATCTAAGGCAGTATGTAGAGGAAATTTTATAGCACTAAAATGCCTCTATTAGGAAGAAAATGCCCTCAATCTATTACCTCAGTGTTTACCTTAAAGAACTAGAAGAGAAGAACAAATGAAACTCAAAGTAGAAGAAGGAAAATAATAAGGATTAGAACAAAAACCAATGAAATAACAGAAAAACAATAGATTAAAAATGATCAATACTAGAAATGAGCATCACAAATTCTACAGATATTAAAAGGATAATAAGGGAATGTTATGCACAATATGTGACAATACACTTGACAACTTAGATGAAATAGACAAATTTTTTTGAGAGACACAAACTTCCAAAACTCATTCAAGAAGAAATAGATAACCTTAATAGCCCAGTATGTATTAAAGACATTGAATTTGTAGTGAAAAACTTTCTCACAAAGAAAACTCTAGGCCCAGGTGGCTTCACTGATGAATTCTACCAGACATTTAAGGAAGAAAGCATATAATTATACACAAAATCTCCTAGGAAACTGAAGAGGAGGGCTTACTTCCTAACCCATTCTATTAGGCCAGTATTACTGTCTTACAAAAACGAAAGACATTACAAGAAAAAAAAACTACAGACCAATATTCCTCATGAACATAGATGTAAAAATTAATAGCAAAATTTTAGCAATTGAATGTAGTAATATATGGAAAGTATAATACATTATATCAAGGGCAGTTTAATTCCAGGAATGCAAGGTTGGTGTACTATTAAGAAATCAATGTAATTCAACATATTAACAGACTAAAAGTGAAAAATCATGTGATCATTTTAATAAGTGCAGAAAAAGCATTTGACAAAATCCGACATCCATTCCTGATAAAAACTCTAAATAAATTAGGAATAGATGGGAACTTCTCATCCTGATAAAGGGCATCTATGAAAAATCCACAGCTAACATCTTAATAGTGAAAGACTGAATGCTTTCTCCCTAAGATCCTTAAGTCAGGATGAGGCTGTCTGCTGTCACCATTTCTATTCACTATTGTACTAGAGGTTCTAGCTAGCATTGTCACGCAAGAAAAAGAAATAAAAAGCATCCATACTGGAAAGGAAGAATCCAGTTGGCTGCAGTGGACCACAGGCTTTTCCGGGTCTCTTGGGAGGGTGGCAATATATGTGTGTGTGTGTGTGCACATATATGTGCAAGCAGTGTTGTGTTGGCACATGTAGTGCCTTGCTTCTCTGAAATACCCCTCAAGACTGGGGAGCCGAAAAGCGAACACCAAGATTTGGCAGACTTGACCCATGCAAACCCTGCAGTCTCTCTTGGTCTATCTTTTTAAAAATAATTCAAATGGCTTTTCCTTAATTTATTTTATTTTATTGATTTTACCTAATAATATTTGTGCTATTTTAATAAAGAAGGCATATTTTAGGTAACTTATGCTCAACAAAGCATTATAGTGGGGGAGAAGGGTCATATTTATCTGATTTCCAGAACCATGGCCACCTGGATGAGGCAAATACCCCACTGTGAGAAGCAAGGTTGCAGGAGAATGAGCACAGACTCAGAGCACGTGCATGTAGGTTGCATGTGAGATGCTGGGCCAGCCACCTTACTTTTCAAGCCTCACTTTCCTGCACTTTAAAATGGGGATGTGAATCTCTTCATGGCCTCCCGCTGGGGATTAGTGAGCGATTGATAACAGGTGGGAATGCTCTGAGGGGCGGGTCTCTTCCTGTCACGTGGTCCACTGCAAGCCCTCAGCTGACCCCCATGTGTCTCCTCTTTGTGGGTTGTGAGGGGCTTCTCTGAGGGAGGCCTACGCCCCTCGCCCCATCACTGGAGACTTTGAAGGAACTGGGGCTCAGGCTGTCCCGCTGTGCAGACTTTGGGGGCTGCTCCAATAATTTTACAGATATTTAGGGATGATAAGTTGTTTTTTTTTCTACCCTGCCTGTGCTCTATAAATGGAAAAAGAAAGCCATGAGAGCACATCGGTTTACAACATGTTTTGTTTTGTTAATTATTTGTTTATTTATTTGGCTGTGTTGGGTCTTCATTGCTGCGGTGGGCTTTTCTCTAGTTGCGGCGAGCGGGGGCTACTCTTCGTTGCAGTGCACGGGCTTCAGGGATGAGAAGTTTTGAGGAACAATCTGAGAAACACCTGTGAGGTAGGTAGACTAAAACCCCCTCTCCCACATAATGTCCATGTCCTGATCCCCAGGACCTGTGAATTTGTTGGGTTACAAGGAAATGGGGAATTAAGGTTGCAGATGGCATTATAGTTACTAGCAGCTAACTTTAAGATGGGAAGATTATTCTCAATTATCTGGATGGGCCCAGTGTCCTCACAAGAGTCCTTACAAGGGGAGGAGGGAGGCAGAAGAGAGTCAGAGAAAGAGATACGAAGAAGGAAGCAGAGTCAGGGTGGTGCAATGCCAGGAGGACTGGGTCTGCTGTTGCTGGCTTTAAAGATGGAGGAAGAGGGCGCCAGCCAAGGAATACAGGAGGCCTCTAGAAGCTAGGAAAGGTATGGAAGTGACTTCTCCCCCAGTGTGCCCAGAAGGAACACCTTGATTTTAGAGACCCGTGTCAGACTCCTGACCTACTGTAACATAATAATTTGTGTTATTTAAAGCCACTAAGTTTGCAGCAAGTTGTCATGGCAGCAACAGGAAACTAATATATCCCAGAAGCTCCTGCCCTGCCAGTTCTCTCCCCTGTACTGGAAACCCCAGCGGATTCAGAGGCACGGGCTCCATATGCCAGGCTTCAAGTCCACTAGTGCTCCGTGTGCTCACTCTGAGGCCCTGTAGACCTGTGGGTAATTGGGAAGAGATTTCTGGCCAGCCCATGGTGAGGCCAGAGTTCTACTCAGGGCCCCAGTGGGGAGCAGGCCTGCCAGCTACTGCATGGGGAAAAGAGCACTGGCTTTGAAGTCTGGAGGACCTGAATCCAAATCCTGAATTTGCCCTTTACTAAGTGTGTGACTGTGGGCAAGACACTTAACCTTCTGCTGCTTCAGTTTCCTTATCTGTAAAATGGGGAGAGTGGTACCTGCCTTATAAGATTATTAGAAAGGTTAAATGAGTTCACACAGGTGAAGTGCTTAGAACAATGGCTGACACCTAATAAAAGCTCAAAAAAACGTGAGTTATTGGGACTTTCCTTGTAGCACAGAGGATAGGACTCTGCCCTCCCAATGCAGGGGGCCTGGGTTCGATCCCTGGTCAGGGAACTAGATCCCACATGCATGCCACAACTAAGGAGCCCGCCTGCCACAACTAAGACCCGGTGCAACCAAAAAAAAAAAGAAAAAGCAAGTTATTATTAGTATTATTTTTGTTCAGATGACTATGACATAGTTGCTGTCTTTAGGTGGTGAACAATCCAGTGGGAAGACACACTTGTGTGAGCTAACAAGTGCAAGGATGGGATGGGGAACACAAAGCAAGAGGGAGGGATCCTTTCTCTTGGGATCAGGGGCTCAGGAAAAGATAGAGGTCCACGGAGGCTTGAGCTGAGTTTCTCCATCTCACATCCACACTCCTGTTCCTTTAGTCATTCAACAAACCTTTATTTTTTTATTTTTATTTATTTTTGGCTGTGTTGAGTCTTCGTTGCTACGCACGGGCTTTCTCTAGTTGCAGTGAATGGGGGCTACTCTTCGTTGCGATGCACGGGCTTCTCATTGCGGTGGCTTCACTTGTTACAGAGGACGGGCTCTAGGCGCGAGGGCTTCAGTAGTTGTGCACACGGCCTCAGTAGTTGTGGCTCGTGGGCTCTAGAGCGCAGGCTCAGTAGTTGCGGCACACAGGCTTAGTTGCTCCGCGGCATGTGGGATCTCGTAAGACCAGGTCTCGAACCCGTGTCCCCTGCATTGGCAGGCGGATTCTTAACCACTGCGCCACCAGGGAAGTCCAACAAACCTTTATTGAATTCCTACTATGTCCCAGGCACTGTGCTGGGAGCGAGGGTTACAGCGTGAATGAGACAAAGTCCTGCCTTCACGCAGCAGACCTCACAATCTGATGGACAACTCAGAAAACACAGACCAAGAAAGAAATGCAGAATATCAAGGGGACACAAATGCCATGATGAAAACCACAGAGGGTAAGCATTGGTGGGAGGTTTGCACAGAAAGCTTTTTTATACTGGATGGTGAAGGGACGGGCAAACCATTCGAATGGAGTAAGAGTTGAATCCCAGAGTTTCATGTCCTAGCTCTGCCATTACCATGAGGCCTTGAACAAGCCACTTTTCTCTATGCCTCAGTTTGCTCACCTGCACAATAGGGATAAGAATAGTATCTACCTATAGGGTTGCGGAGAGGATTAAATGAGTTCATACATGTGAAGTGCTTAGAAAGTGCCTGGCACGTTAGTAAGGGCTGCAAGTGTTTGCTTCTTCTCCTTCTACTTTTCCAGCAAAGGGAACAGCAAGGGTAAAGGCCGTGAGGTGGGAAAGGGCTTGTAATGTTCCAAGAAGAGCAAGAAGGTCAGGAGTAAACAAGGGAAGTGTGGCAAGGGATGGAGTTACGAAGGCATGGGTATGGGTAGGCTGAGGCAGCTTCCTGCCGCCCCTCCACGGCCGGTCATCGTCCAGGTTCAAGTTTGTCGACCCCCTTACTGCTCAGAAGCCTGCCATGGCTCCCCAGTTGGCCCTCCATTTCCATGGCACCCAGCACTCTGCACAGAAAGGTTCCTTGGGTACCTCCTCCCGGTCCACCTGGCCTAGACCCTTGCGAGAGCACAGCCATTTGGGGTTGGAAGACAGGCTCCACATAATGGGGTCTCTTAGAGCGAGCGAGTGACAGCTAGGCACTGCCGACAGAATAAGAAGGTTATGCTTTCCTGTCTGCTCAGGACTGTTCTGCCTCTGCCCGGCGTCGGCGCAGCCCTCCTAACCCCGGTCACCCAGGTCCTGCCCCCACGTAGCCCCGCCCACTGCCGGCCCCGCCTCCCCGCAGCTTCGTTCTACGCGGCTCCAGCTCCGCTGGTCTGGCTGAGTCAGGCTTAGGCTGCCGCAAGTATACTGACCCAGGACAGCTGGGACTGGAGACAGCGAGGGCGAACAGGAGAGGGAGAAAGGGGCGCGGCCAGGTCGGGGAAGGAGCGCTGGACCGGAAGCCGGACAACCGGACTCCCCATGGGGGCATAATCTTGAAGGGCTCTGCTGTGTGGCCTAAGGGAACTTGCTGAACCTCTCTGGGCTGCATGCATTTAACGAAAATTTACTATAGACCAGGTGCCAGGTGCTGGGGATGTGGTAATGAACAGGAGCCATGTGGTAATACAAGCCTTGGTGAAGAGTGTCATGGATCCCTGAATCGCTGCTTTCCATCCTACTGACTGGGTGACTTTGGGCAAGATACTCAGCTTCTTTATATTTCCCTATCCTCATCTGTAACTGGGGAGTAAAACACCCACCTCCTAGGGTTGTGAGGGTTAAATGACTGTATAGTTAGAAAGTCCTAGAAATTGTGCCTATTAAGCACTCTTATTAAGAGCATAACAAGCTTCATTATTAGCTGTTGTTATCTGCACCCTCTTGGAGCTTATTCACTGACTTTTTTAATTCACTTTTTAATTTAAAATTTCCTTTTCATTATGAAGTATTTCAGACATATAAAAAAGAGTAGAAACAGTGTCCCCATCACCCTATTTAAGAAATAAAGCATTATAAATACATTTTCTCTGCTCGACTTTAATCAGACCTTCATATCCCATGCCCTGGAAGCCTCCACCCCATCCTCTACACTGCTCACTGTTTGTGAGAGATCCAGATAATACACAAGTCAGATCCTGCCATAACCCTGCTTGAAAACCTCCGCTTAAGAAAATAAAATCAAACACATCCGCTTGACATCCAGGCCCTTTGCTTCTGACCCGCCCCCACTGACCCTTCCTGTTTGAACTCTGCCGTCCAAAACCAGAATTCCCCTTAGCATTTCTTAAGTGTCCCTGCTCTTTGTATATGTCGGCCCCTCTGCTGGGGTTCCTGTGTATTCCTTCTTCTCTCTCCATCACTCATTCCAGGAGGAGCAGCACCCTTTGGTCCCCCAAGGCTCCCTGAGCACTGTCCCACTGGGATGTATGTGTGTGTCTCCCCTAGGCTGTAAGCTCCTGGCAGCAGGTCCATGGCTGACGCATTTTCATCTGCTCCTAGTAAAGGCAAGGCATGCACTGGACACCACAGTTGTAGTTGAGTGTGTTTGGGGCACCGTGCTAGGGTGCGGTTGGGGTGGTCATCCAGTGACTCCAGCCCCATGCTTTCCATGGGGAACTTACGGTCCATCGGCTTTGAAACCTCTGGGGAAGAATCCGGAGGTCCTTAAATGGGGGCCTAGTTTTAAAGAAACTGCAGCACAGTGCAATTTCCTGCAGTGCCCAACTTCCCCCGCCCAAGCCCCTTCCTACTCCTTCCCTCTTCTCGCTCGGTCCCTGTTTCCTCTCTCTGAGGACAAAGCGTTCCTCATGATGAGTGGATCATCCCCAGGGACGAAGATGTGAACTATTCAGTGACCATGTCATGGATCCAAGAGGCTTGTGGGTTTGGGGAAACCAAGTGGATGCCAAGCCTGGCTCCAGACAACCTAGATTCTAGGAGCAAAGAGGAGATGCTTCCAGAGTGGGGACTCCTGGCCTGTTTTCATGTCAGATGTATGTGCAATGCAGATTCTCTTCACAGAGAGAGGAGAGCCTAAGTCTCCATTGGAAGTAAATTGGTAAGTGCCCTCTGACTCTAGGGAGGAAGCTGTGTGCCAAGCGGGGGTGTGGGGATGGCGGGGAGAAGAGGGACACTTGCCTCTATGGACATTTTGAATTTTGTACTATGTTCACATCTGACCTATTTTTTTTGTGTTTTGTTTTTTTAATGAAAACATATATTGGATGGTAATCAGAAGAGCTGGGTTCTAGTATTGCAAATACCAGTGACGAGCCTGTTCACCTTGGTCTCTCTGAGCCTCACTTTTTTTAACCACCCAGTTCTCAAGCTCAAAGAGTAGGCACAAGGGAGACCTTTGTAAACTAGATGGGGCTGGGTGTACTTAATTATGATTTCCTCTTCACTCAGTTCATCTCAATAGACAATCACTGAGGCCTTCTCTATTGGCATAGTGTGTGGATCTCTGTATACAAGTTTGGGTGTGTATGTCTGGCCATGAGGGTGTGGGTCTGGGTCTGTGTGTGTGTGTCTGGACCTGTCAGGGTGGGGTCTGAGGTGACTGTGAACTTGACCGTTACAGGGTCCCTGCCCCAAGGAGCTCCTGGTACAGCAGGACAGGTGGCCAAGTGAACAACTTCCTCTGATGCTTCTGAACTCTGCTCAGGGCCAAATAAAGGGATGAAAAATGTGGGTGCACAGAAAAGGCAACATGAATTCAAACAGGGGCCTTCGCCCTGGCTGTTCCCTTCGCTTGGAATGCCCTTCCTCGGAATCCTTAAGGTCGACCCCCTTTCCTCCTTCAACTCTTTGAGCAAATGTCACCTTCTCAAGGGGGCCTACGTGACCACCCCATTTAAACAGCAACTCCACCCCACACTCCCCAAATCCATCCCTTTTTTTTCTTTAACCAAAGCCCTTATTTTCAATGATAGTAAAGTTATCTATAATAAAACTTACTTAAAATGCCCTATATTTTACCCATTTGTTTTGTTTAATTGTCTGTTTCCCTCGCTTCCTTCATTAGAATGAAAGCTCCGTGAGGGAAGGGACCCTGTCTGTTTTGTTCACTGCTGTCCCCCCAGTGCCTGGAAGAGTACTTGGTGCAGAGAAGACACTCAGTAAGTATCCGTGAGTAAGGTGGTGACAGGCTGGGTGTTCGGGGGAGGTGGCAGAGAGGCCGTGGCCTTGCCTGGGGCAGTAGCCAGAGGTCTGAGGCCACAGCAGTGGACTAAAGGGCCACCTGTGATGTGGGATCTGGTGGACATGTGGGTGGTGGAGGCGGGACACTCCAGTGGGCACAGGGAGAAGACATGGCCTGGAGGAAACCTGAGACATCTGGGGAGCCATTCTCTGTGTCCCAAATTCCAGCTCAGCGTCCATCCCTTTCCTCTGTCGCCCTGAGAATCAGAGCCTGTTGATGTGGGGGAGGGGAGGTTCGAGGGCCCAGCTGGTTTGTGGGGAAGGTGATGGTGGACCCATTCATGAGAATCAAAGGCCACCTGGAGGCTCCTTGGCTAGGAGAGGGTACCTGTTGGGGTGCAGGGGGTGCCTTTAGAAGGGAGAAGGCGGCAGAAGTCCCTGTGATGGTGATGGTGGTGGCTGGATTGTAGACTCAGTGAGAGCGGAGATGCTTCTGTGAATGTTGGGGAGCAGAGAGCAAGGTCCAGGTAGAGGCCACTCCTGGGACCAGGGGCTAGAGAAGAGCCTGCGCAGGCACCGAGGTCAGGTTGGGAAGGGCCTTGAAGGCCAGGCCAAGGAGTCAGGATAGAATCCTGGGAGCCCCAGGGAACACAAGAGGATCTGGAGCTGAGAGTAGGAGGTGACAAAGGAAGGAAGCTATATTCGAGAAGACTTGCCATTCAGGGGCCTTTACCAGTGTGAGGTGCCCAAAGGGGAGGAGGAGACATGCTCTCTGAGCCTCATAGACAGAGAAGGGGGACAGAGTGGCCATTTCACTTTGGTAGTCCTTTCATTTAATCATTCACTTTATTAGGCACTTAACGTGTGCTGGACTCCATGCTGGAATCTGGGGATGCCACAAGGAATCAGTCCTGAACTTTGACTCCATGCGAGGGAGAGGGTACCCCAGGAGAGATGTGACAGCTCCAGGGAGGCTATGGCTGTGCCTAACAGGGAGACCAGAGAGGGATTCCAGGAAGAGGAGGAATCTGAACTGAAGGATGGTCAGGCGTTTGAAAGTCATCTGATCAGGAAGAGAGGACATTTTAATCAGGAGCTCCAAACCCGGGGTTTTAATGTGTACTATCTCATTTAGTTCACCCAGCAACTCTTGGAGGAGATAGCCAAGGCAGAGGAGGTGACTTACATTACAGACAAGGAAGTAAAGATCTGGGGACCAAGCCCTGAGAGATTAAGTGCCCAGTTCCAGGTCAGCGCCCTGAAAACAGCAGAGTTGGGACCGGAACCTAGGGCTGTTGGGCTCCCGGCCAAGTGCTCATCCTGTGGGTTCACAACCGTACTGGTTGTTTTGGAGTTCCATTCACTGTTGCTTGCCAGCCCATCCCCAGCCCCCAGGATCTTGATCTGCCTCTGCCTGACCTCAGAAAGGATCCAGGACATGGGCCAGCGACCCAGTTCAGGCTCCTCTGTGGTTGGCTGTGGGCAGGCGGTGGCCAGGATGGAAAGGGATTTGTCAGACTTTGAGTCTGAGGGCTTGGGGCTGGTCCCAGCTGTGCCATGTCCTGACTGTGCAGCTTAGGCAAATCACTTCACCTCTCTGGGCCCTTCAGTTCCCTCGTCTGTCAAATGGGAATGATGTTCACACCAGTATTCCCCACGTCCGGTCAGTGGAGAAACTGCGGACATAATGGGTATGACTGTCCCGGATAAAATTAGCTGTTATTATTTTAAGGGACCGGGGGTTGCCTGAACCACAAGAACGCTACTACACTGTGCCTATGCAAGGTGACTTTCTCTGAGCCCTTACCAAGCCCAGTGCTAAGTGCTTTATGTGCATTAATTCTTTGACTGGAGTGTGGATTGGAAAACACGGTGGGGAAAACTATCATCAATATGTATGGTCTGTAAAGATGAGGATGATGAGGGAGGAGGAGGATAAAGATATCTTGCAAAACAATGTAATTAACAGAGTCAGCAGTCTTGGAGCTCCTGGGGACTTTGCAGACTGTGTGCCCTGGCTCCTTGGCAACTCTGGGCCTTTCCTTCCTTCCTCTGGGTGGCTAACATCCTCAGAGCACAGGCATCCAGCCCCCCATCCTTAGCCCCCAGCCCCTGGACGAGGTGTTTAGGCCCCAAGCCAGGACAGCCCCAAGATTCCTATTCTGGCACAGCTCAGCTGCAGCCCCAGGAGGGCAGCCAACAAGGGGCCCGTCGGCTTATCGCTGCGCAGTGACTCTCCAGCGGGCAGACTGTCTCCGCTGCCGCTGAGCCAAGCTGATAAAGAGGACAGACCCTTGTGTTTACAGTGGCTGGGAGAGTGGGGCCTCCTGGGGGCGGCCCCATCTCCTCTGGGAACAGACTGTCTGTTTGCTGAGATACCATCGCATTCCTACAGCCCCAGGATGGATGAGGGCGGGATGGGGTGTGGAGATGGGAGGGAGGAGGACATATGACAGCTGCCGGCTCTCTGTTCCCCTGGGGCCCACACTGAGAAGGCTGACACTGGGTCTTCCGGTGGGTCTATGGTTTCCTGGTCTGATTGTTAAGCACTTCATAAAGGTCAATGATAGCCAACATGGGCACTTCTCTCTACAGTTTATAAAGTATTTTCTCAACATTTATCTTTTTTGGTCTTCCAGATAACCTTCCATTTAGGTAGTTTGGGGTCATAAAGTTTCACAGAAGAAAGATGCCTAACAAGACTGGAACAGAGGACCAATGACATGACCAGACATTGGGGCAGGGGCCCTGCATGACCCTCAGCTGACCAGGTCACCCCACAATAAAAGCCACCACTTACATAGCGCTTGCTGTGTGGCAGTGACTATCAAAAGCACTTGAGATATGTTAACTCATTTAATCTTCACAACAGCCCTTATGAGGTAGGTACTATCATTATACGTTTTACAGATGAGGAAATTGAGGCAGACACAGGTTAAGTGACTTGCATAAGTCACACAGGCAGAAAGTGGGAGGGCTGGGATTTGAACCCCAGCAGTATGACTCCAGCATCTCCAATTTAACCACTGGACTACACTGCCAGCTTAAAGCCAGCTAATGATATGTATATGTCTCTACCCTGCTTACAAAGGCAGCAGGCGTTTACAACTGCAAAGGTGGCCTGGCCAAGGCAGGAACTGGCTTTGGAATTAGGCCTGTGTTCAACTTCCAGAACTGACATTAATGACCCCTGAGGCTGACCCTCACTTCTCTGAGTCTCAGCTTCCTCTGTGGAAAGTGGAAACAGGACCGGCCTTAGCAGTGGGTGTCAGAGATGTTGTATGTGAAGGGTCTGAGACATGGTAGATTTTCGTTAAATAACTACTCTTATTACTGTGACAGCTGAGGTGGGGAGGTGGCCTGCCCAAAGTTGAAACCTTAGCGGAATATCATTTAAAAAGAGAGGCCTGGGCTTCCCTGATGGCGCAGTGGTTGAGGGTCTGCCTGCTAATGCAGGGGACACGGGTTCGAGCCCTGGTCTGGGAGGATCCCACATGCCGCGGAGCAACTGGGCCCGTGAGCCACAACTACTGAGCCTGCGCGTCTGGAGCGCGTGCTCCACAACAAGAGAGGCCGCGATAGTGAAGAGGCCCGCGCGCCGCGATGAAGAGTGGCCCCCACTTGCCGCAACTGGAGAAAGCCCTCGCACAGAAACGAAGACCCAACACAGCCAAAAATGAAATATGAAAATAAATAAATAAAATTTAAAAAAAAATAAAAAATAAAAAGAGAGGCCCGACCACTCAGCTATGGGAACACAGAGGAGGGGATTGGGTGGCTTCATAGGACGCACATATGGTTGGGACTCTGGCTTCAGAGTTGGACAGACTTGAGTTCAAATGCCAATATCCAGCCCTTACTTGCTGGGTAGGCTTGTGGAATTGCTTAACTTCTTTGAGTCTGTAAAATGAGACCACTAATAGAACCTTCCTCATAGCGTTGTAAAGAGTGGATGAGATCATTCAGGAAAAGAAGCGGTGGGCGCACTGACAGGTACATGGTAAGTGCTCAATAAATACTGCTGCCATTATTGCTCCTGGGGGTGTGAGAGGGAGTGGTAGACAGAATAATGCTCCCCCGGACCAAAGATGTCCATGTCCTAATCCCTGGAACCTGTGACTGTGTTAGATTACATGGCACAGGGGAATTCAGGTTGCTGGTGGAATTAAGGTGGCTAATCAGCTGACCTTGAGATGGGGAGATTATCCTGGTAGGGCCAATGTCATCGCAAGGGTCCTTATAAGTGGAGGAAGGAGGGAGAGAGAGTCATTGTCAGAGTGATGTGAGTGACAAAGACTCCACCAGCCATTCTTGGCTTTGAAGATGGATGAAGGGGCCATGAACCAAGGAATGTGGGCTGCCTCTAGAAGCTGGAAAAGGCAAGAAAATGGATTCTCCCTTAGAGCTTCCAGAAGGTATGCAGCCCTGCCAGTGCTCTGATTTTAGCCCAGTGACACCCATTCTGGTTCAGATGTCCTGAACCGTAAGGTAATAAAATTTGAGTTGTTTTAAGCCACTAAGTTTGTGGTAATTTGTTATAGCAGCAAAAGGAAACTGATACAGGATGTGAGTTGGTCCTTGAAGACTGGCAGGATATAATAGGCAGAGGTGGGGCTAGGACACACAGGAAGAGGAAACTGTACACCCAGTGGCCTTTAGGCTAGAAAGCACAAGGCATTTTTGTGTTCAGTGGGAAAACCTGTGTGGTTCTTTGCAAAAACAGACACAATTCTCCATCCTAGTCCATATCCCCTTGGAAGTGTAACTAGGCAGCTCTCCCCATCAAGAGTTGGAGTCTAGGGGCTTCCCTGGTGGCGCAGTGGTTAAGAATCCGCCTGCCAATGCAGGGGGCACGCGTTCGAGCCCTGGTCTGGGAAGATCCCACATGATGCAGAGCAACTAAGCCCATGCGTCACAACTACTGAGCCTGCACTCTAGAGCCCGCAAGCCACAACTACTGAAGCCCGTGAGCCACAACTACTGAGCCCAAGTGCCACAACTACTGAAGCCTGTGCCCCTAGAGCCCATGCTCCGCAACAAGAGAAGCCACTGCAGTAAGAAGCCGGCGCACCGCAACGAAGAGCAGCCCCCGCTCGCCGCAACTAGAAAAAACCCCACACTCAGCAACGAAGACCCAAGGCAGCCAAAATAATTAAATAAATAAATGGGAAAAAAAAAAAGAGTTGGAGTCTACTTCCCCATCCCTTGAATATGTGCTTGGCCCTATGACTTGCTTTGATCAAACATATGCAGGTTCCAAGCCTGGGCCTCAAGAAGCCTTGCACACTTCTGGACTCACCTTGCTGTCCTTGGAACCCTGCCACCAGTTAATGACCAAGCCCAGCTGTGTCAGGCAGCCCCTAAAATGGCTCCCAAGAAGCTCCACCTCCTGGGATTAATGCCCTGTGTAATCCCACAGTGCTGGCTGGGCCTAGTGCCTCGCTTCTAATGAGTAGAATACAGCAAAAGAGACGGGTTGGCACTTCTGCTATTAGGTTATAAAAAGACTGTGTGACTTCCATCTTGCTCTCCTTTTCTTACTCTCTTGCTGGCTTGCTTTGAGGGAATCCAGCCACCATGCTGTGAGTGCCCTGTGGAGGAGCCCACACGGCGTGGATATGATGTGTCTGGTCAACAGCCAGCGAGGACCTGAGACCAGCCAAAGTCACGTGAGTGAGCTGAGAAGCAGATCCTCCCCTATTTGAGCCTTGAGATGACTGAAGTCCTAGTTGATACCTTGCCTGTAGCCTTGTGAGAGGCCCTGGGTCAAAGACACCCAGCTAAGTGGCACTTGGATTCCTGACCCACAGAAACTGAGAAAATAAAGGTTTGTTGGTTTTAGCTGTGTAATTTGTTATGCCGCAACAGATAACTAATATACCACTAGGCTAGTCTGCTGGATTGAGTGACATCATGCCCAGTCACTTCCTTTCACCCAGCCAACAGCCATACAACCACCAGGCATGTGAGCGAGGCGGTCCCAGATCAGCTAGCCCCCAGCCAACCTGTTTGCTGCTCGCAGACATGTGAGTGAGCCAAGCCAAGATCAGCCGACCCTGGTCCAGATCAGCAGAAGTTCTGCTGACCTTAGACTTGTTAGCAATAATAGACATTGTTGTTTTAAGCTACTGAGTCTTGGGGTGATTTTTTTTTTACCCAGCAAAAGCTGACTGATATAACCTGTATTGCCAGTGGGTTATGGATGTAGTAGGAACTGAGGCTGAGAAGCTGGGTAGGGGCCTGAATGAGGAGGGATTTGATGTTAATTTGCAGGCAACAGGAGCAGGTTTTTGAGCAGAAGATTAAGATGATCAGAGCTGTGGTTAAGGAAGTTTCCTGTGGCAGCAGGGAATGGCATGAATCGGAGGCAGGGGGTCATTAGGAGGCTGCTGTCAGTGAGCAGATGAGCAGCGATAGGCCTGAAATTGGGTAGGGGCGAGGAATGGGAGACAGCGGAGGTAGAATCAATGGAACCTGTTCTGGATTAGGTTGGGGGCAGGGCAATGGGAGAGTGGGAGTCAACACCCAGGTTTTGATCCTGGGTGACTGAATGGTTGGTGGTGCTATTGACAGAGATGGGGAAGTCAGCATGGGGGGTAAGGAGATGCATGCTATTTGGGATGAACAGAGGGTCAAGTGCAAAAAAGACCTTCTGGTAAGAGGCCCAGAGACAGTGATTCAATACTGCAAAGGGAGATTTATCTCCAGCCCAGTGTATCATCAGCTCTAGGGAAAGGTAGAGGATAGCACGTTCAGACTAGGCAATCAAGAGAGATGGATAAAGGACTATTTACAAAGGTGCATGAAGGGTTTGGTATTGTGAGGGGAGTAGTGAAGTAGCCTGAGGCTAGCAATGGTGGGGAGCTGTTATCACCCCCTAGGACTGAGAAGACCCCAAGGGAGGGAGCAGGAACCAGAACCAGGAGAGTGTGTGGTATGGAGAGGGCTGCACTGCAGGAGCTGTGGGCTTTATTAGAAGATGCAGATGACCGAGAAAGGAGGACACAGGGGATTAAATACCCTGACTGCTCCCTCTTCCTGTTCTGGGAGCACTTTCTGGTGTCCATTATTGGCTGGGTCCAACCTGAAGTCAGAGAGCAAGGTTGCCTGTTGATGCAGCCCAGACACATCAACCTCCCAGGACACAGAGAAGGTGGAGAAGGGGAAGGATGAACAGAAGATATCCAGCCACCTATCAGTTGAAATTTCTTTCTTTTTAAAAAATATTTATTGAAGTATAGCAAATGAAATTACTCTACTTTAAGTCAATCAGTGACTCCGTTCTGGCAAATGAAATTTGAGGGGACTCTGCTAGAGAATTTCTGGAGAAAGATTCTTTACTTTTAGGAAGGAGACAAGAAGAGAGCTGTTTCTCACTGTGTCTGATGTGATGCCTGGAACTGCAGCAGCTATCTTGCAACTGTGAGGGAAACCAGTCTAAGGCAAAACTGACCTACAGAGGGTAGAAGAGCAAAGAGATGGAAAGAACTAGGTCCTTGATGATGTTGCAGAGCTGCTGTGAGAATCTGTTCTATCTCTGTTTTTTTTTTTTAATGAAATAATAAAGATTCTTATTGTTTGAACCACTTTGAGTTGGCTTTCCAGTTACTTGCAGCCCAAGACTTCCTAATAGACACAGCTGCCATCTACCATCTCCAAGCCCATGTGCAAGCATTCTTGGCTCCCACAGACTGCAGGCCAAACCCTCCTGTTTTCCTCTGCTGACCACAGGCTTATACTGTGTGCATCAGATTCAACAGAGTTTCAAATGCTTTTTTTTTTTTTTTGTTAAATAAATTTTATTTATTTATTTGGCTGCATTGGGTCTTCGTTGCTGCATGCAGGCTTTCTCTAGTTGCGGCGAGCAGGGGCTACTCTTCATTGTGCATGGGCTTCTCATTGCGGTGTCTTGTTGTGGAGCAGGGGCTTTAGGCGTGGGCTTCAGTAGTTGTGGCACGTGGGCTTAGTAGTTGTGACTTGCAGGCTCTAGAGTGCAGGCTCAGTAGTTGTGGTGCACAGGCTTAGTTGCTCCATGGCATGTGGGATCTTCCTGGACCAGGGCTCAAACCTGTGTCCCCTACATTGGCAGGCGGATTCTTAACCACTGCGCCACTAGGGAAGCCCTCAAATGCTTTTCAGTCTGTGATGAAAGAAAGAGTCAGAAGTGGGGAATGGGCTGTTATCTGCTATGCTGCCCTGTAGCTACAGATGGCTCCTGGTGGTAGCAATGACCACAGTAGAGAGACTTCCATGGAGGCAGGTGGTATAGGGTAGCTGGAGGGCATAGGCCTTGCAGGTTGTCAGAACTGGCTTCAAGTCTAGGTCTGCTGCTTTCTAACTGTGTGACTTTGGGCAAGTTAATTAACCTCTCTGAGACTTGGTTTTCTCACTGGATGTGTTAAGGTTTGAATTAGATAAAAGGAAAACAGAAAACACTAATGTAAATCCTAGACCTGAGAGGCTGCCCTCAAAGGACTTCATCTCTCTCCCTTCCTATCCCTTTCCACCTCTGGATTGTATGTGAGGGAGGTTGGGAAGGGTCCAAAGGGATATTGGCAAGAGAAGCAACCCAATCAAAGGAAGAATGTGAGCTCCCAGATAGCAGTGACTTGACTTGCCACATAGAGGGCACCCCCCCACCCCACCCCCAGTGTTTGATGTATAAATGTATGAATGAATGAAAGAATAAATGAAAGAAAAAGAATGAGTAAGAGGGCTAAAAAAATGGGGAAATTTCAGCCACAGAGATAAAGGTTGAAGGAGGGCTTCGTAAAATTCCAGTGATCAATATCTAGGGTGCAGATGGCAGATCAGTCAGGATAAGCGAGATAACGCTGTGGTAACAAACATCCCCCAAATTCCAGTGGCTTTGCAACAACCATGTTTAGGTACTACATGGTGAGTTATCAGGGTGCTCTGTTCTTCAGTCATTCAACCATCCAGCTGCATAGGAAGCTCCATGTTGATATGCTTCCATAATGACAGCAGCAGGGAAAAGAGAATATGGCAAACCACACACTGACTCTTAAATCACCTGCCCAGAAGTGTTGGCCAAAGGAAGTCACATGGACACATTTGAGTTCAATTGGGTCGAGAAGTACAATCCTACTATGTTCCCAGAAATGAAAGAACTGACTGTTTATCAACAGTTTTAATACCTACCATCAATGGTATAGGCCAGAGCGGGGCTTGGGCTGAATGCAGCTCAGACACGATTTGTTTGGCCTGTTCAGTATTTTAAATAATTTTATAAGGTTTCCAACAGGTATGACATCAATCTGTGCCATACACAAATCTATATAATCTGGCTAAATTTGAAAAGCTGAACTATCTGGTGACAGTGAGCCCAGGTGTATTAATTAGGATTAAGTTAGGCAGATTATAACAGAAAATAACAAAATAACAGTAGCTTAAATAAGATACATGTTTCTTTCTCATATAAAAGGAGCCAGGAGATAAGTAGGCAGCCCAGGACTGGGTAGGTAGATTCAAAAAGCCATCAGGGGCTTAGGCTTCTCTCTCAGCTCTGTTGTTTTTGGTGTATAGCTCCCATTTGCAAAGGTTGCTTCATGGCCCATGGTGGCTTCCAGGGCTCCAGCCATCATATTCACACTCTAGGCCAGAGAAGGAAAAGTTGAAGGCAAAAAGGGAGTCAGCTATCTTTATGCAGCCTTCCCAGAATTCCTGCACAAAGCTTCTACTTACAACTTATTGTCTAGATAGTCACATGGCTATACCAAGGGCAAGGGAGGATAGACATAGTCATGTGACTATGCTCAAGCCAAAGTAGTCTTTTTCCCCAGGATGAAATTTGCCCAGCTAAAAATAAATCATCTTTCTGCTATTAAAGAGAAAGGGGAAGAATCGAGGTTGCCATTGGCACTTAACAGCCTCTGCCAGGGGCCTGCAGTCCTGATTGTCTAGACTGGAGTAGCAGATGCCTCACTCACACTGGGCCTGAGCTCATGAGTTTCCCACAGACCCCACCACTCCCTGATGCCTCTCCAGCACTCCATGTCAATTACTATTTATCACTGGGCTGTGTTGACTTTTTTCTTTTTCTTAGTGGAATTAAGAGGAGAAAGAAATATTTCCTATACTATGTCTCTGTTAAAAATCAAAAGAGCAAAAAATATACCAAGAGAATCATGTGCTTCAAGAAAAATGAGAGTGGAAGCATATTTCTCTGGGGAAGAGAAAAATATTCTTATCTGTGTATCATACAAACAAGGTGTATTGAAAAAAAAGCAACTTAATACACTCTTTTGAAACAGCTGACTTGCTTTACTCACCACAGTGGCCTGGCAGGCGTTTTACTGGTTGTATAGCTCCCTGGGAAGACAGTGGGCCTGAGATCTTCCTGGTTCTGTACAGCTCACCCCTCTTCCTGGGAGGAGAACAGCCCCATTTTGTCCAACGTCTCTTACCCCTTATTTGGAATGATCTCGCCCTTCTTTGTATTCAGGACTTATTTTGAACAAGTTCAAAACCGTTTTGCAAAGTTCAAGATCATTATGACAGGCAAAAATGCAGTGAAATAGCACACCACTGTCAGTTAATTACTAAAAATCCTTTAATAGCTGACATTATTATAAATTATATACTATTATGACAGGGACAGTTGGGCTCTCTGTTTTTCTTGCCTTCCATTGGAACCCCAAACAATGCCGTCCTGTTGGGGAGAATGACCTGGATGCACTTGGAGGCAAGTTGGGAGTTTACATGGGCTACCTATGCTGACCACAGCAGCCTGTGGGCCTCTGAGGATGCCCTGTTGCTGGGTGGGGATGAGGCAGCTGCCTGAAAAGGCCTCAGAAACAACCGTTTTCCCATTCCTACCTGCCTCCCCCACTGCTGTGGCTACAAGAGTCTCTTCCCCAGTGGGCCTCCCAACTCCCTCTGCCCTGTTCCCTGTTCTTGTCCCTGTCTAGGCCTACCTCAAAGAGGCCCTCTTCCAGGCAGCCTCCCCCGATTCTTCTTCCTAAAGCTCCAGGCACATGGTAGGTTAGTTCTCTTTTGTTTTTGTTCTTGAGTTGGGCACATAAAGTACACATCTTAAGTGTAAAACTTGGTGATTTTTTACCTATGTGTGCACTGTGTAACCCTCTCCCAAATCACGATATGGAATATGGGTCCTCTATTAACTCAGAAATGTTCCTGTGCATGAGAATCCCCTCTGGAGAATGTGAAAAATGCAGCCTCTGGCCTAACCCAGAGATGCTGATTCAGTGGGTCTTGGGTGGCCCAGGAGGGCAGATTAACAGCACTCAGGTCTTCAGGTGGAGGAGGTCTGCAGCCCACCCTTGGAGAAACGCACTCAGTGCTTGCTGGGGTAGGTCCCCTGTCTTCTTTGTTATCCCCCTGTCAGATGGGGGCATGCTCTGCTCCCTTGGTCTCAGGACCCAGCAAGGTTCTGGGCCGAGAGTGGCATCCACAGGGGTGGATCCAGGCTGGGTGCAGCCTGAAGCTATGAGATTTGGGAGGCTGTGCCAGAGAAAAAGAATACTCTGTTGGGTGAGGGGCTCTGGAATGACCTCCTACAAGTGAATTTTACCCTACTTTCAATCCACCTCTGGCAACCACTAAGAGTTCATGGTCTTAGATGTTGTCAGGGTGAGAAGTCGTCTGCTGGACGGGACAGATCATTCCCCAGCTCACTCCTTCCATCCGCAGAAATGGCCACGGGGGTGCTCAGCCCTGCTCCAGATTAGAATCACCTGGGGATGCTTAAAAAAAAAAAAATACCCAGCCCCACATCAGATATTCTGATTTAATTGATCTGGGGTAGGGATTGAGCTTTAGTGTTTTTTAAGCTCCCAGGTGATTCTAATGCACAGTCAAGGCCGAGAATACCTGAGCAGAGGCCTGGCTCTGAATTTTAATCTTTCTTTATCTGCTCCAGACTTATACTGAGGGTACACATATACTAAGAGTATATGTAAGGCCAGGTGGCTGCACCTCTTCCCACCGCCTTCCTTCTGCCTTTTCTTCTGAAGGGGCCAGGACTCCTGGCTGGGGTTGGTGGCATCCACGCCAGCCATGTCCCTGGGCCACCTTCAGAGCACCCGCTCCATCCTGGGGACAAATCAACTAATAAAATTGGGCATTTATTAAGCATCTAATGTTATTTCTAATCCTCATGGCAATACTGCATTTTAGCGGGAGGGAGGGAAACGGAACTCAGGAAGCCTTAGTAATTGCCTTCAGAGCCTCAGTGGGTAAGTGCTGGAGCTGGGATCACACCCAGGCCTTTAGTGCTCCAAAGCCCACGTGCATTTCCCTGGCCAGGCTGCTCCTGGAAGCAGTGCCTGTTTACTGAGCACCGGCCATGCCCAGGGCACAGGCCTGGGGCCCATTTATCCATTAGGCACAGCAGACACAGTGTCTAGGGCCCACGATAATTTTAGGGGGCCTACAAAATGCTTTAATTTTCATTCTGTTTGAAATCAGAAGAAAAGAAATAATAATGATAAACATACAACAATGAATCCAGCCTGGATTACACTTGTCTTTATGCCAATATACTTGTAAAATATATTATTTAATATTTTTTTATGGAAGAAGGGACCCATGAAGACAAAAGTGTCTAGTGACCATGGAATTTGCAATGCAGCCCTGCACACAGTCCTGGGCCCTGGAAGGCGCTGACCATTGTGTCCCCCAGCCCTTCCCAGAGCACAGCCAGTGCTAGTGGGGATTGAGGCAAGAAATGTTTATTACACACCTCTGCATGCTGAGAGCTCTGGGAAATAAACAAGAGCAACAGGTGTGTCCTGGTCTGGCTGGGAAGAGACGATGTACACACAGGAAACCAAGAGCAGGACAAGACAGGATGCTTTTTCCCAGTGTGGCCAGTTCTTACTTCTATTTCTTCTTCTTATTCTTTTTGGCTGCGTTGGGTCTTTGTTGCTGCGCGCAGGCTTTCTCTAGTTGTGGCGAGTGGGGGCTACTCTTCATTGCAGTGCTTGGGCTTCTCATTGCGGTGGCTTCTCTTGTTGTGGAGCATGGGCTCTAGGCGCGTGGGCTTCTGTAGTTGCAGCACGTGGGCTCAGTAGTTGTGGCACACGGGCTTAGCTGCTCCGCGGCACATGGGATCTTCCCAGACCAGGGCTCGAACCCATGTCCCCTGCATTGGCAGGCGGACTCCCAACCACTGCGCCACCAGGGAAGTCCCTTCTATCTCTTATTTTTGTCATTTCATTCGTCACTTAGTTATGTCCTGCTTTGCAGGTTATTGAACTGTTTCATTTATTGAATGCTTCAATCAACTATTCTTTTGTGGATTTTTTCCTTTCTTCAACAAAAAATTACTATTTTAATAATATATTTGTTATTTTAAAACATTGGATTTAATTGTCCAATTTAATTGAATGGGTAATTCAGCCCATGGTACAGAAATTCAGGAGGTACTGAAGAAGGCTGAAGGCAGGGGAGAGAGGGAGGTTTCTTTTGTGCTGAACCTTTGGTCCTGTTTAGTTTGTGCCATGTGCAAGCATTACCTATCTAATAGAACGGCTGAAAACAAACAAGCAAACAAAACTCCAAACAGGTATGTGTTGAAAAGTTAATCTCCCTCTTACCCAGTTTCCAGCTTCCCTGTCACTCCCACCACCCCAGAGACAACCATCTTTCCCAGCTTACCATGTATCTTTCCAAAGACATTTTATGCATATGCAAGAATATATGTTTTTTAAAACATTTACCCAAATTGTAGCACACTGTATACGTTGTTAGTCACTTAAGGTCGTTTTTTCCAGTTTTATATATATATAAACATATATATATGTTTTTGAGATTATTTCCCTTTATAGGTTAAGATATTTAATATATTGATAGTTCCCTGTGCTGTACAGTAAATCCTGTTGCTTATCTATTTTATGTACAGTAGTTTGTATCTGTTAATCCCATACTCCTAATTTATCCCTCCCCCCTCCCTTTCCCCTTTGGTAACCATGTTTGTTTTCTATGTCTGTGAGTCTGTTTCTGTTTTGTATATAGATTCATTTGTGTTATTTTTTAGACTCCACATATAAGTGATATCATATAAAATTTGTCTTTGTCTGACCGCACTTAGTGTGATATTCTCTAGGTCCATCCATGTTGATATAAATGGCAATATTTCTTTCTTTTTTATGGCTGAGTAATATTCCATTGTGTGTGTGTGTGTGTGTGTGTGTGTGTGTGTATATACATACACCACATCTTAAAACAGTCATCTGTTGATGGGCACTTGGGTTGTTTCCATGTCTTGGCTATTGTAAATAGTGTTGCTATGAACATTGGGGTGCATGTATATTTTTGAATTAGAGTTTTCATCTTCTCCAAATATATGCCCAGGAGTGGGATTGTTGGATCATATGGTAGTTCTATTTTTAGTTTTTTAAGGAACCTCCATACTGTTCTCCACAGTGTCTGTACCAATTTACATTCCCGCCAACAGTGTAGGAGGGCTCCCTTTTCTCCAGACCCTCTCCGGCATTTATTATTTGTAGATTTTTTGATGAAAGCCATTTGATGATAGCTTCTTTGTGGTTTTGATTTGCATTTCTCTAATAATTTGCGACGCTGAGCATCTATCCGTGTGCCTGGTGGCCATCTGGATGTCTTCTTTGGAGAAATGTGTATTTAGGTCTTCTGCCCATTTTTTCACTGAGTTGTTTGTTTTTAGTCACTTAATATCTTGATCTTTTCATACTGAGGGCTGCCTCATTCTTTTTCAACAGCTGGATGATATACCATAATTGATTTAACTAGATCCTCTATTGATAAGTTTGTTTCCAATCTCTGTTATAAAGTAACCTTATGGAGCATAGCTCCCCACTCTTTCAGTTGTGCATTAAGTAACTGTATATATTCTTTTTTCGCTATGTGCAAGCACATCTGTATGTCTGTTTAGAATGGAATCACAGCGTCAAGAGATGTGGGCATTGTGCAGGGAGGGGAAGTTGGTACAACCTCCATGGGGAGGCCAATGTGGCCATATTTATCTGAATTAAATCCCTCCTCCCCAAACAATTTCTGGACCACCTCCTGGGTGCTGGGCTAGGGGTACAGAGGTGAGGAACACTCAGGCTTTGCTCTTTGGGGGCTCTCAGATTGGGACAGATCACTTGCAGCCCTGGGAAGGAGGGCTGTACAGATGCCAGGACAGTGCAAGGAAGACAGCCATGGGCCTGTCACTCGGGAGAGAGGAAAAAAATGTTTGCTGGGAGGAAAAGAAGGAAGGGCACTGCAGGTAGGTGATCCAGCATGTGCAAAGGCCAGGTGTCACAGGGGAACTTTGGGGTGTTCTGGGGAGCAGGCCTTCTCTTGTTCAGGGTCCATGTGGTGGGAGGGGAAATGAGATGGGACCTGCACCTAACAGGGCTGGGAAGAGACTCTTTGATCTGTTGGTCATGGGGCTCCACTGAAGGGTTCTCAATCTGGTAGCCTCATGGTGAGAGAAATGCTAGAAGCATCTCTCTGGCCGTGGTGTGGAGGAATGATTGAATGTCAACGTTTCTTCCAGTAAACTCCCAGTCCCTGAAGGACAGGCTCCCTGCACTAAAGGCCTTTAGCCCATAGCAAGTGTAGAAACAGGCAGTTGAATTATAGCCAAGAACCAAAATGAGCCATATTCCCTGGCATTGTCTCTGAAATGAGGGCGCCTGTATTCCCCTGAAGGCTGAGGGTCATGAGCTTCCTCCAGGAGGCCTGGGCTCAGGCCGGGGGTCAGGTCTGGGGTCATGGTTTGATGCTGCTCACAGTGACTGTGACATTCTTTAGAAGTCTCTCATCTCTGTTCAAAAAAACTCCTCCATTTTGCATACTATTCCCTGATATATCTAGGTTAGCTTTAACATTAAACTGGGATGTATTACAAATATAATATAAACTAAGTTTCTCGGGACTTCCCTGGTGGCGCAGTGGTTAAGGATCCGCCTGCCAATGCAGGGGACACAGGAAGATCCCACACACTGCGGAGCAACTAAGCCTATGTGCCACAACTACTGAGCCTGCGCTTTAGAGCCCGTGAGCCACAACTACTGAGCCCGCGTGCCACAACTACTGAAGCCCATGTGCTCTAGGGCCTGTGCTCCGCAACAAAGCCACTGCAATGAGAAGCCCGTGCACCGCAACAAAGAGTAGCCCCCGCTCACTGCAACTAGAGAAAGCCCGCGCGCAGCAACGAAGACCCAACGCAGCCAAAAAAAAAAATTAATTATTTTTTTTAAAAAAGTAAGTTTTTCTAACATCTTTGAATCAAATTAGCCCTCCAGAAAAATCCTTTGATTTCGAGGGGTCCGCCCAGTTTGAGAAGGATGTATGCAGGCAATCCAGTTTCACTGCAGCAAAGCTACACTCCTCACCCTGGTCTCTGTGTAACTGCCTTCGGCCCTCTTAACAACCAGGAGACTTGCTGCACTTCACTCATTCACGCCTCTGTTCATTCATTCACCT
This sequence comes from Eschrichtius robustus, assembly GCF_028021215.1. Lineage (NCBI taxonomy): Eukaryota > Metazoa > Chordata > Mammalia > Artiodactyla > Eschrichtiidae > Eschrichtius > Eschrichtius robustus. The sequence goes on from NC_090824.1 coordinate 127,875,256, forward strand.
GGTATTTCTTTTTTTTTCTTAAATTTATTTATTTATTTTATTTTTTTTGGCTGTGCTGGGTCTTTGTTTCTGTGCGAGGGCTTTCTCTAGTTGTGGCAAGCGGGGGCCACTCTTCATCGCGGTGCGCAGGCCTCTCACTATCGTGGCCTCTCTTGTTGCGGAGCACAGGTTCCAGATGCGCAGGCTCAGTAGTTGTGGCTCACGGGCCTAGTTGCTCCGCGGCATGTGGGATCTTCCCAGACCAGGGCTCGAACCCGCATCCCCTGCATTAGCGGGCAGACTCTCAACCACTGCGCCACCAGGGAAGCCCCACCTGGTATTTCTGAAACCTGATAATGTGCAGGGCATTGCCCTCTCCTATGACATCCACAAGGAGCAGAATAACAGTAGCGGCTCTAAATGCTTTGCATATATGATCTCAATCAATACAATGACCCTTTGAGGTAGGTACTATTATTATTAAACCCATTTTACAGATGGGGAAACTGAAACTCAGAGAGGAGTTAAAGGTAAAGTGACAGAGGCCACCCTAGAAGCAGTGGAGCCAGGATTAAGACTAGGCAGTCTGACCCCAAGGCTGCCCTTTTACTTCCTGTACTGTGTACACTGAGCGGTTGGGATGAGAAGCCTTAAGCACTGGGATAAGGGGCAAAGAGCCCTGGGAGCTGGAAAACCTCAGATCAACTTCCGGCTCCCTCCAAGCGGCACTGTGATCTTGGGCAAATCACCCTCCTTTTCTGGTTCTAGAATCTGCCCTGGCCCGCCTCCCTGCCCTATTCTGCTTTGAGCTATTTAGTCTATTTAGATAGTGGAGGGTTAAGTGCAGCCCGAGGGGTGTGACCAATAGCATTGAGAAGGGAAGTTTCCCTTGATTCTCTGGAGCTGCTGAGTCCTACAGTGTGCCAGGACCTTACTCATTTAACTCCCACCACGGTCGAGCAGGTCCTTTTTTTTTTAATTTTTAAATTATTTGTTTATTTATTTTTAAAATTTTGGCCGTGCAGCATGTGGGATCTTAGTTCCCAAACCAGGGATTGAACTCACGCCCCCTGCATTGGAAGCGCAGTCTTAACCACCGGACCGCCAGGCAGGTCCCCAAGCAGGTCCATTTTATTGATGAGGAAACTGAGTCTCCCTGAGGTTAAATAGTTGGTTGTTAGTTGAGTGGCTTAACCTGGTAACAACTAACTCCTTGCTTATTTCACTAATAATAGCTCCCATTTACTGAGCACTTATTAGGTGCCAGACACTGGGCTAAGCATTTGAATCTTCAAAACAATCTCCCAATATTATTATTACCAGTTAATAAGTCTCAGGCTCCCCATAACCTGGGAATAATAATAGGCCCCTATTGGGGGTTGTTGTAGGAAATTAAGGAAGTTGCCCAAGGTCACACAGCTAAGAGGTAGCTGAACAGGATTTGCACCAAGGTCTGTTTGGTTCAATAAAGTGATGGTTAAGAACCATTACTCTTTGCTACCCAAGCACAGGCTGCCTGGAGTGGCAATAGTAAAATCGGCATTTGATTCATAGGGGCTATGGTAATAGGTCCCATAATTATAGACAGGACCAGGAAAAATCCTTGTCTCTGTGAGAGTGTAGGAAAAAGCAAACAAACAAAAAAAGCCTAAAAGTGGGTGAGGTTAGGTACTGGTTAAACTGGTGTTCCCAATATTGCATGTATCCAGGTGGATATTAGGATAATTTCAGGTGATACACAGATAAACTTCCTATTTTATGTATTTATTTAAAAGTGATAAATATAACTAGCACATCTGTGACTCCACGGCTATTACTGCTTATGACAAGGCTAAATAAAAGTGGTGAACTGATTTTAAAAATTAAGTAAATAAGCGTCAATAACATGTCTACACTGTTCAGATGTTCTTTCGCACTCTCAAATATGTAATGCAAGTCATGCTGGTTCTATCTTCAATATGTCCAGGACCTGCCCTCTTCTCCCCACGCCAGCATGGCCTCTCCTGGGCCACTGCAACAGTCTCCCACCAGGCCCCGCTCCCCGCCCTGTCCCTGCAGTCTGTTTTCCATATGGCAACTAGGGGGAGCCAGTTAAAACAGAAGGCAGATATGTCCCTCCCCCTCTCAGAACCTCCAGGGGGCTCCCAGCTCAGAGGACAAGCCAAAGACCCACCAATGGCCTGTGTGACCCTATAATCTGCACGCCCCCTCCCCCCAGTATTTCTCCCATCTCATCACCTCTTTGATGGTCCTGGGACATGCCAGGCATGCTACCACCTCAGGACCCTTGCACTTGCTGTTCTCTGAGCCTGGAACATTCTTCCCCCAGATAGTGTCAGAGAGGTTCCCTTCACCATCAAGACCTTGCTCAAATGTCACCTTCCCAGAGAAGCATTCCCTGACCACTTTCTCTGAACCACATCTACCCTCTCCTGGCATTTCTGTCTCCTCTTCTCTATTCTATTTTTAACCTTGGCATCTTTATCTTCCAAGATGCTGGATACCTGATTATTTTGTTTATGGTCTGTCTGTCCTCCCACTAGACTCCTTGAGCTCGGGAATTTTTGTGTTTTGCTTACTGCAGGATCCCTAGCACCTAGAACATGGCTTGGCACCCAATAGGAGCTCGATGAGTACATGTCATGTGGGTGAATACAAAGTTCCATTCGTGCACATGTGCATTTTTCAAGAGAGAAAGGGTCCAAAGCATTCATCAAAGTCTCAGAAAGGTTGTCTACCACCAAAGGGTACCCCAGCTTCCCCATTTGGGACCATGTTGGCCAATTAGATTTACCTTCTAAAGGGGCAGACAATACCACTTAGCCAGTTGGGCCTATAGTTTTTCTCCTGAGAGTTGATAAGTGAAGCCTTGGTTTATCCATTAGTTTTCTGTGAAGTGGGCTAGGATGAGTCAGTCTCCCTGCCAGTTCATCTCACCATAGCAAGAGGTGGCCCAGACTCCCTCTGTAATGCCTCTGTTTATAAGCAGTGGCCCCTAGAGCCTGCCTCTTCCCACCACCAAGAAGCAAGCTCTGCCTTGTATTATTTCTGCTGTTTCATGCCTTGTGAATTCCCAGCTAATGTGGAAACATCCCAAAGGCAAAAGACCATGTTTTCTTTTCTAGGGCCAGATATTCAGAAGATGAACATTCAACTCAAGCAGCCCGGGGTTAAAGTCCCATCTTTGCCACTTGTTGGCTGTGTGACCAAAGACAAATTACTTAACCTCTCTGTTTCCTTCTCTAAAAAAAATGGATTTTTTAAGAATAAGAACTTCCTCATTATGCTGTTGGGGGGATTTGATGAGAGTGCATATAAGTGTTTGGTATGGGATGATGATGAGCATGGAGCTTGGTGAACTGAGGGGTTTTAATCCAATCATGTCACAAATATTAAGTGCCTGCTATGTGACAGGTGTTATGCTAGGGACTGGGGAGAAGAAATGGGGCAGGTGCTGTCTTGTGTGAATTAGCTTCTTTGATGGTACAGACAGAGTGGCATCAAATGGCCTGTTTCTGACTCCCTCAGTGGGTCTGTGGGTGGCCTGTGCCTGACAGTTTCACCATCTCTAACCACGTGGGGCTTACATTACAGAGGCAGAGGAGAATGGACACGGGGTAGCATGGGTTTATGAACTGTGAGAAAACACAGGGTACTTTGGGGGAATATTAGAATAATGGGGAGGGGGCAGATTTAAATCTCAGGGGTTAGAGTTCTTTCTTTGTGAGTTACTTTGTGAATAACCGGGCTGCAGAGACCTGAGGAGCAGCAGCTGGGACCCTACCTTTCTCCTTTCCTGCACCCTCAGGGAATTTGAGCTTGTTCTCCAGAGGGGCAGTTTAGGAGGGTGCCCTAGGCTGAAGCTCTGAGGCCCTGCCCTCTGGGCACTGCCACACACACCCTCTAGTGGTCACAACACAGGCAGGCGCTAGGCTGGATGGGCCCTGGAATCCAAGGACAGTGGGACTGGCTGTCACCATCCTGCTCTTCCTGATACTATCTCCATTGAGACTTGGTCTTCCTGGAATGAGGGATGACTCCGGGACCTCATGTCATTTAACTTTGGTAACCAACTGTAGCATGATTCCTATTCCCATTTTACAGATGAGAACCCCGAGGCTTATAGAGGCGAGGGAGGTTAAGTAGGGTCAGTACTGAACTCAGGCCTACTAGACTCTGGTTTCCATGCTCTTCAGGTGTCATCCAGCTGGAACCTAATGGCACCCCACCCTCAATGCCACATCTCTGGGTGAGCACAGCAGAAGGCAAACTTTGTCCAAATTACTGCCCAGGGAAGAAGGCAGCCCTCCCCAGGAAGGTTCCTACTTCAGTCTCTCCTTGGCCTGAGGCCCCAAGCACAGGCCTGACATCCCTCAGGGTGCTCCACCAGGAACCCTGCAGAAAGGGATGCCCTGGTACCTCAGGGAGGTATGGGGGGATGGAGGGGGGAAGGAGTCACAGTTCACAGATTTGCCTCCAGGGGTGCTGAGCATTTGTGGAAGCCCTGAGGGGTAATCCATCCACCTGCTATCCTTTTCCTTTTGCTTCCCCTCACACACACATACCTCTTCACCCGGCCAAATTGGCTGGGTTCAAATCCAACCTCTGCCACTAACTACAAGCTTGTGCAAGTTACTTAAGGTCTTTGTGCCTCAGTGTCCTTTAATGTAAATTAGTGGTTAATAACCATGCCTACCCCCAAAAGTGTTGTTATATGGAGTCTGGGGTCTCACCCCACAACACTTTGATTCAGCAGGTCCAATGGACCACATTTTGGAAAGCACTGTCCTGAAGGGTGTGCTCTGGCAACACAGACCCACACCACTTTCTAGCTGTTGGGGTGAGAGCACATACTGGTTTATGCCTCTCTGGTTTTAGTATCTTAGCAGTTTCAAGACTATCTTCATTTCAATGGCAAATTAAATAAGTTCCTCTTCCTCAGTTTCCTCATCTGTGAAATGGAGGTAATAGTACTATCAGGATTGTTGTGAGAATGACAAAAATCTTTGTAATGCTTGCTTGGAACATGGCCTTGCCCATAGTAAGCACAAGCTATTATTGTAATCCACAGCCAAACCAGCAGATACCCTGATGAAAGAAAACACTACCTCACATTAAGTTTCTCCTTGCATTTTAAGACGCATTCATTTCCCCAGGGGTCAGCAGTGACTGAAAAGGGGCCACAAGATCCGTTGTCCTCTAGATGTTGCTTACACAGGTGTTTTGTTCACTGGTGAAAATTCACCCTGTTTGCTTACGATTTGTGCACTTAAAAGGCACTGTCTCCTAGGATCTTCAAGGTTCTGTGAAGAACGCAGGGCAGGCATCATCATCTCCGTTTTTCAGACGGAGGCCAAGACAGCTATTTTGATTGGGCCAAAGAAGAAGGGGATGAGGGCTGGGAAGCTTCTAAGTCCGGCCCTCCATTCGCGAGAGTAACCGCCTCTCCCAGAGGGCGCGGAGCGAACAGTACCTGGCTCCAGGTAAAGCTCAGCAAAGGGTTCTAAGTCCTTCCTGCAAACACCGGCCTTCTCCCAGCGCACACACAACTCGGGCCCGCCGGGGGACTAGCACCGCAGCACGCTCACAAGGCCAGTCCCACACGTGGGAACTCCCGAGGGAGACCCGCGCGCCCGCAACCCCCTCGGCCTCGGCGGGGGGAATGGCGTCCAGCCCCGGGCCAATGAGAGTAGCGGAATTTCTTTCATTCAGTGCGGGTCTGGTTCTTGCCCGGAAAGGGGCGGGACACCACGCCGGGGGCGGGGCCGCCGCGCGCCGGGGAGAGGGCGGTGCCCGCTCAGTGGCCCGGCCAATCGGCGCCGCGCCCGGGGTGGGAGGGGGGACCAGGCCTTTTTTCCCTCCGCGCGGGGCCAATCCCGACTTTACAAGCTTGAACTTTTGCCACCCTCGGACTAGCGAGAGCGCCCGAGGAGGTACCCCGCCGCGCCGGCTCCAGGGGCAGGAGCGGCCTTAACCCTTCCCTCGCCGGGCGGCCCGCTGCTGCCGCCGCGCTCCCACCAGCTCGCCCCGGATCAGGCGGGACCCGGCCCCCCAACCCACCCCCATTGCCATGATGAAACGTCGCTGGGGAAATCACGAACCCTACCCACATCCCTCTCCGTAGTGCAGAGAATAAATTGGGTAGGGAAGGGGGTGGAGGAGTCGCCCAGCCCCGGGACGGCTGGCGGCCCGCCTAGCTCCGAGGTAAGGAGACTTGGCGACCGAGAGGAGCCCTAGAGAAGACCTTCCCCGCCTCTACCCCACCCTCTGCAACTCCCCTTCCTCGAGCAAGCCTAGAGTCCCGCTGCGCGAGGCATTCCACGCCCCCCGGTTGGCCCGGCGGCCAACCCCTGACTTTGCGCAGGGGGTGTGGAAGCCTCGTGCTATCACGCTAGATCCCGCTACTCCAACAAATCAGCCGCCCCCTGCTCCCAAGAGACGCAAGCCAGGAAAGCATACACGCACACCCATTTTTATTAGCCTTCCCTGGGATGGGGGTTTGTATCAATTCTAAAGTGCAATGTGTGTTTTTAAGTTTGTGCACAAGCCAGGGAGAGGCAAAGCGCCCCGTTTGCGTCCGAGTCTTAGTGGGTCCGCCGAGCCCTCGAGCAGCCCGCCCGTGGTTTGTGTAACCGCGTGTGTGTGTGTGCCAGCGTGCGCTCGCATCCGTGCCCGCGGCGCACGCGAGCTAGAGAGCAGGCCGTGGGCGCTGTCAGGCCCGGGGCGGGGGGGCTGGGGCAAGCGTGGGGCGGGGGCCGGGGCTCGGCCCGCCCCGGGAGCCGGCCCCTCGGAGCCTCGGGCCCTGCAATGGGACGTGTTCTCCTTTAAGAGTTAAGAAACTTGAAACCTTGTTTGCGCAACAATCAGCGCCGCGGAGCCGCCAAAGTGTCTAGACTGGCATATGATGGGAGGCAGCCAATGACTCCGCGGCGCTCCTCCGGGGGCCCTCAGTGTGCGTTTGAGGAGAACAAAAAAGAGAGAGCCGAGCGGGGGAGCGAGCGAGGGAGACGAGCCGAGAGAAAGAGCCGCCGGGCGCTGCCTCGCCAGACCTCGCCGGGACCGCGGGGCCACCGGGAGGCACTTTTTGTGGAGGGGGGAGGGGGGCGACCTCTGCAGCCGCAGCGTCCGGGGCGTCCGAGCGCAGCGTGGGGCGGGCTACGACCTCTGCCTCGGTGGATTGCATTTTTAATTAAGGATTCCCAGCAGTTCTTTGGGATTTTTACAGTTTCCACTCATGTGTTGACACCCGCGTTCAGGAGAAATTCGCTCCAAGTGCATCTAGCGCCTGGGACCTGAGACGGAGTTGGCTTTTCGTGCATGCAATTCCAGGGATTTTGGTTTTGTTTGGGGTTTCTTTTTCTTTCTTTCCTTTTTTTCTTTTTCTTTTTTTCTTTCTGCAGGGAGTAAGAAGGAAGCCGAGGGTATCAACAAGCCTGCCTTTCGGATCCTGCAGGAAAAGCCCATGTAGTGAAGTGCTTGGGTTTTAAAGGCAGGGCTTCCCAGACACATTTGGGGGGTTCGGCGCGAGCGCTTTGTGCTCATGGACCAGCCGCGTAACTTTTGAAGGCTCTCCGGCCCATGCGGGGTCTTGCTGGCGGCGCGCAGCCTGCAGTCCCTCTAAAGCGCCGGGGCTGGAGTTGCTGAGCTGCCCGGGCGCCGGGGTCCATGTAGTCGCGGGCCGAGCGCGGACTGCGGCTCGGCGTGCGCGCGTTCCCCGCCGTCCCGCCCTGGCGAGCTCCCTCATGTTGCAGCCCTGCGGCGCCCCTTCGACGACAGGCTGTGCGCGGTCTGCACGGCGCCCGGCGGCAGAGCTTCATGTGGGGCTGCGGCCCGCGCAGCCGGCGCCTCGCTGAGGAAACGGACCCCCGGTAACCGGAGACCGCCTCCCCCCCACCCCCGGCGCCAAAGGATATCGTATGTTCAGGTCCAAACGCTCGGGGCTGGTGCGGCGACTTTGGCGAAGTCGTGTGGTCCCCGACCGGGAGGAAGGCAGCGGCGGCGGCGGCGGCGGCGACGAGGATGGGAGCGTGGGCAGCCGAGCTGGGCCGGCCCCGCGGGCACGAGAAGGCGGAGGCTGCGGCCGCCCCGAAGTCCGCCCGGTAGCCCTGAGGCGGCCCCGGGACGCGGTGGGACAGCGAGGCGCCCAGGGCGCTGGGAGGCGCCGGCGCGCAGGGGGCCCCCCGAGGCCCATGTCGGAGCCGGGGGCCGGCTCTGGGGGCTCCCCGCTTCACGTGGCGGAGCCGGGAGGCCGGGGCTGTCTGCCCGAAAGTGACTGCGAGACGGTGACCTGCTGTCTCTTCTCGGAGCGGGACGCCGCCGGCGCGCCCCGGGACGCCGGCGACCCCCTGGCCGGGGCTGCCCTGGAGCCGGCGGGCGGCGGGCGGAGTCGCGAAGCCCGCTCGCGGCTGCTGCTGCTCGAGCAGGAGCTCAAGACGGTCACGTACTCGCTGCTGAAGCGGCTCAAGGAGCGCTCGCTGGACACGCTGCTGGAGGCGGTGGAGTCCCGCGGCGGCGTGCCGGGCGGCTGCGTGCTGGTGCCGCGCGCCGACCTCCGCCTGGGCGGCCAGCCCGCGCCGCCGCAGCTGCTGCTCGGCCGCCTCTTCCGCTGGCCCGACCTGCAGCACGCCGTGGAGCTCAAGCCCCTGTGCGGCTGCCACAGCTTCGCCGCCGCCGCCGACGGCCCCACCGTGTGCTGCAACCCCTACCACTTCAGCCGGCTCTGCGGGCCAGGTGAGCGCGCCGCGCCCGGCGGGCCCTCGGGGTTCCCCTCCCGCCCCTTTCCGCGGCCTCCTGTCTCTCCTTGACACCTCTGGCGGGCGGGCGGAGCTGCGGGTGCTCTCCCGGGTGCCCCTGGAGCGTGGGAGCTCCCGGTGGAGGCGCCTCACGCTGGCAGGAAAGCTGGGGAGTGGGGATGTGGGCGCACACATCAAATGGCAACTTCATCTTAAGGCTCCGGCAAACTCAGAAGGGTGCGCGTTGGAGTTTTCTCTGTGCAGCTTCAGGGACCTGAGGCAGGCTTCGGTCTTCCAGACGGTGGAAGAGGAGGGCAGGTCTAGGAGAGGCCAAAGACTTGAGCGCCACCCCCCCCCCCAAGCCCATTCACCCCCAGTCCGTGCCCGGGCCTGTACCATTTGTGTGCATATGCTTATACCTACGGTATATTATGGTTTGTCGTATCCAGATAGATGTAAGTTGTGAAATTGGTGTAGGCAATTCATGGCTAGAGTCCGAAGTGTTTGTAAACTGTCCCACTTGTTCCTGTCTATACTTTGGAGCAAAGGTTTTGCGGGGTAACCCTTCTCAGAGTGGAGACCACTCTCTTGCTCTCTTGCCTCTTGATTGTTGCCAGCATCCCTTGGGTGTCAAATGCCAGGGCCTTCTGCCATCATCATTCTCAATCCTGTGTCCAGCTTTTCTAGAGAGCTGAGGGTCCTGGAGGTGTCTAGGTAGGGAAGGAAGCTGGATATTTTAGTACTTTTGAGAACTGCCCCCTTTCTTTGTCCTCTTCTTGGGTTTTTTCTGCACACACCATCTACCTAGTCTTGCTTACCTGAGCAGGCCCTGGGTGCTGTAGCAGAGGTGAGGACAGAAGGAGACTCCAGGCAGGCCAGAAGCTTGCATCCTCACCACCCCCCCACCCCGCCTCCTTTCCTTGCACTGCAGAGATCACACATTTTTAGCCTGTAGCATCTTCTGGGTGTATGCATCTTAGGTGGCACTGGGGGTTCTGCAGGGATGGGACTCTCAGAGGGTTATAGACTGTTGGGCCTGGGCAGGCTCTGAGTTCCTCTGGCCTGGCCCCTCTGGAGAGAGGCAGCACCCAGCCTGGGGGCATTTAAGAGGGTCAGATCACACAGGTCTCCTGACTCTCCCAGCTTGGAAGGGGAGGGTGGGGCTAGAAGCATGGATTTGTCCCAGGTGTCTTGTTGGTGTCTGGGGTGGTGGCCGGAGGGGAAGGACGGTGCCTCAGTGGTGGTTCCTGAAGAGAGAGCACTGATGGGGGCTGGGGTGGGGAGAGGCAGCATTGATCTGGCTGCCCTGCGCCCCGCATGGTCACTCCAGGCCTGATTCTCAGGGGGCTTTGGGCAGTCGCTGACCTGTGGCCCTCTGCGGGCTTTCTGTGCTCCTTGTTCCTCTTCTGACAGCTTTCCCTGGAAGTGGCTTTCTCCCCTCTTCCACCCTGGCTCCTCCCTGCCTCTGAGGAGGAGGGCCCTGTTTGTGGTTGCCCTGTCCCTGGTCCCGTTTTCAGGGGGAGAGAATTGGTGGGGGCCCCTCTGCTCTTTTAGAAGGCCCCGTTGGGCATTTTCTCTCTCACCACATCAGTCTGCTAGCGAGTATTTGTTGAGCACTTACTCTGTGCCAGGCACCATGCTGGGTGCTGTAGTGGGGAGAGTGCAAATATGAGTAGGATCCATGCCCTTAAGAAACAGAGTCTTCGGGTTGCGGCGCGGGGAGAGTTGGGACAGAGGGAGCAACACATAATATTTTAGGGGGAAGCAGGGCCAGGCCAGAGGGTCTGAACTCTCAGAGCACTGTGGGGTGTGCATGTAACAGGAGCACCTTTAGGAGCCTCAGAGCTCTAACCTGGAGCGGGGCCTTGGAGGATGGATGGGTAAGGGGAGGTGGGTGTCGAGGGGGAGGAGGAGAGGGCCCAACGAGAGTCAGGGTACCAGGCAAGCTCAGGTGTGAGGGTGGGAAGGGGTGGGGTAAAGAAAACTGGAGACAGGCAGGACCCACCCTGCCCGTACTCCTTGGATAAGTCAGCTTGGGTCTTGGTTTGAGTTTGGTAGCCTTGAGCAGTTTTAAGTTAACGGGCAAACTGCAGTGGTATGGTTCTGACCCATAGACCTGGTCCTAGGCTCTGCCCTGCCGGTATCTATCGACAACTTGACCTTGGAGGAGTAACCTCTCCTCTTAGTCTCCCTGTGGGTCAGTGGGGGTGGCTCTAGAAATGTTCTCCACCTCAAATTCCAGACTAAGCACTGGCACTTGACTGCTCTCCTCCTCCCGGAAGGAGGCGCTGTTGCAGGGACTGTGCCTGTTCTCCTGCTACTTCATTAGCCCAAGCCCCGCCCTCCACACCCCATTCAAGCCGCCCCGGGGGCCATTGGGAGGACTGGTGGTCTGGGAAGAGTTTCCGGTAGGCACCAGGCTGACCGTCTTGCTCCATCCCCTGCCTGATGGCTTGGGCCGCCAGGACTGAGGACTGGGGGAGCCCTTTGCTGTCCACCCCACCGCCGCCTCCTGGCCGCCAGCCTGTCTCCCGGAGCTGGGCGGGTGCATAGCTGGAGCTCAGCCGTGCGCGTCCTGATAAGGAGACGGCTCCTTGCAGGGCTCTGCGGGAGAGGGCTGGGGCACTGGGGCAGGTACACCCATAGAGAGTACGCTGGAACACGCAGCGGGCCAACTGAGGGACACCCACCGGCCCTCCAGTGCCCCACTGGCCCCCACAGGGATCCCTAGTGAGACGGCCCCTTTCTGGGCAGTGCGGCCCCCTGCTGCTCAGAGCAAAACCTGCTCCATCTTGCAAATTGCTTTGGGGCATTGGGGCCAGTTCCCCTCTTTGGGCCTCTTTTTTCATCTGTAAAGCGAGGGAGTGGTGAACAGAATCTCTGAGGGTCTGCTGGGAAGATTCCAGGTGACACAGGGCTGCCCTCTCCCCCATGCTTGTCTTAGAAAGTGGGGTCCTGTGTGCCCAGCTCTGCCCTGGGCTTCCCGCTCCCGTGGGAGTCAGGCCCTAGCTTTCCCTCCCTCTGGTGTATCTTTCTGTCCCTGGAAAAGCCAGTTCGCTGAGCTTGGTGCCTATGTGGACGGAAATGTGGAGAAGTACTTTAATCACAGTTCTAACCTGTGTTTATAGAGCTCCTTTCTCCCGAAAGTATCCATTAACTTTGGAATAAATCTCCTGCTCTTTGCTTCACCACTTTTTTTTTTTTTTTTCTGTAATTATATTCAGTAAATTACTATTATCCAAATTGCGCCAGGGAAAGAGAGAGCGAGAGAGAACTTCTAAATGACTGGAGGAGGCCGCCTAGGAAAACACAGGGTTCCCAGGCCAGGACTATAGGAATTAGAATGGGCTAGAAAGTTTTCCTTTTATTTGGCCTGGCATTATCCCTTTGAAATGAGATCAATTTCAAGTTGGGCTTCCATGCCCCCGCCCCGCCCCTCTGGCGGCCCCTCGGCCCTGCCCGCCCTGCTCCTCCGAGCTCCTCCTTGGAGGTGAGGAAGGGGTGATAATGTGCAGTTTGCCTCTTGCTGGCGCCAGCCTGCCGCGCTGTTTATCTGGCTGCCGGGGGAATCTGGGCAATTAGGCTCTGCCGGCCTTAAAGCGCCAGGAGCTTCTCTTCTGCGTCTCCCACCCTGGTGCTTGGGGTTGAGCCTTCAGGTCCTGGGGCTGGAGGGGACAGGCACCCAGGAGGGCACCCCTTGGGAGGGTGAAAACTGGGAGGCCCAGGGAGGCACATGGACCTTTCCTAAGCAAGATGCTAGGCTGCGCAGATCGGGGTGGAAGGTAATGTCTTCAACTGAAACGTTACCAGGCAGTGGGAGAGGCTGTGAACTCTTTTGGCTTTAGAATTAGGGTCTAGATCCCGAAAGGGTAAGTACTTCCTGGGGGCTAACCAGAGCCTCGTCTCTGCTAAGCTGAGCTGCATTGGGCTGAGCGCTAGCCTTCTGGTACACTCGGCCCCTGGCTGACTGCTCTCACTTCTGAAGGAAGTTGGAGGAGATTCCTGAAGTTGATGCCTGAGGCTGGCTGTCTGAGGGGGCTGGAGTTTCTGATCTCTCTTTCTCTCCCTCCCTCCTGCCCATGATCATTTCTTTCTGAGGGGCCTGCAGGGCTCTAAGAGTTCTCCCCTTAAAGTTTAGAGCACGTAAGTTCTTATTTAGAAATCAACACAACTTTTCTAAGTACTAAGATAGCTTCTAGGACGAGAGTGTGGACAGAGGGCCTGGAGGCAGCCTACACTTTCTCTTCTGACCTTTTGTCCCACCTGAGTTCATGTCCTGGGGCTCCATCCTCCCAGATCTGTGGAGGGAGGGTGGATGTGCTGGAGTGAGGCCGAGGTGCCAGTTGAAGGTTCCTCACTGTTGTTCATAGCAGCGTTATTCCTGAGAGCCAAAAGGTGGAAACAGTCCGAATGTCCGTTAGCTGACAGATGGATAAACAAAATGTGTGATATAGCCACCCAGTGGAATATCATTCAGCCATAAACAAGAATGAAGTACGATAGAAGCGACAGCATGGAAGAGCCTGGAAACCAGTATGCTAAGTGAAAGAAGGCAGACACAAAAGGCCTTCTGTTATAGGAATCCATTTGTGTGAAACATCCAGAATAGGCAAGCCCACGAGGATAGACAGTAGATTTGTGGTTGCCTGAGGTTTGGGAGTTGGGGGAATAGGGACTGACTGTGAATGGGGCAGGGTTCCTTTTGGGGTGAGGAACATATTCTGTAATTAGATGGTGGTATTGGTCTCACAACTCTGAATGTACTAAGAACCACTGAATTGTATATTTTAAAAGAGTAGATCTTAGGGTATGTGAATGATAACTGTTTTTTTTTTTTTAAAAAGTAACTTGATGTTGGTCCTGAACTGGCCTCCCCCCTTTGTTCAGCTGAAGTAGAATAACATCTCTTGCCTTCCTGTGTGGTCTTGGGTGGGCCCTTTACCTGCCTCCACCCCACTTGCCCCATCACTTAAAATAAGAAATTGAGTTGGGGGGGACCTCTGACATTCTAAATCCCCATGTCTTGGGGTGCAGTCTCTTTTTTACTTGCCTAGGATGGAAGTTAGTGATGTGCTTCCAATCTCTGTGCAGATCGTTTTGTTGGAACAAAGCAGGGTGTGGGTGCTGGTAAAGTCCCTCCTGAAAGCTTTGCAGTTCCTCACTGGCTGGTGTGTCTGATGTCCCAAGTCTGTAGATTTGCTTTCTGTCTCGCTCATGCATTAGAGCCCCCAGCCCAGGTGTGGGCATGGGTGGTGGGTGTCACTCAAGGCCCAGGTGGCTCCTGTGAGGGGGATCTTCGTGAGCTCCCCCCCCCCCCCCCCCGCCCCTTTACGGGTCCCAGGTAAGCAGCCCCAGGCAGAGATGCTGGGGTTGATTACAGTGGCTTGACTCCAGCTTCCACAGCCCATTGCTGCCAGGTTTCACTTTGGGGGACAGATCTGGGGGCAGATGTCCAGAACTCCCTACCATGTGTGGCCTGGGCCTCAGCCAATTAGATGTTTGCAAGAGGAACCCGGACACAGGAGTTGCAGACCTTCTGATAAGTTAGTGGGGTAGTGGAAAGGACATGAGGCTGGGGGTCAGGAGACCTGGCCTCTGGTTCTGCCTCTACACCAGCTCCCTGTCTGGCCCTCAAGGAGTCACTTCTACTCTTCAGGCCTCAGTCTTCTCCTCTGTACAGTGGGAGCACTGGCTTCAATTCTCTTTCCCTGTGGAGCGCTAGCCCTACCTGTATTTCGCTTGTTGTCCTGAGAGTCTGGTCTCTAGCCCCTCCAAGACTGGTGGATAAGGGGGCTCCTACTGAAGGCAAATAGCCCCCCTCCTTGAGTCTTGTTTGAGGTCTCCTTTGGGTCACCCTTTTGGCCCCATAGGTCCTCTTTCTCCACACCTTTGTCCACTGATGCCCCCAACTTTACCATTATCCTTGTCACCATTGTCTTTGTCCATATCTGTTTACTGAACACTTTCTGTGCATATGATGTACCAGACCCAGCTGGGATGAAGGGGTGGAAGACAGGATGCCTCTTGACTGCCTGTCTCATTGGGGTGTAGAGCAGAGTCAGGCCTGGATTCAAATCCCAGGTCCACCATGATTGGCTGGGGAACAATGGGCAAGTCAGTCTTCTCATCTGTGAAATGGGAATGGTAATGGTCATCTTATTTATTTTTAAGAAAGGAGGAAATGAAAGTAGGTACCCAATGAGCGTGATTAACCACTCTGTACCTAAGGTCCAAAAGAATAAAATACAGTGTATGAAATTGAAAGGTCCCAGCACAGAGAGAGACACAGGGTACACATTCAGCAAATGTTTGCTTTGCTCCCAGTGGCTAATCCATGATTCATTTTCCTTCTCCCTAATTCCAGTCCACAAAAGATTCCCTGTGTTTAGACTGCAGCGCGTTCACTTTGTTGAAGTCCTTTCTAGCTGGAAAAGCCGGGGTGGGGAAGAGGTGAAGCTGCCTGCTCCTGCGACTAATTGTGCCTTATTATAATTGTGAAAAACACTTATTATCCCTTGTGTCATTCCTGATACCCGCCTAATAATAGTTATTACCACTTTACTGCCACTGAGAGTTTGTTTTAGTTTGCAATTTGATGGCCTTTAGTTTCATTTAAGGAAAATGAAGGGTCATTTCATTCCTGCAAATTGTTACTTAGTTAAGCAAATTGTTACTTCCCAGAAAGCAAGAGGCTAAGGAATTCTTCTGAAGACAAAAGTATATGTTTTTAAGGACAAGTATTTTAGGCAAATGAAAGGAAACCCAAAGAAAAATACCATAGACAATAAAGAATCGCAGAGGGTCTGAGCTGCAAGGCCATGGAGGTTGTGTGTTCCACCCCTTCTCTTTACAGAGGGGGGAGACTGAGGCCAAGAGCTGGCAGTGACTGGGTTAAGGTCTCCCATATGGGGAGCTGGGTTTGGCTTCCTGGGTTCCAACCTATCATGTCCTCCTCCTTGCCCTGAAGGTCATTTGCTCTAATGTAGTTTGTTTGAAAGGGAGCTCCTATGTCTATGTGGGCCTCTGCAGTCAGTCAGTTCTGACTAGAGTTGCCAAACTTAGCAAAGAAAATTACAGAGTGCCCTGTTAAATTGAATTTCAGGTAAACAACACATAATATTTTAGTATAAGTATGTCCCAGATATTGCAAGGGACATACTTATGCTAAAAGCTTATGCCACGTATATCCAAAATTCAACTTTAACCGAGCATCCTGTATTTTAACAGGCCACCTTAGCTCTGACTTTCCCTGTACCCCTGTTTCTCTCATTATAATAATAATAGTTACTGTTTGTGGAGGTATTTTTCTGCAGTACCAAGAGCTGTACTGAGCATTTTACATACATTATTTCCTTTTGCCCTCCTGGCAAACCTGGGAGGTCTCTGTGATTATTGTCCCCATTTTAGAGCTGAGGAAACAGGCTCAGAGAGGTGAGGTAACTTGCCTGAGGTCACACAGCCAAAGGTGACAGAGCAGGGATTGAGCCCAGGTCTGTACCCCAAGTTTGTGGCTTTCCCTGTTGGGCAGTGCTGTTCCAGGGGACTGGGGCAGCAGAGGTGCTGGGTTCCTGGGAGCTGGGTTTATTATTTGAGGAAATCAATAATCAAAAGCATGTAGAACCACCATGTGTGAACTCTCCCATCCCACCAGTGACACGTTGTCCCTGTCTTCCAGAATCACCGCCACCCCCCTACTCTCGGCTGTCTCCTCGCGACGAGTACAAGCCACTGGGTAAGTGTGTCCTCCTTCTGACCTTTGGGGAGGTGCCTCCTTCCCAGGCTCCCACAGGGCCCTCCCTCAGTGCTGAAGGGCCAGAGAAGGAGGGGAGGGAGGGATCACCAGCCTGGTGGCCTTTGAAATGGGGTGGGTGAAGTTTTACAAACACACCCCCACCCCAGTTGGGCCAGAGCTGACCCAGCCTTTGCAGTGCCTTTGCAGCGGGCTATTTACGTCTTGAAATGCCTCGCTCATCATTAACCTCTCTGTGACCTTTAACCATGGGCCTGTGGAAGACGAATGGGTTTCAGCTTCAGCATCTTGTTGATGCTGGTGGGTTGATGGTTCTGTCTCTTTTCCTCTCCTTCCCTCCCAGCCTTACATGGTTCTCCTTTGGTGTGTATTAATTAGCACTATGACAGATAGGCTGAGCACAAAGTCACTGTTGAGAGGAGCTATATGTTTCCCCCCCCCCCCTTTTAAGCCAAGAAGTTCACCTGGGCAGAAACAACAGCTGGAACGTTTAGAAAGCAAGTGGCTTGGTACACCAAGCCCCTGGCATGGAGGGTACCCCTCAGTGGTAGTGTCATTGTTGGCAGAGCCCATTCAGAGGTAGAACGTGTTTTCTGTAAAGCCTTGGGGCTAAATGAGCAGCCCGTATGCTGGGGTAGATGCATGTGGTTTTAAAAGTAGAAATGGCTCATTTCCTGGCCCTCCTGGTTCCTCCAGTGGAGAATCCCAGTGGTGGGGTGAGTATGGCCTGAATAGTACCGGGAGAGTGACTTTGAGACCGTGGGACTACCGTGGGTAGCTGCCGTGGGACTCGAGCTTTAAAAGTCAGATGGCGTGGCAGTGATGCTGACATGTTCCACCAGTGACCACAAAAAGCGGGTTTTGTTTTGTTTTTGGTAAAGGCCTCTTCCCGGTAGCGTGTGTCAGCATCATCTGGGAGGTCACTTCTAAGTGTCATAAACTCTCAGGCATCCAGTCCAGTTTTCCTTCCAGGCCCCCCTCTGGAGACAGGAGTGCCCACCGGGTCCCTTCAGGAGTTTGTCCTCCTCAGTCTAGGAGGACAGAGGCTGTCCCATGACGGTGTATGAGTCAGTGGCTTAACGATGGCAACTTCCTCGTTGTTTTTCCTGAAGTATGGTCATCCCGTGGATGGAGGGGCTTCTTTTAGTTCTCCGGGGAACTGGAGCGGTCATCTGGTGGGACCCTGTCACTTGGTAGACAAGGAATCAGGCTGAGGGTCAGGGACAACCGCCCAGCTGATGAGCAGTGGGGCTGAGGCGGAAACCCAGAGCAGCCCCTGTTCAGCTCAGCGGTTCCCCATCCTTCCCTCCCAGGCCCGTCTCAGCATTTTTTAAGTTAACATAATTGCACTAGTCGCTTAGAAGATCCCTCATTCTAGTAGAGGAAAAGGAAAACCCGCAAACATTCTTAGTAAATGTAGCACCTGAGCTTGAATGTCAAGGGTCATTGCCCCAAGGAATCGTGGGTCAGCTGGTGATAAAGCCACAAAAATCAGGACTCCATCCAGCGGGGCAAAGTGACCATTTGGAAATCAGCAGGTGTCCCGGTTAGTTTACAAATGGGACAACTGCGACGGAGAAAGAGGAAGTGACACTTGCTGGTGGTCATACAGCTCAAGGGTCCGAAAATGACAGCCCACCATTTGTTTTTGTGTGGCTTTTGAGCTAAGAATGGTTTTTACTTTTTAAAATGGCTAAGAAAAAAAAAACCACCAAAAGCAGAAGCATGTCTTTTGTGACATGTGAAAACTATATGAAATTCAAATTTCAGAGTCCATAACAAAGTTCTGCTGGAACCCAGCTGTATTGTCTGTGGCCGCTTCCACAGGACAGCAGCAGAGGTGGATAGTTGCAATGGAGATTGTAGGGCTCACAAAGCTGAAAATATTCACTACGGGGCCCTTTGCAGGCAAAGCTGGTGACCCCTGATTTTGCTGAGTAAGAGTGGAGGTAGGACTCGAACCTGGGGCTCCAGCTTCCAGATGGGGTTCCTCCTTGGGGCTCGAGCAGTGACCAAGGTTGGGAGTGTTCTTTTTCTACAACAGCCTCGTAGGGCCTCACTAGAAGCACTAGATGTGAAGGTTTGGAGAGTGCATGGCAGGGACTTAACAGCTGCGAAGGATGGAAAACACCCATCACGCCCACTCCTGGAACGTTCATAAGGCTGTCTGTCTGTGTTGGCTCCACAGCGGTTCACTAAGAAACCGGGTTCAGCCTGGGGTGTTGCTACTTCGAACAATAAGTGGCAGCAAGACTTGGGGCCTGAACACTTTGGGAAGATTAGGTCTGAAAAGCAAAGAGGTTCCCACTTAGGCATTGAGGTTATTATCTTTTAAAGAGATTTTCCATCTGTCCCTATTTTCCTCCAAACACATTTGACCAGCAGATAACTTTTTCAGGCCCCGATAAATAGTCCGAGTTATTTTTTGTATTATTTTCTTTTCCTTGCATTGTTAGTTTTTCATAAACAAAAAGTCAGTTCACTTCTGAGCCACTGTGATCACATGAAACCAAAAAAACAAAATAAAACCCAGAACACCCAGTCAGCATCTGGCAAGTGGGAAACGAGAAGGGAAAAAAAAAAAAAAAAAGCCAAATTGTTTAACGTTTCATCTTCCCGCTCCCCAAGCCACGTGGTAGAAGGAAAAAATGCCTACAGGATCGAGTGGAATTCTAGCTAGCTAGGGCCTAGGCTAACGGTTTTTGTGCCAGGATTCCCCAGCGTGGAGTGGCTCTCCTGAGCCAGGTGGGACCAGCCGAGCCGCATCTGGGTTGTGCTGGGTGAGAAGATGAAAGATACCACAAGCCTCACAGAAAGAACATGCCTTCCAACTCCTGGACAGACCTGTCCCTTAACGGGGACAACACCCCGTTGCTGGTAGCAGAGGCAGAGGCCCAGGAAAAACTTTCCAAGTCGGCCTGCCCCCCAAGGCATCAGCTTGTCCCGCTAATAGCTCAGCGTTCAAGAGAAAACGTGCAAAAGAATTTCCCTTCCCCATCTAAGTGCACTGCAGACAGGGGAAAACAAATAGCGCACGCCATGTGAGGTACTTAAAACTATTTAAACAACAATGAACGCCTTTAAAAAAAAAAAGGAAAAGAAAAAAATAGTCTAGACATTGAAAGTTGCTCTGGGAGTGGGTTTGGATGTGAGGGTGGGGGAGGGGAGAGAGAAAAAAGTTAATCTGGGAGCAAGCGCTTGAGCCCTTAATTAGAGGGGTGTAAGCGGGACAGAGTGAGGATGGCTGGTAACTTGTTAAAACAGAGTTTCCCCAGCTCCAGAGGGAGGAAGGAAGGAAGGAAGGAAGCAAGAAGGAACAACTTCAAGAATTTTAATGGTTGTAATTAAGTACAGCAGCTATGAATTGTTTAGGGGCTTAATTTAACCTTACCCAAGAAGGCTCCAAGTTACTACTTGCTCGGTCCCCTGAACTTGGGTTATTTCTGTGGCCAGAGCAATTGAAACTTTTTCAGGTGCCAGGGCTGCAGCAGTCAGCATTTTCCAGAAGAGTTCCAGGGTTGGCTGGCCTGGTCTCCTGCGATCGTGGGACGGGGAGTGGCAGAAGAAAGTTGTGAGGGACATGCTGCCCTTTGCAAGCGCTTGCATGCCCACGTGTGTGTGTGTGTGTGTGTGCGTGCGTGCGCACACGCACGCACGCACACACACACACGCTTGAGAAAGAAGAGAGGAACACCCCACAGCCAACTTAAGTTCTCTTTCTCTTTCCTTCTGTAGATCTATCTGATTCCACATTGTCTTACACTGAAACGGAGGCCACCAACTCCCTCATCACGGCTCCAGGTGAATTCTCAGGTTGGCATTTCTTTTTTCCCTGCATGTTGCCATTGTGTTGAACTTTACAGGAGGGGGACCAGTGGCAGGGGCCTGACGGAGGTCTTGTTGATGTCCCCCCTCCTTTTCTTTTCCCTGGGCCTCCCACCCCTCGAGGAGAAGACTGCCAGTGTCTTCATCACTGGTGTTCTTGGGGTTAAGAACAATCTGTATGAATGAGGCCTAAGGAAGAGAACTTTTCAAGTGCCTGGCGATCCATGCGCTAACCAATTTTCTCTTGTGGACATGATAAAAACCCAGCCCAGCTCTCCATCCTGATTTTGCAAGGGATCCTCTCCCCAAGCTGCTGAGAGGCAGCAAAATGGACGTGTTTGTTTACATTTGTCTTCTTGGGTTTCTCCTTCTGTCCCTGCTCTGGGGAAGGACCGATGCGCAGGGTCAGAAGAGGGGGAAATGGAGTGGGTAGAACGATCATGGGGGAGAGTCCAGCAAGCGAGGAGTTTTCCAGAGGCTGGTGGTTTCCGTGTCTCTCCCTGAGCACTGGGTGCTGGGCTAGGAAGCAGAGAGAACCCTGGTTTGGAGCCTCCCCTACTTCCCACATTTAAGACTTGGCCATAGGGAGCCTCACATTCTGGGGAATACCTAAATCAAGCTTTCCTTGAGAAATGACATGTTGGTGGTGACCTGGGGGCTTCGAGGGCCAGGAGGGGCTCAAGTGCCGAGGTCTATGGGGCCCTTTGGGAGCATGGCGGGTAGGGTGTGCTGTGAGGACAGCTGGGGCTTGTGGCCTGGCTCTGTGCTGCGTTGGGTGACAGCCCCTCGGGCAGCAGATGCTTCCCCAGCAGGCATGGCTGGATCTCTTTGAGAAGGCCTCTGTTTGCCTGCATCTGAACTGTCCTCCCCAGACCCCACACCCTGTCATAATGGCAACAACAGTCATTGTAGCTATCTATTGAGTGTTTACTTTGGGCCACATCCTATACTCGGGCCCCTTTAGAATCATCATCTCAGAACAGCAGTAAAGTGACTTGCCCAGGATCACGTAGGAGCAGAGCCATTTGCCACTATGTCACTGTGCTTCTGACCACTGTTCTGTCCCCCACTTCTCTGCAAGGGCTGGATGTACCTCCAGTGAACTTATTTTGCACGAAGTTCTGTCATTCCTGCCGTACTCTCCCCACGACTCTAGGGTGTCACAGTGTTGGCTGCTCAGGGCTGCCTGTCCAGTTCCCGTGTCCCGAGCCCTTCCCCATCCGTTACATGTTCCATCACAGCCGTGGGAGATCACAAGAGTACGTCTGTTTCGAAGATAGAGAAACTAGAAACCAGAGCAGGAAGTGACTTGCCCAGGGGTACAGTGGAGCTTACGGCACAGCTGGTACTGGGGTCTAGGTCTTCTGGGTCCCACTTGCCTTCTGGTCTCTGGTGGCCCCTCTAATTGGGGCACTTTGTTTTCATCCCTGCCTTTTGGCCCTACTTGTTAAAATGTCTTTCCCTGAAAGACCTAACCAGCTGAACACAAGAAGTGGACGTCTTAATCCATTTTTCTTCCTCTGTGCCTATGTGGTTGGAAGCCACGTATAATTTTGAGGCAAGAGGCTTAAAAGTATTTTTGAATGCATGATTCCATGTCCCTGCCAACCGTCAGAGTGTATTTAATTTAGACGGATGGCACTGGCGTTGGTTGTATGGACAGATGGGTAGTTTTTCATCATCCCATCCCCTCATTGTGACTGGCGGAAACTGCCGTGTGTGGAGGTGCCTTACAGGTTCATGGTATGTTCTCAGACGTGATCTCTTTTGATCTCTGTCATCCCAGAGCTGGCCTGGTGTGTGACTCAGGCTAGAAGGAACAGACCCCAGAGCGCCTGCGGGAGGCCCCTCCCTACATCCGGTTCCCAGGAGAGAGCACCCTCTGGAGGCTGGAAGGTCTCCGGAGACCCTGAGGCCATTAGGTTGGGCTGCCTTTGGGGCCCAGTGGGCCTGTGTTTGGGGTTCCCACCCAGCTATCCCAGAGCGACCTTTGGCACTGACTGGTGAGAAGGCCCTGATGTGACGCTCTTTACCGTGGATGAGGATTGCATGGCTCTCATGAGAAAATCTGGCATCCCATTGCCTTGGGATCCTAAGGGACCGAAGGAACTGGGGAGGAAGTTTGGGGTTTCCTTTTGGGGGTTGATTGGTCTGGGTTGCAGGTGGTCTCGGTAGGCCTTCCCCATTGTGGTCATCCAGGCCCCTCCCAGGGATGGCGTGGGTCTCCTCCCACTCTGCGGGCTCACAGTTCAGCTTTTCTAGCTTACTTGTACCGTGGGGATCCCAGGACCGATGAGTTGGCCCTGCCCCTGCCTCCTGGATGCGTGTAGAGCTGGGGCTGTGGGTGGCTGTCACCTTAGAGGACAGGCTCAGGGAGGGAGGCCCTGCAGGGTGAGAAGAAGGCCCAGAGGGGTCTCAGTGGATGGTGAAGCAAGACTCATCCTGCAAAGATGGGAGGCAGGGCGGGAGGTGAGGTCAGAAAGGTGAGGAGCACAGGCAGGTAGAATGGGTTGGGACAGACCAGGCGTTTGATGCTCAAGGACAGGTGGTAAGGATGCTGATGCTGACATTTATTTATTTAACGTTGACATTCACTACTTAGCACTTTGCTAACTGCTGGTCATTCTTCCTCTCGCTGACTCCTTATCACAACCCAGTGAGACACATTTGATTCCCCCTGTTTCAGAGGTGAGGAAACAGGCTCATGGCCAGGCCAGCTGCCCAAATTCCCAAACTGTAAGTGGCAGGCTTGGGATGGGAGACTGAGCGGTGTGACTGCACAGCCTTCCACAGCAAGGATCCCATCCTCCTCCCTGAGCCACACCGGGCAAGGTGGAGTGATCAAAAGGAGGCCAGGGACAGCCTGTCCTGATTGAAGTACCAGGGACAGGGCTGGGGCCTGGCAAGAGGCACAGGGCTCTGTGCTCCTCCGTGTCCCCACCGGGTGAACCTTGCCGACCACCCGGAGACCACGCCCAGCCCCCTCTGTCTCCCTGCATCCTGGGGGGGTGGGCAGCGCTGTCCCTGAGA
Source organism: Eschrichtius robustus (assembly GCF_028021215.1). Lineage (NCBI taxonomy): Eukaryota > Metazoa > Chordata > Mammalia > Artiodactyla > Eschrichtiidae > Eschrichtius > Eschrichtius robustus. The sequence goes on from NC_090824.1 coordinate 127,898,572, forward strand.
GCCTGGCCTCTCTCAGCGTCTTGGGATGGGTGTTGCTGGAGCAGGGTGTCTGCAGCTCTGGGACGGAGGCTGCCCTTGTTTGTCCTGCACAGTGACAATCCCGGCACCCGACCTGAGGCTGGCTATTTTTATCCAGCGCCAAGGTCCCTGCTTCACTTTCCCGTCCTGTTGCTGAGGTCACTTTAGGGGAAAGGGGGGGATTTTGAGGCTTAGTCACAGCCAGGGCAGTCGAGGCTGCATCGGTGGGCAGGGTGGGGGGCAGCAGGACAGGAGACTGTCTTGTTTCAGCCTTCTGCTGAATGCTTGACACCCTCTCATCTGATCTCTACGTCAGCTCCAAATGTCGATACGTGATCCCCACTAAGCAGACAAGAAAACTGAAGCTCACGGGGGCAAGTGACTTCACCAAGATCACCCAGTAGGGGGCCAGAACATGGAGCTGCCACTAAGTAAAGACCCTTACACCTGGAGTCTTAAGTGGGATTTGGAAAAATTGAAAGCCTGGAAGTCCCTTTATGGGGTGCCTTCACTTCAGGTCCTTGACGCTCTGGTTTCCTTGCCTAACTGCTGCCCCTTGACTGTCTAAGGGGCATCCTCTTCCTCTCTGCAACATCTCCACCCCCCCTCCCATTCCCTTTATTTTGATTTAGTTTGCGGAGGAAAGCAAGATTAGCTGGTTAAATTCATACTAAGGTGTGAGTGGCTGGTGGGCAACTCTTCTTGACAAATTAAAGGCAGGATATACGATAATTCAAAGAAATTGCAGGATGAAGGGCCACATGGGAATGACCTCTCTGAGGGCTGGGTTCTCTTGGCTCCAGGCTAGAAGAACAGAATGAACGTGACACAAGGAGCCTTTTGCCCTGGATGAGGTAGGAGGAGCTAGGCCAGGCTCAGTGCTGGGTGCTGAGTGAGCTCTGGGAGTTGACCAGGGCCTGAGGTGATGGGCTGCATTTAGAAGCCAGGCCTGCCAGACTCCAGTGCTGTGGGGCTGGAGGGTGGAGCACTGGGCGGGCTTCTGTAGGAACCAGTAACTCCCCTCTAATATCCTATTCTAGTGCCTGTTGGATAACCATTCAAGTGCTTTATTAAGCACCCACTGTATGCAAGACATGGTGTAAGCTGCCTGTCATGGGGACCAGACAGTCCCTTTGTCTGACCTTGGTTGTGTGTACCAGTATCTCAGTCCTTGGAGCATGCTGGTTTCTTTAGAGTGTCAGTGAGGGCGAGCCCCTCACTTTGAAGAAAAGGCCTGGGAAGAAAAGGAGCTATTCAGGACAGTGTGGAGAGTTGGGGGCTCAGCTGGATGTGGGTATCTTTCCTCCACCAGCCAAACTCTAAGCTCCTCAAGGGCACAGATCATTCTCCAGGATTCGTGCATTCTGTAGATTGGCAGAGTTTGGGAACAGAGGCTCAGAGAGGTTAGGAGAGCGGCTGAGGGCCACACAGCAAGCATAGCAGGTGGAGCCAGGCTATAACCTAGATAGGTCCATGCAGCCCACCCACCTGCCACCTTTCCTCTCTGTGGTCCCTGAGGAGGTTCCCCTTTGTGGTCAGTGCTGTCTGATGTGTGTCAGTGCTCACAGAAGCCAGGAGAGGAGTGAGTTAGCGCAGTATCATTTCCTGCTGCTTCCCGATTCTAGGGCCCAAGCTTGCTCACCTCAGAGGCCCTGGTCCAAAACGACCCTAGAGCTCCTCATTCTCCGAGGTCCTCAATTCAGCTCCGTCAGTGTGTGCTGAGCCTCTCTAGCAAGGTGGGCTGACGAGCATGGGCTGCGCTCCTTTGGGCCCTGGGTTCAAGTCCCAGCGCTGCCATTTCCTAGTTGTGGGGCTTTGGGGCAGCTGCTTAACCACTCCCACCCTTGGTTTTCTCACCTGTAAAATGAGGATGAAAATAACAACGTGTCACCTTATGGTGAGGGTGAAATGAGATGATGCCAAGTGAATCAGCCAAGGCTTGGCACACATGTGGTAGGTGTGGCCATTATGGTGTGCCAGGCACTGTGCTTGGGCTGGAAGCACAGAGATAAAAATTACATCATCTCTGCCCTCAAGGTACTCACAGACAGGTGAAGACACAAATAGTAATAATGAGAAGTGGAATAAGAGGCAGTAAAGAGAAAGAAGGGCTTAGTAACTGACTCTTGGTATGGTGGGGAGGTGACCCAGGAAGACTCCCTGGAGGAGGTGATATCCAAGTTGGGTATTATAGAATGAATAGGAATCTACCAAAGAGGCAAGGTTTGGGGGGTGGGAGATGCAGTCCAGGTAGAAGGAATATCAAGTGCAGAGGCCTGGAAGTGTGAAAACAGCCTGATATTGAGAAACCAAAGGAGGGTAGAGGGGTTGGGAAGCAAAGTACCTGACGTTAGTGGGAGGTGAGGCATGAGGAGGCCAAGGCCTGTGTAATATTTTTTTAAAAAAACTTTGTGCTATAATATACAGAGTACACAGGTAAGTGTCCAGCTTGGTGAATTTTTACCAACTGATCGCACCTGGGTGACAGGCAGGTCCCAGATAACGTTGCTGTCACATGACTGTGCTCAGTCCCAACATGTGACAGTGCTCAGAGCCTGTGGGTCTAGGGGTGCCACGTGTTGAGTGAGTGGTTTAGAAGAGAGAGTGGGAGGGCAGGGGGTTTGAGTTTTAGCTGAAAAGAGGGTTCCATTTGGCTTTGGAGAGCAGGAAGGACGTTTTACCTGGAGTTTGGGGCAGATGGTGCCCTGACATTACTCGCCTTGAACCTAGATAGGTCCCCATGGGTTAAGAAGTGGCCCTGGGTGTGGCCCACTCCTGCTCTGCCTACCCCCTGGGTCAGGCTCCAGCTTGGAAATTTGTGGATGGGTTGCAGGACTGACGCTGGGCTCTTGGGACCAGCTTACCATTTCCAGTTCCGAAATGGCCCCAGACTCCTTGCCTCCTCTTGAGGCGGGGGTGGGGAGAGGGCACAGTCACCTCTGGTTCCTTGCATCCTATCTCTGCCATGTGTTTTTGTTTTTGTTTTAGCTTTGATCAACAAAAGGAAAAAAAAAAACCTTCTTCCCTCCCTAAAACCTCCCAGGTATCTCACAGGGGGACCTGTTCTTCCTGGGCTGGTTGTTTGGAGCTGGAGGAGAGGTGGTGAGGGGGTCAAGGGCAGGAATGAGAGAGGACCAGGCATTTGTGGAGGAGGCCTGGCCAACTTGGTTTGCCAAGAAGCACGTAGGGTGGTGAGCAGTGCACCTACGTGGGTTCCAGGCTTGGCCTTGCCCTTTACCTTATGGTGTGACCTCAGGTAAGCTCCTCACTCCCTAGTCTCAGTTTGCTCAGCTGTACATTGGGGCCATTGGGCCACTGATCTCAGGGGCCCCTTGATGCTGATGTGTTCCAGGCAGAGGATACCAGCTCCTAGGCCTTGAGGGGTTGTACAGAGAGCTGGGGCTTCTGGCCTGCAGCATCTTAGCTTCTCATCATTGTCTCAAAGCCAAACTACTGCCTGGCACAAGGCCGTGCAGAGGGAGGGCGGTTGGTGTACTGCCCCCTACCCCAGCAGCCCTGGTCCCAGAGTATGAAAACTTGGGGACTAGAGTGAGAGTACACTTAACCCATGACAAATCCAAGGCCCAGAGAAGACGACTGATTCACCAGAGATCACATAGCTTTTGCATCCTCCGGGGTCCCTGACAAAGGATCCCAGGGCTGGTGTGTTTCCTGACCGTAGGCTTTGGGGTGACAAGTCAGTGTACTGAACATGTATTAAGAGTCTACTGCATGCCAGTGCAGCTGCTACAAAGTGAAGAAAGCCAGGACCTTCCCCTTTGGGAGCTGATAGTCTAGGAGGAGAGGTAGACAACAAGCAAAGAATGGTGATTGATTTTGCTGAGTGCTGTGGAGATGTGGGCAAGCCTTAGCACCAGCACAGAAACAAGAGCAGGGGACTCTGTTGGGGTGGGAATGAGGTGTTCAGGGAAAGCTTCAAGGAGAAAGTGATTCTGAGTTGGGTTTTGTAGGATGACTAGGAGTCCACCAGGAGGCCAACAGGATATAGATGGCCTGTCAGATAGAAGGAATGAATAGCTTGTGCAGAAACAGAGAGGTATGCAAATAGCACTGTGTGTTGTGAGTTTATTTGTGGCTAGAAGGTTAATACGTGAGAGATGGGGAATAGGGTAAGATGAATCCAGAGATGTTGTCCTAAATCTGGAGGAATGGACTGGAACCGAGAGGTAGTGGGTACTGGGCCCAGAGGACCTCTGGGATACTGAAGGGGCTCTGGACCTTGCCTAGCATCCAGCACAGGGCCTAGCCAATAGCCGGAGGTCATCGTGGGATAAATGAACGAATGAATGGATTTTTGCCTGAGACAAAGAGATCTAGAAAAGAGAGAGAACACATAAAAATAAAGACAGATCATAACACATTTAATAATCAGATTTATGAATCCTCCCAACAACTCTATGAAGTAGCCACTTTTATTAGCCAAATTAAAGGAGAAGTAACTGTGGCTCAGAGAGTTTAAGTAACTTCCTAAGGTCTCCCAGCTAGAAAGCAGTGAAACTGGGATCAGACCCAGGCAGTCTGGCCCCTGTTGGGTTCCCCAGGGTCTGGCGAGGTGCCCTCTCTGCCCCCTGGAAGATACAGTACTCCAATGGTTCTTGCTCTTCTGGGGCTTTTGTGTTCCTGGGTACCCGAGATTCGGCATGAACAACTGTCACCGGGTCCTAGAGAGACTCTGCTCGTCGGATGGTTGCTGGATGAATACAGGAGTAAATCAGTGAGATGGTGGGTGGATGGGCTTCTGAGTGGAAGCTGCTGGGCCGAGGGGGAGCCCTGTGCCCGTCCAGGGCTGTGTGCCTCTGAGCTGGAGGCAGATGGCCCCTACCCCTCACTCTGCCTCGGGTGGCCTACATCACCGGGGGAACCGGCAGGTTTTCTGAGGAGACCTGAAATTCCAGAAAATGGCACTTGGTTGCATCCAGCCTAATCACAACCATCTGTCTGCCAGGCCCCACGGCTCGCCCTCCTCCTGTCCCCACTGGCACGCTTTCGCCGGGTGTCTGTAACAATTGGGAGCTGCGCTCGAAAGTTTCCTTGTCAGGGTAGAGCACCTGTTGCCAAGAGCTCCTTCTTTGATGCAGAAAATATATCCCGAAGGTACTTTGTCAGATGTTTTTATATTAAACATTCTCCCTCCGTGGCCCTTGGCTGCCAAGGGAAGCGGAGATGCATCGCTTTTCCAGTTGTCCTTTGTGGAAAGAATTCCTGGTGTTCAGGGGCCCTTCCCCTATGCCCTCCCCTCCTCCCTCCACCACCGCCCCCGAGTCAGGGCCTGGCACCCCCAGCCTGAGAGGGTAAGGCCTGGGGGTCTGGCACCTCTGCAAAGCAGGGGCCGCCCTGGCCCAAGGGAGGGACGCTACCCTCACCCCGTGGTAGAAGCCTCTGGAAAAACAGAGGTCTCATGTCTGGAGCAGACATCAAAGGCACTGTCCCAGACTGCAAGGTGAATCATTGCTGAGGCTTTAATTGATCTTTAAAAGGAGAGGGGGAAACTCAGAGATAGGAGCCTGGAAGCCGTTTTAATCTGAGTCGTCCAGGGTAGCGCCAGCTCTGGACAGAGCAGGGAGGAGCTGGGCTGCCAGGCCTTCTGTGCCAGGTGCGGGGAGAAGGTGGAGAGGTGGGCTCCGTCACCCAGTCACACAGCCTGAAATCGGGAAGGGGAAGGGGCAGAGCCGGGAGCAGCCCGGGGAAGCAGTGAAGTTGGGGGAGGAGGCTTTGCTGGGGCAGACATGGTGAGTGGGGTGTGTTGGGAGAGGGACAGAGTGCAGCTTCTCTGGCTCCAGCTCCAGCCTCTTGGGGTGAAATGGGGCACCCAGCAGGCTGTTCGTGTCAGGGTGTGTGTGCCCAGCAAGTCCCAGGTTGTGTCCCCCCCCACATTCTACCCACATTCCCCAGCCCTCCTGTCCACCGCCTTACGTCCGGCACTGAGGGGACACGCTCCCCAGCCCCGTGTTAGGTCCCAGCCTTCCGCTCAGCAGCCGTGTGGTCTTCCGCAAGCTGCACATCTGCTCTGGTCAGGTTCTGCCCTGCTGAGCCGAGGGCTGTGCAGGGTCACTCCCAGAGCTACCCGCAGGGTTACAGCAAAAGAGGGGACGGTGTTTCCAAGACAAGGCTGCTCTCAGAGGGCAGACGTTGGGAATGGGGTTTGGGGGGCTTGGCTGTGAGGGCAGGGCGTGCGTCATCCCCACCTAGCACCCAGCTCAGGGCCTGGCATGCGGTAGATGCTGGGATTGTTTTGTGATTCACAGAAGGCCCCCCACCCCGCAAAGAGTTTAAAACAAAACGGACCAGATTTCACAGAGTGGCTATGGCTTCTCCACATCCCTGGACCCTCAGCTCATGTTGTCTGTCTCGAGTCCAAGGAGACCCTATTTGGTTTGCGGGGGAGCCTTGTTTCTGGGACCTCTGCTGCTGTTTGACCTGGGAGAGAAGCCGAGGAGGGCAGGAGAGGGTCCAGGTGCTTGGGAAGACAGACCCCATCTCCTTCAACCTGGCTGCCCAGCCTTGTCTTAGCTCCCTGCCCTCTTCCTCACAGGGCAAAGCCAGACAGAGCCCTGGGGGCTTTGAGTTGAAAGTTAGTGACACAGCTGGCCCGGGGGCCCAGGAGACCCGGGTCCCAGTCCTGGCTCTGTCCCACATCTCTTGGTGGTCTCAACCTGCTTCCACTCGGCTTCTTTATCTGTAAAATGGGTCAGTTGGTCTCACTCATTGGTTCTCAACCCTCTTTGCACATTAGAGTCCCCTGAAGAGTTTTTAAAAAGCTCAGGCCCCACTCTAGAAATAGTTGGGGAGAGACTGGGCATCAGGGTTTTAAAAATTCCCCGGGTGATTCTAATGTGCAACCAGGGCTAAGAACGCAGATCCAAATGGACCTAGAAGGGATCTAGAGCATCTGGGCCATCTTCTCCTCAAGGCAGGAGCCTTAACTTGATCACTTCTGCGATGGGCGTGCCTGGCATCTTAAAGCAGCTGGATCCATTTGTTGGCTGCCCGGCTCTAGTCCCATCAGCTACCACTCGTGTTCTGGGGGTTAGCGGTGGGAGAGCACCAGTGAGGTCATGACCCTCCCTCTGAAAGTTACCAGGTGCCTGCTCAACACAGCCTGGTGAAGTGGGAGTTGTGACCTCCAGTTTTCAGGGAAGAAAACTGAGTCTGGGAGGTGGTTAAAGTGATGCTCTGAGACACTCAGCTAAAGGCAAGTGTCTGACCAGTGCCTCCACGAGAAGATTGCCGTTTTCATCTTGTGCAGGAAAGTGGGCTCTCTGTGGTTGCTCAGGAAAGCGGGGGACAGTCCCACCTGAGCCCCGAGTCCCTCTCCTTGCCCTGATGCCTCCCTTGGGTCTGAACAGCTTTACTAAAAAAATAAGCCACTTAGCCCTGCCCAGGTCTGCTTCTAGACCTTGGAGTAGGATGTGGAGTGAGGAATATGAATGACAGGGGATGCTCGTGAACTCAAGAGGGCAAGGGTGAAAAGCCCAAGAAGCCAAGGTCTGTCTTGGAGCCAGCCCAAGGTCTGTCTTGGAGCCAGACAGACCTGTGATTTAAATCACTTAGCCTCGGGCTTCCCTGGTGGCTCAGTGATTAAGAATCCACCTGCCAATGCAGGGGACATGGGTTCAAGCCCTGATCCGGGAAGATCCCACGTGCCGCGGAGCAACTAAGCCCGTGCGCCACAACTACTGAGTCTGCGATCTAGAGCCCGCAAGCCACAACTACTGACCTGTGAGCCACAACTACTGAAGCCCGCACGCCTAGAGTCTGTGCACCACAACAAGAGAAGCCACCTCAGTGAGAAGCCCACGCACCGCAACGAGGAGTAGCCCCCGCTCGCCGCAACTAGAGAAAGCCTGCACACAGCAACGAAGACCCAACACAATCAAAAATAAATTAATTAATTAAAAAAAAATATCACTCAGCCTCCCTTTTGCAGCCTTGCCTCACTCCACTTCTGGCACGTGGGCTGGGCAGCACCTCATGGATGCCATGGAGATCCCATATGTACCATAGGTAGCAAGGTAGCTGAGGCACATTTAATTTTCTGTAAGTGGTTATTAAGTGAATTGGTAACCACGTATTAGCATGAGGGATAGGATTGTGTGAAGCGGATACCCAAGGAAGGTCCTTCCCAAGAAATTTAGAATCTAACTGGGAAGATTGGGGGAAAAAACACTTCCTAGAGAGGCAGGGAAAATGCTGTTTCCTAAGTGCACAGTGCGGGCTGGGAGACAGCTGCTTTCCAGGGTGGCTGCAGGGCATTCTGGGAGGGGAGCTGGGTCAGGAGGCAGGGGGTGTGTCACCAGGAGGCGAAAGGGCACCCCAGGCCCAGGGACATGCTGGGCAAAGACAAGGTCATGTGATGATGCTTGCTCTGGGAAGGGGCGCAATCCTGGCAGGGCAGTAAGAAGTGAGGCCCAAGGGGAAGGCCTTGAATGCCGCTTCAAGGAAGGCCACACTTTTCTCGATGGTGGGCCACAGCTGTACATCCCAGAAATACTTTTGATTGCTAGGTGGATTGACTGTTGCTTTAGAGAATAGGTTTGCATGACTCCATCTTGACTTGGAACACTGTTGACTAGTTTTCCTCTTTCTGGAGTTGGTGTAAACAGAAGCATACACTGAGGGCTCTTCCTTTTCCTTTTTTCTCTTTTTATTGAGATATAATTGGCATAAACATCTATGGTCATGCATTCATTGCCAGGTAATACTCTATGGGCACAACCATGGTTCTCCTAGGCTAATGTATCCATTTTACTCCTGATGGGCACTTGGGCAGTTCCCAGTTTCTGGCTCCTACTGATGATGTTACTAAGAAATATTCTTGGACAAGCCTTTCTGTGGACATAAGGAGATGCTTCTCTTGGGTATATACCTGAGAGTGGCATTGCTGGGCTCTCCATCAAACATGTGGTCAGCTTTATTCCATGCTTTATCAGACTGTTGTCCAAGACCATGACAGTCAGAAACACTTTTAAGGGGGTTTTGGTTCATCCCACCCATATTACAGATGAGACCAGAGAGGGACAGTGCTGGTCCTGGGCCCCACAGCTCCCAGGTGGCAGAGCCCGGTCCAGACCTGGGGTCTCCCCACTCTGTGTCCAGGCCTCTGCCCACATGGAGGTGGTGCTCAGCCCACCACTCAGACATCTGACTTCAGGTCCCATTCCCCACCTCCCCGCTTCCCCCCAGGCAGGATTCTAGGTCCATATCCTTTCTGAAGACCCTGGGCACTGCACTCTGGGAAAACAAAAAGGAGAAGAGAGTGAAAGGAAACCAAACCTTGGAAAAGAAGTGTGTTTCCAATAAACTGGGCCTTTCACCAGTAGCCAAAACATTACATTCCTGTACCCTGGGAGCAGCTGGTCGGGTCTGCCTCTCCGGGCTGTAAATCTTATGGGCGCTGGGTCGGGCCTTTTGCCTCGTCCGGGGACACACAGACGGGCAGTGTCCTTGGGGGCTTTGGATCCCTGGGCTGGAGGGTTGGGGGACATGTCGCTTTTTCAGTGGCTGGCTTGGCCACTGCAGGGCCCCTGACAGCTGGGCAGCCGGGCCTTTCTGAGGGAGCAGTGTGTGAGTTACTGTAAGAGATTTTCCTCCCCTGCCCGCCCGCTCCCTTACTTGGGTGCTTTGATGGGTTGGAGGTGTTTATAGGCTTGATTCATGACCGAGTTACCAGGGTTTTCCACGGAAATAACTTATTAAAGGGGCCGTGAACACAGCGACATTGAAGTCTGGAGAGGGGTGTGCATCAAAGGCGCCCCGTGGCCCGGAGCTCCAGACACGGGCAAGGAGGGGCAGGGAGGGAGCGGACCTGGGCTGCGGGGGAAAAACACTTGGGCTAAAGCAAACACTCCCCAGACAAACCCAAATTCAGGTCCCTGGAAAAAAGTGGGGAGAAAGTGAAAGCCCAGCATCCCAGAGCAGTCCTTCATCGGACCCTTTGGCCCAGATGTGGGGACACATGTGGGTGCCCGGCTGACGCATGATACCCGGACTTTCTGCTGTCATGCCTGTACCTCCCCTTGGCCCAGGGCTGGTCCTTGGGAGGAAATGCCTTTTGCCAGGGATGGGTGGGGGAGAAGTTAGGGGTAGAGGGATTTTCTGGTTCTTCCCTTTCCTGATGGCACCTCTCCTTTGATTTAATTATATCTGGTTTGTCCTTTAAGGCTCAGTAAAATCTTTCCTTTTCCAGGAAGCCTTCAGGGATTACGTAGTCCAGAGTGGCTTCTCTCTTTTCTGAACTTTGAGTAGTTTTCATCTGTACACCACTCTCTTGCTGTGGGTTGATTTTGCACTGAGTCTGTCTGCTGTCCCCAGCCAGACTGTGAATGCCTTCTGGGCAGGGCCTGGGCCTGCCTCTGCCCCTTAGGGAAACTGGTGGTCCTGGTGCCTGGCATCGCCCACCTCATGCAGGATGACATGGATTGAAGTCATTCCCTGCAACTCAGTCCTTGCTCTTTGACAATAATAATAACAATAGCAGTAGGAGAAGTAATAGTAATGGCTAAAATTTGAGTACTGCAAAACGTGTGTTTTTATTCCTTAAGCTCATTCAGTCCCAATAAGGTAGGTTCTATTATTACTTGCCCTCATTTTTCAGATGAGAAAACTGAGGCTCAGATGGGAGAAGCAATTTGCCCAGGAGCATCAAGCTAATAAGTGGCAGAGCTGAGGTCTGAACACACATCCACCTGACTGCAGAGCTTGTGTCCCTGGACAAGTTACTTTACCTCTCTGGGCCAGAATTACCCCCACATTTATCTGACTGGTTGGAGAAACAAGACGAACCCTCGTGAGACTGCATGCAGTTTGTTTGGTTTGGTTTTTTAAGATACAGTTTACATACAGTAGAACTGTTTGAAAGCGGACTGTCCTGTGAATTATGACAGTTATGTAACATTATTACATAATCAAGATACAGAACATTTCCATCACCCCCCAAAAGTTCCTTGGTGCCCCTTTGTGGTCAGCCCTTACCCCATTCCCCAGCTGCTGGCAACCACCCATGTGTTTTCTCTCGCTCTAGTTTTGCCTTTTCCAGAACATCCTACAAATGGAATCATGTAGCAAGTAGCCTTTTGTACCTTTTTCTTTAACTCAGAATAATGCTTTGAGATTCATTCATGGTGTCGCACGCATGGACATTTGGGTTATTTCCAGTGTTTTTGGCTATAAACATTTGTGTTCAGGTTTTTGTGCGAACATAAGTTTTCAATTCACTTGAGTAAATACAGGAGTGGGATTATTGGGTGTAGGGCTGAAGGTATGTTTAACTTTATAAAAAATTGCCAAGCTGTTTTCCAAAGTTTGTGCCATTTAGCCATCTCACCAGCAGCGTATGGGAGTTCCAGTCACTCCACATCCTCACCAGCCCTTGTTATGGTCAGTTTGTTTTTGAGTTATTCTAATAGATGTGTAGTGGTATCTCATTGTGGTTTTAATTCACATTTTCCTAATGACTAGTGATGTTGAACTTCTTTTCATGTGCTTTTATTTGCCATCTGTATCTGTGGTGAAGAATCTGTTCAGATCTTTGCACATTTTTTATATTGGGTTGATTGCTTTTATATTGAGTTTTGAGAGTTCTTTATATATTGGTTATAAATCCTTTAAAAGATATGTGTTTTGTAAATGTTTTCTCCCAGTCTGTGGCTTGTCTTTTCCTTTTCATAATGGAGTCTTTTGAAGAACAGAAGTTTTTATTTTTGCTGAAGTCCAGTCGGTCATTTGTTTCTTTTCATGTTTTTGTGCCATATGAAGAACCTGCCAGACCTAAGGTAACGAAGATTTTCTTCTAAAAGTTTTATAGTTTTTGGTTTTACATTTAGGTTTATAGTCCATGTTGAGTTAATTTTTGATCAAGGTGTGGGATAAGGGTCTAGTTTCTTTTTTCTTTCCTTTTTTTTTTTTCGCCTGTGGAGGTACAATTGTTCTAGTAACATTTGTTGAAAAGACTACCCTTTCTCTTTACCCAAATTATGTTGGCCCCTTTGTCAAAAACCAGTCGATCATTTATGCGTGTTCTCTTTCTGGACCCTGTTCTGTTTCATTGTCTATCCTTTTACCAATACTGCACTGTCTAAATTATTGTAGCTTCATAGTAAGTTTTGAAATTGGGTAGCATGAGTCCTCCAACTTCATTCTTTCTTTTAGAGTTGTTTTGGCTATTCCAAGCATTTGCATTTCCATATGAATTTTAGAATCAGCTATTGATTTCTACAAAATCCTGCTGGGATTTTGATTGGGATTGCATCGAATCTATAGGTCAGTTTGGGCAGAATTGACATCTTGAAAATGTTGTCTTCCAGTCAATGAATAGGGTATATCTCTCCATGTATTTGGGTATTTGATTTGTCTCATTGGTGTTTTGTCGTTTTCAGAATACGGATCATGCACATGATAAATTTATACCAACGTAGTTCACGTTTCTTGGTACTGTTATAAATTGTAAAACATTTTCCAGTTATTCATTACTAGTGTCTAGAAATACAGTTAACTTTTATATATTGACCTGGTGTGCATAGGATTGGAATGGCTTTGGTGCTTGGTGCTGGGTGCCGTGTTTCAGAGGAAGAGTTGCAAAGTGGAGAATTTTTTTCTCCTGGACTCTCAGCAGCGTCACCTCTGCCCCCATGACGTTCCCTGAGGTAGTCAAGTGTGAATTTATCTTACCAAGACAGATGTGACATTTTGGGCGAGTTGCCTCCGACTTCGGGTGTCAGCTTCCTGTCTGTAAAATGGCAGGCAGTGGAGACAGCTGGATCGGATGACCTGGTGAGATCCTTTCCAGCTCTGAGCCTGCTGTTCACAGAAACCACAGGGTGGGAGATTGGCAAGAGAGCTGAGTCCTTACCTCAGGGAACCCTCTCCTGATTTTGCAGAACGGAGAGGGCAGGGGACTTGCCTGGGGTTGCCCAGTAGCTGATGAGAGGACAGGTCTCCTCTTCCCAGACCCAGGCCCTCATCCCTGATTTGGACAGGGAAAGACAGCCCAGTGTGGTAACGGGGAGGTGACTCCACCTTCGGGAAGGAGGGAGAGGCTGGCGAGGCAGCTGTCAGTGCCAGCCACCAAGAGGCTGCTGGGAGCTGTGACCCTCACAAGGGGCCAGTTCACGTTGGGCTGTTTTCAACGTTTAAAAGCACCGTGCTTGGAAATGCGGGTTTTGGCTGACCTCGCCCTGAGTGTGCAATTTAAAGGCCTTTGTAACTCTTTGGTTTGGAACCGGGTCCGGGCATGGCGAAGGGAAAACACTGGAGCCCGTGAGTACTCGTTCCAGTTGCCCTGCCTCTGGGAGAGGAAAGCTGCCTCCTCCCCTTCGTCACTGCACACAGCCCAGGAACCTAAAGGGTACAAGCAGGGAGGAGAGGACAATGGAGGGGAAGAGCATCCTCGGCCATGGAGGCCCCAGCCTGGCCTGGATGTAACAGTGCTGGGAGCAGATCAGCACCTTATCCCCATCAGCTTTGATTTTCATGGCACCTCTCTTGCATTCTCGTCCCATTTTTACAGATGAAGAAACTGAGGCTCAGAGAGGTTTCAGAACTTACCTGCCAGGGTCACACAGGGAGCGAGTGAAGGAGCTGTGACTCGAACCTAAGTTTTCTCTGAACTCAGAAGCTGGTGTGAGGCGAGGGGCTGCTAATGGGCACAAGGTTTCCGTTGGCGTGATGGAGAAGATCTAGAACTAGATAGTGGTGTTGGCTGCACAGCATTGTGAGTGTTCTTAATGCCACTGAATTGTATGTTTAAAAATGGTTAAAATGGTTAACTTTTATTAAGTGTATTTTACCACAGTTAAAAAAAAAAAACAAACCCTGGTGTGCCTTTCCCCCCATCCGTGCTGCCTCCTGCACAGCAGACTCCTTGGCATGGCAGAGTGTGTGGACCCTTGCCGCTGTGCCTCCAGGTTGGTGGGACTGCCCAGGGTCCAGGCAGAAGGGCAGGTAGGGGCTTTGGCCAGCAGATGGCCATGGCTGGGTTGGCCTTTCCATGCCATCCCCTTCTTTAAGAATAGAGAGATGCTTAAACCCTGGCAGCATCCCCAAGAGGATGCTGGGACACTGTCCCAGAGCTCTTGATCCACACAAAAGAGGTGGGACCTGGGGTGACCATGGTCTGCTGGCCACCAAATCCATGCCATAGTCCAGGGCTGGGCTGGAGCCAGAGTAGATGGCCTGGTGCCCGCCTGGTTAGCCTCTGGTCTCTGTCCCTTGGCACTGCTGGGAGTTATGACTCTTTCCCCCACAAGGGCCTTCCCCTTTGGGAGGGAAATCAGGGAAGGAAGTCAGAACCTTAACTGCTCACATTTTTTTAGAGATGCATAATGAAGGATGTAGGGGGAAATGATAGGAGGTACTTTAGCCAAAACAAACAAGCAAATAAGTAAAAGGGGCTAAATGTAGCAACTTAATAATTGTTGAATCTGAGTGAGAGTTAGCTTAGGTTGGGGGGGTCTGAGAAACAGAGCCTGAGATGGGGATTTGGACACATACAGCTTATTGGGGGGCTTGTTCTCGGGAGAAGGGAGTGAGGGAAGCAAAATGGGGCAACAAGGATGTGGGCTTAGCTGGAGTCCAGCCTCAGCCTGGTCCACGGGGAGCTCTGGAGCGGGAACTGCACCCCAGAGTTGGTCACACCTGAGGCAAGGGGTCAGCCTTTTGTTTCTGTGTCAGTTACTCATTGGCTGTGGGTGGGCGTGCACGCACGCACACACACTGGGAGGGGGGCCTATAATCGCCTGACCAGGACAATTCTCCCAGTAAGGGGCACCTGTGAACCATTAGCAGCCCAAACCTTCCAGTAGCTGGGGACAAAGGGGACCTGGGAGGGGCATGTAACACCATCCACTCCATGGGTATATAGGAGTTTATTGTTACTATTCTTTCTACTTTTGTTGTATGCTTGAAATTTTTCATAATGGGAAAAGGATCTCTACTGAGACAAGGTTCTGAGAAGAAAGGAAGAAAAGGGTAACTTTCACCCAGCCAGTGCTGGGTTTATGCTAAGCATATCACCGCTTTCTTTCACCTGGGTTATTTCCCTGGTGCAAATGGAGGAGTTGATTTGGGACATACTTATACTAAAAGTTATTCGTGGTTTATCTGAAATTCAGATTTTAAGTGGGTACCTTGTATTGTTATTTTACCTGACAACCCTACCTAGGCACATATCTTTTAAGTGGTAGAGCTAAGATTCATACTCAAGTGGGGCAGACACCAAAGCTTACATTTTTCATCCCGGACGGGTACAGCACTAACAAAATGTTTTTGGAGGCAGTATCTTGCTAGGGCCTCAGAAAGGTCTTGCCTGACAGCAGAGCCTGGTTAGAATCAATCAGGGCAGCTTTGAAAAATATTGACGCCTGGGCCGCGCCGCTTTCATCATTCACGAATGCGGAAAGGAATACACGAGACCAAGAGGGAACCTTGGTCTGGTACCTGGAAAGTACCCAGGGTCCCTGCCCTGGCTGGGGCCCAGGAATGTACTGGGGTGAGGCAGGGAGTCTGGGCCCCCATTCATCACCTCCCCAATTCAGCATCCTCCCACGGCTCCCTGCCACTTGCAGGCGGAAGTTCATCCTGGCACACAGGCCCTACCCCAAACTACCAGCACGCTAGGCCCTTTCACAGGCTCCAAGCCTTTGCTGCTCCCTCCACTTGGAATGCACTGCCAGGCTGTTTTTGTCCACCTGGCCAGCTCCTCCGATTCCTTGCAAAGGTCCAAGTCATGTCACTTCCTCTCTGGAGCCTGCCCTGGCCACCATGGCAGAACTGGTCATCCCATCCTTCATCGACTCATGGCACAGACTCAGTGATAGCAGTTCACGTCTTAGCAGGGATGAATGAGGGGTCTTCTGGTCCCTTTCACTGCTAGCTCGGTACTTCTCCATGTCCGAGGGTAGTGCCTGGCATGGGGAAGAACTTGGTAAATGGGTATTGAATTGAAGGGAGAAGGAAGGATTTTGTAGAGGGAGTAGGGTTCCATCTTTCTTCCTTACCCCGTTGTCCCCTTGGAGGGTCCCCCTTTCCTGCCCCTCCTCTTCTTGGCTGGTACCTAAGTTTGTTTGCCTGGAGCCTGGGCCCCACGTAGCCCAAAGGTAAACAGGTTTAAATGACCTGAAGGAGGAAAAAAAAAAAAAAATGCAAGCGAGCCAGGAAGTTGTTCAGTGCCAGCTCTGGACCTGGGTAGGTGGAAAAAGGCCCCTATGGCAAACCTGGAGCCTTGGAGCCAGGCCCCAGCCAGCCTGGGCTGAGCCTTCGCTTCCCAGAACTCCACTCTGGATAAACACGGAAGTGAGGAGCGCAGCCTCCCCACTTTTGAGATGGACCGTGGCCCCGAAGGGGCCTGAGGAGCTGGGGAGGTGGAGGGGGAGCCAGGACCCCACTTAGGAGAGGGAGCCCTAAGGCACTTGCTCTTCTGGCATTAAAAGAATGGCTTAAACAAAGAAATTGTTGCAAAATACACAGAATAGAAAATTTACCATTTTAACCATTTTTAAGTGTCCCATTCAATGGGATCAAATACATTCACACTGTTATGCTACCATCCCCATCCCTTTGTCTCGCAAAAGGAGAATGGTTTTTTAAAGCCTTGTGTTAAATTCTGTTGAAAATACACACTGAGAGGCTATTTTCACATCACTGCCTGGGGACACATATAAATAAAACAGCCACTGGCCCTTAGGGAGCTCTCTTTCTTGTGGGACAGATAGAACCAAGGATCCAAGGGAGGTGGGCAAAAGAGAGTGGTGAGGGCACAGATGAACGTGTGTGGCAGGGTGGACATTGCTGGTCTCAGGCTCCGAATGGGACACTGGGTGATGGTGCATACGAACCACTCATAAATATATCTGTTCATGTCATCCCCATGAAAATTGGGGGTGGCGGTGCATGAAAACGAGCCTCACGATAATCCAGGAAGTTCAGAAATAGAAAAAAAAATCACCCTCACACAATTGCCATGCTCTGTTTCCCCTCTGTCCTTCAGTGTCTTGTCTCCGGGGTATATTTTCACGCCGTCTCGGTGCAGTGGCAAAGAAGAGAACATTTTCCTTTCTGCCCTTCTTACCTAATGTCATCTTAGAACCACTTTTCCAGTGTTGCACACTCCCCCCACCCAAGGCTTCCAAATGTTTGTGAACAACCCTGCTTTCTCCAGGGAGCAGTTCTGCCATTTTCCCCTCCAAGGGGTAGGGTGGGGTGAGGGTGCTGGCTCCGTTTGGGACCAGAGAACAGGTTCAGGTGGAGGGGCTGAGATGTAGAAGGAGTAGCCCAGGCACTTGAGCAGCTTGTGGGGCACGCACTTTTTTGAGGAAGCTCGTGGACAGTGCACGCTGGGACTGTTTATGCAGCATCTTTGAGTTCATGCATTGCACTCGCAGGCATCTCTCTCTTGGTCCTGTATCACCTGTGGGGGGAGCTGAGGCCCTCGCCTAGCTGCACACAGAACCCCGGTGTGGATTGCTCAACCCGGCAGCCTTCGGACACTAGAGGTGGCCGGGGAACATGCGGCATGATGTGTCCATCTTCCCAGGGCTCGGATTCTCACTCCCAGGGCCTCCAGGAGGAGAGAGCCTCAGCCAGGCCTGTCTGTCTCCCAGAGCAGCTCCCTCATCCTCTGCACAGAGGGATGGGGGACAGGAGGTTGGGGGTCAGCAGTGGTGTTGTTTGGGTTCACTTAAAACACACCCATTTGCTTTTGTTTTTCAAAGAAGCATATGGCTCATTAATGGAAAATGTGAAAAGCGCAAAGAGGTAATCCTCCCCCGCCAGAGATAACCACTGGGAACATTTTGGCTTATTCTGTTTAAATTGTTTTTCTGTTAAAAAAATACAACTTTGTATCCTGCCTTTGCCTCTTCAGCATTAGTAAATATTTCCCTGCGGTGGTTAATACTTTTCGTAAACATTGTTTTTGATGGCTGCCTTCTATTCCAGCCTATGGATCTCCCAGGGCTGATTCACTCGATGGTAAGCTGGACACCTGGCCTCCCAGGTGGGAAGATGAGCCCCACGCGTGTGGAGGGCTCTTGCTCCTTAGCCCACCGCTCCTCTGGGCTGTGTTGCTTCCTGCCTGAGCCTGGCCCGGGGAGGTGGACACTCCGAGTGGGTGGTGCTGACCACCCCCTCCTTTGAGCTTCGGCAGCCCTGAGCACGAATAGCGTGGCTCTCCCAGGTCACCTTCATGGAAGCCTTCTCAGGCCACCCCAGCTTGGGGTGGCCAATGGGTGTTTGCCCTCCCCTGTCAACTCCCAGGAAGGAGGATACTTTGCACATCCTGCCTAGATTGTGTGTGCTTACAGGGTGGCCATCGCCCCTGCCACGTCTGCCCTCTTTTTTTTTTTTGGATGCACCGCGCAGCACGTGGGATCTTAGTTCCCTGACCGGGGATCGAACCTGTGCCCCCTGCAGTGGAAGCGCAGAGTTTTAACCACTGGACCACCAGGGAAGTCCCTTGGTCTCTTTTCTTGCTTGCTTCACAAAGTACTGGCTTTAGAGGAGGCCTTAGTATTCACTAGCTGTGTACTTTGGGGCAAGTTCCTTAACCTCTCTGAGTCTTGGTTTCTTCATCTGTAAACCCGGGTGGTAATAAGGTCCTGTTTGCCTTGTTGTGTAAATGAAAAGAGATCACATACGCCAGGTGCCTGGTATTGTCCGGGGGCCTGCTGGGTGCTTGATAAGTGGTGGGGTTGTTTTGAGTGACACCTTGAGGTTGTACTGTCCTGCCGTCTCCCCACGAACCCGCAGGAGTGAGCAGCCCAGCGGGGAGTGGTTGACCTCGACTGTGGTTGACTTGGCTACAGTTGAATGAACTACCTTTGTTCCCTTTTCTTCTGCCCACACTTTGGTTGGGGAAACTGAGGCCACCCTGAAATTCCGCCTACACTCCATGACTCTTGGCAGATCCCCTGAGGGTGGCTTAGGAAACGTCTTTGGAGATTCAGGAACACACTGGATACATCCGTTGGTGAGCCAGGGAAATTAGCAGTAACGAGCTCATTTTGATAGCAATGAGCTGAGTCTCCCTCCAGCTGCCAGACATTTACAAGGCTGGCTGGGTGCCGGCGGCCGGAGGCCTCCAATGGCCCTCACCCCTCTGCCTTCCGGCTGGAAATAATTCGTATTTAAAAAATAACAATAATAAAAAAAAAAATCTCCATCTCCTCTGGTCTTCTGGTTCCTTTGGGTCCAGGTGGGGAGATGGTGGATGCCTTTGCCCTGTGAACTCTGTGTGGGACAGTCAGACAGGAAAGGATCCTGCACAGGGTCCTCTGCAGCTCCAATGTCTGTGGTCTCAGCGCCCCACGGGGTGTCCAGCCAGCCCTTTGGGCAGTAATTGTTAGTCCCAAGAATGGGACTCGGCCATGATGCTCTTGCTGGTTGACCCTTCCCCCGGGGGAAGGAGTGACTGCTGGGCTCTGTGCCCCCTCCTTGGTGGTTCTCAGGTCGTGCTTGGCATTTCTGACCCTGTCCACCGTTGGTGCCCCTTCCGGAGCCCCAGCCTTACTTAAGGAAGCCCAGTGGGTCGGTGGACATGGCCTTTCCTCTGGGCTGCCCACTCGGCTCTGGCCTGAGACCTGGCTCTGCTTCTGGCCTTGGGTGGGTGCGTTTACTGAGTTCTTGCCTGAGTCCTCAGTGCTGAAATTCTTTTCCCTGGAGCCCCCACACTTGGAAGTCCTGCATTCCAGAGCGGCTGCCCCTCCACGGTCAGCATGTGGTAGGCCACACCCTGACTGTGTGACTTTTCCTTCTGTGGGCCTCAGTTTCCACATCGGGACATAACCATGCCCTGCCCTTCCATGAGTCACTCCTGCCTTGGCTGTGGCAGCTGCCCAGAGAAGGCTGAGCGAATGGATGGATGCACCCACCAGCTATAGAGACCCTGCAGGGCCTATTCCTGTGGGATTCTGAGAGTCCCCTGCAGTGTGCAGTGAGAATGTAGCAGCTGAGAGTTTGCTTTCTTAGAAGCGTTGGTGGCTCTGTGGTGGTGCAGGTTTTTCCCAGCTTCCCACCCAACCCCCAAATCCCAGCCAATCCCACAAGGTTGACGTGGGCTGCGTTCTCTTGGGGTGGCTGGTGGTGGGGCTTGGTGAGCAGAGGCCTCTGGGCTGGCATGGAGTCAGTTTCTGCATCTGTAAAGTGGGTATCTACCTGAAAGGGCTTTTGTGAGTGTGGAATGGGGAGGATGTACGACACCTGTGCAGGTATTGTCTTTCTAGCTATCAATGTCACTGATGTCCTTGTTAGATGGGCAGAGGAGGCTCCTACAGACATTAGATGGCCCAAGCCCCACCCCAATAGCATTTCCTCTTTCTTCCTTTTTTAAAGTAATACATGATTAATGCAGAACATTTAGAAAACAAGAAAAGCACTAAGGAAAAACAAATTACCCTTAACTCTGCCACCCTGAAAGGAAATTATTATTATTATTTAACTAGCTTGGAATATTATTTTTCATGTCATCCTCTGTCTTAGCAAAAAATGGGAAGTAGAAATCTGCTGAATATATAGATATATACATACTGCCAAATGAAAAGAAGGGAGTTATTAAAAGTATATATAGCTGTTTGTAGTGCTCTGTTTTGCTCTTAGCAATATTGAGAACAGTTGCTTAATTCAGCATATATTCAGAGTGCTTTTTAATGTCTGCTTAGCATTCCATTTCATGGATGTGCCATATTTATTTACCAATCTCCCGGGGCCTGGACATTTAGGTTGTTGCAGTGATTTTTTTTTTTTTAATTTCAGGAACATTGCCTCCTGGTAAGCGTCCTTGTACATACGTCTTTGTGCGCATCACTGGGTATTTCCTTAGGATAAATTCCTAGAAGTGGGACTGCTAGGTCAAAGGCCATGCACATTTAAGGTCAGAGTGCTCTCCGGAAAGGCTGTATCCGTTTTCTCTCCCAGCAGCGGTGGAGGAGAGGGCCCGGATCTTTTAACTCACAGCCCTTTGCTATTTCCAAACCACGAGCCCAGAAAGAGTTGAAAAAAAAAAAAAAAAAACCACCGTGCTGGGAGCGACTTCCTGCCAGAGGAAGGGAGGCATTTGGTAAATAGTCCACTCCCAGTTTTTGAGTGGATGCTCTGTGGCCTGCCTCTGGCCGGGCCATTTGGGAGCAGAGAAGAGAGCCGAGACCTGGTCCATGTCTCAGGTGGCTTCCCATCCACCTGGATGGGGAAGATGATGACCACCTGAAAGGCCACAGGAGCGTGAGCACAGGGCGTGTGACAAGTTCAGGCTAAGGGCGGGGCCACAGTGCCGTGGCCACCCTTGGCGTCTGGTTCGGGGCTCACGTGGACTAGACCTACGGTGAATGTTTGTTGAATAACAAAAAGCAGCTTGTCACCAGCGGAAGCTGATATGAGCTCTTTGAAGTAGGGTTTGAGTCTTGTTCACAGCTGGCTACACCCCGAGCCTAGAACCATGCCCCTTCTCTATAAACACCGGCGGGGTGAACCAAGGCTCCAGGGGACAAGCGAATCCAAGAACATGGTGGAGGATTGGTCTAGATCTCCACAAGAAAACGGATGAGCCGTCCATCCCCCACCTCTCTCGTAGGTGCTGGAAAGTGCCGGACAGGGAGTCTGGGTGCCAGTTTCATGCCCCCGATCCTGTGTGACTGGGGGCAGTTGCCTCACTGACTGAGCCTCAGTTTCTTAAGGGACTAGACTGTTCTCCGGGCCCCCTTCTGGCTCTCAGGCCAGGAATCTGGGTGCCCGTGGTCAGGATGGGGGCGAGGAGGGTGTCAGTTGGCAAGACTCTTGCCCCACACATCCAGCAAGATGGGGGGTCACCAGGTAACCTCTGGATGGATGGCAGCTGCTGCCCAACCCTGGTCCCTGCTGCTGCCTCCCACCCCACCGGTCCGCAGGGCCCTCGAGGTAGCTGGTGGCACGCCCCCGGGGAGGGGATATGGAAATAAGGTGACCAGGCCCTTTCCCAGTGTGCCCCTCTGTTTTGAATAAGGTTGTGGATTGTTTATTTGGAGAGGAGAGGCCCCAGCCAAACATCCTGCTTTTCAAGTTCGGAGCTCCAGCCCCAGGCCGTCCAGCCCCACCACTGACCCAGGAGGCCCCTCTTGCAGCACCCAGGCTGGTATGCCCTCTGCCCCTCAACTTGACTCCCCCATCCCCTCCCCACCTCTCATCTCCCTTCCTGGGCCCCCGCAATAAAATAGCTTTTGGTGACTCCCTTTTCCCTCCTGTTCTGTTCCCCTCCACTCCTTTCCCTAAACTTCCCCTTTACTCAGGCTAAGAGAAGGGCTTCCTACTCCAGGAGGGCACTTTTATTTTGGCAAAACACTTTCCCATCTTGGACTTGAATCTTCAAGGTCTGAGTGCTGAATCCATTTTGTTGGTGAGGACACTAAGAAAAGTGAAGCCCCTTGCTCAGGGCACACAGCCTGTCAGCAGCCTAGCACAGGACAGAGAGTCAGGCTGGGAAAGCTGGGACTCCAGCCCAGCCTCTGCCTCCAGCTTGCTGTGTGACGTTGGACAAGTCTCATTCCCTCTCTGGACCTCAGCTTGCTCATACATAGCGTGAGTGGATGGTCTCTTGAGTTCTTTTCCACCTCTGCTTCTCTGTCTCTAGGTGAGGATCATGTGACATCAGGTGGGGAGGCCCCTTGCAGTGCCTCCGGGGCCTTGTGGCACCCCTGCCCCTCCCTTGCGCCCCACTTCCTGCAGCCAGTTTGGAGCCAGAGACAAAGGCGTGCTCCAGGCGGAAGGTGCAGCCAGTGGGGATGTGTGCTGGTGCCTGGCTGGCGGGCCCTGATAAGAGGCCGAGGCTCCCGGTGAATCAGCTGGAGGTGCTGGAGGTGGGGGGAGATAGGGCAGGCTGGCACCGGTCTCGCCAGCCTCTGCCCACACCCTCTGGGGCCTCAGACAGGTGAAGGTTTCAGGGCACATGCAGAGAGACAGGGACCTCAGCAGCTGTGCAACTGTGATGACTCTTGTCCTATTATGTGTTTGCAAGCCTGGGGGTTTTCTGGCCCCAACAAACCTGGGATCTTCCAAAGGCCACACGACCCTGGGGCTCTCTCCTGGTCGTGGGACAACGTGTGGGATGGGACGTGTGTGATTTCTGGAAGTTAAAGGTCTCCCTTCCCGGCGAGCCAGCTCTTTGTTCCACATCCTCAAGGACCCTGACTTCAGCCTATTGTTCCTGCTGCTGACACAGAGGCTCCAAGTTCCTCTCTGGACTTGTGCTGGGGTGGGGGGTTCCTGGTGTTGGCGGTGGGTGGCTGGGGGTTGGGATCTGTGCGTACCTGCTTATGAAAAGTCATCCGCTCGTTCAGGGAAAACGTCATTTGGGGACACCCTCTGGCTGTGTGGGAGGCTGAGACAGCGACTGCCAGGCTTTTATGTCTTGAGTTTTGTCAAACTGAGGCTCGGCCACTTCTGGCTGTGGCTGATTTCATGCCCTTGGTGGGCGTGATAATTAAACTGCTCAGGTGGCCAGTCAAGGACGAGGTTCAGTTTGACGGTAGCTGACGGAGGCGGTGCAGAGAGGGCTCACTTCCAGATGTGAACGGTTACGATGACCCGCTAGTGAATCCAGCAAGTCCCCCCAGTGTGGCTTCATGGGACTTTGGAGTCAGACTTCAGTGTGAAGAACTGAATTCTCCAGAGTTGGGAGGATGATCTCAGAATGCAAAGACATTGGCTCTGTAGGGTTAATTTCGTTTTAATGCGTAAGGAAGGGAAAGGGGTATTTAAGCTACTTCTGGGGAATGCTGTGCAGTTGGATGTTTATGTCAGTTATTTGTATAACAGGCCTAATACAAAATTCCTTCTGGCCTGATTTTCCACTTACAAAGAACAACCCAATTGATCTAGTAGATCTTGCACGAGAGGATCCAGCCAGGAAGACAGAACTTCTTAGCTCCACTTGGCAGGTGCGGAGACTGAGGCTTGGCAGGAGTTGCACAGTTTGCTGTCGGGGTGTGGATGGGCCCTGCGCCTCTGGCTGCTAAGGCCTGACCCTTGCCACCATACCTGCCCTTCACTTGAGAGCCTCATCTGCCCCTGCTAACAAGCTCGTCCTTGATTTGGGCCCCTTTGGCCAGTGGGAAGTTCTGGCCAGACTCCTCAGCGCCCCCATGGGGAACCCAGCCTGCCCATCCCAGCTGGCCTTTGAGGGTCCCTGGCCCCATCTTCTTGGCTGTCCCTTGGGAGTAGAGAGGTTTCACGGTCGGGGGCTTGAGATGCTGTTGACAGAGCCCACTGGGCCAGTGGTACCTCCTCATCTGTCCGCCAGCATGGCTTCTTCACCTGAAGATTATTCACAGATACAGTAGTTCTTAATTCCAGATTAGCTTTCCCTTGCCACCATGGTTTCGCCCGTAGTCATGTATACTTAGTGAAAGTTGAAAAGTGAGCAGCGTAAATTTGATAGAGGTTGAACAAAACACCCCACCTGAGAATGCACGGCAAACACAGGTGACCTGGGGATCACCAGACGTGGGGGATGTCTGTGGAGGCCACTTCTGCTCCAGCCACCATTTCCTCAGAGGGCAGATCGCAGCCACCTGTCCCGTGCAGGAGCCACCAACTCGCCCTTCTCACCCCTGCAGAGATGGCCTGAAGTTTCCCCCTGAGAGCCCCTTGGTCCCCCCACCTCTCCTCTCCCACAAGGCGGTGTTTTGGCGGGGGGCACACACAGCCGCCCCCATATCCTAACTTGCCCAGCTGCAGCCAGCCGCCCCCTGCCTGAATCATGAATCCTGCCTGGGCTCCATAAATCACCCTAAGAGCACATTCCTTGGGGGATTTGTAAAATAATCAAAATATTTGGGGAAAAGACCTTAAGATTACTTATGGCTATTAGTGGGATCCATATATTTTGGCACCAAGCATGGCCTAATTGAAAAAATATGTGTGCTTGGTGATTTCTTTCTTTCCATCTTTTTTTTTTTTTTTTTCTTTTCATAAGGAGTAGGCCCAGAGAGAAGAGTGGTTAGGGAAAAAAACAGGGAGGAATTGAATATCAAAAGGGTTTGTGTGGAGGAGCTGTTTACAGAATTATGGAAAATATAATGCTAAATGGAAAGTAAGCCGTGCCTATACAGTCCGGGATTATTAATAGAACGGAGTTACCAGGCACATAATGAACCTTTTAAGAGACCTGGGACAACTTTCCCCGTTGCAAAACAAGTTTCCTTCGAATAGCACCATTCACGCAGCTAAGGGCATTGGGTTACAACAATAAATAAAAATGAACAGTGCCCTGAGAAATTCAAGGAATGCACCAACGATTCAGTGATTTAGTATGAGAAAACACTACTTAAACATTTAATTGAATCGCATACTTTCATCTTTAAAACGCAAGTGTTTGAACTGCCACCTGAATCTTTCTCTTTGCTTCATTAGATGGCAAGGCTCCTTGGAGGAGGGGTCATGCTCCCACCCCCTCCCCAGGTTTTTCCGCTTCCCTGCTGCACCCTAACTCACTCTTGCCCAAGATCATCGGGAAAAGGAGACAGGACAGGAGTTTCCTTGCAAAGCTATAGGGAGAGGCCTGTGTGGGATGTGCTTTTCCAAAAGCTTTACTTGCCGGGACTTGGTCTTAGCTTTGGAGCCCTGGGTCAGTCACCACCCCTCCTGGAGACTCAGTTTCCCCTCTGTTTAATGAGGGGCTTGGATTAGAGCCTCTGATTGGAGGTCTTTGTCACAGTACACGTGCCTGATGGCCAGTCTGATTCAGCGGGCTCCCCAGCTGCTCACTTCGTGCCTTCCTGGTTAAAAATTCCTGGAATAGAAGCTCCTGAGGGCCCTTCCGGGTCTAGGAAACCAGAGGACAGGGACGCAGTGACCACTGGGCACCTCTTGGGACCAGGCCTGCTGAATGCTGCCTCACTCAATCCTCTTGGGTCTAGAGACTTCACGATTTTAATTTTGGGAGGTGGGCTGGGCTGATACCTGCCCCAGGAGGCCTGACCCCAGGCCGAGTCCTGGAGTCCAGTCTGTGTGTGTGGACAGTGGTTCTGAGATGCCGGGACAGCAGAACCGGCCAGGGCCTGCTGACAGATTGGGTTTGGCGTCCAAGAGAGTGAGGGGAGGCCATGGGTCTGCAGCACATCTTCCGGACTTGGCTGGGTGCTGTCATTCAAGGTTAATGTGTACACATGGGACACACATACGGGTACTTCCTCAAATGTTCACTGCGGCCGGGGCGCCTGTTCTTTCCGTAAAGATTAACCAGTGGCCCTTTACTGATTCCCTGCCTCGTCCAGGGCACGCTCTGAGCTGCCGTGGCGGGGACACAGAGGGCTTCTCTCAACCCTGCCCTTGAGGAGCTTGTAATCTGTTTTCACACTAAAACAGAAGAGCCACGTGACCTTGGTTAAGTCAGCTCTCAGTAAGACTCATGACCTTTATCTAGACACCTAGGAAAACCCCCTGGTACCACATTCTTCTTTTTGTGTGAACAGCTTCACAAAATGTTTTATGTCTTATTTCCTAGCTAGACTGGGGCCTTCTCTGGACAAGGACGAGTGTTCCATGTGATGACCCCAGTGAATGAGCCATCTCATGTTCATTTCGCTCTATTTATGGGCACCTCCCCGCAGCTCGGCCTGGGGCCTCCTGTAGGGGCACAAAGCAGAGGAGACCCAACTCTGGTTCCCACAGAACTTCCCGTCTCTCTAGGAACTTGGGCCCGGGAACAGCTACTGTAGCTATGATTTGTTTGGGGCCAAGGCACGGTTTTCTTAGTTTGGGGGTTCCCAGAGCAGACCCTGAGACAGAAATTCAATTGCATGGTTTATTGGGGCAGGGGGTTGACCCAGGAAACAGCAGTGGAGTGGGGAGGCCAGGGCAGGGAGTGTTATATGAAGCCAGTTACCTCTGTGGGTAGGAGCAGAATCCTGCTAGGGACTT
The DNA here is from genome assembly GCF_028021215.1 of Eschrichtius robustus. Classification (NCBI taxonomy): domain Eukaryota; kingdom Metazoa; phylum Chordata; class Mammalia; order Artiodactyla; family Eschrichtiidae; genus Eschrichtius; species Eschrichtius robustus. The sequence goes on from NC_090824.1 coordinate 127,925,488, forward strand.
TGGGAAACAATGTGGAGCTCACCTCACAGTTATCCCAGCCGAGGGCGAGGGAGCCGGGGCACCAATCCGCCACTCCTGGGGTGTTCATTCCTGGTGCTTCCAGCTCTCAAGCAGAGTAAGGCCCCAGCAACCTCTCAGGCACGTCCTGGGACAAGAGCAGGTGCTGGCATTTAGAAGCTGGGTCATGCCCTGAACTGGTGCAGGCTGAGGGGACGTGGGCAGAACACCAGCAGTGTTTGTTGGACACCCTCCATGTGTCAGACCACCGGGGGCCCCAAGACCCCGCCCTCGGCCGAAGTTTGTTCTCAGCAAAGGAGAGCCCGACAAGCCCCCTGACCTTTGGAGAGGAAGTGCTGAGACAGGCCCTGTGCTTGAGGTTCTCTGGGTGAAAGTGCTCTACACCTTGTTGAGTTCTGTTCTGCGGGGGGTCGGAGGATGATGGTGGTGATCGGGTGATTGTAGCTCTGCATAGAGGGCTCAGACCATCTTACTCCAGAATCAGAAGACAGGGCCAGTTGGAACCCTATGGCCTTGGGGAAGCCACTGAACCCACCTTGCCCACTTACCGTGAGCCTTAAATGGTAGCCAAGTACAGTGTTCAGCCTGCTGCCTGGCACAAAGATACTCAAGAAAAGGTCACTCCTACTCGCATCCCTCACAGGCTGTTAGCACATGCCTTTCTGCAGCCCTTCCAACACACTGTGTGGTGGCCGGCGGGAAGGGTTCTGTCACTGCCTCTCTCACAATAGGAAACTGAGGCTCATAGGAACTAAGACCAAACCCGGGACTCCTGAGCCCCCTGGGCCACACCGTTTTCCTGACATGACAGGTGTGTGTCGAGGTCAAAGCAAATCACAAAGCCAGCCTGGGAGCGGGGAGGAGATAGGCCGGCCACGTGCTCTGGCTGCACTCACCTGTCTCGAGCAAGTCTTGGTATCAAGATAGATATTCAAGGCTCCCTGGGACTCGAGCCCCTGATTTGTGCATGCTGCATCCTCAGCCCCTTGATCGTGCTGGGCATGGAGCAGGTTATTAGTGCCAGAGGGGCTTTGGCGGTCAGCCAGCCCAAACCTTTGTTTTGTTGGGAAGAGGAAACGGTCCCAGAGACACCAGTGACTTCCCCGAGTCACAGTGATTTCTTGACGACCATACTGCAGCCAGGTCTCAGATGGCTGGCATGCTTTCTTCCTACTCCTTCCGTAGGAAGCTGCTATGTAAAGTTTGTTTTATTATAGTTGCTTATAAACATAATAAATATCCCTTACATTTAATAGTGCCTTTTTTAAAAAAAGCAACTTACAACCCAGCTTTTCACTTGCTCCTTAGGCAACCCATTGAGGGGCAAACAGGCATTGCCCATTTTCAAGCTGCAGTAACTGAGGCTTGGGAAGCTTACTGGGGTCTTGAGATCCCCAGGGCAGTGATCTTTCAGCCATACACAGATTTTAGTGGGTCAGGACGGCCAGGGGCAGTGTCGGAAGTCTTGACTGTGAGGTGCCCTCCCTGCCTTCTGACAGACCATAGACATTTTGGGGCGGAGGGCTTCTGGGAGAGAGCCCCGGGCTGGTGCCTGGAAGGCTGGGCTTCAAGGCCACTTCTGGCTTGGCTTGCTGTGTCACTACAGGGAGTCACATCACCTCTGCGCTTTGAGTTCTTTCCCAAGGCTAGATGGTCATATCACCCTGTCAGCTCTAGCCTCTTCCCTCAATGCTCGCAGTTTGATGGAAGCGGACACCTAATTTAAAAATTACATACAGAAATCTTTTTTATAAAGATGTGAACAGATCGCTCTGGGATCCCAGTGGGGGTTGCCTAGGCAAGTGTGGGAAGGCTTCATGGAGGAGGTGACCTTTAGCCCTGGCAGGGGACAGTGAGGGACACTCCAGGGAGAAGGTGCAGGAAGATGACAGTAGCATTTGCCAAACATGCACCACATGCACTGAGCTTTACATGTATTGTCTTGTTGAATTCTCACAACAGGCCGCCCTGGAAAGGTTGTTTAATTATTTTCATTTGGCAGATGAGGTCATTGGGCGCCAGAGAGGGGAGGGAGCTTATTTGGGGCCGCATGAAGCAGGTTTTAAAGCCCCTCGTCTTCCTTCCACCTCTCCGAAGCCTCCCATGTCTCCCATGTCACTGCCACAAAGGCCCCGAGGCCCAATCAGACTTTACCATCACTTTCAGGATCTGAGATCTGCAAAAGGTGCTGAGGCTGAGTGGTCCTGCAAGACAATGTGCCCAGGCTGGGAGTGGCGTTGCCACTGCCCACCTCAGTGCCAGCAGTTTCATCCCCCAGCCTGCCCATGTATCACCCCAGCTGCGGGATCTGGGCACAGTTGGGCCTTCTGTGAGTCAGGCGTCTCCAGGGAGCCCCCAGGGTTCCTTCCTGCTCCCAGATGCCTCAGCACGGCCCCTCGGGCACCATCTCTCCACTTCTGTCCTCCTCCTGCCTCAGCTCGCTCAGGAGGCCTCCGACCTCCATCAGGGGCAAGCAAATATGGCCACAGTGGCCTCCGCATGCCTGCCCCCCCTCCCAGCTCTCTGGGTGGCCTTTTTTAAGGATCCTTCCTCGTGGGTGTGAAACATCAGGGGTCACTCAGCTCAAGATTTCATTGCGCAGATGCGGTAGCCAAGGCTCTGAGAAGGGAAGTGACTTGCTCAAAGTCACACTGCATTAGGGGCTGGGCCAGACCTCCTGGTGATCCCTGGTGGGGAGTGACTGTGGTGGACCCTGCAGCCCTCCGCCGTGATAGGATGGCTAATGGGATCCAGTATGTGCTTCTCGCCTGACACAACTCAGGCCCCCCGCCCCAAAGAGCCTCATGAACTTGAGAAAGAAACTTAGAATTTTTTTCTCCTCTTGCTGCAAGGGTTTCGTTAGTCTTTTGGAGATTTGTGGGGATGCGTCTTGCTGAGGGGAAGAGCCCCAGCCAGGTGACGCTGAGGCTCCCATTTCCTCACCCAGCTTCCTGGCACTGCCTGCCTTCACCATCAGAGGGCCTGAAAGGCAGCATGTGGGGTGCTTGGGGATTGAAGCTCGGGGGTCAAATGTCAGCCCCACCACGCTCACCGTGGGTGGTCACGGGCTCATTTGTCCTCCTCTGTAAGAGTGGGGATAATGGGAGCCCTACCTCAGGGGCCTGAGTTAATAACATGCATGTAGGAAGTGCTCCATGAATGGACGATATTGTTATCTGGTCCTGGGAGACAAGGGGGCATTTCTCATCCCTCCTCTCTCTCCATCTGACTCTTGTGTTCTCCAGACTCGCTCAGTCACTCTTACAGAGTGGCCTCTTGCTTGTGCTCTCTTTAAATCAAGGCAGGGGTTGCACTCAAACTCACACTTGCAAAAAGGTCAGAGTTTGCCCGGCTCCAGGTGACACTGCCTGGGGAGTTGGCTCATTGCACTGCTGGAAGACTTGGCTGCAGTTTGCAATATGCAGGGGTTCATACTCACTTCTTCCCTATCTTCCACTGGCGCACAGACACACACACAGTTCACCCAAACCCTCGTGTGAAGTACAACCGGTGGTACTTGGTATGAGCTCAGTAAATGCATGTGCCCGTTTTATTTTCTGTCCGTCAGTGATGGTGTTACCAGGTAGGTACCTTTTGTGCTAGGCATTATAGGGTTGCGCAGAGTAAGTGCCTACTAGCTGTTCAGCACAGAGTTGGGCGTTTTAATTGAGTGTCTCCCATAATCCTTATAACCATCGGGGGTAGGAGGAGTATAGTTCATTATAATCCCCATTTTATAGGTGGGTTCACTGAGGCGTAGAGAAAAGGCACATGGGAACTTAAGGTAACAGCACAGGGGTTAAAAGTCCATTTAATGATACAAATGCACTTATTTATAAAACAACAGTAGACTCAATTTATGGTTACCAAAGGTGAAGGGGTGGAGAGGGATAAATTGGGAATTTGGGATTAACAGATACACACTATTATATGTAAAACAGATAAACAACCGTGACCTAATGTATAGCACAGGGAAGTATATTCAATATCTTGTAATAACCTATAATGGAAAAGAATCTGAAAAAGAGTATGTGTGTATATATGAGTCACTTTGCTGTACACCTGAAACGTAAATCAACTATACTTCAATTAAAAAAAACTCATGTTAAAAAAAAATGATCTCATTAAAAAAAAAAAAAAAAGTCCATTTAAGACAAGAGGGCGCAAAGGACAAGATGAGCCTAATGGCTGCCTTCTGAGCAGCAGTGAGGAGCTAGGGGAGGGAAGGGGGAGCTCTGTGGTTTGGGGGTGCAGTGTGTCTCACCTCATCAAAGAGGTAAGACTTCACTTGGAGCTAGGGATAAGCTGCTTTGTTCTTGTCCCGAGTCCCCCCTCTGCTGTTTGCCTGCTGTGTGACCTTAGGCAAGTCCCTTTCCCTCTCTGGGCCTATAAGGACTGCACATTCATTCAGTCCGTCTTTGGATTTTCTGGAAACTCCGGCAGCCAATCAAATGTGTTCAGAAAGGGGCTGTCTCTGTTGGTTCCAGCACTGTCCTTACTCTTCAAAAACTCCTTAGGACTGTGGAGGTCATGGCCCAGCTCTGAGGGTGACCTTCATGTTGAGGAGTCACCACCAGGCTGGGAAGCTGTCAGAAATTTGTTTGCTCACAGGAAGGTCCCAAGCATGCCCTCATGGATTCATAGGCCTCGTCAGCATGCCTGCAGGGCCACACTTCCCAGAGGCCCCGCCCTCCGTGAAATAACAAACCGTGGTCACTGACTGTTGCTGAGCCTCAGCTCCCCTTTTTGTACCAGGAGAGGAGAGGAGACAGCTTGGATCTGTGCTTTTCAAACTTTTTCAGGTACTGCTCCAAAGCATGAGGAATGGAGTAGCTGTACCTTTACTGTTTTAGATCCTGGGATTAACAGTAAGATTCTATATGGGGGGGAAAGGGCAGTGGGTATTCCATTGCTAAATAAGAAAACAAATGTTAAGAACCAAGTAGATGATTTCTTCTGGCTCAAGTCTCTTGTGATGAGAATATTATTATGCTAAGGTCATCCTTGGATCATGCCCCAGGGCCATGAAATTGCCACTGCAGCCTGCTGCTTACCTGAAGAAATGGCCCTACCTGGGCTCCAGGTGGAAGAGCCCATAGCATGTCCCTGGGCTTTGTGGGTATTCTGTGGCTTACAAGGTGCTCACCACTGATCTCCCAGCACTAGCCTGGGCAGGGCAGCTGCTGTTACCACCCCATTTTAGGGATGAGGAACTGAGGCTCGGGGCAGGTGGAGTCTGCCCAAGGTGAGGAGGGGCCGGGTGAGTGGCAGGGCCATCGCGGTGGGGTCCGGGTGGTAATCTCCCCCTCCCTGGGCAGGGCTGGGCTTGGCCTCCACCTCTGCGTGGGGCTCCCAGCCAGGGGAACCCACAGTGGGGTTAAACAGAAAGGCCTCCTGGAGGAAGGAAAAGATTCCCAGAGTTCTGTGCTTCAAGCCATTTTGGTAAAAAAAACCTAATTAGAGGTGACAATGGTGACTTTGTCTGTGTGCTCACTTTTTCCTCCCTCTTCCCCACACCTCCCCCTTCTCTCTGTCCCTCGTTTGTTATATCCATGGGAAAACTAGGTAATGTTATAATTACTGAAAATATTGTGGGTCCTTGGAAGCTAGGGGGAGGGGCATGCCTGGGTGTGCAGGAGGCCCTTTTTTCCAAAAAAAAAAAAAAAAAAAAAAATTTTTTTTTTTAGGCTTTATTTTATTTTTTTCCTTTCGTTTGGAAATGGAGCCCTTTGCAGTCATGCTGTCACAGTTAAAATAAGGTTTAAATTACAGGCCAGCCCGTGGCTTTTCCCCTTTCTTTCAGAATTTTTGCCAACTTGCAATTTACTTAATGAAATCCTGCTATTCCGTTTAACGGGGATATTTTTTGCAGATGTTGATTTAACTTAGCTTTGCAAAATATGTGAACTGTACCGTTTCTTTTCCTATTTTTAACGGTTTCAGGATTCTAGTTCAGCAACTCCACCGGCGCTGCCATGCCAGCAGCGGTGTTTACTCCCGTCCTTGAAAATACTTGTTTTCCATTGCTTTGTTTGCCCTCCCCTCCATCCCACATACCAACAAAGGGGAGGGGTCCCACACACAACAGATTCTTCCAGAGGAGGCTCAATCAGGTTTAGTAATGGATGGAATTGGACTGAAGGGACATCAGAGTTTCTTATAGTCCAACCCCCTTGTTTTGAGGGAATGGAGGCTCAGAGTGGGGAAGTGACTTGCCTAAAGTCACACAGCAAATTAGGAGCATAGTGACTTGAGGCATCAGCTGGGTTCTCTGGACAGAGGTGAGAGTGGGGAGCAGGGGGTTCTTGCCTTGTGGCTATTTTGGCTGATTCTTCTCCCTAGGAAGAGACCCACCACCACCACCCCAGCCCCAGGAGCTTTGGGCTTGACCTTCATGTGCTGGGAGGGAAGTTCTGCTTCATGTCTCCCTGAGGCACTGTGGCTAGTGGAGAAAAACCCCACCAAGAGTTCTGAGACTTGGAGTTGTGGGGAAGGGCTTCTGCTGCTTGACTGTCTTCCGTGACCTGGGTAAATTGCTTCCTCTCCCCGAGCCTCAGTTTCCCCGTCTGTACGGTGTAGGTGAGAGTCCTCATCTCCTCTACTGCTGTCAGAATCTAATGGAGGAGGTTGGTGTGAGAAATTCTGGCGTGAAGCCCAGCAGGTGTTCAGGGAATGCTTTTATAACATCCTCACACACTGCCAACTCTGGTCCCTATGGGAGGACACGGGAGGAGAGGTGTGACATGCGAGTGAACCTGGTGTCTGTGGGTACCAGGATCCGGGTCAGACATAGCAGGACACACTCCTTCCCTTCGATGGGGGACCTCCTCCAGCCACCCTTTCTTTAATGACAGGGACTCCCATGGAGTCAGGAGAGAGCAGGCAGAGGCCCAGACTGGCATGGGACTTGCCAGGGGCAGAGTCTGAATCCGGGGCATCACTCCTGGTGGCTCCCGATGTAGGGTCCAGCCCCCTGAGGATGGGTCTTTGCCTGAGTCCCCAGGTTGGGGGCTGGTGCATCTTGATCCCAGCCCCTTTCAGGGCCTCGCCCCCAGTCTCTTGGAGGGTTCGCCTGGCTCTAGTGTTCTGGAGCTTGCTGGAGGGGGCTAAAGGAAATTCTGGAGGTAGGGCCAGCTGGGAGCACGGGGTCGGGTAGGGGGAGCGGTTCAGTGCTGGAGGGCGCTGGGCTGGGCCTTCCCCGATCACTGCATTCCGCACACACGCCCTGGATGCTGGAATGTCCACTGAGCTGCGAAGGAAGTGCTGGCAGGACAACAGAGCCGAGGGCGGGCAGAACGCGATGGGCCCGGGCACTGGGGATCGGGCCCTCTGCAGACGTGGAGATGACCGGGCTGGGGCCAGGGAGGGAGGGACGGCCACCTTGGCAGGCCGGGTGACCTCAAGGAGCAGTTTCCCATGGCTCTGAGGGACTGGTTTCTGGTTAAGCTGACGGAGAGGGCCAGGGACCCTCCTTGAAGCCTACTCCACATTATACAAACCCCGTTTACATAAAGTTGTTGTCTTTGTGTATGTCTGCGGGTCGAGGTGGTGGGAGGGAAGTGTGACTGGAACTTTTGTTGCCTGAAGAATTCATTACATGGATCCTTCTATAGTCATGACCCTTGGTTCCTTAGCACTCTCCTTTTTATTACTAAATACAAAGTAGCATGTCATCACACAGTCAATATAGTTATAGTCTCTTTATATAACATTCGAAATATACTGGTAAAGCAGAAGTCTCCCTTTCTTCCCCATCCCACTTTCCTCCTGAGAGTTAACTACTCTTTTTTTTTTTTTTTTTTTGCCGTGCTGGGTCCTCGTTGCTGCGCACGGGCTTTCTCTAGTCGCGGCGAGCGGGGGCTACTCTTCGTTGCGGTGTGCGGGCTTCTCACTGCGGTGGCTTCTCTTGTTGCGGAGCACGGGCTCTAGGCACGTGGGCTTCAGTAGTTACAGCACGCAGGCTCAGTAGTTGTGGCATGCGGGCCCCAGAGTGCGCGAGCTTCAGTAGTTGCTGTGCATGGGCTCAGTAGTTGTGGCTCGTGGGCTCTAGAGCACGGGCTCAGTAGTTGTGGCGCACGGGCTGAGTTGCTCCGCGGCATGTGGGATCTTCCCGGACCAGGGATCAAACCCGTGTCCCCTGCATTGGCAGGCGGATTCTTAACCACTGGACCACCAGGGAAGTCAAGTTAACTACTCTTAAGCCGAGCAGGATGAAAACAGCAACGAAACAGAGTAGATTATTTTTTAATGACGGCAAGTCCGAACGCTGGTGACAGTAAACTTCACAAAAGCTCTCAGACTGTCTTTATAAACCCGGCTACATGCTGGATTTTCAGGAGAGACACATCTAAACAAAATCATATAGGAAGGTTGAAACTGAAGAGAACTGGTGGGGAAAGATACACTAAGTCAGTGCTAAACAAAGAGAAAGTAAGTGCAGCAGTATTAATATGAGGTAATATAATTCCAGACAAAAGGGCATTAGAAGGAACAAAGAGGCAAATTTTACAAAGATCAAGGGTTGGCAGACTTTTCCGTAAAGGGCCAGAAAAATATTTTCCGCTTTGCAGGCTGTTCGGTCTCTGTCCCGCTGCTCAACTCTGCCGTTGTGGCATACACAGACGACATATAACACAATGCCTGTGATTGTGTTGCAGTAAAACTGTAGTGCCCAGAATAAGTGGCGGGCCACATTTGGTGTTTGCTGACGCCTGACATAGATCAAAGATAAATTATTATACCTCAGGGAGATATAATAATCAAGGATCTTTATATACCTAACAACAAAGCTTTGAAATCTCTGAATGAAAAGACAGATAGAAATAAAAAGGGAATTTGACAAACCCCCAGGAGAATGGGACTTAAAAACACAGTGCTTTCAGAAGCTGACAGATCCAGTAGACAGAGAATGTTATGGACAACACTGCAAATATGTTGCAATATGTGTATTTGTGTATTTACAGGTGCTTGTCCCATTGTACCATGCTAGGTCCCTGTTCACCCCTTGGATTTTTTAAACTAGAGTGGTCGTCTTGTCTCTAAACGGGCTGGACAAATCAAGATGAGGTAAAAAAAAGCTCTGCATCTTCAGCATTGGGTGCTTCTTGTAGTCCTCGAGTTCCCACTTATAAAGTCCACCTGTCTCTCAGTATTAATCACACCCAGTTGTAGGCGGGGTCCCCACCCTGAATGAGCTAGTGGTCTGTGGGGTGTAGGGATGTGTGCCCATGAAACAGTGGAGAACCAGTCAGGCCATGACCCTCCTTGCCCACCACCTTCCCGTGGCTATCCATGCCCACAACACACCCCAGGTGCTCAGCCCTAGCCAACCCCTATAGACTCTCTTCTCTCCACGAGCCCTTCCGCGTTCTGTGATCTGGCCTTAGGAGACTGCTTTCGCCTTGACTTCTGCCCGTGTGCCTTCGCCCAGGCCATCCCTCAGTGCTGGAGCGCCTGGCCGTCCTCCCCACCGCTTCCACCCCTCCGGGGTACCACTCAGCATCCTCCTTCCCTAGGAGGATTTGGTGGCCCGACCTTCTTTGCCTTGCTGCCCCTCATTTACGATGTTCCTGGTGGTCGTGTCCTCTTTTCCCCTGGCTTGGAGCTCCGAGGGCAGAGGTGTGCCTGGTCCCCTGGCCCCCCAGGAGACCAGCGTTGTGCCCTATCAGGGCTCTGGGCAGTGCGTATGCGTGGAAGGGGGCATCTGTGGAGAGAGCGCCTCCCTGCCTGCTGCACGCCCCCTGGGAGCAGAGGTTGGACTGCCTGTTTGTGAATCCCAGCACCACCCCTTACCAGTGGGTGACCTTGGATGGGTCAGGAGGCCTCAGTTTCCTCCTTGTCCATCAAACGGGCACTTAATAATATTTACACGCCAGGGTTGTTGTGGGAAATAGGTGCCTGGCACATGGTGAGCTGGCAGAACATGTCAGTTCCTAGCACCGTCATTCCCTGTCCCACGATTCTTTGTCCTGGCTGCTCTTGATCCCGTTTCACATATGGGGAACCCAAGGCCCAGAGAGACTAAGGCCATTCGTCCCTGATACACAGCTAGGAAGTGGCAGAGCTGGGATTTGAGCTGAGGCCCTTGATGCTGGATCCCAGGAGGAGGTGCACACTGTCCCAAGGGCCTGTCCTCAGACACGCCCAGGTGCACTGAGTCAGGGCCATCCGCGGTGGCTCCAGAGTGTCGCCTTCCCTGCTGGTCTCCCGGCCTGGCGCTGGGACCGCCACGTCCGTGTAATGCTAGGAAGTCAATTTGGTTTGGTCTCCTTCCTGCCCCTGTCATCCCTCCCTCGGGGAAGCCAGCTCTCTCACTACTGTGCCAGGCTTCTGAACCCTCTGCTCGTGGGATAGTGACATATCAGCCAGAAAAGAGGCCTCTTAAATCTTGTGAAAAACATAGATTCCTGGGCTCCACCCAGGACCCATGAATCAGAATCTCCAGGGGCGGGGCCTGGGAATCTGGACAGAAGGGCCCAAAGCAGGGGAAACACTGGCTCTTTTAACCCTTTTGTTTTTCGGTTGAAGAAGCCGGCCTTCGGAGAGGGGTCTGCGTTGCAGGGAGGCCCAGTGAGCCTGCAGAGCCCTCTCTGGACTCTTACCTGAGTCACAGCTGCTGCCCCTTCCCAGCACTGTCCCCCCGCCCCATCCCCCAGCCTCGAATCTCTAGGAACCCTGTACAATGGAAGTGGTTGCGAATGGGTGTGCAGAGACCTTCTGGAAACTCAGGCTCTGCTCGGAGACTTCCTGTGTCTTACAATGTTATCTTCAGAATAGGAAACTTTGCCCCATTTTTGCAACGCACATCCTTTGCCTGAGAGTCTGTGGTGGTGCCGGCCAGCCGGGGCGGGTCACTTCTCAGGCAGAGGCGGGGAGTTGTTCTGACAGCCATGCGAGGAAGGACTCTCTCCCTGCAACTCACAAGAACAAACAAACAGACCCTTTTGCAAAAATAATTCATGTTGGCCAGACTCATCAGGAGTATTTGTTCCTTGTGCCCAGTGGTATTGATAGAACCAAGTCATTTCTCAGAGACAAGAGCGCTAGCTGTGAGGCCCGGCTCTGCTGCTGCCTAACCTCCAGCAAGTGATTGCTGCTCTCTGAGCCTCAGTTTCCTCTTCTGTAAAGGGAGGAGGTTGGGCTGAATAAGTTCTAACGCTGACAATGAGCAGCTCCCCAAGAATCCTTTAGATTCCCCTACTTCCTCCAAGTGTCTCTTTGAAATAAGCATGCTTTTGCTGTTAGACAGTATGTTCCAGAGCACCCTATAATTTTCCGAGTTTCCACCAATCCAAGACTGGTATGGCCTCCCCCACCCTCAACTCTCAGACATTCACATGACCCACCAGGGCGGTGGGTGGATTTCCCATGTGACAGGTTCCATTTTGAATTGGGAGCAGGGAAATGCCCCTCAGAACTCACAGGGAGTGGGACTTTTTCTGCAGGCTTGCAGTTAGTTTACACGCCCGGGCTAGTGCTCACCTCCTGCGGGCCAGCTGCAAAGAATGTTTATGCTGTTTCTTTTATTGCCCTCAGACTGGAGTCTTAGGGAGGGCTCTTTTGGTTTGAGGGAAAAAACATGTGTGTGTAGCCCACTAAATAGCTTGGAACTGACCAGAAGGAGCGATGTTTACAGAAACAAGAGCCTCTCTGATTTCCTTTGACATCGCAGTTATTCTCTCCTCCCTCCAGCCTCCAGCACGCCCCTTGCCGCAGAATTGATTATTCCTTCTTCCAGGGAGTCCGGGTTGGTGCACCCTCACACACAGTAGGCATTCAGTGAGCGTGAGAGAGGAGCCCTACCTCGTAAGCAAATGCTGCTCTTGCCTCTCCGTGGCACTTCTGTTGGCTGGACCCCAAACCCACAATGAGTGGTTCTTGAAAACATCCTTCCCACTCTTTCCCCTCAGGGAATTTGCTTTCAGGGTTTCAGGGTGGGGCCCTACATGTTCCAGGCCTGGGCACGGCAGCTCTCGTGGCTGGGTGGGAGCGGTCAGGAGGGGCACCTTAGGAAGGTAGAGATGGTCAGACTGGCGTGAGTGACCTACTAGGATGTGGTTCTTTAGTGGGTCTTTATAAGTAAGTGAGTCGGTCTGCCTGTTTTACGGTGAAGGCCATGAGGAGGGAGAGGGTTAAACCAAGTGGATGCCCAGATTCCAAACATATGGGTGAAGATCCTTCTGGTCAACCTGCGGGTCAACTACAGAACCCGTGGTGTCTGTGTCGGGACGTCCATTTGGGGGCAGATGCATGCGTATGGCAGGTCCCAGCCTTCATATTTTTGTTGGTCTTACCTGATAGCAGTATGTGAAGCCCAAGGAGGGGGGTGCAAAGGAATTGGTAGGGAGAGGGAGAAAAAGCGTCCGCCAGCACACCTGGCTTCCCTGCCCCACAAGACACAAGATGAGTCTTCCCCACAGGGCATAGCAGAGGCCCCTGCTAGCCTAGGGAGCACCTCTGAGGCGGGCTCCATCACCCAGTGGGTACCACAGGGTCTTGGTGATCCAGAGGATGTCTGGAATGCGCAGAGGGCAGGAGCCGCAGAGCGGTGGTCTCGGGGTGGGAGTGGGGCTCTGCTGGGCAGCTCTGGAACTAGGAGATGGAAGGTGCAGGGAGAAGGACCATCTTCTGACCTCGAGGCTGAGCCTGAGGTCAGTGCCACTCGGAGGGGCTCTGCCTTCCTCTGGGCTCCGCAGGCGGGCGGGCTCCGGGGTAGCGCCGGGACAGGGGCACCCGGGGAGGCTGGCGGCTCCGGGTCTCCTTGGCACAGCTCCAGCCCCCACGTGCCCAGAGACACAGGCGGCTGCTCCTGACTCAGTGGCCTTGCGGACCCGCCTGGCCGGAATCTGCCTTTCGCCTGACAGTGCCGCCTCCCCGACTTGGCAGGGCCATCTCCTTGAGCTGGAGCAGCCCCCGGTATTTCCAGCTTGGCCCTCTGCCCGCCTCTCTGGGGCCTCACAGTCTGTCCTCCCGGGCCAGGACCAACACACCCTCTCAGCTTGACGGCTTCCCGGCCTTGCCCGGGCCTCTTCCTGCCATCCCAGACTCCCTGCGCTGAATCTGCGGTCCCCTCACCTTGCCTGCTTCTCAGAAAACATCAGTGACACCCCAGCCCGCCCCCGGAGGTGAAATGCGCTTCCTCCTAGCGAGAAAACATGGGGCCTGGCTCATTAGACATCACCAAGGAGGCCGTAAACATCCCGAGTTCCCCTACTGCAGTTGACGCCTGAGGGGTTTCCACATGGGGTGGGGCCCCTGTGGGGCCCCTCCCCACCCTCTCTCACGTGGAAACGCCCCAGTTGGCTGGGTCCCCTGGCCATATGCCCTAGGAAACGCTGCTGCTTTCAGATGGGCACGGAAATAACTGGGTGGCATGTTGGCCTGCGGGAGCCAAGGGCTACCTCTCCTTCCTGGACGGCTGCTGAGGGACCTGGGGGTGCTGGAGGTACAGTCGCCCAAGTGGCCTCCTTTCCAGTTGCACAGAAAGGGAATACTGACCACTCAGGGACTCGCCAATTCAGGCGATTGGACGGTGGCTGACTGGAAAGATTACTGTCTAGAAACCAAATTTTGTGATGTTCGAATACCATAGACGGTGATGCTGACCGGATAATGTTTGCCGTTAGAGGTCATTCGGAGATCTGCTTTAGTGCACAGATAAGAGCGATTTGTAATTGGTATGCCAGTTGTTTATACAGTGCTAGTAGGATAAACAGTTCTCCTGAACCTTATTTATATTTTGCATTTGTTTATCAAAACTTTTTTTTTTTAACTTCAACCCAGCTGCTTTCGGAATTATTACAAACTCTGGATTTATGGGTCCTAATGAATGGTACTTTATGTATGTGCATGATAATTTATCTTGCATGCTTTAACCAAGAGCCTCAGTGCTCAGGGTAAGGGAAGCCAAAAGTGTCCCTTCCTCCCCAGAATGTCAATGTTATAGGAAGGCTTGGGGGACAAATCGTTTGTCTTATCTGATCGGAAGCAGACATGTCATGGAGTAGGAAGCATGAGATTTCAAAGAGCTTTCCTAGACTACACCCTAAGGGATCGAGTCCCCGGAGCTTGACTGGGACACTGCGGGTGAGGTTGACATACTGTGGGGGTGTGTATGGGGCCAGTGGGGGATGGAGGAGAGGAGGTGACCAAAGGATACTTGACAGCAATTTCCAGCAACAACAGATGTTTATCCCTTTTTATGACCTGATATGTTGTGTCCCTCTATCGTGTTTGTCTTTCACCGGTCTTGCAGCTTACCTTTGACGTTCATCCCAGTAGCATTGGCGTCAACCCTTCAGCATTACTTCTAATCAGGAATTCATGGTCCCACTTGGCCCAAGGCTTCAGCACTGATCTCAGGAGAGCCGCGGTCTGATTTCATAATTGGACCTCACTGTCACAGGGGGGCTACCTTTCACACCAGGGTTGGTCACCTTGCTCTGTTTGATCCCCACATTTCTTGGGGTGTTTGTCCATGCAAAGACCTCCCAAAGACTTGACCCAGACAAAGAGAGGCTCACACTTCCATCCTCTTCCTCACGCCCAAAGTCGCCTGAACCACTTGAATAAACCTGAACTCGGCTGTAGCCTCTCCTGCCCTCTGCTCACCCAGCTGCCTATCAGTTTTCTTCATCCAGTGAGGATAAAGCGAGCAGGTGAAGTCAGCGGCAGCACCTTCCCCTGCCCAGCCTCTGGATTGCCTCTTAGCTTCGTTTTAAGTTTTGGTGTCTCTCTTTCTGGCTAGTGAGAATTCTCAGAGGGGAGGGCTCCCCAGCTACCCCCTTCCCACACACACACACACACACGCAGCAGCTTGCGTGTTATGGGAGGGGATGTGGTCCCATTTCACACCTGAGCAACTGAGGCACGCTTTGCTTTTGCACACAGGTAGGGCTGGCGCTGTGGGATGGAGTTGGGAAAGGGGACTTCTGGGTGTTTGGGTTTTCTGCTGTTATTTTTAACTCTGGTTTTAAGCGTCCTTTCTTGGCAGCTATGGCCACAAGATAGGGCTGGGATGTTGTGAGACGCTTGATGTAACTAAAAGGGCCTGGCCTGTGAGTTCCTGACCGAGGAGGAAGTGGTTAGGTGGCCAAGAATGCAACCTGCGCCTCCCAGATTAATTAATAATTGAGTGCTGGCCCCCGGCCAGGCAGAGCCAGCCGCGAGAGATACAGTGAACCAAGAGTGGTTAACTACAGTGGGGGAAGGAAGAATTTGACTTGGCCTGTGGCGAAAAGGGAAATTCACAATGGCCATGATTTATGGGCTGAATTACTTCAGGTCCTCTTTAGTGGGCCCAACTTGGGCATGTGCTCCAGGAAAGCAGACACTGGTGGCCTGCAGGGCCATTTGTGCCCACGGGGAAGGGAGGCAGTAGAGGTGTGGGGGGGGGGGCCGGGGGCGGGGCGCAGTGGGGCAGGCACCAGCCGCTGCGGAGGAGGTACAGGTCTCAAGTGGAGGAGGTGGCCGGGAGAGAGACTGCACTATCTGGTGGAACTAGTATAGGCTAGAAATTGAATGCCCCTTGGGTCACACTCTGCAAAGAGGGATGGAAGGAAGAGTGGGTGTGGAGTCTGGCTCCCCTGGGTTCAAATTCTAGCTAATTGGCTTTGTGACCTTGGGCAGGGGACTTAACCTCCATTTCCTCCTCTGTAAGATTCTACCCACCTCCTAGGATTGTTCTCAGGGTTAAATGAGATGGGGTATGTGGACGGACAGTGGCCAATAGCAGCCGGATTCCCATAGGCTGACGGGAGACGCCTCAGTAGCGACCCAGCGATGGCAGGATCATTACTTAGTAAAGCTCTGCTAATGTTTGCTGACCCCATGCGTGCCAGGTGTGTGCTGCTTGCTAAGGTAGACACGATTATTCAGTTCCCTTCCCCAAGAGCCCCTTCAGGCTTCTTCCCCATGATTCAGGAAAGGCACTCCTTCCTCCCCTTATCACACAGGCCCCTGTGGCTGCAAACAGCCGTCAGGAGGGGGAGGCAGTTCTAGAAGGCACTCGGACATTGCCATCGGTTGGGTTCTGCCCATAGGTCTCCCTGGTCCCCTTGTCTTTCCTAGAAGACAATTAAGGATTATGAGCTGGATCATGGCAAACAAGCCTTGTGCCCCTCTTGGCTGAAAAGTTAGCCTTGGGAATAGGAGACCAAACAGAAGCACAGTTGACAGTTGTGACAATTGCGCTCACATTATTGCTGCATTGACTTGAGTCGTGCAGCGTGTGCCCATGTGTACCTGGACACAGACTAAAGAACTACTCTGAGAAACTGTTACTGAGCTGGTGACTCGTTTTCCCAAGATGCTTGGCCGGGGGTGAGCGGGGGTGGGGCGCCGCGCGGACAGTGGAAGGAGCACCTTCGGCCTCCGAAGACGTGGATGAGCCCTGGTCCTCCTTCCTTGTTAACCCCCTGTGGGCAGTCACCCAACCTGTCTGAGCTTTATATTCCATAACCTAAAATGGGCTTGAATGGGCTTGGAGAATTGGAAAACCCTCCACAGTTAGAAACAGTATTCCACCATCACTGTCAGTGGGGGTAGAGCCACCTTCTTGGCTTGGGCTACAGGGGCTGTGAGAACCAAGCTTGGCCTCCTTCTGCTTTGGAAACGGGTCCTGGACTTGGGGCTGAGGCATGGGGCGCAAGGCTGTGGGGCTGTGTCCACCCGCTGGCTTGATGTGATGGACGGACCGCCTGGCGTGCTCCTTTCTCTGCACCTCTAGCCCCATATCAAACAAGCCATCCCTTTCCAGGCAGCTTGGAGCTTGGGCACGGATGGTGCCGAGCAGCTTCAGCTGCTTCAGTTTTACTCAGTAGCACAACCACAGACAGGAGGCCGGCTTGCAGGGGTGAGCTTCTGCCAAGCCCTAGGTCATCTTGCAACATTTTTGCAGGGAACCTTTAAAACTCATGTTACTGTGCTCTTTACAGCAGGTATTAGTATTTAATTGGGGCTTAATGGTCTCTCCAGTCAATATTAGCTTTTTGCTTATTATGAAGCACTCTTGTTTGTTCCAGAAATGTGTGTGATCCAGGGAACCCTCACTTTAAGAAAATCCAGTATGTAGGACCCTGTGCTCACTAAAGAGGTGTGGGTCATATACCTTTGTGTTACAAAAGGATATTTTTAAGGGAAGGATTTAATGCAAGGATTTAATTTGAATGCCCCCACCCGGGGACTTTAATTTGGGGGTGTTTATCCCAAAGTGCATCTTTAATGTAAATAAGGCAGGTGTATTTGACTTGCAAAGGTCACACGATACTGGCTCATTGGTAAACGACACCAGGCTGGTGTTAGATGAGGCTTATTTTTGAGAACTTTGCAAATAAGAAAACCAGCTCCCCATCCTGTTCTTTGGCTGTTCCATTGACAGCTATGCTCCCTGTTCCATTCACCCTCATAGACTTAGCAAGTCTGAGAAGTTAAATCCACCCCCATTGCCAGACAACTGTAGGCTTTAGGCGACTTTTTTTTTGAGCCACTGAAACAAGTGTGGCACATAGCGAGCTCATCCGGCATTCCATTGGTGGGGCTGCATCATGAGGATCAGCAAGTAGGGATGCTGCTTCTCCCTCCCCCGCTCAGTGTCCTGGCTTCTGAGCCTCAGTGGTGTCATCTGTTCAATGGGAACGGTACAGCTGCTGCATTTTTTTCAGACCTGGGGAAAACCCGATGATTTCCCAAGTGCCCTCCCAGCTCTTGGATGTGAAATTCCATTCAGCGCCCATTGTTGACAGTGCTCTGGTCCGGTGGCAGGGTGCCAGGTCTCAGGGGAGGAGGGGCAGGGATGAGTGACGCCTCATGCCAGGCCAGCCAGCTTGCAGGTGGGTGCGGTGGAGACACATGCCCTCCTGATGATGGCATCAAAGAGTGTCATGGAGGAGGGGCCGTGCAGTTCAGACCCAGGGACTGAGTAAGGCTTTTCAAAGGAGGTGACATTGGGGTCTTGATGGTTGAGTAAGAGTCTGACAAACTTTGGGGAAGGGAGGAGGAAACTCATGTTCATCAAGTGCCAGTTACCGTTGTTAGGCCCGTCATGAACCTGCCCCCCGCCCTTGACCCCTTTGAGTGAGTTGTTATGCTGGCTTCATGGGTGTCCAGTGTGTGCCCCACTCAGGGCCCATGCTCAGAAGGGGCCTCAGCTCAGTTTAAGGCTATGCTTTCACGACTGAAATTCTGAATACTTTTTGAACAAGGAGCCCTGCATTTTCACTTTGCACTGGGCCCCCCAAATTCTGTAGCTGGTCCCGGCCCTCAGAGACGTGGTCACCTGCCCACAGTAACCCAGCTGTTAAGATCTGCACTAGTTCACCTCTCTGCTGCCTGTGGTCTCAGGGAATCTTCCAGATCAAGAGAGAGTGGGATGGACAAAGTACACACAGAGTGGGGTGTTCAAAGCACCGGGAACTAAGGGATCCCAGTAGCAGGGGTGCCTCCCCTGATTTACCCGCTGGGATGTTTCTGCACCAGGGCAGGTTCCTGCCCCGCAGAGCTGCTGAGACAGGCTGATTGAGGGCAGTTTTAAGGTACTTTGCTTTTATGGCTTTACATTGGGTCCAAGTAGAAGTTTAAGGCAGGAGGTTTGCCAATAAAACTCAAATTGTATTTGGGAAATAGAAGAGAAATGGAGGTGTCCTGAATTCCCCCAGCTCTGGTAGCCTGCAGGGCAGGAAAGTACCCCCAAATGGGCTTCCTTGAAGCACACTGCCAACTGCCACAGATTGCGGCCCCCAACACACCTCTGACACATGCCCAGGCTGTCCCCATCTGAACCCCCAAAGGGCCGATTTTCTTCAACAGGGAAGTCAAGGTTGGGCTGAGTCAGTGAACTTTGGCACTTGAAGCCTAAGGTGGGAAAACCCACACTCCGCCAAGACAGGAACCCGGAAGAGCAGCCAGGGACCTGGTTCTTGTGTGAATTCAGGAGTTCGGCCATCGGCAGGGCAGACCCGCAGCCAGGGAGGATTGGGGGGCCCCTTCCCTTCTCACAACCGCATTCTCTTTCCTGGGGACTGAGGTACCCAGCTTCATTATCGTGCACAGTGTGTTTTTAGAATCTTTCCAGGGGCAATATGAAAAGCCAGGCTTTCCCATCCCAGGGGGTCTCTGGCTAAGAAAACAAACAAACACACTCAGAGTCTGACTTTGTGATAAAACAAAATAAGACCTGGAATGGGAGCAAAGTTCAGAGGCTTTTGCTGCAGAAACTGGTTCCTTCTGGAAAATGTGGGGCTGATTTTATAAGCCGCTTATCGCCGGCTCTCCCCTCCCCTCGCAGACAGATGCTTTTCACCGTCCTTCCCTCCAGGGCACAGGGAACCAGAATTCTCCCACCCGGACTTGGTTCTCTGTTAGAAGTCTGAGTGGTTCCCCTGCCCTGCCTCCTTGGGCCTTGCCTTTTCTGGCTTAGGGTGTTGGGCTTTCCTTTAGGAGCATAGGGCCAGGCCAGGCCGGCACACCAGTGTTTCCGGGGTAGAGTCTGAATGCTCAGCTCTGGTGGAGAGTGATCTGATGGCGGCCTCAGTGTGGCTCTCAGAAGCTGGAGCTGCCTGCAGAGTGTTTTTAAGAAGGGAGCTTGGACCACAGAGCACCGAGGTCTGAGGAGAAAAGCCACTGCCCACTGGGCCCGGGGAACCTGGAACAATCTTGCCAGGGAGGCAGGGCGAGAAGGATGCTGATAGAAGTCATAGGTCCTGGTAGGTGCCAGGGAAACTACCTGTGGAGGAGACTCTGAGCAGGCCTGTGTGTATTAGGGCCCAGGTGAAAGCTTGTTTTATGTCAGGGTTGCAAGAGGAGTTCGTCTTTTCAGGATCTGTTTGACTACTACGCAAGATAGATGAATGGAAACCTTACCCACCTCAGCCCAGGCCGCCACTTTGTTCAGCCAGAGACCTGGGGCCGAGCAGGCTGGGGTCAGGGCGCCAAGGGCAGAAGAAAGGCCTTCCTGCTGGACCCAGCAGGCCTCTCTCTAGAGAAGGCCAGTTACGACTCAGCTGGGCGGCCACTGACTATCCTTATACTCACATCCCTCTAAACCCCTCAGGGCGGGGTTCCATGGACTCCCCAAAAGAGCAGATGAGGCAGCACGAAGGGCACAGCAGAGAGGAGCTGGGCTCAGAGGCCATTGGTCAGGGTTCCCGTGCTGCATTGCTGTGTGGCCTCTGTCCCTGGGGTCTGTCCTCTGAGAATGGAGGTGATTCTGCTTCCTGAACTTGGTGCAGAGCACAGAGCGAGCACCCGGCAGCTCCCACACTCCAGTTTCTCAGCCAGGGTCAGCAGCCCTTTCCCAAGGTCACCCTTCGTCATTGCAGTGCATTTAGAAAATGCTCGTTGTGTTGAGGAGGGGTGGTGGGAGTGCATGGGAGAAACTGTACTTAAAAACCAAAAAAGTGTATGTGTTTGCAGGGCTGCATAGGGGACCATAGATAGCTGTTATATGGCATGGTTTCTGAAAAACCCCAGTCTTCGCAGAAGGTGGGCAGCGTGTGGTGGGGTGCCCACATTGCCACATCCAAGGGCCACTTTTAACATCCAGTCTTTATAGAGTCTCCATGTGCCAGCTTGGAGTGGACACGGGTGGGTTATTACAGCACAGCCCCTGTGCCATTACCTGGCAGGCCTCTGGAGGTTTGCAGCCCATAGGTTGCAACCATGAGAGAGTAATGCAAAGCCCCCTGTCTCTAGATAGATGTGAGCTTGAATCCCAGCTTTGCAACTTCCTAGCTGAGGACTGTGGACACACTACCTGACATTCAGGCCTCAGCTGCATCTTAAAATGGGAATTACTGAGAGGATTAACAGTATGTTGAGATACTGCATTTAAAGTGCTTCATACTCTGCTTGGCATTTGGTAAAGGTTCATTAAATGTTGGCTGGTAAATCATCATCATTACTATTAATACTACTACTACTACTGGCTGGCTTATTTTATTGTTATTATTACTACTACTACTAGTACTCCTCCTCTTATTTCCCCTTGATTCTCAATTCCATTGGCACATTGCAGGTATTATTATCACCTAATATGAATACCCTTATGAACTATACAGGCTGAGTCAATCTATTAAATAATTTATACAAATAACATACAGAGATAAGATGGTGGTTATAATACTAGTGAAAAATAATAGCTGTTACTTATGGAGTGCTTATTTTGAACCAGGCATTATTCAATGCACTTGAAATTAATCCCAGGAGCCCAAGGCAGTAACCTCTGATTGCATCCCCATTTTACAGATTAGGAAACTGAGGCCCAGGGGGTGAAGTCACTTACCCAAGATTTCACCACTAGTGAGTGGCAGAGCTGAGATTCACATGCAGGCAGCTTGGCTTCCGGGCCCTGTGCACGAGACACCCAACTGGTCCTAGCCACTGTATTGCGAATTTTCCCTGTAACCTTGGCAAGTTCCCTTCCCTCTTTGGGCCTCAGTTTTTGCATCTGCAGAATCATGAATTTTGGCCACATGGATCACGCATTTCCTGGCCTCCCTCCTCCCCTTGCTGTCATTCTCCTTTTGCACCACACACAACACGCACACACACACACAGAGCAGAGCGGCTGGTCGACTCTCTGGAAAGTGGTGGCAAAGCACAGTCCTTGGCCCCAGAGACCAGCAGCTGAAAGAGCCCCCAAGGTGGACCCCGTGCAGGCAGTGGCGGTGGCTAGACCGCCCGTGATGTAATGACCGATTAGGAACTTCCTCTTGGAAGCCTGGCTTCCTCCAGGGGCCAAAGGTGCTGGAGCTGAGGTGGGGGTGGGGAGGGGCGGGTGGGAGCGAATAAGAGGAAACTCCTGTCAGCTGGGCCCTGCTTTTGGAAAGCGTTCAGCGGAGAGGCTTGTTCTAAGCTGTTGACCATTAACATGGCCCTGTGCACATTCCTTCTCTGCTTTTACTGCCGGATCCCAGTGGATAAAGGACTGGTCTCCCCCTCCCTTAACAAAGAAAAAAAAAAAAAAGAGCTTCTAATTAATGCTGTATCTCTGGACTTGTTGCAAAACCTGAAGCCATTTCTGTAGCTTAAAATGACAAAGGAAGGTTAAGTGGAAACTTCTTTTTCCCTCTTTAGTTTGATAACAAAAACTACTTATCTAATGGGCAAACAAGGCTTTTAAAGGGGTGTTAGGTTAACCAGATGCAGGGCCACGTAATTACTCCCAGGCCTGGGAGCCTCAGATGAAAAAGCTGCTGGTTGGATGGGAACTTAAAGCCACAGGCATGACATGGGACAGAAGAAAGGAGTTTTCCAGAAGGGTAGGAGGCCCCAGTGGGGCCCTGTGCAAAGGGGATTGGAAAAGCCAGCCCTAGGCTCCTCTCTGGCTCTGCCACCAACTTGCTGGGTGACCCTGGGCAAGTCACTTAACTTCTCTGAGTCTCCGAGTCTCCGAGTCTCCCTTCCCAGCTCTCGATGGGGTCTGCCCATGTTTCATCGCTCATTGAGGTGTGGCTGGGCCAGCCCCAGGAGAGGCAGGGAGGCTGCTAAGGCCCAAGGGGGTGTGCAGCAGCAGCAAAAGCTCTGAACACGGAGGAGCATGAGCGGCCCAGCCAGGCCCTGGAGACCGGGGGACTCAGGGTCCAGCTTCCTGCGAATGCTCTGAGCCTCCACATCCAGCTTCCTTAGTCTAAGGGATCGTAGACTTTAATCTGGGCATGTCTCTGGTTTGCCTCCCAGGATGGGTGAGTCCAAGGCGGTCTGGCCCAGTGGAAAGGGGGGAATCACAAGGAAAACAAGCTGCACTGCGTGTGCTCAGGCTTTTGGAGCGTGCGGCCCACGGGGGAGCACACAGGAACGTTCCTGCCCTTTGTTTTGACAGAAAACTGCTGATTCGAAGAAGCTAAAGGCTTTCTTGGGATTTCAGCTCTCCCCGCCTCCCCCAGACGCAGTTGGCCCCCTTGGTGCCCCAGCACCCCGACAGAATTACACGTTGGGCTCGAAGCACCCTTGCTGGGCAGAGGGGCCAAGAGGAAGGAACGCCAGCCGTCGGAGGGGCCGGCTTCAGTGCAGGGGAGAGGACCTACTGGTCAGGCCAGTCTCCTCCTGCCCGCCGCAGGCATCACCACCCTCTGGTGGCAGGAATGTGGGTGCCACCGGGCGGCCAGGCCGCCCCTGTCCAGCCTGGAAACACAGGGCTTGTCCCTTGGGCCCCCTGGGAGCCCTGCTGGGACCACTCCAGGATGGCCACAGAGGGCTGGCCTAGCAGCACATTTCCAGTATCTTCGTTGTAATTCTTTCAAGGCCCCAGACGTACAATGAAATGCACAGCTCTCTAGTGCATAGGTTATGATTTTTGACAATGTGAACACCCGAGTTCCCACTGTACCAATCAAGATATCAAACATTTCCAGCACCCAAGAAAGTTCCCTCATCCCCACTCCCCAGAAGTAATCCCTGTTCTGATTTCTGTCATTGTAGGTTAGTTTTATCTACTCAAGAATTTCGTATCAATGGAAACAAACAGCACGTCTTCTGTGTCTGGCTTCTTTCACTCAGCCGGATGCATCTGAGATTCACCCACATTGTGGTGTGTTTCAGTAGTTTGTTCGTTTTTATTGGTGAGTCGTATTCCACTGTATGGATGAGCCTTATTTTTGCCTGTCCATTATCATAGTCTGTTTGGGCTGCTATAATAACGGTACCATAAATTGGTGGCTTAAATAATGCATATTTATTTCTCACAGTTCTGGAGTCTGGGAAGTCCAAGATCAAGGGGCCGGTAGATCTGGTGTCTAGTGAGAGCCATTTCCTGGTTCCTAAATGGCTGTATTCTTGCTATGTCCTTACACGGTGGAATGAGGGAGCTCTCGGGGGTCTCTTTTAAAGGGCACTAATCCCGTTCATGACCTAATCACTTCCCAAAGACCCTACCTTCTAATGCTGTCACATTGGGGGTCAAGATTTCCAACATGAATTTGGGGCGGGGGGGCACACGCAAACATTTAGTCCGTAACATCCATCCTCCTGTTGATGGACATCTGAGCTGCTTTCCAAGTTTGGGTGATTATGAGTAGAGCTGCTGTGAACATGCATGAAATCACAGAAATGTAGAGCTCATTGTTCAGAAAGGAAGACTGAGGCCAGGAGAAGGGAGATGGCCTGCCTGATCAGGCCCAGGAGGCTGGACACCGGGCTGCAGGCCTCCTGACCCCCGGCCTGGTGCCGCTCCACCAGATCTGCCCCAGACATCGCGCCAGACCGTGCCTCACCTCTCCCCCTCCCCCTGGAACCCTTCCAGCTGGGACCCAGAGTCTGGCTGGGAACTAGGCCAGGCCTTGAGCAGGGGGTAGCGAGCAGGAGTTTCGGTCAGAGCGCGGTCATCTTTGATGTTGTTCACTCGGGTCTGACTCCGCGGTATTTATTTGCAATTAAGGAGCTGGTTCCTAATTAGGCTGATGGCGGGACCACAGCCCTGGAGCCACGAGAAGCAAAAGATCTTCTGCAAGAGACTGTCCCCTCGCGGCCTGAGTGGCAGCCCAGGCCGCAGACGAGAGGTGTGGTGGGTCAGGTGGGGCTCTCGTCTGTGAGGAGTGGGGAGGTGACCCTGCGTTTGGGGGTGCCTGCCTTCTCGCAGAGGGCGGGTCAGCTTGTTCTGAACACACAGCATGAGATCTGAATACACGTGTGTGTGTGTGTGTGTGTGTGTGTAAATAGAACTCCAGGAGCACTCATCTGTGTCCCCCGCGTTCAGTTATTCATTGCTTCACCCTTCATTCCTTCGCTTACTGAGCATCTCCTTGCATCTCAGGTACCGGGCTGGGAGCTAAACCTTAACATTTGTAAAGTGCTTTACCGTTTGCAAAGGGCATTGCCGTCCATTGTCCTATTGTAACTTCCCGTGCTGGTGACCCTGGGTCGTGACCCGCGACACCCCTAAGGAGCCCTGGCCTTGGAAGGGTTAGGCCAGCGCTGGGACGGATAGACAGACAGCTGCTTCTTTCTGCTCCCAATTGATCTGCTGCCAGAGTTGCCAGAAAATCCAAAGATGGACTGTGCAAATGAGGTGCTCAGTTATGAATAAGTCCGTTTTACAAATGGGGAGACTGAGGCTTGGGGACATTCAGTGGCTTGTTCATGGCCACATATCCAGTCAGTGGTGAGAGCTTAGGTCTGTCTCACTAGGAAACCTTTTGGATCATGTGACAAGCATTAGGTTAGAATCTGGGGCCTCTAGTTCTGGTCCCACTTCTGCCACCCACTGCTGTGTGTCCTTGGGCAAGTCACCCGGTACCCCCAGAGGTGCCATCTTGGAGGCACAAGGACATTGGACTCAATTGATGGTTCCCACAGGCCAGCCTCAGGACTAAGTTTTCATTGGCCCATGGTGAAAGAAATAAGAAAATTTCTTATAATCTAAATGTATTAATTTAAAATTTTCTGATTTAGATCCTACCTATTTTGTGAGTATCAAATTACTTTCTTTTGTGCTAGTGATAGTAGATGGTCTTGGGGTTTTTAATAAGTCTGTATGTGACAAAATAAAACCGTGGTAACCTTATGACATTCCCAACTCCTCCATTAAACAGTGTATTGGTCTGTGAAAGCCCAAAGCATCGGGGCTCCCTGGATGAGATGATGTGGGGGGGAACCCTCCAGCTCTGGAGCCCAGAGACCCTAAGAGCTAGGTGGGGATGGGGAGGCCCCAAGCCTGGTGATGGGCTCACCTGCCGGCCTGCTCTCTCAGGATCAGACCTGAGACCCTAGTCCTTGCCCAGCACCCCCTTGGGCCTGAGGGCATTGGCCCCACCTGCTGGGCAGGATTCCGGGGGGCGGGGGTAGGGGTGAGGGCAGTGTGCCAACACTTGGGATCTGTTTTATTTCCTTCCTTCTTCCCTTGCAGGTGTTCCAAGAGCACCCTGGGGATACACGCAGACTTGGGACAGATGCAGAAAGGACTAAGACCCACCCCTTCCTCCTTGAGAGTTGAGGCCAGCCAGGGGCACAGACACCTGCTCAGGCCAAGGGAGGGACCGCATTTAAGGCTCTAGGCGCACAGGAGGGAGAGGTCAGAGAGGGGTTCTCAGAGGCGGCAGTCCATCCCCTGGAATTTGGAAGACCTGGAGCCCAGGCCTGATGAGTTGTTACCCAGTCTGCTCAAGCAAAGAGGCCGTGGAAAGCAAGGCCTGGCCCAGGCAGTGTCCCTGAAGCGCCACGGATGGGGCAGGCTGGGCCCTAGGGCAGCTCCGGGGTCGGGGGGTGAGGGGGTGGGGTTCATCCCCACTCACAGGGTCCCATCCCCCTGCGAGGAGCGCTGGCTGGGGCAAGGCCAGGGACACAGGTGTTGATGAGATGGGGGTAGAGGGTGAGGGCGCATTTGGCTCGGCTGGGGTGGGAGGTACTGAGGAGGGGGACAGGAAGGCCCACTTGGCCTTGAATGGAAAGCCTTTTAGGAGCTGGGAGGGAGGAATTACCCCACCCCCTCAATCCCATTACCCCCACTCCCTGACTGTTAAACTGCTTCTTTGCCTTTTGCAACAGAGTTGCTCCCTCCTGGGACAGAGCTGCCACTTTATGACTAGGGTGGCCCTCTCTGAGCTTATCTGTAGAGGGAATGGCAGTACTCCCTCACTCAGTGGGACTGGGTGAGTCTTCTGGGAATGAAGACCTTTCGTTTCTGGGTCGGGCAGTGACTCACCGGCTTGTGGGTGAGTACCTCTAGGACTCACAGACCACGAGAGCAGTCATGGTTACAGACGGGGTGAGGTTTCGAGAAGGGGGCATTTGCTTGGTGCATGGGTTTTGGGGGGTGTCTGCCCGGAGTATGGAGAAGAGCTCCCCTCGGGAGTGTGGCCTGGCACTGATGCTGGCTCCAGCACTCACTGGTGTGTGCCCTTGACCGGTTATGGCACCTCCCTGGGCCTCAGTTACCACACCTGTGAACTGGGGTGATAACAGGTGCAACCAAGGCCGTTGTGAAGAAGGCGCCTGGCTCGTGGAAGGCACTCAGGGATGCCTGTTGTCTGTCTTGTCACCCGACATTCTCCAGGAATAGCTTCTTTGCTTCCCCGCCTCTCTGTGCCTAGTGCACTAATGGAGTTCTTGTTGCTTGGTGAGAAGGTTGGTGTTGGAGTTTCACGGCCAGGCTGGGATGGTGCTGCTCTCCTGGCTCTTGGAAACTCTCAGACCCGTGCTGGATGGATGGATGGATGGATGGATGGATGGATCGATGGATGGAGAAAGGGGCAATGGCTTGGGGTGTTCCTAGCTGTCCACCTGCTGGGGCTGGCCTAGTGCCCGCAGCTGTGTCACCTACCATGGGCTAGAGCTGTCTCTCTGCCCACGGGCTAAGGGGCAAGTCAGCTGAGGGCAGGGAGCAGGGCCTCTTTCTCCCATCCCGACCATCAGCTAGAACCACGAGGGGCCTGGATGGGGACTGTGAGACAAAATGATACGTTCTCAGGGGCTGGCCTGGGGACCTGTGGCTGGGATCTTAATGCCAGGCAGAGGGCAAGGGGCATGCCCTTTGGGACTGTGCCCAGCCCCAGGCCACAGCAGAGCAGGCAGCCCACAGGCGGCCCCTCAGGTGGACATTTTCCTGCTAGGTGGGCCTCCCAGCACATAAGAGAATGTCAGGAGCCCCGTCACCCGGCTGCTCTGGGGCTTCTAGGCGGGGCTGGGCTGAAGGCAGACAGAGCTGACCTCACCCAGGCTCCCGAGTGAAGTTGTTGGCAGTGCTTTCTCCCTCAGGTTTGATTGGACTTTGATCTGTTTCTTTTGGAGAAGCCGAGCCATAAAGGGCCTCAGTGTGTCCTCATCAGGCCTCCAGCAGACCTTCTCCCTCTGCAAAAACCCCAGCCAGGGGCCTGTGTGGAAACACATAACCCCACCGGGCAGTCACGGGTGCCCACCTGCTTGTCAGAGCCCTGAGCTCGAAGGAGAGACCAGATGTCAAAACGCTTCAGCATCTGAGAAGCCGGCCACACCCGAGCGCAGTGAGGAGGGGGCTGCCCTTCAAGATGGGTCCCTTGCCTATACCTGGTATTAGGCCTGGTCTCAGAAAACTGTTAAATTCACGCGGACACGTAGAGATGCCCCAAGCTGGAGTGAGGAGGGATCCCAGCCATCATCCAGGCCACCCCTTTGCCGTCTATGGGGAAACTGAGGCCCGGAGAGGAGCCGCTGGCAAACTGGAGCCCTTGAGGAGCGATTCCCTTTTGCACTTAGAGACCCTCTGCTTCTCCGTCTCACAGAGGCGGCTACAGTTCTGGTGAAAAGCTGCACTTCCTGCCTAGAGAGCCAACTTGAGGGGCCGGGGGTGGGGGTTACTGGGAGACCCTGCGTGACGCTCCAGGCTGAGGCTGGGAGCCGTCGGGCAGCCGCGATTCCGATTCTGGGCCGGAAGAGATCCTGGGGGCCACATTGCCCACCGCACCACGCCTTCCTATGCCTGAGTCCCCTCTGAGGGGCGGTTTATGCCCTTTGATAGCTTCACCCCGCTCTGTTCAGGTTGAGGCTTGGACTGACCGGGTTCAAATCCCGGTGGTGCCCCTCGCCGGCTGAGTGGCCTCGGGCAGGCTGCTGGCGGCTGCCAAGGCTCGGATGCTCATCTGTAAAATGAGAAGGTGGCTCCTCACGGTTAAGGGAGGACCCAGTGAGTCACGTGCGGAGCGAGGAGTGCAGAGCACGGCACCCGGAACAACGTAGGTGCTCGCCATTCAGTCCCTCCCTTGGGTGTGTGGGTGTGTGTCCCTCTCCTGCTGGCTTGTAAAACTCTATAGGCAGGAGCCGGGTGTGGTTCGTGTTTGGGTACCCACGGGCACCTGGCACAGTAGGAGCCTTGCCTTCGTGTGTGTCTGGGGGTGGGGTGGACGGTGAGGTCCTGCTGTGGGTTAAATCTGAGGACGGCCTGGCCCGCAGTAGTGCTCCCCATGTCTGTTAGGCGCCAGAGACCCCCCTCAAACCCCACCGGCCAGGCGGCAGTGCCACTTCCGCTGCCCTGGAATAACACCCGCGTGCCCTGTGCTTGCCCCACAGACGCCAGCATGTCTCCGGATGCCACCAAGCCGAGCCACTGGTGCAGCGTGGCCTACTGGGAGCACCGGACACGGGTGGGCCGCCTCTATGCGGTGTATGACCAGGCCGTCAGCATCTTCTACGACCTACCTCAGGGCAGCGGCTTCTGCCTGGGCCAGCTCAACCTGGAGCAGCGCAGCGAGTCGGTGCGGCGCACGCGCAGCAAGATCGGCTTCGGCATCCTGCTCAGCAAGGAGCCGGACGGCGTGTGGGCCTACAACCGCGGCGAGCACCCCATCTTCGTCAACTCCCCCACGCTGGACGCGCCCGGCGGCCGCGCCCTGGTGGTCCGCAAGGTGCCTCCCGGCTACTCCATCAAGGTGTTTGACTTCGAGCGCTCGGGCCTGCTCCAGCACGGGCCCGAGCCCGACGCCGCCGACGGCCCCTACGACCCCAACAGCGTCCGCATCAGCTTCGCCAAGGGCTGGGGTCCCTGCTACTCCCGGCAGTTCATCACCTCCTGCCCCTGCTGGCTTGAGATCCTCCTCAACAACCACAGATAGCGGCCCGCCACCCGCCCCGCCAACGGGGGCCCCGTGCCCAGAGACACAGCCCCCACGGACGACCCCTCCCCCCCCAGATATCATCTACCTAGATTTAATATAAAGTTTTATATATTATATGGAAATATATATTATACTTGTAATTATGGAGTCATTTTTACAATGTAATTATTTATGTATGGTGCAATGTGTGTATATGGACAAAACAAGAAAGACGCACTTTGGCTTATAATACAGATATATTTTCTTTCTTCTCCTCCTTCCTCTTCTTTATGGTTTTTTTTTGTTGTTGTTGTTGTTTGTTTTTTTTTTTAAAGAAAATGATACAGCAGAGCTAGGTGGAAGAGCCTGGATTTGGTGTATGGTTTTTGAAATATTAATGCCCAGACTAAAAGCTAATAGCAGTCACTCGTTGATAATAAAGTATTCGCATTATAGTTTTTTTTTTTTTTTTTTAAAACTGTCTTCTTTTTAACAAAGAGGAACATGCAGGGCTTCTGTGGGTTTCTGACCCATCAGGCAGCCCGAAACTTGATTTCCATCTTTTACCGGTTAGAGTAGAGGGAATTACATTGAAAAGGGAGGAAGGACGTATGTTTATTCTTAAGGCCAGAGAAGGTTCTGTTGTTGCTTCCCACCCATGGCTGTAGTGTGTCCACAGGATTCAGGGGGAGGAGGGAGAGTACATGGGCCATCCATCCTAGGTAAGCTCTTCCCGTCTGTGGGGGAGGCTCATGCTCTGGCCTAGAGGAATTCTCAGCCTGATGGGGAAGACTTGGGTCCATGCCTCTCATCTCTGAGCTGTCTGCAAGCTAGAAAACATTAATTCTCACCACTTTGGGGAAATGGCCTGTGGAAGGAAGACTGAGATGGTGGGTCTTGAACCCACCTACCACCTCACAGAAGCCACCTGAGCCCCAGGGTGAAACTCCTTTTAAGACCTAGATAAGCTACCCTCCCATCCCCCCACCAAGTAGCTCAGAACCTGCCCATCTGGAACTGTAGTCATTATTGATGCAAAGGCAGGTGGTTTCTTTCTACTCTATAAAAGGGAAAAGTTAAGGTTCTGGAAGGGTAAATGACTAGCTCATGAGACAGATCAAGGTTAGAAGTTAACCAGAGCCATATCAATTAAATCAGTTTACTCTCTTGAGAAAACTCAAAAAAAGAAGGCCTTCTTGGCCAAATAACTTAAGGGAATGTTACATTGTATATCTTCTTTCTTGGAGATTTACATTAGCCTATTAAATGCTCTGAGAAGTCCTGTGTGTTATCTATTGCTGCGTAATAAATGATCCTAAAACTTGGCAGCTTGAAACAACTCACATTTATTATCACACAGTTTCTGTGTTTAGGAATGCAGGAGCAGCTTAGCTGGGTGGATCTGGTTCAGGGTCTCGTGAGGCTGCAATCAAGCTGTCTGCCAGGGCTGTAGTCATCTGAGGCTTAACTGGGGCTGGAGGACCCACTTCCAAGTTCGCTCACGTGGCTGTTGGCTGGAGGCCTCAGTTCCTGGCCACGTAGGCCTCTCCATTGGACTAGTCATGACGTGGCAACTGACCCAAAAGAGGGAGACCAAGTGTGAAGCTGCTGTCTTTCCTAACCTGATCTCAAAAGCATCCTGCCATCACTTCTGCCATATTCTGTTGATCACACAAACCATTCTTGCTACAGTGTGTTGGGGGGTAGGGGTGGGGGGACCACACAGGAGTGTGACTGCCAGGAGGTGGGAATCATGGCCACCACATCCTCCAAGAACTACACTATTTCACTTGGTTTCCCAAAGTTATATGCCAGTGGACTCCTTCCCCACCCCTGCTAATTCTGTCCCCATACCCAGGCCAGCCAGCCCAGGCCCTTTCACTCCACTCTGCCACCCTCAGACCCGAGCTTCCCGGGAGGCCCTACTCCTTCTGCTGTCCCCACTATGCAGGCCTTGGTCCTCCTGGGGCGCAGTGAGCAGAGCTGTGCTGTGCTGTGTGAGGATGGGCTAGGAGTCACTGTATCTGTCTTCTTTTCAAGCCAGTGACAACTGACACTAACTCACTGTTTGTGAGTCCTTCCTACTCGTGAAGTGACTTTGATGCATCCTGTCTTCACAAGAACCTCTGTGGGGGTGTTCTCTGCCATTCTCCTTTTCCAGTTGGAGGAATGGATGCTTACACAAATGCTGTCATTTGCCCAAGCTCCCTGGGGGGAAAGGAACAAACCTCTGTCTCAGATGTTGGCTGGGTGTCCTCTCATGTGCTGGTTATGATTGGCTTTGCTGGAGTGGGCCTGCACCTTGGGAACGGTCTGTGAGCCTAAAGGGCTGAACTCTGGGGGCCCAGGGGCCTCAACCTTGCAGCAATTTGCTCCAAGGCCTGCCCTGTCCTGAGGCTGGGGACCTCCCTAAGGTCCTTGGGTGGCCTCGAGTGTTAGGGAGAAGGCCTGGTGGCTGCCTTTCTTTGTGGGGGTCTGAGACTCCAGTTCTAGCCCCTCAGTTCACATAGGGAAACCAAGTCCCAGACAGAACAGGCTGCGTTGCTGAGGGCACAAGTGGCGCTAGGACCTGCTGTCCTCCCCCTTTCCCGGTTGTGGTGCTGGCAGAAACTCTGTGGTTTCCCCCAGACCACCCAGGGATCCAGTGACTCAGGCTCCAAAGAAGACACTTTCTAAACAACGCCCCGTCTCTGGAGAGCGTCGTGGGAGCCTGGTCCCTGCAGGCCCTGGGAAGTGAGGTGGGTGGGGCTTACTGCCCCCAAACCCAAGCCCAGGCCTGGGGTGAGGGCGGAGAGGGAATGGATTTCCTTCTATTGACTAGGTTCTTTGAGAGGCCTTAGTCCCTCCATAGCTCCTTCCTCTCAGCTTCACAGCCCACCCCCATGTCAGTCCTTTCCCTGCTTAGTCTCTGGGAATGTCTGGGGGTAGGGGCTGTGGAGAGATGGATCTACGAGTGAGGGAAGCACAGCTGGGAGAGAGGGGGTGCCTGGAGATCTTGTGTTCATGCTTCAGGTGAGAAAACCAAAGGCTCAGAGAGGACTATGAGGAGCCCAAGGTCACACAGCAAGTACAGGGCAGAGCTGAGCCTAACACCCGTGTCTCAAGACTCCTGGTCTGGCTGCTTCCTGTGTGTCTGGGCATAGATTCCCCCAGTGCTCTGAAGGGCGTGCACACACCTCTGTTCACCTCTGTGAACGCCCCCCATCCCCCCGCCACCTGTCCTGGAAGCTCCCGTCCCACACACACATTTCAGGGGACTTCGTCGTTCCGGCTGCCTCTGGCTGCAGCTGCCTGTTCTAATCTAGACTCTGCTATTTACCAGATAGGTGATCTGAGGCAAGTTATATACTTAACCTCTCTGTGCCTGAGTTGCCTCATTGGAATAACAGTAAGAGTATTTGGGACTTCCCTGGCGGTCCAGTGGTTGAGACTTCGCCTTCCAAAGCAGGGAGTGCGGTTCGATCCCTGGTCAGGGAGCTAAGATCCCACATGCCTTGCGGCCAAAAAACCAAAACATAAAAAAACAGAAGCAATATTGTAACAAAGTCGATAAAGACTTTAAAAATGGTCCACATCAAAAAAAAAAAAAAATCTTAAAAAAAAACCCAAAACACAATAAGAGTGTTTACATCCAAGGGTTGTCAGGAGGATTAACTGAATTAATGCCTGTTAAGCACTCACAACTGCCAAGTATTAAGCTGTCAGCAAGTGCTCCCTAGTATCATCTTGGGGCCTGGAACGTAGCTCAGGTTGGTGAAGAAAGCTTGGGTTGGGTTCTCAGCAGGTATGAGGACTCAAATCCAGATCTCCTAAGTCGCTGTTGCCTTGGGCCATCAGCTGACCTGTGTGAACCTCAGTTTCCCCAGCAGGAATAGAGTCAGTGACCCACTGGGACATCCCTCGTTGGGGACGCCAGGGCCTCCCCCAGACAGCTGCTGTGGCCTCTTGCTGGGCTTCCATCCCTCTCCCACCCGCTCCAACCCACTGTTCACCCAGAGTCATGGTCTGCACCCAAATCGGACAGTGTGGGTGTCACTGTCAAATCTGTCAGTCCTCTGAGTGACAGTGACCTCTCTGGTGACTGCCTGTGCTCTCAGGATACAGAGAGCCTGCCCATGCTCCCTCCTGCCCAATCCAAGATCTGCCCACGCCGCTGTCCCCTCTCTCCTCCCTGGGAGTCTCCTAGAAGCCGGAGATGTCTTATGTCCCTTTGGCCCCCCTGGCCCTGGTCCAGCCCAGTGCCGGGCACAGAGGATAGGCTCCCTGGATGTTTGTGGAATGAAAGGGTCATGGAGGTAATAGATGTGGGTGTGTTTTATAAACTCTAAAGGAACAAGCAGTCATCCAGAGGGGGGTGTGTTTATTAGTATCACATGTCTCCATGACAACCCCAGCTGGCTTCTCCTTACAGGCCCCTAAGAACCCTCATCTCTTCCCCTAGCCTCAGGCCCCAGGTCCTATAGTCTTATTCTACCCTCCTGGGGATGTGGTAGCAAGAATTCCTGATTTGGGAGGGGGCGTGTTCCTTTGATGATTTAGAACACAGACTCAGAGAACAGCTAAGCTGGGAGGGCCCTTAGAGGACATCTAGTGCCGTCACTGTCATAGAACTGAGGCTCAGAGAGGTCAGGGTGGTGACCAGGGTCACACAGCAAGGCAGTAGCCAATGGGGGCCAAACCCTTGACTTGGGGCTCCTTTCAGAGCTGATCTCTCAGAGATGCTGCAAAGGCTTCTGTGAAGACAGGATCAGCCTGAGCAAAGCAGTCGAGAGGCAAGAAGGGTAGGGGCACAGATCATTTTTTGGTTTTGTTTGTTTTTAACTGTGGTAAAAAAAAAAAAAAAATATATATATATATATATATATAGCATAAAATTGACCAGTTTAATCATTTTTAAGGGTACAACTCAGTGGCATTAAGTACATTTGCATTGTTGTACAACTGTCACCACCATCCATCCCTAGAACTTTTTCATCTTCCCTATGCTTTCGTTGTCGGTGGTGTTATTGTGGTAAAATACACATAACATAAAATTTGTCATTGTAACCATTTTTCAGTGTGCAGATCTGTGGCATTAAGTGCATTCTCATTGTTGTGTTCCCTATGCTTTTTAATAAAAGGCATATGGAGGCAAAGTTTTACAATTCTTCACCCTGGGATCGTGAGGCCTTTGCTGACTTCTGGCAACCTGGATAACCCAGGGGAAGTTGTGTGTCACCTTGGCCTGGTCGGGGGTTTGGTGGAGAATGCTGGGGAAGGGGGTGTCCAGTCTAGGCTGACTGTCAGCCGGGATAAAGGCTGGAACTGCCTCTCAGCCTTGCTGTTTTCAACGCAGGTCACAGCGAGGCTAGTGGAGTATAGATGAAATGCCTAGAATTTCTGACTGTGAGACTGGGAGCTCATGTGATGAGTAGAGGACACAGATGGTTTTGAATGCGACCTCCTTGGACTCCCTAGGGGCACCGTGGGAGACCTGGCTGAGTGATGCTGGGAGAGACCCCAATTACTGGGCTTTAACTTCCCTTCAGAAATGAAAGGTCTAAACCAGATGGCTTGATGGTGCTTTTTGGGGGGGGCCCAGGGGCTCTAGAGAGCCCCTGATGCTCACTCCAAAATTTAGGGTGGACTTTGCTATTAGATCTGCTGAGAGGAGCTGAGACAATTGCTAGTAACAGAACCCTTACTTTGTTTAGCAATAATCATAACAGTTATCATTTACTGAGGGACTTGTTATGTACTAGGCACTTTGTATCATCTCATTTAATCCTTATTTCTGTTTTATAGATGAGGCTCAGGGGAGTTAAGTATGTTGCCCAAGGTCACACAGCTAGGAAGTATCAGATGGAGGATTCCCACCCAGATCTCTCTGGTTCCAGAGCTGGTGTTCCTACCCACTCCCACCCCCAATCCTGCTAATGAATGGCAGCAGTTCTGAACTTGACTTTCCATGGCTGCTGAGCACACAAGCTTTGGAGGCAACTCCCAGGGCTCTAGGCCCAGCTCTGCCTCCAGCTAAGTGACCTTGGGTAAGTTACCTAAGGTCTCTGAGCCTCAGTTTCCTTATTTGTTAGAATGGACACCTCCTAGGATAGTTAAGAAGATGAAATTAAATGGGTTTATATTTGTAAAGCAGTTAGAATAGGGCCTGCTTGTATTCACATTTAGCATTTGTTGAATTTTTAAAATACTGTGTTTATTGCCAGCTTTTTGAGGTCAGTTTTGTTTGAACCAGCAAATTAATTGGAAATGTTTATTTGTAACAGTTTCCCTTTCTATTTCTCATCTTTGAGCAGTGAACAAAATGGAGCTTTAGGAATGCCTAGAAACACACACACATAAACAACACTGCGTACATGCATGCAGTCTAAGATGTGCTTTCCTTAACATTTCAACAGAAACGCATCTATTCGTAAGTTTTTGTAGAGAAGGGGAAAAAAATCTTCTCCATAGGCCATAGAATGTTGGCCAAGTTCCTTAAATTGTCTAAAATGGGCAGCATATCGGTGCTTTCTAAGTGTGTGTATTGGAAGCAGACCCTTTGGCAATGGTGACCCCCACTCCCACCCCTGCTCCCTCTTCCCTTTCCTCGTCCACCCATGGAGGGAGGATGGTTGCTGTGTCTGGACCTGACGACAACTATTCTGACTCTTTAAGAATCCCCTGCTTTGTGTTGCCCAACATAGAATGTCAATACTTGTCAAAACCCACATCAGATCCCCAGAAAGCCGAGTGGCGCCTTGGTGACAGGCCTTGGCTGGCTCCTAGGCTCTCCTCACTCTGGGGCTCCAGGGGGTTGAGGTCTGACACTTAGGACCACTTGGCCCCATCCGGGCCCACAGCCAGGATCTCTGCCAGGCCCTGGCTGTGTGTGCTGAGGGGTGTCCCTGCCACGACTCACAGGGAAGAAGAACCAGCTTGAGCCACGCAAGGTTTTAAATTGAGGAATTGTCAGTTTGTATATTTGGGATCCCATTCTGTCTGATTCTGAGCCTGGAGATGCCAGGGGTGCCCCGCTAGGGAGCAGGCAATTTCATCCAACACCTTCTGTGACAGTTTCTAGGCTTCGGGGGTGGGCTCTCAAGTGACCGGGAGAAGCCAAAGGCCTTTGAGGTGAGTCTCTTCTGGAATGTGCCATGGCTGGGGAGAGAGGGGACACAGAGCCACTGAAAATCATCTTTGAACAAGAGATTTTTGCCACCTTCTCCATCAAGCCTGTGGGATGATGCCTGTTTTATAGATGAGAAGCAAAAGCTCTGAGAGGTCAAGCGATCACCTAAAGGTCACACAGCCAACTGGTGGTGCTGGGTTGTTACTGGATCTATCTGATTCTTGTTCCAGTGCCCACTAGCTTGCCCGCATCCAAGGCACTGGGATTCTTTCATGTGCCTCACAGACCCTGGCTCATAGCATTTCATGCCTCTCAGCCTGTGCCCTGGCTCTGGACACCATGCTTGGGAGGCTAAGAAGACTAGGGGAGCATGGAGTAGCCAAGGGGCTCACTAACACCTCCTCCCCATATGGGGATGGTCTCAGTTTCTTCATCTGTGAAATGGGTCTAAGGCCTGCTCTGACAGAGTGGTTGCAAGGAACCAATGAACTCAGGAGCAGGAAAGTGGTTTGGAAAACTAGAGGTACTGATGGGAGCATTGATGTGGTCTGAGACGTGACTTAGGAGAGAATAAAGGCTTGATAGAGGGCTGGGATGGAAAGAAAGCAGAGTGGAAAGGGCTTGTCAGACACAGAAACTGGGCCAGTGTTCTTTTATAAGCTGTAGTTTGTCGGCTGCGATGCCACCTGCCTTCCTGTGCCTGAAATCCTGGACATTCCTTTGGGTTAAGCAGGCCCTTTTCTAAGCTCTCGTTTTAGAACACTTGTCTTCTTTAGGGCAGTGGTGTTGTACTGACATAAACTGAGCCTCTCCCACAGGTAAGGACCTTACATACACGGTCTAATGGAATACTCACACTGGACTCTCACGCTACCACTGTTTATAGGTATGGCTGTCCCATTTTACATATACGGAAGAATGAGGCTAGGAAGAGCTCAGTAATTTGCCTAAGGTCCCACGGGAGGTAAGGGATAGAGTTAGGGTTCGACTGAGATTGCTCTTGCTTCAGACTCTGGTTGCCTTTGGGCTCCGTGGTTTTTATATCCTTGACCTTCACCCCCAGAGAAGCCAAGCACGCTGAGTCTGGGGCCTGGGCCGTGGGGTCCCAGAATCCTCCCTCATGGGTGGGATCTCATAGTGACTGAAGACCAGGTGGGCACAGGCTGAACTTGTTCAAGGACAGACTTCCAGGCTGGAAGGGGCAGCCGCAGACCACCATGGCTCTGGCACATCATAATCTTTCTGTGACATTGCCACAGCTGCCTCATAATGGGTCCCTCCACAGGTCTCCAGGAGCTCCTTTTGTTCCCCTCTCTACACTGCGGCCAGATGTATCTTCCTAAAATGCAGTTTGGCAAGTCATTCCTCTGCCTAAAGCCATCTGTTGGCTGCCCATCAAAGTCCAAGCCCCTTATGGGATGTATCAGGCCCTTCTTGGTCCCCTCACCCTCCCGAGGCTGAACCAACAATGGTCCCTAAATAGGCCAAACTGATTTGTGACTCCAAGCCTTTGCTTATGCTGTTCCCTCTTCCTAGATACCCTTCACCCGCTCCAGTGCTTAATTGTCAAACTCCTTTCCTATCATTTAGAGTAGTAACCTTATGAGTGTTTAATGTATGTATTAGGAGATACACACGTGTGTTACAAATGGCATGGTGGGAATCATCTTCTCCCACCCAGGCCCCCTTGGGTCACCTGTTTGTTGGGTGCTTTTGTGTCCTTTAATATGTTCACTTCTCAATGCTCCAGCTCACTGTTGGTTCCTCTGGGACCCATCCCTTAACAGCCATCCCTTCACCTGGCCCAGGTAAACCCTGCCTGCTGAGACACACAGCACCCAGATGTCCGCCCTTGTCTGTTGATTGGCCTGTTTTCTCTCTAGCTTGTGAGCTGCTAGAGGGTGGTAACGGTGCTATGGTGGTTTCTGTGTCCCCAGTGGGGGACAGAGAGCCCTGGTGCCTGGTGTATATACGTTAAAGGTATTGCTGGAGGACTGGGTGTGTCTTCAGGTGGTGACGGCCCAGTGCCTGGGGCTGCTACACTTCACAGAGTCCCCTAGAAAGGAAGGTTTG
Source organism: Eschrichtius robustus (assembly GCF_028021215.1). Classification (NCBI taxonomy): domain Eukaryota; kingdom Metazoa; phylum Chordata; class Mammalia; order Artiodactyla; family Eschrichtiidae; genus Eschrichtius; species Eschrichtius robustus. Next base: position 127,964,182 of record NC_090824.1, read on the forward strand.
CTTAGCGAGTGGTGCTGGGGAAAACAAGGAGATAGAGGAGGGGGGGAGGGGAGGAGAGTGAATAGCTCCATTTTCACCTCACCCTGTAGAGCAGAATAAATTCCAGATGGATGAGACTGCAAAATGTGAAAACAATGAAACCATGAAATAGCTAGAATAAAATGTTCATGATTTTGATCTCTGGATGGGAAGGGTCTCTTTAAGCACAGCAGTAATGGAAGAAATAATAAAGAAAAAGACGTATATATTTGTGTTCTTAAAATTGGAAACTTCTGTACATCTAAACGTCCCATAAATATAATTAAAATAACAACACATATGTAAAGAGCACTTGCAAATCAAAAAGAAAAAAATTTAAGAACCTAAATAGAAAAAAAAAAAAAGGGCAGCAGACACAAAAAGAAAATTAACAAAAGGATAAACAGTGACTAAGTTTATGTTTATGTTTAAAAGTAAGTGACTAAGAATATGTTTAAACTCATTAGAAAACAAAACCTCAGTTAAAACTGCGAGATGTTATTTTTCACTTATCACCTTGGCAGGACTATAAAAAACAAATAGTGCTCAATGGGGCTGAGATGAAGTGAGATGAATAAGATGAATGTTCTCTTTCTATGCTGAAGGGCCTGCAAACAGGGGCAGTTTTCAGGAAATCAGTTTCTCAATATGGATCAAAAGGCTTAAAAATGTTTATGCCCTCTGTTCCAGCAGTTCTGCCTCTGGGGATCATTCCTGAGAAATACTCATTTTTTATGGCAGCAAAATTTCTAAAACAGCCTAACTGTCCAAAAATAAGGAATGACAGAAATGATGGCACATCTATGTGACAAAATGTTATGCAGCCTTTAAAAATCAGGTTTAATTGTTGATGGCACTTGTGCCTGAGAAAATGGGAGGGGAGATCAAGGTGCACTTGGAGAGTTTTTTCTTTCCACTTTCTATTTTTCTGAATTATTTACCCTACCGTAAGCATGTGTTATTTTTATAAAGAAAAATTATCATGTTTTAGAATATTTTCAATTATTTGGAAAAGTTACGATATAATGCCAAATGGAAAAAAGCAGGTGATACATCTACATATATGTAAAATACTTCATTTACATATATATACACATAAATAATGCAGTAAGCACTGAATTCAGTCCCTGGCACATATAAAGTACTGACTATATACATACATATCAATATTGTGATATTAATGCATATACATGTATGTAAAATATAACCAGTGAATATTTCTGGGTTGTGGACTTAGGGGTGGTTTCTGCATTCTTTTTTTTTTTTTCAGTACTTTCTCACATTTTTCAAATTTTCTACAATAAGCATGCATTATCTTTATTATATTAAACTTTATTATAAATTATAATTATAAAAAAGACTCTCCACTATAAATGTTGAACCAAAGGGATTTGGTGTTAAGTCTTAATTAAACATTTCTATCTGCCAGTGTTCTGCTTAGTTGAAGTTTGACTGTATTAAATGACAATAAATGACCCTTACATTCGTATAGTGTACTTCCACTGGCTCAACTGGCTCCCTTGACCCCTGTAGCACCTCTGCAAGGTCCTGAGATTAAGGGAACTCGACAAGACATAATGGGAAATGTGGACACACATACACACACACACACACACACACACACACACACACACAATCTGGTGTGACCTTGGGTAAGTCACAGTCTCAAGGGCTCCAATCTCATATAAGCCTCACGCTGTGGCTTTAGATGACCAGGCCACAGCACGACTTTCTAACTGGGCTTCCTGGCCTCGCTGCCATCCGTCAGGCACAGGTGGGAGCTGGCAGGGCAGGAGGGGAGGAGAGGAGCATGCCCACAGTTCCCAGAGAGGTGATGGGGTGCATCTCCCCTTTCATTTGACTTTCAGAGAAGACCTCCTGGCTACTGTTCCTGGGAGACCCCACCCTGACGAACAAGGCTCCTATTCCCTCCGGATGCCCCACAGACCCGCCCTTCTCAGCCCAACAGTGGGTTTGGCAAAGAGAGGACATTTCCTTGGAAGAACAGAAGACCATGTCCTGCAGTTGCTTCCAGGGTAACTGCTTTCCGTTCTTTCAGTCATTGGATTCATGTGTGATTTGTTTCTGGTGTGCTCAGGATACAGAGGGTTCTCAGAGCCTCAGTGCAGAAACCCTAGTTCACAGATAGACTAAGAAGTCTTTGGGGGAGAGGGGACACAGCTCAAGCAAGATTATGGGGCAGTGTTGCACTAGACTTGTTGTTCCTACACGCTGGAGGCCATGCCCTAGAAGAGAGTTCAGGAAGAGAATAATGATGATGATGACGAAATAACTATCATTTACTGAGCACCATCTATTATGTACCATCTATTATCTCATTTAATTATCCCATCATCCTGTGAAATAGGTAGTGTTGTGTCCAATTTACAGATGGTGAAACTGAGACTCAGGGAGGTGAAATAACCTGTCCAGATACTCAGCAAGTAAATGGCAGAGTTGGAATTCAAAGCTAGGTGGTTCTCCCTCCTAAACTAATTTCCAAAACTTACCTGGCATATGGTATTCTCAGTGGGAATTGTTTGAAATAGATGGATTTAAGGAGTATCTGCTGAACGCCAAGCCCTGGCTTAGGTGCTTTTTATATGGTATCTCATTTAATCTCCAGAACGGCGTTTGTGGGGTATGTGTAATTATTCCTATCTTACAAATGAGAAGACTGAGGCTCAGATGTTTGTCCAAGGTCACACTGAGCCAAATAAAGGTCTTTTTAGGGAAGCAGTCCCGGGGAGAATGAATCAGGAGCAACCTGGACTCAGGATCAGAGCCCAGGAGCCAGAAAGGAGTAGGGAACTGGGGTGGGAGGGTGCTGCTAATTGGATGCTGTCTCCACCCACAGAAGGCAGCAGAGGGTCCAGGGGTAACTGTGATTTTGGTCAAGCCACCCCAGCCTCAATTTCCTCATTTGAAAAATGGGGCCACCAATACCTTACTGTACAGGGTTGTCAAGAGGATTAAGTGAGATAATGCACATGACATGCTCAGAGCAATGCCGAGCTCACAGGGAACGGCTGACAAATGTGAGATCCTGCTACTTCTACCCACTTTCCCTTCTCTACTGGTTTCTGTCAGTTGGTCAACATTCCTGGCACCTGTAAGACCGGCCCGGCATCCCACCCTACCCGTCCCCGTCCCAGACCCAGCACCAGTGCGTCATAAGGGTTTATGGAACGAGAGCCAGCTGAGCTGCTCCCTGGCTATTTGAGCTTATGCAGCTCATTTACCCTCTCTGGGCTGCAAGGGTGGGCTGGGGGCAGGGGGTGCTGACTGCATCATCTCTGGGGGCCCCACCGTACCCAAGTAAGCCCGTTACCCCCTGGCTCTCTCTCGCCTTCACCCCGACCCTGCACACGAAGGCTCTGGGGGCCAAGCCAGCTACCCACTCCCCAGGGACCATCCCTGACGGCATCTCCAGAGGGTGATGCATGTGCCAGGCGACAGACATGTCACCTACACATGCCAGGTGACAGACCCATCCTTCTTTCTCCCACAGCTCCTGGTGGGGCCCTGCCACTCCAGCAGGGGACAGGAAAGTAACTCAGCCTTCATAACCCCTCCTCAGATTCACACACTAGCAGCCTTGCTTTGGGAAGGGTGGTTTCTATTTCTTTCCCTTTTTTTTTTTTTGTCTTCAAGCACTCTTACTCGTCTGTCCCTGGGCTGTCTCTCCCACAGGCCTCTGTGGTCTGGGCCAGGAGTCTGTGGCCAACCCTTCTCCATCCTCTCCTGGCGGAAGGTCCCGCCATCAGGGCGGGCTGTGTTGCCCTACTGTGCGTGGTGGGAAAGAGGCTGGCCTCTGGAGGCCCCAGCTGGCCCCTTATTATATTGGCTTCTATTAAATTGAAACACATAGCACATCTATTACACAATAAACCACAGCTATTTCATGGATCAAATTAAGTTTTATTTGGGCAAATTACAACCTTTCCTACAGTCGTGCCTTTGTGAGGCCATTCCTTTTTAATAAAAGCAAGCATTTCTGGGGCTGGCCCTCCTGGACCAAAGCTCCATGGTGGGTTGGGGGCTCAGGCCAGGGCTGGCAAGAGTGTGTGTGTGTGTGTGTGTGTGTGTGTGTGTGTGTGTGTGTGTGTGTGTGTGAGAGAGAGATGGGAATTCTTGGGGCCCCTCTTGGGAATGGATTTATCCACCTTCTCCCCCTGCCTCCCCATCCTGAGGTTGCCATGGAAGTCTGCAGAGAACTTCTCATTAAGCAAGAAAAAAGCAGCAGCAGCAACAGGAGGAAAGCATTTCCCGGAATCTGGGAGGAAGCGTGAGTCACTGGGACTGCTAAGTGGGGACTGCTAAGTGAACCCTGCGTGGCCACTGCAGCGCCTGCCCAGGAGGCCTGGAGCGCAGGGCCAGCCATCAGGACTGTGCCAGGCCTGCCCGCATAGACATGCCCGCTGCCCTGGCTGACGCAGGCTCCAGGAATGCAAACAAAGCTGGGTGGAGGGGCCTTCTGAGGGCCGGGGCGCTGGGCCAGGCAGGAGGGAATGGGCCTGGAGGAGAGGCCTGCGGAGGGGCCTTGGGCCTCAGATGAGCCCCTCTCTGGTGTCCTTGGAGCCCAGGCTGCCGGGAGAGCTTCTACCTGTCGGCGTGACCTGCCCTGGCACTGCCAGCTCTGGCCTGGCCTCTAGGCTTCCCGTCATGGGGCAGGGGCAGGAGTTCCCCTAGATCAGAGGGTCTCAAAATTGGCTCCTGAATCAGCATCACCTGGGGACTGGTCAGAAATGCAGGTTCGGGACTTCCCTGGTGGCGCAGTGGTTAAGAGTCGACCTGCCAATGCAGGGGACACGGGTTCGAGCCCTGGTCCGGGAAGATCCCACATGCCGCGGAGCAACTAAGCCTGTGCGCCACTACTGAGCCTGCGCTCTAGAGCCCATGAGCCACAACTACTGAGCCTACGTGCCACAACTACTGAAGCCCACGCACCTAGAGCCTGTGCTCTGCAACAAGAGAAGCCACCGCAATGAGAATTCCGCACGCCACCACGAAGAGCAGCCCCGGCTCGCAGCAACTGGAGAAAGCCCGCATGCAGCAATGAAGACCCAACACAGCCAAAAATAAATAAACAAATAAAAATTTTTTAAAAAAAAAAAAGAGAAAGAAATGCAGGTTCTCAGGCCCCCCAGCCCTACTAAATCAGAAACTCTTGGGGGTGGAGTCCGGAGATCTGTGGTTTAACAAGCCCTCCAGGTGATTCTGATGCACACTCAAGTTTGAGGACCGCTGCACTTCATTATCGGTAAGTCAACTTCAAACCCACATTTGCTGGTTATTTATTGACAAAATTAAGAGGTAATGCTTAAGGAGTGCCTCTTGTGCGCCAGATTCCAGGCTAACCGCTTTCCACGTGCTAACTCATTTAATCCCCACATCAGCCCTGTGAGGTCAGGTTGTCATCATTTCTCCATCTTACAGGTGACATAAGTGCTGCTTTTCAGCCAGAAGCCAGTGTTCTGGGACCTCAGAGGTGATGGGAGATGCTGGGCCCAACTCACATTTGGCCCTTGTTGATTAACTACTTTACGGGGCTGACCTTTCCCTGGGTAGCTTTTTCATAAATGCCCTTCAGAGGCCGCGCTGCCTCATAAAAGGCGGCGGTGGGGAGAACTCTCACTCCAGAACTGGGAGTACAGGGGGAATCAGGCAGGTGGAGTGTGAGCAATAAGAATGATGAAAGAAGATGGGCCTGAGATGCAGGGTCCTGTAGAATCTCGTTTCTTCAGATGTGGTCCCTGGAACAGCAGCATCAAACTTCCCCAGGAGACTGTTAGAAATTCAGCATCTAGGATCCTGCCCCAGACCTGCTGAATCCAAATCTGCATTTTAATAAGATCCCTCTGGGTCTGTGTGCACATTCATGTTGAAGAAGCACGGGGTGGGGCACACAGGCATGTGCCCCAGCCTCTTCCTGCCACATAGAGGGACAGGATAACAGGATCTGGGATCTGTACCAGCCTCAGCCCAGCTCCTGTGGGGCTCCGGCTCCCGTGTTAGCACAAGCATCCCCTGAGGACCCTGGTGGGAGCCTCCAGCCCTTAAAACCCACAGCCAAAGTATCAATAATACAGTGGGAGGGACTCTCCCTCTGATGAGCCCTCTTCTCAAGTTCGAGGATCTTCACTCCTTTCCCCTCTCTTCCTAGAATGTGCACTCTGGCTTCAAACCCAGGCTCCGCCACTTACTGTGATTATTGTTGTAAACTTCTCGGCGCCTTGATTCTCCTTTTCTGTAAAATAGGGTAACAATCTTTCCCAGATCATACAATTTTGTGTGTGCAGATTAAATCTGTGAATAAACATAAAGTACTAGGAACAGTGCCTGGTACATAACTCCATGAACAGTAGCTACTTGCTTTCAGCCTGCCTTCTTTCCCTCCTCTGGCTGGCCCTTGGGCTGGAGTGGGATGGAGGAAAGGTGGGGCTGACCTGTGAGGTGTCAGTGCCAAGGCAGGGCTACTGGATTGGCTTCTGAAGGTGACAGGGGCTCCTGTGGGGTGGGGGGAAGAAGGAAACGTGTTTGTATGATACCTGTGATATGCCAGGCTCAGTGCCAGGCATTTCCCTCCTCTCCACAGTTGTACCAGGGAAGTACGGTTATTAGCTTACAGAAAGGATTGAGGCCCCAGAAGTGCAGTGACCAACCCAAGGTCACAGTTAGTGAAGGATAGAGCTAGTGCTTGATGGGTCTGCCTGGCCAGCCTGACCTCAGTCCCATACCCACTTCACATGACCCCATGCTTCCGCCTCCACTACAGCTCAAGCTGGTCCCTCAAGGAGATAGGGGGATCCAGAAGGTCAGAAGTCAACAACTCTTAGATCCATCAGAGAATTAAGGTCCCAGGGCAGACTGCCACTCTGAAATCTGGAGAGGCAGGTGAATACAGAGAATCACAGCTAAGATCAGCTTACTGAAAGCAAAAGCTACCAAAGCTAGTAACTGTTAGGAACACTTAAATTGTAACTATTTTAATTTAAAAAAAATTTTAATTGAAGTATAGTTGATTTACAGTGTTGTGTTAGTTGCTGGTATATAGCAAAGTGATTCAGTTATATCCATACATATATATGTATATATATTCTTTTTCATATTCTTTTTTTTAGTTTTTTTTAATTTTTAAAATTTTATTGAAATACAGTTGATTTACAATGTTAAGTTCTGCTGTACAGCAAAGTGATTCAGTTATACATATATATACATATGCTTTTTTTAATATTATTTTCTTTTATGGTTTATCACAGGATATTGAATATATTGTAGTTCCCTGTGCTACACAGCAGGACCTTGTTGTTTATCCATCCTATAAGGATAGTGTGCATCTGCCAGCCCCAACCTCCTGCTCCACCCCTCTCCCAAACCCCTCCCCCCTGGCAACCACAAGTCTGTTCCCTATGTCTGTGAGTCTGTTTCTGTTTTGTAGATAAGTTTATTTGTGTTATATTTTAGATTCCGCATTAAGTGATATTATATGGTATTTGTTTTTCTCTGACTTACTTCACTTAGTGTGGTAATCTCTAGGTCCATCCATGTTGCTGAAGATGGCATTATTTCATTCTTTTTTTTAAAATAAATTTATTTATTTATTTATTTATTTATTTATTTATTTATTTATTTATTTATTTATTTTTGGATGCCTTGGGTCTTTGTTGCTGCGCATGGGCTTTTCTCTAGTTGTGGCGAGCGGGGGCTACTCTTTGTTGTGGTGCACGGGCTTCTCATTGCGGTGGTTTCTCTTGTTGTGGAGCGTGGGCTCTAGGCGCACGGGCTTCAGTAGTTGTGGCACACGGGCTCAGTAGTTGTGGCTCACGGGCTCTAGAGAGCAGGCTTAGTAGTTGTGGCGCACAGGCCCAATTGCTCCGCGGCATGTGGGATCTTCCCGGACCAGGGCTTGAACCCGTGTCCCCTGCGTGCAGGCAGATTCTTAACCACTGCTCCACCAGGGAAGTCCCTATTTCATTCTTTTTTATGGCTGAGTAATATTCCATTGTACATATGTACCACATCTTCTTTATCCCTTCCTCTGTCAATGGACATTTAGGTTGCTTCCATGTCCTGGCTATTGTAAGTAGTGCTGCAGTGAACATCAGCATGCATGCCCCCTTTCAAATTATGGTTTTCTCCAGATATATCCCTAGGAGTGGGATTGCTGAGTTATATGGTAGTTCTATTTTTAGTTTTTTAAGGAGCCTCCATACTGTTCTCCACAGTGTCTGTACCAACTTACATTCCCACCAACAGTGTAGGAGGGTTCCCTTTTCTCCACACCCTCTCCAGCATTTATTTATTTATTTATTTATTTATTTATTTATTTATTTATTTTTATTAATTAATTAATTTATTTTTGGCTGTGTTGGGTCTTCGTTTCTGTGTGAGGGCTTTCTCTACGGGAGCCACTCTTCATCGCGGTGTGCAGGCCTCTCACTATCCCGGCCTCTCTTGTTGCGGAGCATAGGCTCCAGAAGTGCAGGCTCAGTAGTTGTGGCTCACAGGCCTAGTTGCTCCGTGGCATGTGGGATCTTCCCAGACCAGGGCTTGAACCCGTGTCCCCTGCATTGGCAGGCAGATTCTCAACCACTGCACCACCAGGGAAGCCCCAGCATTTATTGTTTGTAGATTTTTTGATGATGGCCATTCTGACCGGTGTGAGGTGATACCTCTTTGTAGCTTTGATTTGCATTTCTCTAATAATTAGTGATGTCAAGCATCTTTTCATGTGTTTGTTGGCCATCTGTATGTCTTCTCTGGAGAAATGTCTATTCAGATCATCTGCCAAGTTTTTGACTGGGTTGTTTGGTTTTTTGTTGTTGAGTTGTATCAGCTGTTTGTGTGTTTTGGAGATTAAGTCCTTGTCGGTTACATTAAATGGTAATTTTTAAAACTGCTCTTTTGAGGTATGATTGACATACAAAAAGCTGTACATATTTAATGTATACAACTTGATGAGTTTGCATATACGCATACATCCGTGAAAACATCACCACAATCTATGCTGTAAACATATCCATCACCTCCCAAAGTTTCCTCCCTCCCTCTTTATTTTTTTATTATTATATTTTATTTTATTATTATCTTTATTTATTTATTATTTTTTAAATTATTATTATCATTATTATTAAACAGTGATTTTGATGAACTGCTGGAAGCTGAGTGTGGACTAGCTTGAAAGTTAAAAACTAATAGGGGGGACCTCCCTGGTGGACCAGTGGTTAAGAATCCGTCTTCCAATGCAGGGGACATGGGTTCGATCCCCGGTCAGGGAACTAAGATCCCACATGCTGCGGGGCAACTAAGCCCGCACACGACAACTACTGAGCATGCGAGCCACAACTATGGAGCCCACTTGCTCTGGAGCCCATACGCTGCAACTACTTAGCCTGTGCACCACAACTAGAGAGAAGCCCGTGCACCGCAATGAAGGGCCCGTGTACCACAACTAAGACCTGATGCAGCCAAAATTAAAAATAAATAAATATTAAAGATAAAACAAAAACAAACAAACAAAAAAACAAATAGGGGCCCAGTCTTAGGCCTACCATACATTCAGGAGTTTTACCCCCAGGAACCCTACCAGGTTCACATGGTAAAGATCAGAGAAAAATCCCCTCTCTTTTGGGCAGGAGAAATAGACCTTTGAAATATGCCCAGAGCTTTTTCCATAACAAAGGCCTATCCCTCCAGAGAAACTACTTTACCAGAGCGTTGTCTGACCTGGAGGAAGGGCAGTTAAACAACTGCAGCCCTCTTTAGCCATACTGTCTCATTTAAGGGGAGAAAAAATAAGGGCTAAGATATGCTTCTAAAGGTCACAGCCCAGGGACTCAGACCAACTAAAAAATCTGAGATTTAATAATAAGAATATAGAATGTTTTCCCTCCCCAACATCTTACTGCTAATACAGCAGGTCTTCAGTATAATAACAGTGGATTACAGCTGAAAGAGCTGCAGGACACAGGCTCTTTCTAAGAAAGAGTTCTTAGGGAAACCCAAAGATAACAGGGGAGGAAAAAACAAACAAACAAGGAGATTCTAGGGAACTGAAGCCTCTGGTACCTACAGCTACAGCAAACCTTAAACACAGATCAACTCCTAGCCAGATTAACATAAAGCCTCACACTAAAAGTCTCTTTACCTCAGTACCCATAACCTGATATATCATGTCTGGCTTTCAACAAAACATTAAATGGCATGCTAAAAGACAAGAAAAAACTGTCTGAAGAGATAAAGCAAGTGTTAGAACCAGACTCAGATATCACAAAGATTTATGGAATTAAACAGATAGAGGATTTAAAATAACTTTGGTTAGTATTCCAATGGAAAAAGTAAATAACATGCAAGAATACATGGGGAATGTAAATAAAGTGATGGAACCTCTAAGAAAAGATCAAAAGGAAATGTGAGAAATAAAAAACATTGTACTAAAATGAAGAATGTCTTTAATGGGCTCATCAGTAGACTGGACATGGCCAAGGCAAGAATCACTGAACATGAAGATATGTCATTAGAAACTTCCAAAACTGAAATGCAAAGAGAAAAAAGAATGGAAAAAAAAAAAAATAATAACTGTGGGACAATTACAAAAGGTGTAACATATGCATAATGGGAGTACCAGAAGGAGAAGAAAGAGAAGAAGAAGCAGAAGAAATATTTGAAGTAATAATGGTTGGTAATTTTCCAAAATTAATGACAGACACCAAACCATAGATCTAGGAAGCTTAGGGAATACCAAGTAGGCAAAAATATAAAAATATCTACACCTAAGCATTTCCTGTTCAAACTGCAGAAAACCAAAGACAAAGAGAAAATCCTGAAAGAAGCCAGAGGAAAAATACACTTTACCCACAGAGGGATACATCGGGCTTCTCTTCAGAAGCCATGCAAACAAGAAGAGAATGAAGTGAAGATTTTAAAGTATTGAAAGAAAATAAAACCCCATCAACCTAGAATTCTGTATCCAGGGAAATTATACTTCAAAAGTGAAAGAGAAGTAAAAATTTCTCAAACAAAAACTGAGGGAATTTGTCACCAGTAGGCCTGCCCTCCAAGGTATATTAAAAGAAGTTCTTCAAAGAGAAGGAAAATTATGTAGGTCAGAAACTGAGACCTACATAAGCAAAGGAAGAATATCAGAGAAGGAGTAATGAAGATAAAATAAAATCTTTTATTTTTCTTATTCTTAACTGATCTAATAGACAACTGTTCAAACTAAAAATAGCAAAAATAATAGCAAAAAACCAGCAACAGAAGTATTGGGTGATTATAGTATATGGATAGGTGAAATGAATACCAGCTATGTTTTAAGGGATGGGGAGAAAAATTGGGAATACTCTGCTATAAGGTACCATGAAGCAATATAGTTATTGAAAGTGGACTTAGATTAGTTGTAAATGTTTATTGTAAACTCTAGGACAACAACTAAAAAAATTTTTAAAGAAATTTAATTGATGTGCTAAAAGCAGGGAGAAAATGGAATCATAGATAAAACCAGATAAGGTAGGAGAAGAAGGGAAGATTAAAAAAATGAAACAAATGCAACAAGTAGAAAACAATTATAAACATGGTAAATATTAATCCAATCCAACTATATTAGTAATTACCTTAAATATGAATGGTATAAATATACCAGTTAAAAAACAGAGACTATCAGAGGCAAAACAAAACAGGACTCAATTATCTTTTGTCTACAAGAAGCCCACTTTAAAAATAAACAGATTAAAAGTAAAGGGATAGGGAAGGATAGACCATGCTAACACTAATCAGAGAAAGCTGTAAGTTCAGACAAAGCAGACTTCAAAACAAGAAAAGTGATCAGGGATAAAGTGGAGCATCACATAATGATAAAAGGATGAATTCTCCAAGAAGGTATAACAATCCTTAATGTATATGCACCTAACAAGAGAACATCAAAGTACATGAGGCCAAAAACGATAGAACTGCAAGGAGAAACAGACAAAACCATTATTATTAATTTTTTTAAATTAATTAATTAATTAATTTATTTTTGGCTGTGTTGGGTCTTCGTTTCTGTTGTAGGGCTTTCTCTAGTTGCGGCAAGCGGGGCCAGTCTTCATCGCGGTGCGCAGGCCTCTCACTGTCGCGGCCTCTCTTGTTGCGGAGCACAGGCTCCAGACGCGCAGGCTCAGTAGTTGTGGCTCACGGGCCTAGTTGCTCCGTGGCATGTGGGATCTTCCCAGACCAGGGCTCGAACCCGTGTCCCCTGCATTGGCAGGCAGATTCTCAACCACTGCGCCACCAGGGAAGCCCCAAAACCATTATTATATTTGGAGACTTCCACACCCCTCTGTCATTCATGGACAGATCCAGTAGGCAGGAAATCAGTAAGGATGTAGTTGAACTAAACAGCACCAAGCGGATCTAATTTATAGAATACATCATCTGACAACAGCAGACTACACAATCTTCTCAAGTTCACATGGAACATCACCAGGATAGACCACATACTGGGCCATATAACCCACCTTAACAAATTGAAAAGAATGATATCTGGGGGATGGGCATTTGGTTCTGTTTCCCAAGAGACCAAGTTTGTTTAGGAAACAGGGCCTCTGAAGCCTGACAGACGTGGGGAACAATCCTAGGTCCATCACTTACCTGCTATGTGACCTTGGGCCAGTCATTTAATCTCTTCATCTGTAGAGTGAAGACAATACTAGTAACTACTTCATGGGTAGATGTTACAAGCATGAAATAAGACACCCCATGATAAGTGATTTAAACCCTCCCTGGCTCAAGGTAAGACCTCAATAAACTTTCCCTGCTCACTCATGGTGTTAGTAAGGGAGAAGGACCACAGTCTGAACCCCTGTGCACAATCTGTGCACCACCCCCTGCTGGTCATGGGAGACTCAGACCTCAAACTTGGGCTCCCCTTTAGTCCTGGAGGTACGTCACCTTACCACCCTCAGGGAGCAGGTGCCACCAGCTCCTGGCAGGTGGGAGTACAATGGGAGGCGGGCTTAGCTCAACTGAATTCAGGGGCACAGGGTGGGAAGGGTTCCCGAGAAGGAGCATTTGAGGAAGGTCTCAAAGATGGGAGTCCATTCCAAACTGAGGACACAGCCTGAGCGAGGCTTGGAGGGTGGCTAAAGCACAGTGCGTTCCAGGCCTGATGAACAGGCTGGAGTGGATCATGGACCCCAGAGATGGTCAGGGTGCAGAGGTCACTTGGCCCAGTCATCTTGCCTTGGAGATGAGGAAACTGAGGCCCAGAGAGGGAAGAAGAGTCCTCCCAGTTGTCACACTACTAGATTTGCTTCCATCCTGGGACCTCACTGAACTTGGAGAATGCAAATTTTGATTCGAAAGAATGGTAATTTAGCGATGATGAGGGACTGATATTTATTGACTGGTGAATATGTGTCAGGCACTGCTGTAAGGGCCTTATAGGGGATATGTGATTTTATCCTCACAAGTAACCCTATGAGGTAGGAACTATTATTTCCATTTTATAGTTGAGGAAACTGAGGCACAGAGAGGTTACTAATGCCTCCTCAGCACTTTTAGGATTTTAGCAGACACCACTCACTGCCTCGTCCACATCCACCCCGGCATTTCTCCCTTGCTGGCAGAGCAACCACACTGTTCCTCTGTCCCCGTATCCCACAACTGCAGCTTCAGGAGAGGCCTGCTCCAGGGGAGGCTCTTCACTGGCCTCAGCCACTTATGCTGGTCCACTCCTCCTGCGAGAGATTGATTCAGGGACAGGCATGGGATGCTTTCTGTCCTGTTAGAAGTGGAGGGAAGTTAGGGGAATTCTGGAAGGAGATTCTTGACTGTAAAAGAGAGAGAGAGAGACCCATGGAACATATAATGGCCCCTCTTCCATCTCTGGACATTGTGGTGTCTACATGTGATGTTGGAACTATGGCAGCCACATTAGGTCCATAAGGGGACAAGTCTGAGAATAGTCTGACACACTGAAGATGGCAGAGTAGAGGCAGGTATTAATGGGGTTCTTGAAAATGTGGATGAGCTGCTGAATTAACTAACCCAGGATGCCCTTCCTCTCATCTCCTTGACACATGAGCACTTACATCTCTTATTTGCTAAGCTGGTTGCATCAGTGTTTTCTGCTCCTTGCAGCTGAAAGCATTTTTGTTGGTGCAAGGATGAACCCCAAACCTCTTCAAATGTCATTCAAGACTCAGACTCCCGGCAGCTTTGTTTCTCATCAGCATCTGCTGTTCTAGCCAGACTCGAAGACTGGCTAATCCCAGGATGGGCCATGTTCTCCGGGGCCTCCAGGTCTTTGCCTTTGCTGTTTCCTCTGCTGGAGGTTCCCCACCATGTGTCGGGCACACACCCCCTCTCCTCTGCTGAACCGGCGGCTCTGTCACCTTCTGTGCAGCCCCACAGCACCGGTCTGTGTGGCCACCGTCACTCTCGTCACCCAAGTTCTCCCCTGTCAGTTTATATATCTGCCCCCTTTCCTGGACTGAGCTCTGGACCAAGGGCAGACCCTGGTCACATTCATTTCTGTGCCCTTGCCACCCAGTACAGCACACACACCCTCTAAGGGGCTACGGAATAAATAAAGGTGTGGGAGCTCTCTGCGTCCACTGGAGCTCCCGAGGGAGACTGGGGAGGCAGAGCCCAGGACACCAGCAATAGTAACAGCCATCATCAATGAGCCAATGAGTCTCCTATGCTCTCCACGAGATCACCAGTCTTCTTGTTTTATAGATGAGAAAACCGAGGCACAGAGGGCTAAAGTGACGTGCCCAGAGCTGGGATTTAAATGCGAGTCTGTTGGTCTTCAGCAAAGTGAAAAAAGATATATATTGAATTGTACATATATGATTGTGTATGGGAGTGTGTGTGTGTGTGTGTGTGTGTATAATGTGTGTTTAATTGCCTTATGATAGTAGGAATATTGGCAATTGACTTTTCCAATTTTCTCAATATTTCTAATTTTGTTTCAGAAGTGTAATGGGGACAAATTTTAAATATACAGCCAAAGGTTTAGAGAATTAACGTTAGGTTGGGCTGTGTGCCCTGAGGACTTCATTTTCTTAAAGATTCTGTGGTGGAACAGGAAACCCACATCATTCTGTGTTCCCCAGATGCTATCTGAACCATGTAATGTCAAGATTTCCTGATCCCCTATTCTCTAATCTGTGCACTCATGAATCTGGGGACGTTATCATTTGTTTTTTCTTCCCTCCCTTCCTTCCCTCCTTCCTTCTTCCTTTCTCTTTCTTCCTTCCTTCCTAAGACCTCTTTCTTTCCTTTCCTTTTTTTTTTTTTTTTTTTGTGGCTGGAAAGTGAGGATAAAGAATAAACACTGGGCTTCCCTGGTGGCGCAGTGGTTAAGAATCCGCCTGCCAATGCAGGGGACACGGGTTCGAGCCCTGGCCCTGGAAGGTCCCACATGCCGCGGAGCAACTAAGCCCGTGCGCCACAACTAGAGAAAGCCTGCGCACAGCAACAAAGACCCGACACAGCCAAAAATAAATAAAATAAATAAGTTTATATTAAAAAAAAAAAAAGAATAAGCATTGTTGACATTTTTCTAGCACAACTTAAATTTTTTGCACTTAGAAAAGGTTAAATCATTAGGTTGTTGGCATGTGGATGGGGAGGTAGGAGAAAACTCATCTCCAAAAATACACCTCTTTTCTTTCTTATTTATGTGAAACTTTGTTCTGAAGGCTTCTCAGGGGCCAAAGAACAAGCACACAAACAAAATCAGGTCATCACCATTCTGCTCTCTGCCTCTCGCCCAGCTGGACCCTGGGTGGAGCCCCAGGACAAAGTTCTGGGGGGCACCAGGAAGCAGAGCCAGTGCACCCCAGGAGGGAGGCCCCGCGTGCCCTGCGCAGCCTCAGAAGTGGAGATAAGCAGTTGGAATGAGCAGCGAGGCCCCCCCATCCCAGCAGAGGGTCCGTGCTCAGAGAAGGGAGGCCCCAGTTCCCGCCTCTATGAGATGCGACTGTTGTGAGAACCCAGTGGGATGACACAGGCGCCCGTTGGGAGGGAGGACCAGGCTGGGCCAGGAGCTCAGGCGGTGTGGGCGGAACCCAGTCTGTGAAGATGGCCTGGGTGGAGGGAGCTTTTGCAAGTCAAAAAGCATGTGTTCTGAGAACCCCTTGTTCTGTTCTCCTCTTGGGGATCTCATGCCCCTGTGAATCACTTCTTCTTGCGGCACTGGTGTTTTCCTCACCTCCCATCAAAGTCACATGAATCCTTAGCGCCCCTTTCTGCTTCCCCCTGGGCTGGCCGCCAGTAGCTGCCTGTCTGTGCCGTCTTGAGGCCGCGTGAGGGTCAGACGAGGAGGCTGCGGGGCAATGTCCCCGTCCCGGGAGAAGGCCTTGCCCTGGACTTGCCAGGTGTTAAGCAGCTAGCGTGGGGCAGTGGAAAGAACTCTTGATTTAATCAGAAGCTCCGAATCCCTCTCGGTCCTGCCATGAAGCTGCCTGTGCCACCTCAGACCTCAGCTCCCACCCTCCGAAATGGGACGTCTGGCCTCAATGTCGGAAAGGGCCTTCTCAGTCTGTGGTCCTAAGGGAAGGGCTGGGATGGCTGGAGGGGAGGCTGGCAGGGAGCTGAGCCGTTTCTTGCGGGCCCCCCTCTCCATCCGGCCCTGGTCCCCGACAGAGCTCGAGGCAGTGGCAGCTACTGGGTAACGCAGATCAGATGCAGCCCCTTCCTGGGCCGTGCTCGGCGGCCTTCCTCCTCCAAGGCCTTGGGGATATTTGAAACTCCGTGGAGTTTGGCTTCAGAGCCTGGAGTGGAAACCACAGCTCCATTACGTGAGCACATATGATCTCCCTGGGAGAAGAGAGGCAACCGGCCTCAGAAAATGAGAGACGAGCTGGAGGTCGCTGGCTCCGGAGGACATTTAGGACGGTGTCTGGGAGCCCCGGGGAGGGCAAGTCCAGCGCGCTTGGCCAGGCCAGGCCACCTTGGAGGTGGTGGGCTCCCTGATACCAGAGGATGGAGCAAAGGCCAGGGCCCCTTAGAGGGGAGACTTGAACCCTGAATGAGAGCTGGACGTGCACCAAGGAATCATTCTATCTCCCCCACCCCAATGTGATTGCATATTTTGAAAGCTTTATGTTTGCCAGACAAATTGTTGAGGAAGAAAAATTCCTTTGAAAGGGAATGACCTCCCCCTCCCCCTCCCCCTCGTCCAGGGCAGACCAAGCAACTAAGTTTACACAAATGAGTGGGAAATGATTCCAAAGTCACTGCCAGTTAAGATACCCCAGCTTCTACCACTGCCTGGTTGGGTAACTTTGGGCCAATAATTTTTTTTCTTTTCTTTTTGGCTGCGCGGCACGCAGGGATCTTAATTCCCCAGCCAGGGGTCAAACCGGCGCCCCCTGCAGTGGAAACGTGAAGTCTTAACCACTGGATCGCCAGGGAAGTCCCTGGGCCAATAATTTAATATCTCCAACCTCAGATTCTCATCTGCCCAGTAGAAATACTGAGCCTCACCTCAGGGGGGCTCTAAGATGTGCACGAAGGGTCCAAGCAGAGACTCATAGAGACAGGTGGGTGTTACTCCCAAATGACATCGATTAACCCTCATTTCCCATTTCTAAATAATCCGAGACCATCATAACTGCTCATGAGCACTGTGGTTGGCAAAAATAACTGAGACACCCCTTGACGGTGGTGGTGGTCCAGGCTGAGGCGGCCAGTCGGTGGCCTGAGAGTAGCACCTCCTGGCTGGAGTGATGGTCGGGGATGGGCACTTTGAACACTGCTGATGCTTGGCCGTCATGACTCTTAAGGGCAGAAACCAGGGCTGAGACCATCTCTGCCGGCCCTTCCAGCCTGAGGTTCTTTCTCTCCAGGGGTGGAAGCTCAGGCAGGGTACTGGGTCCCCAGGCTTTGGTTCTGCTCAGCATCCACTCACCTGTGGTACTCTGGGCTGGTTACTTGGCTTTTTCTGTGTGGTACAGAACCGACTTGCTAGGTCACTTAGCAACCTCAGTTTCCTCCTCTGTGAAATGGGAACAGCAGTCATGACAGCTCCCTGGCAGGGTATTGTGAGGGGTAGGGAGAGCGGTCAGTGGGTTTGGTTGTGTGATCCTTTCCACCGTGCAGGGAAGACCTCATGCTTCAGGGCACCAAGGAACCAGAATGCAGAGTGGGTGGCTCGCCTCAGGGATCACCTCCTAGGGGAAGCTATACTCCTGGCACAGGGTGCGGGAGTGAGTGGGGCAGGTTCTCAGTAAATCTAAGATTTGTGGAAGGAAAGAGATTGGACTTGGTAATGGACTTTGAAACAGGCCACCCAGGCCTGATAATGCAGGCTTTTCTACCCCTGCCAAACCGTGCCTTTCCTCATCCAGCTCTTCATTCATGCAGCTACTCATTCCACAAATACTTCCAAGGCACTCGCTCTGTGTCCTGCACTGGGATACAGCACTGAGCATGGTGCCTGCCCTCATGGAGCTCCCACTCCACATGGGGGAGAAAGACCTTAAACAAATAGCTGCACACATCAGTACAAAGTTACAACACTTAACAGGAGCTAGGAAGGAAGAGAGGGGATATTGCAAGTGCGTAGCAAAGACCAACTCCTCCTGAAGGCTAGTACTTGCTACCTGCCTGGCAGGGCCCTAATCCCTTGACATTGACTCACTGAATCCTTGCCACGTCCCTGTGGGGTGGGAGCCATCATTACCTCCATTTACAGAAGCGGAAACTGGGCAGAGCCCAGATCTCAATTGTTCCCCCTAATTCTGTGCCCTAGGAGGGCAGGCCTCTGTCTTCCTTTTTCCACAAATGAGGAAACCAAGACTTTGGCCGGAGTCAAATATTTTTCTCAAGGTCACAGATAGGAATAGCTGAGTTCCCTGGTCCTTCTCCTCCTACCAAAGTCCAATCAACCTAGGACAGAATTTTTAGCCCAGTGAAGAGAAATCCTCCCTCTAGGAATGAACGCATGGTCTAGTAGGAAAGACGGAAATTGTGGAAGATCAATTGTATTCATAGTTCCATAATTCTTCACCCCTCCCTGTATCCACATCCTTCACCCAGTAACTCCACAATGCCCTCCACCCGGGATAGAATGTTCTGCCCAATCTTTTATGCTGGGCTCAGCTCTGTGACTTGCTTTGGCCGGTAGGATGTTAGCCCCCTTGGTGCAGAGACTTGACAAGGCACTCGCAAGTTTCCTCTTTTGCTCTTTCTCTTCTGCTGTGGTCATGAGAACATAACAGCTAACTTGCTGAGTGACTAAGACATGTGGCCCTGGGCCAAGTCACCCCATCATCACAGCCGAGGCCATTGTAGGTCAGCAGCTGACCCCAGCTAGGATCAGCTGAGCTAAATGAATGAACCAACTCATGAGCTGAGAGAATGTTTGCCACTGAGGTTCCAGGTTGTTTGTTATGCAGCATTACTGTGGCAATCAATGACAGATGCAGACGTGTATGCGACCAGTTCGACTGTAGGTGCAGGTGCTAAGGGCTCTGCACAAAGCAGGGGAGGAACAATAAATTCTGAGCTGAAAGGTCAGAAATGAGTCATAGAAGCGCAACACAAAGCTGAATCTTGAAGAAGTAAGAAAGTGTCGCAGGCAAATAAAGCAGGCACAGGCATGAGGTGTACAACTACAAGGCGTGTTTGGGGAAGGGCTCTTTGTGGCTGGTACATGTAGGGCAACGTGGGAAGTAAGCCTGGGCTGCTCCATCAAGGGCCCGATGGTGGCAAACCCTGAATGCCAACGTGGCAATGCTAAGTGGGCAACAGAGAGCTATGGAAGGTTGACAAGCTGTGAGGGAGTGCAATGGACTGAATGTTTGTGTCCCCTCAAAATCCATATGTTGAAATCCTAACCCCCCAATGTGATCATATTAGGAGGTGGAGCCTTGGGGGGGTGATAAGGTCATGACGGATAAACCCTCATGTATGGGATTAGTGCCTCATAAAAGAGGCCCTGGAGAACTCTCGCTCTCTTTTTCGCCATATGGGGACACAACGAGAAGTAGGCCACCTGCAACCCTGAAGAAGGCTGTCACCAGAACCCTGATCTTCCACCCTCCAGAACTGTGAGACGTAAACTTCTGTTGTTTTTAAGTCACCCCGTCTATGATACTTTTTTATTTTTAAATACATTTATTTATTTACTTTTATTTTTTGGCTGCGTTGGGTCTTCGTTGCTGCACGCGGGCTTTCTTTAGTTGCAGTGAGCAGGGGCTACTCTTCGTTGCGGTGTGTGGGCTTCTCATTGTGGTGGCTTCTCTTGTTGCGGAGCACGGGCTCTAGACACGCGGGCTCAGTACTTGTGGCACGCGGGCTCAGTAGTTGTGGCTTACGAGCTCTAGAGCGTAGGCTCGGTTGTTGTGGTGCACGGGCTTAGTTGCTCCGCGGCACGTGGGATCTTCCCGGACCAGGGCTTGAACCTGTGTCCCCTGCATTGGCAGGCGGATTCTTAACCACTGTGCCACCAGGGAAGCCCTGTGATCCTTTGTTATAGCAGCTCTGACTCAGACAGGGAGGTTGACGCTTGTTTTGTTTTGCCCCTCTATTCAGGTGCCGAGCCCTGAACGTTTGGTCCATGCTGGTGCCCCACTCCCACCTCTCTGGCCTGATTCTGACCTTCTCAGTGGGGCTCTTGCTCATCCTCTGCATGGAATCCCAGACCAACCCCAACAGTCCTTCCCTAGAAAAAGGTTAATTAGAACTTCCATCTCACAAGAGCCTTTTCTAGCATTAAAGTCAAGGAATTCATTTTTGAAGCTCCTCTAGGACAGGCCTTTGCAGCTGGGAAGGCCGTGACCTTTGGAGTCTGAGACAACCTGGGTTCCAAGGCTATGTCACCATGTACTGAGGGCATGACCCTGGGGAGTCCCATCCCCTCTCAGAGCTCTCCTAGCCCTCACTGCCTTGAATCCTCTCTATGCCCTGGAAGGCCAGTATCCCTGAAACTTAGAGGCTCAGAGAGGTGGGGTGATCTTCCCAGGGTCACATAGCTAGAATGCAGCCCAGGCAGGATGGGACCTAGTCTTTGTGTCCAGGTGCCATGTCCTCCTGGGACTCTTTCCTGAAATCCTATGAGGTAGGATGGTACATTTCCTCCAAAGGCAGTTGCCGAGAATTTCTCCCTACCTGAACACATAGGATGCCCCTCCCGGAAAGAGGAAGGCCTGTTCCCCCAACTCCCTCCCCCGCCACCCCTCCCCCACCCCTCCCCACCCTTGCCTTGAATCTCGACTGGCCCTGTGACTTTCTTTGACAAAGAGAATATGGCAGAAGTGACTCTGCCAGTTCCAGGCCTAGCCTTAAATGGCCTAGGCCTTCTGCTTTCTCTCTCTTTTGGAGGCCAGCTGCCACGCACAGCAGCCTGGGCAGACTAGAGTGATGGGAGCCATGTGGAAAGAAAGGCCACGTGGAGGGGAGCTGAGGCACCCCAGCACAAGCATGTGAGGGAGGCCTTGTAGATGTTTCAGCCCAGCCATGCTCCCAGCTGGACCCAGCCATGCTGACTCCACGTGGAGCAGGGGATCCACCCAGCTGGCCCACGGACTGTGAGAAATAGTAAATCACCATTATTTCAAGCCACGAAGCTATGGGGTGGTTTGTTACACAGCAGAGATAACTGAGACAGGTGGCCCAGTGGATGCCTGGGTTCTATAAGTCCCCGGGGACCTCTAACCCCCTCCAGAGCCCTGAACCCTGGTTGCCATGGTTCCCAGGCAGATGGTGAGTGTTTACTCCTGTTTTACTCTTTTTTTTTTTTAATTTATTTTAATTAATTAATTAATTATTTTTTGGCTGTGTTGGGTCTTCGTTTTCTATGCGAGGGCTTCCTCTAGTTGCAGCGAGCGGGGGCCACTCTTCATCGCGGTGCGCGGGCCTCTCACTGTTGCGGCCTCTCTTATGGCGGAGCACAAGCTCCAGACGCGCAGGCTCAGTAGCTGTGGCTCACGGGCCTAGTTGCTCCACGGCATGTGGGATCCTCCCAGACCAGGGCTCGAACCCGTGTCCCCTGCATTGGCAGGCAGACTCTCAACCACTGCACCACCAGGGAAGCCCTCCTGTTTTACTCTTTCTAAGGAAGGTGAGGGGAGTTGTGTGGTTCCCCCACATCCCATTTGAAGGCGTGCCTATGACAAGCTAATGGAGCTCCTATGACAAAAATGACAAGCTAAGAACTTGAACTCTGCGGTCAGATTCCTGAGATTTAAGTCCCAGATCTGCCACTTTCTAGCTGTGTGACCTCGGGCAATTAACTAACCCTCTCTGTGCCTTGGTTTTCTCATCTGGAAAATGAGGTTAATGCTCGTGCCTATCTCATAGAGTTCCTATGAGGATTAAATGCGATAATATACACAAATTCAAAATAGTGCCTGACTCATTGTAAACCCTGAATAAATATTATCTGTTGTTTCACTACTACAAGTATTACTAGGCTCCAGGGATTCTGAGCTGGATATTTCAGTATTCTGGAGAAGTATAGCTGACACCTAAACAGGAAAGTTGTAATACAGAGGGATAAAAATAAAAATAGGAACATGGTCAAGTCTGGGAGGGATTTCTTCTACTTGGGAATTAGGAAGTCTTCCTGAGGGAAGTGACAATTGAGCTGGGTTTTAAAGACTGACAAGGAGCTTGCTGGCTTTATCAGTTAGGTTTACACTTGGCTCTGAAGAAAAACATAAACACAAAATAACAGTGGTTTAAACAAGGTAGAAGCTTATGTCTGACTCAAGTAGAAATCTGGTGGTGGGAGGCCCAGGGCTCATAGGGTGCTCCATGGTGACAGGTACCCAGGTTCCTCCTATCTTCTTGTTCCATGTGCTTGGGCTCTAGCCCATGCTCTCCTCCTGGTGCAAGGTGGCTGCTGGAGCTCCAGCAACCATGTCTCTTTAAGGACACTCCTGAAAGTTGTACACTGCACTTGGAAGCCATTGTCTAGGCTCTGTCTGATGGCCAATCTAACTGCAAGGGAGACTGAGAAACATATTCTTTATTTTGGGTGGCCATGTGCCCAGCTAGCTAAAACTTGGGGGTTCCATTGCTAAGGAAAACTTGGGGAACAGACATTGGAGGTCATGACTGGCCAAGTTTGCCACACAGAGGACAGATGATAGGAAAGGATTCCTACTAGAAGGGACAGCATATGCAGAGGCCTGTGTACATGAAGCACATGGCTGGTTCTGTCTCCACAGGGCCTTTGAGGATCTTCACTCCTTCTCTCCTGAGGCAGTCACTGCTTCAACGTGGCTGCTTCCATGGACTTGCCTTTAGATCAGCTTCTTGTCAGGCAGACACGTCCCACTCCCAGCTCTCCTGTTACTCTGGAACCTCCCACCTACCCAATGTGTCCACGGGAGAAACTGAGATGCCCGGAGGAGCTTATGGTCACTGAGGAGACAGAGCTGTAAGTGGAGGGGCCACAGGGAGAACGGCCCGAGCTCTCCTCGGCCTTCTGACCTAGGCCTGGACAGGGGCAGGCCCATTCCCAGGGCCAGGGGAATGATGTAAACGAAGGCCAGGAGGTGGCTCTTAAGGCACTAAGGGGGGCCCTTGAAGGGAGCTCTCAGGGAACAAAAGCCCACGTGCCTACAGGTCACATCACACGGATGTGCCGGTCAGTCATGGCGGGCTGGGGCCATGGAGTCAGTGCTGTTGGAGAAGATTGGGAGGCACAAAGGACAGGATACTGAAGCGGGCAAAGGGAACAGGCCTCACTCCCAGCCCCCTCTGGGCCTGGAGGCAAAGAGTGGGAGATCCACCCGGCACAGGTCTTGGTGTGGAACTCCATTTCTGCCTTGGACATGCTGGGTGACTTGAAGCCTTGGTTTTCTCATCTGTAAAGTGGCGCCTGCTTCTCAAGGGCTTGATGAGGGTTCCAAATGATGGATAGGAAAGGCCTGTGCGAGAGCTCAGGTGCTGTGCACGGTGCCAGTTACTGCGGAAACCTCTGAAAGAAGGGCCTCCCACGGGCCTGGGCTTTCAACGAGGCAGGGTTGCCTGGCCTCCAGGGCCTAGCTGGGGCCTTGGTTTCTCAGGGAGCCGCCCTTGACCGCCTGTGCACCCCTGCCCTCACCTCCTAACCTTTCATAGCCTCTGGCTCCAGGAGCTCCAAATGCAGACTGGAGCCTGCAGCCCAGTCTCTGCTAACAGGCCATCTTGCAAGAGCCTGGAGACTCAGGCAGTGGTGGCCTGGTGGCGAGAAAACCCCAGTACTAAAGTGAATACTCACCTAGCGAGGACTCCCTACTCACACGCCACAGCGACTAGGCAGGCAACCCATGTGGAAAGAGGCTCGGGTGGGTGGCAGGCAGCCTCTTTCAGACTGGGGGAGGGTGTGCCCACCCAGCTCAAAGGAAGTGTCTTTATACACTGTACTCAAAGCACCAGCACTAAAAGGCAGAACTGCAGACTGGAAGCTTTGTGATCTGGATTCCTAATCACAAATGTCTGCTCTGTATGTATTAGGGGGCAGGGAGGGCTTTTTTTTTTTTAAAACAAACCAGTAAAAATCAGCCAGCCTGGAAGAGAGCAGTACCAATTTGCTTTGCTTCTGTGATGGAGGTGGGATGGGGGTCCTGGGTCTGACTGGGGGGTAGAGTCTGGAACATGTAAGAGATGCCTATTGTTTTGTTTGCTGAGTGTTGCCCCCTTGCGGGAGCTGCTCCCCATCATTATTGGCCACAGGTTTCCGGCGGGATTTGCCATATTGATTCTCCCCAGGTGGGGATCACCTGACCACACTGAGCCAATCTCTGACTTCTGCAGAGAATTTGGAATCAGAACCAAAAGACTTCAGCTAAGGCCGGCTGTCTTCACATCTAGAGGCCTGGGGGCTGTTGACAGCCGTGCTTTCTACTACTGGCTGGAGAGGTGGACGGAGCCAGAGGCTGTGAGGAGGATGAAGAGACAGCAGAGAGCAGCAAGGTAAGAGAAGGGGGTGAGCCCCGCTGGGCACCTGCAGGGCTCTTAGCCCTGGCTGCACCCTTTCCTGAGGCCGACTAGGTCCTGGTCTGCTGGTCTGGGGTTCCAGGAGGTACACCCCGGCTCCTTTGAACAACTTCCATGCCCCCATCCCACCCCTCACCCCCTGCCAGTATCTTCCTTCTCTTGCTGTAGCTAGTTTAGGTGAGTTTGTGCTTCTACTCAAATAATCCCACCAATATGAAGAAAAGCAGAATAAGCCCTGTTTTTCTATGACTGCCACTCACTGAGCCAGCTGCTTCACCTGCATTATTTCATTAAATCCTTATTATGACTCTGTGAGGTAGGTATTGTTCTTATTTCCATTTGGCAGATGAGAACATTGAGGCCCAGAGAGGCTAAGCAACGTGTCCAGAGTCACACAGCAGACAGGAATGAGTCTGGGCCGGCTGATTCTAGAGGCCGAGTAGGAGTCTTCCTGTGCACTTACCCTCCCTGCTGGAGGGGGTTGCATTTGAAAGTCACTGGCCTGGGGGGTTCTGTTGGGCCTCATGCAGAGCCTGTGATTCTCTGGGCTTGTTCGACTCTGTTTTCTTAAATAGGTTTGAACATCTTGAGAATGAGCCAACCTGGTTGGGCTTTAAGTTTTCAGTACTGGGCTGGAGGTGGCCTCCTTGGGGAGCCCAGCCAGGGCCTGGCCGAGCCCCCGGACCAGGCCGCCTGTGGACGCTGACATCATGTCCTGCCACAGCTTTGAGGCCCGCCTCTGAGCCACAGAGGTGGTCCTCCCCCAGACCCCAAACCTAAGTCACCCCCTCCAGGAGGCCTTTCAGAGCCCAGGTGGCTATGACCTTTCCTCTGTTCTCCCTGACACTCATTTTGCCGTGGTCCCATCTCAGGACTCTGGAACCTTTGTCTGGGTTCTCCTGCTGAAGAGTCGTGTTGGACAAAGCTGACACCTGGGATAAGCTTGGCCCCTGCCCCAACCTTGGGGGGCAGGGGAGCTGTTTGTCCTTGGAGGCAGAGAGAGAAGACCCAGTAGTGGCTGGGCCATGGGAAGCCACGGGGTCCTGGAAGAAATACCAGGCGACCTGGCAGCTCCAGGACGCTCAGGGGAGACTCTCAGGGACCTGGCCGTGTGTAGACAGGGGGAGACAGAGACAAAGACCAGCTGTCCCACCCTTTAAAAATCTTTAAAATTTGCTCATTTGAATTCTATGAATATATAGCTTTCAAAGTAAATGGGATCATATGATATGTTTTATATCCATCCATCTATATCTATCTATCAGTAGATAACGGACATCCTTCCAAATGAACAGAGATCTATGTCATTCTCGTTATAGAACGGGCAGCTCAGAGAAAACTCAGGACTGGTTTCATTGTGAATGTAGATAAAAGAATTCTAAGCAATATATTAGCAAAAGAAATCTAGCACTGTAGTCAATCAAAAGAATAATACCTCGTGACCCAACAGGAGTTTACTTCGGGGATGCCAAGATGGTAGCTCTTGGGAACTCCACCAGCAGTGTTCACGGCACTGACGGATAGTGGAGGGAAACCATGTGATTCTCTCAGTAGACAGTAGAAAAGGTTTGCATGCTGATTGGCAGCCCTTCCTGATAAAGCAGTGAGAAAGAATCCTAAACATGGCCAGAAGTATTTACCAAACCCTAACACCAAACAGAGGGGCAGGTGTATTAAAGGCATCCTTGTTTAAGGCCAGAGCAGACAAGGCTCAGGGTCCAGCCCATGATTGTTATTCCATGTTGTCCCAACTAGAGGCCCAGGTAGAGTGGAGGTGAGTGGGGACCAAGGGCAGTGGTGGAGGAGCTGGTGCCAGTGGCCTCTGGGCTTTCCTCTCTCTGGAGTCCCTTTTGCCAGAGGTGAATTTACCCTGAAGCTAAAGCAGTTTCAACCTCAGGGCCCCTCACTTGCAGCAGCCCTTCCAAGACTCTGTAACCAATTCTATATTCATAGTTTGGTATTCTTGTTCTTAAAACAGCCCTTGAGCTGTTTCAAGCCTCAGACCCTCACACCTAGACCCTCTTCTGACTCCAGCTCAGCTCTTTCCCCCTGGATTTTAGCCACTGCGCCACCTTGAGTCCCCAGCACCCAGCCCAGTCCTGGCCAGGTGTGTAGACAGGTTGTGGAGTGAATGAATGAGGAAAGCAGAGGAACGTGACTTGTCCAAGGTCACTCTGCTGTCAGTGGCAGAGCCGAGACCAGAGCCCGGCTCTCTACCCACCCTGTGCGGGGACCCGCCCACCTCACCAGGTGGCAGCTTGGCCTGGGTTTTGCCCTCATGACGTCCAGGAGGTGCTGGAAGCATAAAGAGGGTTGAGTTCTGACCTTGGGTAACCAGAGAGAGACCCAGCTGCGGGAAGATACCCAGGCCGCCCATTGCATGTGGCTGTGGGGCTGGCACCTGTGCTGACCCTCCACCCGCCATCCCCTTAGGGTCCCTGTAGCCAAGCGTTCTGGGAGCCACCCTCGAGACAAGCCTAATCCCTGAGTCCTCTCCCTCCCTGGGTACTTCAAGCCATGTTGAGTTTCTGTCACTTCTGGGACAGCCTTGAGGGGGGCGGTGAAACAGAGAACAGACAATAAACATGGCCGTGTGCCTTCCCCACTCAGGCTGTACTGTATTAAATGAAAACAGCAGCTTGGACAACAAGATGATCCCATTTTTGTGAAAATAAATATATATTGATATGTGTGTATTCACATGGGGGGAAATCTAGAAAGACATACACCCAAAACTTTAACAAAAGTGATCTCCAGGTAATGGAGTCCCAGTGGTTTCTCCTTTTTCTTTTAGCTTTTCTGTATTTTCTAATTTTTCTGTCGTTATTATGTATTACTTGTGGAGAGGCAGCGTAGTGCAGTGTTTAAGAGTCAGAATGGAGTTCGCATCCGAGCCCTCCCTCGTTCTAGCTGTCTGTGTGTGTGCGTGCAGGTCACTTGATGTCTCTGAGCTTCAGGCTGTTCATCTACAAGATGAAGTGGAGGTGAACATTGAGCCTAACTTATTACAATGGAAAAACCTGCTGGACCCCACCCGGTGATGAAATTTAATACCACGAGTAATGGGGCAAACCCACCCGAGAAGCACACAGCACCCAGGTTCCTGCTGGAAACCCTGACCCTGGATCTAGTCTTGAGGAAACGTCAGACAAATCAAATAGGATGACATGATGCAAGGCATCTGGCCTGGACTTTTCAAAAACGCCAATGGCATGAAAGGAAGGAAGAAAGAAAAGGTCTGGAGAACTATTCTAGGTTAAAGGAGATGCAAAAGGTGATGCCTGATTGGATCCTGAGTAGGATGGGGAGGCTACGAAGGGCATTATTGAGACAATTGGACAAATTTCCATATGGAGAGTACATTAGATAACAGTATGACAATGTTAAATTTCCTAAGTGTCATCACCGTATAGGGACGGTGTAGGGAAATGTCCTCATTCTGAAGAGATATTTGCTGAAATACTTAGGGAAGAATACAATGATGTCTGCAGCTAACTCTCCAAAGGTTCAGAGATAAAGTAAATGTAGCAAAATTGAATCAAACAGAATGCCCAGCACAGGGCAGATCTCAATCCTGGCGAGCCACTACCCCACCAGGCCTCAAGCTGCCTCAGCCCTGTCTCCTTTTCCTTCCACCCCCTCCCCTGAGCCGCCTTTCCCAGAGGAGGTGGCCACAGGGGAGGCTCTGGGAGAACGGCAGGAATCAGGCCACAAGCCATCTCCCTGATATTCAAGGCTTCCCCAGACTCATGCTCCAAACAGCCTCATTCCACCTCTGCCCACATGCCCTGGACCCTCATTCATTACAGACACACGTGGGCCATCCCCCTCCTCCAATCTGCTCACACAGTTCCCTTAGCCTAGAAAGCCACCCTTCCCTTTCCTGTCAGTAAATTCCAACTTACCCTTCAAAGAAAGCCCACTTATGTGCTCAAAGGCCTACCTCTTTCCCAACCCAAGGAAGAAGCATGCTTTCCTGGAATGGCTCCCCTTGGGCTGTTATCCCACTCTGCGATGCCCAAGTCGATCGGTCACCTCCATGAGCCTGGGAGCTCCAGTTCGCAGGGACCAGGATGCAACCACCCCTGTGTCTCTAAGACATATCGAGGGCCTGATCCATAGGAGACACTCTCCATGTGTTTACTGCCAAAGGATTAGGTGCCAGTACGAATCTGCTGCCATTTTGGAGACTAGTTAAATACACGTTGGTATGTTCATATAATAGAATACTATGCTGGTATCAAAAGAATGACTTGGATTGGTATGGAATAATCCAAGATATAATAATAAGTGAATGCAGTGAGCTACTTACTATTTGTGTAAGAAAAAAAGCATGTATACTTGTAGTAACAAATGTTGCCTCAGGAGGGGGGCAGCAGGGGCTAGGGGGACGGGGAGGGAGTGAGAGTTTTTGAGTTTGTGCCTTGCATATGTGAACCTATTTAACAAACCTACATGATTTAGATTTCTAATAGAGCACCCACTCTTTGGGGGAGGTTCAGGGAACCCCAGAAGTTGGGTGCTGAGGAAAGAGGGGAGAAGCAGGTGAGCACTGCCCCCGGTGGAGGAGGAGTCTGGGCTGCTTGCCTGTGGCTCTTGCTGGAGGACCGTGACCTTGAGTCCTGAGCCAGCAGAGGCGGGCAGCAGCCTCCCAGAATCCTCAGCGCCATAGGCACCTCTCACTTATTCGAGTCCCATCCTCTGGGCCCTGCAGCATCTTATGCCATGACTTCACTGGAAGTGTCCTGCCTCCATTTTCATGTGTGGAGTCCTACACCCACCCAATTCCTTCTCTGGCCCAGTGTTCCCCTAAGGCCCCCGTCAGAGTCCTCCCTCTCGCCATCTTGCTCCCCGACGTCCTCAGTGTTTGCTCCGAAGTCCTCAGAGCTGAGCGGGCCCAACTGAGAAGGAAAAGGAGGGAAGGGCATCTAGAGATTTTGGCCCTGCTGGCCTTTCTCAGGCCCAAGGCTTCCTGCTGCCCAAGCCCTTTGCTTGTTTGTGTGTCGGGACAAAGGGCTGCCCACCCCAAGCCCACACTCCCCTTTCGCTACCGGGAAGCAGTGGGAATTTCATGCCTCCTGGGATGCCTTTGCACGGGGAAGGGACTGGAACGTGTATATAATAGGATGCATGGTTAAAGGAAAGTTATTCTGCCATTTGTTAAAATGGTTAAAACAGGTAAGGAAGACTTTATTCAGGACTATTGCTATAGGTGTCAAGACTATCACAGTAGCGGGGAGAGATGAGGCTCAACATTGGGTACAGCAAAGACAGCCAGGGTTTATAGCCAACAAGCAGAATGAGGGGTCAGTGGATGGAAAATTACTAAGAGGAGACATCAAGGGGAGGGGCGATTCTTACTAAGCCAACTTAACAGGATTCTTGCTGAAGGCAGGCCAGGGTGATCAGATACCAAGCGTGGAGGATCCTCACTAAACTGATTTAGCAGGGTTCTTGCTAAAATTGGGCGAGGTAGGCCAAAGACAAGGCCCAAGGACAAGGCCAAAGACAAGGCCCAAGGACAAGGCCTAGTTGAAAAGAGGGCTCAGAGGAGCCTGTCTGAAGTTTGGTCAAGGAGAGAGTCTTTGTCACATATGATAGGATCTGGGGAAAATTCCCCTTTTTACAGCTGAGGAATGGAGGCCCAGAGCAGTCATTTGCCTGGGGTCTGCTTTAATCTCCCTCACCCCCAGGAAGCTCAGCCCCAAGACTCCTGCTGCATCTGCCACTGGCCCACAAGCTGTGGGTAAAATGGCCTGAGCTCCAGCCCCGCTGTGACTGCCGACTCATTGCTGTGTGACCCTGGTTTAGTCTGGCCCATCTCTGGGCCTCTCAGTGGGACCCAAGAACAAAGCCACCAGAGTCCTCTGGCCAAGCCATGGGAGCTCAGGGGAGCCGGGTGGTCCAGGCCTAGGACGGGCAAGGCAATAATTAGCTGAGAGCTCCTCTGGAATGTTAAGTACCCAGCCCTGGAATGCAGCTCCTGCTGGCTGCAAATACCCCCCACCATCAGACAGGCCCTGCAGTGAAGATAAAAAATCAGGGTGGGCAGGCACTGGGGACCCTGTCTTGGGAGCCCTCCCCTACATTTCTCTGGCCTCTCCCAGGATGTCCTCCATTTGGAGTTCCCTCCATCTTAGGGCTCGCTTGGAACAAGCCTTTGCAGATGTGGTAGGGGCTTCTAAGATGACCCCTGCCTCCTGGGTCAGTATAATCCCCTCTCCTTCAGTGTGGGCTAGACCTAGTGACCACTCCTGACAAACGGAGGACAGCAAAGTGATGGAATGCCACTTCTGATATTAGGTTACAAAAGGACCACGCCTTTCATCTGGGGCATGCTTTTGCTCTCTCTGAGGGAAGCCAGCTGCCAAGTTGTGAGCTGCCCAACAGAGAGGCCCATGCAGCAGGGCTCCGGCCAACAGCCAGCGGGACCAGCAAGGCCAGCAAGGAACTGAGGTCTGCAGTCCAGCAACCCACGAGGCACCAAATCCTGCCAATAAGCACGTGAGTGAGCTTGGATGTGGAGCCATCCCCACATGAGCTCAGATGACTGCAGGCCTGGCTGACAGCTTGACTGCAGCCTGTGAGAGACCACGAGGCAGAGGGCCAGCTAGGCTCTGCCCAGACTCCTGACCCACAGAAACTGACTTGCCCAAGGTCACAGAGCCTGGGACTGCCAGGTTCAGGATTGGAACCAAGGTTTTCCAACTCTCAGCCCAGTGTGCAGGGCCCTAGACCAGTGGTTCTCAAACTTTAGTTTGCATCAGAATCATCTGGAGGGCTTGTGAAAACCAAGAGCTGGGCCCCATCCTTGGGGTTTCTGATTCTGTAGGCCTGGGTGGGGCCTGAGAATCTGCATTTCTGACAAGTTTCAGGTGGTGCTGATGTGGCTGGCGGAGGACCACACTTTGAGAACCAGTGCTCTAGACTCTCTGTCTCCCACATCACTCTCCTGATGGGCCCCCAAAGCACAGACCAAGGGCAATTTGCCACGTCCCAAATGCCTGTCTAGGCACCATTTCCTCTGAGGGAGTGGGGTGTGGTTGAAAGAACCGCAGAGGGCAGTGCCCTGTCTTGTTCATCTCTGCAACTGTTTCTGACCCATGAAACCCACAGATACATGTGACATTCCACAATTTTATAAGGTTACATTTTGGGAAAAAATTAATTTCTTTTTATCAAAACCATACCAAAAATATTTTATTTTGTTCAGATGATCAAGTATTATATGCAGGAATAGTTTTGTTAAGGAAACTACCAATAGGACCTCAATAGGAAGTGAAATAATTCTCTCTCTGCTGTAATGTTTTCCATGTTTTGCCACTAGGGGCTGGCTTTATCCATCATTGTATTTTACCTTTTGGGCACTAAACCTTCTTAAAGCTGTTGCTTTGGATACTGGGTCATTGGTAGATCTATTGATATAGATATAGATTCATATGTGGATGTGGATTCAAATACAGATACAGCTGCAGATATAGATACAGATGAAGATGTAGCAGTGATGTTCCCTAAGGAGAAAGGACATGCTCCCTCCCTCTGCTTCCCTCTGCCCAGAATGGGGATGGGGGGGCAGCCAACTTGGACACATCAAGACGGCAGAGCAATAAGGTGGAAGGGGCCTGGATGCCTGGACAAGCTCGGGGACTAGGATCACCATTTCCGTCCTGGACAATCTACCCCTAGGTCATCATAGGAGAGAGAAGTAAACTCCACTCTGCCATGGCTCTAATACATCATATGCACGTGTCCCCCCAGCAGCCCACAAGCTCCTTGAGAGTAGGGCTAGAGCCCCCATCTTTCTTCCTACGGCTCTCAGAACAGGGCCTAGCACAGTTCAGTTCTGGTTCTGCCCCTTAGTAGCAGGCAACCCGGGGCAAATGACCTCCCTGGCCTCTTCTACAAAATGAGGCTAAAAAACATTCTCATAAGATTCTCATCAAGCTTAGTGAGATGATGTGCATAAAACACTTAGCCCTGTACACCTAATAGGAGCTAAGTAAATGGTGGATATTATCAGCAGTAAGTTTTCAGAAATCGGATCCTGTCCCCTCCCACCCTGCTTTCAACCCTGACTTCCCTTAAGATAACATCTAACCTCCTTACCATGGCCCTAAGACCTTTTATGCTTCAATCCTGACCACCTCCCTGGTCTTATCACTCATACCGTGAACTCTACAGCCAGATAGAGTTACTCTGGCATCCCATCTTTTCCAGGGACTTGTCCAAAGGTCAGAGTAAAAGGTGAGAAATGGAAAGAAAAAAAAAAAACAACTGAGAAATGTACCAAGTCCAAATGACCCTTGAAAATCCCTTAAATTGCACATAGGTACAGTATCCAGACCTAGTACCTCTCAGTGAGGCAAGTCCAAAACAGGTTTCCTCCAGTGTAGAAACAGGGGGCTATATCTTCAGTTGAGCCCCAGATAAAGTAGCTGGCTTGTGTTTAGGGGCCTCATGAGACCAAAAGTATGTGTCTTTCATCAGTATCACATTCAGAATGAAGCGTTCATTGGTTCTTCTCTCCTGTACTCCCAGTCCTTGTAACATGCACTGCCTCTTACGTCCAAGCCTTTGCACATGCTGTTCCTTTCGCCACCAACCCCCCACCCTCCCTGCCTCCCCCTCCGCTTGGCCTGGCCAATCTTCATTCCTCTTTCAGGCCTCCGTGCAGGTGCCACTTCCTCAGGGAAGCTTTTCCTAACTTCCATCCCCTGAAACTCCTCTGTCCTGTGCAGCAGGCCTCCCACTATACAGTCAGCCCTCCCTCATCCATGGCGTCTGCCTCTGCAATTCAATCAACCCTGGATGGAAAATATTCAGAAAAAAACTCCAGAAAGCTCTAAAAAGCAAAACGTGAATTTGCTGTTGGCCCGGCAACTATTTACATAGCATTTACATTGTATTTACAACTATTTACATGGCGTTGTATTAGGTATTATAAGTAGTCTAGAGATGATTTAAAGTACACTGGAGGACGTGCGTTTGTTATTTTGGAACTACTACCCCATCTTATATAAGGGACTTGAGCACCCCTGGATTTCGGTATCAACAGGGGTCCTGGAACCAATCCCCGCAGCCCTCACACGGGAGCGATGACTGTATATTTTTGCGTGGCTGCCTGTGGGTCTTTTCTAAGAAGTCTTTCCTTCTCTTTCGTTCAGTGCTCGGTCCCCAGCGCCTAGCACAGAATTTGGTGCACAGGCGATGCCCGATAAATGCTCACGGAATGAATGGGCCCATGAGGAAACGGGTGGCAGTAGTCCGGGATGCCTTTGCCTCCATCAGCCAGCATCCTGGGGAGGGCAGGAAGGGGGAAGGGAGCACTGCGGGGGCCTCTCCTTCCCCATCATCCTCCCAGACCCTTTCCCTGCCCAACAGGGCGCCACTGGCCTGTCCCACACCCTCTCTGCCGCCTGCCCAGTGACCTAATTATTGTTTTTTCTTCCAGCCCCGCGGAGGGGAAAACAGAAATTCCTGGTGGATGACACAGGCCCGGCGGCCGCCTGAGAGCCGAGCACGGGACCGGCTGGGCCGGCTTCGCCCGCCCTGAACCCACCGCCTGCCCCGCCACCAGGGCCGCGGGAACCCGTCATCAGCCTAAGTACAGAGCGGGCGGCCGGGCGGGCGGCCGGGAAATTGCCGGTTCCCACTGACCCGCGGGGCCTGTGGGCGCCCCGAGTCTGGGGGCCCGGGGCGGGCGGGCCGGGGGACCCCGGGGGGCAAGAGCGCCCGGGCTGGGTTGGCCCGTCCTCACTACTCTCCGCCTGGCAGGCCCGCGGAAGGGGAAGGAGCGGGGGTTCGCAGGGGCCGCGCTCGGGCAGCTGGGGTGGCAGGGGGCGGCGGGAGGCGCCAGCGCGGGGGTGGGAGGGGAGGAATTTGAGCGGCTCGGCCCAGGGTGCGGCCCCGGCGCGAGGCCAGGGCCCTGCGGCGCACAGCACAGCCCAGAGTGCTCTGCGAGGGCTGGGGGGCCTTCAGCACCCCTTCCCCTTTCTGGGCGCCGCCCCCACTCTTACAAGGAACATTGGGCTCGGAGCCAGACTCGTGGGGTCGCGCATCCCCACCCCAACGGGCTGCTTCATCTGCCATGTGCCATCTTTCCATCCGTGGGCCCTTGATGCTGGAGGGAACCTCAGTTCCCCCATCTGTGAAATGGGTTACCATCTAGGGATGACTGAGATGTGCGCGGGTTCACTCTCCTCTATGCCTAGCAGATAAGAGATGCTCCATTTTCTTTCAGTTATTAGGGGAAAAGGCACTCAGGCTCTCATGCCTTCCCTCAGCAAATACCGATTGAACACCTACTCGGTGCTGTGTTAGGCTTTGGGTCATAGTGATGAACAAGACAGATGAAATCGTACATTCTCAGAGGAGACAAACAACAAGCAAACAATAAATGAATATTCACATCAGATAAGATAGTGCTTCAGATGGTGATAGGTGTTACTATAATGGGCTAAGGAGAGTGGGAGGAGTTGTTCAATTTAGACTCAGTGGTCCTAGAAGGAAGGTCTTCTTGGTCAAGTGCCCTTTGAGCTGAGATCTGAGTGAAGTGTGGGAGTGAGCAAGGCAGTTACCTAGGGGAAGGCTTTTTGGATAAAGCAAACAGCAGGTGCAAAGGCCCTGGCTCCCCTACCCACCTCT
Source organism: Eschrichtius robustus (assembly GCF_028021215.1). Taxonomy (NCBI): domain Eukaryota; kingdom Metazoa; phylum Chordata; class Mammalia; order Artiodactyla; family Eschrichtiidae; genus Eschrichtius; species Eschrichtius robustus. The sequence continues at coordinate 127,999,768 of NC_090824.1, forward strand.
TGTTGGGTAGATTCTACCCAACCTTGTTGGCAGAACCCATCTCTCAGGTTCCTGGGCTTCTGAAGCACAAAATACTCCCCTTTCTACCTCAGTCCACGGGAAGGAAGCATGGAGAGCAGATGGGAAGTCAGACCTGGTTTTAAATCCTGGCCCTGCTACTCCCAGCTTTGTGACCTTACGTAAGTCACTTAACCTCTCTGAGTGGTAGTTCTTCCATCTGTCAAGTGGGGAGAATAATGGCATGTTTCTTACAGGCTTGTGTGCGGTGTCAGTGAGGTAACACTGACACGCGGCAAGCCCAGACTTGGGCGTATGTATGTGCTCGAATGAATGGTCTGTGGGATCCCTAGGAAGACCTCCGTTTTCTTCATCTGAAAATTAGGTCTCTCTCTGACTTAGAGTGAAAAGTTTGGGCTAAACTTTTCCTGGTCTTGGTGGTGATGGGGAGACGTGGTAGAATTGTGAGCAGCTTGGGCAAACTCTCGGAGACAGTTCGTAGCTGTGGTCTGGTGTTGGTCACCCTCTGGGACTCAGAGCCCTGTTTACAGAGAGAGAAGCAGAACACAGCTCCCCCACTCACCTGCCCAGATTATCCAAAGCCCAGCCAGGCATTCAGTGGAGTTCAGAGAGGAAACGTCTAGCAAGCCCAGGTCAGAGCAAAGGTGTAACACTGGCAAAGTTCATATTTTATGTCATCAACCTCTTCCTTGGCTCCGTCTCCCTATATCCCTGGATAAACTTGTCCTTCCTTGGGAAAGAACAGGAGGTCAGTCATACCTGAGGGAGGATTTCAGTCTTTGGAGATAGTTCTGCCACAGTCCTGCATTTGACACATGGAAATCTGAAGCCCAGAGAGGGCAGGACTTTGCCAGAGAATACACAGCAGTCCTGAGGTATGAGAATTCATGCCAGCAGACCTTTGATCTAGGACTGTTTCCTCACTGTACTTCATGGCCAAATTCCACCCATTTTATAGAAGGAAGAAATGAGGCCCAGGGTTGTAATGTGAATCAGCAAAGGCTTCCCAGACCAGCAAGTGGCAGTAGGGAATGAAGAATGTATTCTAGGCAGGGGTGGAAGGAGCTGGGAACCTTCCTGGACCCCTCAAATCATTCATTCCCAGGCCCATCTTTTTTGAAGATGATCTCTAAGACCCCCTAAGGGAAAAGTCATTTGGGGGGATCTGTGACCACTGGCTCCCTCTTCTTACCCAGGAATCCTAAACTCCCCCATCCTGAAGGGCCAGCCCAACAGGTACCCAAGTGCACATTGGTGCCCTTGTCCATCTGGCTCCACTGAGAGCCGGCTGTGATGGCTGAGTTGCTGCAGTGCCTGGAGGCCACCAGGGCACCACCTCACCCCAGCCAATGGCTCTAGACCAACGCCCTGGCCTGCGGGAGCTTTATCTCAGAACATGAACATGGCAGCCGGATCTGGCACCAAAAGCCCCTCCTGGCCTGCGACTTGCCACCAGCTGCTCCTGGGGGTTGCTTTTCATTCATTCATTCATTCATTCATTCATTCAACAAGTATTTCTGGAGGGCCTATCAGGTGCCAGGCACTGTGCCACATATTGAAGGTGGAGCGGCACACAAGATTGTGAGGCCTGGCCCTCCGGAGGTCACATGCTAGTGTAGGGGACAGGCAATAAACAAATATACACAAAATATTAGGTCAGATGGAGGGGACAGCGTGTGATAGGGGTGCTCTTTTCAACTGGGAAATGAAGCAGAGGCCCAAAGAAGTGGGGGAGGGGCCACGTGGCTGTCTGAGGCAGGAACAGTTCTGAAAGTGGGAGCTGAAGGTGGAAAGGCCAGTGAGGCGGGACCCCGGCTGGCACTTTCAGGGTGTAGCAAGGAAGGCAGTGTGGCTGGAATGAGTGGGAAGGGAGAGGGAGGTTATGAGACCGGCGAGTGGAGGGGCCAGACCCTGCGTGTTCTTTACAGCTCTGAGTTGCTGTGCTTGTTCTGTGTCTGCCTGGGAGTGGAGCTGTGCCCTCCCAAGGCGGCTTGGACATGCCAGGAGCCGATTACAGAGCAGGCTATCAGAGTCACCCCTTTGCTTCCCCTCTCTTTTGGCTCCCTCCACCCTTGCACCCCCTTCACCTGTTCTAAAAAGCAGGATTAGAGAGAATTTGGAGTCAGAAATCTCTGGATTCCAGACCAGGCTCCATGACTTAGTAATTGTGTGAGCTTGGTGAGTGATTTAAACTCTCTGACCCTTGGCCTCTATGTCTGTAAAATGGGGCTGAACATACCTACTGCCTAAATAGCTATGAAAGCTAAGCATCCACCCACCCCTGACCCTGTGGGTGTGCTCCTAGGTACTTAACTGAGGGAGGTAAATGTGCATGTCCAAAAAAGGCACGGGCAGCGTGATCCTGGGGGTTGGTCACAATAGCCCCGAAATGGAATCAACTCTGGCGTCCATCAGCAGAAGAATGGCTAAATGAGGTGTGGTATCGCCCTGCAATGGAATAATACACAACAACATAAAGAAACTGCGGAGAGACGGATGCAACAACATGAATGAATCTGACATGCTGTTGAGTGAAAGAAGCCAGGCGCAAAGAATAGGTACGTGTTATTCCATTAATAAGAAGTTCACGAACAGGTAAAGCTAATCTATGGTGAGAGAGGCTAAGATAGTGGTTATCCTTAGGGGTTGCGGACTGGAAGGGGGCTTGAGAGAATCTTCTGGCATGTTGGAACTGTTTTTTGTCTTGATCTGGTTGTCACACAGGTTGATACGCACGTCAAAGTTCATTGTACTTGAGCTCCATGAACGATTTGAGATTCATGTGCATCATGCTATGTATATTTCAATTAAAAGGTAAAAAGAAAAAAGTGCACTACCTGGAAAGCTGGTGAAGAGTAAATGAGATGGAGAATGTAGTTGTGCGTGTCTCAGAATCGGCACCTGCGGACATTCCCTGCTTCCCAGTGCCACTCTGAGGGGCAAGGACTGCCTTCCAGCACCCGTGTCCTGTCATGGACCAAGCATTAGCTAGGCTCAGATGATGCCTTACTGTTAGAATTGAGGGATGGAAGGGGACTGGGTCTTTTTTTTCCATTGCTTTGCTTTGCAATGAGAAGATTATAGTCTTTATCATTAAATGTGGTAACTCGCCGGTGCTCAGGTCCCCAGGGCTGGTGTGCAGTGGAGACCCTGAAGTGGGGAGCGTTCCGCTTTCCTGGTCGGGGGCCGATGAGATGGCATTGAGAGCATCCCCTCTATTTGCAGATGGGCAAGATTCCCCAGAGAGAGCCTTGAGGACCCCGGGTTCACCCAGCAATGGAGTGACAGAGCCCCACCCTCACCTCTCATTGGCCCACATCCAAAATGCCCTCAGGATCAACTGGCTAGGGACAACTGTACCACTTCCATCCTTCCACCCTGTCCCGAGGTCACTGTCCCAAGCCCAGGGAGGGGAGTGACATCCCCAAGGCCACACAGGAAGTCTGCAGCAGAGCCAGGCAAGGCCATGGGCAGAGGGGAGAGTGAGAGGCTGAAGGTTTGGGCCTCCAACCAAGCTTTTCCCTTATGCCCGTGGGGACATGGCCCCTCCTGAGCAGAGGCTGGGGGTGTGTTCCTTCTGCTTTCTGCTCTGAAGAGGGAGTGCATCTATAGTATTAATGCGGGGTGTACTTGGCATGAGGGGGGCTTCTCTGCCAGGTACTGTGGAGGGTGAACCCCAGCCCCACAGCCCTTCCTATCTTGGGGTCACGATCCAGGATCCACCTCCCCTTGGTGCCACTCCTTTGCCTGCTTCCAGCAGAAATGTCACAGACTGGCCCTGTTTTCAACCTGCATGAACTTGGTCTGACACAGGCGCCGCGGTAGGTGTGAGGTGGGGGCAGCTGGAGGGAGATTCCAGAGATGAGTGACCCAGCCCAGGACCAGCCCGGGACTCATCTCTCACTTCTCACCTGCCTCCAAGTGTCAGTTTCAGTGTCACCTCCTCAGAAGGGCCTTCCCTCCCTGACCTTATGTCCCGCTTCCCGCCCTCTCTCACAGCCCGTTCTGCTTCTTCACCACCCTTGTCACTCACCTGTAGTTCTCTCTTCAGAGGTCTGTCTCGCCCCACAGGACTGTAGGCTCGTCCAGGGCAGGAGCTGGGTCTGTCTCATTCACCGCTAGGCCCCTGTGCCTGGCACATACGTGTAGCAGTAGATGTTTGAGGGAAGGATAAATGAATGCATGAGGAAGAACTGCCATGGCAGGGATGTAGACACCAGGGGAGGGAGTGCCAGGGAAGGAAGGGTTTGTTCTGGGGTGTGTGTGTGTGTGTGTGTGTGTGGTGGGGGGGCCACTTGGGCTGAGCCTGTGTGACTGCAGGGGTTTCAGAGGGAGCTGCCATAGGTGGGGGAGGGCAGGAGGCTTCTCCTGCAACCTCTGGAACTCAGGTCCTTCCTTTATGAGCCAGAGGCCCCCTGCGAAGCTATGCCGAGTCCCTGCATCCGGGAGAGGCAGCGCCTGGGTCCACAGATGCAGGAAACCTGGGTCCCCTCCCTCCACAGCACTCCAAACAAGCGGAGCTGGAGAGACATTCCTCCCCCTGGGGGAGGGGAGGCAGCCCAGGCCTTCTCCCCCTGGACACACTGGCCCTTGGACAGGGACTCTCCCTTGGGGCTTCTCTCCCTGGGAGGCCTTCGAGGGCCCCTAGCCCAATCCTCAGAGAGGGCCAGAGGCCTGCCCTGGGTCACACAGGGAGGAGAAGCCGAGCTGAGACTCACTTCCGGCCTGGGGTCTCCAGCTCCCACCGTCTATGTTGTATAAGGGTCTCATTCAGCTTGGTCAGCACAGAGCAGGCAGCTCTCTGCAGTCAAACTGGGAGCCCAGTGTCCCCACGCAGTCTCGGGGAGCAGGGCCGCTGCCGTCGGGGGGCATCTTCTCTGGCAGTGCCCCCAGCCCATACCTGCTCACCTGCACCATGCTCAGGATGCAGTGAGGGCTGACTTCAGAAATGCCTGTTCTCTGGGCCTTGTCTTCTGACCCCCAGGGCGGGACCTGTGCCTCCTCCACCAGATCCAAGACTCAAGGTCCCAATTCTCTGGCCCTTTGGCAGTGAGTCTCACCCAAGGCTGACTAGCACCCCCTCACATACCTCCTACTCCAGGCCAGACCCCTCTATAGGCTGGGGGTGCAGGCCTGGGTTAGGTCAGGGTGGGGTAGATCTTCCAGCGCCCTCTTCCTGGTAACTCCTATACTCGTGGACCATGTCTTATTTGTTCCTGTGCCCCCTGCACCCATCCTAGAGCCTGGCATAGAGTGGGCTCATGTGACATGAAAGAGGTGACTTGGGATGTCATTTGAGGGGCTCTAGGAAGAGATTCCAGGCTCCCCCAATCCCCCTCCCCCAACTCCCCAGGAGCCACAGTCTGGAATTCCACTGAGAGAGGCGCATGGCTTGACATTCTCTTCATGGGAGTAAATGAGAAGATTATTCTGCTCCTGGGCCCAAAGGCTTCAGGAACTTCTGAGAGCCAGACTGAAGATACGGGCGGGGAGGGGTCTGCCAGCCTGGAAGAGAAGGGCTGAGACCCCAGGGAGGGGCGGACCTGTGGAGACAGGCCTGGGCGGCAGGGGCCCTTGGGGCTGGCGGGAACAGCAGGGCCCGTCTGGGAGGGAGCCTCTGACAGACGCTTTATCAGGCCCTGTCGCCGGCGTTATCTGTGGCTTCTCAGCAAAGAAGGAGCCACAGTCCTCAGCCACCCTCAGACCACCCCAGGCCTGGAACAAAGCAGCCGAGTCAGCTGGCAGCCCCATGGCTCCACTGTTAGACCGTGGGTTCTGCAGCCCTGGGGCCCACGTGGGGTGTTCAGGCGGGTGGCTGACCCGGCCTGGCGACGGCCCGTCTACTGGGACTCCCCCGCCAAGTACCGGCTGCCACAGGGACCCCCTCCCTGGAGCCTGTCTGCAGAATGGGGATGGGGCACCGGGTCACCCCAGCCCCTGCAGGGCCCGGCTGAAATGTCAGCCACAAAGGACGGGACACAGAGGGGCCTGTCCAGGAACAAGGGCCAAGTGTTGGCATGGGATGATGGCCGGGGCTGAGCTGGTCAAATGTTTACTTGGAACGGTTCAAGTGGACACCCTCCGGCCACGGGGGCAGCTGGCGTCTGGCACGGGGCCCTTCTACCCACCACCACAGGGCACTGCAAGAGTTCAGACCCATCCCAGATGGGCTCGAATCCCAAAGCACCCAGAGGGGGCTGACAGTCTAGGCCTTGGCATTGTCACTCCCTCCCCATCCCTACCCACTGTGGCGGAGAGAAAGAGCTGGGAGGGCGGTTTCAACCTCCCTCATTCTGGAAGCACCCGCTTTTCTGGCCTCCTGCAGGGCTGCCGTGAATGGTTGAGCAGGTTGTGCTCTGCAACAGGACACCTTTGCCACTGAAGCAAGTGGACCTGAAATCCTTGCAACTGGGCGAGGAGCTGCATCAGCCCAGAGGGTGCTTGTTTGCAACTGTCTGCTAGGAGGGGGCACCTTTGTGTGCCGAGCATTGTGGACATTAAGATGACAACATGGCTTTTTTGGTAGGACTAGCTCGTAGTCGGTTACAGATGGGGTCGCCTGATATAATACAGGATGCCCAGTTGGAATTGAATTTCAGGTAAACAACAAATACTTTTGTAAAGGTATAATTGTGTCCCATGCCATATTGTAATGTCTGAATGTAATGGGTGAATAAAGTCTGGTCAAATCAGACTTCCCCCCAAATCCCCCTCAGCACATAGGGTTCTAGGGGTCATGAAGGAGACTGTGGGAGGCTGAAGAGAGGCCAGTGTGGCTGGAGAGGAGCCTGAGAGGTAGCAGGGGCGAGGTGGCGTGGACTTGGAGGCTGGGGTTCTCTGAGACGAGGACACAGGAGGGTTGGAGCAGGGGGCTCACGTTGTAACAGGCTCCCTCTGGTGGTGGTGTTGAGAATCGTCTGGAGGGGCCCGGCCGACGCAGGCTGACCTGTGAGGTGATTGCAGCCATCCAGGCCAGATGACCAGGGCAGTGGTCGTGAAGCTGGAGACAAATGGCTGATTCTGGACACAGGAACTTTTTGTTACAGAAAACATCAAACATGTACAGAAGTAGTGAGAATAGTACAAGGAATAATACGAGGATGTCCCCATCACCCACTTTAACCATCATCAGCTCACAGCCAATTTTGTTCATGCAAACCTTTCACCCCTCTTGACAACTGGATTATTTTGAAACAAATCCCAGATATCATATTATTTCATCCATAAATATGTCAGTGTATATCACTGAAAGATAAGGCCTGGATATATTTGGAGGCAGGAGCCACCAGGAATTTGCCCCAAGACCTCAAGCAGCTATTAAGAGACAGGAGACCTCTGACCTCATGAAACCCATTGCTGTGCAGTTAGTTCCCCGGTCTTAAGACCACCTCTCCTAAAGCTCTCTCATGTTTTCCTCCTCAGGCATCCTGTCTCCCATCCTCCTGTCTGCGTGCACTCCTAGCATGATGCTCTTTAGGGTGGGGTCTTGGGACGCTGGCATTGACTCCCCGTTGAAAACTCCTGCCTTTTCCCCAGACCTCACAGCAGCCCGAAGCCTCTCCTCTTTCTGGTCTCCTGATAACAGGACTGTACAGTGTCTGGAACTGAGGCTCCCTACGAACTCAGGAAATGCAGGCACTCCGGGCGAATGCGAGGGAAGCACTGGGAAGTCACATAGTGAGGGACAAGGACAGAGATTCAGACATCAAGTAAGTTCAAGGAGGCTCTTTGCTTTCAGAAGGCCACCCCCCAGGAAGCAGCCTGGCTTTACCTGTAATTTACTTGGAGATTTTGCGTGGGTCCCTCCCCCTCTCTGGGCCTGGTCATGCAGGGCTTCTTTTTTAAAAAATTATTATTTTTTAAATTTAATTTTATTTACTTTTGGCTGCGTTGGGTCTTCGTTGCTGCGCGCGGGCTTTCTCTAGTTGTGGTGCGGAGGCTTCCCATTGCGGTGGCTTCTCTTGTTGCGGAGCACGGGCTCTAGGCGCGTGGGCTTCAGTAGTTGTGGCACGCGGGCTCAGTAGTTGTGGCTCGTGGGCTTTAGAGAGCAGGCTCAGAAGTTGTGGTGCACGGGCTTAGTTGCTCCGTGGCATGTGGGATCTTCCTGGACCAGTGCTCGAACACATGTCCCCTGCATTGGCAGGCGGATTCCTAAGCACTGCACCACCAGGGAAGCCCCCATGCAGGGCTTCTACCTTCTCCCCTCCTCTCAGATTCTGCTCCCCAAAGTCCCTGGGATGGGAGGAGTTGAGGGGCAAAGCTGGACTTGGGGAGAGGATGCTGGAAACATGCTAACTTCGGACCCAGCCACACACACATTGAACCCTGTGATGCAGGCATAGTAGCCCCACTTTACAGAAGAGGAAAGTGAGGTGCAGAGAAGTAAAGACACTTGACTAGGATCCCCTAGTTTGTAGGCAGCACAACCGGGACTTGGGTCCAAGGCCAAACGCTCAGTGTTGGTGCCCAGGTGCCCCCATGTTTTTTGAGGCCCCACCCCAGGGCAGGGCCCTCCTCAGTAGGCCTAGTTCCTCTAGTGCAATCCAGATTCTGGCCATTCTGCCACCTCTGAGCCTCCTGAAGCCTGGTGCTCCTCCCAGCCTCCTCATGGTGACACTGGGAGGCTGACCCACCTTCCTACTCCGATCATTTTCACTCACTGAGCCCTGCCGGGGGCTGGACTCCATGGACACCAGATACACCAACACGATTCTCTCATTTCATCCTCACAGCAACTGAGTGGGGTGTTATGCCCATTTTACAGATGTGGAAACTGATGCCCAGAGAGGAGCAGAGGCCTGCCCAAAGCCACACAGCCCCACTGTGGTAGAGCCAGGATTGAGACCAGAGTTCTCTGACTCCACGTGCTCCATCCACTGCATTGCAAGGAACTGGCTCAGAACAGTAACCCAGTGCCATTTTGTTGTCCTGGCTTCCAGCAACCTTTTTTTTCTTCCCCAGATAACTCCCCTGTCTTAGTTTCGCCTACATAATCACACTCGATCTTTCTAATAATTGTGGGAGGCAGGTATGATGACTGGGTTTTATAGGTGAAGTGCCACACGTGTCTCCAGGGAGACTGTGTTCTGAAACTTCCTGAAATTTCCCCAAGGCTTGAGTTGCTCCCTTGAGTTGCCCACGGAGGCTTACGTTCTTCTAGCACCCCCTGCAGTCTTTCAACAACATTGACTCACCCTGCTGGGTCATTTAGAAAGCTTTTCCTGCAAAGTTATCTTTCCCATTTTAAGTCAATACCTCCCATGGTTGCCACATCTGGGCCTTCCCCTCACAAGTTTGGACCCCCCTTGTCCCTCCTTGGTCCCCATATTCAGCAACAGTTAAAACACATGTGCCTTCTGTAACTCCATCTTCAAGAAACTAGGATATTAACAAAGGCTTAACAAACTACGGAGACTGTCAAGCTTGAGAATCACAAAAGTGAATCTGTGTTTCCACCTACCCGAGAGCTCTCTGGGGTGAGATCTGTGTTCTCCCATCAGGTTAGACTAATTGTCTTCCAGGGACGGGACGGTGTCTCCCGCAGGGTCCCCATGCCCTGGGTCGAGGCCCTGCAGAGCAATGACTCTGGCTGTGGGTGGAGAGAGGTGTCTCTGGGCTCTGCCCACCACCAAGCACGTGGGTGGCACTCCATGCCCAAAGCAGAAGGATGGGAGCCCTATGTTTCCTGAGGCTCAGGCAGGACATAGGAAGGGCAGGAAAGACCTGGGGGGGAGCCACTTTTGGCCCCTTTCTGAGCACCCGCCTGTCTCAGAACTCAGAGGAACTTGAACTTGGGCAGCCGTGGGACTGAATCCTTCCGCGAGTGAGCAGGTTTGGATTGAAGCTATTGTTCCTGGAGGTGGCAGCCAGGGACTGGGCATTCACTGTGGGGAAAGGACAGGGTCAGGAGAGGGGAGGAGGAAAAAGGTCAGCTGATGTCAAAGGCCCATGGTCTCAGGGACTCTACCCTGAATGTCCTGCTGCCCTTGGTCACCCCCCACTCCGGGCTCCCATAGGTCCCCCAACCTCCATCTCAAACAGGCCCATTCCCACTCTCACCTACTGCTCTTTCTGGGTTCCCTTTGTTCACTCATTCATCCGACATTCAATCAGCATTTAATCCATCATCTACCAAGTGCCCGGTTTTTGTCTGTTTGGGGGAGAGTTTATTGAGGTATAATCCACATATTGTATATTCACCCCTTTTTAGTATATGAGGTTTGACAAATGTTTAACAGTAGTGTAAACACCGCCATAATTAAGCTGTTGAATATATCCACCAATATTTCCTTCCTGCTCCTTTGTTATCAACACCCTCCCACTCCTAGTCCCTGACAGCCTCTGATCTATTTTCTGTCCCTTTAGTTTTGCCTTTTCCAGAATGCCACGTAAATGGAATCGCACAGCAGGTAACCTTTTGAATCTGGCTTCTTGTGCTCAGCATAAATGCTTTCGAGAGTCATTTGTGTTGTTCTGTGTATTCGTAGTTGGTTCCTTTTTTATTGCCCAGTCAGTTGTATTTCCATTGTATAGATGTGCGTGGTGTATTTATCTGTTCACCCATTGATGAACATTTGGATTGTTTCCAGTGTTTGGCAATTATGAATAATGCCACTGTAAACACTGCATGTGTAGGTTTTTGTGCAGACATGAATTTTCATTTTGCGGGGGAAACTACCTAGAAGTGGGATTGCTGAGTCATATGTAAGTGTATGTTTTAACTTCAGAGGAATCCGCCCAACTGTTATCTGGAATGGCTGTACTAGTTTCAAAGTAATAATAAACTTTTAAAGTCTAAACTCTAACTTGAGTTGTCAAGACTGACAAATGCCAGGAGGAATTCTATTCCTAACTGGAAGCATCCCTTTTGGGGCAAATGTTAGTTTTCATTTCTCCAGGTAAATATCCAAGAGTGGGGTTGCTGGATCGTAGGTAAAGTGTATCATAAGACACTGCCAGACAGCTTTCCAAGATGCCTGCACCATTCTGCGTTACCACCAGTAATGTATGAGTTTCAATTTTTCCACTTCCTTACCAAGTGCCAGGTTTGGTTTTTTTTTAACATTTTATCATGAAAATTTCTAACATCTAAGAAAGTACAAAGAATAGTACTTTAATGACCCCCCACTTACTCACCAGCAGCCTTCTGCTACCTCCTCATCAGCCTTAGATCTTTTTTCCTCACCCCTCCCCAACAATGACCAAATTATTTTTGAAGCAAATCCCAGATGTCATTTCATTTTATTCATAAATATTTAATACTATCTTCCCTGGAGAAAAGGGAACCCTCTCGCACTGTTGGTGGGAATGTAAATTGATACAACCCCTATGGAGAACAGTATGCAGGTTCCTTAAAAAACTAAAAATAGAACTACCATACGTCCCAGCAATCCCACTACTGGGCGTATACCCTGAGAAAACCATAATTCAAAAAGAGTCACGTACCACAATGTTCATTGCAGAACTATTTGCAATAGCCAGGACAGGGAAGCAACCTAAGTGTCCATCGACAGATGAATGGATAAAGAAGATGTGGCACATATCTACAATGGAATATTACTCAGCCATAAAAAGAAATGAAATTGAGTTATTTGTAGTGAGGTGGATGGACCTAGAGTCTGTCATACAGAGTGAAGTAAGTCAGAAAGAGAAAAACAAATACTGTATGCTAACACATATATATGGAATCTAAAAAAAAAAAAAAAAAGGTTCTGAAGAACCTAAGGGCAGGACAGGAATAAAGACACAGACGTAGAGAATGGACTTGAGGACATGGGGAGGGGGAAGGGTAAACTGGGACGAAGTGAGAGCGTGGCATGGACTTATAAATACTACCAAATGTAAAAATTTTTTTTAAATTAATTAATTTATTTATTTTTGGCTGTGTTGGGTCTTCGTTTCTGTGCGAGGGCTTTCTCTAGTTGCAGCGAGCAGGGGCCACTCTTCATCGCGGTGCGCGGGCCTCTCACTGTCGCGGCCTCTCTTGTTGCGGAGCACAGGCTCCAGACGCGCAGGCTCAGTAGTTGTGGCTCACGGGCCTAGTTGCTCCGCGGCATGTGGGATCTTCCCAGACCAGGGCTCGAACCCATGTCCCCTGCATTGGCAGGCAGATTCTCAACCACTGCGCCACCAGGGAAGCCCCGCAAATGTAAAATTGATAGCTAGTGGGAAGCAGCCACATAGCACAGGGAGATCAGCTCGGAGCTTTGTGACCACCTAGAGGGGTGGGATAGGGAGGGTGGAGGGGAGACCCAAGAGGGAGGAGATATGGGGATATATGTATATGTATAGCTGATTCACTTTGTTATAAAGCAGAAACTAACACACCATTGTAAAGCAATTATACTCCAATAAAGATGTTAAAAAAAAAAACACACATTAATGATGTCCCACCTAGCCAATCATCATTTTTTTAAATAAATTTATTTATTTATTTAAAAAAATATTATCTTTCCATGGTACCGTTATCACACCTAAAAGGTGTGCCGTTATCCCAGTTAATATCATCATATGTCTAGTCAGGTCTCCCATTTTCCTGATTGTCTCCTGAATGTCATCATTTTTCTTTTTTTTTTTTTTACAACTTGGGTGTTTGAATCAGTATGCAAATAAGGTTCGGACATTGTGATTGGTTCATGTGTCTTTAAGTTACTTTGCTTGGAAGTCATTTGGAATAGTTCTTATCTTTGTGGTTATATCACTAACTCAATGTATAGACTTGTTTGCTTCATTTTACTTCCAGTTTTTATGAATTTGTTTAAAAATTTTAAATTTTATTTATGGTTCCAAAGTCTATCATACAGAATATACTTACAAAGGTCTAACTTTTATTTGTGCCCTCCTCATTCAATCCCCCCTTCCTAGAACTGTTAATTTTAAAAAATTATGCTTTATCCTTACATTGATTTTCATATATACACACACATATATGTGTGTTCCTTACATTGATTTATATATATATATATACACACACACGTGTGTGTGTATGTACATATAACATACACAGATATCTACACATATATTCGTATCCCTCCCTCCTTTTCTTAGTTAAGTGTGACCATACAGGCACACTTTCCTCCACCTTGTTTGATTCATTGTACATCTCGCCCTGCGATCTCACCCACAGTGGTCTGTTGAGATCTCCCCTGGTCTTTGCCGCCAGAATCTTCCTTTGTGCTGAAAACCACAGTCCCCTGCTGGTGGACATTTTCCTTCTTTCCAGTCCTTTGCTATTACAAATAGAGTTGCAGTAAAAAGCCTCACGCTTCCATCTTTTGGCGTACCGGTTGGAGTCCCAGCTTGAACACACATAGTGATTTTGCTAGCTTTTGCCCAATTCCTTTGCAAAGGGATCACACCGTTTTGCATTCCGGTTAGCTGCACAGGGCTTGTTTCCCCATGGTCTCCCCAGCAGAATGTGTTGCCAAACTTTTGGATTTTTGCCCATCTGATAAGTGGGAAACAGTATCTCAGAGTAGTTTCAATTTGCATTTCTTTTATTTGATTGAGGTTGATCGTCTTTTCATATGGCTAAGGGCCATTTGCATTTCTTTTTCTGTGAAGTGTCTGGTAATATTTTTAGCCCTTTTTTTCTAGAAGGTTGTTGGTTTATTCCTTCTCTACGTTTATTTATTTGTTTATATATTTTTTTATATCTTCTAATTCCTGTACCTTTTTTAAAATATAAATTTATTTATTTTATTTTTGGCTGTGTTGGGTCTTCGTTGGTGCGTGCGGGCTTTCTCTAGTTGCGGCGAGCGGGGGCTACTCTTCGTTGCGGTGCGCGGGCTTCTCGTCGTGGTGGCTTCTCTTGTTACGGAGCACAGGCTCTAGGCGCGCGGGCTTCAGTAGTTGTGGCACACGGGCTCAGTAGTTGTGGCTCGCGGGCTTAGTTGCTCCACGGCATGTGGGATCTTCCCGGACTAGGGCTCGAACCCTTGTCCCCTGCATTGGCAGGTGGATTCTTAACCACTGCGCCACCAGGAAAGCCCTCCTTCTCTACTTTTAGAAGCTGTTTATAAATTAGAAACATTAATCCCTTGTCTATGATAAAGGTTCAGGTATTTTCCCCACTTCATCATTGGTCTTATTTGTTCATTCATTCATTCATTCACCAATCTCAAGCCACCTGATGCTGGGGATGCAGCAGCTGTGAACAGGGTGGTCCTGAGGGACTCCACTGCCATGTGATGCCCAAGCCAGACCCTTGGACTGGTCCTGGACAGTCCCTGCCCCTGCCCCTCCCCGTGCTGTCCTTTCTGCCCCCTGACCCCTCTCCTGCAGCCCAGTGACCGCCCTTCCTGAGTCCTGCCCTGCTCAGGCCCTCAGCACCTCCTAGTCTGTGCTCAGTGGGGGCCAGAAAGGGAACTGAGTATCTCTCTATCTCCCCCAACATGCCTGGCACCTGATGAGTGAGGGAGTGAAGAAAGAGCAAGTCAGTGAATGAATGACTCTTAGGAAGATGAAACAGCCTCTCAGCCCAGGAAGCCAAGTCAGAGGGGAGCTTGGAAAAGCACCTTTAGGGTCAAGATTTCTTAAGCCCTCACATTCTCTTCAGACCTAATTCAGGTCAGAATTGCTACTCTCAAATTGCTCTCAGCCAATATATAATACTGCTGCATTTCATGATTTAAAAACATGTCTGCTTATTGTAGAAAATGTGGAAAATACCGAGAGGTACAACAAAGAAAATAGAAATCACCCATTACCCAGAGTAAACCACTGTGGACATTTCATTCAACTTTCTTTTTTTACATATTTTATTTTTACATCTCTATATTTACATATTTTACATATTATGTTTTTTACATATTTTATATTTATATATACATGCACAGACACACAATACCCCTTAACAGTATAACGTACATATGTCCTCATGGCGTTAACCTTCAGCACGTCATCATGATTTTAACTGATTGTATAATATGCCTTGAAATGAATGTATCATATCCTATCACCATTACTTAACCTCTCTGTGTCTCAGTTTCCTCATCTATAAAATGGGGATAATAAGTGCTTCCTCGTAAGTTCCTTGTGAGGGTTAATTGTGATTCCATTCATGGTAAGCACTCAGGGGGTGTTAGACAATGCCATTATTATTATTACTATCATTTCCTAATTGTGGACATTTAAATTCTAATTTTATTCTATTGCAAGTAACACCGTAATGAACCTCTCTGCTCGTGGGACTCCCACCTCCAAACTAAGCACCCCGGTGACAGAATGTGAGCAAGGCTTGCTGGGGAGACCCCTTGGCTGAAAGTTAGGACAGCAGGCATTTGCCACTGGAAGCCTGGGGACAGGGCAGTCCAAGCAGGGGAACAGCATTGGTAAAGGCTCAGAAGCTTGAAAGATCGTGGGAGCTCTGATGTGTTTGGTTTGACCACAATTCTTGTCCCCATTTTACTCCTTTCTGGAGTAGCGGTGGTGTGAATGCTGGGTGTGCTGGCCCAGGGGGTACCTCTTTCTCAGGCTTAATCCTGTTGATTTTCAAGTTGAAGTTTATGAGCCATCTGCTCACATCCAGCTGTTGAGGTGGTCACTTCCTCCTCCTTCCCCTTGACCACATCACTCTGCTCTCTGAGCCTGGGTTTCCTCATAAGTAAAACAAGGCAGGTGGATTTGTTGGTTTCTACCCTCCCTTCTGCCTGGGGTGGGTGCTTAAGCCCACTCTGGGCTCTCTCTTTGCTGGGATGCTGGAGGCGCCCTCTGGTGGCCAATATTGGCCATGCAACCCAGAAATGGGCTTCGCAATCTGCCTGGCCCTCTGAGTGGGTTTAAGTGTGCATGTGGGTGTGAGTGTGCCTGTGTATTGGAATGGTACACAGGGGATATGTGACAGCCTCATGATACATAAAATTCAGAGCTTTTCTAACTCTCTGATGGCAAAAGATGGCAAAAATTTTCTGGGGCCTTCCAGGGGCACCTAGGGTTGCAAAATTTCCTGGGGCACCCATCTTACTAGTACACATTGAGAACATTACTCCTCTGCTCAAAATCTCATCCTTAAAAAAAAAAAAAAAAAAAAAAAAAAATCTCATCCTTGTCCCTCTGATGAGCAGGGTAAATATCAAACTCCTGGCCAGGACATTTAGGGTCCTTCAGAAGCTGACCCCTGCTTGTTACCAATGGCCCCAGTGGCCCCTTTTTTCACTCTTGTCTTTCTTTCCTGTCCTACTCCAGGCAAGCTACCTGACCCATTCCCATCTTCTAGTCTGCTCATGCTGGTTCTTTTTCCCAGAGTGTCCTACCCTCTCCTTTAGTCCCCATAGCATCTTTCAAGACTTGGCTAAATGCAACCTCCTCTAGGAAGACCTCTTGGATTTTTCCACTTGGGTCTGAGCTCTCCTTCCTCTGAACCTCCCAGTAAATACATCTGTCCCCTGGTATACAGAGAACTAGGGCTTACCCAGGTAACTCGGGTTGAAGATATCCAGTTCAGTAGACCCTCAGATATGGCGCAGACTCTATGTCTGCTCCATGTCTGAGTCCTTCCAAACATTGGTTTCCAGGCTGCCCTCTGCAGAGCCCTGACTCCCATCCTCTCCTCCACTTCCTCTGAGCCCTTGGCTTTAGCCAGAAGGGGCAGCTTTCGTGGAAGGAGGTCTGGTAGTAGAAAAGAAATACATGAACCTTGGGCCAGACTCCTATTGGACACTGCCATTCAAAAGGCAAATGGCTGCCCAGCACACAGCCTCCAGCTGCTGAGCTGTGTGTGGGAGGCTGGTCTCTGGGTGAACGAAGGGTCAGATCCAGTCACTGCCCAGCTCTTTCCTTCAAGGACAGAAGTCATAACTGCAGCCCTAGCAATAATGCTCTTGGTTATTTGTAGAAGTCTGCTATTGTCAGTTTGTTGTGCTCTCTAACATGAAATTCTCATACAACCCATTTGTAGATGAGGAAACAGGGGATCAGAGAGGCTAAGTAACTTGCTCAAGGTCACACAGCTCTGAGTGTGAATGCTCAAACTCAGTCTCTGCTTTCCAAGCATCTCCAAATCCTGTGCAGTTGCTGGAATACTCTGCTGTCACTGTGTCTTGCACAGAGTAGGTGATTAATGAATTCCTGGATAACAAAACACGGACATAATGAACATATAGCTATCCCTTTCTGCTAGTCTTCCAGGCTGCCTCAGGTCCACATGTTCACCTTTGTGTGTGGGAAGAGTCCCAGAACTGGGATTGTCCGAGAGGGGAATGGATCCAGGGGGCTGAAGGGGTGGTGGTACCTGGATCCCAGGAGGGGTGAATTCCCTGCGTCTGGGTTTTAGGGGTAGTAGGTCTTGGGCATGGCGAGGACTGGCACCTGCTGGCCCACTGGCCCAGCTGGTGTATGGCCCATGGATGTTGCATAACTTCAGA
Organism: Eschrichtius robustus; assembly: GCF_028021215.1. Lineage (NCBI taxonomy): Eukaryota > Metazoa > Chordata > Mammalia > Artiodactyla > Eschrichtiidae > Eschrichtius > Eschrichtius robustus. The sequence continues at coordinate 128,017,149 of NC_090824.1, forward strand.
AGCCACAGAACGGTGCTGTGGCCAGGACTGGCCTACAGGGTAAGGACCTGGAATTAATCCAGATTCCCTGAGGAGAAGATACCAAGACAGATGAGATGTGCAAGAGATTTATTAGGGGACATATCTGTAAGGGGAAATGGGGAGGGAGCCAGGGGACCCTGGGAAAGCATCCGACCTTGATGCGGATCTGACCCCGATGTGAAGGAGGAAGGGAAGGGGAGAAGGCTGAAAGAAAGCATTTTTGACTGTAGAGGATTCTAAGAAAGTTCTCAAGGCCAATGGGAGTCTTCTAGCCAAGACGCCTGTCAGAGGGGTCCCACCTCTCCTCAAAATGGGTCTCCTTTGTATTCTTGCCACGCGCAGTCACTGGTGTGTGGGAAGCACAGCCTCCGCAGGCACGACTCATGATGTGCTTAGTGGTGGAAAGGCAGGCATCATAAGTGATGGTGAGAAAACCCTTTCTGGAGTGGTGCTGGTGTGAATGCTGTGTGTGGTGGCCTGGGGGTTCCTCTCTCTCAGCCTTAATACTACTGACTTTCAAACTGAAGTTTAAGAGCAATCTGTTCATGTCCAACTGTTGAGGTGGCCCTCCCTCCCCTTGACCACGTCATCCTCTTCTATGAGTCTCGGCTTCCCACATGTAAAATGGTCATTAAGGCCTAGAGTGCAGCTGCTGAAGCCATTGGTCAGTTTCGTTCCCCAGGTAGAGATCTGAGAGGGGCTTCCTCACGGCCGCCTCACTGGCCTCCCGCGTCCTCCTGTCACCAGCCTGGCCTGGAGAACAGCCACAGGTGCCCACAGCTGGAGGGAAGGGGAATTTGGGCCCCTGGAAACCCAGGAGAGAAGCTGATTGGCCCAGCCTGGGTCAGGGGTCTGGCTCTGGTCCAATCAGCTATGGCCAGCGGGTGGAGCCACTTGCCAGGCTGCCCATTCTGTAGGGCCTCTGGAGGCTGCTCTCTGAAGTGCAGGTGTCATTCATGGGGCAAGGGCACTGGCAGGGCAGGTGAGGCAGTGCAAGGTGTTGGTGGCATTCTCTTGCTGAATGTGTCAGTGTGACACATCCGGTGGCTCCATGAGGCCAGGAGCTGGACTTTTTTTTTTTTTTAATTTATTTATTTTAGGTTGCGTTGGGTTCCACATTGCTGCGCGCCAGCTCTCCCTAGTTGCAGTGAGCGGGGGCCACTCTTCGTTGCGGTGCGCAGCCTTCTTACTGCAGGGGCTTCTCTTGTTGTGGAGCACGGGCTCCAGGCGTGCGGGCTTCAGTAGTTGTGGCACGCAGGCTCAGTAGTTGTGGCTCACAGGCCTAGTTGCTCCGCGGCACGTGGGATCCTCGCGGACCAGGGCTTGAACCCGTGTCCCCTGCATTGGCAGGCGGATTCTTAACCACTGCGCCACCAGGGAAGCCCCAGGAGCTGGACTTTTGTTTATCGTGGTGCTGGGACCTGTGCTCTGCCTCCCCCTAGGAGGGTGTGGGCTGGCCTGACCTGCTATTGCCCACCCTGAATGGCTGACCTCTGCTGGCCGGGACAGGCACTATGCCTACCTGATGGCCTCCACCCCAGGGAAGGAACTTCAGGATCTGTCTTCCCATTAGCCTGGAAGCCTCAGGTAGGCAGGGAGCACTGAGATTAAACAGCCCAGGCTGTAGTCTTGGGTTTGGGTCTGGCTCTTCTACTAACTTGAGCAAGTTCCTTCTCTCCTCTGGCCTCAGTTCCCTCATCTGCAAAGTGGGTATCATCACACTGAGCTTGTGGAGAAGAGGCTGTGTGGTGTGGAGGTTTGGGGCTCAGTGTTCAAGCCAATTTGAATTCGGCTTATCCCGTTACTTGCTTTGTGACCTTGGGCAAATTAATCACTCTCTAGAAGCCTCAATTTTCCCATTTATAAAATGGGAATGAAGAATCTCTCTTTTGTTCTTCAAAAGGTAATGTGCTCTGCACCAGCTGGGGGTACACTCACTCATTTCTTATCCTCTCCTCTTCCAGGACCCCAGCCCTCACAGCTCCCTGGCTAATGAGTCAAGCAGTGATCGGTGTCAGGCCCACAGTAGGGACTCAACCATGCAGGAAGAGTGGGAATGTACTGCAGAGCTCCTGCCCGGGGGGCCGCCACATCATCCATTCAGAGTTTATGGAGTACTTCCTGCCTGGCAGGTAAGTCCTGGCCCTGAGGGGTTCCCGGGCACTTCTGCACAGGGCAGGCTGTGTCCTTCTGTGTGAACACTCACTGCAGGCTTGAGAGGAGCCTGTCTTGGATGTCTGGACATCTGGACATCAATCCAGTCTTTGCTACTCAATCCCTGTGTGGCCCCCCAAACTAAACAAAGATTCCATGAGTTGGGGAGGGAGGAAACTCATATGGGAAGTGAGAAGAGAGGATGGATCTCCCCGCTGGGTCTGGGGATCCAAGCATGGAGAGGCCTTGGGCCACTGGGGCAGCCGAGGAGGTGGGAGGAGCCTGGACCTCCTTGTGCCGTGACAGGTACTGGAGTAGAAGTGGAAGTCATCTGGTGGGCACGCCTAGGCAGATGGGCCTGATGTAGCCTCACAGAGCTCCCAGAAGCAGCACAAGGCTCCTGTGTGCCCAAGAGGGTTTCCCACCGCCTGGAGAGGTCTGGATTCAGCAGTGTGTGTCTGATATGGCCAAGAGTGGCACAGACAAGGCACAGAGGGTGGGAGGATCTGGAGAGGCGGAGGTGGAGCCCAGAGGGAGGCCTTTTGTGCTCAGTGGGCACCAATGTCTGATGTCCAGACATCTCGTGGGAGGACAGCAAGGCAGATGCCCAAGAACTGCATCTTCCTCGTGTTCCCCCTCCCCTGCCTCAGCACCACATAATCGCCACCCCAACCCAAGAACTGAGATGTAGTCTTGACTAAGATGAAGAGTGCTCCATCCAGGTGAAATGAGGGCTCAAAATAGAAATACAATCAGCTAGATAAGAAAGTTCTACTTCTCATGTACCTTGGTTTGTAGTCTGAGATTTGTACCTGCCACCCAGGGATAAAGAGGACGTGACACAGGTTCATACAGGTGAGAAGAGGTGGCTTTCAAAGATAATCAAACTAACGTTAGTCTTTACATCTGTAATGCCGGACAACAAAACTTCCACAGATTATTAGGGAAAAGATCTGTGATCCAATTCTTTGTCCCAGTCAAGATACCATTAATTCTGTCAGGGCATTTTTGGGGCTCATGAAGACTGAACAAAATACTCAAAGAAATCCTCAAACCAAATGAAACTGGGTTACAAGAGAGATTTCAAGATATGGGATGAAAAAGCGTATAGGAAATAATGGGAAGAAATGGCTACATGTAGTTAAATCTAAATGAATGATGATGTGATTAATAATTTGTGATTTTTTAAAGTACAGATTCTTGAAACAAAGCCATTCTGTAAGGGAAAACTTATCAAGGGTCAGAAATGAAATGATCGAAGTCCGCAGTATCCAGTGGGGCAGCCACTAGTCACAGGTGGCTCTTTACGTTTAAATTAATTAAAATTAAATACAATCCAATATTCAGTTCTTCAGATGCACTAGCCACTTTTCACGTGTTTAATGGCCACACATGGGTAGTGGTTACTGTATTGGCCATCGGACATAGAACATTTCTATTGTTGCAGAAAATTCTTTTGGACATCACTGGTCTAAATTATCCAAATAATATAACAAATCCATGGAGGGGAAAGGATGTTTTGGAGAGTAGAGAATAAAAGTATTCTAAAGATCTTTTAAAAGGATAGGGGAGAAGTAAACAGGCAAAACCAGCAGCAAAACTGAAAAGCAGAGTCGAAGTTCTAAATAAGCAAGTGGTGATGGTGGTGGTGATGGAATTTGACATAAAGAAGAAAGAGAAACTTGACCAAGCAAGAAAAGGCAAAGGAGAAAGAGGGAGAAAAATATAATCAGTGGTAAATATGAAATTAGGCGGGAGAAATAAAACTAAGTTCATGGGCTTCCCTGGTGGCGCAGTAGTTGAGAATCTGCCTGCTAATGCAGGGGACACGGGTTCGAGCCCTGGTCTGGGAAGATCCCACATGCCGCGGAGCAACTGGACCCGTGAGCCACAATTACTGAGCCTGTGCTCCGCAACAAGAGAGGCCGCAATAGTGAGAGGCCCGCGCACCGCGATGAAGAGTGGCCCCCACTTGCCGCAACTAGAGAAAGCCCTCGCACAGAAACGAAGACCCAGCACAGCCATAAATAAATAAATAAAGAATTAAAAACAAACAAACAAAGTTCATTAGCTATCACAATAACTGTGATCTGGATGAATTCCCCTATCGGAAGTCAAAGATGTCATTTCCAATAGATATATAGAGAAAAATCCACTGGGATAGAACATCTAAAATGCTAGATAATTTATATCATAGCTTAGATGACAGAAAATAAGGGAAGTGTCAAGGTTCGGAAGCATCAGGAAATCTTGAGTCCACAGAGGTAAACATGTTTTGGAGCCAGCATTTGCCCAGAGGGTATCTGCCTATCTCTGGTGACCCAAAGTCTGGCTTTAACAGGCTACACAGCTCATGGAACAGAAGATAATTCCTGGGGCCCAATCAATGTGAGAAATAGGACTCCTGCATAAAGCTAGGATCACAAAGGGCTAGTAAACTAGGAAAAAAAAGTGTCTACAGAGATTTGTCTGTCTCTATCTTCACTGGGGTTGGAGCAGAGGAGAGAAGGGTCTTCCCTGAGAATCTCTGGACAAGCCCAATTTCAAGTGGGTATGCTGCCAGGATCACACTGCCTATATTGTTCCCCGTGTTCCCCTCCTCCAAAAAAATTAACTAAAAATGCAATCTAAAGTATTCCCCAGATGCCTGATGAAGCAATTGCAAATGCTCCCTGGAGAAACACACTTTAAATCTAGGCTTCAAAGAATTCTCACAGATAAACTTCCAAGGAACAGGAAGTCATAGTGAAAAAAAAAAAAAAAATCATTAAACAGAAACTACATGAAATGAGTGTCAGCAGAAACAACATTGCTGAATCAGACCAACAACGATTGAATATATTGGAATTATCTATTATAAAATATGAAATAATTATGTGTGGTTTGCTTAAAGAAGTTAAAGAGGTGATAGGATATACGACAAAAGAATGACAGTATCAAAACTGATCAGTTGAATTTGAAAAAGAACCAAATAGAACTTCTAGAAATGACAAATATAATTGAAATTAAAACCCAGTGGTTAACACAACAATGTAAATCAACTGTAACTGAATAAAATAAATTTAAAAAAAACACCAATGGATGACAGACTAGTTCTGGGAAAGATGGAGTAAACACACTCTGTCTCCTACTGAATTCAATTATAAACCCTGGATAGAATGTATGGACCAGCTATTTGAGGACTTGGAAAGTAAATGGTATCCAATAGATGAGAGAAGGAAACAAGAATTTGCAGCACAAGTGAACTGGGGTGAGTATCTCATTTTTTTTTTTTTTTTTTCTTCCCTCCAGTATTGCCTGACCTAGACTCAAAAGCAGCCTGAAACTTGGAAGGGTGGACCAGGTACGGGCAGGAAGAGCTCCAAGATAGAGCTTTTGGTCTGAAGAGCAGGAAAGGGGCTCCTAAGGATCAGAGGGAGAGCTTTCCTGTTTATTTTTTCTTTTCTTCCAAGATCTCCCATTCCAGCCTTCAGGCAATCTTGCAGTGGTGGTAGTGGCAATGGTGATGACACCATCAGCCAAGAAGGTACCTAAAATTCCAAGAGAAAGAAAACCTTCTCTCTACCAGAAGACCTGTGACTGCAAGAGCCTGGGCAAATTCTCTTTGCTTTTCCCCCCACTCTCTGTCCTCCCACTGCTTAGCCCCAGACACAGAGGCAGTCATAAGAAGTGCATAGCAGAACTGAGAAACTAAAGCCCCAGATTTCTGGCTGGGGGACTGGGAATGGAGGCCTCAGGGATCCAAAAAATGTTGGGGTGATTGTGAAAAGGAGAGAGCACAAGAGAGTAATCCCATAACTTTGTGTGTGAACTTCCGGGATCACCTCCAAACTGTAGATGTATGGATTTGATCCTAAACAGAATACCAAAGGTTTTGAGAACTGAACTATGGGGCAGAGCACCACCCAGATCCCAGACTGGCCACCAATGTTGCACATGTAGGATACGTTTGAACAGCACTGCAAAAGGCTTTGAAAACTTAACTGATATTGGAGCTGGAGCCCACAGAAAGTGGGTTGAAACGTATGGCCTGAACCTAGCCTAGGTCAATATATGTATAAATCAACATTCTCCTTAGTAAACAAGACCCAGAGTCACATAACATGATATGCAGAATGTCCAGGATACAATCTAAAATGACTTGGGCTACAAAGAGCTAGAAAAATCTCAACTCACAGTAAAAAGGCAATCAATAGATGTCAACCCTGAGAACACACAGATGTTGAAATTATCAAAGACTTTAAACTATCTGGGGACTTCCCCGATGGCACAGTGGTTAAGAATCCGCCTGCCAATGCAGGGGACACGGGTTTGAGCCCTGGTCCGGGAAGATCCCACATGCTGAGGAGCAACTAAGCCTGTGTGCCACAACTACTGAGCCTGTGCTCTAGAGCCCGCAAGCCACAGCTACTGAGCCTGCATGCCACAACTACTGGAGCCTGTGCTCTGCAACAAGAGAAGACACCGCGATGAGAAGCCCACGCACCGCAATGAAGAGTAGCCTCTGCTCACCGCAACTGGAGAAAGCCCATGCGCAGCAATGAAGACCCAACACAGACAAATATAAATTAAAAAAAAGAAACTCAGCAAATTTCAAACAGGATAAACTCAAAGAAATCACCTCCCAGATACATTAGAATCAAACTTCTTTAAACTAAAGACAAAGAAAAAAATCTTGCAAGTAGTCAGAGAAAAAAAGCACATATCTACAGCAGAACGTATCTTTGAATGACTGTTGATATCTCATCAGAAACCAGAGGCTAAAAGGAAGTGAAACAACTTTTTTTAAAATTGAGGTATAGTTAATTTACAATGTTGTATTAGTTTCACTTTGCTGTACACTAGAAACTAATATATATAATATATAACATATAATATATATATATATTCTTTTTCAGATTCTTTTCCATTATAGGTTATTACAAGATATTGAGTATAGTTCCCTGTGCTATACAGTGGGTCCTTGTTGTTTACCTGTTTTATATATAGTAGTATGTTTATGTTAATCCCAAACTCCTAATTTATCTGTCCCCCCCCCACCCGTTATCCCCTTTGGTAACCGTAAGTTTGTTTTCTATGTCTGTGAGTCTATTTCTATTTTGTAAATAAGTTCATTTGTATCATTTTTGAAGTGCTGAAAGAAATGAACCACCAACCCAGAGTTTTATATCTGGTGAAAATATCCTTTATGAATGAAGGTAAAATAAAAATATCCTCAGGTGAAGGAAAATTAAGAGACTTTGTTGCCAGCACACCTGTTCTAAAATAAACCCTAAAGGAAGTTCTTCAGATGGAACGGAGGTGATACCATAGGGAAACTTGGAACATCAGGAATAAAGGATGAACAACAGAAATGGTAAATAGCTGGGTAAACAGACTGTTCGCCTTCTCTTGAGTCATCTGAAATATGATTGACAGTTGAAAGCAAAAATTATGGCATTGGTAGATGAAGTTTTCAATGTAGATCTAATATATGACAGCTATAATATAAAGGAAGGAGGGTAAAGGGACTTACATAGTGGTGAGATTTCTACATTCCAGTTAAGGTGGTAAAGTATTTCTCCTAAGTAGACAGTGAAAAGTTAAGTATGTATATTGCAATCACAGAAAAATTAAGACTACAGTAAAAAATACAACAGATAAACCAAAATGGAATACTAAAAAATGTTTAACCCAGGGACTTCCCTGGTGGTGCAGTAGTTAAAAATCCACCTGCCAGTTCAGGGGACATGGGTTCGAGCCCTGGTCCGGGAAGATCCCACATGCTGTGGAGCAACTAAGCCCGTGCGCCACAACTACTGAGCCTGTGCTCTAGAGCCTGCGAGCCACAACTACTGAGCCCTCATGCCACAACTACTGAAGCCCGCACACCTAAAGCCCACGCTCCACAACAAGAGAAGCCACCAAAGCAAGAAGCATGCACACCGCAACGAAGAGTAGCCCCCGCTCCCTGCAACTAGAGAAAGCCCACATGCAGCAACAAAGCAGCCAAAAATAAATAACATAAATAAATTAATAAAAAAAAAATTTAACCTGAAGAAAGAAGGAAAGGGGAGACAGAGGAACAAAAAAACAGAGCAAACAGAAAATAAATAATGAAATGACAGAACTAGGTCTAAACATATCAATAATTACATTAAATCTAAACAGACTACACACACCAACGAAAAGACAGAAATGATCAAAATGGATTTTTGAAAAAAGATATAACCATATGCTGCATAGAATTATATCGATATAATGATATAGATAGGTTAAAAGACTAACATACATGTACTAAAAATAATTGAACAATATTCTTTATTTTATTTTATTTATTTATTTACTTTAGGCTATGTTGGATCTTTGTTGCTGTGTGCGGGCTTCTCATTGTGGTGGCTTCTCTTCTTGCAGAGCACGGGCTCTAGGTGCACGGGCTTCAATAGTGGTGGCTTGCGGGCTCTAGAGCGCAGGTTCAGTAGTTGTGGCGCACAGGCCTAGTTGCTCCATGGCATGTGGGATCTTCCCAGACCAGGGCTCGAACCCATGTCCCCTGCATTGGCAGGCGGATTCTTAACCACTGCACCACCAGGGAAGTCCCTGAACAATACTCTTTAAATTAGTGAATTTATGATATGTGAATTGTGTCTCAATAAAACTGTTAAAAAAAAGATTAAGATACACCATGGCAACACCAATCAAAAGAAAGCTGGAGTGGCTATATTAATATCAAAGTAGACTTCAGAGCAAAGAAAATTACTTTGCTTCAAAATGGACTTCAAAATGCATGAAGCAAAAATTAATCAAACCGAAAGGAGAAATGGAAACAGGACTTCAAAATGCATGAAGCAAAAATTAATCAAACTGAAAGGAGAAATGGAAAACTCCACAGTTAAATTTGGAGACTTCAATATTCCTCTCTCAGTAATTAATAGAACAGGTAAATAGAAAATAGCAAGGATATAGAAGAACTGAGCCATAAACCAGCTGGATTAATTGAGATTTGCAGTAGAAAACAAATTCTTTCCAAGTGTGCAAAGAACCTTCACCAAGGAAGACCTTATCTTGGGTGATAAAACAAGTCTTAACAAATTTATACTGAAATCATACAAAGTATATCATTCGATTAAAATGAAATCAAACTAGAAATTTATAGCAGAACAATAATTGGAAAATCTCTAAAACTTGGAACTTAACTCATGTATAAATAATTAATGGCTCAAAAAGAAAGTCTCGTGGGAAACTAGAAAATATTCTGAACTGAATCAAAAAATAAAACATACCAAAATTTGTGAGATGCATCTTAAGCATTGCTTAGAGAAAAATTGATAGTATTAAATGACTATATTAGAAAAGAAAAAAGATCTCAAATCAAACATCTAAGCTTTCACCTTCAGAAACTAAAAAAGAAGAGAAATATAAACCTAAAGCAAGGAAATAATAAAGAGCAGAATTCAGTGACATAGAAAAAAAGAAAACAACAGAGAAAAACCGATGTAACAAAAACTTGCCCTTTGAAAAGATGAATAAAATTGATAAACTTCTAGGTAGACTGACTAGGAAAAAAAAGAGAGAAAACACATATTACCAACACCAGGAATGAAAGATGAGTTATCACAATAGACCTCACAGGCATTAAAATGCTAATAAGGGAATAATAATACAAACAATTCTACAAAATAAATTGACAACTTAGATGAAATGAATGAAGTCCTTGAAAGCCACAAACTACCAAAAACTCATCCAAGAAGAAATAGTAACTTAAATTGTCCTATATTTATTAAAGAAACTCAATTTATAGTTGCAAACCATCTGAAAAAGAAAACTCCAGACCCAGAAGACTCCACTGGCAAATTCTACCAAGTGTTTAAGGAAGAAATCAAACTGATCTTTTCACATATGCTATCTTCCAGAAAATATAAGGGAATACTTCTCAACTCATTTATTTTATTTTATTTTATTTTTTTATTTTTGGCTGCTTTGGGTCTTCGTTGCTGCGCATGGGCTTTCTCTAGTTGGGGTGAGCGGGGGCTACTCTTCATTGCGGTGTGCAGCCTTCTTATCGCGGCGGCTTCTCTTGTTACGGAGCATGGGGTCTAGGCGTGTGGGCTTCAGTAGTTGTGGCTCACGGGCTCTAGAGCACAGGCTCAGTAGTTGTGGCGCACAGGCTTAGTTGCTCTGCGGCATGTGGGATCTTCCCGGACCAGGGCTCGAACCCGTGTCCCCTGCATTGGCAGGCGGATTCTTAACCACTGCGCCACCAGGGAATTCTTCAACTCATTTTTTGAGGCTACCTTTATCTTGATGCCAAAGCCAGACAAAGATAATACAAGAAAAAGAAAGCTACCTATCAATACCCCTCATGAACATAGATACAAAAATCCCCAACAACATGTTAACAAATTGAATCCAGCAATATGTAAAAAATAAGTGGGTCTTATCTCAGGAATACAAGGCATTGAAGATCAATCAATGTAATCCACTATATTAACAGTCCAAAGATGAAAAACCACATGAGTATATCAATGCAGAAAAAGCATTTAACTAAATTCAACATCCATTCATGGACATCCATAAAATACTTCTATAATATCCACAAAAACTCTCATAAACTAGGAACAGGGGACTTCCTTAAACTGATAAAAGGCATATACAAAAAACCTATATTGTACCCAATGGTAAAGACTGAATACTTACGCCCTAGGATCAGGAACAAGACAGGGATGTTCATTCTCATCATTCCTATTCAACCTTGTCCTGAAACTCCTAGTCAGTACATTAAGGCAAGACAAATAAATAGAAGGCATACAGGTTGGAAAGGAAGAAATAAAACTACCCATGTCTGCAGATGACGTGATTCTATATAGAAAATCCCAAGGAATCTACAAAAAAATCTAGAGCTTATAAGAGATTTGAACAATGCTGCAGGATACAAGATCAGCACACAAAAATCAATCATATTTCTACATACTAGCAATGAACAATTGGAAACTGAAGTTTGAAAATTGTATTTACAATAGCACCAAAAAATGAAATAATTAGGTATAAATCTTACAAAAGTCTTGCAAGATCCGTGCTGAGACTGCCCCCTTTCAAGAGGCTTTCCTGGAAGTCTCATGCAACAATCTGTTGTCACATCTCATTGACTGTGTCACATGGGCACCCATGGGAAGGGTGCAAGGGAAGCTGGGAAATGCTCTGCATAAATTTTCACTGTTATGGTCCTGAGGTGGTTCCAAGACCACATAAGCAGAGACAGGCAGCTTCCTCTGGGTAATTTTGGGAATATTGTTTGTCTCAGAGTGGATAAGAGTGGATCACTATGGAGGACATTTTTTCCTTTCCAAGATGTCTGGCTGAATGGACAAGGAGAGCAGCTTCCAGTAACAGCTGAGGGCATGAACGTCAGATGAGCAGTCAGGAGAGAGAAGAGCTGCCTGGAGGAGCAGTCACTGAGGCCTGGCAGCAGTATGTGTGCTAAGTGGGCCAGGGCCACCAGTCAGTGCCCACTGAGGCCACAGCCAGAGCCCCTCCTAAGGAAAATGTCACGTGCTCCAGGTAACCTCGTTCTGTCCTGAGTGACCCTGTGCCACCCTTTGCCCCTTGGTCTCAGCTGATTGGACTAAAGCCTGGCACCTAACCCGTGAGCAGCCAGTCCACAGGAGGGCCAGCCACCCACACCCTTGCTCAAAAAATTATCTAGCCATTCAGATTGCCTGGTTCAGGAACTTGACCTGACTGTACGGAAAGAACTTGCAGGTGGGAGCAGAACAAAAGGATGTAGACACTGGGGCAACGTTCTGCCACTGGGGGCCTGGTCTTGTCCTGGATTCCTTGTGGTCTCTCAGCAGCCTGGCCCATGGCGCTCCAGCTCAGATTTCCATGAACTTCCCTCCCAGCTCCCGGTGCAGTCATCCCCACCACCAACTCTCTCCACCTGAGCTAGAGGGTCTCTGCTGCTTGCAACCAAACATAGCAGCCCTCAGCAGTTTTAAATCAAGGTCATCAAGTGCTTCCTGTAGAAATTCAGGAGATTTGAATAATGGAATCAAAGTCAAGCTTTTGGGAGTTCTTCCTGGGGAGGGTGAAACATCTGACATTGTTGTAGATATTCTTGCAAATTCATTTAAAAAGTTCAGCATCGAAGACAGAATTCTTTGTGCTTGCAAGTATAAATATAAATTTTAGTAGAACGCAGCAGCATGGTAAAAACAATATTCATATCCAATTAGGAAATTCATGGAGCAGAAATGAACTTGGAATCGGTGTGGTGCAAATATAATTGAAAATTGGGATAAAACAAGCTGTGATGCTATATCAATTGAAATGGAAACTGTAGTTATCTGTATGTACACACACACATACATAGTGATTACACTACAATATGTTCGTGGCAAAGATGTTTAATATAAGACATATTTCATTATGGCCACAGGGCCAGGACTAGGGAGAGGGGAACAAGGCACCTGCCTCAGGGGCAAAGTTTAAGGGGCGGCAAAAAACTCAATCAAGACAAATAGTATTTTAATGCTATATGTATTTTAAAAATCAAAAATAAATGCAAAAACCATGATGAACAAAATATCCAAATTCTAAATAAACAGAGGATCAGTATTATCAATTTTCTTTCTGCCTCAGGCTCCAGCATGACCTGGCAGAGCCCTGCACAACAGTATGTTTTCTCTTTTTGCTGTCTGTCATCAGTCACAATTTTTAAGTGTTTGATCCTTGGAAGAACTTTGTAAATTATTTTAAGTGTTTACAATGGAATTGGACATTTTGTAAATGAATCCTCTAAATTTTGTTCAAAAGCAATAGAAGACCTTTAATCAGAGTGTTCAACAAGGGTGCCAAAATTAACTTTTATCAACTTAAGGTACTATAAACAAAGCTTTCATCAAATTTCAGTTATTTCACACGAGGAAACATTTTCATATATCCCTCAAAAGCAAGGGAGTTGCTGAACAAATTAAGTAATGAGAACGCAAACGGTGGCCAAGATTTAATTTAGAGATTCTCGAATTTTTCTTTGGAATGCCTGGATTTTTGGGAAGAATATTTTGATGGAGTTCCTATCATAAATTGGGAAAATTTATATTTTGTACTTGGATTGAAGGGAAGACAGAGGCTTATGGTTTTGCCGCATTTACAACTGGCAAAATATTAAAAAGAATTATAAAGTCAACTTATATGAGAATTTTATCTTCTCATAATATTTGTTAAAAAAAGGTATTCTAAATGGAAATACTGCGTGTGAAAATATTGCGTGTGAATATTTCAATACTGCGTGTGAAAATATTGGGGCTGAAATAGTTAACCATTCCTACCTAAAGAAATTAGAATTGAGAATGTCCTCCATTTAGCAGAATCTGCTCTGAGCTTATCAGGTACCTCTGCAGAAAAACTATATCCCTATTAAGAATATTGTAATCTATAGAGAAGAGTCCATGAAGGGTGTCAACAATTTCCATTTTATTAACCATAGTAACTTTGAAGATAATTGCATGCAATTCTTTGAGGGGGAAAAAGAGACCATATTTCTTTCTTTTTTTTTTTTTTGCTTATTTTATTTTATTTTTTAACATCTTTATTGGAGTATAACTGCTTTACAATGTTGTGTTAGTTTAGACCATATTTCTTAAAAACACATATTCTTTAGAAAAATACCAGTGACAGATTATTAGAAACAGATATGGCTAAGAAATTGATTAAAGTACATGAATGTATAACCAAAGTTCTTTTTATGTTACTTTTAATGCTCAGATAATAAACACAAAAGTTTTAAAAAATTTAATGTACATATTAAGTAACAATTTAATACATGATTTTAAAAATAAACTTTAAATTTTAGAATAGCTTTATAATTACAGAAAAAAATTACAAAGATGGTACAGAGAGATTCCATAAGTTCCACACTCAGCTTCTCCTGTTATTAACATCTTACATTAATATGCTACACTTGTTATAATTAATCAACCAATATTGATACATTCTTATGAACTAAAGACCATACTTTATTCAGATTTCCTCAGTTTTTACCTACCATCTTTTTTTCTGTTCCAGGATTAAAGGTACATACTATCAACATAATTTATCATGGTTGATGTTGTCCTTGATCACCTGGCTGACATAGTGTCTGTCAGGTGACTCCCCTGTAAAGTTACTCTTTTCCCCTTCCCATCCTGCACTCTTTGGAAGGAAGTCACTATGCACAGCCCACACTTAAGGGTTGGGGGCTTATGTTCTCCTTCCTCGAGGGGGGAGTATCTACCTAAATTATTTGGAGTTTTTTTTCCACCAGAGATTTGTCTTGTCTTCCTTGTTTATTTATTTAGTCAATCATTAATTTATAGCACTATGGACTCATGGATATATGTTTTATGCTTTGGGTTATAATGCAGTACTTCTTTATTTGTTTGGTTGCTTACCTTGTTCCAGCTCTGGCCATTCTTTTGGTTGGCTCCTGTGTCTTTCTGATATAGTCCTTGTGCGGTTTTCGTGGGAGCATCTGGATTGTAGCGTTTTAGACAACTTGGCAATTATATTTTATATACTGATTGATTTTTAAGGAAGGAAAATTAAGTGTCATCCAGTCTAAGATTTTATCCTTATCCTTGAAAGTGGCTGGAGACCAATCCCACCGGGTAGTGCCCTCTCCAGAGCCTGGAGGAGGATGATACATGGATGTCACCAAGGTTCTGGAACTACGCCAAGGGGTCAGCAAGCCCCCAGCAGCCCTCTGGCTGGCCACAGTCCCTGTGGGAGCCCTGCAGGGCCATCCCTGGAAAGCCCTGGGAGGTATTGAGTCCAGCTCCCCAGACCTAGAGCTGAGGGGCTGAGGGGCTGAGGCCCAGAGGGAGCAAGCTGCTTCCTCAGGGTCACAGGGTCCAGGCCAGGCCTTCCCCAAGCCATGCATTACACGGTGAAACTCACACTGAAACTGACAGAGGCAGGGCTCCAAACCTGGGCCTCTTTTCCTCCCCTCCCCAGGGCAAGGGGCATTTTAGAGGAGAAATCCCAGGAGAGCCAGGCCTAGGTTTGCTTGGAGTGGATCTCCAGTCACAGCCTCACCCAGGCACTCCCTTCCCAGGAACCGGGCAGTGTGGGTTACCGTTAGGGCCTGCACCCCAATCCTAGCTCCCCCATTCACTTACTTCAGGACCTTGGGCAAGTCACTTCACTTTTCTGAGCTTCAGACCCCTTATCTGCAAGTACAGGTAGTATTAATACTTCCCTCGTGGGGTTGGCAAGAGGGTTAAAGGCTCTAACGTGTGTAAAGGGTTTAGGATCCTGACGTGGAAGGTAAGTGGCACATAAACAATAGTTTGTTGTTACTGCATGTTTTATTATTACTAATAAATGCATTCCAAGGGGCACCTCAGTTTTGAAAGTAAATGATGTGATCATGAAGACAGATGGATTAGCAGTTTGTAAAACCCCCAAACCCAGCCAAACTACGATGGAGGAGGCTGGTGGTGCCCAGAATTGTGACCAAATGGTTCTCTGTGACTTCAGATGATGAATCTGCTGCAGGTTTGCTGGGGGAGCTCATAAAGTGCAATTGAACAGAGTGACTGCTGAGGGTGGGCTGAGGCCGCCTTCCCACCTAGGCCATCCACTGCTGGCACTGCCCAGCCTCCCAGCACGGGGCTCCCCAGCCCTCCCCTCCGCCCTGATCCCAGCTGGGAGGGAAAGGTTACCTCACTGGCTGCAGCTAGGCTGCAAAGGGAGGCTTTGAGGGGACAGCGGCAGATGGCAGCTGCACGCTTGACTGTGCTGGAATGCTGTGTGCATGGAGACGCCTTAGTTACCAAGCGCCCAGTTCTGCAGGCTCTGCACACACCCACACATGCACTTCCACGTGAGGTGGGAAGAATTATGGCCCCCAAAGAATTATGGTGCAAAGATGTCTACATCCTAATTGCAGAACCTGTGAGTATGTTACCTTACTTGGCAAAAAGGGACTTTGCAGATGTGATTAGGGAACTTGAGATGGGGAGATGATCCTGGATTATCCAGGTGGACCTAATGTAACCACAGGGTTCTTTACACAGGAAAGAAGGAGGCAGGAGAGAGAGAGATTTTCTGTTGGCTTTGGAGGTGGAGGAAGAGGCCACAAGGTAAGGAGTGCAAGCAGCCTCTGGAAACTGGAAAAGACAAGGACCAGATTCTCCTCTAGAGTCTCCAGAAGGACACAGCCCTACCAACCCATTTTGGACTTTTGATCTCTAGAACTGTAGAATAATTAATTTGTTGTTGGTTTAAGCCACTATGATTTAAACCACTAAATGTTTTAGTGCACCTTTTATATTCAGCATTCAGATCGAGAAACAGAATGTTGCCAGCACCCCCAAAACATCAGCCATTCACAGATCACCTTCCTGATTTTTGCCTCGTCCACGTACCACTACATGCCACCTGTGGCATTTTTCTTACAATTATTTACTTAACATTTTTCTTTAAATATTTACACCTCTACTTAACCGGATCTATTTGAAAAGAAACTTTCTATCACTTTGTTGAAAGTTAAAAACCATTACAATGACCCATTATTTATGGTAAGTATTCTATTTGAAGGCAAGTATAAAAACAATTGTTACTAAATTCCAGCTAGACCCTCCTACCTGCTGGAGGCTCTGGACCTGAGGGCTGCTCTTTCTTTATTTAAAAGGGCAGTTAGGGACTTCCCTGGTGGTCCAGTGGTTAAGAATACATCTTGCAATGCAGGGGACACCGGATCCATCCCTGGTTGGGGAACTAAGATCCCACATGCCATGGGGCAGCTAGAGAGCCCACGTGCCGCAACTAAGACCCAACACGGCCATAAATAAATAAATAAATTTTAAAGAAGAATTCTTCAAAAAAAAAAAAAAGGGCAATTAGCAGAAGGATTTGAGAGGTGTTAAGGACTGACTTGCACCACGCCCAGGCTTTCACTTGTATCTGATCATAAGGATCGAAAGATAAATGAAAAAGAACTTTAGATAATGCCATTTAATGCCAAGTCTGCGTCTGCCCCTCTCACTTATGTCCCAGGCCACCAGCATTTACCCCCAACTCATGAAAAAGCAGAGGGCTCGTTTCTGACTCCTCTCAGAATGACCTGCAACTCACTAGCTGTGCAAGCCCAGATGGGTGACTTAGCCTCTCTGAGCCATAGTTTCTTCACTAGCAGAGAATGAAAACACAGCTGATTCTCATTATTCGTGGTAGTCATGGTCTGTCAAGTAGTTGGGAACACTGAATACTGAGCCATTATTCCTAGGGAAAATACAGGATTAGGTTTCTTTGAGCCTCTGGTCACATTTTTTCAATTGATCAATACCTAACCTTGTTTTATGTGTATTTCTGTTCAGATACCTTATTTAATATATATTGTTGAAAATGAACATACCTGTTTTCTCTGTAAGGCACATCACAGCCTTCATTCAGTTAGGAATACTAGAAAGCACTTCAGCACTATGCTTGGGGCCATTTAAAATAGCAGATTGGGACTTCTCTGGCGGTCTAGTGGTTAAGACACGCTTCCACTTCAGGGGGCATGGGTTGGATCCCTGGCGGGAGAACTAAGATCCCTCATGCCACACCATGCGGCCAAAAAAAAAAAAAAAAAAAAAACGAAATCACCAACAAAAAGCACAAAATTGTGAAGAGCTCAGCAGTAAACGGACCACGGAAAGGACACGTTAACAGTGCGAGCTGAAACAGGAAGGCGGAGCATCGATCGGCTTGCTGGACTTCAGCTGGGAACGTGCACGGGGGGCCACTCTGCGCATGTCCGCCAGCGGCCCTGAAGGCACAGTGAGTATTGATTGGGGGTTAAAACACATTTCATTGAGCAGGCGCGTTGGCAAATCCGGGATCCGTGAACAATGAAGATGGAGGGCAGCACCAACTTCCCTGGATCATCTCGAGTGTTAACAAGGTAATAGAGGCCTTCAGCAGCTTCCCCATGGTGGGTCTTCAACCCAGGGAGTCTTATAGCTTGTTGTTTGCTGCTAGCTGGTTCTGTGGCTTTAGTGCGTCAGACTCAGGGCGGGGAGGTACCTGCTTTCAAAACGGGGGTGCTCTGAGGCCAAGTGACAGGATGTCCGGGGAAGCCCAGCACCGAGCTGGCACTCAGAGGCTTTGTTGGACCAGACTTGAATTTTCTGCAGCTCCTTTAGTTCAGCCTGAGCAGCCCATGGGTATGCCTGCTCCTGGGCCAGGGATGGTGGAGGATACCCAGGGTAAGTGCTGTGGGCTGGACCCTGAGAGCAAGGGCTTCCTTAAATTTTGCGCTCTGGACATCTCTCCCCTCAAACTGGTGCCGGCCCTGGCAGCTACCTGGACGGGTTTTCTAGAAAGGCTGGTTGAGGCCAGGTGGTGGAGGGAAGCAGGGTATAGGTGCATTTTATGTTTAGGGTAGTAGGGAGCCATGGAGGTTTGCGGAGCAGGCCTGTGGTCGGGATGAAGCCGGTATTCTGAAGGCAGCTTTGAGGAGGGGGGCTGCAAACAAGGCTGGCGGCAGCCTGCCTGGTGGGTGGGACAGACTGAGAGAAGGCAGCTGCTGAGGCCTCCTGGGTCTTTCGAAGCCTCATATTTCTCCCTGTGTGGTGGCTCCCGGGAGCCCCCTGACGAGGATAGGAGCAGTGAGCACTGCGGGCACTGCTCCTCCCCCCGGGGCTTCATCTGCCAAAGCCACCAAGCGTGCAGACCTCCCCAGTGCTTGACAACCGGTCCTGTTCGCTGAATTTTGCATTAAGAAAACTGGTCACCAACGAGCAGCAGCTGGGGAAAGTTTCACCAGCACTGCTTGGGATGTGAACCAGGCAGACCCAGAAGCGTGGGGGTGACTCCCTCCAAAGTCTCCCACTGCAGGCGTACACTGGCCTGCACACATGCGTTTGTGCATAGCACCTCCGAGGGCCCATATGTAAGTGCACACCTATCAACACTGTCAGATTCGTAGTGTATAACACACACAAGAACGCCGTGTGCCACACCCACAGGCTGACAGGACACAGCATAACTCAGGGCTTCGGAGTCAGATCTGCAATTTACTAGGGAGTTATTAATCTTCCCAAGCCTCAGTTTTCTCATCTGTAAAACGGGGATAATAATAGAACCTCCCTCAGATGTCTGTTGCAAGGGTCGAATGAGATCGTCCATGTACAGTGCTAAGCATGGCGGCCTCCCAAACGATAAGCACGCCATCAGTAGTAGCTGTTAGCATTTCTGTTATGATGGTGAGGACGTACACCACACAGACCAGCACCACGGACATCCTCCTCCTCAAACTCCTTAATCTCTGCCTCCTACCGTTTTATAACCTCTGCGTGGGGAAGGGCTTAACGGGAGGGCCTGTGGTTCTCTAAGCAGCTTTTGACCACTTACTTTTAAACTGAGCACAGTGGACTGTTGGTTTCTCACTTTGGAAATGGTAGATCTATCCTGTTAGGGGGGTGAGCATAAACTTCCGTTATAAAATCCTGCAGAGAGAGGGGAAAGAAGCAGGGCTGAGAGATGAAGGGGAAGACCAGAGGGGGACCCGTTTCTGGTTTCAACCTCCCTGAGGCCAGCTGCCGCTCCTTGGGCCCCTCCTAAACCACATTCATGGCCTTCCAGCAAATTCCCCTTTCTCATTAAGTAGCTTTAGTTGGATTCTGTTATGTGCAGCCAAAACCAGGCCAAGGCTGGGTGAGCGAGATGTGGCTCCTCCCTTCCCAGAGCTCAGCCCAGTGCAGAGATAGGAGGCGAACAGGAAACGACCACCCTTCGGAAAGTGCTGGGAAGGGGGAGGGACTCGGAGCCACGCTTGCCAGTGAGGAAGGGGTTTCTCCACGGAAATGTCCTCTGAGGTGAGGAAGGGGGGAGGAGAGGGCAGCCACAGCAGGGGGCACAGCTCATCAGACACCCGGAAGGGAGCCTGGCAACGGTTTAAACAGAACATCCGTATCTGTGTCTTTATCCAGATCACAAACATTAACAATCCCTGCGGCTTCACCGCCCCCAGTACCTCTCGCCTCCTGTGGTCGTGGTGGAAACAGTGTTATTCTCCCATTTCTAGGGGCAGAGCTCCAGGTTCAGACAGCCCTACCTTTTCTTCCAGTAGATTCCTGGAGATACTCAGAACCTAGAACCCCAGGCTGGGGTGGTGCTGAAGCAGCCGTCTGAGGCTGTGGAGAGAAGGGGAGGACGAGGTGCCTGTGTCCTCGGCAGAGGCAATGGGGACAAGGGGACCCGGTTCCGGAGGCAACAGAAGGCTTCCTGAGCAGGGGCGGGGGGTGGGGGTGTGGGGGGCGGGCAGGGCTGAGGGGAGGATTGGAGGCTGGCAGAAGGAGCTGGGACTGCAGGGCACGTTAGGGAGGCTCTGGGGAAGCCTTTCTGGGCACTGAGGGCCTCTGGTCAGAGGCAGCGCAAGGAAGGGCCTGGGGGAGATTTGATGGCCTACTGCATATCCCCAGTGACACACCCCAAGTTGGCGCACCTGAACCTAATTGAAAAATATTTATGTCTACATCTTGGAGACAGAGAGAGGGAGAAGGCGAGTAATTACTTCGTGCACCAGGTGCCTAGCGTCATCTCATTTCATTGTTTCAGCCGTCCTGTGAGGCAAGTATTCTTATTCTCAGTTTTCAGATGAAGGAACCAAGACTCAGGTGATGCTGCATGCCAAGGTCACACAAGTGGCCACAGCGCTGCCACGTTGTTGCCGAGCAAGGGCTCGTGTGCCTGAGGTGCAGAAAGCCAAACTCTGACAGCAGGGTTTGCAGCAAAGTGAGGGTTTATTTGCAGGGAGCCAAGCCAGGAGAGTGGGCAGCTCATGCTCCAAAGACCCGAACTCCTCCATAGCATTCAGGCAAGGATTTTTAAACACAGGGTGAGGGGAAAGGGTTATAGGAAGCTGATCAGCTCGTGGACCTTCTTCTGATTGGTTGGTGGTGAGGCAACAGGGTGATGTTTAAGGAATCACAACCTTCTGGTTCCAACCAGTCTGGGGTCTAGTGCTTGTGGCCAGCATGTAGTCCCATCCTCCCTCCACCTGGGTGGGAGTCTTAGTTTCTATAGAACAACTCAAAGATATGCATCAGATTGTTATCTATCTGCCCTGAGGAGGCATTAGGAGGCCTGTGACTCTGTTATCCTAATAGTTAACTGCTTGAGTCTGCTCTTTGGAACTCAGGGAAGCCTAGGAGACTAAAGCCTTTTTCTACAAACAAGAAACGCGGGACATGGAGGGGTTTTTGTACCCAGGAGGGCCCCAAAGGGTCCTGCTTCGTTTCAATCCCCCCTTTTCTTTGATACTCCTCAATCCTGAGGGAAACAGGGGCGGGACAAGAAAGGGAATAAAGTTTTGGATGGAGAGGTTAATCATAAACTCAGTAAGGGAACTGGGTTTCAAAGTTATGGTAAAACCACTGCAGTCCTGCCCTCATCTTGTCAGCAGACCTGCTGAAACGCAGCCTGTGCTGCAGAGAGGAGCATGCGCCCTGAGCAGCCAGGAGAAGCCTGTTAAATACTCACACGCCTTCCTCACGAGCTCATCATCCAGGCAACAGCCCCATAGTATTATTATTATTATTATTATTATTATTATTATTATTAATTTTAATTTTATTTTTGGCCGCGTTGGGTCTTTGTTGCTGTGCGCGGGCTTTCTCTTGTTGCGGTGAGCGGGGGCTGCTCTTCATTGCGGTGCGCGGGCGTCTCATTGCGGTGGCTTCTCTTGTTGCGGAGCACAGGCTCTAGGCAGGCGGGCTTCAGTAGTTGTGGCTCGTGGGCTCAATAGTTGTGGCTCGCAGGCTCAGTAATTGTGGCGCACGGGCTTAGTTGCTCAGTGGTATGTGGGATCTTCCCGGACCAGGGCTGGAACCCGTGTCCCCTGCATTGGCAGGTGGATTCTTAACCACTGCGCCACCAGGGAAGGCCCCCCCATAGTATTACTATCCTCATGATTCCCCACCTCCTTTCCCAGGACCTATTTACTCTTTGTTTATACATACTTCTAATAAGCGGTGTGGTGGAAAGAGCACAGATCAGTCAGAAGTCCTGAGGCAAGTCTGTTAGTATCTCTCTGTGTCTCCTCCCCCATCTGGAAAATTGAGATAAAAATAAGTGCCTCGGGACTGAGGTTTTCCTGCAGGTCAGAGGATCGTAAGGTCATGGTGTTCTTCATAGACCACTGTGACATTCAAACATACATAATTCCATAATACAAAAGCACATTTATGGAAGAAAATATAACTATGTATCATGTCTGTAGGATAGTGTATCTTTTTTTTTTTTAAGTATACATTGAACCTAAAATCAAGAAAATACCTCTCTTTAAATTAATTTTTTTTTCTCTGTACACTGGGAAAGTCTCACTATATGATGTTTTAGGCAGGACACCCGGGTCCAGCTCATCCCACAAGTGCCAGTTTGAGAACCCCTGGGCTGGAGGTGGGAGACTAGTCCCTGCCTGACCAATCACCTTGCTGTGTGACTTTGGACAAGTCACTCACCTGTTCTGGGCTTTTGTTTCTCCTGGATGCAGCAAGGGCGTGAGGGTGGCCTAGAGATCATCCGAGGTCCTTTTCAGTTCCAGCCTTCAAGGATGGAATCTGTTCCTGCATCTCAGTGTCACATTCAAGATCCCATGGACCAGGGGCAGCTGTGAATCCATCTTTTCCTCTAGTTCCCCATCTGTGCATCTATTCCTGCCCTATGGGAAACCATACATGGGAGTCTTGGGCCAAGGAAAGGCTGCTCCTTCCCCTCCAGGAGACCCCTAAACAGTGTCTGAGGGGGATCCAGGCTATTAAAGTAATTTACATAGTAATTAACAAGGTTCCATTAGTGGATTCCTGGAGCCAGAGCACTCTGCTTCCATTTCCCTTTAGGGGTCCACGGTCCTGGGCTGGGACTGAGGTTTGCTGGGGTTTGGCTGGTGGAGCAGTGAGGGGAAGAATTTTCCATGCTCACGTGTCCTAGCCCCACACCCAGGGAAGAGAAGCAGTGACTCTGCGAGGGCCCCAGCTGGCTGGGTAATGAGGTCTGGGGCGAAGGGGCACCTCGTGAACACTTCAGTCCTGAAACCCCAGGAAGAAAGGCAACCATGAGTCTCACAGCCATTTGTCTGTTCTGCAGCCCAGGGCCTAGTGCCTCCAAGAGCTCCTCTTTCAAGATGACACAAAATTTCTCATGTCCTTCTGGGCCTCCTGACGACAAATTGTATGTGTGGCCACAGTAAGGTGCCAAGCTTCCCTGTTATCACCCCTTTGAGCCTCTCAGCAACCCTGTGAGGCAGATGTTAACTTTTCCATTGTGGGGTTGAAGAAACCTATGCCCAGAGAGGTGAGGTAACTTGTCCAGAGTCACACAGCCTGAAATAGCAGAGTGGAACTAGAACCTGGGTCCTCCGACACAATCCAGCTCTTGCCACTTGGCCAGTGGTTTCCAAACAGCTCTGTGGAGCCCTAGGGGACTCTCAGAGTGGTTTGCCTCAGGATAAGGGATCTTCGAGAGGACTGGCAACTCCACCCCATGTGTCCCCCACTTCAACCAGGGCAATTATTTACATGTTGGATGTCTAGGTGGGATTTTGTTTGGCTTCCACAGTTAGAAAAGCTTTTAAAATCACTGCACTTTTAGAAAATTGTCCCAGGAAGGGACCTGTCACAGGGCCACTTCCTTGCTCATCTCTGACAGTGAATGGAGGCCCGTGGAGCTGTGTAATGTGGCAGAATTGGCCTTCTGAGGCTCTGGTCTGGGGTCTCAGATTCCTGGCCTTGGTCTCCCCATCAGGCTTCCTGCAGGTTAAGCCCGGTACCCGCTGCCTGCCCAGCCCCTCCGGCTCCCTCCTTCTCCCACCAAGCCTGGCTGGCCTGCTGTTCCCCTGCCCCACCAGCAGCCTTCTCCCTGCTCTGTAAGAGCTTCTCCTTGGCTCCGTTGTTTCCATGACCAACCAAGGAAAAAGACAACAAAGATGGGAAAAGGACAACAATTCTGGGGTCTCCACAAGTTTTGAATGATTTTCCTACACTTCTTCACTCAGCAAACATTTCTAGAGCTGTAAGAGCCAGCATCTGAGGATAAAAATGTCCCTGAAGGCGGTGCGACAGCCGCTGGAGGGCAGCGGAGGTGGCGCGGCCCGTCCTGTCCTCGCCATGAGGCCGCAGCAGGCGCCAGTGTCCGGGAAGGTTTTCATTCAGCGAGACTACAGCAGTGGCGCCCGCTGCCACTTCCAGACCAAGTTCCCCGCGGAGCTGGAGAACTGGATTGACAGGCAACAATTTGAAGAAACACTTCGAACTCTAAATAACCTTTATGCTGAAGCAGAGAAGCTCGGGGGCCAGTCCTATCTTGAAGGCTGCCTGGCTTGTCTGACAGCGTACACCATCTTCTTGTGCATGGAAACTCGCTACTAGAAGGTTCTGAAGAAAGTCTCCAAATACATTCAAGAGCAGAATGAGAAGATCTATGCTCCCCAAGGCCTCCTCCTGACAGTTCCCATCGAGAGAGGACTTCGAGTTATTGAAATTACTATTTATGTAGACAGAGGCATGAGCAGTGGAAGACACACCATAGAATTAAAGGCCCACCTCCAGCTGGGACCCTCATCTGTCCACCAGCCGACCGCAGAGTGTCCCCCACCTCCTCTCCAGGGCATCATTCCTTCGTATCTGCTGCCAGAGCCACGGTGCCATTCGCTCCAAGGACTGACTTTCTAGAATTCCACACGTGGAGTGACCTCTAGTCGCTCAGCATCCACTTTGTGTCTCCAAATTGTGGAGGACTCTGTAATCTTTTGATTAGTTTTTGAGAAAACGCAATGAAGCATATCACTTTTTTTATTCAAAGCCATTAATAAAATATGCAGTTGGTGAGCCCAACGCAGGTTATTTCTTACCTGCCACCAGTGTCAGTGGTTCTCGTCATTCCTTGGGCTTCAGCAAGTCGTAAACTAGCCAGTGCTCAGTCTTACCCCCCCCCCCAAATTCATAAAACGCTTTTCTCCAGGATGTTGGTGAAGGGTGGGCTGTGTCTGGTTTTGCTAATGCATCTCCCAGATTTCAGAGAATTACCAGTTTTGCCATGACTCAAAGCTTAAAGATCAGGTTCTGCCATTCAGATTCTCAAACTGAAGCTCATTGGAAAAATAATGTATAATGTTACTTGTTTTATTATAGCAATTCCTGATGAAAGCAGTATTTAATGCAATTTCCAGGTTTTTGTTTTTTTGGTTTTTTTTTTTTGAGAATTCTGTTATTAACTGCATTACCTTGAACATTGGGAAGATGTGGCATGTGTTGCTTGTTCCTTATAGAAATAAGTAAGCACAATAAAGTGGATGCTAAACCATCAAACACAAATGTCCCTGCTGTGTCCCTGAATGAGCAAGTGTTAATAAATATTTTAATTATCGTTTTGTTATAAATATAACTTAAGAGAAAAAAATTTGATAGGAATAATACTATATATTGCTAATTTTTAACTATCCCTACTGGCAAACCTTATGATTCCTAGACTTTCCTCATATACGGTATTCAGTGCACAGAAATATTATGATTGGTTCAAGTTCAGCAAGTTAAGTGATTTCCAAGTAAAACTCTCAAGTCTGGGTCACTGTTTCTAGTTCTTCTTTTTGACTGTATGTTCTTAGTATTGGGGCTTCCTGTGCCCTTCATCTTTGAGGTTTGAGAGCACTGTATCTGGGAGAAAGTTAGGACATATACTAGGAGAGAATGAAACGGTTAAAAGTTTTACTTTCAGAGATATTGTAGGTGCTAATACTGGATTTAACCTTTCAGATTTAATTTCTTTTATGGGTCTGTTAGTTATTCAGTAAATCCCATAGCTCTATGTAATACGTAAATTGTATGAAACTTGTTACTTTATAGCCTATAATAGTGTGTCTGTCTGCCTTTTAAACCCGTTGCAATAACTTTGCTGAAATATTAACACATTAGTAAAACTTTTCTTAGACAAACAAACAAAAAAATGTCCCTGAGCCCGAGTCTGGCCCTTGGAGAGCTAATGGGAAGACATAGTAGAGACTCATCACAGTGGTTCCCGGGGGATGACACCCTGGGGTGCAGTGCTGGAGGGTGTGCCAGACCCCGTGGAGGGGCAGGAGGAGTGGGTGACTCCTGACAGTGAGAGCGTGGCAGACGTCAGGGAAGGCTACGCGGAGCTGGAGAAGCCTGAGCCCCTTGGAAGGCGGAGGAGGAGTTGGCCTGGGGTGGGGTCCCCGAAGCACTGTCCAGCTAGAGGGAGCGGCACGTTTGGGGGCTCGAGGCAGGAGAGCAGAGGGCATTTCGTGTGGTTTCACCTACGCGTATGAGGCAGAGTGGAGGAGCAGGGCCTGGGGAGATGGGCGGCCGCCAGGTGAAGGTGCCGAGGAAGGGGGCCGAGGCCCCCAGGCCTTCTGCTGCCCACTCCCCTCTGCAGCTCCCTCCACAGGGCCCCTGTCCTCAGGGCATCCCGAGAGGCCACTTAGGCTGTGGGTAGAGGTCAACAGGGGATTCATAACCCAGGGGCACCCCGACATCAGTGCCCGACTGCCCCCGTACCCTGGGCCTTACCTATTAGGCCTGCTCCTGGCTGCTCTCCTGAGACCTGGGGAAGAGGTGGGGAAAGTCACAGCTAGTGAGGTAGCAGCTTCTCCTTTTCAGGCCTCAGTCACTCTCTAGGTACAGGAAGGGCGTTGTCACAGATGATGGCTAAAGCCCCTTCTGGCCTGGATTCCTCCTTTACAGACAAGGAAAGTATTTCAGCTTGGCTCCCTCCAGGAAATGGAGCCCAAAACCGGATTTGGGTGCTAGTAGTTTATTTGGGAGGTGATCTCAAGAAGCGCCAGTGGGGATGTGAGAGGGGGAAGGAAAGGAGAGAACACAGGGTGCTTGATGTGCAGAGGACCCTGCAGGCGACCGGGGCTCCGTGTAACGCACACCTTCAGAGTTGTCCTGTTCAAGGGGCGTGCTAACATCCTAGGCTTGTTGTATCAGATATTCAGCATGATGCATGGCACCTAGTAGGTGCTCAACAGCAGTTTGGACTGCTGAAGAACGTTCAGGAAACCACATCGGCTGTCACGCCAGAGGGAGGGGTGGTCACGGTGGTGAGCCGGCAAGAACCATCATGAGTCAAAGGATCACGTCCCTCCCCCACCCTTCCCACCAACCATGCCCCCCTCCACAGGTCTGAGGTCGGGGTCAGGTTGCCCCCTCCCCCCTGCACTTTCCCGCATCCCTGAAGCTCTGAGTCAGGTTTCCCGCCTCCTGCGATTTCACAGCTCCCCGCCAGCCAAGCTGTTTTGCAGACCCAAGTTGGTAATGACAGATTCTTCTCTCCTGGCCCTCCGCTGGCGAAACCACGGAAAGTATTTGAAACACGCAGCCTGGGAATGTGCAAGCTTCCATTCGCCGGGCTTGGCAGGGGCCCGCGATTTCTCAGCCAGCACTTTTGACTAAGACGTTTACGGCTCAGGTTTCCCAGGAGCTCGTCAGCTCAGTTTTTCAACAGCATTTATACTTTTTTTTTTCCACCCTTCAGAACATTAACCCTAAAGTAGGTTCTGAATCATACAATCCCTGGAAGCATGGCTCTCTCTCTGTTAGAGGCATGGTTTTGGATGGGCCTCCTCAGCCTGGGACGGGGATCTCCTGCCCAGCAGGGCTCCTCCGGCCCAGGCGGCGTGAATCAGAGGATTCTCTGCTGAAAGGGATCCCTAGAGGACTTCCAGATCTTCTGCCTCTAGAGAGATCTGGTTAACCCATTCCAGGCCTCTGCAACTTTGATTTTAAAATATCCTCTCATAGGGTTGAAGGAAGGGAGAGAGGATGCAAAGACCACAGACTCTGGACCTGGGTACACCTATGTGTCAATTAGGCATCAGCTCCCACTGGGTTTCATCATCTGTAAAATGGCAATAATACTGTAATACCCACCTCCAGGTTATCGTGAGGTTTAAATGGCAGCACAGGAAATCACCTAGTACAATTCCTGCACACAGTAGGTGCCCAGAGTAGTTTCCTCTCTTCCTTATTTCTTGGTCACTGATGCTACAATCTCATCCCAGAGTTGTTTGGTGAATGAATGAAGGTCTTGATACACCTACACACCCCCTTCTTCTCCTCTCAAGGCAAAACTATGGAACAAGTATTTCCTGAGCATCAGTGCTGTGCAAAGAGCAGAACTAGGCCTTGTGGTGACACCCCGATGCCAAAGTCCCTGTTGTAAAGGAATTTCTGGTCTAGCGAGGGAGCAGGCACCACGGGAAAACGGCAGGTGGATAAAATGTCCACAGGAGAGACAGTCACAATGATTTTGCTCACTTGTTTACATACATTCACTCATTCCTGCAAGAGGCATTTACTGCAGGAGGAGGGCCTGGCCACCCCTTGCCCCGGGTGGTGATTCCGGGGGCTTCTAAAGCAAGCTCTTTCCACTTTACATCCCTGGTTCTGTTTGCTGTGACGTGATACTTGGAAGTGCTTTGGAAATGCAAGGGCTTGCTGTTCCCTCTGCCTAGAACACCCTTCCCAGCTCACCCACCCCTTCTCTGAGAAGCCCTTCCTGACTCTCTGAGGCACATTCAGCTGTCCTCTCTCTGAGCCCCCCAGCACTTTAGTCATAACAGGGGTACTGCCCTCTGTGCACTGTCTTGTGATAGGCTGTGTCCAAGTCTGCCTTTGAGGAGACAGCACACAAGCACCAGGTACTGAAAGGGAAAATGGGGTGCCTAGGTTGGGCTCCCTAAAAGCAGAGCCTGAGATGGAGATTTGGACACACACGGCTTATTTTTTTTACATTCTTAAGAAAAAGCATTTATTATTTGTCATCATCCTTATTTTCATAACTAGAAAAAAGGTTGGCAAATGATTAAAGGAAGTATGTTGTATGCATCTGTGTGGCTGTAGAAATATGCATTGCCCACAATACACAGCTATTTTTATCTACTTAGGGCAATCATTTCAAATCTTTTTTTTAAATTTTAATTTTATTGGAGTATAGTTGATTTACAATGTTGTTTTAGTTTCAGGTGTACAGCAAAGTGATTTGGTTATACGTATACATATATTCATTCTTTTCTCATATAGGTTATCACAGAATACTGAGTACAGTTCCCTGTGCTGTACAGTAGGTCCTTGTTGGTTATCTGTTTTATATATAGTAGTGTGTTCATCCCAAGCTCCTGATTTATCCCTCCCCACTATGTTTCCCCTTTGGTAACCATAAGTTTGTTTTCTACATCTGTGACTCTATTTCTGTTTTGTAAGTAGGTTCATTTGTACTATTTTTTTAGATTCCACATATAAGCGATATGATATTTGTCTTTGTCTGACTTACTTCACTCAGTATGACAACCTCTAGGTCCATTCATGTTGCTGCAAATGGCATTATTATTATTATTTTTTTTTATGGCCAATATTCCATTGTATATACGTACCACATCTTCTTTATCCATTCCTCTGTCGATGGACATTTAGGTTGCTTCCATGTCCTGGCTATTGTAAATAGTGCTGCAGTGAACATTGGGGTACATTTATCTTTTCAAATTATGGTTTTCTCCAGATATATGCCCAGGAGTGGGATTGCTGCATCATATGGTGGCTCTGTTTTTAGTTTTTTAAGGAACCTTCCTACTGTTCTCCACAGTGGCTGCACCAATTTACATTCCCCCCAACAGTGTAGGAGGGTTCCCTTTTCTCCACACCCTCTCCAGCATTTATTATTTGTAGACTTTTTTTTTTTAAGTTTTTAATTATTTATTTATTTATTTTTATGGCTGTATTGGGTCTTCGTTTCTGTGCGAGGGCTTTCTCTAGTTGTGGCGAGTGGGGGCCACTCTTCATCGCGGTGCGCGGGCCTCTCACCATCTCAGCCTCTCTTGTTGCGGAGCACAGGCTCCAGACGCGCAGGCTCAGTAGTTGTGGCTCACGGGCCTAGTTGCTCCGCGGTATGTGGGATCTCCCCAGACCAGGGCTCGAACCCGTGTCCCCTGCATTGGCAGGCAGATTCTCAACCACTGCGCCACCAGGGTAGCCCCCTATTTGTAGACTTTTTGATGATGGCCATTCTGACCGGTGTAAGGTGGTACCTCATTGTAGTTTTGATTTGCATTTCTCTGATAATTAGTGATGTTGAGCATCTTTTCATGTGCTTTTGGGTCATCTGTATGTCTTCTTTGGAGAAACATCTGTTTAGATCTTCTGCCCATTTTACTGATTGGGTTGTTTGGACCCACACAGCTTATTAAGGGGCAAGTTCTCCAGAGAAATGAGAGAGGGAAGCAGGATGGGGCAGCAAGGATGCGGGTGCAGCTGGAGTCCAGCCTTAGCCTGGTCCACGGGGAGCTCTGGAGCGGGAACTGCACCCCAGAGCGTGACCCCCAACCCCTTCAGTCCATGGGGCAAGACTCTGTACCCCTGAGTCACTTAATCTGACGTCAGAGGGGCAGGCGGAGGTGACCTCCCAGGTGAGGTGGCTCCTCTTCGGCCAAAGGCAATTCTCTGTGGACGAGGGTGGCTGTCAGCTGTAGCTGCCAACACTCCTAGCGGGGGGGGGGGGGATGGGTGCGGCACCCACAGCATGGTTCTGGGAGGGGGAAGGGAGGGGAGGGTCAGGAAGGAGCATCAAGATCTCCACCACATCTTTTCCAAAATGGTGTACAAGTTGTGTGCATTTGTCCCCCATCCTCGTCGTTTGCTAAAAGGACTCACAGGCAAGGACAGAGGTGCACACCTACGGGTCGGGGCAGGGCCCGTGTCCCTGAGAGCTTTGGGGATGGGGAGGGCACTGAGAGGGGCAGCAAGGAGAGGGCGGGTCCTGGCTTGTCACCATTCACCTGACCGAGTGCCATCGCTGTCCTTTATGTACCAGTGGCCCTGACCTTTCCTGCCGTACCCAGGCCCACCACATCTTTCCATCCTCTGAGTACCCTCCGCACTTGACCACAGACCAAGCAGGCTGTGAGCACTTGCTTTGCTTCCCTAAGGCAAAGCAAATTCTTAAAAGCAAAGCCTTCATCTTATTTTGATTTTCCAAGTGCCTGTCTCAGTGCCTTGGCTCTTACTGGGTGGCCAGTAAGTATTATTGAGTAAATAGGCTAACAGATGCCTTAATTTTCCTATGAGGTCGTGAAAAGGGCCAAGACCCCTTCTGATGGCAGCATTTGCCAAGGGTGCCCTTGTGCTCAGGCAGGGCCTGGGCTGTCCTTGCTCTTCCCACTCCAGCACCCCCAGCCCTAGCCAGGCCCGAAGCCTCCGCATGGCCCTACCCGCGTCCTGGGGGGCAGCCTCGGGCGAGGGTGGCCAGTGGGACATGGCGAGGGCAGGGAGCTCCTGCTGGCCTGGTGCACAGACTCCTTGGCCTTCATTTATATGAAGTGTGACTCCATCACTCAAAGCCTGCGCCTGGCCTTGGTCCGTGCAGGTAATGATGATACAGGCTCATTTATGCAAGATTATCCTTTTATCACATTTCCAGACTCATTTGTGAGGCTCATGTTTCCCCCCGAGGGCGTCATCAAGCAAGTTAAGTTGTACTATTTCCCTCCTGCAGAGAACTGGCGGGGGCCTCCCTCATTGACGGATGAGGCCCGCTGCCTTTGCCAAATAGGGTCGGCGTGATGGATCTTTTACTTGTGAATATTATAGCTGGAAATTAGCATGTTTATTGAGGTAGAATGTGTTTGTTTACATTCCACTACCCATGGCATTACCTCTTATGACCTGACTTATTTAGTTGAGGATAAGCACAAATGATCTGCATTTGGGCACCCACAAAATAATTAATGAACTTCCAGATAAAGAATTCAGCCTTAAGTAAACACACCAGCGAGGTGAGTGGGGGCAGAGTGGCTGGGAAGAGCTCTGGGGTTTTGGGTGGTGAGCAAGGTGGAGCGTCTGGTACTCGAGGGATGGAGACAGGGCGGGGATGTGGGTTCAGGCATCCTGTGAGGGGCACAGGGCGGGTGCCCAGCCTGGCTGTCGAATGGAGGTGACTTCTGTCAGTGGAAGAGGGAGAGGACAGGCAGAGGACCAGGATTGTGAGCCGTTTTCCCAGGGATTCTCCTGGGCTCCCTCTTGATTGTCTTGATGCAGGAGTGAGAAGGACGGCCCAAGTGTGCGGACTAAGGGTGGGGAGGGACAATGCTTGGGCAAGGATGATGGAGACCTATGTGAGTGACGATGGGTCCCAAGAGGCCAAGTGACCACCTGGAGTCTGCTCCCCTCCTAACACTTTCACCTGTAACAGCTTTGAAACCTAGCTTCTCTTTCCATCCCCCGGCTTGCCAGTAGGCCGCACAACCTGGGATGCAAACGCTCACTAACCCAACATCCTCTTGTTTTAGAAGAAGAATCTGAGGTTCAGAGAAGTGGAAGGACTTAGTCACGGTCTTGGAGGCAGAGGGAAAACCGCCACCGCCTCCCTGTGGCTTTAAGCCTGGTGCCTGCCTTGTAAGAAGGCGCAGAGAGTGTATCCTCTAGGGTGTTTCTTCAGGGACCCAGGAAAGCTTTGCCCCCTGTGCCTGGCCAGCAGAGGCCTCAAATTTCACCCTTAAAACCAGCTACCTTTGTAGTTTAATCCCCTTTAAAGAGCAGATGCTCCTGGGAAGGGCCTTGTTCTTGGTCCTTGCCTCCCCAGGGTGCTGAAGTGACCTGTGAGAGACTGAGGGAAGCAGGAGAGCTCATGGTTGAGGGTCAAAGCCCCCGAACAGCATGACCGAGAGACCCAGGAACAAACTTTTCCCCCTGCATAAATTTTTCCAAGTGAGCAAAGCCATTCTCATTGTCCCCCAGCTCCGAACCCTGAACGTAAAGATGGGAGGGGTGTCCTGTCTGGACGTCAGAAGCAGACAGACCTGGGTTGTAATTCTGGCTCTACCTCTTCCTAGTTCTGTGACCTCTGTGACCTTGAATGAATCATTCGAACCCTGTGGTCTCCATTTCCCCAGCTAGAAAACAGGGAGGGGAGTTATAACACCCACCTGTCAGTGTCACTGTAAGATTAAAAGAAGAAAGTATCTACCATGCTTAGCACATGGTAGCACTTGGTAACTGTCCTTGAATTAGTGGTCATTAGTATCATTATTTTCCTTCTCAAACAAGGCGCTGTAACCTACCCTGGCTTTCCCATAAGAGGGAACTGATGGAAGGGATTGAAAGAGACAGAGGGAGAGGGAGACCGAATCCCTCCATAATCCCCATCCCTTTCCCCCTGTTGGGTCATGATGTGGGTGTGTGGGCCCTTCCCATGGAGCCTGCAGAGTTCCCACATGGTGGAGTGGGACAGAGCCAGGTGCCAGACTGGAGTTTGGTCCATCTGAACCACATATCTCTCGGGGATCAAGGGAAGCGTGATGGTTCCAGATCTCAGTCTCCTCATTGGTGAAATGGGGCCAGCCTCACTGCTAACCTGGGAAGCAGGCAGGTCCACAGCTAATTTGTCTCCGAATCACCAGCACCCAGCAGTGTCAGGCATGCAGGAGGTGTTCAATGGTGGCGAGATGATGGGCAAATAGACTGGATGCTATAGATCAGGTTTCAGAAAACTTTTTCTGTAAAGGGCCAGGTAGTAAATATTTTAAGGTTTGCAAGCCATACAACCTCTGTTGCATCTACCCAACTCTGTCCCTGTAATGCAAAAGCAGCCATAGACAAGGTGTAAACCAACGAGTGTGTCTGTGGTCCAGTAAGACTTTATTTATAAAATCAGCTGGTGGCTGGATTTGGCCATAGCTCTTGACCTCTGTGTAGTGAGGCCATGGCAGTCTTTGGATTCAGACAGCTAGGCTCAAATCCCAGTACCTCCACTCTTTAGCTGTGTGACCTTAGGCAAGTGACTTACCCTCTCTGAGCCTCCATTTCCTCCTCTGTAAAATGGAGGCCACTGGCTTGTGCTTTTTTGGTATTCCCCTCACCATACCTACTAGGGCTGGGCTCAGAGAAGGAGCTCAGGAAAGACATGCAGATTGGCTAAAAAAATGATCTCTGACAATAATCACAACTCTTGATGAGTGTACTGCACATTCAACTTACAGAATGGGTACAGTATTGTTATTATTATTATTATGCTAACTTTATAGATGAGAAAACCAAGGTCCAGAGAGACTTAGAGAGTCATTGTCCAAAGGTCACTTTCCAAAGGTCACTGTCTTTGTCTATTTGGGCTGCCATAACAAAATGCCATAGACTGGGTGGCTTATAAACAACAGAAATTCATTTCTCAAAGTTCTAGGGGCTGGAAAGTCAAGATCAAGGTGCTGGCAGATTAGGCGTTTGGTAAGAGCTCACCTCCTCATAGATGGCTGTCTTTTCACTGTAACCTCACATGGCAGAAGAGGCTAGAGAGTTCTCTGGGGCCTGTTTCCTGAGGGCACTAATCCCATTTATGAGAGCTGTGCCCTCATGACCTAATCACCTCCCAAAAGCCCCATCTCCTAATACCAAAACATTGGCCCTTAGGTTTCAACATGTGAATTCTGGGGGGGACACAAACATTCAGTCTAGAGAGTCAAACAGTCAGTAAGGAACAGAACAGGGATTCAAACCAGATATTTCAGCAGCAAATCCTTGAATTTTCCACTATACCAGAGCTGTCATAAATAAACCTCTTCCCCAGTCTGTCTCCTCCTACCGTGGACAATCAGCAAATGGACTCCTGTACAGGCACTTGGAAAGTATGTAGACCAGGGGCCTCTCTCTCTGTGAGAAGGGGCTACTGCTTATCTCCTCAGGTTCTGAGACTTACAGGCTAGAAATACGGGGTTCTTGGTTCTGTAGTGAAGATCCTGAGCTGAGGGAGCCGACTGGGGCTGGAGTCAGGGTGAGGGTAATGTGACATTGTCACAGTCTGAGGGATCTCTCCTGGTGCAGAAAGGGAGTGAGCAGGCAATTTTGACTCACTCAGAGATCAAGCTTTTACAATTCTGATAGAGAAGGAAACGCTGTATTAGTGAGGAGTAGCATTTGGCATCAAGTAACCAAGACCACCGAAAGCTAAGGCTTAACAAAAACAAAAACAAAACAAAAGATAAGGCTTATTTTTTTCTCATGTGCTGCAAAATCCAGGGTGGTCAGGGCTGGAGCAACAACTCCACAATGGCATCTTCTATCTTTCTGCTCGGCCAGGTGGCTCTGCAAGTGGCTTCCACCCTTAAGGTCACCTCATGGTCACAAGGTGGCTGCTGGAGCTCCAACCATCAGGGTCACATTCTAGGTGGAAAGGAGAAGGGTGGAAGGGGTGCTTGCCAGGTGAGTCAGCTCCCTTTTAAAGGAGACTTCCTGGGAACCCCATCCAAGAAGAGAACAACTTTGACTTTCATCTCATTGACCAGAATTGGTCACGGGGCTAGCCCTACCTATAAGGGAAGTTGGGAAATATGGATGTAGTACATTGCTGCCCCAATCAGGACTGTGCTAGCAAAGAAGAAGGGGAGAATGGATATAGGGTGGCTAAACCTCAGTCTCTGCCTCCTTCCCCTAATTTGCCATCTGTGTAAAGACCAGGGAAGGAAGGAAGTTGCCCAAGACCACACAGAAAGCTAGGGGCATGCCTGAGACCAGACCCCAAAGTTTCTGACTCTGAGACAGATGCTTCTTCCACTGTCTCCATTGCTTCACTCTGTAGCCACACCTGTTCACGAATAATAAGGTTATTATTATTTATCAAGCATTAACTATGTGCCAGGTACTATGCTAAAGGCTTTCTAGGCATGTTCCATTCAGTCTGCTCCCAATCATTTGAGGTGGGTGTTACTATTGTTCCCATTTTACAAAGGAAGAAGCTGAGGCTCAGGTAAGTGAGGTGACTGCTCCAGGTCCCAGAGCTCGTAAGGGTTGGAGTGGGCTTGAAACCCAGGTTCCCAGCCCTGGCTGTGAGCAATTCAGTGCATGTGATTGAAATGAACCAGGGACATCCCCAGTAGGCTGTTGAGTCAAGGTGGCTCTCTCAGTGACCCTGTACCATCAGGAACACCCGTCGACGGGCCCAATAGTCAGGCAGCAAGACACGCCCCAACCGAGGGGGCTCCCGACTCCCCATCCACCTGGCCAGCCTCTGTCTCTGCAGCTCCTCATTCCAGCCAATTACCCCTAATGGAGTGATATGAAATGTAACTAACTTGGGGAAATATCTGTATACTTTAATTAAATCAGTTCACAATTAGCCATCTGAGTAATGAGGCTAAGGTGTTTTATCTCCCTGTGAGCCAGCGGGCCAGGGAAGCCAAAGGCAGGGGGCTTTTGTGCGAATAGCATGGTCCTAGTGACAAACTCCTTAGGGGTATGGAGGCAGGTGCTGGAAGCCCCAGGAGAGGATTTGGCCCAAATCTACTATGATTAAATAAATATAGCACCTCAGAGAGGAGCTACTAATTTGTGGGACTAAATTTTTAATGGCTACAGCTGGTTTTTCATACTAAAGAAGCACCAGGGCCTTTAATCCAGACACCTCTTGGCAAAACGCTAAAAATTACACACGTGCACTGTGTGACCCCGAAGTCCCCAGATGTGGTAAATGCTTGGCTGAGCAGGTTGGCCACTGTCCAGCAAGGGCTCCCTAAAGACCTCCAGGGGCAGGGTCGGGACCAGGGTAGGGCGGGTGAGGCCTTTGCATTGGGTACAAAATTTAGTATATGTGCTGCCGAAGCGAGCACGGGTACAAAATTTAAATGGGTGCCAAAATACTCAGCCATGAAATAATATTTTAATGCAACATATTTTATTTATTTTATTATTATTATTATTTTGTTTTGGGGTTTTTTATTGTTATATATAACAATAAATAATGCTTGTCACTGTCAAAGAGTAAGGAACAAGATAAAATCATCTGTAATTACACCACACAGAGATAACCATTGTTTACATTTTCCATATTAAATACATTTTAAATACAGTATTTCAGTTTCATTTTATTATTTTATTTTTATTTTAAAATATTTATTTATTTATTCATTTTTGGCTGCATTGGGTCTTCGTTGCTGTGTGCGGGCTTTCTCTAGTTGCAGTGAGCAGGGGCTACTCTTCGTTGCACGGGCTTCTCATTGCCGTGGCTTCTCTTGTTGTGGAGCACGGGCTCTAGGTGCACGAGCTTCAGTAGTTGTGGCACGTGGGCTCAGTAGTTGTGGCTCGTGGGCTCTAGAGCGCAGGCTCAGTAGTTGTGGCGCACGGGCTTAGTTGCTCCGCGGCATGTGGGATCTTCCCAGACCAAGGCTCGAACCCGTGTCCCCTGCATTGGCAGGCGGGTTCTTAACCACTGGGCCAGCAGGGAAGCCCTAAATACATTTAAATAAAACAAAAATAAGATCAAATTATTTACTGTTTAAAATCTACTTTTCATTTAGCTATAAATCTTTTAAAAATCTTTCAAGGAATTATGTAGTCTCTCATTTCATTTTTCAAAGATACACAATATCACATTGTATTGATTTTTGTTTTTAATAAATTTATTTTATTTATTTATTTTTGGCTGCGTTGGGTCTTTGTTGCGGCACACGGGCTTTTCATTGTGGTGGCTTCTCTTGTTGCAGAGCACGGGCTCTAGGCGCACGGGCTTCAGTAGTTGTGGCACATGGGCTCAGTAGTTGTGGCTCAAGGGCTGTAGAGCGCAGGCTCAGTAGTTGTGGCGCATAGGCTTAGTTGCTCCGTGGCATGTGGGATCTTCCTGGACCAGGGCTCGAACCTGTGTCCCCTGCATTGGCAGGCGGTTTCTTAGCCACTGCGCCACCAGGCAAGTCCCTGTATTGATTTCTTTATCCAATCCTCTGTGTATAATGCAACATATTTTTAAAAAATGAAAATGAATGTAAAAAAATGATAAAATTACAAAATTTAAATAAAGATGGGGTTAGTATCAATGGCATGCCATGCTGAGGCATATCAGAGTCTGGATCCAAGGGAACAGTCAGTAACACTGATACTGTCTTTATTTAAAAGTTTGAGGTTTTGTTCATTATGGACTTTTTTGCATTGATTTTGATTTTTTAAAATATTACATTAAAATATCATGTATCTTGATTATTGTGGTTTTCAAGGCCTCCTTAAATTGTGTTCCCAGAGGTGAGGGCCTCAGTCTCCTAACCCTAGTCCCAGCCCTGCCAGCTGGGTTGTCCCTCAGAGTTTGTGTCTTATCTGGTAAAATGGCCATTCTGTGTGCCACTCCAGGACCCAGCTGGGTTCTTAGGGCCTCTAAGTTGCAGACTTTATGGGTGGCTGAGACAGGGGTGACACTTGGAAACCTAGACCAGTAGAGCGAAGTGCAGCCTCATGATTGCTCCAGCAAGACCCAGAGACCGGAAGCAACTGGCCTGAGGTCACCCAGCAGCTTTGTGGTAGAGCTGGAAATCAGTTTCCTGATTCCCTACAGGGCTTTTCTACTCATCAGAGGAGAGAAGAGCCTTTAAGATGACCCAGGGTGAAAGCCATCGCAAGCCACCCTTCACATTGGGAGGTCCTAATAACATGACCCAGGGTGGATGGTGCTGACTGGCTAACCCAGTCCCCACACACAACCCCTTCTCTCTCCCAGTGACTGGTGCAGAGATGGCCACGTGACCCAGTTCTGGCAATTAAGACACAGAAATCATTGGGTGGGGCTAATGGGGACAGACCCAGCTGATGTCCCTCTGGCCTTTTTTGCCTGTTCCTCTTCCCCCTTCATGTCTTGAACTGGCCCTCTGTGTCTGGAGGTGAACAGCTGCCCCGTGACCTTGAGGACAATAGCCAGACGCTAAGGATGGCAGAACAGAAAGAGAAGAGGAGCCTGGGTCCCGAGGCCCCTTTAACCCTCTGTTCCAGCCCTGGGCTGCCTACTGCATCCCTTTTACAGTGAGTTGAAATTAATGCTCTCTGCTCAAGCCACAATTAGCTGGATTTTCTGATGCTCACAGCTTGAATGCAATCCTAGCAACTCTATCACCCATGGTGACAAGAGCAGCTTTTGGTGAAATTCATTTGATATTCACATGGCTCACTCCCTGCTACATTTAGGTCCTTGCTCCCTGTCCCCGCCTCAGAGAAACCTTCCCTGACCACCCTGTCTAACACAGCAGCTCCCATCACTCTCCGTTCTTTTGCCCTGATATTTTTTATGAGCCTTATCAGTCATTACCTGACATTACATTATGTAATTTTTTGTTTTTTGCCTCCTCCAACTGGAATTAGTTCTGTGCAGGCCAGGCTCTTCTGCCTTGTGTCATGGCTGTACCCCAGTGCCTAGAACAGTGGTTGGCACGTAGTAGGTCCCCAATCAATATTGTTGAATGAATGGACGGACATACTGCAGACTGTCTTTACCTGTAGTTACAGAGAACACTATGGAGCCAGAGTATTCCAGGGAATCACCACGTGAGAGGGGCAGTCTGGAGAACCTTTCATGAGACCTGGAGAGGAGACTGGAATTGCCCAATTCTCTAGCAGTCAGGGCTAGACTCCCGGTCTCCTGAGTCCCCAGTCGGGATCCTGTTCCCGACCCGACTCTGCCCAGACTCAGACGGTCATCCCTGCAGTTGCCCCCCAGTTCCCAGCGGAGTCAGGGAACAGGGTGTGGAACAGACAGTGAGTTGGGGAACCAGAAGAGGCAAGGAGAACCATGGCTGCGTGTGGTCAGGGAGATTTCCTCATGGATAAGGCGAGGCTCTGCCTGTGAAGAAAGGGCAGAGTTTATGGGCAGAGGGGTCTTTGTTATTCATGGAAACCAGTGGGTGCATGAGAGGTGTTCAGAGGAAATTCATTCATTCTGCACAGTTTTGGGGGAGCCTTTATTATGTGCCAGATTCTTCACATAATCCATTTCTTCTAATCCTCACAACAACCCTATGAAGGAGGCAGTAGTTTTACTTCCATTTGGCAGTTATGGAAAGAAGTACAGAGAAGTTAATTTGCTCAGGCTTACATAGGAAGTGATAGAGTTTAAACCCAGGAGTGGATGTCTCCTTCCACTATAAGATATGCAAATTACTTATCATTGGATTCCTAGGAATGGAGTGTCACGGATAGGTTTGTGGGTGGGCTTACAAGAAAGGGGGCCCTGGTATCCCTGGACCCCCATCACAGTTGGGCCCTGACTTCCTCTTTCCTGTGAAAGTCCTTCCAGTATTCAAAGAAAACCTTCTGACCCCTCCAATCATTCATGCATTCATTCTTTCGACAAATATAACCACACCTTCTCGTCTCTCAGGTGCTTTAGTGGATATTGGGGATGAAAAAGTGAAAAGGATGTGGTCCTTTCCCTCAAAGTTGTCCACCAGGGACTAGATCTGTCCCAGTTTCCTTCTGTAGCTCAAGCTAGAAGGTTACTCATAGCAAATGACTGCAGCATCCTGACCATCTTGGTCACTCATCCCAGAGTACTTAGTGGGTCCAGCACCACCACCATCTTTACCACACTTGCACTAATACCACCTAAGCTGGCACTAGTTCCTTTAGCAGCTATATACCATCTTTAGTAAGGAATCAGCTTATGTATTATTGAAACCACAGAGAGGGACTTCCCTGCTAGCACAGTGGTTAAGAATCTGCCTGCCAATGCAGGGGACACAGGTTTGAGCCCTGGTCCGGGAAGATCCCACATGCTGCGGAGCAGCTAAGCCCTTGCGCCACAACTACGGAGCCTGCGCTCTAGAGCCGACGAGCCACAACTACTGAGCCCACGTGCCACAACTACTGAAGCCCGCGTGCCTAGAGCCCATGCTCTGCAACAAGAGAAGCCCGCGCAACGAGAAGCCCGCGCATCACAACAAAGAAGCCCCCGCTCGCCACAACTAGAGAAAAGCCCGTGCACAGCAATGAAGACCCAACGCAGCCAAAAATAAATAAATAAAGTAATTTAAAAAGAAAAATAAATAAAAATAAAACCACGGAGAATTTCAAGAAGAACCCGCTGTCAAACCAAGTATTTCCCATCCTATGCTTAGCCAATTGACTGAACTTAAATGGAAAACTTTACATTTTTGTCTGTTAAATGTCACCATAATGCATTCAGCCTATTTTTCATAGGCTGTTAAATATTTTTCCAACCTATATTTTGTCACTCAAGTGTTTCTGCCATGCCTGGAAATGTGGAAAGTCTGCTTTTAAGAGTCTTCATTCAAGGCAGTAAAATGTAGAGTAGAACAGAGTTAAGGATGGGCCCTACAACATTTCACCAGAGGACTCCTCCCACTCAATTGTGCCATATTCTTTGTGTGGGGTTGATTAACCAGCTGTGAATCTGTATATGTAAACTCTCATCTTGCCCCATCTCTCCATTTTGTTCAAAGGCTAACAAGAAAGACAAAATGCGGGAATCAAAATGCATTGTGTGTAAAGCATCCCATCAGAAGGGAAATCAGGTGAGCTTGGCATGGCTTTTCCTAGTGAATCCCCACTAATTCCTAGTGGTCTCCAATTCTGTTTTTCTAACTGCTTGTAAACTAGAGGAATATTATCAGTTGCAAAAGGAAGTTCTATAAAGGGAAGCAGCAACTTTGCAGACCAAGGATGACATGATGCCATTGCAGCAGGAGACCCAGCTTCCCCCACGAGCAGCAGGAGGAAGTACAGACATGGTAGATACTAGCAAAGGAAGCTGCGTCAGGGACAGTGTGCCAAGAACAAAACCACAAGAGGTTTTCCACAAGAGCACGATTTAAAAACCGAAGCTGCAAAAGGTCGTAGAAACAAAATGAGCTGGAACATTTGCTCTCATCTCGGGATGCAGCCCATCCAGGACTGCTAGGACTGAAGTGTGCAGCCCTGCACCAAAGGCAGGTTATGTACAAGAAGACATCATGCAGCACTGGTTCTTCTGGGATCTAAGAGTACCAGAGGGAACATGACAGCAGCCAGAGCTGTGGGGTGTCTTCAGGAGCAGCTCCCCTTGCCGTCACTGAAAGGAGCTGGCTTTTGAATACAGCTGTGCCCCCTCAAGTCCTGGTTGATTGCCACCTAGGCATCCTACCTGCAAATCTCACTACAACTGCCAAGAGGCGGTATTTGCCATAATTGATGGGGGTTGGGTTTTCCAAAACACACCACCTGGTGGCTGCTGTTGGAATCACAGGACCAGTGTTAACAGATAAGCATTGGTAAGGATAGCAATGCAAAGGATGAAACGTTCCAATTACAAGCGAGCATGCCAACTTGCTTTAGTGTTTGTAAAGTCACAGTAGCCATAAACAATTCCAGGTGGTGAGAAAAACCACTTGTGGAGGGGAAACAAAAAAGACCAATGGAAAGACATGTAATAGG
Organism: Eschrichtius robustus; assembly: GCF_028021215.1. Lineage (NCBI taxonomy): Eukaryota > Metazoa > Chordata > Mammalia > Artiodactyla > Eschrichtiidae > Eschrichtius > Eschrichtius robustus. Next base: position 128,059,502 of record NC_090824.1, read on the forward strand.
AGTGCTTGTGTGTGTTGGGGATGGGTGGAGGGGTTGTCCAGACAAGACAGAAGCCAAGAGGGAGAAATTTAGAAGGAAAGGAAAATGGACCAACTTAAGGAGATTGGAGGAGTTCCCGATCTGTGTTAGACCTCAGTTAATTCTGTTACTCTTAAGGGTCTCCCTCACTTTACCACTTAATTTAATTCAACTTAATTTAATTCAACAAGCCTATATTGAACACAGAAGTGCTTCACAAGAGGTGGGCGGTCCTGAGCCATCAGGAAGAGCTGTCTGCAGTTCTTCCTCAGGCTACTCAGAGAGTTTAGCCCCTGAATTCTGTGACATGCTTGGGATCTTGGGGAAGATGTCTTCCTACCTCATGCATTAAAAAAAAATTTTTTTTTAATTGGGTAAAATACATATAACATAAAAATTACTACCTTAACCATTTTTAAGTGCATAGTTCAGTAATTTTAAGTACATTCACATTGTTGTGCAGCCATCACCACCATCCATCTTCAGAACTCCACTCATCTTCCCAAACTGAACCTCAGTAACTATTAAATACTAACTCCCCATTTCCCCCTCCTCCCTGCCCCTGACGACCACCATTCTGCTTTCTCTCTCTATGATTTTGACTATTCTAGGTACGTCGTATAAGTGGAATCATACAATGTTTTTGTGTGTGTGTGTGTGACTGACTTACAGTCACAATGTCTCCAAGGTTCATTTATGTTATAATTTGTGTCAGAATTTCCTCTCTTTTTAAGGCTGAATAACATTCCATTGTATGGATATATCACATTTTATTTATCCGTTCATCCCTTGATGGACACTTATAATTTGTGTCAGAATTTCCTCCCTTTTTAAGGCTGAATAACATTCCATTGTATGGATATATCACATTTTATTTATCCGTTCATCCCTTGATGGACACTTGGGTTGTTTCCACCATTTGGCTGTTGTAAGCAATGCTGCTATGAACATGGGTGTGCAAATATCTGTTTGAGGCCCTGCTTTCAGTTCTTTTAGGTATATACCCAGAAATTAAATCACTGGATCATGTGGTAATTCTATTTTGAACTTTTTGAGAAACCATCATTACTGTTTCCACCACAGCCTCATGCATTTTTGTGAGGAAATGCCCACCCTACTCAAACCAAACATAAAGTCCCCCAAGGAATGAGGGTTGGAGAATTCCTGAGGTGGAACTCCATCTCCAGGTGGGAAGGAAGGGCTTATGTTTTTCCAAATTCACCTCTTGCTTCTCTCCCTCGTAACGCCCACCTTGGACATGACCAGCACCCATATATTTAAGCCAAACTTCAAATCCACCAAGGCTGGCTTGGAGAAGAACCGTGACTTTCTTGGTGGATTGGAAGGGTTAGGGGCCCAATTAGTTGGTGATGCCCTCTGTCTACATGAAGCCTAATCCTCTTGACCCTGGGGAATTTGGGGTCCATACTGAGGACTCAGCAGAAACAGAAGGAAAATCAAGCCTTAGTGTTGAAGGAAAGACTCACGGAACTATTATCTCCTGCGCTCACAGCACCTGCCTTGCTGGTGAGGAGGACAGATCCTCTGGGAACAAAAAAAACCCCCGAGCTCATTCCTGCCATTGCTCAATTCCCCTGCAGAGGGCAGCCTGGCACAAAGGAAAGTCCAGCTTTGGAATCAGAGAGACCTGAGTTTGAATCCTTCCTCTGGTGCTTACTGGTCATATTACCTTAGACGTGTTTCTTAATTTCACCAAGACTCATTTCAGAGTGCACAAGACCAGCGATGATCATGTCGACTTTTTCACCGTCGCTGTAAAGATGACATGACACGGCAGGTGTCGAGTGCCAAGTGCAGCCCCCAGAACATAGGGGTTCCATGGATGTTACTTTTCTTCCTTCCTTCCTCACCAGTCTTTTCTCAATTATTGACTTTGTTCATGTTCCTCCAGAGTTTTCACCTCTCCAGGCTACCAGGGCCAGTCTTCGGGGGCTGTTCTTACCACCAGTGGCTCCCCCTTCGATTATTTCCAGTTGAATTCTTGGTCCAGCTGGTCTTCTCCAGATTAGCTCAGACACATCCCTCTCAGGCCTCCCAATTCAATGACTGACTGGGGCGTGGGGAGGGGCACCGCCCCCTGTGGGGCCTAATGCCAAGGTAAGGCACGTGCTCTTTGCTCCAGTGTCTCCTCTGGCTACCGGCTCTGTGTGAGGGGAGGTTGCCCAACCCAGGTGAGCACAACCCGCCCAGCCCCGACCTTGTCTGGCTTTTGTTAGATTGTGTTACAACCTTAACGTTACTTAACCATAGAGGACTTTGGGGGTGTGTGTGAGTGTGAGTGTGAGTGTGACTCTGTGTGTTAATAGCAATTTGTGATAGATGCCATTGGCTCCCGCACATTCAATAACACCCACGCGCACAAAAAAAAGAAGTGGGGAGGGGAGTCATTTTTATGGGAGATAACATAACTGCTTGCAATTTGGCTATTCATTGTATCTTTGGCATTTTATGTACTGCATTAGCAGAGGCAATTTCATGCATATGGATATAATGCATTAAGTGGAGGCATTTAAATATAGTGAAACTAATTTTATGATGATTAGTTGAAGGAAAACATTGCGTTCGTATCATCTATATAGAAGCCAATTTGCATGAAAATGCCCAAAGTTGCTATGCCAACATTTTCTGTGCTGCTGGTCGGGGTCGTCTCCGAGTCAAGACTTTGTATTAAAAATCGGTCTCCAGTGCCCATGTCTTTTAATTCATTGCAAGCTGTAGGCCATTTGCTCACAAAGCGCTCGCAGTAAAACAAATGAATAGCTAAAATACTCATTTGCATGATTCCCGTTTGAAAACGATTCCCCTGAAATTAAAAAAGTGTGTTACTCAGTTGTGAAGATGGATGGGCCAGTGAGGCAGGCAATTAATATTTTCGGCGTTCTCTTTAAAGCCCTCCCAAGACTGAGAACAGCACATGCCAGACAAATTGGGCCCCAGAACAGTTTTAGGGCCTCAGCGGCAGCAGCTTGCTTCCACTGTCTCCTCTTTATTGTCTCACTTACATTATTCAGTAATTAAAACTATTTACCATTCCTACTTATCCGCCATCTGCTACCTCGGGAGGTTCCTCTTCTTTAGAAAGCTTCTTAAAGAGCAGCAAGAAGAAGGGGAAGGCTTGGCCCTGACTGGGGAAAGGGGCTTCAGGGGGTCTTTCCTCTCCTCCCGGCGGTGTCCACCTGTCCCTCTGTGGGAGGAATGAAGGAATGATGGAAGAGGTCGTGTAGTGATGCTGAGTTTCTGAGTGAGTTGGTCGTCGGTGGTGGCAGGGCTAGAGCACAGCTTCCTTCCTCTTTTGGCGGGAGTCCTGGGTTAGATCTGGGGTGATCTAGGGGGAGCAGAGGCCTGGATCTTCTCACCAATAACTGCAAGGGTCTGGGGGTTTTGGCCATGTGGTGGGGGTCTGGGGCAAAGCCACCCACTACAGTTGTTCAAGTTGTTCACTGCACAAGTGTGCCCAGCCCAGGGGGCTATAAAGGCTGAAGTCTCTCCTGTGATCCATGCACCAGTCTGAGGTCCTGCGGGGCCGTGTCTGCCCCAAGGGGGCGCCTTCTTCGGATTCACACAAAGGTACTCTAGGACCTCACTGTGGCCTCGTCTGAGAGAAGCCATTTTGAAAGCAACCAAGTTGCTGCCTCTATTCTGTGGTGACAGATGCCTCCCAGACTGGTTCAAGCCTGGGACCCGGCCCTGCACGGGCTTAGCGTTTGTTTGCCGAGGCTGAGCTAGGATTGTCCAAAGAGCTGCGTCTTCTGCGAACATTTCCATTTCCTCCTGGGCCCGGCCCCCAGAGCCAGCACAGACAGAGGAACCAAACTCGGCAGGAAATGGGGACTGACTCTCTCAGCAGGACAAAGGGTGGGCCCGGAGCTTGCAGACTTGTGGCCAGTGGCTGCCCTGGGAGGACCGCGTCTGCATGGAGAACGCCTGCTGCTTCCTCTTCTCTCCAGAGCCTGCCTGGTGCTGGGCACATAGCAGGTTTTCCAAAGTACTTGTTGAGTTAAGCCAACAGTGAAGCTTTCAGTCTTGACGTCACTGCCCAGTCACAAAGCCTCCTCTGCAGCTTTATCCGGGCTCACATCTTACCTTCTTGATAGTGTTTTTCTGGAACTTAACCAGAGGGTTTGGATTTGCCTAGAACTCGGCCCCTTGGCTGTGACTTTTCTGAGTCCACTCCTCACTGGAGGCCTCGCGGCCATGCACGCAGCACATGCGCCTGCCCTAGGCCTGGTACCCCCTCCCACGTCTTCTCTCCTGTAACTTCACCTCTGCTTTTCCCCGTTCCTAGGACATGGGACCTTGCTTGCCTAGGTCCATAGAGACAGCTCTCTTGGCCTCAGCTAACTTTCGTGGGTTGGCGCTTGGCCTGGCTGTCACAGTCTCCCTCTCCAGGTGACTCTGGAAGCTCTTGGCATTGGGCAGATCAAGAGCGCATGCCTGGCCATTCATAAGGAAGTGATAATGCTTTACGGACAGTGTTGGTTTGGGTTCCACCAGGAAAGGTCAATTTCAGACCAGAGCTTTGTCCAAAAATGGTGTGGACTGTCTCTGAAGTTAGTGAGTTCCATGTCCTCATCACTAAAGGTACGATGGCATCTGGGAGTCACACACTGGAGTCTCCACCCCTAACACAAAGACCCCTGCCAGGCACTGGGAGCTCTCCCGCTGTCTAGACTAACCAGAAACTCATGCTCACTAATGGGACAGAGAAGGACCGTTGGTGAACGGTGTGGGTTATATAATTAAAATAAATAAACACATATGTGGGGAAAAGGACAGGCTTAACCTAGAGGACACTTCTCTTTAAGGCTTGGCCACAGTCAGGAAGGGAACCAGGGGTGCTTTCTGGGGCCTCTTAAATGCTGTCACATCAGCAGCCGTTTATGCCACCAACAGGAAACCTGCTTCCTGCCCAAGCCTCAGCCACGATCTCCCTGGGCTCCTATGGACCGGCCAGGAAGCCCGATGTGGCCAGTGTGCTAGAAAGGGCACTGACCTTGGAGTCCATAGTCCTGGGTTGGAATCTCTCCTCGGCCATCAGCTGTCTGACCTGAGAGCAGTCATCCAAACTTACTGCCAGTCTCGGTTTTCTCTGTTAAATGGGGTTTCACGCCTGCCTTTTGACAGGTTGTCTTTTTTTTCATAATCTTTTTTTAAAATTAATGAATTAACTTTTGGCTGCATTGGGTCTTCATTGCTGCGTGCGGGCTTTCTCTAGTTGCGGTGAGCGGGGGCTACTGTTCGTTGTGGTGCACGGGCTTCTCGTTGCAGTGGCTTCTCTTGTTGCGGAGCACGGGCTCTAGGCACGCGGGCTTCAGTAGTTGTGGCTCACAGGCTCTAGAGCGCAGGCTCAGTAGTTGTGGTGCACGGGCTTAGTGGCTCCGCGGCATGTGGGATCTTCCCAGACCAGGGCTCGAACCTGTGTCCCCTGCATTGGCAGGCAGATTCTTAACCACTGTGCCACCAGGGAAGCCCTGACAAGTTGTCTTGAGTCCATCAGTTAACACTGTATTTCAGTGCCTAGTCTGTATCCTCAGAGCAGGTGTGTGCCTTCCTGGAGCAGGTGGACTCATCTTTGTACACTGGAGAAGCTCTGCAGACATAAGCATGTGCGATGTCAGCTGCCCTTAGCTTATGCCTGAGCATCATCGAGCTCTGCAATTTAGAGGCAGGCACTTGAAAGACAGGACCTGGGGTGGAGGAAGGACAGTACAATTATACCCGTATCTAACATTGCTGAGGACCCCATGTGTGCCAGGCCCTGTGCTAGGCCCTTCATGTGAGTGACCGTCTTGAATTCTTAGGGTCTTTATTCTATTAACAGAAAAATTGGGGCTCAGAGGATCTGGGTTGAGTCCCAGAGTCCAGTGCTCTTCCTAACTTGCTGTGTGACTTTGCTCATGTTACTTGCCCACTCTGAGCCTCCACCTCCCTGTTTCTACCCCACAAGTGCTGCAGTTCTCCATCCCACACTGCCTTTCAAATCCTCCACTGGCTGCTATGCTGTATATCCTGGCAAATCATTATAATTATTACTGTGAAGCTTTGTTATTTTTTATTTTAATTAATTAATTAATTAATTAATTAATTAATTAATTTATGGCTGCTTTGGGTCTTTGTTGCTGCACGCAGGCTTTCTCTAGTTGTGGCGAGTGGGGGCTTCTCTTCGTTGCTGTGCATGGGCTTCTCATTGCGGTGGCTTCTCTTGTTGTGGAGCACGGGCTCTAGGCACGCGGGTTTCGGTAGTTGTAGCACGTGGGCTCAGTAGTTGTGGCTCACAGGCTCTAGAGCGCAGGCTCAGTAGTTGTGGTGCACAGGCTTAGTTGCTCCACGGCATGTGGGATCTTCCCAGACCAGGGCTCGAACCTGTGTCCCCTACATTGGCAGGTGGATTCTTAACCACTGCGCCACCAGGGAAGCCCCTGTGAAGCTTTGTTATTAAGACGTGAGCAAGAGAGAAGCATTCCTAGTCGCTGAAGTAGACATCAGTGAGAGTAAACCGGGAAGCAGGAATCAGGAAACAAGATGGGGGAAGGGCAGAAAATGCAAAATCAAACCCAGGGAAACCTTCACCTGCTTCGAATTTGGAGGGATTGGCCAGAGGGAAAGGAGGAAAAGCCAACCCCACTTAGTAACCACCACTAAAGATCAATACTGGACCAAAATAGAATCCCACGTAGGAAACAATCTTGCTTCACAGCCCCAGGAAAAAAAAAAATTTAACATAGAGAAGCCATTTAAAGCAGAAAAAATATTTGTATGTAAAAGGAAATATTTTAGGTAGGAGTTGAATACCAAATGATTTTGGGTCTCTGTGGGGAGTAATGAGGCATAGCAAACACACAATTCTATATGCATGTAATATTATCATCGCACGCCTTGGAAAGCTTTTAAATCACAGAAATGCAGTTAGGGACCATTGTACAAAATAAACATCCCACTTGGTGTGTTGCCTGCCCTAAGTTCCTTGATCTAGAGCGGCACTGCCAGATTTTTACAGCCCCATAAGTTAACGTGGTGCTGATTTGATTGAGCTAAATTAATAAGACTTGTGCTTTGTTGCAAAATAACTATTACAGTATGTTGTGGGGATGCACTGCCGATAAGGAAATTGCCGCCTTTAACAATCCCACTGAAGTTTCATGGAGGATTTCAAAACCGATTTTAATTAAAACAAAAGCCGATGTGTGGCAATAATGTGGGCATTAAGGAGAGAAAATGCAAAATGTCTTTTTAAATCCATTTTAATATGTCTTAAGGACTGGATGATCGATGTGGTAAGAGCCGGAGGCTGACACCGCGCTGGTACCCAGCCTGTGCTGCCTGCTTCAGTGATGGTGGCACCTCGGGCCCAGCCTCGGGCCTCTGTGCTGGCTCTCCACTTCCGGCTGAGGGCTCATCTCCTGAGTTGGGGCTCCAGGAGGAGGACTTCTTTTTCAGGCGCTTTCTTAGACCTTGGCAGAGTCCTGTTCTCCTGGCCACTCCAAGCTGGAGTCAAGGCTGGCAGGGCCATAGCCCCCAGGCCTGGCTCTGGCCTTGAAGACCAGGCGCCCTCCTGCTCCTTGCTCGCCTGTGACCAGCTGCCGGTGCTAAGGTAGCCTCTGGGAACCCTGAGGAGCAAGGGCTTTAAATAAGAAAGAGCTGGAGTATGGTAGCAAGAGGTAGGGCGAGTGCTTGAGGAAACCGGGGCCGAGCGGTCAGGCCAGGCACCTGCAGGCAGGGCAGCTAGGGCCAGCCCAGGAGGACTTTTTGCCAAACAGCCACCACCCTATCACCCCACCACCCAGTCACCCCACCACCCACTGGACTGGACCATCCCATTTCTTGTTTTGGTTTCTTCGATTGAGAAAACACCTGCTAATGGCAGGTTGGGTTATTTAGATCAACTCTCATGGTAGAAACAACTAGAAATGCTGAATAAAATGAAAAATATTTTCTTAAAAGCGTTAAAGAGCTGACAAGATGATAAGAAGCTACAGGGCCAACAGCTAAGTGAGAGTGGGAACTCCGAAAGCACTGGAGCTATAATACTTGTACCCTGTGGGCATTTGCCCAACCAACAAACTTTAGTTTCAGTCTTGACGTGGCTGAGGGTATCTGGGAAGAGAAGATAAAACTCAGGGCTCACCAGAGATGCAGAATCTAATATTGATAGGATGTCCTCCTTCATAAAGGTGAGACTCCAAAGGGAAACCCTCAGGGTAAGTGTGAATCAGAAGAAAGACTGCCTTACCCCTTGCACACCCAGGGACTGTAAGAAGGGTTGCCTTAATTCTGAGCAGGGCAGGAGGGAAAAGAGCCATTCCTGAAAAGTGGATTTGCAGCCCAAGTCTGTATCGCCTGAATGGTCAGAATACCTATAGCCATGAACTTAATTCAAAGTGTCTGGGCTTCCCTGGTGGCACAGTTGTTAAGAATCTGCCTGCCAATGCAGGGGACACGGGTTTGAGCCCTGGTCTGGGAAGATCCCACATGCCACAGAGCGACTAAGCCTGTGCGCCACAGCTACTGAGCCCGCGCTCTAGAGCACACGTGCCACAACTACTGAGCCCCTGTGCTACAACTACTGAAGCCTGCGTGCCACAACTACTGAAGCCCGCATGCCTAGAGCCCGTGTTCTGCAACAGGAGAAGCCACGGCAATGAGAAGCTGGTGCACCACAAGGAAGAGTAGCCCCCGTTCACCACAACTAGAGAAAGCCCGCACGCAGCAACAAAGACCCGATGCAGCCATAAATAAATAAATAAATAAACAAATCTATCTATCTGTCTGTCTATTAAGAAACAAACAAAACAAAGTGTCTTGGATTGGTAATGTCTTTATGGTACCTGGCAGAAGTAAATACAGATCTTCTCATCCCAGACCTCAAAAAATTACCAAAAATAATTTTCCAAGGAAAATGAACAACTCAGACAAAAAAATAACCGAGTACACAAGGAAGCAAGGCTCCAGAAATGAGACCTGAGGAAACAGCAGAAACAGATCTACATGATTTCAGATATTGGAATAATCAGATACAAAATATAAAACAATGGTGCTTACTATTTGAAAGGAGTAAAAAGATAATATCTTCAGGGAACAGAGAAATGTTAAAAAAGAGAGAGAGAAACTTAGGTTCTAAAAAGAAGGAAATATGATATTTAGAAATAAAATCATAATAATTGAAGTAAACACTCAATGGGTGTGTATAATAGCAGATTAGACATAGTAGAAGAGAGAGTGAACTAAATGAATGCAACAGAGAGAAAAGGAGATGGGGAATAGGAAAGAGGAATTAAGAGATATGGGAGATAAAATGAAAAGATCTAATATACATGAAATCAAAGTTCCAAATGGAAAAGAGTAAGAGAATGGGGAAGAGACAATTATTCAGGAAATAATGGCTAAGAATTTCCAGACCTGAAGAAAGATATTGATTGATAGCTTTAGAAGCTGAATGAATCCCGTGAAGGTCAAATAAATGAAATTCACGTGTAGATTAATCATAGTGAAACTGGAAAACACCAAGGACAAAGAAAAGCTTTCTAAAGCTGCCAGAGAAGGGAAAAAACAGGTTACAATCTATTCAAAAGAAATATCTAGATTAGCAGCTGACTTTCAGCAGCAACTGTGGGAGCCAGAATAATAGAATAGCTTAGCATATGTTGATTTAAAACAACCACTGACATAGAATTCTGTAGTCAGTGAAAATTTCTTTCGAGGATAAAGTAATATTAGGGCTTTTCAGATAAAAAAGAAGAAAAAAACTTGCCATTAACAATGCTACCTCTAAAGGCAAAGCCAAAGGTTGTACTGAGGGGAGAAAGAAAGTGATCCCAGAAGGAACTAAAGTGTATAAAGAAATCAAGAGCACAGAAACTGGTAACTGTGTAGCTAAGACTCAGTGAACATCAACTGCTTTAAGCTATAATAATAGTGTTGTGTGGGATTTTAAAATGTAGACTTTAAAATATAAAAACACATAAATCAGAGGTAAAATGGATTTAAAGTGTTCTAAGATGCTTGTAGAGTCTAGGACGAGGGTAAAGGTACTGATTAATAGTAGCTATTGATAAATTTTGAACACATGTTGTTGTAATTTCTAGGTTAACTATTGAAAGAATAGGAACAGAATATACCTTTTGAACTAATTAAAAGAGCAATTCTGAATGGTCAGAAATATTCCATTAATCCAAAAAAGGTAAGAAAGGAAAGTAAAAGAAATATAGAAAAAGTGGAGTAAATAGAAAGCACAAAATAATGTAGTAGAAATAAATCCAAATATATCAGGAATTACATTACATGTAGGTGGAGTAAATGTTCCAGTTGAAAAACTGAAGATTATCAGGCTACTTAAAGAATACTAGAAAAACATATAAAGTGCAAGAATACATCCAAATGGATGAAAAAAATCATATCATGCAAATGCTTACTGAAAGAAAGCTGGTACAGCTATATTAATATCAAACAGCATAGTCTTTAAAGCAAAAAGTATCATTAAAGATAAAGAGGGCCTTTGAACAACCAAAAAAAATGAACAAAATACAGCTACACGCAAAAGCATGTATGAAACTCACACATTTACATGAGTGAAAGAAGCAAGACACCAAAGAATCATTACAGTACAATTCCATTTACATGAAGCTCAAAAAACAGAAAACATTAAATTATATTGTTTAATGGCTCACAATTGGCGGTAAAATGATAAAGAAAGGCTAGAAAATAAAAAGCACAGAAGTCAGCATAATGGTTATATCTTGGGGGAAAAGCAATTGTAATCACAAAGGGGCACACAGGAGTTCAGGGGTGCTGACGAAGTTCTAGGTCTAGTAATCTGGGTGGTGATTGCTCAGGTATTCATTTTATAATTACACTGCTTTACACTGTATATGTGTATTTAATGTATGTTTGCATGATTTATTTCCCAATTGAAAAAAATTGGGCAATCTGAGTTCTAGACCCTGTTCCATCACGTGATGTCCATGGATTCTTTGGTATTCCTCCCTTCGAGAGATAGAACCAAATTCTCCTACCCTTGAATATGAACTGGACTTAGTGACTTGTTTCTTACAAATCAAATAAAATGGCTGTGATGATATGTGACTTCAGTGACCAGGCCATAAAAGGTACTGTAAATTCCTCATTGTTTGTTTTCTCTTGGATCTCTTCTTCTGGGGGAAGCCATGTCATGAGGAGACTCAGTCAGCCTATGGAAAGGTTCATGTGATGAGGAACTTGGGCCATCAGCCAACAGCTAAGTGAGTGAACTTCCTTGGAAGCAGATCTTCCAGCCCCAGTCAAGACTTAGATGACTCCATCCCCTGCCAACATTCTGATTGCAATCACATGGGAGGCCCTGAGTCAGACCAACCAGCTGAGCTGTTCCCAAATTCATGTCACACAGAAACTATGAGTCAATAAATATCTGCTGTTTCAAGCTGTTGAGTTTGGGGATAATTTGTTACGCAGCAAGAGATAACTAATACGCATCACTAATTTGCAGTGTAGCCAAGTTGCATTTCCTTTCTGGGTCTCAGTTTTCTCACCAGCATGGTGGAGAAATTGGACTAGATTATGAAAGGCAAATATATTTCATCCTGCCATAGAAATGCCAATCAGTTGATGCAGTGTGAAGGATTCTGAGACTTGCCTTACATTAGGGTGTCCAAGTGCATTAGTTAACTGGAGGAGAGCAGGAGAGTAGCAGCTAGTTTACCGTGTGTATTCTGCCCTAGACTAAAGGAGCACTAAGTCCACAGAAGGGAAATCATCTCAATTTTTCCCCCTTACTAGACACAACTCTGTTGGAAGTCCCAAATCCTTAGCACAGCAGTGATAAAAGAAGTCAGTTTCCTTCTAACACAGGTGCTTTGTCCTCCCAAGTCCTCATGTCTGAAATCACTCAACTAAGAAACATTGGCCAGGGCTCTGGAAATGAACCTGGGATCAAATCTTGTCTGTCACTTAATAGCTATGTGACCTTCAGTGACTTACTTCATCTCTCTTAAGCCTCAACTTCCTCACCTGTAAAATGGAGATTTCATCAAGGATTGAATGAAACTCATGGTAACTAGCCAATCTGTTCATCTGGAGTCATTGGCTCAAACACCATGAGCCCATCCTTGAGCTAGTGATTTCTCGAGGGATATAAAGAAGTAGCCCAGAGTCCCTGCCTTCAGAGAACCTGCTGTCTATTTGAGGAGACAAATCTTGCCTACATGCTACTATCAGAGAACCTTTCAAGCCAGTGCAAGCACAGTGCCTAATTGGCTGCATATGCTCTAGTAGTTCTCAAAGTGTGGTCCCCAGATCATCAGCATCAGCATCACCTGGGGACTTGTTAGAAATGCAGATTCTCAGACCCCACCCAGACCTATGGAATCAAAAACTCTAGGGGTGGGGGCCAGCAATCTGTGTTGTAACAAGCCCCCTCGGTTATTCTGATGCATGCTCAAGTTTGAGAACCCCTGCTCTAGGAGTTCAGGAGACAGAGGGACCAGGAGAGGACTAATGGAGGAACTGGAATTTGAATGCTTAGGAACGATTAGAATTTGGATAGACGGAAGAAAGGGTGAATGTGGTTTCAGGTAAGGGCAACAGCATGAGTGAAGGCAAGGAGATGGGACAACTTGGCATGTTCTGGGCCCAGTGGGGAAAGCAGCTGGATGGTACAGAGTACAGATGTTGGAAAGAGCAAGAGCTAGGGTCGGATAAGGGGGGGCCTGAAGTGCCAAGCAAGGAGCTTGGCCTGGACTGAGCAGGCCACAGGGAGTCCTTGCAGGTTTTCGAGCAGGAGAATGACCACAGGTTGGCACCCCATTTAGACCCACCAGCCAGAGTCCTTCCCTAAGTCTCACTGGGCTCCTGATGCAGAGCAGTGCCTCCATCCATCAGCATCCTCTAAAGCCAAGGAAACCCTGCTACCAGGAAGCAGTGAGGAGGCTGTAAGGGAGGAGGTGGCCCAACAGCAGCTACATGGCTCCCACCTGCAGAGGACCTCCCAGGCCCCAGCCTAACATGGGCCTTTGCAGGTATTGAATTATGGATGCAAGTTGCCCAGAAATAATTGCAAACATTATCGCTTCCCACACGTGTGTCCTCTGCGAGGCTGCAGCAATAGATTTTGTTGCTTCAACTCTCCAGGGTCGATACAAATTAGAGCTCTCACATTAACAGTGGGGCACGGAACCTGCGGAGAGGGAGAATCCCATCTGAAAGGGACAGACCCCCTCAACTGTGTGCATTGGTTACCCTCAACTTTTCCTTTTGCTTGATCTATTCCACCCGTCCCTATTAAATAACTAATTATTTAACATCTTTTAAAGCTTTGTTATATATTAGAACAGGCAGGACACAAATGAGTGCTTTTAATAATATAAAAGCCCATTAGCTTCATTTACTGTTAATGTTAAAATAAACATGAGGCAATTTAGATATACTATTCCAATTTCACGGAAACTTTGATGTTTTTCTTCTCTAGTCACATAATTAAGGGAAAAACTACTAATGATATTAAGTTTGTACAGTGTTAATGACAGAAACAGGCACAAGCTGAAATTGCAGCCATTAATATGAAAAAATAAAATATTTAACAGGGGAGATAGATGAGTGCAATTTTAATAAACTAAAATGAAGAAAATTCATTTTTAGTAAGTTCCGCAGTCTTTCACATGCTACCATTACACAAGCTGTCTAATGTATTATTTTTGTGGTCTGGATTATTTGTCGATGGTCCAGAGGAATGCCCTGGTTTTTGCGTATTGTTTTGTGGGTGATGAAGTTTTTGCCTTTGTTTAATTCTTTGCCTTTTCCCTTTGCTCTGCCACCAGGCCCCAAATGGGAAAGGCTTTATTTACAGTGTGTGCTTTGACAGACAAACCTTACCAGCAACCTGTAGGTGAGATGCAAGGGGGGCATCATGTAACCTCCTGAGAGGGCCTAGCAGTGGCCGCTGACCGCCAGGGCCTGGGTGGTTACAGGGGCTGAAATATTGGGGTTGCCTCACAGGTGACAGTTGTCTCCAGAAGGAGCCCTTTTGTCTGGGCGGGGCAGCTGCTGCTCTATCTTCAGCTTTCCTCTCCGGATGTGGACCTTGCCACTTGTAGTGGGTTGAATAGTGTCCTCCCCAAATTCGTATCCACCTGGGACCTCAGAATGTGACCTATTCAGAAATAGGGTCTTTGTAGAAGTGTGACTAAGGTGAGGACTGAGATTGAGGTGGGCCCTAAATCCAATGAGAGACAGAACAGACACACAGAGACACAGAGGCAAAGGCCAGGAGAAGACAGAGTGGAGATTGGACGGGTGCTGCCACAAGCCAAGGAATGACTGGGGCCACCAGGTCCAGAAGAGACAAGGGTTCTCCCCTAGGACCTTCAGAGGGAACGTGGCCCTCCTGACACCTTGATCTCAGACTGGCCTCCAGAACTGTGGGAGAATACGTGTCTGGTGTTTTAAGCCACCAGGTTTGTGGTTATTTGTCACAAGAGCCCTAGGAAATCAATACACTGCTGAAGAGCAACTCCATGGAAGTAAGCACCCTGATCCATCTCATGGAGGCCATGGAGGGTCCAGGGACAGGGAGAGGACAAGCTGCTGGGAAGGCAGCAGAATGCAGAGCAGGACCATATGCGGCTGCAAGGAAGGGAAGTCCAGGCTGACAGCAGACATGGCATCTGCAGGTCATGTAGCACATGTGACAGAGCCGTGGCAACAAGAAGGTGTCTCCCTGACCCGGAGACACAGGGAGGCGGCCTGGGGGCAGGCACTAGGCAGGTTATGGAGCCAGTGACCGGAGGGAGGCCAGGGAGGTACGGCACGGAGCCCGGCTCTACCTGTGAGGCACGGGGTGGAACTGGGTTCTTTGGGAGCCAGTTCGAAGCCCATTTGTCAAAATAGCAGCGTGTGAGCTGATGACTGATAACGGTAGCCAGCAGAGGGCTTAGTGTATGTGAGGGGGGCGCGCATCAGCACCAACCCAGACCCTCTGGCTAAGTCTGCACCGGGATCCAATGAGACACCTGCTCTTAATGCCCTCATCGTGTAGACGAGGAAATGGAGGCTGGCAGCGGTGAAAGCGGGCCTGAAATGGCATATGGGGAGCAGAGATGGAACCCAGGAGTCAGAGTCCCGGCCCCTGGGCACCGCACTGGCTGCGCGGGGCTTCAGTTCAACCTCATCAATGTTTTCAGTCGGCAGGGCCCGCACTAGGCCCTGTGGGGGAACAGAGCTAAGACCTCTGCGGCTGTACACATGCTGGGTCGGTTACAGGAGCAGCTTATGCCCAGGGACGTTATTTTCTCTCATGACAGGAAATCTGAGGTAGGGCAGCTCCCTGGTTGTTGTTGTTTTTTTAAAAGTTAATTGGGGCTTCCCTGGTGGCGCAGCAGTTGAGAGTCTGCCTGCCAATGCAGGGGACACGGGTCCGAGCCCTGGTCTGGGAAGATCCCACATGCCGCGGAGCAACTGGGCCCATGAGCCACAACTACTGAGCCTGCGCGTCTGGAGCCTGTGCTCCGCAACAAGAGAGGCCGCGATAGTGAGAGGCCCGCGCGCCGCGATGAAGAGTGGCCCCCGCTTGCCGCAATTAGAGAGGGCCCTCGCACAGAAATGAAGACCCAACAACAGCTATAAAAAAAAAAAAAATTTAAAAATTTATTTATTTATTTCTGGCTGCGTTGGGTGTTCGTTGCTGTGCACGGGCTTTCTCTAGTTGCGGCGAGCGGGGGCTACTCTTGGTTGTGGTGCACGGGCTTCTCATTGTGGTGGCTTCTCGTTGCGGAGCACGGGCTCTAGGCACGTGGGCTTCAGTAGTTGTGGCTCACGGTCTCAGTAGTTTCAGCGCGTGGGCTCTAGAGTGCAGGCTCAGTAGTTGTGGCACACGGGCTTAGTTGCTCCGCGGCATGTGGGATCTTCCCGGACAAGGGCTCAAACCCGTGTCCCCTGCATTGGCAGGTGGATTCTTAACCACTGTGCCACCAGGGAAGCCCCTCCCTGGGTTTTTACGTCAGTGTCTTAGCGCTGTCTTCCAGGATTCAGGCCCTCTCCGTTTGTATCGGTTCTTAGGCTGTTGTCTCCGCTCTGGACACACCCTCCTACACTCCGCTTTGTGACTCAGGGACTGGAACGCCACCAACCCCATTTTTGCTCTGCCAGCTGCTCCCTGTCAGAGTCGGTCAATAGTGGGCGCTGGAGGGAGCCCGCAAGGCTGGAGGAAGGACTTCCTGTTACCTTCCCGAGGGCTTCCCACTCCTGCCAGCATCGCTCCGGCAAGGTCTCTTCACCACGGCAGAGGCCATTCCTCTGAAGGCTGAATGAATTTGCTGTTCTTCTGACTCTCACAGATACAGCGTCATTGCATCCCCTCCTCAGAGCCTGGGTCCAGGCCCCAGTGGGTTCGTCCTTCGAGCTCAGAGATGCCAGCACCAGGCACGCAGCAGCTCCTTCCCAGAGGTCTGCATTGCAGCTCCACGCATCCCTCCTCTAAGTAAGTGTTAATGATTCCAGCCTCTTTCCTTTGTTCTCCCAACCCTAAAAGTTGTATCTTGCTGCCTCTCTTTTTATCCTCTCTGTTGCTTAGTTAACGTTCTCTAGTTAAACAGTTGTTCGCCATAAAGTCTCCCTAACATAACTAGTATGGTTCCTACCTCCTGCCTGAACCCTGCCTGATAGCGCATCTTTCTGCCCTCCCACCCCCAATGTGTAGGTGATGTCACTCCTCAGGGTTACAGGGTGGCTGCAGCAATTTCACTTGACAAATACTGACGAGCAGGCCCAGAGGCAGAAAAGGACCTCTTTCCTCTTGTCCCGGTCCCACGTCTTTTTAAGCACAGAGAAACATGCAGATTTCCCCTCACTTTTCATTGGCCAGAATTAGATCACATGCCCCTTCCCCAGCCAACACCTGGGGAGGGAATGGGTTACTGTGATTGGTGTAAACAAATCAGGCTTCATCTTCTTGGAGCTGCCCTGTGGTTCTGGCTGCAGTCACTGACGTGGCCAGGCAGAAAGGGGTCAGCTGAACAAAACCTGGGCTCTAAGAAAGGAAGAAAAAGGAGGGATGGATCCAATCGGCACTGACTGCTCCACCATCCCGCCGTCCAGCCAATTACAGATCTGGGTGTTAGGTGCTGAGATGCTGAGTAGGGCGCTGTGGGAGCACAGAAGAGGGCACACGAGTTCAGGGGAGGCCTCAGAGAGCAGGTGCGGTGTGAACTGTGAAGGATGAGGTGGGTGTTACCAGGTAGCAGGTAAGGCAGGACTCTCCAGACTTAACTTTGCAAGTTATGGTCCTTGCAAAGGCACGTGGAGGTGGGGAGAATATGGCACAACTGGGAACAACGTTTTTGGGTGTGATTTGAGCACAGGGGGATACAGGGGAGTGGTGAGTAATGTGGCCTTCCAGGTCAGCAGGAATGGAGCAGGGAAGGTCTGGTAGGGTACATGGAGGCCTGGGATGTGTGGCTCCAGTGCCTGCCTCAGGCCAGGAGAGGGTGGAGTCAGGACCGCGGATCTGGAAGAAGGGCCCATGGGAGATGCGTGCTGTGGTGGCAGAGAAGCGGATGGACCCCGCAGCTCCCATCTCTGAACCTGGTGGGCCGCTGACCCAGAGGTGCCCTTCCCTTTCTCCTCCCCTTCTGTCCACACAGGCATTGCCTTTGTTGGTATCACTGAACAGAGTCCAAAGAAGTAAAAAATACAGGCCCTGCCCACAAGGAGCTCAAAGCTTAGGTTTATTTTTTTTTTTCTTCAGTTTTTTTTAATTGTGGTAAAATAGGCATAACATAAAATTTATCATTTTAACCACTTTTAAATATACAGTTCAGTGGCATAAATATAGTCACATTGCTGTGCAGCCATAACAGCCATCCGTCTCCAGAACTCCTTTCATCTTCCCAGACTGAAACCCTGTACCCACTAAGCAATAACTCCCCATCCCCCTCTCCTCCCAGCCCCTGGTATCCTACATTATACTTTTGTCTCTATGTATTTGACTATTCTGTGTACCTCAAATAAGTGGAATCATATAATCTTTGTCTTTTTGTGTCTGTCTTATTTCACTTACGTCTTCAAGTTTCATTCATGTTGTAGCATATATCAGAATTTCATTCCTTTTTAAGGCTGAACAATATTCCATTGTATGTATATACCACATTTTGTTTCTCCATTCATCCATCAGTGGGTATTTGGGTTATTTCCACCTTTTGGCTAATGTGAGTAACGCTGCAGTGAACGTGGGTGTACAAATATCTGTTTGTGTCCCTGCTTTCACTTCTTTTGTGTATATAGCCAGAGGTAGAATTGCCAGATCAAGTGATAATTCTATGTTTAATTTTGTGAAGAACTGCCACACTGTTTTCCACAGTGGCTGTACCATTTTACGTTCCCAACGGCAATGTAAAGGTTCCAGTCTCTCCAGCGTCCTCATCAACATTTATTTTCAGTTTTTGTTTTTGATAATAGCCATCCTAATGAGTGTGTAGTGGTACAGCTTAGCTTTTGAGCGCGTCGGAAAATTAGCCAATGATAATACAGTGAAAGCATCAACAACCATGAGGAGAAGGCAGGGGACACGCAGATGGTAGAAAGAGGAACGTGTGAGGTGTGAAGGCTGCCGCAGATCCAGGAGGACATGACATCCCGGGAGGCAGGGACCTCAGGGGAAAGCCTGGCCTTGTTACTGCCTGGTTGGGGGAGTGGCAGGTCATGGGTGTTGAGAGCCAGAGGGGAAGGCCATGAATTCGCGGTGGGGCCTGGGCCTGAGGGTTTGTCCCAACTGAATAGTATTCCCACCTGACTCACCCAGCTTGCACCCTCTCTCTGGGGCCTCCCCGTCCTGGGGCCCTTCTCCATCCCTCTTCTTTCTTCCTCTTCTGCAGTTATCTTCCCTGTGCCCAGCCCAGAGTCTGTACACACCAGGAAGGAAGGAAGAGACGATGGGTGGAAGGAAGAGACGATGGGTGGAAGGAAGGTTATTAGCCCGCATTTAACAGACAAGGAAACTGAAAGGGGAGCTAGATCTCATTCACAGAGGTGCCGCCCAGGCCAGGTTTCCATGACGCTCATGAGCTCCGAACCTCACCCCTGGCCCTGAGAGAGGAAACCACCTGCTTCCGATGTCTGCTGCACACATTCTGCCCAGTGACCATCCCACTTTCCCACTCTGAGCACTCCTCCTTGGGCCATGCCAACCGCTTGTGGCCTCTCAAATGAAACTCCCCATGGAGAGAGGACGTGAGGATTTTCCCCATGCGCACGAATTACGGGAAATAATTGATTACAGGAATTAATGAATGAGTGACAGGAGATATTTAACTGAGTAAATTACTTTCACTTGCATGTATATAACTGCTTGTTTGGGGGGCTCTGCGTGCAAATGAGAGGGTGCAAGAGAGGGTGAGGCCTGCCAGGCAGCTCGAATGGTGGGCACAGAGTCATCTGTCTCCTCCACTCTGCCTTCCATGAATCAGGCTCTTACCTGGAGAGCGGGACCTCAGTGATGTCAGTGCGGCATGTAAGCTGTAACGTGTAACAGGGTGGCCGCCGTATCCCTGACTGTTGCCAAGACTGATCCACAGGCCGAAGGGAAATGCATTAACCAATTTAACTGTCCAGAAATCCAGCATCATGAACATCCCAAGGTGTCTTATTACTAGCTCACTGTTGCTTGCCTTTACCTATTTGGTAATATTTACATTTTTTCTGAAGTTAATTCTTGTTTGGGAATACTTCCACAAACGCAGGCCTGGGAAAAGGGCTCAGAATCCTGCAGTCAGTGACATGTTCAAAGTCTCAAAGATCTGAGCCATCTGGTGTTTTTCAAGACACTGCTACTGAAGTGTTCTTATTAAACTGTGTCAGGGAGGTGGGGCAAGGATGATTCTGAGACGGGACAACAGGGGTGAAGAGGCTGTGAGAGACGTGGTGACAGAAAGGGCCCTAGTTGATGCCTCCAAAGACGGGCCTCTCTTTTCAGGCTGCTGCTAACTTGTGGTGTGACCCAGAGAGAGTCCCTTCACCCGCTTCGTGTCTCGGTTTCTCTAGTAAATGCTGTCAGTGCCCCGCCACCCAGCATCCCCTGGAAGCACCGTGTCCCTATGTGCTCGCTGTCTCCACACACCAAGGTTTCTCAGCCTTGATGCTCTCAACATTTGTGGCTGAAGAAACCTTTGTGGGGGAGCTGTCCTGTGAACTGGAGGATATTTACCAGCCTCCTTGGCCTCCAGAGGCCAGCAGCCCCTTCTTACCCCTCCACCCCAGGTGTGACAACCGAAAATGTCTCCAGACATTGCCTGGTTTCCCTGGGGGCAACATTGCCCCGTTGGGAACCACTGATTTATACGTGGGTGTGGGCTCTGCGTGTGGCCCCTTGTTCATTTCTCAAACGCTGAGAGGCAGCTCCCCTGTGGCTGGCGCTGGGGGTGCAAAGTGCATTCTTTCTTTTTAAAATTTATTTATTTATTGATTGATTGATTGACTTATGGCTGTGTTGGGTCTTCGTTTCTGTGCGAGGGCTTTCTCTAGTTGTGGCAAGCGGGGCCCACTCTTCATTGCGGTGCGCGGGCCTCTCACTATCGCGGCCTCTCTTGTTGCGGAGCACAAGCTCCAGACGCGCAGGCTCAGTAGTTGTGGCTCACGGGCCCGGTTGCCCCGCGGCATGTGGGATCTTCCCAGACCAGTGCTCGAACCCATGTCCCCTGCATTGGCAGGCAGACTCTCAACCACTGCGCCACCAGGGAAGCCCCAAAGTGCATTCTTTACAGCGCTTCTCCTCATGCAGTTCACAGTGCAGCGGGGGAGGCAGGTCATCAGGGTGGTGATGGTCGAAGAGTCTTTGTCTGAGTGGCCCCTGTGCCCGTGAAGCACCGTCTTGAGTCTAAGTCCTGTAGTGCTCACTCAAGGGTCACCTCATCCTGGAAACCAACCCTAGCACCACTGCCAAAGTGAGCTCTACCTCCTGGGACCTCTCCCAGCCCATTGCCTGCCCCCTCTAAGGACTGAGTTCTCTCCTCTGGCATTAGCCGTGTCCTCAGCCTAGATCCATGGCAAGACTGCAGCTGCCCGAGTGCTGGAGTGAAGTGTAGTCGCTCTTGCAACGCATGGTCAGAGGTGAACGCAGTGAGGGTTTGTTTCTGGAACTACTGAGTGACCGTGGGCAGAGGCAGAGGATATCTGACCCTGTGACCCAAAGCAGGGCCCAGTGGGTGTAGGGAAGTGGAGAATGGAAACTGACACCTAGCATTAACTATGTGGTAGCACATAACTCAGAGCAACCTTTGGAGCCTCTGTTGTAACCCCATCTGACAGATAAGCAGTGTAGGCTCAGAGATGTTAAGCTACTTACTCAAGGTCACACAGATAGTAGGGGCTGAACTGGGATTCAGACATCCATCTGTGTGGCTCCAAAGTCCATGTTTGTCAACTATGCCGTGAATTGGTCTCAGAAAATCCACAGTTCTGGCTGTGCTGTGTAAGTCAACGTGCGGCCAAGATTTATCGCGCTAAATTTTGAGGTCATCTGGTCCAGCTCCTGGTTTTTACTGCTGGTAAACTGAGGCCGAAGGAGCAGAGAAATGACTTGCCTGAGGATGTGGCAGGGCCAGGACCAGACCTCGAGTCTGGGTGACATCAAGGCCCAGTCCCTTTCCCCTGTACCAGACTCAGTGGAGCGAGAAAGCTTCTGGGCTTGAGTCATCAGGAAGCCATCCTAGAAGGGAAGATCCTTGATGTGGGTAGGGAAGGGAACCCTACCAGGCATCTGCGTCACGCCAGCAGGAAACACGCCATCTCGCGTAATCCTCCCAACAGCCCTTTGCATCATCCCCATTTTACAATGTTAGGAAAAATTGTGAAAGTCTTTGACATGAGCAAAAAAAAAAAGATTGCTTGACATCTTGGTTGGCTCCTTTCTGGGTGATCTCTTTACTGTATTGTTTTTGAGCTTTGTTGCAACTCCAGAAGTTGTAGCAAACTGATAATAATGCAAATGATTCTTGTCCAGAGATGCAAATAAATTTTGCCTTGTGGAATGCCAATGACTATTGCCCTGAGGTTATTGACAGTTTTGCACCAGTTTATAACTTCATTTCAGATTGCCTTATGTGTGTAAGGTCTTTGAATTCTCCTTTGAACCAATATTTAGCACCTTACTGGTTCCTTCATTAATTAGCTAAATAAAATCTTTCTGACATTTGTTCATCTTTACATTTGTATTAAAGTGGTTATTTTACATTTTTAAAAATTTTACATTTAAAAAATTATCCTTTAACATAGATGACAAGACTTAAAATGTAAATATCTTGCCCAGGGTCGCAGCTTATAAGAGCTACAGTACACTTCAAAACCTTACATTCTTTCTGCTACCCACCCCCATCACCAGCTTTACCAGCTCATAGCTCCTGGTTTACAAGGGGTACAGCTGTGTGGTCCCTTTCACTTCTTGGACCTTCAGTTTCCTCAGTTGTTGGTTGAGGATCTGAAACCTTCCCCGCTTACCGCAATTAGTCAGACAGAGTCACGTATGTGGAAGCACTCTGAGAAAGATGACAGCCAAGTGGTGTTTTATACTAGAGGAGGCCTATGGGCTCTGGACCTGGAATTAGAAGATCTGAGGGCAGATTCCTGCTCCTCTACTTGGCAGCCCTGTGATCTTTTTCAAGTCACTCAGGCCTGTCTTGGACCTTCCATCCCCTCAATTGTCAAATGGGCTTGCCCTGCCTCCTTTACAGAGGTGTTGTAAGGACGGAGGGACATGATGGATGGCAAGAGTGTTACAGATTAAGTGCCATAGTGAGGTTAAGCCTTAGGTTGAGTGTGACTGCCCTTGTGGTTGTCCCCATGCCAACTGCTCTAGACAGGATGGGTAGGGAAGTCTGAATCCCCGACTTCTCTGGGGACAAACCAGTGCTGCTGGGCTGGGGAGTTGGGGGAGTGGGAGGGGGCTCCCACCTCCAGCTCTCCACCCCTCACCCTCCTCTCTGCGTCCGTCTCCTCTCTTCAAGCCAGGCACAGTTGTGGAGTCCACCTTTATCCAGAGGCGCTTTCCCAACAAAAGTTGGACAGGGATACATTTTCCCGGGCCCCTCAGACGCCTGCTAAGCCAGTGCAGGTGTTCCACGATAAGATCATTCACAAAACCCTCACATCAGCTCATAGGCACTTCCCAGTTTATTTATAGCTACTGGATGATTCTGGAGCCCTGACCACCTGGATGCTTCCCTGAGATGACTTTTCACCAGGTGTGAGCTTCTTCAAGCTCAGCCAGCTGAGCGGCTGTGGAGCTCCTCTTTGTTCTGGCATGAAGAGAAGAAGGAAAGGCAGGTCTCCCACCCTTCCCTCCGCCAGGATAGAGCGTCACAGAACCTCAGGGTCAGAGGTAGGCAGAGATTTCCAGTCCAAAAGCCTCTAAATCTGGCTGTTAGTTTATCAGAATCACCTGGGGGGGTTTAAAAAACAATCCAGATTTGAGGACCCAGGCCCTTTAAATCAGAATCTAAAAGTGCCAGGCACGGCAAGCTTTATTTTTATTTTTATTTATTTATTTATTTATTAAAAAAAATATTGTATTTATTTTTGGCTGTGTTGGGTCTTCGTTGCTGTGCATGGGCTTTCTCTAGTTGTGCATGAGCGGCGGCTACTCTTCACTACGGTGCACAGGCTTCTCAATGCGGTGGCTTCTCTTGTTGTGGAGCACGGGCTCTAGGTGCGCGGGCTTCAGTAGTTGTGGCACACGGGCTCAGTAGTTGTGGCTCGTGGGCTCTAGAGCGCAGACTCAGTAGTTGTGGCGCACGGGCTTTGTTGCTCCGCGGCATGTAGGATCTTCCCGGACCAGGGCTCGAACCTGTGTCCCCTGCATTGGCAGGCAGATTCTTAACCACTGTGCCACCAAGAAAGCCCAAGCTTTATTTTTAAAACCTACCCAGTGGCTTCTGGTGTCCAGTAGCCTGGTTTGGAAAGGCTTTTCCAAAACAATCTTCTTTCTCTGAACAAGGAGGAGCCCTTGACCCAGGGATGTGAAGTCAAGTGTCAAGGTCACCCAGACTACATGCATCCCCTTTTGGATCCATTGTTCCAAAGGGACAGGTTCTTAGGAGGTTGGCATTTTCTTTGAGTGAAGCTGCTTGCAGGAGCTACTGCAGGGGGTATGGAATGGGGAAGGAGCTCTTTGCTGCATTCCACAACAGATCTGGCTGTGAACAAACGAGGAAGAGCTTTAGTGTAAGCCCGGCTGAATGGATAATTAAACAGACAGCAAAATGGAATGCTGTTCCACACACCTCCTGGGAGCTGGCTGGGGGAGATAATATGCTTTCCTGTCGTCAGAAGGCACAGGAGGAAAAACAACTGGGCCTGGCCGTTGGCTATTTAACAATATTGCTTTTGTAAACAAGTTGAAAAATCCAATAACTGTAAAACTTATGGCATGTCCTTAAAAGCCTGTGTCTGTATTCCCCGTAAATGGATGAGCGTTTCTGACCGAAGGTGTTCTAATTAAACAGTCCACATCCCCAGAGGGACGAAGCAATCCTCTGGAAGGAGGGTCTGATCTCTTCCAGTGGCCTCAGGACCGGAGGTAGGGGTGGTGAGCTTGGGGGGCAGCCATGGCAGTATGTTACAGCTGAAAACTCTCCTCCTCCTTCCTGTGCCCGACCATGAGAGGTGCCTTCAAAGGACAATCCTGCACCAAGTCAAGGAAGCAAACTCTTAAGATGGAGTTTGCTCCGCCATAGGGGCCCCCTGGAGGCCAGTGCTTCGGACTGGGAAAAGGAGGGCTGTTCAGTTCATCCACAAAGAAACCCTTTGGTGGTGGAAGCAGCAAAATAGTAGAAAGTGTAGTTCCAGGCCTAGAGGAGCTCACAGCTTTGTTGGGGAATGAACACACACACACACACACACACACACCCTGAAAAGGACACAGAAAGGAGGGAGTCAAGTGGCGAGTGAGTGGAACAGACGGGAGTGTGGGCGGGGCTCGGGGTAGTGTACAGTTCCGTAAAGTACATTTGCATTGTTATGCAGCCCATCTCCAGAACTCTTTTCATGTTGCAAAACCGAGACTCTGTACCCATTAAAAACTAATTTCCCATTCCTCCCTTACCCCAGGCCCTGGCAACCACCCTTCACTCTCTGTCTCTATGAATTTGACTACCCTAGGTACTTCCTTTGCAGAATCATAAATATTTTTCTTTTCGATGACTATAGTTGCATTATAGCAAAAGGTTACAAATCCAGACAAGCCAAAGGGAGAGACACATAGGGAGAGGTCTGGGAGGGTTCCAAATGCAAAGCTGCTGTCCTCCTCAGGGATGTGTCACATGTGTTACCCTCCGCATGGAAGGGTGACAGACTCAAAGCGTATTGCCAACCGGGGCAGTTCACTGAGCTTGGTGTCCAAAGTTTTTACTGATGCTTCATTACGCAGGCATGATTGGTCAAATCAGTGGCCATGTGATTGAACTCCATCTCCAGCACCCCCCCCCCCCCCCCGCCCCCATCCCAGGTCAGGCTGACATCACTGACTTAAAACCCCAACCCTCCAATCACATGACTGGTCCTTCTGATCTAGCCAGCTCCCTACCCTGAGCCATGTCGGTAGCATAAACCATGGAGAGGCCCACCATGGATCCCCTTGTTAGCATAAACTAGCAGGTGTGGTCTGAGGGACCCACAGGGAATAATGGAGACACGCCTACCCTTGGGGAAACTCCAAGGGGTTAGAAATCACCTCCCAGGGACAGGGGACAAAGGCCAGCCAAATTCTTTATTATACATCATCCCAACACTGCTGCCATTGTCCCACTCCTCCCAGAGGCTTTCCTAGAAGACCACTGACTCATCCACTGGTGAACAGCCTGGGGACCCCAGTTCTGGGCGTGGTCTGGTCATTTAGCTCCATGTGGCCCTGGGCGAATTACTTAACCTCTCTGTGTGACACCTCAGTTCCACGAGGGCAGAGATGTTTGTCTTGTTCACTGATAAATGATCCCCAGGGCCTGGAACAGTGCCTGATAGGCACAAAATAGGTGCTCAATCAATACTTGTTGAATGAATGAATATACTTCAGTCACTTTACCTGAATCATTAGGATTGTTGCTAGAGTCCGATGTATGGGGGCCCTTGGGGAGCTGTGGGGCGTCGGGCAGGGTTGAGGGGCAGTAACTGACTCCTACCATAGCTGTGGTTGTGGCTAGGTTAGCCCCTCCCAGGTAACAGGTGCAGCCTTATCAGAGGAGCCTTCTAGAGACCTCATGCTTTGATTCAAGGGAGTGACTGGGAGCCAGAGTCTGAATAAGGTCCTATGACCTTCACGGGGGACCTGGGGGTGTTTCACTAACAGCTCACCGGGCCCCACTGCCTCAGTTCGGTTTCCAAAAAGGCCTTAGTTCCCTGGAAAATGGGTAGGAATGTCAACCTGCTTTTTCTCTTAAGGGGCAAGAAGCTTTAGGACAACACGTTGCCTCCTGATATTTGCCAGGCCTTTTTGCCTCACTTACTCACTCATCCAGGTCTCTGTTTGGCAGATGAGGGTGCTGCAGCTCAGAGGTCAAGCCTCTTGGGGGCCAGTGGGAGAGTGTCTGTGACTCCAGGCCCTGCCCCGGCAAGAGCCTGGGCTGGGCTGGGCTGGGGTGAGCAGAGGTCCTGTAGTGGCCTGCAGAGTGGCCCCCAAAGATATGTCCCCATCCAGGAACCTGTGAATGTGACCTTTTTTGAGAAAAATGGTCTTTGCAGATGTAATTAAGTTAAGGATCTCGAGTTGAGGTTATCTTGGATTACCCAGGTGGGCCCTAAGTACGAAGACAAGTGTCCTTATAAGAGACACACAGAGGAGGGACATTGGGAAGAGAGGGAAGGCCATGCGAAGACAGAGGCAGAGACAGGAGGGATGCTGCCACAAGCCGAGGAACAGCTGGAGCCCCCAGAAGCCGGGAGAGCAAGGAAGCCTTCTCCCCCAGAGCCTTCAGAGGGAGTGCGCCCTGGCAGACACCTCAGCTTTGGGCTTCTGACCTCCAGAACTGGGGAAGAATCAATTTCTGTTGTGTTAAGCCACCAAGTTTGTGGTGATTCGTTACAGCGGCCCTAGAAAACAAATAACAGAGACGCTAAATGTTACCCCATACTTACCATGGCCTCCCTTCAGGGCTAGGAGGGAAACCGAGGCCAGCACCCGGGCAGAGGGGACAGTGAGAGGTTGTGGCAGATGTGGGTGACAGCCCAGCCCATAGACTTTTCCCTCTTCATCCTGGTGGGAGAAGGCCCAAGGCCTCTGGTGTCCACCTTCCTCTGTGCAGGGAAGGGACTCCCTCGTGAGTAGTCTAAGCCAATCATGCTGAGCCTTGTCTCCTTTGCCAGTGATTGGTTAAGGGGTGGGCATGTGACCCTGTCTGGGCCAATGAGATGTGAAAGGTTTCCTGGCTTCTAAAAAGGGATGTATGGGACCAGACAATCCCTCATTCTCTCATGGACTTGTCAGGGGTAGATGGAGCCCCAGTAGCCACTTTGTGACCATGAGGACAGTGAGCTGGCTTATTGAGGATGGCCGAAGGCAAAGGGAGAAAGGAAAGTACCTGACTCCCTATGATGTTGTCTGGCAGTTGATTAACCAGCCCTGGAGGGGCCCTGCCCTTGGACTTCTTATAGTGGTGATAATAAATCTTGTTGAGCTCGTTTGGGTCAGAGGTTTCTGCACTTGCGGCCAAAGCATCTCCAGTCAGTGGTTTTCAAATGTTTTATCAAATCTCATAGTGAAAACATTTTATTTTATTTTTATTTTTTAAATTTATTTTTTGTTTATTTATTTTTGTCTGCGTTGGGTCTTCGTTGCTGTGCGAGGGCTTTCTCTAGTTGCGGCGAGCAGGGGCCACTCTTCATTGCGGTGCGTGGGCTTCTTACTGCAGTGGCTTCTCTTGTTGCGGAGCACGGGCTCTAGGCACACTGGCTTCAGTAGTTGTGGCACGTGGGCTCAGTAGTTGCGGCGCATGGGCTTAGTTGTTCGTGGCATGTGAGATCTTCCTGGACCAGGGCTCGAACCTGTGTCCCTTGCATTGATTGGCAGGCAGATTCTTAACCACTGCGCCACCAGGGAAGCCCGTGAAAACATTTTATATTGGAACCCAGTACACGCAGTCATGTATTGATAGAAAATTGAAACAAACAATTCACAGGATAGTATGTTCAACACATTCTGGTAATTTCTGTTTTATTTTTGTTTGCTTGTTTAATTGCTGGTCACAATCTAATACATTGATTTCATGACCTACCAACGGTCATAACACACAACTTGAAAAACACTATTCTGAAAATATACAGAAAGATATGCCAGAGAGAGAGAGAGAGAGAGAATTAGAGGGAAGGAATCAAGCAACTCCAAGGAGGCAAAGTCACACAGACCTGGCCTCAGATCCTGAGATGTTACAGACGTCACTGAGGTGGCTCGGGCATAAAGAGATGGAGAGGGAGAAGCAGGGAGAGAGATGGGCGGGAAGGACCAAATAGAGCCACTCACCCGCAGATGCCGATGTGACACCTCGAGAAGGGCAGAGAAGGAGACAGGTGAAATCAAGTGGAAAACACAGAGGCCCAGGGATGGGGAGTTGGAGACAGAGAGACAGGAAATTAGCAATGAGATGCAGGGACAGAAACACACACAGGCTGGGAAACAGCGATTCTAAGACTGAGATCAGGGATGCGTTGCAGACGGAGCTGAGAGGATGGAGACGGGCCTGTGTGAGAGCAGTGGTCCTGGAGAACAGAGGCTGGGTTTGGGGCTGGGATCGGTCACTAATTGGCTGTGTGGCCTTGGCTGCGGTCACATGGCCTCCCTTGGCCTCTGCTTCCTTCTCTGAGATATGGAGAGATGGCCTCTGCTTCCTTCTCTAACATTCTTTTGCACACGAGTGTGGAGAAAGTCACGATGGGCATACTAGGACGGTCCAGCCTCTGAAGAGCTGTCCTCACGGACCCCTGCCCTTGACCGGCCAGAGAGTCTTTAGCCGCCACACACCTGAGGCGTCTCCAGTGTCCCTCCCCTGCTGGTCGCCTCCCCCACTCCTCTGCCCAAAGGAGGGAAACGCGTTTCCCTGGGAACAGCTGTGTTTCCTCCACAAGCAAATGTTCCCTTAAAACGTTTCTGAGGAAGAGCGGATGGTAACGAATGCACATCTGGCCCATCGGCACACTTTCGTTTTGGCAGCTCCAGAGCCCGCCAAGTGACGATTCCCTAATGTTCACCACGTCCCAGCACCTGCGATTCCCAATCAGGCTCGTACCAGTGCACCTCAGTTAGGAGCAGGTGGGGGGCTGAGCGAACGAAGAGGGAGAAGCCCCCTTCTCCAACATCCCTCCGCTCTGCTCAAAAGCCAGAGAAGAGGTCTGGGAACCAGCGAGGGCACCCGTTTCTGCCTTTGCCCTTCCTTCCTCCCTTCCTCCCTTCCTCCCTCTATTCCTTCCTCCCTTCCTCCCTTCCTCCCTCTCTTCCTTCCTTCCTTTGCTCACCCAGCTACCTGTGCTGTGTCCTTCCGGGATGCAGCTCTAAATGACACATCCTTGCCCTCAAGTTTCCCACAAGCTCCTAGATGGACAAGCTCCTAAGGATGGACAAGTAATATGGGGGTTGGCAAACTTGTTTTGCAAAGGGCCAGATAGTAAATATCTGGCTTTGCAGGACACACAGTCTGTGGCGCAACTATTCTACTCTGCAGTTTATCGCAAAAGCAGCTGTGGACAGTACATCAATGAATGAGCATAGCTGTGTTCTAATAACATTTTATTTATAAAAATGGTGGCAGGCTGGATTGAGCGCCTGAGTCATAATTTGCTGACGCCCTGCTATAGTCTAAATTCAGGTAGTCACACCTTGCGGTGTCTGCCTTTACTATCCCTCCCACCCACTGTATAACATGAGCCCCACCTCCCCTCCCCCCAGCTGCTGAGGGGCACAATTGATTGGACCAGGGTGACACCTGGCCCAAGCTGGGCCAATCAGAGTCTTTCCCCCTGGCTTGGCATTTGGGCTGAGAGGGTCAGCTTGCATCTGGAGCTGATCTCACTGGGAGCTGAAGTGTGGCGTCTCATTTCTGCCCCCTGGACAGAGAAGCAGAAAAGGCCGGGCTTCAGAGCATGTGGATGAAGCAGCCCACGTGGAGAGAGGCTGCCTGGGATCCCAATGCCCTTCCGGACTCTGCAGCATCCCTTTCTGAGCCCTGACCACACCTCCCTCTGTTCCCAGAAGCCCCCCCCCCCCCGCCCGGATCCTTATTATAATGCCTGCTTTTCCGTTTACGGCAGCTTAGATTGGTGCCTGCTTCAGCTAAGCAAGCAAAGCATCCTGAACCACTTTCTTCTTCTGCAGGCCATTCATGCAATTATTTGACATTTGTGCCAGGGCTTGCTGTACGGTAGATACAGACATGAGTGGGTCATGTCCTTGCCCTCCAGCAGCTGATAGGGTAGGTATCCTATCCACAGGGGAGATGGACATCCCTGTTCCTCACCCTGGCACAACTTGCAGTGGACTGATTAGGACCACATCACCTGCCAGGGAGCGAGGGGTGGGGAGGAGGCAGAGGAATATGAGGGTCTTGGCTGCAGAGGGGCCATTTGTAGGACTTAAAGAATGAGTTGACTGTCACTGCGCAGAACAATAAGGGGAGATGGCATGAGGGAAGAGCAGCATTTTCCAAAACAGTTTCATGGAACACCAGTCCCAGGAGTTGTATGGTATTCACTTTCCTGTTCTTCCTCACCCAGAGACCTCCAATTCCATCTGGTTGATAATGGGCCCTTGAAATTACTCAGCCTTCCAGGCTCCCTTGCAGCTAGGGTGCTCACGTGACATGCTTCTGGCTGATGAGACGTAGCAGAAGTCTGCTGGGGGGAGCTTCTGGGATATAAAGGTTCAATTCACCTTTGCTCTTTGCCTCTTCCTGCCTGCAGTGTAATTGTGGTGCCTGAAAGGGCTGCAGTCATTTTGCCACCGGGGGGGTGGAAGCTACGTGTTAAGGATGGCAGAGCAGGAAGCTGGAAGGAGGCTGGGTCCCCAGTGCCATGTCTGAGCCACCGCATCGGCCCTGGACTGCCGGTCTCTGTGCGGGTTCCTGGCTACGACCGGGGAGCTGTTTCTCTACCTGCAGCTCAGCACATTCCTAACTAATACAATGTTTTGTGATAAAAGGGGGACCAAGTAAGTGTGAGCACACCTGTTTCCACTGTCAGAGATTCAAAAAATAGATTATTACAGCCTCCGAGAAGTCTTAATGCAAAGATGGCTGTCTAACCCAATGCTTCCCAAAACGTTTGTCCACCGACATCTGCCCGTCCCCGCCCTTTCCGAGACAGCAGTGGACATCCCATGGAACACGCTTTGGGAAACAAGCTATAGAGGAAAGAATATGGGCTTTGGAGTCGAGGAAGATCTGGGTTGGACCTCTCTGAGCCAGAGATTCCTACTCTGTAAGATGAGGGAGGGTCATATAGATTAAAGGTAATCCAGATAAAGCACCTGGCACTGTACCTGCTTCCTACTCAGTCGTCAGCAATTCTCATTAACTACGGATCATGTTTTGGAAAGAAGATGGCATTAGAGACAGAAGATCCTAGGTTGAGGAATAGTTGTACCACTTTCTTGAGACCCTGGGCAAGTGACTTCACTTCTCAGGGCCTGTGTGTTCTGAACTGTAGAGTGGAGATTATGACGTCCTCTTGGGGGAATGGAGGTGTGTGAAAAAGCCTGACACAGAGAGGTCTCACCCAATGTCAGAGGCGATGTCTGAGCGGAGCTCTGTCCATCAGACCCTGCTGCCAGACCCTTCGGGCCAGCTCTACCCCCAGCCTCCCCACAGAAGGCTGCGTACACACTGAGCAATTTGGTGCAGGAAGTCGGGCAGGATGGCTTTGGCATTTTCATTTTGTCAGGTGTCCACCTTGCCTCCCAGCCCACCTCTCCATCTTTCTCAGGGTCACCATTGGACCCCCGGGGGCTCCCCAGGGCAGACCTCCACTCCAGCCCAAGCCCGCAGAGCTCACTGCAACTCCCAGCCTTCGCCCAGCCGGCTTCCCCGGATCACAAGATCCAAACCACAGATGTGGGGGTGGAGTCTTGATGCTGCCACGGGGACCTTGGGGAAATCACTGCCCCCTCTGAGCCTCAGTTTCCTCCTCTATAAAAAGAGGGGGTTGCAATGTATGGTCTCGAAAATGAAGTTGAGGAGCTGATAAGACTTGCTTCACAGGGTTGTGAGGAAGACTGAGGAAAAAACTGTATCTGTGTGTTTGTAATTGATGCCGTGCGATACTCATGGTCACTACCGTTCTCCTTTGTTGTCCCAGCTTCTCTCTTGAGGCCTTTCTTTTTTTTTTTTTTTTAAATTTACTTATTTTTGGCTGCGTTGGGTCTTCCTTGCAGCACACAGGCTTTCTCTAGTTGCGGCGAGTGGGGGCTACTCTTCGTGGCGGTGCACGGGCTTCTCATCGCGGTGGCTTCTCTTGTTGCAGAGCATGGGATCTAGGCGCACAGGCTTCAGTAGTTGCAGCACGTGGGCTCAGTAGTTGTGGCTCGTGGGCTCTAGAGCACAGGCTCAGTAGTTGTGGCCCACGGGCTTAGTTGCTCCGCGGCATGTGGGATCTTCCCAGACCAGGGCTCAAACCTGTGTCCCCTACATTGGCAGGCGGATTCTTAACCACTGCGCCACCCCGGACGTCCCTTGAGGGCTTTCATTGTCCTTAGATGCCCTCTCCCTGCTCCAGAGCCCAGAACTTCACTTTTTCTTTAACATTGGTGGCGTGCTAACTGCTAACAGCTGCTTTCCCCCTACTCACTCCCCAAGGCTCCCAGACCCAGAGCATCTTTCCATGGTTCCCTGGGCCTTCACTCCTGCAGGGCCCACACAGGGACCAGCCACCACTCTTTCTACCACCACTCTTTCCACAGGAAGCCTTTCAAGTCTCACCATCTTCAGCAGGCCCCCCAGCCAGCCCTGAGTGCATTTTCTTTCTTTAACAATCCTTGGTGCTCTATTCTGCGTGTGCCCCGTGCTCAGCGCTGCGCCGGGGGCTGGGCTCTTCCTGGTGCCCCAGTCCTGCCGACAGGTGGATGAGGCAGCTACCCTCTTGCCCATCCCAGGCGGAAACCCAAGTCCAGAGCTTGGGAGGAAACGCACCCGAAGTTTCCCGGCCACCCAGTGGTTGTGACTCTTGTCCCAGCACTTTCTGCTCAGGGCTGCCCACTCAGGCCACGTGGAAAAGGTACTTTTTCCAATTGGCTAATTTCATGGGGAAAGTCACGGGGCATGTTTGGGGCAGGGAGGGATTGGTGGGAGAGAGGGGTGATGGACATCGGCTTCTCCCCAGGAAGAGAACGCACAAGGCCGAGTGAGCAGACCCAGCTCTGAGAAAGCAGACACCCAGGCCCCCGGAGCCTGTCCCCCGGCAGGGCCAGCTCTGTGGGGCCTCCCCTCTCTGTCCTTCACCCAGGGTAGGGGCTGCAGGGAAGGAGGACTCTGACCCTCTGGGCGGCGTGGAGGGCCCTTCAGCAACAGGCGGAAAGCAGAGGAGAGAAGACAGGAAACCAGTGGGAGAAGGACACTTCCATAGAGTCCCACCCCCCGGCCTCTCTTCCCTTCTGGATATTAGAGCCAGAGGCCCAGGCGCTTGCCCCCAGGCCGTCTGCTGTGGCCCCAGACCCTGGGCAGGAGGGGTCCGCAGGCTGCCTGTGTCTGTGTCTAACGTGCGAGGGGCTGGCGGCAGGGAGGGACGGTTCCCAAAGATGCGCAGCTGCCAGACCAGCTTCCCCACTTCGGCGCCCCTGGAGGCTAGGCGAGGCTCTCGGGTCACTGCTCTGGGCTGGGCTGTCAACCTGGCATCTCCACTCCCCTCCACAGTTAGCTCAGAACTGCCTTTCCCAGAATCCCCTTCCCTGCAGGGTTTGAGTCGGTGAGATTTGCAAGATGCAAGTGAAGTCCAGAGTTTGGGGTCAGGCCAGACATATGGAGGTGCCGGGTGGGCCCCAGCTTGTCACTACTCCCCTCCTGTCCCACATCCAGCCTGTCGTCCTGACAGCTTCAACCATCAGCGGTCCCCAGGCCACCACCAGGCACCGTCACAGGGCGGCCTCCTCAGACCTCTCCACAAACTGTCTCTCCATGGCCCCATTTTGCTGATTTTCCTTCAGGCTCGGGCCTGCCTACCACACCAGGGCCCGAGTCCCAGAGATGCACAGGGAATGAGGGACAGAGCTGTACTATGTCTCCTCCCAGAGAAGCCGTGGGGTGTCGTGGCCAGAAGGCAGACACACTAATCCCAGCCCATCACTGACCCACCTGGGGGAGCTCGGCAGAGCCACCGTCCCCCAGGGAGCTTCCGTTTCCCCATCTGGAAAATTGGGGTAATAGTAGTTCTCGACAGAGTGGTTGTGAGGGTTTGAGATCACGTCCTCAATCCCCTGGCCGTGGAAGGTATCCCCTAAATGGTCAATAGTACGGTGACCTCTTACAGGAACATTCATATTATTTTCTGGAACGTATGCCCTTTTCACATAAATTTAAAAAATAGCGATAAAGAAAAATGAAGCTTTAACTTCAGATATCTCTGGGCCCCAGCTCCCCAAGAGCCTGGTCCCTTTCTGAGGGGCTTGTTTAGTGACTGGTCTGAGGTCTTCTCTACACTTGGATCTCAGAAACCTCACTGTTCTTTGCTTTCCTAGATCAAGCTCAACCTGAATCCACACGCCTCCTGAACCCGTCATAAGGGCCAATTTTGTGTATTTCTATAGCACCCTATTTTCCATCCCTTTCTTAGGTCCTATAGCAAGTCTGATTACATGGCGTCTGGGGACATCGGGCAGGGCCTGGCCTGTCGTCTGGGCTGTAGCTGTTGGCGTGGCCTCTGCCCCTTCCTCTGCACATGACTGCGTGGGGCCTGGTCTTTCTCCTCTGTCCCCTGCTGCGTGGGGCTGGCTGCACTTACAGCCACTGAAGACCCCTGTCCACCCCCCTAACCTCCACCACCAGCCCGTCAAGCCCCCGTCCACATGGGGAGCAGGGCACAGGATGCCACCTCGGAACTTACAGCTCCCACCTTTCCCAGCAGGGTGTGGAGAGGCACCCACCATCTTCTAGGTGCCAAGTTACCGCCTCTCTGACCCTCAAGGCTCTCTAGCCCCCAGGCTCTCCCCCCACCCCCTGGATGGACCAAACCTGGTGACGGGCCCTGAAACGTATCAAAGGCTGTCACCCTGCCCACCTCTTCCCGACCCTGGAACTCAAAGTCCTGGACTCCCCTTCCCGGGGAGATGGTGAGAGATGCTTTCATTTTCCTCCACCACAAAAGTATGATATTAAAATTTTTTCAACAGAGCACGTGTAACCTAACTTCGCAGGCCCCTGGGGCCCACCTGCCTGCCCAGACTCCTGGATTTCTGGAGAAGGAGCCAGTTCCCTGCTAGCCAGTGCCCAGCCACTTAAGATGGGCTTAGCTCAGACAAGGATTTGTTTTCTGTGAATCGTTAAGGGTGATCTAGGTGAGGAGAAACCATGGCCTGAGACAGGGGACTGGATGAGATGACCTCTGAGGCCGAGAAAATCTGGGAAAGAGTAGCAAAATCCCAGACCCAACCGAGTGCGGGGGTGCTGCATTGTACCATAAAAACCACAAGAGGGCGCCCTTGCACCAACAAAGACAGATGCCGTATAAAGTTCTCCCACGGCTGCTGAGCCAAGAAAGGCCTCACTTTATGTTACTTGTTCGATTGTTTTTAGTATTTTCCTTTTTGAAACAATGTCATACATAAAGAAAAGTTGCAAGTACAGTACAAGTCGTTTTTTTCCCTGAAGCATTAAGAATAAGTTGCTGAAATGATTCCCCAAGTACACCAAATTCTTGTGTGTTATTTCCTACAAACAAGGACATACTCTTAGCCACACTGTAGCCCTCAAAATCAGAAACAAGTTAACACTGAAACATCTCTGTCACCTAATCTGCAGCCTCCTTTTATGTTTTGCCATGATATTCTTTGTAGCAAAATACCCAGAACAGAAACATGCTTGCATTTAGTTGTCAAGTCTCTCCTCGTATTTCTTTGATTTTCCGAAGTACCAGGCTGTTGGAGGATGTCCCTCAGTTGGGGGTTGTCTGATGTTTCTTATGACTCAATTCAGGTCCTGCGTCCTTGGCAGGAATTCTGTGCTCTTCTCTGACGCTGTCTTCTCATGGCATCCTACCAATGGACAGGATTCAATTTGTCCACTTCCTGATGACATTCACTTTGATTACTTGATGAGGGTGGTGTCTGCCAGATTTCTCCACTGCAATGTTATTCTTCTGCCGTCTGTAACTGATAAGTATTTTGTGGGAGGTACTTTGACATCATGTAACTATCCTGTTCAATTTATTTATTTGTATGAGTATGGACTCAGGTTTCTGATTCTGCTCAATGGGTTATAATCTGTTACCAACATTACATAATTTGGTGCTCAAATTGTCGCAGATTTGCCTAGTGGGAGTCCCTTCCAGGTGGCACCTGTGTCCTTTTGGCACGTTCTCCTCATTCTTTGAGCATTTCCTTGCTTTCTGGCACCACAAGGTGTTTCAGGCTCATCTGGTACTTTCTCTGCCCCAGTTCTGGAATCAGACATTTCTCCAAGGAGCCCTGGGTCCCAAAGTGGAGAATGTATTTAGAAGCCAGGATGTGGGTGCTAGGTGTACTTGTTGCTATTGGGGTGCTGGTGCTCCCAGGCCCTCTCTGTGGTTGGGGCTAGGGGATATATGTGTATTTATATGTGTTTACATGTTATATCAATACATAATGTGTTTATATCCATCTATCTGTCTATCTATCCATCCATCCATCCATCCATCCATCCATCCATCCATCCATCCATCCAGTAGTTTAACCTGAAACTTCTCATTCCAGTCACCACCCCAGTTCCATCTAGTTCTGTCCCTTTTCGTATTTGTAACTCCCTTTTCTGATGGTGAGGAACCTACCTCCCGTTATCTCTAATATATTTACTTACCTGATTAATCCTTCTTTATGTAACCAGTCTCCCACCTCTGCCACCTCCCACCACCGATGCCCCCACCCCCACCCCACGCAGGCTTTGACACCCCTCTGTAGGTCACTGCAGCCACTTTCCTCCACAGGGATGCTGTCCTCCCCCTCACCAGGCTGCCCCTCAGTGGGGGTACCCGCCTCACCTCACATGGTTTTCAACACTCTGTGTAGCCGCTACCCCAGTCCCTGACCCCAAGAAGACACCTGTTATCCAGCTCCACCTAATGACCTTTGAACTGTTGAGGAGGGGCAGAGGAGAAGGGTGAGGAGGAAGAGCTACTTTTATATCTAATCAACTGTTATTTGTTTATAGTATCCTGTTTTTGTTTCATGATTGTAATCTCATCTTGTATATTTCTGAGGGTATTAATGACAGCTTTTGCTTGTTTGTTTTGCAGTTTCTTCTAACTGCAGAGTCTGATTCCTCCACCGTTGCTTTTTGTGTTTGTTTATAGATAGACAGAGGTCTTTCAGGTCAGGGGCTCTCTTCAGTGTCTGGGGACCCCGTGGCCGCAGGCTCACATGTCATGGTGAGGAATTAACCAGCTCACTGGAAGCTCTGAGAGCTCATCAGCTGTGAGAGTCCCTGTGGGCCAGCCGCTGGGTCATTTGGTTGGGGAACTCCTGATGTCAGGACCTTTAGACCACTCTTCTTGAGCAGCTTAGGTTCTGCAGAAAAGTCTTTTCCAGTCTCTGCCTGGAGGGGGAAGCCTGGCTGCCAGGGCTCCGGGGGCTGAATGGCGCAGAGGGTTAGGGTGGAGGTGGTGTTGGCAGTAATATGATACGCTCACATCGGGAGGTATGTACCCTTACCCTCCACTTCTGCTGGTACTGCCCCATCAAGAGACCCTCCGATGTTACCCCCCAAGAAAATAACCCAGCTGTTGAGATGTGGAGAGAGAGAAGCCGGGCCTGTCTTTTTCTTAGACTTTCCCTCAGTTCTCCTTTTGTCAGCCCCTCTCTCCTCTGCCCCTCCAGAGCTTCTGGAGCCTCCAGGTCCTCAGCCTTTTAAAGATTCTGCAGTGCAAGCTGTGTTGGTGCTTGGCTTTCCTCAAGTAACACTACTGTGTTACTGTTTCGTTGTCTTGGGTTTCTATCTCCCAATGTTTTGTTGCCATTGTTTCTTCTCCTGTCCCCCAATCTTTATACTTTAAAAAAAAAAAAGTCACCCTTTCTGGTTTTTTTGGTGAGGACTGAGGGGGCAGCAAAAGAAGATGTAGGTGTCTAATCTGCCATATTGACCTACTCCCCTTCCCTCGCCCCTACAACAGATTGGCGTTTGGGCTGTCATCTGCGTCCATCCCTCCTCCCCAGCTGGACTGTCAGACTCTAGCTGGACATGTGGGAGAAACTCAGTACCCCTCTGATGGACAGACAGATGTCTGTGACATCTTACCACCTATCATTCACTCAACACTCCGCAAATGAGAGCACCCCCACCAAGGCTTCGACCCCAAGGGCCTGTTGACCACGTCCTATACCCTGAAGATTCTTCAACCAGCTCCAGGCTGTTCCTGGACCCTGGGCAGCCCCTCTCAGGGGCAGGATGGTGCCAAAGAACAGGCCCAGCTTTGCAGTGGTCAAGTGTATCAGCTCTCAGCCTGGCTGCTCCCTTGCATGCTCTTGGGTGGGCTTCTAACTGCCATGCCCACAGAGGTAAGATGGGGATAATGCGTGCTATTTTCCTCCTGCCGCCAGGTGTTTCTCAGCACCTGTGTGTTTGGGTGGGGCCATGTGACTAGTTCTTGCTGATGATTTGTCAGCTAAAATGATGCGTGTAACTTCGGAGCCCGATTGTGTGATCACTGATGCAAGGCCCTCCAGAACCTTCTTCGCTCTGCTGCCATGGTCAGTAGTATTTCCAACGGTGGCTGCTCTGTCACTCTGGGTCTCAGAGTGAGAACAAGGATGAAGTGGAACAGAAGTCCCAGCCAGGCTGCAAGATCATAAGTGAGAGACAAGTCTGGTGTAGACCTTGAACTGTGAGGGGCTCTTTGTTACTGCAGCATAATCTGACTTCCCTGACTGATGCACCTCGTAGAGTTGTGAGGATTGCGTGGTAACATAGGTGAATGTGCACAGCCTTTGCCTGGAACTCAGCAGGTACTCAACAAATGTGATCTCTTTGGCGACTCAAGGAGAGCTGAGAGGGAGCGTGTGACTCGGGCAGCCTGTTCCACATGCAGACACAAGAGGCAAAGGTCCCTAACGGGGTCAACATGGCCACCTTCGGGGGCAGTAAATGTACAATTATTCAGCTCCCAATTCAGTGTATTGAGCCAGTACTGTGTGGCAGGCCTGCGGGCCAGTGCTCATCATGTGGAAACAGGGAGTCATGGTCTGGTTGGGGGTCACAGACACAGGGGGCCAGCTCATGTGATGAGACAGTGACAGGAGGTCACAGAAGTAGTTCTGACACTTTGGGGGTGCTGGGCCCCTTGGAGACTCCAGCGAGCGCTGTGGGCCTCCTTTCTGGGAAGCCACGCGTGAGCATCTGTACGTACACGCCCGCGTTTTGCATACACTTTCCGGGGGTTCCAGGCCCAGGTTAAAATGCCTGTGCTGGGGAAGCCCAGAGGCCTGTGCAGCCGATGGGCACCTGGCCACCTGTGGCCTCAGGGAAGGCTCTTTATGCAGGAACAAGCAGGGCTAAGAGCCCGGGTCCCTGTCCCCAGGAACCCTCAGTCTAGGCATGCGGGAGAAAACCCACCCCCCCAGCTAAAGAGAAGTGGCCTCTGGGAACACTGGTGCTGGCTTGGGTTTTGGGGGGACTTCAGAGGTGAGAGCTAAGCGGGGACGGTGCATGAGGAACAACCACCCGGAATGCACTCACTACTTGTCCGTCTGTAAAGACCCCGCGTCTCCATATGCTCAGTTCGATGCTGGCTGGGGAGGGGGCACAGCAGCTGCTGAGAACCCCACTCCACGGGGGTAGAAACCGAGGCCCAGGGCGAGGAGCAGTATCCTCAGTTCGGTTCAGCTGGCCAGACCCTTCCTGACCGGCTCCGGCGAGCCCAGCCCCGTGGCAGGTGCTGGGGAACTGAGCATCGCCGGGTCCAGACGTGTAAGTGGCAACTTGACAACAGGGAGGAGCGTGGAGCTAGGCGTGATGGGGTCCAAGCCCCGAACCCACCAGGGTAGTCCCTCTGGCAGGAAAGGAGGCTCTCATGGAGTCAAAGATGGGCAGAGGGAAGGTGTTTCTGGAAGGAGGACCAGCAGAAGTGAGAGCACAGGGATGGGCCAAGTGTGGGCAAGAGAGGGCATGTGAGACAGATCGCAGGGACCGCTGGGCAGTGGAAGCTGGGCAGGGCCCCACAGCAGGAGGGTGATGGCTGCAGAGGCCGGGGTGTGTGGCAGCCCCAGCATTTGACCTGGAGCCCTCACGCAGGGCCTCCCCACCCAGGGCCGTGGCCAGGTGCTTGCGTTTGGTTCCACATCCCATTCTTGTGGCCCTGTTGTCTCTGCAATGCCCCTTCCCACCTGTGACGGCATCTTGACATCTCTCCTCCTCCTGGCATCACTGTGAACAGAGAACAGGACCTGGAATTAAGTCCGGGCTCCACCACTAACTGGCCATGTGACTTTGGGCCTCGGTTTCCTCATCTGTAAAATGGGCGTGATAAACACGCGCTCTGCCTACCCCACAGGAGCCCTGTGAGGCTCAAATATGAAAATGGGTGTGAAAGGCCTTTCCAAACTTGGCAGTCCTTTAAGAACATAAATTTACTTCAGAGTGAGATCTTACCCTTCCTTGGGAGCTAGGCAGAGCAGCTAATTTTATTCCCATTTCACAAATGAGGATAACTGAGGCACAAAGAGATTAAGTGATATACCCGAGGTCCCACAAGCAGTGAGTGAAAGAGCCTGGGTCACAATCCTGTGAGTCTGAATCTAGTCTCTGCTTCACCAAGCCATTTCTCTACAAAACCCCCATGAAAAGAAAATCCCTCTGGATTCCACCCTACAGGAACGGACTTCTCCAGGCCTGGGGGTCCACTGTTCTGGGAGCACATGAGCAGGTAAGGTGACATCACCCAGATGTACAAACAGGAGGATGAGCCTCTATCCACCGTGACACTGGAATTCAGGGACAGAGTGAAGCCCATGATGAGCTGAAGTTGGAAACTGACAAGATGTGGCAGAAATGGTTGACATGGCTGCACATCCTACCAGGGTCAGGCCCTTGCTGATCACAAAAGGGACTCTGCCCTCAATTCCATGTGCCAGGGAGCTGGGTGACTCATGGTGCCCTTGGTCTGTGGTTATAAAATATGCCATCCCTCCGTATGCTCCCCAAACTCAGCCCCTGTGCAGCCACCTGTGACTAAGCCCGCCTTAGTCAACAAGCAAGTGAACATGCTGGGGACATTTGGTGGGTGAAAGCTGTCGAGGATATCGGGGGGCTGTGTGTTTTTTCTGGCACCAGGATCAGGGTGACTAAGAGCGACATGCGTAACCATGGGAACAACCCCTCCTACTTATGCAGTCTCAGTAGTCTTCAAAACATCTTTGTACACGTGATCTTGCTGATCCCTGCAGCTATTATGTAAGCGAGGGAGAGCAGAACTATTCGCCCTGGGGCTTAAGAGAGCAGAGATAGCAAACAGTCTGCTCTTAGGCTGCTCTCCTCTATTCCCTTGCTCATGGCAGACATCATTAATCAATCACACCACTCTTTCCAGTTCAGAATCTTTCTGTACACAGCCCTTCAAGTAACCACTACCAATCGATTGATGATCACCATCCCTCATGTAGCGGATGGAGGTCAGTTACCTACACAGCGGGGTGACCTGGGGCAATTCTTGTCATTTTTCCCATCTGAAAAACAGAAAGATAGATTAGAATTTCTGTGTTTCTGTGGAATGGTCTCTCTTCCTTCTCTGCTCCCTGCAATGCCACTGTAGCTCCGTCTTGTGTTACCTCTGCAGGGACCCCATGCAAGTCTCCTCTCTGGGCTCCAGTGCATTGTGACAACTTGGCAGCATGCTCTTCCTAAAGTTCTCAGCTCAGGAACTTCTAAAAGTCCTCCGCAGGCTTCCCAGGAGAGTCCAACTTCAGAGTGTCTGTGATCTGGCCCTTCTGCTCATCTCCAAACCCAATTTCCAGACTACTCTTCACTCCTGTTAGGTTTCAGCCAAGGTGAACATGTGTTTGTCCCTGTATGGCCCACACCGTCCCACCCGGGCCTTTGCCCATGCACCTCCCTCCATGTGGGGTGCCTGCCCTCACCTCCACTCTCCATATTGACTTCTCAAAACCTTTTCTCTCTTCAAAGGCCACCTTAGTTAATACTCCCACCTCCTTGATGACCTCACAGTTCCCCACAATAGGGGGTGCTCTCTGCCTCTTCTATATTTTAGTGCATTGGGTTTTTTTCTTATTCTCTTTCCACATGCCTACCCCTTCCCCTTCCTCTACCTTCTGACTCACTTAGGAAATTCCAGGTGACTCACAGCCGGCACTCTGGGCGACAAACAGGAGCAGCACCTGGTCTGTCTCCCTTCCATCCAAACAGAAGTCGTAAGGAAGGCATTTTGTGAGACCCGCTATGTGCAAGGTGCTGAAGGGGCCACCCAGGGCTCTTGGTGCCCTCAGTTGTTCTTTTCCCCTAGAGAGAGCTGCAGACATCAGAGGGGTAGCCTCTGTTCTGAAAGGGGACCACCTTTGCAAAGTCTGCACCCTGATGGGATAGGGAGGGAGAAGAGGAAGACAGGCGAATCAGGGGATAAGTCTCCTCCCCTCTTCTTCCCCCTCTCCAGGAACCTTCATGTTCTGTGC
Organism: Eschrichtius robustus; assembly: GCF_028021215.1. NCBI lineage: Eukaryota > Metazoa > Chordata > Mammalia > Artiodactyla > Eschrichtiidae > Eschrichtius > Eschrichtius robustus. Next base: position 128,102,337 of record NC_090824.1, read on the forward strand.
ATACTTACTGAGTACTTCCTGACACACAGTGAGGACCTGGGCTCTGCCCTAACTGTGGGGACAGGACACTCACAGGCCTCTGTACTTGTGCTCAGGCTGTTTCCACCATTTGGGCTACACTTCCACTCCCCCTGCCCCCCCCCCCCCACCACCACCGCCGACCCTGTCTGGATCCTCCCAGCTCACCTCCTCCAGGAAGGCCTCCCTGATTGCCCCACCTGGAAATGACCTCTGCCCACAGACTCCCTTAGCCCTTTAACCATGCTTCTCATGGAGTGTTCCTCTAGCCCCACCTTGCCTGCAGTCACTTATGCTTGTGACACTGCCCCTCCTAGTTCAGGGAGCTCTTCGAGGCCAGGGTCTCTTTCTGAGGCTCTCTGACTGCCCCGAACTTAGACATCCTGACTGATGGGGACCCACAAAGATCTGTCCCTCAGAATGAACAATAAGCGTCTGGCTATAAGTGGAGATTCGGGAACATAAGTCTCCCGATGCCCTTTTCTGAGAGGCTGTCTAACCCTGGCACCATCTCCTGAGGAAAAGGGCCTGGAAGAGCAGGTTGGGCCTCAGGGAGCAGCTGAGGAAGATTAGGGCACTGCCCCTGCCCGGATGGGCTAAATACCTTCATGCCGAATTCAAGGGCATGATAATAAGAACCAGCCTCTCCTTGGTATGTCTAGGCCTGGACCCAGGTGTCCGGGCTTCCCCACAACTGCCCCTGCACCTGTGACACTGAAGGGCCTCGGCTGTTCCACCAGAGCAGGGACGGCTCGTGAGGCCCGGCTGAGTCAGAAGGGCGGCGTGGGCCTGTGTCGACAAAGGCAGCCTGCGCCGACAAAGGCAGCCTGCGCTCCGGTGCTGGCTGTGTCATGTAGTAGCTGGTGACAGTAGGTAAGTGGCTTAGTCTCTCTGGCTTCCATCTCTTTGCTTTAAAATGGTGCTAGTAATCACAGAAAGACAAAAACCGTCTGATTCCACTTACACAAGGTGCCAAGAGTTGGCACGTTCAGAGACAACGTAGAACAGTGGTTGCCAGGGCCTGGGGGAGGGGAGATGGGTAGTGGGTGTTTAATGGGCACAGAGTTTCAGTGTTGCAAGATAAAAGAGTTCTAGAGATTGCACAGCAATGTGAATGCTCTGGACACCACTGAACTGTACAGTTAAAAATGGTTAAGATGGTAAGTTGTACTTCATGTGTACTTCACCACAGCTAAAATTTTTTTAATCTAAAAAAAAAAAAAAAAAAAAAAAAAATGGGGCCAGCAAGAGATCTTACTTCATGGGGTTGTTGTGAGAATTAAATGAGCTGGTCACCTCCATCGCTCTGTACCGTGTGTGACGTGAAAAGGACACAATAAATCCTGCGCCTCCTTCGTGTCCCTTTTCCTAAGAGGGGTGGTCCCTGGAGCTGAAGCTGCAGTGGGTGTTAGATGCAGCTGTAGCTGCTGGAAATGCTTGTGGGGTCAGGGCTGCGGTGGGAGGTGGTGAGCTTCTCGGCAGAGGTGGTGTACAAGCGGAGGTTGGCGGCCCAGCGCTGCTGTGGGAGTGGTCTCTGAGCTCCCTTCTCCACCAGGGATTTGGTTGGTGTCTGAGCCCTGTCCCACCACCATCTTAAGCAGCTGTGCTCACGTCCTGGTCATTCTGCCCTCGCACCTACATCCCACTCAGACCAGGTCCTGAGCACGGGCCACGGGCCTCCCCAGGCAAGGCCCCGGCCCTGCAGGAGCTTCCAGTGGGTTCAGATGAGCAACAGAGGAACCAGCTGACAAGCTGCCACGTGGAAGGGGGGTGGTGGGGAGAGAAGGAGCGAGAGGGAAAGAAGGGCAGTAGAGGGTTAAGGCCAAAGCCGGGGGTTAGACCTCCCTTCTCTGAGCCCACATCTTCCTGTGTGAGAGGATGTGATGACGGCACCTCTTTCGTGAGGTCGCGTGATGCAAAGTGGCAGATGCAGGAAAGTGCTTGGAACACAGTGAACCCTCGACAAAAGTAGTTTATTTAAATTGTTAGTTTTTGAGTGTTGAGTAGAGTGTGCATAATTTGTTTTTGAGACAGAGGGACTGAGAGAGGGAGAGGCAGAGGGTCCTGCTGGCATCCTTCCTGGGGTGAGGTGCCTGCCACACTCTGTCCCCCTCACCCCCTACACCCCCAGCCATGACCCCCATCAGAGCACGGGCCAGAGGCCCAAAGACCCAGCTCCCCAGAACCCCCAGGGCCTCCAAAGGACCCTCCTCCCTCAGCCAGTGCCCCCCCTCCCCATACAGAGGCCTGGAGGGGGGCAGGGACACCCAGGACCCGAGTTTTCAGCTCAGGGCTCTCTCCTCAGCCCAAGGAGAGGCCCCTCAAAGCCCACTCCCCACACAAGGTCTTTGGCTCTGCCCACCCCTCCAGGTGTGGCTCGCAAGCTCGCTCCATTTCCTCTGTCCCAGGGGAGCTCACCCAACCGTAGGAAGCTCTCAGTAAAGAGGAAGCCTCGGCCAGTGGTCAGAAGACAATTTAGAAGTGATGAATTCCCAGGAGCAGTATTGGAAAACGCATCCCAGGATAGCCCTGGGTCTCACCTGGCGGGGCAGAGTGGAAAACACTGTGGAAATCAATTCTCTAACTTCCCGTGAGCCTTCCGGGAGAGGAAGCCAGAGGCCATGGCCCAGGCAGGGTTAGGGTTCAAGTGAGAGAGAAAGGCAGGATGAGTCCAGGTAGTTTTCTGTTTACACGATGACAGTAATAATCATACAGTAACAACAGTAATCATAATAATTTTAAAAAAGAGCTAATAATTAATGTGCACTTGCTGTGGGTCACAACATTCTTCTAAGTGTTGTGACCTAGATTATCGTTCTCAGTCTTTACCATGACAATAGTAGGCACTATTATTATCCCATTTTACAGAGGATGAAACTGAGGCTCAGAGGAGGGAAACTGAAGCCACAAAGCTAAGTGGGGAGGTTGAGATTCGAGTCTATCTCTCAGTCCCTCTAAAGACCCAGTGGGCACAGGATATGAACCTCTGGCCCAGGCACTTCTTGTGGGGGTCATGTGAACCAGTGTGTGTAAAGGCACCCAGCAAACTGTAAACGGAGTTATTAGTGAAATAACAGCCTCCCTCTCTAGATGATCTCAGAACATATAACCAACCCTCTTTTTGTTCAAGAACAGTCAGCAGGGTCACACTTGCCCAGAGGAGGCCAAGGGAGAGGCCATTTCAGTGAGAACAGCTTTAGAGCAGAAGAAGCAGGCCGAGCTGGACCCCATCTGGACGCAGTGAAACCAGTCAGCATTGCTTTGATCTGAACGGTGCTGGTTTGATCTAGTTAGATTTAGCCAGAATCTACATTAAAAGGACTCCATTGGTGTGATCCTATCAGATCTCACATTGGACCAGTTTTCATCCTGATCTGGTCAGAGTTGGAATTAGCTAGAACCTGCTTGGACTGGTTAGAAGTGGTTTGAGCCTGTTGTGACCAGTTTAAAGCAGCCAAAACCTGTCTGGCACAGTCAGAACCCCTGGCTCTGGTTTTTTCAACAGCAAGAGCAGCTTCAAGAACATATTAGAAGTTGGGGTGCAGTGTGATGAGTGGTGGGGACGTGGGTAAGCAGGTGGAGGTGGGGAGAGCCAGGCCTGGCCCTGCCTGGGGAGGGCCTGGAAGGCTGAGCTTGAGAGCGGATGATGGCACATCCATATTCACGCCATATGTAACCCTCCAGAGCTCTGCACAGACCACATGCCTGTAAATCAATTAGCCTCTTGCCCAATGATTAATGGGTGGGAAGCTTCCATCACTTGTTCAGGATAAATTATTGCATATGGAAGCACATCTTTGATTTTATGTGTTCTCGCTGGTGCATGAAATTTCTTGGAGGAGGTTCCCTGAGGAACGTGGAGCCCCTGCAGTGCCCCCCGCCCCATTCCCCGTACACGCACACACATCCCGCTCCCTGCTTCCTCTTCCCCCCACCCACCTTTGTATCTTCCCAGACCAAAGGGCTCATAAGAGCCCAAGAAAGGAGGGCTGGGGGAGGCAGGGTTCACCAGACCCAGGGCCAAACGTGCTTCGTAAATAACAAGTGTGGTGGAGAAGGGAGAGATGGCAGAGCACAGAGACTGACTTATCACCGCCCCGAACCAGATATGATGCTCACAGCCCAGGCCAACCTAAGGACAGGAAGCTGGGACGAGAGAGGGGCCAGGCCATACCAGGGGTTTCCTAAGGGGCCTACAAAGCCATGGGTGGCTCCAGATATGAGTCCAGAGTAGAAACCCGGATGGTCAGGAGTTCTAGGGAAGATCCTTCAGAATGCACATGGGCTAGACCCTCATTTTTCCCAGAGGCCCTGAGTGGGAGGGACTTGCTTCAGGCTCCACCACCAGGACCAGCTAGTCAGCACTGCCTCCCTCGGTAAGTGATGTCTGTCTCTTGGGCTCTTCCATCCAGCCTGCCCACACCTGGAGCACCGGCCTTCAGCCCTCAAAGCCCCCACTGCTGGGCAGGGGGTTCAGATCACCCCAGTGTTTAAGAGCACAGCCCCTGCAGGCTCTGGAACCTGACAGACCCGGGTGTGAGTCTGTGACCCTGCTTTATTAGCTGAGTGACCTTGGGCAAGAGTCATCACCTCTCTGAGTCTCAGTTTACTTGTCCACAAAATGGGGATAATTCTAGAAGTCAGCTCATAGGATTGTTAGGAAGTTTAAATGAACTAATATGCAAAGTTTATGACACAGCGCCTGGCCGTTCACCTAGTGATTAATACTAACTGTTAGCATTTGCAGTACTAATAGTTGTTATTTTCATTGAGTCCTTGTTCTTGGTCATAGAGGCACTGGAGGAGGACTCTGAAGACCTGGCTTAGAGGACCTGCTCAGCACTATCTCGCTTGATGTGCGGCCTCAGTTTGCCCATCTGTAAAGTCGGGTAAGTACTTCTGCTCTGCTTGCGCTCCAAGGTGGTTGCAAGATTCACGAGATGTGTTAAGTGCTGAAAACTATGCTGGTGGACACAGAGATGACCGCCCACTTCCCCTGTTGCCAGGAGTGGGGTCAGTGGTCAGATGGCCTCCAACTGTCAGCGCCTTCAGCTGGTCTCAGCTTCAGAGACCCGCCCTGCCCGAGATCATGCCCTCCCCGGGGGCAGGCTGCAGCCAGGGACGGAACGAGCTGCGGGCATAAAGACCCAGCCATGTGGGTCCATGTGGGACACTCTCATGGGCACTGGCCAAGCCTTCATCATCAGACCTGCATCGAGGTCACCTCGCCTCTGCCCACTCCTCCTTCCTCCCTCTTCCTCTCACACGTGTTGATCCTTCATAACATCTTTTTTTTTTTTTCTAATTGAGGTGTAGTTGATGTACAGTATAAGTTACAGGTGTACGACATAGTGGTTCACAATTTTTATTATAAAATATTGGCTATATTCCCTATGTTGTACAATCTATCCTTGTAGCTTATTCTATACATAATATTTTATACCTCTTAGTCCCCTACCCTTGTATTTCCCCTCTCCTCTTCCCTCTCCCCACTGGTAACCCCTCGTTTGTTCTCTATATCTGTGAGTCTGTTTCTTTTCTGTTAAACTTACTAGTTTGTCGTATTTTTTAGATTCCACATGTAAGTGATACAGTATTTGTCTTTCTCTGTCCGACTTGTTTCACTTAGCATAATGCCCTCCAAGTACATCCATGTTGTTGCAAATAGCAAAATTTCATTCTTTTTTTTATGGCTGAGTAATATTCCATTGTATATATATACCACATCTTCTTCATCCATTCACCTGTTGATGGACACTTAGGTTGCTTCCATATCTTGGCAATTGTAAATAATGCTGCTATGAAAATTGGGGTGCATGTATCTTTTTGAATTAGTGTTTTCAGGGCTTTTTTGGATATATACCCAGGAGTGGAATTGCTGGGTTATATGATAGTTCTCTTTTTAGTTTCTTGAGAAACCTCCATACTGTTTTCCACAGTGGCTGCAACAGTTTACATTCCCACCTATAGTGGACAAGGGTTCCCTTTTCTCCACATCTTTGCCAACGTTTGTTATTTGTTTTCTTTTTGATGGTAGGCATTCTGACAGGGGTGAGATGATAACTTATTGTGGTTTTGATTTGCATTTCCCTAATGATTAGCGATATTGAGCATCTTTTCATCTGCATGTCCTCTTCGGAAGAATCTCTATTCAGGTCTTCTGCCCAGTTTTCAGTTGGGTTGTTTGCTTTTTTGATGTCGAGTTTTATGAACTGTTTATATAATTTGGATATTAACCCCTTATTGGCCATATCATTTGCAAATATTTTCTCCTGTCAGTAGGTTGTCTTTTCATTTCGTGGATGGTCTTTATAACATCTTGCACCCCAAACTTCACCTCCAACTGCTTCAGGGGAACCTGGCCTGCAAAAGCTATGTAGTAAAAAGGGTTATCTTGCTAACACGACTACCCTTATTACATAGAGAATACAGTCCCCAGGGCCTGAAGCACCCATCCCTGAAAAATCGGGCCTTTAACACCTGGCTCAGATTCCTGTAGGTCTGGAAAATACAGTTCAGTTTGGATGGAGGCTCTCCTGATAAGAGTTGTTAGAGTTGCAGGAAAGATAAGATGCAGGCTGGAAGGTGAGAAGGGCGACATTTCCTAACTCACACCTCTTTCTAGAAGACCCCTGACGGACCCTCAGACGCGTTTGACGCACAGCGGTGACCTGATTCTTGGTGGGCCACCAAGGCAATGGTCAAACCACTGACCTCTGCCGGTGGCAGTAGAATTTTCACAGTTCACAATGAAATGAGAAAAGTGGGGACGATACAGTGAATTTAGGGACGTGACTACGCTCATTGTAATTTTTTGCTACTAACATGACTACGTAGTGCTGATAATAGATTGTAGGGTTAAAAAAAATACCTTTACTTGGCAAAAGAGCAAGCAAAAGAAGCTCTGCACCCTGGAAATCTAGGTCTGGGGACCACTGACAGGTCCCAAGTCACCCCAGGTAGGCCCTTCCCTGTGCCTTTGGCTAAGAGGCCTGATCACAGGAGAGGATTAGCAGACTGCTGACTTCAGTCTAGGAGGCAAGCTGGGCACCTTGGGCCCTGGCCACGTCTGGAACTGCTGATGGCTTGCTGACAGCCCTTCTTGGGGCCTCGGCCCCTCTGTAGATTGAGCTGTAGGGGCGGTGCCCAAAGTGAGATTCTCAGAGAACTCAAAGAGGAGGGGCTGGTAAGGACAAGCCAGCCTTAGGATCTGCCCCTCAGCCCCCTTCCTCACGCCCTGCTAGAGGGGTAGTGAGGTCCAGGGTGGGTCAGTAGTGCCCCCCAGATGAGCTGTGAGACCCCACATCATCACTCCTGGACTAACTGCCCCCCTACCCACCCGCCAGGTGCCTGCCTGTGCGTCTCCCCGGCTCTGGGGCCGCTGCTAAAGACATGTTGCAGCAGCTTTACGAAGCGTGGCTTGGAACAATTTTACACCTCATTTGATTTATGTTCTGGGATTCGCTCCTCTCTAAGGCTCCCTCCCCCTGGAGGGAAGCGTGTATCATCCACCCCGGCTCTCCTGCACTCCCACAGAGCCAGTGCCTGGGCCAGGAGGGGCAACATCGGACAGACCCTAGGTCCAGAGCAAACAGCGCTGTGACCTGGCCCTTCCTCCTGGGCTTTCTCTCCAGGTGTTCCTGAGCCAGGACGTCTGTGACTGAGGCCTTCACATGTGGGCTTGGTAATGACCCAGAGAATCCCAGAACAGGGAGAGTCCTTGGGGATTGGTCAGCAACCCTCATCTCCCCCCTGTTGGAGAGAGTCCCCAGGGCCCTTGAGACCCTTCTGAAGGCCCCATTGCCAGCGTGTGGCACACACCTGCCTCCCCTCTAGCAGTAAAGGGGGGGGGGTTGGCATGGGGAGTCACCGGGTCAGCTGTGAGCCGGCCTTCCTGACAGCAGGGCCCTCTGGTCTGGACTCTTTGTCCGGCAGTAATGTTGACCTAGGCTGAGGAATGGATAAGCTAAGGAAGCATCTGGTCCACCTCCTTTATTGCAGGGGGAGGGAAGGCAGGTTCAGAGAGGGAGAGTGATTCCCTGCAAGACACACAGCCAGTAGGATACAGAGTCAGGGCTAGAACCCTGGCTTCACAACTCCAGGATTTCATCACCTTCTCCCTAAGAGGCAAGATCATTTCTACAACCACATCCTCTCAACCATTCAGTTTTGAATGAATGCCTCCCAGGAGCCAGGCTTGGTGTTCAAAGAGCTTCCAGGTTGGTGAACACCTGCATGTGCTGGGATGTCCACATGGAAGAGGCAGAAACACCTGCTATTGGGACCCTTCTGGACCTTCTGGACACCTGCTCTTGGGACCCTTCTCATCCTATGTACTTCTTCAACTGGCTGTTCCTTTAAATGCCACCAGGAAATTTAAGTGTTTCCCTAAATTCTGTGAGTTGTTATAGCAAATTATTGAACCTGAGGAGAGGATCATGGGAACCCTCAATTTGTAGCCAAGTCAGACAGAAGTGTGGGTTACCTGGACACCCACCACTTGTGGTTGGCCTTGGAAGTGGGGGCAGTCTTGTGGGACTGAGCCCTTAACCTGCAGGGCCTGCATTAATGTCAGAATTGAATTAAATTGTAGTACACCCAGTGGGTGTCTACAGAAAACTGGAGAATTTCTTGGTGTGGAAAATCCACGCATCTGGTGTCAGAAGTGTCGTTGGTTGAGAAACCATTTTTCTTTCAGAGACTGCCCTTGTTTTTGATGACCTTGACCAGTTTCGAGGAGTACTGGTCAGGTATGTTGCAGGAGGCCCCTCTGCTGGAATTTGTCTACTGTTTTTCTCATGATCAGACTGAGGTGATGGGTTTTGGGGAGGAAGATGGCCTAGGTAAAGTGCTGTTTTCATCACTCCATATTAAGAGTACATACCGTCAGCATGATTTACTGTAGTTGATGTTGGCCTTATTCATCTGGCTGAAGTAGTGCTCATTAGGTTTCTCCACTGTAGAGTTATTCATTCTCCCCACTCACCCCTTCCACACTGTACTCTTTGGAAGAAAGTCACTACGTGCAGCCCACATTTAAACAGTGGGGAGTTGTGTGCCTCCTTCTTTAGAGTGGAGGATCTATGTAATTTATTTTAAAGCAACTTCCAGACATCCTATCATTTCACTCATAAATACTTCAGTATATGTCTCTAACAGATACGGACTTAACAACCACACAAAGAGCTACGTTACCACTATGCCAACCTACACCACCAACAATGATTCTTTAATATCATTTAATACCCAGGCCATATTCAGTCTTCCCTAATTGTCTGAAAAAGTATTTCTATGGTTGGTTTATTCAAATCATGATCCAAACAATATTCACCCATTGTATTTAGCTAACATGCTCTTAAATGACTTTCCATTTCTAAAAGTTTTCCTTCTTTTTTGGTTTTGTGCCTCTTATTTCCTGAGGCATTATGGTCAATTTTCCTAGGGAATCTTCTATGTTCCGGTCATGGCTGATTGCTATCTTATAGTTTTGTTTAACTTGTCTTCTGGCCTCTGCGTTCCCTGGAAACTGGTAATTACCTCAGAAGCTTGGTCAGATTCGGGTTCATTATTTTGGTAAGGTGGTGCATCAGATCAGGATTCATAAACGTCCAGACGTCCCACTTTTCATGGAGCTGAAATTGGTCAGGCGTTGACATGTTGTTAACATTTCTCCCATGGGCTTAGCACTTGTGGCTGATTGATGCCTAGACAAATAGCCTCTTCATAAATTCCTTTCCTTAAAGAAAGAAGTCAGTTTCTATTGCTTGCAACTAAAAACTCTGATGGATAAATCCAGGGTACCCAGTCTGGTGCTGGAAAATGCCTGATTAAGTGCCTACCCCTGATGTGGACATAACATGGAAGTTGGGAGAGGACTCTGGAACCAGAACTGCCGGAGTTGTGGTCCCACCTCTACCACTGACTAGCTGTATGCGTTGGGCAATTTTCCTCAATTTTCTCATCTGTAAAATGGGGATGCTGCTGATGATAGCAGTGCCTAGCCCATAAGGTTATAATCAGAATTAAAGTACTTAATATTTGCAGGGCCTTTAAAACAGTACTTAGCACACAGTAAGCAGTCAATTAATTGTTAACTGATATTACAATACTACTAATTTTTAATTTTATCTTATTTCCTAGTTCTCTTCTCTTCCTACCTCACATCTTTGCCTTAGGTAATTTCACCCATTCCCATGAATTTGGCTATCATTTTCCCTAATACCTCAATGCCAAGAACTAACTTAACTGAAAGATATTCACCATTGATATAATAGCTTTGTTTTGTTTTGTTTGGGGGGCAGGGAACCTACAGTAAATGCAAACACTAAGACATACATCAGTTTCAGAATTGATAAAATGGCGGGAGGGTGGGATTTGTGCTTAGCACTGAGAAAATTAGAAATACTCTGACAACTTCCTAAGCTACACTAACCAAAACAGCTCTCTACCCTGGAGGTTAGGGATGTCTTGGTTGTGACCCTTCCTACTGATAAACTTGATTTGCCTACGGCCTCTGTATCCTGGGGAGAAAAATACGTGAAGAGGGGCCTGGGCTTTTTGCTGAGTGCTCTGGGTGTTGGAAACTGGATGCTACCAGGACAGGGAGGTAGATTTGTCCCTGCCACCCTTGGGAAACATCCCTGGTGGAAAAAGGGCTCATTCTTAGATGAAAGGGGTCAATAGACATGGTCTCTGCCTTAGGACCACCAAGATGAAGCTGAGAAAGCAGCCCAATGTCTGGGTCATTGAGTGGCTGTTCCCAGATACAAATCTGCGGGGTTTGGGCACTTTCTATAATTCTATTATAATTGCCATCAGGGAGTTCATTAGGAATCCCACCAAGAGGGCATGTGGAGAGAGGTCCACGGGTAAGGGACATAAGAGCTGTGCTGAGGCCACTGGTGGCAGCTCTCCAGCACTATAGGTCCACTCAGAGATTCCCTGAAGGACAGTAGTGAAGGGAAATCCTCCCAGTGGGCAGAACTTCGAGCAGGACACCTAGATGTTTATCTTGCCTGGAAGGAAATATGGCTAGGGGTTTGGATCTATGTTCATTCACGGACGTGGCTAATGGTTTGGTCAGGGACTTGGAAAGAGCACAATTGGAAATTTGATGGCAAGGAGGTCTGAGAAAGAGGTATTTGGATGGGTCTCTCAAAGTAGGCTCAGAGGTGAAGATATTTGCATGCCAAGTGAACACTCATCGAAGAGCAGTCTTGGCACAGAATGATCCTAATCATCAGGTCAACAAGATGACCCATTCTGTGTGTGTCAATGGGCTCATAAACAAAGCAGCCATGACAGCATGAATGGAGATTTTGCATGGGCCCAGTAACATGGACTTTTACTCACCAAGACCAATCTGACTACAATCACTTCTGAATACCCAACCTACCTACCATAGCAGAAACCAACACAGAGCTCCCAATATGGCACCACTATTTGTAGAGACCAGCCAAACACCTGATGGCAGGTCAATTACATTGGAACACTTCCATTTTGGAAGCACTCTTTTTTTTCTCCCACTGGGGGAGATGAATATTCTGGATATGGGTTTGTCTTCCTTGCCCACGACGTTTCTGCCCATATCACCATCCATAGACTTACGGAATATCTTATTTACTATCATGGTATTTCACACAGCATTGCTTCTGACTGGGGAACTCATTTCACAGCTAATGAAGTGCATCCATAGGCTTGTGCTCATAGAATTAGCTAGTCTTACCATGTTCCCCATCATTCTAAAACATCAGCCTCGTAGGACAGGGGGAATGCTATTTGGATATCTGGACTTGGAGTCAGACAAACCTGGGTATGCATTCTGCCTCTGACATGTACAGTTGGGTAGATTGGGTAAGCTACATGTCTGTTTCCAGATAAAGTAGAGTGAACACTAAAAATACGGTAACTATTATCATCACTCTTTTTTCTTTTTGGTTTGCTTGTGGTATATTATCGTCATTCTTAACAAATAATTACAGGTGCTCCCAAAGATTTAGCTGTGTGGATGTTCATCTTAGTGTTGTTTATAGTAGTAAAAAATTGGAAACTACCTAAGTATCCATTAACTGAGAATTGTTTAATTCTCAATTTATCACCGCATCAGTTGAATTAAATACTCTGTAGCTATGTATGTTTTAGAAGAGTATTTATTAGATATTCATGATACACTACTAAGTGGAAAAGGCAAGTTATAAAATAGTATATGCTGGATGATTTTAGTGTTTTTTAGTGTTTTTTAAAAGCTATATATCATGCATAAAAATAATGCTTGAATTATATAAAGTATAATGGACATAGTTACTATTATCTCTGGGAGATGGGAAATGGGGTGAATTTCATTTTCTCCTTTTGCTTGTCTAAATTGCATTTGTAGTATAAGAAAAAGTACCCCCCCCAAAAAAAAAAAAACCACCCCAGTGTTTTTAATGTAGACAGGCAGAGGGAGAGACTAGGTGAGGTCTGAAAGCCACATCCTAGGCAGGCTTATCCTACATCTGGGAGGATACTGGCTGGCTGGAAGGAGATTTCAGCCACCTCATTTCTGTAACCTCCAGAGCATGAGCCTTCCTTGGCATGACTCCATCCTTCCTCTGGCAGCCCCTAGCCTCCCTGTAATGACTGGGAGAGAATTCCTTAACCCTATCCACTGATAGGATGGGAGACTGTCACAGCAGTCGCCTCTGGGACCAAGACCAGATATGCCATATTCAGGACATCAGACAGGAATATGGCTGCCTGGGACAAATGGGCCTGGATCCAATACCTGGACTGTGTGTATTGGCTGAGGTTCACAAAGACGCTGGACTTCAGGCTGGCAGATTGAAAATATTTTTCAATGGAGCCCCAGTATTTGACTGGAGAAACAATATTCCTTCTCTGGATGTCAAACATCCGGATAAATAGAAGCCTTTTTTTCCACCTTCGCTCTTCCCCAAGTGTTACAAAGGATGCTCTGACATAGGTTTTTGGAAGGGAGTCACCTCACCAGGGTGAAGGCCAACTTGAGCCACAGGGAGTGCTTATTTTTAAAGGAGAGGGAAACGTGTGGCCCATCACAGGTTTGCTCAAAGGGCCTGGCTTACTCAGGAGAAAGGGGTGTGGGCTAGCAGGACCTGTCTTCTTGACACAGAGGACTCAGAGAGTGTGGTGGGTGTCCAAGCCCCTGCCCTGGCAGGAGGCTGGGGCAGGGCAGGACTGAGGAGGGGTCTGGCAGGGAATATATCCCACCCAGAGCTGGGCTGTGGGTACAACCAGAGTCAGGGAGCTGTGAAGGGGTCAGGAGAAGAGAAGGAGGTTGAGGGCAGACATTAGTTGAAGAACTCCCATTATTTTTACTGAACTGGAACCCAGGGACGACCAAGCCACAGAAAGCCAATCTCACCCAGCAGCTGGGCAAATCCAGTGGATTTGGCTAAACCCAGAAATTAAATGAAGGCATTCCTAGCAAGTCTTCCCCCAAATACGGCCGGCACTTGGGGTATCCACAGGGGAATTTATGGGAAAGAGGGTAGAGAGGAGAATACACCTAAACCTTTCTCAGGTTGGAAAATGAATCATGAAAATGTCCCAATTCCTTGGGTTCCGTTGAGCAACATCTTAGCTCCATTCAGCCAGTGACCCCTAGGCTGGGCTTTCTGTCCCCTAACTCACTGCTTATCTCCACCTTGCAGGCATAGCCTGCTTCCTGACACATGGCCACTCTGCCTGGATATCTGGACCCCTCCCCTGGGCCAGGATAAAAATACCTCCTTCCAACCATTCATCCTGGTCCAGCTCATCCTGAGCCAATGGGCAGCTCTGTGGGGCAGACCCACTGACCTGTCTTTTCCTCTCATGGGACATGGTGACCCTGCCCATCTCAGTGTCAGGCCTTTACTCTGTAATAAGCATACCTTTACAGGCAGAACCAGCACTCACTTGAGTAGCCTTCTGTCACAGATGCTCAAAATGAAGACTCAACTGCTTTGACTTGGTGGGATAAACTTGAGCCTCTTCATCAGGATCTTTTTGAAAAATCTAGTATAGGGCCTCCCTGTTCGTATAGACTGGATTCAGCCCAGCCCCCCAGGCTTGTATGGAAATCCCAACTCCTCTGCAAAGGCTCCAATACTGAGCCCTCTTGATTCCATTGCCAATCTGTCACTTCCTCTCCACCTTCACTACCTTTCCCTGGTTCAAACCACCTTTCTCTCTTCTGGATTACTGCAATAGCCTCCTTCCTCTTTCCACTCTGGTCTCATCCAACCCCCTCACTACACAGAAGTTCCTCTGCTGAAATCCTTTCCCTGGTCCACCATCACACGCAGAAAACAACCCAGGCTCCTCAGCCAATGACCCCGACATCTATCCTTGCTCATAGCTCATCTTCACCTGGAGTCCTCTGTACCCTGGTGTGCCACACTGGCCTTCTCTGTGCTTCTCTCTGTGCCCACCACCTTCCTGCCTCAGGGCCACCCCAGTAATGTTCCCACTGCCTGGAACACCCTCTCCTCACTAGGCTGGCTCTTTGTAATTCTTTATCTGTCAAGTCCAAGTTTTAGAGAGACTTTCTCTGACCATCCGAGCCAAGAAAGTCCCTCATGGCATTCTCCCCTTTCCTCATGGCACTTACCGTACTTGAAGGTGGGTCTCTAATTGTGCCTTCACTTGTTTAATGTCTGCCTTGACCACTGGACCATGAGTTCCATTAGGGCAAAAACTACCTCTGCACTATTCATCCCTGTCTGGCATCTCCCATGTAATAGATGCTCAGAAATATTTCCTAAGTGAGTGAATAGGTAAAAGAAAGAGAGAGATGTTTTGGAAGATGCAATCGGCAAAGGGTGCCAGGAGGCCGTGTGATTTAATAACAAAGGGTGCACCCTGGGGTTGGATGGTCCTTGACTGGCACTGGGCTCTATGGCATCCTAACTGTGTGATGTGGGGCAAATTACTTAACCTCATTGAGCCTTAGTTTCCTCATCTGTAAAATAATGATTATAATAATTTCCTTTCTGGGTGGTTTTGAAAGTTAAAGGTAATGTATTTAGAGTCTGACCCAAATGCCTGGCACTAAACAGGTCTGTTTATCCAAAAAATCCCACATATTGGAAGTACATGTATATGAAATAGATAGACAACAAGGACCTACTGTATAGCACAGGGAACTATATTCAATATCTTTTAATAACCCATAATGGACAAGAATCTGAAAAAGAATATATATATATATATATATATATATATATATATATTTACACACACACATCTATATATATGGAACTGAATCACTTTGCTGTACACCTGAAACATTGTAAGTCAACTATACTTCAATAAAAAAAAAAAGAAAGTACAGAGTGGGCCAGACCCGTGCTGGGGCCAAGGGGCTACACAGGCCCCGCACTCAGGGAAGATACCATTTAGAGGTTCTATAAATCTCAGCTATTCATAGTAATAGTCCTACTGCTACTACTACTAATAAACAAAATGTTAGGAAGTTCTCTAGCCAGAGTGAATGAGCCAAGCCCCATGAAAGCCCGCCTGGGAGAACCAGGATATGAGAGAAGGGAACAGGGTGTGAAGAAAAAATACAGGAGCGAGTGTGTGGTTTACTATAAATCGTCCTTTGATCTTTCTTTCATAGTCGACTTAGATTTTCCACTTAACTGAGTTCAAGAATTCTGTGACTAAAGTATTCATTCACTGAATGGATATTTGTGTGTGTGTGTGTATGTACATATATATATATATAAATTCAGGAGGGAGAGGTTCAGAGGCGAATTTGACATAAATCCTCTGTCCTCAAGAGGCTTACAGGGGAACAAGATACACACAAAAAATCCTATCCCAAGGCAGACTTTAAAGAGACACAGATGAAGGACAATGGGGATGTGGAGACAGAAGTAATAGACTTCATGGGGACGTGGCGTTTGAATAAACTTAAGGACACATGAGCGAGAGAAGGGAGGAAGGAGTGTGATAACAGGGAGAGAAATAGGACCTGTTTCCAAACCCTGGCTTACAATTTGCACCCTGAAAAGTTGGTTTCTCTGAGCCTCAGTTTTCTCATCTGTGAAGTGGGGATAATACCTCTGCATTACTGTGATTATTTTGTGTGGTCATCTACACACACACACGCACATGCACATACGTGCACAGTTTTCCTGGGAAAGGTCAGAGCCGTGGGGCTGAGAAACACCTCCTGAGGTTCTGGGGAGCTCACCAGTGAGCTCGTCCTCACTACTGTCCTCCCTGCAGGGGCAAGCTAGATTCCTTAGGCCTGGAGGGCATGTGGTTAATGATGGTGTTTGGATAAAGTGGTGATGGCAGTGGTGCCACATCCTGCCTGGCTCGCTGCTCCACACCCTTCCACCTAAACCATCTGAGATAGAAACAGCACTTCCTGAAATCCCAACTCACTCCCATTCCCAGTGAGAGGACTTTCAGGAACCCTGGGCTGGGCCCAGCATCCAAGCCAGCATGAGCCACGACCCCAGGTTGCCAAAGATGCCAATGGGCTGAAGTCGGGCATGGCAGACACTGGCCAGCTGTTCACCCAACCCACTTCCTCATCTTCCTGGGCTCACAGCTAGACTCCATCCTTGTAGTTGGGCAAGGCCATGCAGCATAGCTCTCATCAATGAAAAATGATAGATGTGTCCTCTTTCCAGGCCTGACCAATAAAACCTTTCCATACTCCTTCTCTTGGTCATCTGATGGTGACCCCCCAGCCTGAATTTGGAAGATGTTTTAAAGATGGCATAGCTGCCATCAGCCAAAGTCTCTGACTACATGGAGAAGGATGGCCCCCTTCCCCATTCACCACCCTTGAACTCCAATCTAGGACTGCCCTGGACTGTTAGATGAGACATGAAGTGAACTTCCTTTATGTTTGTCTATTATATGTTGGGGTCCATTTTCTTTTTCTCTTTTTTTAAAATAAATTTATTTATTTTATTTTATTTATTTTTGGCTGCATTGGGTCTTTGTTGCGGTGCGCGGGCTTCTCATTACGGTGGCTTCTCGTTGTGGAGCACAGGCTCTAGGCGCGCAGACTTCAGTAGTTGTGGCACGTGGGCTCAGTAGTTGTGGCCCGCAGGCTCTAGAGTGCAGGCTCAGTAGCTGTGGCACACGGGCTTAGCTGCTCTGCGGCATATGGGATCTTCCCGGACCAGGGCTCGAACCTGTGTCCCCTGCATTGGCAGGTGGATTCTTAACCACTGCGCCACCTGGGAAGCCTTTGGGGTCTATTTTCTACAGCAGCAATACCTAACTAATACACCAGAGAAGGGGCTCTCCCATCTGAGGAGGACCGAAGCAGGAAGGGCCAAAGGAGCAGTGCTCAGTCGGCATCCTTGGAGGAGGCAAGATGTTGTGACCAAGGTGCCTAAAGATGAAATGAAAGCTCTGTGGGGTGAAAATGGAGTTGAGGGTTAGGAGCTGGGCCAAGCAGGGTCAGAGATAGAGGGGGATGGGTCACGGGGGGCTGTTGAAAGCAGTGCAGTTAGGCCTAGCTTGTTCTTGTGAGTTGAGCTGATTTGAAGGTTGCAGCCATTGCTCTTGTAGTGGAGCCTGCCTCACACCTGGCTTTTACGTCCTGCCCTCGACCCAATCCCTGCCTCAAGCCCAAGGCTTGGTAACTGGGATCCCCCTGATTGGTACCCACTCTGCAGCCTGATGGCCCCATCTGTTTTACAGATGAGGAAAAGCAGACCCAGAAAAATGAAGAGACTTATTCATAAAGCCCAAATTGATCTTTCTACCTGGTCTTTGCCAGAGAGCACAATTTCCAGCAAAGTCCTACCTCTTTAATGCCCTGGTCAGAGCCTTCCCAAAGGACTGCTTCTGGAAAGCTAGATTTCCAAGCCTGGCCATTGAGAATGAAAAGAAGCTGGTTTCTTCTGGTCCCCAAGATAAACAAGCTGGTCAATTTTCTGTCGGTCCCAAGGCAGCTCTTCACTGCCCTGGAGCCAAGCAGACACTAGGCAGTCTGTGTGCAGGTCTGAGGCTGTAGCACCCCTTGGCTCGTAACAGCTTCTTGACTTCTCGGAGGGTGCTGGCCTCAGCTCAGACCACTTGGGTGGAGGGAGAAGAAGTTGAAGACACAACTGCGCTTCTCGTAAAGGTCTCTAAAAATAAAGGCAGAGTTAACCTAGTGAGAGTCTGCAGGGATGCTGGTCTGAGAGAAGTGTATTAATCTGAATTCTCCAGTTAAACAGAACTAATAGAATATATAAATATATATATACATATAAATATATATGTATAAACATATACATATGGATATATATAACATATACATGTAGATATATAACATACATATAGATGTGTAACATATATGTATATATATAGATATATACAGATACATACGCACTGATACATATGTGTAATAAGGAATTGGTTCACACAGTATGGAAGCTGAGAAGTCCCATTGTCTACAGTCACCAAGCTGGAGACCCTGGAGAGCCTATGGTATAATTCTAGTCCAAGGCCAAAGGCCTGAGAACTGGGAGAGCCAGTGGTGTAAGCTCCAGTCTGAGTCTGGGTCCAAAGGCAAGAGAAGACCAATGTCCCAAGTAAGGACAGGCAGAGAGAGCAAATTCTCCCTTAGCCTGCCTTTTTGTTCTATTCAGGCCTCCCATGGATTGGATGAGGTCCACACACATTGGGAAGGGCAATCTGCTTTACTAGGTGTACTGATTCAAATGTTAATCACATCTGGAAATGCCCTCACAGAATAATGTTTAACCAAATATCTGGGTACCCCATGGCCCAGTCAAGTTGACACAGCAAATTAACATCACCAGAAGGGATGCAGCCAGGCAGAGGTTCCTGACTAGGGCAACCAGACTAAGAAAAGAGTGCAAAGCAAGCCTTCTCCTAACAAGATCTGCATCCCAAGAAGATCAAAGCTTTCAGCTTCTGATCAATCTTATTTTAAGGGGGGTTCTGAGGAACTGAAAACTAGACTCAATCTAGTTAAACAATAAAAAGAATGTATTGGTTTTTGTACCTGAAAATGTTAGAAGTGTGAGCGGCAGACAAAGCTTGATCCGTGGTTCAAATATGGCACTAAGAGGGCTTCCCTGGGGGCGCAGTGGTTAAGAATCCACCTGCCAATGCAGGGGGACAGGTTCGAGCCCTGGTCTGGGAAGATCCCATGTGCCGCGGAGCAACTAAGCCCGTGTGCCACAACTACTGAGCCTGCGATCCAGAGCCCGTGTGCCACAACTACTGAAGCCCGCGCGCCTAGAGCCAGTGCTCTGCAACAAAGAGAAGCCACCGCAGTGAGAAGCCCACGCACCACAACGAAGAGTAGCCCCCGCTCGCCACAACTAGAGAAAGCCCGCATGCAGCAACAAAGACCCAACACAGCAAAAAATAAATAAATAAATTTATTTTAAAAAATATATATGTATGGCACTAAGAATCCAGTTTCTTTCTGTCTCTCTTTTCTGCCTTCCATGGAATCACTGGGTTGTCTGAGTTAGCAAGAAAGAAATACAGGCTGTCTACTTAAATTTGAATTTCAGATTAACAAGGAATATTTTTTTTTAGTATAACTATGTCTCATGCAACATTTGGGGCCTATTTATACTAAAAATTATTTGTTGTTTATCTGAAATTCAAATTCCTCAGGGTGTCGTATTTTATGAGACAACCCTATCCTAAGCCTAGCCCCGCCCCTCTTTGTTTGGTAGCTCCTATAGATAAGAGGGGACAGTTCTTTTCCAGAGCCTCAAGCAGACACCTCCCTGTATCTTCTTGGCCTGAAATGCCCGTTTCTGAACCAGTTTCTGTGGCCAGGGAATAAGATGAATTGATTGGCTTAGTAAGGAGGCCAGAGGCCTTTGGGGAAAGGAGAAGAGGATAATGGATGTTTTGGGGGGCACCCAAAAGATGTCTACTACATTGGACTTTCCAGTATCAGTCACAGAATTCAAGGTTGGATGGGACCCTAAAGATCACTTAGTCCAACCTGTGATATGATGCCTGAATCCCCCCCATACTATCCCAGTCTTTATGTTCATATCTCTAGTGACAGGGAATTCACTTTCCTCCAAGGAGCTCATTCCATCAGCAGCCTTGACTCTTGGAAAGTTCTAGCTGAAACTTTCCTTTTCTTGTATCTTCCATTCATTGGTTCCAGTGCTAACTAGAGGTATCTGCAGGGCAGTTTTCTAAACCAACTTGGGATGAATGAGTACATAGTATGCACCATGCACTTGGCTATGTGCTTTCACGTTTCATCTCATTTCATCCTCCCAATGCCCTGTGAAATAAGCTAGTCCCTTTTAATGGATACAGAAACTTGGGAGTTAAGCCCCTTGCCCTGATTACACAGCTAGTGGCCGAGCTGGATTTGAGCACACATTAGTCCTGGTGTCCCACCCACATGCCCCTCCACCATGATGAGGAACCCACAGACTTTCACATATTTGATGACAGTGTCCCAGCTCCCTTGTTCTCTTAGGACCTTGCTCTCAGGGACCTTCACTCCTTAAAGTTGGTATCCCAGACAGAACACGCTGCTCAGATGTGGTCAAGGGTGAAAGAATTGTGGAGGAGGAGAAGCAAGCAGTCCAGAGAGTTTTATATACAAATCACTCATCAGTTGATTTCATTCAGTTGTCAGCAGAAGCTGAGTGCCTGGTATGTGCAGACACCCTGTGAGGCACTGAGGATGAGGAGGGAAAGCAAGAGAGAAGATACAGTCTGTAACAGTCATGCCCCAGAAGGGGAAACAGATGTGAAATCAACAATTACAGTAAAATGTGATATATACATACTTGACTATATCAGCATGGATAGAATGCTGTGGGTCTGGTTACAAGAAGTCAAGGGGAAAAGGGCCCTAGAGGCAGGAGGAACAGCCTAGGCAAAGCACAGAGTGGTGAGTTCCTGCCTTCAGACAAGAGAACTGAGGGAGAACCTAGATGGGGAGGTGCTTGGCTGGAAGACCACTGTGTCCATGTACCACTGGGATTCTAATAACATGAAGAGTTTTTACTCCTGGCCTGGGCCTTCCTTCTTGAAACCCCATACTGTTTCTGCAGAAAACACTCTCCATACATTTCAACAAATTGGAGATTTATCCCCACAGAGGAAACTGGGTTTTGGCATTTGAAAACATCATAAATGGGCCAAGGACACAGGCAGTTCACACAAAAGGAAATATGGCTAGTAACCCAACGTGAGGAAACACAGTCGACCTGGCCAGGAATCAAAGAAATGCAAATTGAAACAACGGAGGTGCACACTTCCACCTATTAGATTAACAGCCATGACAAAAAAGGTTTAGGTGGTTAAACCTTTAGATGGTTAAACTGTTGTGGAAAGCAGGGACAGCTACAAGATCTTCAGGGCTCAGTACAAACTGAAAATGCAGGATCTCTTGTTCAAAAATTGTTAATAATTTCAAGACAGCAACAGCAGAGCATTAAGCCAAATGCCGGACTCTTCTAAGTCCTTGTTGGATGTTGTATAAATGAGTACAGCCCTGTTATGGGAGAAGAGGTGTCCCTTCTCTGACCCAAAGTCCATCCCTTTACCTGTGTTTCATCCCTCCCACCTGCTCAGGGACTGTATTATCTATTGTCACTTCTCTCCTGCTCGCAACCAAGTTTTCCCACCAGCGTTCACCATACACACAAGTCCTCCTTTATGAAAAAAAAAAAACCCAAAACCCACAAAACCAAAAACCCTCCCTCAAGGTTTCACCCCATCTCTTCCAGCTACTCTCCCGGCTCTCCATCTCAGCCATGCTTCTGGAAAGGTCTGTATAGACATGCTATCCCTGTGCCCTTATTTCCCATTCATTTATCCAGGCTGCTTGTCCCTCCATCATTACATGTCTTACCAAGGTCACCATTGATCTCGACTCATTTGCTGGGACCTTTCGGCAGCATTTGACACTGGTAACCACTCTCTCCTTCCTCTACCACTCTTCCCTAGGCTTCTGTGACATCATGTCCTCCTGGCTTTCCTCCCATGTCTCCTTCAGTCTTTTTGGCCAGCTGTATCCCTCCATCTGAAAGTGAAAGTTCCTCGCTCACCTGGTCTAGACTCTGTTCACCCTCAACCTTTCTCCTTAGGCAAGCTCATCCATGCCTGTGGCTTTAGTCACCATTTGTCCGTTGATGACTCGTAAATTCATGTCTGTAACCCAAACTCTGGTCTGAGTTTCAGACCCATAGTCTAGCTGCTCACTTGACAGCTCCACTTGCCTAGCTCAAAAACATCTTGAACTCCTTATGTACAAAATCACCCCCATACTGGTCCTCTTCCATTGTTCTCTGGATCTGTGAAGGGCATCACCGTTCATCCTGTTCCTTACACCAGAAATCTAGCAGTTGCCCCTCATATATCCTTCTCCTTTCTCTTCCCCACACATCTGAAATCTGCTACCAAGTCTTGTCAGTCTTACCTCCTCAATATTTCCTAAATATGTCCACTTATCTCCATTTCTATCCCTATTCACATCATCTAAGCAACTATCACCTTTCACCTTGACCACCGCAACAGCTGCCCATTGGTACCCCCATCCCTTCTCAAACTACCTCCCCCTACATACTACAGCCAGATTGAGTGTTTCAAAGCCCACACCCAGTTCAGGAGGGTCCCGTTGCTCTCAGGATAAAGACCAACACCCTTCTGATGGTCTGCAGGCCCTGCCTGATCTTGCCTCAGGCTCTCCCAGCAATTTGAGCTCCATCTATTGTGGTCTCCTCAGCTCTGCCGAAAGGCATTTGTACGCGCTGCTCCCTCTGTCTAGAATGCTGTTCTTTCCTCCCTTTTGGTCAAACTAGCTCCCAGTCATCCTTATTCCCCAGCTCAATCACTTTTTCCTTAGGAAATCCTTCCATTAACCACCAAGCAAAGTAGGGTTCCACCATGAAATGCTTTTATAGCTTCGTGTCTCTCTCCTTACTAATGCTTAGCATGGTTCTAATTTTATCCATCTGTGTGATGACCTGATCGGGTTCATGTCCCCAACTAGAGGGTAGGGCCCATGAGTGTAGACTGTATTGTATGTTCTTCCTCACTTGTAACCCCAGTGCTTAATCAGTGTCTGGCCAGAAGAAAGCGCTCAATAAATATTTGGTGAATGAATGAATGGACATGCATTTAACAGTATATGTTGAGAACTATAGAAATGTTCATGTTTTGATCCAATAACCCCACTTCTAGGAATTTATCCCAAGGAAGTTATCAAAAAAAAAAAAAAAAAAGAGGGAGAGAGAGAACATTTTTTATAGATGAAGATATTACTACATTCTTTTTTAGTAGAACATTTTTAAAAGACATATAGATGTCCAGCAATATGGGAAATGTTATAGAGTAGTAGATCCACAAAGTAAACAACATGGTCATTTAAAAACAATTGTGAAACTAAGTAGCAATATGGAAAACAGTTTACAATATTACAATTGTTTTTCAAAAGCTGAATGCACGATTGGAGTTTTACAACTATGTAAAAATGTTTTATGCATGCAGACAAGTACCAGATGGGAACAAGGAAAAATGAGTTGATTTGTCAGAAAAAGTGGATCATGATTGAATTTTCCATTTCATTTTGATTCCTCTTAGTGTAGTTATATTGGTTTTGCTCAAATAATACCTTAATGTATTCTGTGAGTTTCATCTATAATCATAAGCTGAATGAAATGTCCATGTTAAGCTGAGGATCCGTCAAAGCACAAATGCCTAATAAATAGTGTTATTTTAGAACAACCTATTAACCACTTTTAAAATAGATCCCATGATAATTGTACCTTATATTTATAATATTTTATGTGTGGACATGTGTTTTGTAAACACAGGAGTAAATGAGATGTATTATATGGTAGGTGTGTGTTAAACTTTTATTTTCCCCACTTTTGTGAACCAGTTGTTATTTTATTTAAAAATAATGGTTGTATCTATTTAAGGTATACAACATGATGATTTGATATACATATACATATTTTTAAAATTTTATTAAAGTATAGTTGATTTACATATGTTGTGTTAATTTCTGCTATACAGCAAAGTGATTCAGTTATACATATATATTCTTTTCATATTCTTTTCCATTATGGTTTATCACAGGATATTGAATATAGTTCCCTGTCTGTACAGTAGGACCTTGTTGTTTATTCATTCTGTATATAATAGTTTGCATCTGCTAATCCCAAACTCCCAATCCTTCCCTCCCCCCTCCCCCCTCCCCCTTGGCAACCACGTCTGTTCTCTATGTCTGTGAGTCTGTTTCTCTGTGGTAGATAAATTCATTTGTGTCATATTTTAGCTTCCACATATAAGTGATATCATATGGTATTTGTCTTTCTCTTTCTGACTTACTTCACTTAGTATGATAATCTCTAGGTCCATCCATGTTGCTGAAAATGGCATTATTTTGTTCTTTTTTATGGCTGAGTAATATTCCATTGTATATATGTACCACATCTTCTTTATCCATTCGTCTTTTGATGGACACTTAGGTTGCTTCCATGTCTTGGCTATTGTGAATAGTGCTGCTGTGAACATGGGGTGGTGTACATGTACATGTTGAAATGATTGCTACAGTCAAGCTAGTTAACATATCTCCTCACATAGGTACCTTTTTTTTTTTTTTTTTGGTGTGACAAGAGCACCTGAAATCTACTTTTTTGGCAAATTTCCAGTATTAAATACATTATTATTAACTCTAGTCATCATCATGCTGTACATTAGATCTCTTGAATTATTCATCCTATATAACTACAACTTTGTATACTTTGACCAACATCTCCCCATTTCCCCCACCTCCCTGCCCCTGATAACCACTATTCTAGTATCTGCTTCTGTGAGTTTGACTCTTTTTTTTTTTTAATTTATTTATTTTTGGCTGCATTGGGTCTTTGTTGCTGCACTCGGGGTCTCTCCAGTTGTGGCGAGTGGGGGGCTACTCTTCATTGCGGTGCCCAGGCTTCTCATTGCAGTGGCTTCTCTTGTTGTGGAGCACAGGCTCTAGGTGCGCGGGCTTCAGTAGTTGTGGCACACGGGCTCAGTAGTTGTGGCTCACGGGCTCTAGAGCGCAGGCTCAGTAGTTGTGGCGGACGGGCTTAGTTGCTCCGTGGCATGTGGGATCTTCCTGGACTCGGGCTCGAACCCATGTCCCCTGCATTGGCAGGCGGATTCTTAACCACTGCGCCACCAGGGAAGTCCCGAGTTTGACTCTTTTATTTAATTTTTTTTTTTTTAACTCCACTTGTTTATTTATTTATTTATTTATTATTATTATTTTTTAAACTATTTATTTATTTGGCTACGCCAGGTCTTAGTTGCAGCACACAGGATCTTTAGTTGTGGTGTGCGGGATCTTTTTAGTTGCAGCATGCGAACTCTTAGTTGTGGCATGTGGGATCTAGTTCCCTGACCAGGGATTGAACCCAGGCCCCCAGCATTGGGAGCGCAGAGTCTTAGCCACTGGACCACCAGGGAAGTCCCGAGTTTGACTCTTTTAGATTCCATATATAAATGAGATCATGCAGTATTTGTCTTTCTATGCCTTGCTTGTTTCACTTACCATAATGTCCCCCACGTTCATCCATGTTGTCACAAATGACAGAAAAGAGAGAATAATATTCCTCTCTCTGTGTGTGTGTGTGTGTGTGTGTCCGTGTGTGTAATCTTTATCCATTCATCTGTTGATGAACACTTAGGTTGATTCCATATCTTGGCTATTGTGAATAATGCTACAGTGAACATGGGAGTGCAGATACCTCTTCAAGTTACTGATTTCACTTCTTTTGGATATATACCCAGAAGTGGGATTGCTGGATCATATGGTGGTTCTACTTTTAATTTTGGGGGGGGGGAACCTCCACACTGTGTTTCCATCATTTACATTCCCGCCAACAGTGTATTACAAGGGTTCCCTTTTCTCCAGCCTCACCATTTGTTGTCTTTTTTTTTTTTTTAATAATGGCTGTCCTAATAGTAGTGAGGTGATTTCTCACTGTGGTTTTTTAAAGATATTTATTTATTTAAGCTGCGCTGGGTCTTAGTTGCGGCACGTGAGATCTTTGTTGTTATGTACGGGATCTTCATTGCCGCATGTGGGCTTTTTAGTTGTGGCATGTGGGATCTTTAGTTGCGGCATGCATGTGGGATCCTGTTCCCCGACCTGGGATCGAACCCGGGCCCTCTGCATTGGGAGGGAGGAGTCTTAGCCACTGGACCACCAGGGAAGTCCCCTCACTGTGGTTTTGATTTTCATTTCCCTGATGATTGCCAATGTTGAGCATCTTTTCATATACCTTCCAGCCATTTGTATGCCTTCTTTTGAGAAATGTCTATTCAGGTTCTTTGCCTATTTTTTAATCAGGATATTTATTTCCTTGTTGTTGAGTTATTGAGTTCCTTATATATTTTGGATATTAACCTCTTATCAGGTGTATGGTTTGCAAATGTTTTCTCCCATTCTGTAGGTTGTCTCTTCACTTTATTGGTTGTTTCCTTTTCTGTGCTGGAGGTTTTTAGTTTGAAGCAATCCCACTGGTCTATTTTTGCTTTTGTTGCCTATGCTTTTGGGGTCATATCCAAAAAAATCATTGCCCAGACCAATATCAAAAAGCTTTTCTCTGTTTCCTTCTAGTAGTTTTATAGTTTCAGGTCTTACATTTAAGTATTTAATCCATTTTGAGTTGATTTTTGTATATGGAGTGAGATAGGGTAAAATAGGGACCAATTTCATTCTTTTGCACATGGATAACCAGTTTTTCCAACACCATTTATTGAAGAACTGTTCTTTCCTCGTCGTGTGTTCTTGGCATCTTTGTCAATGCCAATTGACCATGAATGAGTGGGTTTATTTCTGGGTTCTCTAGTATGTTTCATTGGTCTATATATCTCTTTTTATGTGTTTTGATTACTATAGTGTTTTATTATATTTTGAAATCAGGCAGTGCGATGCCTTCAACTTTGTTCTTTTTGCTCAAGATTGCTTTGGCTATTCACAGTCTTTTGTGGTTCCATATTAATTTTAAGATTGTTTTTTCTATTTCTGTGGGAAAATGCCATGAGAATTATGATCGGATTACATTGATTCCATAGATTGCTTTGGGTAATATGAGCATTTTAACTATATTAATTCTTCTAATCCATGAATGTAGGATATCTTAAAATTTATTTCTGTCTTCAAGTTTTTTTAAAATCAGTGTTCTGTAGTTTTCAGTGTATAGATCTTTCACCTCCTTGGTTGAACTTATTCTAAAATATTTTTTGATGCTATTGAAAATGGAATCTTTTTCTTAGTTTCTTTTTTGTATTGTCCCTTATTAGCATATAGAAACACAACTGATTTTTATGTGTTGATTTTATATCCTGAAACTTTACTGAATTCATTTATTAGTTCTAACAATTTTCTTGGTGGAGTCTTTAGGGTTTTCTATATATAAGATCATGTCATCTGCAAACAGAGACAAATTTAGTTCTTCCTTTCCAATTTGGATGACTTTTATTCATTTTCTTGCCTAATTGCTCTGGCTAGGACTTCCAATATTATGTTAAATAGAAGTGGCAAGAGTGAGCTTCCTTGTCTTGTTTCTGATCTTATACGAAAAGCTTTCAGCTTTTCACCATTGACTATGATGTTAGTCATGGGCTTGTCATATATGGCATTTATTATGTCAAGGTACATTCCTTCTATACCTAATTTCTTGAGAATTTTTTTCATAAAAGAATGTTGAATTTTGTCAGATGCTTTTTCTGCATCTTTTGAGATGATCTGATGGTTTTTATCCTTTATTCTGCTAATGTGATATATCACATCTATTGAACCATCCTTGCATCCCAGGGATAAATCCCATTTGATCATGGTGTATTATCCTTTTAATGTGATATTTAATTTGGTTTGCTAGTATTTTGTTGAGGATTTTTGCATCTGTGTTCATCAGGGATATTGGCCTGTAATTTTCTTTCTTTGTAGCGTCCTTGTCTGGTTTTGGTATAATGGTAATGCTGATCTCATAAGGAGGAAGTTCTTCCACCTTTTCAATTTTTTGGAAGAGTTTGAGAATTGGCATTAATTCTTCTTTAAATGTTTGGTAGAATTCACCAATGAAGCCATATAGTCCTGGGCTTTTCTTTGTTGGGATGTTTTTGACTACTGATTCAATCTCATCACTCATTATTAGTCTGTTCAAATTTTCTATTCTTCGTGATTCAGTCTTGGTAGGTTATATGTTTCTAGGAATTTATCCATTTCTTCTAGTTATCCAAATTGTTGATGTATAAATGTTCATAGTAGGGTTTACTCTTTGAATAACTGTCAAACTGTTTTCCCGAGTGATTTACCATATTACATTCCTACCAACAATGTATGAATGTTAGTGGAATGTAAATGTTCCACTTTCTTGCCAACACATGGTGTGATCAGTCTTTTTAATTTTAGGCAACCTAATGGGTGTGTAGTAGTATCTCATTGTGATTTGAATATACATTTCTCTAATGATTAATGATGCTTATTTGATATCTGTGTGTAACTTTGGTGATGTGTCTGTTCAAACCTTTGCCAATTTTAAAATTGAGTTGTTACTCTTTTTAATATTGAGCTATAAGAGACGTTTATATATTCCAAACAAAATCCCTTATCAGATGTATTTTGCAAATATTTTCTCCCAGTCTGTAGTTTGCCTTTTCACTTTCTTAACATAAGATTATATGGAGAGAAATTTTAAATTTTTTGATGAAGTTCAATTCATCAATTTTTACTGTTATCATTTGTGCTTTTTTAGCCCAAGGTCACCAAGATTTTTCTCCTCTGTTTTATGGAAGTTTTATAGTTCTAGTTCTTACATTTAGGTTTATGACCCGTTTGGAGTCAGGTTTTGTATTTGGTATGAGGTAAGGGTCAAGGCTCCTTTTTTTAAAAAAAAATGGATATTCAGTTGTTCCAACACTATTTGCTGGAAATATCCTTTCCCCATTGAACTGCCTTGAATATCCTTTCCCCATTGAACTGCTTTGTCAAAAATCAATTGAACTGCGGAAAGAATAGTTTTTTTTTTTTAATAAATGGTGCTGGGACAACTAAATATCCATGTACAAAAGAATGAAGTTGGAACCCTACTTCATACACATACAACAACTCAAAATGGACCATACACCTATATGGAAAAGCTAAAACTTTAAAACTCCTAGAAGACAACATAGCAATAAATCCTCATTACCTTTGGCTAGGCAATAGTATCATTAGTCATTAAAGAAATGTAAATCAAAACCAAGATAAGATACCACTTCCCACCCGCTAGCAGGGCTACAGTAAAAAAAAGGTGGACAATACCAAGTGCTGGTGAAAGGAGAAAGTAGAACTCTCATGTATTCCTGGTGGAAATGTAAAATGGTGCAGCTGCTTTGGAATACAGTTTGGCAGTTTCTCAACAAATTAAACATAGAGTTATCATATGACTCAGAAATTCTATACCTAGGTATAGACCCAAGAGAAATGAAAATTTATGTCCATGCAAAAATTTCTACATGAATGTTAAATAATATCCTTCAAAGTGGAAACAATCCAAATGTCCATCAGTGATGAAGAGATAAATAAAATGGATATATCTGTGCAATGTAATATTATTTGGCAATAAAAAGGAATGAACTACTGGTACATGCTACAATGTGGATGAACCTTGAAAACATTAAGTGAAAGAAGTTAGTTGCAAAAGATCACATATTATATGATTTCGTTTATATCAAATGGCCATAATAGGCAAATCTTTGGAGACACAAAGTAGATTAGTGGTTGCTTAGAGCTGGCATTGAGTGCTGGTGGAAGGGAATGGGGAATGACAGTTAATGGGTATGAGATTCTTTTATTGGGGATGAAAATATTCTATAAATATATTATGGTGATGGTTGCACAACTGTGAATATACTAAAAACCACTGAATTGTACACTTTAAGTGGGTGAATTATATGACATGTGCATTATGTCTCTGTAAGACTGTTTGAAAAGTCAATTTATCGTATATGTGTAAGTCTATTTCTGGACTGGCCCCTCTGCTCCATTGAGCTATTTGTCTATCGACACCAATACCACACTGTCTTGATTACTGTAACTTTAGAGATTTGGAAATTAACTAATATAATTTCAATAACTTTCTTCTTTTACAAAATTGTTTAGGCTATTATAGATCCTTTTTTAAAGAATCAATTTGTCATTTCCTTCAAAAAAGCCAGCTGAGGTTTTGACTCGAATGGCATTGAATCTGTAGATTAGCTTTGGGAGAATTGACACCTTAACTGTATTGAGTGTTCTGATCCATGAGGAACTGTATATATCTCCATTTATTTTGGTCATCTTTAATTTCTCTCATCAGTGTAATGTAGTTTTCAGTATAAATGTCTTGCACATCTTTCATCAAATTTATCCCTTAGTATTTCTTATTTTTGATGATACACAAAGTTTTACAAGAATTATATCAGCAGAAATACTTCCAATTTAGACCGAAAGGGAAAGAGACAATACAAAATGAAAAGAAGCTTTTTTTGGACTCCTAAAATTCTACTGGCAGGGAGCAGGCTGAGAAAACTGCTCAATTACAAATATGTGCTTCCTTTCATTAAACAATTTTTTTTTTTAGAATTTCAATTTCCACTTGTTTGTTGCTAGTATATAAAAATACAATTGATTATCAAAAAAATTAATTTTGGGACTTCCCTGCTGGTCCAGTGGTTAAGACTTCGCCTTCCAACAGGGGGTGCGGGTTCGATCCCTGGTCAGGGAGCTAAGGTCCCACATGCCTTGCGGCCAAAAAAACCAAAACATAAAAAAAAACAGAAGCAATATTGTAACAAATTCAATAAAGACTTTAAAAATGGTCCACATCAAAAAAATCTTTAAAAAAAAATTAATCTTTTTCCAGTTAATTTCCTAAATTCAGTTATTCATTCTAGTAGCTTTTTTTGAGTAGATTCCTTATAATTTTCTGCTGAGGTGATTGTATCATCTGCAAATTAAGAGTTTTATTTCTTCCTTTCCAATCTGTATGTGTTGTATTTCTTTTTCTTGCCTTGTCACACTGGCTAGAACTTCTACTACAATGTGAATAGAAAGGGTAAAAGTACACAACCATGCCTTATTCCAGGTCTTAGAGGAACATATTCAGTGTTTTATTATTGTGGCAGGCAGTCTTCAAAATGGCCCCAATGACCCTAACCTACTGGTATTCATGTTTTTGCTAGTTTATGTGTATCTGGATTGGTCTGTGTATCTAATAACAGGGAAGTGGCTGTGTGAATTCACAGACTAGATCATAAAAAGTCACTGTGGCTTCCATCTTGGTCACTCTCTTTAGAATCACTTGTTTTGGGGAAAGCCAGATCCCATACCAAGCAATGTGGCAAGGAACTGTGGCCTCCTGACATTCGCCAGTGAGGGACTGAGCCTTTAACTATCATGTGAAAGATGCCATATTAGAAGTGAATCCTCCATCCCCAGTCAAATCTTCATGATTGTAGCCCTAGACAGCAAATTGATTGCAACCTCATGGAAGGCCCTGAGTCTGAACCAACCAACACCAGATTCCTGACCCTCAGAAACTGCATGAGATAATAAAAGTTCCTGGTTAATGCCGATAAGTTTTGGGGGGTAATTTGTTACATAGCAGTAGTTAAGTAATACAGATGTTGGTATCTGGAAGTGGGGTGCTACCATTAACAAAACTTTAAATTTGGGAGTGTTTTAGGAACTGAGAAATGGGCAGGGGTTGAAAGGACTTTGAAGAACTACTGATGAGGACTTAAGGGAAAATGAGGAGCATATTACTGGAAATTGGAGGAAGGGAGATTCTTGATATCTGGTTGGAGAAAGTTTAGCAACACTGTCACCTGTAGTTATATGGAAAGTAGAAAATGATCATAATGAACTGGTCTAAGGAGATTTCCATCCAGACTGTTGAAGGTGCCGCCTGTTTCCTTGCTGCTTTTAGCAAAATTCTAGAGGAGAGAAAGAAGCTAAAGGAAGGACTTAAAAAAAAAAAAAAGGAGATAGGACTTGCTGTTTATGAAGATCCCCACCTCTCTAGATAGCAAACAATGTTAAAATTAAGAAATGAGTTCTGAGCAAAGATCAAACCCAGGGATCTCTCAGGAAATCATGGTCTAACGATGAAGCTGAGGGAGGGTATGACCATGAAACCCTTTGTTAATACTTCAGGAAGGTCAGAGTTGGTACCTGAGAGTACTATTTTGTTACAGTGTACCTCTAAAGATTTTAAGGGTGTGACTCAGTAGAAACGAGTCACTAAGTGGGACAAGATTCTGGAGCCAGACAGCTGGAAAAGGTGGCAAGGGAGGGATGTATGGAACACCAAGAGGGATGTATGGAACACTAAGAATTTACAGGAGCTGCCAAGAGAGTAGAGTTTGTGGCCAACAACATGGACTCTGGTATAAACCCCAGTTCTGCCACTTATTGGCCACGTGACCTTTGGACAGATACTTTGTCCCTCAGTTTCCTCAGCAGTAAGATGGGGATTGTAGTGCATACTTTATAGAGTTGCTGTGAGAGTTAAATGGCTTCATACAGGTGAGCACCCAGAACCATGCCTGATATATAGACTGTGATAAATAAGTGATAGTTACTATATTTGGGTAAGGGGAGGTGAAAAAGCCAGTATTTCTTACAGCAAAGCTGAATGTGGCCTAAACTATCATTTGGGTGACAAAAGGAACTATAGCATTAATTTGTTGTCACAGGCTTGAGAGGGTCTCCCAAGCTCTCTAGACATGGCAGTAACCCGGGACAAATGTGAGACTAGGTCCTTGAGCTGTTCATTTGCAAGTGGCACACCAGCGACACAAAGAGCTGAGAAATGAAAAGGAGCGAGAGATTGCTATGGTCTGAGAACGCTTAGATAATCAGAGCTAGAGGGGATTTTTACGAGCTTGTCCAATATCATCAATATTGTCAGAGGAAGAAGCTTGGAGAGGAAACCACTAAGGAATCCATAGTTTCCTGGTGCCTCTAACACAGAGTGGGCATCAGTACAACCTGCCCTCTCTGTACCAGTCTGGGCAGGGCCTGGTCAAAAATGGCTGGTACTCAGTGTCAGAGAAGGGCTGAAATAATAATAAATGTTAATTCTATTTTTTACACTTTCAGCTAGCATTTATTAAGCACTTAGTATGTGCTAGTCACAACTGTATGAGGATAAACCATTTCTTGACCAATAAAAATTTTGACAATTTCATATAGATCAACCTAATACATAACTTTATTTAATCATAATAAAACTCTGTGAAGTATATACTATCATTAGCCTGATTTTACAGATGAGGAGACAGAGGCACAGAGAGATTAAGTGCCTTACCCAAGGTCACACAGCTGGTAAGTGATAGAGCCAGTTTACAAATCCAGGAAGGTTGATTTCAGAGCCCATGCTTGTGAACCCCTCCTCCAGACACCAACATGAAAGTGCCCACAGTCTCAGCAGGCTGGCCCTGGCACCTGGGTCCCACACTGACCCCCAGAGTCTGTGAACCAGCTTCCCCTGGAGAATTAGATCAGCCCAACCTCCTGGGGCCTTATCAGAAAGAGCACGTGCTGGACCAGCCCTGTGATCTCATGCTGGCGGGGCTTTGAGACAATGGAACAACTTGTGAGCACCAGGCATCACCGTGGAGACAATGTGCTTCTCCAAACACCAGCCCCCAGAATAACAAACACCGTTGACTTCCACGGCACCGAAGTCTAAATATTGAAGTGGAGCATCCGTGCCTCACCACGTGTGGTGATCTTTTAGTGGAAAAAGTTGACAGTTGCTATTGTCTAGATTCCCCAGGGTGAAGATCTGAAGTCATTCCTCTTGTTCTGCAAGACTTCTGCCGCCTCTCTCTAGCCCCTGGTCTGAAAGAGGGTTTGTTTGATGTGAGCCAGGCCGAGGGACCCCTCAACATCCCACTGTGATCTTTACTGACCTAGAGCAAAACAAGAAAATAAGGACAATATGGAGAGTTTTTCCTAAAGCTAAAAGTATTCGACTTACAGAACTCTATTTTTGATGCTGAGCATCCTTTCC
Source organism: Eschrichtius robustus (assembly GCF_028021215.1). Lineage (NCBI taxonomy): Eukaryota > Metazoa > Chordata > Mammalia > Artiodactyla > Eschrichtiidae > Eschrichtius > Eschrichtius robustus. Next base: position 128,136,383 of record NC_090824.1, read on the forward strand.
ATGGCTCCTATGCTTTCTACTACTCCATCCACCTCTCTGCACTCATTGCACAAGGCGCTAATGGTGGCTTCATGACTTACCAGTCTCAGTTTCCACTGCTCACTGCCTCATCCTCTCAATATTTCTGTTTTTAAAAACTATTTATTTATTTTGGCTGCGCCGGGTCTTCGTTGCGGCGCACGGGGTCTTCGTTGCAGCATGTTTAGTTGTGGCATGCGGGATCTCTTAGTTGCGGCAGGGATTGAACCTGTGCCTCCTGCGTTGGGAGCTTGGAGTCTCACCCACTGGACCCCCAGGGAAGTCCCTTCTCTCAATATTTCTTTGCTCACGTTTTCTAGAGAGAATCTGATTGACCTAACATGTCTCTTTTACACCAGACCATGTCTCGTGTTGTTGGCCAGCCCATCAGCCAGCTGCCTTTGGGCCAGGTGGCCGGCACTGGTTTAATCAGCTGGCATGGCCTAAAACACAATTGCTCTTTGAGCAGGTGGTAACAGTGGGCCAGTGCCCCTTGAAAGGGGCTTAAAGGGCAGGGGCTGTGAGTGATATGGCTGGCATAAAAGTCCAATTTGGAGATTTCACACCAAAATCGAATTTACAGTTCTCAGCTTAGGAAGGTTTCGGAGTCCTGGCGTGGGAAGGTCCATCTGAGCCATACAAGGGATACCAGCACAGTCAGGCTCTGGAGGAAGCAGCCAAGGGGAAAACTCACACCAAATGGGCAGTATTCAGTAAGGGGGTGGTTGCAGAGGCAGAGAGGAAGACACAGATTTAGACATAATTTGGAAGAAAATCAGTAAGCCTTGGTGAAAAATTGGATATAAGGAATGAACTAGAAGGAGGAGAGATGGTGGCATCGTTCACTGAGAAAGAACATAGAACAGTTTGGGAGATGAAGGAGAAATGGCCAGTTCCATTCTGACATGTTGAGACATGAGACATCCTGCTAGATTTACCAACGGGAAGTTGGCTGTTCAAGTATAAAGTTTAGGAAAGAAGTCTGGGTTGGAAGGATAGATGTGAGTAGCTTCAGCATGTTGGTGGTTGAGACCATGGAGAGGATGATTTCACTCCGGGAGAGGTGGAGGGCATAACTGATGCTTGACAGGTTCTTGTTGGGTGAATGAGTGAATGAATGAATGAATGAATGACCTGGTCAACATGGATTTGCTCATGTTTCACTCATTCCCAAGCGAAAGTCACTCACTGAGACCTTGCACTATGAAAAAGCAGAATGGTGCATGGAAAGAATGTGGGCTTTGAAGCCAACATCAGGTTCAATGGCAGGTTGAAACTTACTAGCTGTGTGCCTTTGGGCTTCATCCTTAACCTCTTGCAGCCTTAGTTTCCTCATCTCAAAATGGGTGTAATGATATTTACCTCACGAGGCTGTCATGAGGATTAAATAAGAGAGCAAGACCAGAGCTTCAAGAACAGGGTTTGGTACATATGGTAGGCACTCAACAGCAGTTACAGACTCCTGCTTCCTGCTGAAGCAAGCTTTGAAATACCAAAGAGCATTTTGGGTAAGAGCCTAACAGAGACTCTGAGGAGGTCATACCCTTAGACGTCTCAAAGGGACCCACTGATAATGTAAATAATCTTATTTGGAGCTAATGTCAAGAGTGTACATCTGAGGCCTGGACCAAAGAGCCCTCCTGCTCCCCACTCCTACCTCCTGCGTGGGCCGTCTGTGACAGGCCATGCCGGTTCATGTGGTCACACTTCCCAGTGGGTTCTTCCCACTTGCAGGACTCCCACAGGCACCCAGTATCTGCCCACACCCCCCCCAGGGAAACTTCCTCCCACTGCCTGCACCTGTCGAGGCCCCTGCCACACTCCAACGTGAACGCCCAGTTTCCAAGTCTTTGACACCTTCCCTTAAGCCGAGAGCTCCCATTCTGGCCCATATACCAGGCCTACATAGATAGGAAAGAGACAGGAAAAGGTGTTTCCTTCATTTAACATCAAATACCCAGTGCTTGACATCAGTTTACTTCAAGTCTTAAGATTTTTTCAAAGAAAGTTATAGAACCCTAGTGGGAGAAATAAAGCAAGATCAGAATTAATGGAAAGCCCACCCACGCCAGGCTAGAAGATTAAAAATAGCGAAGGCAACAATTTTCCATGAGTTTCTATATAGATATAGTGCACTACCTATTAAGGCTCCCAAGGGATACTTTACAAGAGCTTGAGAAATGAATAGTGATGTTCAGTTACCCAGATTAAATGGTTAAAAAAACTAAAGCTTCTTTTTAAAGGGTATGATAGTAAATTTAGCTTACTAGATTCCATAACATGTTACAAAGAGACAATTATCTAAACCACATGGTAACAATGGGAGAAAAAGATCAGTGGAAGAGATTAAATGATCCAAAATTAATTCAGTATATAGTAAAACTATAAATAATCCAACAATGAGGAAAGTAATTACCATATAATAAATGTTTGGGAGAGAACTGTAATTAATACAGAGAGAAGTTACACCTTATACCATTTCCTGCAATAAATTGCAGATGAGATTTTGTGCATATTTGAAAAACAAACCGTAAAAAAGGCAAGAAAGTATAATTCCACATTTATCATATTGGAAGAGAATCCATCACCAGAGACAACAAAGATTTTCAAATTAAAAAATAGGAACGTTTTGTTAAAGAAAATATAGGACAATTAATTGCAAGAGGAAAATATCGTGTGAAAAAAAAATACCGATACATCTAAAATATATTAATTTTTGCTTTTTCACAAAAAGCTAAAAATCAGTGCCCAGTAAGCAACAAAATAGATGAACAGTTTACACAGGAAGTACAGATGGTAAATCAAAACATGAAAAAGTACATAACTCTACCAGAAATGAGAGAAATGCAAACAAATCAGCTATGAGGTATCAGCACATGCTTATCAAACTAATCAAAATAAAATAAAATAAAATGGCAAAACCCTGTGTTGGTAGAGCTGTGGGAAACAGGCAAGATAGTATAGAGACGTTTGGGGCAGGGACTGTGGAGCCAGGCTGCTGCAATACCAGCTCCACCATGGGCCACTTCTGAGACCTTCTGTGAGTGACTTAATCTCTCTGTGTCTTGGTTTCCTCATCTGTCAAATGAGGTTTAAATGAGTCAGTAAATATATATATTTGATTAGAGCACAGTCTCTAGGTGCGCGGGCTTCAGTAGCTGTGGCACGCGGGCTCAGTAGTTGTGGCTCGCGGGCTCTAGAGCGCAGGCTCAGTAGTTGTGGCGCACGGGCTTAGTTTCTCCGTGGCATGTGGGATCTTCCCCGACCAGGGACTGAACCCATGTCCCCTGCATTGGCAGGCGGATTCCCAACCACTGCACCACCTCGTCTGTCAAATGAGGTTTAAATGAGTCAGTAAATATATATATAGTGCTTGGAATAGTACCTGGCACATAGTAAGTACTATATACATGTTAGCTGTTATTTGTAGATGGGGGTGCCTTCCCCATCATTTTCCCTCAATTGTAGTAGGAAGGGCATGGGCTTTGGGGCCAAAAAGATTATTCATTCAACAGATTTTTACCAAATGCCAGATCCAGGTGCAAATCCCAGTTCCATTAATTATTAGTGATGTCACCTTGAGAAAATCGCTTAGCAACATTGAATCTCAGTTTCTTCCATCTGTAAAATGGAGTAACAAAATCTACTGCTTAGTCTGGCTTAGGGGGAATGAGATTGCACAAGAAAGTACCTAGAATGGGGCTTGGAGCGTAGAAGTCCTTAATCTACCTTCGATTCCTCACTTCTCCTCCTAGAACTTCAGCCCAGCCCAAGTGCCCAGCCCATATCTGTGGTCATGGAATTTGCTCTCAGCTGTCTGCCAGTTAGACCAGATTAAGATCTTCAGATGGCCCCAAACCCTGAAGCTCACGATGCCACCTACCTCCAAAATATGTGAATCAAAATAACAGTACTGGGACTTCCCTGGTGGCACAAGGGTTAAGAATCCTCCTGCCAATGCAGGAGACACGGGTTTGATCCCTGATCCAGGAAGATCCCACATGCCTCAGAGCAACTAAGCCCGTGTGCCACAACTACTGAGCCTGTGCTCTAGAGCCCGCGAGCCACAACTACTGAGCCCATGCCCCACAACCACTGAAGCCCGTGCACCTAGAGCCCGTGCTCCGCAACAAGAGAAGCCACCGCAATGAGAAGCCTGTGCAATGCAACGAAGTGTAGCCCCTGCCCGCCGCACGTAGAGAAAGCCCGTGTGCAGCAACAAAGACCCAACGCAGCCAAAAAATAAATAAATAAAAATTAAAAAAAAAAACAACAACGTCAATCTGTAAAATAAAAGTTGGTGTTTTGATGTGCCACAAAACTTACTTGTATGCTGCAAATACAATCGCTTATTTCAGTATTTTCTCTCTCACTCTTGCTTATTTTTTGGTTCCCCTGTTTGCTACTGGGCTTTTTTCCCTGGTGGGTAATCCCAGCCCATTGCCAAATCATCCCCATGACGTAGGGGCCATAACAACTTCAGATTTCTCCCTCCCCAGGGGTATTTGCATTTTAGGTAGGGGGAAGCAAGAGCTCTTGGGGGCTGAAAGCTGGCACAGAAGGGGCACTCAGTAAATATTTGTGGAATGCAAGAAACGAAACTGAGTTATTTGTAGTGAGGTGGACGGACCTAGAGTCTGTCATACAGAGTGAAGTAAGTCGGAAAGAGAAAAACAAATATCGTATGCTAACACATATACATGGAATCTAAAAAAAAATGGTTCTGATGAACATGGGGGTAGGATAGGAATAAAGACGCAGATGTAGAGAATGGATTTGAGGACATGGGGAGGGGGAAGGGTAAGCTGGGACGAACTGAGAGAGCGGCATGGACATATATACACTACCAAGTGTAAAATAGATAGCTAGTGGGAAGCAGCCGCGTAGCACAGGGAGATTAGCTCGGTGGTTTGTGACCACCTAGAGGGGTGGGATAGGGAGAGTGGGAGGGAGATGCAAGAGGGAAGGGATATGGGAGTATATGTGTACGTATAGCTGATTCACCTTGTTATACAGCAGAAACTAACACAACATTGTAAAGCAATTATAATACAATAAAGATGTTAAAAAAAAAAAAGAATGAATGGATACATGAAATCTCTGAATGGTGGAATTTCAGCTGTGATGGGAGACAGAGGTGGAGGATCTCTTTAAGGGAGAGACAGTGACCAGAATTCCTCAGATTGCCCTAGGTTTGTGGAGGGCTGATATTCAAAATCTTTAGCAGGTGGAGCAGCGTAAGTACTGACCAGGCACCTGGAGACCCCCGCTGGGCTAAGCATCATCTCTTTGCTTGTGGGTAATGGGAGGCCCAGGGGTCCCAAAGGGAAGGGCCTGTGAGAGAGGGGGGTCTAGGGGCTCCCAGCAGCTGTTATTCACCAACAGGTATGAAAGTACTTCAGGATTCCAACAACCGGCACGGCCGTATCACACACACACAAGGACAGAATGCCAGGCCCAGTTAGGAGGTTGCATAGGAATCAGGAGACTTATGCCATCCCCCTCCCTAGGCTCCAATTTCCCATCTATAAAACAAAGAAGTCAGACTTTCTAATCTTTCTGATCCACTCCAGCTCTGAAGGCCTGTGATTTCAAAACCAATGTGTAAAAGGCTGTGGTATAGTAGAGAAAACACATGCTCTGAAGCTGGAAAACCAGTTCAAACCCCAGCTGTTACTGTGTAACCTGGGTCCAAATCAGTTAACTTCTCTGAACCTCCACTTTTCATTAATTCAACAAATATTTACTGAGCACTTTTTATGTGCCACATTGTGAGAACACACCAGTGAACAAGACCTGGTCTTTGCCATCATGGAACTCACTGTCTACTTAAGACTCCTTGGATGCAAGTTGACGGAAACTGACTCAAGCCAGCTCATACAAAACCAGAATGCGTTATGAGGATGTAGGCAAATCTGGGGGCCACAGGGTGGGAAGCACCGCCAACCATTCTATTGCCCCCAGCATACCTGCTGTACTGTTCATCCTCCTTCCAGACCTGATTCCTGTGAGCCTCAGTCAATAGGACATCCAAATTCCAAATCTCAGGAAGGAGAATCTGATCATCCCAGCTTGGGTCGTGTGTCCACTCCCAGTCTAATCATCTGTGACCGTGGGGCAGGGCCGCTCAATAGAAACATGGCCTCAGGGAATCGCTCATCTGGATGGATGAGGGGTCTGAGTTCCAAAGAAAGAAGAGCTTGTGGATCCTGGTATCCACTCCACAGCCTCATAGGTTGGTTGTGAACTTAAATGAAATTCCATGGAAAGTGGCTGGTGCATAGCCTAGGTGTAGATGCAGCACTGTGACACCAGGCTGTGTTCATAGCTGGTGCTTGACTATGAGGAATTACTTGTTAATGATAATGTCTTTCATGTCTCTGGCTGCTTTGTGTCCATTTTCTCAGTGACTTTCTCCCTTTGCTTTGATCGTGGGCCCCACCTGGCTGAGCTGTCTTGTAAGTTAGCTGGGCACACAAGGCACCCAGGCTGACCCCACCCAGAGCTCAACACCTGGCCCCCACACCTGCTGGGTACCTGATATGCTAAATGAATGAATGAATGAAAGAGTAAATGAGTGAATGTTCTCCCACCCAGCCCTCAGTGCTCCACTGGGGGCAGATGGACGGTTGGGGCAAGGGAGGGTGGTCTTTGGAATTTGTCTTCTTTCCACCCAGGTCTTTGTTGGAGGACCTCTCTTTCCCCCTTTGCTTAGTATCCAAGAACCAGGAGCTCAGCTCCTCTTAAGAATTCTAGGAGGGATCAAGGACTGTGTTCAAGTCCTCCCAGCCAGTTCTAATTTGCAGAATAACATTGAGCCACTGACTTCACCTCTCTGGGCCTCAGTTTCCCCAATGGCAAAAGATATGGCTATGGATGCCAGGACTGGCCGAGGTCAGAGATGGGAAAGGCCAGGCTGCAGCCCTTCCCCACCATCCCACAGGGCCCCTGCTGCCTGGAGGGGAAGATCGGTGAGGCCTTCCGCCCAGCTGCTTCGTGCCCTCAGGAGCACCTCTTCTGCTGGCCCACGACCGATGACTTCACCGGCTGTGGCTGAAACCTGAACCCTCTCACTATGGGCTGAGCAGGAAGTTTTTTCCTGCAGTGGGAGCTTTTGTTCTGCAAGCCTTGATCGCTGGGCAGAGGAATTTCCAGGTGGCTGACCTCAGCCCGGACTCTGGCCAAGCCCATTAGACCTGCAGGGGGCCTGAGGGAGGGCTGTGGGCAGGTCAGAAGGTGCAGGGTTTCAGGCACCAGGAGGCGTCTCTCCTTCCTCTTCTTTTGCATCATCCGGCTGTGCCTCGGGTCAGCTTCCCATCCATCACTCAGGGGGAAAGCCCAGGGAAAGCTCATTCACCCTGAAAGTAGATAGAAACGTGGGTGGAAAGTGGATTCTAATCTGGTCCAACTACTTACTGCTAGCTGAGTGCCTCAGACTAGGCACCTGACCTCACTGGCACTCAACTTCCTCATCTATAAAATGGGAATAATAGTGCCTCAGACCTCCTGGCAGGGGGTATTAAATATAAAGCATTAAAAACTGCCTGGTACATAGTAAATGCTCAGTAAAGATGAACAACAATTTTTCTTATTATCTCTCCAGTGAAGAGGAAATGAGATGCCATATGGAGGCACCTAGCAAAGGGATCAGATCAAAAAACAGAAGCTCCCTTTGCTAAGAGATCATCCTTTTCTGCTGCACGAATCTGGCTGTGTGTCCCTTCCCAGGATCACACGCCTCCACAAAGGTGACTGTGTTAGATTTCACAACAGAAATGTATCGTCTCGCAGTCCTGGAGGCTAGAAGTCTGAAATCCAGGTGTCAGCAGAGTTGGTTCCTACTGAGGACTATGAGGGAAGGATCTGTCCTGGGCCACTCTGCTTCGTGTGTGGGTGGCTGTCTTTTCCCTGTGTCTCTTCACCTAGTCTTCTCTCTATGTGTATCTGTGTCCAAATCCCTTTTCATCAGGATACCAGTCATATCAGACTAGTGCCCACCGCAAAGACCTCATTTTAATGATTACCTCTGTAAAGACCCTCTCTCCAAATAAGGTCACATTCTGAGGTACTGGGGGTTAGGACTTCAGCATATGAATTTTGGGGGGAACACAATTCACCCCAAAACAATGACCTAGGGGGAGAAGGTAATGCTTAGCTGAAAGGTGGACTTCATATCTTTCAACACCAGAAGAGATGAGATAATTTGGAGCAGAAAGGCCTTCTTGAGGTCTGTCAAAACTTCCCTGGGACATGGCTATCAATTCTAATAGTGTCAAGTCTTAAAAGCATCAGAACCTAGTTGTGGAGCCCAGATGATTAAATTACTTATTTTGTACTCTAAACTTCCTGCTACCCATTCCTAATTTCATCTGCCAAAATCTAATGTGAAATCCAGGATCCCCCAAGAAAGCTGTGCCATCCTCGCTTCCCTTGGCAACAGAGTTGGGTAGAAGGAGCACTGAATAGGGAGTCGATGGACCTAGATTCTAGTTTAGGTACTTGCTGTGTGACCTTGGGCATGTGACCTCCCCTCTCTGAGCCTCAGTATCTCCTCAGTTGTGAAATTGTGTGTCTGTGCATGCAGATATGGGGAGGTAGAGGCAGAGTGGTCAGACTCTGCTACTCTAACTGGGGGCACCATGGGGCAAAGCTGGCACATCTTCCTTGAGTGTCAGTTTAACATAGAATGTGATTTTAAAACTCCAAAACACACAAGTATGTCACGGAGGAGAATGCAAAATTGCATGGATTTTTAAGCATGAGGCTTTAGAAAAACTAGAGAAATTCTAGGCTTGTGGCTGCTGTTCTGTACTCCATTTTGACCCCTGATCCCTGGGGTAGGACCTCTTTCCCGTGTGCCAATACGGGTCCTTCACGGGAAAAATTTGAGATGCTTTGGACTAGGTGTTGGCAAAAACGTTCCAGCTTAGAGTCCATGGAGCTTTGGATCTGAACTCCCTCGAGCGCACTGAGAACCCCAGGGCATCTTTCATTCATCACCTAGTTTGAGCCGCCTCTTCACCGTGCACTTGACAGCCAAGCCAGGGTCAGAGGTCTGTGCGAAATCAGAAAAGCTGTGGCTGGGAGAAGAGGTGCACCAGCAGTGCGCTTGGTAGCAGAGGAAGTGGAATTAACCCCTGGAGGAAGCAGCCTCTGGCAGCTGTGCGGGGAAATATCTCGTCGGGGCTTCTCCCATCTTCCAGTTCCTCTGATAGTCAAGAGGCAGGAATTTGAAAGTGAGAGTCCGCCTTTCCGTCAAGCTTCGCCCTCTCTCCTCTCCTTTACAGCGAAGCTTCTTTTTTAAAAAAAAATTTTTATTTTTTAAAATTGAAGTATAGTTGATTTACAATGTTGTGTTAGAATCTGGTGTACAGCAAAGTGATTCAGTTATACATATATATATTCTTTTTCAGATTCTTTTCCATTATAGGTTATTACAAGATATGGAATATAGTTCCCTGTGCTATGTATTAGGTCCTTGTTGTTTATCTATTTTATATACAGTAGTGTGTATCTGTTAATCCCAAACTCCTAAAAATAGAGCTACCATATGACCCAGCAATCCCACTCCTGGGCATATATCCGGAAAAGACGAAAACTCTAATTCAAAAAGATGCATGCACCCCAATGTTCACAGCAGCACTATTTACAATAGCCAAGACATGGAAGCAACCTAAATGTCCATCAACAGATGAATGGATAAAGAAGATATGGTGTATATACAATGGAATATTACTCAGCCATAAAAAAGAATGAAATAATGCCATTTGCAGCAACATGGATGGACCTAGAGATTATCATACTAAGTGAAATAAGTCAGATGGAGAATGACAAATATCATATGATATCACTTATATTTGGAATCTAAAAAATGATACAGATGAACTTATTTACAAAACAGAAATCAACTCACAGATATAGAAAACAAACTTAAGGTTACCAAAGGGGAAAGGTGGGGAGAAGGGATAAATTAGGAGTTTGGTATTAACAGATACATACTACTATATATAAAATAGATGCACACAGTGAAGCTTCTTGAAGGGGGAGTCAGTACTCACCTCCCACTCCCTCCTCCGTCAGCTGTATTCTGGCTTCTGCCCCCAGCGCCCACGTACACTTGTTCTTGATAAGACCGTGAGTGCCTCCTTGTTGCTAATGATAGTTAGTCCTCTTCCGTCCTCATCTCATGGGCCTCCTGGCAGGACACTCTGGTTTTGGGGCCACTGCCCACCCTGGGCTTTCCCCCTCCTCTCCAGCTGCTCCTTCTCCATCATCCCTGTAGCTCTTCCTTTCTCGGGCCCTCCTCCTTGTGCACACCCACCCTATGCCTCCTAACCTGCTGCCGCAGGTCAGTCCTCCACCTCCATCTTTCAACCCTCCAGTCTTCGTCTCAGGCGCAGAATTCTGCTGGAACTGCTGGCCTGGCCACCTGACTTTCCCCTGGGTATCCCACGGGGCTTGCACATCAACAGGGCTGAAATGGAGTCATCACCTTCCCCCGGACCCTGTCTTTCCACCTGTGTTCCGAGTCTCTGAAACCACCTGGGGGGCTACCCATGGTACCTCTCTCCCCTCCTTCCTTCTCTCATTTTATCTATAGATTAATTGCTTGGCTTCTGTCTCATGTCATAATCACACTCATCTCCCTGAGGTCAGGGTTTGTGAATTGCACCTCTCGGCATCCTTCACAGGGCCGGGAACAGTTGGGTACACAGTAAGACCTCAATAAATATGTGTGATTTGATCCTGAAGGGAGGTTAGGCCCAGGTTCTGGAGACCACTTCCTTTCTTCAACATTCTGAGAAGACCCACCAATGAGCGTGGAAGGGGGTGATCCAGAGACCTGGAATTTTGTCCTTGTTCTATCACTAATTACCTGTGTGACTCTGGGAGAGACACACCGGTCTCCCAGCCTCAGTCTCCAAACGGTAACCTGGAGGTTGGGGAGTGGATTCCTTTGCAGGGAGGGGAGGCCTACAGGGGTCCCAGGGTCCTCACAGGGCAGCGTGTGGTGGGAGGAACATGCCAGAAGTAGGGACAAACAATCCTTGCTCTGTGTTGGGCCAAACCAGCCACCAGACTCACCTACCTCACAAGGCAGGAAACAGGCAAGCCCCGCATGATCAATTACCCAGAGGAAAACTAGGAGACACAGCCCAGGACTCCGGACCAGAACATAGTGAAGAAACCTAGCCCCTCGTCCACGCTCTCCTGCTGCTCCAGAATTAGGTCACCTGCCCAGGTGAATGTCCCGTGTGGTCAGCCAGCCAGATCACCCATCTGCACCCCTCCCCTGTGGTACGTGAGCAAGAATTGGTTTGTCCAGCTGGCTTGCAAGCTGCCCTGGGGGGAGATTGTTTCCCCGAGGCCAGCTGATCCTAGATGACCTGATAAATGGGATTTTGAAAACTGAAAACCCAAGGACCCTTGTGAGGATCCCCCTGGGAGCCCTGGTGCGAGCAGCCACCTGGAGCGTCCCTCCGAGATGCATCTCAGATTCCACATCCGGCGCCATCCAGTTCGCTCCGGTAGAGGGGCTTAGCAGTGAACAGCCCTGGCTATAGACCAGAGGTTCTCAGTAGGGAGGGAAATCTTGCAACGTCTGAAGACACTTAGGGTGGTCATATCTTGGGTGAGGGTGGAGGTGCCACTGACATCTAGGGGCCAGGGTTGCTGCTAAACCTCCTACAATGCACAGGACAGCCCCGTCACCAGAGAATTATCAGAAGTGTCTGTTCCAGTACGTCAGTAATGCCAGGGTTAAGAAATCTTAAAGTCAGACACTTGGCTTCATCGCCAGCTCTACCTGGAGCAACTTACCTACCTTCCAGCTGCCTTAGTTTCCTCAGCTTTAAAATGGGTATAATAGGGAGCTCCCTGGCAGTCCAGTGATTAGGACTCGGCGCTTTCACTGCCGTGGCCCGGGTTCAATCCCTGGTCAGGGAATTAAGATCCTGCAAGGCTTGAGGTGCGGCCAAAAAAATAAATAAATAAAAATAAAATGTGTATAATATCCGTATTTACCAACAGGGTTGTTGTAGAGAATAACTGATCTAACTTACGTAAAGCACTTGGAACCATGCTTTTTGCACAGTAAAACACTCAGGAAAGTTTTATCGTTACTGTTATTATTTGAGGGATGATACAGGCATTAATTGTGCAGCTTTTCAAACCAGCGTGGATGCCAAGCCATTCACATATAGTAACATTTGCATCTTGTCGTCACATGTGGTGGTGGAATCAGGAAGTCCTATGTCACCATGGGGGCTTGGCCTCTGACAGAGGCGCAGTGCCTCCCTGGGATCAGCTTGCTGATTCTAGGGTTGCTGAGATGTGTCTCTGAGACTTGGAGGGGCAAGGAGCTCGGGCCTTCCACCTGGATGGATTTAGCAGCTCACCTTCCTGGGCTTGCTTCCTTGTCAGCCTCTCCAGACTCAGATCCCAAAGCTGCTGGTGCCCTCCTGGCAGAGTCCTAGGCTGCTCCAACCCAGCTTTTGCTGGGGGACCAGGTATGGGCTCCCTGCCTGCTCTCTGGCTGGCACTCCAGCCTCAGCTCACCCCAGGATTGCTGCTGGGGCCTCAGCTGGCTTTCTGTCCAGCGAGCACACTAGTGAACATTAGGGAATAGTACGTTTCTATTTCACTAGTTTTCGGGTCTACCTGACCTATACCTGGAATCTTCAAAACGTTCAACCAACAAAGGTAGCAGTGGTGGAAGATTGTGAGAATGAAAAGAGATTTCAAAATCTATGAATTATAAATATATCCAGCTTAATTATATATATATATGTCATTTTGGTGAAGTGTATTGGTTACCAAAATATAATCATCTCCCCCCACCAACCCCCAACATACTTTAATTATTCAGGAAGAAGTGTTGGTAAGGAAGGAAAGAAGAGAGGAGAATATTAAAAAATCTAGAATTTATACAAAAGGAAAACCAACACTTTCATGGGAAGATTAGCTAGACTTTTAAGCGAAAAGATCTGTCTTCAAAAGGAAGAGATTAAAATGCACTATCACTTGGGGAACAATCAGCTTTAAAAAGGATCCCCAGAGGAACCCACTCCTGGGACTCTTGTGGTCGGAGGGTCAGCCAGCATTATCCCAGCAGGCTGCAGCTCTCAAGTTCTTGCCAGTCAAGTTCAGCGAGGCAGACACAGTCGTGCTCCAAACCTGCTCCTCTGTTGGACACGCAGACAGGAGGGTGCTGGGCTTGCCACTTCTGCTGGTCATGAAAGACTGGCCTGTTTCTTGCACACTGACTGTTCCTCTCTTTGGGAAAATGGGCATTTGAAGAAGCTTTTCTCACCCCACTTGATTCTGATGACAGGCTAAGCGCCCGTTTTCTCACTAGCAAACCATTAGCATGATGCAGTTCAAGATGCAGCCATCCGCTACATGATAAATTGATGCTCTGTTTTATCAAACTGGAGTTTCAGACTAGCTGTGAGAGAGAAGAGGCTACATTTTCCCTCATGAGATCATGGCTCCGAAGATCCCAAGACCTTGGCCTTAGTGGGGTCAGGATGCCAGAACTGAGGCTGGCTCTTTTGACTCTAGGATATTAGTACTAAAGACCTCTTTATTCATTTACTGCTTCATTCACTCAGAGAATATTTATGGAGTCACTACTATGTGCACCCAGGCGTTATACAGACACTGGGATTACAGCGGAGAACAAAATAGAAAAAGTCCTGCCCTCATGGAACTGATAGTTTAGTGGAGGGAAGAGACAGAGCGTGTGGGGAAGAAATGATGCCTTTTAGGGAGTTCTTTAAAGGCTTCACTCAGATGCTGATGTTTGAACAAAGGCCTGAGAGGTGAGAGGGTGCTCACAGATACCTGGACAAAGAGTGCTCCAGGCAAAGCAAACAGACAGTGCAAAGGCCCTGAGGTGCGGGTGGAGGGAGCGGTGAAGCCAGATGTGTTTGGAAAACCAGGGATAGAGCAGGGCAGGGTGGAAGATCAGGTCCGTGGGGGGATGGGGCAGATCATGCAGGACCTCCTGGGCCAGTGGGAGCCCTTTGGATTTTTCTCTGAGAGATGGGAAGCCATTGGAAAGTATCAGGCAGAAGCATGACACCACTCATTTTATAAACCACTGTTAGCTCATTTCTCAATTTTATTATTAGCCTCATCTTAAAGGTGAGGAGACTGAGATTCAGAAAGGTTAAGAGAGTTGCCTACACACACACAGCATGAGCTGCCAGGACTCTAAGTTGGACTCTTCTTCCTTCTAATCCAGGGCTCTTTCCTCTCTCATGTGTAAACCTCTGCTCCTGCCTGAGAGGACTGGGAAAGGGGAGGACAGGGCTGGGTCTTCCTGCATCTGGATTGCTGGGTGGATCTGGACCTGTTCTACAGCTTCATTTGAGAGCATGTACAGAAAGTGCTCTGGAAACGATCAAGTATTGCACATATGGTGAGCACTACAGTAGCTTAATAAGAAGCTCCTAACGATTCTTCCTGACCCTAGGTCCCCAGTACCTGACAGTCCTCCCACTGCGTTGGGCTGAGCACTGCTGGTAGCTGGTATTCATCTAGGAAGTTTCCAGTGCCAGCTCCTGTTTCCCCCTCCCACCCCTCACGTGTAGATCTGCTGGTTTCAGCTCCAGGTCCAACCCTGCCATGGTTTGCAGACCATTCAGCCTGTATAAGGAAGCACCTACACAGCTGGATATCAGGTCACCCTTCCTATCGGGTGGCCCAACGCTGTGCCTGGCACACAGAAAGTGCCACATACCCATTAGTCGTCTTGAGCACTGGGCCTTGCCCCTCTGTGTGGCCCACAGCCGCTGGCCTCTGCAGCTGGGTCTGCCCTGCTCATCCAGTGAGGGCCGGGAGCTGACCCCAGGGCTGCCCTGGCTCAAGGCCACTGGGTCCTGCTGTAAGTAAACAGCCAGCCTCAACACATCCAGGAAACAGGCTTGCGGAAGGAGTGTGAAGGGCACAGCCATAGTTTGGGGGTGCTCATCTCCAATATTGCTTGTTTCCCATCAGGCTTGCAGGGGAGGAGGTGGTGGCAGCAGCTGGCCTAATGGAGGGAAACCCCTGTGCACCCTGAAGAGAGTGTCCATCTTTCTTTGTGGGTCAGCTCCTCATAATATTGTCACCAGAAGGGTTTTCTTCCCCGTGTAGATTTCACAGAAAGTAGATGGATTTGTACTGGCAGACACAGAGTGGCCAGAGTTTTGAAGGCCTTCAGTACCCTTAGCTTATACCCTCAAAGCAAAAGACAGGGAGATGCAAAATTAGAAGAAAAGAAAGAAAGACTGTAAAAGTTAAACAAAACCACCCACATATAACCTGGAAAGAAAAAAAAGACTACCATATCATGGCAATCGTGGACAGTTTGGCAGCTGAGCCAGCAGTGACTCATTCCTAGACTCTGGTTGCATAATCCTCCCCAGCCCAGGCAGGAGAATGAAACTAGGAAACGAATGCAGTGACATTTAGTAGCAGAAAGGAAGCCCATACAACATTTGTGCAAAGCCATCCAAAAATAGCGGGCTCCTCCATGCTGGGGTTTGGAAACTATGCATTTCACTTGAAATGCTTGAGTCGTGGCACTCTAATCTAGTTCATTTCACACCCTAATCTAGTTCATTTCAATTCAGCAAATATTTATTGCAGGCCTACTGTGTGCCAAGCCCCATGTAAAAGGATTTAGGGGTGGGAAATCCAGGGATGCTGGAGACACGATAAGGAAAACGTGGAAGGAAGAGTGAATGGGTTTTGGAGCCAGAGAATGATGGAGTCAAACCCCAGCATGGTCCCTTACCAGATACAAACCTTGCTTTCCTTGTCTGTGAAGTGGGGATAGCAATGCCCACCTCATTAAATTGAGTGAGGGTTCAATGAGATAAGGTATGGAAGTCCCCAGCATGCTGATGAGCACGTAGTAGAGCTTCACCATATGGCAGCTGCTCCTGCACCCTCTGGAAGAATCCTCAGCGTGTGTATACACACGTGCGCACTGCAGGACCAAAAGTGCCACTGGAGATGCGTAAAGCCATAAAGGGGCTCAATGAAAGGAGCTCTCAAATCTGGTTGGGGTGGTTCAGGGGGTCCAGCAGGGAGGAAGAGGCCTTTGAAACGAGCTTTGACTCATTTCAACTGAGCAGTGGCAGTTTTTTTCCTTCACTGCTCACTGGGTGTCCAGCCTGGTGCCAGGCCCTGAGGATGCAAAGACGAAACAAATCTATCATCAATTTTTAATAATCATAACAATAAAAATAGAAATAATAATACGAGGAAGCAGTTTGGCATAATAGTTGTGGGCGCTGGTTCTGAAAACAGATGCCCTGTGTACAAATCTCAGCTCTTTTGCTTCTAGTTGTGTGGCTCCAGCAAGTTATTTCACCATTCTCTGCCTCAGTTTCCTTTTCTATAAAATGGGGGTGCAAATAGCAACTCCCTTATAGGGTTGTTATAAAAAGTAAATTGAAATAATGCTTGGAAAGTACTTAACATAGTACCCAGTGTATAAGAAGAGGCTGAAAAAGGTAAGCTACCTCCATCTTCATCACTGCCACCTTTATCACCATCACACAACCCAGAAGAGAGGGCGGTGCAGAGTCACCCAGGAGCAGAGAAGAACTTGGAGAGTCAGGGAATGACAGAGACAGGATGTGAGTTTTGAAGGACATGTAGGCGTTTGCCAGGAGGATTCTGGAAGGAAGAAGTATTCCAGGCAGGGGGATGATAGGAGAAAAAAGCATGAATGTGCAGGAGATAAATGTTCAGGAAACAGGAAACAACTTGGGCAGAAAGCCAGGCTGAGAGGATGACCTGAACAGGGTGAGAGAGGGCAGGCGGGAAGGGAGTGAAAATCCTTCCTTTCCTGGCACAGGTCAGGCAGTCAGGAAGCTCAGGGCCTGGATGTGAGCACCGACTCTCTCTTAGAGCCCTTTAGCTTCTTTCCAGGAGATGTCAGACACAGGCTCACTGAGAAGACAGGCATGGTTACCGTCCCATTTTTATTGAAAGTACTGTCCCTGACGTTGCTTAGAGCTCTTTGTATAAGGAAGCCTCAAGATACATTCATCTTAGAATTCAGCCAGGAAAAGGTATTGATAAAAATAATTTCTAACTTTTATTGGGAGTTTACAATATGGCAGGCTCTGAGTGCTTCACATGTATTAGCTCATTTAATCCTCACAACAACCATATGAAGTAGGCACTGCTATCTGTCCTGTTGTATAAGTAGAGGGATGAATCACAAAGAAATTAACTAATTTGCCAAAGCAACACAACTACTAAATGGCAGAGCCAGGGCTTAAGTCCTGGGAGCCAGTCTCCAGAGCATGTGCTCTCATTCCTTTGTAACATGGAAACCTCTTTTCCTTTTCGTGTTTCTCTTTTCGCCTTGGCTACTAGGAGCCTCAGCTAAGTTTTGTGATAAAGTGTAGTGTCCTCCTTTAGCCCAGATTTTCTGGCATAATTTTTATTTTAGCCTTTAAGGCCCTCTAATCTCCAGATCCAAGCGACCTATCCAGGTTTTCTTCCCACTATATTCCTCTTTGTAACTTGTGCTCCTGCTACTCTGGACTCCTCACTTTTTCCAGACTTGCTTTGCATTGTCATCCCTCCATGCCTTTGTTCAGGCCAGTCCTCCTACCTGGGATGGCTTTCTTTTTTTTTTAATGTGGTATTTTATTTTATTATTATTTTTTTAACATCTTTATTGGAGACTTTCTTTCTCTTTTTATTTTTACTTTAATGACTTGGAAATTTTTTAATTTAGTGAGTGGAAAGAGTAAGTTACAAAAGTGTATGTAGAGAAATACAAAAAGCTCCCATCTTTAGTAAATAACCATCAAAACATATGTATGAAAACAACCCCAGAGAGTTATGCATTAAAATTACACTATTTATATCTGAATGGTAGAATAACAAATTACTTTATTTATTTATATATTTTGGCTGCACCAGGTCTCAGTTGCGGCATGCACGATCTTTAGTTGTGGCATACGAACTCTTAGTTGCGGCATGCATGTGGGATCTAGTTCCATGACAAGGGATCAAACCTGGGCCCCCTGCACTGGGAGCGTGGAGTCTTACCCACTGGACCACCTGGGAAGTCCCTATTTTATTTATTTTTTGATTGATTATCTCTATCTTCTGAATGTTCACAGAAAATAGGTATCACTAGAGTAAGTTGTGATTTTAAAGAAGATTGTACATTAAGTTTTTATTTTTAATTTTAAAAAATCTTAATTAGCATTTCAGCAATTTTTAAGTGTACAGTTCTGTGGCATTAAGCACATTCACATTGTTGTGCAGCCGTCTGGGATGACTTTTTGTTTGTTTGTTTTAGCTTTTAAACATATATACTAAAAGCATTTAAAGCTCGCAAGTGGATTTTTTTTAATTTACAATGTTGTGTTTAGTTTCTGCTGTACAGCAAAGTGACTCAGTTATATATACATATTCTTTTTCATATTCTTTTCTATTATGGTTATTACAAGATATTGAATATAGTTCCCTGTGCTATACAGTAGGACACTGTTGTTTATCCATCCTATATATAATAGTTTGCATCTGCTAATCCCAAACTCCCAATCCTTCCTCTCCCCTCCCCCTTGGCATCCGCAAGTCTGTTCTCTGTATCTGTGAGTCTGTTTTTGTTTCATAGATATGTTCATTTATGTCGTATTTTAGATTCCATATATAAGTGATAGCATATGGTATTTGTCTTTCTCTTTCTGACTTACTTTGCTTAGTATGATAATCTCTAGGCCCATCCATGTTGCTGCAAATGGCATTATTTCATTCTTTTTTATGGCTAATATTCCATTGTATATATATACCACATATTCTTTATCCATTCACCTGTTGATGGACATTTAGGTTGCTTCCATGTCTTGGCTATTGTAAATAGTGCTGCTTTGAACATAGGGGTGCATGTATCTTTTCAAATTATAATTTTGTCTGGGTATATGCCCAGGAGTGGGATTGCTGGATCATATGGCAACTCTATTTTTAGTTTTTTTAAGAACCTTCATACTGTTTTCCATAATGGCTGCACCAATTTATATTCCCACCAGAAGTGTAAGAGGGTTCCCATCTGGGATGACTTTCTAACCTCATTCTCAGCCACACGCACTATCTCTCCAGGACTAGAGCAATGTTCACCTTCCGTTTAAAGCTTTCCCCATCTCCCCCGACTCCGCCTGCAGAAATGATGGCTCCTTCCTCTCTACTTCCTTGTTGCAGGGACCTCTGTGTGTTCCTCATGTCATTCTGCAGCAGTGGTCAAGTGAACAGGCTCTAGAGTCTTCATATCCTGTATTTGACACCTGCCAGCTGCATAATCTGGGGCAAGTCACTTAACCTATCTGTGCCTCGGTTTCCTCATCTTTAAAAATAGACAGTATTGGGACTTCAGTGGTAAAGATTTCATTCAGTTCAGTGGTAAAGAATCCGCCTTCCAATGCAGGGGACACGGGTTCGATCCTTGGTCAGGGAACTAAGATCCCACATGCCGCGGGGCAACTAAGCCCATGTGCCACAACTACTGAGCTCGCACACCTCAACTAAAGAGCCCGCGTGCCGCAAACTACAGAGCCCACGTGCTCTGGAACCCACGCGCCACAACTACAGAGCCCATGCGCCCTGGAGCCTCCACACCACAACTAGAGAAGAGAAAACCCGCACGCTACAACTAGAGAGAAGCCCGCGCACCACAACGAAAGATCCCGCATGCCTCAATGAAGATCCCGCGTGTGGCAACTAAGACCCGACACAGCCAAAACTAAATAAATAATAAATAAATCTTTAAAAAAATAAATAAAAATAAAAATAGACATTATTAGTCCCATTTCACAGATGAGGAAATCAAAGCTTATAAAGGTTAAGAAGTTTACCCAAGATCCCAAAGCTGGTAAGCGGTGGAGCACAGTTAAAGCCGTAGGTACACACACACTGAGTCTCTGCCTCCATATAGGTAATAACACCACCATTTATTGATCACTTATTATGTGGCAGGCTCTGTGCTAGGCACTTGATGTGATAACCCACTGAATCCTTACAACTAGCCCCGTGAGAAAGGTTACTGTTGTCCCATTTTACAGATGCAGAAACTGAGGCCCAGAAAGGTGGAGTTGTTTGCCTAAATCCCTCAGCAGAGCCAGGATTTAGTGACTATAAAGAATGCCTTCTTTTTCACCACACTATGCAAAAACGATTGATTTCTAAAGTATATAACTAAGGACTAGAATGAGGGGTGCAAATTTTTTTGATACTAAGGCTTTAAGAGTTCAAAGAAGGGGGTTCAGCGAGGACTCAAGAGTATGAAGAAGACTTCACAGAAGAGGTGAGGCCGTACTGAGCCCTAAAGGCTGGTGGTGGAGGGCCTGTCCTACCTTGGGCCAGTGGTGAGGCTGTGGTCCCTGTAAGCAGTCAGCTCCCAGTTAAGGCTAGTGAGGCCAAAATGGGGTCTGGGCCTGGGTCTACTGCCCAGGAGAGGAGGCTGAAGGCCAAGGCCAATACATATATATATTCTCTTTCAGATTCTTTTCCATTATAGGTTATTACAAGATATTGAGTATAGTTCCCTGTGCTATACAGTAGGGCTTTTGTCATTTACCTATTTTATACTTTGTATTTTAAGCAATGAACTTTACCAAATCTAGAGATATAGAGAAGCCAAAAAATAGATGAATTCAATGGCATGTGTTGACAGGGTGTTATGGGAACTCTGAGAAGTTACCTAGTCCAGATTGAGGGGAGGCTTTTAGAGGTGTCTTGAAGGATGGAACATCTAAGCTGAAACGAAGGATGAGTAACAGTTAACCAAGTAGAGAAAGACAAAATGGATTTAGGCAGAGATTAAGAGTTTGGAGTTCAGGAGAGAGGTCTGACTGAAGAGGAGAATTTGGGAGCCCTTGGCATAGATGAAGTTTGAGGCCATGGGACTGGTGAGATGACCTAGGGAATGAAGGCTGTCACTTTACCCATCCTTCCGAAGTGGGGTAACAAGCGAATCTTCCTTATCACTTGTTGTGGGGATAGAATGGGATGATGCAGGGGTGGGAAACATCCGATCTGTAAGCACGCCAGGCAGGGAAACGGTAAGCCCCCAGCAGTCAGAAGCAAGAGACCCACCAGACAGTAGCGGGTGTAAAGTGAACATGAGGCAAGCAGGGCCTGGGTTTTGTCTTGATGGGGCTGGGATGTCCAGACCTCTCTCTAGCTGGGTTCTGCCTGCATGGAGGACTTGTTGGTAAGACAGCGTGGATTAAAGGATCAGGGTCCAGAGGGCTCCTGGGAATCCGATCTCTGCAGAGACAGTGACCCCTTCTACCAGGGGTGGGGAGTTTAGGGTCTACCATTAATAATCTATGTGTAGTCTACCCTTCCCAAGGTCCCTGCTGCCCACAGTGACCCTCCCTCCCTGATCCTCCCTGTATCCGTC
This sequence comes from Eschrichtius robustus, assembly GCF_028021215.1. Taxonomy (NCBI): domain Eukaryota; kingdom Metazoa; phylum Chordata; class Mammalia; order Artiodactyla; family Eschrichtiidae; genus Eschrichtius; species Eschrichtius robustus. Next base: position 128,157,822 of record NC_090824.1, read on the forward strand.
TGTAATAACTAAGTATCAGGTGCCAGGCACCTCAAGCTGTCAGGCTAAGCATCTCACATTCATCATCCCTTTTCATCCCCACAATATCTCTTGTGGGAAAGGTTCTCTTGTTACCCCACTTCAGAGAAGAGGGGTAAAGTGCTGACACTCACTCCCTAGGTTACCCCATCCAGCTCATGGCTTTGTATATCATCTATACTGAGGGCTTCCAAATTTCTCTCTGCAATCAGACCTCTCTTCTGAACTCCAGGTTCATACATTCAACTGTCTTCTGAGAAGTCCCATAAAATATGGTCCAAAGTGGAACTCCGGATCTTCACTGCCCCAACCCGTGTCACCCACATCTTCCCCATCTCAGTTGATGGCAACTCCATCCTTCTAGCTGTTTAGGTAAATAAATAAATAAAACGTAAGCATCATCCTTGATTCCTCGGGAGCTCTCAGGCCCCATATGCTATCAGCTTCCCTCTGCTCGCCCTGGGGTGTACTTGGTTTTAATGGAGCCATCTATGAGGTCACAGGGGGTGGAGCAACAGTCTTCTGGGAAGACAGGGAAGGGGTAACTATGAAGGGATGTTTCTCCTCCCTCAGGGCCTCAGAAATCAGTGGTTCCCAACGAAGAAGAAAGGCAAAGTTCCTTGCAGGAACCTGGGGCAGCAGAAACCTAATGGAGGGACCCTGGAAAGAGGGAGAACCAGAGAAATCAAGAAATTATAACAAAATAGGGCAAGAAGAGAGCCCAGCTCTGCAGATGTTTTCCATGAAGGGAGTGCACGTTCGGCGGGCCGGTGGGCACACCCATCTACTCTCCACCAGGCATGTGTGCCTGGGCCCACCCCGCTGGGTACACCTGCACCCACTTGCACTGCCCTTGGAGGAGGGGCCCTGCACACCCTGGGGCTTGTGACCCCGGCCTGGCTGGTTGCGGAGCACCCCACCTCCCTGCAGATTCCATGCCTCTGGGGTCTCCCTCTGCAGTGTCAGGACCGGCGTCACAGATGGCCTTGCTGCATGTGACAAAAGGCCATCTGCTGGCTGGGGACCCTGAGAACCTCTGACTTCTTGGTGGGAGAGGGTGCCTCTCTCTGTCCTCGAGACTCAAAAGGGCAGAGGGCCTGCTTGCTTCTCCCCTGGGTGAAGTACATGCGTGTGGAGCTGGGGGAGACTGCAGCCTGGAAGGAAGCTGAGCCATCTAGATTCCGGTCCCACTGTGTGACCTCAGACCAGTTACTCACCATCTCAGATATCCTAACTTTAAAGCAATCAGTGTTAAATAAAATGATCCCTACCAGTTCCTCCAGGACAGGGCTTGTGTCTTCTTTGTTGTTTCCTGTGGTCCCTGAATTGAGAGGCAGGAGAGTACATTCAGTTTAAGAGTGATTGTCTCTATTGTAATGTGTTCCTGTTGGGGTGTATGTATGTGTGTTATTTGAACCAGATGTTCTCATTCCATGTGCAAAGTTATAAATGGCCCCCATTGTCCTGTAGCTGGGGACACAGAGCAGAGATTTTACACAGATGCCAAATGTCTTAAGGTTCTGTTATACTCCAGGCTCAAGGGACCAAAGCACAACCCTCTTGGCCAAAGTCAAGCTCCCCACAAGTTCTATTTCCCGAAAACTTCCCTGAACCTTTGAGGAGTGATGATGTCCCAGAATTATGGATTTGCCCCAACACCCTCATGAGAACGGCTGAGCCTCAAGGTCAAAGCTGGAGGGAGTGAAGAGAAGCTGTTTGGGAGTTATAGTGGACTAGAGTGTGGTCTGGGTCTAAAGACAGGGTCCGCGTGGTGGCAGGGGCAGTGGGAGGGGATAGGTTTTCAGAGCTTTTGATGGAAGCCATCTGAAAAACAGTGCACTTTACAGCTTCAGCTGCATCTGGCATTTTTAAGTGCCTCTCCATTGCCAGGCATTGTCCAATATAGGGGGGTACTCTTGAGCTCACTGCTGTGGGCAAAGGGGGGCTCAACTCAGTTGCAACCTCCAGAGAAGCATACGGAAGGCCTCCCAGATTTGTCTGAAAGTAAAGTTCGGAGAAGTAAAATACGTTGCCCAAGGGCACACAGCTAGTAAGGGAGTCTTGCCCAGCAGGGATTAAAACCCTCTGCTTTCAGAGCCAGTGCTTTTCCCATAATACTTTGCAGAGGCTAGTTAGGGCTCTGACGTGCCAGGGGGCTTGGGGCCCATCACCTAACCTCTCTCTGGAGGTGGTTTAGTTTCTCCTCTGGGCAGAAGCATGATGAAGATATCTGCCTGCTTCCTCACCAGGGATGTGGTGAGGACCCAGGGTGCAGAATCACAGGGGCAAGGGAGGTGCTCTCACAGCATCACAAGGCATGAGCAGGGGGAGGGGGTGGGGGTCGTACTGGGTACAGAGACTGAGGGTGGGATGGGGAGCCCTGCCTGACGGGAGACTCTGGGAGGCCAGGCTGCCCACCTGACTTCCCTCCCCCCTCCCCCAGGCCACGGGTCTCCCCAGGCCCCGTTCCCTCAAATCTGATCACACTGACACCTGGTTTGCATCAAGAAGTCCCTGACTGCTGAGGGGAGCCTCTCATGGAGACTTACCTCTCCCAGTGACGTAGGGCTTTATAGCTTACCAAGTATTTCCCATCACTTTTTATTTTGATCTTGCCACACCTCCCTGAGGTGAGCAGGAAAGGCATTATTATCCCAACTTTACAGCCACATGGAAGGGATCCTGCAGATCGCAGCCCAGACCCCTCCCTTTATAGAGGCAGAAAATGAGGCCCAGAAAGGAGGAGCCGCTTGCCCAAGGCCACACAGGTGATGAACAGCACAGCAGGGCAAGAAATGAACTCTTCCGGCTCATGGGTGGTGTTCTCCCTAACACATGATTTGACCCAGGGTGTCCAGACCCCTAGGACTTCCCCTGGAAGTTGCCATTTAAAACAAATCTCCTTCACAGTGTTTCCCCCAATATCTGTCTTTTCCCTTGTGAAAGTTGGGGAAAGATTAGGCAAGAAACAAGATTGTGCCATGATTCTGACCCTGCTTCCTCTGCTGGGTTATGTGAGGGGAGGAGGAAGAGGGAGGGGGCCGTGAGGGATGCGGCAGCAGCTGGCCTTCAGTTCCCGTGGTGCCCTGTGGCCACATGGTCGGGGGTGCGGCTGACCCGTGTTCTTCTCCTTTTTCATGCCCTCCTCTAGCCCCAGCCTGTGGTTATTGATGACCGCACCACTCCTCTGTGGCCGCAAGAACCCTCTTCAGCAAGAATCCACTTAATCACAATCGCAGGGCAGAAAAAGTGTCTCAGACATTTTTTTAATAACTAGCAGCCAGAAAGAAGACTGAAACAAATTGAGTTTTCTCAACAGATCTGTCCATTACCCAGAAAATTTCATTACCCCATACACCCACGTGCCCTCACTCCCTGAGCTTTCTGCCTAAGAGCGTATTGACTGAAACATATTACATTTCCGAAGTCTGGCCTAAGAGGAGTAGAAGGGGAAAACCCCAAATAGTCAGAAATGCAAGAGACCTTGCTAAAGTTTTACTCACCCTGACAGATTTGGGAAGGACGCGGGGGTGGCGGGGGGAACAAATTAATTAAGCAAGTAACAGGCTGAGGTCCAGCTTGAAGCAAAAGTTTTGTGGATGAGCCACATAAATAAATGTTAAGTGTCTAGGAGTTTATCAGGGAAAACCCAGCAGAATTTTAACCAGCAACTCAAACGGGGGCTGCTCTAATTCCACGGTGCACCAGATCTGGGTAGCAGCTGGGTCTTGGTTCCCAGCAAGGAGAGTGTGTCCTTGCTGTCTAACCCAGTTGAGAAATTCCTCTTCCACTTTGTAATTTGAAATCTTTAATAATTCACTCCCTTCCTTCCTCTGCCTCCCACCCCCAAAATTAGCCATATGTGTGAATGGCCTTCATAACCAACTCGTCATGTCAGTACCGTACCAGGGAAATTAACTAGTGTCCTTTGGAGTAAGTAGGCAACCATCTTCTGCCCGGTCTTCTTCCCCAGTATGACCCTGAGCATTCAGTCGCTCCCTGTTGCCTTTAAGAAAAAGCTAGTTGGGACCCAAGTTATCTCTCCAGTTTCATCTCCAACAACTCCACATCTTATACCATCAGCCCCAGCCAAACTACCTCGGCTTTGGCCTTGGCTACCTTCCCACCTATTTGTTCATATTCTCCCCAAACATATGAGGGAGATAATCAGTCAAAAAGATAATTGGTCTCAATGAAATCCCTTTCCTTCCCCTGAACATAGTGATACTTCCCTGCCATGCCTGCAACATGATTCTCTGGGGCACTTTTTTGACCATACGCAGTAATAAGAGTGACCAATCTAATCCATCATCTGTATTGTATATATATCTTATTTCTTCAACCATACTGTATAAATAATGAATTTTCTGAGTGAATGAATGAATGAATGAATGAATCTGCAATTAGCGCTTCACAAGTACTGCATGGCAGGGCAGGAACAGAATGATTTGCTCAAGGCGTCTGCAGTTTAATGTTCCATACACTGAAAAGCAAACTGTCATAACAATCTATTAGTAGCCTAGAGGTTAGCTCATTTAACTGAACAGCTTCATTAGGGGTTGTTAGCACATCAAAGCAGTGTTTATTGAACCTGGAAAAGTGTCAAATTGTGCCGAGGTTCTGCAAACTTCTCCGGAGCTAGGTGATAACATCTGCTTTCTTTTCAGGAGAAAAATAGTTTCCTTTCCCTGAACACATAATATCTTTGTTCCTTCTGTTGACTAAGATGTCAAGCTGTCTTGAGTTATTTAAAGAGACAGAAAGTGTCTTTGTTCCTCAGTGATATTGCCCTTGGATTCTTTTCACTGACAGTAAACAGCTTCACTATTGTAAGATGTCTCTGCTGGCTTTTAAAAGGAAACCGCTCTATCCACCTCCACTCCATTTTTCTGGTCGCTATCTTTACGTGGAGTTGCTCTGGCTCCTTTAAAGTTGTTTCTCTGGATATCACACTTTAATGTTGATATAAAAGACCCCAAGCTTCGTGTCCCCTACCTCTCCTTTTTTTTTGAGGCTAATAACTCCATTTTGCAAACATGCCATTTAAGCCCCAGCAGTTGGAACCCAAGAATACAGCTGCTTCGCTGAAACAGATAAATGGGGAGGCTGCCCTGGTTACCATGGAGACAAAAGTACACTTCCCAGGATAACAAGGGCCACACCTGGGAGCCTCAGACCCTCGCCCCTTCCCCCTTGCTGAGGCCTTTTGCTTTCTGTTCAAATAGGAGTGGAGAAAGAATAACTTCTACTACTCACTTTTGACTTTGGGGGTTCTAAGTGGGGAGCAGAGGCGGGGGGAAAGCTAATCAAAGACATGTCTGGTCTTTGACGCTGGGGGCCTGCAGGCCCAGGCTCACACCCCAACTCAACCAGCTGTTTGGTGACCATGAACAAATCCCCTTCTCCGCTCTGGGCCTCAGTTTCCCAGCTGTAAACTGCGGGAGGTTCATTAACTGTCTTGGTTTAGTTTGCCCCAGAAGCTGAACTTGAGTCAAGGATTCAAGTGTAAGTAGTTCCTGGAAACTCGGGTCGAGAGGTGTGGAAGTGAGACCGAGGGAAGGAAACCAATACAGGGTGTGCTGCTGAGCATGTCATCACCATGGCAACTGGGGCTCAATCTAGTTGGGGGGTTCTGGGAGACTGAGTTGGAGCACACCTCAGAGTTCTCCTGCCCAAACTGGGGATTAACCCACCACATCTGCATCGCTCTTAATAGAGGGCTGTTTCCAGAAGCATTCGTTCTCAGCCACTTCAGGCTTTGCTCCACAATGGCCCACCGTGCTTGCATGTATTGGAAGGAAGCAAGCAACCATCAGTGTCAGGGTGAGTGCGGACAAGACAGAGGGAAGGCCCTGACAACATCTCTATAATCATTGACCTTCAAACCTCCCCCAGCCCTGAAAAGCTATAGGCATATACTTGGGCAAAGTAGGTGAATTTAGGGCCTTGGTATGATGAACAGAGTGTAAGGACTGCATCTTCTGCAATCAGTGACACCCCTATCTCTTTCCCCATGATTCTAGAACCTCTAGACTGTTCCCAGGGGCTGATACCGAGTTCACCTCTAACTAGTCAGAATGTTGAGCTCATCCGCTGGCCAGAGGGGGAGGTAATGTTCTTACAGACTCTATGCCACCTTCCTCTCCATTGCATTCAGGATATTAACACCCCCCCCTCCCCCGCCCCAGCTTCCAAAGCTTGGTCTGCTTCCAAAATACCTTATTTTCCAACACAAACCCTCAATGCTGTCAGGCTTTCTCCCTCCCCACTTCTGCATAGGCCATTCCTGCAGGTACCCTGAGAGCACCTTTCATTGAATTGATCTGTCAGAATTCAGGGCCCAACCCAAACCTCACCTCCTCCAGGAAGTACCTCCTCCTCACCATCCCAGGGTTGGAAAGCTTCCTCTTCTCTGAACATCTATTGCCTCTGACATCATCTAACCTGATCGCACAAGACTCTGGCATTTCACAGCGACGCGCCTAACCTTCCTCAAATGGAGAACACTCTTCTTTCCACCATTTGGCTGTCTGTCTTCCAGTGCCTGGCTAGTGACCGAGAGACCAGAAATAACTGAAATAAAGAGTGAGCCAATTAATTCAATTCGGCAAGTACTGGTTAGGCATCTCAGTACACAGACGCTGTCCAAGGCGCAGTAGGGTAACTCAAAGATAAATAAGACGCCATGGAGACTGTGCAGAATTTCAGAGTCAAAGTTGTCCGAGGTAATAGAAAGCCAGAATGTGTAAGGATGGCCCTTGGAGATCAACAGGTCCAAACGCCTTCCTTCACAAATGGGGAATCACAGAAGAAAAGTGACTTGCCTAAGGTCACATAGCTAATGAGTAGTTTTACATGTATTTATTCACAATGGAAGGTCCTAGACTTTCTTTTTTTATTATTTGTGCAAGTTCAGAGACAATCTTTTTTTTCCTTTGTCTTTTTTCCCCCACTTTGAAAGAAAATGAAATTTAACGGCTTCTCTTTCTGAAGAGAAGGGGCAAAGAATAAAAATATCAGTTATATAATAGTCATTTGCCTTACTCATGCAGCCCTGCCAGAGTGCCGTTGGAACAGAAAGATGATTAAGTTGAACACTGCATGTTTATTCCCCTGCGGTCACCCTAATTGGCTCTGCCACTGTAATTGATTTGACAGGTTATTTTTACTCAGAACGAGCTGGGTTCCTCTGCTGGCTCATAGATTTGCTATTGTTCTCAAAGTCCAGGATGGCAATGGTCCAGATGCCCAGATATGCAGATTTGGGCTGGTTTCCACTTGAGGATGGGTGGGGGGGATCTCCAGCTTAACCTGGGGGGAACTGAGCTCCCAGTGTATCAGTGTGAGAGTGTTTAGGGGGTGCCCGGGGAAGAAATGGGTAGAGAAGCTCAGTGTAATGCTTCAAGGGATCAAATGGAGGGATCTAGGAAAAAACTGAACGTGATGTGCAACGATGTTAAGGACTTAATCGTGAGGGCAGAGGGGTCTTGCAGGGACTGGGGCAGAAGAGTGGGGGGCAACTTTTTGCCTATGGAACCTTCTGTACTTTTTGTCTATCCCAAGCAGCCAGCCCCTCCCACCCCTGCAAACTGCTCCCCAGAGTACAGAGTACAGAGACCCAGCATTCCCTGGTAGCCTGCGGCACTGGCCACCTACACAGTCTTCTCCATCTTTGCACATGGCTCAGTGCCTCCCCCTGTGTGCAGGCTGGGAGGGGAGGGTGTGTTGGCAAGTGCTCAGAAACCCATGGGAGGTCTCCAGGGTGAGATGGGACCCTTGAGGGAGCTGGCACCCTGTGGAGACACAGGCCGTGGATTAGGGCCATTTCAGTGACCACGTGTGACCTTGGATATCATCTAAGTTTTGAACCTCAGAGTCCTAATCATCTCTCAACACAGAGTAACCTTAGTCTGTCCCATCCCCTCACTAGTCTGTGATAAGAGTAATCACAAGTGATCATTAATTACGGAGCACATGCAACACGCCGAGCTCTGGACTGGTGCTTCCCAGGCACCATTGCATGTCATCTTCACAATGCAGTGGAGAAGGTACTATTATTATTATTCTTCCTTATAGATAGGGAAACCGAGGTTCAGAGAAGTTAAGTAACTCTTTTACGGGCACACAGCTCATAAGCAATGGAACTCAAGCAGGCTGACTCCAGCCCTTGTCTTTTTTTTTTTTTAAATATTTATTTATTTATTTGGTTGCGCCGGGTCTTAGTTGCGGCACGTGGGCTCCTTAGCTGTGGCATGCGAACTCTTAGCTACGGCATGCATGTGGGATCTAGTTCCCTGACCAGGGATTGAGCCCAGGCCCCCTGCATTGGGAGCACAGAGTCTTATCCACTGCGCCACCAGGGAAGTCCCCAGCCCTTGTCTTTTAACACTGTAGTACTCCATTCAGTATTCTATGCCAGAAAAAATAATCTGAATTTTCAATGGCTGAGGGGCTTATTAACATGAGAATGGTACCATATCCAGAATAGCATAATGGTGTGGCAAGAACATGTGGAAAATGCAGCCCCACCATTCGCTAGTTTTCTAACTCCTGGGGCATCTCTCCATCTCTTCTGTAAAATGGGAATAGCAATATCCATATCACCTGGCTGCTCTCAGGAGTGTAGGACGGCCCATGGAAGGCACCTAGCACGGGGCCTGGTATACAGTAAGCACCCAATAAATGGCAGCTCCTTTCCTCCCTTCTCCTTAACTCAAAAGCTGAGCCAAGAGAACCCCTCCTGGTCCCAACTCCCCTGGAACGGGGCATCTCCTCTGTGCATGTAACTTTGAACAAGGGCGTGGTGTTGCATGCTCTAGAGCAGGGAGTGAGGGATGGCATTGGCCTCACCAAGCCCGCTCAGCAGCCCGAGGGGGTCTGAGCCACGTCAGATCCTTGCATCCACACAGCATCCAGGCCGGCGGGGAGGAGGCCCACGCTGAACTGGGCTGAGGAAGTGAGGTCACAGCCTCGGACAGCAATTCGGAAGTTGGGAGAGTCCTGCCAGCCCCTGCCCGTCGTGGGGCCTTCCCAGAGTAGTTGTTCCTTGGTTCGGCTGGAATTTCAGGCAGGAGTGTTTAGCAGACGGCGGTGGGGCAAGTGTAAATTCTGGAGGCTGAGGCTACACTTTGCAGAGGAGTTTTCCCCTGTCAGCTTCCAGCCTCGAGCAAGGCCTTTCTGGGAGTGGGAGGCACCTCTCGGGTTGGAACAGGGCCAAGGGGGCCTGGGAAGCAGCTTCTCCCAGGGTCCAGGGGAAAGAGTAGGTGCACCTCGTGTGCCAGGCAATTTACACAGATGTGGCCACTTTATGGTTCCAGCTGGATTCAATATGCAAACAGAAATCAACTTCACTTTTTTTTCCCTGTCCTTTTTAGACTGTTCTCTTTCTTCCCATCCCTAAATAAAATCTCAGGTCTTGTAGCTTTTCTGGGCCTTTTTGTTCTCTAAGAATTTTATTTTGTTAAATAGAAAATCTAGTCTAGTTTAATATCAAAACTCTAAGCTCTGGTTCCTCAAAAAACTAAAAATAGAAGTACCATATGATCCAGCAATCCCACTGCTGGGTATATATCCAAAGAAAACGAAAACGCTAATTTGAAAAATTACATGCACCCCAATGTTCATAGTAGCATTATTTACAATATCCAAGATATGGAAGCAACCTAATTGTCCATCAAAGGATCAATGGATAAAGAAGAGGTGGTATATATACAATGGAATACTACTCAGCCATAAAAAAGAATGAAATTCTGCCATTTGCAACCACGTGGGTGGATCATAATAAGACTCTTATGCTTAGTGAAAAAAGTCAGACAGTGAAAGACAGATACTCTGTTATCACTTAGATATGTTATCACTTAGATATGTTACTACTCTATGTAGAATATAAAAAATAAAACAAATAAATGTGTATAACAAAACAGAAATAGACTCACAGATATAGAGAACAAACTAGTGGTTACCAGTGGGGAGAAGGAAGTCGGGAGGGGCAAGACAGGAGTAGGGGATTAAGAGGTACAAACAACTATGTATAAAATAAATAAGCTACAAGGATATATTGTACAGTACAGGGAATATAGTCGTTATTTTGTAATAACTTTAAATGGAGTATAGTCTATAAAAATATTGAATCACTATGTTATATACATGAAACTAATATAGTATTGTACATCGATTGTACGTCAATAAAAAACAGACAAACAAAATAACTCCAAGCTCTGGTCTAATTAAGGCTTTTCCGCTCCTGTAGCTCAGCCCTACTCTAAGGTTCAGACATGGCAGTGGAAGCCATGGCCACTAGGCTTTCTTCACTCCACCTCTGTCCCACTGGCCACTGCTTTGGCCCCTGCAGGGCAGGCACTGGGGTGGAGGAGAGGTGAGGGGCAGGAAAGGTCACCCACAACTGGCACCCTGGCATCACATCCTCTCATGTGGTATCCTGCTGTGGCCCGTGCCTCTCTCTCCTCTGCTACTTACGACCCCCTTCAGCCCTGGGCTTTCAACTGATCAGTGCCCTGTTAGACCCCTTCCCCCTTCCCGGTGTCATCTGCAGTGAAACCCAGTTGGGGACACCCCAGTTGGGCTGTCCTTGACCCGATAGCAGTGGGATGCTCCCTCCCAGGGCAGCCCCCTCTCTCCCTGCTCCAGCCTGTTCAGCCAGCTTCTCACCTTTCGATTTCCTAGACAGGTGTGTGACACCATCCCTGTGTCCCCCAAACTCTGGGGTCACATATCAAATCTTCCAAGTGCCCTCTTGAAGCGCTACCTCCCTTTGCCTGCATGTCTGGGGAAGACAGGACACACTTGCAACTCTCTTCAAAGAATTGCTCACAACTGTCCTCTTTCCATTCTACTCTTTGTTACCCTGGAGGTGCTGGCAGAATGTTCTACAATCTCTTAGCTTGTCCCACACAGATGGCCCAGGCCCTTGCTTTATGATGTGGAGGTTCTTGGCACCTATTGTGTTATTTCAGGGCTTTGGGGTGATGGCTGAGGTAGAGACAGCAAGCGCCCCATTGTAGCACCGTGTTAGGAGAGCTCCCTAGTGTAATGGTCGAGATGGGGGCACACCTGTTTCTTGAGTACTGTGTGCCAGCCACTATATTAAGCAGCTTAGATGCATTATTTCATAGCAATTCCCATTTTACAAAGGGAGGAACTGAGACTCAGAGAGGTTAAGTGACTATCCCCAAGGTCACAGAGCTGGTCGGTTATGGAGTTAGGATTTGAACCTGGACTCCCCGACCCAAGTTCACAGTGCGGTTCCTCTCCCCGCTGCCCTGCCCTGAGTCCTCTGCTCTAGCCACATCCTCTTTCTCCCTGTTGTCTAAGCACATCTTGTGCTTTCTCACTGTCCAATCTGCACTCCTGGAACGACCCCTGCCCCAGTCGTATTCTTTAAGGTCCAGTTAAAGCCCTACCCTCTCCATGAAGCTGTTCAAGGTAATTTCTCCCTCCCTGCATAAGAAACACTTCTGAATGTAGTACTTATCCTGAACTGAGTAGTTTTCATTCCCATACACATCTTTATGTTTTGTAAGTTTTTTATTTTTATTTTTACTTAGTTATTATTTTTGGCTGCACCGTGCAGCATGTGGGATCTTAGTTCCCCAACCAGGGATTGAACCCCTGCCCCCTGCAGTGGAGGCACGGAGTCCTAACCACTGGACCGCCAGGGAATTCCGTAAGTTTGTAATCTTCTGTAAGTTTGTAATGTAATTGCTTGCATTAAGTGCACAAGTCTTAAGCGTACAGCTGATGAATTTTACACAAGTGATGCCTGTGTCACCACCACTGAGATCAAGGAACTCAAGAAGTCCCCTCAAACCCCTTCACCGGCAGCACCTCCCCAAAGTACCACTAGTCTGACCTTTATCACATAGGTTCATTTTGCTGGCTTTTGATCTTCGTATGAATGATATACAGTATTTCCTCTCTTATAACTGGTTTATTTCACCTGTAAGATTCACTTATAAGATTGTTGTGTGTACCGGTCAGAATGGCCATCATCAAAAAATCTACAAACAATAAATGCTGGAGAGGGTGTGGAGAAAAGGGAACCCTCTTGCACAGTTGGTGGGAATGTAAATCGATACAGCCACTATGGAGAACAGTATGGAGGTTCCTTTAGAAACTAAAAATAAAACTACCATACGACCCAGCAATCCCACTACTGGGCACATACCCTGAGAAAACCATAATTCAAAAAGAGTCATGTACCAAAATGTTCATTGCAGCTCTATTTACAATAACCAGGACATGGAAGCAACCTAAGTGTCCATCAACAGATGAATGGATAAAGAAGATGTGGCACATATATACAATGGAATATTACTCAGCCATAAAAAGAAATGAAATTGAGTTATTTGTAGTGAGGTGGGTGGACGTAGAGTCTGTCATACAGAGTGAAGTAAGTCAGAAAGAGAAAAACAAATACCGTATGCTAACACATATATGGAATCTAAAAAAAACAAAAAGGTCATGAAGAACCTAGGGGCAAGGTGGGAATAAAGACACAGACCTACTAGAGAATGGACTTGAGGATATGGGGAGGGGGAAGGGTAAGCTGGGACAAAGTGAGAGAGTGGCATGGACATATATACACTACCAAACGTAAAATAGATAGCTAGTGGGAAGCAGTCGCATAGCACAGGGAGGTCAGCTCGGTGCTTTGTGACCACCTAGAGGGGTGCGACAGGGAGGGTGGGAGGGAGGGAGACGCAAGAGGGAAGAGATGTGGGGACATATGTATATGTATAACTGATTCACTTTGTTATAAAGCAGAAACTAACACACCATTGTAAAGCAATTATACTCCAATAAAGACGTTAAAAAAAAAAAAAGAAAAAGATTGTTGTGTGTAGCAGTACTTCTGTCTTTTACTATTGTGTAGTATTTCATTGTGTAGATATGCCATAATTTGTCCATTCTACCGATGATGGACGTTTGGGTTACTTCAGTTTGAGGATACTATGAAGACATAACATGCTTGTATTGGGTTGGCCAAAAAGTTCATTCGGGTTTTTCTGTAAGATGTTATGGAAAAACCCGAACGAACTTTTTGGCCAACCCAGTACATGACTTTTGATGGACCCAATCATTCATTTCTGCTTGGTATATGATCAGGGATAGAATTTCTGGGGGATGTTTACCTTCATTCAGTAGTAAATATTGTCAAGCAGTTTTCCAAAGTAGTTTTACCAATTTACATTCCCACCAGCAATGTATGGGAGCTTGGATTGATCTACATCCTTGGTAGTACTTGGTGTCTCAGTCTTTAAAATTGTAGCCATCCTAATGGGTGTGTAGTGGTATGGCATGCCGTTTTAATTTGCATTTTCCTAATGATGTTGAATATCTTTTTATATGCCTAGTGGCCTTTGAATGGCCTCTTTTCTAAAGTGCCTGTGCAAGTTAGATTTTTAATAATTGAATTGTCTTTTTCTTATTGATTTGTAGCAGCTCATTATGAATTTTGGATGTGGTCCTTAGCTATATGTGTTGCAAATATCTTTTCCTCTGTGTTGCTTTTGAACTGCTTTTTAAATTGTGTTACTTTTTTGTTTCTTTTCATTGTCTCTTTTCATGCACTTCTTAACTTCACTGCAGTCCAATTTATCAATTTGTTTATGGCTAGTGCTTTTTGTGCCCTAAGAAGTCTTTGCCTGCCCCCAGGTCATGAAGATATTCTCCTAGGTTTTCCTCTAGAAGCTTTATTATTTCCCATGCACATCTTTATATTCTAACTCCATGTATATATGTATCATAAACAAATACGGTATTGTTTCGTATATTTTTAGGGTTTTTTTTGTTTTATACAAATAATATATAATAACATATTATAACACAGTAATATATATAATAACATTCTGCAACTTTTTGTACTGGATGGTACATTTATGAGATTAATCTTTGTTGACATGTGTAGCTTTCACTCATTCCCTTTCGCGGGAGCAAAGTTAATTACACTGTATACATATAACGCCATCTGTTTAAAACCCTTTCTCCTGCTGATGAACGTTTGCTCGCCTCCAATGCTCAGCAGCACGAACAATGCTCCCATGAATTCGCAGGCAGGTGCCTCCTAGTGTGAGAGCGTCTGTGGGGTGCATACCTTACAGATGAGACTGTGGTTTTAGAGCTGTAGAAACTCAGCACTCTGAGGAGAGGCCTCAGGACTGCTGAGGAGCAGGACTGGGGAGAGAGATGGGTGGGTGGATGGCGGTGGCGGGTGCTGGGTAGTCCTGGCTCTGGGCCCCCACCCGTTTCAGCTAGAACAGATTTGCTTTCATGCATTAGGACCCGGGGTTCTGTTTAAAGCTTGGTTTGAAAAATGGATTCTGCTTTAAAAAACAAAAATAGCATGAAAACACGTAACTGAGTGAAGGCATTGTTCACAAAGTGTTACAGGTACCATTGGACTGTGTCAACTGCGAGGCAGTGATTTGTTCCCCCTTCAGCCCAAGCCAGGCTGCTCCTCTGCTACTTTGCCCTGCACTGTTCATTGACTCTTCACGTGCAGGCCTCCCTTTTCTTCTCTCCAGCTAGACTCTATTTCTGTATCCTCAGTGTCCAATTCAGTAAACATTTGTTGACAGATTAACTGATGGATAAACTTTTGAATAAGCTGGCGCCATTGTCATCTCATATCTGTACGTTTTGCAGTTCATAAACAAACCACTTTTATTTTTTTATTTTTAAAAAAAATTTTATTTTATATTGGAGTATAGTTGATTTACAGTGTTGTGTTAGTTTCAGCTGTACAGCAAAGTGATTCGGTTATACACATACATATATCCATTCTTTTTCAGATTCTTTTCTCGTATAGGACAAACCACTTTTATATCTATCTTTCCCTTTAGATCAGCCTAGTCGGAGCTTTGAGGCTTACACAGTGGAGAAATGACTATTCCCACTTCGCAGAGGTGAATATTGAGGCTCAGGGAGGTGAAGAGACTTGAGGTCACGTGATTGGTAGGTGGCAGATTCAGGCCTTGGACCCAGGCCTTTGAATCCTGGCACTGGGCCCATTCCAGTGGTGTGTGTGGCCTGAAAACACGGCCTTAATCCAGGCATCGATTAATAAGTAACCTGTGCGTTACCCTCTGCAGTTTACAAGCGCTCTCCACACCCTTCTGTGGGGTGGATGCAACCTCTCTCTTTTCAAAGAGGGGGAAACTAGCGCTCAGAGGGTGGAGGTGTCTCACCCAAGGCCACACACTGTGAAGTGACCGAGCTGCATTCAATGTCCAGCTCCATTTCCGCAGCCCACTCTACTCCTTCCCTCACCTTTACTCCCTGATGCAGGGCCTGGGGCCATCTGGGGACAGTCCTGCTTCTCAGCAGCCCTCCAAGTCCAGCCTCCTGCAGCCTAAGGCCTCACCCTCTCTGGCAGGCCCAGGAAACAGGGTTGGCTCTGAGCTGCTGAGAATCCCCTCCCATGAGGCCTGGGGTTGTTTTTCTTATCTAAATAAACTCTGCACAAACATGGTCACATTACTCATGAGTAAGTTATTTGCGATAGCATAGCCCAGAGACGGGGAAATTAGTTCACACTGGAACCATGTCTTAACCTGGTGAAATGAATGGGGAAGAGGAGTTTTAGACCCAGGTCAGTGAAATCTAAAACCTACTCTTCAGAGCACTCACTCTACCCTCCACCTCAAGTCTGGGGAACACTATTGCCCCTGGTCCTACTCCCAGTGGGCCCCACGGAGGATAGACAGAACCCATCTGTGCCCGGGGCAGAGGGCGAGTGAGCTCCAAGGGCCCAGGGCCCTGTCTCCCATGGCCTCCACCTCTTCCCACCAGCTTCTTAAGGGAAGAGGAAGACACACCCACGGGGCAGGGAAGCTCTGCTTTATCCTCAGGCCTTTTGTAAAATGGGTGCTGGAATCAACACCTGGTTTGACTAAATTCCTTCAGCTTCTGGAGTTGGCTCTTTCACAGGAAAGCCCTGGGATCAGGGGAGGGAGGGGCTTAGGAGCTGTTATGCAAATGAGGATACAGTGCCTGGCAGAGCATCCTTGTTGTTATTGACTGTCCCAGGTACTCAGGTGTGGGAAAGAGAGAAGATGCTAAAAGTGGTGTATCTTGGCCTACCACCACGGAGCTTTTCAAAGGTGTTCACATCTACACTCTCAGGTGTGTTTATGACCTCATCTTACAGGTGAGGGCCTGACTGTCAGAGAAGCTCTGTGATGTGCTCGAGGTAGCAATGGGGAATGGATCATAAACCACGGACAATGGGGTTTGCATTTGCAAAGGACTCTTGGACGTAAGATCTTAACAGAATTCCTGGCAGAGCTGGGAAAGGAACCTTGGTCCCTGACTCCTAGTTCAGCAGATCCTGGTTTCAGCAGAATGTTTCTCGGATGCCGCCTGTAGTCCCGGACGTGATTATGTTGGTCCCAAGTAACATGGGAACTACATGTGGCTTCTGTCCAGGACTCTGGAACTGTGGTGCCCAGGCTGTGTGGTCACAGGGAACCCTTGCTTCTCTTCACCAGCTTTAGGACAATGGGATGGAGCTTGGAGAGGCTGGGTTTATTGCATCGTGCGGGCCTTGTCCTGGGGGCCTCTTTTGATCATCTTGCAGAAGGACTGGCCTGGGACAAGACCCTGAGATGCCCTGAGAGATTCAGCCTCCTCATACAAAATTCAAACAAATACCTGATAATGTGTCTAAACCTGATAATGTGCCTCCCATCCATATGTGCTGGACTCAAATAGCTTCTTTCTAGAGATTCTGATTGCAAAAATCCTATATGAATGCAAGGAAGTTGAACTTTTCTCCGTGGCTGGGAGAGGGGCAGGAGGGGGAGGGGGCTTTGCGGTTGGCCTAAGTGCCTTCTTGCTGTGCCTCTTGTGTCCCCCGGTCTACCAAGGGGGCCTTGCACATAGTGGGCCTTGCTCAGCCCCCATCTTCTAAATTGGGTGAGGTGTGCCCCCTTCCCAGAAGAGGATTGGATTGTGTCTAAGCAGTACTGTGTGAGGTGGGGGCAGGGAGTCCATGCCAGCCCAGCATGGGTGTGTGTGCATGTGCACACACGGAGGGGGCGTGGGGGGAGAATATGTGTGGCCTCAGCAACCTTCCTTAGTTCCAGCTTAAAGGGACAGCAAAATAAAAACATGTTATTCCCTCTCCTAATTAACATCCAAGTTTGGGATTTCCACACCTGCCCAGGTGTGGACCGACCCCCGATGCTGACTGTCTCTTGTGGGCACATCTCCCACAGAAGGATTAACTCCTAGCCCTGAACTGAATGGATAGAATGCTGGGCCTGGAAGCCACAGCTTCACAGAAGATGCAATTCCACAAGGGGATTTTAGAATTTCCTGACGCAACCCCAGGTAGATGCATCATATGGGTAATGCTTTCCTACTTAAAACTGCCCTGGATCTGCTTAAAAAATAAAATCGGAGGCAAAAATACACTTAATGAAGGTGTAACACACCACAAAACCATGGCCAGTGGGGTTTGAGTTTGAGGGGAAGTGTATAATTGTGTGTGTTTTAGACATTAAGTTAAGGTAACATGGCCTCACTTGGAAAAATCTGAGGGGAGGAGGGAGAGAACTGTGAAAATATGAGTCCGTGCTGGCTGGGAGTTCAACTCCACCCTCGCCAGCTAAGCTTAAGCATTGTTAGTGCCTACGTACGTTCATTTTTTTCATTCATTCAATCAGATATTTATTGCGAGGCTGCTTTGTGCCATGTGCTGTCCTGGACACTTTGTGACACGTCCGTTAATTAGACAGATGAGTGCTGCTCTGCGTATTGAAGTCAGTGGGAACAGCACTCGTATTTTCTGGCTCCCGAATTAAGCTACATGCTACCCAAGGGCAGGAGGCCAGGCTCTCCCTGGGCATTTCTTCTACCCATCACCCTGAACAAGGGTGCCTACAATGGAAGCTCAGGCACCGGGCCCAGCAGGCTCACAAATGCACACCCTTTCCTTCTACCACCCCCTCTCCTAGAATTCTCTCCTGGGCCTCCTGGGTGGCCATGGCAGGATGGGGCCCTGAGAATTTAGCTGTTGATTGAAGCTAATAAGAACTCGAGGTGTTTTCCTCCCACAGTCATTTGCATCTAGTTAGGGGATTCCCAGAGATCAGAGGATGTGTCTCTATCAATGAATTCGAAGGTTGGAGCTAGAAGAGGCACAAAGGCAGGCAGGCTCCAGCTAGAGGAATGACAGCTCCGTGGCAGAGTTTAAAGAATTCCAAGGCAGGAGAGAACTCAGAAAGCCATTCGTAACATCTGCCATGGGTCAGGCAAAGGAGGGTATTTGAGTCTTGTATTTATAATACCCAAGGCCAGTCCAATCCCTTCATTTTACAGATGAGGAAACTGAGACTGGGGGTGTAAATAATGTGCAAGTTAGAGCACGTCCATTGATAGAACCAGACCCTTCACCCTCCCCAACCCCTCCCCACTGGCAGTCTAGTCAATCATTTCTCCTGCCACTTAACCAGGCTTCAAGCACTTCCGAGAAAATTCCTCCCCAAGTCACAGCCATTCTCTTCATCTGTGGGTGAGGTCAGTCCAGATCAAGGGCTGTGTATCATCACGCACCCTGCTCCTATGTTTCTTTTGGTCCCCGTCGTTTCCTCATAATTGTTTGAGGGCAGTAAAATATAGTGCAACAGAAGCTGAGTCCACACCAGAAGTAGCAAGATTGTGGTCCAGGTTGCCTGGATTTTAGCAGTTGGCACCTCAAACCGATCTTCATGTAAATCCTTCCATGCATACCCTACAGATTGGATTTCTGACATCCCCTAACCCGGTGGCCAAATAAGCACGGGGCTGAGAGCCTGCAGTGTAAGTCAGGATGCCATGTTTTAGTTATGAGACTGTGGGAACATCACTTAATCTTTATGGGCCTCGGCTTCCTAATTATTAGTTCAGTTCATCACCAGACATTTATTAAGTACCTTCAATGGGCTCAGGCACAGGTGTTGGGGAGAAAAAATATGACAAGGTCTTGGACTTTCAAGGGCTTAAAATCTACTGTAATGAATCAGTTAATTAAACAGACAAATGCCCTAACGGGTCCCTACGTATCAGCATAGAGGTCTGAACAGGATAGTCAGAGAAGGGAGGACTTCACGAAGTGGGTGATGCTTGAACCTAGTCTTGGATGGGAGGAGTGTTCATCTAGTTGAAGGGGTGGGATGTGGAGATTGAAGGGATGGAGAGGACACCAAAGGCCAGAAGGAGTGGTATGAGCAAAGACACAGTGGTATGAAAAGAACCAGGGATATTTGTGATGTGCCTGGAGAGAGGATGTGATATGGGCACAGCAAGAGAGATGAGGCCAGAGATAGGCTGGGTCCCATCACTCAGAGCCTTCACTCTGTGTGAAGGACTATGGACTCTATTCTCTAGGCCTGTGCTGTCCAACAGCATAGCCACTGGCCACATGTGGCTATTGAGCACTTGAAATGTGGCCAGTCCAAATTGAGATGTAAGCGTAAAGCACACAACAGATTTCAAAGACTTTGCACACACAAAAAAGTAGAGATAGTTTTTATATTGATTACATGTTAAAATGATAATATACTGGATAGGTTGGGTTAAATCAAATATATTAACTTCACCTGTTCCTTTTTCCTTTTTTTAACATAGCCTCAAGAACATTTAAGAACATTTACATAGGTCACTCTCATATATTTCTATGGGACAGCACTGCTGTAGACAATTGAAAGCATTTTTTACAAATCATTGAAAGTATTTTTTACAAAGCAGGGAGATGTAGATGCGATTTGTGCTTTTACAATGCTCACTCTGGCTGTAAGTAGAGAAGGAAGACAATTAGAAAATTATTGTAATAATTGGTGGTGAGCAGTGATAGGGGCCTGAAGTAAGGTGAAGGCTGGGAGATGGGAGGCAGATTCTATAGGGTTTCGTGGCAGATTGGATGTAGGGGAGAAAGAAGGGAGGAGTTTCCAGGTTACTAGTTGGGTGACTGGAGACAATGGTGATGCCCCCTGAGGATGGAGGACTGAGAAGGAGGTTCATGGAGGAAGCTGATGTGCTCAGTTCTGAACGTGAACTTGAGGTGACTGTGGGCCTCTAATTCCAGGGGACAGTTTGAGACCAGAGCTCAGGAGAGGGGTTTGGGCCAGATACTCAGATTTGGGAGTCAGTTTATAAAGGTTAGGTGAGACTCAGGGTGAATAAGATCACCCGGGGAGAGGATGTAAAAGGAAAGAAGCAAGTACCTGGCCCTGGGGAACACCAACACCTGTGGGAGGGCAGGGGAAGAAGACCGAAAAATGCATCCTTATACTGCCTGCCAACAACACCACCCTGTAATTCCTCACCTATGACTCCTCTGCTCCATAATGAGAGGTCTTTCAGCAGAGACCCTTTTTCATGTGTTGATTTCAGAAGGAAACAAACAAACAAAGTCATAGCTAAAGCTGAATGGAGCTATTGATGACTAAGTAAGATGATAAGAAAAATTCTGCCCCAGGTGCATTCTCACTGTATAAAGCTGGTGTGGTGAGGATAAGCTGGTACAATGGCTTTTCAGGGACCATTTAGTAACAGCATCAGAAGTAGCCATTCTCCTTGCAGGGACTTATTCTAAGAAAATAATCAGAGATGTACACAGATGCATATGTACAAAAGTGTTTAAAGCAGCGCTTTTTACAATGCCAAATAAAATGGAGAGCCACCTAAAGGTCCAGTTGTGGGAAACTGGCTTCACAAATTATGATAGATCCATGTGGCAGAATGCTCCACATTCAAAATAATGGAGTAAATGTATATTTCTTGACATAGAAAGATGTTCATGATATGTTTCATGAAAAAATCAGGGGACTGCAGTGTGATTATCTCTAGTGAGTGGTTGTTTGTCTTCATCATGGTTAAGAGCAAGGACTGTCCAGCAGGCTGCCTGGCTTGTCTGAGCAAGGTTACTCACTGATGTCACCTCGCCATGCCTCAGTGTCCTCTTTTGGAAAGGGCACGATAATAACACCAACCATGGGCAGTGGTAGAAACTGAATGAGTTGATCTCATCCACATAAAGCACTGAGAACAGGGCCTAGCACTTGTGAGACGTTCAATATGTGTTAGCCTTTATTATTATTATTATTATTTTTAATTTAATTTAATTTAATAATTTAATTTATTTTTGGCTGTGTTGGGTCTTCGTTGCGGTGCACAGGCTTCTCATCGCGGTGGCTTCTCTTGTTGTGGAGCACGGGCTCTAGGCACGTGGGCTTCAGTAGTTGTGGCTCATGGGCTCTGGAGCACAGGCTCAGTAGTTGTGGCGCACGGGCTTAGTTGCGGCATGTGGGATCTTCCCGGACCAGGGCTCAAACCCATGTCCCCTGCATTGGCAAGCGGATTCTTAACCACTGCGCCACCAGGGAAGCCCTTTATTATTATTTTTAAGGACATCTTTATTGAGCTATGATTCACATACCATACAATTCACCCGCTTAAAAATGTACAAGTCAATGGGGTTTAGTATGTTCAAAGAGCTGTGCAACCATCACCCCAGTCAACTTTAGAACATTTTCATTCCCCCAGAAGGAAACTCTGTACCCACTGGAAGTCACTCCCACCCCACCCCTCCACCAGACACCCCAGCAACCAGTAGTATACTTTCTGCCTGTATAGATTGGCCTATTCTGGGCATTTCATAGAAATAGAATCCTGTAACATGGTTCTTTTAAACAACAACAATCCAACTCATCTCTCTTTAAGCTGGTGTCCCTCCCTTTGGTCAGATTGAATCGCTTGGGAGAGGGACAGCTTTCCCCATTCCTCTGACTTTCATTTCATTCCTTCAAAGTCTGAGTCAACCCCAGGAGGTTTGTTTCCAGATGCTGGGTTGTGTCTAAGGGACAGAGTACTCTAGACATGTGTGTTGTTTTGAGCGGTGAGGACTTTTCTTCTCTTTTCACATGCCCGGTGTTTGACTACACAGAGGCCCTAACAGCTCTCCCACCCCACACCCCGCCCGCCGTCCTGAGCATCAGAACCCCTCTCAGACCTGACCAGATAGTCCAAACCACCCCTGCCTCATTCCCCTCCACCCTCCAGAATCCACATTCCTTACCCCGGAGAGACCTAACTCTACTTTCACCCTACACATTGCTGTCTTTCTTTAAAATCTTTGTTTAAATTGAGGTACAACTTTGATATAGTATATTCCATTCACTTCTAGCGTAAAAGTAGCTTGCAATATATTAAAAGTAATACAATCTCACTGCCTTTCTAGAACTATATTTTTATTTCAACACACCACTCCTTGGTGTTTGTCCATATGCACATGTGCTTTTAAAAATAAATGCAATTATAATGAACCAACAATTTGCCAACAACTGTTTTTTTTAGGGCCACATTGTAAATTGAACACTGGGCCGAGGGAGATCCTGGGTCTGAGCCAAGGCCACATTTGTGACTCTTATTATCCCAGAAAATAGGAAAGAGCAAATAAAGTGACCTCTACAAACATACATATGTACAAGATGCAAAGACGAAGACACAAAAACACATGAACCGAGGGAGAAAATTCACACAACGTGTATCCATTTCTCTTAAACATATGGGGCTGGACTCTGAAATAATGTGATCTGAACAAGACAGATCTCAGAGGCATGGGCAGACAGAGACATCTAACACACACACACACACACACACACCCCTGAATCTCAACAACACCTGTGTACACAGAGAGAGTGACCAACACACCAGGACACACACAGATGGTATAATCAAGCATACACGCACTCACACACACAACTCTACACCTACCGGGATCCTCTCCTGGCCCCTGACTCCCAGGCCTGCAATTTCTGAACGCTGGGAAGGAGCTCCTGCAGGAGAACTCAAAATAGTTCTGTGAACCCTGCCCTGGGCTCCAACCGCCTGCCCACAGGCCCATCCTGTCCTCCCCCACAGCCCTGGCCCCGTGCCTTGGTCTGCACACAGCGGCGGTTGGCTATGCCTACCCCCAAGTCCAATCCCCTGCCCCAAATCTCCTCGAGTCAGAACTGGTCTCTCGCCTTACCTTCCTTGGACAGTATCTGCACCCAGCTCCTTCTGTCCCAGCCCCCTTCTCCCAGGGACAGTCTGTAATCAACCCCAGGAACCTGCTGGGCTGGCAGTCAGGGGTCAGCCGTCCAGTTTGGACAACAGCAACTTAAATTCCTGAGTCTCTGGTCCCTCCTCTGCGAAGCAGCAACAATAGCAACCATCTTTTGGGGAATGAGAACTTCAAACAAGACCCTATCCTTGAAGTCCTGGCCCAGAGCCTGGCCCAGAGCAGACCTGCAAAGGGTATTGGTCCCCCAGCCCTCAGTTCCCTAAACTGTCAGGTGGGGGCAGTGTCTGAGCCTGCATGGTCCTAGGGGTGGCCCTGAGGCAGGCGTTTTAAATAATTTTGACTGGTTTTCTCCAAATATGAGATATCACCATCACTGGGTTGGAAGGTGCTAGAAAAAGGCTCTGTCTTTTGAGCAAACTAGAGAATAGTTAGTATATTGACTACCATGTGCTGAGCACGTGGTACCATTGCAGCTCTGCAGCAGAGGGTGAGGTTAACACACTCCGCAGTACCATGCAGTACTTCATCATTACAGGTTCACAGATCCACTTACTTATTTTCCCCCTTTAGCCTCCTCTCCAATTCCCATATGCCCACCCTCAAACACCTATTTTGTTCTGTTCAATGTATATATATTTTCTCTCTCTCTCTGTTTATTTTTTATTGTGATAAAATATAGATAACATAAAATTTATCATTTTAACCATTTTTAAGTATACAGTTCTGTGGCATTAAGTACATTCACGTGGTTGTACATTCATCACCACCATCCATCTCCAGAATTTTTTCATCTTCCCCATCTCAAACTCCATACCCATTAAACACTAACTTCCCCTCCTTCCCTCCCCCGAGTCCATGGCAACCACCATTCTTTTTGTCTCAATGAATTTGACAGTTCTAGGTACCTCACGTAAATGGAATCATATGGTATTTGTCCTTTTGTGACTAGCTTATTTCACTTAGCACAAGGTCTTCAAGTTTCATCCATGTTGTAGCATATGACAGGATGTCCTTCCTTGTTAAGGCTGAATAATATTCTACAGTACGTATATACTGTATTTTGCTTATGCATTCATCCATCAGTAGACACTAGAGTTACTTCCACCTCTTGGCTATCAAGAATAACGCTGGTGTGAACACTGCTGTATAAATACCTGAGTCCCTGCTTTCACTTCTTTAGGATATATGCCCAGAAATGGAATTATTAGATCAAGTGTTAATTCCATGTTTAATTTTTTGAGGAACCACCATACCATTTTCACAGGACTGCACCGTTTTGCATTCCCACCAGCAATGCCCAAGGGTCCCAATTTCTCCACATCTTCACCAACACTTGCTCTTTTCTCTTTTTTTGATAATAGCCATCCTAATGGGTGTGAGGTGATTCAATATTTATCTTTTTGTTTGTATGACTTCTTTCAAAATGTATACAGTTGTTTTGTGTCTATGTAATTTTTTACATAAGTAGCATTGTGTTATTTGTTTCATTCTGTGTGTTACTGTCTTCACCTAGAACTGTTTTTAAGGTCCAACCATTTGTCTCATGTAAGCAGAACACATTGCTTCTAACTTGTGCATAGTACTCTACGCTGAGCACCAGCCATGTGTATTGAAAATGTTCTATGTGCTTTTAGAAAGCTCTCTACATGGTTATTTGAGTCCTTACAGCAATCCTAAGAGGCAGATGTTGTTATTACTCCCATTATATGGATGAGGAAACTGACGCACAGAGTTAAGGGACTTGCCTGAAGTCACACAGCTGGAAACGGGAGACTAGACATTTTAACTCAAGTCCGTCTGGTGCCACAGGAGAGCTCACGTGTGTAAGGTGCTAGAAAGAGCTAAAAAATGGGGGCTGACTGCAGACAGATGCTCTCTCTCAGGTGAGGGCACTTGGATGAAAGTTCTAGTCCTGACTAGATCCTGACTTATCTGCAGATTGTGAATGCCCTCCCTTCACCAGATGTCCCTTTATGTTTGTGTAAAATGAAGACAGAACAATTTTCTTGCTCTTTCTAGATTCACCACTTATTATTTATTTATTTTAATAGATATTTATTGGAGTATAATTGCTTCACTCACTTATTGATTAAACACCCTTTAGCTACTGGAAAAATCATCAGAATTGGAGGCAGGCGTTTGTTTCTTTCCAGTGTTCCACCTGGGAGCCACTCCAAATACATGAAAACCTTTTGGCAAATCCGCTTGTAAGGCTCCTCCCCCATAGGACTAACTATTTTCAGGAAAACAGAGGCTCTGCCTCTGGCCCTATCCCACCTCTCTTGAACTTTGCACTTACCGTGATGAAAAATTAACCGGGCTAATGTTTCCCTTCCAAGGACAACCTCTGCAGAAGCCAGCCTGGCTGGGGCCCAGGAGACCAGGCACCCGAACAGAGTTCCTATCCATCTGGAGCCACCCACCCACTCACTGCCCAAAGTCAAGGGAGCATGTGGGGTCCTCCTGGCACCCAGAGGAATCTAATCCTTAGCCCTCCTCACTGCTTTGTGAAACTGGGCTGATTTCCCCAACTCTTCTTGTGGAGAAACGGAGGCCAGAGAAGAAAGAACCAGCCCAGAAATGGTACTTGCTGGCTTCATAACATGGGTCCAGCGCTGTTTTCTGCATGTACAGCTGTCCCTGTCCCATGCATGACGGCATATGAAGGAAGCGCAGGAAAGCATGTTTCAGCCACACTAGCTGCTGACAAGTTACTGCCCCCCCCTCAGGAAAATGAGAGGGCTGAACCGGGGGCCCTTTCCATGTCACAATTCAGAGGCTTAGGGACATGCTAGGTCCTTCCACTACATGCAATCCTCAGATCTCTCTTGGGCTCCTCACCTCCATAGCACACATTGCACTTCACCATACATGGCTTTCTTCCTGTGTAAAATGAGGGCCTTGCACTGAAGGGGAACAATTTTAATGCTCTTTCTACATTCGTAGTTGTGTGCTTCATTCTTACAGCTGAGAGAATAGCCGCTCAGTGGGGTGAAGGGATGAAGAGAGCCAGGATCGAAAGCCAGGTCAGTCATTGATGAAGCTTGAGGTCCTTTAGCTCGATCTGACTGCCTCTCAACAGTGGGACCTGCCTCATTCGATGTTCAGGTTAAAATGAATGTTTTACTGGGATGACGGCAAGGGCCCCTTTCATGTGGGCACACACCTCCTACCCCTTGGTGCTTCTCTAGGCCGTGCGCTCCTGAGGTTAGGGACCTTCATCTTTCATTTCAGCATCCCAGAAATGAGTAGGACGGCAACACGGAGGTACTCCGTAGATGTGCACGTCTAACCGAAACCTGCTCCCCCCCTGCACGGCTCTCCATGGCACTAATGGTGGCCCCAAGGTGTTGTTCTATTCCTTTACAGCATTCGACTGTTTGCAAAGCTTTCCACGTTGTATTCCCACAACCACTGTAGGAGACTGAGAGGAAAGCTATCTCTAGCTCCATTTTACAGGTGAGCAAACATTTCTTCTAGTATCACAATAGTGCACCTGTGTAAAGAACTTTTGTTTTGCAAAGAGCTCCATCTGTGGTGTCACCTTCGCCCTCCCTGACTCTATAAGGCAGCTAGCTGGGTGCAGTGGCAAGAATGTGGACTGAGGCCTCACAAAGCATGGGGATCAGATCCCAGCTCTGCTGCTAGGGCTCTCGAGTACTTATTATAATCTCTGTGCCTCAGGTGCTTTATCTGTAAATGGGAGACATAGGGACATCTACCCCAAGAGCCATTGTGAAGGTGAAATCAGAGGACAGCACTCAGGCTACCTGGAATGAAGAAAGCCATCAATAAATGTTGATTGCCTTCCTCCCTTCTCTTTTTTGATGAGGGCTGGCAGGAAGGGAGTGAAACCAGATTACAGTGCTGCTGGTTAGCCCGAGGACCAGCCAGGAACGGGAACCAGGTCATTAAGCCCCAGTTGGGGTTCAGGGATTCTCCTTTAAGGTCCAAGCAGGCGGGGAGTTAGAAGGAGGGGAGGGCGAGAAACCCAGCGCTCAGCCCCAGCAGCTGACAGGCTTGTGGGAGGCCATTCTCTCCTACCAGGCAGGGACCCCTGCAGCTTCTGGGCTGACTTTGTGGATTAGGCCATACCTCACAGGGCTTTGTAACTCCCCACCCGCTAGAGGGTTTGCAGATAACTTCTTTCTCACCACGGGAGTTTCCTGCTGTTAAAAACAAACAAAGCCTAGAGGCCTGGTAGGGGGAGGGGCAGCAGGAGAAAGGCCCTGGGGGCCTGGGGTGACTCCTGAAAGCAGCTGAGTGAGGGGTCTGTGGGCAGATGCCCCTGAACTGTGCTGGTAGGGAGAAAAACCCCAGAGCTCCCCCAATATTCCCGTGTTCCTTTGCTTCCCAGCAAAACTAATTTGGAATGCATAAGGTTCCCCAATACTGCCCTTTTGCCCCACTTTTTGCGAGTTTACAGCTTTGAAAACAAAGCTCTCTCTCCTATTTATTGGGTGTCGAATTTCGGATCTTTCTTTATCATAAGATTCCAACACCCTGTAATGAAACCTTTCCTCCAAAGATAAGTTCTAAAGCGCCCCCATTCATTTCTTCCTGAACTCAACAGATGTCTCTGAGGCCCATTTTCTGCCGGGCACTTGTTTTCCAAGGCCCAGGGGACCCCTGGCTCCAGCTATTATCCAGGGAGTCACTGGGGTCCCCAAATCTCCACTTCTGAGAGTCTCTCCCTAATCCCTCTTTCGCACGGTCTCGGGGCTCTAAGCCGGTATGATCTCACCGGTGCGAGAATAAAAACAGCCCTAGAGTCACCGGCGCCGCCAAGGCCCCTGACCGGGATCGGCGCTCCCGCGTCTCGGTGCGCGCCCCAACTTCCTGGGCCTAAGCCTTCCGCGCGCCCTCTCTCGGACCGGGGTCCTCCCGGGGGTGCACCGCCAGCCTGCGGCCGGACGGCGCTCGTTCGTGCGAGTCTAACCCTCTCGGGCCCGCCACTCCAACTGAGCTTCCTGAGTGTGGGTTCCGAGAGCAGACGCCACGGCCCGAGCCCGGCCCTCCAGCCTGGGGCCCCTCTCGCCGCTCCTTTCCCACGACTTCCTCCTGGCGCCCGCCGGACTTCAGGTCGGGGCCGCGCGGGGTCCTGCGCGCTCCAGCCCGGGCCGCCGCTGTCCCCGGACGCCCACGTGGGCGTGCTCCGCTCCGGGCGGGGGAAGGCCGGGCGCCCTCCCGGAGGCGGGGGGCGGGCAGGGCGCCCGCGGGAGGAGGCAGCAGGGCGCGGGGGAGAAGGCGGGGAGCCCCGGCGGCAAGGGGGCGGTGACAGCGCTTGGAAAGGAGGCTGCACGCGGATTTGCATGAAACACAGACTGGCAGCGGGCGGGAGCGGGAGCGCGGCGCAAACCCGGGGACGGCCCAGCGAGCAAGCGAGCAAGCCGGGAAGGAGGAGGGCAGCGGGGAGGCGAGGCTACCGA
Source organism: Eschrichtius robustus (assembly GCF_028021215.1). Classification (NCBI taxonomy): domain Eukaryota; kingdom Metazoa; phylum Chordata; class Mammalia; order Artiodactyla; family Eschrichtiidae; genus Eschrichtius; species Eschrichtius robustus. Next base: position 128,186,337 of record NC_090824.1, read on the forward strand.
GGCGGAGGGATCTGCGCATCAAAGCGAGCGAGGCGAGCAAAGTTTGGCTGGGAGTTGGACTTTCCTTCCTGGAGGCGGCACCCAAACAGCCACCCCGTGCGGAAACCCAAACTTTCTTCTGCCACTCCGAGCCCCGCGGCCGCCGTCTCCGCCCCGCGTCCGGGGCCTTCCCGATCCCGCGCCTCTGCTGCCTGCCCGCCCGCCCGCCGCCCCTCCGCCCTTCTCCCCGCCGTGGGAGCCGCCCGGGGCGCAGGGCCGCGCGCCGAGCCCCGCCGGCTGCAGCGCCGCGGCCCGGCCGGGAGCACCGGCAAGTTCGCTGAGAGTTGAGGCGAAGTTTGGGCGGCCGCTGCCTTCCCCGGCCGAGCACCCCGCTGCGCCCCCGGCGTCCTGCCGCGCCCAGCCCCGCCGGGGGCGCTCCTCGCCGCCCGCGCGCCCTCCCCAGCCATGTCGTCCATCCTGCCCTTCACCCCCCCGATCGTGAAGCGCCTGTTGGGCTGGAAGAAGGGCGAGCAGAACGGGCAGGAGGAGAAGTGGTGCGAGAAGGCGGTCAAGAGTTTGGTCAAGAAGCTCAAGAAGACGGGGCAGCTGGACGAACTGGAGAAGGCCATCACCACGCAGAACGTCAACACCAAGTGCATCACCATCCCCAGGTGGGGGCCCGAGGGACGCTGGGGCGCGCCCGCCCAGCCCCCTGGCGTGGCGAGGCCGGCCTGGTGGGATAGGAGCGGGAGGGATAGCGTGTGTGTGTGTGTGTGCGCGCGCGCGCGCGCGTAAGGGGGGTGGGAACGCGGGCAGGAAGGGGGTGGGGGGACCCCAAACAAAACCTTCTCTAGATTTGCAAAGATTCAGAGCCTGGGGCTTCCACGCGGCACTCGCGCTCCTAGACCTCGCATTCGCTTTTCACCTACGGGAAAGGGGGTGCTGCAGGAATCGGCCGCCCCCACCCCGGGGAGCTGCGGACTAGAACTTGAGGCCCGCTTTGTTCAGCTCTGCTGGCCGGAGCCCCTCCTCCGCCGCCGCCTCCCGCCCCCGCGGCCCGCGCTCGTGGAGGTGGTGGTGTCTCTCCTTTTCTTTTCTTCATTCCTGTCCCCCCACTTCTTTCCTCCTCGGCAGGAATGCAGTCCGTACAGCTGGGGCTGTGGGTGAGGAGCGGGAGCCTCGTGATTGACAGATTCCTTCTTCATTCTCTCTTTGCCTTCGGGATTAGCATTTTTATCGAGTATTTTTAGATTCGGTTGTGCCAGTCTCCCGCCCCCTCCGCACACACGCACTTTTAGTTGCAGTGCAGGGCTCTGACTTTCAGATGAGAGAGATAAGTGGCAGAGAGTGGGGTCCTCTCCTCCGCCTCCCCCGACTGTTTTTTGCCCACCTTTCGGTCTGAGATTGCGGGTGGATGCCGAAAGGACGGGGCTCAGAGCTGAGATAACAAAACGCACCCCAAAGTGGGCCTCGCATCGGCCCTCGCATTCCTACAGAGCCCTCCTTCCCAAAGCGCTTTGCCATCTGTCTGGACCTCCTTTATCCTCCACTTCGCGCCAGCTAGGTCAGGCGGGAGCTCACAGATGGCTGGTAGAAGGGGTCAGTGACTTCTCTCCACTCCCCACGGCCTTCTCTTAGCTGAGATGTGCCAGGCTGGGGATTGGGGTGTCTTGAGGGGGCGCCTTAGCCTCCTGTCTCTCCCTCTCAGCCCCCTTTAAAACTCTTATTCTGAACCAAGGGAGAGTTTGTGTGTCTGTGTGAGTAGGGGACGTTCTTGGGGTTCCAGGCTGCAGAGCAATGAGTAGAGGGTCCCCAAGGCCAGAGCCCCCACAGAAATTGTCATCCTTGCTGCTGGGCCAGGAGTAGACTCCATCCTTGGCCACCTGCTTGGGGCAGCTGTACAAGGGCTGCCATCCGTGTCAGGCAGGCACAAAGCAACATCTGTCCATGGGAACCCAGGCCTCCTCTGGAAATAAATGCCACATATGGTGGGAGTGCTGACTTGAAAAATAATAATTTTTTTCAAAACTGGGTGGATCCAGTCAATAAAGCGGGAGGGAAGGCAGTGTGCTGTCTGGGAAGTGTGTTTTGGGTGTGTGATCGGGAGCCAGAATTGACTTAAGAGAAGGTGGTGTGATGTGATGGTCAGTGAGCCCTAGGTCCTGGTCCCAGCCCTAGTTCTTCATTCTTCTTTATTCCTTTCCGTGGAGGGTGGGGAGTAGGGTGAATAAATGTCATACTTCTCCAGCCTGGGGAAGGCTTTGCAAAACCTGCCTTCTTACCTGCCTGAGTGCATTGAGGACAAGTGCTTTATGTTGTGAAACAGGGAAAAAAAAAAGCTATTAATTATAAAATGAGCAGCTGTGTAAAGTGTTTCACAGCTTACAGAGGACTTTCACATGCTTTTATGAGATCAAGAAAAAGAAACTCCTGGGAAATAGATCAGGTAATTAGGCCTAAGATTTATCCCACGTTTAATGTTGAGAAACCTTTGGAGGAGAGAGGTGAAAAAGGCTTGGCATAGTAGACATGCAGTTCTGACCAAATGTGCTCCTTCTGCTGGCCCAGGCTGCTCTTCCCTTTGAAGGTTCTGAATACATTCTTTGCTAATGGCTAGAGCAGTGTTAACTAGGGGGATTGGGCCCCGTGGATCTTTGTTGGTAAGGTTGCCAGTGTTCAGTCTTTGGGCTGGTGACAGCCTGGAGGAGAGGCCTGGCAAGGTAGGAGTTTGCACTCTGGGGAAGCATAGCTATGGCCTGCCTTTTCCTTTTCCAAAGTCCTGCTCAGCCTGAGGCATATGAACACTTTGGGTGTCTCTGAGAGTTCAAGTTAACTTGGCCTTCTCATGACTCTGTTAGGACTGGGCCATCTTCTACCTGCCTGGCAAGGACCTAATGCTAAGGCGGATTTTTTTCCATCTTTTTCAGTTAGGGAAACCCAGTTGCTTGGGTGGATCCAGACAAAGTGGATTTCCATCCCTGGATTTTGTGCCCACGCCTCTGGGTCACCTTGTCTCCCTTGGCAACAGCTACTGCTGTTTTTGGTCGTGGGCAGAGAACTAAAGGCCACGTCTTGGGGAGGTAGCTAGCTGGCCTCACACTGGTGATATCGGTGTGCCTCTGAGCCCCGTAGGCTGTGGGGTTGCTTGTCAAATTGTTCTGTCCTCACTGCCTTTTATAACTAGGGCTTTGGAAAGTCGACAGAAGGAAATGTTGAACCTAGTTATCCCACAGGGTGTGTGGGGTGGGGCACTGGGTACTTAAAAATACTCTGCGAGGTCTGGACCTTGGGGTGTAAGGAGCCCTCAGTCTAAGGAGATTTTTAACAAGCCTGTTTTGGCTAATACGAAATCTTGAGCAGCAACAGCGCCATGTGGCAATTAGAGCTGGATACTAGGGCCCCCCCAGACCGCACGCTTGCTTCTGTTACCCCGGCTCTAACCTGTCTCAGTGATCTGGAGAGCTGGAGTGGTACAGGCTTACTGGTGTCAAGAATGTCAAAGAGACCGGTGCCAAGGCAGTGGTAAGAGCCTGATTTAGATACACCAACAGAGGGGCTATCAGGGTACTCTGAGGTCTGGCAGGATGGGCAGAACTTTGGCAAGTTGTATAACAGCATCTTACCTGTCATCTAGTTGAGTACCTGAGTACAGCTGCAGGTATCTTCCTGGCCAGTGTATAAGAATGGAGTTATAGCATAGAGAAGGTGTGTGTAGGTTATGTCAGTGATAAGGAGCCAGGTGCACTTAAAAATGACTGTTCTGATGGACACTGATAACTTGTGTTTCCACCAAATGGGACCCATGACTTGGCCCACTTGTTGAGAGCTGGACCAAGCTTAAGGCCTGGTTTGTTTGGAGGGAAATTTGGGCTTTCTTGTGTCGGAGCACCAGGTCCAGAGGAAAGTGGGAGAATTAAACCAGACCCCAGGTCTGACACACACCCTCTCCTCCCTTTCTGTGCATCTGTTCTTTTGGTGCAGCCTCCTCCTGTTATCTACCTGGACTTTGCCAGGCTGCTCTCACCCTGGGGAGAAAGGGAAATGATCCCCGTCTCTAACACTCCTTTCTCAGGCTTCTGGGGACAGAGCGAGGGTGCAGGAGGGGCGTCTTTAATACCGTCTCCATCTCAGCGTCTCCTGTCCTCCGTCCTCTCTCAGCTGCTGCTCAGAGCACCATTCTTATGTGGCCCATTGGAAGCAAGCTCACTTGCTTGCACCCGTCCTCTCCTTTCTCTTGTTAACCTTGATTAGGGGAGCTCCGCACAAGGGCTGGGATGAGGAGGGGTCTGCAGGACACCGGGTAGCTGACCGTGGGGCTGGCTCAGAGCTATGGCCGAACCTAGGAGCCACTCGACGTTCCCTTGACATTTGGAACCTTGGAACTTGCTGCTTGCACCCAGGAGTTGAACGTGTGGGCCAGTGCATGTTGCAGACAGCCCGTTGCTCACACTTCCGCATCGAATGTTACAGGATTGGATTTTGTGGATTCATTGATAGGTGTTGGCCCCTCCCACGTCTGAGTCAGTATTCCAGGAAGTGGGGGAGGATGCAGAGATAAATTGGAGGTGGTCCCTGCCTGTGAGGAGCTTACACTTCAGTAAGGGAAACAGCAATAGGGCATTGAGTGTCTATTTCTTTCTTATTCCCAGCCATCAGAAGAAATATGAACTCTAGAATGGAGTGATATTTTTGGCGGGCAGGGGGGATTATGATGTGTTTTTTAAATATTGTAGAGGTCACTGTGTTAGAAAACAAAATAATGACAGCCATCTGTTTTCTCCAGAAAAAGCACAGAATTCAGGTCCTGTATCTTGCCGTTTTAATACCTGGATGGATTTAGCAGTTCACTTAATGTCTCAGAGGCTTCGTGCCAGCACCTGTAAAATCAGGAGGAGGTAAAGCCTGTGGAAGTGTTTTGTAAACCAGAGAGTGTGACAGATGTGTTATGTTTCGACCTCTATGTGTATCATTCATTCATTGACTAAATTATTCAGTCATTTATTAAATACCTACTATGATGAGCAGGGCAGGGTGCCTATTCTCAAGGGGCTCCCTATGTAGAGTGGGAGACAGACTTGCCCAAAATATAGGCCATGAGCTGCAGCCAAGGGATGTACAAAATGCCCAGGGATGTGGGGGACAGACTGTTAATTCTGTGGGAGGAGGTGGGGAGAGGAGGGAAGAGTCCGTGTGAGGTGGAAAACCAAGAGGACAGGAGTTATTATCCAAAGGCCGTTTCTGGACTGTAGTACGATCATACGAACTTTTGGGTTCATGGTGATCGTTGCCTACAAGAATGAGGATGTCTTTATCTTCTTTATCTTCCTTCTCTCTCTAAACGGAGCACTGCTATGAATTTGTTACCTCCTAGCTCGCACTGAACTAGTGACTAGTGACTTGTGTTCAGTATTTTATGCCACTGTAAAGTGTCCTCGCTTTGAAGTAAAGAGTAATTAGTATTGCAAACCTGAAATTCAGGTTTCCTTGGTGGAAACAGTGACTTTAGATATATTAGCGCAGAATGTAACGGACCATGTCGATAAGCAGTAGACAACTTGGAGGTGATGGTGGATCCTCAGAGTTGCAGACTTTTGGTGTGACCTAGCTTTTCATTTCTCTGGTTAACACTTGCTGAAAATGAATCCTATAAACCTGAGTTTCTATATGGACATAAGAGCTTTTAATAATGTATTTTAAGAAGTCTTTGCAAGGATGTAAAGTGTCAAATGACAATTCTAATAATAGAAAAAGTCAATGAATACAGTAGTCATTTCGTTCTGATGAGAAATGGAAGCAGCTGATGGCATTGAGAGAATGTGGCTCGAGCTTATCACATCAGGAATCCAATTAAAATGAGTTTTTGAAAAATAAATATTGGTTCAATAATGTAAATTTGTAATTGCTGTATTATTATAATGGAAATAAAATTAACACGATTTAATGGACTGAGCAACCATTAATTTTCACTTGTTAACTTATTGGGAGGTTTCTAAATGCCACTGGATGCACAATACGGCCGTGTCTGCACGAGCTCCTTTATGAATGGGACCAAGTAGCGCTTGCTTCATTTATTTATTTATTTTTATTGACGTATAGTTGATTTACAATGTTGTGTTAGTTTCAGGTGTACAGCACAGTGATTCAGTTATATATAACATATATATATTCTTTTTCAGATTCTCTTCCCTTATAGATTATTACAAAATATTGATTATAGTTCTCTGTGCTATACTGTAGGTCCTTGTTGGTTATCTATTTTATGTACAGTAGTGTGTATGTTAATCCCAAACTCCTAATTTGTCCCTTCCCCCCAACCCCCTTTCCCCTTTGGTAACCATAAGTTTGTTTTCTATGTCTGTGGGTCTATTTCTGTTTTGTATATAAGTTCATTTGTATTTTTTTTTTTTTTTTTTTAGATATAAGCGATATCATATGACATTTGTCTTTCTCTGTCTGGCTTTACTTCACTTAGTCTGATAATCTCTAGGTCCATCTATGTTGCAAGCAGCGCTTGCTTTAAAACTTGAAGTCCAACTTTATTCCTTTACCTATTCTCCCACCTTCTTTATTCACCCCTCCCCCAGCCTCCTTTAAGTGCAGTTAAGCTCTCTAAAGTGGAATGCAGCTTTCTCAATCAACAAGGCTCATGAATAGTCCTAATTAACTTTGTCCTTGTCTCCTCTGATGTATTGACATATTTTAAAAAACCAAAATCCACCGTGCCCCCTTCCCCAAATCCATGTCTGGTAGTACCAGTCTGCTGGGAAGGGAACTGCCTAGAAAGGCTGCCGGTGAAGGGGCCTGGGAGATTTACCAGCCTTTTGCAGACACGAGTGTCCTGTGCAGTGCTAGATGGGACTAGCTCTTCCCCAGGAGGGCTGGGCATCATCTGCTGACCACTTCAGTCTCCTCATCTTCAAGTGCCGTGGTTCCTGGAAACGGTTGGAAATTGCCATATTAAACCCGCCCTGCAGAAGTCTGGTTTCTAATTTTACTGTATTCCAGGTTTTAGAACAAAGATCCGAGAGAACTTGTCCAATTCGTGTTTACTCTTTCCTTCAGTGCACCTACTGGGTGCCAAAACCTGCTCCAGGTAGCAGGGCCCCACCAGTGAACAAGGCAGACGCCTGATTCTGCCCTCCTGTAGCCTCTGGTCCACTGGCTGCTGAACATGAGTCCTTTGGAATTGTAATAATCATGTATGTGTTCACTCTGGTTAACTTGTAAATACTGTTTTCTTAATGCCAGAGAACCAAATCCCCCAAGCTCTGCAGTTTATTGAGTCCTGATGAGGGTGTGTGTGTGTGTGTGTGTGTGTGTAACATTATTCTTTGTTTTGACTTAATTAACAGTTTGAGAAATAACAAATCTAGAGCACAAGTCACACTGTCTGCAGTGATTATCTGAGGCCTCTGCTGGAAACAGCAGCCTGCCACCGTGGCACACTGCTACAGAATGTTTTGACAGAGAGCCTTGGTTTAAAACGAAAACACGGTAGAAGCCTATTAATTAAGAAGTTTGGCTAATGCTGGACTAGGCTGAAGTTTGTGTAGCAGGCCTTTTCTCCCCATAAATGTGGTCAGAGAAAAATTAGTCATAAACAAACTTTTGGGAGTCATTTTGGAGGCAGGAGTCAACAGACCTTAGTAGGTTCTAGACTTAAGCTCTGTTTCTAACTAGCTGTGTCACCTGGGCCAAGTCGCTTAACATCTCTGGGCCTCAGATGTTCTCAACTGGAAAATGGGCTAAATAAGCTCTATCAGAGGATCTTCCTAACTCTAAAGTGGTTTTCATGCAAGCATTTTAGAAGCTCCCCTTTGCATGCATCCGGTTGATCATTGAATCACAGATCTTTCTTAATGATTAATATCCTAAGGCCCTATGAATTTCTGTAGTTGAAAGTAATAAAACTATAATTCAGCCTTTAATTTTGGTTATTTTCCCCCTCTGCCCTCCTTGCCTCTCCCTCGCCCTGTCAGTCTAAATCAGTGAAATATAACTACAAAGGAATATAAAAATAACTGAATATGAGGGTAACGAAGTGAAGGCTGTGTGCCTTGAGATGCAGTGAGCAATTTTTCTTCTTTTGTTGCTATTTTTGGCTATTCTCAGAGCAGGAAGTTTACTTAAACTAATGACCACAATTGCCTAAAAATGGTTAAATGTGAGAGGTAGGCATTATAGAGGATACCTGTGGAAAATGTTTGCTCATATGTCAGGGTTTACCCAGGAAGCTTCCTTTATTTATTTTCAAGCATCTATATAAAGAAAGGCTGTACTCGATTGTGTAAGCGTGCGCCTCTTGTGGGGCGGCGTGGAGGTTACAAGTTGAAACCCCAGCTAGGAAATGAAAAGTGAGTTTCCCCCGAAATAGTATTTTTTTCTGTATCACATGGCTCTCCCTGATTACATCTGGCAAGTTTTTCTCCTGACAGCTTTGCTGGGAGTTAGGACTAGGGGGTTGTTTAAGAAACCCTGGGTCAAGGTTTGCCTTTGAAACCTACAGCGTTATCAGTCTGGTGGCTTTCCCTGCTAACTCTTGCATCACAGACCGCCAGGCCAAGTTGTAGTTCTGAGGTGTCACCGTTTTGTTTTGTTTTTTCCTTTGAGACTGGACTTTTGAAAATAGTAATGCTTTTTGGGTGTGTGTTTTTTAAAGGTCTGTTTTTATGCTGTCACAGCTCAAAAATGCCAAAAGGCATTTTTTCCTTAAAAAATCACCTCTGGGCTAAGCCCAAATATGGAGTAATGGACCCAGAAAGGACTTTTTGAGTAGTTACAAGTGGCTGAAAGCAGGCACTGGTGATGGAAGTTGGGTTTTTTCCTTTTGCTTCAAATGTGCCCCATTGTAAACTTTCTTGCATCCTCATTGAATTCAGACTCGAGGTGAGTCTTATTTCTCTGTGTGCCTGGAAGGGCAGGGTGAGTGAGCTTGTTTTGCTACCTCTTTAAACGCTTTGTGTAGCCATTTATCTCTACCCAAAGATAGTCTTAAAATATTGCCTGGGGAGCAGGAGTTGGGGGCGTGGGTGGGCTGGAAGAGCAGAGTCATCAAGCGAGAACAAAGGGCCCTGGAGTCTGACAGACCGGAGTTTCGGCCAGTTACTGGCTATGTGACAGCCTTGGGGACATCTGCTTCCATTGATTAAGCTCCATTTGCCTCATCTGTATAATGGGCATGGGCCCACCTACCTCCTGTAAGTCAACGCAAAATGAGATAAGAGAGAGCAAGTACTTGACTGATACGTGTGGCTCACAGCACACAGTAGGTGCTTAGTAAACACTCATTTTTCCCTTTCAAGGGGGAAATCTGACTGATGGTGTCAGTAGATTCCAGTAAGGTTCCCCCCCCCACCCCGACACACTTGTTCTCAGGGCTCGCTGTTTGGAGAACATTGGTTGATGTAGTGAGAGGACCTTCCTCTAGCAGGTGCGCACCAAGTGGCCACAGTCACACCACTTGTTGGTTTATGGCTTGGAAGGCTATCGAAAGAGAATTCATATTCTTTGGTGGTTCTCCCCTCCTCCATCATCATTCTAAAAATTGTTTGGCTGACTATAAATAATAGTATTGAAAATAAACTTTGATGAATCAGTGCTTCTGGGGTGGGGGGTATAAGATCCTGAAGAAGAAACACCGTGACTCACAGGCTTGTCACCGATAGCCTGCCCTTCCGTGTGTGGAAGTGCATGTTTATTGTTGCTGGTGTGTGTTTGAGGCCTGGTTGGAAAGCAGTTCCAGCTCCAAGTACCACCTCACCAGTTGGCTTGGTTGTCAGGTGAGAATGTTCGGTGCCAGAAGCTCACGGCTCCAAAATAACCCAGATGTGGATGGCGGTACCGTTGGCTGCGCCTTGAGGTGTGCCAGAGGGCACTCACACTTAGTGGGCCATGCTTTGGACATCCTTCTGGATGTGGTCCTTTCCATGGGGCAGAGCTGTAGGGCCCAGGGATGGCCCACGTGGAGTCTGCACTTCCTCCTTACAGACTGTATGCTGGGTCCCGACCCTTCAGTTCCCTGCCCACATGGTCTCAAGCCTGCTTCCAGGTCCATCTGCCTGAGGAAGGGCAGACTGCGTCGACCACGGACCGTGTGTGCACCCGTGGGCCCCAGGCTGACAAGGTGGGCAGGGCCGGGAGATGGAGGGATTGGATGGAATTCAGACTGGGGGTGTCTGCATGGGTGTACATGAGCCCCTCTAAGTGTGGGGTGGTGCTGGGCATGGCCAGCTCTCCCTGAGTGTCCGCATCCCATTGTAAAACCGAGGGGTCAGAGAACTCTAAATTCAAACCTGGCCTCCCAGGTAGTATCAAGGTATTTGTCAATATGATAGAACATATTCTATTTATCAGTCTGTTTTCTTGATTTCTGTCTTTTAAATATGACATATCCTATGTGGGCCTTCATAGGTCTTCTTGCTCTGGGACCCATTGGTGGTGAGGCAGGCCTGTTCTTAACACCATCCTCTCAGTTACGTAGCCATGACTGAGGCCCCTCTCAGGTGGCACCATTATATGGACAGGATTGTGGGTGCTTCTACAGGGATTGATTTCCCTCACCTTGAACCCAGATCAGAGTGAGTTAAATGCAGATCAGGGAGAAGGTGATACGTATGGCAGCTGCCCACCTGAAAGGTGGAGCAAAGAGCCCAACCACTGTAGTGCATTTGGTTTTTGGATCCATTTATTGGGCACTGACTTTGTGCTGGGCCTCAGGAGATACAGAGATGCAGAGATAAAGTCCTGTCACTGAACTGTGCAGAGGCAAAAAGGGACACGGTGACCACAGTTACGGTGGGCTTATGGGAAAGACAGTCTAGCAAAGGCTGAACAAAGAGGTATTTGGGAGCCCCGAGAAAGAGCAGCTCTTTTCTGGGGGACCCAGAAGACTTCACAGAAGAGGTGATGCTCCAGCGGGACTTTGAAGGGTGGATAGGAGTGTGGGAGTGCGGGGAAGGCTGCATGGAGCATTGGCCAGACAGAGCGTGGAAGGGCCTGGTGTCTGGGGCAGGGTGGCCAGAACGTGGAAGAGGGAGTGGCCAGAGAGGAGTCGGGAGAAGGATGTTGCCAAGGGCTTCAGTTGGCCGAACTTGGCGTTTGGACCTTGCTCCATCAGCGCCCAGGAGATTTTTAAGTAGGGGAGCGGCATGGCTGAAGCCACCATTCTATTCGCGTTCCTCCCCCACCCCGAGGCTGGTAAGAGCAGGTTTTCTGCCTGAGTTATCCGGGTCAGAGTCATAATCCCTTACACCACCATGTGGACAGCTTTAGGCTATGTCTGGACCAGGGTGAAAATAGCGTTTTGTTGGCCGTCAGGAGAGAAGACAAGTTGTACAGCCAGGAGGGCTGGGGGAGCCCAAGTGTTCAGGTAATTAGCCAGTGAGTCATGCCAGCCTCTTGACATGGATTCCCTGGGAAATTAAGCAGGGTGTCGCTGGGCTCCATGCAGAGGCCTCAACATCAGATCCTGGCCTCTCCCCGGGTCTTCTCTGTGCCTGGTACGGTGTCTTTGTGTGGAATATCTCTGGTCAGTGTTTTAAATGTCTTCACTGATGATCGCCTAGGCCAAGCTTTCCAATTCCAGACCACACTGCAATCAGCAAAAATACCTAAATTCTCTACTGCAGACTCATCGAACGCTATCATGTATTAAAAACAGATTACATTCCTTAATAGGAAAGTAAAATAGTTTAAGTTCATATATTCTATCACTGAGAGCAAGCAGAAATTTTGGTGACCACTGAGAGAGTGCATACAATTTACTTCATCTGTTTAGAGTCAGCTTTTTTTTGTTGTTAATTGAAGTTTATAGGTTTTTAGAAGATAAAAGTTTTGTGTCCACAGACTCATTCTAGTTCATGGACCATTTTTGAGAACCCTGATAGAGGCCTGCTGCTGAAGGGGCAGCCTACTGCAGTGGTGGAGCATTCTGGGCTTACATTCAGAAGACCCAAGTTCAAATCCCTGCTCTCCCCTTTCCTGCTTTGGTGACCATAGACCAATCACCTGATTTCTTTGAGCCTCCCTTTCCTCATCAGTAAAATGGGAAAAACCTTGCCTCCCTCGGTAGGATGATTTCAGTTGTTTATTTAGATGAGCTATGCATTAAAAGCTCTTTGCAGACTGTAAAATATTATGCAGTGTCACTCATTATTTCTTTATGAAGCACAACTCTATAGTATTGCTAAAAGCCCTTCCTGACAGAGATGGAGTTAAGGCTTCCAAGTTCACACCCAGAGTTTCACCGCCACCTTAGAGAAAATCATTCATGATGCACAAATTCAATAGGAATATGAACTCAGGGTGTGTGTGCTGCAGGGTCTGGTTCCAGAAGCTTAGGTGAGTTGGTGCTCGTGGCCTTGTCTGAGGATTTGGGTCAGCTGTGCTGACCTGTGGCTGATCACCTGAGCCCTCTCACCTGGGAGTGATCCTGGCCCATGCAGTGTGGACTGGCTGCTGACTATATGCCAGACACCAAGGTGGGCCATTGATCAACTGGTTGGTCTTCTTTACCCATCTTCTGCGAAGGGTGAGTAATCCATGTTTATAGAAGAGGAAGCAGGGGCTTCCCTGGTGGTGCAGTGGTTAAGAATCCGCCTGCCAATGCAGGGGACACGGGTTTGAGCCCTGGCCCGGGAAGATCCCACGTGCCGCGGAGCAACTAAGCCCGTGCGCCCAACTAGTGAACCTGCGCTCTAGAGCCCACGAGCCACAACTACTGAGCCCACGTGCCACAACTACTGAAGCCCACACGCCTCGATCCCGTGCTCTGCAACGAGAGAAGCCACCGCAACGAGAAGCCCACGGACTGCAACGAAGAGTAGTCCCCACTCGCCGCAACTAGAGAAAGCCTGCGTACAGCAACAAAGACTCAACGCAGCTATAAGTAAATAAATAAAAACGTTTGAAGTTAAAAAAAAAAAAAAAAAAAAAAGAGGAGGCTGCGGCTTTGAGGGGTCAGCGGCAGAACAGGAATCTGAATTCAGGTCTGGTTCCTGACACCCAGTTGCCTGCCCCAAGGCTCCCCAAGAATGGGCTGCTGTTCTCATTCTCACAACAAAATCCATGAACTTGCTTAGGAAAGTTGCTGTAGGTCTCATGGTAAGAGATGGAGCTGGATTTGCCTCTGAAGCTCTGCCCCTTCTAGAATCAGGGGTGACTATGTAATTTATTAAACAAACCAGGACACTTCTAGAAAGAGTGTAAAAGGGCAGTGCTGTCATTAGTGATGGCCAGAAAATGGGCATCAACCTGGACTGTCCAGGCAAACCTGGATAAAATAGTCATTCTAAGTCACCCTGCCTCTGTGCCAGTGATCACGATACCTGACCAAGGAAACTGGGAGGATTACATCAGCAGCTTTCTCTGCCACTGCTAAAGTGTCAGGGACTGTCTGGATTATTTACTGCTATTCCGAGTGAGGGGACTTGCCTAAGATCATTCAGCAGGTTGGCAACATAATTTAAAACTGGATGAGACCTTAGAGGTAATCTAAAATAGTCAAGTTAGCACCAGAGCTTACTTAGCTGCAGTAGGAGTTGGGGAACCTTTGGCTCTGCTGATGGCCACTCTGAAGGGAAGGGGGAGAAGTGGGAGGTGGAGGCGGGGGATGTGAGGATGGCAGTGAGGGGGTGGTAGGGTGTTCACCTGGCTCTAGAACATCTGCATCCTCATCAGGCCATGTCCCTTCGGAGCCCAGGAGGTGCCCCTAGGTGCAGTGCAGCTGAGATGGGATTTAATGTCCAGGAGCAGAGTCTTCTTCTGTGAGCTGACCTCTCCTGCTCCCCTGCTCCATTTTCGCTGAGGCCTCAAAGATATTACTGGCTGGGAGCTGGTGGGGGTGTAGTGGATAAACCTTCTGCTGAAGAGTTTTGGAAGGCATTGAGGAAGGAATTAAAAATAACAGCAAGCATGCCTTTTTTTCTCTCTTTGATGGTGGTAAATGCATGGAATGTGCCAGGGCATGTGGCCCTAAATAACCCCCTCTGTCAATGGAACTCCGTAGAGAACATGGAAAGGCTTTGCACAGCCTCACTCCTGCCCCATGTTCACGGGACACGTTTCTGCGATCGTCCAAGCCTCATGCTTCCTCTCTTGCCCCAAATAATCTGTTGGAAGTCTGGAGAGGGACTTGAGCTCTCTATACTCTGCAACCAAACTGTTTGCCATGAGCGAGGCCCTGTCTGATGAACTCCAAGGAGAGCAGCTGGAGTGACAAAGAGGACTGGTTACAGGCTGAGAAAAGTGAAGTGTAAATTCAAACCAAGCTTGGCACTTGCTTGGAGAACTTCAGCTGATACGACTCTGGTCGTCATCCTTTGTGGCTGTGCTGTGTCTTATAAATAGAACAAGATGCATTTCCTTTTTTTTTTTTTTTAACCCCAGAGACACAAGGAGGCATGTGTGTGGGTGAGTATGGGCAGGGAATATTAATTATTTATGTTCCAGTTCATCAGAGAGTCAGCGTGGGAACTGGGCCCTGGGCTTCACGGAGATGACTAGGCCATCTTGTGGGTAAGGCTGGACTGTGCTTTTGTATCTTTTGAGTTCCGGCTCTCCTCACCATTGCCACCCTCTCCTCCTTAGTGGAGGCCCTCGGTTTCTCACGCCTGGATACTGCAGTAAGCCAGTGGGCTCCTTCCCTCTCTGATCCATCCCATACTCTGGACCAGGGGCCAGACTCACTGTATTAGGATGCTTTGGGCTACAAGTAACCTGAAACCCAACTAACATCTTCACCAGTGTGAGGGCTTATTATCTCCCCTAAGAAGTCTGGAGGCAGGGAGGTTTCGGGCACCAGCAAGGACTTGGGAGCCTTCCATCTTTCTGCCCTGCCATCTTCAGCCCTCATGATCCAGTGACGGCCACAGCTGCTCCAAGAGTTACCGTCTCTACACGGTTGCCTCTAGCGGCAGAAAAGCCTGCTTCTCCTTGGGGGTCTCTTAATCCAGGAAGGAAATCTTTCCCAGAAGCCTCCTGGTATCTCACTGGCCAGTATTTTGTCACATTCAGTCATGGCAGAAATAATGGATTGTAATAAGCCTTTTGATGTCAAAGATCCAGGCTATTTCTTTGGCTCACCGGTACCTGCTAGGCACTTAGTAAATGTCAATTAATACTTGTTGATTACTGTTTTCCTTCTTCTCTTGAGTAGACTCCTGAACACTTATCTGATGTCTTGCTGATTTCAGAGGTTATGTTGGTAAACCAGTCAGGGACCAGATCTTGCCCTCAGGGAGCTTACAGTCAAGATGGAGAGACCATTATTTGTGTTCAGAATATTCAACCATGTGGGTTGTAGCAGTCTGCTGTGGGGCACCTTAGGAACAGGTGTGAAATTGGGGCTCAGGGGGACAAATGGAAGTGAGACTCACCGAGGGGACCCTCAGGGCCTCTGAACGCTGTGCCTGAACATTTTCTGACCTAAGCCAGGTCTTTCAAGAAGTTCGGATTTCTGTCTCTGCCCCACTACCAGTCTTGTTTTCCTGTTGACAAAATGAAGATTAAAAATTTGCCCTTGAGTATGGAGTGGGGGCAGGGTACAGAGCTAAGCGCCTCCTGCCCCCAGGGGAAATTTTCTAAAGGTTCTTGCGGTATTTTAGCTTCGAAACCCTGTGAAATTTAATTGCATGTTTAGCGTCTTTGTGTGTCTCACTGGCTTTGAAGCTGCTGGAAACTTTCTCTGAAAGCATATAGACGAAGAAATAAGAATTCTATAAATGTTTGGTGGTTAAAAACAAACTGCTGGCCAGTTTATAGAATTTTGGGGTCATTTTCTGATGGAACATTCTGCAGACACGGAATACCCTGGAGTCTTCCTGTCGCAGTCAGCTAATAACTGACTTTAGGTCTGCAAATGCTTTTTCATTCCAATTCAGAGAAAACAGAGCCTGTCCCAGGGCCTCATGGGCCCTTATTTTCCTATTGATCTAGGCTAACTCAGGACCCCCAGGGAAACATCTCAAAGCTAATTAAAGATGTTTGTTTCAGGTTTGCCTGTTTTTCTTGCTTGATTGAAAAAGTTGCAGTTTTGGCTTTTCTTGTTAAAAAAAAAAAGAGACTCTATCGCTACAGCTGATCCAGGAGGTGGGAGTGGGGGATTGCACACTTCAGCACACACGTGATGTGTTGCCCTCCTGCTCTCTGCGCGAGGCCCACACAGAGTGGCATCTCTGAGCACAGGGCCGGGCACCAAAGCAGCTACTTTCCTTGAAAATTCTTGAGTCTGCAGGAGGAGAGTGGCCAGGTGAGCCTGGGCGTGAAACCCAATGAAGTGGTTCCAGGGTGAGGCTGGTGCTGTTTGACCAGCTTGAGTTCTGAAGTTAATGGTCCAAGGTCCCCACTCAAGAGAGTTAGTATGTGGGGAGATGGAGGCCCTGACAGCCATTCCAGGGGGTCCCCCGACCCTTTGTTTAACCGCGGCTGTGGACCAGTGGTCTCAGATGTTTACCGTCACCTGTTTATAAGAGGGAAGTGTGGTCATATTTCTATCTCTTTTGTGGGCTGCACGGTTGCCTTACTGGGGCTCATGTGGGAAGTGGTTACCATTCAGAGGAGACTGAAAGAACAGTACTCACAAAGGGACTTTGATCGAGTAATCTTTTTGAATGTCACCTTTTGACCACTGTGTTTTTTATTTTTATTTTTTGCCTATCAGCCTTAACTTCAGTGACGAGAAAATCAAACCACATGCTGGACCTCGTTCAACCCAGCTGGGTATCACAGTTCAGAATTGCAGCTCAAAGTGCTTCTCTCTCTCTGGGTTTCACTGGGGGGTTGACTTCCAGATCTGTAGTTCTGCACAGTCAGAGACCCTCAGCTTCAGCTGTTCTCTGGGCGTCCACATCTGAACATCCCAGCAACGCCTGGAATTGAACATGGGCCATTTCTTTCTATCCTTCCACGACCGACACTAGTCTTCATCTTCATCATGATCGCAGCCCTCAGGGTCAGTGAAGTGTTGAATCAGCCAGAGAACAGACACGTGAACACGAAGGAACCTTGGCATCCCGTTTCTCTGATGAGGCTGAGGGCCCTTGGCCACTCTTTGGTGGAGCTTGGCTTTCTGACTTCAGGAAGGTCAGCTTGGCTTCTCTCGGTATTGGTCTTTGCATCTTGAAAATGACAAGCTCCAAGAGAGAACCTCAGAGGTCTGTATCAGCTCTAATATTTCATGACACCTTTCTGCCCTCCCTTGACTTCTGGCTTTTCACTCTTTTCTCGATGCACATATTTTCCTGGGAGGCAAATGTAATTTTTCATCTGATGCTCTGCCTTCAGAGGCAGCCCATTCCTTATTTAATCCTGTTATAGTCATGGTTTAAGTATCACCAGATACTTACTGAGCATCTTCAGTTGGTGGTGGTGGCGGCAGTACCTCCAGACACTGTGGTCCAGGAGGTGTAAATGGCCTGTGGATTTGGACGGTCATACATACTTCTGCTGCCTGGAGCTGCCAGGCTTCTATTCCCGGGCTAGGGGAAATCAGCCTTCAGGCAAAGAGGAATTCTCATTTAGCCCAAAGCACAGGCTTCCTGTGCTTCTGGGACCAGCTGCGTTGCAGCCGTGGTGCTGTAAAAATACAGGAAGGAAGGGAAACATGTTCACAGGTTGGTTAGAGATTTTGAAACCAACAATCAACTCTCTCTTATCCACAAGAAACCAGAATCCACTGCTGGCTTTCGGGCTCTCACACCCACAGCTCAACAGAGTGCTGTTTCAAAACTGGGGTAGACTCTTCTTGCTTATGGCTTTTTCCATGAACCCCAGCCAGCCAGCAAGTATATTCTTTGAGGATTATGATTTGACCAGCACGCTCAGGAATCTTTAAAGAGAAGAACCATCTTTGTCCTCAGCTGTTTTCAGGCCAGTCAGGAGACAGAGCCTTCTAGAGATGAAGTAATGAGAGGCTGGCCACTGAAAGCACACAAGAAGTAAACAGTGGCCATTCCTGTGACCCTGCTTTTTTCGAGAGTCTGTCACCCCAGGGGCTCCTGGGTGGTGTGCAGGAGAGAGAACTAGAGGTGGAAGACCCCGGTTCTAGGCCTGCCCCATTGTGAACCAGCTTCGTGACCTTGGGTGAGTCACTTTGCTACCCCGGCCCCTGCTTTCCTCCTTGACAAACCCAAGGCGTTGGCTTAGCAGGATTTTAAAGTTTCCGCACCTTAAACATTCTAATTCTGGAGCTTGCATTCCAAGAAATGACCGACTCTGTTACTCATTCGGATAGTTTCAGGATCACTGTACAATCACTCTGGGGGCTGGAGATTGGGGCCCGCCGTTGAAGACAGGATGGAAAGAGCTTTGCGGTGCGGGGTAAGCTGCGGCAGCTGGGACTCCTGTTTCCTAATGACCACATTTGGTGGTCGGGCTCACCATGGAATGTTCTCAACCTTGGTTACTTATAAAAATTCTGATACCCATACCACACCTCAGACCAATTCAGAATTTCTACAGGTGGGGCCTGAGAATCAGTATTTTTAAAGTTATCCAGGTGATTCTGGGGTGTGGCCAGCATTGAGAATCAACAGCCCTAGATCATAAGTAAAGCTGTGGTGCAGTGTTCCGGGCATCTCTTTTAGGGGAAAAGTGATAGTGGTTGGTTTAAAAAAAAAAAAAAAAAGCACAGGTACACAGAAAAAAAGTTCTAGATTCTAGAAGCATGTTGATTTGGTAATCACAGCTGTTGATGGTGAGTAGTTGCCCTGAGGTTTGGATCCCCAGTTTTCTCCTGTCTCTGGGTCAGTGGTTTCTCAAACATCTCTGAAGGAGTAGAACCATCTGTAGTTGATTATTTCTGCTTGGGAAACTCAGAGTACTAAGTGGGGGGGGGGGGTGGAGCGAGGGCAGGGGTGGAGCAGGAGTGGATTAAACAGACCATAACACGCAGCCGCACTTTTTTCATGAAGCTAAGTCAGAGGCCTCAGCCAACGCTGGCATACCTTAGTGTCAGATCCTTGGCGATGCCCTGGTGGATGTGAGGGGCTGTGAAAGTACGTGCTATGCTGTTTCCTGTGCCTTGGTGAGTGTCCCTGCCCTTGGTTGAGAGGATGGTACCACCCTCATCAGCCATAGCATAGAAACACTTCCGTTTATGCCCAGTTAGTTGTTCATGGTTCCCTGCAGGGACTCCATCCCTACAGCCAAAGCAATCTGAGGCGATACAGCTGTCCAGATTAAACATTAATGGGAAAGGACAGCTCAATTCTAATATCTTTTCAGGCAGAGGGGAGGGCATATTGTGATGGTGGTGGGATTGTGAAGCTGACTACTTAATGGGTGTGAAATGAGCTTCAGGAGGGAGGAGAACTTGTCAGTATTGATTAGCCCCGAAGGGCCTCGCAGATGGGGAGCAGGGTCGAGGAGCTTTTACAGTGACAAGGTTTGAGATGTGGGTGTAGACAAAGATGCCAGATGGAGGTTGTTATTTCTCAGGCAACTGGGGAATCCGTCAGTCACTAAATGTTTATGAAGCAAGGCACTCAGAGAAATGGCAGATACGGCCTCTGCCCTCAGAGAGCTTACAGTCTGACTTGGGGTTTGAATACACAAGTGTGGGATAGTATGAAGGTCTTCTGTGCTATGGGCACATTGTGAGTACCCAGGGGTTCAGAAGGAGGGGCCGTGGAATGGGTGGGATGGGACAGATGCATCAAGGGATGTGGACCTGAGCTAGTGAAAGGGAGACACATGGGCCCCACTAGTGAATTGTGCCTGTCTCCTCACTTCTAACACGATGTTGATTATCTTCGGGGAGCAGCCCCGAGGGGCACCCCATTGCTAGTAGGAACTTTATGTTCTTGCTCCCATCAAAATTCTCTGCTTTCAGGAGTCAATTTTCCTCTAGCTTTTTCCTTCTCCTGTGAGGGGTGGTCTTTGCCAGCCCTCTGCTTTGATGATTACCATCTGCCCACCTTAATTTCCTGCGTAGTTTCAGCTTGAAAGCCTTTTCTTTCTGGACCCAGAAATATCATGTAAGATGATTGTTCTTGGTTCCAGTAGCCACCTGGCACCCTCTCAGCAGTGGCTGCATTTCAGGTATGGATGGGAATGATTATCTGTGCATCAGCGGACTCAAGTTTGTCCTGTGAGCGAGTTGTGTGATCATCGGTAAATGCAGGACTGGCTTTGTTAGGCCCTGACTGTGGCCAAGGCTATTATTTCTCTGTGGGTAATTATTTCAGGCTTCACGGTCACAAGCTGAGCATAATCGGGGCAGATAAGAAAGCCATATATAGTGCAAAGTACATATTTCTCGAGGTGGGCGGCAGAGGCCTTATATATATGTGTGTGTTGGTGTATGTGTGTTTAAAAAAAGACCTATATTTTCCGGGCAGTAGAACTTAAGTTTCCAGTAAACATCTCCTCCCTTTTTACTTTACCTTTTAATTTGGTGTTTATGGTCTCTGTGCTTTGAAATTGTTTTGCTGTGATGCCAGCTCTGCCTGAAAAGGGGGCGGGGGGGCGGGGAGAAAGCCAGGCCCTTGGGAAGCCATGGTTTCGATTAGAGTTCTTAGAGTTCCTCTGGTCCAGCTGATTGACGGCTCAGCGGTGATTGCTGGAGCTCATCTAGAAGAATAAAAACAAGAGACCTGGAGTTCGAGGTGGGAGGGGATACGCATTTATTAGTTTCTCCCCTGTTAACCGCCTTTATCGCGGGAGGCATCATCTATATGTAATTCTGCTCTGGCGTTTGTTTTTTCTGTTCCCCATTTGCCCATGTTGATGCTTCTGCTCTGGAAATCAGAAGTGCCCAGAGCCCCAAACCTGGAACTAATTCTCTTGAGACTGTGGCTTGGAGACTGGGCACACACGAGGCTCAGCTGTTGCTAAGTGAGAACAGCCTCGCCCGGTAGGCTAGCTGGATCCCCCTGTTCTTTGCTTTACCTGTCGGCGTGGGTGGAAGGCGGAGGGGCGGGCAGGAGCTGGGGAAGCCCACTGCGGAAACGCGGGGGTGGAGGCCAGGTGAAATGCATCAGTGAGGGTGAACATCCGTGGGGGAGTGGAGTGGGGAGAAAACTCACAAGAGCAGCAGAGCTGTCGGGTTGCATCGCGGGGGCAGGCTCGAATGAAGGGAACACAGGCGGTGTTCTGCTGCTTTTTCACACCTTCTAGTTGGGCGCAGCTAGGAAGGCTGTTTCAGAATCCCCCTCAGTGAACTGAGGGAGCAGCTGTTCTGGGGGGAGGAGGGGAGCAGCTCCCGCAGCGGTTCACACCTGGCGTCCGTCAGCACCTGGGAGCACGCTGTGTGGACAGGGCCGCTCAGACCTCTGTCGGGGTGACCTTTCTCCGGACAGAGCCCAGTGAACCGAGAAGGGCAGGCCCTTCCTCAGGGACCCTCAGCACCTGGCCGCGCAGAGTTCCCAGGAGACGCCAGGAGAGCATTTGACACACAGCAAACAGTCTTGAGTTGTGAGCACAGCCAACAACTTTCTCTTGCAAGGTAGGCTTTTTTTTTTTTTTTTTTTGGCTGGGAGAAATGGCTGTTTTTGTTTTGTTTTTGTACTTCTGAAGACATCAGATTAGGAGCCCCCAGAGAGATGAGACAGAGACCCTGAAAACCACACACCCCTTCCCGGTCAGCTCTGCCTGCCTGACCACCATTGCTCCCTCGCTGCTTTTTCAATGCACTGTCCTTTCCCCCGCTTTCTTCTCCCTGTGAGCCTCTTGGTGATTCTGAATAGCAGGAAAAGCAGCCAAGTGTCCTCCTGTCTGTGACCTTCGTCTGCCCCCTCTTGCGGGCGGGGTGGGGAGGGGACGTGGAGCATACTTGAGGGTTTGCAGAGCGCTTTCGCATGGTCCTGTCTTCACAGCAGCCCTGGGGGAGGCAGGGAAGTGGTCTCACCCCTGTCTCGTAGGTGACGGGGACAGTCTCTGTGTTAGTGGAGAAGCAGGGACAGAGGCCCTTCCTCCAGTTCTTCGACGGGGTCGTTCTTTTACTGCACCGAGTGGCCTCACAAATAAATGCACGAGGTGTGTGTGCTCGCCAGGGTTCTCGGTATATCCCTCCGACGATAACAGACTCTTTTGCGACCGCTGTCACTGGGAAGGGGAGACACCACCATGACCTTTCATGTACTGTATTTTACAGTTTACAAAGTGCTGTCACCTACCTGATTTTATTTCATCTCTGTGACAATCTCTGGAGGTAGATGCTAGTCCAGACGAGCAAAGGGAGCCCTGGAGATGCTGAGTGACTCAGCCCGAGGCCCCCAGCTGGTCAGCGGCCCAGTGGGAAGCGGGTAGCACCAGCTGGATGGGGAAGTGAGAGTCCAGCGGAGCAGGGGGTGGTGAAACCAGCAGTTGGAGGCGTTGAGTTTTGCTCTTCTTGCCTCCGAAGCCGCACAGGGACATGGTTCCTGACCTGACCCTCCCCTGGAGGGCCTGACTGTGGATGCCCTGCCCTGAGTGGAAGCCTGGACCCCCAAGTGTGAGGCGGAGGTACAGCCAGGCCGAGCGAAGGGCTACCCCGAGGGAGTGGGGACAGGCTGCTTGGGAGTGGCTGGAATCGGGGTTCACCCTGCTCGGCTCACACTACCGCGAGGCCCACTTGGCAGGGCATGTGCAAGGAAGACGGCACTTCAGAGCAGGGCGCCTCTCCTGGGGTAGTAGGAAGACCTGGAGTCTGACAGATTTTGCTGAAAATCCCAACTCTGCGACTTAGTAGCTGTGGGCTCTGGGGACACTTGCAACACTTTGAACCTCAGCTTGAGGGTACTCACTCTGTCCTTCAGAAGCGTGGGGTCCCTGCCACAGTCTGGGTCATACACAGTAGGTACTCCCCGGGTCAGAAGTGACTTGATAGGTTATCTAGTCCAACCCCTTCAACAGATGGAAACTGAGGCCCTGAGAGGAACAGGGACTTGCCCACGGTCACAGTGAATGTGCGGCAAAGCTAGAGTTCGAGCAGGTCTCTTGATCCCCCTGCCGGGGTGTTTTGTTTGTTTGCTTGTGCTTTGCCTGAACCCGGGGTAGCTTTTCTTGTTAGTTCACATCCTGGCCGATAGCCCTGTCCCCGAGTAGTTAGTTTTCTTATGAAGTGGAGTTAGCCAGCACCCAGGGATGAAAGTGTAAGGCCTCTGATGTCAGGTTCTTAGGGAGAGGAGAACGGGTGGGAGGACGGGGCAGAGCGGTAAACAGTTTTTGATGCTTGCCTGATGTGAACCATCCTGGTTTTCCAAGAATGCTCGATGGTAAGCATGGTGCTGACGCTGAAATGTTCCACTCAGAGTTTTGGAGAGTAGACGTACATTTCTCGTAAAGCCCTTGATGCTTCTCTCTGCTGCGTTCCCCACCCCCATTTCCCTAGGGCTTTAAATCATCTTTGGCTTGGGGTTGAAAGTAACCCATTACAGTGGTGAGCCTCGTGGTCCATTTTGTGCAGTGTTGTCAGGCTAAAATATTATAAACAGACCACCAAACTGTGTTTGGTCCAAGGCCAAGAACCTCCTTCTCCACTTGAGCGTTTGATTATCTGCTGCAGTGTTCAGCTTTGAGTTCAGTGCAGGAATCCAGCATAATTTCTTATATTGTTACCATCTGGTTTTGTGGAGTCTTGCTTTTGATTTTAATTGTGCCCTTTGGGAGAGAAAAACCCTACAAGTGGTGGGAAAATAAGATCCCCCTTCCTCACCCTGGCACCCCAGGCACACACACGTTGCTGCCATGGTGCTTGGTGGATGTGGCTGAACAGAATCCTCTGAGTTTCTGAACATCCTTTTTCATTATTCCTGCTCTCCCAGCAGTCCCCGGGCCCTTGGCTCCTCCAAAGGGGTTGCTCAGATGGGTCCCAGCTCAGAGCCTGACCTGAGATGGAGCTGCCTCCGCGGTAGTGAGGGCTGAAGGTGGTTTGGGGTGTTGCCCAGTGTGACCCGCCCTGTCCCGGAGACCAACATTGCGGTGATACGTTATGTGACCTCATTAACAAGTGAGTCACTTGCCCCCAGATAACCACCGGTACTTTCAGGGGGAACTGCTAGTATCATTGTGGCTGTGGCCATGGTTTCTGCAGAAGAAGGTGTTTTTAGAAATGAAGGTACAGCGACTGGTCTCCTTAGATTTGTTGTCATGGGCTCCTGGCTCCCCAACCTTTTCCTTATCAAGACTCACCTTGTTTTCTCTTAAACCATGTGCTTGGTACCAGTTTTAATATTAGTAATTGATAATAAATAACTGACACTCTTCTCACATTCTTGGAAGACAACCTTCATATTGTTACCTCTTTTAATTTTTCCATGTCACCTTCTAGAGTTGTCCGTTCGCATAAGCATTTTTGTGTAGCTGTAATCAGAGTATGTTAGTAAGTCTGAACAGGAAAGCAGGAACACCATCAAGTATTTACCACAAAGGGAATTTAATACAGGCCTTTGTTACACAGGTGATAAAGAAGCTGAGAAGCCAAACATGGAAAGGCGAGGTGACCCAGAGCTTGGTGGCAGGAGATCACTGCTGCCTATAGGCTGGAGGGACCAAGGGAAGAG
Organism: Eschrichtius robustus; assembly: GCF_028021215.1. Lineage (NCBI taxonomy): Eukaryota > Metazoa > Chordata > Mammalia > Artiodactyla > Eschrichtiidae > Eschrichtius > Eschrichtius robustus. The sequence goes on from NC_090824.1 coordinate 128,210,795, forward strand.
GTGGTGTGACCAGAGCCCAGGGTCAGGGTCAGCGGTGGGCCTCTGTAGAGCAGATGCAGCTGCTTCTGTTAGAAATGCCCACCCAAGGCAGAAAGGGAGAGAGGGGAGAAATGTCCTGGCCGCTCCCTTCCCCCCCACCTTCCACTCTCCCACAAGTTCCTGCTGTTGTCCAAACCCCCCAGTAGCCCCCTGACATGAGGCCTAGAAAGTCAGGAGTCAGCCCCGGGGATACAGAGCAGAAGACAGGAAGATGAGGAAGGGATTAGAGGACACACAGCACCTGGACCAGCCTAGGGTGCCAGCCTCCTGTTCTAATTTGACATTGTCGTAAGCATTGCCTTGTGTTTCCACATGGTCTTCTTAATTAGACATTATTTCAAGTAGGTGTACCAGAGTTAACCTAACCATTGGGAGAGTGCTTACATTGATGATAAATCAGCAGTTCTCAAATTGTGGTCCCCAACCAGAAAGTATCAACATCACCCAGGAACTTGTTAGAGTATCAGGCCTTACCCCAGACCTTCCTACTCAGAACCCCTGGGGGCATGGCCCAGAAGAAGTCTGTGTTTCCTCTGGAGGATGCTGACACACATTAAAATTTGAGAACCACTGTTACAGGTGATCCTGCACCTCACTAAAGGTGGGGACAGGATACTGAGGGTACTGTTGGTCAGGGGTCTTTATAGAGAGAAGTGTGGTGTGGAAGAAAAGGCCCAAGACTCCAGGGCTGTACACCTCTAGGGTCAGGCCTTTTTCCTGCCCCTTAACTTCCCTGGGTGATTCTTTTCTATTTTGTTCAACAGCTAAAAATATCAGATCATACCAGTGGTGGTATTATGAGGATTAAATGAAATAATGGGCATGATGTTCCCTATATGTTGGGTCTTCTGGAGCTTTGGGGAAGGAAATGTGGCAATAGCAGCCCACTTCTGGGCCATAGGAAATTGGCCCTGGTGCCAGTACCTGAGGGGTGTAGTCTAAAAGTCAACGATGAACACTTAGGAGGTTGAAAGTGAGCTTTAAGGCAATAGGAATCTTGGACTGAGAGTTCCATATCTGTAGTCAAGCTTCCCCTCCCCACCCCATTTTTATTAGTGGTGCTGACCTGACTCTGTGATTACCACTATCTTGTCACTCTTTCTTGTCTGGCCATTTGGTGCCGTGGAAAGGACCCTGGTCTCAGGCCAGGACCCCTGGTTTCCCGTGCTGGCTGTGTCTTCTTGGGTGTGTCACTTCTCTGAGCTGCACTTTTCATATTTGTAAAATGTCCCCCCTCACTGACCATGGTGCAGATCAGGTGGGATGATGGATGTGAAATCGGCCTTGAACCTTAGTGGACCCCTTGAATATAAAGCTTTAGGGTCCACACCTCCACCGGGGCCCTTTGCCAGCCTTGCCATCTCCATAAACCTCTTATTCTACTGCCAAAGCAGGAGGTGCTTCATCCAGCGAAGGCAGGCATCTGGGTGCATCCTTGTTCTAACAGTGACCTGTAGGAAGGCGCCAGGCCAGGGATCTTCCGCACATCTTTCTCTCTCAATCCTCCCAGCAACCTTACCGAGGAGGGAGTCTTACAAGAAGTAACCAAGGCCCAGATAGCTGAAGAGGAAGGATGTAAACAAACCCAGTCCTGAGGGGACAGACAGAGGCCCAGCTGGCCTCAGAGCCATCCACAGAGTTGCTATTACTAAGAAGGGAAAGAGGAACTGGGTAAAGGCTCCTGCTGACTTACGGTGATATATCAGGCCTGCAAGTATTGTGGATGCAGTTGACAAGCCAGTTGGAGCTGGCTGGGAGGCTGGCTCCCCGACAGAGACCCAAGCAGCCAGTGTTCCCATCTTACTGCCTCTGGCAGCACCTGAGAGAAACCTGTTGGACCAGTGGGAGGACCAGCCGGCATCCTCCTGCAGCTCTGGATGCCTTCCATATTTAATGGCTGAGGAAGCTGAGACTTAGAGGAGTCACATGGTTTACCTGAGGTCACCCAGGCCAGGAATCTGAGTCCAGATCGCATCCTTTCTGGTCCAGGGCTCTTTGCATGACCCCAGGTGTTTCCTAGATCCAGGCGTGACCAGCACTTGGCAGTTTTCCATACGCTTTCCCAGCCGTCCTCTGGGGGTCCTCAGGGTAGGCAGTAGGTCTGCCTGAGGCGGCCGGCGTTGGGTGGTCTGCGGTGTGACAAGTCCAGTGAATCAGCCTAAATCCGGGGGAGGTCAGAAGATGCGTCATCCTCCAGCCAGCAAACATTATCCTACTGTTTGGGTTGCAACTAGAAGTGACCAGGATGGGATGTGAAGCCTCTGGGACGGGAGGACACGCTGCTTCCATTCATCCCACCCTTGGGGGTCAGGGGGGCCGTCTTCCCACCGGTTAGCTCCTCCCAGGCAGGACTGAGGGCGTCTACCTAGCCATCTCCTAAGGTAGACTCAGCACTAAACAATCTTACTGTGCAAGCCCTGCTCAGAATCGCTGCCCTGAGGAGAAAGCTGGGGCAGGGTGTGTTAACAGGGAACCGGGCCTGCTCAGGCAGGTCCTAAGGACTCTAAATAACTGTGTTGGAGGCAGGACCTGAGCTTTTAACTCAGTAAATAACACGGTATTGCGAATATAGCCCGGGTGATCTGAGGATCACAATTACCTGAGATCTGCTTTACAGGCATTTAGGGAGGGAAACGGGGCTGCGCTAACCTAGGTAAGGATCCTGCCTCACACCTTACACTGAGGCCTTAGCGGTAATTCTTGATTTAAATCCTGGCAGGCTGCAACTGACTTAATGTTCCAGAACTTCTGGAGTCGGTCGCTCTCTGTTTTTCTTTCCTTTCCTGGACTTCAGTGCACTTGAGTTTTAACCCAGCTCTGCTACCGGCCTCTGGGCGGACGTCCGGGCTGCATGGAGGGGTGTCTAGAAAACTCTTCCATGTGTCTCCTCTACCCTCCACACTACTCACAGAAAACTTCACTCCTGCTGCTTCCGATAACTAGCTTGTGTGTGTGTGTGTGTGTGTGTGTGTGTGTGTGTGTGTGTGTGTGTGTGTGTGTGTGTGTGTGTGGGGCTGGGGGGTATGGTGATTTCCCCACACCCAGCAATGCTCATATTCTCAGAACACCAGCTGGATATTAACAGTTTAAGTCAATTCTGGCACTCTCTACCTGCAGATAGCATCAGATCCCACGGATAAGAGCTCAGTCCCACAAGCCTGCTGCCCTCCCCCCCCCGCCTAACTTCAGATGCCAATCACAAGTCCAGGTTGACACCTGTGCTTCTGACCCACCAGCTGTTGATCTAGAGGTTCCCACTGCCCCCTCCTAGGGTTCAGTTAATTTGCTAGAGTGGCTCGCAGGACTCAGGAAAACATTCTACTGGTTTATTGTAAAGGATATAACTCGGGAATAGACGCGTGGCAGAGATGCACGGGGCGAGGTATGTGGGAAGGAGCTCGAAGCATCCGTGCTGTCTCTGGACACGCAGTTTTCCCCTCATCTCCACGTGTTCACCAACCCAGAAGCTCTCTGAACCCTGTCCTTTTGGGTTTTTATGGAGGCTTCATTACGTAGGCATGATTGATTAAATTATTGACCATTGGTGATTGATTCAGCCTCTAACCTGTCTCCCTTCTCTGGAGGTGGGGGCAGAGTTGGGGGGGCTAAGGCTGAAAGTTCCTACTTTCTAAGCACAAGGTTGGTTTCCCTGGCAACCGGCCCCTTATCCATGGAGGCTTTGCATAAACTCAGGTGTGGTCGAAAGGGGCGTGTTATGAATAACTAAAAGATGCCCATTTCACCTTTATGGCTCTGGAGCTATTTCAGGAACTGGGAATAAAACTATTACAACAAAAGATTACCCCTATGGCTCTTATATAGGAAATTACAAGGATTTTAGGAGCTACGTTCCAAATACATATTTCTTACTATAAATCACAGTATTACAAGCAGCCTCAGCGGGGGCTGGTGATAAGCCCAGAGAAGACAGCCTGAGTTGGCTGGGCGGGTCTTGGGCAAGTCACATCACTTCTCGTGCCTCAGTTTCTCCAGCAGTAAAATGGGAATAATGATTGCTGTCTCTTTAGGGTTGTTGTGAGATTGAGTTAATGCATATACAAAGCTTAGCGCGGTTTGTCACCTTGCTAAGAGTCGGTACATGGTTGGTCCCTTCTTCCCTTCCCTTGGTGTTTACCAGATCGAAAGATGCTGGTTGCCCACCTAACCTGCTTTACTGTGTTGACAAAGGAACTGTCACACAATATGGCAGCCTCAGAAAGGGTGAAAAATGCCAGGGAAGTGTTCCAGCCCATCAGGTGCTGAGGTGGGTAAGCTTTGTAATACAGATCCTTTTTGTGTTTCAGTATTGGAGCCTGTTGCTAACATTTCTTGGACCCACAGACTCTGGGGGTGGGGACTTAAGCTAATTCGGCTTTAGACCGACCTGCCAGCACAGGAAAGGACAGACTTGGTGGTGGTCTTGAGGCTGCCCTTGACACAGGTATGCCTGGCATCAAGGCCAGCTTCACAGGCCCGCGGTATGTGATGTCACAGAGCCGCACGCTCAGGAGGGCCCTGTGCTTGGTTTAATGCCTGTTGTTGACATCTTGAGATTCTTAATTTTCTTTGAGCTGGTGTTTTGTAAGCGAAGCCCAATAGACAGTGGACATGCATGTGAGGTAGGAGCGATCCACCCTGACAGTCCTGAGCTTGAACCAGAGCTTGTTTGGGATACAGAAAGAAGGTGATGTCATTCTAAGAAACATCAACCACCAAGGAATCCCATCATATGCTTTCTTACTCGTGTCGCTTCCCGGTGTTAGCTAATCCCTTACCCCGAAAATGATGACATACAATGGAAAGGAAAGATCAGGCAGCCCAGAGTGCCTTTTCCCTTCAGCTTTTCCCTACTCATCAGTAAGCAGCAAGGGGGGGAGTGTTGGTAGAATGTGCACCTGTCAAGAAGTGAAGTGAAAACAGTGGAGTTCGTTTTAGGCAGTGTTGCTTTTGTTCTGGTAAGTCATACGATGTATATGTGTATCTAAGCTGTGAAATACAAATGGTGCAATTTTGATGATTTCACATACTAGTTAAATGCTCTTTTGTTTGCATTCAAAACTTGGCATTGCACGATATAAACATGAATGGCAAGACTCATGCCAATAATTTAAAATGTTAATATTTCTTGACTTAGAATGATATTAAATAGGAAAAAAACCCAAACAAACCAAAACAAAAACCCACTATCACAAGTCAAGAGAGAGACTCTGGAAGAAAGGGGAAAAGTTTTAGATTTTAATACCATTAATGATACTGTTTTCCTGCTTTTTGCTCAGAGGGCTCTACACTGTCACTTTGCACTGCACCCCACGAATTACGTAGCTGACGCTGGCTAGCGTCCTGGGACCGGGGGTCGCAGGCTGGTCTTGTGCACACAGGTCCTTTGCTAGATCTACTCTATTCCGGGTTGCAGAGCCAAGAAACAACATATGGATAAGTGAGCACTGGCACTTACTCTGAAGATTCCAGGCTGTTCCAGGTGATGGTGGGTCTGTTGTTGATAGAGATCACAGTTGAGGAATTTCAGAGGCTACAAACATACCCTTGTTGGAGATGTTATGGGGGCCTGCTGTGCATTCACTCTTGCAAATTGTTGAGCAGCCTAGTGTAGGGGCGCAAGCCAGTAGTGGACTGAGAAGACCCCCACTTGGAATCCCAGCTCTGGCTTGGTCTCCTGGGGCAAGTCGTTTCTTCCTGGATCGGTTTTCTCATCGGGCAGTCCTCAGTCTCTCAGTTGTAGTGTAGCTGTTAAGAGTGTGAGCTACTTGGAGGCCGAATTCTTGGGTCAAATCGCATCTCCACCTCTTAACTAGTTATTGGGCCTTAGGTAGGTTGTTCAAGTCCCCTGGACCCTCAGTCTCCCTGTCTGTAAAATGGTATGAAATGAGTGCAGGGAAAGGAGCTAACATTGTGTTCTGGTACATGGTGTTGAATATATGATAGCAATGGTCATGATGGTGAAAAGGTCAGAAATAATCCTTAGATGTTCTAGGACCAAAGGATTAGCATCTTCAGGGTCTAACTTGAGAGATGCTGTATGAGAGCCCGGGGAGCCTCTGCCTCAGACTTCTAAGCAGCTCTTTAGACTGTGTGGTTTTTTGTTTTTTTGTTTTAAATATTTATTTATTTGACTGCACTGGGTCTTAGTTAAGGCATGCGGGATCTTCAGTAGCGACATGTGAGATCTAGTTCCCTGACCAGGGATTGAACCCGGGCCCCCTGCATTGGGAGCATGGAGTCTTAGCCACTGGACCATCAGGGAAGTCCCTAGACTGTGTTTTTAGAAGTTACCAGAATGAGAGAAAAATTGTTGTGTTTGGAATTTGAAGATCTGGGTCCTTGTCCTTCCATCCTCTGTCACCCCGAGTCACGTGACTTCTGACAGTCCCTTCCCCACCAAGCCTCACTTTCTTCACCTGTGAAATGGGTCTGCCTGCCTTACAGGTTGGGGCCCATTTGAGATGACGTATGTAGCAATCTTTCTTTAGCTTAAATTCAAGGTGCTGTGTTGGGAAGAACTCTCTGGTGGATCCTCAGTATTGATTTAAATCTTGCTCACTAGTGTCAGGAGGTAAGCAGCAGCTACTTTGCTTGGGCCTCAGTCCTTGATCTCTGAGACCAGCGATGTACCATAAACTGTCCCAGGAGCAGGTTAAAAAAGAAGGAAGGAGGGAGAAAAAAAGAGAAAGCAAACCAGCAGAATTTGGAATTGTTCCTCAAACCACAATCGCAGGTTTCAGGGACTCAGAAAGGGGTGCAGCCCAGCCTTGTGGGCGAGAAACGTCAGATGTTGGGAAGAGAAAGGCCTCTCTTACTGTAGCAGGGTTTCTCACCGGCCCCTGCCTATTAAGCCCCGGTAGCTTGTCACTCCCTGGCTAACAGCTTGGCAGCACAGAGGCAAACCACAGAGTACATTTGAGGCCCAGATCTGCTCATTTCGAGGGTGGGGCCGCGTTTTTCTCCTGCCACAGAGAGCTAATTAAAGAAAACAAGCTATGGGAGTTGGGAGAGGACTGGCCACAGAGCACTTGGGGAGGATTGCTTTGGTTGTAGAGGCCTGCACAGCCCCCGGAAAACAGGTGGAAGCGGGCATCCGGGCCCCCGTGCATCCCCAGTGGAGCTCCGAGAGCCCACTGGGAGACCTGGATGCCGACAGTAGGGGGGCCTGCATGGGATGGGAGAGTGATCTTGGTCTGTGAGGGGACCAGCTGGAAGAAGTTCAAGCTACCCGTCAAAGTGGGACAGTGTTTTGAAATGCTTCACAAATGTTGACTTGTGCCCCAAATTGTGGACAGAGCCTACGTTAGTTCTGTAACAGTAATTCACTTCTCTGTGGCACTTTTGATTCTGGTACCAGCCTTAGGGAAAGTGGCTGTGACTTCTTTATTCCCCAAGAGTAGAGTGACACTCAGAGGTGGCTCTTCAAAGTCTCAGGGCTGGAAAGTGGGGTAAGGACTCAGGACTTCTGTCTCCAGATGGAGCCTGCTGATTACAAGGAGGGGAAAGCAAACATCAGTCCCACTGACTTGGAACAAACACTGTCGTCCAGGATTAGAGCCCGACTCTTAACAGCCGCGCACTGTTTTATGGAGAAGGTCTATTGCTAAAACAGTGACGGTGTAAATTGAATTATGTTTTAAGTGTACGAGGAAAACCATTTCAGGGAGTCCTGTTGTGAATCATTTTGAAAAACGAAGAATTACACTATCTCCCCAGCAATGTTCTATTTTGGTACATTCAAGGAGCAAGATGGCTTACAAGAGGGGTCCCACTGTTTTGCTAGCTTGTGTTGTTGCCGCCTACAACAGGATGGTTTACTTCTCAGGTGCTCCGAAGGGTTCACACATCCTGGAGAACTGGGGGAAGATGTAGTACACGGGCAGAATGTTTTGATTCACTTATTCAAAGAAGCTGGGGCCTATGTAGGGCCTCAGGGGGCATCCAGGCCAGTGATTCTCGAGTGAGGTGTGCTATGAGGAATTTTTTTAGTGATGGTAACGATGATGAGAATGAAGCTGTTGTTAATTAAGCACTTAGTATCTGCCTGGGACCTTACATAGATTATCTCATTTAATTATTACTACTACTAATACTGAAGTTCGTGAATGATTTCCTTAGCAGTTAATTCAAAGGCATATTCCTCTATACAATGGAATATTTTTCAACCAAGAAATGAAGTACATGCTGCACCATGGATGAACCTTGAAAACGTTATGCTGAGTGCAAGAAGCCAGGCGCACTAGGCCGTGTGTTGTATGATTCCATTTACGTGAACTATCCAGAATAGGCCAATTCATAGAGATAGAAAGCAGATTAATGGTTGCTAGGGGGTTGAGATGAGGTGGAATGGGGCGTAGTGACTGCCTCATGGGTACAGTGTTTTCTTTAGGGGTGATGAAAATATTCTAGAAGTGAATAAATATGATGGTTGCACAACATTGTGCATGAACTAAATGCCATTGGGTTGTACACATTAAAATGGTTAAAGTGGTAACTTTTTACGTTATGTGCGTTTTATCACAATGTATATTTTAATCAGTGTATTTTCCTCATGGTGGCTCTCTCACCGACTTGGGTTCAGATATGCTGTGTTGAGTGGGAGAGAAAGGGAGGGGGTCGTTCATGTGTGCAGTGAGGCTGAAGCAAGCTTAGGGCTTTCCAATTCAGGCTCCACCTTTAGGAGGAACCAGAGACCCAGAGAGGGCGAGTGACTCACCCAAGGGCACAGAGCAAAGTACCTGGAGTTGGGATATATAGATTCTAGCCTTTCTCACTTTTCATCAGGAAAATCACAATGGGAAAGTGCTTTTTGTGCCGCTGGGTAAATTCTGGGCTGCAGAAGTTCAGCTCTGTTCCACCTGGTGTTTTGTACCTTCCTTGGGTTCCTGGAGAAACTGTCTGTCCCTCGCCGGTGGAACAGCCCCTGGACTGACTCAGCCGTCAGGAGGCCCTCAGCCAAAGACCTGGGTTGTGTCCCTGGGCGTGTGTCTAGAACAGTGCCAGTTGTGCTGCTTAATTTCGGCATTGAGCAAAAGGAACCAATTATGTGTGAACACATACGTTTGGTGTTTGATGGGAGACTTACCACGTGACCCTGCTTCTTCTTTTCTTTTCTTGTTGACTGTGAACGTCTGACACTACAGGAAATAAGAAACTTTCCAGTACCTAATTTGTGCTCACTCTACTTTCAAACCCTCTTGGCCCTAGCACAGGGTAAATGAAACTGTAGCTTATAGTAATATTTATGTATGGGAGTCAATGAGCTGTTTAAATGCTTGAATGTCAGAAAAGGTTTCAAATTTAGCAAGCCCCCAGGCTCTCCCACCCTCTGGTTATGCAGTAGATGGGCCTGCCTACTCTCTTAAGGCAGGCTCTAGCCTCCTGTCCCAGTTGGTGGCAAGACAGCGACGATGATGATGATGATGATGGTGCCATTTAAAGACACTGAGCTGTAATGGAATTCAATGTGTATTTAATCCTTAGGAGAAGGCAAATCAAGTTCCAGAATCTTGGAAGTTAGTTAGACTCTTGGGAAGATCCGTGGGCCAGGAATGACAGGACCCGAGTTTTATTAGTGACATGACCTTAGCAAGATGGTCTAAAGTTTCTAAGCTGGAGCTTCCTCCTCTTGGCCTGTGAGTAAGATCCCAGCTTCTCCCACGTCCTGGATTTGGTGTGAGCATCTGAGGGAGGTGTGATGGATGTGAAAGTGCTTCGTTAGCTGTCGAGGCGCTTACCGAGGTGGTTTATGAAGCCATGGGGGCCGAGGGACCGAAAGAAAGAGTGAAGAACTAATGCGAACTGGTTTGTGTTGGGAGCGGTGGAGCAGAATTGGCCTTCACTTTCCGGGGAGCCTTATCGTGGGAAGCAGCACTTGGCATGCATGGTTATTTATTTCTGCCATCAGATCAGCAGGGTTCTGGGGCCCCTGCTCTGTCGAAGGCAGTGTGAGTAAAACCCAGTTCCTGCCCTCCAGGAGTTCACAGTGTAATTGTGTTTTCGTGGGTCACCTGGAAGGCGAGCACTTGAGAAGGGAGTGCAGGTGACCCGATGCAGCCCCCAGGCCTACCACCCACTGCTGTGCTATTCAAATCAGAGTCCTTGGGGAAGTGTGTGTGTGTGTGTGTGTGTGTGTGTAGGATGAGTCAGATTTACCCACTGTTATTTCCCTTTTGAAACTCGTTATGCTCACACACACACACACACACAGCAGTCATGCACTTGCTCAGAAGTGTGTGAAAACCACATAAAATGTGCAAAATGTGGCCCTTTTGAAAGTATGTCTGACATCCGCCTTCCCTGGAGCAGGGATGGATTTGTGAAGGTTCCGATCTTTTCTCATCTGCAGGAACTTTGTGTTTGCCCCAGGTGCTGGCTCAGGACCAGCCCAGGCTGACTTGTGTGGGTGAGGTACAGCTGTGAGCAAGGCCCCGGGGAATTCTGTTAGGTGAGTTCTGACCCTCTTGGTGGTCCTGGTTGGTCTGTAGCAGGCGGTGGCCTAGGACGGGCTGGGCAGAACCGGACAGGACACCCTGTATTTCTGTAGACAAGGTACTCAGGGCCCATCGCGCTTGGTATTTAAAATCCTCTAGGGCTGACCGTTTTGTGGGTTGACCTTGTGTCTGGCCCTCTTCTCCCACCAGCTGAGGCCCCTCATAACACCCCCCCACCCCAAACCAGCCTGCCGTCCCCACGCCCACCGCCTGGCTGGGGCTCACCCTTAACGTTTCCTGGGGTGCGTTCCCCAACTCCTCTGTCCCTTTATGCCTTTAAAACTTAGAAGTGAGTCCCACCTCCTCTGTCACATTTTCCTTGACTGTTCCAGCTCACTGTGACCACCTCCCCTTTCTCTAAATGGTCTCCTGAATCACTCCTGGGTCTGGCACATAGTACATAATATTTTTGAACGCATGAGCTTGGTTGGCCCTTCTCCGTGGGAGATAGCTTGTCTGTGTGTCCTTCATCCTCCCAAATGTGATCACCACCTTACCTCGTACAGGAGCTGTGTCTCAGGCTCGTTTTTTCGCTCCTGCCCCACTTCCCGCCACCCTGTGGAAGAGGGGTAGACAGGCCTGGCCACTTCTTCCTGTTCGATGTGGCTTCAGACCTGTCACAGCCTCCGTGGGACTCACTTTATACCACACACCGTGTGGATAGGAAGAGCCACCCTGCCTACACCGAAGGCGACTGTGATGATCGGGAGAGAGCGAGGGATGGGAGAGAGTTTTGCAAAACTGCAGAGCACTGCGCAGACATGAGTTGTTAATGGCCTTGTGGGTATTCTGTCAATAGCTGTGACCTGACATTAATGCTGGCTTGAGCAAGGGGCCTCAGGGAGAGCTGCTATACGCCACTGACCCGTAGTCTAGGACCGCTGAGTTCCACCCACCATCCCTGGGCCCCAGTTTTCTCAGCTCCACTACCCTTTCTGCTCTGACGCTGGTGGTCATGGTGCTGTATGGGGGAGGGGGCGGCAGGTGTGGACTCCCCACTCCTGCGTGGCAGAAACTCAGCTGAGACAACCAGGAAGGTTTCCTCCAACCATTAGTGCTTGTGAGTTGGCCGTGGCAGCTTTGATGTCACCTTGAGGGACCACCCTGGACCTCTTTCTTTGTGCCAGGCTTACGGCTAGATCTCCATAAGCACTCGCTTTGACTGTTAAGAGAGGCTGTTTGCACTATTTAAGGTGGCAGAATTATTTCACCCTTTCTAGAGGTGTTGACATTTAAGGATGGTTGGGGGTGATGGTACAGAAGGAGAGGCAGGAAACCTGGAGGAAGGAAAGGGGCCGGTTGCTGAGAAAGTGTGTATAACAGGTTTTGACTTTCAGAAGTGCCTGCCTCCGCTGGTTTTGTAGTGGTGGCAGTCAAAGACAGGAAGATAGATAAGATCAGATTTCAGGATTTTCACCCGCCCCGCCCCCATTTTTGACAGCTGAGAGCTCTTCCAGGGCAGGGACTGGGTATTTTTCAACTTTTCTATTCCCTGAGCCTGGCACAGTACTTGGTATTTCAGCATACTCAGTGAATGTTTGAATGAATGAATGAATGACCACTTCTTATCACAGCAGTAGTGTCAGTGAATATATAAAGCCATGGTTAGTAGCAGATCTGATGGGTTAAGAAATACTAACCAACATTTCTGATTATAGAAGAAGATGGAGCTTCTAGGAAGAAAGGATGGCCCTTTGAAGCTATCCTCTGTGTCCCCATTCTTGTGCATTTTGTGGTCACCCTTCCGTATTCCTGAATTCAGGAACATCTCGGACTAGAAAGGAGTGAAGGCCCTGTTTTCCTCGGTTCCCAGGAGGGACTTTAATGTGTCCTGCACACGCTCAGTGATAAAAACTCATACCAATTGTGAGCAGTGCCCTTTTTCCAGTTGATTTCGCATTAGCCCCGCTCTGTTCTGGCAGGTGCTGTAGGCAGATAACCTTGGCAGGGGGCTTGGCACGATGGCAGAGTTTACACCGGATCGCTGTATTCCATGCTATCTTGTTATCTCATTTCCTCGATGGTCATTGTCACACAAGAAAGTACTTCCTCTGCGGGCTTCCCTTCACAGAGACCTGTGGGTATAGATAAATTCGTAAACTGCGTTGCACGAGTGAAACTAGTTCTGTTAAGAGCTGGGGGTCTTGCTGAAAGCCTCCTCAGAGAAGCTCCCCTTTCGCCAGGAGCATTTCATCCGGCTCCCAAGGCCCAGTTCTTCCCCCACTTTTGGCTTGGCTTACCCGCTTCTCATTTGAGAGTTGTCAGGGGAGGACAGAGGGTGTGGCATCCCATGTGCAGACTTCTTTGAGAGTTTGATCTTTTGGGATGTCCCAGTGGCCGCTTTTCCTGTTGTGCTTCCTGTTTTTGTTTTTCTTTTTTAAATTCCAGGGATAGGTAGGTAGGCTATTGGTATGACTGGGTGAGGGAGTTTTTTTGTTTGTTTGTTTTAAATTTTATTTATTGATTTATTGATTGATTGATTGATTGATTGCTGTGTTGGGTCTTCGTTTCTGTGCGAGGGCTTTCTCCAGTTGCGGAAAGCGGGGGCCACTCTTCATCGCGGTGCGTGGGCCTCTCACTATCGCGGCCTCTCTTGTTGGCGGAGCACAGGCTCCAGACGCGCAGGCTCAGCAATTGGGGCTCACGGGCCTAGTTGCTCCGCGGCATGTGGGATCTTCCCAGACCGGGGCTCGAACCCGTGTCCCCTGCATTGGCAGGCAGATTCTCAACCACTGCGCCACCAGGGAAGCCCCCTGCTTCCTGTTTTCTCCCAGGGGTCTCAGTATCGAGCTACCTGCAGCTCTCTCTCACCTACCCAAGCCCTGCTGCCTTGATCCTATGGCCAGGACCCCAAAGAGCAAGCCTTGGCCTGGAGTTTTTGTCTCAGCTCTGCTGTGTGACCTTGGGCAAGCTACTTGATTTCTCTGATCCTCAGTTTGCTCCTGTGAAAAGAAAAAGGTTGGCCAAGGTGCTCTCCTAAGTCCTGCCATCCCTGTCCTTCCTCTGGGCAGGGAAGTGCTACCTCTGTCCTGCAGTGGGAACTGAGGCTGCAGGGGCAGGTTGGGCGAGCTCATGGTTTACATCCGTGGCCACAGCGGAGACTCTGGACCTTGACCTGTAGGCAGTGAGTCCAGGATGCTGAGAAGCTGGGGGATGTAGGGTAAGCAGAGCCCCTCCGGGAAGCGAGCGGTGTTACTCAGCCCTGAGGAATGCCGGGGCATGGCTGAGCTCGGGCAGGGCTGCTGAGAGCCTTGTGGCTGTAACCATGGGCAGAATTTCATGGCCTTGAAGAATGGCTACTGTATATACCAGTGATAAATATTAGTCACCCTGGCAGCTGAAGGAGTTTCCCGCGCTGCATTTTTGACAAAAAGGGAAAGCCTTCCTCCCTGACAGGGCACGGGAGGGAGAAACAAATGTGTCTCTGGGCTCAGGTGCCAAGAAATTCTCTTATTCTGATGCCCTGGCCGGAGATCCCATGGGATTTTCTACCACCAGTGACCCGTCTCTGCCTGAAGCTGCACAGGGCCTGTGAATGTCCCTTGAAATCTCTCCTGGGCCACTTCTTGGGGCCTTGCTTGAGCACATCCCAAATCTGAGCCTTGATCTGCCCTCCTCCCCTGCACCCTCCCTGCTGTCTGCTCAGCCTCCTGCAGTTTTCCCTTTCTCGGTGGAAGGACCACCATCCCCTGAGATGCCTGAGCCAGACTTCAGGAGGAGTCATCCTCTTGCCCCCCGCCCCACTCGCCCCCACTCTCCAGTCCATCACCAAGCCCTGCCCAGTCCTGCATCCAAAATGTCAACGTCCGTGTGCTCCCGTCTCGACTGTGGCTTCCTCATCCAAATCAGGGTCTCTCTGGCCTAGCCTGCCTCCCAACTGGTCCCGCTGCCTGCATCCACCTCTCCCCCAGGCCCATTCTCCACCAGCAGCCAGAGTGATCTCTAAAAAACGTACATCCTATCACCTGGCACATCTGCTGAGAATCACTCAGGGGCTTCCTGTTGCCTTGAGGGTGAGGGTCCGAATCCCTAACGAGGCTGTGGGGTCTGGTCCTAGCCTGCCTGTCCGACCTCTACTTCCAGTGGGCTCCCATGCCCCCTCTAGCCTTCTTAAATTTCCTTCCTCAGGGCCTTTGCACATGCTGTGCCTTGTGCCTGGAATACTCTTTCCCCACGGTTTCCAGCTGGCAAATGTGAATCAGGTCTCAGCTTAACTATCATCCTAAGAGAGACCTCCTTGATGCCCCCTCCATTTCATTATACCTCCTGCTACACTCTCTCATGGCATGCTGTTCTTTTCATTCAGAGACCTTCCCCAGTTTGTAGTTTTAATTCTATGTGCTTATTTGTTTACTGTCTGTCTTCCCCTCAAGGGCAGGGCCCATTTCTTTTATTCTCCACTATGCCCAGGGCCCAGGACCCAAGAGCCCAGTAAATATTTGCAGGCATGAATGGTATGTGGAGGACATGTCTGCTTGTGCTGCCATTGCCCCAGCACCTCGATTCCCTTGGGATCTGACCCCTGCTCTGTCCCCTGCTCTTCAGTCCCCACTGAGTGGCCACTGAGCACCGGGCTCTTCCTGGCTTCGCTCCTCTGGCATCAAAACTTATCAGTCCCACATCTCAGTCTTTTGCAAGGTGAGACTTCATCTGATTACCTAATTCACACTAAGGTGTTAATGGTGCTAATGACATAGTGCTTATTACCCCAGGGGATGCAAAATGATGGTATCAAAACATATCATTCCCCAGTGGTTTAGAAACTCTCCGGTTAACTTCCCAGGGAGTCTGAGTAGAGTCTAGTCTCCTTAGCCAGGGTGACAAGGCCCCATGTGCACATTTGGCTTCCCTTTACTTCTGCAGGTCCCCAAGCCTTAGTCATCTTGCTCCCTTCCACCCCAGTACCCAGCACAGTACCTGCCATGGGCAGGCCCTCAATAAATGTTTACTACGTGAATTTAAAAGAAGTTGATTTTAATGACTCATGCTTTAACCAAGGCTTTTGGTGTCATTAGTCAGTCAGTGTTTAGGCCTTGGATGTGAGAGGAATGACAAATGATGGGAATTCCAGGCACAGTGACCATGATAGTGCCAGGAGAGAGGTAACTTTATCTGGGTAGAGGGGGTTGGCCTTTCAGAGCCCCTAAATCCAGATCTCTCCTCCTACCGTACCAGTCACATCACTTAAGCAACGTGTCCTTCTGCCCAGGATGAGGTTTATCAACTCTTTGCTTTCCAAGGTGCCAGAGGAGGTGAAAGTCTTGTGACCACATCCTCCTACTCGTCTGATGCAGTTTGTGGTCAACTGCAGGTTGAGGCCAATGCGGCAGCAAAGGGCTAGAAATAATCCCTGATGGGAGAGCGGCTTCCCCGGCCCCTCCTGCCCCTGTGAGCCCCGCCAAGGTCACGTTGGTTTGCATAGCCCAAGCACTGACCATCTGGCTGAGGTTACTGCAAGACAGGGCCTCCTTCCCTCCACTCCAACCCCGCCCCATCATCATCTTTTCCCGTCATGTGGATGTGGCCTGAGAAAGCAGGAAGAAAGGAGGAGCCCTTCGGCTTTGTTTTAAGAAAACCCTCCTTTTTGATTTGTTTTAGTGCTGGGTGCAAAGAGAGTGGCAGCTGTTGTTTAAAATGCGTGGGTAGTTTTGGCTTAGTTTAGTTTTTGGAAGGGAGGATTATCTGGCCTGAGGCTTCTATGACACTGACATCTGGGGTGCAGTCAACCTCCCTCACCTGGATGATGAACCTCCCGGGCTCGGGCACTCCCCCCTGTAGCCTCCCCTCCCACTCCCTTGGATCTGCTCTCCCCACTCGCCCAGGGTAATCTTTCTAAGGCACAAGTCTTGCCCTGGCACTCCCTCCTTAGAAGCCGTCCTAGCGCCCAGCGCCTCGGGGATACTTCAGCTTGTCCCTCGGGGTCTGCATGATGCCTCTCATCTCCTCTCACTCAGCCTTGCGCTTGGTGGCTCTGGTATGGAGCTTTCCAACCTGGCAGCTGAAGACACTCTGAGATTCCACATTTGCTGCAAATGTCAGGGATTCACGTGGACCCTGATATCACCTGTGGGGTGACTGATTTCAAGTACAACTGCCATCCTGGGAGAGATCTGTGAAAATCGTTGGAATTCACAGTGATCACTCTTTGCCCATCAGGGTTGAGAATCCTCACTCTGACTTGAGTTCTGCATGCCTTCCCCACCCTTCCCCAGGCTATTTCTTGCCTCCTTGCTTTGCCTCATGCCCATGGAATGTCCCAAGCCTATTCAACTGGCTTCCTCCAAAATGTAATTCCATCTTGATCTCCTCCAGGAAACAGCCTTCAGACACCCCCTCCTCCCAGCCACTGCTCAGTGCCCTCCCCCCGTCCCTGCTGAGCACACCTAAGTCTTAGCACAAAATCATCTGTTTCTGGGTCTTTCTTTTCAGTCCCGGACAGTGAGGCCCTTGAGGGCAGGGGCTTCGTGGTGCTGATCTCTGGGTCGGAGGCTGGCAGGGTGCTGGCATCTGGATCACTCATTACACATCACTGCTCTGGACTGCAGGGCGGTCTTGCCTTGTGTGAGCTCTGTTCTCTGGACTGCACTGGTTCTAAACTGAGCTTTTGGCCCTTGTGTATGCCTTGTGGCTTATGACTTAATACATTGAAATAGACAGTTGTGCTTCCTTTTCATTTGGGAAGAAGGGAAAATAGTGGAAATCTAGAGATTTCACTCATCTGGAGGTTAAGATAAAGTTATGAAGATCAAAGAAGCTATTACTTATTATGAATATTAACATAACTCCAGGCTTGTTTGAATGTAAGGCATCTTTTTTGGTAGGTTCCAGCATTTTTTTGTCGATGATTTTTCAGCAGTTAGTTGTGATTTTGGTGTTTTCGTAAGGGGGAGTGAACTCACGTCCTTCAACTCCGCCATCTTGAGCTAAGGGTCCCAGGCTTATTCTCCATTGGTTGGTCTTTGTCTCACAGTTAGGTTCTCCTTGAAGGTAGAGGGACCAGTTCAAATTCACCCTCGTGTCCTCTGAACCTAACACCGTGCCAGATAAGAGAGTGGTCACTTAATAAATACTCGTTGAATGAATGCATGGGATGAATATGCACTTTGGACTTTTAAATGCTTGGTGATTAGAAAATTCTCATGGGTTGTTGGTTTGTTAAGACACAATTTCCATTGTAAATTCTTTGTGTGTGGGAATGCTTTTTGTGCAGAATGCTTGCCTGGACTGAAAAATGCTTTGTGGTAGCAGTTTTGAAAAAATTGAGTCGTTTTGCTCTGATTGAAGCTGGGTGACCCAGTGTTAAGTCTCTGGAACCCTCTGGGACTGTGACCCTCATCTGTAAAATGGGTGGGAGGCGGCAGTGGACCACGTGGCTTCCGAGAGCCTCCTGCCGCCGTGTAATTCTCACATCCTCCTCTTTGGCGATTGGACACGGATCGTGTCCCCAAGGGTTCATGCACAGAGTTGGAATTCTCCCCCCGGCCTCTTTGACTGTGTTCCAGCGGGTGGAATGCCTCGTTTCTCAGTAGCAGAGAGAAATGTTAGTGTGGGGTCAGGAAAACAAGCCAAGAGCCCTCGAATAATTAAAACACACAGGCACACAAAGAAGAGCGGGAGGGGGAGGAACACGCCTCACGGACAGGGGATGAGTAAAACCCAGTGGACTAAGAAAGCCTCAGCGCTGAACTTCACATGACCCCGCGTGCTGCCTGCTGTTGGGACACCCGCGTGCCCCCTGCGCACGGCCGGCCTCTGATGTCAGCGGCCCCACAGGAAGCAGCGCTGCCATCAGCCTGGCGGAGCGTGTGAAGCCACGCCCCCCGCCCCCGCGGCCCAGTTGCCACCCACCCGTGTCTCTGGGTAACAAGCAGCCACAGCTCCCAGGCTAGTTGGAGTGGGACACCCACCCAGTGCTCTCAAAAAACAAAACCTCAACCCACTAGGGATGTCCATGCAAGAAAGAGAGGACCAAGAAGGATTTCTGCTTTTTAGGCGTTCTCTGCTGAGATCAGCAGATTTCCTTTGGGGATGGTGTTACCCCATGCTTTCTGAACTCTCCTAGGTCACCCGTTAATGAATGAATGAATGAATGAACTCATTTATTGCTTGGGTGTATATCTGTGAGACGTTGGGGGAGTAGGAGTAAATAAAATATTGTCTCTGCCCTTGGACTTCCGTTTGGTTGGGGGATGAGACTCAAACATGCAGAGGTCTACTGGGCTCCAATTAAGGTATATGCAACGGAACATCAAGAGAATTACCACCTCTGCTGGAGGAGGGAGGGTCAGGAATGCCCAGCTAGGTTTCCCTGGACCCCAGCCCACAGCAGGCTATGTCAGAAGGTTTGGCTTAAGAGGACAGTGGGTTTGGCCAAACAGAAGTGCGTGTATATAAACAGTGATGGAAAGCTAACAGCACCTCGGACTGTCCCCTTCCTGGGTGACAGGGTTTACCTCCCGGTATTGTAAGGCTTCGAGGAAAGAGCGAAAGGGAAAAGGACTGAGTTTGTTGGTATATGTACAGACCCTCTGCCGCTGGTGCACTGCGCATCTGTGGGGTCTAGACCCTGCCCTTGACCAGCTGCAGTCCAGAGGGGAGGTACCCTACAGTCCTGCAGCCTCATTAAACAACTACATAATAGTTAGCTCTATACGATCCACCTTTTTGTGAGGTATACTTTTTATTTTGGAATCATTGTAGATTTACAGAAACATTGCAAAGATAACATGGGGAGTCCCCATGTACCCCTCACCCAGATTTCCCTGGTGTTAACATCTTACGTTACCGCAGTACCTTTGTCAAAATTAAGAAACCAGCATCAGTGTGTTACTGTTAATACAACTCCAGATTTTATTCGACCAACCTTAAAAAAAAAACTTTAAAAAGTTTTATTTGCATATAATTCATATACCATGAAATTTACTCTTTTAAGGTATATAATTCATTGATTTTTAGTATATTAACAATTCTATAACCATTACTACTATCTAATTTTAGAACATATTTATCACCCAAAAAGAAACCTCATACCCATCAGAAGCCACTCCTTATCCACCTCCCACCCCCCCAGCCCTGGAAACCTAATCTACTTTGTCTCTATGGATTTGCCTCTTTTGAACATTTCATATAAATGGAATCATACAGTATGTAGTCCTTTGCAACTGGCTTCTTTCACTTAACATAGCGTTGTCAAGGTTCATGTTGTGGCATGTATCAGTACTTCATTCCTTTTGATGGTCAAATAAAATTCTATTGCATGGCTATATCACATTGTGTTTATCCATTTGTCAGTTGATAGACATTTGGGTTTTTTCTACTTTTTGGCTATTATGAATAATACTGCTATGAACATTGGTGTAAAAGTTTTTGTGTGGTCATGTTTTCATTTCTCTTGGGTACATCTCTAGTAATTCTGCACCTACATCTCTAGGTGTAGAATTACTGGGTCATTTATTACTTTATGTTTAACTTTTTGAGGAACTGCCAGATTCTATTCCAAATGGTGGTACCATATTACAAATCCCACCAGCAGTGTTTGAGGGTTCAAATTTCTCCAACACTTGTTATTGTCTGTTTTATTTTAGCTCTCCTACTGGGTGTGAAATGGTATCTCATTGTGGTTTTGATTTGCATTTCCCTAATGACTAATGATATTGAGCATCATTTCATGTGCTTATTGGCCGTTTGTCTCCGTTAGAGAAATGTCTATACAGATCCTTTGCCCATTTTTTAATTAGGTTGTCTTTCTTTTGCTGAGTTGTAAGAGTTCTTTATATATTCTGGATACAAGTTCCCTTTTCAGATAGATGGTCAGCAAATATTTTCTCCCATTCTGCGCATTGTCTTTTCACTTTCCTGATGGTGCCCTTTGAAGCAAAAAGTTCTTATTTTTATTTTGCTTTGAAGCAAAAGTTTTAATGAAGCTGAATTTATTTATTCTTTACTTTCGTTGCTCTTGCTTTTGGTATCATAGCTAAGAAACCATTATCTAACCCAAGGTCATAAAGATTTACTCCCTCGTTTTCTTCTAAGAGTTTTGTAATTTTAGCTCATATATTTAGGTCTTTGATTCATTTTTATTTAATTTTTGTACATGATATGAAGTAGGGGTCCGGCTCCTTCTTTTGTATATGGGTATCCAGTTGTTCAAGCACTATTTGAAAAGACTATTATTTTCTCACTGGAGGGTCTTGGCATCCTTGTCAAAAATTAATGACCGTAAATGTAAGGGTTTATTTCTGGGCTCTCAATTCTATTCCATTGATCTATGTGTTCATCCTCGTGCCAGTCATGATTACTATAGTTTTGTAGTATTAATCAACTTTTTTAATGTATTTTTTATAATGTACTTTGTTCCAAAAAGAATTTGAGGTAACACTCAAATACAGTGACTAAAAAGGGATAGAGATAGACAAGGAAATTAGGGGAAGAGGAGAAAAGGACTGGAAAATAAGATGAGATCAAAGGTAATGTCAGTACACAGTATTGTATGTTATAAAGTTTTGTGAGATTGTTAGATATGGCCTGCATATTTGGCTCTGAGCTTCCTGGCAGTCGAAGGTAAAATGGAAATGTGACCTGACAAGAGTAACATAAGTGTCCATGAGATTTAAAAAAAAAAATTTTTTTTTTTTTTCCTGAGGGAGAAATCCAGTATTTTCAGGGACTTCAACATGAGAGCATTTCTCCTGTAGGTCTTAGGAACCAGAGATTCTGGAGCACATAATTGTTTCAGTTGCGTTCGTTCTGTCCCTTTAGACTGATAGCTCTTTGGAGGCAGGAACTGGGTCTTATTTCCCTCACATCCCCCCATCGTGCTGAGGACAGGACATAGAGGTGCTTAAAAAAAATCTCTATTGAATTCTTTGTAAAACTCAGAATGTTTATTACATCCTTTGGTGACATTTCTACAATCGGGTTAGGATTTGTTGAGGCTTATTTGGAGGTAGAGAAATGACGTACTTGCCCTTCTGGCTGCGTTTTAGAAGGCTAAGCAGTGGTAAGCGCTGGGCGGCTTTGCTCTGAGAGCTGGCAGTGACCTAGAAGGGAAGCAGCCTTGCTTCACCCATCTTGGAGTCCACCCACCTTTCCAACTCCCCAGTGCTGGAGCCTCCTTTCTGTTCACTCTTTCTGACTTGCCTTCCAGCTTCCCTGCCTGATGGAAAAATCCAGCATGTGTGAGGGAGGTCCTGGCCCAAACTGGACAGCTTCTGGTAGAATTGGGGCCACTGCCACCTATGGTTGTGCTTTGGCACAGGTGTGGTCGCTCTACAAAGAGGCCCACCCAGACAGGCTCCCTCACAGGGGATGGCAACAAGCCGCCTTTAACTGACTACACGTGTCATGTTGGGTGGCCCTCTCCATCCCATCCCCAGTAAAGGGCTTTACTATTTTTTGGTAGCATCCTTTTTTTTTTTTTTTTTTTTTTTAATTTAATAGATTTGAACACCAGCCTCTAGGGGAGGTTATTATTTTACAGATGGGGAAATGGAGGCTCAGAGTGTGTTAGCCACTTGTTCTAGGTCACACAGCTGGTGACATGCCAAGGGATGACTCCAGCCCAGGGAATCCTGACTGATTTCATTCTCTCCTTCCTTTTCTAACGGCTGGTCCCCAGTCTTGATGTAATTTAGGCGGTGTGAGAGGCCAGCACTCTTTCTGCCTTTGGACAGTTAAGTGCAGTTCCCTTTACAGTTACATTTGCCTCTGTGGGGGCAGGTGTCAACAAGCAGCCCCCCAGGGATCACCCTCTGCACTGTTGGCCTTGTGCTGGGAGCAGCCTTGTAATCATGTAAGAATGTAGACATCTGATTACCACCTGTGGCTTACAAAGACCGTTTCTCGCCTGCAGTCTTCTTTAAGCCTGGCCACGGTGAAGGAGGCAGGATGGGTGCTGTGCCCGTAGGGATGCTGAGTTGCTTGGGGTCACCAGGTGGTCAGGGTCAGAGGTGGGCTTAGAAACCAGTGCCTGACTCCGGGCCCAGTACTCTGCCCCTGCGCTGGAACAAATGTGTGTCACGTCATACCAGCGAGCTGAGAATTCCTGGAACTCTCGCTGCCGTGAGCACCTCCGGGAGCACCTTGGCGCTTCGTTACCTGCATGATGAGACAAAAGGAAAGTCTCTTCTCCCCCGAAAGTGAAGTCTCACCCACACTCGTGGATTTCTTTGTAGCCTTCCAGCACGTCACTGTGTTCTCAGAACAGAGCAGGCAGAGTAGAATCAAATTGCAGGCAGAGCGTGGCCTCCCTTGAGTATCTATTAGGATGGAAACATGATGCTGGAGAACCACCACCAAACCAAGTTGTTTTGGTCCATCCTGGAGGTCATTGGGTTCCCACGTCCGTCTACTTGGGTCTCCAAGTCTCCTGTGTGCTCAGAGCTGTGCTAGTTGCCAAAGAATCCAACAGGAAAACTCCATCACCCTTTTGGGGGCACTTTTGTCCTAGTCTCGACCGTGCACCTGATCCCAGGTGAGAGACACGTGTCCTCTGAGCCACGATTTTCTCATCAGCGAAGTGGGGATGAGGATGTCTGGTAGCCTCTATCCTGGAGTGATGTTGAGGCTGAAATAAGGTTTAATGACATGAACTCACTGGTGGCCGTGAGAGAGGAAGACAGGGAGGGAGCGTGATAGCTGCAGGCAGGGAGACCTGATTCCGTTTGGGGAAGGAGTCGTGGTCGGGGAAGCCTTCCTGGAGGAAGTGACATTTGCGCTGTAGTCCAAAGGGTGAATTAGGGGTTCAGTGAGCTGAGCAGATGGCTTCTCACCCCTGGGGAAATGGCCCAGCCAGCTAGCTTTCTGCTTCATGGTTGTAGAAGAATCTTATGACTAGAGACGATGGCATGTCTGATTTGGAAGGCGAAGGTCAGGCGGTAAGAAAGCAGATAAATGCAATGTTTATCTTGAAAAAAGTTGTAAACTGCTTGGAAATCCCCATGCTCACTTCCTCCAGGAAGCCGTTCTGGACTCCCCCACCCAGTTCTCCTGGGCCCTCCATCTCCCCAGCACCCAAACACACACTGTGTGAATGTGTCTTTTCCTCTCCTTTTTGGCTCCTTGAGGTCTGAGGCCATGGCTGGCCTGTCTTGTAGAGTAATTGGGGAGAGTAGTAATCCATTTTGGATGCATAAAGTTCGTGGAGGCCTCACAGGCTGAAAATGCTGATAGGACACACACTCAGGTCTTTTGACCTCAAATCCAGGCACTTTCCTGCCACACCGGCCTCACTCAGGTGGTGACCCTGGGCTCTGCCCCAGAAGGAACTAGTTGGCAGGGTGTTGTTCTGTCAGACCTGGAAGGTAGGAAAGAGTCACTGTCAGAACCAGCAGGGGCCTCAGAGCTCATCAGCTCAGCTCCTTCGTTTCACAGAGGAGGAAGCCATGTGCCCCAAAGCAGAAGTGGTAGTGGGGCCACCCTCAGGTTCAGCTCCCAGTCCCCCGAGCCCCAGCCCTGTGCAGCCCTCACTGCACAGAGTGGCCGTCCCCTTCTGATTATTAGGAAGTCACCAGGTCCCTAAGTGGGGTTAGAGCAGGTGGTGCCGGGCGTGAGACTCTGGTGGGTGTGAGGATGTTTCCCTTCCTGCTGGGAAGCCCTCCAAGTGCATGTGAAAGAGATGTGGTTTATTGAGCACAGATTTGCAGACCTTTAGAGAGCTCTGTTTGCTTTAAAAATGCCTGGAGACATGATCAAGTAGTGATGTTTTAGTGACAGTACAGAAGGCATATAATGCTGAGCACAGCACAGAGATCGTTTATAGCAAGAACTCCTTATTAAGAGTCTGAAATGCACTTTTTCACCATGCTTGTGGTGGGTGCTGATCCCGTGCCTGGCACAGTGCAGGATGCCCTCTAACTCGCAGCAGGGGGAGAGGAGCACATAACACACCCTCCAGTGTGGGGACTGCAGTGGGAACCCAGGGAGGGGCTGTCCAGCTCCGCTGAGAGGGGAATCTTGAGAAGGCAAGCAAGAGTGAAAATAGGGATGGAGCTCCCCCCTTTTTTTTTTTTTTTTAACATCTTTATTGGAGTATAATTGCTTTACAATGGTGTGTTAGTTTCTGCTTTATAACAAAGTGAATCAGCTATATGTATACATATATCCCCATATCTCCTCCCTCTTGGGTCTCCCTCCCACCCTCCCTATCCCACCGCTCTAGGTGGTCACAAAGCACCGAGCTGATCTCCCTGTGCTATGCGGCTGCTTCCCACTAGCTATCTATTTTACATTTTTTAGTGTATATATGTCCATGCCACTCTCTCACTTCGTCCCAGCCTACCCTTCCCCCTCCCCATGTCCTCAAGTCCATTCTCTACATCTGATTCTTTATTCCTGTCCTGCCCCTAGGTTCTTCAGAACCATTTTTTTTTTTTTAGATTACATATGTATGTGTTAGCATATGGTATTTGTTTTTCTCTTTCTGACTTACTTCTCTCTGTATGACAGACTAAATGTCCATCCACCTCACTACAAATAACTCAGTTTTGTTTCTTTTTATGGCTGAGTAGTATTCCATTGTATATATGTGCCACATCTTCTTTATCCATTCATCTGTCGATGGACACTAAGGTTGCTTCCGTGTCCTGGGTATTGTAAATAGAGCTGCAGTGAACATTGTGGTACATGACTTTTTTTTTTTTTTTATAAATTTATTTATTTATTTATTCTGTGTTGGGTCTTTGTCTCTGTGCGAGGGCTTTCTCTAGTTGCGGCAAGCGGGGGCCACTCTTCATCGTGGTGCGCGGGCCTCTCACTATTGCGGCCTCTCTTGTTGTGGGGCACTGGCTCCAGATGCGCAGGCTCAGTAGTTGTGATTCACGGGCCCAGTTGCTCCGCGGCATGTGGGATCTTCCCAGACCAGGGCTCAAACCCGTGTACCCTGCATTGGCAGGCGGATTCTCAACCGCTGCACCACCAGGGAAGCCCAACATGACTCTTTTTGAATTATGGTTTTCTCAGGGTATATGCCCAGTAGTGGGATTGCTGGGTCGCATGGTAGTTCTATTTTTAGTTTTTTAAGGAACCTCCATACTGTTCTCCATAGTGGCTGTATCAATTTACATTCCCACCAACAGTGCAAGCGGGTTACATAGGCAGAACACTCTATGACATAAATCACAGCAAGATCCTTTTTGACCCACCTCCTAGAGAAATGGAAGTAAAAACAAAAATAAACGAGTGGGACCTAATGAAACTCAAAAGCTTTTGCACAGCAAAGGAAAGCATAAACAAAACGAAAAGACAACCCTCAGAATGGGAGAAAATATTTGCAACTGACAAAGGATTAATCTCCAAAATTTACAAGCAGCTCATGCAGCTCAACATCAAAAAAACAAACAACCCAATCCAGAGATGGGCAGAAGACCTAAATAGATATTTCTCTAAAGAAGATAATACAGATTGCCAACAAACACAGGATGCTCAGCATCATTAATCATTAAAGAAATGCAAATCAAAACTACAATGAGGTATCACCTCACACCAGTTAGAATGGCCATCATCAAAAAGTCTACAAACAATAAATGCTGGAGAGGGTGTGGAGAAAAGAGCTCCCCTCTTTGGAGAGTGTCCCTTACCAGGATTAGAGTAAAGCAAGTCTAATGTGTTTTTTGCTAATAAATGGCAATTATTTTGTTTGATTCCTCATGGCCTTTGATATTCGCCAAAAAGGTAATACCCCATTGTTGAGGGAGGGAGGGAGGGACTGGGGCCAGCAAACTCTGGTCCAAAGGTGTCTCACTTTTATACCAGACTAGAATCTTTTGCAGGGAGGAGATTGACTTGTCACAAAGAACTCCCCCAGCCCCTGCAAAAAAAAAAAAAAAAGAGGTCTGCTTAGACAATGCCTTTTTCTAGGAGGTTTTCATCCAACATAGGATGCAAAATACCAGTTTCAAACATCCAGGTAAGGCTTTGTGCTCTCTCAATGTAATATGGGGATGCTGAGTGCTGATTACCTCATGGGATAAAAAGGCTGGCTTCCTGAACTGTTTTTCAAGACGTCACCCCGCATGCTGCCTTCTCAGTGGTGACTTCCTCGGGAGCCCCGGCCCCGTGAGATCTGCCCTTTCTCTGAGATTGGTAGCATTTCTTCATTGGGTCTCCCTTGAACCCAGGGCCGTGCATCTCCCGTCGTGCCATGCACAGAAGAGGCGCTGACTGCCATTGCACAACAGTGAGTGTTTACGGAGCTCCTGGCACGGGCTACGTAAACCAGGCAGCTGGGTGGATGAGTGTGGAGTTGTGGGCAGGGGTCTGAGCTGAGATGCATGTTTGTGAGTCGTTATCGTATGGATGAGACCAGGTTGGGGAAGGTGCGAGGGTGGGACGAGAAGGAGGCCAGCACCCGAGGGACAGCCACCTTCAGGGGACAGGGAGAGCGAGGCAAAGCAAGACAACACCCAGGGACACTGAAGGTGTGGGTGACGAGGCCCACTAGCGAGAGGAAGGGAACAGCACTGTTAAATGTAGCAGAGGAGCCAGGATCCTAAGGTGTGCAAAGCACGCGTTTTGGATTTTGTGACTTGGAGGTCACTAGTGGCCTTGGTAAGGGAGGTCAACAGTGGCAGCTGGGGCGGAGGCCCACGCAGTGAGTCCCAGAGTGAATAGGAGGCGAGGAAGGGGAAACGGATGGCGTGGGTTACTCCTGCTGCCACTCACCAGGGCAGGGAGGACAGTCACCGGGCGGGAGCTGGACAGGGACCTGGGTCAGGGGTGACCCATGGGAAGGGAGAGCCTTGAGTGCTTTCACGGGCCAACTGAATGGGATCACTGGTTAAGGGGGTGCATAGAACCCAGGCCGAGTTGTACTCAGACTCACCAAAGGCACCCATAAACTTCAGACCAATGCACACTCGGGGGACTGGGGCAAATGGGTTATTTTGTAAGAAGTTTACAGTATAAAGGCAAAATTGCCTAAGATAGTTTCTGAGAGTAAAAACTCAAGGCAAGTTGGTATTATTAAAGTGAAATAACATAGGTTGGATTTTTCTAGTAATCTCAAAGGGTAAAGACTTCGGGTTAGTAAGCCTCTTGTATCTATCTCACTAGGAGTTTTTTGTTGTTGCTTCTTTTTGTCAGTACCAGCCATGCACCCTGGAGTAGATGGGGTGCTTTATGGGGGAAAGAAAAAGAGTGTGGGGTAGACTTTGCCCCGAGTGAGGCATGGAGGTGGCCAGAGCCCCTGGCAGCCCAGGCGGACCTGCGGTGACTTGGAGTTGGACACAGGGTGTCAAGGATAACAGTCTTAGAAGCGTTCCATGCTCTCTCTTTGGATACATGAGCGATTTTGGAGACCCCTCTGTGTAGCCAGCTCACCTTGAAGGTATAAAGCATGGCCTCTGTCTGGATGACATTAGTATCTGAAGGGGAGGCCTGGCAGAATGTCCACAGTTAGGATGATTGACATCACGGGGCTAAGACTAGGTCCTGCCGCAGGATGGGATGGAGGGGGCAGACAGGTGGGCTGGGAGGAGGCCGGAGGTGGAATGGGGTTGCCCGGGGAATGCTCCGTGGGGAGGATGGGAACGTGGTCCTGGGCATGCCCCTGGATCCTATAGGTGAGGAGTCAGGCCTGGGAAGGTTCAGAGGCTTTCTTAGGCTTAGTGGCAGCTTCGGGACTTGAACTGCAACCTCCTTTTATGGAAACTGCATTTTGCTGTGGTCTCTAGACGGCCTTGAGCTCTCACCTGCTAGGTTGGGACTACTCTGTCTCGCCTGCTTTGAGATGGCATCTGTAACGTAGTGAATAACCCTGAAGGACTCCCGTGTCCGTGTCTGGGCAGAGGCTGCGCTGCTTCCTGCGGCCCGGCCCCCTGGGTCCCGGCCGAGGGGCGGGAGGGCAGCTGGCCGGCCAGCCCCACTGAGTCACACTCTGGCGTGGGGCCCGGCGGGGATTTCCACGCGGCCCGTGTTGTCTTCTCCTGTTTCCTGTCGGGTTCTGACGCAGGCTGCCTGCCAGTGGGCGCCTGGGGGGGGCACGCCCACCCGCCCTGTGATCCCCCCCCCCCCCACCGCCAGGCGCTGTGGGCAGCTCCCCAGCCCGCGGCCCCTGCAGGGTGTGCCCCGGGGCTGGGTGGGCAGCTCCCTCGAGGGCCCCCCGGAGGCTGCACATGGGCCGGGGATGGCTGCCGGTCAGGATGGAAGGTTTTGCTGAGTGTGAGAGCTTGCTCAGAGGGCAGTTGTACTGGGCGTTGAGGGTTATACAAGCCCAGCTTGGCCTAAAACGCCCTCTCTCTTTATCTGCTGACAAGAACATTTGGGAAGAAAACAAAACTTTTAAGCCATGCCGTTTACACACTTGCGGAAATGATTCCTATAGTATATCTGATTGCTTTAGGTTTTTCTAAGCTATCCATGTATCTCTTTGCCTGTCAGCTTCCGGTGCCTCCATTTCTCGATGTAAGAATATTCTGCTTAAAAAAAAAAAACTCCATCAATGGGACCTCTGTATATTCGTGCATTTTTCCTCCTGAACTTACTGCTTCCTATGTACTCTGCTAGGCAGTTTACAGATGTTATCTGATTTCATTCTTATCACTGCAGTCAAAGGCTATGTTATGTAATATGGTAACCACTACCCACAGATGGCTATTTAAATATCAGGTAATCAAGTAAAATTTAGAATCAGTCATAGTGATTTAGTCCTCCGTCACAGTGGCCACATTTCAGGGCCTCAGTAGCCCCGGGTGGCCAGAGGCTACTGCATTAGACAGCCCAGAGGAGGACATTTTCATCATTACAGAAGATTCTAGCACTGATCCAGGGTCTGATTTATAGATGAGAAAACTGAGTCCCATAGGGGTTAAGTCGACTTGTTTACTTGTAGCCAGTAAATGGCAGAGCTGGAGTTTTAATCCAAATCTGCCTATCCCAGAGTCTCTACACTTTTTTTTTTTTAGAAAGCATGTTTATGATTAATATTTCAGTGCATTCACATGCCAGTCCTTTTGTTGAATGAGCACACGAGACATTTTCATTTTACAAATCAGGAAACTGAAGGTTATACTTATTTTTTTCCTTCTTAGAGAAGAGAAATTGACCTGTAGCTTCAGGGACTCTTCAGGTAGCCCCGGGGTGCTGTGAGGCCCCGTTCTTCCACCCTTCCCCGGAACCCCATCCAGCCGTGGGGGGCAGGCTTCTGTTGGTTTCCTCACCAGAGTTCGGGAGTAAGCAAGCTAGGTTTGCTTTCCCCACAGAAAATCCTCTGGCCTATTTCCTAGTGGAGGGTTTATGGATGTTGGTGATCTCTTGGGGATTTTTGCCTTTTGTTAGAGCCAAAAGAGGTCTCAGGAAATACAGACTCGTTTCATGGCCCAAAATCCTGAGGTACAGAGCCGTGAGGGCACTTTGAGCAGAACTGGTTCTTAAACTTTTGTTTTCAAGCCAGGATTTTATCTGATAATCCTAAAGTAATCACTCCATGGACAAGGATAGTTTTTTCATGGAGAGAAGAACACTGCAGTGACTTTCCCTGTGGTCTGAGACAGCACAGTGGGGTGGAGAAGAACAGGGCTTTCGGGGTGAACAGACCAGGGTTCACATCCTGGCCCTGCCACTCAGAAGTTATGGAACTCCAGGCAAGAACTTCAACTTTCTGAGCCTCAGCTTCCTCATCTGTAAATTTGGGATAAAGTAGCTCACTGGAACTTTTAAAGATGAAATTGTAACGTGTAAGATTTACAATTCCTGGCATGTTTGTAAATGCTCATTAAATGGTAGCCATTAATATCATGATGATGTCATCACCTCCTTCCAGCATTTTAATTTTAGAGCATTGTGTCTAGTACGTAAGGTGCTCAGATATATGCCATAAAGTTGGGGAAGGGGATAGACTTATTTTGAAACAGTCTTTTAGTTACATGTCCAAATAATATACTCAGTGTTTTTCTGCAGCCCTTGGACTTCTTTTCAGGTCAAAGACCTCTAAATTGAAAGTGATAAGGCCAACTGCTCACCTGGAAAGGTTTAATATCAACATCCCAGCGAGCCCAGAAAGTCTAGAAAAAAGAGGGAAAATAGTGTATCCTGTTTTCCAACTTTTAGGATACCCTCTGGAATAAGACTGAAACACATCACTGGAAAATAGGTTGTCAATTTTGTCTTCAGGCTTTTGTTCCTCGGAAAGAAAACATTGCCGGCGGCTGTCCTGGGGTGGCTAGGTGACCTGGCTGACCGGCCACCTCTGCAGGTTACCAAGCTTGTTGATCTCTGCAGTGAGAATTCCCTTCATGATCTGGGCCTGAGTGGCTGGAGGGATCCTTAGTCTTAAAAAAGAATGTCTTATCTTTAGAGAAAACAGATTTCATTGCAGAAGAAGAATGGACAGATACTTTCTGGAATTGTTTTCACAGGGAACTGGAGAAGGAAAAAAAGGTTTCTGGTTATCCTTGGTTAATGAGAGTATTTGTAAATCAGAATGTCTCATTACCCAGTATCACAGTTGATCAGGGCCTCACCTGTAATGATGTTTGACTGGAAATTAAACATGGCTAAAGGGGAAATCTCCAGCTTTTAATTTCAGCTTTCAAAGGTATACTTCCAGGTGTGACCTAGGAGCACCTTGAAAAAAACCTCACAGCGCTGTGCCCAAATAGGGGTGCATCTGGAGGGATTGGAAGGAAAGATGTGACAGCCAGGGGAGGGCTGGTGGCCAGAAGATGGCCCTGACCTTGGTGAATTGACCTGGCAGCCGGGCCTGGCCTGACCAATTCAGAAACCTCATCTTGTGGGGCCCCAAGTCAGGACTGCGGCCTCCCACTAACTAGCAAGAAGCTGAAGCACAAATCAAGCCACTAGTTTATTTGATGAAAAGTGTAGCCACTGTGAGGCTCTAGGCAGGGCGTTCTCTCCTTGTGGGCACCCCACCCAGGAAGCCAAATGGTCAGAGGTGTGGGTGGATCAGGATAAGGGGAGGAGGGAATCATGGGAAGCGGATTGGTTGAATGGCTTGGGACCCCAGTGGCCGGCTGCATCCCTGTGTGCTGGGCAGGCCCCTCCCTGCTGGACAGTGCTTACACGGGCAGCCTCGCAGCCTTGCAGCTGCTTTTGCGCACCACCCACTTTCCTTCTTTAGGGATTAAGACCCACTCCAGTCTGTGTATAGAGAGCCCCTTTGAGGTGGCGTTGCCCATCTCTGCCTGGATCCACGATGTCTCCTAGTGGGATTAGCCTTCAGGGTACTTGTTTTTCCTCTTTCCCGGTCCCAGTGAACGCATGAAGCCCTGACCTCACTGTTCCTGCCCAAGCCAGAAATCAGTCCTGCGACCTGGCCTCAGGCCCACTCTTGCAGCCCACCGTAGGTTAAGGCAGTAGGGACAGGATGATATGAATTAACCACTTTTTCTACTTTTTCCACTTCCTCAAGTCTTCTTACTTGAATAATCCAACAGACACATCTGCAGTGGCTTTGCATCCAGAGTGCGTGGTAGTTATTTTTGATTTGAAATACAAAAAGCATTTTTTTAAAGGCAACTGACTCTCTGAGTCATGCCCAGGGGAGCAAACGGCCTGAAATGTGAGCTGGTGCTTGCTGGAGGGGGATAACAGGAGAGGCTACCACTGATTTGACGGGCGCTGGGCTTAGGTCACTGCGGGGATGAAGTGCGCTGACCATAAGAGCAACATGTGGGCTAGAGCCACTGGTGGTGGGGTAATTTATTGCAGCCACTTACCTAACCAGGAACCCCATGCATGCTGGGTTCCCACAGGATGGGACGACTGCATGGAAACCCACACACGGGCCCTGTTGAGCAACCGTGCTTGCGTAAGAGTGATCATATGTGGCAGGGTGGGTTATGTGTAGGGGGATTTGTCACTGAGCAGCTATGCATTGGACGAGCAGTCCCGGTATTTCTAGGGGGGCTTGCTTGGTTTTTTTCTTTCGGTGGGTCCGCTCTCACCAGAAGTGTGGTTTAAGAATGTACATAACGGGGCTTCCCTGGTGGCGCAGTGGTTGAGAATCTGCCTGCCAATGCAGGGGACACGGGTTCGAGCCCTGGTCTGGGAAGATCCCACATGCCACGGAGCAACTGGGCCCGTGAGCCACAATTACTGAGCCTGCGCGTCTGGAGCCTGTGCTCCGCAACAAGAGAGGCCGCGATGGTGAGAGGCCCGCGCACCGCGATGAAGAGTGGTCCCCACTTGCCGCAACTAGAGAAAGCCCTCGCACAGAAACGAAGACTCAACACAGTCATAAATAAATAAATAAAAGAACGTGAATTTCTTTTAAAAAAAAAAAAAAAAAAAAGAATGTACATAACTCCTATTTATCCAGCCCTTTATATTTGACCTTCACAGCCTGCTTTGCATCTCAGTGCTACCCTGGGAGGGAGGCCAGGCCAGCTGTTATGATGCTCATTTTTTTAAAAATTTATTTTATTGAAGTACAGTTGATTTACAATGTTGTCTTAGTTTCTGCTGTACAGCAAAGTCATTCAGTTATGCGTATATATATATCCTTTTTCATACTCTTTTCCGTTATGGTTTGGGGTTATCAGATGCAAACTATTGTCCACAGAACGGTTAAACAACAAGGCCCTACCATGTAGCACAGGGAACTAGAGTCAATATCCTGTGATAAACCATAATGGAAAAGAATGATGCTCATTTTATAGATGACGGATTGAGGGGGGAATTGTGATCCTTCACGGGTAGTAGAGCAAGGCCAGAGCGCTGTGCCCAGACCCCGGGCTGCTAGGGGTCCAGGAGCTCCCGCCTCCAGCCTCCTAGCCAGTTCCTAAAGATGTGGATTTCCTGGCCGCTCCCTAGACTTGAAATGGAATCCCTGCTTCTGATGCACTCTGGGAATCTGCATTTAAACATGCTTCCTGGCGATTCTTTATTGATTGATTGATTGATTGATGGCTGCGCTGGGTCTTTGTTGGTGCGCATGGGCTTTCTCTAGTTGTGGCGAGTGGGGGCTACTCTTCGTTGTGGTGCGTGGACTTCTCACTGCGGCGGCGTTTCTTGTTACAGAGCGCGGGCTCTAGGCGCATGGGCTTCAGTAGTTGTGGCATGTGGGCTCAGTAGTTGTGGCTCATGGGCTCTAGAGCACAGGCTCAGTAGTTGTGGCGCACGGGCTTAGTTGCCCCACAGCACGTGGGATCTTCCCAGACCAGGGCTTGAACCCATGTCCCCTGCATTGGCAGGCGGATTCTTAACCACTGCGTCACCAGGGAAGTCCCCTGGTGTTTCTTACGAACCTTCACACTAAGGTGATCCAGTGGCTCAGCCCACTTAAACCTCCCACCTCAGCCTGTATCACCACTGACATCATCTTAAGCTTGTATTCCGTGTTTGGGGCCAGTCTGCTCGCATGGTACGCCAGCTCCCAAGGACAGGCTCCTTCCCTGTCCTGTCCATGGCTGTGTCCCCAGGACCGTGGACAGTGCCTGGCACACAGTAGGCCCTCAGTAAATATTTGACTGTTTTTCTCAGCTGTGTGGCTAGTGTCAGAGAGCTCAGGTGATGGTCTCTCTGGGCAGGTTCACGTTTGCCTGCAGCGTGACTGTGTGTGAACCGCGTGGCCTTGCTGAGTCTTGGGGTCCTGGAGGGATGCACGCCCCCGTCAGCCTCTCCCTTCCAGCTCTCCACATAGGCTCACACACACAGAGCGTTCCCGCTGGAGGTGGGCGCTCGGCAAAGGACAGCTCGCTCTCTGACTCCCTGGTGTCTCCATGTGAGCAGCGGGGTCATTGTGACAGTCACTTTTTCCACTGCCATCAAATGCCATCCGTTGCTCGCAGACAGACAAGGTGTAGGGCTGGACTCCGTGCCACCGGCTAAACACTGGCCACCTCAGGCCTCAGATCAAGACCAGACACCAGCATAAACCCAGGTGTCCCCATTCGAGGGCGCTCGCCAGAGCCAGGTTCATGAATGGATGAGTAAACGTTTACCCTGTCTGAGGTTGGATGTGAACAGTCTGCCAGGCGTTTTGTTTTTACTCTGCCTCCTCCCTCTCTGCCTGCTGCCCCTCCCCCCCCCCGAAAAAAAGAAAACCGAGAGGTTGAGACGTTAAGTGAGGGGCTTGACACAGCCAACCATCCGCATGTCTGAGCCCTGCTCCTCCTGCAGGCGCATCCTCCTCCATGAAGCCCTCCCAAACTGCCAGGCCCACCCTGATCTTTCCCTGCACGGAGCACACCCTGCAGGCCGTTTCTCCTGGTGAGCTCAGATGGGTTAGACAAGGAGAGGTCCGTTCCTCATCCTCCATCTGTGTCCTCGCATTCGCAGACAGTGCTCGCTTGCTGGGGAGCTCCTGTGTTGTCCTTTATTTTTCAGTTCCTTTTTACTCTGTTTTGTGAGTTCCTTAAGATGCAGGGCTGTATCTTCTGGACCTTTAAAACTATTCCTTTGGTTCATTTCTACCTGCATCTTCTCACCCACCCATCCAACAACACTTATGGCCAGCCCGTTCTGTGTCCAGCTCAGGGCCTTTCCCCTAAGCCCTGATGCTGAAGAAGCATCTTGCGTAAGGCCAGAGTGGATGGCCGGAGCCCAGAGGACAGCATGGCCTGGGAGTGGCAGGGAGGCGATTTTTAATGGGATTGAGCTTCTGAAACTTGGGGCTGCTCAGCCTTGCTAATGAGTTCCTCTGGAAAAATTACTCATCAGGCCCTTTGCTGTTCACTGGTTGTTTATTCCGAGGCTCCCACCTGCACCCCGGCCAGGAAGTTCATAGGCAACAAGATAGAATCACCTTCCCTATCACTCACCCCTTTTAAAATGTGACTCATTCTGAGCTAACCCAGCCCAGGCCAGATGCTGATAGGGTTATGCATGGACTCCCTTTGGTGGTGTGTCACTTCTGACTTGCTGGGAAATCCTTGGTTGGGGATGGGAGGCAGAGCGAGGCTGGGACTGGAGCTCTTCCAGGATGGGTGAGATGGCGAGGCCCCACTTGAACAAGGAGTGGGGTCTCTGTGCCTTGGGTCCCATCTGTTGTCCCTGACCATCTAGTAGCCCTGGGCAAGTTGCTCAATCTTTCTGAGCTTCAGTTCTGTTATCTGTAAAATGCGGTTCCCGTAAGGATTAAATGAGCTGGTGTATGTTTTTTACCCACCGACATGGTTCCTGGTACACAGTGAGTGCTTGATCATTTCTAAAATCTTAAGATTTTATTCATCAGATCCTTAAGAGCATTTCAGTATGCACCTTGAACACTGCGTGTTAAGCGCTATGGGGAAGAAAAAGAAAGCGCTAACAGGGGTCCTCTCTCCAGAAGGAATTGCAGTCTATGTAGGGAGAGAATAACGCCCACAGCACTAACTCCTGATTGCTCAGTATCCTGGAGCAGTGCCGTCTGATAGAAATAGAGTGCGCTGCTACACGTGTATTTTGGAATCTACTAGCCATGTTAAAGTGTAAAAAGAGAAAAGGTGAAATTAATTCAAAGAATATATTTTATTTAATACAGTATATCCAAAGGCATTATCATTTCAGCATGTAGGTTGTTACTGAGACATTTTACGGCCTTTAAAAAAAATCATACTAAATGTTTGAAGTCAGCATGTTCTCTCCACTCACAGCACATCTCACTCTGGTCTGGCCACATTTCCAGTGCTCAGTAGGTATGTATTGCTGGTGGCCGCTGTACCAGACAGCACAGCTCTAGGACTTATTTGTTAGGTCAGCTAACAGCATCTGCCTTTTGGAGGGGAATCATTGTGCTCACAGGGGCTGTGATTCACTGTGACAGCCAATGAGGAGCAGAGTAGGGCTAGAGCTCGGGTCTCTTCTCCAATGGGAGCCAGAGACACTCGAATTTGCTGAGTGTCTGTTGTGTCCCAGGCACTGTGCTAGACACTCTACCCTTGTTATTCTGTTGAATTCTCACAGCAGCCTTGGGTGGTAGATGGATAGCATGTGCATTTTTACAAAGGAGGTAGCAGAGGCCCAGAGAGGCCAAGCAGCTTACCCAAGGCTGCACAGTCAGAAGTGGAGTTGGAATTTGGACCAGGACCTGCTGACTCCAGAGGCTTCCATTCACCTGTTTTTCCCTATACAGAGAAAGAAAATTTGCACACAGCATAGCATTCAGGCCAAGTACTCAAGGAAAGCTCCAGGGCACAAGAGGGCACGCGGCTAGCCTATTCAACAAGGGCTTTGGGACATCAGTTCAGAAGGCCTGGGTCTGCTTTGGTTGAGGTGATGTGTGTGTATAAGCAGCATTCCTTCTAATCACAGGTTCTTAAGCTGGAGGCGGGGTGGTGGTGGGGGGACCCGTGATGTGCAGTAACTGTGGAGGCCAGAGCGCGGGGCCCTGCTCCTGCTGCCGCCTGGGAATGCCAGCCACTTCAAGAGGCTCCAAGCAGCTGAGACTTTCTGCTTGGAGAAACCCCAAGAATTTGGGGAGGCTGGGATTGGGCAGGTTCTTGAATGCATGCACGCATTCACGCCGTCGCTCACTCACCAAATATTTATTGAGTACGCGCTCTGGGCAAGAATCATTAGGTGTTACCTTGTCCTGTGTGGTATGCCTTTTACCTCTGAGGATCCTGCCCATCGGCATGGTTAGACCACACGGCAACCCTCTGAAGTACTGGCGTTATCCCCATTTCACAGTGCAGTCAGCTGAGGCTCCAAGAGGGGAGATCTCGTGCAAGAGGTCAGATGGCTATTGAATGGAGATACCGGACCTCAGAACCAAGGGGTTTTGACTCATTTGTCCATCTTTCTGTCTGTCTAGCCAGCAGGCAGTCATTGAGCTCCTATTTGCCAGGCATTGAGCTACGTTCCCAGATTTCTTGGGTTTTGTTTGCAACGTGTTTGTTTTGTTTTCTCTTTGCGAGCAATCACAAAGCTACCGGATGTTGAATAGTGGCCGACGTCTGCTGCGTGCCAGGCACTGCGCACGGTGCTGGTTGCCGTCGACTTCAGGGATTCCTCCCAGAGCTTTCATAAAGAGGAGGCAACTGCGGCTCAGAGACACGGTGTTTTCTGAGGTCACACACCTGGTGGAGCTGGGATTTCAATCCTGGCCTGTCTCTCCAGAGCCCCATTTCAGCCACTGCACCTTACTGCCTCTCTGTGACTGGGGTCCAGTACTAATCCCAAAGTGAAGCCCAGCTTCCCCCAGTTCCTTTTTGTGCCACCTTGTCTGATCTTCAGTTTTACCAACTGTAAAATGGGGGCAGGGACAGCCAGTGTCACACCCAGGACAGGATGCAGTAGCCCAGCCAAAGTAGCGGAGACCGTGGCCTCCCTGGCATGGTCTGTGCCTCCCTCCAGGCAGGCTGCTGTGACAGTCTGACTTTATGGAAGGGTGAATGCAGTGGCATTTGCTGAGCTGCCGGTGGGATTGGGGAAAGCCCTCCGGGACCTCTTATCTTCTTGCCAGAGAAAAACTCCCAATCCCACCGGCACCTCTTATCTTCTTGCCAGAGATAAACTATGTCCCATTCAGCCCATTTGAACACTTCCAGGCTTATAGCTGTCATCTTCCACACTCTAACATGAGTTTGCCCCAGATGCCAATAGTATATTGCCATTTTTTAAAAAAAAAACTTAATTGGAAATTTTAATGTATTTTTGGCGGGGTGGGCTGCGTTTCCATTTACCTCTAAAAACAGTGAGAAGGAAAACGAAGTATAATCTCATTGCCAGAAATTATGGAGCCAAATCTGAAATTAATTTACAAAGTCATTAGTATTTTCCATTTGCGAACCCCAAACCGAATGTAAGTGCAGTTCCTTGTAATTAAGTACAAATTAGAAAAGAGTTAGGAGGACTTTCAGGAACCAACACACAAAACTGGCAGAAGCAGGTGGGTGTGTATGTTGGGAGAGGGGTGTGACACCCAGGACTTGCTCTGGTTTTCACTCAAATCTGAGTTTGGGAGAGCAAAACAGACTCAGATATTCCCCAGAAGAGAGCCCTTTCCAACAACTTAAAAACTGGCAGGGATCCTTGGAATGATCTCTTCTAACCTTCTCATTTTCTGAATGAGACAACTGAGAGATTCAGGGAGGGTAAGCGACTTGCCCGAAGTCACACAGCCAGGAAGGCCAGAGCTGGGGCCAGAGTCCGCACTCCAGTGCTCCGGCCACCGCTGCCTCTGCCTCCCGGAAGCTCGTCTGCTTGAGCCTTTCGTGTTCCGCACTCTAGCTGGGCTCATGTCTAAGCGGCGCTCCTTGTTAGAGTTGGGGGAACGGAATCATTGTGTCAGAGCCACCCTCTTCTGTACACTTGGGTCAGATGTACTGCTGCATACTGCATGTCATACTGGTTAAAGGGAGAACACGGTGGTTTCTCCCTCCTTTGAAGGAGCCTGGTTATTCCCCGAGCTCACCCCAAGCCAAGCCCCGACCCTGCACTTTAAATTTATTTATTTTATTTTTGGCTGTGTCGGGTCTTCGTTTCTGTGCGAGGGCTTTCTCTAGTTGTGGCGAGCGGGGGCCACTCTTCATCGCAGTGCGCGGGCCTCTCACTATCGCAGCCCCTCTTGTTGCGGAGCACAGGCTCCAGACGCGCAGGCTCAGTAGTTGTGGCTCACGGGCCCAGCCGCTCCGCGGCATGTGGGATCTTCCCAGACCAGGGCTCGAACCCGTGTCCCCTGCATTGGCAGGCAGATTCTCAACCACTGCGCCACCAGGGAAGCCCGGCCCTGCACTTTAGAATCTGCTGCTGTGTGAGCGAAGTTGGCCCGTGGTTAATGAGCAGGGAGTGTGTTGTCAGGGTTTCGATGTTTGTAGCAGGACCTCTTCCTGCGCCTCCCTAAGCTCAGATGAACTGTGGCTTTGAGATGTCATTGAGCCACCAGAGGCTTTCTGAATGCTGTCCCCCTGACCCTTTCGAGGTAAAGCCCTGTGATGACTTCTCTCCCAGTCCCACGCATGTGTGCGTGTGTGTTAATTACGCACACAGACTCCGAGTTGACAGAGCAACTCTAAGAAAAGCCACTTCTGAGAGTTCCCTGTCCCTGCTTTGTTGTTTTCCTTGCTAACGGGATGTCGTAAAGGGTGGAAGGGACCCTTCCTTCAAGGTGCCCGGCTCTTTCCTGGGCGGACACTCAACTGCGCCCCAGCCTCTTGGGCTTCCTCTCCTCCCCCGACGCCAGGTGCTGTGGGGCATGTGCCGTCACTAAAGGTATGACTCCTGCTCCCAAAGAAGCTGAAGCCCAGGTACCGAGAGAAACTGTACTTAACCTGGAGTTGTTAAGGTCCATCATGCTAGTGATAACTCTCTGCCCGTGACTGTGCCGGGTCCCGTTCTGAGAGCTGTACGTGTGTCATCACACCCAGCCTTCACAGCCACCGTGAGAGGTGGAGCCGTGATACTTTATTTTACAAATGAGGAAACTGAGGTTTAAAGAGGTGATTTTTTTTGTTTGTTTTGGTTTTTTTAGTTTATTTATTTACTTTTGGCCGCGTTGGGTCTTCGTTGCTGCACGTGGGCTTCTCATTGCAGTGGCTTCTCTTGCTGTGGAGCATGGGCTCTAGGTGCGCGGGCTTCAGTAGTTGTGGAGTGCAGGCTCAGTAGTTGTGGTGCACGGGCTTAGTTGCTCCACAGCATGTGGGATCTTCCCGGACCAGGGCTCGAACCCGTGTCTCCTGCATTGGCACGTGGATTCTTAACCACTGCACCACCACGCAAGTCCCTAAAGAGGTGACGTTTAATGAGCCTGTGAGGCACGGGGAGGGGATGGGAGCCCAAGCCGTCTGCCCTTCAGAACCTCCCAGCGTCCTGATGGGGAAGATATGTCGCAGGTGGCACTGCCCTAGGAGCATGGTATGGAGAGGTGCTGGGGATGGAGCTGGCCTGGCTTTGGAACTGCAGAGACAAGATGGCAGGGAAGGGCTGTGTTTGGGGAAGGTTCCTTGTCCCATGGCTTGGCAATCTGGGCTCTGACCCTGTGAGGGTGACAGGTGGGGTGGGTTGGTAGGGGAGAGAGGGGGACCTCACTGCGGGTAACCCCAACTGAGGGTAAGAAAGATGGGCCCCAGTGAGTCCCTCTTACCCCTGGGCCCAGCCTGCCTTTCTCAGCCCTCCTTGCTGAAGGCCTGACCTTGGGCCAGTGGGTGCCTCCTTAGAAGTTCAGTTTCGGGCTTCCCTGGTGGCGCAGTGGTTAAGAATCTGCCTGCCAATGCAGGGGACGTGGGTTCGAGCCCTGGTCCGGGAAGATCCCACATGCCACAGAGCAACTAGGCCCGTGCGTCACAACTACTGAGCCTGCGCTCTAGAGCCCGCGAGCCACAACTACTGAGCGCACGTGCCACAACTACTGAAGCCCGCGTGCCTAGAGCCTGTGCTGTGCAACAAGAGAAGCCACCGCAATGGGAAGCCCGTGCACTGCAATGAAGAGTAGCCCCTGCTCACCGCAATTAGAGAAAGCCCACGCACAGCAACGAAGACCCAACGCAGCCAAAAATAAATAAATAAATAAAAAGAAATCAACTCCTTTAAAAACCAAAAAAAAAGAAGTTCGGTTTCCTTCTCTGGGAAAGGAAGGGGTCACAACACCCTTCTTTGTTGTTAAGATTAGATGAGCTGATACCCCAAACTTCTTGTAAAGTACCTGGTACCAAATAGGACGTCTCTAAATAATAAGTTTTCATTTTCCCTTCCACTCATTTGTTTAAAAAAGAAAACAAAACTTTTTTTTCCCCTATGATAACAAAAATTTTAGAAGGCAGAGACAAATTAATATGTTGTGTATATACTCTCAGGCCAAGAATTTCCTGA
Organism: Eschrichtius robustus; assembly: GCF_028021215.1. Taxonomy (NCBI): domain Eukaryota; kingdom Metazoa; phylum Chordata; class Mammalia; order Artiodactyla; family Eschrichtiidae; genus Eschrichtius; species Eschrichtius robustus. The sequence goes on from NC_090824.1 coordinate 128,252,011, forward strand.
GTGTTTACATACCAGAGGACTTTGAACTTTGATTTTTTCAGCTGGCTGTGTGCTGATTCAGACACCCTCTCCAAGCCGCCAGAAGCAGTTCCTTGCCTTGGTCTATTGTTGGTGTTTTGTGAGTGTGTTTTCACTGTATTATAAAAATTGGAAACATACAAGTTACAGGTAAATTATAACTTGCCCATGGACCTTCCACCGGATATAACAAGTGTTAATATTTTTCCATATTTACTTCAGATATCTGTAATGTCTTATTTCTTTACTAAAAAAAATCCCTTAAACTACTCTGTTGAAGGCCTCCTGTTATCCCACCCCCTTCCCATTCTTCTCCCTCCCTTCTCACAGGTATTTACTCTCTTGAACTTGGTGTGTGTCCTTCCCAGCCAGGGTTTTGTAGTGTATTGTTTGTAAAGCCAAGTAACTCCATTGGAATGTGTTTGAACCACAAAATGATCAGCATTTGGGGGAAGAAGGCTGAATACCCAAGGCCAGGGCAGCAACTTGATAGAGCAAATCCACCAGCTCCCCAATTGATATTTATATAAAATTCCAAAATTATAAATCCATTGCCTTGGATTTAAAACTTGACCCTGCCCTCGTGCTTAATTGCAAATAAAATCGAGCTTGTGCCATCTGGAGCTCCCAGGGTCATCTGGACCTTTCATGTGAGTAAATACATTCCGGAGTCGGTTATTCTTAGAGCAGGTGTTTTGGCTTTTTTTCTTTAATGCTCGCCCACCCTCCTGCCCCATCACAGCTGTAAGGTATGCTTATTGTAGAGAGTCTGGAACACAGAAGTAAAGAGGAAAACGCTCACTGCTCTCCTCCCCTGACCTCCACCCCACAGAAGTGTTTTCTTCTCCATTCTTTACCCTCCTCAGCCACGGTAGAAAATTGGAGGTCACCGGGTCCCCCAAGTAGGGCCAGCACCATGGCCTCAGGGTTTCCTAGCAAGCAATGGTCCATGCTCCATTTTACAATAGGGTGTGTGTCCCCAAGGTGAGAGAAGCAGTCACCTGCCTAAGGTCAGGTCAGTGGCCTGGTTGGGGCCAGAAGAATTTTCTTTTGTGCCATTATTGCCACCAAGTCCAGTTTTCCTGGGTAAAATTTTGCATATCTGAGTTACTAGATTTTTAGTCTGTGACTTTTTTTTTTTTAAGGGATTTTTTATTTTTATTATTTATTTTTTTGGCTGCATTGGGTTTTTTTTTTTTTTTAATTAATTTATTTATTTTTGCTGTGTTGGGTCTTCGTTTCTGTGCGAGGGCTTTCTCTAGTTGCGGCGAGCGGGGGCCACTCCTCATCGCGGTGCGTGGGCCTCTCACTATCGCGGCCTCTGTTGTTGTGGAGCACAGGCTCCAGAGGCGCAGGCTCAGTAGTTGTGGCTCACGGGCCCAGTTGCTCCGCGGCATGTGGGATCCTCCCAAACCAGGGCCGGAACCCGTGTCCCCTGCATTGGCAGGCAGACTCTCAACCACTGCGGCACCAGGGAAGCCCTGCATCGGGTTTTCGTTGCTGGGAGCAGGCTTTCTCTAGTTGTGACGATCAGGGGCTACTCTTTGTTGCGGTGCGTGGCTTCTCATTGCAGTGGCTTCTCGTTGCGGAGCACGGGCTCTAGGCACGCAGGCTTCAGTAGTTGTGGTGCACGGGCTCAGTAGTTGTGGCATGTGGGCTCTAGAGCGCAGGCTCAGTAGTTGTGGTACATGGGCTTAGTTGCTTTGTAGCATGTGGGATCTTCCCGGACCAGGGCTCAAAGCCGTGTCCCCTGCATTGCCAGGCAGACCCTTAACCAGTGCGCCACCAGGGAAGTCCCTCGTCAGTGACTTTCATTGTCTGGAGTTTTAGCTGCTTCCAGTTTTATTTTGTGCTGAACTTTTTTCTCTGGGGTCTATTTTGTCTCCTGGGTTGATTTTTGCAGTGTTTCAATGTTGCCAATTCACTTTTTACCTTCAACAAATGTTTATGGTGTGTGATGATAGCCATTACCAGTTTTGTTTGGGATTGATTCTTTCTCTCAAGTCTAATTTCTCGTGGTCATCTGGTCAGAATGCCTGTGGGGATGAGAATGACAGGTTAAAATGTCTTCTTTCTTAAAGAGTTCCAAACAAACTTGTAAAGGATGATTCTCCCTCTGGATTTCTCCTTTCTGGGTGTTGGCAGAGCTTTCCTCTTAGCGACGGAGAAAATGGGAGCTATTAGGGGTCAGACCTCTCCTAGGAAGGGCTGTGTTGTCTCCATCACCAGATTCCCTGCTTTCCGCCCTGTGACCTCCCAAGTTCACCAACACCTATTGCTTGCTCAGAAGGGGCAGCTCCAGACTGCTACGCCACGTAGCACAGTGGATGGGGGTCAGGAGCTCCACAGCGGGACAGGTCCCCTCTAAATCTCCTCTATGGGCTGGTCTCCCCATCGGTCTGCGGGGTTGCTGGCTGGAGAGCTGTCAGAAGTCTTTCAGCTTTATCCTCCTCTGGGTGGGGATGTGGATGCTCAGGGTGTCAGGAAGCCACCGTTGCTGCAGCAGACCCCCTGCATGGTTGAAGCAGAGGCATTGCTCATGGCCCTCTGCTGGGTTCCGGTCCCTGGGCCCCGGCCGCCCCGCCTGACATCAGGGCTGAGCAGCCACTGCGGCAGAACTTGCGGGGAGCCTGCTGGCGAGGGTTGCTCTGCGTTCTTTCCAGTCATGGCTGCTCTGAGTGTTCCCCGGGACAGTTGCACCCAGGGGAGCTGAACTCCTCTGGATGGGTAAACATCCACCTCCCCTCAAAGGAAAAGCCCCTGCTCGGCTTCTTCAGGCAGCTGGAATGCTGCTCTGCGGATCTGGGTATTTCTGTCCCTCCTTCGGGCCTTCCTTTGATTTCTTGCCGTCTCCTTCAATTAAGTCTGTGACTGTTTTCAAATGGCCATTTGTATATACAAGTCATGTCAGGCATCATAATTTGTGTTTGTCTAGATCAATAAAAGCAGCTCTGGCCAAAGGCCAGCAGAGAATTCATAAATACCCTTCAGCTCTTCCCCTCCCTACAAGATGTTAAAACTCCATCCTATTAACCCTCCAAACCAAAGCTGTTGGCTGACTTGATCAGGGAAAATGTAAAATACCATTTCTTGTGATGTGTTTTCTCTTTATCCTTTTTGTAGAATTTGATCAGTGTTTAAGCAACTGTAGCTGATTCCCTGCCCACTTCAAAGCAAAAGCCCTTCTCTGTGTCTATTTACAAAATTACCTTTGAGAGGCTGAAGTGTTGGGAACCCATTTAGACGACGCAGCTTGTGCCTTATGTTAGCTCTCTGTTGCCCAATAAAATGGGCTTGGGTGTATCTGAGGCAGCTACCAAAGGAAACTTAAAAACAGACTCCGGCTGCAGCGATTCTTATGTGATGTGCCCACTTTGGAAAAGAGGAGGATTAGGGATTTAAGTTCACATGGACCTTAAGGGTTTTAAGAACCAGATTTCCTTCTGTTTGCTCGCATTAGGGGAAAAAAAATAAGCCTCAGATGCCTTGTGATATCCAGTTACGTCAGGTTTTCGTATAAAATGTCAAGACAGCAATACTTGATTTCCTGCCTTGCCTTTCCCCTCTTGCATACTGTCTGCTCTTGCCAGAATTTTTATTATGAGGAGGGAGCCGATCTGCTAGTCTCCTCCCTCAGGGAAATCATTCCCTCCCTGGCCTTTAACCCTTTAAAGATTGGGAAGGGAATACTTTGATCTCTGGGTTAAATACAAAGCTTCCCTATTGGCTTAGGCTTTAATTGAGGTGTATTAGGAAATCCTTAAGAATGTTGCAGCCTGGGGCCTGGAGCTGGCTGGGTGTTGCTATTTGGTATGAAAAGCAGCTCACATTACCTGCTTCCTTTCCTGTGGCTGTATCTTCACCAAGCATCCCCTCTAAAGCGAGGTACCTCCGCTGCCTACACTAAAAGACCCCACAAATGTTGGGTAACTAGATTTTTTTTTTTAAACCCTGACCCAACTTCACTCAGTTAAAAGTTAAGTTAAGTCTGTCTTTCTGTCGGCATGGGTGGAAGCCATGCTGCTGGCCCTGACAAGTCAGTGTGTTTGATCCAAGAGGGTAGAAGGTTCTGGAAGACACAATAAGTACAACTTGATGACTTTTCTCACCATAAAAGCTGCCATTTTCTCTTCTTCCCTAAACCCCACTGAAAGTGGTGGCGAAAGATAGGGTAGCCTTAGTTCTCCGTTTGACTTCAAGCAAGAGAAATGGTACCCAGAGGTGGGATTGTTATTAAACCCCTTTCTTTCTTTGTTCTCCTTTCTCTCGACCTCTGCCTGCCCCAAGTGTAGTCCTGGCCATCCCTCCTCAGCCCTCCCTGGCACTCAGTGTTGCAGACCGTCTGGAGCTGGCCCTGGCCAGTGCCGTAGCCTCGAGAAAGCCACCATGAGGCTTTGAGTCTGCTCTGCAGGGTGTTTGAAGGCCTTCTTTGTGGCGTGAACCCCACTGGAAGTTTGACATCTTTAGGTTGGGAAGCTATATAGAGAGCAAGGGGCCTTCCTTCTCGGGCTTTGGGTACAGAATCCTTGGGGTGAGCCAGGCAGGTCTAGAGCTGGCAGAGGCTCCGGGCAGCCATACAGTTTGTTACCCAAACCGGGACTCTGAGAGTGAAAGAGGATGCCATTAATAATGACATCAGGACAATAGGTGTGAATCAAACTATCCCAAACAAACGGGCAGTCATTGTGTGATTGCCTTACAAAGGCCAGTCCCCTGGCCCTTCAGGTTCCATTTTGTTTTATAAGGAGTGATGCTTCCCTCATTGGAAACGCAGGCTAGAGTTGCAAGCTCAGATGCTCCCAGAGACAGGCAGAGGGTGGGGAGGCTGGGACCTGGTGTAAAGACAGAGCGGGACTTGAGGACTCATTTCCCATCTAAAGGGGCATTGGTGACACAGCACCAGCCAAGTGTTGCCAGATCTTCTGGGTTTTTTTTTTTTTTCAAGAGAAGCCAAAAATCTTAGATTTACATATGAAATCTCCCAGCTTTTAAATTTGGCAACTAATTAAAATATGTAAAAAAAACACTGTGTAGGCCAAGCACAGCATCTGCGGGCCGCTGCCTGTTTTCGACCTCCAGCCCAGACCAATTAATTGGTGGCTGTCTTCTGTGGTCTCCAAATTCCGGCAATGGGAAGTTTCTTAGGAAGTTGCCCAGATTGACCACGAGTGAAGTGGGGAAGAGGAGAGAGGAGCTCATCTTGACTTCAGTGGAGCATTCATTTGCACAATAAATGTTTATCGAGCACCTGCTATGTTCAAAGCACTTTCTCTGTTCTGCCATGTTTTCTGTTTAATGTTTTGAGACAGCCGTGTCTTACTCATGCTGATAAATTCTTTATATCGTGCGCTGTTATGGATCCATGCCTCTCCGCTGGGACTCAAACCAGGATGGATACAATGAGGGAAATCTCCAGAGAGAATGTGGGAAGGAGAACCTGGGGTCCAGTTCTCAGGCCCTGGAAAGTTCATTGGATGTCAGCTTAACACAGAAGTCCGCAGGAGGTGGTCTTCATCTACAGAAAGACCTGGGAATGAGGACCTGGAGCAGAGAGAGCCCAGCCAGGGACACTTGTTCTGCAAGGTCCCTGAAGGTTGTATTGTACTAGGACCAGGAAGCAGAAAGCACTGAGGGACAGACTGCATTCAGCCCTGTACATTCAGAACTTTCTAATAGAGCACTGTATACTGAGGTTGTTGGGTTAGATGATCTCTAAGCTGGTCTTTCATTATCCAGAAAATCTGATACCTTGAGGCTGCCTCCTGCACACCCACTAGACTCCTGGGCCTTAAACTCTTTTTTTTCTGGTTCATGGTTCCTATTTCTGATGGGCTCCCAGCAGGTACTGGCTTATTTGTACCCTCTGGCAGCTGGACGTTGGGCCAGGCACCCCAGAAAAGCCAGTACAACTCTGATGAAAACAGATGCAGTTCACCTGGGGCTGGGGTGAGGCGCAGGTGGGGGGGATAGCGCTCTTGGAGAATCCAGTTCTTGAGGCTATGACATGTCACTCGCATTTTTTGGTCTCCTGCACCATGAATTTTAAATTGGGGGCGATAATACCTACCCGCAGGATGGTTTGAGGCAACTAAGACACAGAGAGGTTAAGTAACTTGATCAAGGCCACTCAGCTGGGCTGGGAGGAACCCGGTCCTAGACCAGGTGTTGGCTTCCACTCTTTTCTTATCCACTGTGCTGAACTGTTCAGTTTTTAATTGCCTTTTTTTGTGTTCATTCTTCCACGTGTCTTTTTACCCCCTGTTGTTTCAGGACTATCAGCATTCAGATGTTTAATAGCTAGGTTTTTTTTTCCCCTGTGCACTTGGCCAGAAGTAGGAATTCATCACCATCTGTGAACGTTTATGGAGCCTCCATGGTTTGTGTGGAATTATACTAGAAACACTAGACCCCGGGGCTGGGTTGGCAATGAACGAGGTCTTTCTGCAGAACTTTTGAGGACAAATCACCAACGGGTTGGAAAGAATTTCCTTCAGGAATGGCGACACTCTATTTTTCACCTTGTTAATGTTGCCCCCCCCCCCAGCTTTGCTTCCCCCCAGTGTCAATCTTAAGTGTGCTAAGTGCTTTTTCTGCTCAGCGTGTCCTAGATAAGAGGTTTCCAAATGATGTGCCCTGATACACAGCCCTCCCACCCCCAAATCTCAGGCTTCTTGATGGACAGAGAGTTCACCTCTGGTTTGTTTTGGAATCGGAGGCTGGAATGGGGAGTCTGGAAGCCTGAGTGCCTGTAGGGTTGCCGGCGTCTTAAGACATTTGAAAACCACTGTGCTTGATTACAGCGAAGCTGTAGTGACCTCAAAATTTAAAGGAGACTTAAAAAAAAAAAAAAAAAAAAAAGCATACACGATAGTCTTGTGATGCTGGTGAAAGGACCCCCGAAGTTCACCAGGTGGACCCGCCACGTTGATCACGAACACAGGGATGTGAATCCGTGTGCAGGAGGGAGCTCGGCTCGCGGCATACCCAGCAGTTTGCGCCTGCGTTTGAACACCACCTCATTTCCCTGGCATGTCCCTTTGCTCAATGGATCATTCCTGGCCAGACCACACCCTGCGCCCCAGTCCCTGCACCACTGCAGAAGGGGTGGGGGTCTCTGCGTACGATTTATTTTCCAATGCCACCTTGAAGTTTGGTGACCGGCTTTAGGATACTTTGAAGGCTTTTCATTGATGAACAATTGTTACGAGCAGTGTCAGCCCAAAGTGGTACTCTTCGCGTGATCCAGTCATGGATCTGCACACATTTTTATGTGAATAACTAGATGGCTATGACATTAATGTAGTGGCTAGACCATAACTACTTTTTCAACAAACTCTTTAGTGTGTATGTGTATGTCACACCTTTTTAGAATTTCATAATGCATTCATTATGCTTTCATGTGTCAACATTGGCTCTTTTTAGTTTGTCATGCAATGAACAGAGGAGACATCTCTGACACAAGTCTGTTGGAGCAATAGATGTCTGGGCCCTTTGCCTGCTTTACTACATTTTAAAATCAGGCTGCTGCTAACTTTCCCAACACAGAGTTTAGGGAGGGTTTTTTTTTTTTTTTTTTTAACATCTTTATTGAAGTATAATTGCTTTACAATGGTGTGTTAGTTTCTGCTTTAAAACAAAGTGAATCAGTTATACATATACATATGTTCCCATATCTCTTCCCTCTTGCATCTTCCTCCCTCCCACCCTCCCTATCCCACCCCTCTAGGTGGTCACAAAGCACCGAGCTCATCTAGGGAGGGTTTTTTTTAAGAAACGTTTGCATTGAGATAGAATTGACATACAATAAATGGCACATCTGGAAAGTGTACAATTTGATGAGTTTGACATATGTACACACCCATGAAACTATCAGCACGATCAAGATAGCGAACACGTCCATCAAAGTTTCCTTCTGCCCCTTTGTACTTTTGCCCTCCTGTTTGCCTGCTGCCTCTCAGTCCCCAGGCAACCACTGATCTGCTTTCTGTCACTGTATGTTAGTTTAAATTGCATAAAATTTTATACTAATGAAATTGTTCAGGATGTCCTCTTTTGCGGGGGGGGGTACTTTCTTTCACAGGGCATAATTATTTTCACATTCTTCTATGTTTTTGCATGTTGCAATCATGAATTCCTTTTTATGGCTGGGTAATATTTCATTGTATGGATATAAACAGAGGAGTTTTGATCTTCATGTTTTAATAAGCGAAGAATTTTAGCTAAGGCTGTCAGAAGTAAGTGATCCATGTAAAATATTATGTCAGAGGGGAATTTGTACACTTGTGTTTTCTTTTTGTTTTAAAAGTTTCTTTTTTTCTTTTATAAATTTATTTTATTTTATTTTTGGCTGCGTTGGGTCTTCGTTGCTGCACGCGGGCTTTCTCTAGTTGTGGTGAGCGGGGGCTACTCTTTGTTGCGGTGTGCCGTCTTCTCATTGTGGTGACTTCTCTTGTTGCGGGGCACGGGCTCTAGAGCACAGGCTTCAGTAGTTGCAGCACGTGGGCTCAGTAGTTGTGGCATGTGGGCTCTAGAGCGCAGGCTCAGTAGTTGTGGTGCACGGGCTTAGTTGCTCCGCCCCATGTGGGACCTTCCCGGACCAGGGATCAAACCCGTGTCCCCTGCATTGGCAGGCGGATTCTTAACCACTGCGCCACCAGGGAAGTCCCTGTTTTAAAAGTTTCTTATGGAGGAGTAGCTTTTTTCTTTTTCTTTTGAAAATGTGCTTTGAAAGAGCAAATATTTGTGTAGAATGCATTTGGCCCTGAATTTTCACTTAATTAAATCAGTAATTATTTAGTGTTTCCTGTTGGTGCTTGGGAGCACAGAAGGACTTCACGTCATAGCCAGCAGCTGATTTGCTTGTGAGGTTCTAATATCCTACGTGGGGTAGAACTGCGGTGCTTTTAGACACAGGACTGTGCCCTCTTGCCTACCATCAGCATCTCGGGGGCCGATGCTGAATGTTACAGCAGGTATGCCTTCCCTGCCCGTGATTCTTCTGTGGCCAGGCATGGGGACGGAATCTTGGAGCTGCCGTTTCCGCAGTTCTGTGATTCCTGCTCAGAGCATTGCGTGATAGGGGGTGGAGCCCAGGCAGGAAGTTAACCTTGTAGATTCCCTCATCCTCACAAAGCCACGCACACCAGGGTGGGGCCGGAGTTGACCATGGGAGTTGAGTTCCCGGCATCTGGGCAGTCCCCAGCAGGAGCCGGAACTGAATGGCATTGCTGGGTAGTTGGAAATGTGTTCCTTTCTTCATTGTTCAGAGAAATTCTCCTGAAGGAAGTCTTCTGCGTGTGAGAAAAACCAGTGAGCCTCTTATTAATAGTCACAGATTGTCAGAGAAGGGACCTTGGATATACCTGGTCTAACCTGCCCATTTTACAGATGAGGACTGAGGCTCAGGGAGCAGGAGTAACTCACACATAGTCACTAACAGCAGAACTGGGACTTGGGAAACCCAGGCAACTGCTTTAGACCTTCACTTCCATGATCTGCGAGGGTGGGAGTTTCAAGAAAACTTGGTGAACTTTGGTGGGCTTAGGGAAGAAATTGTTAATCTCTCAGCCCCTGCTCAGAGCTGCTGGTACCATTTAAAACACCACCACCACCACCAACATAAATTGTCCTCAGATGAAGTTTCTATAATGTTCTCATTTATTTATGTATGTATGTATGTATGTATGTATGTATGTATGTATGTATGTATGGCTGCGTTGGGTCTTCCTTGCTGCACACGGGCTTTCTCTAGTTGGCAGCGAGCAGGGGCTACTCTTCCTTGCGGTGCGCAGGCTTCTCACTGCGGTGGCTTCTCTTGTTGCGGAGCACGGGCTCTAGGCGCGCGGGCTTCAGCGGTTGTGGCTCGCGGGCTTTAGAGTGCAGGCTCAGTAGTTGTGGCTCACGGGCTTAGTTGTTCTGCAGCATGTGGGATCTTCCCGGACCAGGGCTCGAACCTGTGTCCCCTGCCTTGGCAGGCGGATTCTTAACCACTGCGCTACCAGGAAGCCCTATAATGTTCTCTTATCTCACAGTTTCCTGACCTTGTCAGCAACTTGTTCGAGGAATAACTTAAAAATTCAGGGGTGGATGATCAGTAGCCTTGTTGGGTGATATTTTCTGGCACATGAATGAAAGGTGCTAGCTAGGTGATACCTTACGGTTGTGTAGCGCATCTCAGTGTATGGAGGACCTTGGTGTGCAGTCTCTCACTGAACCCCTTGACAGTCTTCTCAGGTGGCCCCTTTTTTCCTGGTGAGGAAACTGGCCCTTGGAGATGGGACACTTTGCTTAAGGTCACCCAGGTGGCAAAGAGGAGCCAGAGCTGGAATCTGGTTCCTGGTTCCCAGTCTCATCTTGTTCCCACCATGTCTCCTTCAAGGCAAGTGAGTGTGCAGGACAACAGCCTGACACAATGGAAAGACCCTAGGCCTTTGTGTTTGGAGTTCAGAGGTTAACTCTGCTCTCCTGCTTACTGTGTGACCTTGTGGAAGAATCTTAACCTCTCTGAACTCCATTGTCTTCTTTTGGAAAATGGGGCCCTGCCCAGCAGGATTAAAGTATATAAACATAAAATGCTTAGCAAAGAACTTGCTTATAGGAAGCAACTGATCAATGTTACCTCTGGAATGAAGGTGAGGCAGGTATGGGAAAAGCTAGTTATGAAAAGAGAGCCTGGAAAGCAAAAATAAGGACAGATGTGCACTAACTGTGGGGTGCCCTTGGCCCTGCTCTTCTTGCATACAGACTCTTCAGTGCTTCCTTGTTTCTGTTAGTCCTTGATCCTTTGGAAAGTTAAGAAAACTGAGGTCCTCACTGAGTGCCTGGCACATAGTAGGCCCTCGGTAAATACAGATTGGCTGCTGGAGCCTCACCCTGCAGAGGTGTGGAGCAGCGGCGTGCGTGCGCCCGCAGCACTCCACACACTGGTTGAATGAAACAGGACAAAATTCTGGCAGAGACCAGACTTTGAAGGTGCTGTGCAGGCCCAGGGCAGGTGGTCGGCCGGCCAGTGGAGGTGAGTGATGGTGCTGGAGGTGGCCGTGCCGTGGCACCAGGGCTGAGTGGGAATCAGTACAGACTAGGAGGGGTGCAGGGGAGGACGTTTCTCTCACTTGGATTACAATCTCAAGTCATGCCCTGCCATCATCCGCGCGCGCGCGCGTGTGTGTGTGTGTGTGTGTGTGTGTTTTTGAACAGTCTGTGTGTGTGTGTGTGTGTGTGTGTGTGTTTGAACATCTCCATGTAAGTAACTGATGCTGTGAGCTGGGGAAAGAGGAGATGAAGCCCATTCCCTCTGCTGGGAGACTAGGATCCGCCTAGTGTCAGGGTCAGACTGTTTAAGGGGCGTGGGGACAGAATTGTGGAGAAGTGACTACTCTCCTTCTGCATCTCCACCTGGTGCAGGGAGCAGAGAACACCCGGGTACTTCTAGAAGCAGCCAGGATGACTCAGGAACTTGATCTTGCCTGGTACAGGAAGCCAGGCAGAGCCGGAGGGCACCGCATTGTGGGGCAAGAAGAGAACATCCGGGAAACTTTCCCCTGCGCCCTCCACCAGGCCCCCCAAGCGGCCCCAGCCCCCTGCGGCCCCTCCCGCCGCCCTGCTCCTTCCAAGGAGCCTGTTTGAGAATTCAGTGATTCACTTCCCGTCTTCCACCCTTGTTTAATGTTCCCTCCATTGTTACCAAACAGTCCAGGCCCCGGTGGCAGGGGGTGTCCTGCACTCTGTGCGAGGAGGGAGGGGAGGGCAGAGCTGTTTACAGAGCCTGGGAGATGGGCCTGGCCTCCTTGGAAGACAGGCTGGGATGGCGCTGGGGCCCTGACAGCTGGCTGTGCGGGGGGTGGGAAGCGCCAGAAGGCGGTCCTCCTGCCCTGGAGGGGACCCCTGCCCTTTGCCGTGGGGTTAGCTTCTTTATTCCCCAACAGCTGAGTTTTCCATTTTGGGTCACACATAGTTTTGGGATCGTGGATTCCTGGAGTAGAAAAAAGGAACAGAAGGGTCCTTGGGGAGACGCTGTCTCTGCCTGGCCTCGGTCTCCTCCTGTGTGGGGAGAAAAAGGGGGAGGCGGTGAAATGGCTGATTTTTAGAGCCACACCCCCGCTCCCAGCTCCAAAGTCCTCTGATTCCTGAGGCTGGAACAAACCGCACCAGGTTATCTGTGTTCACTCCCGCGTCTGGGGCGAATCCCACCAAAGCCAGCCACGGATGTGACCACGTCTGTGAGCCACGGCACCCGCTTCCCGACCTCTGACCTCCCAGGTCAGCAACTCTGCAGCCTCCTTCACCTTTCTGGTTTGAAGCCTCCTTCTCTCTCAGGAAGTTGTGTGATATCAATTTAATTCGTTCCTATCGCATCACAGCTGTGACTGCCACTGTTTTGCTGAAACCGCTGTTAGGTTTGGGCTTTGGGGGTTTGTTTTCTTCTAACCTGCAGAAAGAGTGAGAGTCCTGAAGTTTTCTCTCTTACCCTTGCTGTGTGTTGTTTCGTTTATAAGTGGGTAGTCCCTCTTCTTGATCATGGATTTGCTCTGCTGCTATTGATGATTCAGGTTTGTTTCCTCCAAGGCCCTATGTGCCTAAAGGCAGTCCAGGAGCAGGAAGGTGTAAACACAGCCCTTTTTAAGCTCCTTTTCGCTGCAAGTTAGTGTATTTCTCAGGTATGTGGAATGTCAGTGCTAGAAGGCAGGGAGACACTAGAGATTGGTTGAACCCATCATTTTATAGATGGGGTGCCCCATAACTAGAGACCCCTCACTTTTCGGCAGCACAGCCAACGTAAGGACCACAAACGCTCCAGGGTAGCCCACTTCCCAGGGTAGCCCCAGGTGTCTGCATGCTTTCTCTTCTGGTAAATCCAACACTGATAAAATCTCCATTCAACAAATATTTGTTGAGTAAATTTATCGGAAAGCCTCCTGTCCAGTGTCTGCCTACAGCCTTAGCCACAGATGACTTTGTCTCTCTCTGGTGTGCTGAGTGAAGTAGGCAGGACCTCCTCATTCACAAGCATTTCAGCTCCCTGCACCCCGCCACTGGCTGCTTTAGCAGAACTAACTGGCACCTGTGGCTGTCATTCCCCTGCTGTTTTTAATGGCACCTCTCAATACCAGCTGATTGCTTTGAGAACATTCCTGGTATTGGGTTTCTGGCAGTAACGTGCGTCTGTGGGTCCCTTTACTATAAGGCTTCATGTCTTGGTTGGGTTCATAAGGCTGGGGTGCAGCCTGAGGTTTTTATTTGTTGCCTCCATCTTCTGATTGCTGCTGCACAGAGGATTAATTCGGTTGTCATGACCTACTTGTGAACCAATGTAATATGCAAGCCCCGTGCTCCATCCAGGGGAAGTTAAGTTGGGTCTCCTTGCCCTCAAGGAGCTCCTGTCTTAGTTAAGAAGGGAAACCAGACACACATGGAAGTTATGAATACTTAATCATCCCAGGCCTTTGATGCTAGTGATGTTGAATTCGGTGAGTGTTGGACGGTACTGTCTGTAAGTCTTTGAAGAGGGGAGAACAGAGAGAGGTCGTTCTGCAGACAGAGCCACACAGTGGGATAATTTTTGAGCTAGAGGCATCATTGGGCCTGTCATAGGGCTGAAGGGAGCCTCTGGGCCCCCAGACGATCTCAGCATGCCGCCGCTGGCTGAAGATCTCTGGCTTTGGGGACGCGGAAGTCCCATGCTCAGGTGCTGTGGCTGCAATATGTTACCTCTGCTACTTGAGCCAGTTAAGCATTGTGAATTTCCCTACCTGTAAAACAGGCCTCCAGATATCTGTGCGCTGTTTGGGAAGTGGGGGTCTGACGGGCGGTGGGTGGGTGGGTACCCTGTGGGTACTTGGCTGGGACTTGGGTGCGCTGGGTATGGGAGGGAGTTGTGAGTGTTGTGAGTGGAGCTGCTTGGGGGGGGGGGGGCTGCAGCTTTTAGCCCAGAGCCATTTAGTCGATGAGGCCAGCTTAAGCAGCAGGCAATTGCCACCCTGACTTGCAAGTTCTAAGTCCTCCCTTGTTTATTTGGAATCCCCATCTTCCTGCCCATGGGGGTTCTTTGCTGTCTTAGGTGCAGTTGCCCCCAGTGAACCAGAACCTTTTGCTTAAGGACAGTAGGAAGTCTGTCCCCTTAGACTGAAAGGAATGCTGATTGGCTGCTTCAGTGTCCTCAGCATAGTGATGCCCAGAATATACAGGACACCTGTTCTTTGTTACCGGTTAGATGGAAACTGCTTATGTAAGCTTGTAAAGCTTTGGTCCAGAGAGAAGCAGAGTGTCTGTGGCATGTTAGAGTTCGGTGTCCTGCAAACGCTGTCTTTTCCGCTTACAAAGGTAGCTATGTAACTTCATGGTCCTTCAACTCACTTTTTCTAGAAATGTGGTCATTTCCCACCCCTCCCTTGCTTCCAGCTCCACCCCAGTGGCTGCCCTGAAAGGTTTGAGGATTCTAAAGGCTTTGGGGCCCCTTTTAAAAATAGGGAAATGTGGTTAAGGCTGAAATGCGGGAATGTTCCTTTCCTAACCCATATAGTATGGCATTTCACTAGGAATGGTTGTAAACTTGGAGCTTGAGTGAGCGCTTCCAGAAGCCTTACCTCTCAGTTGGAATGTCACGGAAGGTTGCCAGGTTTACCCTTTGCTTGCATGCTCTGTAGCACTTGTGACATTGTTTTATCTCTCTGGCCAGTGACTCATAATTAAGGAAGTTAAAACTGAGCAATTAACACAAAACCTTCTCATTTGCCCTCTTCACCTCCCCCCCCCCCCGCCCCCGCCCCAACTCCCCTAGTCACGAACACCCGCCTGACATTTTCTATAAGTCTTTGGAAACTTTGATTTGTTTTGATAGGATGAGGCAGCCAGTGATCATCACGTCGCCTGGTTCCACTCGTTTAAGCCCAACTGTCTGTGAGAATCTTCTCCAAAAAAAAAAAGAGGAAAGAAAATCCCAGCCCCAAACGTGCAGTCTGCCCACAGGAAGTGATTCACGGGCTCGGTTCATGCAAACCTGATGGGGCAGGAGGTGGGAGGCTGGGAACTGGGTCTGGGAAAAGACAGCCCCGGAGAGGATACTCAGACCTTAATGGTTTCTGCTGGAAGAAAGTGAAAAACAGAATGACTAAGAGTCCTGTAAAAAGAATTGTTTGTTTAGTGAAGTGAGCTAATACTGAAGTTCACTGGCAGATAAGACAAGAGAAATAGCAGTTGTCAGGGGAGGTGACTTTTTGGAGCCCTGCCTTTTTATTTTTTAAGAGATCAAAGACATTTCTCAGTCTTAAGGCATTTATTAGTGGAAGGTTGAGATCTGTAGTTCAAGCCCCAGTTTTCTCTTCTTCAGAAAAAGAGGGTCTAAGCCGAGATAATGATCTAATACTCTCCAGAAGCTCTTCTTTTCTCTTTTTACTTTTCCCTCCAAAGTTAGACTTTTGAGGCTAGTAAATATCTTTCCCTGACTGCTCACGGAGTGTCACATTGTCAGAGAGAGAAGGAATCCTTTCTTCCTGCATGCTTCTGTCCTGTGGGCTTCAGCCTGCCATTTTATTTTCTTTTCCCCCAAATTGAAAATACAAATTAATCCGTTTCCCCAAAGCAGTTTGGAAACAGGGAACCTCTAAGTGCTGGCCGTGTGAACAGCCCTGCTGCAGAGCCAGGACCACAGGAGGCCAGAATCACCCAGTAGAATGAGCAGAGATATCTAAACACACCTAGATTCACGATTTCCATTTCAAACTCCCCGTATTTTATGAGGTGAGCTTTAGGGGTGAGGGTTGTAATAAAAGCTGGGCTGAAGTGTGCTCTTTTGCCTTCAGCCCATCAGAACATTGCCAAGGACTTGTGAGTATTCTGAAAGTTCCATGAGCGGTCTCTTTAAATAAACAAATAGATGATCTTCAGGCTTAATTCCATTCTTGATGAATGTTAACTGGCGGAGTGAAATGGCCATGCAGAAAGTTCTGTCTAGCCCGGCAACGATTCTTTCTCCTTGTTTTGGTAACCAGAGACCAACCCAGACTTCTGTAGCATCTTTCCTTTTCAACCTGAAACCTCTGTGTTCCTGCCAACACTCGAGAAGAAGCAATCCCCATCAAGTTGGTTCTTGGAGAAGAAAAAGTTGATGAACACCAAAGCTGTGAAATAGAAAGATCTCAAATGAAACACTCCCTTTCCTCCTCCTTGTCTTCCTTCTCCCCCCCTTCCTCCTTCAAGATTTATTTAACTACTTTCTTTGCATGGGTGAGGGGGAAGGGAAGGGGGGGGGGGTACCATGACCGTGGTTTCACCAGAGCCCAAGGAGAATCTCTGGTTCAAACAGAATGATCACTGTGCTTTGTAGGCATGGGCAGCTGGGTTTGGGGTATCATACCCAGGTTACAAAATAGGGCACTGCTTCTTGCTGATCTGGGCAACATTAGGCAAGTCACTCAACGTCACATGAATCCTTCACCTGTAAAATGGGCGTGAGGAGACCCACCCTCCGGGATCCCTGTACGCAGTGAGAGAATGAGTGAGAAGTGCCGGTAAACACCTGCTCTGAGGTATAAATTCCTTCTGTTTTCCCCAACCTGTGCCCACGTCCAGAGCACTTCCTTAACCCTCGGGTTCTCAAGGGGCCTAGGGGAGTGACTTGGCCCCCTAGGGGAGCTTTGGCAATCTCTGGAGACAGTTTTGGTTATCACAGCTGGCAGGGGGTGCTACTGGCATCTAGTGGGTGCAGGCCAGAGATGCTATATATCCTACGATGCACAGGACAGCTGCTACTCCCCTAACCCCAGCGTAGAATTATCTGTTCCCAAATGTCAGGAGAGCTGAGGTTGAGCAATGGCGGCGGGGGGGGGCGGGGGTGGGGCTCGCCTTACTCATAGCCCACTGTTGAAAGTTTCTTGGTGTACGTGTGCTTTACAGATGATTATGATTAAGCCAGACTTTCTCCAAATCAGCCTCCTTCTTTTCTAGGACGTACACACTCTGCACATCCCTGGCCCCTTGGGAGGAAAGAAGTTCCGAGGTCCAGATGATGGGTTTGCTGTGGGGTCCAGCCCCCCTGCAGAGGGCAGGATGAGGTGTCCCATGGCTTCTTCTCTCCAGGGTCTGCCCAGGGGGCTCCTGCCACCTCTGGGGCTCACACTCGGGCCCCATCTGCTTGGAGCACTTGTCACGGGCCTGAGCCAACTGCTCTGGAAAGCTCTCGAGGGGAGGGGAGACTCAATCCAGTGGGGAGGAGTGAGGGCCAGCTGCTGGTCTGGAGCACAGCACGGGGGGCTTGAGTCTGGCATTTTATGGGGTGTTCCCCAGTTTGGCAGTCTGAAGCACCGGATATTATCCGTCGGCAAGTTCAGATGGGAATTGGGTTGTTCTTGGTGAAGTGGTTCAGTGACTGGTATCAGGGGTTGTGAAATCCTGTTTTCAGCTCCTCGCAGGCCAATCTAAACTGGAACCTTAAAAAAACGTGCTTAGCGTACTTAACAGAACTTGCTGAGGACACTTAGGAAACTGGGCTGGGGCATGTGGTCACTGTAGCAGGGCTTAACAACCGAACCTCAGTTATCCGGATCCCCCCCGGGTCTGATTCCTCCTTTGTGGCACCAGATGACAAGAAGGGGCCGATGTTGGAAATGTCGCTTTTTACTTAAACTCTAACAACCAAAGAAAACTTTGAAAGGGTCTGGGGAATCGTATATTCAGTGTGCAGCTCAATTTCCTCTTGTTTGTAATGGTTTATTTTAACATAACTTCGAACCTCAGAAAGTTGCAGGGATGGGACAGGAATCAGGGTACACATCCCCACCGAGAGTCAATTTTTTTTCTCCATCCTGAAGAGTCAGAACTTCGGGCAACTTAAGATTCAGTACAACAAAGACAAAATTACGTTTTGTTGCCCTCAGCTTACCGCGGGGACAGTGCAGACTCACACACGTTTCTCAGACTTCATCGGTGGCGAGGCCTGGCTACAGTGAGATAGCAGCTGGGAGGCTGCCTTCTCGCTCTGTGTTCATTTGCTGGGTGACCTTGAGGTGCTTAATCTATCAGTCTGTTGCCTCAACCACAGAAGGAAGGGATTGGTCAAGATGCTCTCAAGGTCCTCATGTCCCAGCTGTCTGTAGTTCTCCAGAGGAGGTTTTCAGGCAGACACTTAGCCAGAGTTTAGCTGACCAGGACATTTTGTTCCCTGAATGTTAGACCTCTGTGGTTTGTCACCTGCAACCTTGCGACTTGACACGTGACCCCCGTGTGGTACTTCTGCGTGGAACAAAGGATGCTTTGGTTTTCACTGTGTTGACCAAAGGGAGAGGATCCTGGGTGAACTCCCAAACCCGGTGGCCCTCTCGGCAGGAGTGTTGTCAGGGCTTTCGTATTTGATACTCTGTCAAACAGTTGTACTGGGCTGTCCTTGGCATGGAAAAGAGAAAGGCACATTCTGATACTTGCGTATGAAGGAGAGGCAGAGTGGGAGATCTGAGAGCAGACGCTGGCGCTTAAAGGCCAGATGGAACCAATGGAACTATTACTACTCAATGAGCAAGTTGAAAAAGAAAGCTGGTCTCTGGAAGAAGCTAGAAAGTTTAGTAGTGTGTGTGTTTTAAGTAAAATGGGTTTCAACAGAAATAACGATTGTATTAACAAATTTACTTTCTGTTCACTTCTTCGGCTCAGGTGACCAGAACAGTGCCTGGGATTTGGTAGGTGTTCGGTAACTCTTTGGTGATGGATAAGAAGTCAGCATAGAACAGCAGAAAAAGTACTGTGTACCTCTCCCTCTCACCCTCCTTTTCTCAGCACTGGTCTGGGCTTGAATTCTGGCCCTGCTCTTGTACAAGTTATATGACTTTGGGCAAGCCCCTTAGGTTCTCTGAGCTCAGTGAAGGTAGGAGACACCGAGGTTGAGCCATTTCTGTACTCTCACATCGTGGCAGCGTGCCCGGTGCACAGTTTGTGCTGTGAATATATCCCGGTGTGTTTCTGGAGCTTCTGTGCCCTGCTCCTAATCTTCTCCCCAACTCCCATGTCCAAGTCCACTGGTATTTCATGTCAGCCCCCAGATGGCTGTGGGTCAGAGATCACTGGTCAAAGGGATGTGAGTGGCACGTGGGTCCTGGCCCTGCCTCTCCGCCCCGAGTGTGCTGGCGGGCGCCACCTCACCATCAGCTCTGGACCCTGACATGTCCATGTCCTTGGCCGTGGCTCCCACCACCATTTTGGGATGCTTTACAGGTCCCACTTGGAGCCAATGGGAGGAAACCTAAGTTCCTGCCGCAGGAAATGGTTCGGCTGGTGAAGAATATATTTAAGGAATAAAACCTCTGTCAGAGGCACTTGACAGGGTTGCTGGAGAAAGGCTTTTGGGGGTCTCTCATCAGGAAGCCACTGGGTGTGGGGCGAGACCTCAGCCCAGAGGCGGATGCCTGGGACTGTGCTCTTAGCCCCAGCAGCTGGTCTTGGGTTACGACCAGGAAGGGCTGGGTCAGGGAGAGGGGTGGGTCATACATAGACCCTTTTCTGCAGCAGAGCATGTTTATGGTAACGTCAGCTCAGAATTAAGACTTATTTATTGGTTTTACTTAAAATGGGCTTGGTACCCTGTAAGGCTGGGGAGAGTGTGTACTGGACACATCAGCTAAATTAAATGCAGCAGCTGAAACTCCCAATTCACCATTAATCCTTTGGTAAGCGTTGCTGTGTATTTTGAGTGGGACAGAGGGAGAAAAGGAGCCCTACCAGGGCTGGCTCTGGGCAGCCCAGACTTGGAACCAAAAGGAGTGGTCACCAATGCATGAAAGGATGTGAATGAGATGCCCTCCTTGTCATGAGTTTGGGAATTGTAGGGCCCAGAAGCAGGGGCATGGACCAGATGACTTCTGGAAGATACTGCCGAGCCAGACTGGTGGTCATGTGCTCGCGAGCTGGAGAGCGTGCCTGTCTCCCCACCATCGGGCCCAGCCTGGCAGCCAGGAGAGCTGCCCTGTAGCTGCAGCCTGGGTGCAGACAGCTGTGTGATCCTAGGAGGCGAGCCTTGCCTCTCAGATGGAGCGGGTGTATAGTGAGGCGGGACTGTTACAAGACTTGACTTACGACCCGACTGCATCGTGGTGAGGCTGCGCTGAGATAAGGAGCCCGGAAGCCTTGTGAAAACTAGAAGCATCAGGCCGCCCGAGGCCTCACTGTGGCCCCCTGGGCTGTGCACACAGATGGCCAAGGCAGGGGAGGGGTCTGGTGTTTTGGAGCGCCTACTGGGAACCTTCTTTACCAGGCGCTGTCATAGTAATAGGAGTAGTTAGTAGTTATACAACAATAATGACAATGGATTGGTGCCGTTTATTGTGTCCTAACGATATGCCAAAGGCTTTCCCTGGAATGTCATTTAGTCCTCCCAACAATCTAGTGAAGGGACTTATTTCAGATGAAAGATAATTAAGACCAAGACATTAAGCAATCTGATCAAGTTTACATAGTTATTGACCAGAGTCAGTATTTGAATCCATGTTTATCCAGTTCAAAGCCCTTGCCTTTTTCTTTTTTTTGGGGGGGGGGGGAAATGTGGTATAGTTGACATATAACAAACTGCACATATTTAAAGTGTACAACAACTTGATAAATTTCGACATATGTATACACCTGTGAAACCACCACTACAATCAAGGTAGCAGACATAGCCTTTACTCCTTGATAAGCCCCCTCTCCCATGCCCCCCCCCATCCCCCCATCCCTAGGCAACCGCTAATCTGATTGCTGTCATGCAAATGTAAGTTTGCATTGTTCCTTTACTTTAAATTACTCTGTATAATGTTACGCAAACAGAATCACATCTGGCTTTTTTCACTCAGAATGATGATTTTTTGATTCATCCATGTTGTTTGTATCAATAGTTCATCCTTTTTTGTTGATGAGTGGTAGTCTTTGTATGGCTGTTTCACAGTTTATTCATTCACTTGTTGAGAAACACGGGGTCATCTCCAGTTTGGGGCCATTATAAATACAGCTGGGACGAACATTCATGCACATATCTTTGTGTGGACAGATGCCTTCACTGCTCTTGGGTAAGCACTTAGGAGTGGGCTGAGTGGATCATATGGTGGGTTTATGTTTTGAAATTTTAAGAAACTTCCAAACTGTTTTCCAAAGTAGTTGTGCCATTTTACGTTCCCACCAGCAACGTATGAAGTTTTAGTTGCTCCACATCCTTGCATGTGGCACAGTCTTTTAAGTAGCAACCATTCTAGTAATGATGGAATGGCATCTCATTGTCGTTTTAGTTTGCACTTCTCTAATGACTAGTGATGTTGAGCATCTTTTCATGCGCTTGTTTTGCCATCTTTTTATCTTTTTGTGTAGCATCTGCTCAAATCATTTACCTGTTTTGTTTTTTAATAGGTGGGTGGTTTGTTTTCTTAATAGTGAGTTTTCAGAGTTCTTTATATATTCTGGAAATAGGTCTTTTACCAGATAATACGCTTTTTGCAAATATTGTCTCCCAATTTGTGGTTTGTCTTTTTTTATTCTCTTAACAGGGTCTTTCAAAGACCAGAAGCTTAAGCTTTGATGAAGTCAATTTATCAACTTTAAAAAAAAATGGAATGTGTTTCTGATGTGGTATCTTTGCCCATCCCAAGGTCACAAAGATTCTCTCCCATGTTTTCTGTTAGAAGTCATATAGTTTTAGGCTTTTTATTATGACCCACTTGAGTTAATTTTTGTATAGGGTGCAAGGTACAGACTGGATTTCATTTTCCCTGCATGTGGCCATCCAGTTGTTCTGGCACCATGTATTGAAAAGACCTTTCTTTCTGTACAAAATTGTCTTTGGGCCTTTGTCGAAAATCAGTTGTCCATATGTATGTGACTATTTCTGGACTCTCTGAGCTTCCATTGATCTGTACCTTCCTTAATTTAAAAAAATTTAAATTATACTATCAAAATGATTCATGTATGTAGTTTAAAAACTCAAGAAGTCTCTCTTGAATTTTTAATTTATATTCTTATTTTTTATTTCCAGGAGTGTTTTTCAGTAGTCTGTAAATGTCCCTGTTTTAGGATTGCAATAGCTTATCTCTCCGAGAGTAGTTTTTGTTTTATTTTATTTGGAAGTTTTCTTCTGCTCCCTGCATTGTCTCAGACTTCTTTTTTTCTCCCCCACTTATTTCTATCTCTGTGCCTCCTGTTAGAGGCTTTCTTTAAATGGCTGGGGATTCTGGCCTTGCGTTCACATTTGAGAGTGTGGCAGTAAAAAGCCGATTGCCTGTTCTGTGTATGGTGGTGGGAGGGGCCTGTTGGCAGGTGGGCTTCCCCGTAGGGAGAACTGGCAGAAACAGGGCCATTTAGTTGGGGGATCCCCAAATGTCAGTATTTCGGGTCTTGTGGACTGAGCTGTTTAATTCCTCCACGGGCAGGGGTGGGGTAAGAAAGGGAGCGTTCATGAAATCCTGTTTCCTAGCCCCTGTCTGACCTTCACCCGCAGCTGTGCCCTGGTGGCCCCGTCTAGAGCCCCGCTCTCCTGTTCATTTTCGGCAGAGAGCAAACCTGTCTCTGGCAGGACTGGGGAGGTCCTGTTTATGGGGAGGCTCGGTGGGGAAGGAGCTGGATCTGCCTGCCTCTTCTGTAGACAGTCAACCCATCCTCCTGTTCTCAGCCAAGTCTTGACAAGTGTGTGGTGCCTCCAAGTCCAGACTCTTTCCCAGGTTCACTCTGCTAAGTCTGTTCCCATTAGGCCATCTGCTTTCCACTTTTGTCTGCTCTCCTCTCCTACCCATTGTCTTGGGCAGGACAGAGATAAATGCATCCATTCAGTTTGTTGTATTTGACCGAAGGACTTTCTTAGCCCCTCCCGCCCCTCTCTCCCACCCTTTCTCCCTCCTCCTCCCCCCTCCCTCCCTCCTCCCTCCCTCTCCTGGTCCCCTCCCCCTTTCTCTTCCCCCCTCCCCTCCATCTCCCTCCCACTATCCATCACTTGCCTCCACCTTCCCTCCACCTCCCTCCCATCATCCTGTCCTGTGTCCCCTCTCCCTCCTCCCCACCACCCCCTCCTTTTTACTCCCCCACCCCCTTTCTCCCTGCTCCTTCCTCTGTGCCTGGAGCTCTCTCTGCCATACTTCTTCAGGTAGACAGCCAGGCTCCTCAGGCCCTGAGAGGAAAGAGCCCATGTAACGCAGAAAGGATTGGATGAGGAATCCAGGACACTGAAGTCTCTGCCTACGGATGTGATGAGCTTTCTGCGCTCCTTCACCACCTCCTTGACTCTCCTTCCCATCCCTCAACTCCCGAAGCCTGTAAGGGCCACGTCACGCCCAGACCTTGGCCTCCGTCACATAACGTGTCTGAGCCTCGTGTGTCCCGAGGTGTCCCATTTCTGCCCACTCCACGCCCTTTTCCCCCTTGCAGGCCCGTGAGCAGGTGTTGGGCCCCGGGTCACCCTGGGTCTCTGGCTTGGCTGTGCCAGTCCTGGGGGTTAGGATGTTAGGGCGGCGTGTGAGCATCCCTCCACGTCAGGAGTGCCCAGAGCGTCCTGTCCCCGCACCTTCCCTGCCTAAGGCGCAGGCCCAGTGCAGGGCTGACGGGAACTTGGCCTTTCGCGCCCTCTCTCAGGCCGTCTGCCCCGTGGAAGCAGGGACCCTTCTCTTGCGTTGTCCACCATCACCCCTCCTCCTGCCCTGTCTTACTATTTTTTTTTACATCTGTGATTCTATTTCTGTTTTGTAAATAGGTTCATTTGTACCATTTTTTTTAGATTCCACATATAAGTGATATCATATGATGTTTTTCTTTTTGTCTGACTTCACTCTGTATGACAATCTCTAGGTCCATCTGTGTTGCTGCAAATGGCATTATTTCATTCTTTTTATGGCTGAGTAGTATTACATCATACATACGTTCCGCATCTTCTTTATCCATTCCTCTGTCAGTGGACATTTAGGTTGCTTCCACGTCCTTGCTATTGTGAATAGCGCTGCATTTTTTTTTTTTTTTTTTTTAAAGAGCAAGAGGGCTAACCCTTCCATCAACCAGGTGGGGGTTGGGGGCTCCCTCCACAGCCCACTCTTTCCTCGCTGCTGGTCTGAGCCTCTCTCCAAGGCCTCCCCCTGCAGAGGCCACTCCAGATGTCCAGCTGGCTCTTTGTTGGGGCTTTTGTCCAACACTGAAGAGCAGATGTGACCACTTCCCTATCTGTGGGCACACGGTGGCTTTGCAAGAAAATGGGAACAGCTGAGTCCCTCTCTGTCCCCACTCATCACCTCCCACTCTCCCTTTCTCTCCTCCTCAGCCCCACAGCTCACCTCACTTCTCCGGGGCTGGATTTGGAGAGTGGCCGTTGTGATGGGGAAGAATAACGGTCTTTGATTGGTGCTTCACAAAGTGCTTTTGAGTGGATACTGAGCTGCGTGAGGTCAGGGGCAGCAGTGGGGGGAGAATGTTCCATTTTACAGATGAGGTAACTGAGGGTCCTGGAGACTTCAGGGCTTGCCCAGGGTCTCACAGCCGGAAGAGGAGAACCTCGTCTTGACCCCAGGTCTCATGACTCCACATCTGGCCATCTGCCTTCTGTATCTCAGGGGCGAGTCCCAGGCTGTCTTCTCTCGTTCTGCCTCCTAATTACTGTTTTTGGGCTGTCGGGGTTCCTTGGTCTGGGGCCCCGCAGGAGGGAGGTAATTACATCCTTTGAGCTGCTCTTAGTCAGCAGATCCCTGCCAGTCCCTGTGCCCAAGCCCAGTTCTGACCTCTGTCTGTCCTCCCCCCTGCCCAGGCCAGTGGCTCTGAGAGTTTGATTGGATTCCTGTTTCTCTCTCTTTGGTTGGTGCTTCTGGTTGCATCTGGCAAGCCCCTCCCTCACAGAGTGTCCATAAGTTCCATATATTCAGGAAAATGGGTGCCCTCAGTCATATGGGGGCAGGGAGGGAGAGCTTCAAATGCCTCTCCACCAGGCCTGCCCAGCTATTAGAAGAGTCCTGCCCGCTGGCCAGTGGGGTCCTCGGATGGGCCGCCTTGTAGAAAGAGCAGTACTGCCTCTGGGTGCCTCCTTATTGATGAACATCCATCTCATCTGCTCTGACTCTCCACTACCCCCAGTCTGCTTGTCCCTGCAGCCAGCGTTATCACGGGGCCTGTCTCTTGCGTGCGTGCACACAGGCGCACACACAAGCACACTCTCAGCCCACTTACGCATCTCAGAGGCTGCCTGTGGCTTTTAGAAAAAAGGCAGAACCTCTCAGCATGGCATCTGAGACCCTGCAGAAGCACCCCTGTCTGCTACCCCAGCCTCCCTCCTCTCCGGTCACTTGGCCTTCGTTCTGGTCTTCCTCCTCACCGTGTCTTCCACCTTCCCAGGGCCTTTGCACGTGCTCTCCTCTCTATGTGGAATGCCCTCCTCCCGTACCCCTTTGACTACTTAGTTCTTACTTATCCTTTAGACTTTCCGGTCAACCACCACCTCCTCAGAGACGCCCTGTCCCGCCCTTCAGTGCAGCAGGGTCCCCAGGGTCATAGGCTCTTGTGGTTCCCTGCACTTAGTTTGTCATTGTAGCTGTCCCGATTATGTGATTAATGTCGGTCTTGCCCACGGAAGTTCTGTGGAAGCAGGGACCGCTCTGTGGTCTCTTCTTTTTTTTTTTTTTTTTTTTTTAACGTCTTTATTGAAGTATAATTGCTTTACAATGGTGTGTTAGTTTCTGCTTTAAAACAAAGTGAATCAGTTATACATGTACATATGTTCCCATATCTCTTCCCTCTTGCGTCTCCCTCCCTATCCCACCCCTCTAGGTGGTCACAAAGCACCGAGCTGATCTCCCTGTGCTATGCGGCTGCTTCCCACTAGCTATCGATTTTACATTTGGTAGTGTATATACGTCCATGACACTCTCTCACTCTGTGGTCTCTTCCGCTCTCTTTCCCTCACCACTGTATCCCTAGTGCCCCACAGAGTAGGAGCTCATGAAAGACTTGTTAGGTAAAGGACTCGGTGTGAACGGAATCTCCTCACCTGTCTAGTCCCTGGCATTGCTTGAAGTCTCTCGTCTCTCCCTTCGGATGCCTCCTGCCTCCTGCCTTACTCTTGGCTGCTGGTGCTCCCGCCACTCAAGCTCCCAGCTGTCGTGGCCTGTGGCACTGCTCCAACTTTCTTGTCCTGCAGATGACCTGCGGCTTTTGGAAAGAGGAGGAATCTGATGTAGTGGGTTGGGGTAGCCTCTGGGATTTTGCCTTGTTCACAAGCTTCCGTGGACCCGTGCTGCTGGTTCACCAGCGACCACACTCTGGCCTGGGCTGGGGGCCCGGCGCCAGGTCAGCTGCTCAGAGGCTAACTCACCACGGAAGCCGTGGTTTGCACAGGGACAGGACACTGCTGTGGGGGGGTGGGTTCGGCCCAGCCAGGCTGGGGACCGTGGCAGAAGCAAGTCACAGGCTCGGCTCCCGCTCCGCTCACGCACGACCGCTCAGGCCTTAGCTCTGAACTGGGACACCTGGGCCAGCCTGCCAGCAGCCCTCACACTAAGAGGGACTCCCGAGAGGTCTGCAGTGTAGCCTCTGACCAGTTAAAATTCCCCTTCATGGCCTTCTCTCCCTCCCTGCCTCATCACAAACACCAACTGAAAAAAAGAGGGTTTTGTTTTTTTTTTTCCTGGTTTCCCATGTGTGAGAGAGGAACTGGGTGAGTGTGGAAAGCGATTAGAGAGGGAGGGCCTGTGTGCTGTCACCCTCCTCCTCAGCTTCACTGTGGTCCTCACAGCGGCTCCTGAAGAGCTCCCGTCTCCTGCTTCAGCCCTGTCCCCTCTGCACACCTGCACCTGGCCCCGACCTTTCCAGAGCATGATTCGGTGTCGTTCCCCTCACGGGGCGGGTCTGAGGTCAGCTCTGCCAGCCTGGGAGCCCTCGGCCTTGCTGGGTGGGCCTCTGTGTTCTTCTCCTGGACCCCTTCCAGCACACACAGCTTCTCTGATCTCCTGGCCCTCTGCGTGTGAGACAGACCAGCGGAGGGGAGCTTCCTGAGTCTCTGCCAGCGAGCTCTCGTGGAGCCCGGCAGGCCGGACTTGGGAGGAGGCAAGCCAGACCCACTTCACTGTCTGTTTCTGCCCCTCCCGTTCCCGGCAGGTCCCTGGATGGCCGGCTGCAGGTGTCCCACCGGAAGGGGCTCCCCCATGTCATCTACTGCCGCCTGTGGCGATGGCCTGACCTACACAGCCACCATGAGCTGCGGGCCATGGAGCTGTGTGAGTTCGCCTTCAACATGAAGAAGGACGAGGTCTGCGTGAATCCCTACCACTATCAGAGGGTGGAGACCCCAGGTACGCCGCCTCTGTAGGGTCTGCAGCTACCTACGTGGCATTGTCCTCCCCCTTTCCCTCCCCACTTCCCCCCTCCCCCCCCTTTCCCCCTCCCCTCCCTCTCCCCCTTTCTCTCCCCTTCCCCCCTCCCCTCCCCCCCTCCCCTCCCTCTCCCCTCCCCTCCCTCTCCCCTCCCCTCCCTCTCCCCCTTCCTCTCCCCTCCCCTCCCTCTCCCCTCCCTCTCCCCTCCCCTCCCTCTCCCCTCCCCTCCCTCTCCCCTCCCCTCCCTCTCCCCCTCCCTCTCCCCCTCCCTCTCCCCCTCCCTCTCCCCCTCCCTCTCCCCCTCCCGCTCCCCTCCCTCTCCCCCTCCCTCTTCCCCTTCCCCCCTCCCCTCCCTCCCCTCCCTCTCCCCCTTCCTCTCCCCTTCCCCCTCTCCCCTCCCCCCTCCCCTCCCTCTCCCCCTCCTCTCCCTCTCCCCCTTTCCCCTTCTCCCCCTCCCTCTCCCCTCCCTCTCCCCTTCCCCCTCCCATCCCTCTCCCCCTTTCCCCCTCCCTCTCCCCCTCCTCTCCCCCTTTCCCCTCTCTCCCTGTTCTCTTTGTGAGGGAGGGCCTGTGGTGCATTTGGGGGTACAGGGGCTTTGGTGCCAGCCTGGCGTCGATGCTGATCCACCTCTGCTCTGTTTCCTCTGAACAGTTCTACCTCCTGTGTTGGTGCCACGCCACACAGAGATCCCGGCCGAGTTCCCCCCGCTGGACGACTACAGCCATTCCATCCCCGAAAACACTAACTTCCCCGCCGGCATTGAGCCCCAGAGCAATATTCCAGGTATGCACACGTGGGCAGTGAGGCCGGCCCAGGAGGTGGGGGCCCGATAGACCCATCACCCGGTCTCTGCACACACGCTGGCCCGAGGCCCCTGACTCAGAACTGCATCCCTGTGGGGAGAGGACCCGTGGCCTTGGCTCCTCGCTCACTAATGATGCTTTTCTTGGCACGGAGGAGCGGCGGCATGACCCTCCCGCCCGGCCTCGGTGCAGTCATTTATTTTGGAAGCGGAAATAGCAACGCTGTGTTTCTCTCACCGCCCTCGCGGCCGGGGCTGGAGTTCAGGCAGGATCCCCGACAGTCTGGGGGCTGCAGAGGCAGCGGGAGAACAGAGGGCCGAGGGCCGGGCAGTGTGCGGAGAACTGGCCCTGTAAGTAAGCCCGGGGAGGGTTACAAGCTGGGTGGGAGGTTTTATTCCACTGGGAGAAGTGGGCTCTGCCGTCAGAGTGCAAATGTTTTTAGAAGCCCCTCATTTACATGCAAATAATGTGTGAATCACCAGCACTCTGGGCGTCCAGGAAAACTGCTTGGCGGAGCTTAGCCAGTCCCAGCGCAGGTGGCTGGGCAGTGATGTGCCGCCTTACTTTCAGAGCTGGCTAGTTTGGATGCGCCTTTCACCCTGAGGGAGCTCAACGTGCTGAGGTTGACCGCAGGCCTTTGCGTGTGGGTCACAGTGTTAAGGAGGGACCCGCTTTACAAATCCAGGCTTGCAGATCCTTCACAGGTGGCGCTGGTCCCTAGGAGTGGGTTGCCCACTCTGTTCATTCAGCAAAACAGAGAGCTGAGTCGGGGTCTGGGGGTCATTCAGAGAAATAGATCGCAATCTCTGCTGTCATGGAACTTGCGTCCCACTTCGGGAGCTAAGAGATCCTCTCAAGAGACAGCAAATAACCATGGATCTGCACACGGGTAGATAGTAGAGCCAAAGGGCGGTTTGAGGCTGTTGCCCTTCAGGGGACAGAGATGAGTGAGGCTGAGTGAGTCCACTGCCCCCCTGGAAGGGAGGCGGAGTTTAAACCTAACCTTGAGGGATGGGGAGAAGTTTAGCCCGGCAGAGGCTGTAGGAATAGGCATTTCAGACTTGGGAGTCAGGGATGGTGTGAACAAAGGTGGTCATGATCCAGGTGGGGAGCAGGAAGGAAGAATGGCATGAGGAAGGCGGGAGCCAGGGATCCAAGGCCCAGAGCTCCTCGGCTCCCGCCCCCTGGCATAATGGTGTGAATGTGTGAGTTTGCAAAGGGCATCTCAAGAGCCAAACCAGAGAGGCCATTTAATGAACCACCTTCCTTTCAATTCCCAGAAACCCCACCCCCGGGCTACTTGAGTGAAGATGGAGAGACCAGTGACCACCAGATGAACCACAGCATGGACGCAGGTCAGGGTCTCGTGGGGCTCTGCTCCTAAGCCTGAGTGCCCGCCCTCCCCCGTCCCTGCCTCTGTCCCTCCATCCAGTATGTACAGAGCAATCACTGGGCTCGGGTCTGCGACAGAGGAGGAGCCAAGCTGCTCACAGTTCGTGGGGGAGACCAACAAGACAGCCCGCAGTCACCGTGCCATCTCATATATGCCCTGATGGAAGGCGCCAGTGGCATCAGGGCACAGAGCAGGGCCACATAACCCAGCCTGGGGACGGGGTGTTGGGGGTGCCGAGCATTACCTTGCAGTGTAGGTTTCTCTTGAGTTGAGTGTCGGAGATGTGTAGGGTTTGGCCAGGCCATCAGGGCAGGCAGAGGGTGTGCCAGGCAGAGTCGGGGGCGTGGGCAGGAGAGCTGGTGAGTTCTGGGATGGCTGGAGTGTACTCCTCCAGAGACAGGAGGGCCCGTCACTCAAGGCTTCGTGTGTGGCCGGGGACTGAGGAGGAGCCCCTACAGGCTTTAAGCAGATGAGATGCTGCTGGCAGTAGGATGGAGGGTGGGCTCCATCACCTGAAATAGCTTCAGGAGAGCCGAAACAGAGGCAGGGTCTTTGCTAGTGGCAGTCGAGGCCCCGAAGCATCGATTTTTATGTGATGACCAAATGTGATCTGTGTGTTCCTGCTGTGAGCGACCCAGCCCAGTCATCTCCAGCCACATCTCCAGATGTTCCCGCCTCATTTGTTAAGGGACCAAATTGGCTCCAGACCAGCAGTTTCTTGAATTGAACCCCAGCTGCCACATCGCATGTGCACTGTGTTGCGTGTGGTTGGGTGAGGAGGAGGGGGCCGAGCAGATGTTCCCTCCCCATGACGCCGGGCATGCCTTGTACACACAGAGCCGCCTGACGCGGTGGGGCCACCTGCCCTGCACGCAGCCCAGAAGAGAGCGTAATTCCCAAAAGAAGGATGCGGGAGACTTCCATGTTTACTGTAAACGTGGTCACTTGATACGTAGCCTGGGCATCATGGCCTTTGGGGTTTAGCACACATACCCCGACACACCCCTGATAGATGGCTGACAGTGTGAACCCAGCCGGAATGCATCGAAGACCTTCCCGTATTCGATGCCAAGTGACCGCTGTAAGGGTACAGCTATTAAACGCTGGCATGGGAAGCAAGCCAGCTAAGCAGCATTTCTGCAGATGCTGTATTTCTTCTCCCTCTCCTTTCCCCCTTCCTTCCTGGCTGCTCTTCATGTTTGTGGAATGATTACAGGCAAACCTCCGAGATACTGTGGGTTCACTTCCAGACAACCACAGTAAAGCAAGTCACACAAATTTTTCGTTTCCCAGTACATGTAAGAGTTATGTTTATACTATAGTCTATTAAGTGTGTAATAGCATTATGTCTAAAAAAGCAGTATACACACCTTACTTAAAAAATACTTGATTGCTAAAAAATGTTAACCATCATCTGAGCCTTCAACGAGTCATAATCTTTTTTGCAATAGTAACGTCAGAGATCATGGATCGCAGATCACCATTACCAATATAATAATGGTGAAAAAGTTAGAAATATTGTGAGAATTATCAAAATGGGACAGAGAGGTGCAAAGTGAGCAGATACTGTTGGAAAAACCGTGCTGATAATACTTGCTCGACGCAGGGTTGCCACAAACCTTCATTATGTAAAAGATGCAGCATCTGCAGAGCACAGTAAAGGAAAGTGCAGTAACACGAGGTCTGCTTTTACTGTTATAAAAGTGAACAGACCAAAGGAGAGGGTCTTCTATGGGACGAGCAGCCACCTTTTCACCCTCTCAGCTCTTGTTCCTTCCCGTTCCTCTCCTTCCTTTCTGCTCCATCTTCTCTGTCTCTCCCTCCCTCCTCTCCTCCCTTAATGTACCTGTTGTGAACGTTAATGATTTATTGAATGTGTGCCTGGGCTTTGTGGACCCCAGCCAGCCCGTGGGTGGGGTCTCCTATTTATTCTCTGCTCTTCACTCAAACCAGTCCAGTTGCTCATGGACTTGGCTTCCCGGACAGTTGAGAATGTGGTAGCGCCTCATTTGGGGCCCGAGGATCACCTTGTCCAGCCCTGCTTCTCCCCTGACATGCACACATGTCTGTTCAGACCAGTGAGAAGGTCCCACTGCCTTCCTGGGTCTCTGTCATTCGGGCCAGCACAAATCAGGAGACCAACACTTAACTGAGCACATACTATGTACCAGCTATGGTATAGGCATTTTCATAGGCACGATCTCACTTCATTTCCACAAATCACACGATAGGTGGTATTCTCCCCATTTTATACCTGAGAGGAAAAAAAATCAAGGCTCAAAGAGGTCGAACCACTTTGCCAAAGTCCCATGGCTGATAAGTGGTGCCATGTCCAGACCCCGTGGCAGATTCAGAAGCTCTGCTCTTTCTGTGACTCTTCCACATCCCCCCGAAGATTGGGTGCTAGGGGTGAAAAAGAAACCCATGGTTCCTCCCTGGTCCTCAAGGAGGTTACAGCTGAGTTAAGGAGCAGCGGCAGACCCCCGTTAACAGCTCAAGGCAGCGTAAGCTTAAGGCCCAGCTGTGAGGACTGTAGACTTCAGGGGGTGGAGCCAGGGCTGAAATCACAGGGCTGTCAGTCAATAAACAACTCGCCAGAGCTGGAGCCCCATGGGTGCAGGGACAAAGGAGGGACCAGCCCAGTGTTGCTTTCTGGAAAAGCAGTCACTTGGTTTTCGGAAGGCTGACTCCGTGTGGGTTTTTTTTCTTTTTTCGGGGGAAAAAACAGAGTAACGATATCAGAGTAGGAAGAATTGGGTAGTTAGGACTTTTTCCCACATGTAGCATCATGTCTTACGTAAAATGTCAGTCTGGTTGCTGAGTTGTGGGGTGTCCAAGGCAGCTCAGTGAGTTTCCTGAAACCTGGGGAAAAGGCCGCGTTGGTATTTGCAGGTCCTGAGCCGTGAGAACAGGACTGGTGAGGTCTGGGCAGCTGCAAGCCTTACCTTCGCTGCCTGGGGCCTAGAGCAGCTGTGGAGAGGGTCTTCCCTGCTCCTTCTGTCCCTCTGGGGGCTCAGTTAACAGGGAGGGTCAGTGTGAGGTCTGTGCACCCAGGCTGGGAATGCAGCAGCCCTGTGCCCGGGGGCTTGGTTAGAAGCATCAGACCATCAAGTTGTGGAAGAGACTCCAAGGTCATCCGCTCATCCATTGGTTCCACAGATGAGGAAGCTGGGGCCTGGGGAAGGGAAAGCACAGGCAAGGATGTGAGTTTGGTCTTCTCCTGGGCTGTGGAGTCTCAGTCCAAGGTTTTCTTCCTGCCCCACCTTGATGCAGATGTTCTGTCATCTGGCTCCCCAGGCCAACAGTCTTTTCCGAAGTCTCACAGCTGTGTCTCACCTCCTAGGTTCTCCAAACCTATCCCCGAATCCGATGTCCCCAGCACACAATAACTTGGGTAAGTAGCTCTTTGTCTGGATGACTCAATCCCCCTCTAGCTGTAGCCCTGCCTGGTGGCCCGTGTGTGGAGGGGGCCCTGAAGTTGAGGCTTCCCTGCTCCAACCCCCACCATCTGCCCAGTGCAGCCCATCAGGTTTCTGGTTACATTGTTTCTGGGGTCACCCACAGAACGGGAAACCTGAGAACAGTGGTGGCGGGAAAGGCAGCCGTGTGCCGGGTTCGTATTTCCCCAGGGAGGCGGTTAGACACGAGTGAATGAAAAACCCCCAAACCTTGTGCTTAAGAGACACGAGGGTCTCTGGTCAGTGAGCGTCCGTGTGTGGTTTGATGCAAAGCCACGGGCAGCGGTGCAAACTGCAGCCCCCGGCTTTCAGGGACTTGTTTCAGATACACTTACTTGGATTTTATCTGAGCACCTCATCTGACAATGATGTCATTTTTATTTAAAACAGTACCATATAAGGAATTTGGGGGGGGAAAAAAGCGCCAAGTTACCCATAATCCCCCTGCCCTAACACAAATATTTTTGTTTCATCTTGGTCCCTCTGATGTTTGTGGACAGGCACATATATTTGTGCTTTGCCTTTGAGATGATAGTTCATATCCATCTTTTCCTTCTGTCTTCTCATTGTTATTTTGTAAACACATTTCCATACTTGGATGACTCGTTGATCATTTTGCATTATCTCATGATGTTTTGGAGCAGCTGGGCCATCATTTCCACAACCTTCCCTTAGATGTTTGATTTCTGGGTCATTTTTCTGAGATTCACTTTTCTAATCCAGGAGCATCCTTTGGCTTCAGCGTGGGGCCTGCCGGAGGGCTCAAAACAAATTAAATATTTGTTCAGTTTTTATTGAGGGGAATTTTTTTTCTGTGTTGGTCTGGTAGCTTTAGAAAAATGTGAGTTTGATTTTGTTCCAGTCTGTATTGCTGGGGTTTGATTTGTGGCTCAGGAAAAGAAGGAGTTAATATCCAAGCTTGGTGAATCAGAGTGGATTGGCCTGGCTTTTGTTCCCAGTTGTTCCCAGTCCTTGACTGATAGCATCAGATGAAGAAAGTCATCATTTGGAACTTGGGGAGCTGCTTGAAAACCTTTTGATACAGGCTGACAAGTGGGCAGTGTGAAATGTAACTTTGGGGGATCTGTTTTATCATCTTGTAAAATAATACCACTGTGAGTGTTGGGCTTTACAGCGGGAAGGTCACATTCCTGACGTGAAAGGACTGATGGAGTTATTAAACACAAACTCTGAAGGCTGGAAGCTATGTTAACCCTTGAGAACTTAAAGGCCATGACTGTGAACTTGACCCTGGGCTTTCAGCTTTGGAGGCTGAGCCCTCTTACCCCACCATGGCCGTGGGCACCCTGAAGTCGACAGACATCAGAACTGGTGCTTGCCTTGGCAACCCCACTGCCTGACTTGGTGGTTCAGACTGCAAGTTGTCCTGGGTGGGTACTCACTGTGAATTCCCCTCGAGATTGTGTGGACCAGGATGACAGCATGTTCTTGAACTTGGCCCCAAGGCAGAGTGCCCTGCTGGCACAGTTCTCCCTGCCTGCTGCCCTGTTCCTCAGCCTTTCGTCTGAGGGTCAGGAATTCTTAGGCCATTTCTTCCAAAGGAAGGGACAGCCTCCAAGCCTGGTGGGCAGAGAGGGGGTGCCCCTCGGCTGGGAAGATGTGAATATGGGGGACAAATCAGCCAACAAGCCACGGTAGGACTCACGGCGAGACACGGGCGCCGACAGGCCCGGCTTCCTCTCTGCTTGCCAAGCCCTCGAACCCCTGCCTTCACCCATTCAATACTATTGGTAGGGCCCCTACCATCTCACAGCCTCTGGCATCGTAGCTGCAAGGGGATGAAAGGATGGTGATGAAGATGGCAAACATTTCTCGAGAACTTGCTATTTACTGAGTGTTGTTCAGAGTGGCTCATGCATGTTAACTGAATCTTTGTAACAACTATCTAAGGTGGTGGTGCTGTGATTTTTCATTTTATGGAATAGGAAACCAAGGAACGGACTGGTTAATGAACTTGTCCCCTTCACACAGCTAGAAAATGGAGAAGCTGGCTTTGAACTCAGGCCTTGGGGATCCAGAACTTGTGCCCCCATGTGCAGCAGGACCCTGCCTTGCTCGGTCACTTAGACTAGCTCTCCCCTTTTTCACTCAGAAGAACTAGGCTCAAGGAGACACCTATTGACTTACAGTTGGGAACAAATGTCAGATATGAGGGCCCTGGTGTCCCATGTTGTCCCTGGCTGGGAGCCCTGCCTGCTTGCCTGTCTCTTCTTCACTCATTCATTCTCTGGGCACTTCCTGCTTGGTCACTGTATGCCAGTCCAAGTGGGGGAATTCAAAAAGGTGTCACAGACCCTGACATGAAGGTGCTTTTGGCCTTTTTGGGATAACTAAGGCAGGACGATAAATACTTTTTATATAAAACAAGAGGGGAGACTTCCCTGGTGGTCCAGTGGTTAAGTCTGCCTTCCAGTGCAGGGGATGTGGGTTCGATCCCTGGTCGGGGAACTAAGATCCCACGTGCTGTGGGGCAACTAATCCCTCGCGCCGCAACTACTGAGCTCATGCGCTACAACTAGAGAGAAGCTGCAACGAAGAGCCCGTGTGCTGCAACTATAATTAATAAATAAATTAATTAAGTAATTAATTAACTAAAACAAGAGGTAGGTGCAGATGAAGTACCCTGAGGGTTCAAAGGAGCAAACGGTGGCATTCCAGTGGGGACATCATCCAGGGTGGCCAGTGTCTCCTATGTATTAACTCATTCAGTCACCATTCGCTGAGTTCCTAGTAGGTACTGATGCTGGCGGTCCAGAGCCGGGGAGGACCTTTAGGCGTTCACAGTCTGGTGGAGTGGCTGGAGGTGTCTGTCCACCGGTGATGCACTGTGCCCGGTGCCAAGGGAGCAGCACAGAGGAGGGAGGAACTGTACGTGCCCAGGAGGACAGTGCCGAGTAGGGTGGGGGGACCTTGGAGTTGTGATGACCTGTATGAGCCTGGACCTTGAAGGACAGGTGGGACACGGTGAGGCAGAGAAGGAGGGAAGGACACTGCCGATGGAAGCAATGGCGTGAAAGGGTGGGGTGAGCTCGGAGGACAGCTGGCGGTGTGGTTGGTTGGCTTGTTGGGAGGCACCGTGGAGAAGATGAGGCTGAGGGGGTTGGCGGGCTGAGAAGAGAGCCCTGAGGGCCACCCTACGTAGCCCTGTCTTGCCTATAGGATAAGGCGAGATGGTGGGTTCTGAGTTGGGGGGTGGTGGTTATCTGACGGCAGCTTCATAATGATTAATCTGGCCACTGTGTGGAATTTAAAATCTAGGGGAAATTACTGGGGCTACCCCACCCCCCAAAAAAATACCCACTTAGGAAGCTGTAGCACTGAAGGAGGCTGAGATGAATGCTTTAGAGAAATGGCAGCGGGAGAGGAGAGGGCGTTTAAGTGTCATGAATCAGTGGCATTTATTGATCAGCTTTAACTGGGAAAACGATGACGCTTCAGTCTAACTGAGGCAGAGCCCCAGGAGATGGGACAGGGTTTGGGGCGAAGGGCGACAGGGAGATGCCGGTGCTTGCCTGTATCCAGGAAGCAGCAGGACAGTCAGGAGAGAGGCTGCGGCTGGAGGTGCAGCTTTGGAAGCCATTAGCGTGTTTGACAGCCTTGCCCAGAGTGGAGTCAGAGACATGATTTTGTCATTAAATGAGTTTGGAAAGCCTATACTGTGCCCCCTCCTGGGGCCCCCAGGGCACCCGCAGTGTAAATAAAGCCTCTGAGAGTCCTGCAGAAAGGAGGCCTGTTTGGTCCAGCGTT
Organism: Eschrichtius robustus; assembly: GCF_028021215.1. NCBI lineage: Eukaryota > Metazoa > Chordata > Mammalia > Artiodactyla > Eschrichtiidae > Eschrichtius > Eschrichtius robustus. Next base: position 128,288,723 of record NC_090824.1, read on the forward strand.
TCTCCCACGGGTCCGACCGCTGTTGGAACACTTTTCTCTTACGATCCCATTGACCCTCCCGTAGATCTCACTTTGGAAACACTGAGGAAGGTTCGGCTGAAGTCCTGGGAGTGGATGGATTCAGTGGAGAGGGAGACCCAGCTCAAGAAGGAAAGAGGGCTGAAGACAGGCTCACGGGACCCCCTCGGGAAGAGGCTGAGGGTCAGACGGTGGAGGATGGGGCCTCCGGGAGGGGAGGAGGTGCTGAAGGACACAGTGGGCGGGTTCTGCAGAGATGTAAAGTGAGAAGAGAACTCCTCGTGAGTTCAAGGGCATCCTCTGGGGATAAAAGGGTGGTGGGGTGGGCAGCACGCAGCAGCTGCCCCTGCGTTTCTCCTTTGTGGCTGGCATGTCCCAAACAGTAGGATGCTGACAGGCACGCGGAGAGTTCTCCCCAGAGAGAGACGGGGCATCTCAGGACACCTATTATTTCTAGTAAAGGAGTTATTATACAAAAAGAAAGCAAGCATAGGACATCTGGCTGCTTCTTCATTTCCTCCCTCCTCCAGGCAAAAGATTGCATCTCCTGCCACAGTAAAGCCACTTGGGGGTGCCTCGTGGAGGAGCCCCATGAGTGACTGAAAGGCAGCTCAGCTTCTGGCCAGGGGCAGGCTCTGGGGAGGTCCCAGGGCTTTGTTTTGCAGGGAAGGGATGTGAGCAGGTGATGCTCCTGTTATTACACATCATGCCGGATGAGTCACCTGGAATTTCCTAAGGATTTAGGTCAAGGATTGGAGCAAATGGAGGGGAAGGAGGAGGGAGGCGGAGAGAGAGAGAAGAAAGATAACGAGCTGGATCCTGCCGGTGAGTAAAGTTGTTCTCTGCTTTAAAGTGAGACATCTCGGGAGGGGCCTTGACTGGGGGAAACGAGGTACCAGGGAATGTCCTGGGGCAGCGGCTGAGCTGGAGTTTAAGGAGGTGATGGTTTCCCGGAGGACCTTGGGCTGAGGCTGCCTTCCTCTCCTGCCAGGAGAAGGGGGCCCTGGTGGCAGAGTAGCAGGAAGACCCCTGGGCCCAGAGAGAGGGCAGGGGCCCACGTCACAGGCCCTACCCAATCCCAGGTGTCTTGGGCTGCTGCACAAGTTCTTTTCCGAGGCCTCGTTGGGCTTTAATCTTCCATAAGCTTGGGACACCCCAGGCAGGCATCTTCACGGCAGGAAGTCGGCTGCCGGCTGGACCGTCACGCTCCCGAGGGTCCGTCCAGCTCTTAGACGTTTCCACTGTTCTTGGTTTCAGTAAACTGGTCCTAGGTTGAAAGAGCATGAGGTCTTTTCTGTGTAAAACTGGGTTTGTTGCCTAATCCTTGGTGAGACAAGTTGGAATCGGTGCCCGGCTGCTGGGACACAGCTGGCCTGGGCCTGCAGGGACCTAACCCTCAGGTACACAGGTGGCTCAGGCACAGGGGTAGAGAATGTTTTCACAGCCACCCACGCTGGGCCTTGAAGGTTGCGTCCTGGCAGATGAGGGGGACGAGCAGTCCAGGCAGGGGAAATGCACACGGGGAGTGGGGCGTGGAAGTCTCCTGGCCGGAGGCAGAGCCGCCTTCCGCAGGTGAGCAGGGCGCGGACTAAGGCAGCCGTTTGTGTTCTGACCTTTAGCTTTACAGCGTCGCTGCTCCCGACCCTTGCCCAGTCCCTGCTTTCAATGTATAGTAGAAAGTTAATTTCCCCGCTCCGACCTCCCCCCCTCTCGTTTACCGGATTTGGATCTCTCGCACATGTTTTTAATAGGCATCCCTTTGCCTTCTGGGTTTTATTCTGTTTTCTTTTCCTTAAACAAAACAGAAAGTCAATGCCAGCTTGGAATCGGGCTCAGAGCTGAAGCCAGCCAATGCGTTAGGCTGGCAGGGGGCCAGTCGAGAATTAAGTGCCCCGTGCTCCTCGAGTGGTCTGGCCGACACCGCACCGGTGGGGACAGGGGGCCGAGAACGGCTGCAGCGGGAGGCTCCTGCGTCTGCAACACCTCTGCTGCGGGAAGAGAGACTGGCACAGACTCAGCAGTCTGGCCGAGAGCAGAAGCGTTTGAAGGGAAGGCCTTGGGCACACGCCATCAGCTGCCACTCCAGGTGTGCTGAGTCCTTGGCCTAGAGAAGCGAAACCACTTTCCATTGGGGCAGGTCACCTTACCCTGTGGAGTTGTCCTCCCAGAGGAGCCTGTGAGTGGCGTATGTTCAGGGTTTTTAGAAGCAACCTTACATAAAATTGCTTCTACGTTTGTTGGGAAACTCTGGAAACTAGGGTGGGTTGGCTGGCTGGATCGATTGATATGGGGGAGGAGTAGCCACCTGAAGATGTCATTTAAGATTTAGTGCCCAGGACAAGTTTTGTTTCCCCTGCAGAACTAGTAAGAATTGTCTGTCCACCAACCAGAGCCATGTAGCATATTTCCCCTTTTTGCCTTGTCTGCTAGGAAGCTTAGAGCCAAGCTGAGTGCTCTTTCAGTAGCTATAACTTCATGGTTAGCCTGTTTATAATCTTCTCTTTTCCAGGGTCCTGACTTTGTCTTGTTCGGAACCATGGTGTGGATAAGTCCTTTGGTAGGAAAGAAATGAGGGCATACATGCAGTTTAAAATAAAGTGCCATTCAAGGCAGAACCCAGAGGTGGTGATCATACTTGGGTCTGCAGCTCCTCGTACTGAAATGCCTTGAGGAAGCACTGAGGGATGATGGGAGGGAGAGAGGTGAAAGGCAGGGCTGACTGTCAGTTGTTTGCAGACAACAGTAAGTGCGTGACTGCGGTGCTGCTTCTGAATGTAGGTCAGCTCGTCCAAACAGCACTCCCTGAAATGGCAGCCTTCAGACTTTGCCTTGGCCTGACTGTTCTGTTCCCCCAACTAGCATCTTCTTAATTATGTGTCAGGCTCCTGCATCCTGTGTTTTCCACAACACTGTTCAGTGAGTGTCTGTGAGTTGCAGGGATGTTTAGATAAGGGCTCAGATCTGCTTGGGAGGGCCTCTTGGGCTAGGACCCCAAGCCTCTCTCTGATTCTGAGACACCTTGAAGCCCACACATCCCCAGAACATGGTTCTGGCCCCATGTTACCCAGCGGGTGGCCTGCTGGCTTCTCTTCTTTTGACGGGTGGGCTGGGTCAGTGTTCCTGGGAGCCTAGCTCGCTCACTTCTGCCTGGACTCAGCCCAGGGGGTGCTGGAAAAGGCTTTATAATTTGGAGATGAAGACTGCTCTGTTCTTTACTTGGCTAGAGAAGCCAAGGCCAGCCCGGATCAGCCATAGCTGCCTCCTCGGGGGGACCCATGCCAGAAACGCCGTGACCTACATGGTCTGCTTTCAGTGGCTTCCAGTACACTGCAGTCACTGTTCAGACTGGGCCACTGAGGCCAGAGAGGGACGTCACGTCCCTAAGGTTGCACAGCAGGGTCAGCAGAGCTTGCCTCTGGGAATTCCCCAGTACCTTTCGGCCCTGACACGTTGCCAGACCACTTTGCAGGCTTGGAGTGCACTTGGATTTCTTAGGTGGTGGTGGTGGTTTTTTTTTTTTAAGGTTTCCAAAGCAACATAGCTCACATTTTAGTGACCACATTGTTTAGAATATAGCTTATCTCACTGGAATGTCAAGCATCGAGCAAAGCCAGAGCTGGATGTGGCTGACGTGGCTGAAGCCAGCCTCAGGGGCACTGGCCGCAGGCCATGGTCGCTCCTGCCCCATCACACCGCTTTCACCATTAAGTAGTGTGGACCCTGGCAAGAGAAGGAGGGGCAAGGACACTTTGCCCCTTTCGGATGGAGGTCAGGACAAGAACAGGATCTTTTCAAGTTCATATAACCAAAATTATTATAATTTCTGTTAACACCATTTACTGAGTGCTTGACGTGTGCCCCGCTCTCCACTGGAATTATCGCAGTCCATCCACAGACAGCGCCTGGTGATAAAGGAGATTCTCCACTCTGGTGACCTGGGGGAGATGCGGACACTGAAACTCAGAGTTTAACTGGTTTGCTCAGCAGCACACAGCTGGTCTGTGTGTGAGCGGAGGGTGGACGATGGTCCATCTGGCCTTGAAGCTTGTGCTCGATGACCTGGTCAAACATCTAGGGCAGTGGTTTTCAACCGGGGCCTATTTTGCCCCGTGGAAGACTTCTCGCCATGTCTGGAGGCATTTCTTACTGTCACAGCTGGGAGGGCGAGATGGATGTGTGCTGCCGGCATCTAGTGGGTAGAGGCCAGGGATGCTGTGCACATCCTAGAGTGCACAGAACCCTCTCCCCCCAAAGACAGAATTATCTGGCCCCAAATCTCAATAGTGCCGAGGTTGAGAAACCTGATCTAGGTGTCCTGACCCTCTAGCTGACTCTTCCTGGGTGTGTTGAGTGCAGGGATGTCACCGGGCTGCAGCTCCTCCCGTGTGTGCTGACCTTCTCTTTACCCTCAGACGGGATCATGGGCGTAGACCCCAGAAGGAGATCAGGGCCACTTTGCCCTGCAGGGGGCCCCCAGGCCCCTCCTGGAACAGCTTCTGATATTTTCTCTCCTGGGCTTTACGCACTTTCAGAGGTCTGGTGAGCTGAGCAGAGGTTCTCGTGGGTTCTCGCCCTGGGAGGTTGCCCGGCGGGCGGTGAGCAGGGGTCTCGGGCCAGGGATGAGACCTGGCAGGGCGAGCCGTTCCCATCACTCTCACTGGCTCCCACAAAGACACGCCCTGAGTGACCAGGCGGCTCCACGTATATGTAAGAGCCAGAGCAAGTGACTCAGGCTGGAGGTCTGAGACGGAGGAATGAGAGCAGCAGAATCCCTGATTCGCCAGCAGATGGTGGGATTCAAGTCGGCAGAGAGCAGGATGTGGCCCAGGGAGCAGTGCAGAGCAGAGAAGCAGCTGGAAGGGCTGGCTGGAGTGCTGGGGAGTCCTGTCAGAGGCGTGGCACTGCTGCAAGTGAGGAATGACGAGGGCCCGGCCCAGGGCCAAGAGGATGGACCCTAAGGTGGGAGATGACACACAGACAGGCAGGAGGAGGGCAGGTGTGGAGCCTGGGACAGCTGGAGGTGACAGGAGGCGTAGGGAATCACGGGAAAGGTGATGTGGAGGCACGTGAGGGGAAACCTCTATTTCAGGGGTTCCCACCTCTTCTGAGAACCGCCCCCTCACAGGATGGCAGTTTGCTCTGAGGAGCCCTTGACCGAGACACAGACTGACAACTAGGATAAATTCAGAGCTTCTTTTAGGTGAGTTTGTGTCTTAGTCACCCCGACAGATGGCATCTGGATACATTTGGAAGACAGTTTCCGTAATAAGAGGCAGGGACCCAGTTCACTCTGTAGACGGTGCCTAGTGCCTGGTGCCTGTGCGGTTGTAGACGTGACCCCCTGGGCCGCACCAGCCTTGTCATTTCACAGGCTTGGACGCTGCCGCCCGACAGGCTAGGAGTTTGCCCACGACCAGGCAGAGCCAGGAGCTGCACGCCCTTCTGGGGGGCAGACATCAGCATGGGTTACTTTGGGGACCTTGGGAGAGAGGTAGATGGTGTGGCCAGACCGCAGTGGGCGCTCCTGGCCTGTCCGGTGCGTTTAGGCAGGTGCTTGTTGGTCTCAGGGCCTTTTGGGTTTGACCCAGCACCTCCTTGAATACTGCTTCAACCCAAGGCCAGGCCAGGCCAGGCCGGGCAGGGCCTTTGTGAGCTCAAACTAATAAAAAGTGCCAAGGCCAGTGGAATGCTTCTCCCAACACCTGAGGATTTTGTCCCACTGGATCCTGCGAGTTTCACACAGTAAAAGGGTGGGGGGGGATTATAATGCCCTGAGAGGTGGGGAAACAGGCTTCCAGAGTATCTAGGGGACCCCATCCAGGAGCACAGGGGCTGGGGAGCCCCCTGACCCAGCGGCCCGGCCTGTCTCCCCAGATCTGCAGCCCGTCACCTACTGCGAGCCGGCCTTCTGGTGTTCCATCTCCTACTACGAGCTCAACCAGCGTGTCGGGGAGACATTCCACGCCTCGCAGCCGTCCATGACAGTGGATGGCTTCACCGATCCCTCCAACTCAGAGCGCTTCTGCCTGGGGTTGCTCTCCAATGTCAACAGGAATGCGGCCGTGGAGCTGACGCGGAGGCATATCGGTAAGGGGCGGCCGCGTTCCCCCCCCGTGACACCACCCCATGCCCCAGCCCAGCACAGCCCCTGCCAGAACCCACCAGCCACCACTGTGCGCCTCCCCCATGCCCGTCCCCCAAGCTCTGTCTTGCCTTGTTTAGGGGCCAGACAGGTAGAGTTCCGGTTGCTTGATCGTTCCCACTCAGAGACCATTTCTGAAAATTTGAAAGCCACAGAGGAAGACACTTGACTTTCTTGAGAAAGGCAACTGTGCAATTCTCTTAATAAAAATACCCTTGAAGTACTGATAGGTGGACAAGTATATAGTCTATTTTGGAGGAATGATATTCTGTTTGTTCACTTCATATATGATGGTTCTAGGAACTTAGAAGAGGTGGAGAGACCAGCATTGCCCGCTGCCGGGACACCACTGCTGCTAACACTCTCTCCTGACACCCAGCACGTGGTGAAAGATCACTTAGTTTAGAGAGGGTGAAGCCATGCTGTGTGTCACTTGGTTTGCTCATAAAATTATCATGCTGAAGATGTTCACAGCTTTGCGATCCAGAGTCCTAGAAGGGCCATAGAGATGGTGTAGAGATGGTGGGTATCCTCAGACATTGTTCAGTGCACGCAGGGTGGCCGAGGGGTTCCAGAGTAAACTCAGGAGCTGGGCAGGGCAGCAGGGGTCTGGGCCCATGTGAACCAGAGCACCTCTGCTCTTGTTTGTATTATATCTTGCGCCTTCACAGAAGATTTCATTTGGAGAGAGGGTTTTACAGTCAAGAAAAGTTTGGAAGCCATGGGCCTGCGCCAGTGTGCTCATTTCCCAGGGAATAATAACCTGATGCCCAGGGACGGGCAGAGCCCTGCAGAGGCCACACAGCAAGTGTGTAACACAGTGACAAAGAGGCCCCTGCTGCCCCTGAGCCTGCGTCCTTCCCAGACAGCCTCCTACTTGTTTTCTTTTAAAAAGATCCTCGGTGGTATACACGGGTATTTACTTACTCACTTTATACTTTTCTATATTTAAATATAACATTTCAAAAATTACCCAAACATTTTTGTTCTTTGGGTCTGGGTCTTCCCACCTCCACCTCCCGCTCTTGACTGACATAACTCCAGGGCGCCTCCTAGTGGCCCCTGAATCTGTCAGCACCCTGGTGTCTGTGAGCCGCCAAGTCCTGTAGCACTGAGCCAGGAAGAACTGGGGAGTGGCGGGGCCGGGGACAGTGGTGGGACGAGGAGGCAGGCCTGCAGCCGGTCACCTGGTTTCCATCCCACTCCATGTTGCGCCTGTGAAAGCTGGCTCCATTCCCCGGCCCTCTGGGCCTCGGCCCCCAGGAGTGGCAACAAAGACCTTCCAGGCAGAAGAAGAGAACATCCCCTGGCTGAGCAGAGACTCGTTGTCAGAGGGTTTATGTAACTGCTTGAATTGCAGAGCCAATTTAAAAATAATTTCTGTCCATCTGGAGTGGATTTAAGAGATGAAGGAAAAGTAAATGACATAAAGCTATGGAATGTTTCAGAAAAATGCATCGAGGGGAGAAAGGTACAGGGAGCGGCACTAATTAAGCCATCCTTGCAGTGAAGGGCTCCTGGGGTATCTGCTGCCTCAGGAGGAGCTCTGCAGGCTGACTAAATGAGTTTCTGAATCTTGGAGGGGGAAGGGACCTAGTAGTAGTAGCAGCAGCAACTACTGCTCACCAGGCACTTGCTGTGTGTCTTACAGCAGCTCCATGAGGTAGGTATTATTGTTGCCCCCATCTTACAGATGAAGAAACTGAGGCTCAGCGGCTGAGTAACTTGGCCGAGGCCCATGGCGGGTCATTGGCAGAGGCTGCTGTTAAGACTTACCCATGCTCTTTCCTCTTGTCGTCTGCCTCCCCAGCTTTGGCAACCTAGCATCACCCACCACTTCCCTGTGTGTTTAGACTTGGGCTCTGGGCCCTGTTTGCCTGGTGACCCTGGCAGGGAACCAGTCACTTGGAACATCGGCTGCAGTTCTGCCTCCTTTGGTAGCCTCAGCTGGTGCCAGGACCACTCTGACCCGAATCTCTCTAGGGCGAGGCGTGCGGCTGTACTACATAGGAGGCGAGGTCTTCGCAGAGTGCCTCAGCGACAGTGCCATCTTTGTCCAGTCTCCCAACTGTAACCAGCGCTACGGCTGGCACCCAGCCACCGTCTGCAAGATCCCACCAGGTAACACCACCGACATACCCACCCTTTCCCTGAGGTCCTCTCCTCTGCGGCACATGCCTGGGATGCTGGAAAGGTTTCTTCTCTCTTACCTTTTCTCCTCATTGGTGTTTGCATTGACAATCTGGAGATGCTTCCCTTGGGTTTTCTCTCTGCCTTGCTGTCTTATTGTGACCTCCCCGAACCTTCGGGGAGCAGACGCAGCATCTGACAGATCCGCCTTTGATCTGTGGGTACCTGTTTATTGCCTGTGTGCATAGATGCTAAGATAGTATGCCTGCTTCCTTCCTTCCTTTTCTTCCTCCCTCCCTTCCTTCCTAAAGCCATGCCAGATGCTGTAGGGGGATGGAGGGGTGCAGGAAGCCCTCCTGCTGTCCCCACAGACCTTACCCATCAGCTGAGTGTACAAGGCAAAGACACAAATGCGTTTAATACAAGGGAGGGTGCTGCGCACCATGCAAGCAGCACAGGTAACGTGCTCTTGGATCCAAGGGGAAAAACACATTTAACTGTTAGGATGGATCAGGAAAGGCTTCATGGAGGAGAAGGCATTTGGGCTTGGAGCGATAGGTAAGCATTAGGCATAGGGTGATGGTGGGGCGGGGACCGTGAGGGCATTCCAGGCAGAGGGAACGATATGGGCGAAGGCCCAGAGGTGATGGAGGGCAGGGCACACGTAGGCTGCACTCTGCCTGCAGTGGAGGCCGTTTAAACGACAGTCGGGAGACATGTTTAGAAAACATGATGGGACCAGGCCATGGAAGGACATGAGAAAGTTTTGCTTTTATTCAGGGGGACTGTTGAGGGTTTTCTGAGTAGGGCTACGAATCCCACCTGTACTCCAAGGGGTGGCAGGCTCACCCCAGAGGGTGGCTTGGACAGGGCCAGGCCTGGGTAGATGACCAGGCAGGTGGCTGATCTCATCCAAGGCCTCTTTATTTAGAAAGCTGAGGCAGGAAGCCCCCGCCGAAGCCCACTTCTCCCAGGGCACACAGCCGCAGAGTGTGGACTGTGCCCGGTGGGTAGAGTGTGTGGCTCAGTCCATTGCCTGCGGCATGTGTGTGGCATGTCTTCCTGCTCACTAAGTAGCAGGTGATGGTGGAGCGGTGGGTCATGGGCTGGATCCACTTAAGAATGCAAAGCGTTTTGAGATGCTCGTGGTGCTCTCCATTTCTGGAACGTCGTGTGGTTGCGTTTACAGAGCACACGGCTGTCTTGGGGCTCACTTAGTCCTCACCAGTTATTCTAGCTCTTCGGGCGAGGAGGCATGCTGAGGAGACAAGTTCAGAGAGGTCAGGCTACCTGCAAAGGACACACAGCTAGTAAGTGGCCGAGCCAGGATGAGCCTAGGGCTGTGTGCTCCTCTGCTGCTTGCTGGGCGGGGGACCGGAACCCACCTTGGGCCCTGCTTCACCCCCTTCCCCTCAGAGAAAATGAGAAGAGGAAGTCCAGATGCGCACTTGGCTTTCTGCCCATGCCCCGGCCCCGCCCTCTCCCTCTCTCTGGTTCGGGCAGAGCTGGCTGCGGTGCTGGATGTTATCTCATGGAATGTCAGAGCTGGGGAGGCCTCTGAGGCCAGCCTCTACTTTCACAAGGGAGACACAGGCTTAGAAGAGAAAGTGACCAGCCCAGAGTCACGCAGCAAGCCAAGGGGCACAGTGGTGGCCCGTTAGTGTCATCTCAGCTCACCTTTTGGGCATTTTCGGCATGTGCTTTTTTTTGTCTTTAATTTTTCTGATTGACACATTCCTGGCACTCAGGCGGTAGGACTTCGAACAAGAGATTTACTGTAAACTTTATGTGTGCCTGTCTCTGGTTTTATGCCTGGAGTAGGTACACACCTTCACTTTGCCGAGAATGTCACCCCACCCCAGCCTCGTGCCCAGAGGCCAAGGTGTGGCCCAGATCTCTCGCTCCCTCCTGGCCCGGGCAGAGGTGGATTTGTTGGAGGAGCCCAGGTGGAAGGTGCCCAGGACCCTCTGCCGAGCTCCTGTTGGCACGGCAGGCCGGGTAGCCTCTCAGCTGGCCCGTCTCTCTGATGCTCCCTCCATCAAAGGGCAAGGACTCCTGTTCCCCAGGAGGTCGGCCATACCTGCACACCACGTGGGCCTTCAGGCTCGTGACCCTGCCTCTGTTCCCTGGAGTCCTGCCTTGGCCCCTTCGCCCAGGGCAGGGCCCACCTCTCCCAACCGTTTCCCTTGTTCCTGGGCTCACTTTACTGTCTTCCTCAGCCTTCCCACAGCTCTGGGAACTGGAGCTTATGGGCCACTGTTTAACTCTCCCCCCTCACCTGTGTCAGCTGCATCTCCCCATCAAGGCGGTGATGGCTTCAGGGGCAGGGACCACATGGGCCCACCCCCAGTGTGGTGCGGAGCGTGGAATCTGTAGCTAATATGGGAACACCGGTCCTGGTGACCCGGCGGGGGGGGGGGGGGGGGCGGGGCGGGGCGGGGCGGGGGCTTTAGCCAGGAGAGGAGCTCCGGACAAGTGCACTCTTCGTCCCCACGAGCACTGTTTTTGTTCTGTTGGCAGGATGCAACCTGAAGATCTTCAACAACCAGGAGTTTGCCGCCCTCCTGGCTCAGTCTGTCAACCAGGGCTTCGAGGCCGTGTACCAGCTGACCCGGATGTGCACCATCCGCATGAGCTTCGTCAAGGGCTGGGGAGCCGAGTACAGGTCGGGGTTGGGGTGCCTGTCCCCGGGATGCGGGGACTGCAGGTGGCTCAGAACACAGAGCAAGGGCTCCCCAGAGATGAGCTAGGCTGGCCCTTTCCCCATAGAGCAGAGGGACCAGGGATACGAGCGGGGCCAAGTCCCATTAGACAAGAGCTGAGCAGTGCTTGCCCAGTGCTTCAGTTTCTCAGGACCTGGGAGCATTCCATCCTCACCACAACCCTGGGTGGGGACGCCGGCATTGTCCCCGTTGTACGGATGAGGGAACGAAGGCCCAGGGAGGGAAAGCGACTTGCCTGGAGTTGCATCATTTGTGGAAAAGCTGAGCCTAGGACTGTGTCCTCTTGGCGTCTTCCTCGTTCGTTTTGGGCAGATGGTTTTAGGACGACCCTCTCCGGGGAGTTAAGTCTTCATCTCACTGTTCCTTCTCTCCTCTGTGGCTCCACCTCTGACCTGGGGACCCTGAGGATCTAGGATATTAAAACTGAGAAGCAGGGAAGGGAGAGGAGGAGATTTGGGTAGTCAAAGGAACAAGATTTACTTGCTCAGAAATGATTTTTTCAGAATTTCACATATTGGTTTAAACATGGCACTGGTCAGGGGTGTCCCTGGTTTGCTCTGTCGAATCTCTCGGGCCGCTCTGCTGTGGGCTTAGAGAAGCTCTTTCCTTCCACACCTGGACAGGAGTTTCCCCTAGAGGCAGGTCTGTGTGCCCAGCCCCGACTCTGCGGCAGACACAGAGGTGCCCACACGTCAGCTGGAGCCAGCGCCTTGCAAGTTACTCTCCCCTTCTCTCCATTTTTCCAGATGTTTGGAATCCATTTTGTTTTGCAGTCATTCTGCACCCAGGCCAAACCCATTTCAGTATTGGCTCTGGGCCACCATTTATAATGAAATCCAGATGAGCATGACTTATGGAAAGTCAGATTCTCATTAGAGGATTTCGGTCCATAAAATCCTCCTCTTTCATTTACCGTACTCTAGCTGCTGTTCTCCGTGTCTGCCCCACAGTGCCGGGGAACACAGCACCTTGGTCTCTGGGGTCTCTCTCAAATCTGGGATGAATGACCAGTTGAGCTATTTGAGTGGTCAGCCGTCGGGGAACTTACAACCCAGTTATAATGGCCTGAGATTAGCCCAGGCCCAAAGGCCCAGCCCAAGGGACATTTTAGCTCACCTTTTGGCCTTGGCTGAATCTTTTAGGGAGCAAGAGTTGAAAGGTTAGAAAATTAATCTTGTTTTTAGTTGGGGAAAGGGAAATATTTAAAGATGGACCCAGTGGAAAAGAGCCAGAGGGAGGTCCATTTGTTCCTGTTAGCACTCAGACTGCAGTCCAGAGGGCTACACTCAGGCACCCAGGTCAGGCAGGCACGCCAGGGCGGAGTCTGCAAGCCCATTTCTAACCCTCCACTCGGGAGAAGCGCAGGCCAAGCAAGGAGGGTGGTGACCTCGGGCCAGCGGCTCTTGACCTGGCGCGGCACTGCAGTCCTCCAGCTTCAAGTGTTTGGGAAGAGGCCCCTGCTGGCAGAAGCCTTTCCCTGGGGGCACTGTGTCACCGTGCAGGACATGCTGCCAGCACACCCAGCCCTGTGCAGCCCACCACGTCACTGCCACCCGGCAGCACCGCAGAGCAACCGAACTGGTGGTGCGGCCCCTTCCCAGAACAGTCTCGCCCTCCTCCTGCCTCCTGGGCCAAGGAGAGTAAGGTTTCACCCCTTCCTGTGAGGTGGCTGAAAGCAGGGCCCAGGCCTCTCACCTCCAGCTGGCACCAGCGCCTCCGGCCTCAGCAGATAGCCTTTGCTCAGTGGAGGCCTTTGGGAGCTTGCCTGCAACCTGCGTCATCAACCAGCCCGAATTTAGACAAAGTGCTTTGGGGAAAAGAAACGTGTGGTGTGCCTTGGTTTTTTCCAGTAATTGTTCCATGGCTCACTCTGCTCGTAAGATTTTCCAAAATAGGGCCATAGATGGGAATTGTATCAGCACATTGGGGACCGACAGCATGTGGACTCTGTCGGCGCTTTGTAAGAAACACCCCTCAATCAGGCAGGCGCACGTCATCGCGGCCTGCTGGGGGTGGGTAGGGGCTGAGGGCAGGGGACCTGTAGCTGCCCTCTCAGGACAGGGGGACCAGAGAGACCTCTGCTCTGGCTGAGGTTCTCCATCAGGAGCCCATCAAGGCAACCGGGGGGGCCTCTGGGGTACCCTGGAATTTGCCTTACATGTTTCTCTTAAGGGGGCCACCTCCTTCCCTGGTGCAGGAGAACCTGATTTACTCAAAGCCCTTCCTGCTTGGAGTTTGGCCCGGCAGTTTCAGCAAGTTTAGTGGCACCTCCTCCAGGACAGGGTCTAGCAAGGTAGTCCGTATCTCTGGCTCTGGGAAGAAGCGTGTCACCAAAGCAGGAAAAGGCATTCTGACATGTCAGTGTGTGCTTCTGGACATTCTTAACATCCCCCAACCCACCCCTTTCCCAATGTCTTGCAGGAGACAGACCGTGACCAGCACCCCCTGCTGGATCGAGCTGCACCTGAATGGGCCTTTGCAGTGGCTTGACAAGGTCCTCACCCAGATGGGCTCCCCAAGCATCCGCTGCTCCAGTGTGTCGTAGAGACATTGGGTGTGAAGGGGGAGGGCGGGGAGGGTGGGCTTGGGGAAAATGGCCATGTAGGAGGTGGAGAAATCAGAACTCAAATCACTGTTGTCAAAGAAGAAGAAATTTTTCTCCCTCAACCAAAGTGGCACCAGCCTGTTTTACAGAACATGAAAGCAAACCCAGAGATGGATTTTTATGAACAGCCGTGTCTGCTGAACACATTTGCCCTTTGGCCCTGGTGTGAAGGGCAAGAAATGGCTTCTGCTCTGGTGGCTTGAGCAAACAGGTAGTATTTTACCACCTGCCCCCTCCCCCAGCCCCCTTTTCTTTTAATGACAGCAAACTGAGATGTCACTGCCCAACAGGAAACGGCCCTGTGGTCAGGACTGAGTGCGGAATTCACCGTGGGCGCTCTAGAGGCAGGGAGAAGCCGGCAGGCAGGGGTACGAGTGCACCTCGGGCCCAGCCCTCCTCTTCCAGTGAGCATTCCTGAACCCCAGCAGCGGCAGACCTTGCACCCTTGGGGGCTGAATTGACTTGGGGTGGGGAGGGGTCTTGTCTGTCTCCACCCCCCGGGGAGCATACTGATTGGTGTGAGCGAGTGTGTCCAGAACCGAGCACACAGGGACCGGTGGGAAAAGGTGGTGACACCTCTTCTTTAAAAACACTCTTAAAGTTGTCTGCATTTTCAGCAGTTGGAAGGATCTGTTGAGGCTCAGCACGTAGGAAATGTATAGTTTGTAGCATCACGTTAATCTCAAAGAGATTTGAATTATGTGACGTGTTCCTGGGAAGCAGGAGGCAGTTGTCCGTGATGGTGTTCAGGCCGAGGCAGCACCACCACGGTGCGTGGGTCTCCGGTCACCTGTAAGAGCTCGCTCTGCTTTCTCACGCATTCGGCTATATTGGCTGATGTAGTCAGTTGCGTTAATTAAATGAACTTTATCGTATGCTCTTTTAAACCTTTGTTTTATATTTAAAAAAACAAACAAACCCTGGGTTGGCACGTTGATTGGGAAACCAGAGGGGGACCCAGCAACTTCTCCCCCGAAGTTAAGCTTTTCCAGGTTTTGTTGAGAAGACACCTGCCAGCACTTTTGGAAGCTAAAATTAACAGAAGCAAATTCACCAGGAGGGAAAGATCTCTCAGGCCAACTGACAAAAGCAAATGAAAGGGCTATTAAAAATTTTTTTTACACCTTTGAAAATTGCAGGTTTGGTGCAAAGAGGTCTGTCATCTTTCCCCTGGGATATGAGATTATCTAGCTCACAGTAGAGGATCATCAGCGACAACTCTAGCAGTTATAATGTGTAGTAAGTACTGCTCCCAGTGGCAATTAGTGAGAAAACTACTATAAGTTATTTCAACTGGAAAAAAAAAAAAAAGAGCCCTCTCCTACTGGCCTTTTGCAGAATACAGCAGACGGAATTGCCACTTGCAATTGGTACTTTATACTTTGCTGCTGTTTTTGTATGAAATGACTTATCCCACATTTTTGCATGGATTTCTACCAGGAAAAATAAAGGGATTTCCTATGGAAGTCCTGTCTTAATTGCAGGTGAAGGGAAGAAAGTGTACACTTTTGGCAGGTATAAACCTCAAATGTGATGACATTTCTGATGCTATGTGGAGATGCTGGGGGCTTCCTGGGTGCCTCACTTGCAGGATCCTAGGCCTCTGAAGCTCCAGCCCTGAAGTTTCCAGGTAGGAGAGCTGCTTGCCAAGCCTACAGAGGACACAGGAAGAGACAAGAGTACGTTGCCAGACCTGGACTGGTTTTCGTGCAGGACTGTTGACACAGAGCCGGAGACAGTGTGTCGTCCCTCACTCCACCTGAGGGGACCAGATACTGCAAGTCTGACGTTCGTGCCTGGTATGAAATGATGGTGGACTGCTTCTTTTAGATACAGGAAATCATCTGAACCTCCTGGATGTGTGTTCCTGCTCCCGGTCAGGTCTGAGACTCATGGTATGACTTCTTATTCCATTTTGGCCTCGGCTGAAGCCATCGTGGTGCCCCCTCTAAAAGCCACGGGGAGCAGTCTCTGAGGGCCCGCGTTCTCCACCTGCTAACGTGACCTCCTATGAGGGCTTCCTACGGCGCACAGCTGTCCCCCAGGTACTTGGGAACTGGCTTCAGGTACAGCCCAATTTGGGTGATCTTGTTGGTCACATCTGGCTGCATTCGGATGGTGTCTTAGAACCCTCAGTGCTCAAAGCTAAAGGCTACTTCTAGGAGGCATGAAGTTTTAATTTTGTGTTTTTCCGAAAGCTACTTACTTGGCCCTTTTTCTTTATAGACTAGACTGCTGAAGGAGGATGAGTGAGGAAAAAGTGGGGAAGCCCACCTTCAGCACCATTGAAAAGAAATTTGGTTGTACCCAGAAGTTAGGATCTGGTTTCATTCCCACCATAGAGGCTGCGTAGGTGGCTTTGAGGCACGTGTATTAGTAGTGTCCTTCAAGTCATAAAAATAGTTTTAAAATCCTATTGCCTGAAGGCATTTATACATTGAAAAACTTAAAGGACAGCTGAAAGGGGCAGCAGGAAATCAGGGCAGTTCTGGGGGGTGACGGTAGCTGCTGGAGACCCTTTTCAGTGCCGTTGTCCAGGCTGCACAACGTGCCTTGTTCCCCTGCCGCGGGCTCCCCGCCAGGCCACCTTCACCTTGCGGCTTGTGCTGACGCTAACCTGAGAGTAGCTATAGCGCGGGGCCCTAGATCCTGGCCTCAGCACCTCCCTCAGGAGCCAACTTGTATTCCCTTTCCTCTCCTCCCACTCCCTCCCCCCTCCTAACTTTATTTAGTACTTGGAGCCTTCCAGCACAAGTAGGTAGCCGCCCCAGCGGTTCGGGTTACAGGCCTGTGCTGGCCAGTCTTCTCTGCTGGCCACCTTCCTGGCAGGCTGCAGATCTGACATTCTGAGACAAGCCCAGAGTCAGGAGCGGGGACTTGGACTCTTAGGAAGAACAGACATGAGGGCAAGGCTGCTGGCAGACTTTTCCATTGTCCTTATGTTGTCTGTGCTGTATTTTTTTATTTACCATGGTGATTATTTTTTTAAATCATTGTTAATGTATTGGAATGAGCTGTAAGCACGTATCTTGTGCTTTGTTTTTCTCCATCTCCCTCTGGCTTCCTAGAGTTTGGACGTATTCCAGGGCTAAATGCTTTTACTCACACCGCAGAAAAAGGCTTTCTTTAAGTAACGTGTGCATGTCATGCATGTATGTGAGTAGCTTGGGGAGACGGCAGATATCTGATTTCATTCTCAGCCCCAAGCTGCCATTTCTGAGGCTCCGTGAGGGTCTCTGCGGGGCGAGAGCTCACATTAGGCCACTCTCTGTAGTCCTTAAAAGGAGAAGGGAGGGACAGGAATCTGCAGACTGCTCAGGGGACTGTTTACCAAGGGGGTTACCAGTAGCAAGAGAGGGCATGAATTTGGTTCTGGGCCCTGTGTCTTACTGTGTGACTAAGTGGCAGAGTTGGGAGTTTTTCCCAAATCTACATCTTTGCTAGAAGGAAACCTCAACACAGCTAAGTTGTACCATTTTTCTTTGTGTGGCATAGACGTTCCCTTCTAGAACCCCTTCAAGTAACAGTCTTTCAGGAGTATCAGCCACTCCACACAAGTGGGTGGGAAATTAGAAAAATGTATGGATCAAAAATGAAGATGAGGCATTTCTGATGGAAGAGTGGGGAAATGACTTGCTCTACAGGCAACCTTTCAGAAACACAGCTATCACATGCAAAAACTCGTGTATTGTGTAAACTGGATTGAGAAATTCTCTCAAGTGATCCTGTAATTTTTTTTTTTTTTTATGCTAAAGTAATGTACACTCGAGCATTCTGGTGTTTTTATATTTATGTAATAATTTCTTAAAACCATTCAAGACAGATAACTATTTAATTTTTTGAAGAAAGTTGGAAAAGGCTCTCCTCCCAAGGACAGTGGCTGGGAAGAGAGGGGGCACAGCCAGTTCCAAACGCTGGTAGAGGGTGCAGTGGCTTTTGGGCTCAGCACCTGCAATGACCGACCCAGGCTGGCTCCCCACGTGGCAGCATGTGACACAGGCAGCTCGGAGTCGAATACAGGCCCTTACGTGGGGGCCTTCTGAACCAAGCCCCTCTCCCTTTCTAGGGGTGAGAACTGTACAGAGGGATGGAGCCATCCCTCATTCACCCTCAGTGCTGCTGTTGCAACTAGGCTGGACTCCTGTTTGGGTGGGGAAGAAGAACGCGGAGGATGTTGATTACCTTCCCTTCTCAGCCAGCCTGACCTTCTTAATACCTTTGTAAAAAGCATGTATGTATTTATAGTGTTTTAGATTTTTCTAACTTTTATCTTAAGAGCAGAGCACCTGTTTAAGCATTGTACCCCTATTGTTAAAGAACTGTGCCCTCTCTCTCCTTCTCTCTCCCCTGTAAGTGCCCTTCTAATAAACTTTTCATTGAAAAGCTGCTGGGCCAGAAGCTCGCTCTCATTCTCGCTGCCACGTCTGGGTGCAGAGGAGAGGTTAAAGGGCCCCGGGGGCTTCAGAGAAAAGTGTCTCCAAGCCCAAGTGCACTCTGACCAAGGATGCGCCAGGTCCCATTCTGCCACAGCCCCGCTGCCCTCATTCACTCACCGAGGGCAACACGCGGTGCCAGCCAGTCCTGCAGGGATAGCGGGAGCCTCCGGGTCAGGCACGTGAAGGTGTCAAGTCTCCCAGTTGGCACGTCTCCCAGCGCCGCACAAGTCCCAGCGACGCTGTCTCTGTGTTGTTACTTCGCGTTCGTTTCCCTTGTATTTGAGAGCCTTTGGCAAGTGAGTGGACGCCACCGGATTAATCTTACCACAAGCAATGGAGGTAGGTTTCAGGTTCCGAAAGAAGTAGGTTTCCACACTCTCCAGCTCACATGACTTAGCTCCTGTGAAAATCCATTTTAAATTCCAAACGCCCAAGGAGAGAGAGAGACTTCAAAATTGTTTTCCATAGCTGAATCTTACACAGACCCCAGCTGATGTGGATTAAGAAACAGAATGATTAAAATGAATAAACAATTTGGGGGAGGTGGAAGAGGGCTGGAGTAATTCTCTAGCTGGGCCACTTCTACAGCAGCCTTCCCTCCCAGGACCTCACCGGAGTCCACACAATGCTGTACCAGGAGGGAGGCAGATTTCCCAGGAATGGCACCCACGTGCCTATAGGTTTGGCCTCCATGAACTACATCAAATCCCTACCTTCGTTGTTATTTGGCCAGTTCTAGCCTCCCGCCTCTAAACGACTTTCCCCAAGGCTTTATCTAGTCCATCCCTCGGCAAATGACTCTCACATCCCTACCTCTAAACGAACCTGTTCCTTGAGCGCCACAACTTTAAATTCCAGCTGCCTGTGAAACGTGATCCAAAACAACACCCCCAAACTGAATCATCTTCCAAGCCTTGCCCAAGCGAGCTCCCTTTCCTGACTCTCTGTGTTTATCAGGAGCCCCCCCGCCGCCCCACCTTCTCCAAGTCCTGAGCAGCTCCATGCTTTTCTTTTCCTTGCTCCCCCCCGCCTCCCACCTCTGCAGCTGTCCCTGTTGATCCAGCCTCCCTTTTGGAAGGGCCCTGAATGTCCGCTCTCCTCTTTTTCTCAGGCCTGCACCTGCCCCTTCCATGGGGGTATCCCCAGACCAGTGTATGGACTCTTGACGTTCCTCCCTGAGAGAGCTCATCTACCTGTGTGATTTCAAGCCACATAAATGCTAAGGACTCCCAAATCAGTATTTCTAGCCCAGACATCAATCCCCAGCTTCAGACTCATATCCAACAGCCTGCTGGCTACTGGTACGTGGAGGTGCCACAAGTACCTCAAAACTCAGTTGAAAAACCGGAAGTCATCCTTACCCTTACTGAACCATCGCCCTCTCCTGGCCTTCAGCCCCGCTTTATCACAATCCTTTCCCCAGCCCATGGCCACGAAGTCACAGTCGTTCACCACTCCCTCACGCCCCACATCCGACCAGCCCTGTCCCTCCACTCTCGGCCCTGTGCTCCAGGCCCTCTGTCACCTGGACAACTGCATGGCCTCCTAACCACTCTCCGAGCCTCCAGCCTGCTTTCCCATAAATGCACCATCCACACTGCCCCCAGTGACCTCCCTGACCTTAGACAGCCCCAGAGTCCACAGCACAAATTCTAAGGCCTTCAACATGGGCCACGTGACCCTTACCACCTGGCCCCTGTCCAGCTCTCACAGCTCGCTGCCTCGCCCCTGCCACCCAGCGTCGTGTTAAGCACAGTTCCTCCTGTATCACACCAGTCTACATCCTGCTTCCCCCGCCCCGCCTGACACCACCAGTTCTCCGGGCTAACCTTCCCTAATGCTCTGAGACTCACTTCAGAAAGGAAGCCTTTTGTGAATCTTCCTTGAGACTTCCTTGAGAGCAGGGTCTGTATCTTATTCTTGTATCCTCAGCTGCTTTTGGCCACCACATACTTTTGCTGAATTCAGTGAATGAATTGGTGCCTGTATCTAGTAGATTCTACCTTAGCAATGTCTTTTCCATCCATTTTCATTGTGCTGTCCTATACAAGTCCTTACGTATGGTTGAAGGAATGCCACCAAAATAAAGTCCCTGACTACCTTTTATCACAGCTATTCCAATATTCTCCTAACTTGTCTCCCTCTAGTCCAGGGATGGCAAGTACAGGGCAAAATTACCACCTTTCACTAGTTCTCTATCCATGCAAAAACCACTCACCACAGTGCTGGGTCCATTCCCAGCTTCAGGATCCTTCTCAACACAGCTCTCCAGGCAGACTGGTAATCAATTGGCGTTGGCTAGTCCTGCTGCCAGATTTTCCTGGAATTAATTACAGTTACATGTCTTCTGCTCGAAACCCACTGGCTCCTTGATTACCTCCCGAGTAGGCACAAAGCGGAATTCCAAGGTTCTCAGCATCACTCCATCCTTATCTACCACCATTTCTCTAGCTGGACTACTGGGGTTTCCCCAACATAACCCCTTGCTTTCTTATCTCCATACCTTTGTTCATGCCATAGCTTCCACTAAGAATTTTGCAGCCTTCACCCAACGTATCTGCCCAAACTCTTAGCCCAAAACGCTCAATTCAAGCATCACTTCCTCAAAGTCAGTGGGTCTCAAAGTGTGGTCTCTGGTCAGCAGCATCCGTATCACCTGGAAAGTTAGAAACCCACATTCCTAGGCCCCACCCCAGACCTCCTGAATCAGAAATCCTGGGGTGGGGCCCTCCAGGTGATTCTGACATGGGCTCACGATTGAGAACCACTGCTCCAAGATGCACATCATGCTCTTCCCAACCCACTCGGCTCTCTCTCTCCACAGCAATTAAGGCTGGACACAGCATCCTGCCCAGCATTCGACCTTTTGTAGCCTCACTTTGCTCGCCCCCTTCTCCCGCCTGAGTTGGACAATGAGCTGCTAGGGAACAGAACCCGCATCCTTACCCAAGTCTGCAGGCGCGGCCATGGCCAGCCCCCCAGCACAGTGTGTCACCGAGGAGGGTCCCAGCCAGTGCTGGCTGCACTGAGTCCTCGTTTCAGCTCTCACCAGCATAAAGGAACAGGTTGCAGTTGCTCGTCTTTAGCTTCAAGTCTGAGGCCTTCTAACACCATTAATGACTTCCTGAGATTTCCTGGAACAGCAGGATTGATGCAGGCCATGTCCTTGGGCTTCAAAGGAACAGACTCTTCTCTCCTAAATTACACTGCTGTTTCCATAAAGTTCCTACCCCAGGCCTCCCTCAGCTTACATTTTGTAGCATTAAAGCCACCTGGTCAGTAACAGAAAAGGGAGAGGCAGTGGTTGGTCACATGCTTCACAGGAGAGAACCCGGGAGGGCTTTCTGTGACCCATTTATGCCTCACAGATTTATGGCTGTGAGGATCAAGTATTTGAGCCTATCAACATACACACAGATAAAAAAGGATTTTAGAGGAAAAAGAATTTTTTCTTCCCAAACCTGTGTTCTAAAGATGCAGTTAGTTACAACCATTAGGTCCAGGTTTTGAATCAATACGTTTCTGACGGGAAACAAAGTTGAACAGCACATCATTTAGCTCTGGACCAGGGCTCAGTGGTGTTCCAACAAAAGATCACGCCGTCGCCATTACCTCTTCTCAATTCTTCATTCTGCAAATCAAAGAAACACCTCAGGATCGAGAACGATACTTCCTATACTAGAGGAACTGTAACACACACTTAACTCTGTAAAGACACCTACATTAAGAGCAAGGCTGGTGATGTTAATAACAGGCATAGGTAATGCCCAAAATATAAAACTTAGAAAACGTCTAAGACCCTTTTCTGCAAGAGCTTACATGCCAAAGGGGCAAGGATGGATCACTAAACTAAACCCCAAGTGGAATCTAAATCAAAACTAGAACTTCACCCTGTACTGTCAGCATGATGCTTTTAGGAACATACAAATTATGGGCAAGTAATAATTGTTAGGGTGTTGTTTTAAAATCTTGTACTAAGGGGGTACACTTGACCTGATTTTTCACACTTTCTCCGCCTACAGTCCTCTATGAGATGGGTATTTAATGATAGAATGCTGTAGCTAAACTGTCTTGCCTATTTTAAAGTTTTTTGGGTCGGGGGTGAAAGGCACCTCTTAACTCACCCAGCATTCTTGGTCTCCATCAGTCAGAACGTTCAATGAATCAAACCTCTGACCACACTGGACACATGTTGGCTAAATTTAGCTTTGTATCAGCAAACGCTCCAGCTCAGAATAGTTCAGGGAGCTCTCATCTTACCCTTAGACAGTGATTCTTCAAAGACTCTTTTTCCACGGCAGGCCAAGGCAGGGCAGGGCAAGGGGCACTCCACGTGCTCTCTCGATGGCCATTGTCAAGAGACTGACCCAAGGTTAAGGGAATCTGACAGGCCACGGCAAAAATGTTTATCCTCACCTCTCCATGGTGGGAACACGAAGTTAGCAATAGGTCACATTTCCTTTGTTATAAGTAGTTTGCAGTAATGGCTTGACACGCTCTATGGTCCTTGAACCACATCCCATATTACTCAGCCATCTAAGTCTAGCGTCCCTGAATCTCCAGCTTCTCTGAATTAGATGTGGCCAAGTTCTATAAATAGAGAGCAAGCAAACTGGTTCTGTCAATCTTCTCATATTCTGGCAGGATAACGTATCTTAAAATTACAAAAATATCTATGTCTTCATCACTCTAAAATTATTACCTAACGTATGATTTTCTCAGGGAAATAAAAAGTTTATTCTTGTCTCTCCCTACCTCCCAACACTCATGGACCTTAAAACTTTAGGATCACGTTCATCAAAACTACTGAATGCAAGTCCAAACCAGCTTTAAGTGCCCACTATGTGCCAGACACCGTGTTACACAAACAGAAAAATGGTTAAGGAAAAAAAAAGCCGAGGTTCTTGTTTTAAATCCCAGATGGACAGTCCATAACTTATGGTGGCATGTACATAGGTCACTTTAGATAGAATGCAATTTTTATTACACTATTAGCTCATGATCACTCTTCTTAAAATGGGCCTTTAGTAGATACCACCGGACACTTTAATCTCACATCTCCCCTAGAAGGGGCCAATACCCCCAGATAGCTGAGATCTTGAAAACATGACTTGATATTATACATATAAATGGTGGATTCTAAAAGAGTGAGTTTGACAAACTCTTAGATTATCTGCTATTTATGCCTAATCCAATAAAGGAAGGCTTCCCCACCCCACCCCCCCCCAAAAAAACAACAAAATCATAAAAATACACATAAGCAGACTTTATAAATAAATCACATTTTAATCACCTAGCTTTGTTTTAATCCACAAAATCAAGTTCACAGCTTTTTCTAGTCTGTTTTCCCTAACCACGTGACCTAATGTATTTTCTGAAACCTTTCATGTTTTAAGAAAAATATGTTCCACCTTTCATCTTGCAACCCCAGAGCCAGCTTCCCTTATATTCCCAGTCAATGGCTGATGCAGTCACCTCAAAGAAACACTGGAGGAATGATGGTAAACTACAGTCTCTAAGACCTTCAGAATAGTGAAAAGAAAAGAGAAAAGAAAAGAAAAAAGTATCAAGCAAGATAGCCTCCAATGTTCCCTGGAATGGCTCCAATCACTGAAACCTTCCCTCCCGCAGTCGCCCTGGCCCGGAACCTGGAGCATTGCAGTCATTCTGCCATCTGTCAGGTCCTGCAATGCTTAGAAGGAGTTGCACAAAGGTGTCTGAAACTTGTTTCTGCTGGTGACCTAAGAGGTTCCTACCCACACTAGGCCAGCAGCAGTTCTCAGGCCATGTGCCCTGAGCCAGTTTAGAGCCATGGCAGTGACTACCACAGTGAAGGCTCATGACATGCATTACGAAGTGCCTACGAAAACAGAAATAAGGATTACATTTTGCTGTATTTCCCACTCTTCCTCAGGAAACGTTCCCCTTGGTGATCAGTTCCCCTGGAGCTGACGCACCCAGCCCTGGAAGTAACACAAGGTACTCAGGGATTCACTGCCTAACATTTCATATCCTTTCCCACCACGCCCACTCCTTAGTGTTACTATTTTGGCAGTGATCTCTGGCTTTCAGAAAGAGAAAAGGAAACTTGCCTTGTTTTGAGGGTATGAGTTGTGACAACACAGCTCTGCCATCTCAAGTAGCGAACTCTAAGAAAGAAGACTTTCTCCATGGTAACACTAATGCAAAAAATCTCAAGATATGATCATACCGTTTCAGTGGCCTATAGAGGGAATTCCTTAAGCTTCTCTCTCTCTTACACACGCGTACCGACAGACCCACAACTTGGTAGAGAAGGGTTTATTTTATCCCTACCAGAGTGGGAAACTCTTGCATCATTTATTACAGTCTAAAAATTCACAATGGTTTCTCAATACTTTCCAGCATGAGCTCAGATACTATATTTCAAATGAAATGCCCAGATGCATTTTTTTTTTTTTTTTTTTAGCTAGAGACTAACCTGAGGGCCAGTGGCTTTGGCACATAGTCTATACTACAGCACAAATTAAATCTTTCCTCCCATCAAAAGCATCAAACCTCAGAGCAGCAAGTTCCTTGACAGAAAAAATCCACAACCCAGGAAAGGTGGCACAAGCTTCCGATCTGCAGTGATTAAGTGTGAACACAGGGAATGCTGCTTAAAAGACTGACTAGGAGTGGCTTGGTGGTTCTTCTTCTTTAACTTGGGCATATCACACAGGCCTTTGAGCCTCATCCCACTCCTGTTTCTAGAGCAGAAAAGTGTATTTGAGAATTTCTCACTCCTTACTGTCATTCTCACTCCCTTACGATATTCTGAGGGAGAAGAGATTTCTGCTTTACCCCCTACGAAAAACTAAAATTCACGGGAGCCTATAAACAAGTCAGGCGGCCAACATGATGATGGGGAGTTCAGCAAAAGATGACTGGGTTGAGTAGGGAAGTATCTCAGGTAGAGAGAGCTAGGGTCTTTGTTAGTCAAGCCCTAGCATGAATAATTTAGTGTTCTTCATCAGATGAAAGGCCTTCAATTTCATCTCTGTCTCCCCCAATTGCCATCCAGAAAGCTTTGGCCACCTGTGGAGAGAAGCAAGCAACAAACTGTAGGCAACAACTGAATTTCAGCTCGTTTCATATGTTATACACAGAACTGATTAAGACTTAAAATTCTACACCCTGCCCTCCCGCGCTCTGGCAACATCTATCAAAACCCCCTGAACACCCTGACCCACGACTTCTACTCCTAGACTTTATACTGAGGATATAATCAGAGCTGTTTACACAGGTGATGTATAAGGATACACACAGCTTCACTACAGAAGAAGAAAAAGGCACATGATCTAAATGTCCAAAAGGGAACTGGATAAATTATGACACATTCATACAATGGAATACCATAAACCATATACATTTCCTGCCAAGAACGTGTTGTGTTGGTAATAACCAAACCAAAACAAACAAAATAACTAAGCGTTTTCCAGCCTAACAGCTAAGAAGGCAAACATCCTGAGTCTCAGTGTTCCAACGTCACTCAACATACATTGGAAAATCTTGGTTTGACTGCAGCAACTGTATTACTACTGGGTAAATATTCAATTAGTTATAAGTTAATAACCAACAAAAAGTTCACAGTAAGATACTTTAGAAGTAAACAAGTGTGATATACCATTCTTATAGCACTGGACCTGCTGTAGGTACTCAATAAATACCTGACTGATTTTCTCACCTTTTCTGCATGCAACTTTCTTTGCTCGTGAGGAAGCGTCGCAGCCTTGTCTAGGGGGAAAATATATCTTAAGAAATTCATCTAATAGCGCAGGACAATCTGGAATGCATGGATGTTGTAACACTAGAAGATGGGAAATGGGTTTCACAGACACGTTTATGGTGTAGTCATTATAGCTGTTGGGAAGTTTAAGTCTTCCAAATTTTCCAGATGGGAATGGTGTGAGTAAACAGGTAGGGATCTTACTGATTCCATGTTAATGAGACACACTGAAAGGAACAGAGACAGGCAAGAGAAGAAGGGAAAGTAAGAGGAAAAAGAATGAAGAAAGAGGAAAATTTTCCCAAGGAAATTTTTACCAACAGAGGATGGCACAGTCCCCCAGTACCCAAGTTTCTCAGATGAGGCCAGAGCATGGAATGCAATCAGCAGTTACAAAGCAAAATCCTACTATATAAAATAGAGGCGCATCAATATGGGAATCTGTTAGACACAATGGATCCGATTACCTTTCATTTCTTTTAACTTTGAAAACAGTCTTTCAAAATTCTCCAAATCTCCTCTGCCTGTAGTAAGACTGGCTAGTTCTTGAATATCCAGGTCTAACGTGGGATCTGAAATAAGGATTCGCCACACATTATTTATGTATGTGCTAAATACACAGAATCCAAAAGCAATCAATCTGGCTTTGATGAAAGTTACCACTGAATGAGTGCCCACTGGGGACCAGCTGTACAGCTCATGGTGCTGCATCCTGCTTGGCTGGTAGTGGGCCCTCACAAAGGAACAGTAACTCACTTTATCCGTAAAACACTGTAACGAGGCAAGGAATTCTGTTTCCACTTTTCTAGAGAAAACTAGAGCTCAGAGATCAAGTGACCTTCCTCAAGGTCACAGCTAATAAGTTGTGACCCTGGATTCAGACTTACATGTTTCCAATTCTAAAGGTCACGCCCTGTACTAAGGTCCACGGATTCAATAAATGCCTGAAATTTATACCATATTTTACTGGTCAACAAATATTTTCACATATGTTATTGACAACCATATAAGGTGGTTAGGACAGATACCACTGTCCACAATTTACATATGAAGCAAGCTGAGCTTAAAAATGAACTCATCTAAAATTACAGCCATTCAGAGGTAGAGCCAATTTATTTTATTTTATTTTTTTAACGTGATGATCCATTTATTTATTTATTTATTTATTTATTTTTGGCTGTGTTGGGTCTTCGTTTCTGTGCGAGGGCTTTCTCTAGCTACGGCAAGCGGGGGCCACTCTTCATCGCGGTGCGCGGGCCTCTCACGATCACGGCCTCTCCTGTTGCGGAGCACAACCTCCAGACGCGCAGGCTCAGTAGTTGTGGCTCACGGGCCCAGTTGCTCCGCGGCATGTGGGATCTCCCCAGACCAGGGCTCGAACCCGTGTCCCCTGCATTGGCAGGCAGACTCCCAACCACTGCGCCACCAGGGAAGCCCCTAGAGCCAATTTAAATTCCTATGTTCTTACCACAAATCCTTTACTATTTCTACCTCGGCATGTGGCTTCTTTATCAAAGTTTGTTTTTAATCAGAATTTTCACTCAGCCTCCACTCCAGGCCAGCCACCTCTAGGATGTCTTCCCTGACCGTCCCAGCTCACAGGTCTCCTTCCTTAGGATTTGTCCCACACTTAGTGTTTATAGAGCTGTCTTGGCACTGGCATACACTACTCTGTATGCTAGCACCTGTCTACTGTTACTATAATAAATACTACAGCAAGAGAGAGAGTTTGCTTTGTCCCCACCACTGAGTGCTTTAACTTATACGATTCCATTTCATTTTTGCAACAGCGATGTGAGGAAAGATTTGTCACCCTTATTTTATAGAAGGGGAAACTAAGGCCCACGGATGCTAAATAACTTACTCAAGGTCATCTCACTACTAGTGGTAGAGCCATGATTTGAACCCAGTTGTCCAGGATTCCAAGCCCATGGCTTTACCCATTACATTACATTACAAGGCCTGTCTCTGCATTTTTAGACTATAAGCTCCTTGAAGACAAGGATGATAACATAATTCTTTACATCTACTACAATGTCATACAGATAATTTGATGTTAAAGATGCACTTGGTTAATAAATTTGCTTTAGTTCAATGGGCATGCCATGGTGGCAGTTGGTGTATAGGGCTAGAGATAAAAAATTTGTGATTAATCTGTTTACATGATAACTGAACTGTGGATGTGGACAGAATCACTTCATGCTTAAATACAGGTTTGGAAGAGGAGTTTAGATGGAACACTGAGGAATGGAGATATTTAAAGGCTGGGTAAAGGAGTGTAATCTTCCAAAGCAAGAGAAGGAATCATCAGAGAGGTAGGAAGAACATCAGGAGATGTGTTGGGTGAGTCAAGAGAAGATAACGTTTCAGAAAGGGACCGATTCATAATATTGAATGTCGCCAAGAGGCCAAGATGGGGACTGGAGGACGTCTATTAGACTGAGTGGCATGGAAGTCGCTGGTGAGCTGTTTTCATGGAAAATGGGAGCAAGAGCTATAGATGGGAATGAACTGAGGAATGAGTTGAGGAATGGAAATAAGTAAAGAGGTGGGAGATGTGGGGTTGAGGAAGTGTTTTACTTTTGTTTGTTTGGTTTCATCTTTTTAAAGAATTTTGAAATAACTGTAGTCTTACAGAAAAGTTGCAAAAATAGTACAGAGCCTTCCGATATGCCCTTCCCCCACCCTCCCTCAGTGTTAACTTCTTATATAACCATGGTACAATTATAAACATCACGAAGTTAATAATGGAACAATGCTACTGACTAAACTACAGACTTCTTTCAACCTTCATCACTTTTTCCTCTAATATCCTTTTTTCTGTTCCAGGATCCAATTCAGGATTCTACACAGAATTTAGTTGTCAAATCTCCTCAGTCTTCTCCAATTTGTGACAGTTCCTAAGTCCTGCCTTGTCTTTCATGATTTTGACACTTCTGAAGAGTACTGGCCAGTTATTTTGTATAATATCCCTCAATTTGGGTTTGTCTGATGTTTTCTTATTATTAGATTGAGGTTATGGACCTTTGGCAGGAACACCACAGAAGTGAGTGCCCTTTCAGTGCATCACATTGGAGGGAGATGATGTCAATATGTCCTGTTACTGGTGATGTAACCTTCATCACTTAAAGTGGTATCTGCCAGGTTTTTCCAGTATAAAGTTACTATTTTCCCCTTTGTAATAAATAACTTGGGAAAGATATTTTGACTATGGAAATGTTGTGTTTCTTCTTAAACTTTCATCTACTAATTTCACCATCCATCAGTGGATCTTGCCTGCGACAACTATTACTGTGGTGTGTGGCTAAGGGTAATTTTCTATTGCCCTCATAATGTCTACATGTATTAATTGGAATTCTTCCGTAAGGAGGAGCAGCCTTTTCCTTTCCAGTTATGCATTTATTCAATTATTTATTTAAATTAGTATGGATTCATGGATATGTATTTTATTCTATGGGTTACAGCCCAACACTATGTTAATTTACTTTGCTGGTCAAATTGTTCCAGCTTTAGCCATTGGAAGCTCTTTCAGGTTGGTCCCTGTGCCCTTTCAACATGCCCCCATTCTTTTTTTGAGCACTTCCTTACTTTCTGGCACCATGATGCTCCACGTTCATCCTGCATTTTTCCTGCCCCAGCCCTGAATCAACCACTTCTCCAAGTAGCCCTGGTACCTTTTCTTGGAGAATGGTATTTAGAAACCAAGATCTAAGTGCTAAGTATGTCCACTGCTATTATTATTGCTTCTAGGTCCTCCCAGTGGACAGAGCTAGGAAATATATATATGTATTTACACATTCATACACATATCTATATTTATTTCTCTACTGCTCTAACTATATTTTAAAATCCAAGAGTTCATACTGATACCTTCAATTCTAGTTCAGTACCAAAGGGTTCATCCCAGCCTTCCCCTTTCCTTATTTGTAACTTCTTTCTCTGACAGTGAGAAACTTAGCTCTCATTATCTATGCTATATTTTCTTATTCTTTCAACTGTAATATATATAAAATATATTACATATAAATATTCAGAATTTCGAACCCATACCCCTGTAAGAATCAAATTTATTAAACAGAGTGCAGGATTTCTGTTCATTTCTTTTTGGTTTTGGCCTCATGGTATCCAGTCAGAATACCATTTTCCCAAATTCTTTAAGTTAGTTATTTTCCCCACCTCCTTCAGTGTGGTCAATGGTTTGTTTTCATGGCAGAGATTTTAGCAGGTTTAGAAGCTAATATGAAGGGTTCAACTGAGAGGATGAGGTTGAATAAACTAGAGAGGAAGAGATTATATACCAATTTTTCCTTCTTAATATGTTTCTATAACCAATCATTTGAGTTTTCTACATGGATTATCTTACAAACAGAAAAAAAAAAAGTTTTTAAAACTTATTACTGCACATGGGTCCTCTGTGGCATAAAAAGAAGTAGTGACATCAGTAGCTCCCCGACAAAAGAACATTTATAGTTATTGTTAACTAAGCTCCTTGGCTTTCTGGCTTTTGGGCAGTAAACTGGATTCCAGTTTCAGCTCTAGGACCTTCTTGTTAGGTGCCCTTGGACAAGTTATTAAACTGCTCTGGGCCTCATCTTCATCTCTGTAAAATAACTTCTCTGCCAAACTTCATTACCAAATGAGAATGTGGACATAAAAGAATTTCAAAAAGATATGGCAGGGCTTATAAAGCTATAGTATTCTTGTTACCATCAATTCTGACTACCGTGAAATACTATGAAAAAACTGTGTAATATGGAGATATAAAGCTGTCTCACCACCTGGTTCTGTCTGCTCTAGCTAAGATGATCGTAATCACGATCCTGCTGAGAGAATCAGCAGGACAATGGCGCCCACAGATTTGTAATGTATTTACTCTCCCTCCTTTTTCTGACAGCCGGTCCACAAGGTTAACATTCAGTTGGGGTGCACTATCAATTTCCTTCCCTCGTCCTCATTTAAAGTCAGTTTCCCCTTGGATGATTTATGCCCCGATACACGGGCTACTGCAAGTTCCACAGAGCTGTCACTTAGCAGCCAGAGAGGCGCTTACCCACGATGCTATCGACCTGAGTGTCTGCTGTATTAGATGCACCACCTCGATTATCCAAGAGGGGTTCAGTCCTCTCTGCTGCTGGCAACTGGGGCTGCTGGTGAGGAAAATACACACAAGCAACAATTTAACAGGAGGTTGCTTCCGAACTAAATCCAAAAAGGCTCGCACTTCCACCCACTGGTTAGCTTTGGAGAAGCAGTAATAGGAGCCAGACACAAAGAGAGATGGAAGAAGGATCAAGGTCACATTAAACAAAAGGCTAAAAGTTCACTAACTCAGCAGTGTTTCTCCTCAAGGAAAAATTAAAAAGCATTATGATTTTGCTATTGACTATTAAAACACATTGTTTGCTTTAAGATCATGTTTTATTCAAAATCTGAAAATGTATAAGATCCTATCACAAACAGCTCGGAGACTGAGGAAGAAGGTCCCAGAAAGACAATGTGGCACTACATAATGTGCTCGTGGTTCCAACCTGCCAACCAAGGCAGACCTGGACCAAAGTCCTTGAGGACAGAGGGTTGAAATCAGCCTATTTAAGCTCATTAAGGGCAAGGACCTTGCCTCAGATTGTACAGGACACAGGAAGTACTTAAAAAGAACCATTAATTTTATTTTATATTTAATGATTTGGGGGCAACTTTATGCCTTAAGGAAATCCTAGCACACTTTTAAAAGCACTCTAGCAAAAACACATGGAACAGCCCAAATTGCAAACATCTCGAAAGGGCTTACTGCTTTAATGCCGAACTAGCCTGCTCTTAACAGGCAGCAGGCATGAAGAGGGCTGTTTCAGGTTCTCCGTTTATCTATTGCTAATATTCTCTGCCACTTCTTAAATGGAAAGGAGAAAATGATGAATGGTGTAAAGATTCATAATGACGAGTAGAAATTAAAGCCAAAGAAGAGAAAAGATCCAGGAAAAATCTTTACCTCTGAGTGGCAGGTCTCTGCTGATCCAGTGCTATGGTTTGCTCCAGCCAATGAGCTGAGAAGGTTAAAGCCTTGGTTCCTATCTGAAAAGAAAAAATACAATCACTGAAATTTTTAATTTACATTTAAAACTGTTAAAATGACTGTGATGATGAAATGATAGCTATTTCCTCATTATAAAAGTTCTAACTATAAAGAACAGTTACTATAAATTACAAAACTCTAAATTCTGGATAACTTTAAATCACATAGTATTAGTCCAGGTCAAATATACCGCAGGGCCATTACAACAAACAAAAGACCGTTCAGTAGTTCTGTTTGCAAAGATTAACAGAACTGATGTTTTAATAGTTACTATGAACTAATACTTCAGTGTTTTAAACAATTAAAAAACATTAAAAAGAATCAATGCCAAGGCATTATTATCAGGTGAAATGAACATCCATGCTTTCTTGAAATAAAGCTCTGTTTATGCAGTTAAGGTTCCCAACACTTTCGATGTTTATATTTATAATGGAGGACAAATCTAGAGCAAAATATCAGAACCCAGTCCTGATCTGACAGCGTCCCCCAGAATCACCTGGACGCTTATTAAAATTACCCAGTATTCAAGGACCCAACCTCAGACTGAGGCAGCATCTATGGAACAGAGGCCAAGGAATTTGAACTTTTAGCAAGTACTCCAGGAGAGTCCTTAGGATCAGGAAAATTGGAAAAAAACCAAAAAACAAAAAACAAACAACAACAAAAAAACACTGCCTGAGAGTAGAATGTGAAACCCACAATTCAAGAGTCTAGTGGTACAGAAGTCAAAGAACTGCTCTCTCAGAAAGACAACTTCTTCCCACCTCGCCTCTCCTCTCCCTATAGCTTCCCTGGACCCATTCTCATCTGTCTTCAAAACAACCTGCAGACCTCCTAGGTCCTCTCCCTTGCCAGGTGACACCTGTTGTCAGATAGTCACACAAAGTATCACAGAAAGATAACCACTTGCAGTCTCCTCTTCTTCCCTTTCACTTGGGGAGATTTGCCTTTCAAACTGGGAGGAAGCCCGACTGTGGCATGCGGGGTCTGGGCCTGCAGCTTTTCCCAGGCTGACCTCTCACCACGTGGGCAGTCGCCTACTTACTGCACGCGGCTATCTACCAGAGTCAGCGCCTGTGCTTTAAGGCTACAAAGGCGCTGGGCGGTACCAAGAGCCTGCTGCTGCCCTGCTGCTTTTCCTGCTCCACAACCAAAGGTGCACATGTACTCCTGGAGCCCCCTCTCACTCCTTCAGCCAACCTGTCCAGTCTGTGAGGAACTCTCCAGCCCCAATGCCTGGATGCACCCCATCCAAGAACCAGGGGCTGTTTTATCAGGTAGGCCGTGGAGGCTCAGAAGTTGGGAGAAGCAGATCCATGTGATGTCCCACACTGATGGTTTCACAGAGCCTGGGGGTGTTTATTCAAACATCAACATAATTCTTTCTTGTGGCCAATGTGCTATAGACTCTAAAGCAGTTGTACGCAGTTATGCAATACTCAGGGATTTTACATGTCATGAGGATACATGAGAGCTCTTATAAAATACTTTAGGCTCTTTGTACAAAAGGCATTATCTGAGTAAGAGAGTACTGATGCAAGAGAGCCCTCACTTCTATTACTGGAAATAACTTGGACTGTGGGTAATTTTCAAATCAGTTCACAAATCTCTCTCCATATTCCAATTCCACAGCTTATGTTTTTCCTTTGTTGGGCATTACCTAAACTTGGCAGGCCAAACTGCAATCCCTGAAGAATAATACAACACAATGTCAGTTTAGACATGTTATTAGACCAAAATGGTCTACTTAAAATGCCTCATTATTTACAGTGGCTGCCTCCAAGAAGGGGATCTGGGATGGAAAGGAGTGAGAGGGAGCTGAACTAGTCACCGTGTACCATAAACCTTTGTGCACCTTTTGACTTTTGTTCCATATTCATGTGTTTGCCTATTTAAAGAGATTTTTAAATGTTTAATGATTAAATGCTATGTGTATTTTACCACAATTAAAAAAAACCTGAATGTCCCAATTCTAATAATGAATAAAATTATGGAAAAGTCCAAACAGTGGGAGGAAGACTGGGCTAGTGGTCAGAAAACCTGGATTCCACTCCTGGCTCTGCCCACCTTTATGACCTTGGACAAGTCAATCAATCTTTCTGTGCCTCAATCCTCTCATCTGTAAAAAAGAGAGGGTTGCTAGACATGCTTGTTAAGGTCCTTTCTGCTCTAGATATTCGTGATTTTATAAAGTAAAATAGCATTCTTTAGCTACTCTTGATAGTTAGCTCTGAATTAGGTATTTTAAATTACTTAATAGAAAAAAAAGAACCTTAAATGCCAGAATCCTTTAAAGGTCCACAGATGACTATGAGTTTATAATCAGGTTTCAGGCTAATGAAAGCTGGAAGAACTTTTGCTCAGTATTTTCTTATAAACAATGGAGAATTTAGTCAACTAATGTGAGTTCACTCTGTTCCACTGCTTATATATATTTCTTTTTTCTCTAAATTTTTTTTAAACATCTTTATTGGAGTATAATTGCTTTACAATGGTGTGTTAGTTTCTGCTTTATAACAAACTGAATCAGCTATACATATACATACATCCCCATAGCTCCTCCCTCTTGCATCTCCCTCCCACCCTCCCTATCCCACCCCTCTAGGTGGTCACAAAGCACCCAGCTGATCTCCCTGTGCTATGCGGCTGCTTCCCACTAGCTATCTATTTTACATTTGGTAGTGTATATTAGTCCATGCCACTCTCTCACTTCGTCCCAACTTACCCCTCCCCCTCCCCATGTCCTCAAGTCCATTCTCTACGTCTGCATCTTTATTCCTATCTTACCCCTAGGTTCTTCATAACCTTTTTTTTTTTTTTTTTTTTTTAGATTCCATATATATGTGTTAGCATACGGTATTTATTTTTCTCTTTCTAACTTACTTCACTCTGTATGACAGACTCTAGGTCCATTCACCTCACTACAAATAACTCAGTTTCATTTCTTTTTATCGCTGAGTAATATTCCATTGTATATATGTGCCACATCTTCTTTATCCGTTCATGTGTCGATGGACACTTAGGTTGCTTCCATGTCCTGGCTATTGTAAATAGAGCTGCAATGAACATTGTGGTACATGACTCTTTTTGACCACTGCTTATATTTTAGGGAAGTTAGAGACATATAAGTTTTCACAATTAGAAAAGCAATTCATTTTTGTTTATCCAAAGCAGACTGCTCGCACATTAATGTTGCTTAAAAAACCTGGATGTTTTATACACCTATGGTTTTAAAGAAACTCTCCATTTTCCCTAGTTCAATGTTTAGCAAAATTCTGCCCATGTGCACCCACTGTAAAACTATTGTTCTCACAGAAAAGAATTACCTGAATCTTTTCTTGTTTGCCAGATTTTTCTCCCCAGGATTCAGGGCATGGAAATGTCATCCCCACTAAGAAGGATTTATTCTTTTAGCAGATAGTTGTTGAAATTGGCTTTAGCATCTCTGGTTTTATCGACACCTCAAAATACTACACTAGGAAGGAATAAATTAATCTACCTACTCAGCTGATTCTTCTGGAACTTCAGAGCCGCAGAAAGGGGAAGTTGTTAAGTGATGTAAAATAAGTTATTCTAGAAGGAATAGTAAGTATACCAAACTCTGGTCCTAAAAACACTAATTCAGTACTGGTCATTTGCATAAAATTCTTCCAGGAAGTGTCAGAAACAAAACCATAGCCTCTAGAATAAAGGTTAGCAATGGGAAATTCTCAAGCCTTGTGGAGGAGCTTTTATTTTATTTTTCAATGGGAAGTTTCAAGAAAACTTGAAATATATGAAATATTCGGATATCTCTTTACAAATCTAAAGGCATACTTATTTATCTTCTTCTACAGAGGATTTATTATATTTTTTACAGAGTAAAGTATAACTTGAAGAGATTAGGTAACTTGTTCAAAGTCACATAGCTAGAACCTGAACGTGAAATCCAGAACTCTCTAATTAATTTCCATTAAGCTCACAGGTATCATATAAAGAGCAAAGAGACAGTCAATGCTTGATATACAAATACTGAATATGACAACACAAACTTGGATTAAGTGCAAAAAGATATCTTTTTATTCACATATAATTCTCTTTTGTCAGTAATCCTTCATTACTTCCCTGGTTTAGACTGATTTCAACTGAACTAAGATGAACAGCTGAGGACTGAATAATTAATCATATGCCACTTCAATGCCTCTCATTAATTTATCCCAGCCCAGCCCCCATAACTCCTGGAGGCACTGGTCACATAAAACTAGTGGCAGACAGGTGGTTAGGCCCCAGTGTCCCTTCACTGTCCCTCAAGTATATGTAGACAAGGGTTTCTCAAATTCAGCACTATAGACATTTGAGTGTGTATGGGCACGAGGGGCAAGGGTGCGTCCTGTACATCCCCGCCTATACTACCAAATGCCTATAGCACTGCCAATGTCCCCTGGGGAGAGGGGGGCAAAACTGCCTCCAGTTGAGAACCACTGATATAGATCTAATTAGGACAGGAAATTTGGGGCTATAACGCTCAGGTTTTAAGTCATTTCTTGGAAGGATTTTTCAATGGAAAAATAATAAAAGCATTTAAGATTCTACCTTTACCTCCTGTCAGCATTACAAATATCCTCCCCTTACTCTGGGAAATTTCTCTGGATGATTTCAGCTCCCTCAGTGCCATTTGCCTTGTTGTCCTTACTGTGCTAGTATAAATACTTATCTTGAGTCTATCTGCCATCCTAAACTATATTATAAACTCCTTGCAGACAGAGACAGGAGCTAAGGGTTCTTCCACCTTCCACAGCGCCCAGCACAGTGCTAAGTGTACAGGGGGCATGCTGAGATATCCACTGACAGCCTGACATGACTGTCAGACAGAGACTGCAAGCATTAGAGAAGGTTGGAAAATAAGCGTATACTTTATCTCACATTCCACTTCTGTTTGACAAATGGAAATGAAATGTTTTTAAAATCACAAAAGAATTAGAAACAATCTATTCTCTTTTACTAAACTACTGCTTGAAAAAGGTAAAACTTTAAAGTATATTATTAAAAACAGTGCTTCTTTAGGAAAATAGGCTTAAGCAATAAATCTGGCTCCATCATCAGCTTTGGATTCAGAAAAGTGAATCTCTGCTCTCCCTCTGACACCTGGGACACGTGCTCACAAGTCAAGAACTGTCTCTGACAATACTTGAACATATAATGAACTTTCTGGTGACCAGAAAGTAACCAGACTATGTTTTTTTGCCCTTTTTCCTGACTGTAAATGATATGTTCATTGTATAAAATTTGGAAAATAGAGAAAAGTATAAAGAAGAAAACTAAATCACCAAAGATGTCAATTAATACTTTGGTAAATGTCCTCCTATTCTTTTTTTCTGTGCATGCATACACACAAATTCTTAATAAACTGAATTAAACATCAGAATGAGTACTGTTTTTTACCAAAGTTGTAAAGGAAAGCTTTACACTAATTCCAATAATGGTTCCACTGTAAGTCCTATCTCCAGAGCCTGAAGCACCCTCTTGAAAATCCTCAAGGGAATGTTTACAATCAAGTCAAAAACCATTCAGAACCAAGTGTGGGGAATAATGAGAGTGATTAAATCATTGACCATTGGTGATTAACTCAACCTCTAGCCCTACTCCCCTCCTCAGAGGTCACTGGTGGGGTGGGGTGGCTGAAAGTTCCAACCATCTAATCACTGGTTGGTTCCCCTGGCAACCAGCCTCCCATCCTCAGGGTCTTTCCAAAAGTCATTCCATTAACATAAACTCCAGTGTGGTTTAAAGGGGCCTGTTAATGAATTAACAAAAGACGCTATTTTCACCTTTACTGTTCTCGAGTTGTTTTAGGAGCCAAGACAAAAACCAAATAGTAATTTATTGTATTAAATTAGGAGCTCTGTGCCAGGAACTGGGGACAAAGACATGCCCCCTCAGGCCCTCTCTAGACATTTGTTTCCTAATTATGATATACCCTCCCCATTGAAATATTAATGTCACAGATATACTATATCTATGTTTACACATTATATGCATATCTGTGCTTTATACATAAAAAGATTACATTTTTTTGCCCCCCCCAAGAATCAATTTTCACCCCTTTGGGGGTGGATAATGCCCTGTTAAGAATGAATGCATCACTTGTGAAACAAGACATTGGTAGAGCCAAGAATATGAAACTAGGTTATTATAAGTTAACCCAGAAATTATATTTCTATATCAAGAAGATTTATAAATCTTTCTAGAATAATAATTTGCCTACAACTGTAGTACTATAATTTGTTTGTTTTTACAATGTGAAATTAAGTAACAGAAAGACATTAACTGAGTACATACTAGGCACAAATTAGTCTTAACTCAAACTAAAGAGAATAATCTGTTGTGACTCTAAGTGAAATAATTTAAAATAAACTATCTTTCACTATGTATAACTGGATAGTTATTACATTAACTATCCAGGAGCCTTATCTGTACTTTGGATTAAGTGCAGAACAATGGGATAAAGTTAGTATCAACACTGTTTCAGACAGCCTTTTTGAAAGTATTTATTTAAAATGCAATAAGTAAAAAAGTCCAAAAACTCAGATATGATCATTACTTCCTACCTGTCTCATTAAAACCCTACTCATGCCAGCAGAACACCTTGGCTGAGGGAGTTCTATAGGGAATGAACTCATCTGGCTCTGCCAATAATTTCCCATGCAGCCTGGGTAAATTATTTAACTACTCTGTGTTCATTTCTCTAACCAGCCAATAACGTAAATCCACACACTGTAATGGAAAAACACACAACACTCCTGGGTCAGGAGACCTACCCTCTGGTCTCACCTTAGCTACTGGCTCACTGTTTGCATATGGGCAAGTCACCTCTAGAGCTTCCCTGAGGCCTCATTTTCCCCATCTGTGAAAGGAAGACGTCATGCCCGAAGCATGCATGGAGATTCTATGTTCTATTTAAATGCTTTTCCTGGCTAATTCACACACACTAGCATAGCAAACAAAACAATGCCACTTATTAAATTCTATAAAATTCAACAACATGTAATCTGTACAGCTGGTACAAGGCTTGGTAGAAAAAATACTGCATAGAAAAATACTGGGGAGTAAAACATGATTGCTCTCCAAAAAAAAAGTCTTAAAAGTTGAGGCCAAGTGCCTTCCTAACCTGAATCAGGCACAACTGTCATTCATGAGAATTCATTGCAGTCCCTTACGAACCATTTCTATTTTCTGCCTGGATCATCTCTTAGTGTAATGCACTCCATAAATTACCT
Source organism: Eschrichtius robustus (assembly GCF_028021215.1). Taxonomy (NCBI): domain Eukaryota; kingdom Metazoa; phylum Chordata; class Mammalia; order Artiodactyla; family Eschrichtiidae; genus Eschrichtius; species Eschrichtius robustus. Next base: position 128,327,850 of record NC_090824.1, read on the forward strand.
CCTGGGATTTGGGAAATCAAGGCCATATTTACCCTAATCAAGGCCTATATATACCCTACACTACATATTCCAATTAAATCTCTTCTCAGTTTTGGTTTTTCCAAGATCACTACTTTAGACAATCTCCATTCTTCCCATCCCCTTGATCACTTCAATAGCTCTGAGCTAAATCATGTGCACTGGAACTTTCTTCACCTCCTAGGAGGACTAGAAAGAAGAGTGAGTGATTACAATGAAAGCCGGTAATAGGGAAACACAGGGAAAATACATCGTAGAGAAAATTTTCACCACTGCTCTCAGCTCTATGACACAAAGTTAAAATATCCTTTCCCCAAACTACCAGCCTAAGATATTCTATCTGCTGAGAATTAACAGGACACTTCTCTGACTTCCCTATGCAATTAACTGCTTCTAGGACTGCTTCATAAAGTACTGAGGTATCTATTATTAGAAGCATTCAACCAAAAATGATGGACAATCATCTAGCAAGGATGCTATAGAAATCATTCCTGTACTGGATAGAACAGACTAGCTCAAAAGTTCCTATGAGTTTTCTATCTAAATGCATTCGAGAGATAAAACATCCTATCAATCAACTGGTAATACTGGCTTACTAGTTAAAGTGATCGTCAATGGGAGCTGGGCAAATACCTCTAGAGGATGTGTGTAGTATCTGATATACACTACCCTACTCCCAGTGAGTCTCAGTTGAGAATCACTGGATTAAATTACTTCTAAAACCTCCTCTGAATATAAAAGCCTACTGATATTCTCACACAGACTGTATTTGAAGGCAAGTGCCTAAGACACTTTGCTACCATCATCCAACAGATCACCCAACCACTCCCCCTCATTTCTTCACAATTTTTTTCCAGCCGCGCCCTCGGCATGCAGGATGCGGGATGCAGGATCTTAGTTCCCTGACCAGGGATCGAACCCATGCCCCCTGCAGTGGGAGCACGGAGTCTTAACCACTGGACCACCAGGGAAGTCCCTCTTCACAATTTTAATTACTGGCTCACTGTTATTTTCTCCAATACTACTTCTGTCTGGATACTTAGCAAATTAAATATATATATTAATGTTCCTTCTAAGAACCTGACTCTTGGTTCATTAAAGTTCCATTTTACGGATGTTGTCCTCTACCAACTTCAGCCGTACATTCCCATATTATTACCAACTACAACCCCTCCATGATCTCAATTTCGTGCATCCTACTCTCTGACCACCACCTATCTTTCCAGCTCACTCCCTCCCTTATAGTAGCTCAACCCAATTATCCTTCAACTCCACTGGGACCTCAAAACTATCACCTTTTCACTGACCCTCTCCCCACTGATTTTCTCTCTCCCTTTCTCACCCAGCTTAAATTCCATGGTCAATCATTACAATCATTCCCTTATGTACACAACCTAATCCCCTGCCTCTCTTGCCATGATACCCTTGCTTGGTAAAAGCACAACTGGTGATTCCACGGCTGCACCCATGTAGCTTAAGGTAGCTGAGGAAAAGACCCCCCACTCCCCACACTCATGCTACCTGGCTTCACTTTAAACGTATCACACCAAATTTCAAGTGGGCCCCTTCGTGCTGTCTGGCAGTCATTTATTTTTGTCATTCTAACTTTATTTTACATCCCTAGGTTCGTCTACTCTCTTACTCTCCTAGATGACTTTCGTATTTTCTCCTCTCTCCTCAAATCCTAATGCAACCTCCTTCTGCCCTCAGTTGATAACCTGGCTTCCTACTTCACTGAGAAAACTGAGGCAATCAGATGAAACTTCCACAGATTTCCATGCCACATCTCTCCACCCAGCAACATCTGCACCCACATACTCCCTTCTTGCCTCTTTCCACAGATCCACTTTCCTCCTCCCATCCACCGCCCACCCCTCCATTAGAGCCCGCCCTCTCTCACCTACTCAAGGATATCCCTCCAGCACTTCTCCCTTCTCTCTTCTCCTTCATCAGTTTTTTCCACTTTTTACAGGATCTTTCCCTTCAGCCTATGAACATGCTGCTCTTGTTCTCATCTTAAAAAAATAACAAAACTCAAGCACACCCTTCTCACTAGCATCCACCTATTTCTTTGCTCCTTTTTCCTGCAAAAATTTTCAAGAGTGGTTTATAGTCACCATCTCCCACTCCTCTCTTCCCAATCTCTCTTAAACCTACTTCAGGGCTTCCCTGGTGGCGCAGTGGTTAAGAATCCACATGCCAATGCAGGGGACACAGGTTTGAGCCCTGGTCCAGGAAGATCCCACATGTCGTGGAGCAACTAAGCCCATGCACCACAACTACTGAAGCCCGCGTGCCTAGAGCCCGTGCTCTACAACAAGAGAAGCCACCGTGATGAGAAGCCCGTGCACCACAACGAGAGTAGTCCCTGTTCTCTGCAACTAGAGAAAGCCCACGTGCAGCAACGAAGACCCAATGCAGCCAAAAATAAAATAAATTTTAAAAAAAAAACCTACTTTACCAAAACCGCTCTCCTTAAGGCCACTGATGACCTCTACATTGCTAAATCCAAAGGTCAGTTCTCAGTTCTCATCTTACTTGACCTATGAGCGCCATCTGGCACAGCTGACTACTCCTTCCACTTTGACAACATTCCACTTGTGCTTCTGGGACCCTGCACTCTTTGTTTTCCTACCTCACTGACCACCCTTTCTCAGTGTCCCTGGCTGGTTCCTTCTCTTCTCCCTATCCTCCTCTTGTTGGAATGTCCCTCTGCTAAGTCCTTGGTCCTCTTTATTTACTTCACTTACTCCCTTGGTGATCTCATCCAGGCTCAAGGTTTTAAATGTTGTGCATGTGCCTCTCTTCCCAAACTCCACACATCTAGCCAAATGGCTACTTGGTATCTCCACTTGGAAGTCTAGTGCCCATCTCAAAGTTAACATGACCAAAACTAAATTACTGATATGTCACCCTGCTCCTCAAAGTCTGCTTCACTGTAGCTTCCTCACTGTAGTTGATGGCATCCTATCCTTCAAACTGCTCAGGCCCAAATCCTGGAGTCCTCCTTGACTGCTCTCTATCTCTCATTCCTCACATCCAACATCAGGAAATCATGCTGGCATGACCTAAATATAGATCCAGAATTTGACCTTTCCTCACTCCTTCCATTGCTACAATTCTGGTTTAAGCCATCACTATCTTTCACCTGGAATACTGCAATCGCCTCCTAAGAGATCACCTTGGTTCCTCCTCACCTCCACCATCTATTCTCCACAAAGCAGCCAGAGTGCCCTTTTCAGACCCGAAGTCATATCATGTTACCCTTCTACTCAGCAAAAGCCCTGCAAAAGCTCCCCAGTTGACACTGATAAAATGTGAAAGTTACTACGATGGCCTATAAGACCCTAAATAATCTGGTCCTCCATTATCTCTCTGACCTGCTCCCCTCCTCAGCCACAGTGCATTCCTTGATATTCTTCAGACACATCAGGCATGTTTTCTCCTTACAGCCTTTGCTGTAGCTATCCCCTCTGCCTGCTAAGCTCTTCTCCCAGTATCACATGGCAAATGCCTCATCTCCTTCCTGAAATCTCAAGCTCTTAAGATCTACCTTGACCACCCTATTTAATATTGCAATCTACCCAGCAATCTCAATACCCCTAACCCCGCTTTATTTTTTTTCATATCACTTATCGCCTTCTAATATATTGGACAACTTACTAATTACTTGTATTATCTATTGACTAATGTCTCCCACCAGAATGAAAACTCCATAAGGACAGAAATTTGTGTCTGTTTTGTTCACTGATGTATCCCAAGCACACAGACCAATGCCTGGCACATAGTAAGTACTCAATAAGTATTCTTCTGAATGAGTAAACACTTGAAAAATGATCTTAAATTATGAACCAGTGAGAAATTTGAGGTCAACAGAAAAAAAACTTAAATGATCCAGCTACACGCAGAGTCTCAAGTGCACCCCAGACAGGTAGGTACTTATAAAGGCTGTATTATTTCTTTCTGATCTCAAGGAGGGTTATTTAATACAAGCACTGGTGATCTTATCATACTAGCCCATACTAGAAATAGGTACCAAGGAAGTACAGAGAACAGGGCCCACTATTCTCACTTTTGCCTCTAGGTGACTCTACACTGGGCACAGTCCTGTCTTTTTCCTCTGGCTTCGTAAGTCAGAGGAGTGACTTGCGAGTATTACGTGATTTAGGAATGGGAGAAAGCAAGTCAGTCAGAGGGCTAACGCAGCTTTCAAAATGCCTAGTTTACTCCCATGGATTAAGCACAGACTCTTACAAGTTAGAACTAGATGACTATCATTTATATCAGTGGTTCTCAACCAGGGCCACATATATGTATTCCTGAGGCACTTAAAAAATACTATAGCCACCCCTCCCTTCTAAGATAAATAGTCTGGGTGAGACCCAGTCAGCAGAGATCATAAAAGCTTCACAGGTGATTTCACTGTGCAGCTAGAGCCGTGGATGGAGACCAAGCTCATTTTCCAGATTAAAAATAAAGCCTAGAGAGAATCAGATCTGCCTAAGGTCACAAAGCTAAGTAGCAGTGTTGGGATGGGAAACTGTTACTTGATTCTTTAGAGAAAGCAGTAAAGGAGAAATTTCATTACAACATAATAATTTATAAGCCTACATGTTATAGTAGTTAAATGCATGAGACTTCAGGGGCTTCCCTGGTGGCACAGTGGTTAAGAATCCGCCTGCCAATGCAGAGGACATGGGTTTGAGCCCTGGTCCGGGAAGAGCTCACATGCCGCGGAGCAACTAAGCCCGTGCACCACAACTACTGAGCCTGCACTCTAAAGTCCACAAGCCACAACTACTGAGCCCGCGCGCCTGGAGCCCATGCTCTGCAACAAGAGAAGCCACTGCAATGAGAAGCCCGTGCACCGCAACAAAGAGTAGCCCCCACTCACCGCAACTAGAGAAAGCCCGTGTGCAGCAATGAAGACCATAAAATAAATTAATTAATTAATTAAAAAAATAAATAAATGCATGAGACTTCAAAATTATAAAGATCTAAGTTCAAATCAGAGGCTTTGATATTTAACAGCTAATATTAGTGGTTCTCAAACTTCGCTGCATATTATAATTAGCTGGAGAAGATTTTTTAAATCTCTATGCCCAGGCCTCACACCATACCAGTTAATGCAGAATCTCCAGGAGTTAGATTCAGGCATCAGTACTTTTTAAAGTTCCCCAGGTGATTCCAGTGTGCAAACAAGTTTGAGAACTGATGACTTATACGACTTTGGGGAAATTACTTGACCTCTTTAAGCCTAACTCTTAGGGATATTGTGATTAAGATAATGTATGTACATAAGCAGCGCATTAGTATGGTTACCACCTCACTTCCTTCCACCACCACCACCCCTTCTAACATCATTAGTGGTACTATTTCCTTCCTGCCTGCCTTCCTTTTTTCCTGCCTCCCTCCATCCTTCCCTTTCTTTCCTCTTTCCTTCTTACTGAGGTATTATTTACATATCATAACTTTCACCTTCTTTAAGGTATGAAATTTGGTGGGTTTTAATATATTCACAAAGTTGTGTAACCATCATCACTATATAATTCCAAAACACTTTCATCACCCTAAAAAAGAAACCTCATACCCCAAACCCCCAAAGCCCCCTCCCAGTCCCTGGGAACCACTAATCTACTTTCAGTCTTCATGAATTTAACTATTCTGGACACTTCATTTAAGTGGAATCATTAAAATATGTGGCCTTTGTATCTGGATTTTTTCACTTAGCATAATGTTTCTGGAGGTTCATCCATGTTGTAGCATGCATCCATGCTTCATTTCTTTTTATGGTTGAATAATATTCTATCATATGGATACTGTTTTCAGCAATTGTTTCCACTTTTCTTGGCTATTATGAATAAAGCTGCTAGGAACATCTGTGCACAAGTTTTTGTGTGGACATATGTTTTCAATTCTCTTGGGTATAATACCTGTGAGTGGAATTGCTGGGTCATATGGTTTAATTTTTTCAGCAACTACTACTGTTCCAAAGTAGCTGCAGCACCATTTTACATTCCTACCACCAGTGTATGAGGGTTCTAATTTCTCCATATCCTCACCAATGCTTGTTACTGTCTCTTTAGATTATAGCTAACCTGGTGGGTATGAAGTGGTATCTTACTGTGGTTATGACTTCCCTGATGACTAACAATGTTAAGCATCTTTTCATGTGCTTATTGGCCATTTGTGTATCTTCTTTGGAAAAATGTCTATTCAACTCCTTCACTATTTAAAAAATTGGGTTGTCTTTTTATTATTAAGCTATAAGAGTTCTTTACACATTCTAGGTACTAGATCTTTATCAGATAAGCATATGGTTTACAAATACTTTCTACCATTCTGAGGGTAATCACTTCACTTTCCTAAGTGTCCTCTGAAGGACAAAAGTTTTTTTAATTTTGATGAAGTCCAATTTATCTTTTCTTTGGTTGTTTCTGTATCATTAACTTGTGTGTATATGTGTGTGCGTGTGTTTTCAGCTCCACAGTATATCCCTCATTTCTTTTTCTTTTCTTTTTTTTTTTTTTACAGTTGAAGTGTAGTTGATTTACAATATTGTGTTAGTTTCAGGTGTACAGCCAAGTGATTCAATTTTATATATTTGTGCATATATATATATATATATATATATATATATTCTTTCAGATTATTTTCCATTATAGGCTATTACAAGATATCGAATATAGTTCCCATGCTATACAGTAAATCCTTACTGCTTATCTATTTTATGTAGTTTGTATCTGTTAATCCCATACTTCTAATTTATCCCTCCCACCCCGTGTATCATTAACTTTTTTTTTTTGACTTATCCTACTGTATGGAGCCCACTGACTCCCAGATGTCAATTTCTTGCTCCAACTGCCAAGCCCTGGGGCAGCTGGTGCTGGTTCGGGGAATTTTGATGGAAAGATCCTCCGGACAAGTGATCCTAGAAGCTGCTAGGCCCTTACCTGAGAATTTCCCAACCCATGCTTGCTGACCACGAGCAGCAAGGCTCCTGGCTGGCTTGCCAAAATCTGTTACCAAGTCCAAGCTCATACTGCATGACAGATCAATAAATCGAGAGATAAGTTGTTGGGGCAAAGAATAACAACTTTTTCAGAAAGCCAGCTGACCTAGAAGATGGTGGACTACTGTCCCAAAGAACCATCTTCTGTATCATTAACTTTTAAGGGAAATACTAGAGGCAAAAAATTATTAGGGTATCTTATTGCCAGGTAAGTTGTTCAGACTTGTAATAAGCAAAGAATTGAGCTGGCCATACATTTAAATCAGTAAGTCCCATTTAGGAAACACGTCCACTTTATCTTCACGGAAGGCAGGAAGGAAGCTACTCATTTCTAAGTTTTTAATTACTAGAATTTCAGATTAAGTATTTGACTTTTGAAGGCCAAGTGGCCAATAAACTGCAAAGAAATAAAACCCTAGTCAAATCTGCATGTTTTCAGAGATATTTGCTGTAACAAATAAATTTTCATAGTCCTTACTAGATTTGGAACTGCTTTCTCAAACTGAGCACTTTTTAAATGGATTTTTTTTAAAGAGTTTCAAACTAGTATTTTTCTGAATCCAAAATTAAAGACCAGTATGGCATAACCTCAATGTTCCATTACTGCTTGATAAATACTAAATACATAATACATATTCGAAAATAATTAACTGAGATTATATAACTGGCAATGTAATAATCTCAAAGAATCAACTGCAATTATAGTAATTTTTCTAATAAAAACAACAACAGAAAAACTAGTCATTTGTGTCCTAAAACTGAGAGGTGACACCACTGTCCACATTTCCCTGTTTCACATTCAGTATGGTATTTACTATATTATGTATTATCAATTTCTGCCACAGGAGTCCATTTCTAATTTATTTCCTCCCTCTGTACGTATTTTGAAATTTTTAAATGCTTTTTTCATTGATTGCCATAATCATATGATTTTTTCCCCCTGTAACCTGTTCATGTGAGAATTTAAATAGATTTTTCTTATATTAAAGAATGTTAAGTCCTTGGAATAACTCAACTAGGTCATATTATATTCTTTTTATGTATTTCTGGGTTAAGGTTGCTAATATTTTGATTAAAATCATGGCTTCTATGCTCATAAATGAGATGGCCTCTAATAATTTTCTTTACTGGTACTATCTTTAGAAATTTGGATTTTTAACCCAGCCTTAGAATGAATTAGGTATGCTACCTCTCTTACTATTCTCTAAAATCTTATGTAAAAATTTTTCATTAAATAATTGAATTTCCAGTAGAAAAACAAACAAAAAAGAACACTTCTAATATCTTTCTTTACTTTGTCAACCAACTTTCCGTTTTGTTTTTTTTTTTTTAATTAATTTATTTATTATTTTTGGCTGTGTTGGGTCTTCATTGCTGCGCGCAAGCTTTCTCTAGTTGCGGCAAGCGGGGGCTACTCTTCGTTGCAGTGTGCGGGCTTCTCTTGCTGCGGAGCACAGGCTTTAGAGCACTTGGGCTTCAGTAGATGTGGTGCGTGGGCTCAGTAGTTGTGGCTCGTGGGCTCTAGAGCGCAGGCTCAGTAGTTGTGGTGCACGGGCTTAGTTGCTCCGCAGCATGTGGGATCTTCCCTGAGCAGGGCTCGAACCCATGTCCCCTGCATTGGCAGGCGGATTCTTAACCACTGCGCCACCAGGGAAGCCCCCAACTTTCTGTTTTAAAATTTTTTTGGTTTAAAAAGCTTTGAGTGGTGATAGCTGTACAATAATGTGAATGTATTTAATGCCTCTGAACTGTATACTTAAAAATGGTTAAAATGGTAAATCTTATGCTATGTATATTTAACCACAATTTTTAAAAAATAAGAGAAAAGTAAAAGGAGAGAAAGAGGAAAAGGGGGGAAATGAAAGAGAAAAAGGAAGTAGAAAAGATGGATACCAAAAATAAATAAACCAGTCTGAGCACCTGCTGGCAGACAACATTCAAGAACAGCCTGCTGAGAGGCAGGCACAGTTCACTTAAACCACCAGCATAGCAAGGCTCTGCAGAGAGCACAGGACGTAGGGCAATCCTGGAACAGTAATATGACCCCCACCATATATTCATACAAAGCTCTGTCTCTAATCTAAGATGTGGGGCTACACAAGGATGCCCTCCACACTTCCTAATACTTGGGTTGCAGCCAAATGTCACTGTATTTCCATATCTAGGACTCCTTCTAGAGAGCAGATAGTTAATTTTCCTTCATACAGTGTAGGTCAAGATCCTCTTAAACATGGAATTAAGCTAATGGCAATATTTTGGGATTTGGTTAACAGCAAACCAATGTACCACCACGGTAGAGAAAAAAAGATAAAGCAAAGATGCTTCAAGGCAGAGAACCATGAAAAATCCAGTGTGCCTCTTTGCTTTGCAGTTCTCTTAAAGAATATTGTTTAGTGTCTAAGAGCATTTTTTCCAGAAAATACCTTTGACCATAATTCCAAAGTAATAAAGTATGTTCAGTCCAGCTTCTAAATTTATAGCTATAAATGTAAATTACAAGACAGTACTTTAATATATAAACTTGGGTGACAGATTTTTCAAAAAGTGATTGAAGCCAAGTAAGCTCTCCTGAAATAATTTCTCATAAATATAATAAGCACCACTGAATATAATTTTATTCCAAATTAATCCAGTTTATGTATCATACCTTAAATGTATTTTTATAGTGAAGACAGTCTACAGCAATGCCTCATCATGATAAATTCTCAACAGGATTTGCTGAATGAATGAATGAATGGGAAGAACCAAGCCTCAAATGGAGTTTCTTTTGGTAACAGGGAGATGACAACGTAGGCTAAAATCTATTTTTACTAGACCCATCATGGCCTTAACCTGACTGCTACTGCAACAGAATAAAATCTAATATCCTTGCAATTCACCATAACAGATACATCAGAATCCCCCTAGACAGAATAAAGTGAGAAGGAGGAAAGAGAGAGGGAAAGGGGAGGAAGTAATACTTTTCTAAGCCAGAAGGAAATTCTCCAATGATGATATGGGTTAGATCAGATCTCAGGCAAGCTTAAGGGCCCCATCTCACTTTACACTCAAGCATCAATGGAAAATTGAGATGAAATATTCTACTTCTATAAAACCGATCTTCCACTTGGCCCTTTATCTCAGGGAAGATGGGGTAAGCTCACTTAAACATGATTTTTCTCATTCCTTTCTGCAGTGCTTCACCTAGCATAACATACTTGTTGAGGCAGCCAAGTGCTACAAAAGAGAAAAACACTACACAGGCAGCAATTCCTAAAGAAATATGTTATGGGTTGAATTACGTCCTGCCCCCACAAATTCATATGTTCAAGTTCTGACCTCTCATACCTCAGAATGTTACCTTATATGCAGATATAATTAGTTAAGATGAAGTCATGTTGGGGTAGGGTAGGCCCTTAATTCATTATGACTATTACCCTTACATAAAGAAGACATGAACAGAGACAGGCACACAGGGAGAATGCCATGTGAAGATTGGAGTTATGCTACTATAAACCAAAGAACTACCAGAAACTAGAAGAGAGACCTGGGACAGATACTTCCCTAACACCTTCACAGGGAGCACAGCCCTGCTGACACCTTGATTTTGGACCCCTGGCATGTAGTATTGTGAGACAATAAATACCTGTTGTTCTAAGCCTCCAGTTGGTTGTACTTTGTTACAGCAGCCTCGAGGAAACTAATACAGACAATAAGAGGCTAATGTGCACCAATTAAACTGACCCCCTTCAGACTGCACTTCAGATCCAGCTTCCCACCCCATGGCTACTGCCACCACATTAGCCCAGGCCCCAGTTTTGAGCTGCAGCCACAGTTGCCTGGTCTCCTGACTTCAGGCTCTACCTGCACCTGCTTCAATTGCCAAACCCACCACGACAATAACCTTTCAAAAATGCCAACTTCTTTGCATCACTCTCTTGTTAAGAAATCTCGGATTGGTTCAAGATGGCAGAATAGAAGGATGTGCGCTCACTCCCTCTTGCGAGAACACCGGAATCACAACTAACTGCTGAACAATCACTGAAAGGAAGACACTGGAACTCACCAAAAGAGATACCCCATGTCCAAAGACAAAGGAGAAGCCGTAATGAGACGGTAGGAGAGCAATGAGATGGTAGGAAGGGCGCAATCACAATCAAATCCCATAACTGCTGCGTGGGTGACTCACAAACTGGAGAACAATTAAACCACAGAAGTCCACCCACTGGAGTAAAGGTTCTGAGCCCCACGTCAGGCTTCCCAACCTGGGGGTCCAGCAATGGGAGGAGGAATTCCCAGAGAATCAAACTTTGAAGGACAGCAGGATTTGACTGAAAGACTTCGACAAGACTGGGGGAAACAGAGACTCCACCCTTGAAGGGCACACACAAAGTAGTGTGTTCATCAGAACCCAGGGGGAAGGAGCAGTGACCCCACAGAAGACTGAACCAGACCTACCTGCTAACACTGGAAGGTCTCCTGCAGAGGTGGTGGTCAGCTGTGGCTCACTGCAGGGACAAGGACACTGGCAGCAGAAGTTCTGGGAAGTACTCCTTGGTATGAGCCCTCCTGGAGCCTGCCATTAGCCCCACCAAAGAGCATGCAGGCTCCAGTGCTGGGTCCTCTCAGGCCAAACAACCAACAGGGAGGGAACTCAGCCCCACCCATCAGCAGACAAGCAGATTAAAGTTTTACTGAGCTCTGCCTACCAGAGCAACACCCAGCTCTACCCACCCATCGGGAAGTTTGCACAAGCCTTTTAGATACCCTCATCCACCAGAGGGCAGACAGCAGAAGCAAGAAGAACTACAATCCTGGAGCCTGTGGAACAAAAACCACATTCACAGAAAGACAGAAAAGATGAAAAGGCAGAGGGCTATGTACCAGATGAAGGAACAAGATAAAACCCCAGAAAAACAACTAAATGAAGTGGAGATAGGCAACCTACCAGAAAAAGAATTCAGAATAATAATAGTGAAGATGATCCAGGACCTCAGAAAAAGAATGGAGGCAAAGATTGAGAAGATGCAAGAAATGTTTAACAAAGACCTAGAAGAATTAAAGAACAAACAAACAGAGATCAACAATACAATCAATGAAATGAAAAATACACTAGAAGGAATCAATAGCAGAATAACTGAGGCAGAAGAACAGACAAGTGACCTGGAAGACATAATGGTGGAATCCACTGCCACAGAACAGAATAAAGAAAATATAATGAAAAGAAATGAAGACAGCCTAAGAGACCTCTAGAACAACATTAAATGTACCAACATTCACATTATACGGGTCCCAGAAGGAGAAGAGAAAGAGAAAGGAGCCGAGAAAACATTTGAAGAGATTATAGTTGAAAACTTACCTAACATGGGAAAGGAAATAGCCACCCATGTCCAGGAAGCGCAGAGAGTCCCAGGCAGGATAAATCCAAGGAGAAACACGCTGAGACACACAGTAATCAAATTGACAAAAATTAAAGACAAAGAAAAATTATTAAAAGCAACAAGGGAAAAACGACAAATAACATACAAGGGAACTCCCATAAGGTTAACAGCTGATTTCTCAGCAGAAACTCTGCGAGCCAAAAGGGAGTGGCACAATATATTTAAAGTGATGAAAGGGAAGAACCTATAACCAAGATTACTCAGCAAGGATCTCATTCAGATTTGATGGAGAAATCAAAAGCTTTACACACAAGCCAAAGCTAAGAGAATTCAGCACCACCAAACCAGCTCTACAACAAATGCTAAAGGAACTTCTCTCAGTGAGAAACACAAGAGAAGAAAAGGACCTACAAAAACAAACAGAAAACAATTAAGAAAATGGTAACAGGAACATACATATTGATAATTACCTTTAATGTGGATGGATTAAATGCTCCAACCAAAACACACAGGCTTGCTGAATGGATACAAAAACAAGACCCATATATATGCTGTCTACAAGAGACCTACTTCAGACCTACGGACACATACAGACTGAAAGTGAGGGGATGGAAAAAGATGTTCCATGCAAATGGAAATCAAAAGAAAGCTGGAGTACCAATACTCATATCACACAAAACAGACTTTAAAATAAAGAATGTAACAAGTGAAGGAGAAGGAGAAGACGGTGGAAGAGTAAGATGCGAAGATCACCTTCCTCCCCACAGATACATCAGAAATACATCTACACTTGGAACTGCTCCTACAGAACACCCACTGAACGCTGGCAGAAGACCTCAGACCTCCCAAAAGGCAAGAAACTCCCCATGTACCTGGGTAGGGCAAAAAAAAAAGAAATAACGGAGACAAAAGAATAGGGACGGGACCTGCACCAGTGGGAGGGAGTTGTGAAGGAAGAAAGGTTTCCACACACTAGGAAGGTCCTTCGCAGGCGGAGACTGCAGGTGGCGGAGGGGGGAAGCTTTGGAGCCACGGAGGAGAGCACAGCAACAGGGGTGCGGAGGGCAAAGCGGAGAGATTCCCGAACGGAGGATCGGTGCCGACCAGCACTCACCAGCCCGAGAGGCTTGTCTGCTCACCCGCCGGGGCGGGCGGGGGCTGGGAGCTGAGGCTCGGGCTTCGGTCGGATTGCAGGGAGAGAACTGGGGTTGGCGGCGTGAACACAGCCTGAAGGGGTTAGTGCACCACGGCTAGCCAGGAGGGAGTCCAGGAAAAGGTCTGGACCTGCCGAAGAGGCAAGAGACTTTTTCTTGCCTCTTTGTTTCCTGGTGCGCGAGGAGAGGGGATTCAGAACGCCGCTTTAAGGAGCTCCACAGACGGGCGCGAGCCACGGCTATCAGCGCGGACCCCAGAGACGGGCATGAGATGCTAAGGCTGCTGCCGCTGCCACCAAGAAGGCTGTGTGCAACCACAGGTCACTATCCACACTGCCCCTCCTGGGAGCCTGTGCCGACCGCCACTGCCAGGGTCCCGTGATCCAGGGAAAACGTCCCCGGGAGAACGCAGGGCACGCATCAGGCTGGTGCAATGTCACGCCGGCCTCTGCCGCCGCAGGCTTGCTCCGCATCCGTACCCCTCCCTCCCCCCGGCCTGAGTGAGCCAGAGCCCCCTAATCAGCTGCTCCTTTAACCCCGTCCTGTCTGAGCAAAGAACAGATGCCCTCAGGCGACCTACACACAGAGGCAGGTCCAAATCCAAAGCTGAACCCCGGGAACTGTGTGAACAAAGAAGAGAAAGGGAAATTTCTCCCAGCAGCCTCAGGAGCAGCGGATTAAATCTCCACAATCAACATGATGTATCCTGCATCTGTGGAATACCTGAATAGACAACGAATCATCCCAAATTGAGGAGGTAGACTTTGGGAGCAAGATATATTATTTTTTCCCCTTTTCCTCTTTTTGTGAGTGTGTATGTGTAGGCTTCTGTGTGAGATTTTGTCTGTATAGCTTTGCTTTCACCATTTGTCCTAGGGTTCTGTCTGTCCATTGTTTTTTTTCTTTTAACTTAAAATAAAGTTATTAAGAAAAAAAAATTTTTTATCTTACTTCATTTTATTTTATTTTATTTTATCCTCTTTCTTTCTTTCTTTCTATTTTTTCTCCCTTTTATTCTGAGCCGTGTGGATGAAAGACTCTTGGTGCTCCAGCCAGGCATCAGGGCTGTGCCTCTGAGGTGGGAGAGCCACCTTCAGGACACTGGTCCACAAGAGACCTCCCAGCTCCACATAATAACAAACAGCAAAAATCTCCCAGAGATCTCCATCTCAACACCAAGACCCACCTCACTCAACGACCAGCAAGCTACAGTGCTGGACACCCTATGCCACACAACTAGCAAGACAGGAACACAGCCCCATCCATTAGCAGAGAGGCTGCCTAAAATCATAATAAGGCCACAGACACCCCAAAACACACCACCAGACATGGACCTGCTAACCAGAAAGACAAGGTCCAGCCTCATCCACCAGAACACAGGCACTAGTCCCCTCCACCAGGAAGCCTACACAACCCACTGAACCAACCTTAGCCACTGGGGGTAGACACCAAAAACAACAGGAACCACGAACCTGTGGCCTGCAAAAAGGAGACTCCAAACACAGTAAGTTAAGCAAAATGAGAAGACAGAGAAGCACACAGCAGATGAAGGAGTAAGGTAAAAACCCACCAGACCGAACAAATGAAGAGGAAACAGGCAGTCTACCTGAAAAAGAATTCAAAGTAATTATAGTAAAGATGATCCAAAATCTTGGAAATAGAATGGAGAAAATAAAAGAAACATTTAACAAGGACCTAGAAGAACTAAAGAGCAAACAGACCAATCACAAGCACTGAAATTGAAACTGTGATTAAAAATCTTCCAACAAACAAAAGCCCAGGACCAGATGGCTTCACAGGCGAATTCTATCAAGCATTTAGAGAAGAGCTAACACCTATCCTTCTCAAACTCTTCCAAAATATTGCAGAGGGAGGAACATTCTCAAACTCATTCTACGAGGCCACCATCACCCTGATACCAAAACCAGACAAAGATGTTACAAAGAAAGAAAACTACAGGCCAATATCACTGATGAACATAGATGCAAAAATCCTCAACAAAATACTAGAAAACAGAATCCAACAGCACATTAAAAGGATCATACACCATGATCAAGTGGGGTTTATTCCAGGAATGCAAGGATTCTGCAATATACGCAAATCAATCAACGTGATACACCATATTAACAAACTGAAGGAGAAAAACCACATGATCATCTCAATAGATGCAGAGAAACTTTTTGACAAAATTCAACACCCATTTATGATAAAAGCCCTGCAGAAAGAAGGCATAGAGGGAACTTTCCTCAACATAATAAAGGCCATATATGACAAACCCACAGCCAACATTGTCCTCAATGGTGAAAAACTGAAACCATTTCCACTAAGATCAGGAACAAGACAAGGTTGCCCACTCTCACCACTATTATTCAACATAGTTTTGGAAGTGTTAGCCACAGCAATCAGAGAAGAAAAAGAAATAAAAGGAATCCAAATCGGAAAAGAAGTAAAGCTGTCACTGTTTGCAGATGACATGATACTATACATAGAGAATCCTAAAGATGCTACCAGAAAACTACTAGAGCTAATCAATGAATTTGGTAAAGTAGCAGGATACAAAATTAATGCACAGAAATCTCTTGCATTCCTATACACTAATGATGAAAAATATGAAAGTGAAATTAAGAAAACACTCCCATTTACCATTGCAACAAGAAGAATAAAATATCTAGGAATACACCTACCTAAGAAGACAAAAGACCTGTAGGCAGAAAATTATGAGACACTGATGAAAGAAATTAAAGATGATACAAATAGATGGAGAGATATACCATGTTCTTGGATTGGAAGAATCAACATTGTGAAAATGACTCTACTACCCAAAGCAATCTACAGATTCAACGCAATCCCGATCAAACTACCACTGGCATTTTTCACAGAACTAGAACAAAAAATTTCACAATTTGTATGGAAACACAAAAGACCCCGAATAGCCAAAGCAATCTTGAGAACGAAAAATGGAGCTGGAGGAATCAGGCTCCCTGACTTCAGACTATACTACAAAGCCACAGTAATCAAGACAGTATGGTACTGGCACAAAAACAGAAATATAGATCAATGGAACAGGATAGAAAACCCAGAGATAAACCCACGCACATATGGTCACCTTATCTTTGATAAAGGTGGCAAGCATATACAGTGGAGAAAAGACAGCCTCTTCCATAAGTGGTGCTGGGAAAACTGGACAGCTACATGTAAAAGTATGAAATTAGAACACTCCCTAACACCACACACAAAAATAAACTCAAAATGGATTAAAGACCTAAATGTAAGGCCAGACACTATCAAACTCTTAGAGGAAAACATAGGCAGAACACTCTATGACATAAATCACAGCAAGATCCTTTTTGACCCAGCTCCTAGAGAAATGGAAATAAAAACAAAAATAAACAAATGGGACCTAATGAAACTTAAAAGCTTTTGCACAGCAAAGGAAACCATAAACACGATCAAAAGACAACCCTCAGAATGGGAGAACATATTTGCAAATGAAGTAACTGACAAAGGATTACTCTCCAAAATTTACAAGCAGCTCATGCAGCTCAACAACAAAAAAACAAACAACCCAATCCAAAAATGGGCAGAAGACCTAAATAGACATTTCTCCAAAGAAGATATACAGATTGCCATCAAACACATGAAAGAATGCTCAACATCATTAATCATTAGAGAAATGCAAATCAAAGCAACACTGAGATATCATCTCACACCAGTCAGAATGGCCATCATCAAAAAATCTAGAAACATAAAATGCCAGAGAGGGTGTGGAGAAAAGGGAACCCTCTTGCACTGTTGGTGGGAATGTAAATTGATACAGCCACTATGGAGAACAGTATGGAGGTTCCTTAAAAAACTAAAAATAGAACTACCATATGACCCAGCAATCCCACTACTGGGCATATACCCTAAGAAAACCATAATTCAAAAAGAGTCATGTACCAAAATGTTCATTGCAGCCCTATTTACAATAGCCAGGACATAGAAACAACCTAAGTGTTCATCATCAGATGAATGGATAAAGAAGATGTGGCACATATACACAATAGAATATTACCCATCCATAAAAAGAAATGAAATGGAGTTATTTGTAGTGAGGTGGATGGAGTTAGAGTCTGTCATACAGAGTGAAGTAAGTCAGAAAGAGAAAAACAAATATAGTATGCTAACACATATATATGGAATCTAAGGAAAAAAAAAAAAAGGTCATGAAGAACCTAGTGGCAAGACGTGAATAAAGACACAGACCTACTAGAGAATGGACTTGAGGATATGGGGAGGGGGAAGGGTAAGCTGTGACAAAGTGAGAGAGTGGCATGGACATATATACACTACCAAACATAAAATAGATAGCTAGTGGGAAGCAATCGCATACCACAGGGAGATTAGCTCGGTGCTTTGTGACCACCTAGAGGGGTGGGATAGGAAGGGTGGGAGGGAGGGAGATGTAAGAGGGAAGAGATATGGGAACATATGTATATGTATAACTGATTCACTTTGTTATAAAGCAGAAACTAACACACCATTGTAAAGCAATTATACTCCAATAAAGATGTTAAAAAAAAATGTAACAAGAAACAAGGAAGGATGCTACATAACGATAAAAGGATCAATCCTAGAAGAAGATATAACAATTATAAATATATATGCACCCAACATAGGAGCACCTCAATACATAAGGCAAATGCTAACAGCTATAAAAGAGGAAATTGACAGTAACACAATAATAGTGGGCGACTTTAACACCTCACTTACACCAATGGACATATCATCCAAACAGAAAATTAATAAGGAAACATAAGCTTTAAATGACACAATAGACCAGATAGATTTAATTAATATTTATAGGACATCCCATCCAAAAACAGCAGATTACACTTTCTTCTCAAGTGCACACGGAACATTCTCCAGGACAGATCACATCCTGGGTCACAAATCAAGCCTTGGTAAATTTAAGAAAGGTGAAATCATATCATCTTTTTCAACCACAACGCTAGGAGATTAGAAATAAATTACAGGGGAAAAAAACATAAAAAACACAAACACATGGAGGCTAAACAATACATTACTAAATAACCAAGAGATCACTGAAGAAATCAAAAAATACCTAGAGACAAATGACAATGAAAACACGACGATCTAAAACCTATGGGATGCAGCAAAAGCAGTTCTAAGAAGGAAGTTTATAGCTATACAAGCCTAAGTCAACAAAGAAGAAAAATCTCAAACAATTCAACCTTACACCTAAAGGAACTAGAGAAAGAAGAACAAACAAAACCCAAAGTTAGCAGAAGGAAAGAAATCATAAAGATCAGAGCAGAAATAAATGAAATAGAAACAAAGAAAACAATAGCAAAGATCAGTAACCTAAAAGCTGGTTCTTTGAGAAGATAAACAAAATTTATAAACCTTTAGCCAGACTCATCAAGAAAGAGAGGGAGAGGACTCAAATCAATAAAACTAGAAATGAAGAAGGAGAAGTTACAACAGACACTGCAGAAATACAAAGCATCCTAAGAGACTACTACAAGCAACTCTACGCCAATAAAATGGACAACCTGGAAGAAATGGACAAATTCTTAGAAAGGTATAATCTTTCAAAACTGAACCAGGAAGAAATAGAAAATATGAACAGACCAATCACAAGTAATGAAATTGAAACTGTGATTAAAAATCTTCCAACAAACAAAAGTCCAGGACCAGATGGCTTCACAGGTGAATTCTATCAAACATTTAGAGAAAAGCTAACACCCATCCTTCTCAAACTCTTCCCAAAAATTGCAGAAGAAGGAACACTCCCAAACTCATTCTATGAGGCCACCATCACCCTGATACCCAAACCAGACAAAGATACTACAAAAAAAGAAAATTACAGACCAATATCACTGATGAATATAGATGCAAAAATCCTCAACAAAATACTGGCACACAGAATCCAACAACACATTAAAAGGATCATACACCATGATCAAGTGGGATTTATCCCAGGGATTCAAGGATTCTTCAATATACACAAATCAATCAATGTGATACACCATATTAACAAATTAAAGAATAAAAACCATATGATCATCTCAATAGATGCAGAAAAAGCTTTTGACAAAAATCAACACCCATTTATGATAAAAACTCTCCAGAAAGTGGGCATAGAGGGAACCTACCTCAACATAATAAAAATCATATATGACAAACCCACAGCAAACATCATTCTCAATGGTGAAAAACTGAAGGCATTTCCTCTAAGATCAGGAACAAGACAAGGATGTCCACTCTCACCACTATTATTCAACATAGTTCTGGAAGTCCTAGCCATGGCAATCAGAGAAGAAAAAGAAATAAAAGGAATACAAATTGGAAAAGAAGAAGTAAAACTGTCACTGTTTGCAGATGACATGGTACTATACATAGAGAATCCTAAAGACACCACCAGAAAACTACTAGAGCTAATCAATGAATTTGGTAAAGTTGCAGGATACAAAATTCATGCACAGAAATCTCTTGCATTCCTATATACTAACAACGAAAGAACAGAAAGAGAAATTAAGGAAACAATCCCATTCACCACTGCAACAAAAAGAATAAAATACCTAGGAATAAACCTACCTAAGGAGGTAAATGACCTGTACTCAGAAAACTATAAGACAATGATGAAAGAAATCAAAGATGACACCAACAGATGGAGAGATATACCATGTTCTCGGATTGGAAGAATCATTACTGTGAAAATGACTATACTACCCAACGCAATCTACAGACTCAATGCAATCCCTATCAATTTACCAATGGCATTTTTTACAGAACTAGAACAAAAAATCTTAAAATTTGTATGGAGACACAAAAGACCCTGAATAGCCAAAGCAATCTTGAGAGAAAAGAACAGAGCTGGAGGGATTAGACTCCCTGACTTCAAACTATACTACGAAGTTACAGTAATCAAGACAATATGGTATCAACACAAAAACAGAAATATAGATCAATGGAACAGGATAGAAAGCCCAGAGATAAACTCACGCACCTATGATCAACTAATCTATGACAAAGGAGGCAAGGATATACAACGGAGAAAAGACAGCCTGTTCAAAAAGTGGTGCTGGGAAAACTGGACAGCTACATGTAAAAGAATGAAATTAGAACACTCCCTAACACCATACACAAAAATAAACTCAAAATGGATTAGAGCACCGGACACTATAAAACTCTTAGAGGATAACATAGGAAGAACACTATTTGATATAAATCACAGCAAGATCTTTTTTGATCCACCTCCTAGAGTAATGGAAATAAAAACAGAAATAAACAAATGGGACCTAATGAAACTTAAAAGCTTTTTGCACAGCAAAGGAAAGTATAAACAAGATGAAAAGACGACCCTCAGGATAGGAGAAAATATTTGCAAATGAAGCAACTGACAAAGGATTAATCTCCAAAATATATAAACAGCTCATGGTACTCAATATCACAAACCACCCAATCCAAAAATGGGCAGAAGACCTAAATAGACATTCCTCCAAAGAAGACATACAGATGGCCAAGAGGCACATGAAAAGCTGCTCAACATCACTAATTATTAGAGAAATGCATATCAAAACTACAATGAGGTATCACCTCACACCTGTTAGAATGGGCTTCACGAGAAAATCTACAAACAACAAATGCTGGAGAGGGTGTGGAGAAAAGGGAACCCTCTTGCACTGTTGGTGGGAATGTAAAGTGATACAGCCACTATGGAGATCAGTATGGAGGTTCCTTAAAAAACTAAAAATAGAATTACCATATGACCCAGCAATCCCACTACTGGGCATATACACTGGGAAAACCATAATTCAAAAAGACACATGCGGGCTTCCCTGGTGGCACAGTGGTTGAGAATCTGCCTGCCAATGCAGGGGACACGGGTTCGAGCCCTGGTCTGGGAAGATCCCACATGCCGCGGAGCGACTAGGCCCGTGAGCCACAACTACTGAGTCTGCGCGTCTGGAGCCTGTGCTCCGCAACAAGAGGCCGCGACAGTGAGAGGCCCGTGCACCACGATGAAGAGTGGCCCCCGCCTGCCACAACTAGAGAAAGCCCAGGCACAGAAACGAAGACCCAACACAGCCATAAATAAATAAATAAATAAATAAATAAATTTATATAAAAAAAAAAAAGACACATGCACCCCAGTGTTCACTGCAGCACTATTTACAATAACCAGGTCATGAAAGCAACGTAAATGCCCATCGACAGAAGAATGGATAAAGAAGATGTGGTACATATATACAATGGAATATTACTCAGCCATAGAAAGGAACAAAATCGAGTCATTTGTAGAGATGTGGATGGACCTACAGACTGTCATACAGAGTGAAGTAAGTCAGAAAGAGAAAAACAAATATCGTATATTAACGCATATATGTGGAATCTAGAAAAATGGTACAGATGAACCGGTTTACAAGGCAGAAATAGAGACACAGATGTAGAGAACACACGTATAGACGGACACCAAGGGGGAAAGCGGGGGGTGGGGGATGAATTGGGAGATTGGGATTGATCTATATACACTAATATGTATAAAATAGATAACTAGTAAGAACCTGCTATATAAAAAATAAAAGAAAATTCAAAAGAAAAGAAATCTCTAATGACTCACCACTTCCTATAAGAAAAAGCCCAGATTCTCCTGCCTCGAATACAGGCCTCTCTCCTAAGCTATCTCCAACTGCTAGGTGAGAGACTCCTAGTGACCCTAGAACATACAACCATTATTCTTGATGCCATGCTTCCTCTACTGTTTGCCACTCTCCCACTTCACCAGCCCAAATCTAGACCATCCTGTGAAGACGACTGCCAAGACCCGCTTTTGCCTTGAAACTCTCTCTCTGTACTCAAGCCCATAGTAAAGGCCACATCTGTGGCCTCTCGCCTTTGCTACTTGCATCAGTCACTCTGTGCTCATCAAAGACTGCCTTGCACAGTTACATAGCATTTTAAAAGTGTACACTTTGATTCCTCAGCTGGATTATGAGCTCCTTAAGGCTAGGATTTATGTTTTACAATTTTGGGGGTATTTCTCAAAGCCAAAGACAATGCCAGGCATATTATAGGCAAGTTCTAAATTCTTGTTAACTATTAAACATATATCTTAAATTCTTAGAAATGTTTCTTTTGGCTCTCTCTTCAACTGGGGACTTAAACTTGAACAAATCCACAGATTTCATATAATCCTAATGCTTCCACATATAACCAAATAATTTCAAACTTACAAGGAACAGGAGGAAAAAGCTCCTCAGGACTTTTAGTCCCAAGTTACTTACCATTCTTCATCACTACATTGGACCAGACATTGGCATTCAAGGCTTGAACAATTCGCTTTACTCCTGTAGATTCTGGGAAGTCATCTAATCAGGGAGGAAAAATATATATATTTATACACTCACTTATGCATACACATATATATATACACACTCATCCCTAAATATTCACGAGGGAATAGCTCCAGGACCCCCCTCCCCACCGTGGATACCAAAATCTGCAGATGCTCAAGCTCCTTATATAAAATGGCATAGTAATCGTATATAATCTACCCACATCATCCCATTTTTTTTTCCTCCCATATACTTTAAATCATCTCTTAAATACTTAAAATACCAAATACTATTTAAATTTTTTGCAATTTTCTGGAATTTTTCTTCCAAATATTTTCAGTCTGCTGTTGGTTGAATCCATGGAGGCAGAACCCTTGGATACAGAGGGCTGACCGTATATGTATATACAGCCCACAAGCCACTTTTTTTTTTTTTTTTTTACAAGCCACATTTTTAAACAACTGTGGCTTAATTATCTTGCTCATTTAGTTGTTACTTCACATTGTAACTTAAGTAAAAAAGGGAAAAAATTAAGGAAATACAAAGCTTAGAGCTCCTGATAAGAATATTCTAGAAACTGGACAGCAATCAAGATGGCGGAGGAGTAAGACGTGGAGCTCACCTCCTTCAACAAATACATCAAAAATATATCTACAGGGGCTTCCCTGGTGGCGCAGTGGTTGAGAATCTGCCTGCCAATGCAGGGGACACGGGTTCGCGCCCTGGTCTGGGAAGATCCCACATGCTGCAGAGCAATTAGGCCCGTGAGCCACAACTACTGAGCCTGCGCGTCTGGAACCTGTGCCCCGCAACAAGAGAGGCCACGACAGTGAGAGGCCCGCGCACTGTGATGAAGAGTGGCCCCCGTTCGCCGCAACTAGAGAAAGCCCTTGCACAGGAACAAAGACCCAACACAGCCAAAAAAAAAAAAAAAAAAAAAAAAATTAATTAATTAAAAAAAAATATATATGTATATATATCTACAGGTGGAACGATTCTCACAGAACAACTACTGAACGCTGGCAGAAGACCTCAGACTTCTGAAAGGACAAGAAAATCTCCATGTTACTGCGTAGGACAAAAGAAGAAGAAAAAAAAGAGAAAGAGAGAAAGGAATCAGGACAGGACCTGAACCCCTGGGAGTGAGCTGTGAAAGAGGAAAGGTTCCCACACCCTAGGAAGTCCCCTCATTGGCAGGGAGATCAGCCAGGATAGAGGGGGAGCTTCGGAGCCTTGGAGGAAAGTGCAGCAACTAGCTGCAGAAGGCAAAATGGAGGGAGACCTACACAGACAGTCAGTATGGCCGCCCTGCACTCCCCAGCCTGAGACGTGCATCCGTCGGTGCAAGCGGGGGCTGGGTGCTGGAGCTTTGGAGGTCAAACCCAGGGAGAGGAATGGGGTTGGCTGCATGGAGATAGCCTGAAGGAGCTGGAGTGTGGTACGGCCACAACCAAGGGTGTACATGGAAGAAGCCTGGGCCCGCCATAGAGGTAAGGTGCCACTGTTGGGGGGCATGCAAGGGGAGGGGCAGGACTGCTTTAGGAGCCTCTTTCCCCACACGCATGGTATCACGTGACAGGACACAGCCTACACGAGCTCTGAGGGCAGGCATGAGCCGCCACAGCCACTGAGAGATCCAGGAGCAGGCGCCAATTGCTGCCCCCACCATTGTGGGATCCAGAAGCACACATGAGCCGCGCCATGGGCCCTGGGAGTGGGCACCAGCCACCGCTGCCATTGCTGGCTGTTATCCCCTTGATAGGGAGCGCACAAGAGCTGCAGCATCTGCACACCCCCTATCAAGGGGCTAACAGCCAGCACATGCTGAGGAAAGATGCAGAAGGCATCCATATGAAAAGCAGCCCTTGCACCAAAAACATTAAACCCACACAAGCTACACAGGGATGCTCCTGCATATAAACAGCCTTCCAAGATCACAGTAGGTAACTGTTTTTCCTAAACTCACAGAGTAAGAGAAATATACATGAAATGAAAAAGCGGAGAAACCACTCCCAGTTAAAAGACCAAGAGAATCCCCCTAAAAGAATAAACAATGAAACAGACCTCTTCAGTGTAATACACACCGAGTTCAAAAAGGAGGTAATGAAAATACCAAAGGAATTAAGAAAGGCTATCAAAAGAAATGCAGAGTACTGTAAAAAGAAACTAGAAACTATAAGAAGGAGCCAAGAAAAATTAGAAAATTCATTTCCCGAGATTAAAGCTGAGCTAAAGGCAATGACTAGCAGAATGAATAATGCAGAAGAACGAATAAGTGACCTGGAAGATAAAATAATGAAAATCACCCAATCAGAACAGCAGACAGAAAGCCAAATGAAAAAAAATGAAAACAATATAAAAAGACCCACGGGATAATATAAAGCGTGCCACTCTATGCATAACAGGGATTCCAGAAGGAGAAGAAAGAGAAAAGGAGATTGAAAAGGTATTTGAAGAAATTATGTCTGAAAATTTCCCAAACCTAAAAAAGGAAACAGTTATCCAGATACAGAAAGCACAGAAGGTCACGAACAAAATGAACCCAAACAGACCTACACCAAGACATATTACAATCGAAATGGCAAAAGTTAAACATAAAGAGAGGATTCCAAAGGCAGCAAGAGAAAAACAAAGAGTTAATTACAAGGGAACCCCCATAAGGCTATCAGCTGATTTCTCTACAGAAGCACCACAGGCCAGAAGGGAGTAGAAAAACATATTCAAAATCTTGAAAGGGAAAAATCTGCACTCTACAATGCTCTACCCAGCAAGATTATCATTTAGAATAGAAGGAGAGATAAAGAATTTGTCAGACAAGCAAAAATTAAAAGAATACAGCAATACTAAACTTAACCTAAAAGAAATATTCAAAGGTCTTCTCTAATTTGAAAAGAAGCAAGAAGATATAGGAAAGAGGAAATCACAACTGGAAAGTAAATCACTTAAATAAGCCGGTATATACAGATGGAAAAAAAAATTTTTTTTAATCAATTTGTGAAAGAGATGATAAACACAAGGAACAGCAAAAGGATAAACATAAAGATATAAAAGAGGACATCAAAATCATAAAATGTGGGGGAGGAGAGTTAGAAAATGTAGATTCTTTTTTTTAGAATGCATTTGAGCCTATATGACTGTCAGTCTAAAGCAAGCAGATATAGTAAGGAGTTAACATACTTGAAAAACAGGGTAACCACAAATCAAAAACATACAATAGATTCACAAAAACCAAAAAGAAGAGAACACAAGCATAAAATAAAAGAAAATCATCAATCCCCAAAATGAAAAACAAAAAAGAAAAAGAAAGGGACAAACAAGAAACACAGCATCAACTGGAAAACAAGGTTTAAAATGCCAATAAATACATATTTATCAATAATTACCTTAAACGTCAACGGACTAAATGCTCCAATCAAAAGACAGAGTGGCAGACTGGATAAAAAACAAGAAAGTACAATATGCTGCCTACAAGGCACCCACTTTAGGGCAAAGGACACACACAGACTGAAAGTGAGGGGATGGAAAAAAGACATATCATGCAAACGGAAATGACAAGAGAGTGAGGGTCGCAATACTCATGTCAGACAAAATAGACTTTAAAACAAAGGCTATAAAGAAAGATAAAGAAGGACACTATATAATGACAAAAGGATCAATAAAAGGAGAGGATTTTCACTCGTCAACATATAAGCACCTAATACAGGAAAACCCAAATACATAAAACAAATACTAACAGACATAAAAGGAGAAACTGATGGGAATACAATAATAGTAGGCGACTTTAACACCCCACCCACATCAATGGACAGATCTTCTAGACAAAATCAATAAGGCAACAGATATTCTAAATTATACAACAGAACAGTTAGACTTAATTGATATTTTCAGGACATCATATTCAAAAAACCCAGAATACACGTTCTTTTCAAGTGCACATGTAATATTCTCTAGGACTGATGACATACTGGGGCACAAAACAATAGAGCCAGATTCACCACAAAGAAAAGAGAGAGAACCCAAAATAGAAAAAAACTGTCAATATAAAAAAAAAAAAAAAAAGAAAAAAAATCAATAAAATGAAGAGCTGGTTCTTTGAAAGGGTAAACAAAATTGACAAACTTTTCTTTGTGGTGAGTAGCCAGACTCACCACAAAGAAAAGAGACAGAACCCAAATAAACAAAATAAGAAATGAAAAAGGAGAAATATCAACCAAGACTGCAGAAATACAGAACAACCATAAGAGAATACTATGAACAATTATATGCCAACAAATTCAACAACCTAGAAGAAATGAACAAGTTTCTAGAAACATACAGCCCATCAAAATTTAATCAAGAAGAAATATAACAGATAATGTGAAAAGACCTATCATTAGAAGTGAAATCGAATCTGTAATTAAAAGAAAGAAAGAAAAAAAAAACTCCCTACAAACAAAAATCCAGGACCAGATGGGCTTCACAGGTGAATTTTACCAAACATACAAAGAACTTTTACCAATCCTCAAACTCTTCCAAAGGACTGAAGAGGAGGGAACACTCCCGAAGACATTCTATGAAGCCACTATCACCCTGATACCAAAACCGGACAAAGATACCACCAAAAAAGAAAATTACAGGCCAGTATCTTTGAGGAATATAGAAGCAAAAATTCTCAACAAAGTATTAGCAAACTGAATGCAACAAAATATTTAAAAGATCATACACCATGACCAAGTGGTATTCATCCTAAGTTCATAAGGATGGTTCAACATATGCAAATCAATCAATGTGATACACCACATCAACAAAAGAAAAGACAAAAACCACATGATCATCTCAATAGATGCAGAAAAACCACGTGACAAAATCAACATCCATTAATGATAAAAACTCCTACCAAAGTGGGCATAAAGGGAACATATCTCAACACAATAAAAGTTACTTATGACAAACCCACAGCCAATATACTCAATGATGAAAAGCTGAAATCCTTCCCTCTAAAATCTGGAACAAGGATGCCCAGTCTCACCACTTCTATTCAACATAATATTGGAAGTCCTAGCCACAGCAATCAGATACGAAAAAGAAAATGTATCCAAATTGGAAGGGAAGAGGTAAAATTGTCACTATATGCAGATGACATGATACTATATATAGCAAAACCTAAGAACTCCACACAAAAACTACTAGATATAATAAATGAATTCAGCAAAGTAGCAGGATACAAGATTAACATTCAGAAATCAGTTGCATTCCTTTACACTAACAATGAAATATCAGAAAGGGAATGTAAAAAAAATTCCTTTTAAAATTGCACCAAAAAAAAAAAAAAAACCTAGGAATAAACCTTACCAAGGAGGTGAAAGACTTATACGCTGAGAACTATAAAACATTAATAAAGGAAATAAAAGAGGATTCAAAGCGATGGAAAGATATCCCATGCTCTTGGATAAATTAATATTGTTAACATGGCAACACTACCCAAAGCAATTTACAGATTTAATGTGATCCCTATCAAATTACCCATGACATTTTTCACAGAACTAGAACAAATAATCCAAAATCTTATTATGGAACCATAAAAGACCCAGAATTGCTAGAGCAATCCTGAGGAAAGGCAACAAAGCAGGAGGCATAACTCTCCCAGACTTCAGAAAATACTAAAAAGCTACAGTAATCAAAACAGTGTGGTATTGGTACAAAAACAGGCATACGGATCAATGAAACAGAACAGAGAGCATAGAAATGAACCCACACAACTATGGTCAATTAATCTTTGACAAACAAGGCAAGAATATACAATGGAGAAAAGACATTCGCTTCAGCAAATAGTACGGGGAAAGTTGGACAGCTGCATACAAATCAATGAAGTTAGAACACACCCTCACACCATACACAAAAATAAACTCAAAATGGCTTAAAGACTTAAATATAAGACATGACACCATAAAACTCCTAGAAGAGAACATAGGCAAAACATTCTCTGACATAAATTGTACCAATGTTTTCTTAGGTCAGTCTCCCAAGGCAATAGAAATAAAAACAAAATTAAATAAATGGGACCTAATCAAACTTACAAGCTTTTGCATAGCAAAGGAAACCATAAAAAAAACGAAAAGACAACCTACGGAATGGGAGAAAATATTTGCAAATGATGCAAGAGACAAGAGCTTAATCTCCAAAATATATAAACAGTTCGTACAACTCAAGAACAAAAAAACAAACAACCCAATCGAAAATGAGCAGAAGACCTAAACAGACATTTCTCCAAAGAAGACATACAGATAGCCAGTAGGCACATGAAAAGATGCTCAACATCACCAATTATTAGAGAAATGCAAATCAAAACTACAATGAGGTATCACCTCACACCAGTCAGAATGGCCATCATTAAAAACTCTACAAATAACAAATGCTGGAGAGGATGTGGAGAAAAGGGAACCCTCCTACACTGCTGGTGGGAATGTAAGTTGGTACAGCTACTATGGAAAACAGTATGTAGGCCCCTCAGAAAACTAAAAATAGAATTACTATATGATCCAGCAATCCCACTCCTGGGAATATACCTGGACAAAACTATAATTCAAAAAGATACATGCACCCCTATGTTCACAGCAGCACTGTTCACAATAGCCAAAACATGGAAACAACCTAAATGTCCATCAACAGATGAATGGATAAAGAGGATGTGGTACATATATACAATGGAATACCACTCAGACATAAAAAAGAACGAAATAATGCCATTTGCAGCAACATGGATGCAACTACAGATTATCATACTAAATGAAGTAGATCAGAAAGAGAAAGACAAATACTACATGATATCATTTACATGCGGAATCTAAAATATGGCAGAGATTTCCCTGGTGGTGCAACGGTTAAGAATCTGCCTGCCAATGCAGGCGACATGGGTTTGAGCCCTGGTCCGGGAAGATCCCACATGCCACAGAGCAACTAAGCCCGTGCACCCCAACTACTGAGCCTGCGCTCTAGAGCCTGCAAGCCACAACTACTGAAGCCTGCACTCCACAACTACTGAAGCCCACACGCCTAGAGCCCGTACTCCGCAACAAGAGAAGCCACCACAATGAGAAGCCCGCGCACCACAATGAAGAGTAGCCCCCACTCGCCACAACTAGAGAAAGCCCACGCGCAGCAATGAAGACCCAACACAGCCAAAAAAAATAAATAATTTATAAAAATAAAAAAAATTTAAAAATAAAATATGGCACAAATGAACCTATCTACAAAACAGAAACTGACTCATAGACATACAGAACAGACTTGTGGTTGACAAAGGGGCACAGGGGTAGGGGAGGGATGGACTGGGAGTTTGGGGTTAGTAGATGCAAACCATTACTACAGAATGAACAAACAACAAGGTCCTACTGTATAGCACAGGGAACTATATTCAATATCCTGAGATATTTTCCATAATGGAAAAGAATATAAAAAAGAATGTATATATATATATGTATATATACATGTATAACTGAATCACTTTGCTGTACAGCAGAAATTAACACAACATTGTAAATCAACTATACTTCAATTTGAAAAAAGAATATTCTAGAAACTAAAACAATTAAATAAATACACAGTATAAAAGGTTTATACAGTAAAGTCAACCCCATTACCTCATGAATGGAATCCACTCATATTCTCCTGAAAATGTTAGGTTTCCATCAATCACACAACTTAATTAGTTTAGTATGGGTACTATTTTGCTTCTGGACTTTAATTGATACTACTCAAAATAACAGGGCAGTAATCCCAGTTAGTATACCAATAATAACGTGGTATTCTTAGCTACAATGTATCAATAGATATGAGGGTGTGCAAAGGAAATGGAAATCCTTCAGCTAATGAGTATTGTAAGACTGCATATGGAAAATAACAGCAGAAATAGTTTTCATGTGGTTTAAAGAGAAAAGTCTCCTAAGAGTTTACGGAGCACAGTCCATATAGATCCTGTCTCTAGTGGCCTGGCCCAGTCCTGGGTGGTTTAAAAGGAAGAGCACAGAATTAGAAGTCAGAAGATCTTAATGTGAACCCAGGCTCTATAACTTATTAGCTATTCGATTAAGGGCAAATCACTCATGCTATTCTCAAAGAAAAGTGGGGATGACACCACTATGTACACCTCTCCCATAGAAAAGATGCACTGGAACTAATAATTTACTGGTGTAACCTTCCCCTCTAGACTGAAAACTCTTTGAAGGCAGGAGTCATGTCTCACTGAGTTCTCACTCACTACCTATTCTCACTACCTAAACTAACATGGTGCCTGAAAGACACAGCAACTCATGAACTGATGAATCATTTAAAGAATACCACCCTACCAACCTAACAGAAATATGCGAAGGGTTAAACTGAAAATACTCTACAAAGATGAGTTTATCACCATCAGTGTTTAAATGAAGAAATAAAAGCTATGTTTATCTTAACTATGAATGATTCAATTCTTGAAAGAATAACTAATACTTCAGATGATATAACCAGGAACCAAAAATATGATCTGAAATAAAGAGCTGGAATCAATAAGTTGAATTTAATACAAAGAAGCATAAAGTCTCATATTGATGTTTGAATAACACATGCCAATAAAGGACGAGGGTATATGGCTTGGGAACAGTTTGCGTTAAAACATTCTAGGAAGGTTTTAGTTAACTTACATAAAGATGATATGTTGAAATCTATTTTAAGGTTAAGCTGAATTAGGGAATTCCCTGGAACTCCAGTGGTAAGGACTCCACATTCTCACTGCCATGGGCCCCGGTTTGATCCCTGGTTGGGAAACTAAGATCCCACAAGCTGTGTGGCATGGCCAAAAAAGAAAAAAGAGTCTTATATACAAGACACAAAATCATAATAAAGGAACAAGATTGAATAATTTAAAATAAAAGATTAAGCTGAATTAATACAAGAACACTATTCAGACAGGGGCAAGGAGAAGCACAGTGGTATAAAGGAGCAGAGATTCCAAAATAAAAACAGATAAAATAAATGACTCAAATGTTGACCCTCAAGGACAACAGGAAGAAGAGAACATTCTAGTGCCAGAAGTAAGGAATCACACACATGCTCACATACACAAAACAGGAACAAGTTTAAGGAGTCCTAGAAAAACATGGAAGAGAAATTATACTTATTAATTTTCAATATTCTTAAAAATGTACAGGGAGAAAAATCAGCCTTTTTCTTTCATTTTTGTCCTCTTCTTCTCAGGCAGTGCTTTATTCCTGAAGGTAACAACATTTGCAAAACTTCTAAATAAGCCAGGATATAGAAAAGTGTTTCTTAATTTCTTTTTTTAAAAAATATAGGTTTCATGTAATGATTACTTTTAGCCTCTCTATGCACTTTAATTCATGTTGGCTGCCCTACTTAGAATGTCTTTTACAACAACTGGCATCTTGCTACCAGTCCTATAAGTCCAGTACCTTCTCCCATTTCTTCCCCATGGAGCGGCTGACATGTGAGATTTCATGTACCAATGCGTTCTCTGAACTTCTGAAGATAAATAACCTCTTCCGTCTCTGAAACACCATAACACCAATATACATATTTTTTATAATACTTACAATGTTCCACTTGGTAATTCAATTATTTGTATACCTGTTTCATCTCTTATACCAGATTATAAAGTTTTGGTGGGCCAAAACCCATCTTATCTTGGTAGATTCCACAGCAGCTAGCATAGTTGTACTTGGAAGAAAAGATGAGAAGAGGAATGTGGGAAGGGGGAAAAAGAGGGGGAATAAATAGAAGGTCCAAAGTATAGTAGAAGACAGGTAAATGCAGAGTTACCCCGGGGGTGCGCATTCTGGGCCTATTTGTGGTTTCAAATATCCAAAAGACATACAAATAGTATTGACATGTTCCCTAGGGTTCCTGGGAATTCAACCTCAGGTTACTAGGAATTCAAAATAAGAAACATAAACTTTAACTGTTTATGAATATAGATCAAACCCTCCTTTTTTGGCAGCAGAGAAAGGATAAGAGACTGAGGAAATGACTAAGATTTAAGGTAGAAATCTCTACCTTTATCCATAAGAAAAACAAACATTTCAAAAGTCCTAAAATGGGTGGTAAAACCAAATAAATGGATTATTCAATTAACAGACCGCATCAATGGATTCTGCACAAATCTTTTCAAAGAGCTAGTGAAAAATGTGTTTTGAATATCACTTTGATTCTTCTTCCCTGAATTAAAATAATCGCTCATATCTGAATCCAAATGCCATGCTTTCTCCTGACACATAAATACCTACCATCCTCCTCAGGCAACTCTTCTGGACTAAGTTCTACTAATTCAAAGCCATGTTTGATACACCACTCTTGAGCCTTCTGTCGGTTTACACCTAAAATAACACACAAAAGATTCTTTATAAGCAAAAATAAAATAAAACATGAACATTGCTGCAATACTCTCCACAATCTCAAAGTGTTACCTTTAATGTCAATGTTATTCTAAAGGCATACAAAATAAATTAATATAAGGAAAATGATTTCTCAAACCCCAAGTGTCCGTTCTTAAAAAGTAAAATGTAAATATTGCAAGATTCCAAAGAGAAATAGCTGAAAATATTTTTGTAAGGTAATAAAATCACACAAGATATACTGTTCTAAGTTAAGGAAACCAATGTATTGTTTACCAAGGAATGGCAAATGTAACGTACGTACCACCTACAATCCCACTGGAGTTCCTTACCATTTTCAGACACTCTATCGCAAACCAAGATCATCACCTCAGGTAACCACGCTTCTGCCAGTGGAAGCCAGGAGGAAACACTATCGAGACTAGATTTCTAGAGGGAGGAGAAAGAAACATAGAAACAAAAACAGAAAAAGAGACATTAAGAGAACTCACAGAAAATGCAAGGTTAAAAAAAACAAAGCACAAAATAATTTCTTATTCAAGGTCCATGGAAAACAGAATCTTACTTGTGTGCTGTCAAAGTAAACCACAAATGCTTGGACAGACTCTGCAATCTCTGCAGTGACGAGAAATTTGTTTGGCACCACACACAGATTGATATCTGCTGAATAGTATTTATTATCAATGGTCCAGGGATAAAACCTCACGGCATCGTTGGCAGTCACTTCCACAATAAGATCTTCTGTTCCAAGGATATCTAAATAAATGACACAATATTACCATGGAAAGTACAAAACCAATATACAATGGTCAATTTTCTCAGTAAGATACCAGATTAATAATTCTCTTTATGCAAGGATTTCAAAGGGCCTCTGATTAATTAGGATATTTTCCTTCTCTGATCATTTGATTATAAAAGTAATGGTGACATAATTTAATTCAATTAATTGGCTTTTTTCTTTAAGAACATAAAAACTATTGTGACTAGATTAGATAGTAATAGAGAACAAAACAGTCATCTAACCAAATACCCAGTAAAGAGCAAGCAGAAGAGAAAGAAAACCAGCTACATTTATTTTATTGCTTACATATTTCATGGAAGCTGGAAGACTGTGAGAATAGTCAAGAATTTGTAACTATTTTGTACTTACTGCAAGCTAAAAGGAAGATAGCAGCAAAGCTAAACCAGTAACAAAACGGTTACACACAGTCCCTGGGCCAAATGTTGACACATTAATTCAACTAATGAAATAAAAGAATGGATACTGATAAATGACCCCATTCCATTTATATATATTCAGCCTTCTTCAGATTCTGTGAAAGCCAACTCAAATTCTTGTTGACAAAGACACTTCTGGCAAATTTTAATATAGAAAGCCAAGCAAATTAAATGATTTAGGAAAGAATGGTTTAGGAAAGAACCAAATGTTTCAGAAATCCATGTGCAACATGGGTATAACTGGGTGAAATTCTTAACAGTGAATAACCAAGTCAATGATGAATAAACATAGATGTGGTCATGGAACCACTGGAGCATTTTGCTTCCATAATGTCATACAATATTTAGAACTTGAAGAGACATCAGAAATTGTTCTAACCCGAACTCCCATCTCTCACACCCATAACCATAACCTCCATTTTACACAGATGTGGAAAATTAGCTTAGAGAAGTAAAATGACATGCCACTAACTGGGGTTATAAAAAGAATATACAGCCAAACGGCCACAAACTCCTTTTTAACGCATACTAAGATGAACATATAAAATATTCCTCACGAAAAAGAACACAGCAGGAGGCATAACCCTCCTAGACTTCAGACAATACTACAAAACTACAGTAATCAAAACAGCATGGTACTGGCACAAAAACAGACATGGATTAATGAAACAGAATAGAGAGCACAGAAATAAACCCACACAACTACGGTCAATTAATCTTTGACAAAGAAGGCAAGAATATAAAATGGAGAAAAGACATTCGCTTCAGCAAGTAGTACTGGGAAAGTGGGACAGCTGCATGCAAATCAATGAAGTTAGAACACATCCTCACACCATACACAAAAATAAACTCAAAATGGCTTAAAGACTTAAAGTAAGACATGACACCATAAAATTCCTAAAAGAGAACATAGGCAAAACATTCTCTGACATAAATCGTACCAATGTTTTCTTAGGTCAGTCTCCCAAGGAAACAGATATAAAAGCAAAAATAAACAAATGGAGCTAATCAAACGTACAAGCTTTTGCACAGCAAAGAAAACCATAAACAAAACAAGAAGACAGCCTGTGGACTGGGAGAAAATATTTGCAAATCACGTGACTGACAAGGGCTTAATTTCCCAAATACACAAACAGCTCATACAACTCAATAACAAAACAACAAACAACCCAATCATAAAATGGGTAGAAGACCTAAAAAGACATTTCTCCAAAGAAGACATACATATGACCAGTAGGCACATGAAAAGATGCTCAACATCGCCAATTATAAGAGAAATGCAAATCAAAACTGTAATGAGGTACCACCTCACACCACTCAGAATGGCCATCATTAAAAAGTCCACAAATTACAAATAGTGAGAGGGTGTGGAGAAAAGGGAACATTCTTACACTGTTGGTGGGAATGTGAGTTGGTGCAGCCACTGTGGAAAACAGTATGGAGGTTCCTCAGAAAACTAAAAATAGAATTACTATATAATCCAGCAATTACACTCCTAGGCATATATCTGGACAAAACTATAATTTGAAAAGATACATGCATCCCTATGTTCATAGCAGCAGTATTCACAATAGCCAAGACATGGAAATAACCTAAATGTCCATCGACAGATAAATGGATAAAGAAGATGTGGTACATATATATATATACAATGGAATACTATTCAACCATTTCTAAAAAATGAAATAATGCCATTTGCAGCAACATGGATGCAACTAGAGATTATCATACTAAGTGAAGTTAAGTCAGAAAAGGAAAGACAAATACCATATGATATCACTTATATGTGGAATCTAAAATACAACACAAATGAACAAACCTATGAAACAAAAACAGACTCAGACAGAGAACAGACTTGTGGTTGCCAAGGGGGAGGGGAGTGGGGGAAGGAAGGATTGGGAGTTTGGGGTTAGCAGATGCAAACTATTATACTATACAGGATGAATAAACAACAAGGTCCTACTGTATAGCACAAGGAACTATATTCAATATTCTGTGATAAACCATAATGGGAAAGAATATGATAAAGAATGTATATATATGTATAACTGAATGACATTGCTGTACAGCAGAAATTAACACATTATAAATCAACTATACATCAATAGTTTAAAAAATTTTTTTAATATTCCTCAAACTCACAATTAGCAAAACACAGAAAACTAGAAGTTAAATTTTAAATTCCAGAGCTAGGATTATATATTTGGAACGTTGCCATAGTTTCTGCTCAACAAAAATATATGCAGGAATTATTTAGTCTCAAACTGCTAGGAAGGGACTTCCCTGGTGGTCCAGTGGTTAGGAGTCCGCCTTCCAATGCAGGGGATGCAGGTTCGATCCCAGGTTGGGGAACTAGGGTCCCACACGCCAGGGAGCAGCTAGGCCTGCATGCCACAGCTACTGAGCCTGCAAGCTGCAACAGTAAGCCCATGCCCTCTGGAACCCACGTGCCACAACTAGAGAGAAGCCTGCGTGCCAGAGCAAAGGATCCCCTGTGTCATTGCTGAGACCCAATGCAGCCAAAAATAAATAAATAAATATTAAAAATTTTTAAAAATTACTAGGAATGACATATAATATATAAAATGTGTATGTGCACATGTGCATTTTTTCATTGGTAAACTTTCATCATGTGGTTATTAAGAAGAACTGGTCTGGAGGAGACTTTCAAGATGTCGGAGTAGTAAGACATGGAGATCACCTTCCTCCCCACAAATACATCAGAAATACAACTACATGGGGAACAACTCCTACAGAACACCTACTGAATGCTGGCAGAAGACCTCAGACATCCCGAAAGGCAAGAAACTCCTCACGTATCTCGATATATATATTTTTTTCCTTTTTCTCTTTCTGTGAGTGTGTATGTGTATGCTTCTTTGTGTGATTTTGACGGTATAGCTTTGCTTTTACCATTTGTCCTAGGGTTCTGTCTGTGCGTTTTTGTTTTTTTTTTAATATAGTTTTTAGCACTTGTTACCATTGGTGGATTGTTTTTTTGTTTGGTTGCTCTCTTCTTTCTTTCTTTCTTTTTTTTAATTACTTTTGAATTTTTTAAGTTTTAATAACTATTTTTTATTTTTTTAAATAGCTTTATTTTATTTATTTTTTTTCTTTCTTTCTTTCTTTTTTTCTCCCTTTTTTTCTGAACCATGTGGCTGACAGGGTCTTGGTGCTCCGGCTGGGTGTCAGGCCTGTGTCTCTGAGGTGGAAGAGCCACGTTTAGGACATTGGTCCACCAGAGACCTCCCAGATCCACGTAATATCAAACGGCGAAAGCTCTCCCAGAGATCTCCATCTCAATGCTAAGACCCAGCTCCACTCAACAACCAGCAAGCTACAGTGCTGGACACCCTACGCCAAACAACTAGCAAGACAGGAACACAACCCCATTCATTAGCAGAGAGGCTGCCTAAATTCATAAGGTCACAGACACCCCAAAACATGCCACCGGACATAGTCCTGCCCACCAGACACAGTCCTGCCCACCAGAAAGACAAGATCCAACCTCATCCACCAGAACACAGGCACTAGTCCCCTCCACCAGGAAGCCTACACAACCCACTGAACCAACCTTAGTCACTGGGGGTAGACACCAAAAACAACAGGAACCACGAACCTGTGGCCTGCAAAAAGGAGACCCCAAACACAGTAAATGAAGCAAAATGAGAAGACAGAGAAGCACACAGCAGATGAAGGAGTAAGGTAAAAACCCACCAGACCAAACAAATGAAGAGGAAATAGGCAGTCTACCTGAAAAAGAATTCAGAGTAATGATAGTAAAGATGATTCAAAATCTTGGAAATAGAATGGAGAAAATACAAGAAACGTTTAACAAGGACGTAGAAGAACTAAAGAGCAAACAAACAATGATGAACATCACAATCAATGAAATAAAAATTCTGTAGAAGGAATCAATACCAGAATAACTGAGGCAGAAGATGCATAAGTGACCTGGAAGATAAAATAGTGGAAATAACTACTGTAGAGCAGAATAAAGATAAAAGAATGAAAGGAATTGAGGACAGTCTTAGAGACTTCTGGGACAACATTAAATGCACCAACATTCGATTTATAGGGGTCCCAGAAGAAGAAGAGAAAAAGAAAGGGACTGAGAAAATATTTTAAGAGCTTAGAGTTGAAAATTTCCCTAATATAGGAAAGGAAATAGTCAGTCAACTCCAGGAAGTGCAGAGAGTCCCATACAGGATAAACCCAAGGAGAAACATGCTGAGACACATAGTAATCAAATGGCAAAAATGAAACACAAAGAAAAATTATTGAAAGCAGCAAGGGAAAAACGACAAATAACATACAAGGGAACTCCCATAAGGTTAACAGCTGATTTCTCAGCAGAAACTCTACAAGCCAGAAGGGAGTGCCATGATATACTTAAAGTGATGAAAGGGAAGAACCTACAACCAAGATTACTCTACACGGCAAGGATCTCATTCAGATTTGATGGAGAAATCCAAAGCTTTACAGACAAACAAAAGCTAAGAGAATTCAGCATCACCAAACCAGCTCTACAACAAATGCTAAAGAAACTTCTCTAAGTGGGAAACACAAGAGAAGAAAAGGACTTACAAAAAAGAACCCAAAACAATTAAGAAAATGGTCATACCAACATACATATTGATAATTAGGTTAAACGTGAATGGACTAAATGCTCCAACCAAAAGACACAGGCTTGCTGAATGGATACAAAAACAAGACCCATATATATGCTGTCTACAAGAGACCCACTTCAGACCTAGGGACACATACAGACTGAAAGTGAGGGGATGGAAAAAGATATTCCATGCAAATCAAAATCAAAAGAAAGCTGGAGTAGCAATACTCATGTCAGATAAAATAGACTTTAAAATAAAGAATGTTACAAGAGACAAGGAAGGACACTACACAATGATCAAGGGATCGATCCAAGAAGACATAACAATTATAAATATATATGCACCCAACATAGGAGCACCTCAACACATAAGGCAACTGCTAACAGCTATAAAAGAGGAAATTGATGGTAACACAATAAAAGTGGGGGACTTTAACACCTCACTTGCACCAATGAACAGATCATCCAAAATGAAAATAAGGAAACGGAAGCTTTAAATGACACAATAGACTAGATAGATTTAATTAATATTTATAGGACACTCCATCCAAAACAGCAGATTACACTTTCTTCTCAAGTGCGCACGGAACATTCTCCAGGATAGATCACATCTTGGGTCACAAATCAAGCCTCAGTAAGTTTAAGAAAATTGAAATCATATCAAGCATCTTTTCTGACCACAACGCTATGAGATTAGAAATCAATTACAGGGAAAAAAATGTAAAAAACACTAACACATGGAGGCTAAACAATACGTTACTAAATAACCAAGAGATCACTGAAGAAATCAAAGAGGAAATCAAAAAATACCCAGAGACAAATGACAATGAAAACACGACGATCTAAAACCTATGGGATGCAGCAAAAGCAGTTCTAAGAAGGAAGTTTATAGCTATACAAGCCTAAGTCAACAAAGAAGAAAAATCTCAAACAATTCAACCTTACACCTAAAGGAACTAGAGAAAGAAGAACAAACAAAACCCAAAGTTAGCAGAAGGAAAGAAATCATAAAGATCAGAGCAGAAATAAATGAAATAGAAACAAAGAAAACAACAGCAAAAATCAATAAAACTAAAAGCTGGTTCTTTGAGAAGATAAACAAAATTGACAAACCATTAGCCAGACTCATCAAGAAAAAGAGGGAGAGGACTCAAATCAATACAATTAGAAATAAAAAAGGAGAAGTTACAACAGACACCGCATAAATACAAAGCATCCAAAGAGACTACTAGAAGCAACTCTATGTCAATAAAATGGACAACCTGGAGAAATGGACAATTTCTTAGAAAGGTATAACCTACCAAGACTGAACCAGGAAGAAACAGAAAATATGAACAGACCAATCACAAGTAATGAAATTGAAACTGTGAGTAAAAATCGTCCAACAAACAAAAGTCCAGGACCACACGGCTTCACAGGTGAATTCTATCAAACATTTAGAGAAAAGCTAACACCCATCCTTATCAAACTCTTCCCAAAAATTGCAGAGGAAGGCACACTCCCAAACTCATTCTATGAGGCCACCATCACCCTGATACCCAAACCAGACAAAAATACTACAAAAAAAGAAAATTACAGACCAATATCACTGATGAATATAGATGCAAAAATCCTCAACAAAATACTAGCAAACAGAATCCAACAACACATTAAAAGGATCATACACCATGATTAAGTGGGATTTATCCCAGGGATGCAAGGATTCTTCAATATATGCAAATCAATCAATGTGATACACCATATTAACAAATTGAAGAATAAAAATCATATGATCATCTCAATAGATGCAGAAAAAGCTTTTGACAAAATTCAACACCCATTTATGATAAAAACTCTCCAGAAAGTGGGCGTAGAGGGAACCTACCTCAACATAATAAAGGCCATATACAACAAACCCACAGCTAACATCATTCTCAATGGTGAAAAACTGAAAGCATTTCCTCTAAGATCAGGAACAAGGCAAGGATGTCCACTCTCACCACTATTATTCAACATAGTTCTGGAAGTCCTAGCCATGGCAATCAGAGAAGAAAAAGAAATAAAAGGAATACAAATTGGAAAAGAAGAAGTAAAACTGTCACTGTTTGCAGATGACATGGTACTATACATAGAGAATCCTAAAGACACCACCGGAAAACTACTAGAGCTAATCAATGAATTTGGTAAAGTTGCAGGATACAAAATTCATGCACAGAAATCTCTTGCATTCCTACACACTAATGATGAAAAATCTGAAAGAGAAATTAAGGAAACACTCCCATTTACCACTGCAACAAAAAGAATAAAATACCTAGGAAAAAACATACCTAGGGAGACAAAAGACCTGTATGCAGAAAACTATAAGACACTGATGAAAGAAATTAAAGATGATACCAATAGATGGAGAGATATAGCATGTTCTTGGATTGGAAGAATCAATACTGTGAAAATGACTATACTACCGAAAGAAATCTACAGATTCAATGTAATCCCTATCAAATTACCAATGGCATTTTTTACAGAACTAGAACAAAAAATCTTAAAATTTGTATGGAGACACAAAAGACCCCGAATAGCCAAAGCAGCCTTGAGGGAAAAAAACGGAGCTGGAGGAATCAGACTCCCTGACTTCAGACTATACTACAAAGCTACAGTCATCAAGACAATATGGTACTGGCACAAAAACAGAAACACAGATCAATGGAACAAGATAGAAAGCCCAGAGATAAACCCACGCACCTATGGTCAACTAATCTATGGCAAAGGAGGCAAGCATATACAATGGAGAAAAGACAGTCTCTTCAATAAGTGGTGCTGGGAAAACTGGACAGCTACATGTAAAAAAATGAAATTAGAACACTCCCTAACACCATACACAAAAATAAACTCAAAATTAGAGACCTAAATGATTAGAGACCTAAATGTAAGACCGGGCACTATAAAACTCTTAGAGGAAAACATAGGGAGAACACTCTTTGACATAAATCACAGCAAGTTCTTTTTTGATCCACCTCCTAGAGTAATGGAAATAAAAACAAAAATAAACAAATGGGACCTAATGAAACTTAAACGCTTTTGCACAGCAAAGGAAACCATAAACAAGACGAAAAGACAACCCTCAGAATGGTAGAAAATATTTGCAAATGAAGCAACTGACAAAGGATTAATCTCCAAAATATATAAACAGCTCATGGTACTCAATATCACAAACCACCCAATCCAAAAATGGGCAGAAGACCTAAATAGACATTTCTCCAAAGAAGACGTACAGATGGCCAAGAAGCACATGAAAAGCTGCTCAACATCACTATTAGAGAAATGCGAATCAAAACTACAATGAGGTATCACCTCACAGCAGTTAGAATGGGCATCATCAGAAAATCTCCAAACAACAAATGCTGGAGAGGGTGCAGAGAAAAGGGAACCCTCTTGCACTGTTGGTGGGAATGTAAAGTGATACAGCCACTATGGAGAACAGTATGGAGGTTCCTTAAAAAACTAAAAATAGAATTACCATATGATCCAGCAATCCCACTACTGGGCATATACCCAGAGAAAACCATAATTCAAAAAGACACATGCACCCCAATGTTCACTGCAGCACTATTTACAACAGCCAGGTCATGGAAGCAACCTAAATGCCCATCGACAGATGAATGGATAAAGAAGATGTGGTACATATATAAAATGGAATATTACTCAGCCATAAAAAGGAACAAAATTGGGTCATTTGTTGAGACGTGGATGGATCTAGAGACTGCCATACAGAGTGAAGTAATTCAGAAAGAGAAAAACAAATACCGTATATTAACGCATGTATGTGCAACCTAGAAAAACGGTACAGATGAACTGGTTTGCAGGGCAGAAGTTGAGACACAGATGTAGAGAACAAACGTATGGACACCAAGGGGGGAAAGCCACGGTGAGGTGGGGATGGTGGTGTGCTGAATTGGGAGATTGGGATTGACATGTATACACTGATGTGTATAAAACTGATGACTAATAAGGACCTGCTGTATAAAAAAATAAATAAAATTCAAAAATTAAAAGAACAAACAAACTACAATGAGGTATCACCTCACACCAGTCAGAATGGCCATCATCAAAAAATCTACAAACAATAAATGCTGGAGTGGGTGTGGAGAAAAGGGAACCCTCTTGCACTGTTGCTGGGAATGTAAATTGATACAGCCACTATGGAGAACAGTATGGAGGTTCCTTAAAAAACTAAAAATAGAATTACCATATGATCCAGCAATCCCACTACTGGGCATATACCCAGAGAAAACCATAATTCAAAAAGAGTCATGTACCACAATGTTCATTGCAGCTCTATTTACAATAGCCAGGACATGGAAGCAACCTAAGTGTCCACTGACAGATGAATGGATAAAGAAGATGTGGCACATATATACAATGGAATATTACTCAGCCATAAAAAGAAATGAAATTGAGTTATTTGTAGTGAGGTGGATGGACCTACAGTCTGTCATACAGAGTGAAGTCAGAAAGAGAAAAACAAACACCGTATGCTAATACATATATATGGAATCCAAAAAAAAAAAAAAAAGGTTCTGAAGAACCTAGGGACAGGATAGGAATAATGTAGAGAATGGACTTGAGGACACGAGGAGGGGGAAGGGTAAGCTGGGACGAAGTGAGAGAGTGGCATGGACTTATATATACTACCAACTGTAAAATAGATAGCTAGTGGGAAGCAGCCGCAGAGCACAGGGACATCAGCTGGGTGCTTTGTGATCACCTAGAGGGGTGGGATAGGGAGGGTGGGAGGGAGACACAAAAGGGAGGAGATATGGGGATATATGTATATGTATAGCTGATTCACTTTGTTATAAAGCAGAAACTAACACACCATTGTAAAGCAATTATACTCCAATAAAGATGTTAAAAAAAAAAACTGGTCTGCTGAAAATAAAACCTCTTTTTTTAAAAATTTTATTTATTTATATATATATTTTTGGGCTGTGTTGGGTCTTCGTTGTTGTGCGTGGGCTTTCTATAGTTGCGGCGAGCAGGGGTTACTCTTCGCTGTGGTACGCAGGCTTCTCATTGCAGTGGCTTCTCTGGTTGCAGAGAACGGGCTCTATGCATGCGGGCTTCAGTAGTTGTGGCACGTGGGCTCAGTAGTTGTGGCTCGTGGGCTCTAGAGCACAGGCTCAGTAGTTGTGGCACACGGGCTTAGTTGCTCCGTGGCATGTGGGATCTTCCCAGACTGGGGCTCAAACCCGTGTCCCCTGCATTGGCAGGCGGATTCTTAACCACTGCACCACCAGGGAAGTCCCTAAAACCTCTTTTTTAACCAAAAAATTAAATTTCAAATAAATTTAAGACTTTACCTTTGACATAAGGCCCATTTTGAAACTAACTTTCTAAAATTTTTCACCAAAACCAGAATTGTTACTCTTCAATTAACAGGTCTGTGCCAATATTTGAAAATCTGAGTTTACCTTGTCTCTTTAAGAAATCAGTAGTTCTTTCTGCCTAATT
Source organism: Eschrichtius robustus (assembly GCF_028021215.1). Lineage (NCBI taxonomy): Eukaryota > Metazoa > Chordata > Mammalia > Artiodactyla > Eschrichtiidae > Eschrichtius > Eschrichtius robustus. Next base: position 128,372,416 of record NC_090824.1, read on the forward strand.
TCTACCTTAAGTTATAGTCTTTTATTAATTATCAATCAATCCCATAGCAGCCAGCTGCAGCGTCCCTCATAATGGAGCTCAGGTAAGAAATAACCAGGAAGAACACATAAGTTATTAAAATCAAAGATTCTGCTTTCACATAAATGTCTCATAGAAAAAAAAAAAAAAACTCAGATCAAAGTCTATGTTGCATCCAAAGCTAACGTTTCAAACTTCAAGCAGGTGGCATAGCAATATGCCGATAAAAGCACATATGGAAGAAGGAAAACTGAACCAAGGAGAGTAGCAAAAAATGTATAAACTGATTTCTTTTTTAAGGGTAGGAGGAGCCGCCACACGGAATCAGTCTTCATTCACAGGTAATTTTTTAAAATAATGAATTGACTTTTTTTTTAAGGGGGGAGCACAAAGAGTACAACAATGAACTCACTGTTTTTAAGGGGAAAGTAGAAGGAGCACGGGACCAGTACTCCTACCAGCACCACAGCCAGTTCTTGATATTTCCTAGGCTGGTTGTATTGTTAGAAGCTGGAATAAAATGTGGGTTACGCTTTTTTCAAATTGGTGTCTTCAACTAACATGAAAAAATTAAATCAATGAAGATGTCATATATTTACTTACAAACTGCAATTCAGAATATTTGGATCCATTAAGGATGGTTCATTTTATTAATCAATGTCTAGAATACAAGAGGATAAACCAATGTGTTACTCAGAGCTCCTAAAATTTCAATTACATACTGTCGTTGATTTTCAAGTGAGAAGATATTTACTTAACACATACAAAGAAGCTATTTCTTTCTCTTTTCTCTAAATCTAAATGAGAATAGAACCAATCAATTGGGAAAATGAATTTTACCTTTCAAAGTTTTAGCAGCTCGGTGGTTTTTTGTTTTGTTTTGTTTTCATTCTTTGTGCTGCCTAAAACAATTTGATAGGTCAATTTACTTACCAGATTTTCTTTAACATTTTATGTCTAATCAGATACTTTCGGTATCTGAGGCTGCATGTGGGCTTTATTATCACATCTGTGCCATATTAGAACTAGAGAGCGAAAAGTGAAGATTGGCTCATCTAGTTCTTATCATCAACATCATAATGTAGAGTTTAATTTTAAAAATGTAAATGTCTACACTAAATATAGCTTTTCTCCCTCATCCTTTATACTTCGTTTCAAACGTTTAACAAGTTTACTCTTTTCCAAATTAAAGCAAAAATCACTCAAATGCTGGTGCACATGGCTAAGAGTTTCTGAAGATCAGTCAGTATAATTCACTCATTTCACAGATAAGAAAACTGAGGGCCAGAAAAAAGAAGCCACTTGCCTAATAGGAGCAGAGCCTAAAACGGAATTCAGGTCACCAGCATTCTTTCCTACTCTACTGTGGTGCATTACACGTTACAATACTTAAGTGTTTGAGCTAGATCACACTCAAGTGTCTAATGGTCACAGCCAAAACTAACCTATGGGCCTAAGCATCCTCTTCCCTTTCATGAAAACCAGAAATAATAGCTGGAATGAGGGTACCAAAAGATATGAGCCCACAGTACAACTAACCCATCAGAAAACTGTTGATGGGTTTCAGGTATTTTTATGTCAAAAGTGAGTCATAGTGATCTTGTGGGAGTTTTTTGCCAGACAGACTTCCTAGAAAAACCTGCCACGACCTCTCTTCTTTGCCCTGCACTAAACTGAATTTTGATGTAGTCAAAATGATGCACAAATACAACCAAGAGCAGCTTCTCCCTCCTCCTGCCATTCACTCTGCTGGCAGCCACCTGGTGGAGCTGTAATACGTCATTTTTTAAGAGACAAATACTAGATGATTAATTGCCAGCTATGTTATTACGAATGGTTTCACAGCTTAAAATAGTTAATTCATAGTGTTTTCAGATGAGAAGTTAAATGTCAACTCATTTCCAGTAGTAAGTGTAAACCTTTCCCCTAGCTTTAAGTACAAGTATAAATCTCCTTTTCTGTTTGAGAAACTGTTACATAGCCATCAATTCTCCAGCAACTCCTACTTACTTCTCACTGCCTTGGTGATCTTATTTCCCCTATAGTCCCTCCCACTCGGCAAGTTAGTGAAGAGATTCCAAAGCTGAAGAAAGCTGTAAGCCAAGGAAGCATTTCAGGTCAGTGACCCAGCAACTCCCTCTTCTTCTTGCCCTTCTTGGTACTACTCCATCTCTCCTGATGTTCCTTCCCTCAGAAAAAGGTTAATTTGGAAAGCAATCATTAAAGAAAGAGGCAAGAAGCTTTCTGAAGTTCCAAGGCAAATTCACAAAACAGCCCAAATACCCAATTTCATACATGCACATATATAAATACAATCCTTACCTTACCCCCTTCACCTATCTACCCCAGCCAAAAAAGACCAAATCAGTGCATTCTAAACTCAAGGAACTGATACTGTTTTAGATTATTCATATCTCCTTCAGTAGGAGAATTAAAGACACTTTTTTTTTTTAAAATACTTCTGAGCAATAACAGTTGTGAAGTCGTGGCTTGGCACACCAGCTAGATTTTCTTTTCTTTTTTTTTTAAACATTCTTTTTTTTTTAACATATTTATTTTATTTATTTATTTTTTGGCTGTGTTGGGTCTTTGTTGCTGCGTGTGGGCCTTCTCTAGTTGCAGCGAGCGGGAGATTCTCTTTGTTGCGGTGCGCGGGCTTCTCATTGCAGTGGCTTCTCTTGCTGCAGAGCATGGGCTCTAGGCGCGCAGGCTTCAGTAGTTGTGGCGCGCAGGCTCAGTAGTTGTGGCTCACAGGCTCTAGAGCGCAGGCTCAGTAGTTGTGGTGCACAGGCTTAGTTACTCCGCGGCACGTGGGATCTTCCCGGACCAGGGCTCGAACCCATGTCCCCAGCATTGGCAGGTGGATTCTTAACCACTGAGCCACCAGGGAAGCCCTAAAGACACTTTTAATACCAGTAGAATTAATGTGCACTTAATTAATCATGACATTGATTAATTGATTTGTGACATTGATTTGTGAAGAGTTGTCCAGTGGCTAAATCATATTTTCTATGCCCTGAGGGAAGTGACAGCTGCCACCTCAAATCAAGACGATCCTTCCAGAAAGCAGTACTCTTCTGAGAATACAGTTGGTTTTATTCTTTCTCATAGACCTGAAACTGCCTTTGCAGCCAGGCATCATAACCTCCCACCCCCGATACCAGTGTCTTTCATGGTACCCACTCCTCTGGGGGACCCACAGTTCCTTCCCCTTCCCTTTGTGATGGCAGCACTACTAACCAGAAAAGGCCAGAAAAGAGAGACAGCACCGACCTGGGGTCAGAGGGACCTGCATTTGAATGCTGGCCCTCAGTGAGAATGACAAATTAATATCTCTGTGAGTCATCTCCTCACCTGCAACAGGGGACAAAAACACTCCTCAAATGGCTCCTTGAAGATTAAATAAAACAATGCACAAGAAGCACAGGTGGGCGCCGGGCACAGAGCAGGCCCTCAGTAAAGTTCACGTCCTCCTCCCCAGCTCAGTTTCCTGCACATGTGACAGCACTCCTGACTCTAAGAGGACAGGTTACACATGTGTTGAGGAGAGTTAGTAAGAAACATTACAATTAGGAAATAACTAAGCTGCTCTGGCCCCTCCCTTCCCAAAGTATGCCTTCTCGAATTTTTCTTTTCCATTGTTAAGGCTCAGACTGAGACAGAAGAGAAAGCAATTAGGAAAAGTACAGGAGGCAGCAGAGTCTGACGTCAGTTGAAGGGGAAAGTAGCTATTATGAAAGAAAAGAATTGAGCAAAATGTGATTTGGTAAAAAATATGACAACCAGAGTTTTCATTAAACAGCAAGGAGGAAAGACAAAGAGGGACCTTTAAAAATCATAATGGGGGCTTCCCTGGTGGCGCAGTGGTTGAGAATCTGCCTGCTAATGCAGGGGACACGGGTTCGAGCCCTGGTCTGGGAAGATCCCACATGCCGCAGAACGACTGGGCCCGTGAGCCACAACTACTGAGCCTGCGCGTCTGGAGCCTGTGCTCCGCAACGAGAGGCCGCAATACTGAGAGGCCCGCGCACCGCGATGAAGAGTGGTCCCCTCTTGCTGCAACTAGAGAAAGCCCTAGCACAGAAATGAAGACAATCAATCAATAAATAAAATAAATTAAAAAAAAAATCATAATGGTTCCAGGACTTCCCCGGTGGCACAGCAGTCAAGAATCCGCCTGCCAATGCAGCGGACATGGGTTCGAGTGCTGGTCCAGAAGATCCCACATGCTGCAGAGCAGCTAAGCCCGGGCACCACAACTACTGAGCCTGCGCTCTACAGCCCTCGAGTCACAACTACTGAAGCCCATGCGCCTAGAGCCCGTGCCCCGCAACAAGAGAAGCCACTGCGATGAGAAGCCCGCACACCGCAATAAAGAGTAGCCCTTGCTCACCACAAATAGAGAAAGCCCGCGCGCAGCAACGAAGACCCAACGCAGCCAAAAGTAAATAAATAAATAAATTTATAAGAGAGAAAAAAAATCACAATGGTTCCATATTGTTGCAACCAGTGACCATTTCATAGCCACAATTTCAAGAGAACGCCATACAAGGTGGGTGCTACTCTGTCCAAGACTCTATAGCAGTTATTAACTACCAGATGATTTTCCAAGTACTAGGAGTAGATCATAATGCTGCAGCGTAAAGGGCCTTTGGAGCCTGTGTGCCATTTAAAGGTTAAAACTGCAAGGTTAGGGCTGGGACTTTACAGAGACAAATGTCAGGAAATTCTTATCTGTGATTCTCCGAGTAATCAGCCTGCAGCCTCCTGGTGCATGTATATGCAATATCTGTCTCCGTGTACATGACAGATCCATCAGTGGAGCAGTATTAAGTGGCTGAGAAGAGGACCTGGATTGAGTTAGAGCAACATACCCCTGCTTTAACAGGAGGACAGCAATTCTGGTTTGCTTACAACACTTAATTACCTGTTCCTCACACACTCCTCTCTGGTCACTCTGTAAATTCACATTGCCACATGCTTTGGGGCTTTTTGTATCACAGTGGAAAAGTTTTAAAAGTTTAAGCAGAGGAAATCCAACTCAGCCCTCCTCCTTTTCGTCAAGTTCGCTTTCTCCCAACAGCCGACTGGACTTGGTCACCACATCTTCATGTTAAAATAACTGAGGGTGGGGGTGTGGTGGGGGAGGGTACACGGTATCTGCTTTGCCCTTAGAAGACCAACGTGAGAGACCAACATGCACAAAAGACATAAAGAAAGAAGCTGGCAGCCAGGGGAGAAAGAATGTGGAGAAATGCTTTAGGAGGGCCAAGGAAGAACCATCAGCCTCTAAACTTCATGGGCTGCATGCAAAGACCACTTTATCAATCCCAGTGGCACAGCTGATGGACAATTCCCACTCATATTTGGGCGAAAGGGGCGGACTTCCTTGGATTCCATTACTATCACTTATTTATTGGAATCATAGGTCCAGATATCATCTAAAGCAGTGGTTCTTTATGGGGAGGTGATTTTGTCTCCCAGGGCACATGTCAACATCTAGAGACATTTTTGGTTGTCACAAGCGAGGAGATGCTACTGGCCCCTAGTGGGCAGAGGCCAAGAATACAATGCACAGGACAGCCCCACACAACAGAGAATTACTCAGCCCAAAATGTCAACAGAAACCCTGATCTAAAGCAAACGAACTTGTGGAACTGACTTGACTGTATTCATGAAACAAAATAAAAGTTGTGGAATGCAAAGTTGGTTTTATTCTTTCTCATAGAACTGAAACTAGCCTTTTACAGCCAGGCACCATAACCTCCCACCACAGACATAAATGACTTTCATTTGCATCTGATAAAATCTCTCTCTGATAAAAATCTATCTCAAATGTATTCTTTAATTATTTTAACCATAAAAATTATCTGGCAATTAATCTTAGATGCTTTGAAAATAATTTATAAATGGTGATTTTCCAAAGAACACATAAGTCTAAACAGGGCAATTATGAGATGAAAATAATTTTCATATTCAACTGGTAATGTTTCATAAACAAATCAGCAGCAAGTAATAAAACTTCACAAAAAATGTCAATGTCTGCTCAGGCTGACAATAGAATCTGCAGCAGATGCTAACTTATTCTGAAAGAAGGTAAACATGTCTAAGATGAATTTTCCAAAACAGAGTAAATTTAATGAAGAACATTTATTTTGTAGCTCCTGTATGTAAATACTGAAAAATAAGCTTGGTCCGATGGAAAACGTTACAAAACTAACAGACCCAACATCCCAGTATCCAAAAGGTCCTTCCAGATGGGTTAAAATCATGATTGGAGAACACACAGTCAAAGGATAATGGAAAAAGAAAACACTGATAAATTGGACTTCAACAAAATTTAAAACTTTTGCATTTCAAAAGATACCATCAAGAAAACCAAAAGATAAGCCACAGAATGGGAGAAAATATTTGTAAATTACATATGTGATAAGGAACTTGTGTCTAGAATATATAAAATACTCTTACAACTCATTAATAAGAAGACAAAAAAAAATTTTTTTAATGGGAAAAAGCAAGACATGGAAACAACCCAAGTGCCCATCAACAGATGACTGGCTTAAGAAGATGTAATATATATAAACAGTGGACTATTACTCAGCCATAAAAAGGAATGAAATACTAACATTTGCAGCAACATGGATGGACCTAGAGAATATTAAACTTAGTGAAGTAAGTCAGACAAAGACAAACTTTACATGATACCACTTATACGGGGAATCTAAAAAATAATACGAATGAATCTATGTACAAAACAGAATCAGACTCACATAGAAAACAAACTTATGGTTACCAAAGGGGAGAGGGACAAATTAGGAGTATGGGATTAACAGATACAAACTACTATACATAAAATAGATAAGCAACAAGATAGCACAGGGAATTATATTCAATATCTTATAATAACCTATAATGGAAAATAATCTGAAATATATATATACACACACATATATATATCTGAATCACTTTGCTGTACACCTGAAACTAACACAATATTGTAATTCAACTATACTTCAATTTCTTTTTAAATGAGCAAAAGATTTGAATAGACTTTTCACCAAAGATATATGAATGGACTATATACACATGAAAAGATTCTCAACATCATTAGTTACTAAGAAAATGCAAATAAAAACCACGAGACACTACCTCACCCCTACTATATAAATGAAAATACAGATAATAACAAGTGTTGTCAAAAATGTGGAGAAATTGAAACCCTCATACATTGCTGATGGGAAAGGTAAAATGGTACAGCCACTCTGAAAAAGTCCAGCAGTTTCGTAAAATAGTATACAATAGTTTCTTAGCGTGCCCATAACAGCATTATTCATAATAGCCAAAAAGTGGAAACAACCAAATGTCTATCAATAGATGAATGGATAAACAAAATGTGGCCTCTCCATACAATGGAATACCAAGTACATGCTTACAGCAGGGGTGAATCTCAAAAACATCAAGCTAAGTAAAAGAAGCCAGACACAACAAACCACATTTCATATGATTTCTTTTATATAAAATGTCCAGAAAAGGCAACTCTATAGAGACAGAAAGTACATTAGTGGTTTCCCAGAGCTGGGGTGGGAATGAGGAATGACTGCTAATAGGTAGAAGGTCTCCTTCTAGAATGACAGAAATTTTCTACACTTAAAACAGGTGGATTTTATGGTATTTAAATTACACCCCAAAGCTGCTTTAAAAAAATCACTTTATTGACAAGGTAGGAGACTGAGGCACAGGTTTTAGATACTGAGAACAATGATGGCACATGTAAACACAGTCAGTAAGTATTTGTGCAATGAAAAGTTAACGTGCTTAAAATCAGATACCTAGGAAGAAGGTAGAACTCAGCACTCAATTCACAAATTTTTTTCCTCACAAAAGTCCTGAACAACCCCAGCAGAATTCAGACAGAATGGCAATTCTCTTATGTCAGCGTAACAGTGCTCTTTATTACCAAATGATCACACATTTTCCTGCTCTGAGCATACTGATTTTGATCCAGCTACTACTTTACCCACCCCTCTGTGTAGAACCGGCCTTCAGGTCTGTGTGGAAAATTAAACACTAAAAAGGTTATTTGTTACTGAATCTAAAACATCACAAAGGCTCTTTAAGAGTTTCACAACTGTCCTCTCTGTCTTAACGTACCTCCGTCTTGCTTCCTGGATAAGTAATTCTCAGAGAGGTATTTGTGGTATCTGTGTGCACTGGCTCCAACACAAATACAACGTCGTGTCCAGATCCTCATTCTTGCCAGACATATTTAAAACAGTTTTCATACTTTAACCTTTTTTTAAAAATGGTTTTATATCAGATTTCATTATTTATTGAGTGTCATTATTTGCTGAGGAATTATACAGAGCAAAAGGCAGCAAGTTGTTTAAACCAAATGACCACTGCATATTTTCTGGATGTTTTTTATCTTCTGCTACAGAAAAATAAGCAGTTAGGTGGCCCAGAAATAAAGGCCTGAGTCTAGATACGCTCAGAATCCTCCAGATGATACAATACTCTCAGTATCATATACGGTTTTGTGCAACGTCGGCTGATGTGTAATACTTCCCCACTGCTCTCTACCCCATTACTGGAATGCCATTTACTGGGAAGACAAATACCTTATAATCATTTAACTCTTCAACAACAGCTAAAAGATTAGTCTAACACTTCACACAAATTCTCTACTTGACCGATTTAAAAAAAAAACAACAAATTGGGCACCAATAGAGGCATTTTCATTTTTTATTAGCTTACGGTAGTTCATCTACTAAGGTTCCAACTACCATGAAAGAAAAGGTGTAAACTTATTTTGAACCATAAAAGTTCTCACTGTAGTAGTGAAATCTTCTATTGTAATTTCTCCTATCCCTAAATTCACCTTGAACACATATAGCTCTGGCCACCACGAAGTTCATCATATTTCACATATATAAAAGAACTAGAATTGAATCTCCAACTTTTACGAGCTGAACAACCTGAGAAAATCACAACCTCTTTGACCTTTAATTACACATACATACACAAACATACACACACACGCAAGCACACAGGAAGATAACATGGATGTGTTTTATAAGTCCCTTTGGGTCTGGAGAGAATGTGACTTGTATTTAATCTTAAGGTTGATGACTTAACATCCCTTTTTTAATAAAGATAATAATCTTGAGCCTTCTTTTAATGTTATTTGAAAATTTTTAAATATATTAAGTATCAAAGTTAAAAAAAATCAAAGTTCCCCCACCCCCATTACCATGTGAAATCACTGCTTTAGTCTGACCACTTAATATATCACTCTATGATGACAACTCTAGGCCCTCGTGGTAAATCTTGCTGGCCCAATCTTTCTTCCTTTGAAGAAGATAAAGACTTGGAAATATACAATCCAATCAAAGGCAGAGTCCTCCTACTACAACAAAATAAGCAACTTTGCTTAAGCAAAAATTATTACTTATTCTCAGAGTAAACTAAAAGGCTCCACTTAGAATACCTCAAGCAGCTACAGAAAAACTCAAATTAGAAGACCCAAGTTCTTATCTCTATTCTGTTGCTAGATAACATTGGCTAAGCTGTACAACAGCCCCTACTGTGAAATAAGAATGTTCTCTTTAGTAAATTACTTTAAGATCCCTTTGTAAATACAGGAGTCTGACAGACCTAGAAACAAACCCCCAGTCTTACAGAAGAATGAATGTTTCCCGAAGCAGCAATTTCATTCCTGATGGCCACCTCTGCCTGCATAATTCCCCAAAGCCTAGTTTACCCATCATATAATTGAGCTACCTGGTTCCACAGTTTTAGAAACCTGAGGACCAGCAGATTGTTTCTATGGGTAAATGCATCTGAATTCCAAACACAAAATGTCAAACTCTCTACTACAAGTGGAGTGTCTACTGCAACTTTAAAATCGGGCTCGATTCTTCAGTTTTCAAAAGATAAACGTGAAGCATTATATAATCTAACATAAAAATAACCGATACCGTAGAATTTTACATCTAGAAGGGCTGTTAGAGATGATCTGCAACAGTCTTTTAATTTTAATGTTAATTCTACATAGTAGGAGTGACTAATATATACAGTGTTTCTACTTTGGGTTCCCTCAATTGAGAAAATAAAAATCCAGACACTGTTAAAGACCATCAGGTATGCACATGCCCTTTTTAAAATACAGGTCCTTTGGGCAAGGATTTTTCTTTTCTTCACTTAGAATTAAGACTTCAACCATTCTAGATAATCCTGCAGCCTGTGGAACAAAAACCACATTCACAGAAAGATAGACAAGATGAAAAGGCAGAGGGCTACATACCAGATGAAGGAACAAGATAAAACCCCAGAAAAACAACTAAATGAAGTGGAAATAGGCAACCTTCCAGAAAAAGAATTCAGAATAATGATAGTGAAGATGATCCAGGACCTCGGAATAAGAATGGAGGCAAAGATCGAGAAGATGCAAGAATGTTTAACAAAGACCTAGAAGAATTAAAGAACACACAAACAGAGATGAACAATACAATAACTGAAATGAAAACTACACTAGAAGGAATCAATAGCAGAATAACTGAGGCAGAAGAACAGATAAGTGACCTGGAAGACAGAATGGTGGAATTCACTGCTGCGGAACAGACTAAAGAAAAAAGAATGAAAAGAAATGAAGACAGCCTAAGAGACCTCTGGGACAACATTAAACGCAACAATATTCGCTTTATAGGGGTCCCAGAAGGAGAAGAGAGAGAGAAAGGACCAGAGAAAATATTTGAAGAGATTATAATCGAAAACTTCCCTAACATGGGAAAGGAAATAGCCACCCAAGTCCAGGAAGCGCAGCGAGTCCCATACAGGATAAACCCAAGGAGAAACACGCGAGACACATAGTAATCAAATTGGCAAAAACTAAAGACAAAGAAAAATTATTGAAAGCAACAAGGGAAAAACGACAAATAACATACAAGGGAACTCCTATAAGGTTAACAGCTGATTTCTCAGCAGAAACTCTACAAGCCAGAAGGGAGTGGCATGATATACTTAAAGTGATGAAAGGGAAGAACCTACAACCAAGATTACTCTACCCGGCAAGGATCTCATTCAGATTTGATGGAGAAATCAAAAGCTTTACGGACAAGCAAAAGCTAAGAGAATTCAGCACCACCAAACCAGCTCTACAACAAATGCTAAAGGAATTTCTCTAAGTGGGAAACACAAGAGAAGAAAAGGACCTACAAAAACAAACCCAAAACAATTAAGAAAATGGTCATAGGAACATACATATCGATAATTACCTTAAACGTGAATGGACTAAATGCTCCAACCAAAAGACACAGGCTTGCTGAATGGATACAAAGACAGGACCCATATATATGCTGTCTACAAGAGACCCATTTCAGACCTAGGCACACATACAGACTGAAAGTGAGGGGATGGAAAAAGATATTCCATGCAAATGGAGATCAAAAGAAAGCTGGAGTAGCTATACTCATATCAGATAAAATAGACTTTAAAATAAAGAATGTTACAAGAGACAAGGAAGGACACTACATAATGATCAAGGGATCAATCCAAGAAGAAGATATAACAATTATAAATATATATGCACCCAACATAGGAGCACCTCAATACATAAGGCAACTGCTAACAGCTATAAAAGAGGAAATCGACGGTAACACAATAATAGTGGGGGACTTTAACACCTCACTTACACCAATGGACAGATCATCCAAAATGAAAATAAATAAGGAAACAGAAGCTTTAAATGACACAGTAGACCAGATAGATTTAATTGATATTTATAGGACATTCCATCCAAAAACGGCAGATTACACCTTCTTCTCAAGTGCACACGGAACATTCTCCAGGATAGATCACATCTTGGGTCACAAATCAAGCCTCAGTAAATTTAAGAAAATCGAAATCATATCAAGCATCTTTTCTGACCACAACGCTATGAGATTAGAAATCAATTACAGGGGAAAAAAACGTAAAAAACACAAACACATGGAGGCTAAACAATACGTTACTAAATAACCAAGAGATCACTGAAGAAATCAAGGAGGAAATCAAAAAATACCTAGAGACAAATGACAATGAAAACACAACGATCCAAAACCTATGGGATGCAGCAAAAGCGGTTCTAAGAGGGAAGTTTATAGCTATACAAGCCTATCTAAAGAAACAAGAAAAATCTCAAGTAAACAATCTAACCTTACACCTAAAGGAACTAGAGAAAGAAGAACAAACAAAACCCAAAGTTAGCAGAAGGAAAGAAATCATAAAGATCAGAGCAGAAATAAATGAAATAGAAACAAAGAAAACAATAGCAAAGATCAATAAAACTAAAAGCTGGTTCTTTGAGAAGATAAACAAAATTGACAAGCCATTAGCCAGACTCATTAAGAAAAAGAGGGAGAGGACTCAAATCAATAAAATCAGAAATGAAAAAGGAGAAGTTTCAACAGACACCGCAGAAATACAAAACATCCTAAGAGACTACTACAAGCAACTCTATGGCAATAAAATGGACAACCTGGAAGAAATGGACAAATTCTTAGAAAGGTATAACCTTCCAAGACTGAACCAGGAAGAAACAGAAAATATGAACAGACCAATCACAAGTAATGAAATTGAAACTGTGATTAAAAATCTTCCAACAAACAAAAGTCCAGGACCAGATGGCTTCACAGGTGAATTCTATCAAACATTTAGAGAAGAGCTAACACCCATCCTTCTCAAACTCTTCCAAAAAATTGCAGAGGAAGGCACACTCCCAAACTCATTCTATGAGGCCACCATCACCCTGATACCCATACCAGACAAAGACACTACAAAAAAAGAAAATTACAGACCAATATCACTGATGAATATAGATGCAAAAATCCTCAACAAAATACTGGCACACAGAATCCAACAACACATTAAAAGGATCATACACCACAATCAAGTGGGATTTATCCCAGGGATGCAAGGATTCTTCAATATACGCAAAGCAATCAATGTGATACACCATATTAACAAATTGAAGAATAAAAATCATATGATCATCTCAATAGATGCAGAAAAAGCTTTTGACAAAATTCAACACCCATTTATGATAAAAACTCTCCAGAAAGTGGGCGTAGAGGGAACTTTCCTCAACATAATAAAGGCCATATATGACAAACCCACAGCAAACATCATTCTCAATGGTGAAAAACTGGAAGCATTTCCTCTAAGATCAGGAACGAGACAAGGATGTCCACTCTCACCACTATTATTCAACATAGTTTTGGAAGTCCTAGCCACAGCAATCAGAGAAGAAAAAGAAATAAAAGGAATACAAATTGGAAAAGAAGAAGTAAAACTGTCACTGTTTGCAGATGACACGATACTATACATAGAGAAATCTAAAAATGCTACCAGAAAACTACTAGAGCTAATCAATGAATTTGGTAAAGTTGCAGGATACAAAATTCATGCACAGAAATCTCTTGCATTCCTATACACCAATGATGAAAAATCTGAAAGAGAAATTATGGAAACACTCCCATTTACCACTGCAACAAAAAGAATAAAATATCTAGGAATAAACCTACCTAGGGAGACAAAAGATCTGTATGCAGAAAACTATAAGACACTGATGAAAGAAATTAAAGATGATACCAACAGGTGGAGAGATATACCATGTTCTTGGATTGGAAGAATCAATATTGTGAAAATGACTATACTACCCAAAGCAATCTACAGATTCAATGCAATCCCTATCAAATTACCAATGGCATTTTTTACGGAACTAGAACAAATCATCTTAAAATTTGTATGGAGACACAAAAGACCCCGAATAGCCAAAGCAGTCTTGAGGGAAAAAAACGGACCTGGAGGAATCAGACTCCCTGACTTCAGACTATACTACAAAGCTACAGTAATCAAGACAATATGCTACTGGCACAAAAACAGAAACATAGATCAGTGGAACAGGATAGAAAGCCCAGAGATAAACCCACACACCTATGATCAACTAATCTATGACAAAGGAGGCAAAGATATACAATGGAGAAAAGACAGTCTCTTCAATAAGTGGTGCTGGGAAAACTGGACAGCTACATGTAAAAGAATGAACTTAGAACACTCCCTAACACCATACACAAAAATAAACTCAAAATGGGTTCGAGACTTAAATGTAAGACCGGACATTATAAAACTTTTAGTGGAAAACATAGGAAGAACACTCTTTGACATCAATCACAGCAAGATCTTTTTTGATCCACCTCCTAGAGTAATGGAAATAAAAACAAAAATAAACAAATGGGACCTAATGAAACTTCAAAGCTTTTGCACAGCAAAGGAAACCATAAACAAGACGAAAAGACAACCCTCAGGGGCTTCCCTGGTGGCGCAGTGGTTAAGAATCCGCCTGCCAATGCAGGGGACACGGGTTCGAGCCCTGGTCTGGGAAGATACCACATGCCATGGAGCGGCTGGGCCCGTGAGCCACAATTGCTGAGCCTGCGCGTCTGGAGCCTGTGCTCCGCAACAAGAGAGGCCACGATAGTGAGAGGCCCGCGCACCGCGATGAAGAGTGGCCCCCGCTTGCCACACCTAGAGAAAGCCCTCGCACAGAAATGAAGACACAACACAGCCATAAATAAATTAATTAATTAATTAAAAAAAATAAAAAAAAAGACAACCCTCAGAATGGGAGAAAATATTTGCAAATGAATCAACGGACAAAGGATTAATCTCCAAAATATATAAACAGCTCATTCAGCTCAATATTAAAGAAACAAACAACCCAATCCAAAAATGGGCAGAAGACCTAAATAGACATTTCTCCAAAGAAGACATACAGATGGCCAAGAAGCACATGATAAGATGCTCAACATCACTAATTATTAGAGAAATGCGAATCAAAACTACAATGAGGTATCACCTCACACCAGTTAGAATGGGCATCATCAGAAAACCTACAAACAACAAATGCTGGAGGGGGTGTGGAGAAAAGGGAACCCTCTTGCACTGTTGGTGGGAATGTAAATTGATACAGCCACTATGGAGAACAATATGGAGCTTCCTTAAAAAACTAAAAATAGATTTACCATATGATCCAGCAATCCCACTACTGGGCATATACCCAGAGAAGACCATAATTCAAAAAGACACATGCACCCCAATGTTCACTGCAGCACTATTTACAACAGCCAGGTCATGGAACCAACCTAAATGCCCATCGACAGACGAATGGTTAAAGAAGTTGTGGTACATATATACAATGGAATATTACTCAGCCATAAAAAGGAACGAAACTGAGTCATTTGCTGAGACGTGGATAGATCTAGAGACTGTCATACAGAGTGAAGTAAGTCAGAAAGAGAAAAACAAATATCGTATATTAATGCATGTACGTGGAACCTAGAAAAATGGTACAGATGAGCCGGTTTACAGGGCAGAAGTTGAGACACAGATGTAGAGAACAGACGTATGGACCCAGGGGGGAAAACCACGGTGGGGTGGGGATGGTGGTGTGCTGAAGTGGGCGATTGGGATTGACATGTATACACTGATGTGTATAAAATTGATGACTAACAAGAACCTGCAGTTTTAAAAAAAAGAAACAAACAAAACAACTAATACTAAACTTTCATTGGGTTACTTGTATGGAAATATGTTAATATAAATGTTTCAGACATTACATGAAATTTCTAAAAATCTTATATGTTCTGGTATAATGTTATAAGTCATAATTCTAGTTATTACTTTAAAATGTATATCTCAGGAAAAAAAATTAACTATGATTTGAACCTGGATGATGGATACAGAAGAGTTAATTATATTACTATTTTTTTTTATTGTTTTCTATAATAAAATGTTTTTAAACATTAAAAAAAAAAAGACTTCAACCATTCTAATTGGAAATGTGAGCATATTTGAAAACCTTCTTTTAGAGTTAATCTTCTCTCTCAGTTCTTACACCAATGCCACCACCTTAAATACTTCTGATTGCTAAGGAATTTCAACACTTTTCAATGAGACAGCCCATGCACACAAATCCCGAATGAGAACATATGCTCCAGCACTTGGTACTTGAGCACTCTAGGCAACTCACCAAGCCCCGGTTTCTTCATTTATAAAATGGAGAAACCCTGACTCCATGAATTCACAAGGATACAAGAACCAAACTAAATTATGTGAAAACATGTTTGGGAAGTATATTGATATACATATAAATGCTTATTATAAGATCTCCAAATTCCCACATTTCACTAGAAGAAAAAAATTGCTCCAAATGTTCAGGTGTAGGACCTAAATGGCTTACAGTTGCTAAGTTAGCATTACATACATTAAAACCAAATGGGATTTTTCTATCTGAAGTTCCTTCTAGGAAAATAGAGTAAGATGTTAAAACTTAGGTATCAACATTTTAATATTTCCACAGGTGGAGCACATGCTTTCACCACATCCCTCCTGAAGGCAGGAATAGTCTCTTAGTAGTCCTTTCAGCTGCAGTAACTGGCACAGAGACTAGCTCTGTTCTTAATATCAGAATACACTTTTCCAGAATAAAAGTAAAATGTTCATATAAACATATGTGGGGTGGAAGGAGGTCCAGCCTGGGGGTACCGACACTTGCTCTCACACCACACACAGCCTTGCATAAGCATTCTGAGCCTTCATTTCCCTTTAAAAGTCTACACTGGTAATGCCCCTTTTATCTGATGTCAGACATCCACCCAGAATACTGCACATAAAGCCTTTGAGTGACAAAATGAAAAAAGCTTCTCACAAAGTCCACACTTTATCCATAGTAGAGGCCTACTGATTTTTATTTCATGTATACTTATAATAAACTTGGTTACTTGGTTATAAAATATTTCCCATTGTTGTTAAAAGCAGTACTTTTTTTTTTTTTTGGCTGCACCACGCAGCACATGGGATCTTAGTTCCCCGACCCGGGATCGAACCCGTGCCCCCTGCATTGGAAGTGTGGAGTCTTAACCACTGGACCACCAGGGAAGTCCCCAAAAGCAGTAAAATAGATCAGATGTCGAAGGAAAGAAACTGGAGAAACCCTAAATGTTCTTCTTCCTGATGCATGGGAAGAAACCAGACCTTCCCCAAAAGGTAAATCAGATTCAATCCAAAATCATACTATTGCTTAATGTCACTGAACACTTAAAAGTCATTCATTATGGCAGTCTCCATCTTTTATGCCAAAATTAGACTCAATTTGTGATTAAGTTAATTCAATCTTTAATTATGATAAAACAGAATCAATGCTCAGCAAATACTGTACTACATTCTAATACTATCCGTGGTTACCCAAATCATTAACCTGGGAAGAAATGGTAAAAGCCCTCTTCTATAGTTCACTTTTCCTTACTCAAGTAATCTCTTCACTAACTGCTTCTATTTTATTTTTCACTACATAACATTAATGGAATCACAAAGGAAAGGTCGTCTAATTTTAAGCAACACAAAAGTTATCCAAGAAGCATTTTACATATAGAAATAAAGTGGATTATTTTATTTTACAGAATTAATTTTATTCCCAATGATGCTAATATATTTTAAAGAAGTACAGTGTTAACTATTCCCCAACTATAGGTAATCAGCTCCTTCAAGGAAGTGACCGTGTCTGCCAATTCTGATCCTTAAAGCACGTGATAACCAAAAGAAAACTTAACAAATATTTCTGAGATTGGCTTTGAAAGGACTTTTATATATCAGTAATGGAAATCCAAATGCATATAATTCCTTTGGAAAGTTAAATACACCAAGGATCTTAAGAATTCTGAGCAAATTCTGATATGTTCTCTAGATGTAATATATGATGGAAACTAATTTACAGTGTAATGGTAGATGAAAATATCAGGATAAAAATAATCTATGAAATATATGTAAAATATAAAAGTATATTTTATATAAATATATGTATTTATACAAATCATACACCTTAATGTGTTATAAATATATAATTTTATACATTTATATATTTAATATTTCAGATACAATATTTTGAATTTTTATATATAAAATGTTAAAAATATTACATGTTATACATAAAATATAAAAATTATATATGAAATGTAATTATCAATTTTTTAAAACCTGTGCATTGGGAAAAAAACTGGAAGGAAATGCACAGAAATGTTAACACAGTATTTGTGTTTGGGTGATGAGACCTTGGCTGACATTTTCTTTTCTACATGTGCTAAATCTTACTTAATGGACTATGCACTACTTTTATAATAAAACAATTTTCAAAAAGAAAAGAAAGGAAAAAATGGGAAGGAGCACTGATGAGAGGTAAGGAAATGGCATAATTAGAGCAGTTAGTTACCATTTCGTGTTATAATTAAGGAACTTTTTATGTGATCACAAATGATAACTAAGTTACAGAACATTTGTGCTGGAGTGACAAACTGCCTAATTCTGTCACTTGACAGGTACTACAGGAAGAAGTTACAGCTTATATGATGCTTTACACTTTACAAAATGCTTTCAAAATGTCACATCACCGGTCCTTCAAAGAATCCTGTGAGATAGATTCATATGCCCCATTTTCAGGATCAGGAAACTGAGGGCTAGAGAGAGAATGTGCTTTAATAATAATATCTACCATTTACCGAATGATTACTCTGGGTTAAGCACAAAATCCTGTGAAAATTATCACCACTTTACAAAGAAAACTGAAGGGCATAGGTTACAGCTGAGAGTCACTGTTCTGACTCAAAGCCACGCATTTAAACAGGAGTCTTGAGTTATAATCAACTTCGCGGAGTTAGGGGAAGAGTTGAGCCTATGCCCCCAGTCCTATGGTTTCTCTACTACACCGGTCTCCCCTCCTCGCCTACGGTTCTTTCAAGAGTGACTTAGTTTGACAACCACTATGAAGGTCCAGAGGCAAAAGGACTAGGCCCAGTAATAACCAAAAACTAATGTTGGCGGAGGGCCTAGCCTCAGAAGGAAGGCAAGGCAGTGAATAACTGCAGAGTGCAGGGAGCAAGTCGAACAAGTCTTAAAATACACATCAAGGGGTAGCCAGAGGAAACACTCTCTACCTCAGGAGCAGGGATGGCAACATAAATCACGATTCCTGCACCTGACACTCGCGTTCCTCGGTACCACTCCCAGAGCGCCTTTCCGGTTCACCTCAAAGGTTGACCGCAACAACCCCTGGGCTGGGGTCCTACTTTACAGAAAAAGCTGGAAGAAACAACATGGTAGGCCGGGCAGGCAGAGAAACAACGAGTGCAGGAGCTAACGGTGGACACCTGGCGGACTGGGCACCTCGACCACGCCTGAAGGGCACCAGAGGAGTCTCGGGCCACCACCGAGGGGAGCAAGAGTCCAGGGCCCGCGGCGGCGACAGAGGCCCCGAGGGAGGCCGCGGTGCTGGGACTGTCGCCAGCCGAGGCTCGGCGCGGGGCTTGGAGATCAGCCTAGGCGCCTCACTACTCACATTGGACTAGCCGGTCTGCGGAAAAGGTGGATGAGCAGCTGGTGACTAGCGCGCAGGGGACGCCCGCAGCCATCTCTGCGCCAGCGAACAGGTTCTGTCCAGGAGCCCCTTCCGCCTTGGGCGATACCACGGCCGCCGGCGCGCGGGGGAGACGCGCAAAGGAAGGCGCATTCTCAGAAGGCACGGCCGGCCCTGCCTCCTCCCCCAGCCCCTCTTCCGCTCCCGGCGTGGACCAGGCCGGGCTGCGCGTGGCGTTGCCATGGGGACGAGCTCCCTCCGCAGTAGGTTCCGGCGCCTGGAGACCTCGCCTCCCCGGGGAGGTAGCCCCGCCCGGCTGTAGGCATGGCCCAGGAGACGGAAAACCACGACCCCATCGGATCCATATTAATCCAGGTGGGAAATGGGCCTCACCGTCCCTTCCCAGCTAAGACCTTTCGAGCGAGGCCCAGCAGCGGCCATCCACTCATGCCCGCCCATCCACTCACGCCCACCCTCTTGGAGCGCCGCTCCCACACTGCCTCCAACACACGAGCGGCAGCACCGCTTAGAGAACTCCCAGATATGCCAACCCAGACCTCTCCCGCCAAGCTCACACACCTCCGGAACCTGAGCCTGGAGGTTGCGCTCCCGAAGCACAACCATTTTGCCTCTGGTAAAACTCCAGGACCACACACACCACCGGGATCTTTACTTTGGAAAAATGCATCTTACAGTGAGGCACCATTTTTAAGTGTTATGTTCTGAAAATTTTGATCCCATGATGTAGGGAAGCTGAGGAGATACGAATCAGACACATTGGAGAGGTGATAAATCTGGGGAGAAGTTGAAATATGTGAACTGCTTTTCTTAAGTTTTTTTGGATCTAGAAGTCCCTTGCAAATAAATGAGTTCTGGGGATGTAATGTACACCATGGGAATTATAGTTAATAATGCTCTACTATGTATTTGAAAGTTGCTAAGAGTAAATCTTAAAAGTTCTCATCACAAGAAAAAAAATTGTAACAATTGACATGTGTGGTGATGGATGTTAACTAGACTTATTGTGATGATCATTTAGCAATATGTACAAATATCGAATCATTATGTTGTATATGTGAAACTAATGTTATATGTCAATTATATCTCAATAAAAAATAATAAAATAGAAATACCTTGCTTGAGAACATACAGATAGGGAAACATATTAAAGATAAAAGATGGCTAACCAAGTTAAAGTTTTTGAATGTGGAAATGTGACAAATTAAAAAACACAGGGAAGTAGCTTTTTCTAATCTGAGGGGGGAAATATCAAGAAAGTATTAACTTCTCCCACATAACTCAGTTTATGACAGTTACACTCAGATTTTTCCAGAATGTTAAAAGTACTTTGTCTTTCCACATTTACATATTATCGTTTTAAAACATTTCCACATATATCATCACTTTTAACTGTTATATTTACCTCTACTTGACTAAGGCTTGAAGTAATTTGCCTAAGGTCACTCTATCAGGACTCTACTCAGATCTAAAGGGTCTAATTTTTCTTCCTGCCATGATTTGGTCTCTTACCTCCCATCTGGGAGACTTCTTTCAATTCACCTTTTCCAAAATACAAACCCCTAAACTCACCAATTTCATAGACTTCCCCAATATGAATCATACCCAAATTTTCCTACCTCACCTTTTATTATCCTTGCTTTCACTACCACCCTAGAATGAGTTTAGCCAAACTGCCAAATCTGAGGGAACAGTCTCCACAAGACTGTCCTCACTTAGACACAAGGCACAAGTTCATGGGTCCCTAGAACCATCCTCACTTCAGACCAGCTATTTACACATCTGGAAGCCCTAGCCACTTCACAGTGGCTAATTAGCTAGAGCAACTCACAAAACTCAGGAAAGCACTATGCTTACAATTACAGTGTTTTTATAGCAAAAGGATACAAATTAAAATCAGCCATGGGAAGAGATGCTTAGGGCAGAGTCCAGGAGGGGTCCAAATGGAGCTTCCAGCCATTTTCTTCCCATGGAGTCATGGAGGGCATTACCTCCTCCCAGCCATGATATGTGACAATATATACACATTATTGCCAACTAGGGAAGTTTTCCCAAGACTTTAGTGTCCAGAGTTTTTATTGGAGCTCAATCAAACTGCCCATTTGGCTGACTTTTAGTCTTCAGCCCTTCCCAGAGAGTAGACTAATGATTTCAGTCTAATTCCTCTAGAGATTGGAACTGATACAGCATAGCTCAAAGCCCCCATCATAAAGACATTCCTGTCAAGCAGGACACTCCAGGGGCCTAGAGATCACCTCCCAGTATCCAAGGGCAAAGGCCAGACCTCTCTTTGGGAAGAGCTAAGAGAGTCATATCCATGTTGATCAGCCCCCCCACTTGCTTAAAAGGGTTACTTCGTATACACTAAGTGGAGGGCTATGCAGAGAAAGAGAGGCTACAGTTAAACTGATTACTGAGGCTGATCTCTAGATACAATGTAAAATTCTTCCTGGTACAATGTAGAATATGTATAATGAGGAAATGTGGAAGACCTTCCCTACTTTTTCACTGCATTCTGAGTATTTGTGAGCATACAGCAGCACCCTCAGACATGCCAACATGGGTTCCATTTCTACCTGGGGCTGTGATTTATTTCCTTCCAACAGGCTACCAAAGAGCAGTACATCTAGTGAAAAGGATATTTGGTTGGGAGTCAGAATACTGAGGTCTGACCCTGGCAATGACATTGCCAGGTGGGTAACTTTGGGCTAGTCACTTCATCTCTCCGGGCCTCAGTTTTCTCTTCTGTAGGACACATAGCTTAGATTAGAACTGCTGATTCTAAATTGACCCAATTTCCCCAAAACTACATAACTGGTCTTTACTGTAAAGTGGACTTCCTTACTGTTAGCAGAGGTACTTCATTCAAATCTCCACTTGCTTCACCCTAATACAGTATATTAGGTCTATGTCTCAGTGAGATACATTAAGCAACTCTTTAAACCAATGATTCTCAAAGTGTAGTCCTAGGACCAGCATCACTAGAACCAGCTGGGAGCTTGTAAGAACTGCAAATTCTCCGACCCCACTCCAGGCCTAATAAATCAGAATTTCTGAGGGCGGGGCCCAGCAATCTGTTTTTACAAGCCTTTCAGATAACTCTGATGCACCCTCAAGTATGAGAGCTACTACTTTAGATGGTACTGTAAAATATAAACTGTTGCATGATTTTGAAGAAAAATCACAATAGCATAGTAGTTATCAGGTATCATGCATGGTTCTAAGTGCTATATATATTTAACTCATTTAACCCTTACAAGTCTATCCGATAAGTACTATTATTCTTTCATGTTATGGAAAGGAAACTGATCAAAGATGAGCATTGTGGGTACTCACATACATAGAAAATTCAAGCAATCTTCTTTCATTTTCTATGTAAGAAATTCTGATTGTGAATATTCTGTCCCAATCAGATCATATATCAAAGTCCATGTTTTCATTTTTGGTTCAGGAACTATGAGTACCATGCCCACATAGAGCTCTACTAGGCAGCATTTTGTTAGCTACTTAATTTCTTTCACCTTCAAGTGTATAATTCAGACCTTTTATAATTTTTTCTGGCTCTTTCCTCAACTGATTAGAATACTGAGGTTTTACTATAGTAATAATAATCACTATAATTAAAATAGTAGCCAGTATTTATTGAGAGCCAGACCCTGTGCTGAGGGCTTAGATAATCTCCCACCAACTACTGTAGTAGGCAGGTTTTATTTTTAGTTGCAGTTTACAGAAGAAGAAACTAAGATACAAAAAGGTAAAGTAACTCACCCAAAGTAATAAATCTGGTGTGTGCTGGTCCTTAAACAGGTTATGGCACATTTGTGAAACAATCTTTAAGAAGTGTGGTGGTGATTCTGGGAGGTTTCCTAGATGGTTTCTTTTATTATTAAGTATTAGAAGCTTTGTGTTTATACTTTATTAATAATAATGTGGTGTCTTTATATGTTTGTAAATACTTGTTTGACCCAACTATTAAACATATGTTTGTGCAACCAGGATTACCAAGTCTTGCAATCAAATTAGCTTTTTAATTAGTTTTGGAAATCATATTTCAAAAACCCAACAGTTGTATGTTTACACCAACCTTAGAAATATTTGAGCTGATTGACAGCTTGATATTATCACTGTCTCTCTTGTCAACCCCTCTGTCTGGTTTGCCAGGAGTGTACAACATAAAAATGAATGGGGAAGCAATGAGAATGACTCAGCCAAACTCTTATCTTTAGCAGAGATGAATAAAATGGAGTCATGAGGCTGCTTTTGACAAAACGGAGTCTGGTTGCATGGCTCTTTTAAATTCTAGAGCAACTTTTGTCTGCATTGAATCTTTCAAGGGCTTCTTATTAAGTAGCCCTGTCCCCAGACTGTCAAAATAATAATCTTCCTCCAAGTGGGAAATGTATGGAAAGCAATGCATTTGATGATCACAGAGATGATGGGTGACACGTAAAATTTCAGTATGGTAGATTGGATCTGTTTGAAGAACGGAGATTTAGAACTTAATCTCTTTTTCTACCCAGGTCTGGTGAAACATTTCCTACAGTACTTGTCTCTATTGCAATTATACAAACAGATGTGCGGTTACTAAGAGGGGAGAAGAAATATCTGGCAAGGAAAGTAAAAAGCTCTTGAGAAAGATTAAGAGAACAATTCAAATCAATGAACATTTACTAAGTGCCAGTTATATGCAAGGCGTTTCACTAGGTTTTACCATTCAGAAGAGAATTAACATTGGTTCAGTGCCCTCCTATGTGGCTGGCCTTATACAAAGCACTTTATATACTTTAACTCATTTTATTCTTGCCACTATTCTAAAAGGTAGCTATCTATCCCCATTTTACAGGTAAGAACACTAAGGCTCTAAAAAGCTAAGTAAACTTGCCCATCTCAGTTTAGTAAAGGAGGAAATAGAATTCTAGTTCATATCTGTCTGGTTCCAAAGCCTATATTCATTCATTTTCACACCCATTGTCTCATTTTCATTCTACAAGTAGAGTAATTCTTTTTTTTTTTTTTTTTTCTTGGTAAGAACACTAGAGAAAATGTGCATGGTGTGCGTGGACATTGTGTGAATAGTAATAGAACAAGGAATTATGTTCATTTGCCTTTTACCAAGTTATTACTATGTACCAGACCTATTACATATTATCTCACAACTCTATGAAGACATATAATTGTCCACACAAAGCAATGAAGAAATCAGACCTTCGGTTCCCTGATAAATAATCCAGTGTGGTTTTCGCTCCCTCCAGCAGTTGACAGGCATAATTACACAATGATACTTGAAGCTACAAGTATTACAAATACTAGAGCTACAAGAAGGAAATTCAGTGCATTCAAAAGTTGAACCAAAAAAAAAAAAAATGTGGGCCTGGAAGTGGGCTTGCCCTTGAACTGCTTTTTTGTACTTTCAAATGTCTTTAGACAATAGATAATCAATCAGCTTGTAGCACTAATTTGGACAAAACAGTCGAAAGAAGTACATCTTCATCCTTAGTGTGTACCAGCAAACAGTAGGTGTGTTCAAATTTCAATCTGTGAGCCCTGAAGGCTCTGCATGATAATTTGTGCAGAGTACAAATGACCAGATGTGTCTGCCAGACTGTAATGCCCATCAGTGAAAAGATGCAAATCTTTTGATCTCTTGAATACTTGACTCCTTGGGAATACTTGAGAGTAATCGATAACATAGGCTGGATCAATGTGTAGGTCCAGTAATACTAACAGAGAAAAGGTAACTGTTTCAAAATGCCTTTAGCAAACCCAATCTGCAGATTATTATTGGTGTGACTATTGCTGAAACAGGTGTTGGGTTCATAAATTTGCATAAGAAAATGTTTCTCTTGTGGCAGCAGCCCATACAATAATTGGTGCCATCTGTATTTATCTGTGGAAGTTTGGTTTCTAATATGAATGCAGAGAATCGTGTGCTAATTTCATAATGCCTATTTTATTCTGAGGGTGCTTGACTTTGGAGAGATGTTCATCATTTCTAAGGAAAATACAAATTGAAGGAAAATGTTAAAGTAATGACATTATGTTGCTTTTTCTTCAAGGATTGTTTTCATTTCTGACTACATAAAACAAAATTAAGGCCACATCTACAGAACTGCTTCTTCAGAGCAGTAAGTGGGGAAGATCCAGCTAGAATGGAAAACCAGCAGGCCCTGTCCACATATTTATAATTCTCTTTTGAAGGGCACTGCTTTCACTAGAACCTCTCTTTGCCGGAAGTGTTCTGTCTTCTTACCTCTCAACCAATTAGTAGAAATCAGAGTTTGGCACAAACTTCTTTTCTTTTTTTTTTTTTAATTAATTAATTAATTAATTTATTTATTTTTGGCTGTGTTGGGTCTTCGTTTCTGTGCGAGGGCTTTCTCTAGTTGTGGCAAGCGGGGGCCACCCTTCATCGCGGTGCGTGGGCCTCTCACCATCGCAGCCTCTCTTGTTGCGGAGCACAGGCTCCAGATGCGCAGGCTCAGTAGTTGTGGCTCACGGGCCCAGTTGCTCCGCGGCATGTGGGATCTTCCCAAACCAGGGCTCGAACCCGTGTCCCCCGCATTAGCAGGCAGACTCTCAACCACTGCGCCACCAGGGAAGCCCACAAACTTCTTATTGTATCTGACACAACTGCTTTACCACCTGAGAAAGCAGAAGCCATTTGAGTTGGAGTCTTATCTTGGATCTGTTTCTAATCGGGGAAGGACAAATAGAAAATTGTATGAAAGCTTAGTTTTCCAAAATCTGAAAGACAGTAACTGGAGACGTCTAATAAAGCACGTCTCAGAACCATAAGGACAGTCATTTTCAATGATCACCATCTTTAAAATCAACTTTATTGTCTCTAGCAATTCAAGCAAATTGCAAACCTTTAAGATAAGTAACTGTTTTAGGTGGACTATGTATGTATTCTTTTTTCTTTTTAATTAATTTGTTTTATTTTTGGCTGCGTTGGGTCTTCGTTGCTGCGTGCAGGCTTTCTCTAGTTGTGGCGAGTGAGGGCTGCTCTTCGTTGCAGTGCACGGGCTGCTCATTGCTGTGCCTTCTCTTGTTGCAGAGCATGGGCTCTAGGCACGTGGGGTTCAGTAGTTGTGACATGTGGGCTCAGTAGTTGTGGCTCGTGGGCTCTAGAGCGCAGGCTCAGTAGTTGTGGTGCATGGGCTTAGTTGCTCCGCAGCATGTGGGATCTTCCCAGACCAGGGCTCAAACCCGTGTCCCCTGCATTGGCAGGCGGGTTCTTAACCATTGCGCCACCAGGGAAGCCCTGTATTCTTTTATATTTTATATCCTTCTACCTCCAGGTCCATGAAGAACTTTATCAATTAAAGGAGAAATTAACAAAATTCCCAGTTGAGGAAAAAGGCGAAACTCTTGACATTCAGAATCTTGAAACAGCAATCAAAAGGACTGAAATGGGGTTAAAAGTAAGTAGAGTTTTAGATATTAAATAAAATTTCAGAAGGAGACAAGGATTCCTCAAGAAGAAAAGAACTGTGCTTCTCACAGGCCCCAGGTAATTCTGTAACAGAGGTGGGCCTTAGTTGGTCATCACCTTTCCCATGATGTTCCTTTTTTTAAAAGGATGATTATTAACTGGTTGATCAATTTACGTGCCACAAGAATGTGAGGCATTGATAATATATGATTATGCAGTGATAACCCCTAAAATGTGGTTTGATAAAAATCATTTAGAGTTTTAAAAATAACTACTCAGTCCAACAATATGCCTGACAAAAAAAAAAGGATTCATACCAATACATTGCAGAGAGTTTCTATCAGATTCACCAGGATTCTAAAAAAATAAAGAGTTTACTTTTCCCTAATAGCTTAAGTATTTTGAGATTAGTCATTTTTGTAATATTGTAACCTAGTACATAACAATGGAAATAGAAAAGAAATACACCAATTTTGGAACAGAGAAATAAAGTAGATAGGGACTTCATCATTATTAGACGAATATAAGGGCATGGGAGAATCCAATCTTCAGACCAGGATAACATTCATCTATAAAACAAGGATCTATTAGCACATGGGTCCAAATAAAGGCCATCTCCATCTTCCAGACCTCTGACGATCAGTGTCTCTGCTCTTGCTTCTGACTTTCACTCTACCATGTTATTAGCATCCCAGCTCAGCTCCTGAGGCTGAGAGATGTGGTATATTTTGTTGCCTCATCAGACTAGCATGCCATTGTCCTATATTACGTGATGGTGAGAGGGCTGGACCCAGCTGGAGTCTTTGGGTTGGCCATTTAAAATAATCTGTTACCTAGAGGCCAAACTCTTTCCTCAGATGCTTGCCTGAAGTCCCCATAAGGGAAAGACATTACTCAATGTCAGGGTTGCCTAGCAAGTTTCCCCAGCTAGGTAGCAAACTGACTATTGTGCAGGTTCATTTGTGAAGAATGCTACAGGTCACTTAAGCTTTGAGTCTCAATTGTTTATGCTGCTTTTTGGGATAAAGTAATTTGGTCTTGAGATGCCTAACGATACCTTAGCCTTGAAATAAACACATAGCATGTTGTGTCTTTTGGCTTAATTACACCATTCCAAGAGTTAACCTAATGAAATGGAGTAAATTAGCTGAGGATCTCAAGTCCACTCTAATGGCCTAAACTTTAACTTTTCCGTAACAGATTCACATCGAGAAGTATTTAAATGTTGTACACCAACGTGTTTTAACAACTCCTATTGATGATAACTTATATTCTTCTCACGCTTCCAAATGGTAAGTAAAATAGCCATTTTAGGGTCCAAAATAAGTACGATTAAAAAAAAAAACTTTTCTCACACAGGTGAGATGACTGTAAAGACAAAACTCCTTGGCTTTGTTCATATCCATTCTACTAATTTCAGTAGAAGTTTTGCATAAGAAGTTCATGGCAAAATAGAACTACCATATGACCCAGCAATCCCACTACTGGGCATATACCCAGAGAAAACCAAAATTCAAAAAAACACATGCACCCCAATGTTCATAGCAGCACTATTTACAATAGCCAGGACATGGAAGCAACCTAAACATCCATCAACAGACGAATGGATAAAGAAGATGTGGTACATATATACAATGGAATATTACTCAGTCATAAAAAGGAATGAAATTGGGTCATTTGTAGAGACGTGGATGGACCTAGAGAGTGTCATACAGAGTGAAGTAAGTCAGAAAAGAAAAACAAATATCGTATAACAATGCATATACATGGAATCTAGAAAAACGGTACAGAAGATCTCAGCTGCAAAGCAGAAGTAGAGACACAGACGTAGAGAACAAATATATGGATACCAAAGGGGAAAGGGGTGGGGTGGGAGGAATTGGGAGACTGGGATTGACAAATATACATTATTGATACTATGTATAAAATGGACAACGGATGGGAACATGTTGTATACCACAAGGAACTCACCTAGTGCACTGTGGTAACCTAAATGGGAAGGAAGTCCAAAAGGGAGGGGATATCTGTATGTGTATGGCTGATTCATTTTGTTGTGCAGTGGAGGCTGAGGCTAACACAACATTGTAAAGCAACCATACTCCAATAAAAATTCATTAAAAAAAAAGAAGTTAATGGCAGAATTTGGACTTCAATAAAATTTATTCTCCGTTACTTGTACTGCATTCTAATGCTTGACACCATGACAATTGTTTCAGGGTCCTAGTTTTGGTGTTATATATATATTTTTATTTTTAGTAAAGCATATCCAAAATTCAACTCCTAAAGGAAATACTTTAAAGCAAATCAATTTTTACGCTATTCAGATTATGTGGGACTTTCTTTACAGTTTTTAGCCTGTCATATGTGCTTTACTGTAAAGATGATTTTGGTATCCAGGGTAAACAAAACTTAAATAATAAAACTTGCTTGAAATATTCATTATATGATACATCCTAAGAGATGATTTATTAAAATTAGAAGAGTTAAAGAGAAATGACCTTTCCACACACTACTATATATAAAATAGATAACTAATAAGGACCTACTGTATAGCACAGGGAGATCTACTCAATACTTTGTAATGACCTTTATGGGAAAAGAATCTAAGAAAGAGTGGATGTATGTATAACTGATTCACTGTGCTGTACAGCAGAAACTAACACAACATTGTAAATCAACTATACTCCAATTAAAAAAAAATAAAAATAAAAAAGAGAAATGACCTTTCCTTACTTTGGACCTTCTTACATCCAGGCTTCCTGAATTTGAGTGTATATAGATTAAGGTTTTGTACTCAGCTTAAAACCCCTGTGGCCCTATTTGCATCATACATGTATACCAAGCATAAGTGAATCATATCAGAGAGTGAGGTCAAGTTTCAGAGAGCACACATGGAAACATGGAAACCTAGAGACACAGCCACATCCCAAGCCTCAGGAGTGGGGAGCAGAGGCTTGGGTGTACACTCTGCCTGTCTCCCTTTCTCCCACATGAAGGTAGTACCACAGGCATCCATCATCCCTTGGCAGAGGCAAACCTTCCCTAGTCTGTCTAGTTTTTAGTCATTTACATCTTAGATTTTTAAATTTGGGAATAACAATATGACCTGCAAATAGGTTAATACACATCATCTTTTGAAAGAAACAATCTGTAGGGAAAATCATAAAAGGGATTCTTGGAGAAGAAAATATTGGAGGTTACTCTACCAACTTATATTGACTCAGTTCTAAATCAAGAGAGCCACACAGGGCAAAGTGGGAGTCCTATTCAGATGGCAGCCAGGAGATCTGTAGTAGGTAGGGAGTGTGTAGCCAAAGGACGGAAGGTACAAACAGCAATAAGAAAGCTCCAGAATGGAGGGGGTGGGGAAAGTAAACAGGAGAAGAGATGTCTGCCACCAACTCTAATCAAAGTTCTCCTGTCCTGTCTCCAGCTTTCTCTCTGTACTCTCATCTTGACAAAGAACAGAGAGTCTGGGCTGTAGATTTGCAAGCTATGATAACTGAAAAGAGAAAACTAGGTAGCAGAGAAACAAACAGAAAGATTCTGGCAGAGACCTATGCTTGTACAGCTCTTCTCCCTGGCCAAGGTGTACCCTTGCCCCTTTTAGGGTCTGGAAGAGTAAAGGAAGATGTTAGCGGGGACATTCAGCTGGCTCCCAGAAGTGGTCCTTGGATCCTTTCTTTCCTGTTCAATACAATAATACAATCACCGGCCCTCTTATCAGGGAGATGGGAGCCTGGCAAGTTTGTAGGAGCCCTACGAGCCTGGGGGAGCATCTCAGTCATAGCTGTGGATTTGGGATGCTAAAGTGGCACACAATTTGAAAATGAAATGAGGGGAGCCAAGGTCAAAACTGGAGAAGAGTCCAAACTGGGTTTTCAAAGTAAGCGGACCCAAGGCAGGCCCTAGGGGTGGAAGTGTGAGTCACAGGGCATGGCTAAGGGCAGAAGAGGAGCAGCGGCAGATGGAAATGGAAAACATGAGACCCAGGAGCTCAGGGCCAGTTGTCTGTGACTGTCATATTCCCAGGTAGATAGTCACACCTGGCTCTGCACTTGGGGCGGTGGGGCGAGGGGGGGAGGGGTTGTCCAGAGACTGCCATGAATAGACTTGGCTTCAGAGTCTGCTGTGGCCTCCCGGGAGATTATATGCAAAGCAGGTTGCAGAACCCAGAATTTCTTCAGGTTCACGTGCCTGGGAGGAGCAGGACTGGCCAATTCATTGCATTTTTCTTCTGAGGTTCCATGACAAAGTCCTTAGGATACCCAAGTAAACAAGGATTTTTTTCATGACTGATGGAATGACTCACTGAGAAACAGGTTGCTCACAACTGATCAGGAGGCCAAAGGGGGAGACTTCGTTTCATAAAAGTTTCAAGCTGGGACAGAAACTGGACCTGGCCTTGGATCCCACAAGGCTATCAGTCAAAGAATTTGGGTGTGCACCCATAAAATGTGCTTGCTTATTTATTTATAAATTATATACTTAATATCATAGAGAGTGAATTATCAACTAACACCAACATAGAAATGTTTCAATAATGAGATAAAGATGAACTAAACAGTTAAAAAATTTCTTTTACTTTATTAACAGCACAAAACTTCTTTCTCTTGTAAAACAGGTTATTAATTATAATGTTTTGCTTTCTTAATCTTGTTAATCATGACAGCTTTATACTGGTTGTGGCTAATATCCCCAAAATACTCTACACTTAGCTGAGATTCAGCATTGATGCTGGTTGGATGTAAGTCCATATTTTAGTTAGTCTTCTGGATAATTTTTAAGTTTGGGGGGCTTGGGGAGGCTGACTCTTCATAAGTTTGATTGGTTGATCATCATTTTTACATTTTAATATGGCTGAAGAAAAGCTAGAAGTAAAAGTGTAAGTTCTGCCATTTTCTTGTTTTTCACCAATGCTTGTTATCATTTTGTTTTGTTTTGTTTTTGTTTTTGTTTTTTTGCTGCATGGCTTGTGGGGTCTTAGTTTCCCAACCAGGGATTGAACCCACGCCCTCTGGCAGTGAAAGGTCAGAGTCCTAACCACTGGTTCGCCAGGGAATTCCCAATGCATGTCATCATTATCTTAAATACAGTGTGGCTTTTCGCAGGATTTTTTTTTAGGACACCCATCCATTTTTCCAGGCTTAGTTTAGTTAAAACTAAATAATATAATCCACAAACCCACTTCATGAATAAACTGCAGTTCACTCTAATGCTCTGGAAAAACACATACAATGCTGACCCACCTGTTCGTTCTTTTGTGGTTTGGAGCTTCCACTCTCAGGAGGTATCCAGAAGTGCAGGTGACATGACCACGTGAGGGAGCCAGTGACAAACTGAGTATTAAATAGTAGTACAAAGTAATTTCTTATTTTTATTTTTTATTTTATGCATTTCTTATTATAGATAAATAGAAGTTCTTACACTCTCTTCACACGACGAATGGCCTTGTCTTATGTATCACCTGAGACGTGGGTACCCTATTTGAGAGACTACAGGTCTAGAGTGATGGTTCTTAAACTTTGGTTTGCAGTCCTCTTTCACTGGCTCCCAGATGGGGTCCTGGAATCTGCATTGTAACAAACACTCTGGGTAAATCTCATGCAGATCATTTGTGCTTGGGATCCTTGGGACAAGCATGACTCCCTGGAATCAGTATTCTTTTGGCCAAATAGAGGGCCTGCCTCTGTGCGATCAAGAGCTTAGTCCTGGAAATTCCGCTACCCCATTGCTATGAAGGGCTAGAGTAAGCCTCTTGCACTAGGACTGAGCCAAGAGTGGGACCTGACAATCAGGCTGGTAGGCTGGCCAATGTCTGCTTACACTGTGAGTCTGGTGGAGTGTCAGGGGCCAAACAACCATGACAGCAACTCCTTCTGAGAGGAGTGGCATATAATAAGGACTACAAATTCCTGTTGCTCCTTTGACAGTAGAGCACAGTTCCTATGAGTAACTGAGATTCAATGTTTTTCAGATATATGGGGCTTCATTCTATTATGGAAGCCCAGGAAATTGGGAGAGTTCATTCAAAATGAGTACTATCCCTGAATCCACCTTTAAAAATTATTTAGAAAAGATAAACAATAATGATCATCATCATCATTATCATCAATAATTTTAACACTTGACAGTTTACAAAGGACTTTTTTTTAAACCTATGAGGTAGATATTTACCCTTTCCTTTTAAAGCTGTGCAAACTGAGGCTCACACCAGTGTTCCAGGTCACACAGGTCATCAATAGTGAGGCCCACATACTACCCAAAGCAATCTACAGATTTAATGTGATTCCTACCAAATTACCCACGATATTTTTCACAGAAATAGAACAAATAATCCTAAGATTCATATGGAACCATAAAAGACCCAGAGTCGCCAAAGCAATCCTGAAGAAAAAGAACAAAGCAGGAGGCATAACCCTCCCAAACTTCAGACAATACTGCAAAGCTACAGTAATCAAAATCAGCGTGGTATTGGCACAAAAACAGACATATGGATCAATGGAACAGAATAGAGAGTCCAGAAATAAACCCACACACCTACAGTCAATTAATCTTCGACAAAGGAGGCAAGACAGTCTCTTGGGAAAAAGTCTCTTCAGCAAGTGGTGCTGGGAAAGCTGGACAGCTGCATGTAAATCAATGAAGTTAGAGCTCACCCTCACACCATACACAAAATTCATCTTAAAATGGCTTAAAGACTTAAACATAAGACATGACACCATAAAACTCCTAGAAGAGAACATGGGCAAAACATTCTCTGACATAAATCATACCAATGTTCTCTTAGGTCAGTCTCCCAAGGCAATAGAAATAAAAACAAAAAATAAATAAATGGGACCTAATCAAACTTACAAGCTTTTGCACAGCAAAGAAAACCATACACAAAATGAAAAGACAACCTACAGAATAGGAGAAAATATTTGCAAATGATGTGACCAACAGGGGCTTAATTTCCAAAATATACAAATAGCTCATACAACTAAACAACAAAAAAAAAACAACCCTATCCAAAAATGGGCAGAAGACCTAAATAGACATTTCTCCAAAGAAGACATAAAGATGGCCAATAGGCACATGAAAAGATGCTCGACATCACTAATTATCAGAGAAATGCAAATCAAAACTACAGTGAGGTACCACATCACACCAGTCAGAATGGCCATCATTAAAAAGTCTACAAATAACAAATGCTGGAGAGGATGTGGAGAAAAGGGAACACTCCTACACTGTTGGTGCAGCCACTGTGTAAAACAGTATGGAGGTTCCTCAGAAAACTAAAAATAGAATTACCACATGATGCAGCAATCTCACTTCTGGGTGTATATCTGGACAAAACTATAATTCAAAAAGATACATGCACCCCTATGTTCATAGCAGCACTATTCACAATAGCCAAGACACGGAAACAACCTAAATGTCCATTGACAGATGAATGGATAAAGAAGATGCGGTACATATATACAATGGAATACTACTGAGCCATAAAAAAGAACAAAATAATGCCATTTGCAGCAAAATGGATGGACCTAGAGATTATCATACTAAGTAAGCCAGAAAGAGAAAGACAAACACCATATATCATCACTCATATGTGGAATCTAAAATATGACACAAATGAACATATCTATGAAACAGAAACAGAATCACGGACATAGAGAAAAGACTGGTGTTTGCCAAGGGGAAGGGGGTTGGGGGAGGGATGGAGTGGGAGGTTGGGGTTAGCAGATGTAACCTTTTATATATGGAATGGATAAACAACAAGGTTCTACTGTATAGCACAGAGAACTATATTCAATACCCTATGATAAACCATAATGGAAAAGGATATTTTAAAAAAAGAATGTATATATATGTATAACTGAATCACTTTGCTATATAGCAGTAATTAACACAACATTGTAAATCAACTATACTTCAATAAAAAAATTAAAAAACAAAACAAAACAGCAAGGCCCAGATTGAAGTCCAGTCAAGTGTCTGCAAGTATCCTCTCCTACACCATAGCTACCTGAAAACCAGGAGGCCTAATTTTCACAGGGGATGGTTTTCCTTTTTCCCAGGGATTGCTCAAGAAAAAATCTGGTAGTTTTGTCTAATAGAGACAAAACTCAATAGATACACAAATTGATGATAATGGATGCAGCACATGCAAGATTTTCCTAGCAGTCATTCAGAAAACAATGATAAGGACATTATCAAAAGTGGTATATTTTCTCCAAAGAGCTCAAAGTGCTTTTGTATTGTTTTCAAAATAGGTTTCATTATTATCCCTACTTTGGCAATGAGTCTTCTTCTATGTCAAAGTGTGGTTCTTCCTCTTATCATTGCTGGCTTGCACAGATTTTATTGCTTGAGATATCTGCTCACACTGTTCTTAATGACCACGCTTTGCTTATTGACACTAGGAGGGTGACTACCATCTGTACCAACACCATCAGAACTGCACAGAAATCTTCATTTTATATTCTGTGATGCTAGTGTTTGAGGGGGGGAAAAAAACAAGAACAAAGCAGATAATCGTGAGAAACAGAAGGAAAGAAGTTTCTGTTAAATGATGAGTATAGATTAGAAGGTACATTTTCACTCAGTTATTGAAGCCCCCTTGGAGCCAATCTCTTCTGGGTTGTTACAAAGCAGTACACAAATCCCACTTATACAGAGTATGACTACATCCTAGTTACAGAGAGAGACAAAGCACAGGTTGTTAACACTTGGTCATCTAGGTGAAGGGTATTTGGATGCTCACTATTCTTTCAATTTTTCTATGGGTTTGAAATTTTTTGAAACAAAAAATAAAATTTTTTAAAGCATCATAAAATTTAAAAATAACAATAAATTGGAAAACATTTCCAACACACATGATACAAAAATTGCTAATATTCTTAAATACAAAGTGCTCTCGCTGATAATAATAATAATAAAAACCCTTGACATAGACAAAAGGACATCAATAGAATACTCACAGAGCTAGAAATGCAAATAACCAGTAAATAGGTGAAAAATATTTAATCTCACTGGTAAACAAGGATTAAATTATATATTACTGTTTTTCTTAACAAATTAGCAAAACATGTCATTTAAAACACCCTAATACTCAGTGCTGATGAGGGGGCTGAAAGATGGGCATACTTTTATACTACTGGTGGGAGGTATAAGTTGTCACAAAGTTCTTAAAGGAGGTTTTTCAACGTATGTGAGAAGATTTTTTAAATTGTTATTTTTTAGTTTAGTAGTTTGTATCTAAGAATTTATCCTAGGATATAAAGAGAGATACACATGGATCTCTGTATAAGTTTGTTCATTTCAGTGTTACATTTAGTAGCAATAAACTTGGAAATACCTTAAATGTTAACAGTAACAATGATTAAATCTGCAACACATCTGTGTATTATGTAGCTATTAAAACCGATATTGTCCAAGACATTTTCATGACATGGAAAAATTCTTACAGCTATGTTGAGGGGAAAAAAGGGGGATGCAAAATTGTATCTCAATTCAAATTCACTTTTTAAAAAAAATAAATTTATTTATTTATTTTTGGCTGCATTGGGTCTTCGTTGCTGCACACGGGCTTTTCTCTAGTTGCGGCCAGCAGGGGCTACTCTTCGTTGTGTGCATGGGCTTCACATTGCAGTGGCTTCTCTTGTTGTGGAGCACGGACTCTAGGCACTTGGGCTTCAGTAGTTGTGGCATGCGGGCTCAGTAGTTGTGGCTCTTGGGCTCTAGAGCACAGGCTCAGTAGTTGTGGCACACACAGGGCAGGTTGATTTGTTAGTTGTTCCACGGCATGTGGGATCTTCCTGGACCAGGGCTCGAACCAGTGTCCCCTGCACTGGCAGGCGTATTCTTAACCACTACGCCACCAGGGAAGTCCCCAAATTCACTTCTAAATACATAATCTACAGAGGAAAAAGGATTTGTAAGAAATACACTAAGAGAGTTTCACTTCTAGGAAGATGGTATAGACATACTTTCCCCTATTCCTTCTGATAAATACAATTAAAACCCCTGGATGTTATATATAAAACAAACTTAAGAAGACTCTGAAAGGTGGAGAGAAGGGGAGGACATGATTGTGAGGTCCCTGGATTTTCCGCTTGCCTCATCTATCCCATATCTGACCTATTTTATTTTCATTTCCTCTGAAGAAGTTCTCATCATTTCTTGCAAGACAAGTCGCTGGTGACCAATTCTCTTAGTTTTTGTTTGAGAACATCTTTATTTCTTCTTCACTTTTGAAGATAATTTCACTGGATACAGAATTACAGGTTGGCGGGTTTTTTCTTTCCACGCTTCAAATATTTTACCTCACTCTCTTCTTGCTTGCGTGGTTTATGAAGAGAAGTTTGATACAATTCTTATCCTTGTTCTTCTACAGGTAAGTTTTTTCCCCAGTCTTCAAGATTTTCTCTTTGTCCTTGGTTTTCCATAGTTTGAATATGATTTGTCTAGGTGTGGTTTTTTTTGGTATTTATCCTCCCTGGTATTCTCTGAGCTTCCTGGGTGTATGGTTTAGCATCTGTCATTAATTTTGGAAAATTCTTAGCCATTATTACTCAAATATTTCTTCTGCTCCTTTCTTTCTTCTTTTTCTGATATTCTCAACATGTGTATGTTACACCGTTCATAGTTGTCCCACAGTTCCTGAACATTCTGTTCTGCTTTGTTAATTTTTTTTCTCCTTGCATTACATTTTTGGAGTTTATATTGACATTTCTTTAAGCTCACTGATTCTTTCCTTGGCCATGCCCAGTCTGTTAATAAGACCATCAAAGGCATCCTTCATTTCTGACAATATTTTTTATTTCTAACATTTCCTTTTGATTCTTTTTGGAGCTTCAACCTCTCTGCTTACATTACCCATCTGTTCTTGTATATTGTCCACTTTTTGCCATTAGTGTCTTTAGCATATTAATCATAGTTATTTTTAATTCCTGGTCTGATAATTCCAAAATCTCTGTCATATCTAAATCTGATTCTAATGCTTGCTTTGTCTCCTCAGACTGGTTTTTTTTTTTTTTCTTGCCTTTTAGCATGGCTTGTCATTTTTTGTCAGAAGCTGGACATGATGTATTAGGTAATAGGAACTGAGGTAAGTAGGCATTTAGTGTGAAGTAAGTAGGCCTTTATCTGGCCAGGAGTTATGCCATATTTACTGTCTGCTGTAACTGTAGATGTCTGAGGCTTCAATTTCCCCAGCTATCTTTGTTTTTGTCCCCCCTATTGTTTTTGGGTTTCCCTAGAAACTCATTCCTAAATAGAATCTGAGACTTGCAGTTCTTTCACCTGTAATCCTCTGTATGCAGAGGCTCTGTGGATGTAGTATGTGCTGGGGAGAAACAGGCAATAATCCTGTGATTAGGTCTCATTCTTTTGGAGGGTCTGTGCCCCTGTTACCATCACAAGTTTTTCTCAGCATTTTCCCCCCCTTAGGTGAGACAGGAAGACTAGAGGGAGCTGGAGTTAGCTAATTGCCCTTCTTCAGGTCAGATAAGGCTTTGATAAAACAGTTTTCCCTGAGACCTAGCTTTCATTATAGAGAACAGAACAAAGAACAGAACTTGGAGTATTCTCTTCCTTTTTCCCTGCTGGAAGCAGGAGGGGATTTTTCTCTGATCTTCGCAGAGAATACAAGGTGGGGCTCCTAGAGGTAAAACTCATGGAAGTATGGGTCGTCCACCATCCTAAGACTTGGCCCCTCAGAGTTTTTAACTCTCAAGGGAATCCACACTGAGCCTCCAGAAATTTGTGGACTAGAATTTAAGTGCTCTTCCCAGTACTGGCTCCAGCAGCGGGTTTCTGCTCTTGGGCTTTATCCACCTCTTTCTCCAGTTTTGAAGGCAGCAGTTTGCCCTGTGATCTCAATTCTTTGATGTATCTAAGAAGAGTTGTTTTTCTGATTCTTCAGCTTTCTTGCTGAGGACTGGAGCGATAACGTCCAAGCTCTTTACATGTTGGAATGAAACCAGAGTCCATAAATTGCTTTTTAATTGTAATTTTACAAAAGTGGGCATCACAATAGAATCAAGAAAGTGAGTCATTGGTTGTTGAGTTTAATTGACCTTAATTATGTTGACCATCTTAAAGAACTGGAACCTGCTTTAAAGTTAAAATTAAGACCTACATTACAGACATATACACATTCTAACAACTTTATTTTGTTTGCACATTGCTATCCCATGGAACTCCTCACTGCTTAACAAGGAAGACCTTTAACCACCTTTGATCCTTAAGTCTCTGCAATTATATAAAATAGCAGAAGTTTAAAGAGTATAATGATGGGGACTTCCCTGGTGGTGCAGTAGTTAAGAATCTGCCTGCCAATGGGTTCGACATGGGTTCGAGCCCTGGTCCGGGAAGATCCCACATGCCACGGAGCAACTAAGCCCGTGCACCACAACTACTGAGCCTGTGCTCTAGAGCCCAGGAGCCACAACTACTGAGCCTGCGTGTCACAACTACTGAAGCCCGCGTGCCTAGAGCCCGTGCTCTGCAACAAGAGAAGCCACCGCAATGAGAAGCCCACACACCGCAAGGAAGAGTAGCCCCCGCTCGCCCCAACTAGAGAAAGCCCTCACGCAGCAACGAAGACCCAATGCAGCCCAAAATAAATAAATAAATAAATTTATGAAAAAAAAATAAATGAAGAATATAAGGATGGGGCTTCCCTGGTGGCGCAGTGGTTGAGAATCTGCCTGCCAATGCAGGGGACACGGGTTCGAGCCCTGGTCTGGGAAGATACCACATGCCACGGAGCAACTGGGCCTGTGAGCCACAACTGCTGAGCCTGCGCGTCTGGAGCTTGTGCTCCGCAACAAGAGAGGCCACGATAGTGAGAGGCCCGCGCACCGCGATGAAGAGTGGCCCCCGCTTGCCGCAACTAGAGAAAGCCCTCGCACAGAAACGAAGAACCAACACAGCCATAAATTTTTTAAAAATTAATTAATTAATTAATTAAAAAAAAAAAAGACAGGGTAAATGCTTAAACCTTAAAAAAAAAAAAAAGAATATAAGGATGAACTGCTTAGGGATCAGCATTTTGAATATATTTAACATTGGCTATATTGTGACTTAATTTTATTTAACAAAATACAGCATATTGTATTTTTTTAATTGAGAAATATTTTATAGAGTAGCAATTCTGTCAATTGTGCGTCATATAAACTCAGCCAGAGATAGAGCTTTTTATTCATGCTATAATGGTCATTATCAGACTAGGAAGTTCTTATGCTTAATAAACAACTGCAGTTTTTTAGTGGTAAAAATGCTAAAGTTGGTCAAATTTATTGTAACTACCAATAGAATATTTCCCATAAAATGTAATTTAACTAGGAAGCATTGTTTTTAAGTTACAATTTGTGAAGCTTTTATGATAGCAAATTTGACTTTAATTTTTTTTTTTAAACTTAGGTTGCTTCCAGCTGTAATTGATCAGAAATCATTTATTTTCCCTCTGGAATCTGAGGGGAAACTTTGGCAACCCCCAAGACAGCACAGTTCATTTCCACATGGCTTTCCAAGAGTAAAGGTAGGAAGAGAGAAATCCATAGAGACAGAAAGTGGATTGGTGGTTGCCAGCAGCTGGAAGGAGGAGGGGGTGAGAGTGGGGAATGACGTCTAATGGTTGTCAAGTGTCTTTGGGGGAGGATGAAATGTTCTGGAATTAAATAGTGGTGATGGCTGCACAACTATGTGAATCTACTAAACACCATTGAATTATACACTTTGAAAGGGCAAAATTAAAGTTTATGAATTATATCTCCATAAAGCTGTTAGAAAAGAATTTTTTTTTCAAGAGCAAAGGTGGGAAATAGTGTTCTAAATGAGAAAACATGCCACTGTTGCTTCAGATATGTTCATGGCATGGTCAATTTTTATGACAAAAGAGCTTTCTTTGAAGTTAAGTTTCCAGGTGGCAAGGAATAGAGCCCAAGAGGTTTCTGGCTTTTGGTTATGCTTTCAGTTTGATTCCTGTTTCCTCCCTGACTCCCCCAAAGTGATAACAGCTCACTTCTTCTGGGTACCAGGTGCTATTTTCAGTGCTTTGGGAACATTAACTTGTTTAACCTGCAGAATAATTCTAGAAGGAGATGTTATTATTATCTTCATTTTATTGATGAAGAAGCCAAGATTCCGAAATGTTAAATAAGTTGCCCAAGAGAACACAGCTAGTGTCAGAGCCAGGATCATGAACCCAGAAATGTAGGGATCCAGGGCTGTGCTCTTAACCACCGTGATACCCTTTTTCAAGTTAATAGCTTTATTGAGATACAATTTATATCCCATAAAATTCACCCTTTTAAGAGGTTTTTAGTATATTCACAGAGTTGTGCCACCATCACATGGTACCCTTTTTACAATTGTTTGTATTAGTTCTAGGTACTTTGGTAGGAAGCATCTTTGCTGTGGACATCTTTGTTGCAAGCATTTCTACCACAAGCATTTTTGCTGCATAACTAATTGGCCATAAGGCAATTTTGCTATAAGAGATAAAATAACAAAAAATAAAAGAGGGACATTAACAAGGACATAAAGAAGCATGAGAAATGAATAACAAAATTTAAATGACTTTTTTGCAAAATACAAAATATTTGAATACATTTAAAATGTGGGTAGATCATGGCACTACTGTGCAAATGACCAATTTTATTTTGTGGGTTTTACCTAAGCACTTGTCTTTCAAGTCTTTCGTTCATAGTATTGTATACATATTTTTGTTTGTTTGTTGACTCGTGTCCTTGTTTGGCATTGTGCTTTTTCTTTTTCACTGACATTTCGTCTGTCATTAAGAGAGGTATCAGTTTCCAAATACTAGGGTGAGTGTTTGTACCTGAGCTTTGCGTTGCCCTGTGAAAGCCGCTAAGCTGTGTTCTATGCTTGGCGTATTTGTTACATGTCCGCTGATAGATGTTCCAAAGTTCTATGCAAAACATGGCTTCAACTCTGCACCTTCAAGGCCTTCAGTCTCTTCCTCTTTCCAGGTAGTGTGTTTCAAAATAAGAAACCAGCTCTTGGGGCAAATCATCATCGATCAGCTTGATAAAGCCATCAATAATGACTAATGCATTTCAACCAGTGGAAACGAAACTGTCAAATCAAAAACTGTCAACCA
Source organism: Eschrichtius robustus (assembly GCF_028021215.1). NCBI lineage: Eukaryota > Metazoa > Chordata > Mammalia > Artiodactyla > Eschrichtiidae > Eschrichtius > Eschrichtius robustus. Next base: position 128,414,443 of record NC_090824.1, read on the forward strand.
GTTATTTTATCTTTCATGGCAGAATTGCCTTATGGCCAATTAGTTATGCAGCAAAGATGTTTGCAGCAAAAATGCTTACAGCAAAGATGTGTACAGCAAAGATACTTATGATGAGAATACCTTGTATTTTCCTTTATTAAATTTGCCAAAATTTGTAACTAGATATTGAGTTATACGATTCTTTAAAAAATGCCTGACTTCCCGCTAGATTATAAGCTTAATGAGGGCAGGATCCATGTCAGTTTGTCCATTGCAATGTAATGCCAGGTTACTCTCAACAAATGTTTGTTGAATGAATAAATGAAACCGCCACAGTGACTTCTAATGGTGTGCTCATCCCCATATTATAAAATATTAATCCAGGATCCTCTACACTCTCAAAGCAGCCCACTCCTACCTTTGTCACTGCACTTGTCACATTGGGTTCCTTCAGCCACTATCTGTGGAGTACTTCCTGTGTGCCAAGGACTGTTAGAGGCACACTGGGATGAACAATTCAGACCAGGTCCCCCCACTCTCACAGAGCTTACATTCTAGGGGGGTGGAGATAGACCATCAATAAGAAAATACCAGGTAATAATAAAGGCTCTCACGAAAAACAAAAACAGAGTGCTGTCATAAAGGGAGCTTAAACTTCTCATCTTCCTTACTATTAAGCCTCTGCTTTCATTAAATGTTTACTTTGCCAAGAATCTCAGGAGGGCCAGAGTTGGTCCATAAGTGGAAGATTAGAGATCTCCAGGTTATAAAGACAATGAAATAAAATATATGAAATTAGGACTATTTTAGAACACATAGTTGCTATTATTATTCCAGGAAAAAAAAAACAAACAAAAAACTATGGCCAGAAATTTATTTTCCCAAAAGAGTTCTGAATCCTGGCAAATGATTATAAAGATAAGGGATCTTATGTGCCCCGTGTTCTTTTAAATACTGCGAGCAGGGGTGAGCTTCATTTAGAAAGGGGCATGGACTGTTTCCCACCCTGACTTTACCTTCAGGGCCTGGATCCCTATTGTTGTTTTATATCTAATATCAGTGACATCTGCTTAAAAATGCATAACTGCTGACACAAAGATAGCCCTAATTTTGCGCTGTAAAGTCAATGACAAACAGTGCTGTTTTGCCAGCTGTTCTATAAGCCTACTACACCAACTTCAAAGCTTGTATTATTGAGTAGCTATGAAATCCAGCTGGGATATTACCACCTTTAATTGCCCACTGCCAACCTTTTAAACTAGGTAAACCCCAGTTGCTACTTTAAGCTCTTTCTCCAAAGTGAAGAAATTGTTTTTGGAATTCCATTTCACACCAAAAAACTAAAATGACAAATCATCTGGAGTTTCTCAGTTGTAATTAAGAATCACAATAAAGAATTGTTTATCAATTTCTTTTACATTTGAAAAAGCCATATTCTGATGGCTTTTCTTTATAATATAAAGAAAAGACTGGAGCTAAGGCTCCAAATCAACACCAGCCCAACCCTTCTTTTAGGCACCTTGGACTATAGGCGCACATGTTCTCATAACAGTCAAGGAAAGGGTTTGAAATAACAAACGAAATAGATAAGAAGGAGGGAGGAAGAGGAGAAAACCTTTATAGGCCAAGAGAGTGTTTGATTTTCTTGTTGTGTTCGGCAAGCTAAGTCTGAAGGCAATTTCAAATAGAAGTTCCTAAACTGTTTAAACGCAAGGACCTACTTAGAAGCATGATACAATTTGTATGTTTGTGGAGCAGGGAAAAAAAACACATCTCATTGCTTGAGAGTTATTTTCCAAATGAATTCCATAAAATGGATGCTTTATCAATCAAAACAAATATAAAAATATATATTGTGATCTAATACGATACAGCAATGTGCAAGATCTCTGTCTAAGATGGGAAGAATCTTTAATTTTGTGAATATGGATCTCACTGAGAAAGTGATTTTCAAAATTTGATAAAAACTAAAGTTTTGAGGATTTTTGCCATTATGAGGAATAATGTGATGAGAGATAGAAGACAGAAAATGTCAGGGCAAGTAAGGGTTGCTTTACAGATTTTCACTGTGAGTTATATCTCACTTAATATTGGGTGGGAAATTTTTGCTGGTGAAATAGCGGGTGGATTTTACAGAATAAAGTGGGGAGAAGAGAATGCCTACAAGTAACCAACAAGCACTGTGATCTCTGTCTTCTCATTAGAATATAAGCTCCATGAGAGCAGAAACTTTAAAAACTATTTTTCCCTTCCTGTGGCTTCTTAAAACCTTCTTAGTATGAAAATATTCAAATAAACCAAAAATAGTGTATGAATAACTATTTCTCCTTCACCTAGATTTAACAATTGTTAACCTTTACCAGTTTTGCTTCATCTATTTTTTATTGAAATGTTTTAAAATACAGACATATAGACATTTCACCCCTTAATGCTTTAACATGTGTCTTTAAAAATGAACACATTCCTACTTAGCCACAATACCGTTATCACACCATTATAACATTACCATTATAACAATACTTCCTGAATGTAATAAATACTCAGGTCATATTCAGATTTCCCCCATTATCCTCCAAATGGCTTTTACTGGTCTTTTATCCAAACTTGGATCTGCTAAGATTTATACATTGTGTTTGATTATTTTATTTCTTAAGTCTCTATTAATCTAAAGCAGAGAGACTCTGTTTAGTTCATTACTGTAACCAGTGCCTAGACAGTGCCCAGCCTGGAGGAGGCTCTCAACAGATGGCAACATGATGGTCAGAAGTATGAGCTCACATCCCGGTTCTCTACCACTTACTATCTGTACTTTGGCAAGTCACTTAACCTCTCTGTGCCTCAGTTCCTCATCTGCAAAATGGGCTCTATGACACCCTGTTGTGAGGATAAATGAGTTAATATACGTGCATGTTTATAACAGTGCCCCATGCATGGTGAGTGCTATGTTAAGTGTTCATTCTTCTTCTTATTTGTTGATGAATACTAGTCAACCTCAATTTTGTACCTGATATGTACCAGGCAGTATTTTAGGCATCAGCCAAATTTCTCTACTCTCATGGGGCTTACATTCTAGTTGGGCTAAGGTAGTCGTTAGGAAAACAGAAAACAGTTTGAAAAGTAAACATATAGTATGTTAGTTGATGAGAGAAAAGTTAGGTTAGGAACATAGGGAGTGTTGGGATGATCTCACTTGGAAGGTGACACTTGAACAGAAATCTGATGGACATGAGGAAGCAAGTCATTTGGCAAATAAGTGGGGAAAGAGTGTTCCAGGCAGAGAAGACAGAACCTGAAAAGACCCTGAATTAGGAGTGTGAACAGCAAGGAAGCTAGAGGGGAATGTGCAAGGGGGAGAGAAGTAGGAACAGGGATAGGGACCAGCTCTTGCAGACCATTGTAAGGACTGCGGAGATATGAGTGAGATGGGAGGCTTTTTACCAGGGGACCAATCGGATATGATTTGCAATTGACAAGGGTCACTCTGGCTGCCATGTGGAGAATATGATGTAGAAGGGCAAGGGTGGAAGCAGGAAGGCCATTCAGGAGCCTGTGTTAGCCATGATGATGAAATCATATCTCATCCTCACAACATTTCTGAAGGAAGGAATTATTGTTATCCCCATCTGACAGACGAGCATATCGAGGATGAGAGATGATAGTAATTTAAAACTAAGAAATAGTTTATTTATTCATTCAACAAACATTTGTTGAGAGTAAGCTGGCATTACACTGCAATGGACAAACTGACATGGATCCTGCCCTCATTAAGCTTATAATCTAGTGGGAAGTCAGGCATTTTTTAAAAAATCATATAACTCAATATCTAGTTACAAATTTTGGCAAAAGTAATAAAGGAAAACACAAGGCATTCTCATCATAAGCATCTTTGCTGTATACATCTTTGCTGTAAGCATTTTATTATTTGCTTAATCCCAGTTCATTTTATTATTTGAACTGGGATTCAAACTCAGCTCTGTTTAACTTCAGAGTCCTGGCTTTTCCTCACCACTGTTAAAAATACGAAACCTTGAGCTCCCTCCCTGTGTTTGCCACAGGGAAATTTACAACTGGGGAAAAAAAAAGAAAGCAGCTGAATAAATTCCTGATTTTTTCCACAAAAGGTCCTAACCATCCCCAGAATTATCCTCAGATATGTCCCTCTAAACGTCCCAAAGAAACTTCTCAATGCAATGCTCCTGATAAAAGTGACCTTTTCCATTTCTGATTTGTTGCAGTGATACTAATATGGCAACTGCGAAGCCACATTAGAATTATTTATAATACACTATTATACTCTATCATATGCAATGCTTTTTTACTGTAATTGGTTACCATTCAATTAGTTTATATATATAAAGAGGTTTATACTTTACAGTATAACTTATGGTTAGTGGAACAAGTGATTAAACATGGTATTTGGGGTTATTTCTATAAAAAATGGGCATCAAAAATAGGCCCTTAGCAGGACAGGAATAAAGATGCAGACGTAGAGAATGGACTTGAGGACAGAGGGAGATCAGCTCGGTGCTTTGTGACCACCTAGAGGGGTGGGATAGGGACGGTGGGAGGGAGACGCAAGAGGGAGGAGATATGGGGATATATGTATATGCATATAATCAGCTTCCTTGCAGCTGACTCACTTTGTTATAAAGCAGAAACTAACACACCATTGTAAAGCAATTATACTCCAATAAAGATGTTTTTAAAAAAATAGGCCCTTAGGACTATATCTTCTAATAACATTGTTTCTATGAGAAGATTCAATTAGCTACATATTTATGACTTACAGCGTCTTTTCCAGAAACATAAGCTATTTACTACAACTGCAAAGCATACTCAAAATTTATTATACGGTATTCCATGGTTCAATAACATTTCAAAGATGGCATCCCAAATTTCTCCTGCCTCTCTCCCTGGCTTACCAGGGGATGCTAACTTCTGGGCATTCAGGGAGCCCTCATTCCCTGGCCACCAACTCATGACAGTAGCTTGTAGCAAAAGAAGGGAGGTCACGGAATTAGCAATTGGCCCGTGTGCCATAAAAACAGGACAGAAAGTCACCTTTGGCACACACTACTGCTATAAGCTGATGACAGTGTATCCATGGCATATTGTAAGAATAACACAAACACAGTAAAACTAAAAAATGTCTTTCCTCACTGGTGTGCTGTTTCATGTCTTCAAATATTTTGATTTTAATGCTACTATGTGCTAGGTGCTGGAATGCAAATTTCAGTGCTGTAGGAGCTCACAGTCTGTAGGCAGGCATTCTACAGACAGAGTGGTGAGTGCAATATTAGAGGTTTGGCAAAAGTACTCTGGTAGGGCCAGGGGGATATGCCGAATGCCTGGGCTTTGTTGTAACCAGTAAGTACATCATCTCTAAAATCTGTTTCAAGCACAGCAATCTTTGACCTCTATGTCCTAGTCTGCCAGCTCACATAGTATGTTCTTCCAACAATTCTTCACTTCAGTAAGGACCTTCAATCCACTGACCTCTCACTATTTCACTATTTATCACTTTCATCTTATTGTACTTGCTTCCTTAGCTAGGGTAGACTGCAAGATTGTGGCAGAAATTGTTAGTTCCCTACCCAGTATCCATTCCCTCATCTGTATTACTATAAACTGTGATTTTGTTCAGGATGGCATCATGCCAGGCGGAATAAGGGTCCTCATTTCTGAGCCTTCCTTGCAGCTAAGTATGACCACGTGTCCCAATTCTGTCCAGTGAGTACTGAGCAGCAGTCTCCTGGGGTTGGTTCTAGGGGATATTTTGCTTTCCAGATGAAAGGATATAGTAACAACTGGCATGTCCCTTCTCCCCTTTCTCCTTTCTTTCTCCCCTGAGCACAGACATGACAACTGGAGTTGCAGCAAGCATCTTGCAACCACAAGGTGGCAAGCATAGGGACCAAGGGCAATACTCTGAGGATGGTTAGTACAGAAAGGGGGAAAGGGACTGGACCCCAATGGCTTTCCTGAGCAGCTGATTTTTAGCTAGATATATGGGTGCCCAACATAAAGACTACATTTCCCAGCATCCCTTGCAGTTGGACATAGCTATATGACCAAGTAGTACTGGCTAATGAAATGTTAGGGGTGGGTATTGTGGGAAGTTTTCTGGAAACTGCCTTAAAAGATAGCTGACTTGTGCTCTTTGATCTTTTTCTTCCCCTTTCTCTATTCTTCTGCCTGGAATGGGGCTGTGTTGGCTGGAACTCTAGTAGCCATCTTAGACCAGGAGGAAGAGGCCCATACATTAGGGATAGCAGAATATTAAGCTGGAAGGAGCCTGGTCCCTAGTAACTTCCTGGATTTCCAAACCAACCCTGACCAACCTATCTCTGGACTTCATATACATGAGAACAATAAATTCTGTCTTACTGAAGTAATATTCTTCCAATTTTCAGTCACATACAGCAAACAGTCTTATTCTCATTACCGTTATCCTTCTCATTACCAAATTTAATTTTTCTATGTCTGGATTTATGGGTTTGTTTGTTTTTTTCTTTAACTGGAGGTGAGATACGTATTTCAATTAGTGATCAGAAGTTCAGTCATTCTGAAGGTCATGCAGAGGATGGATTGGAGGTAAGGAGACCCCATTGTAGGGGCCATTACAGAGGTCCATGTAATAATCAATGAGGGCACAGATCAAAGCAGTGCCTGTGGGGATTAGAGAGGAAGTAAAGGATAGATAGATCCTGATATATAGGAAGTTAAATCAAGAGTGTATCAACAAACATTTCGTTGTAATGGGGCAGCATGTTATGATGGAAAGAGGCTTTTGAAGTCAGAGACATCAGTACAATCCTGTCTCTCCACTTTTGGATAATATGACCTTGAGAAGTCCCTTAGTCGTTTGTCCTCATTAGTAAAGTAGCGATAATATCATATGCTCCCTCTTGCCATTTTAAGGGCTATAGGACGGCACTTGGATTATGACAACCCCCGCATATTGTGATGCCGAGCACAAAATAGGGGCTGAATAAATGTTAGCTCTCTCCCTCAACCTTCCTCTTGTTCTACAATTCAACTACAGGAATCAGAACATAGGACAGGCACATCGGAATGGAATTAAAGTCTTAAGGTTTAATGAACCTGAGGCAGCTGGGCTTTTTAGAAGCAGCTTGGGGTTAAGTGATGCTGTGATTGTTGATCCCCTAGCCTAGCAGGGAGGTAAGAGGGAATATCATGAAGCAGAGAATGTTAGAATTCAAATAATAAATTAATGAATAATTAAATTTTAACTTCACTTTAATTTTAAATATAACTTGTTATTATGAAAATTTACCTTTGAATGGACACAAAAACAAAATGAAATCCATGTAACCATCACCCAACTTTAACAGTTGCCTTAATTTTACCATTCTTATTTCATCTATTCCCTCCACTTTTCTCGGTGAAGTCTTTTAAAGCAAATCCCAGACATCATGTCATTTTACCTTTAAACGCCTCAGATAATGACTTAAAAAAAACAGAACTATTATCACATCTAACAAATTTAACAATGCATTAATACTGTATAATTCTCAGTCCATGTTCAGTTTTCCCCAATTGCTTTAAAATTGTTCTTGTTTGTTTGAATCAGGATGTAAACAATGTCCACACATTGCATTTGTGTTTTGTTGTTGTTTATTTTTTTAAATTGAAGTATAGTTGGTGTACAATGTAAGTTACAGGTATACAATATAGTGATTCTCAATTTTTAAAGGTTAGAGTCCCCATGTTGTACAATATCACACATTACATTTGTATCTCATTTTATCTATAGCAGTTTCCCTCATTTAAAAAAATGTCACTTATACACAACATTGTAAATCAACTGTACTTCAGTTTTTTAAAACGTCACTTATTAAAGAACCCAGGTCATTTGTCATACAGGTTCTCCACCCCCTTAGTCTGGGTTGGCTGATTGCAATCTCATGGTGTCATTTTACACATTCCTCTGTCCCTAGTATTTCTTGTAAACTAGTAGTTTTATCTAGAAGCTTGATCAGATTCAGGTGACATCTTTTTGGTGGGAATACTTCACAGGTGGTGCGGTGTCCTTCCTTTTATAGCATATCAGGAGGCAATTTCTTTTCTCTCTTTTAATGATGTTATCAAGATGGATCAGTGAGTCTGAGTATTACCAGTTTGATCTATCCTATATAAGTTCCCCCACAACTGGGCTTCCCTGGTGGTGCTGTGGTTAAGAATCCGCCTGCCAGTTCAGGGGACGCGGGTTCAAGCCCTAGTCCGGGAAGATCCCACATGCCGCAGAGCAGCTGGTCCCATGCACCACAACTACTGAGTCTGCGCTCTAGAGCCCACAAGCCACAACTACTGAGCCCGCGTGCTACAACTACTGAGGCCCATGTGCCTAGAGCCCATGCTCCACAACAGGAGAGGTCACCACAATGAGAAGCCTGCACACTGCAACAAAGAGCGGCCCCTACTCGCCGCAACTAGAGAAAGCCCGCGCACAGCAGCAAAGACCCAGTGTAGCCAAAAATAAACAAATAAATAAATTAATTAAAATAATAATATTAATAATAAAATTCCCCACAACCTTTCACCTAATGATATTAGCAAAAACTGATATTTACCTAATTATTTCATTAGGGATTACAAAGTCATAATTTTATTTATTTATTTATTGGTAATTTTATAATTCTATCATTTCTTCCGCATTTATTAGCTTCTCTGAAGAACTTTCCCTTAGCAACTCTTTGGTGAATCTGAAAAACAGATTTTCAGGAAAAGCGGGATAAATGTATGATTCTTTCTTTGATCTATCTACTTTCAGATTAATTTATCAATTAAGTTTTTTGGGGGAAGGGGGAAATACTATTAAGAACTATGGATTTTTATATATTTGAAGTGTTTCAATGCATTGCATTATTATTTGGGGGCCTGTAGGATCCTGAGTAGTACTTTATCATTTGAGATACTTAAGTCACACATTAGACACTTAAACCTCACAAACAACCCCATGTAGATAGGTATTACTACCCAGTTTTAACAAATGAAAAATCTAGATCATATAGCTTGAACTAGGACTTGGTATCTACTGTTCTTTCAAATAAATATAATAATGGTTGAAAGAATCAGAGCATTAAAGGTGACTGGATTCTTTTTCTTTTTTCCGGTTTTGAGATTAAACAGCAGATATCTTTAACCAGTGGGAATATGATATTAACCAACATACACTTTAGAAGGCATTACTTGTAGTGGGACTTCCCTAGAGGCGCAGTGGTTAAGAATCCACCTGCCAGTGCGGGGGACACGGGCTCGATCCCTGGTCCGGTAAGATCCCACATGCCGCGGAGCAATTGGGCCCGTGCACCACAACTACTGAGCCTGCTCTCTAGAGCCCGCGAGCCACAACTACTGAGCCTGCGTGCCACAACTACTGAAGCCCATGTGCCTAGAGCCCGTGCTCTGCCACAAGAGAAGCCACCACAATGAGAAGCCTGCACGCCACAACAAAGAGTAGCCCCCGCTTACTGCAACTGGAGAAAGCCCGCGTGCGGCAACAAAGACCCAACACAGCCAAAAGAATTTTTAAATTAAAAAAATAACAATAATTAATAAATAATTAATAAAATTGAATTTAAAAGAAGAAGGCATTACTTGTAGCAAACACTGTTGAGAATAATGTTATGCTGATAATACTGTAACTTAGTAAATAGCTTGTCTCAACTTTGTTTGTGAAGCATTTCAATTTTGATTACTCTGTGTGGGATCTACTGCTCAGATGTATGTCATTTTATGGTCTGCCCATGTCTGGGGAGCTGGCATTACACGCTGCCTAGTGTTTTTAATTCAGAACTTCTTCTAAAAGAAACCTTAGCCTCTTATGTTCAAGCCCTAGTTTTAATAGCATAAGCTATTTCCTTCTTATATCGCTTTGTGGGCATAGTAATAAAATAAATACCACAAAATCACTGATGAGATGAAAATTGAGCTCCCTGCTTCTGTGCAGCCATGTAGGTAAAACAGTAATTGGCTCTGATAATAACTTTTGTTCTTACAAACCAAAGTCTAAATGAGAGTCACATTTGATATATCTGCTTGTAATTACTATCAAAAGGAGAGAATACAAAGTTTAGATTGTTTAGTCACTCAAGATAGATTAAATAAATTGCTGTCTTTTCTTGAACAATTTAAGAAAATTTTCTGGAATTATTTCTGATATTTATCTTACTGTTGGTAAAAAATGATCATCTTCCAGAGCATTGCTTTTATGCTTAATGGAATGATTAATTTTGTTTTTGTTTTTTAAAATCTATAGTTATTTTTCTTGAAAAATCTTATTACTGGGTCTGACAATGTAGCTTATGCTCATAAATATTTCCCTATACATCTCTATAGATGGTTTGTAAGATAAATTTAGGTTATGAATGTATATGACAGTGATTTTCAGTGAGACCATTTGATATTTTTATATTATTTAAATGTAAGCTCTTAATATTTGTTAAAAGGGGAATTAAATCACATGTGCTACATATTGTTTTGGCATACACACGCTTTGGTGTCAAAAGAGAAAATATTAGAATATTAATAATTTTAAAGGATTTTTTCCATTGCTTTAGAAGCTGACTAATAAAGAATTGCTATTACAACCTATCATTTCTGTTGGATTTCTGTTTACATTTTGATTTCTTTCCAGAAATATCTGTGTCCAGTGCCACAGAAATGTAAAAATGGAAGGAAACAACTAGTTTTTAATGCCAGTTTTAACAATGATTCTGTATTTGATCATTTCCTTTCTATACCAGTCCCAAAGCCACATAAAGTTGACGGAGCATAATAAAACTAAGAAAATGGCTATGGTCCACTGGGCCAATGATCCCAGAATTCAAAAGTTCTAACAAAGCTTAGACATGATAGATGAAGTTATTGCCATCAGTTGTATACAGAATACACATTTAAAAAACACCCTAATTACAGAAACCACATCCAGCCAATATAATACATATTAGCAATTTCCCAATCCTTGATAGAATGGAAATTATTCTGAAAGTTTAATTAAGAAGGAAAAAATTATGTTCAGGTATTAATTTCAATAAAAGAGGCACTCAGCTTCCATGCAAAAACCCTGGAGTAGTGCTGTAAGTGTGGGTTACCCACAGAAGGAAAGCCACTTATAATTAGGCACTACATTATTTTTGTCACCACACAGACTTTAAGGAGAGGGAAGAGCTGTGCCTTTTTTGTAACCTGTGTCCCTGCATGGGTTAAATAATGTGCACAATTGAGTGCAGTTATTTGGAGATTTGGTCTAAAAACTATTTAAAAAATAAAAAGAAGGTTTGGAGGCTGTGTTAAGAAATAACTTATCTAGACAGCATGCATTCCATAGGTGTTTTTGTAGTCTTCCCCTTCGCTTTGACCTCAGGCACAGGCCATGTATGAATGCTTAAGATCAAAGAAATTACTGCAGCATGAGCTAATCTGTCTGGTTCCTATAACCGTTTTAACAATTGCATCAGATCGCCCTCAGAACTAAGACACTCCATTGAAAGGAAATCAGTGTTTTTAATTGCTCACACCTCCTTTTAAAAAAGTCACAAAGACCACATGTTGTATGATTTCACTTATAAGAAATATCCAGAATGGGCACATCCAAGAGAAAGAAAGTCGATTAGCAGTTGCCAGGCTCTGGGAAGACGAGGGGATGAGCACTGATTGTTAATGGGTATGAGGTTTCTTTTTGGGTAATGAAAACGTTCTGGATTTGAGGTAGGGGAGATGGTTGTATAACATTGTGAATATGCTAAAACCCACTAAATTTAAAAGTCACAAAAGACTTCAGAAACTGTTGGTACTACCATATTCCTTAAGTGTCAATTTACCTCTTAGCGTCAAATAATAGAAAGCAAAACATGGGAGGGGGAGATTGGGGGGTTGATAGTCCTTCAAGAGACAGACTGTCAAGTCTAATGTCGCATTTTGCAAATAAAGAAACTGGCTTCCAAAGAGGGGACGTAACTTACCCAAGGTCACACGCAGGCAGTCCAGGGTAGAGCAAGACTGGAACCTAGGTCTCTGGTCACCTATCCAGTGCCCCTTCCCCCCTGCCACTGTGCTGCCTATTCTGGTGGTTCAAATGTAAGCATCTCAGCAGTAAGTCATTTGAATTATTTTAAATGAGGAACACGTGGTCAAATGAGATGTTTGTTTCTTTTTTCTAAGGAGAGCATATATTTTTCCTATAGATAGCAAAAGCTCTGCGAAGGAGTGGATAAGTTTGTTGTGGTAAATTTACCAAGTCCAAACTGAGATTTACCTGTAAATGTCCCTCGAGGAAAGGGGACACATTAACAGACCAAGGGAGCCCTCTACCTGCATAGCCGTAGTATAGATTTCATTGGCAAAATTCTTGACCTGGAAAGCTAAAAATAAATCCAGACCAGGTATTCTATCCTTTGTCCACCTTGGTTGGCTTCTAGCAGTATTTTTGAGAAAATGAATGGCGTCTGCAGATGGATTTTTATGAGTAACAGGATACACAGAGGAAAATCTGCAGAAAATTCCTTTTCTGTGAATAAAAGACTAATTAGTCACCTAAATAAAAGACCCAAAGATATACTTTTTTTTTCCAGTGAGAATTACATTAGAATAATTATTCTCAAAGAACTTTAGACTCCTTTGAGGATATAAAATGTTAGTAGGCAGTCTTGTTCTTCTGGCATGAAAGTTTCATTGTTTCTTTGTTTCAGCGAAAGACAGGGTTGAATATAAAAATCATGCAGGATCCTGAAAACATCCACCACAGAGCTGCTGTAAATGCGACCTATGGAATCAGTTTGCCATATATTAATCAGAGAAAAGCATGTGTAAGTAATGAGTTGTTTTAATGAGCTCTTTTTTTTTTTTTAGAGTTAAAAGTCATTTATTAGTAGTATAAGATACAATGTAGATTTTTAAGTGAAAATTTGGATCCTTTTGTCCTTAGAATATTTTGGAGATGAAATGGAGTGGCTTTCATTCTGTTTGTAATTAGAAATGATGAAGAAAATGTAAACCTCTTTTTAAGAGATCTATTTATAGCTCATTCAAATTTTTCTGTTTTATCTGATATCCCTAAATAATCTAGTACCATAATTTTAACAAGAGAAAGTAATTTAACAACAAAAAGAATACAGAGATGTTAAATATTTTATCTCTTGTACAGCTTCTCCTAGAAAAAGCAAAAGAAAACAACAGCAAAGCATGAGCTTCAATGGTGTATACTCAAACAATATGCAAAATTTTAAGAATATTATTCTAAATCTGAAGAAAGTAGGGATTAATCCTTTATGTCAGCAAAATGATGAGAAGGAAAAATAATGACACGGAGACTGACATTAAGGGATCTCAGAGTCTGTGCCTATTTTTGCCATTGACTTGCTGCTGAGCGTCCCAAAGCAAGGACTGTACTCTTTCTGTGTTGCAGGGTTTTCTTAGGAGAATCAAGAGTAGTGCTTCATTTTATTTGGAAAATTATTTTATTTGAGATCATTTCTAATATTGAAAACAATTACTAAAGTGATATTTATACATTTTTAAATACATTTTTTAACCTTTGGCTTCTCTCAAAAGTTCTTAAATGTATCCTTCAGTGAAATCAAAACTAAAAACAAGATTAATTTTAGAATTAAATTGCAAAACCATTTCTAACCAGCTAACAGTCTGTTAGATTAATCTTCCAAATTTCCTATGTAGACATTTTCAACTGCCTACTTCATTCATGTAACCCTGAAATATATTCTCAGTTTCTTTATATGTGCTTTATGTTATTTTAACAGGGTTGGTTTAAGAGCACTTTATAGTCTAAGAAATAACCAGAAAGTTAGATATTTTTATTCCTGCTGAAACTTTATTTAAAATGTCACTGTGAATAATGTGAAAGGGTTTTTATCTGCTTCCCGTGAGCCCAAAGCCCTTGAAATAAAAATATTATTTCTCTGGCTGTACAGACAGAAGCAGATTTCTCTTTTGTTGTTGTTGGTTTTCCCCTTCAATCTAGAATTAATATTGGCTTAGCTGGTGGAGCGCTGAGGCTTTGTAGCCCAAGGCAACTGCAGCATTTCATGCAAACTTTTTCCGATGAGTATTGAAGTTTGAAAAGGCATACCTCTAGATTTAGGGGGATTAAGCTTTGCTTTAATGAATCTGAGTAAAGATTCTGACTTAAATAGGGAATTCAAAATTATATCTGAAATTTGGAGCAGAATCTTAGTTATTTATTATATATTTTTTCAAATTCCCAAATAGGATGAGTGCCTTGGATATTGTACCCCTGTCCTTTGAACACAGAGGATTTGGGAAAGCACTTGGCCTTGTATGACACAGATAATGTATACTCATTTATTGTAGTTAAGATCGTTTTTCCCCATGAAACTTGACTCCATAAAAATCTACACCAGAGCACTTTAAAATGTATGTACATTATGTACATCTTGCCCAAACTACTGGCATTTCAATCAAAATAGTTGACCCTATCATTTTATGTTGATATATGTATATGTGATGGTACTAAGTGAAAAACATGTTTTCATTTTAGATTTGTAAAACAAGCATTGTGCAAAAAATCCTGTGAAAGAAATATTCCAGTGTTCGGCTTTAAACAATCATATGGAATATTTGGGAATAAATACAGTTGGGATTTACCACTTATAAAAATGTTTTTGAAAGCACTTGCCCAAACTGAAGCAAAGTGTCTAGTGTTGTGATGTACAGTTAATTAGAAAAGCAGCATCAGGGCTAATTGCTTTTTATAACTACTCTAAACACTCAAAGGGGATTATTATTTGGCTGCTGAGGGCCATGTGTTTCCTTACTTCTTATGAAACTTGAACAGCTTGTCAAAAGCCTGTAAATAACCTTAGACATTTTTGACAGAGAAAATTTGAATTTGTTGCTAATTTACATTACTAGTTCTCAGAAACTGGTATTTTCTCCATTTTATGAAGAGGTGTATCCTTTCTGATAATATGGGCTTATGCAAAGATTTTAGTGCATTGAAAACACAGATACTACACACACACACACACACACACCACAAAACTGCCTTCAGAATTGTATATCCTGTAACTCGCTTATGTAAAAGCAATTTACAAAAAAAAGTATTAAAAGTGAAAGTCACTGATTTTTTCAATATCTTAAATCTGCCAAATTAGAAACAAAAACAAAAACCCTCTAACATGTTCTTGAGTAGAGCCTTATAGGTTTGGATAGACAAGAAGAAATCTCTGATACATTTATACTTACTCACTGACATTTAGTTCCAGTTAGACTTTCTAATGCAACACGTTAAAAGAGCTACAGAAAATTTGACTTTGATTTATTTTTTTTAAATAAGAAGGGTTTCTTAAAAGGCTTGAAACATGTATCTGTTACCATGAATTTTAAAAGAACGATTATGAATGCATAATAAAAAAGCCAAACAAAACATTGCTCTGAATTGCTGCACAAATAACTCTCATTATAACTGTTATGACCTAGAAAAGAATCATAAAAACATTCTTCTTTTTGGCAACATATGAGTTGCTGTAGAATTATACCAGTTCTTTGGTCCCACTTTCCAAATAAATAAATATATAATGCAATGTAAACTTAGAATCTTTTATTTATTCATGAGGTTGAATTTAATACTTTTATGATTTCTAGATTTTATGAGTCATATGTTATGCAGCGTTTTTCACTAACTTAGTTGGGTAGCAACCATACTTCACAGATCATAGTTTCAGTCTTTACTGTTTCACTTGGGGTGTACGTAGTAATCTCTCTCACTGAAAGCACATTCATTTCTGAAGTGATAAAGTAATGGAAAGTGAGGCAATTGTGTTAGTGTCAAATGCTTAGAAGAAGCACCAGAAGTAAGAGGTGGGGGTAAGTAGCAAGGGGGGAGAAAGAAGGACGATTTCACAACATGATTGTGTTTTAAGCCCATGCATATGGCCACAATTACAGTCACAACGTAATTTGGCAACAGTAGCAGAATTAGATTTAAACAAATTGATGTTACACTGCAGTAATTCAGAATGAGCTTGTTGCATTTATAAACCATAACAAGAAGCAGAGTGAATTAATAAATGCTTCTTGTCACTAAAAATAAAAAAGGGAATAATTGCTGAGATGGAGTTAACTTAACAGATGACTTAGTCAGCATCCTTTCAGCCTAGATACGGGAAAGTGAAGGTCACCCCCATCTTGGATGACAAAGAGGGAACATTTTGTTGGTAAACAAATTAATCTTTTGAAAGGTCGCCATTTGTTTTAAGTTTTTATCCAGTTCTTGTCATCTGGAATCAGAGACTGACTGTCATTTCACTAGGCAGGGGTGCAGTTGAAGCAGACAAAGCTGCTTCTGTACATATCAGCATTCCTTGACAAAACCCGGTGCCTGATTGTGATGCTATGGGCTGCTGGTTTACAGCTGTCTCCGGACAAGAATGGAGGCCCACCCCTGAATTCCAATAAGATGGGCCTGCATATTCCACCTGCTGTAAGCTGGCCCTCTGCCCACAAGTAAAATGTATTGCAGTTCAAGCCAGCAATTATCTCTTTTACTTCCTTCTGTGCTGCTTCTGTTCCTTTTTTCCAAAAACAGATGTGGGTATTCACTCAAGTTCTGCATCTATTCTTTCTCACACCTGCCAGGGCAGAATTTTGACAGAGGTAGGGTTTGAGGGAGCCAGCAGACAACAATCAGACAGAATTTCTCTGAGAACAGTTTAAAAAGGAAATGTTGATTTTTCAGGAAATGCAGAGTCAGCATCTTGGTCCCCCTCCCTTTCCCCAGGAGCATTTGGTAAATTAAATTAGTTGAACAAAAGGAAATAGCTTTAAAGTCATTCAGAAATGCCATATCCTATTTATGACACATAGTCATTACCCAAGGTCTGTGATGGCATGTACCACATCCCCGTTTCTGTCATTAAAGGGAGCTTTCTCTTCAGGTTGTCTTGAAAGAGTTTTCAAGAAAACAATGACTTTTCATGTTCTTCTTGACTACAGCCTACTCCGCCAACGTGGTGGCGGTAGAAGTGGTGTACTGCCTTTGGATGTTGTCACTACTGAGAATTTTAGTTCTGCTTTGGTTTGGAGTGCTGGGAAAGCTGAAGAAAATGATATGGCAAATGTCATTGGCTCATGTCCAGTTCTCTCACAGAAGCCCATCTGGGAGTGGGGAGAGGCAATCAGAGGCCATACCTTCATCAGATACATTCTCTAACTTCTTCAGAATGCTGTATTTCTCGAGTTTCTGTGCTGAGATCCTGTCTGCGTTCCCAAACCAACTCCATGCCAAACTGCAACCACTTTTTAGCTGGGAGCATCATGATTCTGGGTCAGACTGCCTGGTGTGGACTTTAACTAGAAAGGGAACCTCCCCAAAACGGCCTCCATTTCCTCATGTGGACAACGTCCATAATAAGAGTATCTCATAGGATTATATTGAGATCTAAATGAGATAATTCAAAGCACTTAGCAAAGGTCCTGGTACAAATAAGGGCTCTGAAAATATTAGTTATGACTACTGGCAATCTTCACATATTGTATTATGCCATGTTTTATACAGCCATTTAGAACTTACATTATTGTAGGGGTCGAGGGGGAAAACCAAAGTATTACTGAGGTCCCTTCCAGGGATTCTATTTAATATTTCACATGATGATGCCCTCTTTCCCATACTGATATGAGGACAGGGACCTTGTTGTCTGGACCGTTTGTCTGTTTTTCACATCCTCCGCTGCACCAAGCAGTGTTTTGCACATAATAGAAGAGGACTAATTGGTCTTATCCATCCAATCCCTGCACTGAAGCTATGTTACCTGATGCCAAGTCTAGAAGTGAAGTAATGGTTTTGCTGGCTCCCAGCAGGCACAGGGCACCCTCCCACTGGGCCATCTGATGGAGATTACCTAGGGAAACATCCTTGCTCCTGGATTCTTGTAACAGCCTGGCCACCAACTAGCTGTTTCTAGGGGCCACTTACTCTAGCTCCCTCGTTCTCATTTTCCTGGTTTATAAAATGGGGAGGCTAGATGGGAGGCAGTCTGGGGTGGTAGGAAGGGTTTGGAATTGAATGGATCAGAGTTTGGGTCCTACCTGCCATTTTTCCAGTTGTGTACCCCGAGGTAAGCAAATTAACATCTCAGGTCCTCCGTTTCCTCTTTTGTAACATCAGAATAATGGTGTCTACTAGGCAAGGGTGTTATGGGGATTATAGATAATATACTGACATTGCTGGAACATAATAGGTGCCTAATAAGGTTCCCGTCTTTCTGAAAAATTAATGAATATTAAAAATCTCATACTTCTCCCTTTTTCACACCTTTGTGTGCAGAAAAGGATCTGATTTGGCTCCTTTCACACTCCAGTGTAAATGAGTAATAAGGTTTAATGCTCTGGTTTTCAAATTGTTATGAAGAGCTCCAATAAGCTTCAGGGAGCCTGCAAGCATTTAATTCATATTTCATTTTTATGATAAATATTTAAGCGATTTGAAGTGTAATAAAGTACAATACATACATACCTAAGTTTGATACCAAATTTTAACGCATTAGATACCATCAATGCATTAATTTGTGCTATTTGGTTAACTCCACGAGCACATGGACGCACACGCGTGTATGTGTGTGTATGTGTGTGTGTGTGCACGTGTGCATTTGAATTTCTTATAAGGGTGTTTTTTAATTAGATAGGGTTTATCTGTGTACTAGTCATATTTTGAAATGCACATCTGCTCATATACACTCCTATAATGATCACACAGGACAAATAAGTGAAGATCAAATGAGCTAATACATGTCAAGGTCTTAAAGCAGTGCCTAGCCCCGGGTAAGCATGTCATTAACATTAGCTGGTATTAGTATTACATACACCACCTGTGTGCTCCCAGCCATTAAAAGCCAGGCAAGCTCTCTGGTACACATGTTTGGCACGGCATAATAGTCAACTGTACAATTACAATAATGCATGTTGCATCATGATAATATAGCATTATAAATTGTTTCATCGCTCATTTTAATTTTGGCTTGGGTCTTATCTGATTCAAAATGTGCTATACGATCTTCATTTGGCATTGCAGGGTTGCAATTTTACTTGGTTTACATCTGCAGATAAAAGGTCAGCAATGAAACATCATCTTAAAACTTTGGACTCATTGTGCAAAACAAAATTAGACTTCTGAAACTGAGTGAATATCTGAAAAAGAAGGGTGCTAAGATATCTGAAAATAAATTTAAATGGGACATGATGAACATCTTAAAATGGTACATGGGACATTTGAAAAGTACTTTTGGTCATTCAACTCTTCAGTAATAATAGCCCTCATCAAGTATGCCAGACACTGTGTTAAGTGCTTTATGTACACTATCTTACTTAACCTTTACACCTATAAAATAGATGCTATTTTCATAATCATTTTACACATGAGGAAACTGAGACTAAGATTAAGCTACTTGCCTAAGGTTATGAACTAAGTAAGGAATTCAGGATTCAAATGGTTTACTAATCTTGTCAAATTTCCCCAAATTAAGTACTCACCAACTAATCCTTAATTACTAAGTAATATGAACAGTTGTTAAATATTATTAGTGATTCTACTTTGAAACAAAAAATTCCTGCTAGTCTTCAAACTTCTGGATCATTTTAATTGAAGAAAATCCTGAGATTATAAGTGCCATAACAAATTGTTAGCTAGAAATTACTTATCTATTTAGGTCAGGATTTTCTCCATCTTGTGCAGGTAAAATATAATACAGAAATAAGGTGTATGCTCTGATGGATGTAAGATTGCAGCTATTATCTATAGTTCTTGATGTCATAATTTGCCTTTATCAAAGTAGCCTGTTTCCAATGTTGATTTATATATGAATACATATAAATATATATGAATTCTTATTTATATATAATACAACATATAACATTATACTAAATTTGTATAAAACTTGCATCTATTTACATATCAGCATTCTATTTAAGAATGCATCTGAAAAATAGATTCTACTGCTAAAAATAAATTTGAAAATCTTTGGCATAGAGAATTACCTCTCCCATGGGTTTTTGCTTTTTAACAAGAGTAAATCCTCTATTTAATTAAACCAAAGGAGTCAGACTCTATTAAGGGATTTCAAGCATGAGTGAACAGGGAGAAGAGGGATTTGGGGGATGCAGGAAGAGAGCCTTTGCATTGTCCTGGACTCATCCCAGGTCAGCAGCCACCTGCTAACTAGCTAGCCCTGCTGCCTGATGTGATCCAATGTCTTTCCACTTTGTGACTAGGGCTTTGGACTTCAGTTTTGATATTTGTTTGACTCTGTACTGAGAGGCTGTGTTTCTAACCTTATAATTTCACTTTGAAAAGCTAAAAATTAGGTAGATGGAGGAGCCTGAGTCAGCGCTATGATAGGTTTAAGACACAAGGCGTCCATGGATAGAAATGTATTTCAATATAATTGGTTTCCAGTGTATATTATTTTCTGCATTTATAATAACATTATTCTCAGAAAGGATCCATAGCCTTCACCAGACTGCCAAAGAGGTTCATGACACACCCCCCCGCAAAAGTTAGAACTCTCTGCGATAGATCTTTTCTTACACACAAACACCAAGTGTGGGGCAAAGTGTGCATCAGAACAGAGAAGAATCCTAAAAACTGTATTCTTTATGGATGAAAGAGCCACTTCTTAGTTGATGGTGCAGGAAACCCACCAAAAAAGTGGCTATATCTAGATTGCCATTCAGATTTTCATGAGTTGTATCTTCATGAGTGAAAATATAAAACTTCATGTTTTTGTCTACTGTTGCTTTTTTTATTGCAAGGAGGAAAGTGGTAATGCTTGCAATATTACAGTAAGTGCTCTGTTTAAAATGAAGCAAAGGAAAAATACTACAGCAAGTAGCACAACAGCATTAGCCACAAGAGAAACGGGCCTAATAGAATTGTTTTTATCATGGCCCAGTTTAATTATCTATTGAGAGGTACTTGAGATGAATAAATACTATTGCTGTGTTCTCCAATATTCTAACCCATTGTACCTTAAACTGTACTTGAATTCAAATATACGTTCCTAGCCTTTTAAAACTTCTTTGGTAGAATAGAAGTAAGTACCCACAGTCTAGAGTGATCCACCCTATACTTTCTTTAAAAGCACAGCTTCTGAATCAGAATGTGTAATGTGAGCCCAGGAGATATTTATTTGGAGGAGATCTGTAAAGACTGTAAAGTTGGGATGATATGCCACCAAAATGCTCCATTTATATAGTCTTGTAATTTCCATCTCTATCTTCAATGATAGTCTGAATACATCTGTTTATGGTTGGTAACTAAGAGGTCTGAAAGCAACCATGCACACTGTTAGTGGAAAGAACTAGACTGAGAGAAGAGTCAGAGCACTTGGGTGCTAATCCTGCCTCTGCTGCTGTAAGTCAAGTTATCACAGGTACATCACTTAGCCTCTAAAGACTGAGATTCCTCGTCTGTATGCTGAGAAGACATATTGGCTTATTCAGAGTCATCATTACAGCCACAGCCCCAATGGTGTGACTCCCAGATTAAAGTGCCTCCTTTGCTGCCTTATGGGACCGCCAGTCTCTCAGGGGAGACAAAGTAGTGGTCAGTATAACTGATGGATGGAGGCAAGGTTTAAGATAGGCCTTAGTGGAACTGATGGACACGGCTGAAAGCAGAGGTAGCATGTATTTTAAGCACTGGAAACAACAGAAGCAAAGGCAGAGATGGAGAATAATGAAAGTAATGGAGGATGGTTAGAGCTTTGCCTAATCATGTTGAATTTTTATAAAGGAAGAAACGAAAAGATGTGGTTCGATGTGTAGAGCCAATTGATGGGTGCCCTTGAATGGGCCACTGAAATCTAATTGTGGGACCTCAGTCTAGATCATAAAGAGAAGGGCTTAAGGCAGACAGTTTCTGAGATTAGATCACTTCTCCAGATGCTTTAACTGAAGGGCAGCTTGAGAATTCTCCTGAACAATCTCTCTCCCTTGATGTCCTCATTGGTTTTATTTTTAAGGTATTATTTATTTATTTTTGGCTGTGTTGGGTCTTCGTTGCTGCACACGGGCTTTCTCTAGTTGTGGCGAGCAGGGGCTACTCTTCGTTACGGTGCGCGGGCTTCTCTTGTTGTGACGCACAGGCTCTAGGTGTGCGGGCTTCAGTAGCTGTGGCTCATGGGCTTCAGTAGTTGTGGCTCATGGGCTCTAGAGCGCAGGCTCAGTAGTTGTGGCGCATGGGCTTAGTTGCTCTGCAGCATGTGGGATCTTCCCAGACCAGGGCTCGAACCCATGTCCCCTGCATTAGCAGGCGGATTCTTAACCACTGTGCCACCAGGGAAGCCCCTCCTCACTGGTTATTAAACTTTATTTCCTCTCCCTTTGGGTACAAACATTTCTTGAATAGCGCTATCTGCTGAACTTGTTAGAAGTTCATGAAACTGCCTAATTAGAGTTCTACAGGCAGCACCTCACCCTATACATACAACTCTCTGTCCCTTTCATATGAATGGCCACTCAGAGCTGGCCAGTCTAGCTGGATGGCTATTTCCTCTTAAGCTCTCTTTATAATGCTGAATACCCCACTGCTACGTAGGTTTCTACCGGTTACTCCATCCCTAATCATCCCTGCCCTGTTTTACCTCTTCCTCCAACGTTGGTCAAAAGCAGATTTTCTTTGGGACAAGAGTTGTGGAGAGAGAAGGATAAAGAATAGGAGTGGTCGATTTCTCGCAAACACTTGCTGCCCTTCTCTTCCCCTCCTGCCCCCACACCACCCACTTCCTCTCTGTCAATTACCTCTGTCAATTCCTCCCTACAGGAAACAGATGCCTCAGCTCTAATCTTTTGGCTGCAGTTTCATAAGAAGCTGGAAACTCGTATTCACATTTTTGGTGAAATCTCCCGATTTTAAAATATTCGCTCAGTTGAGTTTAAAAACCCTATGCTGGGACTTCCCTGGTGGTGCAGTGGTTAAGAATCCACCTGCCAATGCAGGGGACACGGGTTCAATCCCTGGTCCGGGAAGATCCCACATGCCGCAGAGCAACTAAGGCCGTGCGCCACAACTACTGAGCCTGTGCTCTAGAGCCCAAGAGCCACGACTACTGAGCCCATGTGCCACAACTACTGAAGCCACGTGCTTAGAGCCTGTGCTCCGCAACAAGAGAAGCCACCACAATGAGAAGCCCGCACACCGCAATGAAGAGTAGACCCCGCTCGCAGCAACTAGAGAAAGCCCGCGAGCAGCAATGAAAATCCAACGCAGCCAAAAATAAATAAATAAACTAAATTTATAATAAATAAATAAATAAATAAAAACCCTATGTAGTCAAAGAAAGTCTCCAGGCTATACCTGTCTTGCAGGTCAGCAATTTGCATCTCAGAGCCCCCCTGCAGTGCTATTACTTTGGTGCAGCTCAGGGTATAACACTCGACTTTGTAGGATTAGAGATTGATTTTGTCAGAGTTGATCAATCTCTTGGGTGCAGCTGGACTCACAAGAGGCTGATGTACAGACTGGAACGCCACTTTATTTATTCTAAGGAGAGCTATAATGGCCAAACAGACCTGAATGTTCAAGTCAGCCTGATCTGATGAGCATATTGTATCCTTATTACAAAGCTACACAGGAAGCCCAGTTAGAAGCCTGCTTAGTGAACAGGGAAACTGACTAAGGGTAATTAGTTGGATGATCTTCATGGTGAGCAGCATCACACATTTATAGTCTGATGCATCCATCTGTGAAGCTACTTCTGCCAAAGGGATATGAATACATCCTTGTGAAGCGAGTGCTTTAGGGGCACTGAGAAATTCTGACTCTCTGATTCAACCTTTTATAATAAATAGCTACTATCTGCTTGGACTTGACTATGAATTATGTTGCACCGTGCCGAGCTGCTTATATCCACAGCCACATTTATCCCTGTGGAATGAGTGATATTACCCCATCTTACTGATTAAAAAAAACTACGGCTAAGAGAAATTAAGTTACTTGCTCCAGTCTTATAATTAGTAAGTGGTAGGGCCCAGATTCAAATCCAGGCCTATCTGATATTAGAGTCTGTGTTCCTAACCAATGCCTTCCTCTTTACTAATTTCCTAGTATAAAAGACCACTCACCTTCAGCTGATGTCTTGTTTCTTTGATGACACTAAATAGACTACGTTCCTATTCGGGGCCTGGGTCTTTTAAATCAGCTTCTACATGGAGCTGGCCACATTGATCATTTATTTATTTTTCTGGTTTCACACTCAGAGTTGGGGACAGGGGTGGGGGAACATATCTTCTTGTCACTACTCTAAACTTCCTACCCAAGTAA
Organism: Eschrichtius robustus; assembly: GCF_028021215.1. NCBI lineage: Eukaryota > Metazoa > Chordata > Mammalia > Artiodactyla > Eschrichtiidae > Eschrichtius > Eschrichtius robustus. The sequence goes on from NC_090824.1 coordinate 128,438,738, forward strand.
TTGTACTACCCAGAGGAGGAAAGAATCCCTGGCTGGAAGAAACAGGATGCATATGGAAGAAAAAGAGAAAAATAAGAAAGGAGGTGAGAAGGAACCAGCCCATAAAGAGAAGTATTCTTGGGGGATTTCTTGACGAGAAACCCTGCGCTTCCCTTATCTCCCCATGTTTCCCAAGCCACCAGAGCCACAAGAGGAAAAGAATTCTCCTTTCCCCATGCCTTGCTGGTGAGAGACCCAGAAATGTCCGGTCATTAGGTTCAGTTGTACTAATATCTCACGTGAGTTTGCCAGGGGATCTTACCAGCTTGTTTAAGATGTTTCTAAGAAAACTCTTCTCTGAGTTTCAAAATACCCTCTTCCACCTCTAACTTAAAGGGGCCAATCCTTACGGAAGGTTATCAGGAGAAGTTGTAAAGTGAAAACAGGCAATCACCCCAGAGAGGTAGCTGACCACCAAGAAACTATTGTCCCAACATCCTCTTCTCCATCCATGTAAAGATGTACTTGATACCTAATACTGGATTCATTCAATATAACCACAATTTAGGGGAAAAGAGGATTGACTCTTTCAGTGAAGGATTTTCAAAAGTGTAAACTTCTCATTATGGAATTATCATTTAATTGAAAACATTGAAATTCCAGGGGAAGTACCTGTCACCATCTTTCCACAGTCTTGGGTTTATTATTCCATTTACCAGTAGTTTCAAGAGTAGGACCTAGATTTTACTACAGGGGAGGATAATTCCCCCACTAGAACCTCCACGTTCTAGCCTGGAGAGCTGTGCCGCCAAGCAGAGCTGCACTCTAAGCTGAAATGTATAACCTGCTCAGGAAACTGCACATTAAATAATACACTTCTGAGTCCTTCTCTGTGTTGGGCATGGTGTTAAGCACAATATACATGGATTGTCTCATGTAATCCTCGCAATAACTCTACAAGTTAAGTACTATTACTACTTTCATTTTATATTTGGGGAAACTGAGGCAATGGTGGTTAAATAACTTACCCAAAGTCACACAACTAAAGGTCAAAGGGTCATAATTCAAACTCAGCCAGTCTGACTTCCAAGTTGGCATTCTTAATCCTTATTCTACACCACCTCCAGGTAGCTTTGAGGATGGTGATTTTAACCTGCATCCGAGGGGTAGAGCTGGGACCCTGCCAATAATTACTTCCTTGATGACCAAGAAATTTGTGGAGAAATTTCTCTACCTTGATCTGGGAATAGAAGTAAAAGATCAAACCACTTAGTGAGAAGCTACATTAACACAAGGATTAGAACAATAAGAGGAGCTGGTACTTTTTTTCCCTAGCTGTATTGAAATATAATTGACATATAATATTGTGTAAATTTAAGGTGTACAATGTGATGATTAGATACATGATTATGTATTTAATGATTATGACAATAAGGTTAGTTAACACTTCTATCACCTCATATAATTACCTTTTGTGTGAGTGTGTGTGTGGTAAGAACATTTAAGATCTACTCTCTAGAGCTGGTACTTTTAGCATGGAAACTCCTCCCAACTAGATTGTAAACCCCTTTGAGGGCAGGGACCATATTTCCAACATCAAGCATAGTGCCCGATCTGGTCAGAATCCAATGAAAATTTACTCTTGATGTGGGTATGTGGTTAATGACTTTGAGTGACAAGTTCTTAAGGAACTGTATAATTGAGTTAGGCTATGTCAAGTTAAATAATGAAATACCATGTACCTCATTTGACTACATTTGTAGAGCTTTCCTCTTTCGGGCCATAAAAATGTCTTCCCAGATCTCTTCAGGTAGAATTAATTTTCTCATTCCTAGATTATCGTTGCATGCTTTAAAGTCTTTACATGAATTTACTGAGCGATGTCAAAGAACAGTTGAATAAATAAAAAGATATATCATATTCCTGAAAAGGAAAAACGATTATAACAAAAACGCCGGTTCTTTACAAATTAATCTTTATATCTAATGTAATTCCATTCAAAATTCTTATGGGTTTTATTTGGTTTGCATGGAATATTAATTCTTTTCAACTTGCCAGTGTTCATCATCTTAAAAAATAAATGGCCAAAGGCTTCATTAATGAAGATTAATGAAGGTGAACTTTCCATACTTCTTATTAGAACATATGCTATAATTACAACAATTATAGATTGGGAGTTTGGAATTGACATATACACACTGCTATATTTAAAATAGATAACCAACAAGGACCTACTGTATAGCACAGGGAACTCTGCTCAGTATTCTGTAATAACCTAAATGGGAAAAGAACTTGAAAAAGAATAGATATATGTATATGTATAACTGAAAAACTTTGCTGTACACCTGAAACTAACACAACATTGTTGAACAACTATAGGCCAATATAAAATTAAAATTAAGAAAAAATAATAATTAAAAAACTTACAACAATTATAATAGCATCCTCTGGGCACAAAAATTAACAAGAAAGATTAATTAACGGAATAAAAGAAATGAGCATAGATATTGACTTTAGTATAAAAAATAACTGAAAGTGTAATAAAGGTGACACTAAGTCAGTAGGAAAGGGAGGACCTGTTAGATAAATAGTGCTGAGTCATTTGGCTAAATATTTGGGGAAAAAGCATTAAGTTAATTCTAACCTTACATTCTATACAAAAGAAAACTCCAGACGGATTAAATAAAATGTTAAAAAAGAAAACCATAAAAGAGAACTATTTTTCAAGTTAGTTGAAGGAAGATTGTCATGCGGCATGTGGGATCTTAGCTCCCCGACTAGGGCTCAAATCCATGCCCCCTGCAATGGAAGCTCGGAGTCCTAACCACTGGACTGCCAGGGAAGTCCTGGAAGATTTTTTTTTTAATTGAAGTATAGTTGATTTATAATGTTGTGTTAGTTTCTGGTGTACAGAAAAGTGATTCAGTTATATATATATATATATATATATTCTTTTTCAGATTCTTTTCCCTTATAGGTTATTACAAAATATTGAGTATACCTCCCTGCACTATACAGTAGGTCCTTGTTAGTTATCTATTTTATATAAAGTAGTATGTATCTGTTAATCACAAGCTCCTAATCTATCTTTCCCCACACCTTCCCCCTTTGGGAACCAGTTTGTTTTCTATGTCTATTCTGTTTCTGTTTTGTAAATAAATTCATTTGTACCATTTTTTTAGATTCCACATACAAGTGATATCATATGATATTTGTCTTTCTCTGTCTAACTTATCATTTAGTATGATAATCTCTAGGTCCATCCATGTTGTTGCAAATGGCATTATTTCATTCTTTTTTATGGCTGAGTAATATTCCATTTTGTGTGTGTGTGTGTGTGTGTGTGTGTGTGTGTGTGTGTGTGTATACCACATCTTCTTTATGCATTCATCTTTCGATGGACACTTAGGTTGCTTCCATGTCTTGGCTATTGTAACTAGTGCTGCTATGAACATTGGGGTACATGTATCTTAACAAATTAGGGTTTTCTCTGGATGTACGCCCAGGAGTGGGATTGCCGGATCATATGGTAACTCTGTTTTTAGTTTTTTAAGGAACCTCCATACTGTTCTCCATAGTGGCTACACCAATTTACATTCCCCCCAACAGTGTAGGAGGGTTCCCTTTTCTCCATACCCTCTCCAGCATTTTTTATTTGTAGACTTTTTGATGAAAAGGAAGATTTTTAAAAACACTGTTAGCCTCATACAATATTAACAATCCTCATTACAAGAAAAGTCCCTGTTTACATTGGGCTCCAGTCCTGGATTTGTCACTAACTTCTCTGTGATTTTTGGGCAAATCACTTATACTCTTTGGGACTTAGTTTGCTCATTTGTAAACTTAGGGCACTGGATCAAATCATCTCTAAGATATCATCCAGTTCTGATAATCCATAATTCTGATTCCGCTCAAAATCTCTTTACTTTGGCTCCCTTCCTTTCCATTTATGCCCATTAACATAGGACATGTAAAACAGGAAAGCAGACCAGGTGAAGCTGTTTCCTCTTCTGACTGTGGAAGTAAAATTCACAGAAGGCACTGATGTCTTCATCTTCCATTAATACATTTAACGAAGCATTTATTGACGACCTATTATATACCTGACCCTGTCCTAGTGAATTTTATGTGTTATCACTGCATACTCAGAGCATGTCAGAGAGATCATTATTCCCATAATAATCTCAGGATTGTACAGGTTAAGATATATGACCAAGTCATGTAATTAACATGTGGCTAACTCAAAATTTAGACATGTATTTTCTTGACAGTCTGATTCGGAGTCTAGGAAAATTATTCCAAGAGAATCTGTGCAAAAAGGACAAACTTTTAACACACACACATGGTATTAAGCTGATCTAATATACTTTAAAAATCAGATTTTTTACTAAATGAATAATGTTGTAATTTTTAATGGACTTAATTTGCATTTGGGAGTCAATTCCCTCATTGACTTAAAAACACCTGAACTAGAAGCATTCCTAGCCTGCTTTCAGGTTTGCTTAGGCATCTCTTCTGCAGACTTTACTGATACAACATAGAAATTATGGCAAAGCCCAGTGGAGTCATTGAAGTAAAAGTCTCAGTACTGCTCAGGAAGGGATGCCAAATTAAATAAAAAGAGCCCCAGCAGTTCTGCAGTTGCGTGCCAACCCAACTGCTGGTATGAGGTAAATGAGGACCAAACTTCATTTCACTTGTGACCCTAGCCAGTATTTAAACAAAAATGCCTAGAGACTGACACACTGTTCTATATAATAAGGGAATAAATATTAATAGCAAAAATAATTATAAAAAACGATAAACTACTCACAAAGACTTTCTTAGATCTTAACTGAAAGGACTACCGTTTAAACTCATTTCCTCTCATGTAGTCGCTAGTAAAGGGTGAGACGGTAGACTGTAAGCATCAATTTGTAATACATAGCCCTAGGTTTACATAAGAAAAATTATATAGAAGGCAGAGGTATTCCTGTTGCTTTCCTCTCCATGTCTTGTGACAATGTTTGAGTGATGGTGTGGTATTAATATTCACCAATATGCAAAGATCACAAGCATAAGTAACCCAAACTTTTTTTTTTCTTGTATGAGATGTAATAAACATGCAGGTGAAATGCCAGTACTTTATTATTCTTTCACTTTTCTAGATTTTTTTCAATCTGGAGTGATTACTCTTCCCGTTTTTAAAAATTTCTATTGGAATGCTACACTTAATGCTACTAAATATAGAGAGACAAAATAGAACCAAAAATAGTTAGATTTTTGTCAGTCTGAATCTATCAGAAAATCCTGAGTCCATTATGTTTCAAGTTGCTTCAAAGAAAAGTTTCATGTAAAATCAAGTTATCACTTACGTTTTAACTTTGCAGAATGGTCTAATAGTAACAAATTACAGCAAGTACTGTTGTTAGCTATGTTTTAATCCTTTGATCAGTTTTTTCCAATATGTATTCCAAAGAATACTGGTTCCTTGGAATGTTAATAGGTATTCCATGAAAGGAGGGTTTTGTGGTCCTGTAAAAGTGGTGACCATGAGGTTAAAGAGAGACAGGCTGACTTTCATACAACTAGGCCAGCTGCAGTCACTAACATGCTGATGTACATTAAGAATCTTTAGGAGGAGAGTGGCCAATGCCATTAGCAATGTGAGCAAAATTTCCTCAGAACCCTCTTTGCAGAATAGCTATAGAACCATATTCAAAGGAACAAACTTTGAGAAATTTTGCTTAAGGGCTGGATTTTATTTTAACTATTTTTAATGGAAAAATTTTTAGACAACATTACATATTTTTCCTTCTTTATTCACATTTTACTGGGATTTAATATTTTCTTGGGGGCTTTGGGGCATCATAACAAACTCCACTTTTTTTTTTAATGTGATGTACTGTTCAGGGCCTGTGAGGTATGCAGATGTTTGTACCTCAGACTTCTGTGTGTTCCAAATAATATTTCTTTTGGCATCTCCTCCATGGTCATCTCTACTCACCACATTCTTTGAGTCTGTTCACAATCCCAGGGTCACGTCTGCCACTAACTACCCTTTTATCATCCTAAGACCCTTTCCAGTTCTGAGAACGGTGACCCTGTGTGTGCCTTTTCTCTTCCTCCCTCCCTCCCTCCCTTCTTCTTTCTTTCTTTTTCTCTTCCTTTCTCTCTTATTCTCTTTTCTCTCTTTCTTCCTTATTTCTGATATTGGTAATTGATGCTTTCTCTTTTTCTTGATCATTCTTGCTGGGGTTTATCAATTTTATTAATCTTTTCTAAGAATCACTTTAGGCTTTGTTGATTTTCTCTGTTATTTGTTTTCTATTTCATGTATTTCTCCTCTTATCTTTTTTATTCTCTTCCTTTTACTTATTTTGAGTTTATTTTACTCTTTTTTTAAACTTTTTAAGGTAGACTCTTAGATCATTGATTTTAGACCTTTCTTATTTTCTAAAATAAGCATTTAGACTGATAAGTTTCCCTCTAAGCAGTTTTTTTTAGCTGCATCTCACAAATTTTGATATGTTGCATTTTCATGATCATTCAGTTCAAAATTTCTCTAATGATTTTTTTCTTTGACTTGTGAGTGTGTTGTTAAATTTCCACATATTTGGGGATTTTTTTTTTTTTTTAGTTTTATCATTTTTTTAAAAAATTAATTAATTTATTTTATTTTTGGCTGTGTTGGGTCTTCATTGCTGCACGTGGGCTTTCTCTAGTCATGGCGAGTGGGGGCTACTCTTCCTTGCAGTGCACAGGCTTCTCATTGCGGTGGCTTCTCTTGTTGTGGAGCATGGGCTCTAGGTGCGCGGGCTTCAGTAGTTGTGGCTCGCAGGCTCTAGAGCACAGGTTCAGTAGTTGTGGCATACGGGCTTAGTTGCTCCATGGCATGTGGGATCTTCCCCGACTCGAACGCATGACCCCTGCATTGGCAGGTGGATTCTTAACCACTGTGCCACCAGGGAAGCCCCAGTTTTCTCATTCTTACTGAATTCTAATTTAATTCCACTGGTGACAAAGAATATACTCTATAAGATTCAAATATTTTGAAATTGACTGAGACATTTTGTGGCTCAGGATATAATTTATTTTGGTGAATGTTTCATGTACACTTGAAAAGAATGTATATCTCACCATTGTTGGTTGTAGTGGTCTATAAATACCAGTTAGGTCAGGGTGGCTATTGGTGATACTCAGATTTTCTGTATAATTTTTCATTATTTAGAGAATACTTAGTTTCTGTAATCAAACCCATGTTGATAAGACCTTTTTTTTTTTTTTTTTTGGTTGTGCCACGTGGCTTGTGGGATCTTAGTTCCCCAACCAGGGACTGAACCCAGGCCCTCAGCAGTGAGAGCGTGGAGTCCTACCACTGGACCACCAGGGGATTCCCAAGATCTTCTATATTCTTAATGATTCTTAAAATCTATTTGTTCTACAAAGTACTGAGGGAGGAATTTAAAAATCTTCAACTCTAAGCAAAGATTTGTCTATTTCTTTCTTTAGTTTTAATCATTTTTATTCCATTTTTTTGTGTTAATGTTATTAGAGGCATACATGTTTATGATTTTTATGTTTTCTCAACTAATTGAGCTTTTTACCCCTCTTTCTCTTTGATAATACTCCTTGTCTTAAAGTCTACTTTGATATTAATATAGCCACTCCTTCTTTTGCTTACTGTTTACATGATATATAAATCTCTTTTTTGTTGTTATTACTTCAATCTGTGTCTTTAAAACTAAAATCCATCTCTTATAGATAGCTTATAGTTGTATCTTGTTTTGAAAATCCAGCCTGCTAACCTCTGCTTTTTAATTAATGGCTAGTCCATTTCCATTTAATGTAAGTATTGACATGATTTGATTTAGAACCACCATTTTTCTACTTGTTTTCTATTTTTTCCAACTCTTTTTTGTCCCTTTGTTTCCTGCCTGACTTAAGATTATGTGATTTTTTTATAAAAAAAATTTTAATATTCTGTTTTATTGGCTTTTAGGCTATACCTCTTTGTATTATTTTTAGTGGCTGCCCTAGGGATTACAATATGCATCCTTAACTTTATTAGAGTTTCCTTGGAGTTAATATTACACCAGTTCACATACAATGTAAGGAACTTGCAAACTATAGAATTCTATTTACCTCTCAATTCTTTGTGCTTTTGTTGTCATGTAATTTACATGTATTGTAAACTGCACAATATGTTATAATTTTTTGCCTTAAACAGTCAATTGTCTTTAAGAGAAATTAAGAGGAGAAAAATATATAGTCTTTTATATTTACTATAGAGTTCTGAGTTTCCATTTTGCATCATTTTCTGTCAGCCTAAAAAACTTCTTTTAAGCATTTCTTGTAACACATACTGCTTATGTGTCTTCTTTTATCACAAAAAAAAGTCTTTGTATTGTCTTTATAGAGAATTTTGAGTTGCCAGGTTTTGGGTTTTTTTAATTAATGCTTTAAAGTTCCATTGTTTCTGATGAGAAGTTAGTAATCATTCAGATCATTGATTCCCTGTATATAATGCGTCTTTTTTTCTTTCTTTCTTTTCTGGCTACTTTCAAGTTTTTCTCTGTCTTTGTTCTCCAGGGGTTTGATCATGATGTGTCCATGTGCGGTTTTCTTTGTCTTTATCCTCCTTGAGATTCATTGAGCTTCTAGGATCTATAAGTTTATGTTTTCCAGAAAATTGGGGAACATTTTGGCCATTATTTCTTTAATATTTTTCTCCACATTTCTCTTTCTCCTCTCTTTCTGGGACTTCAATTACATACAAAATATACAACATGATATTGTTCACAGGTCACTGAGGATCTATTCTTTTTTTAAATATTTTTTTCTTTTTGTTCTTTAGATTAGATAACATCTATTGATCTCTCTTCAAGTTCACTACCCTTTCTTTTGCTCACTCCAATCTGCTGTCAAGCCTATCCAACGAGCTTTTCATATCAGACATTTTACTTTTCAGTTCTAAAATTTCCATTTAGTTCTTTTTTTATAGTTTTCATTTTTCAACCAAGATTTTCCATCTGTTAATTCATTATGATAATATTTTTCTTTAAGGTTTTTAAAATATGTGTAATAACAGCTTTAAAGTCCTTATCTGCTAATTCTACTCTCTGGATTATCTTGATATCTTTCTTTTTTTAAAAACTAATTTATTAAGGCATGATTGACATACAAAATCTGTACATATTTAGTGTATACAACTTGATGAGTGTGGTGAAACCATCACCACAGTCTATGCAGTAAACTGGTTCATCACCTCCAGGGTCTGTTTCTATTGATGACTGTTTCTCTTGTGTGGATAATATTTTCCTATTTCTTAGCATATATAGTAACTTTGAGTACCATTGAGGACATTATAAATAATGTGTTGCATAGACTCTGAATTCTGTCACCATGCTCTAGAATGTGTTAATTCTTGTTCAAGCAGGCAATTAATTTGGCAAGACTCAAGTTCCAAACTCTGCCCTTGGTGGGTAGCAGCTGGAATCTCTGCTCAGTTTTTTTCAGATTGTTAACTGTTGCATCTTTGCTGGGCTTCTCAGAATCTCTTCCATATATGTGTAGCTCAAAGGTCAGCCAAGGATTTGCATGCCATTTATTTGCAAATTATGGATCCCTGCCTTGCAACTTCCTCCTTTCTGGGATGCCCCTTCATTTTCAGCCTTTAAGACAGCCCTAAATTTCATCCTCTTACTTTCTTAGCCAGTAAGACTGTGCCTTTCTTCTTAAATTATAGCCACTTTGCATCTCATGGACTGAGAAGTACTTTCGGACCAAAGTCACACACACATAAATCTCAACTGTTACAGTTCCCTTCTTTCAACATCAACTCCCTTCTAGCTTCTGCCTGTTTTCAATTTATCTCAGTACCTTCAAATAGTTGGGTTTTTTAAAAATATTTTATCCAGAATTTATAATTGTTATCTTCAGGAGGATTAGTCTGTAATAAGCTACTCTATCATTATCACAGTTGTAACTAGGTCATTTTTTAGTCTTGCCATTGTATAATACTATCTTTATCAAAATGAAAAATATTTGCTATTAATATGGTTATGTTAATTGCTTCTTCCCAATAAGTCTTAAGTGGTTATATTTTTAAAAACTTTTCTGGCTCTATTTCTTCTTCAGATGAGAAAATAAGACAGAATTAAATGAGTTCTGGATTATGTAATGCCACCAGGGTACTATACAAATACCTAAAATATAGGTTGTAAATGTAATAAGCAAAGTACAAAGAAAAGCTATAGGAACTCAGAGGAGGGAAGAGATCAGAGGTAATTTCCTAGAGGACGTTACCTTTAAGCCAGTTGTTAAAAGGTGACAGGAATTTAGTAGCCAGAGTTGAGAAAAAGAGAGAGAGAGAATATTCCAGAAGGAACATCATAAGCAATGCAAAAAAAGTGGAAGGTTGGAGGCTCAAGTCTTAATGGTTATAGCTATAAATATAATTTATAACTCAAAATCAATATTTAAAAGTCCATAGTGTGAACATACTGCTATATATAAAAATATGGGTAAACCTCACACAAATTTTAAAAGAAAAAAGCCAGATACAAAAGAATACATACTGTAATAATCCATTCATGTAAAGTTCACAAACGGAAAAATAATAGCTGATAATAGAATTCAGAATAGTGGTTACCTTTGGGTTATGGTAGTGACTGGGAGGAGCAAGAGAGGGGCCCCTGGGCTGCTTGTAATGCTGCACCTCTTGTCCTGGAGGCTGGTGACCCACAGCGTCCACTTTGTAAAAATTTATCAGTTGATGACTTTATGATTTGTGCCTTTAAAAAAAAGTTATACTACAATAAAATGTTTATGTGAAACAAAAATAAAACCCAGTTTCTGGTATGAAAAAAAGTTCATGGTGTGTATCTCCATATATTAACACATTAATTCCTCACAATGGCCTTATGGAAGGTCAGTGATGATGAATTTTATGTTAAATTGAATTACATACACTTGAAATACCATGATGTAAAATAATTCTTGCTTTATACACAAAGTTTGAAATAATTCAAATGCCCCCCAATTTAAAAAAAATAAAATTTCATTTTCTTTCAAAGCTGGATCAATCTGAGTGAATTTAAGATATATTTAAGCTTAAGTTTCCACAGGAAGGCACCACTTGAGTAAATAAAAATATCCTGTGTAATTTAGAATATGAGTTTAGCAAGTGTAACACATAACAGTAGATTAGGGACTTCCCTGATGACGCAGTGGTTGGGAGTCTGCCTGCCAGTGTAGGGGACATGGGTTTGAGCCCTGGTCTGGGAACATCCCACATGCCCTGGAGCAACTAAGCCTGTGCTCCACAACTACTGAGCCCGCATGCCACAACTACTGAAGCCCGCATGCCTAGAGCCCGTGCTCCACAACAAGAGAAGCCACTGCAATGAGAAGCCCGCGCGCACCTCAACAAAGAGTAGCCCCCGCTCGCTGCAACTAGAGAAAGCCCGCGCACAGCAACAAAGACCCAACGCAGCCAAAAATAAATAAATAAATAAATTTATATTTTAAAAACCCAGTAGATTAAATGCGACAATAATTAATGTTTTCTCATGTCACAGTTTGAGCAGAGCAGTTTATGGCTGACACGGCAGCTCTACAATGCCAGGTACTCACACACTTACCATTTTACTGCTCTGTCCTCCTGAACAGGCCATTTTCTATCTTGTGATCTAAGATGGCTGCTACACTCCCACCATCTTGTCTGTATTCCAACTGGTCGAATCACTACAATTCCTATACTGCTGGCCAGAACTTGTCACAAAGACACAGGAAGCTACCAGAGGGCCTGGGAAATGTAGTTTCTGGCTAAGTAGCACACTGAAGGTCCACCAGCAGTCTTTGCCATATCTGCCATTCTCTGTCTAGCTGTCTTGAATTATGTGGTTTACAATTATGAAATGCCTCCAGGAACAAATCCTTTACATAAAATTCAGCTGCCCTGTAGATAAGAATATCCCTATTTTACAGAAGATAGAACTGAGACTCAGAGAAGATAAATAACTTACCCCCCTCCCACCCCCGCCCGTACATTGCTAATTAAATGGCAGAGCTGGGACTCAAATCCAGTGCTCCAAGCTCAGGGTTCTTGCTTTTCTGCTACAGAAGCCTCTCCAGGCTCCAAGAATACTGGTAATCCTTAGTCTGAGAGAACGTGAGACTCCTACTGTATCTAAGTTAAATGGCACTTGGAAAGGAGTGAGATAGGACACGGAGTGGTAGAGCTTTACTGTGAGGATGTAGTAAAGCTGATGACCTGAGCTGTGTTTTGCTCTAAAGTTTCAAGAACTCAGGAAGCAAGAAAATATAGTAAAAAGCACTGGGCCATGAAACAGTGACATGCATTTTAATTGTGCTTCTGAATTAAAAGGCAGATTAGACATGTGCTCCAGCCATTTTCCCTTTCTGATTTTTAGTTTCCCCATCCAACAGATGAGGAGGAGTGCCGGGACAGGGTTGCTGAATACGGCCGTGAAGGTTGTGCACAATTTCTTAAATTCACCAAGCAGGAGATTCTGGAGCAGAGTAGAGGGTGCAGCACAGCTCCAAGCCTAACCCCTCCCCAGTCCTTAGAAATACTACTGGTAAATTCTCAAAATATTGGGATTCTCAGAAATACTACAAAATTTGGAGAGAAGACAATCAAGCAGGCATTCTTATCTTTTTTCTCTTCTGACAAGGGAACTTGGAAGAAACAAGTGAAATTAAAGTAAATAATATGTCTGATTCTTCCTGAAAGAAGTGACTACTTCAGGATTCCACCAAAATGTTCCAAAGCCCTGGGGGTGGCGGTAGGGAGGGATGGTTTCATCCTCAATTGGGTAGAGCAAACCCTGATACAATATGTTCATCAAAATCTCAGGAGAGGGAGGAGCGTCTACATATTTTAACAAAAACCGCGTATGTCCTAAAACAGAGGCTTCCCCCACCTAAGCCCTCAGGTCACAGAAAGGTGGAGAAAATCCGGAATACCCAGTTTTCAGATGTTGGGAGAGAAAACACATTGGTACCAGACAATGGGGTAGGAGATACTATATCAGAGCAAGTAGAATGTCTGTACATAGCTGCCCAAGTATGTACAAGGGGAAAAGAAATGACACAGTCACTAATGATCTATTACATACATGTCAGTATTTCACCCACAGCTAACAAAAGAAAAAGAGCTGAGGAGGGAGGGAGAATCATGGGCTGCAAAAGACAAAGCCTAATCTAGGAAAAAACATAACTCAAGGAACAGAAGGAATTTTCTCACAATTTCTTCACATTATAGCACAGCTTGATAGGAGCATAAATTAAGTAAAACTAGAGCTCAACCATGAGATGATAAAAGAGCAGAATGAGATAAAAAGGGAGGTTGCAGACATAAGGAAATAAATTGAACACCAAACTACTTTATGGAACTAATAAGTAAACTATAAATAGAAAGAACAGAACAGATACTGCTGAATACTGAAATATTGACATGGAGACAAGACTGTAAGCACAGTAAATGCAGAGGAAAAAATAAAGGAAATTAATTAGAAGTTAACAGATATGCATATTAGTTTGTTACCAGCTAAGCTGCTGTAACAAAGAAATCCAAAAATCTAATGCCTTAAATAAATTAGTTTCTTCTCACTCACAAAAGAGTCCACAGGTAAGAAGTCCAAGTCTGGCAGGATCTCCTCCAGGAGGTCATCCAAAATATGGTTCCTTCTATCTTCATGCTCCATCGCCTTCTCATTCCTGTGGTTATAGGACATTCTCATTTCAATGGTTGAAGCTGGCTCCTTTACACCCCCATGTTTCAGTCTGTAGGAAGGATAAAAATAGTCCAGGGCAAGCGCTCTAAGGAGATGCCACAGAGGTTACACGTATCACTTCTGCCACATCTTATTGGCTTCATGTCCCCATTTAGCCACAGGGGACACTGGGAAATGTGGTCTTTAACTGGATAGCCATGTGCTCAGCTAAAACTCAGTGCTCTATTCTAAAAGGAACCAGGAGAGAACGAATAGTTAGGAACCACACTATGAAAGATAAAGATGAGCCAACGTTTAAGGACACTTGATGTCCCTCACAGAGAGAACTCAGCAAATGAAAGAGAAGATGTATCTAATGCTGTAATTTAAGAGCACATTCCGGAAGTGAAGAAAGAACTGAATCTGCAGGTGGAAAGAAAACATTGAATCCCAGGAAATTTTGATTTAGAATATTTAACATAAAGGTCTTTCCTAGTTAAACACTTGAACTTGAAAGACAGAGAATGCTTCAGACATCCAGGCAGAAAGAAAAATCACCAACAAGGGGTAAAAAATCAGGCTGGCATCCAATTTCATTATATTCATTGTGGAAGACAATGGTGTAGTCTACAGAGTTTTAAGAAAGGATGGCCCCCAGGTGTAACTGAGGTATAAAGGCTCAGGGAAGTAAAATACCCATGAACACTTGTTGGAAAGAACTGCTTGATAACCAAAGCCAGGCAATTTAATAATCCACCAAAATAAAGAACTCAAGCATAAAGAAGCCCTGACAGAGGACTGTTGATGAGCACTGGATCCATTCACATGTAGAACTAATACTAAACAATCATAGCAATGATGGTTTCAAAACAGAATGTGAATATTATAAACCTGGACAATGTAAAAATAATATAATACAAAATTGGGAGGTGAGGGAGAGAAGATGGGAGTAGCAAGAAAGTTCTAATGTTCGCATCTTTTGAAGCTGGGATATGTTATCCAAAACAAAAACATGTGGTGAAAAAAAACCTAAATGTTTTTCATAATTGCCTTTACTTAACAGTGGAGCAGGAGTCCACAAATCCCTGCCTAAGGGTGAACCACCTGTTTTTGTAAGTCAAGTTTCATTGGAACACAGCTTCACCCATTTGTTTCCATATTGTTTATGCTACTTTCCAGCTATAAAAATAGACCGAGACAACCTAAAATTTTTACTCTCTGGCCCTTTAAGAAAAAATTTGCCCACCCATGCAGAAGAATCTTTTTATTTACTTATTTATTTATTTTTATGGCTGTGTTGGGTCTTCGTTTCTGTGCGAGGGCTTTCTCTAGTTGTGGCAAGCGGGGGCCACTCTTCATTGTGGTGCGCGGGCTTCTCACTATCGCGGCCTCTCTTGTTGCGGAGCACAGGTTCCAGACGCGCAGGCTCAGTAATTGTGGCTCACGGGCCCAGCTGCTCCGCGGCATGTGGGATCTTCCCAGACCAGGGCTCGAACCCGTGTCCCCTGCATTGGCAGGCAGATTCTCAACCACTGCGCCACCAGGGAAGCCCAGGAATCTTTTTTAATTCACAGGAATCTTGTGGTAAAGAAATATTCATTTGAGGCTTAATAATTTGTTGGGTTTATTTTATTTTTTAAAGATTTTTTTGATGTGGTTTTAAAGTCTTTATTGAATTTGTTACAATATTGCTTCTGTTTTGGTGTTTTGGTTTTTTGGCCACGAGGCATGTGGGATCTTAGCTCCCGACCAGGGATCGGACCCGCACCCCCTGTATTGGAAGGTGAAGTCTTAACCACTGGACCGCCAGGGAAGTTCCAATTTGTTGGATTTAATTCAGCCTTTTCCCTTCCTATTAAATTCATATCAAATTAAGTTTAATAATATAAGTCCTACTTTTATAAAACAATAGATCAATCACTCCAAAGATGTCAGGGATAGTGAATCACCTAATGATATTTGGTATGGTTTCTTAAACTTTCATCTCTGTGTTTTTCTGCATTATTTGGAATCTTTATAATGAGCATATATCATTATTACCAGAATAATAAAATAGAATGATTTTTCTATCTGAAAACACTGGAAGCAAATATACCAAGATATTCACAGTGATTAATTCTGGCTGACAGGAATATGATTGCTGTTTTCTTCTTTAAGCTTTTCTACATTTTTTAAATATTGAAAAAATTTTAAGCTATTATAGAGGATTTCAGCATAAAGTGATAGAGTTCTGAATTATAGTTTTGGAAACAGTAATAAGTACCAGATATGAGGGACATTGCTCTGTTTAGAATATGATTCTTTCATTAGTAGTATACAAACCAAAAAGCATGATTCAGCATAAAATATAAAGCATGACATAAAAGAGAATCCAGGGGACTTCCCTGGTGGTGCAGTGGTTAAGAATCCGCCTGCCAGTGCAGGGGACACGGGTTCGAGCCCCAGTCCGGGAAGATCCCACATGCCACGGAGCAACTCAAGCCCGTGCACCACAACTACTGAGCCTACGCTCTGAGCCTGTGAGCCACAACTACTGAAGCCCACTGCAATGAGAAGCCTGTGCACCGCAACCAAGAGTAGCTCCTGCTCGCCACAACTAGAGAAAGCCCGCGCGCAGCAATGAAGATCCAACGCAGCCAAAAATTAATTAATTAATTAATTAGTTTTTTAAAAAAAGAGAGAAGCCAGAAGCAGATGATACTCGACTGCTGTTAGGCAATCAGCACATTCATAAAGCTGGTTTCTTTAATTTGCATGAATCTAAACCTACCTTTCCAGTCTCATCCCCCACCTTATCCTCCTGATACACACAACATACTCCAGCCACACAGAGCCCTTCATCTTCAATGAGATCTTCATGCATTTGTATGCTATTTTGCTTTGCCACCACCATTCTTTCTACCTACAATTGCATCCTCTTCTCTATGTGATATAATTCAGTGCTTCTTTTAAGACACAATTTAAGTATCACTGACTGCAGTACATCTCAACCTTGGCTGCACATCAGAATCACCTAGGGAGCTTTATAAAAATACCGAGGCCCAGGCCCCAGCACAGCTATTCTGATTTAATTGCCCAGGGTTGGGGCCCAGGCAGCAGTATTTTTAAAAAGCTCCCTGAGTGATGCTAATATACAGCCAGGGTTGAGAGTCATTGCAAAGCCTTCTGCGATACCAGCAGGCAGAGTTAATTACTACCTCTTCTGCACTCTCATAGCTCTTAGATTTTCCATTGCTCATGAAATTTAATGCTTATTGTATTAAAGTTAGTGTTATATAGTAAATGCTCAGTAAACGCTGAAGGTTGTTACCATCCTTCTTCCAACCAAGCATATGCAGAAGTGTAAACTCGCTGGGATGTCACCCCTCCATGCCCCCTACACACACACACACACACACACACACACACACACACACACACACACACACACCCCTCACTGCCTTTTCAGCACAGCCCTAGACCTTGGGTCTGGCTTTTACACTGTTGAGATTTATGCAATGTAAAGAATTAAAGAAACCAGTGTTATGAATGTGCTGACTGCCTGAGAGAATCCGAACATCATCTGCCTTCCACCCTCATCTTTGTGTCACACTTTACATTGTGTTTGATGTCAGATCCTGCTACTTTAGCTTTCAAGAGCAGGTTGTCAGGTGTACTTTGTCAAAGGCTTTCAGAAAATCCAGATAAATGATGCTGTAAGCCCTGAAACTGCCAAAACTATATTTTACACCTTCACAGTACTTGACAATTTTATTTAAGTGGAATCTTTCTTCCTTCAATTTACCTTTGCCTCCCTGACCCTGAGATCAATCAGATAACTGGAGACCCTTCCATTTTTGATACTGAGTATCCTCGGCTATGCCTGTGCCATGTCTGGAGCACAGTACACTGGGTGATTATCTCAGCCTCCCTGGTTAGGAGGAGCTCCTGGAAACTAGTCCTCTCTGGAGGTAAGGTGGGGAAAGGAGAGTGGAGGATGAGGAAAGGAGACCAAGGTGCATCCGCAAGACAGAAGTTCCACAATCACACAATGCGCATACACACTCTCATCAAGGCAAGACGCAGAGCACTGACCTTTCCTCTTCCCACTCGCCTGGAAGGAAACCGATTGCATTAACAGTCTACTCTTTCCTGTTAAAAATCCTATTTGTAGTCATTTTAAACTGTCCTCACCAAACATCGCCGAAGGGTTTGGTGTCCATAGGATGGTAGTTGCTTATAGTTGCCCTTAAGTACCGCATCGTGGCAGTGTGGCCCTAAAATAACTTTGTTCACAGACATTTCTCAGCCAATAGATATTTATTTTGCAAAGTGATTTTCTCCCCAGAGTCTTGATGAAACTTTCCCTTTCTTTTTCCTTAAGGTCATCATGACCTTGATGAACAATAAGATGTACTACAACTGAGTCCAATGGCAAGTTTCACTAATGCAGAATCAGATTAATCTTCAAATTGAATAATCTTTGCATATCTAGTACTCTACGTGACCTGAGACAAATCTACTAAGCTTTCTGACTTGGTTCTTTATTAGTTAAATAGCAAACCGTTACCTAGTTCCCTTGGAAGTTGTGCAAATTAATTAATGTTTGGAAAACGACTGGAAAATTTAAAACAGTCTATAAATACCAAACAGTTGCATCTTCCTTGCTGAGAGGGCCCAGGTAATTCATAACCTCCTATAATAAAGGTAAAATAATGTGCTTGGGCTCTACAATTAAATGTGATTTATTTGCAATACATATAATCTTTGAAATCTAGGAACCATTTAATAGAAACAATTCATATTTCATAACTATAATAAAAGCATGTGATGACTTTAGGAAAAGTAATATCTACTGTAAGTGATCTAGACATCATGTCTTTAACCATTTCTAAGATCTGCAAGAGTATGCTCAGAGTTTATCCTTAACCTGTTAATGTTGACTGATATATTTTTTACATTCTCCCAGTTTTTCTTTATCCTCAAAACTCTAATATGTATTTCCTAGAAAATTTGCCTGTACAAAACTTTGCTGTATTCAAAGCCTCCTGTCAAGATTTAGCACTTTTATATTGTAGTCATTAAAACTGAACAAAATCTTAATAGTTCCTTTATTAACTACTATACTGACTTTGCATAGTGGAAATCACAACATGTTAATTGGATTTAATTAACTATTTTAAATTACACAAACTCCTTACAGTAGACAATAGCACAGGGTACTCATTAGCAATAAAATTGGAGCTGATACTGCTACTTTATTAAAACTTAATGAAACTATTCATAATCTTATTTATTGTTTACAAGAAGAAAACTGTGTTCATTTTGAAGGCAAAAATGTCTGCTGAAAACAAATTTTTGATCATTTAGGTGAAGGCTCAGAAGTTAATAAAAGGGCCCACCATATCCAACCTCACGGTTCTGCCAGCTCCTCATCGCACGAATCCCTATTTCACCCCTGTGCCAGTCTTACAAGTGGATGCCAATAAAGGTTAGTGATTCAATAACCATTTTATATGTTTAGGAACATAGGGAAAGAGCGCTGAGGTGGGACTGGGGGCCTGAGTTTGAATTTGGATTCAGCCACTAATTCTCCAAGATGACTTCAGACAAGTCAAGTCCTCACTGTGGCCTGAGTTTCCTTCTCTGTAAATCAGAAGGTTGGACTAGAGTCCCTTCCCACCTCTAAAATCCATGATTCTATAGATTTACTATTGATTTAGATGTTGATGTTACTACACATTAAAATTATTATTGTGTTTAAGTGATATTATTATGATTTTTCAAGCTTCTGAGCAGATAGTTTCTGATGCTTTTCTGATAGCATTTGAAAACTTACTTCAATATACTATTATGCAAAAATATGAAGCCAGAATTAATGCAATTAGCATTTAAACTATGCATGTTTTAGTCGAAATACCAGAGTTTGTGAAACCAGTGGATTTCTTGTTTTTTAAGCAAAAGGTCATGTCATCTTTATCTCAGTATCCCCAGTGCTTAGAACCATATCTAGCATTTTGTAGATACTAAATTGTTGGTTGAATGAATAAGCAAATGAAAGAGTAAGCAAATGACTAAGGACTGAGTGTCTCAAGTGTAACCCTCTTTACTTCTCCCTGCTACTTAATTGGCTGACATGTTAAAGAATTCTTTTTTTTTTTTTTTGGTTGCACCAGGTCTTAGTTATGGCAGGTGGGCTCCTTAGTTGTGGCTCCAGGGCTCCTTAGTTGTGGCATGTGAACTCTTCGTTGCAGCATGCACATGGATCTAGTTCCCCGACCAGGGATCGAACCCAGGCCCCCTGCATTGGGAGTGTGGAGTCTTATCCACTGCGCCACCAGGGAAGTCCCCCTAAAGAATTAAGTGGATCACCTTTTGTATCTCAAATATGAGCAAGTGAGATGATCTTTAATTATTTCTATCTCACTTTCTAACTGTTGTCTGGAGTATTTTGGATCTAAAGTTGGTTCCCCAGGGTTCTTCTGGTACCTGAAGATTTAAAGTCCCCCATCTTGTAGCTCCTGTATTCTCTGTCTGCTGACCCAGTCAGTGGTGGGGTACAGCAAAACTCAAGACAGCCCCGCATCATTATAAGTCTCTTAATTGATTAAACTTCCTGCAACTGTAACAATTACTTTCCTAGTTACAAATCATTGCTGTTTAGAAATCTTTGTGACACATGCTTTTAGTTGGTTTACATAATATTTACTCCCTGGGAAAACTTCAGCAGAGTTTCTACTTCTTGCTTTAGAAACACATTCTTCCTGGGTCAAATTAAGATGAATAAAATAATGAATGAATGAATGAATCAATCAATCAATCTATCTATACTTGCTTTAGGGATAGACACAATAAAATATTGCTGCAAAACAATGGTAAATCTAGAGCCATGGCAGCTTGGTCCAGAAAAACATCATATTTTCATCCCTCAATTATCTGCCAGATAACACATGGCCTACCATAATATTTGTAATTAATTAACCAATTAATCAACACATATTTATTGAGTACTTGCCATATGTCTGGTACTGTGCAAGGTAATATGAGTGCCAGGAAAGCACAAGCCACACAAATGTAGATAGAGTGTCCAGATTTTTACATGTCCTGAAGCTCTGAACTGTCATTTAAGTCACCCCAGATCTACACAAGTCCAGCATGTGGTGAAAGATGAACATCCAGAAGAGAGAATAGTTTTGGAAAATGCAGGGCAAACTTCTCTACTTCTTCTTGAATTATCTTGCTAAATCCAAAGAAGAAAGCTCCCCCAACCCCTCCACAATGGTTTAGAATATAAGTCTCATAATAAAAATTTTCCGTTTAGGCTCTGTGTGACAGCGGGCAAGTTGCTCTCTGATCTTGGAATAAACTCTAAACTCTATAAACAAGGCATGGCTGACCTGGCCTCCCTTCCATTCTCATCTCATTCCGCTTTCTCTGTGCTCCAGCCACATGGGACTTCTCTCTCTTCCTTATCAGGCGAAGCACTTTTTCACATCAGGCCTTCACAAGTGCTTTTACCTCTGCCTATAAAAGTCATTTCCTCAAGCATCTGTCTTTTTCCTTTATAGATGATCACAATTTGTAATTATATATTTATTTGTGAATTTATTTAATGTCTTCTCCACCACTAAAGGCTCCATGAGGTCTGTCTGGTTCACCACTGAATCCCCACTCTCCAGAATAGTTCCTCAGTGGGGATATTATAACAGGCACTTAAATATTGGTTGAATGACTGACACAATGAACGAATTTCTAATTCCTAATCTAGCCAACAGGAAAGTGAGAGAGTTTTGAAAATTAAATGAGACAAAGGTGTTAAGGGATGATTTTCAAAAACAGGTAAAATCCTGACTCTCTTACAAATGAACACATGTCAAAGATTTTATTTACTTAACTCATCAGTTAAAGGAGAGAATTTGTAAGCTGTCACAACTGTTCTAAAGGGGAATCCAAGGAACATATCTTTGTAGATCAGGAATATTGAAATAAATTTGCAAATAGATGGAAAATTGACATTTCTATGGAAAGAAGGAATGTCCCTTCACCAGACACAATTTTTTTCATGTCTATAGATATGAATTATTTGCATTATTATCAGTTTTTTCCCCACAAGTTAACCTTAATCTCTACAGAGTTATAAAACAGCCTGGTCAAAGACTCGGTTCAGATAATTCCTGAATGCATTCCATTGAAAAGGTATCCAGTAATCTCTTTTGCTTATTCTAAAACATAAAAAAAAAATTTCCTATAATCTTCCCCCACTTTTGATACAAAATGATCTAAAAAAATTATTCACAAAATAAGGCTGGTCTCATTAGGTTTGGCCTGATAATTTACATAGATGCAGCAAGAATGTTAATCACCACATAGGCCATCTTAAGTTTGCTCTGTTGGAAGTTTTCATGAGGAATCTCAGATTGAAGTTTTTAAATCCTCTATTACTTGCTATACTGAGGCTAGAAAATCAAGCCCAAGAAACTCTGTCCACCATATTTCAACTACAGAACCTGTAAATTTGGGTACATTCCTCTCCTCTAGAGATGCTCCAAATATCCTAAGGTTCTTGGACCTGTTGGGAAATGACATTCCTTTCCACCTGTAAGGATGGAAATCCTGTAAGCCATGTATCGGGCCAGTTTTTCTGGGAGGGCTTCGTAAGCATTTGGTTCCATAAAGTCAAGCTTAGTTCTTTAAATGTAACTTATTATACCTGACTAATAACATCATTCTTAAATATAAAATTCCAGGCAAGTTCTTGGTTGCATAAGCAGTTTTTTCAATTATATCTTAATAAAAGAAGAAAAGATTCTTATTGAAACTATGCAAATAACCCATATTGCCATGAAAAGTAAGGGGGCTCAGTCAGAGTTTCTGAATTCAGGAGGTGAGAGGGAGCTCATCTAAAGTAGTAGAAGTTCAATTTCCTTATTTTCTGGGAATTTTAGGAATATTCAATTCCTGTAAGTGCTCATTTCTCTCTATAAGTCAATCAGAACACAGCTGCTTTAATTTGAGATTTTACAATCTAATTTATTAATACCATCTGGAGACAGGAAAACATTCTACATCCACAATGAGAAAGAAAGGCCTTTCTGAATTACAGATACATAGACATACAGATAGATACAGAGAGAGTTTATAGCTTCAATCCCACAATTTCAGCCACAAACGAAACATAAACACAGAAGCACAAGAATGTAATGGTCCAGATAGCAAAAAGTTAGTCTCCTTCCTTGTGGGTATGAAATTCCTGGCTGAACTGAGCTCAAAATACACACATAGACAAACAGAAGTCTACAAACCATATTCTCTACTGTCTCTCACTCGATAGGGAATAGATCTCTGCGAGATCCATTCACAAAACTCACCAAATTCTCAGTCGTAGCCACCAACAAGGACTAACTTATCAGCCATTAATATGGAGTAATATCAAAACTAGAAAAACAAGAGTCAGCAAAGCTCTGTTGTCACTTTGAATTCACCTATGGGTGCCAAGAAAATAAGTGCCTGGCTGGGTTCCCTTTCATAGGTACCATTTCTGGCAATTTCGGGTGAATCTTTTGCTCATCTTGGTGGGATCTCCAAAATTGTTAAAGGATACATATTTTTTAAAGTAAAACCATGACTCTTATACAACTATAAAATGAACACATCGAAGATTCTGTTTAACTCATTAATTAAATGAGGGAACCAGTAAAATGTTACAATTGATTCAAAGAAGAATTCAAACAGCAGACAAATTTACAAATCAAAAATTTGGAAATAAATTTGCAAATGCATGCAGAACTAAATTTTGGGGGGTAGGAAAAGTACTGTCCCTCCATGTGACAACATTTATTTGCCTATGTATAAACAAGAATTATTTGCACTGCTTTCGGTTTGCTATAAACTAACCTTAATCTCTACAGAATTGTAAAAGAGATTAATCAAAAACAAAGGTGATTATAGGGTCAGATAATCTCCAGAGTTTCCAGCATTTCGATGAAAAAATAACCAGTAATCTCTTTTGCTTATTCCAAAATCATAACTTTTTCCTTTCAGTGGTAAATGCACACGTGTGTTTGTCTAAAATTAAGTGAATTGCTTCAACTAGTACTAAAGCAAGGGTTAAAATCATGCTCATATTCTTTGGGATTCTCAGAGAATGAAACTCATTCTACTAAGGAAAATACACTGAATTAGAAGCAGCTCTGTTTCTCACATCTGCAAAGTAGGCACAGTTTTTGGACATGGGATATGATACTTATAGGTGGAAAATATTTGTGAGGACAAAGAATTAGTCGTTATATTTTAAAGTAGTTAAATTCTGGTGTTATAACAATTAAAACCTGGAGTACTAATTTTGAAAAGGGCTTGAAGAGTTGTACTTGGGATCAGTAGTTCTCAAGTTTTAACAGTGCAAAAGATCGACCTGGAGTGCTTATTTAAAATGTAGATTACTGGCCCCAATTCTAGTAATTCTCAAACTTCAATGCACATAAATATCTCCTGGAGGCTTCCATAATGCAGATTCCCAGGGGCCTCAGAAATTTGGACAGGTCTGGGATGGGGCCCGGGAATCTCCATTTTTAATAATAAATTCTTGCTCCAGATAATCCTTCAGTAAGTAAACTGAAGACTTCTCTTTGGAATCATTGTTTTAGAATCATTTACCATCATTGTTTTGGAATCATTGTTCTTAGTGAAGTCTTCTTCAGCTCTCCCATCCCTCAGCAATCATTCTTCTGAATTCCTATAACCCTAGACTTTAATTTCCTGAATGTGACATAATATAGTCCTTAGAGATAATAAAGCAAATGAAAACAATATTTATCCCTTTTAGGATGTGTGCCAACTTCTTCAACCTAGTCCAGCTTAGCACACAGTTTTTTACTTGGATTTCATTGAGAGCCAGAGTTCTTTATTTTTCTTCCTATTAGCTGAGAGCAACAAGAAGCTGAAGCCCTATCACATGTCTCTGTCAAGTACTCCCTGAGTTTCTGGGTTTCTGGCTTCAATACCATAGATCCACCTTAATGTGAGTTTTGCCCCTCACAGCAGGTTTTGCTCAATTATTCATTTACTCATTGATTTATTCATTTTTTTAAAACAATGTCTCCTGTCCTTAAAAAACCTTGGCACCAGTCATATTGACACAGTATGAGTTCTAGGAATTGTAAATTAGTCACATTAATACTAACCATGTTGCCCAGTAACACTAAAACAACCTACTTGGGCATTCACATCATCTGGTAATATGAGGAATGTCTAAAAATAACTCTTTTTTAAAAATAAAATATGACTCATTGTAACAACAGGAGCATGATTTCAAGCACACAGATTTTCTTTCTTTCAGAACCAAAGATCTCCTTAGTTATTGACTGTGTACCTGATTTCTCTGAATTTTAAAAAGAATACCAATATTATCAATAACTGAAAATGCCATTAAGTATAAAGAAGTTTCTGTTTGCATTGGAATTATATTTCTACCTTAAAATGAAATTATCATAGTACAAGTTTATTTCATAATACCATTATTAGAAATGCCATTTTTTCTTGGGTTAGATTAGGCTTAAATGAACAGTACTATGGCTATTTTTTCTTGCAAATGATTAAGGCACTAAATGTAGTCTCACAAATAAACTAATGAAGAGAGTAAGTTACGCTTGTGAAATTTATAGAGTTCAGACTTTGTGGAAATGCTTGAAGTTAAACTCACATTCTTCTAACCTTCCTTTTTAGGTATTTTAAGTATGATAGAACAAGGATTGATTCCACCAACAGCAAGAATTACCTTTCAGAATCCACCCATTACACCCAGAGCGGCTCCTCTGCATAGTTTTGAGGAAGCACATAAGATTTTGACTACCGGTAGGACAGTCTTGCCTGTATGTTAGTTGGGGATACACAGAAATTACCAAAATCTTTTATCTTCAATAATAGGACAAGAGGAAACTTGTAATGAATCTGAGTTTCACTTTACCGAATAAAGTAACTTTAGTCTCTTTGTGAAATACCTACTCAGGGCCTGTGTTCTCTATGTGTTAGAAAGTTGGTATTTTCAAGGGATTTGCAGCTTGGCTGGGAAAATAAGACAAATATAATAAAAACAAATAACAATACAAAGTATTATAGACTGAAAACCAAATGGATGTTAAAGTCTAGTACTATAGGTGTTCAGAGGAATGATTGCTGAGAGGTGAGATAATAGAAGACTTCAAAGAGGAGGCTGGATGAAATAGGAGAAAAGCACTGACCTGGGAATCTATTAACGAGTTGCAGAACCTCACGCAAGCCATTTACTTTCTCTGGGCCTCAGCTTTACCAGTTATAAAATGAGGGGTTTTGGCTAAATTAATCCTTCTGTTCAACAAATATTTGTTGAATGCTTGCTTTATCCAAGGTAGCTGGGGAGAAGGTAGCTTGCTTTATCCAAGGTAGCTGGGGAGAAGCTATCCAACGTAGGTGACAGAGAATAAGTCAGACAACATTTCTACTCTCATGGTGCTTATAGTCTAGCAGGTAAGTAAATGAGAATTTAAGCTAGGGATAAGTGCTAGAAATAAAATAAAACAACATGGACTAGAGAGTGATAAAAGGAAGTGATTGCTTTGCTTGGGAGGGAAGGGTCAGGGAATGTGTCTTGGAAGATGTTGAGATCCAGATGATGAGAAGGAGCCAGTCATGTAAAGATCAAGGGAACAGTATTTCAGATGTAGGACAGCACAGGCACATTGGCCTGGGGGACTAAGGAGGGAATGAGCAAGAAGGCTAGTGTGGCTAGAGGGCCAAGAGAGAGGGAAGAGATAAGGCTGGAGAGGTAGAGAAGACTGAAATGATGTAGGGTAGAGCAGGACTATGAGTTGTCCTCAATGTTCATTCTCCCCTACTTCCACAGTAATAGAGTCATGGGTGGGCACATGCCAGCTTGGCCAAAGACAACATTTCCTAGTCTTTCTTTCAGTTAGGTGTGCCATGTGCCCAGGTTCTAGACAATGAGGATGTAAGCAGAAGTGGAAAGGGAAACTTCTGGGCATGGCTTCCCCTTTTCATTTTTCATCTCTGGCTAGCTGGGATGCAGATGTGATGAGCAAGCACTTTGGAGCCAAAGATGGAACTCCAGGTTGAGTCTGGCAGAGATGCCCTGACAACCTGGGACTATCTTCCTTTCAACCCTTGTGTGAGAGAGAAATAAACTCTTAATTTGTTTAAGCCACTCAGTATATCTTAGGATCTTTCTTTTTAAATGCCTTAGACTATAGCAGAACCAGTATGGCAGCCTTTCAAACCATGATGAGGAGTGGATTTAATCCTAATTACAATGAGAACTCACTGAAAAGTTTAAACAGGAGGATGAGGTGATCTGATTTATATTTTAATAAGACCATTCTGACTGCTTTACAGATAATGAATCATAGGGGAGCATGAGTAGAACCAAGAAGACTAGTTAAAAGGCTATATTGGTAAACCAGGTGAGAAATGACGGTGGATTTGAGGAGGATGGTATCAATGGATATGAGGAGAAGTGAACAAATTCAGGTTATGTTTTGGAGGTGGAGCCATGAGGACTGGCTGATGGATAGGAATGAGGGAAAGAGAGGCATCAGGGATAAATATATATGAATGTATGTATGAACATACCCCAATTTTGTGTCCATTCTACTGCTGATGGGAATTTCAGTGGTTTATACCATAGAGCTATTATGAGTAATACCATTATGAACATTCTTGTACATGTCTTTTAATGTAAATATATATGCATCGCTGTAGGATACATATCAAAAAGAGGAATTGCTGAGTCACAGGGTAAATATATGCTCAGTTTTAGTAGATAATGCCAAACAGTTTTCCAAGGTGTTTATACTGATTTATTTTCCTACTAGCAATATATGAGCATTCCAGATCATATATATCTTTGTCAACACTTGATATTTCCTTTTGTTTGTTTGTTTTGCCATCCTGAAGACTCTGTTGTGGTAGCTCTTTGTGGGTTTAATTTCTGTTTCCCTGATCACCCATAACGTGGAGCAGTTGTTTTGATATGTGTATTGGTCATTTGAATATCTTCCTTTGTAAAGTGATTTAGAACTTTAACATTTCTTTTTTTTTTTTAATGGGTTGTCTTTCTTTTTCTTAGTTATTTATAGGAATTATGTATGTATTCTGGGTACTAATTTTTTATCAGTTATATGTATTACAAATACTTTTTTAATTCTATGGCTTGGTATTTCATTCTCCTGCTGGTGTCTTTGTTTTTAACTAAACTTCTGATTTTGAGATAATTGTAGATTCACATGCAGTTGTAAGAAATAATACAACGAGCTCCTTTGTACTCTTAACTCAGTTTTTCCCAATAATAATATATTGCCAAACTATAGTACAATATGACCACTGAAATATTGATTCAGCCAAGATACTGAACATTTTCACCACAAGGATTCCTCATGTTGTCTTTTTATAGCCACAGCCGCTCCCCTCTCACCCCACAGCCCTTTAAACCCTGGCAACCACTAATCTGTTCTCCATTTCTATAATTTTATCATTTCAAATATGTTAGATAAATGGACTCATACGATGTGTAACATTTTGGGATTTTTTTTTTCACTCAGCATAATTCTCTGGAGATTTTATCCAGGTTGTTGCTTATATCAGTAGCTTATACCTTTTTACTGCTGACTAGTAATCCACAGTATGAGTGTACCACAGTTGTTAAACCATTCACCAGCTGAAGGATGTATGTGTTGTTTCCAGTTTTTGGCTACTATGAATAAAGTTGCTATAAACATTTGTGTACAGGTTTTTGTATGAACATATGTTTTCATTTCTTTAAGATAAATGCCCGGAGCATAATTGCTGGATCTCATGGTAGT
Organism: Eschrichtius robustus; assembly: GCF_028021215.1. Classification (NCBI taxonomy): domain Eukaryota; kingdom Metazoa; phylum Chordata; class Mammalia; order Artiodactyla; family Eschrichtiidae; genus Eschrichtius; species Eschrichtius robustus. The sequence goes on from NC_090824.1 coordinate 128,467,266, forward strand.
TGCATGCTTATTTCCTCTACATACACTTAGAGTCACATCAGACAGTGTTATAATTTTTGTTTCAAACATCATATATAATTTAGAAAACTAAGAGGAAAAAGGAAGTCTATTGTTTTTACCCATATTTTTGTTTTACCATGTTCTTTCTTCTTTTCTGATCTGCCAAGATTCCTTCTTTTATCATTTCCCTTCAATTTAGAGAATTTTCTTTAGCCATTGCTTAGCCAGTATACTAGTGACCCTAAATTATCTTCATTTTTCTTCATCTTACAATGTCTTGATTTCTCCTTTATTCCTAAAGGATATCTTCACTGGATATAAGATTCTGGGTTGACAGTGCTTTTCTTTCAGCACTTAAAAAAACTGTGCCACTTTCTTTTCTTCTCCATGGTTTCTGATGAGAAATCCACTGTCTTTTGAATTTTTTCCTCATGTAGGTAAGGTGTTGTTTTCCTCTTCCTGCTTTCAAGATTTTTCTCTGTCTTTAGTTTTTAGAAGTCTGACTGTGTCTTAGTGTGGATTTCTTTGGTTTGATCCTGTTTGGGTTTGGCTCATCTTGAAGCCGTAGGTTTATATATTTTGCCAAATTTTGGGAGTTTTCACCCAGTATTTCTTCGAGTACTTTTTTCAGCTTTGCCCTCTATTGTTTCTCCTTCTGGGCTACAATGATACAAATGTTAGATCTCTTGCTACAATCCCACAGGTCCTTGAGGCTCTGTTACTCTTTTTCCCCCAGTCTATTTTCTCTCCATTGATCAGACTGGGTAATTTCTATTTTTCTGTCTTCTAGTTCAGGGGTCCCCAACCCCTGGACCGTGGACCGGTACGAGTCCACTTCCGGTCCATGGCCAGTTAGGAACCAGGCCTCACAGCAGGAGGAGAGCGGCGGGCAAGTGAGCAAGCAAAGCTCCGTCTGCTGCTCCCCATCACTCGCATTACCACCTGAAGCATCCCCCACCCCATCTGTGGAAAAATTGTCTTCCACAAAACTGGTCCCTGGTGCCAAAAAGGTTGGGGACCACTGTTCTAGCTCACTGATTCCCCTGCCCCCTACATTCTGTTTTTGAGCCATCCACTGAATTTGTATTTAGATGACCATAGTTTTCTGTTCCAAAATTTCAATTTGTTAAAAAATATACACTTAAAAATGGTTAAGATGGTAAATGTATTGTGGGTTTTTTGTTGTTGTTTCTTTGTTTGTTTTTTGCCGCACCACGCAGCTTGTGGGATCTTAGTTCCCCAACCAGGGATTGAACCCAGGCCACAGCAATGAAAGTGCTGAGTCCTAACCACTGCACCACCAGAGAATTCCCTTTTAAGTGTATTTTTATTGATTTATTTATTTGGTTGCACCAGGTCTTAGTTGCAGCAGGCATGCTCCTTAGTTGCAGCTTGCCGGCTTCTTAGTTGTGGCACATGGGCTCAGTTGTGGCAGGCGGGCTCCTTAGTTGTGGCATGCAAACTCTTAGTTGTGGCATGCAAACTCTTAGTTGTGGCATGCATGTGGGATCTGGTTCCCTGACCAGGGGTGGAACCCAGGCCCCCTGCATTGGGAGCATGAGTTTAACCACTGCGCCACTAGGGAAGTCCCTGTTATGTATATTTTAACACAATTAAAAAATTCAACTTGGTTCCTCTTTATATATTCTATTTCTTTGTGGAATCTTTCTATTTCTTTGCTAAGTTTTTATATCTTTTCATTTGTTTCAAGTGTTTCTGTAATTTCTTGTGGAACATTTTTATGATGGCTGCTTTAAAACTTTTGTCAGGTAGATTCTAAGATCTCTGTCATCTCAGTGCTGGTATCTATTCCTTGTTTTTTTATGCAGTTTAAGATCTTCCTGGTTCTTGGTATGGTGAGTGATTTTCAATAGAAACTTTGACATTGTGGGTATTATGTTATAAGACTCTGGTTCTTATTTAATCTGTTTTATCTGGTTCCTCTGACACCCCTACTAATTCCCTATGCATCTGAGGAATAAGCCAAATTAGCTATGATATATCATCCTGTTTATGTATTGCTAGATTTCATTTGCTAATATTTTGTTTACCATTGTTGTTCATGCATGAGGCTGTCCTAAATTTTCCCTTTCCTATGTTTTCCTTAGGTTTTAGTATCCAGGTTAGTTTTGCCTTCAGTGAGTGAGTACTATCTCTTTTTATATTCTCTTGAAGAGTTTGGATAAAATTGGTAATATTTCTTCCTTAAAGAAATAAGTTTGGAAGAATTTACCAGTGAAGCCATTTGAATTTGTAGTTTTCTTTGGGAGTAGGTTTATAATTGTAGGTTTAATTTCTTTAACAGGTATAGGACAATTTTGATTATCTCTTTTGTCTGTTTCAGTTCAGTAAATTAACTTTGTCTAAGAAATTTGTCCATTTTATTTAAACCTTCAAATTTATTGGAATAAGGTTGTTTACAATATCCTCTAATTATTTTTGTAACATCTGTAAAATCTGTGGTGATGTACATTTTCATTCCTGATGTTGGTTATTTATGCCTTTCTGTTTTTTCCTTGATCGGTCTCTCTAGGAGTTTATCCATTTTATTATTATTTTCAAAGAACCAAATTTTGACCTTACTGATCCTCTTTTTTTTTTAATTTTTATTTATTTATTTATTTTATTTATGGCTGTGTTGGGTCTTCGTTTCTGTGCGAGGGCCTTCTCTAGTTGTGGCAAGCGGGGGCCACTCTTCATCGCGGTGCTCGGGCCCCTCACTACCGCGGCCTCTCTTGTTGCAGAGCACAGGCTCCAGACGCGCAGGCTCAGCAATTGTGGCTCACGGGCCCAGTTGCTCCGCGGCATGTGGGATCTTCCCAGACCAGGGCTCGAACCCGTGTCCCCTGCATTAGCAGGCAGACTCTCAACCACTGCGCCACCAGGGAAGCCCTGATTCTTTCTACTAGATATTTGTTTTCTATTTTATTGGTATCTGCTCTTACCTTTATTATTTCTTCCTTCTTTTTACTTTTTCAAGGTTTAATTTTCCTATTTTCTTAACTTATTGGTACACACCCTTAGCTCATTAATTTCAACTGTTATTTGTTTCTGATATATAAACAGACGGTTATAAACTTCACACAAAGCACTACTTTAGCCAAATTCCCTAAGTTTGTTATGTCATATTTTCATTATCATTTAATTCAAAACATTTTCTAATTTCCATTGCAATTTCTTCTTCAACCCATGGAATATTTAGAAGTATATAAATTTGAGTACTTTTTACATATCCTTTTTGTTATTGATTTCCAGCCTAACTCCATTGTTTAGAGGACATACTATGTATGCTTTCAATTATTTGAAATCTGACTTGCTTCTTGGTCTTTGCATATGATCAACTTAGATGAGCACATATTCTGCATTTATTAAGTGCAGTGTTATGAATATATTCAGTTAAGTCAACTTAATCATATTATTCAAATTTATGTCTCTATTAATTTTTTTTGCCCATTTATTCCATCCATTGCTAAGAGAGGTATGTTAAAGTCTCAAACTATGATTGTAAATCTGTCTATTTCCTTTTATTTTTTGTCAGTTTTTTCTTAATATCACTCATATTTTTAACTTACTCTTTACAAAAGGAAATGTATTTTTCACCAAAAGTAAGAAGTGCACTAAAAAGTAAGAATCAGTTTTAAGCAGGGGTGAACAAACTTTTTACGTAAAGGGTCAGATAGAAAATATTATAAGCACTGCATGCCACATATAATCTCTGTACATATTCTTTTTATTTTGTTTTGTTTTGTTTTTGCAACCCTTAAAAATTGTAAAAACCTTTCTTAGCTTGAGAACCATAGAAAAACAGGTTACAGGCCAGATTTGGACTATGGAATACTTGACTTTAAGTATTAAAGTTTAATGTATTCCAGTAATTATATTGAGAGCCAAATAAAATTTAAATCAATAGGTATATTTGTACACTGACTATATGCCCAGTTTCCAACATTTTATCCTTTGTACTTTCAATATTATGAAATACTTCTGGGTTTCTTTAATGTGAATTTTTTTTTTCTGGCATCACGTCCTCTGGAACATGTTCACCCTTTCATCACAACCGCTTTTCTCGTTTTTGTCAATAAGTTAACCTTAAAGTTCCTCTGGCTGCATTACCAGAGTCTTGTGAATGGTGGCAATATCAACATTCCAATAGTCAGCTATTTCTTCTAGAATTCTACTTATAATCAATTTTTATTTCACTTTCAGCACCATCAGTTTTCAGTTTTTTTGCTGCACTTTCAGCTTTGTTAACCGATTCTATCTTTCAGTTATCAATTTTTGTAAAAAATCATGTGGATTTATCACTGAGAGAAAAGAAGGCAATACCACTACATTCTTTGCAGTCTGTGTGTGAACCCAAAAGCAGATACACAGTGGCCAATCACTGATCATGATATGCACCTTTCACTTACATAATGATTTGTGGAACAAAGATCTAGCAGCAAATTTTGTGCTTTATGCCATTACTGACAGTTACTATACCATAGTAACTGAAATTTGAACCCTGCTGTTGGGGGACTGGTATTATTTAACGAAACTGTGGTACCAAATTTGTGCCTATTGGAATGGTACAAAGTGAAGACTCTTTGTATATTAAATGTGAATGGTCTAAACACACCAGTTAAAAGACACAGATTGTCAGATTGGATAAATAAGCAAGACTCAACTATATGTGGTCTACAAGAAACTCACTTTAAATACAGAGACATAAAAACAAACAAACAAAAAATACAGAGACATAGAGAAGTTAAAATAGAAGGAGGGGGAGAAGTGATAAATCTTACTTACAGAAGAATTCCAAATAATATAAGTAGTTATTCCTCCCTCCAGGAGGTGGAGCTTAATTCTCCCTCCTTTGAATGTGGGCTGGACTTAATGACTCATATCCAAATAACAGGGTATGGAAAGGGGAAAAATAAAAAATTTACAGAGGAGAAGCCTGGCAAACCCTACCTTAACCAAGGATAATACATAATGACTATGTAGGGTTTATCCCAGGAATGCAGGACTTTCTCAACACTTAAAAGTCAATGTAAGTAAGTCAGAAAGAGAAAAACAAATACTGTATGCTAACACATATATATGGAATCTAAAAAAAAAATGGTTCTGAAGAACGTAGGGGCAGGACAGGAATAAAGACACAGACACAGAGAAGGGACTTCAGGACACAGGGAGGGGGAAGGGTAAGGTGGGACGAAGTGAGAGAGTGACATGGACATATATACACTAACAAATGTAAAACAGATAGTTAGTGGGAAGCAGCTTCATAGCACAGGGAGATCAGCTCCGTGCTCTGTGACCACCTAGAGGGGTGAAATAGGGAGGGTGGGAGGGAGTCAAAAGAGGGAGGGGATATGGGGATATATGTATACGTATAGCTGATTCACTTTATTATACAGCAGAAACTAACATAATATTGTAAAGCAATTAGACTCCAATAAAGATGTTTAAATAAAAGAAAAAAAAAAGAAATAAACAAAAGAGATGGTATATAATTTTTAAAAAGTCAATGTAAGTCATCATATCAATAGACTGAAGAAGAAAAATCATATGACCACCACAATAAATAAAAATAAAATAAAATTCAACATCCATTTGAATTCAAAGCCCTAAGCAAACTAGGAATGTAAGGAACTTCCTCAGCCTGATATAGGATATCTACAGCTGAAATCTTACTTAATGGTGAAAGACCAACTACTTTCTCCCTAAGATCAGGAATAATACAAGAATATCCACTCTCACCACATCTATTCAACATTGTACTGAATGGCCTAGCCAATGCAATGAGGTAAGAAAAACAAAGGCATGCAGGTGGAAAGAGAAGAAATAAAATAATCTCTTTGTAAACAGCATGATTACTACATGGAAAATCTGAAAGAATCTAACACACACACACACACACACACACACACACAAAGCCACTGAAATGAATAAGGGAGGTTAGCATGGTTTCAGGATACAAGGTTAATATGCAAAATTAATTGAATTTCTATATACTAGAAAGGAACAATTGGAAATTAAATTTTAAAAACAATGCCTTTAAAATAACACCAAAAAATGAAATACTTAGGTATGAAACTAAAAAATATGTACACGATCTGTATGCTGAAATCTCCAAAATGCTAATGAAAAAAATTCAAAGAAGACCTAAATAAATGGAAAGGTAAGCCATGTTTACTGGTTAGAAGACTTGATATTGTTATGATGTTAATTCTCCCAAAATTGTCTGTAAATTCAATGAAATCCAAATCAAGATCAGTAGACTTTTCTTGGTAGAAATTAACAAGTCAATTCTAAAATTTGTATGGAAAGGTAAAGATGGTACAATAACCAAAACAATCCTGCAAAAGAAAAACATCAGAGGATACATGGTATCTGATAGTATAAAGCTAGAGTTATCAGGACAATGTGGTATCGGAAAAGGATACAGACAGAGGTCAGTGGAACAGAATAGAGACTTCACACATATACACTGATTTTTGACAAAAGTGCAAAGGCAATACAATGGAGAAAGGACAGTCTTTTCAATAAATGATGCTTGAATAATTGAAGATAGCTATATATAGAACCCTGACCCATACTTTGCACCACATACAAAGGTTTATTCAAAATGTATCATAGAAGTCAGTGTAAAGCCTAAAACTATAAAACTTTTAGAAGAAAACAAAGGAGGAAAATCTTTGTTTTCTTGGGTTAAGCAAAGATTTCTTAGATGCCACACCAAAAGCATAATCCACAAGAGTAAAAAAACTAATATCTTGGCCTTAATCAAAACTTAAAACTTCTATTCTTTGAAAGACAGTGTTAAGATAGTGAAAAGAAAAGCTACAAATTGGGAATTAATATTTCAAAACACATCCTTGATAAAGAATTTTTTTGTCCAAAATATATATAGAACTCTCATAATTCAATAATAAGAGAACAAGCAACCTGACAGAGCTTCAAGATGGCGGAAGAGTAAGATGTGGAGATCACCTTCCTCTTCATAAATACATCAAAAATACATCCACGTGTGGAACAACTACTACAGAACACCTACTGAATGCTGCACAAGACCTCAGACTTCCCAAAAGCCAAATACCAGACAACAGAAGCAAGAAGAACTACAATCCTGCAGCCTGTGGAACAAAAAGCACATTCACAGAAAGACAGACAAGATGAAAAGACAGAGGGTTATGTACCAGATGAAGGAACAAGATAAAACCCCAGAAAAACAACTAAATGAAGTGGAGATAGGCAACCTTCCAGAAAAAGAATTCACAATAATGATAGTGAAGATGATCCAGGACCTTGGGCAAAGAATGGAGGCAAAGATCGAGAACATGCAAGAAATGTTTAACAAAGACCTAGAAGAATTAAAGAACAAACAAACAGAGATGAACAATACAATAACTGAAATGAAAACTACACTAGAAGGAATCAATAGCAGAATAACTGAGGCAGAAGAACGGATAAGTGACCTGGAAGACAGAATGGTGGAATTCATTGCTGCAGGACAGAATAAAGAAAAAAGAATGAAAAGAAATGAAGACAGCCTAAGAGACCTCTGGGAAAACATTAAACGCAACAACATTCGCATCATAGGGGTCCCAGAAGGAGAAGCGAGAGAGAAAGGACCCGAGAAAATATTTGAAGCGATTACAGTAGAAAAATTCCCTATCATGGGAAAGGAAATAGTCATCCAAGTCCAGGAAGCGCAGAGAGGCCCATACAGGATAAACGCAAGGAGAAATATGCCAAGACACATAGCAATCAAATTGGCAAAAATTAAAGACAAAGAAAAATTATTGAGCAACAAGGGAAAAACAACAAATAACATACAAGGGAACTCCCATAAGGTTAACAGCTGATTTCTCAGCAGAAACTCTACAGCCAGAAGGGGGTGGCATGAAATATTTAAAGTGATGAAAGGGAAGAATCTACAACCAAGATTACTCTACCCGGCAAGGATCTCATTCAGATTTGACAGAGAAATCAAAAGCTTTACAGACAAGCAAAAGCTAAGAGAATTCAGCACCACCAAACCAGCTCTACAACAAATGCTAAAGGAACTTCTCTAAGTGGGAAACACAAGAGAAGAAAAGGACCTACAAAAACAAACCCATAACAATTAAGAAAATGGTAGTAGGAACATACATATCGATCATTACCTTAAACGTGAATGGATTAAATGCTCCAACCAAAACACACAGGTTCGCTGAATGGATACAAAAACAAGACCCATATATATGCCGTCAACAAGAGACCCACTTCAGACCTAAGGACACATACAGACTGAAAGTGAGGGGATGGAAAAAGATGTTCCATGCAAATCGAAATCAAAAGAAAGCTTGAGTAGCAACACTCATATCAGATAAAATAGACTTTAAAATAAAGAATGTTACAAGAGACAAGGAAGGACACTACATAATGATAAAAGGATCAATCCAAGAAGAAGATATAACAATTATAAATATATATGCACCCAACATAGGAGCACCTCAATACATAAGGCAACTGCTAACAGCTATAAAAGAGGAAATCGACAGTAACACAATAATAGTGGGGGACTTTAACACCTCACACCAATGGACAGATCATCCAAACAAAATTAATAAGGAAACACAAGCTTTAAATGACACAATAGACCAGATAGATTTAATTGATATTTATAGGACACTCCATCCAAAAACAGCAGATTACACTTTCTTCTCAAGTGCACATGGAACATTCTCCAGGATAGATCACATCTTGGGTCACAAATCAAGCCTCAGTAAGTTTAAGAAAATTGAAATCATATCAAGCATCTTTTCTGACCACAACGCTATGAGATTAGAAATCAATTACAGGGAAAAAAACATTAAAAATACAAACACATGGAGGCGAAACAATACACTACTAAATAACCAAGAGATCACTGAAGAAATCAAAGAAGAAATTTAAAAATACCTAGAGACAAATGACAATGAAAACACGATGATCCAAAACTTATGGAGTGAAGCAAAAGCAGCTCTAAGAGGGAAGTTTATAGCAATACAAGCCTACCTCAAGAAACAAGAAAAATCTCAAGTAAACAATCTAACCTTACACCTAAAGGAACTAGAGAAAGAAGAACAAACAAAACCCAAAGTTAGCAGAAGGAAAGAAATCATAAAGATCAGAGCAGAAATAAATGAAATAGAATCAAAGAAAACAATAGCAAAGATCAATAAAACTAAAAGCTGGTTCTTTGAGATGATAACCAAAATTGATAAACCTTTAGCCAGACTCATCAAGGAAAAAGAGGGAGAGAACTCAAATCAATAAAATTAGAAATGAAAAAGGAGAAGTTACAACAGACACTGCAGAAATACAAAGCTTCCTCAGAGACTACTACAAGCAACTCTATGCCAATAAAATGGACAACCTGGAGAAATGGACAATTTCTTAGAAAGGTATAACCTTCCAAGACTGAACCAGGAAGAAATAGAAAATATGAACAGACCAATCACAAGGAATGAAATTGAAACTGTGATTAAAAATCTTCCAACAAACAAAAGTCCAGGACCAGATGGCTTCAAAGGTGAATTCTATCAAACATTTAGAGAAGCGCTAACACCCACCCTTCTCAAACGCTTCCAAAAAAATTCAGAGGAACACTGCGAAACTCATTCTATGAGGCCACCATCACCCTGATACCAAAACCAGACATAGATACTACAAAAAGAGAAAATTACAGACGAATATCACTGATGAATATAGATCCAAAAATCCTCAGCAAAATACTAGGAAACAGAATCCAACAACACATTAAAAGGATCATACACCATGATCAAGTGGGATTTATCCCAGGGATGCAAGGATTCTTCAATATGCGCAAATCAATCAATGTGATACACCATATTAACAAATTAAAGAATAAAAACCATATGATCATCTCAATAGATGCAGAAAAAGCTTTTGACAAAATTCAAAACCCATTTGTGATAAAAACTCTCCAGAAAGTGGGCATAGAGGGAACCTACCTCAACATAATAAAGGCCATATACAACAAACCCACAGCTAACATCATTCTCAATGGTGAAAAACTGAAAGCATTTCCTCTAAGATCAGGAACAAGACAAGGATGTCCACTCTCACCACTATTATTCAACATAGTTTTGGAAGTCCTAGTCACGGCAATCAGAGAAGAAATAAAAGGAATACAAATTGGAAAAGAAGTAAAACTGTCACTGTTTGCAGATGACATGATACTATACATAGAGGATCCTAAAGATGCCACCAGAAAACTACTAGAGCTAATCAATGAATTTGGTAAAGTTGCAGGATACAAAATTCATGCACAGAAATCTCTTGCATTCCTATACACCAATGATGAAAAATCTGAAAGAGAAATTAAGGAAACACTCCCATTTACCATTGCAACAAAAAGAATAAAATACCTAGGAATAAACCTACCTAGGGAGACAAAAGACCTGTATGCAGAAAACTATAAGACACTGATGAAAGAAATTAAAGATGATACCAACAGATGGAGAGATATAGCATGTTCTTGGATTGGAAGAATCAATATTGTGAAAATGACTACACTACCCAAAGCAATCTACAGATTCAATGCAATCCCTATCAAATTACCAATGGCATTTTTTACAGAACTAGAACAAAAAATCTTAAAATTTGTATGGAGACACAACAGACCCCGAAGAGCCAAAGCAGTCTTGAGGCAAAAAAATGGAGCTGGAGGAATCAGACTCCCTGACTTCAGACTATACTACAAAGCTACAGTCATCAAGACAATATGGTACTGGCACAAAAACAGAAACATAGATCAATGGAACAAGATAGAAAGCCCAGAGGTAAACCCACGCACCTATGGTCAACTAATCTATGACGAAGGAGGCAAGCTTATACAATGGAGAAAAGACAGTCTCTTCAATAAGTGGTGCTGGGAAAACTGGACAGATACATGTAAAATAATGAAGTTAGAACACTCTGTAACACCATACACAAAAATAAACTCAAAATGGATTAAAGACTTAAATGTAAGGCCAGACACTATAAAACTCTTAGAGGAAAAGATAGGAAGAACACTCTTTGACATAAATCACAGCAAGATCTTTTTTGATCCACCTCCTAGAGTAATGGAAATAAAAACAAAAATAAACAAATGGGACCTAATGAAACTTCAAAGGTTTTGCACAGCAAAGGAAACCATAAACAAGATGAAAAGACAACCCTCAGAATGGGAGAAAATATTTGCAAACGAATCAACGGACAAAGGATTAATCTCCAAAATATATAAACACCTCATGCAGCTCAATATTAAAGAAACAAACACCCCAATCCAAAAATGGGCAGAAGACCTAAATAGACATTTCTCTGAAGAAGACATACAGATGGCCAAGAAGCACATGAAAAGCTGCTCAACATCACTAATTATTAGAGAAATGCAAATCAAAACTACAATGAGGTATCACCTCACACCAGTTAGAATGGGCATCATCAGAAAATCTACAAACAACAAATGCTGGAGAGGGTGTGGAGAAAAGGGAACCCTCTTGCACTGTTGGTGGGAATGTAAAGTGATACAGCCACTATGGAGATCAGTATGGAGGTTCCTTAAAAAACTAAAAATAGAATTACCATATGATCCAGCAATCCCACTATTGGGCATATACCCAGAGAAAACCATAATTCAAAAAGACACATGCACTCCAATGTTCATTTCAGCATTATTTACAATAGCCAGGTCATGGAAGCAACCTAAATGCCCATCAACAGACGAACAGATAAAGAAGATGTGGTACATATATACAGTGGAATATTACTCAGCCATAAAAAGGAACAAAATTGAGTCATTTGTTGAGACGTGGATGGATCTAGAGACTGTTACAGAGTGAAGTAAGTCAGAAAGAGAAAAACAAATATCGTATATTAACACATGTATGTGGAACTTAGAAAAATGGTACAGATGAGCCGGTTTGCAGGGCAGAAGTTGAGACACAGATGTAGAGAACAGACGTATGGACCCAGGGGGGGAAACCACAGTGGGGTGGGGATGGTGGTGTGCTGAACTGGGCCATTGGGATTGACATGTATACACTGATGTGTATAAAATTGATGACTAATAAGAACCTGCAGTATAAAAAAACAAACAAACAAACAAAACAACTAATACTAAACTTTCATTGGGTTATTTGTATGGAAATATGTTAATATTAATGTTTCAGACATTATGTGAAATTTCTAAAAATCTTATATGTTCTGGTATAATGTTAGAAGTCATAGTTCTAGTTATTACTTTAAAATGTATATCTCAGAAATAACTAACAAAAAAAAAGAACCTGCTGTATAAAAAAATAAAATTCAAAAAAAAATTTGAGTTCAATAAAAAAAGAAAGAGAAAAACAAATATTGTATATTAATGCATATATGTGGAACCTAGATAAACGGTACAGATGAAGCAGTTTGCAGGGCAGAAATTGAGACACAGATGTAGAGAACAAACGTATGGACACCAAGGGGGGAAAGCAGCAGGGGGGTGGGGGTGGGGGTGTGATGAATTGGGAGATTGGGATTGACATATATACACTAATATGTATAAAATGGATAACTAATAAGAACCTGGTGTATAAAAAAATAAATAAAACAAAAGCCAAATACCTTCTCTATCCACTGGAAAAAAAAAAGTAGATTGTAAAAGCTATTAAGAAAACATGAAATACCTATGATAAACCATGATGGAAAAGAACATGAAAAAGAATATATATATGTAAAACTGAGTCACTTTGCTGTACAGCCGAAATTAAACACAACATTGTAAATCAACTATACTTCAATAAAATTTTTTTAAAAAGAGAAAAAAAAAAGCAACCCAATAACATAATGGACAAAAGATTTGAACAGACATTTTACCAAAGAACATAAATGAATGGTAAATAGATACATGAAAGTATGCTTAACATCATTAATCACTAGGGAAATAGAAATTAAAGCAAGTCTTAATAAATTTAAGACAACTGAAATCACACCAAGGTTCTTTTCCAAACACAATGGTATGAAAGTAGAAATCAACTGCAAGAGAAAAACTGGAAAATTCATAAATATATGCAGATTAAACGACAGGCTCCAGAACAACCAATGGGTGGAAGAAGAAATCAAAAGGGAAATTTAAAAAAATCGTGAGACAAAGGAAACACACCATACCAAAGCTTATGGGATGCAAAAAAAGGAGTTCTAAGACAGAAGTTTATAGCAATAAATACCAACATTAAGAAAAAAGAAAAATCGGAAATAAACAACCCAACTTTACACTAAGAACAAACTAAGCCAAAAGGTACAGGAAGGAAATAACAAAGACCAGAGTGGAAAGAAATGAAATAGAGACTAGAAAGACAAGGGAGACTATCAATGAAAAATAAGAGTTGTTTTTGGAGAGATAAACAAATATACAAACCTCTAGCTAGACTAAAAAAAGAGAGAAGACTCAAATAAATAAAAGCAGAAATGAAAGAGGAGACACTACAACACAGAAATACTAAGGATCATAAGAAACAACTATGAATAATTATATGCCAAAAAATTAGACAACCTAGAAGAAATGGATAAATTCCTGGAAACATAAATCTACCAAGTCTGAATCATGAAAAAACAGAAAATCTGAACAGACCAATTACTAGCAAGGAGACTGAACCAGTAATCAAAAACCTCTCAACAAAGAAAAGTCCAGGACCAGATGAGTTTACTGGTGAATTCCACCAAGCATTGAAAGAAAAATTAGTAGCAATTCTTCTCAAATTCCTCCAAAAAGTAAAGTAAGAGGGAACACTTCCAAACTCATTTACCCTTATACCAAAGGCAGACCAGGACACTACAAGAAAAGAAAATAACAGGCCAATATTCCCGGTGAACATAGATGCAAAAATCCTCAAGAAAATATGAGCAAACTGAATTCAACAGCACATTAAAAGGATCACACACCATAATCAAGTAGGATTTTTCCCTGAGATGCAAGGATGGTTCAACATATGCAAATCAATAAATGTGAGACACCGCATTAACAAAACAAAGGATAAAAATCATATGATCATCTCAGTAGCTGCAGAAAAAGCATTTGAAAATTCAACATCCTTTCATGATAAAAACTCTCAAAAAATTGGTATAGAAGAAACATACTTCAACATAATGAACGCCATATATGACAGACCACAGCTAACATTATACTCAAAAGTTAAAGGCTAAAAGCTTTTCCTCTAAGATCAGGAATAAGACAAGGATGCCCAGTCTTGCCACTTTTATTCAACATAGTTGTGGAAGTCCTAGCCAGAGAAATTAGGAAAGAAAAAGAAATAAAAGGCATCTAAATCAGAAAGGAAGAAGTAAAACTGTCTCTGCAGGTAACATAATATATATAGAAAACCCTAAAGTCACTACCAAAAAATGGTTAAAACTAATCAATGAATTCAGTAAAGTTGCAGTATACAAAAATCACTATATAAAAATCAGTTGCATTTTTACACACTAACAACTATCAGAAAGAGAAATTGAGAAAACAGTCCCATTTACAATAGCACCAAAAACAATAATGTACTTAAGAATAAGTTTAACCAAGGAGGTGAAAGATCTGTGCACTGCAAACTGTAAAACACTGATGAAAGAAGTTGAAGACACAAATAAATGGAAAGCTATTCTGTGTTCATGGACTGGAAGAATTAGTATTGTTAAAATGGTCATACTGCCCAAAGCAATCTGCAGATTCAATGCAATCCCTATTAAAAACCCAATAGCGTTTTTCACAGAAATAGAAAAAATAATCCTAATATTCATATAGAACCACAAGAGACACCAAATAGTGAAAATAATCTTGAGAAAGAAGAACAAAACTGGAGGCATCACATTTCCTGATTCCAAACGATATTACAAAGCTATAGTAACCAAAACAGCACAGTATTGGCATAAAAACAGACACATAGATCTATGGAACCAAATAGAGAGCCCAGAAATAAACTCATGCTTTTATGGTCAATTAATTTTTGCAAAGAATTCAATAATATACAATGGGGAAAGGTTAATCCCGTCAATAAATAGTGTTGGGAAAACTAGACAGCCACGTTAAAAAGAATAAAAGTGGGCCCTTATCTCATACCATACACAAAAATCGACTCAAAATGCATTAAAGACTTGAACATTAGACCTGAAACCATAAAACTCCTAAGGAAAAAGCATAGAGGATAAGCTCTTGGAAATGATTTTTTTTTTTTTTTTTGGATTTGACACCAAAAGCAAAGGCAACCAATGCAAAAATAAACAAGTTAGGCTACATCAAATTAAAAAGCTTCTGCACAGCAAAGGAAATCATCAACAAAATGAAAAAGCAACCTGTGGAATGGGATAAAATATATGCAAACCACATATCCAATAAAGGGCTAATACACAAAATATACAAGAAACTCATACAACTCAATAGCAAAAAAACAAATAACCCAAAATTTTTAATGGGCAAAGGACCTGAATAGACATTTTTCAAAAAAGACAAACAAATCCAACAGGGACATGAAAAGGTGATCAATGTCATAATCATCAGGGAAATGCAAATGAAAACAACGATGAAATATCACCTCACACCTGTTTGAGGATATGGAGAAAAGGGAATCAGTGTACACTGTTGGCAGGAATATAAACTGGTAAAGCCACTATGGAAAACAATATGGAGGTTTCTCAATAACTTAAGAAGAGAACCACCACATGATTCAGCAATTTCGCTTCTGGGTATATATCCAAAGGAAACGAAGTCATTATCTCCAGAGATATCTGTACTCCCATGTTCATTGCAGCATTATTCACAATAGCCAAGGTATAGACACAACTTAAGTGTCATATTTATAGTGGGATATTATTCAGTCTTAAAAAAGAAGGAAATTCTGCCATTTGGACAACATGGGTGAATCTGGAGGGTATTAATGCTAACTGAAATAAGCCCGACAGAGAAAGACAAATACCACATGGTATAGCTTATATGTGGAATCTAAAAAAAAAAAAAAAAAAAAAAAAAAGTCAAACTCATAGAAACACTGAGTAGAAAAATGGTTGCCAGGGTTTGAGGGGTGGGGGAAATAGGGAGAGGTTGGTAAAAGGGTACAAACTTTCAGCTACAAGATGAATAATGTCTGAGGAGCTAATGCATAACATGATGACTATAGTTGATAACACTGTATTGTATAATTGAAATTTGCTAAGAGAGTAGAAAAATGTTCTCACTAATAAAAAAAATTAAAACATGAGATGACGGATGTGTTAATTAACTAGATGGGGGAATCCTTTCAAATATATATATATATCAAATATATCATCACAATGTACACTTTAAATATCTTACAATTTCATTTGTCAATTATACTTCAATAAAGCTGTAATTTTAAAAAAGGGAAGGAACAAATAAATAATATGAAGATGCAAAAAGGCAGAAACTACAGACAGGTAGAATTTTAAAAAAACATAATATGGTAACTTAGTGCCAATACATTTTTAAAAACAAAATGAAAAATTTCCTAGAAAAATCTAAATTACCAAAGTTAACTAAAGAAAAAATAGAAAACTTAAAGAAAACAATACCATTATATAATTTGATTTGGTAGTCAAAAATATCTGTCTTACACAGGGACATGTGCACACATGCACACACACACAAATATACCAAACAAAAAGGGCCTCAGGTCTTTTATAGGGAACTTTTACCAACTTTAAAGGATCAGGTAATTCTTCTATTAAACTGTTCCATAGTAAAAGAAAAGAAGGAACGCTTACCAACTGATTTTATGATGCTACTGGGGTACCAAAACTGGATGAGGAGAGTGCAAGAAAAAAAATACATAAATCAATCTCAGGAACATAAAGGTAAACATTCTAAATAAAAGTTAGCAGTATGTTTTTTACATTTATCATGATCAAGGAAGAATGTGAGGAAGATTCAACATTAGAACCACCTAACAATATAATTCTCCACATTAACAGATTAAAAAAGAAAAAAACCCTGTGATCATCTCAATACATACTAAAATTTAAAAATCATACAATGCAATTCAACATTAATAGTAAGAAAAATCTTCTGGGCAGAGTAGAAGTAGAAGAGAATTTTCTGAACCTGATTATTGTCTTCAACCAAAACCCCACAGCAAACAATGTTCTTAGTAGGGCAACTTTAGAAATATTCTATTTCCTCATTAAAAGCAGAGACAGTTGAGGGATGACCACTACTGCCATCATTACTACTGCCATCACTATTGAACATTGTTCCTGAGGCCCTTGCACATGCAGTAAGACAGAGCACAGTATAGAGAGAATAAGGAGGGGGAGAGAGGGGTACAAGTCAGGAGTGTATGTGACTGCAAACATCAGAAACGCTAACTACCTCATGGCTTAAACAATGAGGAGTTCATTTATCTCATAAGGAATCAGGAAGTAGGGAGTCTAGTGCTGATGATGCTGATACAGAGGGTTAGAACGAGTCTCTGCTTTTACCTTCTTTAGCATGTTTCATTTCATCCTCATGCTTGCTAACTCACAGCTCTAAGATGACTCCTGCAGATGTGGGCCTTAACATACACACTCCAGGCAGAAAGAGGGGAAAATAGTGGCACCAATCTCTTCCCAGAAGCCCCGGGATGGACTTCACTTCTCACTGATCACATGGCCACTGTTAGGTACAAGCAAGGCTGAGAAAGTGAATGTCCAGGGATAAGAGTAGGATTAGGATTAGGATTTGGGACACACTTATACTAAATACTTAGGATGATAAATTATGCTTGGTTTAATCCATTCATGAAATTCTGGTCTAATCCATTCATGGATATTAAATATATTTAATATCTGGGGCATACTTATACTACAACATTACTTGTTGTTTGTCTAAAGTTTAAATTTCACTGTGTGCCCTTTAAAAAATTTTTTTTTTTTGCTAAATCTGGAAACCCTAGAAGCTGGGGATGTTATTACCCTGAAAAAATTGAGGTTCTAAAATCAGCAAGGAAGAAGGGGGGATGGCTTCTTGGGAGGCACATGCCAATAACTACCACAGAAACATACAAATTTCTCTAGAAAGACATGATGTTTTTTCCCTGACATTGACACTGGCAAAATTTATCCAACAGATTTTTCCAGAAGGTTAACTGAGTAGCAAAACAGGCAGTGCCTTAGGATGTAGACACATTCTTCAAATGCATGTGTCCCATAAAATCCAAGGCTACATGAAGTTATAAATTTAATGATAGAATTTCTGCAGGTAACTACGAAAAACCTCAAAAAAATTTTTTTAGAGATACCATTAACTGGATTATCCATGTGAAATTACAAATCTTTTAGATCTTCATTCTACCAAATTTCACTGAAATTTTAATAAATTCCTTTAAAAATCATGCCCACTTCTCAGCTGCTATTTTGTTTCATCATGGGAATTTAACCATAAATCTCATTTGTCTGCAGGAACCTGAAAGTTAAACAAAAAGTATACTGAGCTTGCAGATAATAGGAATAACAGGTTTTATGGGTGAATTTGTGGACTCACAGTAGCCTGGGTATACAGTGTGAACTGACCTCCAAAGTAGGAGAGCCAGGTTCAAGTGGACAGTGGGGTAGGACATCACAGAAGTCAAGGCAAAAACTTGTAGGATGAAAATGGAGTCTTCACACACTACAGCTGTCCCTCGGTATCCTCAGGGGATTGGTTCCAGGACCCCCAGTGGATACTCAAATCTGCGGATGGTCGAGTCCCTCCTATAGTATGGCATTGCACAGTTGGCCTTCTGTATTCCCGGGTTCTGCATCTGTGGATTCAACCAACCGTGGATGGAAATTGGCTGAATCTGCGGATGCAGAATCCATGGATACAGAGGAGCGACTGTATAGCCAATTGCCCAGCCTTAGGGAAGTTGGTGGGCAGTCTCGCAGTCCTGGAGGATCGCTGGAAGACAGGGAAACCAGGAAGGCGGTAAAAGGGGGTTGGTGATTTTTTTGTGCTAAGACTCTGGACTTCCTGCTACTTTTAAAGAGATGGCTGAAGATACTCCTTGCAGCCCACTTGAGGCAGTGTGAGAGAACTGAGTCCTCAAAGTGGAATTCTAAATCGTATACTGATGTGTTGTATTTACGAATATCTGTCAGTTCTTTCTAACATTGTTGTTAGAGAACTGACAGAAAAGGGGTGGACTAAGGAAGTGAGTTGAAAGAAGCCTCACTTCTTTGACTGAATTAACTACTTAAATAAATTATTTGTTCTCTTTCTTAGAAAGAGTAGGGTAAGGATTTTTCTCTCCTGAGAATGTCAGATTTGAGCTTTTCTGTAAAGGGCAGTTGGGTTTGCTGCCAGGCAACAGGAGAGATTCCATTTCTCTTCCAAGCATTATCTAGCACGTAGGCTTACCCCCCACGGACTAGATGTGTTCTCCAAAAGTTGTTGCTTATAGATTTAATTAATTTCAAAAATAATATTTACTTGTGTTTTTCACTTGTTTTATTTACCCAAAGCCATTTTAATTCTTTAGAATTTTCTTTTTAAACGACTATACATTAGAATAGTCCATCTTATATAGTTATATTTATTTACCTTTTAAGGGAACTTGGGAATACGGCTATTTAAAGAAATCTTATAGTGAAACATTTTATAAGACAAAGATAACTCTCTAAATTGCTTGCTTTTAAAATCTGCCTTTTCCTCTAGGAAATCTGCATAAGGGGAGCTGACCTTATGTTCTGATGGAACTGTTGCCCTTCCAAGCTCTTTGCTTTCCTTTTGAAGTCAATTATCACAAATGTTTCATTGAATTGATACAAGAACGACTGGTAGTGAACAGTGAATGGGTGACAGAGCCATCTGACTTTCAAGGTGCAAACCCAGTAGCATCAATCCAATGAATCAGTCTCTCTTTCTGGAAGAGGTAACATTGCACCACTTCCATCCACAGCCCCTTTCGCTACACCCCAGAGAACACAATCGATTCCAGCGGAAGTGAAGAATCCCTCTCTCAGGAAACAAAGATCAAAGGTATTCATATTCCTAACTAACGAAAGAAAATTGTTCTGATTTACAATATTTTCAGTGAGATTTTTGGTAATACGCACATGTTATCGAGTTGTACCTTCCACGTAGAAATAAATACCATTTCAGCTGCTGCTGGAATGCATTTGATTTTAAAAGGGAAGATTGTTATGCAGGTAAACTCTACCATGACAATATCAGTAGGATCTAAAAAATTCCATCATGTTGCATTATTTCGAGATTAACTAAATGACTGAGTCAATCTCTACTGCTAGCTGGTCAAGGGCCCAGGAGTCCGGAATAGTTTTGTATTTCAAATTACAAAATTTGAAATTTGTGTTGCATAGGGTATGCTATTGTGAGGTTTCATTTATCTTTAAGCATAGGATAATAAAGCAAGTTCCCCAATTTTGTACAGATACCTTAATGCGGAAGGGAAAGGAAATCTGTATTCTCTAACATTAGGATCTCACAGTACAACATGCTCAACCTTACGGAGATTCTCCTGGTTTAAAGGTGCTGGACTTTTGTAGCTTGCTTTCTTATGTTTACGAGCCACAGACAGACGAGTAATAACTGAGACTTTTCACCACAGAAGGAGACAGCTGGCAGTGTTTTTTTTTCTGGGCTTACCCTATGTGGTCATGTTTACAGCTGCTCCCATTTTTTTTAAAAAAAAGAAAGGAAGAAAGAAAGAGAAATTGAAGAGTGGCACAGAAGAAATTAATCCTACTATGTCTGCATAGTAAACGGTTACCTGTTCTTTCCAGACCTTCATCTTTTAATGCCCACATCTTCCTCAAGATGTTTTCACTGTATTTGCAGCACTGGTGGGCTGTTTCCCCTTAAGAGATTTCCAAGCTCTTTATGTAGCAGTATGTCATGTGACACCCCAGTTGTCATGGCAAATATTTGTGTTTCAAGAAAAACATGGGTTAAAAAAAATCAATGTAAATGGCCAAATCCCAAGACAGACAGGCCTTCAGGCTAGTGTTTGGCCTGCACCATGATTGTTTCAGATTCAGCTGTTTAACAGGCTGTGCGAAGGCCATGGGCTAATGTGCATAATGGGAACAGGCAGGCGCACCTGTTTTGATTCTCACCATGTTCGAGCTCTCAGGTTCCACAGTTTATAGGTAACAGATCTACAGGTAATATAAATATGACTGTGTTTTAGCCAGTAAGTGGTCTATCTCAAAAAAAAATTACTTTAAATAATGACATTTCCTGAGTGCTAATTAACCCTGCCTTTAACCTCTTCCCTATTGACTTCATGAAGCTTTCCCCTACTGCTAAAAGCAGTAATATTTGAAGACTTCCCCGTGGTCCCGAATTAGTACATTTCTGAATTGACTCTTCAACGGTAAATGAAATTATTCATAGACTCTGTGGAAAGTGTCCTAGCATAGAAGTTAAAAGGCTAAGAGAAAGACTGTGATATGCCTGGACTCACGATAAACCCAGAACAGAGCTTGGATCAGTCCCCACCACCGGGCAGTGTGGTGCCACATGGAGAAACCCTTTCTTGCAAATACTTCTCTGCCTGTCCCCTAGAAGTGGGACTTGGCATCTGATTATAGTTGTTTTTGAAAATGTTTACTTTGTCAAACTCTTTCTTCAAAGCAAACAGGGCCCTTGGCAAGCAGAGCATCACTGTCTGGGGTGGGAAAGGTCTTTCTGATTATTAGCTCCTGCCTGCCTGGAAAGAGGGAACAGGTTGGCCCAGAGCGGGAAGCTGGGGAAGTGGGGGGAGGGGGAGGGGAGACTCTGTGCCTTCTATTTGTTTTGTAAAATTGCCCATGAGAGTCATTTTGATTTAAACTGTGTCTGTTCTTCATTGTAGGGGAAAGGCAGAAAGTCAAGAGAATATCATGATAGGAAGGTCTGTAATTTGTGTGACTAGTTGAAATTTGGGGTTTGTCACCTGATGTCCCTTCCGTTTGCTTCAGGGCAAAAGTACAGGAGGCAGGTTTGACAGCTGGAGACGACAACAAAAGTTCTTCCGCTCTTCTTTTATAAAAGAAATTAAATCATGTTTTCAGAAAAGAAAACATGGTTCATTTAAAGTGGAAAACCCTTTTTTCCCCCCTTTGTTGGGACTGAATTATTTCTCAGACTGCAGTCCAAAAAAGTGATTTAGCATACTCAAAATTTTTCTGAATCACATCAGTCTTCAACCTCTAAGATTTTCATCTTTTAAAAGTACACTTAGAAAGAATAAAACATGAAAACAAAACTCAGTTGTCCTCCAGCATGTACTTACATGTGTGCGTGGGGTGTGCGTGTGTGTTTATACACATGCACACATGCATATTACATCCATGATGTAATAGGTAGGGGTGTGGGATTTAGAGTTAAGCTGACTAGAAGAAATAAGGTAACCAAAAAGTTGGAAAAATAAAATAGTTCCCACAATGGCAAGTACATGCCAGTGAGGAGCATTCCGTAAGGCCATGCATGTGTAATAAAAGTTCTGAACATCCAACTAGTAAGTAACAGGGCAAGAAAGAGCTGGATTTTCCTCTTACTAATAAGGGAACTTTGAGCAAGTCACTTAAATTCTCTGTGCCCCACTTGCCTCCTCTGAGAAATGGGGATGATACCTCCTTTCTCTAGGGTGGCTGTGAGGGTTAGAGGCTTTAACGTGTGTGAAAGTGCTTTGGAACAATAGAGTACTTGTTTCATAATTCACTAGTCTATTTTTAAGAGCATCTTCTAGGCCTCCTTGTCTTGGTGATCTTCTCAGTAAGAATTTCATAGGGAGCTTAGTCACCCCTTTTCAAGGAAAAAGAGACCACCTTTTGGGTCTCCTTATACTCCTGCAGAGCTGAGAGCAGACAGGGTTGTATTTATAGCAATGACTGCATATAGTCGTTCTGAAACTATAGACAGAAGGGTGCTCCCGGATAAACAAATCAATGCAATTCGATCCCCTAGCTTTCCTTGACTTCTTGCTGTGAGATAATTGTGAGCTTGCTCCTGCACCTTAAAATTAGGATGCGCTTTAAGAATACTAAGGCATTATCTATCTGGAATATTTCTAACAGCTAATGTTGATTGAGCATGTTCTTAGAACATGGCACTAAGCATCTTCCACACCCACTGAATGCTCACAGCAGCCCTAGAACCTTCGTACTGTCATTGTCCCCAGGCCCACACGGCTGGTAAAGAGGTGCAGAGGCTCCAGAATTTGTGCCCCCTCCACATATCAGGTTATGAACTCTTCCTCATGGGCTGGTTTTCCAGATATTACTACTACTACTACTATTACTATCAGCAGCTAACATGCATGTTCCTAACACTTTACAGGGAACATCTCACTTCATTTTTACAACATCTCTATGTAGTAGGTACTATTATTATTCCCATTATACTGGGAGGACCTGCATACAGGGAGGTGAAGGTCATCCAACTAGTAAGTGACAGAGCCAGAATGAACTGCATGACTGTCAGAGCCCCAAAGCATTAGACATTTTTTTTAAATCTCAATAATTTTTGATGGAAATCTTTCTAAAAGATGTATCTCTGCCTCCCTAATATAATTTTAACATTTTCTCTATTCAGTATTATATATGCATATGTCCAGTTTCCGGTGGTTTTTTTTGTATGTTTCCTTCAGTATCAGGACAGTAGTTGTCACCTTTGCTCTCATGTCTACTTTTATTGGCTCTGAATTTAACAGCCTTTTCTGTGTCTTCTAGATCATTTAACCAACTACATCTTGTTGAATAAGTTTGAGTCAATCAGGTTCTGCATAAGGATCCAAGGAATAAAATAATAAACCATAGTAGAGTTTGTAGTAGTTATTTCAAGAAATCCAAAAAGAATCCTAGGCCTTTATTTTTTGGAATCTAGTTCAAAGGTTTGAAGTTGCTAAAACCGCCTCTCTTAACAAATAAATCTTTTTATTATTTTAACAACTATGTCTATGGGACGTGAGAGTCCAGGTTAAATTCATGAGTGTGTTTGCTTCTGGGAATGATGGAGGGAGAGGAATGAGCTAAAAAGAAATATAGAGAGGACTTCAATTGTACCTAATGTTTTGTTTCTTTCATTTAAACTCATACATAAATACATGAATAAATATATTTTAAATGTATGTTATAAATAATAATTATAAATATATAAAATGTACTATAGTTTTAAACTATTAAAAATTTAAATATATGTATTTTTGTCTTCTTTGCATCATATGTATATACATATATATATATATATATCATATATCTCTATTATATATATTCTGTGTTATCTAACATTAGACCTCACAGTACAACATAATTCATCCTCATGGAGATCCTCCTGATTTAAAGCTACCGGACTTTTGTAGTTCACTCTCTTGAGTTTATGAGCCACAGATACATATATATCTCAAAGAAGACAAAAGATTAACATGTGTCCATGGTAGATTTTTTAATTATTCTCTATACTTTTCTGTATTCTAGAGACTTTTTCCAAATCAAAGAAAAAAAATAAAAGAAAATCCTACTTCTCAAGTCATACCTCTGTTGTAAAATTTCCTTTGGTGTAGAAAGATTAGGTTTGGGTGATAACATTTTAATGTCAAATGTGGGGTCTTGCTTCTCTTAGTCATTTTGTTATATTGTTACTTTCTTTAGTATTTTCCCAACATATCAATATATTCTTAATTTTCTTTTAGAAAACTGTGATTATTTTTACAGGTAAGTCAGCTGAACTATTTTAATCAGGTAACAAGTGTGACAGTGAACATATCAGTGCCCCATCCAGTCTCCTTTCCCCCTATCTGTATAAAGAGGAGATTAGACCAGGTCATTGTTTTTAAGGAGCTTCCACATCCCCTATGACACTCACCCTGACGCCCCCAGGAAAAGGAGAAGAGCAGAAGCTCCCAGTAGGTGGGGCTTTAGGCCTCTCACCCACAGCAGCTGTGTTAACTGTTTTACCTCTTTAACATCAAATTATGTTGTGTTTGAACAAAGTGTTCCAGGCTTAAAAATACATACTTTGAAAACCACTAAGTGATCTCTAGCAGCAGTTTCGACTTTGACTTGTCACGTCTACTGGGGGAAGAAGCCTACTTCTTGAAGAGTATACAGTGCCTTCCTGGTTGGCTTTGTGCTTCCATCACAAGCTGGTCTCCTTTCTTGTCTTGGCCTAAAGGGTTAAAGAGAGTGAGGTATGTACTTTGACAAGCATTAGCACTCAAAACCTGGAGGTACAAGATGAGATTCAAAAGGAAGTCCAAGGCTAATTTTGTCTTTTAGACTCACTTTCCATCATGAGACCTCATTTAATTTACCAACTTAAAGGAAGAAGAGGAAAAAAAATCTGAAAACAGAAGAAAAACTGTGGCATCTTTTAAAGCCATTTTCTGTTTTCTCTAATTCATTAGAAATTGTCAGCCTTACCTATGCATTTTTGGCGTGAAACTTTCAAAGTGAATTAAAACTAAACAGTTTTATTTGCAAAACAATTTTTCTTGCAAGATATCATTGACAAGAAAAATTTTTATAAAATTATTTTTACTTCATAGCATCATCTAACTACATTTTAAAAAATATTTTGAAATTTATTTATTTATTTTTGATTATGTTGGGTCTTCATTGCTGCGCGTGGGCTTTCTCTAGTTGCGGTGAGCAGGGGCTACTCTTCGTTGCTGTGCACAGGCTTCTCATTGTGGTGGCTTCTCTTGTTGCGGAGCACAGGCTCTAGACATGCAGACTTCAGTAGTTGTGGCTCGGGGGCTCAGTAGTTGTGGCACACGGGCTTAACTGCTCCATGGCATGTGGCATCTTCCCAGACCAGGGCTCGAACCCGTGTCCCCTGCATTGGCAGGCGGATTTTTAACCACTGCGCCACCGAGGAAATCCCTAATTGTACATTTTCATTGCATGTGATTAATAATTTTATTGGGTTGATCAAAAAGTTCATTTTGTTTTTTCTGTAAGGTGGCTCTAGTAGCACTCAGTTGTCTTTAACTTCATTTGAAACAGTTTTGTTAGATTGTATTGTGGCAGCTGTCATATCAGCATGCATTTAAAAGAAAACTTATCAAAATTGGTGAATTTTTGTGTAGCCATTTTAATATTGAAGATGGAAGAAAAAAAGTAACATTTTCAGCATATTATGCTTTATTATTTCAAGAAAGGTAAAAACGCAACCAAAATGCAAAAAAGATTTGTGCAGTGTATGGAAAAGGTGCTGGGACTGATCGAACGTGTCAAAAGTGGTTTGCGAAGTTTCGTGCTGGAGATTTCTCGCTGGGCGATGCTCCACGGTCGGGTAGACCAGTTGAAGTCGACAGCAATCAAATCGAGACATTAACTGAGAACAATCAACGTTATACCACGCAGGAGATAGCCGACATACTCAAAGTATCCAAATCAAGCGTTGAAAATCATCTGCATCAGCTTGGTTATGTTCATCACTTTGATGCTTGGATTCCACATAAGTTAAGCAAAAAAAACCTTGACCATATTTCCGCGTGTGATTATCTACTTACACTTAATGAAAACGTTCCATTTTTAAAACAAATTGTGATGGATGATGAAAAGTGGATACTGTACCATAATATGGAATAGAAGAGATTGTGGGGCAAGCGAGATGAACCATCACCAACCACACCAAAGGCCGGTCTTCATCCAAGGAAGGTGATGTTGTGTATATGGTGGGATTGGAAGGGAGTCCTCTATTATGAGCTCCTTCCAGAAAACCAAACGATTCATTCCAACAAGTACTGCTCCCAATTAGACCAACTGAAAGCAGCACTCAATGAAAAGCATCTGGAATAGTCAACAGAAAATGCATAATCTACCATCAGGATAACGCAAGACCGCATGTTTCTTTGATGACCAGGCAAGAACTGTTACAGCTTGGCTGGGAAGTTCTGATTCATCCGCCATATTCACCAGACATTGCACCTTCAGATTTCCATTTATTTCGGTCTTTACAAAATTCTCTTAATGGAAAAATTTTCAATTCCCTGGAAGACTGTAAAAGGCACCTGGAACAGTTCTTTGCTCAAAAAGATAAAAATTTGGGGGAAGATGGAATTATGAAGTTGCCTGAAAAATGCAGAAGGTGGTGGAACGAAAGGGTGATTACGTTGCTCAATAAAGTTCTTGGTGAAAATGAAAAATGTGTCTATTTTTACTTAAAAACTGAAGGCACGTTTTGGCCAACCCAATATTTATATACACCAGAAAAAAGGTTATCAATAAGCCACAAGATAATTTTTATTTTTTTGCTGTGTCCCTTTCATTTATCAAATTATGACCTGATCATCCATAGATGAACTAGAAAGTTCAGAAGGAGAAGAAAATTTCAGAAAGGAGAAAAAAATGCCTAGATATGCAAGAAGAATTTTTTCCATAATACCCTTTGGCATTATTTAAACTTTGGCATGTCCCTTTGTTGATATCATACTGTATATTCAACTGTCATTTTACTCTTTTCACCTAACAGCTTATCATAAGCCTTTACATACATGGTTTGAAACTCTTTATAAAACATTTTTAATGCCTATGTAATATTCTGTCTTGACAATATACCACAATTTTCTTAGCCATTATCCTGTTGACATTAAATTATAAATGTCAAATTATTAATAAGTATTATAATTATTAGTAAATAAGTAAATAATTTCCAGTTTTTCTCTGTTATAAATAAAACTGCCATGAACGTCTTTCAACTTTGTACATAAATCTTTGTATTTAGGCTAAATCTTAGCAATAGAACTCTTTGGTCAAAGGGTATGGACATTTTCAGATCCAAGTAACCAAACTTTCTATTAGTGCTCCAAAACTGAAGCTATGAGTTTACGAATAATTTGTATGATCATAGAACAGCATTGAGCTGTAAATGCAGCCCAAGTGGCTATGAGCCTAAATTTTACTATTCACTCATTCATTCATTCATTCAACTAATCTTTATTGACCTCTGACGGTGGGCTAGGCAGTGTACCAGGCACTGGGGATACAGCAGCGAACAAAACAAATCAAGTTTTTGCCTTCTTGGGATTTATATTCTAGTAAGGGAGGCAGAAAGTTGTTTATTTTAATATTATGTGAGGAAGTGATAAGTGCTATGAGTTAAAATAAAGCAGACTATATATGCAGGTATAGAGAGTGTGACAAGGTGGGGTATTATAAGACTTCTGCAAGTGTTCAGTGATCTGTAACCAATGAACTTGCTGTACACACATTTTTCCTAAAGAAAACTGTCATGTCAAGCTTTACTTTGGTGATGATAGAGGTCCTTCTCAAGGCTTGCTCTTTTTCCTTTACCTGTAGAGAAAATGATAATGTGTCTTTTCTCAGGAAACTAGGAATCCAGGCTGCTTTTGATTCCCATCCTTATCAGGTACATATATCCCCAGCAGGTGCTACCCATCAATCATAATTGTCCCAATTGGCCCTTAACTATGTCACATTCTCACAGAGAATAATAGAAGGGTAGCAGAAAAGAGGAAATCAATGCAGCAGTGAAATGAAATGTGTCTCTAGAAAAGGAAGTTTTACATTTGACTGAAAATATACTCCCTCTCTTTAAAAAATCTTCCTGATTTTGTTCTGTTTGATCTTCAACCAGAATTGGATCCGTTGAGTGTTTTTGTTCCAAAAGAATGCAAACAGGGATGGGGATTTTTTCTCCTCAGGAAGTGTTTCAGAGTTCAGGAAAACTCATTTAAATAAAGATACCTTTCAAAACAACTGCAGAAATTATCCCTAGAAGATTGATGCTGATATGAGTTGCCTTTACAGTCAACGCAATGAGTTCTCTACTTTTGTTTTTTATTCTCTTTATAAAGGTTAAGGGCTCTGACTCTCACTTTTAACTGACCCTTAAGGGTTATGCAGTTTGTATGTCGTACAGACTGAGAGCTGTTCTGCTGATCTGCAGACCCTAAAATACTGGACTATCCCTCTTTAGGGTTCTCTCCCCATGACCATCTTTACACACAGTTGGTGCAGGCAGCTATTCCTCTATTGTAGCTTGTAAGTTGCAAGAAAAGAGTTTCCTATATAAAAAATAGAAAAGGAAAAAAAATCCCTGGGTCTCTTTCATGGTACATGAAGTGAAGCTATTGGAGATGTTTGCCTTTGATGTGATGGCCTGACTAGCTCCAGGAGTTTATTAAACACAGATACTACTGCAGAGGTAACACTTTAAGTCAGAGAGACATAGGGTGTCAAAATTAGAAGTGCCCTGATGTAAACTGAAACCCCATGGGAGAAGTGACTTCCCAAGGCCACAGAGGAAGGTGGTGACAACCTAGATCCCAGGTGTTCTTCAAATCCATCACTTTTCCACCACACCATGGTTCTCTGGCATGTTCACAGGGGTTAGTTTAACAGACTGCTTTTCAAATAAGAAAGGAACAGCAAGTCAAGGCCAGGTTGACTTTGATGAAGGAGATGGCAAACGGAAGGCTGAGAAGGAGAGCACAGCTTGGTAACGGGCCATATAGGATGTTTTGGACAGTTAGGGCTGTGGGCATTGGTGGGATGGGGGCAGGGAATAGCAACTAGCTGTTTGATCTTTGGTAAGTCACTTAACCTCTCTGAGCCTCAGTTTCCTCATCTATGGTAATAACCACATTGACTGGAAGTAAGGCAGTGCAAAATTCTTTACACATATTCTGATCTTCACAACTTTATAGGGACCTCTCATTTTTACAGATGAGAAACATTTAGTTTCAGAAAGGATGTTGTCTTAGTCTGCTCAGGCTGCCGTAATGAAATACTATAGACTGTGTGGCTTAAACAAACATTTAATTCTCACAGTTCTGGAGGCTGGTAGTCCAAGGTCAGGATGCCCGTATGGTTGGGTCCTGGTAGAGCCCTCTTTCTGGTTTGCAAATGGCCGCCTTCTTGCTGTATCTTCACATGGTAGAGAAAGAGATCATCCCTCTTTTGTCTGTCCTTATAAGGGCACTAGTCTCATCATGAAGGCTCCACCCTCATGTCCTAATTTCCTCTCAAAGGCCCCATCTCTGGGGACTAAGGCTTCAACATATGAATCTTGTGGGGACACAAACATTCAGTCTATAGCAGATGGTAAGCTGCCCAAGAATACATAGCACATCATGGCAGAGCTTGGACTTGATCCCAGGTTAGTCAGACTTCAAGGCCAAGGCTCATTTCCCTGGACCCATAATATCCTATTTGAGTTAAAAGTGAGGTCAGTGACCTTCAAGATCCTTCATGCTCTAAAATTCAGCACTATGATTATGCTGAATCCCTGAACCCTGATTAGGTCAGCTATTGTCCCTGAATATTGTATATATCTTTCAAACAAATCTAACAAGCTGAGGTCTTTTTTTTTTTTTTAATAACTTTGTTGTTTTTTTTTTTTAATTAATTAATTTATTTATTTATTTTTGGCTGTGTTGGATCTTCGTTTCTGTGCGAGGGCTTTCTCTAGCTGTGGCAAGCGGGGGCCACTCTTCATCGCGGTGCGCGGGCCTCTCACTATCGCGGCCTCTCTTGTTGCGGAGCACAGGCTCCAGAAGCGCAGGCTCAGTAGTTGTGGCTCACGGGCCTAGTTGCTCCGCGGCATGTGGGATCTTCCCAGACCAGGGCTCGAACCCGTGTCCCCTGCATTAGCAGGCAGATTCTCAACCACTGTGCCACCAGGGAAGCCCCAAGCTGAGGTCTTGATGTCTGTTCTGTACAAAGCTTAACACATTGTGGACCCTCAGCAAATATTAAAGAACAGGACAGACAAATGGCATCCCCGGTCTTCAGGGAGTAATGAATTCTCCATCTTTGAGAGTCACTCCACTCATACTCTGAACTAAGCTCTCTCTTAGAGCCATAATGTCAGGAAGAAACATTCTTTTTTACACAATGGAATTGCTTAGGTTAATTACTAGTGGATATGTTTGGGTGTTTGAGAAACTGAACATCGGCTTATAGATTCAGAAGCGATTTAGTCTATCCTTCTAGGCAAATCATTCTCTAAAGATGATATCCTTGTTGGATTATCCCAAATACTTGACCATTTACCACCAGGAGATCTCGTTTATATCCAATTTAGAGATCCTCGGCTACAATTTAATCCCACATCCACATGCTATCCACATATTTGAAAAGAACATTTTTCATAAATACATTCAGCTTAGATTTAAATACATGCTTTTTTTCCTGGATTTTTTCTTTGCAGCAGTTATGTCTGAATTTTATTTTATTTTATTTTTATTATTTTTGGCTGCATTGGGTCTTCGTTGCTGCGCGCGGGCTTTCTCTAGTTGCGGGGAGCGGGGGCTACTCTTTCTTGCGGTGCACGGGC
Source organism: Eschrichtius robustus (assembly GCF_028021215.1). Lineage (NCBI taxonomy): Eukaryota > Metazoa > Chordata > Mammalia > Artiodactyla > Eschrichtiidae > Eschrichtius > Eschrichtius robustus. The sequence continues at coordinate 128,498,527 of NC_090824.1, forward strand.
TTCTCATTGCGGTGGCTTCTCTTGTTGCGGAGCACGGGCTCTAGGCACATGGGCTTCAGTAGCTGTGGCACACGGGCTCAGTAGTTGTGGCTCGCGGGCTCTAGAGTGCAGGCTCAGTACTTGTGGCGCACGGGCTTAGTTGCTCCACGACATGTGGGATCTTCCTGGACCAGGGCTCGAACCCGTGTCCCCTGCATTGGCAGGCGGATTCTTAACCACTCTGCCACCAGGGAAGCCCTATGTCTGAATTTTAGAAGCTAATACTGGGCCTGTTTTTGCTTCACATCTGTGACTTACCTATGTAATCATCATCCTGCCTTTCTGTTTTTTGTATTAGACTTAGAATTTTTCCTAAATAACTGCTCCAGAAACTCTCAGAGTTACCTAATTAGTGATTACACTTTGCAAATGAAGAAGAGCATTTCCCAGCTAGTTGACTCAGTTAGTTAGAACAGGATGCTAATAATTAGGCCATGACCACAGGTTTGGGCTCTGTGTGGGCCAATTAGTAAGTGCACGCATCTCACAAAGGTGTGGCAGGTGTCCCAAAAAGGACCAGGTGAGAATGCGGATGGCACAACAGACAGCCATCCCCACTAGAAGGAAACAGTGTGGCTATTGAGTCAGTAACACTGCATTAGGAGTACAGCACATCTTAAAAGAGAAGTGGGGGAAAGAGGATGGGAGGAAGGGAGAAAGGAGAGAAAAAGAGAGAGAAGGAAAGGAAGAAAGAAAGGAAGGAGGGAGGGAGTAGGTGAGAGAGGCAGGGAGGAAGGAAGGGAGGAAGGAAAGGGAATGGAAGGGAAGGGAAGGGAGGAAGGCAACAAATAGTTGTAGACAAGTTCATGGAGATAAATAGTAAAGGAAGAATAGCAGAAGGAACCAGAACCTGAAGCATGGCGTGACCTTTAATCAGGGCTCTTATTCCTAGCAGGTTGTGAAGCAGCTTTGTCTTTACCTGCTCAATGGATCTCACAATGCTGATGCACTGCTTTAATTTGGGAAGGCTTTCTCTTGAGAGACATGTCTTTTCTTGCTCTAAGTCTAAAGTGCTCCCAAGTGTGGCATTCTCTGTGACAGATGTACTACAGTTACGCTTTAGCTGACTCCAAACCCATAGTTTCCCCGTGCCTGAGTGGTCTATTTGATGTCCAAGAGTATTTTTCCTTTGAGAGCAGGTCTTTACTGGAATATCATCCAAGAAGGTAGGGAGGTGTAATCCCTTTGTTCTAAGACAGCCACCGTTCAATTCAGTAACCCCATTTCCACTGCATGGCTATTCTTTCAAAAGGTCTTAAATGCATTTGCTGTTGTATGTCAATGCCCTAGACCTACCCCCTGGAAGGGCACTGCCCAAGAGAGACTTAAGAGTCCTCTCCTTTCTAAACTTCTCCCCAGGATTGCTCCAATTCCACATGACTCTCCGTAAAGAAAAGAAATTTCAAAACTAGTTTAACGTTACCAAGGAGAGCAGATTCTCTGGCGAATCTCCTGTCCATAGCTGCACTTCTTATAGGAATCTCAGGGTCTTGTTGTCAGGATCGATCACATGACTGGCAGGACCAGCCAGCTCCATACATGTCCATCTGTGATTATTTTGCACATCTGTTTCTCACTGAGGAAGCACTGCCATTCTTCTCTGAATTCTAACCTTCCCACCATCTTCTTCTTGAGGGAAGGCAGAAACGAAGCCACAGGGCCATTGCTGTTGGAACATGTGCCCCTTGTCTTCTACCAGGAGCTCCAGCTCCTCCTGCCAGGGTTGATGTCTGCAGAAGGAGGCATTGCTTCTCTAACTCCCTCTTGCCTGTCCAAGAAGAAATTTGTTTCCATCTACCAAACAGTTTGCATTCTCTCTTGGAGCCTTGATTAGCTTAGAAAGGGCTAGAGTCTTGGAGAGAAGGCTT